>NC_092816.1:121909865-124900699 GCF_023375885.2 Dermacentor andersoni | reverse complement strand
TTAGATGGATTAATGACTAGATCGTTGTCATTGCATCAATTCATAAGGTGGTCACGAGTCTTATTTAGTTTGATTAGTAGAGAAGACATACACTTATCAGCTATAGATACAGTTGTATCGTCAGCATATAGAACGTATAATGACTTAAGTCAGTAACGTCTGGCATATCATTAATGTAAACAGAAAAAAGCAAAGGCCCCAGTATTGAGCTCCGTGGTACCCCTTGGTTAAGTTTTTTAGAACTGGAAAAAGTTTCACACGCATAAACAATAAATTCCTTATCGGACAAATAACTATTTAAGAAGGCTAGGGCAGGGCCATTTATCCCATATGCTTCAAGTTTACGAAATAAAATCATGTGATTAATGGTATCAAATACCTTAGTAGGTCTAAGAAAACTGAACCAACGAATTCATTATTGTCAAGACTATTCTTCACAAAATCAGTTAAGCAAAGTAGAGCTAAGTTGGTGGAGCTTTTAGACCGAGAACCGAACTGGCAGATTTTAATTATATTGTATTTTTTCCATATACTTGCTTAATCTGATCAAAAATAATTTTTCAATTATTTTACTTAGGGAAGAAAGAATCGAAATTCCATATGGCATCGCATATGGCATCAGCGACTAGCTTTAGGTGGGGCACTGCAATACTATCTAATCTATCTTTCTGTCACTGGTTTGAGAAGGAAACCTAACGTCCGGTCAAACTTTATGGCATATCGTGATATCCATGCGCACCCAAAGATAACATTTTAGTCAAGAGCCCCGAGCTTTCATTTTCCAATTAGGCTAGCATTTACAATAACTGAGCGAGGTGAAAGGAGCTCTGAGCGGATTTCTGCTGTCGTGGCCCTTTTTCAGGGTAGAAGTGTGGGCAAACTCTGGCTTGATCTGGACGCTGCCACTCCAGCAATTATTTTTTACATCTCCTTGGTCCAATCTAGTTAGCTGCTAGTGTAAGTTTTCGGCTGCGGCGTAATCGTGAACATGTTGCCTTGCAAAATGCTTTTTCATTAAGAGCACTCGTGAAATACAAGAACGCTACCATAAGGCACTGTGTCAATACGAAGTGCCACAAGGCGTCGCGCCCATCGTCGGGCGACCCAAGTTTTGTAACCTGACAGCTTAACCCTGTACAACCTTGTTTTTCCGCAAACACTACTGCTTATGCCGGAACACTGGTCACACTACAGCTCTCTAATCACGCGTTTTGTGAAAGGCGCCGAAGATAGCGCTACCAGCGTTGGTATAACCGTACACGTTTCTGACAACCTGGTATTCCGATGAAAAGTAATATATATATATATATATATATATATATATATATATATATATATATATATATATATATATATATATATATATATATTATATGGACACACCAAAGCTAATGTACCCGTCTTGATTGGCGAATGCTTCTTAATGGCACTGTTTTGAAACCCCCTTGTTTGGTGGGCTCTATTTTCCGACTCATCTCAAGCTAACCTAAACAAATTTTTCACATGGTTTGGTAGCTTCTGCATTTAGAAGCATTTGCTGAAATTATGATCGTGCCGTTTACGACAGTGCTTGTATGCGTGCTCACAAAGTTGGCATTTCTGGAGTATACTTCGGCGTTTACGCATTCATTAAGCTATGTAAACAGTTATGAAGATTAAAGCTATGTAGGTGCATATATACGTAAGTGTGTATACGTTTTGTATGCCTAGTTGTGTATATCAGATGGCCTTGCAAAATTTTCTGCCACAGCCTAATATAGTTCTAGTGGCCTTGGCATGACTTTGGCGTAACGTGGCTTCATTCACTAACTTGTAGATTCCAACACTGCATGTGTCCTATTTTAAGGCAGCTAGAGGCGGCTTTTAGGAGCTGTAAAGCATGCCAAATAGCATCCTTGAATTAAGCAGCGTTAATTGTACTGCGCTGAGTAAATTATCAGACTAAGCCTGTCGTCATTTACACTTCACCTGCTGGGCCTTCGTCTGTACAGACTGAAGGGACGGTGTAGTGTTCCATAAAGCATGGGTATACTAGCCAATAGAAGCCAGTTGAATGTCCGTGTACGTGCCTGGTGGATCTGGTTCCATCTCCGTGTTTCACGAGGCTCTGCTGCAAGTTAAATGCTCGCGTAACTTAATTTTCATGCACTCGGAGGAACGACTGGAGGTCAAAATTATTGCGCCACACGCATGGCATTGTCTCTCGTGTTCCAGGTCTCGCTTTGTGACATCAAAGCTCACCCGTCAATGAAAAAATCAGAATTTCCATCCTTCGCAAAGAGTCCACTGTCACGCAAGTTACTCATATTCTACCAGCCAAATAGAAGTTTTCCTACTGCCTCATGATTGTTCCCCTTTCGTCGACAAGCCCAATCTCTGCAGTTTTTCACTGAATCACTTATAACTGAACGACGTTAGTCAGGATCGGGTCTTAGTCATCAGTAATGTAGTCCTACAAATTCTGATGGTGATGATAAAGATGAAAATGGTTTTTTTATGGGATGGCTAAAAAACACAGCAGCTATGGGGACTCTCGCACCTTTTTCATCGCACCTTGAACAGACGGCAACTGATCATTCGATCTTCACGAGCTACTTGCCAGCGGCATTCCAGCCGCGGCTCACCCGGTTCAATAAAAGTGTGTTGTATCATTCCACAGTGCAGTGTCTTTTGCCATTTAAGACATTGCCGTACCCGATGGACCCGGAGGTGTCCCACAGTGACCATTACTCTTACAATTTTTGTTTTCAGACACCCGATATTGAGCACTTCACGGGCTTTACTGGAGTAGGCAGCGGTTATACCAGATCAAACCCTCACAAGACAACGGGAATAAAGATGTTGACTGGTAGAATTATCACACAAGATAACGGTGCGCGTTATTTTCTGGACGAAAAAGAGACAGCAGACTTTTGTCATCTTGCAGAATTACTACTTATTTCCCAGTGAAGCTCTTTCAGTCGAGCAAATGCCATAAAAATCTTACTTGTCTGTAAGTGAATAACATACTTTAAAACCTTGCCCAAACATGACTGTCTCGTTTGAAACTTTGCCAGCATATCATACTTTCGAGGATCCGCCGCGGTTCCTCAGTGGCTATGGTGTTGGGCTGCTGAGCACGAGGTAGCCGGATCGAATCCTGGCCATGGCGGCCGCATTTCAATGGAGGCGAAATGCGAAAACACACGTGTACTTAGATTTAGGTGCACGTTACAGAACCCCAGGTGGTCAAAATTTCCGGAGTCCTCCACTACGGCGTGCCTCATAATCAGAAAGTGGTTTTGGCACGTAAAACGCCATAATTTAAATTTAATACTTTCGAGCCCTTATTAAGGAATTCTTACAGAGGCAGTAATTCTTCCACATACGTTGTACTTCACCAGAACATCCGCCGTAGCGTCCTCTCCCATCTCCATCCCCGCTAAACTGGATGGCCGTTCCGTTCACATTTCACCCTAGGCAGCGGGATAAATTCTGCGCTATTCATAGAACACAATTATATCGTCCTTGATCGTTTCAATATGTAATTCACGACCAATACCATAATTTCCCCTAGCACTTTGAACTTCGCCTACTCAATACCCTTGACCTGGCCCTAATTTAAAGCAAATATAAAGAGCGTTCATCTTTCTTTAATTCCCCGAATACCCCCAGGAAAATGTACAACGAACCTCGTATAACAAGAAAAATTATAAGAGGACGGTTAAGTAATTAAATAAGTAATCTAGCAAAGAACGTTGCAGTTTGGTCACACATTGTTCCTAACGTAAGTTCTCTTTCCACCAAACATAAACATGGTGTAACGTAGAGTCATGTCAAGGCATAGGGAGGCATAGCTCATAAAGAGTCTTATGACTGTTTTGACCACTGGGGGATATTTTTTATGGGGCTGCCTCTATTCCTCACGCATTTCGCACACATAATAGCCATAGTCCTCCCCACATTTTTCGTTAACGTCATCTCGGTGGCATTTTCGGTAGTGCCCGAGAAACGGATTAAATTACTCATAGATCGACGATTTGTGGGCTCTTACATTCACCAAACAATTAAAGTTCTTCGGTTCGTTCACCGAGGACACCAGGTGAAATTCGTATAATGCATGGAAATACCGAAAAAAAAGAGCGTTCAATAATTATTTCTAACGCCTCTTAATTAAGCCAGGAACGTTAAAGATATACTACACGTATCATTGTATTAAGATGGCCTCCGATTTCTGCTAAATAGAAACATTTTGTAACACGTATTCAACTCGGGACATTGGAAAACGTGACTTATACAGCGCTACGTCATAAAAATGCGGTGGCGCTGTCGTCGGAAGTGACTTTCGCACGGTTGACAATCCGACGCTGAGCCGCCGAGCCGACATCCGTAGCCGCTGGGTTTCCCGGGTCCGTGTGCGGTTCTATGTGTGCGGTCCTTGTTCTACGGTTTTACAACGAATGAAATGCATTAGGCCGAACTGCGCCACGGCAAAAAAAATGCAAGGAATTGATGTTTTCATGAGTTTCCCGTTTATAAGAGGTCGCCGCACTAAGAAGCTAAAGTTGGGTTTCCATACAAGATAAACGATTATGAGCAGATCATTTCGTAACAAGTAAACTTCTCTGTTCTTCTGCATGGCGTGCATCAGCCAACAATGGTACATAGGAGAGTTAATAGCGTGTCGTTACAATTTGCTACCGCACTGTGGGAAAGCTAGATTAGGATGAGCCTTGGATCTATAGGTCGAATAGCAGATTCATCTCAAAACACCGTCACACTGATATGCAGATTTATTTTGATGTCCAGAAATTGAGCCACCTACAGCGTAAATAGCCTAGCACACCAACACATACGCAGGCGGCATGGTTACAGCTGAGGCCCTATAACGTAAACCTACTCCAATCTCTTTTAATGCAATCTCTTAACGTTAAATTTACTTAAACACCGACACAAGCATCGGGCGGTAACCCTGAGTGTTGTGTGAAAAGCCCAATCAAACGCACTCTTGGTTCATAAGAGGTCACTTTCTTTTTTTTTTTCAAAGCGAATAGCATTGCCCCCATTCAGCAGATTTTCTTACATACTGGCTGAAAAGAGATGAGGATTGGGCTCAAATTTAGAGCGATTCGATAGGGCCGACCCAGCACAGTGAAAATAGATAACCGGATGAGGAGAGTGGTGCCGACGTCTGCAATTTGTCCGCTTCCCCTTACTAAGCTTGCGGTGGCTGATAGAAAATCGCGGTGGCTTCCAACGGAATGTTAAAAACGCCGCCATAACGGTTTCTCAGCAAAGAAGAGTTGTTAATGTTATGTCGTATACGTGCCGAAAGGGCTCAATGACTTTATACTGCCACGGAAAACTCCATGCTCCCAGGCCGCTCTGAGCAGCTAGTGCCAGAGCAATTGGCGGCCAGCCATCTTCTATTCCTTTCGGAACAGGGCAGTCTCCGGTTATTTAGAAAAAAATTAGTTTTCTGCGGCATATTAATCTGTCTTTAACGCGTTCACGTCACTTGGACGAGGTGAGTATTAGTGGTTTTGTGACGTCGCCTGAACGACAGGCGAAATGGGCGCAGCCCGAAAACGTTTGATCGACAGCAGAGTACTATGGCGAAGAAGGCGTTGAATCAGAAATAATTATGTTTATTTCGTTCAGTCTAATCATGCATAATCACTGTGCACACATCATATCGGATGGGGCGTTTTAACGGTTTTCGTGGCGTCGTATGACAGACAGGCGAAGTGGAGGTTGCATGGCCCGGAACTTTTTTGACGGATCAAGGAGGGCAGACTGCAGAATTGGAATAGAAAAGTTTTGGAACAGCGGCCCTATAGCGTAAAACTTTTCCAATATGTCTTTATTCCAATCTGCTCACGTCAAATTTGCGCAACGGCCGACGCAAGCATCGGGCGGACACCCGCAGGGTTGCCTAAACCGACCAACCAAACGCTCTCCTCGTTTAGAGGAGGTAACTTTAGTTTGCTTTAAAAACAAATAACATTGCCTACACAGAGCGGCTTGTCTCATCTAATTGGCAGACAAGAGGCGCGGAGCACGCTCATGTGGAGAGGGATTCGATGGGGCCGAGCCAGTGCACTGAAAATCGATAACCGGATGAGGAGGGTGGCGTCGTCGTCCGCGATAGGTTCGCTTTCCCTTACTTAGCTTGTAGTGGCTTGTAGAAAATCGCGGGGGCACGCAACGGAAGGTTAAGAATTCCGCTAAAACGGATCCTCAACAAATAAGGGTTCGAATATACCTACGGCGCCTTCTACTGGTTGCAAACATGGTGTGGTTTTATAATGGCCGAGTGACACATTCTAATACTTGATTAAGAAATATTTTGCAAAAGCTGCCTGGTTCCCATCTACATAACTTCGCAGACAGATTTGCCATAGTCGTCTGCTCATTTTTTGCTAAGTTTGAACTTGCTGTCATTCGCAGTTATACCGTAAAATGGAATAATGCAAGGCGTTTTTTTTTCTCAGACCATAGATTTTTTTTTTTAATAATAAACTGAACCCTTCTTCTCCCCTGGTTGCGACGCCGTTAGCCCTTAGTTTCTGAAGGTCACGAGGGTTTATAGTTCCGAAATGTTAACCAATATTTTTAACAGTCATATGACACGGTTTCTATCCCTGCAATGTGGCAGGTGGGGAAGGTGATTCCACTTCGAAAACCGATAACAGACACTCCTCGCTCTATTATCGCCCAGTTTCCCTCACCGGTATCACGAGCGAATTTCTCGAACATATATTTTCTCACATTTCTAGTTTTCACGAATGTAATTCCATCTTTACGTACTCGCAACGTAATTTTCGCAAAAGAAAAAAAAGCTCATGCGACACAGAGCTTATATCTTTCTCACATCAGCTACCTGTCCGTCTTGAGCGTTCTTCTCTTGCTGACCGTATTTTTCTAGATTTTTCTAAAGCGTTTCGCGAAGTGTATTACAAGCTCCCAATGCGTAAATTACACCTCTTTAATCTTGGCCCTCACTGATTACTTAAATGTTCCAGCTGCCGTCATTCTCAGTTCGTTTCTCCTAAGAACGTTGACTGTGTTGACTCTTTCCTTATAGACCGCTACTATTTTAATTTTATGCAGCAGACTCCGTCTCAACGGAATTCGAAGGAACGGAACAAACGTGTTCCGCTTATCAAAAGTTTCATTTAGGCGAAGGACAGAAAAATCGCAAAAAGTCATTTCATTCTAAAAGCGCCCTAGTGTTCCGATATTGATGTATAATGGATAACTTACTGTACTTTCAATATTGTAGCCATTCTTGTGCAAGATTGTGTTCATACGCGAAATGATTCCCAACAATTCGTCGCAGTTGTCGCATTTAAAATTGCGCTACAGAGGTTCAACCGCATGTCGTGCAGTCTGAGCCAAGACAGTAACGCACACCGCAAGGGCACCAACTTTCGCAACATTTTCTAACTGTCTCTTCAGAGCACGTAACAAAGCCATCATCTAAAGTCTTTTACCGGCGGTGTGATCGAAGCAATAGTGGTAGCCTAACCGCACGATACTCGACCTATACTCCACAGTGCTATCATCGTCCTCAGAGATGATCGCTTGGGTAGAAGAGCTGTAATTATGACAAAAGCCGCGGAGCACGCTCATGTGGAGAGGGATTCGATGGGGCCGAGCCAGTGCACTGAAAATCGATAACCGGATGAGGAGGGTGGCGTCGGCGTCCGCGATAGGTTCGCTTTCCCTCAGTTGGACTTCCGGCATTTATTTCTTCATTCATTTTATAGCATCCCCATTTGACATGTTTGTCGAACTTTTTCCTGTTCCATACGCCAATGGGGGAGGCCCCAATAGTCCTTCAAGTTCCGTTTAACCGCAGTTCGTTAACATTGCGCCTGCGGGTGGGAAACCATATATTGTATAATTTATCCGCCATTACCGTTTAAGCGTGTTTGGTTTTAGCGGAGTTTACTGTATTATTTATCTGTCTTGCTCTATTTCACCCCATAGTCACCTCTCTGCTGACAATTTCTAGAATCCACTAGCAACCATGATGCTGTCACGTAGCAGTGACGGTGACGAAGGCAGCAAAACTGTGATTAACGAAACTAGCGGTTTATTGGGCGAACTTCTGCCCTCAAAAGCAGGCTACACTTAAAAGAACAATGATAGCGGCGAACACACTCGGACATCACTGGGACCCTCGTGTCTTCCACAAAGTTCTACACTATTGGCGTCGCGCATATATGCAATCATATTACACAAGGTTCGGTGACAGACGTTGGATGGAACCATCGATAACATTCCAGATACTTCCGATACATGCAGGCGCGTCCCGCGCTGTGCGAAAATATTTGTTAGGCGGTGAAATGTGCTCGCCTGATAAAGATAAGCAAGTAGACATGTCAATACATCAATACTTTAATCTGTCCTAAATGCAATCACTGCGCGCTGCAAAACATCGCGCATGAAATTACACACGCAAGTGCAATTTATTGCATGTAACCAGACGTACTAACACCCTATTGATTTATTACATAGACAACGTCTCTCTCGATTCTCTTTCATCCTATAAATATCTCGCGGTTCACACTGTATCTGACCTCACCTGGAATAGACACTTTGCACACGTAATAAGCAGCTAACTGCCACACACACACACTTTTAAATTCACCTGCGTGCTGCTACAGACATTTCCAACATTTTGCCAAAATAATAACCTTGATAGTTATTTAGGCGTCTCCGGCATGAAACAAGCTTATAGCGTTTGAGAGTGCTGTTTTTCGCATTACCAGATTCCCTGTAAGAAGTGAATCAAAACGAGTGACAAGAAATATTGAAGACAGAACACCCACCCTGAATTCGCCACGTGTGTCCAGTCTTCCCTTCTTTGCCTTCTTCCTCATTTTATCCACCTTTCTTAACATAAACCAGTACCAACTCGTCCAGTTTGATGCCATTATCAACTTCGTTTACAGTACTCTAAACAATTACCAGTGCATTTTAACGAGCATTGCGCTAAAGTTCCCTCTGGTTATTTTACTGAGACATTGTATATTAAGTCAGCACATGCGCAGTTGTGCCTTTGCAAAGCTCTTGCCTCTAGGTTAACGATGGCAGAATTTTTCTCCAGAATATGTTTCCTACATTCACTAAACTGTGCGGTATAGCATGATGCTGTAATCTAACAGCGTGGTCGAGCTGTGTGAGCTTGCTGTGCAGCTGTCCAGCATTGCGATGTAGTATAGATACGTGCAGTTCAGCTGTGCTCTGTGCGCAAGCTTTCCCTTATGCAAAAGCATTACCGTGCGCGCCGCCTATTCATATGCTCTTACAAATAGCCTGCCTTTGACGTCCTTGAGACCATAGCCTCTTTTTATAACGTGTGTTGCAGTTTACGATGGAACCAGAAACGGTGCCGACTGAGCCAACCTTTCCTACGACGTCAGAGATGTTCCCGCAACCCCTGCACGATCCCGACCTAGATGTGTTCCGCTGGCTCAGTGGTTGCGGGAGCAAGGACTGCTGGGATGTGATCAACCGTCTGGAGGAATTACTCAAGGGTCAGGTCGACCCGTGCCTGGACTTCAACGCGTTCGTCTGCAACGTTGCTCCTCGGTCGCGCCGCCTCGCAGAGCCGACAACGCAGCAACATGATTGGGAGGTGATCGGTTACTCAGTGAAAACATTCGCGCATTATTCCGTCGCCCATCCACGCATAGATATATCCACTCATTCGTACTTCCGAACGTCTGACGAGCGAGCGTATCCCACTGCCCATTTGGTTGTCCGTCCCTCAGTCGGCCGATCCATCAGTCGGTATTCTTAATATTTTATCCGAAACTTCTGCTCAAGTCGACATGTTTGTAATGTCAAAGACAATACTGTTCAATAAAGACGATTTACAGAAATTTCGGACTGATCAAACGTTACACACACAGTCCGAAGAGGCACTATAGAAAGCGGGTATTTGTATTTGAAATTAGTTCAGTGAAAATGCGCAAGGTTGGCAAGTTTCGTGAAATGAAAAACTTACGATCCAATATAGAGCAAAAACGAAACACTATCTACCAAAGAGGGGCGCGAAAATACAAAACAAAATCCCGGCGTGTTTCTCAGAAATAAATATTCGCATTCCTTGTCGGAGGATCCAGAGCTTTTCTTTGGTGATACAAGTAACACAGCGCAGTAAGGACGAGGGACAAGTCGAGACAGGACAAGCGCCAACTTTCAGCAACGATTTTATTGGGGATCCTTAGAATATATATACACCCTTCCGCAGAGAGGAGGAAAGTACAGTGCCACGTGCCGACTTTGTCGCAAATTCAAGCCCCCCCCCCCCCTTTTTTTTTTATAAAGCTACTGCGCTGTGTTACTTCTCTCACGATGAATAACCAACATGCCCAAACCTATTCCCTTTCTAGGGTGGTTGCTGGTTTTCCAGAATTGCATTACGAAAAATATTTTTGTCGTGTTTTTTGCCAAAGATGACTTCTGAAGCCGTGTCTTTTTTAATGATTCTTTTGTAACCATCCTATTCGTTCATGAAGACAATGTCTTCCTTGGCGAGTTAACCCGACCTTGCGGAGCGGGAAGCTGGTTTCTATCCTTTTTCATGGGCTGATCCCCATTATTGTGCAGCTTAAAAATGGTCGTTGCTGTTCGCGTGGGAGCAGTAAAACAGTAAAGATAGCGTAAAAGATAAAGCAGTAAAAGATAGCGCAGTAAAACAAATTTCGGCAGTTTGGCGCTCTTGATGCTCCTCTTACGCGGGGATTGTCACAACAGAGTAGCGTTCACAGCGAAGAAGCGCCATTCTCAACCCCACCTCCCTCTGGAATATATTCTTTCATTGACTTCAACTAGAGGTGGAATCGCTTTCCAGCGTTTTATCATGCTTCCCGCATAGTGGCCTGTCCTTGCGATAACTGTTGCGCCGTTTTGTAAGCCGGATAACGAAGGATAAATGTAATTACATATAAGGATAGTTACACCGTGCAACTTTGGCGGATGCCTCCACATGACGGTATACGACCTAGATGAACAATAGGATACACTATGTGCAGTTAGTGAAACCAAGCCACTGTTCACAGAGCGCTTGACTCGTGCGCTTGACTCGTCCATGAGAAGCTTGGCCCAATGGCCACAGAGAACATGTTAATGATGACACACCATGCTGGCAAACGAAAATCTTCGTCAATACGGACGACTAATTTAATGACTTGTTTGCGAAGGGTTGTCAGTTATTTAGTAGTAATGGAAAACTGTTTTGCGGCCTGCAAGTTCGAGGAAGTGTCATGAAGGCGAAAATTCTCATGGGTTTTTGTAGGTTCACGCTACATTGAACGTGGGGGACAATTCTCCCTATAGTGGTCGCGATATACGACGCCTATAGACAGCCGCGTGTATACGAGCGGCGGAACGCAGGTAAGCACGCGACGAACGGAGAGGTGCAACGCGCAGAGGTGAACGTAACGGCGTTGGAGGAAGCATCGGTGATCAATCGCATTGGTACGTTGGGTAAGGGATGCACGAGCACTGTTGCGTTGACCAGAGAATTCTTGGCTTCCTCAAATGCTGCGTCAGCTGAGCTTGTCCACTCGAGAGAGGCTGACGGTGCTTTAGATGGCTTGAGCATGTCGGTCAGCGGTAGGACAATACCAGCCACACTATAGTATAAAGCGACGGTGAAACTTCAGCAGTCCTAGGAACTCGCGCAGCTTTCGAAATGCGAGGAAAACCACGCAGTGCTTCAGCTTTGCCGTCCAGGGGATGGACTCCTTCAGGTGTGACGAGGTGGCCAATAAATTTGATACTGTTGACCCCGAAAACACACTTTGCTGTGTTAACGGTCAAGCGGTGTTGCTGGAGTCTTGTAGAAAGCAATCGCAAATGATGGGGATGCTGTTCAGGTGAAGAGCTAGCCACAAGTAAGTCATCGAGGTAGGCGACAACGAAGTGCAGGCCGCGGGTCACCTCATTGATGAATCTTTGGAACGTTTGCGCGGCGTTCGTTCCTCAACCTGAAATGTATGCGGACATACTCAAAGAGGCCAAAAGGTGTCGCAGTGGCAGTCTTTGGTATGTCCGATGGCTCAACAGGAATGTGGTGGTAAGCTTTGACCAAGTCGATCTTGCTGAATATGGTCGTACCAGCTAGTGTGGCGGTGAAGTCGTGAATATGGGGAAGTGGATACCGATCAGGAAGAGTGCGCGCGTTAAGTGCACGATAGTCACCACAGGGGCGTCAATCAGCTGGGTCACGCTTCGGAACCATGTGTAGGGCGGATGACCAGCTGCTTGACGATGGGCGAATGATGCCAAGTTGCAGCATATGTTCAAACTCCCTGCGTGCCGTGGCAAGGCGGTCACCCGCGAGGCGTCTTGGTTTGCTGAAACGGGAGGTCCGGTTGAGACGATGTGGTGCATGACTGTCGCATCGGTGGTTCTGAGTTGTTGGGCCTTGTAAGTTCAGAAAATCAGAAAGAATTGAGACAAACGAGCATGCTTGTAAGTTCGGAGCCGTTTGCACAGGGGTCGACAAAGTTTCGAGGATTCCGTGCACGGAAAAACTGGTCGTACAGTCCACAAGGCACCGTGAGCGGATGCCCACGTTCAGGCCGAAGTTCTTAAGAAAGTCCGCTCCAAGTATAGCAAAGCGCACATCATCGACGATGAATATTCATTGAAATGTGCGGCGCAGTCCTAAGACGATGGTGAGCGATCGCTGTCCAAATGTGGCGATTGTGCAACTATTTACAGCTTGTAACAACGCAGTCCTTTCAGCGCGTTGGCGGTCGTGACGTGCTTACCTCAGCGCCAGTGTCGACCAGAAAACGACGTCCCGTTATTCTGTCTGATACGTACAGCAGGCGGCTGCGTTTCCCTGTGAGGTCAAGCGAGTCACTCGCCGCAATTAGCGACCCGCATTCGTGTTTTCCAGCCAGCGACAAGGCGCCCGACACTTAGCGCTGGCGTCGAAACGGACAAGGTACCAGCAGTAGCCGTCACAACTGCTTCTAGAGCGGGAACGAGAACGCTAACGTGAGTTGCCGTGAGAGCGACCATGGATGGCTCGAAGTCCGCATCGCGGCGATGGAGGTAGTCACCTGCTCTATGTTTTTTTCTTTTTTCGAGGCTTTCGAGGCGAGAGTACCGCGCTTGGGTATCCGGTGTCACGGCGGTCGCTGCTGCAACCGTGGGGCCAGCGCGGGAGTATTCTGCAGCGCGATCCCCGAGCTCGGCTGGTATCTCCAACGGCATGTCGCCTGCAGCAGCTAGGACAGAAAGAAGGCTTTGTGGCAGACGCTGCAGAAATAACTCACGAAGTAGAGGACTTTCGGAATCTTGCATGCTGTCGCCGAGTAGCTGACGCATTCGGTGCAACAGCTGAAGTGGTCGTCGGTCTCCCAACTCCTCCGTGTTCAGAAGTTGCTGCAAACGGCTGCGTTCCGAAACCGTTTTGCGCATCAGAGCAATGACCTTGAAATGGTCGTATGGTTGGGTTGCGTGTGGAAGGCTCAGCACGTACGTCGTCGAATTCGTCTACAACTTCAGATGGTAGTGTAGAAACTACATGCAGGTATTTTGCGCGCTGTGCAGTGATGCGGCGCAAGTCGAAGAGCGCTTCCAATTGAGTAAACCATACTGCCGGATTCTTCGGTCGAAATGGCGGGAGGCGCACCTGCACGTTTGAGACTGCTTCCATGTCGATGGCGACGGAATGGTTCTCGCTGCGCACCGTTGAGTGCGGTCGCTGTTGAGTGCCGTTGTCCGCCGACGTGGGACTTGTCTTAGTAGCCATCACGTACGTACATCCGGGTCACCAAGCTATAGTGGTCACGATATACGACGCCTATAGACAGCCGCGTGTATACGAGCGGCGGAACGCACGTCAGCAAGCAACGAACGCAGAGGTGCAATCTGTCTTTATTTCGCGCGTCTTGCGCAACGCGGTGCTGGCGTTACAATCAGGAGCGCGCTTAGGGCGCGCCGCTACACTGCCTTTCATATATTTTTTTTTTTCTAGTAACAGAATATTGAAGACTTCTGATGACCCGGAGGTGGCACATTGGCCTATACAAGCAAAAGAAAAAGAGTTGACTCAATTGTTCGGTTAGTCACGATGATTCCAATCCTTATGCTTTCTGCTTCTCCTTCCGTATGCGTGGTCACCGTGTCAATGCCTTTTTTACCTTTACATCAAAGCTGCGAAATTAAGCAAGACGGTTATAATGCAGCGATTCCTTTAGGTTGCTCCTATATTTCTTTATCAACAACTGCTCGCCTTCCGACAATCCTCGAGGTAACGCAGTTGAAGCATCGTTTACACCACTGAATAAGCAGAAAGAGCAAGCAATTTGCAATAGAATCATTACATTTTCCCGGCCAGAATAAGCGTGGAAGTCCCACGCCACCGAGAGCGAAAGAGCAGCTCCTTGCTTCATTGGCGAATTTGCCCATACGCATGTCCCAGCCGCACTCTTGCCTAATAAAGGAACAAAGACACGCCTCTCCCTACTTCTGCTATGGTATCCTATTTGTGATTAGCTTTCTTAGGCTTTGGAACTTCTGCATTAAAGTTTCTGATTCTAATTAGAGCTGATTCCTGAAGCTCATTATTCGGACGCTTTAGGAAACTGTGCCAAAATGCAGTGGATTAACACCAATCTTTGAAAGAACACTGAAGGCGAATACTACCTAAATCTAAAGTTATAAATTAGTGCTCGAGGGTCTCTAAGGCGTCAATGTTATCGCGAAGAGAGCCGTAATAATCGAAAAATCGAGGTAAATGCAGGACGTGATTAGAGACTCCCCCGGAACATTCAAGCACTTGCCCGATGACGAAAGCACGCCTCAGTTCAATTCTGCCACTAGTACACAACTACTTGTTGCAAAAAACATACTCGTATCAATTATAATATCAAATAAAATGCTGCTTGTCTAGTTCCATTTCATGTTTAGAAAAAAAGAACTGCTTGAAATTACCGTTGACAACGACGCGGGCGGTCGAAAGGTTTTGTTTTCACTCGACTCTGCGCCGCCCACGCTTTCGCACTTCAGTACTTTCCTGATCGCGTAGTGCTGCAGTGCTTTTGCTGGTTCGCAAAACTTGCAGAAACTGCAAGTAGCAAATGATTCAACTTCCATGTCATGTCGCGCGATGCCTGAACGGTCTGCGCCCCTTGACCAGAAAGCAGCTACAGCGGCGAATCCGCCGCTCTCTCTTGGTTTGGTGCAGCCGTCTGTCAGGCGCCGCTTGACTCACCGACGGCAGCAAAGGGCAGTGCTAGCGTATGCAACGTCACCACTCCCTGGGTTGGGTGGCCGGAGATTTGAATTTCGGAAAAGGTATTCGAACCATTCAGATACAATTTTCTCGCAAACTAAGTGTTTTCTTGGCTCGAAACAAGCGTTGCGAGGTCTCTGGAAAGGTGTTTATACAGTCCACGTCGACTTAGTATTTACCTTTAGTGTCCCTTTAATGAACCTCTTTCACGCCAGCGGTTTTGTCAGCAGCGCTACGCTACGAGCCAGTGAGACCAGTAGGTAACATCCATCTTCGAGAAACGCTGGAATTTAACACCGATGTAAGCATTAACTAGTCATTAGTCCAGATATCCAAGAGACTTTTAGAATATGGGTAAAAAAAAGGCAGGGGATAGCTTGACAAAGACCGGTTTCTTTACAGGCGTGGGTAAATGTACAAGGTAGGCTGAGATATTTTAAGGAAAAGCCAAACAAATTAAGGAGACATCGGCAAAATGCTAGACTGATGAACAAGTACAGATTGCCTGATTAGCTCAAGAAGGCTGTAGGTGGCTATTTGTCACCACCTAGTTTCGAAGGCGATAGAAATAAACAATCATTATCAGCGCGGCTGATGTAAATCGGTTTGTTCGATTCAGGAAAGGTCCACGGCACCGGAATCAAAAAGGCGCAAGTGGTGCAGACACACGGTGAAAACGTTCTCGGCACGTTGTGTGAGGTTGCAAGATGCAACCTGTCCGCAGCGCCGCCGCTAAAATGTCAATCGAATGTGTAGGTGCAGGCCTGTTGTCTTCTGAGTCTACAAGAACGTGAGTAAGCCTGGCGAGATGACAGCAACGACGGCACACGTGTCCAAAAAGCCGTTTTATTTATCCTGTGCGTGCACAAACCTGCTGACTTGGACAACGAAATGGATGACCTGCACGTTGTAGAATCTGAAAGCGAAGACGAGGAACTCGATGCAGTGTTGTGCCAAGTCGGTGCTGAACTGGTCCGCAACGATCGCAACCGCGTTCTTAGATATTACGAGGAAAT
This sequence comes from Dermacentor andersoni, assembly GCF_023375885.2. Lineage (NCBI taxonomy): Eukaryota > Metazoa > Arthropoda > Arachnida > Ixodida > Ixodidae > Dermacentor > Dermacentor andersoni. The sequence goes on along the minus strand of NC_092816.1, from coordinate 124,884,430 downwards.
TGCGGCCAGGTATTTTGATCACGAGTTCAAGTGCCTTTTTCGGCTCTCCAGAGGCACATTTCAGACTCTTACGGAGCGTTTCAAGGCACCTGTTTTTTCTTCAACCCCTCGTGGAGGTCGCCCGCAAATACCCGCGGAGAAAACGTGCCTAATTGCTTTGTCTTATTTAGGTACTCAAAACAGTATGTACAGAATTGCTGATACCTTCGATGTGTCAGAGTCATCGGTATCTCTGTGCCTTAAAAGATTTCTGGACTTCTTATTCAGTATCAGCAAAGAAGTGATTGCTTGGCCTAGCTATGAAGAGCGGGCGAATATCAAAGCACGCTTTCTCGCTACAAGCAACGGCAAGGAACCAAGAAACACTATTGGGTGTGTTGACGGCTGTCACATTGAAATTTCTCACGAGAAAGAGTCCCCTGCATCCTACTATAACAGGAAAAAATTCCCTTCAATCGTTCTGCAAGGAATCTGCGATTCAAGCAGCCGCTTCATAGACATTTTTGTCGGATATTCTGGCTGCGCACGCGACGCGCGCATGCTGGAAGAAAGCCTCATCCACGCTGTAGCCGGAACCAAGTGCGCTAACGACTACTTGCTGGGCGACGCAGCGTATCCGCTTCTCCCATGGCTGATGCCTCCATAAAGGGACAATAGGGCAGCGTTTGAGCGTTACAACCGGAATTTCAATAAGGTTCACAGCCAATAACGTGTGGCAATTGAGCACGCATTCGGCATTCTGAAACAGCGTTTCAGGAGACTGTATCTTGTAGACGCAGATTCAATTGACCAGTGTTGTCTTATTCTACTTGGTGCATGTGTGCTGCTTAATTTGTGTAGCAGTAGCGTGGACTTATTAGGTGACTGCGAGGACCGCCCCCTCCCCCCCCCCCACCACAGGGAGGACAACATCGAAAATGAAAGCGATGGTGCAATCACCAGCACTGCAGCTGTTAAGCACACGTGCGAGCTTAGACGCAAGAATATTGCGGAAACACAGTGCTGAATGTTTACTGCGGTAGCCGCCACTTTTCCCAAATATGCACTTCGCTTTCTGACTTGTTCTGACCACTATAATTTTGTTTTGAATGCTATGCACTGTTCCCAGCCTCGTACCTTCCATTTCGTGTCTCGGTTGAATGAATGCCAGAAAACATGATGTGATGAAAACAAGGTGTTTAGTTTTTCGCTTCATAGGCGGTTACGAAGCGTTCCAGAACGGCCATCTTCTCTGTGTGCCAACTTGCCCTATTTTTTCCAATCTCGTCCAGTTTTTGAAGGAGCTGCAATAAGGGCGGGTCCTTCTTCGGTTTGTGCAGCTCCATTTGTGCAGTTTGGCTGTCCGCCGCTTCTGGCGCTTGCATTTCCGCTGAGCAAATGTGTTGTTCCTTAGTAGAAATTTACACTTCTTTAGAGAGGCTTGCCTGGCGACATGCCTAGCATATTGCTCAAGATTGCTATGATGAAAAAGGCAAATTGCACAACGCATGACGGAAACCTCAACAATCAACGGACTGGGGTATCGCAATGAGACCCGTGTCCGGTGCCTTCATTGGCACAACACAAGCAGGCAGCGTTAGTCAATGGGCCAAGAAAGTGATAGCTGAAGCAGTCAATAAATGTTCAGTGGGGAAATTGAGGCTCTTGCTAAAGTAAACAGCCTGTAAGCACAGATAAAGTGGACTATATTATGATGTATGTTGCACGCAAGGCACCAGTGTTGACCATATCCATTTTCAGTTCAGTTTATTTCTTTAATAAGGAGGAGACATACATGTTTACATAAGTATACAGAAGGAGGTCCCAGAGCATGTGGCTGAAAGGGGACCTCCTGTCAGAAAATATATACATTAAAGGAAATACAAGGCATAAAACAGCAAAGGCATATTAAATAAGAAACGTTTATTATTTGTGACATCTAGTCAAATGCGGTGTAGGCATGCCCGGTAGTGCATCCTAAAGCCGCATGGCATGACAAACTAGCTTATAGGATTGCAAGTACAAATAGGTCAGTACTAGCTGCTGTTCCCCAGTCTGACAGAATACCAAGTCCATGCAGACAGCATGCAGGATCCAACACAAAACATAAGAGTTGCCACCTTTATACGATCACGCTCACCTCTCCCTTTCGTCGGGCACCATTTTACGTCCCTGTGCGTAAGTCACAACAGGACTCACGTGGTGTTGCTTATCCATAAAGTCCTGCAGGTGTCTAAAAAATTAAATGCAAGTAGCACCAGAACTTTAGTACACCAGCAAAGCTGGTGCATTCGCACAGGCAAAACTTGGCACATTGTAGCAAATCAGAGCAAGGAAGTTTCTGCTCTTTAATTGATTTGTATGCACTTATACATATCCCATTGCCAACAGGGACCAACCAGGAGTGAGAAACATTGGCGTCGAACAAATCACTTCGCCAAATTGCACACATGTCTTGCGGAAAGCATAACTGCATATGACAGTTGTACAATTTCCAATAAATCGAATGATGGACAAGGATGCACTCCTAGAATAAGCTATTCTCTCAAGCTGACACTTGTTAACATTGCATGCTCAATCATTTTCGAATTCATCCGCATCAAGTATTTCAGGAACTTGCTAGGTCTAGAAACAGCCAGTTTTGTTAATAATTTCATGTACACGCTGTGAATAAGACGTTAAATACGTCTTAGCTGAACTAGGCACTCGCATAAGAGACCACGAATAAAATAAGAGCAGCACTGCGAACACTTACCCCTCATAACTACACACGGCAGCCGCACTGCCGGACTTATTATTGTTGATCCGCTCTCTTTTATAAGCCCTCTCAAGTGACTTCCATTTATTAGTCACTTGAAGGACGGTGAGGCAGCACCCGAATTCTTCATTCAGGGCGTCCGTTAAAAACAGCATCAGATGCTTCTTGGTCTTGCGTGCCGAACAATACAAAATTCAACGCGAATTCAAACGCATCGAATGCTAAGCCTCACGTTAGTCCCCCCTTTTGGCCGATGCGGCCGAAGTGTTCCTCATAGCTTTCTGTAAGGAATCATGTCGTTATGCCGCTCCACAAAGCTTCTTCAGCGTCGTGCTACCGAGACGGCAGGGCTGACGCGTCCGCGGCAGCAGCTTCGGTGGTCCGCGGCGTGGCGTCTCCGCCTCGCCGCTAACTAGACTGGGCTGGACTAGTTTTGAAGTGAGGGAAGCTCGCAGTAAAATTGAGTATGAAGAATGGCTGAGGAATATGGAAGAAAGTAAATGGGCTGGCAGAGTGTTCAGGTATCTGTACAGGAAATACATTGATTCACACTGGAGGAAAAGAATTAGGAAGCTTACCAGCAAGTATGCGGCCTGTAGGGTGGGCAACACAGCAACAAATAAGGTCAAGCGGAAAGTCAGAGAGGCTGAAATAATATCATGGGTGGCGGCAATGGAAAAGAAGCCTGCCATGAGTAACTACTTAAGAGGAAAAAACGTAATCAGGAAAGAACCCGTTTATGATAACTCAAAGGGAAGCTCATTACTTTTCGAAGGGAGATCGGGATGCCTTAGAATACGCACCTAAAAGCGAGATATAAGATGGAAGAAGAAGCGTGTGCTTGCTGCGGTAAAGCTAGGGAGACTATGGAGCATGTTTTATTAGAATGTGAAGACGTCTACCCAGCGGTCGATTTAGGCGCCACTGGCCTCCTTGAAGCACTTCGGTTCAGCGAGAGCAGTGTAAAAGTAAACATGTCCGCAATAGGCATTAGTAAGAGGCGATGGGAAAATTGGTGGAAGAAAAGTAGGGAAACGACAAAAAAACGGAGACGTACAAAAGCACAGTTCGAAATAGGGGATCAGAAAATTTAGGTGGGGTTGTTTATAGTGTTTTTCTTTCTATTTTTTATTGCTTAACCTAGGTAGGACATTAGGCAGTATATTAGCAAGAGCTTGGTGGCGTAAGCCACCGCCCCGTTCCAAAGGGGAAACTCATAACATCCATCCATCCATACATCCGAAGAAAAACACCGATATAAGGCGCGTTTCGGCGCTAGGAGTAAATTGTGTTGCTAAATTGTTAAACAGAGCGCCGGCATTGACCCTCAGATTATTGCAAACAGGCTCATATCCCAACCCGGCTTTATTTCACAAAATTTATCCCGACACCTATGCCACTAGTTCTTGCAGGCACTGCAATGACATCGCTAGCCTAGACCATATGCTCTGGCGTTGCCCCTCGTTACGAGGCACAGAACGAATCAATGAAGACAAGTGGCTCTCCGCTATCAAGAGCCCCGATGCCGGGGCGCAACTATGGGCTGTCCAGAGGGCCCACGATGCGGCGGTCGGGCAAGGCCTGACTGTCCCAACGTGGGAGCGGCCCGCAGCGCGCTGAGTCGCGTACCTCAGGACCTTATTAAAGTTCTGCATCCATCCATCCATCCATTGGTTCAATGCTGAGTGTTTTACAGTTGACGGCCACCGTGTTCTGACGGAATATTTATTACTGTCGAGCCTGGTCACCAGAAGTAGCGGACGCTTAGGTCCACCGCTGGCCATTTGCTAATAAACGGTGAACGCGTCCGTGTTTCAAGACGCAGCCATTCGCAGCCATTTTCGACAATAGGAAATTCAGCCACAAATGTAAATTCGCCACCTTGTTATCTCGCTGTCACTTGTTACCTTGCTCACGAGGTGGTTACGTCCTTCCCGATTGGCACAAGCACTAAAATGATGGGCTTCGATAGGGTCAGGAATTTATCCCCGGTAACTATAGAGCAAAGCAACAGGGTCCCACGATGGGCTAGCAAGTTCATCTTAGTAAGTGGCAAAACACTGCGAAAGAATGTAGACTGTCGCGATGAAAATAATCGGCGCTCGTGTACAGAGCATTTCCTGGACCATGCTATTTGCGATAGGTTCCCGCTCCCTCTGTATCGTTGCGCTACCTCGTAAACATTGCCTTCTGGTCTTTTGAATGCGAATGCGGAAGCGAACACCCAAATATTCATCCCAGATGTGAAGTCTGATGCATGCAGAACTGTACGAAAGTGTTTTAAGCATATTGTTAGTAAGAGCTTTCGTGAAAATCGAGGCAATTTTATTTACACTGTTGTGCTGCCACAAACGACAAAAAGTACCCGTGAAGCGCGTTTCTGGACAACTGAAGTTTACATGAAAGTCCAAAATGCAGCGCCATCGTGTCAACCTACTGCGCGAGGGTAGCCCTTCATCTCCGCGTTTACGTAAAGAAAATCGTGTTTACACCACAGAGAACATGAGGAGATGATGTCTACTTTCCGGACATACATGGAGCATTAGCCTTCAGGATCTAAATAGTGTGCATTAACAAAACAAATTCAAGCACACTCAACTCCAGTTGGCATACAAGTAATGCGGTTACGTAAATGTCCCTACGAAGGTGTTGTGTGTGGTTTTCGTGGCACTCGGTGACCTAAGCTGGCGTCAAGCAGGTTCACTGAAGAGTGGCATATGCCCGTCGGGACATACCCAATAACAAACACACAAGTTGGCGTCAAAGAAGTTCGTTGTAGAGCGACCCATACTCAGTTGCACGTGCATAGACATTGGCCCCAGTGGCACAAACTTTTATTGCACTATCTCTGGGATCGGACAATAATACGCCGAGATAAACGACAAGAACTGGGTTGACTCGGAGAAAAATGCTTCGCTTTGAAATTATTTTTAACAGCGGAAGCTATCATGAGCTCGTTCCAATAGGATTTTCGGTTGGTGGTGTTGTCCGCTGCCGATGTCCACAGCCATCGCCAGGTATACGAAAAAGAATACCCAGTTCCCGCCAAGATAGAACCCGCGTCCGCTGCGTGGGTGTCGTCTACTCAACCACTGAGTCACGCCAGGGCTCGCAAGCTTGCAGCGGAAACGTACCCTATAAGCGCGTCCTAGCGCGCGAAGAGACACGTGATGTTACATGCGCACCGCGTAGCGTCAATACGTGCACACTTTGCATTGTAATTGCGTATTGTTACACCAGGTGGCGTGCTATATAACATTTGCATAAGAAGTGGCACAAGGTAGATAGGGAAGGTTTGAAGAAGAAAAAGAAGATTAAGGAGGTGTACGCATACAAAAAAGTGCTAGAATAAAAAACATGTACAGCTGACCTGATTAAATCAAGCAGGCTAGGAACTCTCACCATCCCATTTCAAAGGGAATGCCGATAAGTAATCATCATCATCAACAGGATCGCACCATGCCACGGGTCAAGGGATGCGACATGCGCACCCTGCAGTCTGGATACCTGTGTTTACTCTTCGGGACAAGTTATGGCACCTCCTCATGCGGAGGAGGCACGTGCTCTTAAAGTGCAGAGTCAGTTAAGCGGGACGACGTAATAGAGACTGTGGCCAAATTTTGTTTTACCATCTGTGCTTGTAATTGTCGTCTAAAGCATGGTGAACGTGCGAGCGTGCATAAGAAACCCATGCGTTCCTATATGTCATGTAGAGCATTGCAATATATATATATATATATATATATATTGCAATGCTCCACATGACATATAGGAACGCACGGGTTTTATTAACTGAACACGGTGCACATACCTTAATGCGGGCTTATTTTAGATACGGAGCATAAGGGTTTTTGCGAAAAAGATGCCTTGCAACCCAACTCAGATGGTGGCAAAATTTTCCTTTTTTTTTTTTTTTTTTTTTCTATACGGTTACCGTGAAGCGGCATTGGAGGAGGTGGCCTCACGAAGCGACGACATTCTGCGTACAGCTAGACGATGGCCTAACGGAAAGGACAGACGGACACAGAAAACTCCCGTGCAGCTTTTAACCACCTACTAGAAATACTTCGAGCTCTCAGTCGCCTCACTAGAAAGCAGCGAGCTTGACTACTATTATACAATACCTTCTGCATAGGCCCGCGTGTGAAGTTTAGAACCGCAAGTAGGTCTTAGCCGGCGATTCCCGACGCTGTTTCATCCGGGACTGTGTGCTAGCTTTAGCTTATTTGTCCATGATATTGTGAAAAGGAGTAAACAAACAAGCCCTGTTCCTCTTCGATGCCACTTGCCTAATTGTACCGACGTGTGCCGGCATTCTTCACCTCTTTTTATTTTCTCATCTCCGTTTTAATCACAGCATCTCGTAACATAGCGCGGCAGCCAGGACGTGTTCAGTGGCTAACCTATACCGTTCGTTCTTCCGCTCCGCTTTGTTCATCAAACTCCAAACGAATTACTTATCCACCAAGATCTCAATTATACAAAGCGACTGATAATCAAGCCAGAAAAAAAGATCAGGGGACGTTGTTTCTGACACATAATGAAAATGGAGACCTAATAAGGTACATGGAAATGAAAGCGGACGAGAAAATAAATCCAGAAGGCAGTAGCCGAGACCACGTATTGCGCATCACGCTCGCGGTGCTTCAACAATGACGATACAGCGGCATTCGTCCAACTTGCATATTGCCTCATTCCGATGAAGGCGAAATGCGAGAACACCGTGTACGTTGATTTAGGCGCACGTTAAAGAACCCCAGGTGGTCCGAATTTCCGGAGTGCCCCGCTACGACGTGCCCCACTACGACGTGCCTCATAATCAGATTATAGTTTTGGTGTGCACAATAATAGGCCTGGCATTGTCAGCCAGCACCGCCCTTAGCGCCACTCACGGCCCCCGCTATGCAATGAGCGAAAAGCATAACGGTACCCGAAAGGCTCGGTTTTTCGTTAATCACAATCCTTATCTCCGCAGACGCAGACGCCAGAGGAACTGTGGTCGTCTGCGACACCCCATCGATTCGGCGCCGGATCGTCTTCCCTGCGGCAGACTCAGGTGGCGTCAGCAGGCCTACTCAGCGCCCAGCAGATGCCGATAGCAGATCAGCTGAAGCAATCCTGCTACGCGTTTGCTTCGTCAATGCCCCAGGGCATGTTGAGCGTGGCCCAGTTCCTGTACCATTTCAAGCTCCATCCTGCCTACATCGAGCCTCATGAAGACGAAGACCCCGTAGATCGGCTGTTCGAGATCGGCTTCGAGTACGGCGTCCAGCCGCTGGTGACATTCGACCAGCAGTTCGTATTCACGAGGGACGCGTCCGAACCTCTGAACATTTCGGTGGGTGCCATTATGAAAAATGTGACGAATGAAGGTTGCCGTAGTGCTTTGTTTCTTTGTTTGTTGGCTTTTTACGTCATGACTGTTAAAAATCGAACGATCGATTTTCCTCTCTTCTCGTTGCGAAGCAAGTTATTTTAGCTTGATAGTAAAGTCGATCTCGACACGCCGTACCTGACGTCGCCAACTTCATCACTTCCTGATAGCAAAATTCGCTGACGTTGCCTAGCAAGCAGGTAAGGTATCACCATGTTAGCTGACGAACGTTTCTTTGGGCCACCTTTGCGTGTGGCAGCCTGCAGAGATCGCCGAAAAGAGCTAGTGTGTCATGACGTCATGACGCATCTACCACTTTGATACCGAAACCGGCTCTCAGAAACAAGTTTTATAGTTAATTATTTAGAGACGCGATTGGCGCTTTCCGGTACCTTTTCTTGGGTGCGGGATCCATATTCCGGTCGATCATGATGACGCATTAATTTTTACTGACGTTGGCCAGCCAATGGCAAACACAAGATTTCCAGCACTTACGAACAAAACCTTTGGGAATTCGGCCGCAGATGGTTAGGACCTTCACTGAATGCAAAAAAAAAAAAGAATAAGTATAAAATATCATTTCATTAAACTTTAGATAGCGTGGTATCTTTGATTGACGGATTCGACTGTGGCTCCCAATATTTCCACCGAACCTACCAGGAGCAGAGAACACTAATTTTGCCAATCTCGCTCCGCATGCGATACTTTGGCCAGTTGCCTCTGAAAGATGCCCCACACTTGTAGGCCCGCTTTCATCTGGGAACAACAGGTATCAGGGTGGTGGAACAGGTAGTAATTCGGCAGGTCAATGACAAAGTCGTGCGGCTCGGCGATTGAGTGGCATATGTAGGTAGATGCCAGTAAATGCTGTCGTAAGAGAGCCACTGCACCTAAATGGCTTGGATATCTGGCAAAAATGCTTAGAACGTGTCTTTGGAGACGATTACACACTAACGCGATTAGCGTTCAAGGGATGACGCATGTTATTTGTTTATGCACCTATCATTATTGGAAGAGATTTAAATGATTATGTTTATGCTATGCGATTGTGGAGTGTGCGCTTTCAGCTCAGGCGCTCACCCATTGCCGCATACTCATCGGCGTATGTTGTGTTTTGATCAGACGGCATCCAGAAGGAGCGTCACTATTCGGACCCATGCCCACTGACCTATGCTGTCTGCTCGGCATGATAGCAGTCAGTTGCCTCACTTAGTGGTCAAAGCTTTTTTTCTTTAATAATGGCGTTTTACTTGCCGAAACCATGATCTTATTATGAAGCACATCATAGCGGAGAACTTCGGATTAATTTTAACCACCTGGGGTTCTTTAACGTGCACCTTAATCTAAGTTTTCACATTTCGCCACCCTCGAAATGCGACCGCCGTGGCCGGCATTTAACACCGCGACGTCGTGCTTAGCAGCGCAACACCAAAGCTACTAAGGAGCCAAGGGAGGCAGTGGCCAAAGGCAGTAGACTACTTGGGTCACTGGGAAGAACGGCGTAAAGTGGTTCGACGGACCGACGGATAGACGGACGGGTGGTTGCTGCAGTAGGCTAAGAAAGCCAATCGCAGTAAATTGTTGAGCGGTGCTGGCCAGTGAGCAACGCAGGGTCCCCTCTTGACGTGAGGCGACGTGGATTCATGCAACGTGCCAGAAAGGGCGCGACTAACAAAATTTATCAGGGTAGTATATAGAGCCTTCGGTGGCTCGCGAGGAGGCCATTCACGACCTCACGGCCTCGGAATGGCTCCATGATGCCTGCGGTTGATAGTTCAATTCTTGACAGTCCTAAAGCTCTCGTATTAGCTGGAAAAACCGGCACGTCCATTCTATAGGATTGTCCACGTGTCGACCTAACGTCGTGTTGCGCCAGAATGGCAGCGCCTTGGCCGGGATCGTCTACGATAGAGGTTGTACGCCCCCGCCACCTTGAGCGAGAAGCCAAGGGCACTAAAACTCGGCATACACCGCGCATCCTGAAACCAGGCATCCCGTAAACACTCACGCTTAACACGGGCCTGCGAATTTACTTCTACGTATCAAGAAAACAGGCACATGTGGATTTAACATAGCAGACTGTGGGTGTAGGCCAGCTGGTTATTCATGATTTTGGGAAGTTACCACAAGCAAAACACGAGACTTGAGCAAAAATAACAACACGAAGCGGTACTGACAGCTGGTGATTTAATTACACGAACGCCAAGCTTATATAGTTTAGACACACATGCGCACCCGAAAAGCAACGTAAAAACCGAAAGACAACAAATACCAAGATAAACGCTGACTGACTGAGGCACCGCGCACGTGTGTATCACATGGAAAGAAATAAAAGTTCTTTCTGAGAAACCGCAACTGACGGCGAGCTAACGCAGTCACCATCCTTCAAGCGTCGCATGGCCACTGCCTCTACAACTTCTTTCTAGCTGGCCATTTTTTTTTCTGCGAATTATTTTAGTCTTTGAAAACAAAGGAGAGCAGCCCAAGCAACTACGGCAAGGAATAGCCAAGTTCCACCTTCCAGCAGCCTCCAGGGAACGTACATGCTCACGCAAGCGAATGTTAACGCACCTACCTGTTTGTGCAATGGAGTATCTGCCGTATTTTAGTGGAATTTTATATATGACACATTTCATGCAAGGCACATGCGAATTTGTATGCTTGATTTCACAGGAGGCCGAGCTCGTGTTTCCTCTTTGCACCATGCTGCCCAACTTCGGAAGTTTACAAAGTGCTAGAAGGACAACATCAGCCCCATATTTGCCATAAATCTTTCTAATATTACGGGAAACCTTATGTATGTATGGAAGTACTGCAACATTCTTCCTACTAACCTGTTCACTATAAATTCGTGGATCTTTGTCCTTTTTCCGAAGCTTGACAAGCAATGATTCGGCAACTGGAAGCTAAAGAAATCTCTGAAAACGCGCCTTTTCCAGACGACCCACTTTAAATTGAAAACTAGAAAGCTGTTTCTGGCGACATGATTTTAAAAGCGCTGATCTAAAACATGATGAGGCTATACCCGGCTCTATAAGCTTTGAATGAATCCTTAACAAAAAATCATCAATTGTCAATACCACTTCATGTTGTCGCTTTCTTCAAGTCTCGTCTTTTGCTTGCGGTAACTTCCCAAAATCAAAACCCACTAATTAACTAGGTCATGTAGGATAGGAGTAAATCTCGATATGAGCAATGCCGATGGGATTAACGCCCTCATTCATTGCGCTTGCCTCAGTTAGACAAGGGGGGCCTTTACGGAGGCACAGTAGCATGGTTCTTTAATTTGGCTGCCTCGAAGCATCACCCTCTTATCGCACATCAGTGGTGGGATGTGTACGTGCGGCGTATAACCAGGTCGTTTAGTTGAACCTCTTGAACACGGTATGCCGACTTTCGTGTACTGCTCAGCATGTATTACATGGGCCTCATGTAAGTGTTCATGTGCAGCGCTTCAATAAGACCTTTCGCAGTTGTAGGTGGATTGTATAAGCGGAGATTGGTTTCCTACGAGCAGTACTAATTACGTAAAGAAGAGTGATATGATGGGAAAAGACAACTCCCCGCAGAAATGATGCATTGCTGGAGTGAAGCCGATAGAACGATTAACATTCCTTCGTCTAGTAAATGCCATCGCAGACAACGTGGCCTCCCAATTTCTGTGAATCTGTGCGTGGGCGTTCAACATTGCGTTCAAATTGCGATCAACCCTATCTGCAAAGTTTGCCTGGCGAGGATATGCAGCTTTGCGGTTTCGCTTCATACCAACAGCAAGGGTGGCATCTTCAAAGAGGTTCCTGGTAAAATACAGAACGTTTTCTATATTTAGCTGTGCAGGAAACACGAATCTTGTGAGTACTTCCTCACAATATTTCCAGATAACATACTGGTGGGCTAGTTGCTGCTGCATAACTTGAGGCAAAGCTAAAAAAAACACGAGGACAAGAGAAGGAAACGAAGACACAGCGCTGTGTCTTCGTTTCCCTTTCTTGTCTTCGTGTTGTCTTGCGCTTTGCTTCAGGTTACAAATTTCCAGATGTTCTGTGTATTCGCTGGGCATAACGGAAGTAGCTCGGTCCACTTTGTAATGTAGTCTATCACGAAAGAAATTGTTATGAATTCCTACACGCGCTGCGGACGTGATAATTCAATAGGTCACAGGCTCTTTGCCAGGGTGTTTCGCTTTCCAGGGGCTATTGTAGACCTGGTGGCACTCACTACGAAGTTTAACTTTCTAACACGCGCCGTACCTTCTGGCATATTTAGACACATTCTGCCTCATTCCACGTCAAATAAACGTCTGGCATAGCTTGTCATAAGCCAGGTTGCCAGAACTGCGCCCAGTCACTGCAGAGTCATGTCAGAGAACTTCCGGATAAATGTTTTCTCAAGTGTGCATTGTTTGACGACACGTAACGGCGTAGTACTCACTTCAATGTCCTCATCCGCATGAGATATGTATCGAAGAAAAGATAGTCCTGAGTGAGAACGCCGTAATCAACACACAGTCGCTTCCGATGTTGGCATCACTCGATTCAGTTAGGCACTCTATCACCGGTCACCACAGTCCACGTTCGGGTTGCCCCCACTAAAGGTCATCTCCGGTCACTAGCGTTCTTCACCTGGAAGCTCCGTTCGAAGCTGCGACCGCAGCTTGCTCTCCTCGGCTAGAGTCTCTGGTGACAGTGCTTGTGATAGTGCGTTAACCACCTTGTTCTACGAACTGTTCATGACTTGCATGGTGCAATCGTAGCGCTATAGATTGAGCGCCCGTAGCCACAGACGAACTTACAAGCTCTGCAATCGTTGTAACCGCGTTAGCGCGTTCTCAAATTGCTCAATAGTGAAAGAAGTGCTTTCAGGATGCATTTCGAACTTCTTCAGTGAGAAGAAATGGGCCAGCCACATTTGCTCTGTGGCAAAGTGCTTCCGCTGCTCAAGAATTATCGTGTGAGTGGCGAAAGCCAAGGGGCTAAATGCGCCTTCGATGTCCAGTAACAGACCTGCGTGTAACTCGTAGCCACTTGCATCAGCTTGCACTGCAAATGGCATATTGAACTCTTGAAGCTGTAAGGCATTCAGAATGAAAGGCAGTTAGCAACGTTCGTGCTGACATCATTTTTCTTATCTTAGGCAGGGCCGAGATATTGGAACAATTCTATTTCAACTGCAATTAACTTTCGCGCTTCATCTGTGGCTCGAATGGCGCTCCGCTCACGTAACCACTGAGCTATCGGTTGACCGTAAATGGTTGATGATAAGAGAGACCTAGAATCCCGTAAAAGGTATTCGTACTTTATACCTGCCCACAGTTGCTTAACTAACCGTGTAGCACAGAGAAACGGATGTTCCCTAAATGGAGCGGTCGTCGGCCGCGCTTGCAGATTGACGTGCCTGCCCAGCTGAAAGAGTTTTTCAAGCTCTGGCCTCTCGCGACGAAGGACGCCTGGCACCCTTTCTACGAAACGTGTCTCGCCAACTCGGCATCTGGCATGGACGCGACGGCGCTCGCCAGAGTGCGCGACGAGGTCTACGAGGTCGACCGACAGCGTGCGTGAACATTTTGTGCGCGGTGTTAGCAGGGAAGAAGTTATAACAGGGGCGGGCATAAAAAAGTGAAAATAACTCAGCGTAGAACTAATTATGCGTTAGGCTTTGTGGGAGTTAAGCCACAAAATCCAAGGTAGAATTTTCCATACGCTAAGTTTGATACCACAATACTCTTAAGCGCGGGAAGCTGGGCGCACAGGTAATAGCAGCGTTTTCGATAATCTGGAGCAAGGTTTCATTTGCAAATATTTCAGGAAACGAATTACTAAATAATATTACACAAATTTTTATCTCTAGTAACATTAATTTCTTTGTGTTTCTTTTTGCGCGGATGCACTCGTCATGTTAGAAGTAGAGGGAACGAAGTCCTAATTTTTTCTAATGGTGCTCGGAGCTTTGTGGGGTTCGACACTGTATTCAAATCGGCTGCTTCACGGCTTCCTGAAATATTGCCCAAGAAGAGCACAATGTGTCATCAACGTTAACGTATTGAAGAGCAACCATTAGTAACAGCAGATGCTCAAAGAATTAAAAAAAGAACGCTCCCCACTTGGCTTCCACGAATGCCGACGTTCAGCAGGAGAGAGAGGCTTTCCTTTTCTCCTTGCTTCTATATTTTGGCCCTTGACCAGTTAGTAGTGCTTGCTCTTCATCGCCTGTTCTGTCGAATAAAACTGCGGTTCCAAGTATCCGCTTGTTGCAACGTTTCCCTTCGGCCTCGTCTGTCGCGCAACACTCAATCATTTCATAATGAATATAACATGTAAGAAGACCATGTAAAGATCAGGCCGTTCGGAATGCGTGTGTGCTTTATTCATATTCTTGTATGAGCCTTTAATACGCAAAGCCTTAACTAAATGAAGCCATCAGATTTTATCATTTCGTTTCATTTCATTTCATTTATACTCTTAGGCCATTTTTTGGGCCGTTACAGGTTGCAAAATATTTGTTAGAATGCAGAAAATGCTTTGACAATTACAGCCTTTTAGACATGTACATAAAACGGTAAATTAGTGTGCACAACCTGTGGCTCACAACAAAATACAGATGCGGTAGTGGAAGCACGCACAGCTCCGTCAATATTTACGAGTAGTTTTAATTCGTTACGAACGAACTGTCGTGGTTAATTTGGCAGGTCAAGGTAAAGGTGTATTGATTTTTCAAACAAAATGACAGAGTCTGTTTGCGTTATGTGCTGTGGCAGCGAGTTTCATTCTTCAATTGTTCGTATGAAGAATTAATATTTGAATGAGTTGAGTCGAGCTTGGAAGCGTGTAAGTTGTGAGTTGTGACGGTTCCTCAATGTTCGGGCCGAGCGCTGCTTTATGTACAGACCGGTGTTCAAATTAAATAAGTTACCCCGAAAAAGGTAGAGGAACTTAAGTCTAGCAACTCTTCTCCGCTCTATCAGTTAAGGTAATTTAAGTTCTGACAACATCCTCGAGGCTGAATGCGTAGAATTATATCTAGACAGAATAAATCTAGCTGTCCTTTGTGATTTTTCGTATAGGGGTCCCACACGATACAGCCATATCCCAAAGTTGGTCTTACAAGTGTCAACTAGGCGGTTAGTTTTGCTGTCGCGGTTCCCTGCCCTAGTTTGCGGCGCCAAGTCCACAATTTCCTCTCGGCTGCACTACACAAGCTATGAATGTGCCTATCTCCCAATTTAAATTTTCACTTCTCGTTATTCATAGGTACTTCAAGTAGCTTACCTTCTTTAATTTGTGCCCTTCAATTTCGTATTCAAACGGAAGAATATCTTTAATTTATTGATGTATTGTCCCAAATCTATACTGGCGCTATGAATGACAACGTCGGGGAGTGCTTAGATCAGTTTTGTCCGCCTGTTCTTCAGCATCCACAAAAAATCTATAAGTACGTGGTGAGTGGTCCTTTTTTTCTTATTTTCTTTTTCGACACGAAACCTTGGCTGGGCACCGAGCCCACGTTCTCATGTCAATGGCATAAGCGTAGTCAAGTATGCCAGCTAAAGTTTAATATCACGTTATGTCGCGGTTTGCAACCACGGTAATGCACTGTAGCCTGCTTCGTCTTTTCTTTTTAAGTCGGTCGAGAGTTACAGCTCTATATACAAGCTCCAGAGTCAGGGTTATACTTCGACTATGTCAAGAGAAGGTTCAATCCGAAAGTTATATCAAATGACCATTTCTGACTCGGGAAGAGTTCAAGCATGCAGAAGCTGCCGAAGGAATCGTTAGGTTAAATGTTAAGTTTAAAAGTGGACTCACCGAATGCTACATACCCAAAAAGGCCGTAATAAGTCCTACTGCTTTTATTGAATCATACTAATGGGCGCAATCACATATACTAATGCAAGTAATATTGCAATGCCCAAAGCATGCGCGATGGAAATAGGTGTGTCATTAGGTGATATCACCGCCGCACAATGGACATCGCTTGAATGCGCAGTCCTCTTCAATGGTGTGGGAAAATTGAGCAATGTATGTTTGAAGGAAGGAAAATCCACCCTTCCTGAAGAGCCTACACGTTCCTAATTGAATATTTCGAACCGCGATTACACTAACTATATTTACTATATTTACTATATTTATTTATTACCTATATTTACACTAACTATAACCAGGCGCCCGGTACTTGAAGCGCAACGTGTTTACCCATCCACACGGAAGATGAGAGTAATACCCCTGTTAAGCATACGCATTGCCACACTGCACCAGGCGCCCGGTACTTCTAATACTTCCGGTGTCATCGACTATTGGCTCATTGAAAGGTTAGTGAACTGATATAAAACAAAATAATATATATTGCTTGATGCAAGTGCTGACAATGGCATTCCGTTCACTACGACATTGCAACGAAAAGAAATGTTTAACCACTGCTGCAGTTCCGCGTAAGGTGCCATTGAATGATTCAGAAAAATTCTTCACAGCTCACTCAGTAAGCTCGGTCACTAATACATCGCACATGGCGAATTTTATATCTTATCAAAAGCGCGTCGTGCAATATATAAAGTTTGGACTGTGCTTTTATTTCCCGGTTAAATGATGTCATTCTGTTACATATCCAGTGCAGATGGGAAATGCGTGCCCGACAGTTTATTGCATGTATGCGCATCAAATCCGCGTACACAATTATAAAGCAAGCGCAGTTATGCCGACACTGGGGGGCGCGTTCGCGCCGTCGCCGTCGGCAGCGCCATGCTGACGCGGGTGCGACGGCGCATGCGTGGCTCTTGGCCTTGCCCGACGAGTCCGCCCTGCCAGCGTGGCCGCTAGCTTCTCCGCTGAGATATTTAAGGGGAGGCCGGTGGCTCACTGTCCGCTGTCTTACGGCGCTCCCGTTGTTGGACGTCACATGATATGCTGAGATTTGGAGACGCGGCACTGTTGAAATAGCGAAGGTAGAGTTTGGAAGCCGTAACTCTCAGCGAATGGAGCGGCCTCTCGGAACGTTCACTGTAGGGCAAGCACGCGCGTTCCCTACTGCCGGCGCTTCTTCGTCATCACTCCAGCCTCGTGACTGAGGGTTCTCTCCGCCATCGAGTGATGACATCGAGTTCACGTGTCTCCTTGGGCCCGTGACAACACGTTTGTTTAGTAAAAAAATTACCGACGATTACGTTACTTCCTAATGCGAAATTTGAGCGCAGCAAATAAGCTGTTTCACCTTTTCGATAGATTGAGGCAAAGAAATCGAGCAACACATGTATGCGCTATCACAGAATTTTTTTTTTATTTTTCACACGTATTCATTTAACAAAGACTCCACTAACAGTTCTTGACAGTCATGAAGGAAGCTTTGTGGTCGGAGAAATAGACTGATATATGTTCGACTTGGTACACCAATGCTTGATTCTCAAAGACGAGATCTATACAAGTGCCTCGCGAGGTTGTCACAGCCGTGGGACGCGTTACGAGCGAGAGGAACGGGATGTTCTTTGCTCTCGACGGCGGCGATGAGCCTCCGCTTCGGCGGCGCGAACGGCAGGGTCTTCTCGGCGGCGGCGCTTAGCCTCTGCTTCGGCGACGCGTACTCCTGGATCATCTCGACGGCGGCGACGGTAAGCTTCTGCTTCGGCGGCACGCACCTCTGGATTCTGACGGCGACGGCGCTGGGCCTCTGCTCTGGCAGCTCGTTTAGCAGCAGCAGCAGCAGCAGCAGACGGAGGACTTCCATCGGTCGTCTCGCTCATGGCTCAGAAAGAACTGGCAGATAATTTCGCAGTGGCGAACGGCAGCGGCAATTTCGGCTCGGGCGGTGCACATATACAGATCCGCCGCCACCGATCTGGCTCTCTGATTGCCACCGCACAGGGCGAACGGCAGCGGCAATTTCGGCTCGGGCGGTGCACATATACAGATCCGCCGCCACCGATCTGGCTCTCTGATTGCCACCGCACAGGGGTTGCATTGGAGGAGGAGCGAAGAAAGAAATTAAGTTCGAGCCGGCGCTTTGACAACCGGAGACTCGCAGGAAGAGGGGGGAGGGGGGCGGCGTGTACACCCAGCGGCAAACGATGGGGGCAGAAGCGCGCGCAGCAAGCGGACAACACGATAAAGGGAGGAGGGAAGAGATAGCAGCGACTGACTGATGCCGCTGACGCCGATAGTGAGTCAACCCCAGCTGCGGAGTTGGTTTCAGGGACAACGCCGCCGATGCCGACACAAACAATATGATACCCTCGCTTCCGCAGCGCTAAGAACCAGGTCTAGCCGTGGGAAGGTGGTCACGTATTCGTTGACGTGCCGGGGCCTACGTGAAATAACCGGCGCGTCGGCAACTAAAGAGCACCCTATCCGCCACACAAGAACAGGGGGGGGGGGACCCTTTCCTCCTCTTTCTGCATGGCGGCGACGGTGTTCTATGCAGTCACGTTATCTTGACTCTCTAGCGGCGTCAGCGGCATCCAGCGGTATCAGTCGGTCGCTGCTAGCGCTGGGGGGATGAAAGGGGGGCGGAGCTGGTTACGAGGCCGACGACAACGCCGACGACGACGCGAAACCCAGGAACGGACGCCAAAGAGCTGCGCTCTAAAAAGTGAATGCTTACTGTACTTTATAGCACGCATAAATCTAATAGCATTACTTCTTGCAATAGCTTAATGCTTTATGATCGCTCTGAATGCTTCGTCTTTTGGGCCAAACTGCGACATTTCTTTTTCTTCTTTTCTATGCTACGCTTTTGTTCAGTTTCAGACTTCCTTCGCGATGATGTGGATCCTGTTACGAAGAAAAGGTACGAGGATGCCTTCTCGCAGTTTACCGCCACAGCCCTGGCGGAATACACTACCGGCTTCATGAAACCGGGTAAACAACCTTCTTTCAGTACTGACGCTTTTCTGTCGGCACTGCTTGGACACTGCGCGCGTATTTGGGCCTAACTTTGTTTCTATTCTAACAGGCACAGTAACTTAAGTCACCTTCTAAATAATAGCCGCTTGTGTAAGCATGAAAATCTCCCACTACTGCTATGAATTTGTGTGAATGTTCAAATTGGTTCTTGCTATTCGGGTCCTATGGGATTCTAGAATTCACTGCTCTAAACTATTCAATATTCATTCAAACTCGAATATGAGGTGTAATAACATTTATTGGAGTCTCTTACGTGAAAGGGTGACGCATACGGAGAACGTTGCAAATTATTATGCCGCACAAGAACAGGCCTTTGCGCGAATGCACCAGTTTCTGGTCGAACGCATGGGGCAATTGACGTCTTCTCAGCAATTCCCTGTCAGTCATTAGGAATGACTCGCTTTAAGTGTACGAAACCGCCGTCGTAAATTAGGCGAAGCTATTCATTATTTTGGCCATCTTGCCGTGTCCGCATTTCATTAAGATAATTATGTGCGGGCCTTTCGTATTACACTTGCAACGAACACCACGCTTCACGTGTATTACGGCGAAGCTGTATACTTCTACCGTCCAAGCAAATGTTTGTGTCGTTGGCGTGGTAAGCAAAAAACTCCCCATACGTGCGCCGATCCCGAAGATAGTGCAATGCCGGGCCGACCCGTGGTGGAGGTGAAGCAGGCATTGAGCACTCCCCATGTGTGGGCCGATCCCGAAGATAGTGCAATGCCGGGCCGACCCGCGGCGGAGGTGCAGTTCGCCTTTAAGGGGCCCACATACATAATTTAACTGATGATCCTTCTTCACAGAGTGCAAGAGCACTGAGATTTTCTGGGTATGTCCTGTTCCCGTGCCTCATTGCGGTTTTTACCGAGCAGATAGCTGACAGCAGCTGCTCATCATTAACAAGATCCTTAGTTGATGGACGCCGAGTTCTCGGGCGCGACCGGAGATCTTTTTTTCGGAAGAAAACGCTCTCAGTCGCTGCAACGTCACAAAGTGGGCGTTCCGCAAAATTACTGAGAACGGGAGAGCGCAGCCAATCGGCAAGCGGTGACCTCCCTTGAAGTCCACGTGCGTCGTATGTCGTCTGCTTGGATATATTAAAAAGAGGAACTGTTTCTCGCCTTCTAATGAGTAAAATTTTGATATAAAAAAATTCATTTTTGTCAAGGTAAAACACCTTCTCAAGTAGTAATAGATATGATTACTACAATTCATTACTATTAGTTTCTCCTCATGGTCCCTAGGTGGTATCGCGCACAGCGAAAAAAAGAACGACGGGAACAGTGATATGCTTTTCAAGAGGCAACAACAACACGTCGTCGCACCGCAATTCCTACAGGACCTCCGGGTCTCGGCGCGTCAGAGAAGCTGTTTAACACACTGTTCATTTCGAGAAACCAAAGCGACGCAGGCATTCGCTTTCTGCCATCTCTTGAAATGCATTTCGCCCCTCCGACCGCTCTGCTTCCTTCTCGAGCAGCGCCAAGACAAGAACCGAAGTTGCAAGAGCCATCTTCTCGAATTAGACTATGGATTGTATCCGAACGTGCCATTCTGTAGCCGTATCCTCCATTTCCATCCAATCCAATCCATTAGACGTGTCATGCGAAGCCGGTCTCGTAGCGAGCGCGTGACGACGTAGTCGGTTTCAAAATGATTCACAGGAGCGTGTCGTCATTTAGATGTCGCCAAAAACGTGGCCGCACCACGCCGCTGACGTTGGCGGCGCGGGCTGCGCCAATCGCGTGAGGCGAAACTGAACGCGCTTTCCGAAAAACAACGTCCGATCGCGCCCCTTAATGGCATTACATGCAAGGATCAAATGCCATAAATAAGCATCTTTATATTCATTTGTAAGTGGTGTACACACAGTTTACAGGTTAAATTGCCTGACATAAGAAAATTATCAGTATGCGTTTCGATATTACAAAGCCTTATTCTTTCTTCAATATTTCTATAGAAGAACACACTAATATAGTAACGATATGTTCTAGTGTGTCACACAGACACCACATTGACTACAAACTGCTTCTCAGACCGACGTAACGTCAACTACCCAGCTCCGTTGTCGGTGCGCTACGTAAGAAGAGTGGACCAGTGTCCCAAAAGACGACTCACGCCATGAATTCACTTCGACATTTGTGCTGACTAGCGCCCTCAGTTGAGTGTCAGCTCGACCGAATTGCACTGCGCCCATTTGGCAGTACGAGGGTCGTTGCGTGCGTGATCCCTCTTTTATTTGATGATCACGATAACAACAAGAAATACAAAAGGCATAGCAACGCAACAAGATAAAGCAAGGTGCCAGCTACATCAGTTTATTTTTCAACATTGTCACCGCTGTTCGAACTGTGCATTGGCTAGAGGTGAACAATAACCCTACATGCCGCGCAAGGACCTGAACTAGTAGAGGTAAGCCACTTTCATACAGATTTGTCGAGGACATCCGTTTGACTCATTCTGAAATACACTAGTCACGGTCTCGCGGTGCTCTAATCCACGGTATCGTCTCCGTAGTCCACCAGCAAGCTTCAATATACGTGAGTCGGTGCAATTTTCACAGCAATAAGGACAACTCGTGTTCACCCTTGCGTAGAACGCCGCATCGGCATAACTAGGTAAACCGGTTCTGTTCTTGTACTCGACAGGTAACACTGCACTTAACTGTCTATAAGCTGGTAGGGTAAACCCTTACAACACCACACACATTCTAATAGGACGTTGCAGGCAGCACAAAAAAAATATAAAATAGGAGGCGCTACTTTCGGGATTGTGTCCATTTGTTTGTTGTATGCAAACTCCTTACCGCATGGTTTATCATTTATATTATACACATGCAAAATGTATTGTTGCACAATCTAATAATGATAAATAAAATCATACATATTTACTTGGAATCTATGTGCGCTCTAACAATGATATACATAGCGACAGTAGTACTAGAAAAATATTTTCAGTTGTTCTTTCTTTAATAAGAATAATGATAGCAGCTCTTCAAATAGCATGCATAAAGCTGCTAAATGAGCACATTAAACGCTTCAAATTGGCCCGCAAAAATACCAAACTATTTGCTAGCAGTTTGATTGGAACGAGAAAGATGTTAAGGTTGCTATTTGAGGCGAGCATTAATTGCCGTATTAGTTATACAGCTTGCAGCTCACGGTTGCTTTTTGGAGGAGCTAAGACATTTGTTTCCTCCCAAAAGAGCACAATTGATGGCCAAGAATAATGTTTGTCGAGTTATACTCTTTCTTGGCACCATTACTTTTAAGAAACAAGCCATAATGCGAAAATTTCAGCTCTATATTAAAATGGACATAGCGTGGTGCCTGCCTTGTTACGAGAGCTAATAACAATGACAGCAGCCAATAACGCTCATAGGAAGAACAAAAACGTTTTCTTTCGGCTTGCGCTAAGCTCCTAAAAGGGTATGCAAAGCAACAAATGGCCCAGAACCAAAATCTATAAATGATCAACCCTAGATATTCAAGATATCTAAAGAAACTTGTGCCAACTGGAGCTTCGATACGATGACTATATTTTTGAAAGCAATGTTTCAAGTTTTTTTTTTAACATTGGTGATATTTTTACCGAGTTTTCTGTCATTCAAACGCCCTGTTTTTAGCATGGTCATAAATTACATCCCTAACGGCGTGCTGTATAATTTAGGTATTTCTTTTCTTTAGCTAGACCAAATTTTTGACAATTTTTTGTGACAAATAGCACAATTCTAACCTTTAAGCTAAATCACTCGGTGAGGCGGCCATTTTCTTCTACAAGAAAGGAAAATGCTTAATTGAATAATTAGCATAAATACACTAAATAAATTTTAACTAATTAGGTTGCAGCACATATTTCAATCTACGAATTGTAGGTAGTGGGTTTCCAAGGTAGTGGGTAGTGGGCATACCGGCTTGGAACGAATTCTGATGATGGCACATGTTTCGAGATATGCACCGTAAAACTTGCTGTAAAGATGCAGTCCTGTTCCACTTTTGTTTAAAAACGCTATTTTATGCATTGAAGCACAAAAGAAACTGGAACGCCAATACATTTATTACAATGGAATTTCTTGAAGCTGCTGTATTTACTCCAGCTGAGTTTACCTTGTCAACTGAGCCGCTACAGATTCAAATATGCGCCGTGAAGTAAACATTTTAAAAGCAATGAGTGTTAATATCTTATTTTTGTAAACAGCATTGTCATTTTTCGTCCAATGGATGGCTGCCTTATCCAGTAATTTAGCTTAAGGTTTAGAATTGGGTAATCTGGCACGTGCAAATTTAAAAAATTTGGCCCAGCGAAAAAAAGGCAACTGTTATATGATATGTTGCAGTTTTTTCCTGTAGCGCAAATAGCCCAAGAACATCGAAGAGGAACGGAGCGCTCGTGTGTGTCTCTTTTTCCTTTCTACGTCCTTGTGCTGTTTGCGCTGCAGGAAAAATCTGCAAGATGTTACACCAACAAGCCCAAATATCCACACTGTCGGACGTTATATGATACGCGACGACTTTGGCTCATAAAACTGCACCATGCGTTTCTTTAAAAATGTTCGGTTTCTTTAAGCATACCTAGCCTAAACAAAGACGTGTCTCTTTTATTATAATCGTAAGGAAAGAAAGGCTCATGCAGTGAAATGGTAAAGCCTCCAGTACAGACGTAGGTCTGACAATAACAAGACCTTTTAAGCGCATTAATATTGCACGACTAATGAAATCTCAAGGTCTGCCGATGAGTTCAAGCCCTCGGCATATTTCCATAAGTACCGCCATAGGTACTAAGAAATGACGTCATCATTCATAGCTACTTTTATTGTTGCAGTCTCCTCGGCAGGCTGGTGATACGGTAGCCGTTTCAGACGTTCCCAAGGGTGAATTCTTGTGGCTTAAAATTAACAGCGCCTTAGGCGCTTGAGGACACCGCTATCGGTCGCCCAGCTCTACTCAATGCTTTAGACTGCCCGTGCCATTTCCTGTGCCATTTCATTTCCCTCGTGCAGAAGCATGGCTGGACCTGCTGCACGATCACGCCCGTGTCCCGCTCGCTATCTACAACACTGTACGGGCGAAGAGCCGCGCCGTAGCACTCATCGCGTTCCTAGGCCGTCCGAGCCAGCGTGTCCCCATGCGGCGGCTGCTTGGTTGGCAGCTGCTCGTCTATCTGCTGCGGTGAGTCGACCGTTCCCCTTTCCGCGTTCCCGTCTCGAGGAACTAGGAGGCAGGATTGACAAGCAATGAGAACACCAGCGAAACCGCTATACCACGTTTCACGCATCTTACTTTATGTACTGAACCAAGGCGCAGTAGCCAGGTCACAAAGAATGCAATGAAGGATGGGTTAACCAACGAAAAAAAGTTACGGGCTTGTCATATGCCTCTTTACTTTGTTGTCGGTTCGGTTTACAATTTTTGTCTAGACATTTTTTCAGGCAACGTTTGCCACCCTCCCCCCTCTCAAAACACACAATAAAGTCAAACAACCATGCAATAATGCATGGCTAATTCTTTACGCCTCTTATTTAGAAAGCTTGCTACACATGTCCAATGTAGGCAAAGGTGTCTGCAAAGCAGAAACGTTGATTTGTACTTTTAAGTCAGCCAAAATATTGCAAAAGGTAACTCAAAAGGAAACGTTGATCTGGCATTACCAGCAGAACTGCATTTTCTTTTTTTCTTTAATCGCTTTAGAAACTAAGGCATCAGCTACCTCTGGGCGCCTACGTCAATTCTGTGCCCGTTTCGGTATGTCGACCAGGCAAGGGAATATTTTCGCGTGTATTATATACACAACACATTCCGTGCTGCCTCGACGGAACACGCTATTGATCAAGCCGCCGGCATTAATACTGGAACCAAACTTCCTGCTTCGGTTTTGGGCGCGCGCGTTTTGAACGCAAGCTGGCCCGCATTACGCCGGCTGCACTGATCGGTGCGCGCTTTGTGCGGGATCGTTTTATTATTTAGTAAAAGTCATGGCGAACAATCTTTACAAGCCTCTGTCGAATCTGTGCCACGTACAATTTCATAAAGTAGACTCAAGACGGCTTGTGAAATGAGCAACACCCGTGTACTTAGATTAAGGTGCACGTTAAACAGCCCCAGGTGGGGTTCGAATTTCCGGAGCCCCCCACTACAGCGTGCCTCATAATCAGATCGTGCTTTTGGAACGTAAAAACCCCATATTTTTTTTCAAACCGTCAAAAAATTTTTTCTTACTCGTCCGGGATCCAATAGTGCCGGTGGGCCGTGTCGAAGTGCAGCATGAGCGCAAATCATACACCGAGTGCCCAAGAAACCAGAACTAATTAAACAAAAAAGACAAGCGGGATGCCGCACAGTGGAATGGTCACAAATGCAGCCGGCCTCCCTCGCTTCGGTGGCATGTCTGGCGCATTGCACATGCATCTGTCTTGTCGAATGCATCTAGTCTGCGGTTTGGTAACTCAAGAAAAATAAATCGCAAATTCTAAGCTATACCGAAACATTTAATTGCTGCGGAAAAGAATGAAAAGGATAAAACATTAAGTTCATTTCACATTCCTTTTTTCCGATGTTTGCGTCAGCTAACGGATGATTTGAAGACTAGCCAGACGTATATCCTGTTGCCAGTTCTCGCTGTGTGTCCGCTCTTGTTGAATTTCTTTCTCCGTGCTTGCGCGTTAAGTGAAACTTGTTTTTTTGGGGGGAACTGGTTCGCCCAATGAAGAGTTAGCTCGTGATTCACAGTTCTTGCTACTGTGGGCTTCATCGCCACTACAACGTGAAAATACAAACACCATGGGCTGTCCTGTTGTGCTCTATTGCTTTCCGCATTCAAGTGGCGTGAAATGAAACACAAGTCAAACGTTTTAAGAAACACCCACAAGCTTAAGTATCTAGAATAGTATTCGCTTTTAAATTAATTGGGTAGTTTCTGTATCGTACTTACGTATAGTGCAAAGTACAGACCAGCGTTGACTTCAACAAATGCTATAACTTCGTTGTCTCCAGAATAAAAGACGATGTCATTGGAACCATCGAAAGCGCACTTCAGTCCGTGACAAAGCCGCTTGGGTATCGCAAGGTAAGCATATTTCAAAGGCATGTTTATGTGCCAGCTTTCACTCAATAATACCGGTTTCAACGGGAAACAAATCCTAATAATAAAACGGCAAGCGCTGTAGTTGGACGGGGAATGCCAACAATGAAGGACAAATAAATGCGTCTACATTGTTTTTCTGTTTAGATTTACTATTTTTTTGTTATTATTATTATTCGGTGACGTATTTAGTACAATCCTAACTTGCATGTAGAATACCTAGGCAAGGCGTTTGATTCTACCAATCGTGCCCTGTAGCTCAAAAAACCCTACGAAACCGTGGTTTCTGCACCTTTAACGCAACTTTGCTTCTGGACTACTTGTCAGACCGAAAATGCTATGTCGCCTCCAAAGGACATTTCTCAAGCAAGTACACGGCCATCAGTGGCGTGCCACAGGCCTCTGTCGTTGGATTGCTTCTCTTTTGTCTATTTGTCGACGATATATCCAAAGCCATAATAAATTTATCTTTCATGCTTTATGAAGATGACACAAAGCTATACAAAGAAATTCGCAGCCTTCGTAATTGCACTCTACTTCAACAGCATGTATCGATTGACGATTGGTGCGTGCAAAACAAACTAGTCCGAAACGGCCGATAGACGAAAGTA
Organism: Dermacentor andersoni; assembly: GCF_023375885.2. Taxonomy (NCBI): domain Eukaryota; kingdom Metazoa; phylum Arthropoda; class Arachnida; order Ixodida; family Ixodidae; genus Dermacentor; species Dermacentor andersoni. Next base: position 124,857,742 of record NC_092816.1, on the reverse strand, counting down.
ATGTCATGTATACACGCAAAACAGATGTGTACGTCCGTGGACGTTCGTGTACCGAGCATCGGGTGCCTGTTAACGCACCCAAGGAGGTATACATTATTGTGGAGGCCACTACGACGTGACTCATAGATAATCATGTCGTGAATTTGGCACATAAAACTACAATTCGTAAAACGGGAAACGTGCCGCTCCCCCTAACACTTCTGGGCGCCAGGATGCCACCTGTCCAGCACCCTACTTCCCTTCTACTTTCCCTCCACATCACTGTGTGTACCCCTCAACACCTCCCCCCCCCCAACCCCGCTTGAATGAAACTTCTGGCTACGCCACTGCCGACAAGCCATTTTTAATAATAATGCCTCTCAAGATATGCTCCTCACGATAGTAATACGTTGCAATGTGAATGCAAGTGGACACAATCTATTATAAACGTAATCCAACAGATCCTCGTAAGTGCGGAGTATCATGCTTCTCTACAAGTTACATCTCATTTCTTAAAATTATTTTCTCAAGAACAAATAACAAAGAAGAATGCGTATTATTTTTCCCACTAGTTCCATAGAACGTTCCACAAAAGGGTTCATAGAAAGTAGTGGTACCAAAATTTGGAATTAATTAGCAGTTAGAGTCTGTATACGGAAATACCTGTTACAAAGAATCGTTCGGGAAGGCAAGTTGGAGCCGATCTTGATGGGGCACATATTATTAGAGAAGGCAACTAGCCAATGGCAAAAGCACTTAGGAATGAAATATTGCCGCAGAAATTTATTCATCATGAAATTGCGAGAAAACTCCAAAATCAAATGAAGCAGTCACATCATTCGCTGTGGTCACGGCACGAAAATAAATTGAAGTGTTGAGGGTGAAAGCAATTTAGGATTGCGAAGCAGTTTGCAGCTCCGACGTCTCAGGTTGCGACGACGGTTAGGCAGGTTTAGTTATCTCTTGAGTGTAAAGAGATCACCTTCGAAGAAAAATATAAAGCAGAAAAAAGTGATGCATGCGAGAAGAGCGTGAACCTCGATATAAACTAATGTCATCACCTGCGCTGAAATTTATCCTTCTACTAAATAGTGAAAGCATTATTCGGACTTCTATTTCAGTTATCTCCGCCAGGAGACAGGAGAGAGATGCGCTTAAGTAATCGGATAGTCGCGAATAACACAGCGCTTGCCAACCTTATTAACGGATGCATCGGTATCATTATGAACAAACGCTCGTTGGAATATGTACGAACAAAGCACGTAACGTAGGCAGAATAGACCATGTTATCATAGTTAGGCTCAGGAGGGGACGAAATGGGAGGGGGGGGGCGAAGGGCAAGGTGCTCTGGTTTCATGCTTAACTTGATGGCGCCCAAACGTGAACAGCTGCAGATATAAATTGACGTGCGTGCAACCTGGACACACGTCTTAAGGGAGCGCGCCCACGTGAGGCGTCAGTAAATAAAGCTTCAATTTTCGTGGCACATGATGCCTTACGCTCGTTCAGGTTTTTCTCCCACAGTGTTTTTCGTGGCCTCCACAACTCTGGTGTGATAGTGCTCTCGACAAAATAGTGCAGAACCCGCCGCGATGGATAAGCTGCTATGACGTTGTGCCGATGAGCTCCGGGTCGCGGGTCTCATCAAGGCCGCGGCGGCCGCATTTCGATGGGGCCGAAATTGCGAAAATGCTCGTGTACTTAGATTCAAGCGCATAATAAAGATGCCACATGATTATAAATTATTCCGGAATTCCCCACTACGGCGTGGTACGTAAGAATATGATTTTCGCACGTCCAACCCCAAAATTTAATTTCGGTTTAAGGGAGTGGAGCTAGAATGAAGTGAATGAGCTTGCGTGCGTCTCTAAGTGTTTTCCTTTGTTCCCACAGATGACGTCAAAGGAAGCGTGCAACGAGCGTATCGCACAAAGCTTCGCAGCGAGACGAGGCTCGTATAGCGTCCAAGAACGTAAGTTATGGTATCTGCTGTACCAAACACTCCCGACCTAACTGTCGTATTTTTCTATGTAACCAACGAAAGGTCCTGTTTCCGTACAGGTAGCTTTCTCTTTCAGACCTTCACTTTTTTCGTGGTCCTCTACGCTGACACTTCACGCCATAGAAACCACCTAGCTGCATTGACGTCGCTTTGAAATGTGCTGGAGCAGGAGGGGCAAGACCATAAAAGCTTCCCGCTTTCCCAGGCGCGCTGAACGTAGCGTCGATAGCGTGTGAGTTCTTCAAGAACCCATCAAAGACAATAAGACACATATTGTTCTGGTGCTCGGTCGCCAAAAGAAAGGAACACCGAATTTCAAGCTTCTCCATTTCATACGACATGAGGCCACGGCTCAGTATGTGACACTTGACAGCTTTTTACTACGACAACATCATAAAAACACATAACGGTGGGCGTGGGATGGAGGAGGAGGGGGGTGCTTCCGCAGGTTCAGCCCCTTGTAGGTGCTTATGCACACACTTGTGGCTTTGTCCACGGTGGTATACAACTCGCGTTTAATATTATCTGCAACATAGTGCCCGTGTTTCATTACCTGAGGCTGGTGCCAAGATACGAAAAATTTGCTTAATAAATACCGGTAATTGGAAGGTCGTTTAATTCTTTAATTATTTGTATGGGGCGCCGCCCTGCAATCCAGGAGCCTCTTCGACCACAGGCAAGGTGTCGCCACTCATACTGAACGTGACTGTACGTGTGCATAGCAAAACTTTCGTGGCTGAGAAATTAATTAAATAGACAAGTGCGTTTTGCTTTTCGCTCGGCTTCCTGGTAACGTAGCGGCATTCTCCTTTCGTTAGCCTCCTGCCCGATTATCGTTATCGCCATGCCGATTAGAGCGCTTGTATGGCGACTTAATCATTACCGCCGGAAGGGATATTCGAGTGCTTGAAGCACGACAAAGGTACCTCTGCAGGATAAATTTCTCGGAGCTCCTGATCTTTCCTTCAATGGAGTCGGGGATGCATCTCGTGAAAATGGTTAGGCTCCAAGACCAGTACTCTTGACCATATGATTAACAAATCGCTTTATCAGGTTTTGGGATAGCTTTTTCTTTCTTTTTGCATGTCTCGTGGATACGGACAAAAATGCGGTCACGTATATTCTATGTGCCAATGATGAATTGAGCAGTGACTGGCAGTGTGAAATAGATCATCCGTATTTTCACTACGAAACCCTCTAATCCCGAACCAGACCGTTCACCTTGTTACTTAGCGAGACGCACGCGGCCTGGCGTTGTTGACGTATTAAAACGCGCTCATGTGAAAGCGGTGTTAAAGTGACCCTCCTCAATTCCTTTCGACAATAAACACTACACGTCCTCATAATCATTATTCTGAATCTCTGTCAGCCAAAAATATTGTAATTAGGTGGCCGTGCTCACTTTCTTTTTCTTCCGCTATCTGCCCCTCACGATGCAGTCACGATAAGAGTGCCGTCCCCGATCCTGCAAAATGTTGCTTCCATGATGGCCACGGTGATGGATGCGCTGGCTTCGGTACTGCGCAATCCATCCGAGCTCCGAGGCTATAGTGACGTCGGCTTAGCCCTCACGTACAGCCGCTCTGCCACGGGTTTGAGGTTCAGGAAGTACACCTACGCAAACTACTCCTCTTTCCTGGACCACATGGACTCGCAATTCATGAGGCTCTGGCTGACAGAGTCGAGAACGTACAACGTACAGCCGCCGCTGGTGAAGGCAGTCCTGGCTGCTGTGAGTGGCGTGGGCTGGGGAAAGAGCGCCAGCGAATTCTTCCAGACGCCTTACTTCTACGACAAGGGCCCGCCCGCTTACAACTACGCGACTCTGGGACAGGTAAGCACTTTGCGTGTGAAGATTGAAACTACAACGTCGCACTAATATGCGCGTGGTTATATGCCACCTTCCTTTTCTTTAGGTCGAGGAACCTTTTTTTTTTATCTCCTGTGGCAGCACTCTTCCTCCATTTTAAGTGCGTTTTCATCCTTCAGGTGCATTTATTTAGGTTCTCTTCATGGAAGTAAGATCTGCCTTTTCAAATCATTCACCTAAACTAACCTAAATGCGGTTCTTTAAATATTAGTTTAAATTAAATAAACCAAAACAAAAAACACACACATGGTATATTTGCTGTTCCTGTAGCTCCAACGACAATCTCTATATTTGCAGTGCCGTGACCAGAAGTGCCAAATGATCTGAAAGTACCGAAAGCTTCCTTTTCACCCGTTCAAGCATTTCATTAGCAAAGTTCACTTCCCAAGAAGTCACTAACCACAGACCACGCAGTGACCTGAACTGTCAAATGATGTGAAAAAAAAAAAAAGCTTCCCTTGCGCGTTCAAAAATTTCATTAGCAAAGTTTGCTTCCCAATAAGTCACTAACCACAGACCACGCAGCAAGCTGTACTGCCACATGATCTGAAAGCAACGAAAGCTTCCCCTTACCCCTTCAAACTTTTCATTAGCAAAGCTTGTTTCCTGAAAATTCACTAAGTACACACCACGCAGTGACGGTAGCATTTCCTTTCTAAAGTAAATAAGAAATCAGCGCAATGAATACATACCTAGATTGATTAAGGGCATGACCGAATCAACTTATGCAAATTCGTGGAGCTGCGGTTCTAGATGAAGCAAACTTCTATTGCATGAATCGGGCGTCGCAGCTTTGAAATGGCAGTGTCATTAATTTTTCGAGTAATACGTGAACACTGCTAGCGAGAACTTGTGGCCCTTCGTGATCAATAGTTTCTCGGCTGCAAGACTGTACGCCTCGAATAAAAAAAAAAAAGCCACTACGCAGCATTTCTTACATCGGTGCCCGATCATTTACCCCAGCTGGAGAGTAGCGAAAAGTACGCCATCTCAATAACGTTCATGTGCGCTCTGGCTGAACGTTGAACAAAGCGCCACAAGGTAGCGCCACCAGCGTCACTGCTTGCGTCTACCGCTCCGGTAATAGCTAAATGGCAACACATGTACCACGGTGACTTTTCAGTTCAAGGTGTCGGAACGAAATGTTTTTTGTGCTAGTTTTTGTGTCGTTCCAATGAAGAAATTGTCCAGCCCTTTCACTCTGGGAAGAAGGACGAGCAGCGAAGCTGGGATGTGTTTTACCTCAATCGACGCATCTAATATATATATATATATATATATATATATATATATTGTTATTGTTATTATTATTACTGTTATTGTTGTTGTTTTTGTTGCACGACACAGACAACGAATACATTTTTTGACTGTGGAGTGATTTATTCTTATTCTTTTATAAACAAGTGAATGTGCAAGTACCCCCGAATGGCAGACGGGAATCCGACAATATTTACAAGTTCACTGTGAACTACGTAATTTAGAAAAGTAGATGAAACTCAGCGTAATGGTAGCGTCATCTTAGCGGCTAATTGTAATATAATTGGTTTCGGGATAGTTTTGATGAAACAATGGTTACAGCCGTTTTCTGTAACCATACTCCGTCCGTACACGGCAGTGTATTGACAGCAAACGGCGAATCTTTAACTTTTACAAATTCACCGTAATCTACTTATCACAAGTAAATGAAACGCGGCGTAATGATAAAGTCGTCTTAGCGGCCAATTTCAGTATATTTTTTTCTTGAGCTACCTACATTATATTGAGAGCGACAGACCATTCGCGAGACACTGGAGACGGAAATTTTTTCGTGTCGACGCGACGCGTAGACGGACGGACATCGACCACCCCGGAAGGGCAGCTGTATCCAACTTCGCTCTAAAAAGCTCCGTTCCGGTTCCGCTCCGGAACGAAAAAAAAAAGTTTTCCGTAAAGGTGCCTAACTGTTTTTCTTTGTGGGCAAAACTTTTCGCAGCAAAGTAACGACAAAAACGTAGTGTTCATTTTTCAGAATAAGTGAATTCTGAGCTCTGAAATCATGCTCAGTGCCTTGAGTCAAAGCACTGAGCATGATCGCAGCAGCAGCAGCATGCGATCGAGTGTATTCGCCGAAATGCAACACTGCTGTTCCAATAAAACGAACTTAAACGAACATAAACGAACGATAAACTCCGGTAAAAAAGCTTCGTACTCATTGAAAACGAAGCGATAAGCTCTTCAGTGCGCAAGGCCTGGGTTTTGCTACGATTCCGATCTGCTTGGGCACGAAGCGGTAGGCTTATATTAGTGGAGCGCTCGACCGGCTACAGCTCGCACTATTGCTGCCCGATATGCGCGCTAATTCTGACGTTGCCCGAAGTCGGTTAGTTTCGGATTGCCGACTTTCCTCTTGAACCGAAAACCGATCGAAACGATTTCGGTTTCACTCCGAAACAAAATAATAAATAACATTCCGGTAACGTTCTCGTTCCGGCCCAACAAATATCATTTTGTTTCGTTTTTCGTTTTTGTTCGGTTCCGAGGCCCTTCTTTTCATTACCACGGTCCTGCGTCTACGGAGATTATGTAATACTACCGCTCGCAGCAGGCGTATCTCTTCCCATCAGCTTTAGTAAGCACATTTAACGCTGACAGTGGTGTATGACTCATCCACCAGGTTTCGTCTAACTCCACACGCCCCCAGGCGTAAGTGCCTGGGAAGGATGACATATTACGGAGGCGATACCACGGGCAGTCAAACAAACAGTTTTTTTTTTTTTTATAATTCCACATTGCAGTAGTAATTACACGAACGCTCGAGACACGTCAACTGAACAACTCCTAGATATAACTGAACGCGTGCTTGCTTCTGACGGCGATATTCTGAGACTGCTTTCTTCTTTAAGCCGCGAGCAGTAGTGCTCTTTTTGCTGGTGGTTCGTTTTTATTTTCTACGTGCCAGAGACATGCCATCTTCTTGGCGTTCAGCACTGTTAGGCAAACGAGACTTACACTCGGTATATATTGAGCAGGATTAGCTTTAAATCTTAAATAATCATAGCCACGGGTACTTCCGACCGCGATGGCGTTAACAAGCGCAAAATAATGTAACAACTTTAGTTACCGTTGTCGCCCATTGGCAGTTAAAGGCAGGCTTTCAATTTATTTCTTAGCAAGTCAACGCACTGCAACACGAAATGCCTCGAGGGCGGCTGAAAAGGCGGTGTCTTGTGCCTGATAAACATCTCTAAATGCCGAGCATATTCCTCAGAAAAGATGAACTTATTCTGGCGTTCTATCGCCATCTGTGGTGCACCAACGAGAGTTGATCTGAAAGCAACATGACTTGCAATACATAGCTCAATATGAAATCAGGACAATTACTAACACTAACTTTCTTTGTGCACATTACGCTGCACTGAAGAAAAAGTTGTGGGCCCACGTACTACTGAAGTAACGTTTACAGCACTGTTTGACACTTTTCTTTATTTGTTCTACTGACAGCCTAGCTTTCGTCTTTCCACGAGGAAAGAAACGCAAATATAGCCAGCTAAATTCAATCAATTAACTACATATCCTTTTCATGCCGTAAGTCTGCTTTCGACGTCCGGCAAAACCATGCACAATTCCAGGTAGCGCATTTTGATACACTGCACTCAGGCAGAGGCAAGAAAGATGTTGCAAAGAGAAACGCCGTTCTTCGTTTTTTTTTATTAATATTATCATTTGTGTGTGACCTCTGTCCGTTGAGACAGCAGAGTTCTCGCTTGATAAAACCACATGCATGTAACAAAAACATGTTACACTGTTATCGCGTACCTTCTTGCAACCGTACTACCCGCGTGCCTTACTTTGCCATCGTTCTGCAGATGAAAAAATCCATTACTCTATCGTGCATGCATTGCGTGCGCAAATGGCGACGTTGCCGCACCATGCATGCCGCCATCTTAGCTAAACTTAGCCTCTTGCTGAGCGTTCGCCGGCATAGATCGGCAGTACGTTTGTCGATAGGAGCCGGAGTTGCATTTGAGAGAGCTTGCTCAGCCACAGTAGGACATATCCATCAAACTCAAATTTCGCTCTTCAGGATTTATAAGATCTACAGGTATGCAATGGTTTTGAAGAAATTTTGTTTCTTTGGCTTTGGCGTCCTCGGGTTCTGCACGTAGGGTTCAGAAATAGTGTGAAGAGACACGGACAGAAAGAAAGAAGGATGCCGATCTGCAGCCATCACCTTTCATCATGGTAGGCTCAATGCGTACAGCGAGCGAGCCTGATTGCAAGATGAGGCTGTAGGACCCCCACAAGCTGCATCATAAGCTAAGCACGTAAGCTTTTTGATGCGTGAATAAATGTCAGGCGCCTAACATTGGTATCGCTGCGTAGAGGGAAAAAACTGTTACTCGATTATGCGTGTTTCGTGTGCAGACAACGATGTTGTCGTAGCACATATGACGCAGCAGGAGCTAAATTTAGCCTCTTAATCAGAGTTTAGAGGCATAGCTCGGCAGTACATTTGTCTATCCGAACAGGAATCATCGCGTTTGAGAGAGTTCACTTTGTCATGATGGATATAAATTATCCAACACAAACCGGTGCTCATCAGGAGTTACGAGGCCCAGAGGTTTGCACTTTGTTGTAGAAATGTCATGCTTGCTAGCAGGGTCTAGAAACGGCGTGAATGGACTTGAGCAGTAAGGCAGAGGGATGCTCAACCCCATTGGCTACGGCGGAACATGTCCATCTCTGTAATGAGTTCAAGCGCAGGAGCCCCAACAATCTACGTGTACGCCGTGCTTGAGCGGCACAGGACAATTTCGGGAGCCACCAGTGGTGCATCATTTCTCTACCTTACTTACCAAACACCGTCGGCCTACCGCGAATAGAAAGGGAGCACGATTGCTAAATGAGACCGTAAGACCGCTACAATAGCTGTCACACGAGTTAAGCATATAATCTTTGTATTGCTTGAAGGAATGTAACCTGTGCAATTGGTTACGTCAAATTGGCATGCTATGGTGAATATACACCCTCTGTGCGGCGCGCACAATACGTTTCAGCTACACCACACTAAGGCTGCGTCCCTGATACAGCCTACTCGGCATTTATTTTTCTCTTTATTTTATTGCGATAGCAATTATATGGACACTGCAAGCGCATTGCTGCCGTAGGCGTCGCCGTGAGGTTCCGTATAAAGACAAGGGCGATTAAATTGTCGCTGCACGCCGTGTGCTGTATATGCGAGTGAAATCGCTCGAGGGTGAGCCGGCGATCGCGGCACAATCTCGAGCACGCAGCGGCGAAAAGCGGGGAGGAAGCGCGCCGCCTCCCGTCGCGCACAATGCTTTGTGGGGAAGATGGCAACTGGGGGGTCCTACTCCGGGCGGCCCGGGCAGCTGCGTGCGACCGGCCGGGCCACTTTATCTTAAAACGGGTACACATTTGCCACGGGTACACAGTCCGCGCTGCGCTGCGTTTTTGTTGGCGTAGTTCGCGTTGGTGCGAGCGGCTGCACGAAGGTCAATTCTCTCGCTGCTGCTGCTGCTGCGTTTCCTCAGTGCAGCGTTTTGACAGCGAGTTTCCGCGGTCATCGAGTGAGATGTATTCATGTTGACTTATGCGGACTGACACCATGCTTGTTAATTTATTTAGTGTGCCAATGTTTACAAGTTTATACGGCCGCTAAAGCTACAATCCTTACTTCGTAATGTTGTCCACTAATTTGCTGTCGCAATCAATGCTTCGCCTTTCGGACAAAACTGCGACTTTTTTTTTAGAAACTGCTGAGGGACATATCGCTGAAGAAAGCTGACGAGGGTGCGTTTCACTGTCAGTAGCATCAACTAATTTTGTTTTGCTTTGTTTTTATGGCATGAAATAGCCCCCTGAATGAAAAAGCTGGCGTCTGTAACAGGCAAACGGTCCCTAAATTCTCATTGGCGTCGTTGCCACGTCACGTGCACACCTCGACAGAGGAGAGCGGGTGAAAGGGCAGACTTGTTGCTTCGCAAGTGCGCCAGGCATCGCCCTCCTGCGTCGCCGCTCCGACATGTCACCCTCGCTCTCACGAGTCTGTGTTATCCGCGCCTTCCTTGTACGCGCAAGCTCTAGGCTTAGTTCTAATTTCGCCTCGATTATCGCTATAAAGAAATAAATGTGTAAAAAGACAATAAATTTTCGGTGACATAGTTACTAGCGCTGACAGGACTAACGAAAAAAAGAGACTAACGGAAACAAAAAGGTGGGAAAGGAGAGAGCACTGGACGTCAATTGGGAAGCTTTATTCAGTAAAAACATGCAAGAAACCACCGTATGCTCAAATAAATGCGCAGACAGACGTACAAACGAATGTGCCACGTAGGAAGAAACCAAATGCGCAACGAAGCCGACAGGATCCGTTGCTGACATTTTTTTTCGTTAGTCTTCTTTGCGGCAGTAGCTATGTCACAGCAAATGAATCAGCACCAACTAGCCCAACTTTCTGCGTTAATGACAGAACAAATTCTAAAGTAAAAACTTTGGCGGTAGCAAGTTTCGAACATACGACCTCATACTCAGAAGCCGAGTGTCCTACCCACTGGGCTGAAGTAGCAGGCCTGTGCAGGCTGCTTTATGACATCATGCTAGTTGGAGCGACACCTCTGTTTCAAAGGTTGGCATGACGACAGCGGTGCCGTCAACGTCACGCGGCTTACTCGGGAGCATCCCCATTAGATTCTATGGCAGTCGGGAAAGGTAGCGTGACGTCACGGATCGAAGTGCATAGACCTTCTGCTATCTAGGAGGCGTTGGCCAAGCCTCTCAACGAGGAGTTGTTAACTGGAAGGACCGCTCAGCGGCGTTAAATTGGACATTAATGCTTTCACATTCGCAACTCATAAGCGCTTAGGTCTCCTCAGATTTTCTTTATTGTGTCCTAGCCTATCAGGGAATTGTCAGAAACAGTTTCACCCACCTTTGTAGAGGACATCAATTTGTATGCTTTCCGCGGCATTGCCCATAGCAACTTATGGTGGCGGCTTTCTTTCTTCGGGAAGGAGAACATGGGCAGCTGCGACTTGTTGGGGTACAGTAGCAAAACATCACATTGAAGGCAACGTCGAGCACAAACAGAAGACGCCGAGGTAGCACAGGTACGATATGCCACGGTCGCCCCTTATCACTTATCATTTATCTGAGAGCCCTTAGCTACCCTCGTGGCCAATCAGAGTTAACAAGAATACGAATTCGATAACGTGGCCGACAATGTGCAGAAAGTACCCCTGTTCTCGTAAAAGCGGTCTCGTTCTGCAAGTGCGCGCAGACGGAGACGCTTGAACAGGAGGAGGAGGAGGAGGAAAAACATTTACCGGTTAATAAGAAAAGAACAAGCCGGTGTCCTCCTGCTTGCACGGGCCGGCGCCCTCATGTCCAGGGCTCCTGCGGCTCTTGCTGTGTCCCGTGCCCACCACACCAGCTGCTGCTGGTCACGAGGGCCCGATCTACTCAGCGCGGCCTCCCACTGCGCGGGTGTCAGCTTGGGTATTTGCGGGACTGCCTGCGAGTTGCGGCAAGCCCGTGTAGCGTTTACGCGTAGTCGTTAGAAAGGGGTCATTTGTGCTTCGCTGTACCGCGTTCGCTGTAGCGCCGCCAAAAACTGTTTTGATGCGAAGAGTGCCTCCTCTGGCCCCGCTGGTCCCCCGGCATGTGGGATAAAGCTCATTGTAGCCCGTCGAACGCCATTGATCTGTCAAGATTTGCAGCGATGCTCCCAAAACGGCATGCACAGCTGCACTTGTCGCGTAACCACGTTATTCCAGAGTGCGTTTAGCGTTATCAGAACTGTTTATGCGCCCAGAGCTTCCAGCTCTGAGCACTCGCTTCTTTCCTATTACTGCATCTGTCATCTCTCCGTCCCTTCTCTCCCATTGCCCACAATGCTGACTGCGGTGTTCAGGTGTCAGCCGCTCACTAGGCAGTCACATTCGGTCAGCAGGCTTCCAGCTTCCTTCCAATTAATCTAGGGAAAACACAAGGAAGGCGGGAGATGGAAATTCAAGACGATGAGCAAAATGAGAACAAGCAAAAAGCGGTAGCGAACGTTTAGACACGCGTACTTATCTTTTTCAAGGCGACATATGCGTTTTTGGGCACAGTATGTATTTGTAAGGTTCTTCTAAACGGGTGAGGGGTTAAGGCGGGTGGGTCTTACCTATCCCCTTTAGAAGAACCCTACCTATATATGCTGTGCCAAGGTCCTTGTTTTGTTCATTGCTTTCAATTAATCTGTCTCTCGGATAGAGACGAAGCGAGGTAACTTTCAAAGTGATCGAGGTTCGTGAAGTGCGAGATGCTAAGGAAACTCAATACGACTTCTCGCCAGCAGTGTAGCGAGTTTCACTGCAAATTGTAATATAATACTAACGGATGACTTAGTCATAACATTTCAGCATAAGCTCCCAGTGAGACTTGCCAGGTAGTTGGTAAGCACTCTTTCTAGTCGTTCATCTTCCACAAATACGTATCTTGCGCATACGAACGTGTCTGTTTTTACCATGGCGACGTTTGCTCAGTTTCTTATTTTTGATAATTAATCAAAATGAATGTATAGTAATTAATTACTCAATTATCCCTATGCGACCTTAATTACACCCGATTAATGCTGATTAGGCTAATCAATTTATTATTATTGATTCGAAGTAATTATTAAATTACGCATCCTTAATTATATTGGTTAGCCTAAATAAGTTATTCTATCCCAATATTTATTATCCTCACTATTCTTAATTATTTTCAATGAATCATCATTGTAATACCCCTTAATTAAGTCTGACTAGCCTTAATTTATATTCGATCAATTGAGATTAGGAGGAATGATTCTTAAGCAGAACTTTTATTCTTGATTAGGCCTAAAATTCACCTGCCTAATTAGGCCTAAATAATTCTTGCAGCAACTGTAATGGCCTGCTTTATTTCTGCGCGGACTGTATGGTGTACTGTAGTAGCGGCATCGGTAGTGATCAGTTTTATTTCATCTTCTCTATGATATGGCCAACTGTATCGTATGCCTACTTGTTGCGGCAGCCGTAGTGATCAGCTTTCATTCTGCAGCGAAGGTATGATATGGCCGACTGTGTGGTTTACTTGGTCCGGCAACTGTAATGGTCTACTTTCTTCACTTACTATATAGTACAGTTACTTGTTCTGGCAACTGTACTGGGCTGCTTTCATCCTGGGTGATATAGTTACTTGTTGTGGAAACAGTACTGTCTAATTTCGTTTTGATTTGACTGTTGCGGCAAGTTCAAGTGTTCTGTACAGTTCCCAAAGTAACGCAAAATAACATATCCTGATATACTATTCTTACATTGCCTTTGATTCTTTTGCGGAAACATGGTAGCGGGGATTGTTGCGGCTACTGTAGGGGCCTACTTTCTTTCTATGCCAACTGTAACTGTAGGTTTTTTATAGTCCGAACCAAACATCTGAGTAGTCATACGTAGTCATAAGGCATTGTCATACATACCCCCGTAGTTCCCCACGTATACCTATAGAGTGAATCGTCTCACGCGTTACATATGGACGAAGGGACGGGTAGATTCCCTTGAAAAATAGCGCCAGAATGGTTGCGCATTAAAACGTGGTTGGGTTGAGCAAGGTCAGCCACTTTAAGTAACACCACCTTTCGTGTCGAAAGGTGGTGTACTTTTCTTCACCGTTTCCGCTAGATAGCTACTCTATTGGGATTTAGGTCTTCCAATAATATTTTTTTTCTATTCGTTCCTTTCCTCTCAATCTCTCAGATATTAGCGGATAAAGCAATCAAGAAGCTGGTCGCTCCTACCAACGCCGAGTATCGAATGTATCGGGACAAATGGAGCAAGTTTTGGAGAACGAGGAGCCTCATGGAGTACCACACTGTCTACTGCATCCTAGCAAGCGATCCTGAGGTACGATGACTGTTGTGTGTTGAAAGCTTCTTTTTTTTTTTCACTTCGTAGAGCAGACAAGCCAAACGCAGAGAACGTTCACTGAACGTTAATGTATGTACGTGGAGAGATACAGCCGTCGACACGTGGCCGAACGCGTATGATCAAATATGAAAAGAAATCGTCTCAGCCTGTTCGCTCGACGAAATACCGAGCACCACAGTTTCGAACGCATATAAGTGCTTTACCAGACAACGCATGCGTTCTTCAAGACTATGCGCAGCTAGTGCGTGAGGTGTATGCACACATTTCACTGCTACATTGGGCTGTAGCAGTCCTGATGTGTGCATTCAATTTGTCTTTTTCCACAGTTCTTATCTTTTTTTCTTTGTTTATTGCGATTGCAATTATACGAATACTCTAGGTGCATTTTTCCCGTCATCGTCACCGTCGCGTCGTCGTAATGTTCCGTATAAGGACGATAACACCGTCGCAGCGCCCCTTATGCTGTATGAGAGAGCGAAAACGTGCCAGGGTGCGCCGACGACCGCGGTTCAATTTCGCGCGCGCAAGGCAGGAACGCGGGGACGAAGCGCGCCATCTTCCGTCGCGCTCAAGGAAACGGAGGGGGGGGGCGGAGGAGTTGAGATAGGGGGCACTGTACTTCTGCAGCAATGCGCGAAGGCGCGTGGGCCCTATGTCGAAAGTGATCTGCTGCTTTGGGGGCAGACTGTAGATGGACCGACAGCTCGTAGCTTAGCATGTGGTGTGTCCACGCCGCTCAGTTTGCTTTTAAGCGATAGACAGGGCGAAGGTCACTTCGCTCGCTGCTGCTGCCGCGCTTCCTCACGCGAGCGTTTTGACAGCGAGTGTCCGCACTTATCGAATATGATGTGTGCATGTTTGTCTCTGCGCGCTGGCACTATGCTTGTCATTGTAGTTAGTAAGCGAGTTTTTTCAAGTTTATACAGCCGATAAAACTGCTATCGCTACTTCGTGTGGCTGTCTACTAATTTGTCATCGCAATCGACGCTTCACCTGTCCGTCGAAACTGCGACTTCCTTTGTTGGTACTTCTTTGTCGACTTTCTTCGACTTTCTTTGTCCTCTTTGGACTCGTGCAGTGTGAGTGCAGAATATAAGCACTAGAGCGTTATACGTGATTGTTAGTAAAAGAAAGGTTCTATACTGCACCTAAGCGAATGGACAAAGGATTTCGTGTAGAAAAGATATTCCTGGTCACGCACGTGTGCTCACATCAGTTAGCTGCTTAATGATTTAAAAAAAAAGAATTATAAGAATTCTTGCACTTATACATAACAGTAAAATTTAATGGTAGTTCGGCGAAGAGCTCGTTTCTGTTTTTTTTCTTTGATTTTTGCAAGGATTTCTTCAATTGCGTAACTAATAAACTTGAGTAGTGAAGTTATGAACTGTGCAAACTGTGCCCCCCTTGAAGCTTTCGGCTTTAAATGTAGTGCAGCAAGGGGGAATGAATCACTGGAAGAGAACAGTAGGAGGCGGTTGGGGTATTGGTGGCGAAGACACAGAAGCAAAAAGCATTGCATTCAAGAGATATAAATTCCTTTCGGATTTCATGGGTTGTTAATATGGACCACGGTTTTTGGCAGCCGAAAGTATAGGCAGCATGAAGTCAAAACAGCGGGATTGACGCCATCACTCACCACCGTTTCCAAGAGGCTACACGTAAGATCCCTCTATTCATCCTGCAGAGAAAGAGTTACTAGGGCTATTTTTTTACCTACACTCGCGACATATGTAGCTAGTGTGGGAAGTCGCGATTTCTTTCACTGGTGCAGAAAAGATGTAGCTCCGCCCACCTACACGATGCCATTTCTTGCAGGAGTAGTCTACCATGAAAACTGCACTTTCTACACTGCACTTTCTACACCGCAGTGTTAGTAGCAGATGACCAACAAACAGGATGGCGTTGCAAACGCGTGGCGCCAACTTACTTCCAGCTGTCGGCGGTGATATGGCGACGATAGGGAAGGTTATCTGCAGGGAAGGGATGGGCAGCGAAGTTCTGGACTTATCGTTTGTGACATACCGTCGCAGAGGAAGGGGAGCTAATCCTCCAAGAAGACAATTATCTTGCTAACAGATGATGCAGGCTGTTTCAGACTTCATGCTGTAATATATGCACAGAAAAGTTGTCTTCTTGCGCTGCGCATTCGCAATGTATTCAGCTGCAGTTTGTCTCGCTGTGTCACTTCAGAAAACGCGTACACTGACTTTTAATTTCAGGCAAGGGCATATACGCAGCCAGCAAGTGCGAAATCAGTCGCTTTTCGTCTGCTTATGCAGAAGACGACGCGCTGTCTGCTTCTATTGGATACAGCCTAGTCAGCTAAATGCAGCACACGACGCCATAATCTCTGGCCGGCAATACACTAGTCTGTACTAGCCTGCACGAAGTGTAGGTAAAAAAAAATAGCCCTGCTGTATATGCTCCCTTGGAGCATATGCAGCGTCCACGCATCGCCACCATACTGGGTATCCCGGGAGCTCTGGAACGCGAAGTAGTTGCTCCCTGTACCTCTAGCATATGTGGGACGTCGGCGCACGCCGACAGCTTGCCCAAAGTTTCCCGTTCAGATTGGAATCGCAGCAACCCGGGCGAACACGATCACTTGTACGCGCTCCGGTTTCGGAAGTCCCAAATGGACGAGCACAAGAAAGGACAGGCACTCACTCACACCTGAAAGTTTATTATGGCAAATGAAGTCATCCATCTAAATTTCAGTCGTGGGTCTTCCATCTCGTCTTCGTTCCATTCCCCGCTCTGTACATTCATTAAGAACGGAAACCAACTCACCCAACTTGATTTAATACTGAGTTAGGCCTCAGCCATTGTAGTTGCCTAAGGCAAAGGGCCTTCATAGCACACTCGTATCGGTTCTGCTTGAATTTCATGCGCCAGAAAGACCACCCGATGAGTACGTTGTAGGGTGGTTAACCTATTTTTTTTAGTCTTTTATTAGACATTCCCGCGCTTGACTTTACGCTGTTTGGAAAGACTGATGCAGGCCGAGTGAGTCTCGAAGCAGCATTTCTTTTTTTTTTTGCTTGTAATTAATGTTTGTTTACAGACTTGCAACAACGCGGGTAAGTAAACGCATCTTCAGCAATGCGACGTGTCGCTAAAAAGCTTGAATATGCTAATCGCATTACCTTTCACAGTAATCGTGAGATAGGCTCTGCGAATTTTCTTCTTTCTTACTTTATCTATACGATAAAATTGAGAGTGCTCTCCACTTGATTGCCGTAGATAAGATCCGAAGTGTCCTTCCCGACAACATGTTTCCGACCTTCTGCGATATCTCAGTTGCTGTGGCGTTCCCCTGCTGAGCTCCAGCTGACGAGTGGGTTTGATGCCCGAAAGAGCGGCTGCCTTTCGATGGCGGTGGAATAGAGAAACACTTTTGCACCGAGCATTTCATCGTCGCCTTCGTCATCACTGCAGTACGAAGGCCTCTCCCAAACATATTGTCACGTGGTAGTGACGTTAAAGAACACAGTAGCAGTACTGTGAAGGACAAAACTAGCTTTTATTGGGCGAACCTGTGCCCACAAAACAGGCTACACTTAAAGCACAACGATAGCGGCGAACACAGTCGGCGATCGTCGAAAATCTGATCAGCGGGTCAAGCGCGTCGGCTTTTATAGAGCAGTCGTCGAATGTTCCAGACTAATCGTTAGGACCCGCGTGCCTTCCACAAAATTCTACACCATTCGTGTGACGCGATGAAATCAGATAACACAAGGTTCGGCGACAACAGAAAGCCGGGTAGAAGCATCGATAACTTTCCAGAAACTTCGGATACATGCAGGCGCGTTCCGCGCTGCGCGATTACAGTTCTTAAGCGGCGAAACGTGGTCGCCCGATAAAGATAAGTACACGTGTCAATATTCAATTAACCCTATTCTTGCGCTAGCCGATTCCAATTTGCGCCTGAAAGTTTCCTAATTTCATGACCCCACCTAATTTTCTACCGCCTACGACTCCGCTTCCCCTTCCCGTGGCACCCAGTCTAACTCCAGTGATCCACCGGTTATCTGCACTACGCACTACATGGCATTCCCAGCACCATTTTTTTTTTCTGTAAATGTCAACTAGAATATAGGCTATCTCCGTTTCCTATGATTCGCACTGCTCTCTTCCGGTCATTTGACATTACGCCTGAAATTTTTCGCTCCGTGGTTCTTTTGGCGGTTGCTAACCTGTTCCCGAGTTTCTTTGTTAACCAAGTTTCTGCCCCATATGTTATCGCCACTGGAATACAACAACTGCACACTTTTCTTTTCAACGACCATGGTGAGCACTCCTTCAGGATTTGGTAAT
Source organism: Dermacentor andersoni (assembly GCF_023375885.2). NCBI lineage: Eukaryota > Metazoa > Arthropoda > Arachnida > Ixodida > Ixodidae > Dermacentor > Dermacentor andersoni. The sequence goes on along the minus strand of NC_092816.1, from coordinate 124,839,642 downwards.
GTCTGCAGTATGCAAACCAATCCATTTTTATTCTTTTGTACAATTTATTCTCATGGCCAGGGTCGCCTGCGAGCAATTGACCTAGATAAACTTACTTCTGCAAAAACTCACGAGGCTTCCTGGCGATCTTGAATTCTTGTTCCTTGCCAGGCTATTGAACATCACCTAGTCTTCTGCTTATTATTCTTCAACCCTGCTCTTACGCTGTCTCGCTTATCAATCATTTGTTGCAATTCATCGCCACCAGTGTTGCTGAACGGGATGTCATCGGTGAACTGAAGGTTGTTGTGAAATTCGCGGTTAATCCTCCCTCCGCAGTTTTCAGAGTCGAATACCCGCCGTGGTTGCTCAGTGGCTATGGCGTTGGGCTGCTGAGCACGAGGTCGCGGGATCGAATCCCGGCCCCGGCGGCCGCATTTCGATGGGGGCTAAATGCGAAAACACCCGTGTACTTAGATTTAGGTGCACGTTAAAGAACCCCAGGTGGTTGAAATTTCCGGAGCCCTCCACTACGGCATGCCTCAATCAGAAAGTGGTTCTGGCACGTAAAACCCCACAATTTATTTTTTTTAGAGTCACAGTCGAATAGCTTATATACTTCTAAACACGCAGAGAATATCATTGGAGTATGGAAGGCATCTGTAATAGAGGACGTAATTAGTCAAGGCCGGTATAACTTAAAACTATTCGAATCTGTTTTCATTCCAAACGGGCCATTAGCTCTTCGTGATAGGTCAAAATGGCTCGGGTTCTGCCTACATGTGCATGGCGCCCGCCCATATGGGTTGGACCCAAAACATTCGGACCTATAACAGAGGGCTAATGGCCGATTTGGAATAAGAACAAATTGCCATTGTTTGACGTTATAGAGCCCCACCACTGTATCAACAGTCCTTGTAACCTCAATAAGGCCAATAATATCTCACGCAATGCTTGGTAATTCCTCAAAGATCTTGCTGAGCTAGCCTTGCCGGAGAGGGTACGCGTGTTAAACGTTGCCAGGTTCAGTTTCCAGTGGCGGCCTGTCCGCATCCAGAAATTTAACGCGCACTGTGCATTTGCCGCGCGTGAAACAACCGCAGGTGGTCAAAATTATGCCCAGCGCGCTCTTTCACTACGACGTCCCTCATAACTTCTTGTGCATCGGCCCCCAAACCTAATTAATGTGTTACACGTTTCCGGGGAAAATGTGTCCAGAATAATTTATGGCGGACTGAAAGCCAAATTGAACTTTGCATAAAGTCCAATACGCAGTTGCGATTCGAGGATGCACGACACGATGCGGCTGTAAGCATCCAGTACAAAAAAGAAAATTCTTTAGTCGAGTGTACCCTGCCATTCACTCTTGTAACGATCTTTTGGGGGAAAGAAGTTGGCAACCCTATAGTGCATCATCTTCACATTCCTGCAAGCGTGGCTCGCAGAGCAGCGGCTGACGTTCCACGCTGTTCATTCGTGCACTGCGCGTAGTCCGCAGATAATCCAACGGTGGAGCATCTGGACGTCACCAGCTTTGACGGCGACGGCCTGGCGCACGTGATGGGGACGCAGCTGACCTACCTCGCACTGGAGCGCCTCCCGTTTAGAGAGAACCGGGCGCTACCCACCGTGAAGTTCTCACCGAAGACACTCTTCTCGCTCTTCCACTGCCACTACAGCTGCGCCCGCGGAAGGACGCTGTACTCGACTGACGACAGGTGCATGGTGCTCATGCGCAACTGGGGCACCTTCACCCACCGACTACCATGCGGGATCAATATCACACGAAAACTATTTCGGACGTGTCTGTACGTCTGACAAAGAAACTCGCTCAATAATACTACTGGCTACTTTTAACTCTCATATCTTCCGGTGTGCCCATTGATTGACCACGGCACTAGACAAGACAAACGACAGAGCAGCCAACATGACGGCCACAAGGTGTGTTATGGCCGTCTAGGTGTTGTTTCTGCCGTTCCTTCCGCAACCTTCAAATGGGGCTAGTCGATGCAGTTTCGGTTGCAGTGTCGTAACAGACCGAGCACGTGCTGGTGGGCGAGTTGGTTATACATGATTACAAAGAAGGCGCCAAATAAAACAACAGACGCCCTACGTAGTGGTCTCGCGTCTCCTTCCTTCGTCTGTTGTTTTATTTGGTGCCTTCTTCGTAATCAAGTAACAGACCGACTAGCTCAACAATACCATTCGTTTTCAATACGCTTTGGTTCCTTCTGCCACATGCGCGGTTGTTCGGCGGCAAACGTAATCGACAAATAATATTGGAACATGTTGCGTAGCAGGCTTGTTGGTAAGAATAGAAATGTGTTCGGTTTTAATAGAATATCGTGGGATATAGATCTTGTGCACAACGTTGCTTCGGTGCGGTGGTTTAATGTGCTATCGCAGCTAGACTAGCGTGTGTCTGCTCAGCTCGTGGCTCAGCCGCCCATGCGTTTTGTGGAATACTGTGGGCGTTATCTTTGACTTTAGGAGAGGAGCGGGCCGTCTGAAGGCCTCTTAGCTAGAAGGCCTGCTTGCTATGCTTTATGTCGTCATGCTACTTGGACTGAAATTTTCGTTGCTAAGCCGACCGTGACGAAAGCAGTAACGTCGAAATTACCACGACTGACTCGGGAGTTTTCCGATTAGATTCTATGGCAGTCAGGCAAGCCAGCATGACTTCAGGTATCCAAGTTCACGGGCCTTGTGCTATCTAGGAGGCGTTGGACGTCACCGCCCTTTTGTACGTTTTGTGATAAGCCTGACGTAAATGCGATGCGTCTTCACGCCGCCAATGGGAGGCGTACGGAGATTCCCTGGCCTGGCTACATACAGCACTTGACGCTGGCCATCTGTTCGCCTCGCAGAAGACTTAACAGCCTCCTCGATAACACGCCTGTAGCGTGACCGCCGCCTTTTTGCGTGCGTCTACGTAAACAATCGAAGTGCTATACCCTGCTATACTAATATAATCCCGAGGTACTAGGTCAAGTACGGCTTTTGCCGTAAAGAGTACGTGTGCAGTTGAGCACAACCACGACGTGCGGAAGAGGTTTCAAAATAGAAAATTGGCGATGAAGGCGATACCAGCCACAATCGTAGCGCTGATAGTCCAGGCAGTGCTGACACGTCGATAGGGGCCATGGCGAATGGGCTAAGATTGCTGCCAAGGCATGAACACTGAAAGCACAGCCTGTCGGCGTAGCGTGTGAAGTAGGAAACAAATACCAAACTGTGGCAAGTATGAGAACACAAAACAGACGAAGCAAGCGTATAAGCTTATGCTCAATTATGCTAGTAGGGTTTGTTTGTTTACCCACAAAATTCAGGGCCAAATATAGCGGAACAGGTTAATTAGGGCGGATTGTTTAGATGCCTATAACGCGAAAGTTGCAGCACTGTTCTCGAAATAGCGGTTGGCCGCGCTATGCTTTAACCAGACCTGGATAAGGTTACTGCTATGAAACCTTTAAAGAAACAGCGTTGTAATACATACCGCCATGAGAACTGGTGCGATGATGATGGTGTACTTTATTGACTTCACACGCCCGTCAAGAGGGAAAAGATGACGAACGTTCCACTTCGTCAGCAGCAGCGGACAGCTGCTTGCAGTTCATTTTGCGTTCGCGGTGACGGCACACTACGGTGACTAATCGCTGGAGTAAGAGTTCGAGGATTGCGTGCCGTCACAATAAGGACGGCCGAAAATAGCGCAGAAAAATTCTTCGAATGACGGAAGCGCGTCGGCTTCTCTCTGGATGTTCGCGGACGACACACCGGCTATTGCCAGGTCAGCTTCCGCGCCAGTACGTTCCGGAAGTCTCGGCGATTCTAGGTTATAGCAGCAATCCGACTCTGCATCTACACACGACATTTTCACGGGGGTCTCAGTACAGACGTCCTCCTCGCAGAAAGCACTTTCGTTCAGCCAACAGGACTCACGCTCACCTTCGGCGGCCGCAGCACCTTCCGGCAGGTTCTCCGAGAGTAAGCACTGGTACTGGTTCGACGAGGAACACCAGCCTGTGCGACTTCGCCGCGAACACTGGCTGTGTTCAGCGGAGCTCGCTGTGGGAATCCGCGACGACGCAGTAAAACATGTTCTCGGAGCGACAATGGCACCATCGCATGGAATGCGCGCCCCTGGCTGCGTCCTCTTGAGTTTCTCGGCCTTCTCGATGACGGCTCCTAGAAGGACGCTGCGTCGTAAACGGGCCTCTCGGCGAAGGCGCCTGAGCTTCGGGCGCGAAGTTGAGAGGAAATACTCGACGCTGGTGCCTGAAGCAGGCCGTACGGCTGGCGACATTACGCTTGATTTTGGACGGTCCGAGCACGCACTGGCCTTACAGAATGGTCTGTGCCTGGGCGTAAAACCGTCCTCGCACGTCGCGACGCTTGTATCAGGAAAAAAGTTAAAGCATCAAGATGCTCTGCGCTTATTTATCGCGCAACGCGCATTGCAACTACGCAATCAAAGGCGATGCGGCCGCAAAGCTGGACTGGGAAATCTTTCTGCTGGAAGGAATCGCTATCTCGGAAACCACGTGGCAACACGTGTTAATGCGATCAATGCTTTTAGTCTACTTCGGCCACTCTGGCGTGCTTCTGCTGCCTGGCAACCAGCCTCTGAAACCTCGGTGTCGTTTCTCACAAAGAAAAAAAGTGAAATGGCATGTACATCTGATCAAAATGAGATCATGTGCTCTACTGGCTGGCTCATGAATATTTCACTTATGAGTAAGAAGCCTTATGCAATCACACCAAAATTCATCCGAAGTTATATATGCAGAGCCCCAATTCCACCCTACCAGAGGGACAAACCTGGCTGCGGTTGGCATGCCGCATTAGTGAAGCTTTCTTTGTGGCATCTGAAGGGGTAGACATTGTGGTTTGCGGTGTTGCTGTGGTAAGTGGATGTATTAGTTGAATTAGAACCTGCAGCCTACTCTTTGCACTGAACATTATAAGTAAAGGTGTCGTCACCATGACAGTGGGTCACTACACTGCTTCAATGCTAGTCGCATTAACGTTGAAAGTCACGGTGCATTGGGTATTGCAGGTATTTTTATCACCAGTACATCTTGCGGTCGTCACCTCAGTCGTAATGAGCGAAGTTGAGTTGAAGTAAAGTACATATGATGATGGTGATGGTAATGTTGTTGTTGATGATGATGATCGTTATGATGATGATGATGATGATGATGATGATGATGATGATGATGATGATGATGATGAAGTTAAAAGGGTGAAATCACGGACAGGTGTGTTGACCCGGAGGCTCGTCGCGCTTCTAACCCAAGCCAGTCGACAGCCGCGCTTCAAGAACCATAATAATTGGGCTCCCATGTTCTATCGCATTTCTCCTCTGTCATTGAATATAATGTTCAGAGACAGTCCCTGGCGTCTGTTCTAGCGCACCTTGACAATAGACCATTGTCAATTGCAACTATTTTCACATATCGCCAACAGAAGACATCGCAGCTGAAGGTGACGAAGGGACTACTTCGGTTTATGAAGGAGACGGGCTTGGACAAGCGGCTGTGACAGGGGTGTCACGTACCGTGCAAGAGTGACAGACTGTAACTAACGATGTGTGTGCCGTGTTATGTGCTCTCTATCTCTTCTCCCCATCTTTCATCCCCCCCATCCCGATCTCATGTGTAGGGTAGCAAACCGGTTAAGCTAAACTGGTTAACCTCCCTGCCTTTCTTCTCCACTTTTTCCTTCCTTCCTTCCTCTGTCAATTATAAAACGCGCAGCTGCACCTCTGGTAAATATCAATCAATCTTACGTCCAAATTGTATCATATTGCCACGGGACAGTGAAGGGGAGGCTACTGTCAGTCGGACGATGACGACGGCGACAATGTGGCCGGAGGCATGCGATAGCCTTGCATCCGTCGCCTTTGCATGTGGCAATTGTAACATTTATGTAGTTATGATTTCTAAATTCACGTTATTCCTATAACATTTTTTGGGGGGTGGAGGTGCGGGTTAGAACTACCAGCGTGCAGGCTCCGTCAACCAAATACGGAACTTCGAAGCGGCCACCGATGACCAGCGAAGTGACGATGGTGCAGCAGCCGCCAGCTCCAGTGATTCCTTCGCACCCACAATACACAGGAACATTTTCTGGCACGGATAGCCTAAATGGCAAAAAGTGGACCGACATGTACGAGCGCGTCAGCGAGCACAACAGATAGCCAACGTTATATTCTATCTGAAAGGAACGGCACCCGTATGGTACCAGACGCGCGAACATCCTACAAGATGGGGCACTTGCAAGACGAAGCTGCGTGAGTTGTTCGGCAGACTATTTGCACGTTAGAAGGCCGCTAAAAAGGATCTGGGATCATGCGTCCACACTGCTGAATAGTAAATTTATACATTCAAGACGTACTAGGCCATTGTCAAAAAGCTAACACAAAAATCACCGAAGTCGACAATATTTCGCACATTTTGAAGGAAATAGCCAACGACGCATTTCATTTACTTGTATTCAAGGACTGCACGATGGTCGGCGCAATAGTTAAGGTATGTCGAGGCTTTCAACAAGTGAAGAGCCACCGCATCACCCGCCAGTTCCTTCTGCTACCTAACACCGCAGCCACATCATCATGCGAGGACCCACTGACGTCTGGGTAGTCTACAGCGTTAGAAGACCTCACTCGCATTGTCCGCCGCGAACTCGAAGCAATAGCTCCTACGGCCGTTCTTCCAGACGTTAAGTCAGCCATCTTGCCCACCGTGTCCTTCATACAACATGTCGTCCGCTAGGAGTTCGCGAACTTGTGTTTATCATACGCTGGCTGTTCCATCCGTGTGCCCAAAGATATCCCCCAGATGTCACCCAGAGCCAGGTCTACGATTCGTGCTGCACAAACCTGACTGACTGGAGAACGGCAGACAACCGACCCATAGGTTTCGAATGCTCTCGCGTTGGACACATTGTCCATCACTGCCGCAGTAGCTGGTGATCGCCTTCAAACTGGAGCACTGTATATGGGCGTGGTCCTGGAGGCAACATTGGACGTTTTCCCCCTCGCTGTGATCCACATGCTTCCGATGCCGCCGTTCCACACTCCAGGTTTAGCTGTTCGCCATCGCCACAAGGCCGTCGATCTCAATCGCAACGACCATGCCGGTCATCGTCCCTTGCACGGCCTGGTACCTTGGCTCCAGAAAACTAAGCCGTGCAGCTCCCGGAGGTGACGCTGCATCAGTGACTCATTATAAGAATCCTCCGTTGACTGTACATACGCGTCGAAACCTTCTGGGCATTCAAGTGGACAACGTTACCGTTACGGCCCTCATAGACACCCGATCGCATATTTCAAGCAAGAGCGCTGCTCTCCGTGCTCAACTCCGCAAAGTTATTACGCCTGGTATTCAGAGGACCGTACAGGTCGCTGATGGCAGTACGCCTGCCATTCTTGGAATGTGATTTGTCCGAGTGCGCTTTGCTGGCTATCATACCATTGTTTTGTTTGCCGTGCTTGCGCAGTGTCCTCGAGACATGATCTTCGGCGTATACTTTCTCTCGACGCATTCAACCCGTATCGACTGCTCCACAGGTATTTTTCACCTGGAACTCTCTTCTGACGCCCGCGCAATACCCGACACTCCCAGCCGCTTGTTCTGTAGGGTTTCTCCGCCTGCCACCGCAAGCCGCAACGTACGTCCCATTAAGTCCCTCTCCTGCTGTGTGCGATGGTGAATACGTTGTTTCCTCGATTCTCGACTTGGTCCCCACGTACTTTGTCGTCCTCCGGCACACTGTGGTCACCGTACGCGAAACCAAGACCTGCCTGCCCCCTTTGAACTTTGTCCTTTCATCCAGTGTGCTACCTGCCGCTATACCGCTTGCCACCGTGTCGTCGAAGCAGGAAAGTGATATTTCTGTGTTAGCCGGCGACGGCCCTAGGAGTGTTTCCGGCTTTCTCCAGCCACATTCCAGCGCACGATCAATTCGCTTCTTCATGACTTCAAATGGTCAACCTATTTCTGCTACCTTGAAGATGTCATCGTTTTTCGCCAATATTTGACAGCCATCTTCAGCGCCTCTCCGCAGTTCTCGAGGTATTTCGCAATGCCGAGGTCCAGCTTAACGTATCAAAATGTTGTTTCGGACGCAGTGAAATAGTCGTACTTGGTCATCTCGTCAACGCGGCGGGTGTCGAGCCCGATGCTGAAGAATTTCGTGCCATAAAGAATTTTCCTGTACATTGTTCAGCTTAAGACGTACGCAGCTTCGGTATACTGTGCTCTTATTTCCGCCGTTTCATTTATAACTTCGGCGACAAAGCACGTCCCCTTACTGCGCTCCTCAATAAAGATTCAGCCTTTTCGGCGCTTATCGATGCCCTCACGGCTTCTTCTATTTTAGCACATTTTGATCCAACTGCACCGACAGAAATTTGCACGGATGCCAGCGGCCATGGAATCGGTGCCGTCCTCGATCTGCGTCAGGGTGGATGCGACTGTGTTATTGCGTACGCTAGCCACCTCCTGTCCGTACCGGAGAAGAATTACTTATTCACAGAACGAGTGTCGTGCACTTGTCTGGGCTGTCGCCAAATTTTGTTCCTACCTGTTAGCCCGCACTTTCACCGTCGTAACTGATCATCATGCCCTCTGCTGGCTTTCTTCGCTCAAAGACCCTGCAGGCCGCCTTGGTCATTGGGCTCTGCGCATCCAAGGATATTCATTTTCAGTAGTGCACAAATCCGGTCCGATTCATCGAGATACTGATTGCCTGTTACGGCATCCCGTGGATTTCCTTGACAACACCGAGCAAGACACCGACGCCTGCGTCTTGTCTATTTCGGATCTTGTTAACATACGGGACGAACAACGCCACGACTCGGCTTTACATTTTATCATCGCCAGTCTTAGCCCTGCCACACCCGATCCTTTACTCCACTTGCTCCGCCTTCACGATGGCACCTTACACGGCCACAATATGCGTCCAGACTGCCGTGAACGAATTCTTGCGTGCCTACCCATATGTGGTCAGCTGTCCTCCGCCAGCTTCACGATGAGCCCATTGATGGTCACCTAGGTGTCACCCGCACTTATGACAGCGTCAGGCGGCGTTTCTTCTTACCTCTTCTCTACCGCTTTGTGCAATGCTATGTCGCTAGCTACGACCAATAGTAGTGCTGCAAGCGGCCAGTCTGTTTCATAATATTCTGTTTCATAATATTGAGTTCAATTCAATTCTATGCAGCTTTATTCAACATATGCCAGATGTTTGGAGCACGGACAAAAAGCATGAAAAGGCTTGACTGGGTACGTGCACCATAGCATGGAATACAGTGACATCAATTCCATACATTTAGAGGAGAAAATCAATTTGCGGGAAATGCAAAAACTTAAAATATATATATAAAAACAATGCAAACAGGCAATTATGTGCGTAAAGACGCAATATCGACATTCTCTCCGAACCGTTCATTTATATTGGGCTCGACCTTCTTCGCCCCTATCCAAGCTCGACCTCGGACAAGTGGGTTGTTCTCGCGACGGACTACGCGAAGCGTTACACCTATATCCGCAACCTCCCAACCAGCTTCGCTACGGATGTCACCGACTTTCTTCTTCATGACATCATCTTGCATCATGGTGCTTCATGACCGCTTCTGACCCATCAAGACCACTGCATTTTGTCTCGTATCATCCACAACATCCTTCGTACATGCTCCGCTGCCACAAGCTCACAAATGTTTATCACCCATAAACGAATGGACTCATAGAGCACCTGGACCGAACACTGACCGATATGCTTTCAATGTACGCCTTCGCCGACCGCCGCGATTGGCACGCTACTTTTCCATATGTTACTTTCGCCTACAACTCGTCTAGGCTTGACACCACTGGCTACTTACCATTTCATCTTCTGTATAGACGCAAACCTTCGCTGCCTCGCGATATTTCACTTCCCGCTGCTCGAAGCTAATCCACTTGCGTTCACGACGCCATAGCGCGCTCCGACGAACCTCACCAGATCGCTCGTGAACCGCTGACAGTGTCCCAGACTTCCCAAAAAGCCTTCTATGACAGTGAAGGGGCTGCTACTGTCGGTCAGAAGAAGGCTACGGCGACGAAGTGGCCAGAGGCACGCGAAGCCCTTGCATCCGTCGCCGCTGCTTGTGGCAGTTGTAACCTTGAACATAGCTATAGTTTCGATATACGCGTTATTCCAGTAACAATATCAACATAAACCTGGGGTGTTACGCGCCAAAACCACGATATCATTGTGAGGCATGCCTTAGTGGGGGACCCCGGAATAATTTCGTTTCACCTGGACTTCTTTAACGTGATCATAAATCTAAATACTGGGGCATTTTTGATGCGGAAGCCTCAAATGGCCCATTGAGCGAGAAAACCGGCGTCTTTTGTCTGAGGCAGAAAGCCGCACTTAAAATTCGCATCTCTTGCGACGCCACGTGACGAGCGTGTCCTGACCGACATCCCATTGGCTGCGACGCACGTCACGAACTTCGCCTCGATGTAGCAGAGTCAGTAAAGAAGGAAAGAAGGAGCCTACTAACGCGACACCGCGCCAGGTGTTGCATAATGGGAGAGGGCATCGCGTTGGCGTCACGCCACTTTCGCTGCCGCGATTCTGCGTTACCGCGCATTCCTTGTCCACGCAAGCTCTCGCCTGCGTTCTAACTGCGCCTCGGTAATCGCTTTAAGAATTCACTGTATGAAAATCAGAATAAGGCGTTTGGTGATAGCGAGTTTCGAACCTACGACCCAACGCACAGACGTCGAGTGTATTACCCACTGAGCTAAGCCACCGCTTCCTATGCAGGAGGCCTGTGCACTCTTCTTTATACGGCGTCATGATACTTCGACCTACATTTCCATTGCCAAGCCTGGCGTGACTAAGCCGCTGACGTCAAAATCGCCGCGGCTTACTCGGGAGCGTGGCGTCCCCACTATATTATATGGTAATCGGGGAAGGTAGCATGACGTCACGGATCGAAGTGCACCGACGTCGTGCTATCTAGGAGGCATTGGCCCAGCGTCTCAACGAGCTCACTTGCCCACGAGCAGTTCATAACTCTAAGGACCGCCCTGATTTCGCATTCGCAACTCATAAGAAGGGCTTACGTTTGCTTGAAGTTTTGCACTTCGCCCCGATCGAAATGCTGCCGCCGCGTCCCGAATCAAACCGGCGACCTCGAGCTCACCAGTTCAAGGCAGCTGACATTAGTACTGAAAACCGTGCGAGTTGACGTGGATTCATTAACTTCAGTGCGAAGAAAAGACAACGGACAAGAACGGAGTGAACATCTCCTGTGCGTTGTGTTCTTGTGGCGCTGTAGTTACTACAGAACCGAAGTAAGTGGGCTACGGCAGCGATTTGGGGACATCGCCGTGCCGGTCAAATTTTTTGTCTTTTTCCCATGTTTTCGAAGCACACGTTCTCGACGTGCATGTTCATTTTCTTTTCATTGAGTTCCTAGTCTGGCGGAGCAAAGCGTTCAAAAAGAGAAGTCAAACGCATATGCTCGCATGAGATCCACATTGATTTTTTTTTATTGAAATGAAAATAAAAGAAAGAGATGCAGTCACCATATAATTGTCACGGCTACTCCTCTTCCTATAGCTTAAACAACAATAAAAAATACATGCGTCATAAGAAAAGGAAAGGGAACACCGGCCTAAGTCGTAAATCCACAGCATACAGCCATGTACACTTTAACATATAGGTATAAAAGGCGATGGCAAGTCCCATCATATTGAGTTCGTAAACAGAGTCGCAAACACACACAAGCTTCCGCGATGCAGTCTGTGATGAACAGGTAAATAGATGAGGAATACACACTGAGAAAATAACGTATGCACAGAGATATCACAGTGAAAAGTGGGTTTCAGCACAGAATACAGAAGAGTACAACACATATTATACAGGGTGTTCGAGCACTTTCAAAATTATTAAAGGTGGCCTGTGGCAGATAGCTCAATTATAGTTTACGAGCCGGTCTACTCGAAGCAGCGGACACTACTTGTACAAAAAATTGAAACTCAAAACCGACTGTTTAACCAGAATTCACTCATTAACTTTTTAGCTAAATATCTTGTGACCCATATCGCAATTTACAAATTCTAGCAGTGGACTTCGCAAGGCGGAACCACTTGGAATGAATTTTTAGGAGAAATGCATTGGGGTTCCAGTTACGTGTGTGCTTCAGTGCATGAAACGACGTTTTTTTAACAAGTTAACCGGAACGCCCAATGCATTTCTCCAAAAATTCGGTAAATTATATCTCGGAACTGGTGTCACATTGAAAATTTGTTCCGAGTGGACCCACCTTGCGAACTCCACGGCTATAATTTGTAAATTGCAAGATGGGCCATACTTTAACTAGTTAAAAACTTCATTAGCGAATTTCTTATAATTAGTCGATTTTGTAGCTGAGTTTCTGGGGCAAGTATTGTCCGCCGCTTCGAGTAGATCAGCTCACGCACTACAATTGTGATATCTGCCGCAGGCAACCTTTAAAGATTTTTGAAAGTGTTCGCTGAAACACCCTGCATAAGCGTAACGAATACAGATAATGGAAGCCAGTTGTAGTTGCACTGCATTAGTATTCAGTCCACCATCTAGCACTCCTTAAATATGCGTGTGCCTTCGCAAAAATGTTCGAGTGCGTTCAATGCTTTTCGCTGTGTTATTTTCGATGACAATGGGCCAACCACTTTTGCGTGTGAGAGATGTCGGTGAGGATCAATGAAATGTAGCTCTTGCTGCAGCTGCCGTCATTGCATTGCGTGTCTGTGGCATTCGACTAGTAGACGGTGAACATCATCATCGTAGTTACCCCCGGAACAAGCCGGGCATGAAGCCCGTTTCATGCGATATAGAAAATTTGTGTACGCTGTGCCAAGGCACAGTCGATGAATTAGTGTCTCAGTACTTTTCGAAAGTTCTACATCCATCTGGTATGTGAGTTTGGGGTCCACTTCGTAACGAAGCGATTGGTAATTTCATTAAACGAGGTGCAGATACACAATTTGCTCTTTAGTACCTTTAATAACCGTTGCGTGTCTATCGGCGATAAAGGGGTAAGTGGAATTTCTGCATCGTTATCACCCGATTTTGCGTAGTCCGCTGATTCCTTCCCTTTATACCATCATGTCTCGGAAACCACTATGGTATCAATCGTGTTTCCAGTACTGACCAGTTAAACTGGTCAGTACTGTGCACGTTATTCGTGCATGTGCCTTGCTGTCATTACTATACTCAATATATGCTACAGCCTATCAGGAGTCCGTAAAATTACCCACTTTTTTTCTCTCATATATATCTTCATAATATGCGTGGCTTGACGAATTGCTAATTGCGCTATTGTTGGTGGCAACGTGACCCCTAGCTGGCAAGCGAACTCCACCGGCAAGAATATTATGATAAAATCTGCAGTCGCACTTTCTTTGACTAGAGAACCGTCCGTGTGGACGTGAACAGAGTTCTGATACTTCGTCAAATAGCCGATGTATATCTAGTTTTTCTACCTGATGATGTGGAAGCATCGCTTTTCGCTTTAAGACCTTCGATTGACGTTTCTATTGCGGTGTTTGTAGAAGCCATGGTGGGTAGCAGAGGTCTGAGTGCCGAAAAAAATCTGAGGACACCTAAGCACTTGTTATGAGCGGTGGATGCCAAAACAGTAATGTTCAACTGCGCCCCATTGAGCGGTCCTTCAAGTTACGAACTCCTCGCTGGCAAGCAAGCGTGTTGAGACGCTTGGCATGTTTTGATGTCGCCTTCCCAGGCGCACTTAGAAAGCGGGCGAGAGGTTGCGCGGTGAAGGAAGGCGGGGATAACACAGACTTCCGATAGCAACAGTGAGGGTAATGTAGCGTCACGGCGATGATCTCTCCCCTCAGGCAACACCGTGGCAGCAGGCATTCCCTTTCGCCCTCTCTCCTCCGTCGAGGTCCGAGCCAACAAGCATGAGTCAAGGCCACGAGCGCACTTCGCGCGCTCGTGACGTGGCGTCGCAGCCTGGGGAAATTTAGGTGCCGTTTCGCTGCTACAGACGCCGGACGCCGGCTTTTTCGCTCAATGAGCCATTTGACGCTTTCACATCAAAACCAATCGTGGAAGTCGTGATTTAAGGTATTTGAAACATGGTGTGTATCCGTACACACGGACGGTTCTCTATCATGGAAAGAAGGGGGTGCACATAGTGCTGAGAAGAAATTGTTAAGAGATGCCGGCATGTTTTCAGGCTGCGAATTATGGTGTAATGTGCTTTCCGCGCTTCTGTAGTCAGGTGACTGGTTGTAGCTTTCGAGACTCCTAGACACATTCTTAAGGTACCTTTAGACTACGCACGTAAAGTGCAGATAATTCGCAAGGAACGCAAGCGCAAACGCTAAAAACGCCAATAAATTGTACAGACTACAATCGTGTGAAGCGTTAAGGGCGCAAAAGTCGTCACACATGCAAGCGTATTTGTGGGAATGCCCGCTACTTTTGCGTTTCATAGAGATACAACATTTACGACAAGGTAAATATACCTGGTAGCGAAGTTTCCGTAGGAACCCATACGTTCAAAACATGGCGGTTCATCGGCAGTTCATGGGGCTTAGCGCCATCTGTATGTGTAGGGAACCCTTCCGGCGGAAGAAAAAAATAATGTCATGCCATATCCGTTAAAAAGAGAAGTGACGTCATTTCGTTTTCGAAGGTGCGAAATTTGTTTTGTTGGCCTGCCTTTACAGCTATATATTCAAATGCCCCGCCATTCGGCATGATGGGCGATTCGAGCTTTCAGCGCGGAAAGCGATGCAGGAAAAGGCCAGCCGTACGGTTGTCGAAATCGCACCTCGGCAGAGAACATACTTTCTTTGGAGGTCGACGAAAGCTTTAGATGCAGAGTGCTGATCCTATCGTCGGACGCCAAGCTCGTCGGCCAGCGCAGTCGCACGAAAACTACACAGTTATCTGGCGGTCGTAACTCACTACTTTTCGCTGAACAGGTTAAGAAGCGATGAAACTACCCTCGTCACTAGATTCAGACAAACTTCGCCAAGCAAAGAAGCACAACGGGTGAGGGGAGGGGGGGGCGTATTTCAACAGGTGAACTTTACGAGCGCGCCTTTCTGCACGTTTCAAGAGACGCAAGCAATTTCAATGCGCTCGTAATGCGTATACATGTATGTAGATGTATTCATGCCCAGGGAAGTGCATATATACCACTTGTTGCATTAATCAAGCTACTTACGAAAGCTTATTGTTTGTATTGCGGATCTGGGCGCTGCTGATGTTGCCTGGTAGTGGCTCCCGTGGCCTCGTCAAGCTGTATGTTTACAGCTTGCTTGCCAAGGTGGCCTTCAACACTGTACTTTGTGCAGGTTGTAAATAAACTTGACTTGACTTTGGGTCCCCAATTATCTAATTACAATGTTTCCTCCATACTTGCTAACCAAGCAGTTATTTAAGATATCGTTATTAACTATCTGCCCTATTTTGCACGACACTGAATTTCTAGTGGTCCCGAGGACATATGACCTGATAGAATATCGGGAGATATCCTCACAATATTCACCTTCTTGTATAACTGTGTGATGCTGAAACTGGACACCGTATTTGTGACATAAAGCAACAACAGGAGGAAGTGGAGGAGGAGGAGGAAAAGAAGGAAGGAAAGGTAGGAAGGCCAACGAGACGCACGTCCGGTTTGCCACCCTACACAGATGAAGGGGTTTACGGGAAGAAAAGAAAGGAGAGGGAGGGGAAAAGGTGCTATCAGTGTGAATTCGTGCGGTTGTCTCTAACTTCACGCCTATAATCAGTCACTGAGGTCAGTCGATTTCATGAAACGTATCAGCTCCCGCGTCGCTTTGTGACCCAGCGACGCGTGGGGCCATGGTCCGATAATCTTAGACTCTGAAAATGGTCTGACTGTCTAACCGGTTTAACACCCTGCGAAGAACGTCGCATTCGATCTCATATAGAGATTTCAAAAACGCAACACGTGCTCGATCGTCTCTTCCCATTTGCACGAGTAACAAATCGGTGTGTTGGTTATTCTAGTAAGGAATGAGTAGGCTTTCGTAAAAAGCCACCCCCAACCAGAGGCGGCACAGCAAAGTTGCATCATGGCGGGAGAAGTTCGATGAAATCTGCAGCTTCAATGTAGGATCCAGCCGGTGGAGATGGCAGTTGGAAAAAATCGGGGAGTTTCACAAAGTTTCAGCCTCGGCTTGAGCAAGTAAACGGCCCCTCGCAGCGTCTGTCCTTGATAAGGGTATAGGAAGTGTCAGGGTTTCTTTATGGACTGACCAGGCGGCATAATCAACAAGGTCAGTTCCGACGACGCCACAGTGCTTCGGAAGTCATTGGAAGATGATGTCCTGTCCGTTTATGAGGGCTTGATGGAGAACCTCTCTGGTCTCGAACACTAGTTGTTCATGGGTCTTGCGTATTAAAGCGGACTGCAGAATCTGAAGGGCTGCCTTGGAGTCACAAAAAAACGACCCACTTTCGAGGTTTGACTTGTGCGATGTAAATAACAGCGGCACGTAGAGCGGCAAGTTCTGTTGCCGCAGAGGTCGTTATATGGGACACTTTGAACGTAATGATGACTTGTAAGGCTTGTACGATAACAGCGCCTGTGGAGCTGGTGGCTAAGACAGATCCATCGGTGTAAATATGCGTTCTTTGTTCATATGCCTTATTCAGTGATGACAGTGTGAACTGACGTACAGCCACTGTTGAATGATTCGTAATTCCCAGAATCGTGAGCCTTACTTGTGGCTGTCGTAGGCACCAGAGGGGTAACAGTAGTCTTGCTGCTGGTGTAAAGCCTGACGGAAGGTAGCCTTGATGTGTCGCGACAAGTTGGGAAAATGTGGCTTGATGTCTTTGCGCTGGCAAAGCAGCAATATAGTGACTGGGTAGGCAAAACAGATGTCACATGTGTGCTCTAAGTTTGTCAGTTTCTATATATGTTGGAACCAAGTAGTCTCTAGCAATCCTGATCATTGTGTGAGTCGAGGTGCATCGTAGCAGTCCAAGACATGCCTGGTCCTGCAAGCTTTCGAGGGCATGAATATTTCTTTTATATGTGTTTGCATAAACTGGCAAGCTGTACCGTAAGAAGACCAGAAACAGTGCTCTATACAGCTGCATCGTGGACCGTACCAACGTGCCCCAGGTTTTTTCGCACAGGAACCTGTACATGTACAATCGAAATTAGTCTCCGCTTCAGGTAGATGCGGTGGGGGCTCCATGAAAAGTTCCTGTCAATAATCGCACCTAAGAAGCGGTGAGACATCTGCTATTTGATACCCTGGCCATTGAGAGAAACAGGGTATGGTGCCATAGGTTTGCGCGTAAACGCGATTAACGCGCATTTTTCGATGGACACACTAAGGCCTTGTTTGCGGACATAGGAATAAGTTCGGGTGGCTGCCCGCTGAATTCCTGCGCGCACTTGAAGACGAGTCATCGCAGAAGACCGAAGACAAATATCATTAGCGTACATTGATAGGTGAACTGTCTTGGGTAAAATGTCAGCAAGGCCAACGATAGTTAGGCTAAAGAGAATAGGGCTCAATACCCCGCCCTGTAGGACTCCACCGCGACAACGAAAAAGGACAAAGATACAGTTAGCTATGACTAAGAGACAGTGTTTTTATTCAAACCGCGAAACTGATACAAAAGTAATACAAACGATACAAAACTGATAAATGGAACACTGTATTGATACTGACGCCACGTAAACCATGGTGGGACATGAGCGCACCGCACATGAAACGTTCCACTTTAGCGACCATTTGGCGAATTAAATTTTTCAGCTCGCACATTCGTGCAATTATTACGTAGTATGTTGATAAAGCTGCAGCCGACAATTAAGCGGCACTACACATCTGGTATATGAGCTCGTGCTGCTGGTTACCGGAGCATTCTTTGCCATTTACGCCCAGTCACGCCGTCGGAAAGGGGTCTTCAGACATATTACACCCCCCTCCCCTGGCATCCGGGGCCCACGCCACCCCCCCTCCCCCCCGTTACTACGTCATTGGGATGATCTGACCCAACCTATGGACATAAGTTTCTTGGAGCACGAGATTATTTACCTTTTGGAATTTAGCTAAGTTGACAACCTCTAACTGTTTGAAAGCTCGAGGCAAACGACTACAATTAAAAGAAGCTATAGTGAGAGGAGCCATATTGAGTGAAGGAAATTTAGCGAAAACCTAAGAAAAGCAAGGGAAAGACAACAGAAGGTTAGAGCAAGAAATAAAGAAATAACTGACTAGAATTGAGTATAATACTAGTCGAATAGGTTACAAAAGCTACAACTGCCTATGATGTAGTCTCCGAGATTGCAGACCCCTCATAAGGAGAAGCGTACATGGTATGTGACATTTCGCAGCAGTCGCTTCCGATACCCTTACTGTGTACACTACTGGAAGTACTCTGTGTCCGAAGGGTTGTCAGTGTCCGAGTCTGAATCTGAAGGTTCCACAGCAGTGCGCTTATTTTTGGGAGCGCCGAGCTCCGAACCAAGACAGCCACCGTCATCCGAGCCCAAAGCCCGCCGCGCGGCCGTGTCCCCGGAAGCCAAGCCAGCGCACTTACTGCGCCATTTTTTACACTTATTTCTCGCCTTAAGTGTCCAAGGAACACCGTCAGTTGCGCCAGTCAGCTGCTCTGGCTTGCCAGAGGCCGGAGCCGGCGCGGCGGTCACCGCAACAACTACGGGGGCAGCAGCGACAGTCGCGTCAACCTCCTCGCCCAATCCCTCTCCGCACGTTGATGTATCAGCCGTGCGCAATAATGGACGACTTTCACCGCCCTTCGGGCTGCCCCTCACGACACAGGCCGCTGCCTCACGCGCTTCTGACTTTCGCTGAGGCCGTCGGCCTCGTCGACCGCCTCTCTCTTTTAAGAACCTCCTTTCACAGGGGAGTGCGCGCATCGGAATCCACGGAATCGTCGCCACCCTCGGCGGTGTCTACCACGCTCAAAGAAGCCCAGCTGTCCCGGCCCTCCAAGTAGGCTGCTGTGTTATCTAGCGGCGAAACAACCGCCTCCACTGCTGCAGGTTCCTGATGCGGCTACTCACAAGTAGGTGCGGAAACTACACGCCGAGACCGCGTGGTCTCCGCCACATCGTACGCACGCCGCGTCGGAGGCCACGTAAACGAAATGCTCGCAGCGCACACACTTCGGCGCGTCGCACACGGCCGCGTGATGACTTTCTAGGGTGCACCTACGGCACAGGCGAACGACTCCCTCATATTCAAACTGCACGATCCACTCTCCTACGCAAGGAAGGTTAGGAACGGGTCACGCCACCTCCACCCGAATGCACCAGTTCCCTGTACCAATGCCAGAGAACCCCGGCACGCGCTCTTCTGAGATCCCGTGGATCCTACCAAAGACCTCCAGCTCGGTGACGAGGGCTTGGTCTGGCAGATCCGCGAAATAGCCAAAAACCTTCGCAATCTTCCCACCGGCACCTCGATACTTGAAACGAACCTCTACATCGCGAACCTTCAACGTGGGACCAGCTGAGACGCAATCAACCGAGGCCTTATTCTTGAACGTCACCTCAAAACGACCCGCACCAAAATCTTGAACAGACTTCAACTCGAACTGCGAAAAGCGCTGCAGAAGCGCCTTACAAACGTTAACATTCGTCGCGCCTTCCGGAACACAACCGAAGAAAGTCAGCGGACGAAGCCGCGAAGGGGCCACCATCGCGGTGAAAACCACGTGGTGCCCACGCCTAGCCGAAGTGAAGCTAACACTACACGAGCGTAAAAGCCAAAACGCTCAGCTAAACGTAGGAAAAACAAACAGAAAGAAGCCACGAGGGCAACTCACCAAACGGATGGACACCTGGCTGGAACCCTCAAGAACGCGCGCCGGGAGGAGACCACGTGGAATTCGGTATCAGCTGCTCACGAACTCGAACTGACGAACTCCAATGTTAGATAAGAAGTTTTAATTAATTAATGAATTTCTCGACCGACGCTAGTGACTCAGGCTTATGTGCTCGCAAGGGAGAAAAGCGGGGACGAAGTGCGCCGCCTCCTGTCGCGCGCGATACATCAGGGCGAGTGGAGGGAAGGGGTGCTGTGATCTGTGAATATGTGGTTGCGCAACAGGTCTATTTGCCTTGTCTTACGCATTATATACCGTGACTTATTCTTATATACTTAGATTTATTGGAGACTTATACGTATATTTAAATATATTGTTGCGAGGTTTTGTGTATACGTGCAGTGAACTTTGCTTATAGTGACATCTTTTGCCCTTTATCAAGCTGTATCTCCGGTTTTTTAATGTACGAGGCCGAGTCAGATGAAACTGAGTAAACCCACCCTGCGCAATAATGGTTTGGTTCATTATCTGCGAGACATGCGCGCAGCACACACGCATTCTCATTTACAAAAGTGACACCCAGGTGTGAGGATAAAGGTCCTTTAATGCTCTCGTAAACCGAGTTGAACATGGTTGCGTGACATAATGGACACTCCAAAAGTTTAACAGCATGGTGTCGTGAAGTTTTTCACAGCTAAAGGTGTTTTCCAAAAAGAAATTAGTTGCCGTATGGCTACCGTGTACGTTGAACATTGCATTTAATTGGCCAAAGTGAAGCATTGGAGAAAACGGTTTAAAGAAGGACGTGAAAGTTGCAAAGACGATCCAAGACCGCGCCAAAGCCACCGTGCAATCACTCCCAACAGAACTGCAAAGGTTGACAAGCTGATCAGACGAGATCGGAGGATAAGCGTCGACGAATTGGCAGGGCTTGTGAACATCAGTCACGGTTCATGTCACACCATAATTCATGAACATCTCGGTTATCGGCTCTTGTGTGTGCAATGGTTCCCCAAGATATTGAACCACCGCCAGAAGACGGAGGGGTTCGGTGCTGCCTTGGCTCATCTAATCTGGTGTCACAATGAAGGTGACGACTTCTTGTCTACAATTGTGACAAGGGGACCAATCATGTTGCCGCTACTATGAGCCTGGAACACGACGGCAAAGCTAACAGTAGAAACATTCGAATTCACCAGCCTCAAAAAAGCAAAGGCCGTCATTTCTGCCGGGAAGGTATTGTTCTTTTTTTTTCTATCGTCAGGGGCTATTACTGAGGGAATCTGCTAAAGCTGGAGGAACTATCAATCGTTTGCGATATTGTGAAACGCCGGATCGGCTGCGTGTCGCAATCAATAACAAGCGACATAGAAAATTCAGGAATAAGGTAATCTTCCTTCATGGCAATGCCCGTCTCTATGTCGCTGATGTGTTTAACACAAAACTGGCAAAGTTCAAGTGGGAAACACTGCAACAGCCCAGACCTGTCACCTTGAGACTTCCACATTTTGGGGCGTTTGAAAAACCCGCTCCATGGAACCAGATTCGTGCCGCACGATGACGTTCAAGTCAAGTCAATGTTCAAGTCACTTACAGAATTTTTGAATCAGCAACCCAAGTTTTATGAGACGGGAATCACGCTACTCGTTAGTCAGTGAGACAAATGTCTAAATGCTCATGGATACTACTTTTAAATAAAGCACCACGTTTGTCATATATTCGCAATGGGTCACTTTCATTTGACTCGACCTCGCATATTATGCAGAACCCCTGCTTTTTATATGTGCTCTCTGTTACAACTATAATTTCGCTACAATTACTCGCAATACACGACCGATGAGAGCTGCTCCTGTGCAATACATTGTAACAAGGGACAGCATCATTGAGATTGTACCTGGCCGTTCCATATGTACAAATATGTAAACGAAGTTCTTGAATGACAAAGTTTCATTAAAATATTTGTCTTCAGCTTGTTCATTTCATTTCCTTCACATTTTTCATATCAGCGGCATGCACTGCTATGCTGGTTTCAAACTGATATTGTTCTAAAGTTCATGTGATATTTTCTTTACTTATTAAATAGAGGAATAACATGGAAGCATTGATATAAGTTATTTTGGGCACAAGTTTTGACAGTCTTTGACATATTCCTTTTTAAAAAATACATCTTTTACTTGTCTTGACAGTGCTGCGTAACGTTCAAGAATTCGTTTGCAGCATCTTTGGCAATGACAATGCAGTTATTATTCACGTATTTGATCCCGCGACAAATTCTATAAGGAGGAAGCCAAGCTGCAACGGGAGCTCCCTCCCGAACGAAATTTCTGGCTACGCCACTGCTTGTCTTGCAACGGCTCCTTTCTGAAAGCCTTTGACGGCCGAGCGTGAATCGCTGTAGACGTGGGTGGTGGTCTGGTCTGTGAGTGCGAGTGCGATGGCGACCTGTTCTGCTATCTCGGACTTGTGGGTCTTGGCTGGGAGAGCGTTTGTAGAGTGACATGAAAAACTGCCAATACAGCTTTCTCTTGTTGAATACGTGCTACATAAGAGTGCTTTGCCGAGTGTGAAAGAAGCCCGCGAACACGCACAAAGTGCGCCTCTAGCGGCCGGTCGCGCGGCAATTTTGCGTGCATTTGCGGGCTTCTTTCACACTCGGGAAAACACTTTTATGTAGCCCGTATTGAGGAACCAAAAGTTGTATCCAGAGTTTTTCATGTCGCTCTACAATTTTCTCATAGACACTAGTGTTCTAATTATAATATTTGAGAAGTTGATTAATTAATTAACACTAATTATCTAACTAGGCTGAATGAGAAAAATAATATGAGTATCTCGAAGAGACGGCAAACAAACAGCCAGTACAATTGAACAGCCGCGGACAGTGCTTCGCCGCGCCGCCCACGCAGTGCTGACCGAGCCAAGTGCGACAGCACCGCCACGAGATGCGAGGATCGGTGGTGGGTTCACGTAGTCACAGGAGTTTGAAAACTGAACCTAGTCTAGCAGCGTTGCCCGTAGCTTTCCCTTCGTCGCCACAAAAAGATGTCCGCGAGTATAGGTGCGTCGGCGGCTCGTATGTATCTTTGTGTGGCTGTGTGTCCTCGGCCCTCACTTTGCGTTGAAACGATAGACAGCACGAAGGTCACTTCACTCGTTGCTGCTGCGGTGTTTTCTCATGCCATCGTTTTCACAACGAGTGCTTTCGGTCATAGAATGTGATGTATTCGTGTTTGCTGTGCGCGCAGACACCATGCTTGTTAAGTTAATTAGCAAGCGAATGTTTACAACCTGATAAGGCCGATACAGATACTATACTTACTTCGTGTGGCTGTCGGCTAATTTGCTATCGCGATCGGCTTTCAGGCGGAACTGCGACCCTTTTTTTCTGTCATTCCCAATAATTCTAAAAACACACACTAGCGCTTGTAAAGCAATTCGGGTCAACGTCGGCTGGGACGGGTCCGAGAATTCCGGTATCCGTAAGGGGACGGTTGTCCGTCCAGTCAAGCGTGGTGCTGAAGACATGGCGCATTGAAACGACGACAATTGCACCGAAGCTGTGCCATCGTCTCTTTACACCAACAAGCTTGACATTAGGGACTTCTGGCCATTCCGATGAGGCAGGCATAGGCATTAGTAAAGGGTAATCCAGGCGATAGACAACAAATGGTAGTTACTTCTCGTCGTAGTAATCTTGCGGAAGGCGCAACTTTACATGTGGATCCAGGTAACAAAGGCACTCGTTTGTAATTCTTGCCGAATTGACAAAGACGCCTTTCCTGCTATATCTGTTCTCGATTTTGGGGATGGCAACGCAATCGCCACTGTCGTCGGCAGATCGAGCGGCTGCATCTGTTTGGCCATTTCCAACGATACCGCGTCGACTTGGCAACCATTGAAGTACGATGTCTATGTCTTTTCTCAACCGCCCGGTGGTCGATTTCACTTGTGTCCTCTGTAAATCAACAACACCTTGTTAGCTCAAACTTCGAGCCCTTAATTTGTATTTGTATTCGCGGAGCTGTCCTCCAATCGTACCAGTTTGCTTTCTTTATCGGACGGGGAGGACACGCTATTCGTCACCTCACCCGCACGTGCACCTACAACCCTGAGAGCCACAAATCGGTCAGCCTCCAAGTGAATGCCCCCTCGACGCAACTCCGAGGCTGTCCGCGAGCGCCTCTCTCTCGTCGGGCGCGGGCGTGTGGCAGGACAGGGCTCGTACTTGTTCGGCAAGATTAGCGATGCGGTAGGGACGAGCGAAGGAAGGGGTTGCGGGGGGGTCACAAGTCAGGGAAGAGGAAGAGGGCACAGGATGGAACGGCGCCGGCGGTGCAGCAGGTGCCTCGATGGGCGGCGAGGTCACGCTCGCGGTGGGGCGGTGGTCTGGCGGTTGCGGGCAGCGGGCGACGCGTTGTTCGACGGGTTTTATTGCTCGCTCTATGGTTTGCTGTGCGGGCGTAGCAAGGTCAAGGAAGCGAGCGCACATGCCTCGAGAGACGCCAACAATTGCTTCGGCAGGGCGTCAAGTCGGAACACGCCTTATCATTTATGAATAGAAAATTCAATTAAATTATCGAGTTTAACTTCTCGAAACGATACAGTGAGTTATGAGGGACGGCGTCGTTGAGGCGGAGGGAACCGGGAAGCATTTTGACCACCAGGCATTCTTTAAGCTTGCACCCATGCACGGGACACCAGCGTTTTTTTTTTTTTTTTTAGACGGCCCCGTCGGAATGCGGTCACCATAGCCGGTGATCGAACCCGCCACTTCCTACAACGCCGCGTCTATTCAGCCACTGCAGAGGGTACACATGAATAGTGGCTCCAGCTGGAGTGTCGTCAGCGTTCAACTACAGAGTCCGTCTACGGCTGCCACGGAGCTAAGTACCGCATCGTCGCAACAAACACATCAATAAAACACCGACGCAATCTCGTTATTTAGGAAAGTTGACACTGCCACTGAAAAGGAAGGTTCAGGAACAAAATGTGATCACATTATGCATGGCCACGTCCTCCTTTGAAATGTGTGGCCTGTCGGCCTACAGCATTCGATATTATGGCCCAGAAGCCGGCTCTTTATTTTAGTTTTCTTTATAGGGTATGTTCCATGTGCGTCCCAGCTAATGTTAGTCAAACTGTACGACGAAAAAAATATTAAAAATGCGGTGCAAGATACAGTTATAAAAACTACAGTGTTCGGTCATCGAAGCTCTGCGGACCAAACAACGTAGGTCTTAGGATCGTATCTTGATCCGTGTTTTTAAGTATTTTTTTTACATTGAACAGCCTGGCTAACGCTAGCTGGGGCACCCTTTATACTTTATCGCAGGGGGAGGTATCACAATGAACCGGTGTTGTGAGAGCGCAAATATGCTTGTAGTTCAAATAAATGGCGCACGCAGCTGTCCCTAGCCTAGTCATATTAGAGGCCACTCTATAGTCCAGCGATTCATTTTAAATCTTCTCTAGCCTATAGGCTCACTCACACACCAGGGGTGGCTTGCACGAACATTTAATAAGAAAAATAATAACGAATTTAAGAACGCGTTCTAGAGCAGACTAGGAGCTGTCTAAGGAACTTT
The DNA here is from genome assembly GCF_023375885.2 of Dermacentor andersoni. NCBI lineage: Eukaryota > Metazoa > Arthropoda > Arachnida > Ixodida > Ixodidae > Dermacentor > Dermacentor andersoni. The sequence goes on along the minus strand of NC_092816.1, from coordinate 124,814,218 downwards.
TAAGAACGAGTTCTGGTGCGGGCTTGGAGTTCTCTAGGAAACATTATGAATGCGTTCTTCAATTCGTTATTGTTTTCGTGCAAGCCGCCCCAGATTTAAGCAAAACATTGGTTTTGGCTTGAGCTGGCCGACAGAACTTTTTTTGTTGCGGTAGCATTTATGCGTCTACGCTCGAGGCGCGTTTGCGCCGTCGATGTTGGCGCCGCTGTCACAGTTGTCATGTTGTAACGATATAGACGCGCGTGCGCGGCCTGCGCGTGGAGGCTGTATAGAAAGCCTCGAGGGAGAGAGAGAGAGAGAGAGAGAGAAAAGCGCAGGGCGTTCGGCTACAAAAAGTTACGACGCCAAGCGGACGCATCGTCATGCCGGGCTACATCGGCTCTGCCGGAGTGAGGGAAGCGTTCTGGCCCCGGGCGCTCTGCGCCAGGCAGCTACCTGCCTGAGCGGAGCGCACAGTATATGTCAAAGTAAATCTATCTGATCTCTCTCTCTCTCTCTGTCTAATCTCTGTCTAGATATATCTTAGAATGTCGATGGAACACGACGCAATTAAGGTCAATTGAATTGCACCCTTTCTGTGGGTGCTGACCCAACACCGGTCGTTGATTCGTTCGGCCGCATCTCGTGCACCGTCGAGACGCGACGGCTGCAACGCCGCTAGTGGGGTCGCTCCTCGTCAACCCATGTTTCTGAGAAAGAGGAGGAGGGGCAGGGAGGAAATCGAGTTTTCCCGATTGTGTTAAGTCACAAGACGAAACCAACAGACAATGAAGCCAAGAAAAGCATAGGGGAACTTAGTTGTCGCTTTAAATGGGAGGTAGAAACAATAAAATACCAAGAAATGAAAGTGGGCGAAAAAAACTTAGTTGCCCAAAGCGACCGCACAGCACGCGCTGCGATATCTGCGTGCAGTATCGATAACGCGCGTAGAGGCGCATCAATCTGAGGAGGGTTCTTACCTTTGTTATATAATTGCGGTGCGTCCGCTGTGTAGAAACACTGCGGTGCAATTTGGCGCATCACCTTTAGGCAGAGAGGTTTGCTTCAGACTATAAATGCTTCCGAACTTAGTGCGCGCGGTTCGCCGGTGTCCTTCTCTCGCTTCTCCGAGGCGCCTGCGCCACTGCGTATTTATGATTGTGACTATATTCGCCCAATATACGGAGAGTTTTCTCCTCCCACGCAGGGCACCGTATTAGGGCATGTATGAATAGATCCAAGCAATTTTCACGGCATTTTCAGGCCATCTTTGTTAGCAGACCAGTACTGAGGAATATTTAAAGTATACTCGTTAAAAACCCTGCCTCGACTACCCCTCCTTCCTCCCCCTTAGCTCCAGTGCACTCGCGGATATGTGGCAAGCATACCTGCGCGACTCTCGCGCGTCTATACCCTCGCAAGGTGCATATAACAGGCGCGTACCAATTACGAGAGAGTATCGAGAGAGAAAAGCTTTATTGAATAAAGAAGTTTTCTTCACCGAAGCTGTCTCGAGGAGGGCCTGTAAATCCGACATATACCGAAGCACTGACGGGTGAAGACCTCTACCCTCCTAGCCACGCTGGCGCTTCAGCGCTGACAATAGAGAGTTTTAGTTTAGGGGACGCAAGCGGCTTGCGTACGCAAGAACTGCGCATGCGCAGACCCAGACGTAGGGGTCTGCGCATGCAGACCCCTGCGTCTGCCCTTACCGTCTGACCCCTACCCATCTTAAAATGAACTTTTTGTTATCGTAGAACCCCAAATGCGACTTAATTCCGCGCTTATTCCGCGGTCGCCTGTGCTGAGGACGCACCTCTTTTGCCTCTAGCAATATGGCCGCCGCAGCTTCACTTGCTGTCAAAGGCGACTGCAGGGACTGCCTATCCAGAAGGTTTATACAACCTCCTGGTTCTCCGTGCAGGGTGGCATGGCAAATATGAAATAGTTCTTCAATATAATAAAGAATCACCGGGCCGAGGCATGTTCGTATGCATCGCCGCTTCTTCGTACTGTAGTGTAAAAGCATGAACCGAATATGAAGGCCCGAACCGAATATGAAGGCCCGAAGGCCCGATATAAGGCTCGCCTAAAAGCTGTTATGCAGCAGCATACTATATTTGACACAGGATTTATTAAATATTTATACAGTAACCACCAAAACAAATAAAGTGCAAAAACTCATTTTGCACTTGTGCGGTCTTATAAAAAAACACCAGCTTGCAAATTATGCTCTTGTTAGCCTTTCAGAATGAATACTGTTATAGAGTTGCTTTCCAGTGAGAGCTATATAGTTGCAGCTCGTATATCCAAAGGGTTCCCTCTCTAGATCTATCAGTGCCCACCAAGCTTGAAGTTCAGCGGTGGAGAACGAAGTAGCACATTCACATGACACCAGTTTTTCCTTGATCTAGTTGCCTAATGTCTGAAAGTAAATAAAAGAAAAACTAGGCCACGAGCACTTGCTGCACACTCAATACTGTCAGCCGGCATGCCTGGGGGCCGCAGGCCACCTGCTCCCTCCCCCCCCCCCCTCCCCCGCCGCCTCTCGATTCACCAGTGTGCTAGACTTGCTGCTTTGTCACGTAACAAAGTCCAGGCTAACGACAACGTGACACAGACAGACCTTATAACGAGGCGTACGAAATACAGCGTAACTTTAAACGCCGCGCTTTCCGAATTTAAAAATTACGAAAAGAAAAGGAAAAAAGGTGTGAACTTCAACACAGATGTTGGCGAGTGAAGTGGGATGCTTAGTTTTAATTTGTGCCACTTTATACTTCTGTTGGGATGGCGTCTCTTAATTTTTTTCCCTTGACCTTTCAGTAATATGAAACCCTACCAACTTGCTCAACTTCCAGTCATTCTAAATTTTCGTCTGTCTTTTGGATTCTGTAAATGAAAGGCGCGTGCTCTAAACAAACAAATAAGTCAGTTGTGAGTAATTGCTCACCACCTTGTCTGTGTCACCTTGCCCTTAACCTGTCCTTTGTTAGGCTACGAAGCAGCGGGTCTGCAGCCATAGAAGCATTTACCCCTGTGCACAAAGCTTTAATATAGAACACATCATGTAATTAAGGCATGTGTATCGCACGCACTGCACCTCATGTTTACACGTCTTTTTTAAGCAAATGAGTACCGGAGCTCCTTTGTTTGACACGTGCCAGAACTCGCGATGTTTCGGAAGTCGAAAGAAATGATGCGCACTGGTAGTGTCACTGCTCTCTCCGTATTCAAACATGTCATAGGAAGCCCACACAGCAGCTATGTGAGCTGACTCCAGAAGCATGTGTTAGTTATTCTTGCGAATCAGAGCAGTAATTTATTTACGTTCATTTCATACATGCTGCCAATCCCAACGGAGCCTTTATCAGGAAGGGCACACACACAACAAGCATCGAAAAGGAAGTGCGCGTATAAGTACAAAAGGTACAAATCGTATACAGCGTAATTCTAACTAAATACGAAGCGCTGGGACAAGTAGCAAACAAATTGCAAGAAGTGACTAGTGTTTACAAGAGGAGTAAGTTGCTTAATCTACTACTTGAACAAATGCGGACAAATGTTTTAACGACAATAGAGTGATGAAGGACTTGATGAGCATGTTATACAATAGTGCAACCGAAAATTATAGTACTACAGTTGATCTCTGTGAGACACCTAAGTGGCTTTCGAGTAATGACCGAAAATTATATACATTATTACAACTAGTTTAAATGTTGGTGGAATATTCTTTTCTCTAATTGACTGAGGTATAAAATGAGTACTGAAAGCAGTTGGTCCTGAATCAGTATTCCTGTAGAGCTTGGGGATGTTTATGGCGTTTGTGTCTAATTTCCCAGTTAGGCCCCTGGAACTATAAATGTTAAGCTTATTATGGAAAAGCTGAAACATAATTTTCTGACATGCAAATTTAGCGCAGTTACGCAAGGTGAAAATTCCAGCCTTGCCAATCAATTCTAAAGGGGAATCAGATAGGCGGTATTTGTTAAACATGAACCCAACTGCTGGTCTTTGAACGCCTTGTAGTTTATTAATTAATTCATTTGTACACGGGAACCAAACGACGTTAGCGTACTCAAGTATTCGTCCGAAAAAGGTGATGTAGGCAAGGAGCTTTGTTGTATGAGGTGTTGAATGAAGACGGCTTTTTAAGAAATAACGGCTTTCTTCGCGCTGATGACGTTATATAATTTTTATATAATTTACCTGTGCCTCCCATCTGAGTTTATCTTTTATGATTCATCCAAGATTCTTGTACACTTTAATGGAGGTCGTTGGGTGTCATCAATAGTGTAGGAAAACTTAGATACGTTTCATTTCCTTGTTATTCTTCGCAATGTTGACTTTGCTACATTTAAAAGGACACTAAAGAGAAAAAAATACTTCTGTAGCAGTAAATTATCTTTCTACAAAATCAGAACACCACTCTCACCACAATAAGACGCTTGCTAAGCCAGGAAAAGCGCGATAACAAAAGATAAGTGGCGACACCGCCTTAAGTTCTCGCACCAGCGCGCCATGACGTCACGGATTTCGACAGTGCCTTCTAGGGCGTAGTTAATCATTTAGTGGTTAACATATAACTACATCAGTTCCGTTTCGTTCGGAAAGACTTCGATGACTGAGGCAGGCAGCCGAGACCGGAAGCTGCTTGGTGTACCTCCCTCCATACGCCACTTGTTAATTCCCGGTAAGCGCTGAAAGGTTTTTCTTTTTTCTAATTTTCTTTTTTCTTGCCCTACTTTTGTGTGCTACTCAAGTTTGTCTAAAATATATTGTGTATCTAGCCGCGTTCATGGCCGCATGCGTACGGGAGACTCCGAAACCACGATGTTCGAACCGTTGAGAAATAGTACGCCGTGCCACCTGCCGCGATCAGCAAAAACACTATACCGCGGATAATTCAAGCATGTTTTTCAGGCGCGTAGGATCGTCTGGGCTGGAATTCTCCGACCTAAAATAGCCTGACAACACGCATGGCCATCTGATTGAGCTAGCTTGAATACTCGGTTGCCACAGTGAAAAGTTCGAATCCTCACGGGTTTTTTTTTTTTCTATTTCTTTTTTAAGGTGGTTAATTCCGACTCACCTCCCCCAGAACACTGCATGTCCAGGCTTGGAGCGGCGCCTGACACCGGCAAAAAAGCCGAGAGCAAGTAGCGCTCTACAAACCCAGGTACAACCAAATTAGGAAGACCCACTAAGCTTCAACAATGCACTCCCTCACCAGAAATGGAATTGGCCTCCCTGGTGCAGTATTCGGCCACCCCCTCCCAAATGACTTATTCAATTACTCAATGGCCCTTAGTCCCCAGCAGCTGTGGTCAGACCTGTAACGCAGCAGAGGGTGCTAAGAATATCTGGACCTGGACAGGCCGCCAATGGAAACTGACCCTTGCAATGTTTAACACCCGAATCCTCTCGAGTGAAGCTAGCCTAGCAGGACTCTTTAAGGAACCATATCAGCCATTGTTTGGGATATCATTGGCCTTAGTGAGGTTAGAAGAACTGGTTAAGCTTATACAGTGCTGACAAATGTCCACGTTCTCTGCTACAGAGGACTACACGATAAGAAGCCGTTCGGAGCAGGATTCCTAATCCATAAGGACATAGCGGGCAACATTGACAGATTCTACAGCAATAGCGAGAAGGTAGCAATAGTCGTAATAAAGCTAAGTGGGAGAGAGAGAAAGATAGATAGAGAGAAAGGGGGAGGAAAGAAAGGGAGGTTAGCAAGTGTAAGTACCGGCTGGCGACCCTGTGCTATGGAAAGGGGTAAAGGGAATAAAGGAAGAAAGAAGAAGAAGAAACTGAGAAAAATTCACACAGTGACGCGATGCTACGCGCTACAACATTCGAAGACGGTCGCAGAATTCGCACGCCTTTAATAACTGCAGCAAAGCCCTTAAGGCCTTGAGCGCCGAAGCCCGTCTGAACCAGTGTCCTACAGCTTTTTCCTCTGTAAAGGGGCGATTGTCCAGTTTTTCGAGCGCGGTCACGAGGACTTTATTGGCACTTTGTAACGGGGACAGTCACAAAGCAGGTGCTCAATCGTCTCCATCGCAGTCGCAGGTGTCACAAGTAGGGCTGTCGGCCATTCCTATGCGGAATGAATAGGAGTTCGTGATTGCCACGCCGAGCCACAGGCGGCACAGAAGTGTTGCTTCCGCTCGTGGTAACCCTGGTGGAAGACGGAGTTGCAGACGTGGATCCATTCTGTGGAGACGTACGTTCGTGATTTCACTGGTGTTCCAAAGATTCTGCGTAAGCTCGCGTACGAGGGAGCGAAGTCTTGTGGCTGCATCTGTTCTTGACAGTGGTATTGGTATAATACGGGCACCATCGTGGACCTATCGGGCAGCGTCATCCGCACCGTGATTTCCCGAAATTTAGCAGTAACCCGGTGTCCACTGGTAGATGATATTGTGCCCCTTGTCGATTGCATGATTAGTCTGCAACTAATTACATATTAGGTCCGTGGTTAAAAGGGGACAGCAGACACTGGAGAGCTGCCTTCGAGCCACAAAAGATGGACCATTAATGTAATGATTTGTGACCAATATGGGGTATAGAATAAAGGTAGTACAAACCTAGGCTCCAACTTCCCGTCGCGATGATGAAGAAATAGAACAGTTTTATGAAGATGTTGAATTAGCGATGCGAAAAGTGCAAGCTCAGTATACTGTAACCATGGGGGACTTCAATGCAAAAGTGGCGAAAAGGCAGGCTGGTGAACAAGCAATTGACAACTACGGCTTGCTTGACAACTACGGCGTGGATTCTAGGAACACTCGAGGAGAGATGATAGAATTCGCGGAAAGGAATAAGCTGCGAATAAGGAACACCTTCTTTAGGAAGCGTTGGAAAAAAAGTGGACCTGCAAAAGCCCTAATGTTGAAACAAGAAAAGAAATTGATTTCATACTTTCAGCATAGTGCAGGTGTGGAAGTGTTTGGTAGGGTAAAGTGCAGTGATCATAGGTTAGTGAGAGTTTGGATTCACCTCAATTTAAAGAGAGAAATGGTAAAATTGGCAAAAAAATAACAGGTCAACTTAGACGCAGTAAGGGTAAAAGCAGACCAATTCAGACTGGCACTTTCAAGCAAACTTGCAGCTGTAGAACAGAGAGATGAAGATAACATAGAGACAATGAATGAAACCATAACTAGGCTGGCATCAGAAGCAGCATTTGAAGTGAGAGGTAAGGCCCCAAGGCTACCAGTACGTAAGCTCTCCCAAGTAAGAAAGGACCTATTAAAGAAACGACAAAGAATGCAAGTGTCAAACTCCAGAGATCAGATAGAATTCGCGGAATTGTAAAAACTAATCAACAAGGAGAATATAGAGGATATTCGAAATTATGTGCACTTTATTATGCAACTTTCTTATGAAGCTGTTCGACTTTGCTGCATGCCCCCCCTTATGTAATGCCTTCGGGCCCTTAAGGTTGAATAAATGAAATAAATGAAATGAAATAACGTGATAAAGGCTGAGGAAGCAGTAAAAAATGGACGCAGCCTGAAAACAGTGAGAAGGAAACTAGGCATCAGACAAACCAAGGTGTATGCACTGAAAGATAGGCAGGGTAATATCATCAGCAATCTCGAAGATATAGTAAAAGCAGCGGAATAATTCTGAACTGACCTGTACAATACCCAAAGCAGCCACGATACCTCCATTCAAAGTAGCGATGAACAGGTTAGAGATACTGCTTCTATAACTACCGACGAAGTTAGAAAGGCCTTGCAAGGCATGAAAGAGGGAAAGCAGCATGAGAAGATGGACTACCAGTATATTTATTCAAAGATCTTGGAGACGTAATGCTTGAAAAACTAACGGCCCTTTATACGAATTGCCTAATGACTTCAAGGGTCCCAGAGAACTGGAAGAATGCTAACATTATACTAATCCACAAAAAGGGAGACGTTAAAGAATTAATAAATTATAGGCCCATTAGCTTACTTCCAATATTATATAAAATATTCCCCAATATAATCTCCGATAGAATAAGACCAACACTGAACTTTAGTCAACCAAGGTAACAGGCAGGTTTCAGGAAGGGATACTCTACAATGGATCACATTCATGTCATTAATCAGGTAATCGATAAATTTCCAGAGTACAATCAGCCTCTCCATATGACTTTCATAGATTACGAAAAGGCATTTGATCCAGTCGAGATACCAGCAGTCATGGAGGCATTACGTAATCAAAGAGGACTAGGAGGAGTGATGAAAGTGAGAAATTCGCAGGCGCTAGTTAGAATCGGTTGGCGCAAGACAGGGCTAATTGGACATCGCAGGGAGAGGCCTTCGTCCTGCAGTGGACGTAAAATAGGCTGCTGCTGCCGCTGCCGCCGCCGCCACTGCTTGCTGCTGCTGCTGCTGCTGCAATTGGTTATGATGATGATGATGATCTGCATTTTGTTCTAAAGGGGCCAAAGATTGAACATGGCAAGTTTCGGGAACCTTTTGCCGAGCCAACGACTCAGCAAAGGAAACAGTACTCCGAAACCCGTGACATCACAGTGGCGTACCGGCGTTGGGGATTCGCGGCGAACTTAAATTTTGACCTTAATTTGATCGTCCAATAAAGAGCACGTTATTTCTAAATTAACGACAACTGAGTTAGAGACGACGTTTTATCCGTCTAAACTGACAGTGTTTTGCTTTAGTGTCCCTTCGGTGTCATCTGCCACAGAGTGCACCATTATGCATGACACTGATTTCAGAGCATTCTTGAGGACGATGTGCTAATTGGCATAGTTAATTTCTTTTTATATGATGCAATCATCGACAGAAAGCCTTATATTTGTCTCGATAGATCAGGGTCAATAATTAACAAATATACCGAATAAAATGGGGCAAAGACACTACCCTGAAGTACAGCTGATGTAACTTCCGTCATTTGTGATTCCTGGCGGTTAATTTCTATAACTTACTCCGGACGTTTTGAGTTTAATTGAATCCTCGGGTTTTACACGCCAAAACCACGATTTGATTGTGAGGCACGAAGTTTGACGTTATAGTCAAACTGCGAGGCTTTTCTTTCGAGGAATCCGTACGGGTTTCCTTTGTAGCAATTGCTACTTACGGGTGGATGTCTGATTTTCCCTTTATTAGCAAGGCACGAAGTAATGGGGGAACTCCCGATTGATTTTGACCACCAGGGGATATTTAACGTGCCCCCAGTGCACGGGCCACGAGCGTTTTTCTTGCATTTCTCCCCCCTCGAAATGCGGCCGTCGCGGCCGGGATTTGACCCCGCGGCCTCGTGCTTAGCACCGCCACACCGTATCCGCTAACCGCGGCGGCTTTCCGGTAGTTTAGGTATGCGCCAATCCAATTAGAAATTGGCACTTTACCCAATACCGCTTCGATCTTTATAATTGATTTTTGACGTGATACCCGATCAAACGGTTCGGAGAAGTCGAGTAAAATTACATCAATCTGTTTTTGAGTGTAAATGGCTGGCGATACGTCGCGTATCAATTCGGTTAGTTGACAGACCATTGCGGAAAGCGTGCTGAAGTGGAGACAGGATCTGTTCCTTTTAGAGCTAACGGGTTATGTGCTTCAGGATGATGTCCTCAGGTAATTCACATACGGTGTTTTCTAGTGAAATGGGACGAAAGTTTGAAACCTCGGTTTATTACCTCCTTTGTGAGCTCGGATTACCTTAGCCATTTTCAATTCGCGGGAAAGGGAACACTTTGTTATTGATTTTTTGAATATTAGGAATAAGTATTTGGTTGCTCATTAGTCATACCGAGTCAGGAATTCGTTTCGTAGTCCGGGTTCCTTTTGGCAGTATAATTTTAACAATAGATCAAAAATTCCAGCCTTGTTTTTTGAAGAGGAAGACGACATCCCACCTACGTATATGATTTTGTATACTGTAAGTAGGCACGTAGCTAGGATTTTTCTTTAGAAGGGGGAGGGGGGGCAACCCACGGTAACGTTTTTATGCAAATGAGGGGCGGGGTACCTTTACTAGTATAAATCAAACCGCCGCGTCATGTGCGCACTGTCAATGCGCAGGCGCCAAGTTCATTTTCTATGTTCACTCCCCTTTTCCTCTTTACTTTATATATACGTGCATTAAACACTTGTGCGTTGTTCTCGGCTAACCACTGGATCGTCAACGTCTCCCTTCTTACATGACGGCAGCTACGCTGCCGCTGCTATTTTACACCCACCATTCGCCAAGTCAAGTTAGCACCCAACGCTAAGCATTCAGATGCAGCCGTACCGCTGACTACGATGGCCTCCTACATACTTCCGAACTTCGACGACGTCGCAGAAGCCTTACCTCATCAAAGTGGAGACATATTTTGAAGTTAAAGCTATTTGGCATTCTACTAAGAAGAGGGCACTTCTAGTGGCTGCACTTAGCACATCGACGGTCCAAATCCTAATGGGAAGGATAGCACCTGCAAAGCCCAATGCCCTAAGTTATAACGAAGTAGTCAGGGTGTTAAATGACCACTATGACCCAAAGCGCAACGAAATCGCTGAAAGTTTCCAGTTTTTCAACCGCTGCCAGCATGAGAATGAATCCATTCATGATTTTTTCGTTGCAATTCGACGCATAGCAGACAATTGCAATTTTGGTGACTCACTGAGCAGGCTACTTCGAGACAGAATTGTCTGTGGCGTGCGTTCAAAGGCGGTGCAAGAGCAACTTCTGTCAAAGAAGGAATTAACGCTGGAGAAGCGGAGTCTATAGCAATAGTCGCTGAAACTGCCGACCAAGACGCCCGGACAATGTCCGTAGACGTACCGCCTGTGCTTAAAGTGGAAGCACGTCGCAAGCCACCTTCGAGATAAAGCACGGGAAAGCGCAGTGCGATTGGAGTGCGGAAGGTGTGGCAGTTTTAGACATGACAGCAACAGCTGTAGATGGGCTAAAGCCCTGTGTTACTCTTGCGGTCAGAGGGGTCACCTGGCAAAAATGTGTCGCAGCCGCAATGGTAACGGTGTTCCCAGCAATCGGCGAGTCCATCACGCGAAAGCCTTGGCGGTGGAAGACGCCGCTTCGGAAGAGGACAACAGCGATAGTGCGCAAATCTGGACGTTGGTGTCGGCACGAAAGAATGCTCTTGAGCCACCAATTAGACGAACGTTTAGTTGGGGAGGCTTAGATTTATCCATGGAAGTAGATAGAGGTCCTCCAGTGTGCGTATATCGCGACAGCTTTTTGATAAACATCGCAAATGCTGGCCAAGCTTGAAACCTTCACATGTGAAGCTATCCTGCTACAATGGAAGATTGCCGGTGGTGGGCGAGCTTCAACTCTCTGTGATATACCGCGATATTTCTGTTGGCTGTTCCCTTGTAGTGCTAGACTGCCCCGGACCAAGTTTGTGCGGCCGAGACCTGCTAATGCTCCTGGAACAAGCGGGCGTTCCGGTACTACGAGTGACGGGTGAAGGCGAGGCCACGGCGAATCAAGCGAACTGTCACAGGATCCATGCCATTCGCGACACAAATTAGGACGTCTTCTCGGAAACCTTGGGGTTGATCAAGGGACCACCAGCCAGCCTGCTGCTGAAGGGCGACGCTGTTCCCAAATTCTGTAAGGCGAGACCTATTCCATATGCTCTACGTGACAAGGTATCGCAAGAACTTGACCGGTTAGTGTTGCTGGGTGTAATATCGCCAGTCAAGCATTCGAACTGGGCGACGCCCATTGTACCCGTCCTGAAGGATGGCTCGGTCAGAGTTTGCGGTGATTTTAAAGCTACTCTAAATCCTGCTTGCGCCACGGAGCAGTACCCACTTCCGGTAATTCAAGATATCTTTGCGTCATTAGGAGGAGGCCAGTTGTTCAGTACGCTCGACTTGAGGGATGCTGATAACCAGATTCTTTTGGACAAGGACTCTCGGAAGCTTTGCGTTATTAACACTCACAAAGTCCTGTTTTTTTACAATAGGCTTCCGTTCGGCATTTCCTCCGCTCCAGCAATTTTCCAAAAGAAACTTCATACCATACTGTCTGGGTTACCTGGCGTTCAGGCTTACTTGGATGACGTTCTAGTCTCGGAAAGGGTTGGAGACTGCGGAGCTCGATTGCAAATTGTGTTAGAACGGTTCAGAGAACACGGCGTGAAGCTCAGATACGATAAGTGTAAATTTAGCGAGCCATCTGTCGCTTATCTCGGGCATCGTATTGATCGTACCGACCTTCACTCAACTGAGAAGAATGTAGATGCTATCATGAATGCCCCTAGTCCCGAAAACATATGTGAGCTGCGTTCGTTCCTTGGGATGATATTGTTCTATTCAAAGTTTTTGCCCAATATGTCAGACACATTGTTCCCATTGTACCAGTTGCTAGAAAAAAACGCGCGGTGGCAGTGGAAGGCCTCACAGGAATTTGCATTTCCGAAGGCAAAGCAGCATCTTAAGGACGCCGAGGTCCTTGTGCATTTTGATCCATCGAGGCAACTGAAATTGGAATGCGACACATCCGCTCGTGGTATAGGCGCTGTTCTTTTTCACATTTTTGGAAGCACCAACAGACCAGTCGGGTTCCGTTCAAGAACGCTGACAAAAGCCGAAAGAAATTATTTTCAATTAGAACGTGAAGCACTTTAGGTCGAGAGTTCGTCCTGGTTAGCGACCACCAGCCACTTCTAGGACTTCTGAGGCCCGACCGCTAGACGCCTGCCATGGCTGCAGCTCGCATCCAACGCTGGGCCCTCTATCTAGGAGGCTACCGTTACAAGCTCGAATATGCTCCGGGAAAGCTGCTACTGAATACGGATGCACTGAGCAGACTGCCACTGCGGGGTTCCGATCTCGTTACGGAACCTGACCCTGAAGAGTACGTATTTTGTTTGAAAAGCCTGGATGAAGGGATAATCACAACACCGGAGCTGAAGGAGCTGACCGCCAATGACTCAACCTTAGCTCGCGTATACAAAACGTGTTGCACGGGTGGCCGAAAGGCGCAGAACGACTTGACCCTTCCTTGGTTCCCTTTGCTGATCGCAAGTTTGAGCTATCTCTCTCATCTATCGGGGACACCATGTTGTCATACCTGTCGCAGCACGTAAGCGCTTGCTACAACTATTGCATGAAACGCATCAGGGGTCCTCGGCAATGAAAACAGTTGCGCGGTCCTTGTTTTGGTGGCCAGGAATAGACCGCGAAGTAGAGCTCACGGCAGCACAATGCGAGAATTGAATTGCCAATTTGCCTTTGCCGCCAGCGGCCCCGCCGTTAAACTGGCCTCATACGCAGGAGAGATGGTCGCGGGTTCACGTCGACTTTGCAGGGCCCATAGAAGGTAAAATGGTTCTCGTGGTAGTAGATTCCCACACTAAGTGGATAGGAGCAGTGCCACTGAGCAAGGCTACTTCGGCAACCACCATAGACTGCCTGCGGGATATATTTAGCCATTTAGGGGTACCAAGAACCCTCGTATCCTACAATGGAACACAGTTCACAAGCCAGGAATCTGAAACGTTTGCTGAAACGTTTCCTCCCTTTCCCCTTTATATATTCGTGCATTAAACACTTGTGCGTTGTTCTCGGCTAGCCACTGGGTCGTCAACGTCTCCCTTCTTACATGACGGCAGCTACGCTGCCGCTGCTATTTTACACCCGCCACTCGCCATAAAGACGCGTAAACACACAAAAGAGAAATGAGATAAGGTGTATCTCACAGGCACGCCTGTGAGATACCTCTCCTTTACTTGGCGAACAAGGAACCACATTCAATGGACTCGCGCAGGAAGAACACTGCATGCCAAGAACAATTAAACAAACGAAAGTGCAAAATAAAGATTTCTATCATCATCGGCATATTTTATGTCCACTGCAGGACGAAGGCCTGTCGCTGTAGTAGCATACAACTTAAAAAAAAAAAAACGCAGTTGGCAACCAAGGCACACGGACCGCGGGGGTTGTGTTACTCCACCAGCCAATCACAGAAGCAAACAAAATCGTCGTCATGCGGCCCTTTAAAAATGGTGTCGTACTTGACACCTCCGGAGCGTCTGCTGTTCTTGAAGGGTCTTTTCATCGACAGAAGCAATGGGGCGTGCAACAGAAATGGACAAAGCGCATGAAGTCTGAGCATTTCACTCTTCAAAAGTCTGCCGCCGTGGTTGTTTAGTGGCTATTGTGTTCGGCTCCTAAGCACGAGGTCGCGAGATCTATTCCCGGCCACGGCGGCCGCATTTCGCTGGGGACGAAATGCGAAAACACCCGTCTGCTTTGATTTAGGTGCTCGTTAAAGAACCCAGGTGATCCAAATTTCCGGAGTCCCCCGCTACGGTTTGCCTCATTATCAGATCGTGGTATTGGCGCGTGAACCTCACTAATTAATAACATCCTCAAAGGTCTGCGGTTCATTTCACTGCCGAGCCCGTTTTACTCATGAAATTTCATTGCCAACTGAAGTGAAACTTGACAATAAATAGTTGCCGCGAAGCAAGCATTTTATATAACTTCAATAAAGAATTAGGCTTTCGCCATTCCACTATGATAGGCGAGGGAAAACGTATAAAATTACGCGCTAATAATTTTAATTTTGTGGTTACCGCCTTATTTGGGCAACAGGAAAAGTTTGAAGTACGAATTACTTGAAGCTTCGTGGGGGAACAGTGGCTGGCGGTTATGGGGGCGTGCGCGGGGCTTCACTGCGGACTTTAAAGTTGCATCCGAGTATAGTGGCGTTTTTTATTTAATAGCTCTGGAAGAATTACAGAGAAATATACATTTGCGGAATAATCACAGTTATTTTGGATTCCTCGTTTTCCGCTCTACCAAGTGAAGTACCAAAACCGACTCGTATTGTTATTTGGGAAGTTGCGTAATGATGCATGGCCACCAGTCCCATAAACCGCGTAGAGCGCAGGAGGCTGCGGTTCTAGACGTACTGCGCCCACCGCGGAAGGTTAGAAAAACACCTACATAAGCACAACCGAGAAGTGACTGTCAGGCTGCTCGATTGATAACTGTAGAAGTGTCACTCAACATACACAGAATTGTTCTCCACTTCGGGCAGCCTTTTCTCTACTTCCTTTTTAAATAAAAAGATGTTGATCAATAAATATTTTCATAAACAATGGTTAAATTTGCTCATTTTCGCTTTTCCTTCCTGTTTGGCTGTTGCCTTGGCGTAATTTCTAAACTCCTTGCGACTGTTGTTTTCAGTTGCCAGTTTTGCACGAAAGTGCTGTACAGTTAGGGAAAAACCAGACGAGGTAACGGGTGACAGTCATATTGCTTATGGGTTTAAAGGTTATTGTAGGGTTTGTAGACGGACGCTGTTTCGCATGATATTATTTCACACTTTCTCTAACCGATATAACGGGTGTATGGTTCCGAGGATCTGCCAGCATCCCGGTGGTCCGCCACTCGAGGAAATAATGAAGCAAAATGAAAAGTTAAGCTCGATTGGTGTTTTCTCCGGCTGCCACTCGTTCCTCAAGCATACAGACCAGCTGACTACGAACTGAATCCCTTTCCAGGTCCCTGAATCAGTCTAAACAAAGAAGGTTGAACTAACGAAGCAATAGATCTCGAACGCATCTCGAGCTAATCGCGCGAGCACCGAATCAATGAGAAAACTGGCCTTCACACCCCAGGAGATGCCGATAAATACCGTCATCCAAAAGGAGTGAAAAAGGCAGCGAAAAGTTGACCACCGAATAGCTTTCAAGTCTCAACATTGATTTGGCGGCGCTTTAGGAATGTGTGTGAGGATTGGTGGCGTGGGAGCCGCTTAATTTCGGGGGGTGGTGCCCCCCCGGGCCCCCCTCCCCCCCTGGGTACGTGCCTGATTGTAAGCATATGGCAAAGTATATGACATTGTTGTTCCGGCTGCTTTAAAGGCAGTTCTTCACGCATGGAACATTATTTGTTTTCAAAGCACCCGCGCCTACGTACGTCACAGGTCAGGTGAATATTTTGCCTGAGTAGCGCGTTTTGTTTGGCTTTTTCTCTCTTCACCTCCTCCCTCGGCCCCAAGGTTGCGTCGGAAACCGCCTCCCTTCGCTTCTCCCAGCCCCTGCTTCTCCTCACGCACCATCGCGCATGCGCGGCTTGGATTGTTGCGATGGGGGCACAGCGGTACGGTCACGCACGGAAACACGGAAAGCGCGCAAAGTGTCAGCGAGAGCGGTGCGCTTCGCGTGCGCTTGCCGTGCAGGTGCGTACCGTGCGCGCGGATGCCACTAATGCGTTTTGTCAACTGCCACGGCGTTGGTGTATGCATCCAGCGATGTAGCGCCCGTAAGCGCTGCGTGTTCGGTGTAGATGGAGCTTGTCACTTCTCGCAAACACTGCACACGACAGCTGCTGTTCGCCCTCGGCGTCGTTACGGTGCTCGTCATCCTCTACGCCAGTCCACGCGAGCTGCGCAACGCAATCGGAGGTGGTGCATCCCGGGATTCAGTGCGACAGAGTGCCGTGACATCGTACCACAACAACAGCAGCAGCAGCAACAACAACAATGCCAGCGCATGGAAGTTTCCGATCAGAGTGCTGGGACGCTTTCGACACGAGTCGAGAGCCAATGCCACTATCGACTTGGACTACTCCGACCAAATGGTGCACGTGCTGCTCATTTTCACGAACGTTCGCGAAGCGAGTAACATGCGCGAGAAGCTGTCCATCTGCCTAGGCTCTCTGATCGCCCTGAGCAGCGTCCCGCTTCGAGTCTACATCGTCACGGACGGCCCCAGCGCCGATGTGGCCCGGCAGGTTCTCGCGGACGCCTCCGCCAAGGCCTCTTCGGATGTGCTGGTGAGTGCATTTGCATGCGCAACCGCAGCAGACATCAAGCGTGGTTCGCCCCGTCTCCTCTTCCCTGTAGTTCATCCTGTCCGCCCGCTTTACAATTAGGCCGCGGCGCCGCTCGAACGCCGACCCCGAGAAATCGTGGTGAAACCCCCGCCTCGCGCGTGCCTACGGTGCCTATCCCCGCGGGAGAGGGGGACGGTGAACGGTGCAGGGGACCGCCCTCACAATGTTTGGTTGCCCGCGCTGTGGTGTGCGTGGGGCGCGCGGCGTTCTCCATGGGCGTTAGTCATATTTCCAGTCTGGCTATTCCGCTGGGATTTGTGCGGCCGTGGCGTCTGTTCGAAAAGCACGCCGCTTAAAACTTTTTCTCACGGGTTTTGGTGAACCCGTTCGTGCGATCTCGCTAATCAAAACAAAGTTAGGAACGAAGGCACGTTCTCTTTTCTATTCGCGTTTCCCTGTGCTTATACTTGTGCAACTGTGTGCGTTTTCTGTTGCCGCGAAAACGACAGTTGAAAAAGAAGCGAGATTTGCGAGATTTTACTGCGGCGCATGCATTTATGGCAACAGCTCGGTTGCTGACGGGTACCAGCGCCAGGGAGGGTGCTCTCCTTTGTATGAAGCAGCAAGACAAGTACACAACATGTGAGGCAAACTCAGAAAGCACAATAGATTACCAGTGTACACATATTCACCATCATACACCGTTGTCACTTCTTAGCCGACACATATTTCCTTGTGATTCCTAATGCAAAATGTCTCTTTCAGGTCAAGTGGTGTGATCACTGCTTCATAGAGTCTCAAATCTACACCTGCACATGTTATAGTGTGTAGCCGAACGTGAATGTCATGACCCTTTTAAAAATGTGGTGTGTATCCTATACATCACTGCAACAGTACATGCCACAGTATGTTATTATGACACACTGGTCGAGGTCCCCTTCTGCAGCTTTTATCAGAAAGCACACTTGTTGATAAAGGAGCAAACAGTTTCTGACTTTTTGAAGGAAGCATATTCACACAGTATCTGCTGAAGCATTGTTAAGGCTGCAGGCTGTCTTGTCTATACATGCAATAATGGCCTATCTCATTTTGTTGTTTCGTTCCTGCATTACTTGCCACCAGTGTCTTATCTTGCTTTCTTGAGTTGCTTAGGGAGTGTTTTGCACACACAGCCACTCACTAGTTTGGCAAACCAAGCTTGGCAAATACACATTATCTTCAAGGTAAAGAAAGTCTCTGCTAAGATTTGCAGTGAAGGTTAAAGTGACATTGAAAGCATATTTAGCACCAGCAAACAAGCACAGAAGGGAGACAACACCACAATGCGTCTTCCTTCTGTCCTTGTTTGCTGGCGCTAAATATGCTTTCAATGTCAGTTTACCAACACGCCCAAGAAATGGCAATGCTGAAGGTTAAAGGGTTGGCAAGTCTGCTCCGCTTTTTACAATTTATGAATGCCCTGAATTGAGCGAAGGGACAATTTTTAATTACTTTCAGAGAATTGGCTTTTCTGACCGATCGGGTAGCTGTCTCTATAATTGGGAAACGTGTTGTGCCTGCGCATTTTCAATTCTAAAGCATTCACGGGCTTTCGAGTATTCCACCACATGCTCTTTACGGCTTTCAGTATGTTCAGAATAGTCACTGCAACAGCTCGTTAAATCTGTGGTGTTGCACAAGATAGTGGGATTCATTTGGCCATAGCGCTTGCATTCCAATAAGGGTGGAATGCAAAAATGCTCGTTTATTTAGATTTAGGTGCACGTGAGCTATGCTAGGTGGTATAAATTAGTCTGGAGTCTCCCACTATGGTGTGCCTTTCTATTGTTTCTAGGAGGTCTACACAGTTCCTCAAAAGCTTTACCGCAATGTGTGTTCTTATCAATTGAAGCCATAGTGATGGATTGACAAAAACAAGAAAGATGACGAGACATGCACTAACTATCAACTGAATTTTATTTCAGAAAAGCATGGTACTTATACCGGCCGAACGTGTGGCAATCATGTCACGCACAACCCAACGTTTTCCAGATAACCTTTCAAGGCAACCTTTCAAGAATCACCCACACGCCCTATACTTCACTAGTATTATTATTTGTTTTGAACACATATACACATATACACAGGTATCAGGAAAGGGAAAGTGAGGAGCAGGCTGGCAACTGCCACCGGAAGGGGCACAAAGCCTGCCTACTCTTCTGAAGGGAGGTGACAGCAACACAGAAATGGAAGATAGGAAGGAGGGGAGGAAAAAGAAAAGAGGAAAGGAGAGCAACAGGACAAATCTAAAGACCAAAGTAGAACACTGCAACAGGTCAAATCTAAAGACTAAAGGAGAACTCTGCAGCCGGAATTAAAGTGACGCCGCGTCGAACAGCCTCCACAATTATCAACCACATCCATGGCTAGTTCGCTATGCGGCTAATTGTGTTCTCCATGATGAGACGCCAAGTAAAGCTGCACGTAATCACCGTTTCACCGGTAGTCGGTTCACAATGTACACTAGTATAGATTGGCTTTTAAAGGAGTACTCAAAAATATTTTCAAAGTTATAGAAATCACGTAATCACCGTTTCACCGGTAGTCGGTTCACAATGTACACTAGTATAGATTGGCTTTTAAAGGAGTACTCAAAAATATTTTCAAAGTTATAGAAACTCTACTACATGCTTCTCACACAGAAAAGCATCATGTTTAGTGAGTGTGAAAGATGGGAAGCACTTGAGAGATATTATAATTTGGTGCTGAACTTTATTCACATTTCTGGACCTGGCGTTATTGAAATTGTTGAGACATCATTACATAGAGCAAAATACGATGACATTGTGTCACAGTAAAACTAGGCATGATGGTGCTGCTCATAAAAAATAAACAAGTGTTCTACGCATCTCTGCTGATTGTGCATGCGTGTAGGAGCTGCAGCAACCACAGAACAAAGTGAGCCAGTATGTCTTGCTTCCTTAACGCAGCTCAAAGATATATATAATCTCTTTGCAAGCCAGTTCCTATTACTGGTGTGTTATGAACGTGAATAGGTACAGAGGGAAGGAGGAGAGAATCGCTAATATGGCAGTGTGTGTACTGTCCAGCTTTCAGTGCCTACATATTAAGTACTTTTGATCAGTTACGTGTTACGGCAGTTTTCTAGTTTATCAGTTACGTTTTCTTCAACTTGGTAGCTGTCTCTGTAATTCAGGTACCTTTTTTCACTAACCAGTTAGATTCGACCAGTTACTTTATTGACAAGGCAAGCTTTAATAGGTGACAGAGCTTTGAGCATTTGAACTTGACAGCAACTACAGTAGAATGCTCATGATATCATGCCACATAGCAGCCTCGTGGATGAGCAATGCTCGGATAGGCAAACCTGGTTGCTCAGTGCGTATTTGTTTTCCTATCTTAACACTCCACCAGATTTTGGCTGAAGATGTGAACTGGTATTGCTATGGCTCAATAGTGATGGGTACTTAAGACGATGTACAGACAGTTTTTTTGGGTGTTTCTCTGGCCCTACCAATGGCACCTCCTTCGAGCAGCAGCAGCAATGAAGCGCTGCGCTTCATAGAGGATCCACATGCAAGCATCCCGACACTGAGTTACGACAGCCTTGTGTGCAAGATGTTCTTATGTTACAACACCTTCCTTCTCTCCAGCACACATATTTAGCGAGTTTTCAATGTTGCTGCTGATATCTTATCAAGAAAACAAGCGAAGGGGAAAGATGAAAATATTGCAAAGCAGTTGTTAGTCAGCTAAACAATGTTTGAAGGCCTGCAGAGGGTGCACTGAAAAAGCCTGGCCAGCTTGTTCTGTTTAGTTATGTTTGTGCTATGTTAATAACGGTTGGGAGGTAATGTAAAAGTAATTGATTACTTTTTAGAAATTTCTCAACTAATTTTGTTGGGCAGTAATTAGTCATTGAACTCAAATTGCATTTTTGAATGAAGTAATTGTAATCCATACCTTTTTCCTGTAATGAGTACAAGTCTGAGTGACACAGTCTTGGTTTTGTTTGTAATGTTGCCTAAGCAGAACATCCCATTTATTTATTTATTTATTTCCCATGGCACATGCATTATTATAAGGTCCAAACAGTGGAGGTGTAGATTAAATATAACACTAAAACACAAAGCGCAAAAAAAAAACTGATGTGACAAAATAATGTATGAACAAGTTCTTGAAAGCACACCTATAAGCAATGAAAACATAAAGCAATGCAATCTTATTTATAGTAGAGCATGGAAAGAAATGTGAAAAGTTAGACAGCTGAACAAATTAAAATTAATGAAGAAACTAGGACTAGAGAATGGATAGCTGGCAACTAGAAAAGTAGCCAAATATTCAGTGTTTACAGTGCAGCAAATTTAAGTGAATCTCAGTGCAATACTTTTTGTATCAGGAAAGCCGCAATGCAGTTAAATTTCGTCACAAATTTGCTATTTAGCCTAGAATATGTTTTGTAAATGTGATGGTACTATGAAGAAGTATTATTTAAGCTAATGGATTCGCTGGGTGTAATGGCTGTGGCCCAATTTCATTTCTTCATGGATACCGTGCTCCAGAAACTTCTATGGCTGAAGATGCGTAAAAATTCAGTAGAATCAATGTTGATCAAATATTTTGCTCATAGATGGTTAGCCCCCTGTTTCTGTACTTGGAAATAATGGACCTTAAGACGTTTCTTCTGGTGATGGAGCACGCTAGAAAGTCTGCGTGATGGATGTTTTCCTTGACATAGTGTAGTGATGAAAGACTCCAAACTCAAGAATTAATTCTAGTGCATGCAAAGGCAAGCTTCCGTTCGCGCCCTTCTGTGGTATGGCATGATTTTGTACTCATTATCAGGCACACAGTTGATGACTTCATGCCATGGTGCCTTAGTGGCCATGGTATTGTGCTGCTAGGCACGAGGTTGCAGATTTGATTTCCGGCCACGGAGGCCACATTTCAGTCAGGGTGAAGTGCAAAACTGCTTGTATGCTGTGCATTGGGGGCACTTTACGGATTCATGAAATTCATCTGCAGTCCCTGTTATGCCGTGCCTCATAATGAGATCATGGGGTCGGCACATAAAACCCTAGCATTTAATTTTTAGAGTTGGCGCCGCATCCAGCTTCCAGATTGCACGCCGCATGTGACTGCACTGACGGGAAGCTGGAGTCATGAAAGTGGGCTAAAGCACGATTGCATTGCATTCGGTGTATTTAGCGGAGATTTAGGGATATCAACCAATTACGTGCATATTAATACACGGTGTTAGCAGAACACTTTTTGTGCTCGACTCGGCCAGCAAGCTAGGGCTCAACTGCAGATGCACTGTGCTCAGCTGCAAGCGTGTGAGCAGCTGAGCACCTCCGTTCCAACCGTCTTGCTCACCAAGTGGAGCGACCAAGATAGGCGAAAATGCAGAATAGCTGCCTCTGCCACCACAGTTCTGCTAATGTGCTAATAACTCGCAAACCGCGAGGCACTGATAAACCTGCACTCAAGTGCCAAAAGAAAGACATGCTCAATTTCAGTAAATTGCTTCCAGAATACAGCAATAATAACTGCATTGCTTGGTCAGCTTTAACCAATGAATATTGTACACTATAAATTTCTTGCTGTAGTCTCATCTGCAACCATGCAGCACAGTATGCAACAGCATTTTTGCTGTAAGCATGAAACGCTGAGCCAAATCCAGGTGTTCCTTCAATCAACTAACTGCTGTAACAGAGTGGGCTTGCACGTGTGGAGCAGGCAGTCAAAAAATGTTCTACTAGAACTGTCCACTAACTCGTGGCTCACAGCTGCTCGCACCAGCACCAACGAATTCACCAGCTGTTCCCTCTCTTTCTGCGTTCTATCAGTAACTTGGAGCTCTGTACCCTACAGGACAGTGCCATTAGTGTGTGCGGTTTACAACAAATATCCGAATTTGAAAATTCACTTCAGGGTTCTTTAACCTGTAGCGCTGCCATGTGTGTGCATTCCATAGGCACAAGCCAAAAGCTTGTGCCTATGTCTTGTCTTGGCCTGGAGGGGCCAAGACAAGTTTTCCATGAATTACCCTTATGCTGTAAAAGGCTGCTTCAAGCATGCAGGTGCTGCTGTCGAACCAAAGTAGGCTACCCCAACTCGCATTTGGGAGGCTTTTGAATGGACACCGAAGAGGAACACAGTCAGTTGAAACTGATACATAGCAGTTAGGCTGACCTTTTATTCAGCCTTACCATCCGCGTTGATGATGCCTTCGCATGGGCAATGAAATAGAAGGGCACACATATGATGATGATAATGTACAGATTAGGAAGAAATTCATCAATGATACCAACAGAACTATTATTGCGATAGCAATTATATAGGCACTCCAAGCAATTTTTTGCCGTCGTCATCGCCATGAGGTTCCGTATACAGGGTGTTTCACGTAACATGAACCAAGGATTTAAAAAAGGGGTTAACCTCAACTGAATGAAACCAATGACATATGGTTTGCCTTCATGTCACGCTCCTTAGGGTGCTTTTATATTGTGCTTAATTAGTTAATTAACTACGATAACTATGCAAGATATTTAATTTTCACTTTAGGCTCGAGTGCATTTCGTTACGTTGTAAAGGGTATTCCAAAATGACCAAATCAATTTTTTGTGGCAACGTACATGCTACATGGTAATTTTTTCCAGCGTTTAACGAAAGCCAGCGAAATATGAAATAAAACCACGTGACTGTGTTTGTGCACTATCATATTGCAGCGTTCTCAACCATGCGTCGAGCCTATCGCTTATCAGGGACAGTGGTGCTTCCCTTCCGTGTGCCACCGTCAAAGATGCTGATGCACCGTGAAGCCGATGCCTAGGGCCACAGCGCTCACTTCTCCACGGTCTGCGTGCATGGTTCCTTCACACAAAGTGCAGTTTGCTCTCTACAGCGTAACAAAACGCACTTGGCCCTAATTGAACATAAATTTTTTTACATAATTGGTCTTAGTTAATTAACCAATTAAGCACAGTATAGAAAATACCCTAAGGAGTGCCACATGACGGCATACTATATGTTGTTGGCTTCATTCAAATGTGGTTAATCACTTTCTTTTTAATCCTTGGTTCATGTCACATGAAACACCCTGTCATCATCATCATCGTCAGCCTGGCTATGCCCACTGCAGGGCAAAGGCCTCTACCATACTTCTCCCACTACCCCGGTCATGTGCTAACCTTTAGGGTGCGAAGCACCCTGCATATTTAGATATATGCACGCTATATGCCACACCTTTCTATCACTAATGTTGCTCGTTCCACATCTTACATTTTTGATAAGATTACTCCTCAGAATTTTGAGAATGGCTGTGCACAAACAAATGTCCTGAAACGAAACACCAACAGCACATGCCTATCAACTTAAGTAATCTCAGACTTAAATATTAAAAGTGCGAAACAATAACAGAGCTCAAACCCTAAAATGGTGTAATTTTATTGGCATGGCTGTGCACCGCCTCTGGGATTGGTGCAGGAAAGAGGTTTGAAACATACCCAATACGGAAAAGTGGTGGGACGGTTGCTAAGAAAGACGTTGGCTTTAATTAATAAACATAAATGAAATTGTCCGATGGCAGGATTCAAACAGGACAGCGACAACAGCTCATTTTTACTTAGTCAGCTTACGTTTACTTATACTGCCACTACTACTATGAGTCTTACACTTGTAATATTCTCACATGTTGGTATCACATTCATAATTTCGCCACTAAGGCGACTGTGATACTTTCTTTTAAGTGAAAATTTTTTTTCCTACCATTCCATGGTTTAGACTGGGTAGGCCAGCCTGTTGTTGGTCAGGCTCTCACGGAGTAGATTCCTCATGACTCTTAAAAAAAGAGAAGTGGGATTTGTACCTTGGCCCCTCAGTGCAGCAGCCCGATTCTCTAACTGTTAGGCCACGATTGCCAACGCCAACTAATTCTTTGAAATTATTGCCGCGTGTAGGTAATTATGACTTCTATACTATGGCATATACCCACAATGGGGCAACAGCCAAGAAGCGTGTCCACGTGTTGATTGTGATGATGGCTTCTACACTATGGCACATACCTACACGAAAGGGTTGGCCAAGAAGGCGGGCAGCGTGCGTTGGCGCACTAGTATGTGTACGTCATCCTCTGGCTTGGAGCACGGCGGCCACGAGAAGATGGGAAAACAATGTTCGGTTTGAAATTTCAGATCTTTCCGCAGTGCGTAGCGATGTAATACATTGCAGACACAATCGTTATCGCACATTGTATGCGCTTGTCAACTCAAAATGGCCAGACCTGGTGAAGGGCCATTTAAAATGTGCTGGCTGTAGTGATATCCTGCTTCAACCAGCAACAACAGCAAAAAGTTGCATCCAGCCACCTATTGCAGTGCAACCTTGTTAAACCATAGTTGGCCGGATCTTGAAAAAAGTATGCACTAAACGGTGGTACTGCTTAACTCAAATAGCATGAGATCGCCCACTTACCTGTCTAAAACGGAACTCGGTGAGTGCAGTGAAAGGGCA
Source organism: Dermacentor andersoni (assembly GCF_023375885.2). NCBI lineage: Eukaryota > Metazoa > Arthropoda > Arachnida > Ixodida > Ixodidae > Dermacentor > Dermacentor andersoni. The sequence goes on along the minus strand of NC_092816.1, from coordinate 124,788,962 downwards.
AAAACATGCAGTGTTTATTCACTTGGTACAACAAAAGTCTGTTATTTTCGTATGATGCCGCGGTGGCATGGCAGCGACGACAGTGGCCTCAAACTTACTGAAGCTGCCAGCCAGCGTTTCAGCCAAACACTTGGCAAACACTCGCATGGCAGATTCCTCGTTGGCGTTGCATATTCTCCGTTCATGGGTGCAGTAGCGCTGCAGAAGTTGCAGAAATTGCTTTTTCAATGCAGGGTGCTGTTCTCGTCGTGATGATTGCATTTATGAGGCTGACGTAACGTGCAGCTTCTGCCACTGTTGGGCCTGAATCATCCGTGCCATCGCTTTCCACGTCGTCCTCATCACTATTGTTAGGTGACCCTTCAGCAACAACAGAGGCAACGATGGTGAAAAGTCGGTCCTCGTAGCCAACATCTGTTCGCCGTTGCAGCAGCACTGCCAAGCAACTTCTTCGCATTCCAAATTCGGCGCACCATCGTCAACTGTAGATCCTTGTTGCGTGCCAGCACCGACTTCTTCGTGCCATGTTCCATAGCACGAATGATGTCCAATTTTCATACTATGCTGAGCACTCGGTGTTTTTGTCCAAGCTTCGACATAATGCGAGACCTTGCTTGCACAAGGCCACAATGCTCTGGCCATAGAGTTTTATACAGTAATTACTAGAGGCAACTCTGGCGTTAGTGTCTATGGAAGCTACAATGGAAGTGGTTGTACCAGCATGGGAATTATGGGAAATACGTGGATTTGCCTAAACTTCGTCCTTCTGGCTTAAAATGGCTTTGCAACTTTGTAAACTCGTCATTTTCAACAATGAACTATGCAGTAAATAATTAAATAAGCATTATTAATATCATCTGACGGCAGGATTCGAACACCTGGAACTCCAGCACAGAAGAGAAGCCTGATATTGAAACCATTAAGCCACAGGCGCCTGCATCGACAAGCAACATGAAACGCCCTTATGAATTTATCGCGGGCATGCCAGTGCCTTGAGACACTTCGCACATTTCGATTTGGCCACCTCAACTAGCTCAGTCTTTGCAATTGGTAGCGATTGGTGTTTGCAGTGTCTTCTGCACTTTGAAGAGTATAGATTGCTCTGAAATTTACGACAATGAAGGAATATATAGCCTAATATACAAAGCCATAAGAACATCTGAATCCACAAGCATGGAGATTAGACAAATCGATGTACTTCCCATCATTATCATGGTAGGTAAATAACTGCAACGCCAGAGTTCCCTCTAGTATATTGTAGGAAACTCTATGGCTCTGGCACGGCGCTGAAATGATGTTCATGTTCATGTGGCTTCATGCGCAAACGCACAGGGTGCTTGGAGGCCCTTGTTCTGATCTCTGAGGCTTTTTGTTCTGCCGGGCTGCCCGATGGGGACAATGCGTCAAGTTATTGCGCGATGAACAGTGGAAATACTACGTGTTAATCGATACGTACGCATTAAGGTGGTACTATTTATGCAGATACAATACGCATTTTGTTCAATGGCTGCTGAGTCGGGGATTTGACTTTACTACTTTCAAAACAAAACTACTGTTTAAGTGAGTACGGTTTAACGAGGTTTTACTGTACTTTGACAGCTAAAAAAGTTCTCTACATTTTTGTTTCTCGATTTGAACCTTACACGATGCGCACAATTGGCGCCAACAGCTAGGGAAGGGGAAACAGGAGGAGAGTGCATTGGAAAGCCACAAATAAGAGAAGAGATGAATGGAGGCCAAGAGCATGGTGCACTACTGGGCACCTGTTATCGCTGGAGGATTAGTTGGCTTTGCCAAATGCATTGCATGGTAGTAGAGTTGGCGGTCCATCCTACTCCATCATACCGCCCGAAAGTCCCAGCCCACGCTCATACATTTCTGTGCATCAAAACTTCGGTCTGAAATTGTACTTTACAAATACTTTGAACGTTATCAGTCAACATGCTTCACCTAATCCCACTATTGACCCCAGAGAGTGCCTGTCATGTTGGCACTAGACGTCAGTGAATGCATTAGACATGCATTACCTCCTGACAGAAAGGCCTATTTCATGGAAAAATGGCAGCTAACATAGCATGCTTACCACATTTACCTGAATCTAAGTGCTCCTTCATTCCGAGAAAATTGGCCAGAAAAATGCCTGCCCGGTCGATCAGAATGAGAACGAAAACTGCAGTGCCAACAGCCTATTGCCAGGTCTACCTTTGCCAACGTCATTGCTATTGTCATCACAAGATGTTAACAGAACTAGTTCGCGCTTAGCATGGCAATGACGCATTACTTTCAGTCTTTGATTGTGAAAGCTTATTCAAAATACAATTTGTTTTACATGCTAAGCTACCAACAAACCTCATCACATGTTCTTCGCATTCCAGAGCAATGCGTGTGTCGCAGGCACGAAGTAAGATGACAGAAACTGCGACTCTCCCATCTTGCAATGCATTTGGCATGGCCAACTGATGTTTCACCAACAAAAAATGCCTAGTATTTCACCATGTTCTCTGCCTCTGCACCCCTCATCTCTTTACGGTTTACACCACAAAGCATCTGGCTCGCTGAAACACAAGTTGGAATGCCTTATCAAGCGAGTTGGCACTCCTGTCTATCTTACTGCGTCGACTGTTGCTGGTTGAACTAGTGAAGTGGTTAGTATAGGCATGGGCCACCATTCCGTTTGCTATTGCAACAGCGTCAATCAATAGATGTGGAATATCAAACATACAGTGGACTGTACTGAGCAAATGTTGTGGTCTATATAGACAGCAATAAAGTGCTGTCTGAGAGTGACAACAATGTAAATTGAGCGCAAATAAATTTCGATTCTGTAAAGGTAAACTTTTCTGCTCTCATCTAGTTCTGCACGCCACAATCAGAGGTATGCTACATTTTTCTTGTTAAATATTCAGGTGCGTGTTACACTTCTACTTTGCTTAGCTCTAATGTCATTCCTGCATTAGCGTTCTTCTTTTGACCCATAAAACTGGGTGCACGTTTGATTCAGGGACATGTTAAATCGGCTAAATACTGCCTAATCAAGCAGCAGTATGTTTGTCCTTTTTTTTTTCTCTTCTGTAATTTGACATCCAGGATAATATGACTGATTTCATCAACGTCAAGGTCAAGTTGACTGTTACGCAACAGCACCAAGTGCTCTCAGCACATGTTTATTTCACCAGAGGGAGTCTTTACACAGAAATGTATTAATGTGTCCGCTATGTGTGCTGGCATTACAAAAAGAAAACAGCAAGAGGGGCACTGTGACAGTTACATCTATAGCAGCATGTCATCACATTCAAAGGGCGGCATTAGAGGCTGGCTCGTGCAAAACCTGTCACTGTGTTCATAAAATGCCTCCATTATCTTCCTTTCTTTTGAGTTGCCTCTTTTCTTGCCTTTGCTTTTCGCATTGTTTAGCTGTTGTCGACTTGCCCAGTTAACCTAGTTTTCCTGCATAAGTCTTGGAACGCTGCCCAGCTTCAATTCTGCAGTAGTCACAAGTGGCCTGAAGTAATTAGGGAGGCAGCAAACCCTTGCTGATAAACTTATCAGTTATCCCACATTTCTTGACATCTATCACTTGCTACTAATGCTGGTCACACTGTTTTAAAAAAGATTTCACTATATGAAAAAATTGTTTGGCTTTCTTCATGTGAAGGAGGCACTGTTGCAGATCAAAGCTGAGCATAGATGACAACAGTGGCTGAGCATTTCTCAAGATAGCCTGGAAGCACTGTCATAATGTGGTATTGATCTCAAAACAAGAAAAAGTAACAAACACCAATGCTGAATAGATTGCATTCTTTTTATGTGCAGTGTAAAAATCAAAGCTGTTTAACTTTAAGAATAGTGTCGAACAAGTGGTACTCTGTTGCTGAATAAGGTGGAAAGCTGTTTACAGTGCTACTGGGGCAATAGCAGTGTTGTACGCTTGCAAAAGATTTTTATATTCAGCCTCGGTGGATTTCTCCCACAGCATTATGTACCCTCTTGTATTTCAAAGTGCAGCACATTTAGGCTTGTCCTACTAAACTAACAAAATGAACATGCTTAGTTCCCCTCTCCAGTTGTGCCAGTCCTTGCTATGGAACTGCTGCTTCGACAGAGTTCTTGCCTCATCTGCAGCTGCCGTTGTTAATGGATCTTTTGCGGCCTTTTCTTTTCTCCTCAGCTGTTCTCGCTTATTTTTACTACCCACGGCAGTGGCTTGGTGGATGGTCAAACAACAACTTAAATTGATTTCATACTTTCTGCCGATCCCAGCGTAGTGCAGGATGTAGAACTGTTGGGTAGGGTAAAGGTGCAGTGATCAAAAGTTAGTGAGGGATAGGATTCACCTTAATTTGAAGAGAGAAAAAGTAAAATTGGTCAAGAAGAAATAGGCCGTAAGGCAGTAAGGGTAAAAGTTTCAGGCTGGTACTTGCAAACAAGTATGCAGCCTTAGAACAGAGAGATGAAGATGGCATAGAGGTAATGAATGAAACCATAACTAGGCTGGGCTTGAGAAGCAGCAGTTGAAGTGGGAGGTAAGGCACCAAAGCAACCAGTAGGTAAGCTCAGAGATCAGATAGAATTTGCAGAAGTGTCAAAACTGATCAACAAGGTGAAAATAACGGATATTCGAAATTATAATGTGAGAAAGACTGAGGAAGCAGTGAAACGTGGACGCAGGATGAAATAAGTGAGAAGGAAACTTGGCATAGAACAAACCAAGATGTATACATTAAGAGATTCATCAGCAATCTTGAAGTTATAGTAAAAGTAGCTGAAGAATTCTATACTGACCAGTACAGTACCCACAACAGCCAGAATACCTCCATTCGAAGTAGTAATGGACAGGTTACAGAGGCTCCTTCTATAACTAGCAATGAAGTTAGAAGGGCTTTGCAAGACATGAAATGGGAAAAAGTGGCTAGAGAAGATGGAATAAAGTCGATTTAATTAAAGATGGAGGAGACATAATGCTTGAAAAGCTGGCAGCCCTTAAACAAACTGTCTGTCAACTTCGAGGGCCCCAGAGAACTGGAAGAATGCCAACATTATACTAATCCACAAAAAGTGAGACGTTAGAGAATTGAAAAATTATAGGCCCGTTAGCTTACTTCCAGTATTATATAAAATATTTACCAAGATAATCTCCATTAGAATAAGGGCAACACTGGACTTCATTCAACGAAGAGACAGTTGGCTTCAGGAAGGAATACTCTACAATCGGTCACATCCATGTCATCAATCAGGTAATTGAGAAATCCACAGAGTACAATTGGCCTCTCATATGGCTTTCATAGATTACAAAAAAGCATTTGATTTAGTAGAGATACCTGCAGTCATAGAGGCATTATGTAGTCAAGTAGTACAGGACGCCTAATGTAAATATCTTGGAAAATATCTACAGAGATTCCACAGCTATGTTAATGCTCCACAAGAAAAGTAGGAAGATACCTATAAAAAGGTGTCAGACAAGGAGACACAATCTCTCCAATGCTATTCACTGCGTGCTTGGAAGAAGTATTCAAGCTATGAAACTGTGAAGGCTTAGGAGTGAGGATCAATGGAAAATATCTCAGCAACCTTCGGTTTGGAGATGACATTGTCCTGTTCAGCAACACTGGGGACAAGTTATAACGAGTTATTGAGGACCTTAAAAAAGAGAGTGTAAGAGTGGGGTTGAAGATTAATGTGCAGAATACAAAGATAAGGATCAACAAGAGTTCAGGATCGCCAGTCAGCCTGTAGAGTCTCTGAATGAGTATGTTTACCTAAGCCAATTCTCGCAGGGACCCTGATCATGAGCAGGAAAATTACAGAGTGAGTGAGTGAAACAACTTTATTTGGTCCACAATAGATGCGAGTAAACTCAGCTTCACCTGGCTAGGCCGTCTCAGGAACCATCAGGTGAAACCTGACAGCCCTCTCGCAGGCCCTCTGGACTGCCAGGATTTGAGAGGTCTGGTCCTAGGCCTTATTAAGTTTCATCATTTCCTCTTGGGTGAAAGGGGGACCTGCAGAGGCGCATCCCCACAGGACATGCTCGAAGTCTGCATAACCACCACACAGGGGGCAGTCCGGGCTTGGGAAGCGTTAGGGGTACATTGTGTGCTGCGCCGCGGGGCTCGGGTAAGTGCTTGTTTGTAGAAGTCTGAGAGTGACTGCCTGGGCCCTGCACAGTGAGGAGTGCGGCAAAGGCAGAAGTCTTCTTGATAGATAATTGTGTTTGAAGATCTCGTTGTACGAGCAGAGGGGCTCGGGTTGCCCAGGAGAGGCGTTACCTGACGCAAGATCAGTCAAACCTCATGCCGCTGCGTGCGCCTCCTCGTTGGGGTATAGTGAGGCACCCTCAGTGGTTCCAAGGTACGCAGGGAACCAAGCCAATGAGTGATGTTTGAGGTCTTTAGCATTTAGGATGATACGTAAGGCCTGGGGAGCCACCATTCCCATCTGAAAGGCCCTGATAGCGGTCTTGGAGTCTGAATAAATCGTGTCACGTACACTGTCCATCAATGCAAGAGCAATTGCCACCTGCTCTGCAACTTACAGAACTTACAGAAGAATGAAAATGTTTTGGAGTGCTTACGGCAGACAATGTGAGATCCGGACTCGAAGCTTATCATTATCATTAAAAAGAAAGGCGTATTATCAGTGCATTCTACCGATGCTAACATATAGGGCAGAAACGTGGAGACTGACAAAGAAGCTCGAAAACAAGTACCGTGCAAAGAGCAATGGAACGAAGAATGTTAGGTGTAACATTAAGAGACTGGGAGAGAGCGGTGTGGATCAGTAAGCAAATGGGGTAGCCAATATTCGAATTGGCATTAAGAGAAAGAAATGAAGCTGGGTAGGTCATGTAATGCGTAGGTTAGATAACCAGTGAACCGTTCGGGTTACAGAATGAGTGCCAAGAGAGAGGAAGCACATTCCAGGACGGCAGAAGACTAGGTGGCCGAATGAAATTAAGAAATTCGCAGGGGCTAGTTGGAATCAGTTGGTGCAGGACAGGGGTAATTGGAGATTGCAGGAAGAGGCCTTTGTCCTGCAACGGATATAAAACAGGCTGATGGTGATGATGAAATGCACCAACCATGATGAAAATTGGTGCATTGGTTGATGAGAAAGAGGAGGTTTCTTCTTTCTCATGTATTTAGATAGGAACTCCCAACCTAAAGCTTTCTCTTTGCTTAAATGCTCATCCAGTATGCTTGCTTGCACGTCAGTGAACACTAAGGAGTAAAAATACCGCACGTCCCTAGCCCCTGGGCTATTTTGTTACATTAAACTTCATCAATAAATTAATAAGTGAACTTCTTGCCACCTTATTCATTGCCTCCAACTGCTTTTCTTTTTTTTTTTGTAAGTTACTTAGACTGTGCCTCATTCAACTATGGCCCATCTCATTTCCCTGCCAACTGTGGAAGAGCTCTAACATCATAGATTGCTTAGGGTGTGTCTAGGATTAAATATCACCGTAACATTCAGGCATGTACCCAGGATTTTTTTTTGGGGGGGTGCAACACAAGATAACTTTTCTATGCAAATGAGGGGGGTGTATCTTTACTAGCACAAATGTGAATAATGCCCGCCATTCGCCATAAAGATGCGCAAACCAGCAAAAGAGAAATGAAATAAGGTGTATCTCACAGGTACGCCTGTGAGATGCACCTCTCCTTTACTTGGCAAACAAGGAACCGCATCACATGGACTCACATAGGAAAGAAGCGCAGGAAGAACACTGCCAAGAACAAGTAAACAAGTGAAAGTGCAAAATAAAGATTTGTAGTTGTGTTTTTCTGATATAGCTCTGAAATAATTGTAGAGAAATACATATTCGCAGAACAATTGCAGTTCCTTGGGATCCCTCGATTACAGTTCTACCAAATAAGTGCCAACTCCACCTCGTATTGTTGTTTGGGAAGTTGCGTAATGCTACGTGGCCGCCAGTCCCGTACAACTGCGTAGAGCACAGGACGCTGCGGCTCTAGACGTACTGCGACCACCGCGAAGGTTAGAAAAACACCTTCATAAGCACAGCAGATAAGTGTCTCCATCAGGTGGCTCGACTGATAACTGTAGAAGCGTCATTCAAAACACACGGAATCATTCTCCAGTTCTGGTGGCGTTTTCTCTACTTCCTTTTTAAATAAGATGTTGATCCATATATGTTTTCATAAACAACAAATAAATTTGTTAATTTTCACTTTTCCTGTTTGGCTGTTGCCATGGCTCTCTCCCTCAGTAGAGATCGCTTAACTTCTCAACTCCTAGCAACTCTTGCTTCCAGTTGCCAATTTTGCACGAAAAGTACTGTACAATTAGAGAGAAACCAGACGAGATAACGGGTGACATTCATGTTGCTTATGGGTTTAAAACTTACTGCTGGGTTTGCAGACGGACGCTGTTTCGCATGATATTATTTTACACCTTATCTGACCGATATCACGGGTATATGGTTCTGAGGATCTGCCAGCATCGCGGTGGTCCACCACTCGAGGAAATAATGAAGCAAAAGAAAAAGTTAAACGCAACTGGCATTTTCTCCGGCCACAACTCGTTCCACGAGAGTGCAGACCAGCTGACTACGAACTGAATCCCTTTCCTGGTGCCTGGATCAGTCTAAGCAAAGAAGGTTGAACTAACAAAGCAAGAGCCATGCGCGTGACCGTTGCAATACATGGTGGCAACTGAATGCACCTCGAGTTAAATGCCTGGGCACCGAATCGATGAGAAAACTGGCCTTCACAGCCCAGGAGATTCTGATAACTACCAATATCCAAAAGGAGTGAAAAAGGCAGCAAAATGTTAACCGCCGAATAGTTGTCAAGTCTCAGGATTAATTTGTAGGCACTTTAGGAATGTGTGTGATGGTATGGGCAGGGGGAGGGGGGGTGCTGCTTAATTTTGGGAGGGGCCTGGGCCCCACGGGCCTCCCCTTGGGTATGTGCCTCAAACAGGTCGCATTGGAACTTTTGCATTGTTCATACACTAACCAAATCCATGTTTACACGGATGGTTCCGTCTCGGAAAATTCGACAGGCGCCATTGTTATACCATCTCAATCGGCTGTCATCAAGTTTAAACCTTCACACTTAACGACATCTACAGGTTCCGGACTGACTGCTCTTCGCACTGTTGTCGAATACATTGAAAAAAGTGCCCAACAAATGGGCAATATTTTGTGATTTGAAAGCAGCCCTCCAGAGCTTGCGAGGTTTACGACGTGGCAATTATGAACCGCTGGTGTCTAAAATCAATGACACTTGCCATTGTGCTTCTGAACGAGGCCATGATATCATCTTTCTGTGGCTGCCGGGACATTGTGGCATCGTTGGTAACCACCTCGCTGATGACGCTGCCCGACGTGCCCAGGATGGCGCACCAACGCTCCTTATACCTTTATCGAGAGTAGACGCTGCAAGAGAGCTTCACCGTCTCCCTCGTACCATCACATTAAGTTACTGGCATTCACCACAGAACTCTTATGTGTCGTTCATACAACCTCGACCCATCACTAAAACGTAAATCCCCAGGAAAGCTTTCACGACGTGTTGCAACACTGCTGTGTCGGCTGTGGGTAGGAGTAGCATTCACAAACTCCTGCAGCTATCGTATTGGAATGGCGGACTCACCAATGTGCACTCAGTGCAAGTGCAAAGAGACCATCAGTCATTGTCTGTGCCACTGTCCTCGCTTTGATAACCAACGTAATACTCTCCAGTGTGCCTTGAATAGACTGGATGACAGGCCATTTACAGAAGCAAAGGTCTTGGGAGCCTGGCCTCACAGTTCATTAGCCCAGAAAGTAGTTCGAGCGCTTCTTCACTACCTGAAGGCAACAGACTTGATTGCTAGACTATAGAAATCCTACACCTATCTTAGCGCATGTGAAAGTGCGGTAGAGACTCATGTTTTCTCTCTCTTTCTTTCACTCCCCATTCCCCTCCCCACGTGTTGGGTAGCAAACTGGACTCAGTCTGGTTAACCTCCCTGCCTTTCCTTCTTCCCTTTTATCTCTCTCTCTCTCTTTGTATTGCAATTGGCTGGGTTTGGGAAAACTCTATATTTTGATCTGTCGTTAACAGCGACAGGAAGCCAGCAGTTGGTTTTAAATGTGCCTCGCATTGCTGTGACGTCACTCTTGGTGCATTGTGTGTGCTGCAGGCGAAAGATGTTTCAGCTATGTGTTCTTTGTAGTGCAAATGTGGAGCCCTTAGTTTTAGGGTTTTATACTTTTTGAAATTTCTGAGGTAAGAATTGGCTAAATGTTTAAAAGGAGAAACTGCAGAAAAATAGGCATTTTTGTTGGCAGCCCAACGTTGGGGATTTTCCTTGGAACATTTACGAATAATTAACCCAGGCGAGGGTCTCCTTTTGGGTGAGCAAGTGGCATGAGACATGGGTTACGATCGATAGTAAGCAGCGACAGTTTCGACGGTATTAAAACTTGCCTCAAGTCAAACATCATGACTTGTCTGGAATAAACTGCGCGGTGTGCTGTTCTTAGGATTCAGTGCTCCGGGTGTGTAATGGGTGAATGAGAGCAGTAAGACGGCAACGTCTGAGGAGGTTTCCTTTGGAAGGCTCGCAGCCTGATGTCACGCTTCCTTTATTTTAATTTTTTTATTTCTTACCTGTGTCGAGCTAAGGGCTAAGCTCCTGATCGAATGAGATTCCCTTGTTCTTTTTCAATGCAGAGTGGTGGCTCAGAGACAAGATGCAGCCTTCGGGCAGCTGCATCTTTCCTCACCCTTCATGAAAAGAAAGGACTTGAGGGAGAAGTCAGATTTAACCTGATTTTGATAAAAAATTGGGGCTACAAAAATCTGGTGTTACCCAAAGTTGAAGAACCCTAAATTATATGCATTTGTGGGTTCAACTGAACTCGCAGTCCACATTGTCATGCTTTATTGGACTTTGTACGGGAAATGAGGCCTTTTTGACCATATTTAGCTTATCTTTCGATACAGTAGCATAAACTAGCGGTGAAGAAAACAGAGAAAGAAAACCTGTTTTAGTGTGAATATTCAGCTGTTGCTCAGGGACCATCCACACTGGGGCTATTAAGTGCTGTCTATGCATCATTTTCTTTTCGTGTCTTCATCTGTTCACGCCACACAATTTTACTCATGAGTCATTAAAGGGCTGCCTCGGTTCTTCTGCTACCAAGGCACATCCCTAATGCACACTGCAGTAAAATATTTTTCTTCTCGCAGGCGGAGCTTGTGCACGTGGATGATATGCTGGCTCCTCTCCTGGACCTGATGTCCTTCATGCAGCCCCACTTCAGCTCCGCAGGTTACTACAGCAAGAAGCTCTTCTTCCTGTCTACAGGCGTACATCGGCTGTTTCCTGCAGAGGTCCGTCACCTCATCCTTCTGGATGTTGATCTCCAGCTGCGCTCAGACATTGCTGTCCTGCATCGCCACTTTGCCCTGTTTCCTCCGGGCACCATCATGGGGCTGGGGCACGAGCTTCAGCCCGTGTATCGTCACGGTCTGCACAAATATCGGCAGGAGCACCCGGGTACCCAGTGCGGCGAGCCTCCGCCGCGTGGAAACCCCGGGTTCAACAGCGGCGTACTGCTCATCGATCTCGAGGCCGTTAGGAACTCGTCCACCTACAAGAAATTCCTCAGTGCTGAGGGAGTCCAGTTTCTGGTCAAGAAATACAGCTTTCGAGGCAACCTCGGAGACCAGGACTTCTACTCGCTCCTTGGCTGGGAGTGCCCCGAGCTGTTCTACGTGCTTCCGTGCACGTGGAATAGACAGCTGTGCGAGTGGTGGCGGCATCACGGCTACGCAGACGTTTTTGACGAGTACCACAGGTGCAACGGTACTGTTCACATTTATCACGGGAACTGCAACTCTTCCATACCATCGATGAGATGACAGTGGGATGTCCCACTCCGTTGTTGGCATGTGCGAAGTGTGCGAAGGTTTGAAATGTGACACACACTTCCAGGTTAATAATTCAGTGTAAAATTAAGCTCTTCTAATTTCGCAGTCATACTTCTGTAGTTCCATGTATGCCAACTGAGCCGCCCAAGACTGCGAGCATGCATCTTGTTTTGAATACTCGCAACTACATTTCACAGTCATTGTGACCACAATGGGCTAAGAGTTCCAGAGCAGTGGTGTCTGCAGACACTGATAAACGTGCAAGCATTACACATTATCTCCACAGTGTATGTGGTGCCATGTAGTAGCCTTATTCATGTGAACTACAAGGTGTGTAAATGCAATCCACTGTGTTTTTATCTAGTCACAAGCTATTTGTTTATAGACAATTCTTGTTCTTTGTTGCCCTTTGCCATATTTTATGGTTGCAGGTCCATCATATTCAGTGCAAGGAAGCAGCTAGCACTTGTTTTCTTGCATCTTTTTTTTTTTTTATACGATGTCGTGAAACTAGCAGATGAGATCAAAACTTTTTCTCTTTGTTAGCTTTTAGTAGTGCAGCTTTCTTATCGTAAAAGTGTTGTTTCAGATTTTTTATGTTGACTCGGTAGCTGCACTATTGCCCCAAGTGCGTGTTTGCATGGTTTGCGTTGTTCCTTACCTACTACAGGTAACCATCATGTATTCATATGAGTGACTGTTTATTGAGGAGGTATTTTTTGTTCAAGTGAAGAACCTGACTGTGTTAAGTTCTGTTTAGCGACAGACATTTTCGTAGCAGTCTTTGCTTTTTACTGATTTCCAATAATATTACGTAGAGCATCTCGTGCGACATTAAAAAATATTTTTTGATCGAAGCACACATGAACTGCACCTGAAAAAGAAAACAAGAAATCCAAACTTGGAGTACAATTTCACCCCACAACGTTATGTGGTTGCCAAAGGTTCTGTAGTCCCCAAACTAAGCATGCGTGCCGTAAAAGTGAACATGACCTACAGCTTCCTGAAAAAAAGTTAGTTGGTTACTCTCACCAAATTAGCCTGGTGCTGAACTTGTACAGGTAGCATTGGAATGATGGTTAGTACTGTACATGGATTTGTTACTCTTTGCCGAATCGGGCTTGGCTTCAGATATTTTACAGTGGTAACTGTTACTAGCTCGATTCCTTGGTCGATTTGATGTTCGTCAGTGCGCTGGCTGTAATCCCTAAGTCGTTTGTGAGAAAATTAGAAAGAGAAGAAAAAAAAAATTCTCTTTGAGCCACAATGATTTGAACTGATGAAGAACAAGTTGACAGTTCAGGATTGTACCTCTCATTCACTCCGGTAATGTTACAGCAGGGGAGAATAAAAGGGGAGGGGTGCATAGACAATGTACACGTAGAGTGGTTTGAAATCATAGCTGGGGGGCAAATAACTGCAGAGAAACCAAATGCAGCATCTAATCAATACAAAATCAATACAGTATACAAAATACAATATCAAATCACGCAATCACTGTAATGGTACTGGATAGTGTGACCGTGCCAGCAGTTGCCCTGATTGGCCAACGCCCGCTGAACAATTGTACACTGAATAAAGCTGGCATCTGTGCCTTCTACCTGTTCTAGCACGTCGCCTTCCCAATGGCCAAGGAAGACCTAAAAGAAGTTTTCTTCTACATGTAACGACAATGATTCAGTACATCTGCTTTGTCTTCATTAGTCTTCTTCTAGCACTCAGCTTCTTTTCATGCTCACTGGATGGCACTGACGACATTGTTTCCTGTATTATGGATAGCATGAGGCCTCTTAATCGATAGCGTGAGGCTTATTAATCGGGAAGCTCTAATGTAAACTTGACAAAAGCTGAACTAATCCAGTAGCAAGAGGCTAAAGGGTTGTTTAAGCAAATATACCAGTGGCTAAATTCGGATAGATGAGAGAAGGAAGAGGAGCCCAGTTTTTCTGCTCCACTACAGGAGGTGCAGCTTCCACAAACGAATGACTCGCACGTTTTTTTAATTCTCAAAAGAAGATTGCTCTTGCACCGGTGAATATAGTGAAACCCATGAATAACAATACCTCCGGGAAAGAAAATTTTTTTCATTCATACGAAAATGTCGCTGTTGCGAAAATGGACAAATAAGCACACCCATTACTTTCCAGAACAAAAATTTAACCAAGACGGTTGCCTATTTTGTAGCCGCTTATATTTTAAAAAGTGAGTTGCATGGGATACTGAACTCCTCCACAATGTCCGACTTCTTCCTGCCTTTCGGAGATGATCGCAGACTTCTCCTGAAGCATAGAAAAGTTGCGCTCTTTAACAGGAGGCGGCATCTTTCTGAGAGGCCAAACAAAACACAGAACGTAAGCAAGGTGCGGGTTATCTTGGCATGCATGCAGCAAACGGTGACACTGTGTGGCAGCGGGCAATCTATGGGGCAGTGTGGTCAGGTGAAACGTGAAGTGCCTACATAGTTGTCAACAGATGAGCTAACAAAACGCGATATTTAGTGAACATACAAAATCTCATTGCTATAGTTATCATTATCCGATCAAATATAAACGGTAGTAGCCGCGCCGATGCTTCTTGGCAGACATGTATGTGCCCGACTCGTTGGATAGCTGTGCTGCTGCAATTTTCCTAGTTTGGGGCTCCCAACTGGCTCATGTGCCAAATAAATCTAGATCACTAGCTCAAAGTGTTGTTATAGTGGGACAGCTTTTTAAAGGAGCCCTTAACCGTCCCTCGGGCTTGGTGAAATAGCATAGTGCGCCGGTAGCATCTCAGTCAAGTTTTGCTTTTGTATGCTGCACGTGGAGCTCAGAAGCGGTTCGCGGAGTCACCTTTCTCTCAAATGCTCGCTTTTCAGCAGAAAGCCCTGTCCTCATTCTCTTCTAGATGCACTGTTTCGTCATCGGATGCACTAGTTTGTCATTGCCTTCGACGGCTGCTATTGGCCATAGCTGACATCAAGCTGCGGTCAGCTACATAGCTGAGATACTGCGGCCTCCGCGGGGTGCCGCCACGAGTCCACTGGCTAAGAGCACTGTGGCTCGCCAAGGACAACCGCACTTTGCTTATGTTTAGCGCGTCGTAGGCACCAAAGGCAGAAGTCGTGACGTCTATGTTAACATCCAAAATGAAATTTGAACTGCGTGCCACGGTGACGTTAAGAAGGTGCGGCGTTGTGAGCACACCCCACTTCACCATAGCCTTCGCAGTGCAAGGCATTAAAGAATGAATGGGAGCACAGCGGAGGCCGTGTTTGATTGCCAATAACTCCGCTTCTGCTGAACATGTTGAAGTACTTTTTGCGACAAGGCATTTTTGAAATAGTCTATTCTCACTTCAAATGCCTTTCTCCACTTTGATAAGAAGTGGTTTAGGGCCTCTTTAAAACTCTTCATTGTTGGGGGGGGGGGGGGGGGGCAAATGCAGTGAACTCAGCGGACGTTCGCCGGGGGTGCCAGATTTCTTTGTTGCCTAGAGAATTTCGTTTTTGAGGGTTTTCGTTATTGAGGGGTTCAACTGTATTCACTCCCGCAAACATTGCAAGAAGCAATCTAAGGCTTCCTGCACCAGCTGTCATCAATTTTACGAGCTATTGTGTCGCTGCTTCACGTTACGGGGGAAACTAAATTTTTTTGTGGCACCGTTTCTTGCACTTCAGCTTTTTAGATTTCTGAGCACTCATAACTTTCTAAACAATTAGACAGGCATTTAGTCTCTATGCACATATCTAATTGTTGCACATTGTTGCATTTATACCGCAATGGTATATTACCAGTCACAAATTCGTTCGAAGCCAGAAGGATGAAGTTTAGGCAAATCCATGTAACACCTATCATTCCCATGTTGACTGAACCACCATACTTGCAGCTTCCATAGACACTAGTGCCCTCTAGTAATTTTTGTAGTAAACTTCGTACAAATGGAAATGTGCTGTAGTTAGCTGCAACCTGTTTGCTTTTAATTTGTCTACTAAAAAGCAGGTCACTGACATTGCATCAACCTGCTGAAGAGCTTGAAATAGCCATGCTACACGCTTACTTGTCTACCATACTTCTGGAGCAAAGGTCACAAGTCTGTTGCTCTCACACTTGCATGCAGTGTGAGTTTCTGTTCGCAACCCAGCAGAAGTGTAGTACTGTGTGATACATTAATATGGGTCTGACTTGCAGTGTAGTATACGGCGCCATTGACGCACTGGCTACAGCTAGGTGCGAGCTGCTGGCAGCTGCACCTGGTGGATGCATGTTGCCAAGGGGAGACATTTGCATTCACGAGAATGATAAAAAAAATTCACTTCACGAACAAAGCACACTGTGCCCAGTTGATTTCTCCAAACCGTTCAGTTATGGGAATTAACGGGACGCAATGAATGCTATGCGAAACCTGCCAAACATGCAAGCATGCTCGTGTACTCGGATTTAAGTGCACGCGGAAGAACCCTAGGCAGTCAAAATGAGTCCTGAGTAATGTGGTGTGCCCCATAATTATATAATGGTTTTGGCATATAAAACCTCTAAATTAAATTTGGTTTGGAATTGTAATTAGGGGGTCAAAATCCTGGCTAGTGACATTCCTGCTGCCCTCCATTTTCCTGCACCATCCAAGCTTTCGAGTTGCTTGCATGTCTCGGCCTTAATGTTGCTAATGGAAACGAGGCCATGCTGACTGGGGCAAGTTAGGTGCACAAGAAAGCCCGCTTGCGGGATTTCGCATACCATCCATTGTGCTCGTAAAATTTATCACTTGTGTTGTATTTCACTGAATCACTGCCTCTTGTAAGTGTTGTTAACTACTAACACATGTGCAAAGTAATTTTTCAATAAAGTGCACATTGTGTTTTTATTGCAGCAAAGACAGCAGCATGCAAACATAACTTTCTTTTACTGCGGACAGAGAGTCCTGCATAAAGGTTCATGGAATGTTCAAGTGTGCGAGTGTGCGTGCTTTCAGTGTTGCGGCTGCGGATTATTCTTTCATATGTTGTGTGCCATAGCTCAAGCCGCAAACATAGCAGTGGAACCTAAAGACAACACTCTTGAGTGCTTGCTGCTCCATAAAAGCATGTGCGTGCCATTCGCTATATACGGTAGCAGTGTTTTGCTCGTCAGATGCCAGACGGCACTCCCAGAACAGGCTCAGAATTTTCCAACCATCCTCGGCTTCCCAGCTAGACATAGTGCGCCTGGCATGCAGCTAAAATGTTCGAATGTTCAAATTGGATGTGTCTCCATATTGCCATGCCGTATCAAACATTGTGAAGTGCTGTGTTCAAACATTGCAGTGTTTGATTTCCTCCCGTTTTGTAATTTCGCTTCCTTAACATTGCTGTCCAGCTTTACCAACTGCAGTGTCTGTGGCATTGAGGTTGCAGGTTTGACCCTTGGCCTAGGCGGCCGCATCTTAATTGGGGCAAAATTTGAAAGAAAGCTTGTTTACCTTGAATTTAGGTGCGCGTTAAAGAACCGCAGGCTGTCAAAATTAACCTAGAGCACCTAACTACGGTTCCTGTCTTAGCACCCAGGTTTATTGGCAACATGAATCTCATGAATCAGTCAGTGAGTTTGTCCTGGTGCTGAAGAGCAAGTTATACTCCAGTGTTTTCAGCTCACTGAACTGCACTGACCGAAGCTAGCCACCTTGCATTGGCGGTGCTGAACTTGGCGAAAGTTCTACATTTTACGTACACTGCGACCGGCCACAACTTCACCAACAGCGCGCATTTCCACAGCAGCTGTTGCAGAGAGCACAGAGAGCCACATTTGCAGGGGCGCACTCTGACTGGGCCATTCTTTCCAACTGTCCACGAAGAATGCCAGGGCGCTTGGCTGACATGGCCCATCATGGCTGATTGGAAATAGGAGAGGAGTTCTCCATGCACTGGCGACATTAGAGTGCGCCTCATGGCGCCAGTTAAGCCGGCTGTATCATGCCGCTGGAGTACAAAAAGTTGTTTGCCACCCTCACGTCACTGATTCTGACCCATGCGATTGTGTGCATGACGCTGGAGTACGACTTTTTCTTAAGCGAAAGGTTTAGCTTGGACTCTCTCATTTAATTACATTAGAACAGAGAAATTGTTAAAAATGAAATTAAATTATGAGGTTTTACGTGCCAAAACCACTTTCCGATTACGAGGCACGCCGTAGTGGAGGACTCCGGAAATTTCGACCACCTGGGGTTCTTTAATGTGCACCTAAATCTAAGTACACGGGTATTTTCACATTTCGCCCCCATCGAAACAGAGAAATTGTTTTCCTCGGCATTCATTAATCTGATCAGGATAAAATTTGTTGCATTTAAAAGGAAAGGTTAAAATTTTAGTGAATTTTTTAGACTTTCAGTTTAATTTTTTTTTTGCAGATGTTGTCAAAACCAGGAGAATAAATATGAAGCATCAAATTTATAACCAACTTTACTACAAAAATAAATCGCAATACTGTGAACTCATAAAACTACAGTATCTAAAGTGGGAAAAAGTTGGTGCAATGCATACCACTTGGAATCGCGCCTCGAATTTGTGAGCAGGACTTCTGCAAAATTGACCTTAAACGATGTCATGTGGGCTCTTACCTTATATATGTCTCCTTCTCGCACTTTCATAGATGCAATGTACGGATATCCCTTTTCTGTAGAGAGTCATGGGAGTCGTAAATTTAGTGCTATGATTCTTATTTTATTACACATTGGCAGCTTAAGGCATAAATAAACATTCTGGCATTTTTAGATACAACTAATTTAATTTCAAACCAGTTCACCAATTAAGGAGAGTATCTTTGGCTGTATGAGGAGGCGCTTAACTAAATGAACGGACTTGTACTGGATAGGCGACAAAAGGTGGTGCTATGGGTGTGGCTCTGTAACCAAACAGCTTTTCAGGCATTTGAACATGCATGAAAACAGGCATGCATTTCAGGCATTTCAGCTATTTGAACATGCCTTTGTAGCAATTGCTACAATTGGGTGGATGTCTCATTTTCCCTTTATTAATTTCTTCTCTCCAACTTGTGGGTTTCCGCAGAACTATTACGTCGAACTCTTGCCTTTGCTTCAAGTTGTGGATGAAGTCAACTGCGTCCTACGATCTGTAGCCACCTGGTTAGTTCAGATGGTAGAGTGACTGCCCCGGAAAGGTTGTGGTCCCGGGTTCGAGTCCCGGACCAGGACAAATTTTTCTTCAACTGCGAGGCTTTTCTTTCGAGGAACCCATATGGGTTTCCTTTGTAGCCATTGCTACGATTGGGTGGATGTCTAGTTTTCCCTTTATTAATGCTTTTCTCAGCAAGATTAAAAAGAAAGTATTGCAAAAAGTTCGTTAGTCTGAACGCAATGGTCTTTGTTTCTTCTTTATTTTTATTTTTTCGCCTTTATGGAATTGTGCAGTGGGAATTAGCTCCTCTTGGACTGGCAGTCAACGCACAATTTTACTTGGAAGTGTTGAGGCTATTGAGAGAGAATGCACGAGGGAAGCGTGAAAAATTGCAGAATGCAGCGATCCGTTTGTCCATCACAACAGCACCCCAGCTCACAATGATTCGTTTGTGACGTGGTATCTGGCCTCTTGGGGATGGGCCGGCATTCCCTGCCTACTGTAGTGATTGAACCGAGCTTCCTCTGACCTTTATCTTAATTTCCTTGAAGAAAGCTTCACAGGTGCCTCTCAAGAGTTTTGAGCTTGAGGAATTCTAGAGCTGCTTCAAACATTGAGAGGAAATGGTGGGCATGTGTATTGACTCCAGTGGGGTTATTTTGAAGAGAGCTAGGTGCTTTTTTTTTTTTTTTTCTAAATGTAAAATAATATTTCTTTTTGGAATCAGTTTAGCTTTTTGGGGGGTGCAGCTTCATATGGGATATGGCTAAAGAAATAAGAGTCGGCCTCACGCTGGACTTTTCAGTGAAAGCCATGCACATTTTCAGGAATCTCAGCAGTATTGGCAATGCTGAGTCCTCATTTATATGTAATAGTTTTCTGGGCTGTTCAGAACAGTGTCCATTATGCTTGTTCAGGCTTCCTGCTCACTCTTCAGCATAACAGTAAAAAATAGAATTAGACAAAAATTTATTCTCAGCATTACAGAAACTTAGTATATATGAGCACTTCCCTTGAAATTCAGTTGGCATCATTAACAGCAATAGTAAACGTACCTGCCTTACAATTTTATGTTTATCTTCTGTTACTCTGCAACTGTCCTGTGCAATTGCATTGTGTGTTGCCCGCTTTGTATTCAGCATTTTTCGTTTTGCCCATGTTATACAATCGAAGTTGAACCTTGGAAGTTCCCTTTGCAGCTTTAAGCATGAATGCATGTTTTCTTAAGCTGATTGTTTTGGAAACATACTGCCAGTTTTGAATTTGTTCCTCGCTAAGTTTCGCCTCGAAGCTGTCACTTTTTTGTCTATAATCTACATTTAATATGTTGTTTTTAGAAGCATTTCTATAATGCCCTGTGTTTGAAAGAGTGTTGTTTTAGTAGTTTTCGTATTGTACCTGCTAACCTGCCTGACTTTATTTTTTTTTTTCTTTGTGGTCATGTTTATTCTTGTGTACCTTTGCTGGAACTGTTGTGTAAGTGCTTAAAAGGACTTGCTGGCATCTTTGGTGTATGCATGACATAAATAATGAGTGCTAAAAATAAAGACAGCACACAAAAAATGTGGAGGGGGTGACGATTGCCCTGTGTCCACCCCATTTTTCTTTGGGTTCTGCTTGTTTTTAGCACTCATTAATTGTTAATTGTCATGTGTAAGCACTTGTAAGTAATGGCTTTTTTTTTGCCATTTATAACTGTGTGGATTGTTCTTGGTGGTGCATTAGCTGGCAGTTTTTTTTTTCTTTCATATTCATTATGATGACTGATTGTGCGTGGCCTTCTTTATGTTTCAGTTACATATTTTAATTTCCTGAATCTGCCTTGTGCAGAAAAACTAATGTATGTTTACTATAGCTGTACAAGGACTTTTTATTTGTTGCAATGACAAAGTAATGTATTTTTGTGTCAGTGTACATTATGACTGATGTGCAAGATATTGTTGGAAATGTCATGCAGGTAGAAAGAGCAGCTGTTGGTGCATGAATTGTTAGCTCTGCAAGAAAGCCTAGGTAGCTTTAATACATGGAAGTTATTCTTGCATGTCTTTTAGCAGGATATGAAGTATGAAACATAGCTGGCTGTAAAAGAAGCTAACACCTTTTGTAATAAGCTCATGATGTATACTTTCGGTGTGACATTAAGAGCAATATTAATGCAGTCATGTTTTCTCTTCTTTTTCTAGTGCTACATTTACCGGTTCCTACTTGTGTTCAAGTGCATTTATAGCTGTCGGATATACTGAGTGCTTCTGCCTCGACTGTCTTCATTTATTATCTGGCAGTGGGGCGCAAACACCAGAATTTGCGCAGTAATCACACATACAGTCAATAATTATCTCAGTTTCACTCAACATACCTTATAAATATATATAACTTAGGGCATATGTTGTTCCGAAACTGAAACCAATTAGTGCTCAAGTCACGTTCATTTAGGTAAAATTCTGAGACTAGAAACAGCTCTGAGGTATCTTGCCCAATGTTTTCTGTGAAATACATTGGTGTTCTGATACATAGTCTTGACCAGTAGAGCTTAAACAAAGCATCACAAAAATAAAAAGATTGCCAATGCATTTTTTTGCAAGTTTTGAGACAGAGTCTCGAAACTGGCACACGAAGGTCTCAGTATTCCTGCTAAATTTATAAGTTTAATGGTACTTTATATTAATTTGTTAGTAATCTTATTGGCAGAAATTTTGATGCCTTCCAAAGCTGTGTATCTTCACTAACATAAAGGAGCACGTTGCCTCATCTGCTTGTTTTAATAATTGGAGATGGTTGTTGCAACACCTTGTTATTGAATGCCCTGAGAATCGCTTTAGCAGAGTACAAAAGGCTATATAGTGTATAATGTTCCATGCATATACAGCAATACAATCGTATCAGAAGGCAAGAAAACAGATGCATTGCAGGCTATAGGCATCGATCTCTGCTGGTACTGGTGATGAAAGCAGGGAGGGGAACACAAGGGCTACAGTGTTTTGTTCCAGATATGTGGCAAAATTCACTTGATGTCAGATACCATGGCACATACATTTTTGCATTGTACAAAACAGCTAGCTGTTACCGATTGGCATGATGAGACATTTTAAAATAGGAAAGATCACACACAGGGCCCATTTTTCTTTATTCTCCTAAAAGAAATTCAGAAATAGTACTGCCTAGAGCAAATGGCCGTAAGTTTCATGAACAACATTAAAGTTATCCTGTGCGCACTATCTTGCCAGCGTCTGCTTATGACACCAAATGTTGTGCCATTTTGTATCCGATACAGAACATTTTATTTCTAAAAAGTGTACATGTTGAGCAATGTATGTTAAAAAAGCAACATTTTTCCGTTTCATTTCCTAACAGACATTATTTCCTGACCCAGTAATTATAGTATGAAACCTTAATACCTCAAGAGCGTAACAAAACAATTACGTCTTCTGGTACGACTGATTCAAACACATGCCAAGTGTATTGTGGTGTGGATGCGTAGCAAGCTGCAGGTTACGACATGAAAATTGCCGCTGGTGGTCTGAAGTACCACACATTCGTGATACACTCAATGCTTGGCCTAGTGAAACGGCCTCCCGAGCCATATTGCGATCATGCTGCCAAAAGCTGATTGCACCGAGCACTCGATAGGCTAAGATGGGAGAGAAGGTGAAAGAGGTACTCTGGGTTTCTGTGGAAGTGACAGCTGAGGCATGGCCTAATTCCCTGTCGAAATTGAAGATACGCAGAATACGAGACGATGGAAGAGCCAATGTGGAGACGCACAACCGGCCTTTGGCAACACAATAATTGTGTTGCCTTTGGCCACTGCACTGAGCTCATTGGCATACTAGCCACTCATTTATTATACCACCCAAATGACACCTCCAGTTTTCACGGTGTAACCTGCTTGTTGTTCCATACCCATAGCATTGCTGCACTTGGTGTGGATACCAAACTGCTTGCATTCTAAGACAATGTTGTTTTTTTCATGTTGGAGAAATTGATGCCTTGTGCCTTACTTGTGCATCGACAGCTTCGTAATCAAGAAAAAAAAAGAAAATTAGACAATATACTTTCTTGTGAGTGCACCTTTAAATTTAGTAATTGCTAGAATAAGAGCACCACAAGAAGAGCTCAAGCTGTGTGCTATGTGTAAGCTTGTGCCAGATGCTATGTTTCTGCCATCTATATTTGCCTTGTGAGCAAGTGCCATTACTAGGAGTGTCAGCGCTTGTTTCCTAGCTATGCCATGAGAAGTGCTAATGCAATGCTATGATTGCCTGTACATGGAAGTGCCATTTCTCTGTAAAGAGATCATATTCAGTGAAATATATTTTGTGTATATCTGCATTAAGCCAAACTACAAACTGTGCATTAAAATATAGTTTATTTTCTTTGAATTGCGCATCACTTTTCTTGCAGTTTGAAAAACATGGAGGTAACCCACTGACAGTCCTGCTGCCTGTTCATTCATCTGTGCATGTGAGAATCCACCACAGAGAGTGAATGGCCATGGTTTTCTGCTGCTGAATACAAAGTCGTCGGTTCAGTTCCCAGTTGTGGCAGTTTCGTCTGATCGGGGTGGGGTGCATAAATTCTCATCTACCAAGCTTCTTATGTGTGTTAAATGACCGCACGTGATAAAAAAAATTGAGCCCCCAGTATAGCATCTCACAGCGCCATATTGTTGGCTTGAAATGTAAGACCTCATAATGACATTTTTATCTGCATTATTTTGCGCATGTGCATGTCCAAATGTTTAGGATCTGTACAGCCTTATACATGCAAAGTGCGTAGAGCGGTCAGTTGTGCGGCAATCTTGCGTGTGTTCATGGGCTTCTTTCGCGCTCCGAAAAACTTTTATGTAGCACATGTTGAGCAACAGAAAGCTGTATGGGGAGTTTTTCATGTTGCCCCACCATTTTCTCATTGACGCTTTTAATCTAATTATAATGTTTGAGAAGTTAATTTATTAATTAAGGCTAATTATGTAATCAGGTGGGATGTAAAAATAATCTGAGTATCTCCAAAATGGCACTCAACGTTACCTCGGTTATGTCCAGCTACACGGCATTTGCATATTTTTAAATCTTGGTTCATAATGGTTAGGACGCCCTGTCTATATATATATATATATATATATATATATACACACACATATATATATATATATTAATACAAACATACTTATTGTAGGTGTCCTGTTGTAGATGTTGCAGTTCTGTCATATAGCTGGATTACTTGAATAGGTGGGCACTATTATGGTAAATTGTGGAGGGATTAAGGAGACTGATTAAGAAGATTTCACTAACCTGTAGTTGATCACCTTAAAGTACTTGTAGCAATTTAGGAATAGAAGCCCAGCAGTAATGAATTAATGCTCATTTTAGCAGAAATTCTGTTCTTAGTGCAATTATGAGAAATAAGCCTTCAAATTCTGTGAAACGCATCGAAGTGTCAGTTAACACATGCCAAAACTAATTTTTTTTACAGCGATTCGAAGGTACCGAGGGAGGGTAAAGAAACGTAGCAGTTTCGAAACGCACCATTGATTGTGGTAGCAAATTATGAGGCAGCTGTGGGAATTAAGGACAGTAGCTTTATGGACCGTACTAAGTAATGTAAACATTGGCTTAATAACTAAATTAACAAGCAACATGCGCACAAATCTCACTCGAGGATCACGGCCACTCGCTGTCAGGATGCTGACGTGATGCAGAGTGACTATAGCGGCGAGCGAAATGCCCTTCGTGCTGCCTCTCGCTTCAGCGTGATCTAGGTGAACGACAACACAGCACACACAAAGCCATTAGCTATGTCGGGTTGCCAGCCTCTTGCGTCTACCACATGTTACCCCCAAGATAAGCTGCGTGCGGCCGCGCTCAGCCGTGCCGTGCGCAGCCGCGGTTAGAGTGGGAGAAGCGATGGGGGCCTCATTTTCAAAGCGATCTGCGATGTGGACAAAGTGCGCCGAGCGCTTGTAGCTTTGTCTACGCTGTGCTTTCGACGCTTAGTTTGCGTTGAAGTGGAAGGCAGCACGAAGGTCAATTCACTCGCTGCTGCTGCCGCGCTTCCTCACTACAGCGTTTTGACAGCGAGTTTCCGCGGTCATCAAGTGAGATGTGTTCATGTTTACCTGTGCACGCGTGACACCGTGTTTGTTAATTAAGTCAGTAAGCGAATGTTTACAAGTTTATGCGGCTGATAAAACTACTATCCTTACTTCATATAGCTAGCTGTCTACTAATTTGCTGTCACAATCGATGCTTCGTCTTGGGTGAAACTGCAACTTTTTTAAAGCGAAGCTTTCTTTGCCTCTTCCTTCGACTTTCCCACTGCTGCTAATGCTGCTGCTGCTGTGGGCTGCTTCTGTTGCGCACACCACGTCGGTGGGTGGTTCAGAGCATGTATATAGATGACAGGCGCGAGTAAGAGAGGAAAGGCGACAGGAGAAACTTGTTTTCACGCCACCGCGTCAAATGTGCACAAAACCCTCTGGAGCTCCCTGGCCGTCGCCACATTAGCCACATTGACAGCTGTAATTATCTGTGACTCCCCTCAGAAACATTGGAGAAACTGCAGCGCTTCCCTTTCTAGTAACGTGCGAGGCCAGAGGGGACGCAGATGGAATTGTATAGAGGAGGAGAAGAAGCAGCTCCCATACAAGAGAGGGGGGGGAAGTGACGTGAGAAGGCAAGGAAACCTCACTACTATACGACAGCGGTTGCGGGGACACAGGATAAGCTCAAGTTCAAGGTATGGTACAACACGTTGCTGCTATTTCTGAAAAATAAACGTCACGTAAATATGCCAAGTGGGCAACTTATGCAGGGCGCGCAGAAGCAGAGCCGCATTAATTAAAGTGCACCACAGGGTCGAGGAGACACTACGGAAGCGCTCGACCATCAAATCAACACTTCTGTGCCCGCCACGTCAGCTTTGCGGCTATGGCATTGCTAGAGGTCGTGGATTTGATTCCAATCGCGGCAGCTGCATTTCGACGGGGGCAGAATAGAAAATGCATGCGCACTTAGATTTTGGGACACGTTAAAGGACATCATGGTGTCAAAATTAATCCGGAGTCCACCGCTACGGCGCGCCTCATAATCCGAGTGTGGTTTTGGCACGCACAACCGTATAATCCAATTCAATGCAATACTTCTGCCGCAACGCAATGTGCCATGTGAGGCAATGACAACGCTCAACCCTCTCAGAGGTTGTAAAATATGACCCACAACAACGCCTCAAGCAAACACCTGTCCCCGTGTGTTCTGTGTACTACGCAGACAAACAGCAGTGGTGCACGCAAGGTAGCGTTTAACATCAACTCACCACTATCGGGTTAGCCTAAACGTTGACGAAATTAGGCTTTAGCCGTCAACATCACCGCTAATTATCGTCACTTATAGCATCCAGCACGGAAAGCTTCACTTACATCAATTCCCACAGTGCATAGGATCTGCATAATTTTTTTCATTCCATCGCTCTCTGCGCGGTCCTTAACTTGTTCTCGAGCTTTTTTGTTAACCTGCAAGTTTCTGCCCCATATGTTAGCTCTGGTAGAGCGCAATGATTGTACGCTTTTCAACGACATTGGTAAGCTATCAGTCAGGATTTGATTATGCCTGCCGTACACATTCCAACCCATTGTTATTCTGTAAATTTGACTGTCATGCTAAGGGTCCCCTGTAATTGACCTAGATAATTGTGTTCTTGCACATAATCTACAGGATTACTCGCGATCATGAATTCTTGTTCCCTTGCCAGGCTATTGAAGATTATTAATGCGAGAGTATTGCTTGGCTTATTGTGCGACCCTGCCGTCACCAGAAAGCCGTGGCAGGAAAACTGCACATTAATTACGTTATCATCATCTAACTATGAAAACAAAAGAGGCTGGGGTGAGGATTCGCTCCTCTGACCCACCGCCACTGCCACAGGTCCGTAGCCGAGCCACAGAACACCTATAATACTTGGAGAAGGCAAACTGTACCTTCCACAGTGCAACAGAAATAAGAGTAGCGGCAGCGTCGTGAACTAAAGTATGCGATCAAATATGCCGATGGCGAAATCAAAATTAATGTCACCATTACATAGTGACCAATAAGGCCGTTGCAGTAGCGACTTGTGAGGAGATGGTTTCCAGCGCACACTTGAGGTCAAGAAAAAGGAGAAGGGAGGAGAAACCGAACAAAAACAAGAAAATGCCTGTAGCTAATCGGAAGCCGCGTAATCCCAGTGCCCACGGGACATATGAAGTAAAGGAATGTGCAGAACGGATTGCCGTAGCGTGGAAAGGCAACACGGGTGGCGAGGGCAGACGTTACTGTAGATGCAGCAGGTTATATCAGTGTTGCGCTTACATGGCGCCATAATTGTAGCTCCATAACTTCGTCAATTCGATTACAATATAAAGAGTAGGGAAGGTATGCAAGGAGCGAGATCATTGCAGTGCGTCCATCTCTAGTTTCGACTCGGCTAAAAATGGGGAAAATGAATTTACAACGGTATATATATCGCTTTTGCGCCTTTAATTCATTGACTGCATTGTGAACTGTTCTGATGTCTTACTTATTCTGTTAGCAGAAGCTAAAACATTGTACGTCGTGGAATTAGCGCTGTAAGAGTTGGGGTCGGGCATATCAAAAGGGTTATTTTAGCACCGTCCAGTATTGTCAACGGCACCGCACTGGTGCCAGAAAGAAGGACGGAGTTCTATTCGAAGTTGCCATAAATGCATGCGCGCGTCACTCAAACGAAAGCTTGCGCACACGCGAACAAACACACAAATCAGAATTTCCTTTTTTTTTTCTCAAGATTCCTTCTGCATATTTAAACTTATGCGAAGCGCTTTCAGCTCTGCCAAGATCGCGCCCCCTAGTTATCTATTTCTTACTAGATACTGTGACGCACATGAAATAAGGAACTTTCTTGTATGGTTAGGACTCTTGTGCATAATGTTTCCCTTCCGGTGGCAGTTGCCAGCCTGCTCCTCGCATTCCCTTTCCTATTAACTGTGTATATGTGTTAAAAACAAATAATAATAATATTTACTAATCGTGTAGCATTCGGCAAGCCAAGTAATATTCGGGTGAGTCGGAGTCCAACTGTGCCCGGCTTTGTAGAATTATGATGAGCCTACTTATCAGAATATATATATATATATATATATATATATATATTAATCTCAGCCTTACATTGAGCACAGCCTTGTAAAGTCACAATGTACGCAAAAATTAAAAAAGGGGTTGACATTCGCATTCTACAGCTCCTCCTAGCGTCATGAAATTTTGCACTGCTTCTTTGCGGTCTATATACTTAGTTGTTTGTGGCTAAACAAGCATCGCGTTGAATTCTGACGGAAGCGTATACTCAACTAGATGAGTTTCGCGAAATTTTCCGTGACAAGAACTGCCTAACTAGCGAAGATGTTTTTGAGATCCGTTACTTAATTCATCCGCACAGCCCTGTGGGGTCCTCGCACAATATTACAGAAGCAGAAACTTTGCCCTTCATTTTTTGTGCTATGTAATAAACCTCGGAGAATTCCATTGCTGCAGAGGAAAATTAGCGCAAACAAAGAGACAACTCACACAGGAGGAAAACACAAAGGCAAGCGCTACCTTACGACTGTTTAATAGCGGGAACGGTTTTCCATTTATACCACATTTTCATGCATGCGCGCAATAAAAATACGGAAGCATCGCATGTAGAACACGTGTAGGTCAAAGGCGGTTGCGCAAGATGTAGAACTTGAGTAAAGAAGTGTTATGTACGGCTCACTTATACAACGATCTCTGTTATTTTAAATAAAAATAAAGACTTCCAACAGAAATTTACGAGAAGCTTTGCCGCTGCGGCACTGAATCGTAGTTCATAGAGTAAAATACATTTCATTTCATTTTATTACCTTAAAGACCCACGAGGGGCATTACATAAGGGGTGGGTACATATCTTTTGGTGAGCAAATGTTAACACAACGAAACATGACTGGTAACATTATTGGCAAAGTTGGATGAGCACGTGACAGCTGCGATTTCGTTGGATAGGGTCGTTCCAGTCTGCTGCAGTACGTGAAAAAAATGATGCGGCAAAGGTGGTAGTTTGGGCACGAGGTCGGGAAACTTGAAAAGGATGACGAGTGCGATGAGATATGTAGGCTGGAGGGACGATGTAGGATGCGCGGCCTAGTGAACTATGGAAAAATTTATGAAACAAGCAAAGGCTGGCATTGCGGCGACGAAGTGATAAGGGCGATAAGTTGGATTCAGCTTTCAACGCTGGCACACTGATGTCGTAAGAATATGATGAATGGATGAATCTGGCAGCTCTGTTTTGGGCTGATTCGAGTGCATTTATAAGGTAAGCTTGGTGCGGGTTCCAAATGGGTAAGGCATATTCTAATTTTGGTCTGACAAGGGATTTGTACGCTAATAACTTCACATGTTTATGGGCTTGGCGGAGATGACGTCTTAAAAATCCAAGTGTTTTATTAGCGAATGAAATGATGTTCGTAACATGTGTGCTCCAGGACAAGCTGCCACACAAGGTAATGCCTAAGTATTTGTATGATAGAACCGGTTGTACAGGGACGTTAGCTATGACTTATGGGAAATGAAGTGGGTTGTGGCGACGCGTAAAGGACAAGATTTTACATTTTTGAGGGTTAAGTTCCATTAACGAATTGGTACACCATCCCTGAATGCGGTTAAGGGCGTCTTGAAGAGATGTTTGGTCAGAAACGTTATTAACCTTGCGATAAATTACACAATCATCGGCGAACATGCGAATATTACTAGAGACATGCGTTGGTAAATCGTTAATATAAATTAAAATCAGAAGCGGACCGAGGACAGACCCTTGCGGGACGCCTGACATTACTGGGATAGGATTGGAGTTGTGGTTGTTAACGGTGACGTACTGTGAGCGGCTAGTTTAGAATTCTTCTATCCATTTAAAGACCTACGTAAAGAGCGGACACTCGAGCCATTTCACGACGAGCAAGCAAAGGTCTGACCACCCGCCAGGGTGCGTAGCGATGTCCGCATCTACTTCACCTCAAATGTTGAGAGGTCATCGTATGCCTACGGGGTTACGTCCGCGCATTCCGTTTCCATAGAGACGTTGATGCTGCGCCGGTCATGTGCCGCTGCTTACGCCCATCCCACCGCGCTTTTCCACGCGTCGCCTCGCTCGTGCTAAGGTGTTTTCTCTTCTCAGGGGAGATAATTTTGCTGTTTCTTGGGTTAAGAACGTTCTTTGAAAGACGTTTGTTATGCTGGATGAGCGTATTTTGCACGTGTAGCATATAGTCCGAGCCGTGGCAGCCGTTTACCGTGCGTTTGATTTTGCACTAGTCTTTTCCGGAAGAGCATATGCGTGACTTCCAACGCGTAGCTCTCCACAAGTCACTCGCGAGGTCTTCGGTTTAAACCACAAGATTTGTTAGCTGTGGCTCAGCCGTACCATCGCACAAACGTTTTATTTGGCGCGGCTCGAGCAGTGTAATGTGCATTTGGGATCGTTTTGTGAAGGATATTTGCCTTACTGTATATGCATGCTGCGTGCGCCTGGCTCGGTTCGCAAGTGATGGTGGTGGTGCTGGTAATGGTGGTGGTGGTGATGTTGAAGCAGGCGGGGTTAGCCTGGCATACATAGCCGGCAATTGTTCCGCCTGATCCTCCTTAGAGTTGAGATCAGGGGTGTGTCACTAGGTGTCGATGAGCCCCGTGTCTCGCAGGAAGGCTATCAGCAGTCGTTGCGCTCTCTTCCTGAATGCCGCGGGCCCTCCGGGGAAAACAACGTCTTCAAAGGTCCTGTGCGTGAGACCGCTCTTTTGTAGGTTGGCGACCATCGCTTTTCTTTCTGTGTCAAACTGCGGACACAGCCAAATGAAATGTTCGATGTTGCCAATGTCACCACAGAAAACACAGAGTGGGGAAGAGCGAAGCCCAGTCTTGAATAACCAACCTGGGGTGTACGCGGAGTCGGTCCTGATGCGGTATAAAAGCGTCGCTTGTTCGCGTGTAAATCCATGAGTCACACAGGATTCGTGTGGATCCTTGTGCATCTCTCTAAAGTGAAGGCGGATTGCACCCTTAGGGTTTTGAAAAGCTTTTGGAGCTTTCGGGACACATGTCAGCGCTAGGCGTGCAAGGGCATCAGCTTTCTCGTTTCCATCAATTCCTACGTGTGATGGAATCCATTGAAACCTTATGTTAAATCCTTTGCTCGTGACACATTTACTTGACGCGTTGCTTGTCATGTCTAAAACATTCTTCTTGTAGTCTGTATGTGTCTGTGTCTTCATCAAGTGTGTGACCCAACATTTTTTCTGTGGAATACCCTATCTAAACAAGAAAACAAACGTTTTTGTAAGGAGCAACAGCTTCCTATTGTTTGCAACTGAGGGAAGCGGCTCAAAAATGGCAAAAGAATTGCGATAAAAAGAGCTCTGATCGCATTAGTTTTTCAATATGCATGAGCCAATCTAGCCTTGCTGAGGTTCTTTGAGTAGGTTGGTGGCTTTTTCAGTAAAAGGGTTGCGATCCGAGAGTTTAATGCGTCTATATGTACGGCGTGCTTAAAAATGACATATTAAAGCCCTTGCGCTGCACTATAGACGACGTAGTTGAACATCTTAGCAGCAAAAGGCAAACTAGAATCGAAAACATTGAAATCGAAACCGAAACCAAAATAGAGCTAAACCACGTGTCTAAAACCTTGAAAGGCAACATTAGCGGTCTCGCCAGCCGCTCGGTAAACTGGCGTCAAGGCATGCAGTAGCGGTCGATTTAGGATCCTTTTGCCACCTTGAAGCCTTTGGGTTCAGCTATAGTGAACTAGAACACCATAGTTCAGCGAGAGCAGTGGGGAAGTAAACATGTCCGCAACCGAGAATAGTAAGAGGCGATTGAAAGATTGGTGGAAGAAAAGTAGGGAAACGACAAGCAATGGAGGCGTACTGAAACAAAGCTCACAGTAGGGGTTCAGAAAGTTTGGTTATGGGAATTCATCGTATGTTTTCTTTCTTTCTTTAACATAGGATATTAATTATTAGACAATATGATAACAGGAGCTTGGTGGCGCAACCCCCACCCCGTTCCAAAGGGGACGCTCATAGCATCCATCCATCTGTCCAGCTTGGCCGCAGGGCTCTACGAGAGTGTCACCTCTTGACCTATATGTTTCTCTGTGCCTAGTCTCCGAAAAACGAGCCTCCCAACCCCAAGCAGTAACGTGGGCCAACATATGTGCGCCCGTGCCTTCTTCCTTGCTTAATTTTTGCGCATGCTTGCTTGAGTAGTCGTTCACCCAACGCTTGCTTTGGCCGATATACACTTCACCGCAAGGCATCGGGATGGCATAAAACACCTCTGGGGCACTTGCCGAAAGGCTTCTCATGCCTTGTGCGGCAACCTCGTCTGCTTTCACAGCAGACTCGAGGGCACAGCTTTGAAGCTGTTCGCGGCAGAAAAAAAAACTAGAGCCACTGGGATGGATGGCAACCTCTTTAGGGTTGTGTTGCACTACATGCTCATACGGTGCAACTTCCAGCCTCAACTTAGGACATTGGGCCTATGCCTTACCCTTCGTGCTCCACACTTTACTTTTTGCATTAGTGTCTCGGTTACAGCATCGCGACCGACAAAGAGAGGTCAGCTGCCAAAAGCTCAGTCAAGTAGTACAGGAGGCATACGTGAAAATATTGGGAAGTATTTAGAAAGATTCCACAGCTACATTGGTTCTCCGCAAGAAAATGAGAGAATTACATATCAAGAAAGGGGTGCGGCAAAGAGACACAATCTCTACGATGCTATTAAGCACAACCTTAGAAGAAGTATTCAAGCAACTATACTGGGCGCGAAAAGCGAAAATGCCCGTGTCCCGAGCATTGGGGGCAAGTTAAAGATTCCTTGGTGGCGAAAATTATGTGGAGTCCCCCATTACGGCGTGCCTCCTAATCAGTCATGGTTATGGCACTTAAAACCCTAGAATTCATTCATTTATCAGACTGGGAAGGCTCGGGAGCGAGGGTCAACGGCGAATATACCAGGAAAACTTCAGTTCGCGACGCGGCCCACAACTCGGTTGTGCGAGAGTGCATGCTTCTCGCACCGGTGGGGAAAGTCCGGCCACCGACCACAAAAATGGGCAAAAGGGCCAAAGGAAGCTATTCGACTTAGGATGGGTTGAATCGGCATACGGCGGGCATTACCAAGTCATAAATGTGAGCTTACTCGTATCCTCACTGCTGGCTGCTGAAGTGTTTTCTGCTGTTCTTATGTGTGTAGCATTAGTGTCTGCAATATTTATGTTTTCCGGATACTTGCAACTGTGTCAGTGCAGTGCGTATGTTACATAAACAAATGTTCTCGAAGCCAAGGATAAGTACTGGCATCACTTTCCTCAGGTGCACAGAAATTATAAGAGAACGTCGACGGTGACGTTAGATGACGCAACCTCGAATTCAATATATAAATATCAAGTTTTTCAGGATGCGAAGTGCATATATTTACGGCGTCTTTCTTGAGAAAACAAGCTGGGCAGTCTTGCACCAAAATAAAGAGCTCTTACTGGAGTATTGCTAAGAAAATAAGGTCTCGAATGACGTGCACAAGTTTTTGGAACTATCGGGAACAGGTCAAAAAACATGGCTGATCCCTCTTTCAAGGAATGGGTCGAACACGAAAGTGTAAAATGTTTTCGCAGAAGCTGTTGCATGTTCACTGTACGTGAAGAATTAAGTTGCAAGTAGCCATCAGCGGCACCCTGCCATCTCACATGGATCCTCGACAATTTCCGCACAAGCGAAAGTTGCCGAACGACCGGGAAACATCCGCCGGAGACACTGCTACAGCCCCTATTCCAGCCACTGTAACACTGCATTGCACGCGCCGGTGCACTGCGCAAACCCGCCAGAAACCACAGGTGGTCGCAAACCGTAAAAGCGAAACCGAACGGGTTGTATGTAAATTGCTTCGTCAACTCGTGGTCCGCTGCAGCGAAAGGCGCACGATTTGCCGGCCGGCGACCGTGTTGCAGGTTTCCTTGGCGCGCTGCGCCCTGCTGGCGAGTTGCTTCGCCGAAGGTACGTGCATATTGGTCCAGCTCCGTAGTGTCTCGTGCAGCCAGTTGAGTTGCCACGCGCTATGCTTCAGGAATGCGAGTGGCAGAGTTCGCAGCGTACGCCGCGAACGCGCGAAGGCGTTCTGATTTACGCTAGCGCGTCTCTCGCCGGACCAAAGCGAGATTCACCCGTCGATGTCGTTGCCTTTCTGCGCCGCTAAGCACAGCAGTTTTCTTAGTTGGTGCCATCGCAAGCGAAGCAGTAGGCGGCGTGTAGGCACTG
Source organism: Dermacentor andersoni (assembly GCF_023375885.2). Lineage (NCBI taxonomy): Eukaryota > Metazoa > Arthropoda > Arachnida > Ixodida > Ixodidae > Dermacentor > Dermacentor andersoni. Next base: position 124,754,656 of record NC_092816.1, on the reverse strand, counting down.
TTGATGCATGTTGAAGCTGCCCTTCGTAGGCGACGAGGCGTGACAGGCTAATCGACGCGAAAGACAAAATATGTGCAGAAACTGCGTCGTCACCTCAGCAAAAGGCCAACACCGCCTATACCAGGCTACACCGGGTTGGAGTCTCCGCTGCGCTGAGAATGAGTGTCGTGATGCAGTACTTCACCTCAACGCTCGTAGATGACGTTACCATCCCTGTCAAGAATGTGAATTTTATTAGAATGTGAAGACGTCTGCCCAGCAGTCGATGTAGGCACCACTGGCCTCCTTGAAGCCCTTGGGTTCAGCGAGAGCAGTGGAAAAGTAAACATGTCCGTAATAGAGATTAGTAAGAGGCGATTGGAAGATTGGTGGAAGAAAAGTAGGGAAACGACAAAAAAAAAAAAAAAACACGGAGACGTACAAAGAAAAGTTCGCAATAGGGGATCAGAAAATTGGGTTGTGAAAGTTCATAGTGTTTTCTTTTCTTTTTTTTTTCTTTTTTAACCTAGGTAGGACATTAGGCACTATAATAGCAAGAGCTTGATGGTGCAACCCACCGCTCCGTTCCAAAGGGGACGCTCATAACACCCATCTATCCAGAGAGACGATATTTTACGAGTTCGCGCCGACGTCACATCCGTTACAGCAAGTTGATCGTGGACCTCGGCATAAAACAATTTCGTGTTAAAATACGAAGTCCACTTGCCCACAGCCATGTAATAGCACCCACGAGAGGTCCAAGAAACCAATACATGAATACGGTGGTCGTGCCGTATAGTCAGAAGTTGCTGGTGGAAATTGTATTAGTGTTTGAAAAACGTGGCTGAAAATGTTTCTACCTAACCACTGGGTAATCAGTGGGGAATATTACAGTTTCATCGCACGAGAGGCCGTTCATAATTTAACACAGCGAAGAAGGGTGATTGTCGAAGCCTCACCCCGCCTGCTTTTCTTGAAGCCTCTGGCTGCAGCTGTATGGAGAAATATCTCTAGAGCACAGCTCTTAAGCGCCCGTTCCTGCGTTGAGCGTTGGCGTGCCTCGGCATCGCCGGCGTAACCGAGCAAACGAGCAGAGCGAAGTATGAAAGAGCGAACGCGGAGCACCACGGGGGATGAAGACCGAACAGAGCGTGAGGATGAAAGCGGGAGAGGAGGCTGCAGTCAAAGAATGAGGCAGAAAGTGGAAGAGGAGGGTACGGTGAAAGTGTCAGAACAAAAGCATAGTGCCACTCTGCGGCGACGCTGCTGGCCACGAGATGGTGCTAGAGTAGCGCGCATCGACTCTTCACCGATGGCATGCGGCGAGTGCGTCTAACGATACTATACATGAAAACAAAGTGCTGCATTAGCGGAGTTCTGCTTACGGCGGCTGCTGTGAATCACGCCCTCGGGTCACCCACGCGCTGTCTCTTGTGTGATCTCCCGATTGGCGACGCATTCGCGCCATACTTCGCTTAGTTTGCAACGTGCCGCACGAGACAGATTGTCCGCGCCAGCGATATATAGCGAAAGGAAGTCACGTATAGAGCTGCTCTCAAATTTCGCATTAGGGAGTATCGTAATCATCAGTGAATTTTTTTCGACATGAGCACACAAATGTGAACTGATATACATCTTAAAGTTGTTTCTTCTGAAGTTTTTATTGCGGAACTGCAAATGAAAGCGAATCCTGCACGTATTCCGCGGCAGTCTAGGCTGCAGACGCGCCTACTTCTGCCTCAACAATATGGCTGCCGCGGCTCCACTCGCTCCCATAGGCGGCTACAGGGACTGCCACTCCGAAAGATTTATTGCGATAGCAATTCTGTGGACACTCGAGGCGCATTTCAGCCGTCGTCGTCGCCGTGGTGTTCCGTATCAAGCCAAAGGGCGATAATATCGTCGCCGAGCGCGGTATGCTCTATGCGCGAGTGACAGCTTGCGAGGGTGAGCCGACGATGGCGGCGCAATCTTGCGCGCCCAAGGGAAGAATGCGGCGAAGAAGCGCGCCACTTCCGTCGTGTGCAAAGCACCGAGGGGAGGGAAGGGGGGGCGTTCTACTTTGGCGGAGGCTGCCTATGACGCGGCCGTGCGGGCTCTATCTTGAAAGCGATATGCAATGGGGACAGGGTGCGCCGAGTGCTGATAGCTTCGTGTGCGATGTGTTCTGGCCGATTAGTTCGCGTTGAAGCGAGAGGGAGCAAGAATGTCAGTTTGCTCGCTGCGGCTGCCGCGCTTCCTCACTCCAGCGCTTTGACAGCGAGTGTGCTTGGTCATCGAGCGAGATATGCTCATGTTTGCTTGTGCGCGCGATACACCGTGCTTGTTAATTTAATTATTAAGCGAATGATTACAACGTTTTACGGCTTATAAAACTCCTATCCTTACTTCGTATAGCTGTCTACTAATTTGCTATGGCAATCGATACTTCGCCTTTCGGGCAAAATTGCGACTTTTGTATGACCTCCTTGCACTGCTCTAGCTCGGTCACACCGCCACCGTCTCTACCAGTCTTGCCTACTAGAAATAAAAAACCCGCAAGTCGAGACCCAAAAAAATTCTAAAACCCGTGATACGAGCATCCGAAACCCCTAAAAGCCCGCTAAATGGAAACAACAATAAGAATCACGTTGGAAATATTTTATTTCTTATTTAGTAGAAAAAAATTAAATTGGACAGAAAAGCGCGTTTCTTTTCATATATAATGCAATAAAAGATTAAATTATCAATACTAATAAGCGCTTTCTCGCGTGACTGTGAAGTGCGGAAACGTATTACGAAACAAAACTAAATATAAATACATTCACTGACCAGAAAACGGGTTGAACTACTGGCTAGTGATTGAAATTGCATTAAAATACGAGCTGTTTCATCTTGGTATGGTCGCGGGTCGTCTGAGCGTATTCGTTCGCTGACGCGGCTAAGTCCATGGTCGTTGCCACGGCTAAGCCCGTAGACCAGTATCGATCGTGCCGATCTTGTGAACAACGTGCTCGGGCGGTGTGTAACTGACGCAGCACGTATCGTTCAGCACTCCGGTGGCCCGAAGCCTCAATTGCAGAGTGGGCACACACGAACATGGTGAGGGACCCTTCAGCAGCGCATGAAACGTGAGACTTATTTTGCGGCACATTTTGTGCATTGTTTGCCTACCGGAGGAAAATGGTTCAGGAGCCGTAATCTTTCTATGTAGCAGCGTGCTCGACTAAATTCCCGCGCTCTGCACAAAGTTCTACTTTGCAATAGGGGCACTTGGTTCGTCTTGCGTCACCTGGAATTTTCATCAACCATTCAAATGGTTCAGGAGCCGTATAGCAGCGTGCTCGACTAAATTCCCGCACTTTGCACAAAGTTCTGCTTTGCAATAGCGGCACTTGGCTCGTCTTGCGTCACCTGGAATTTTCATCAACCATGCAGTCTCGAAGCACTAGTTCTTGTAGACATACCTCCCTGGATTTTTTTATGTATTAGCTATTTCACGTGGCAACGTCCACTTAAGGGCGCGTCTGGGAAAATGGTGAAGAGTGAATTTGCTAAGAACTGCCGAAACTGCTAGATATCTAGTCCAGAAGAGGCAAGGAGACATGGAGGATAAATGCAAAACACACAGTTTGTGAAGGAGGATAATTCCCTCGAACTTTCAAAGGGGCATGTATAAGCTACACATGTGCGACAGGTGAAGTGCGAATTATTGCACCGCCAGAAAAGAAGCCATCACATGAAAACCGCTAAAAAACCCGCCGCACGCAAGTGAACAAATCTTCCCGCAAGGCAGCGTTAAAGAAAGCTCAATTTAGCAGAAAAACCGTTAAATTGGCAACACTGCCAAAGGTCGCACACTCTCAACTTCAGCAAATCGCCACAGAGGGCGCAAACCATAGAGTTTCTAAATATAGTAGTATGAAACTCAATGGCGGAAACATTCACCGCGGAGCTTCTAATAAGACAAGGCATGCATAGTACCTTCACTAAAAATATTCCCTCGTTAGCACAATCTCTCCCGCTAGAGACGCCGTAGTAAGCACAATTTTAACCAACAACCTTTCTCCATACCTATCGAAGCGTTTTTATTACACGACAAATAATTCTAAATTATTATTTCTAATTATTAATTATACTCGTGAGTAATAACTCTTTCTTTTATAGCTATCGTAAACGCAAAATAACGTTCAGCATCATCGATCTCCCACGTGACCTCTGGCCTTTGTTTAAGATTTTTACCCTTACGTTCGCGTGCAGGCGGGTACAGATTAATTCGTTCGTACACTTACTCTGCTTGCTTATTTTGTTTTAAAACCATTTTATTGCGCTTCGATATCTCGCATTATTTAACTTGTGGTGAAGTGACGTGTTTGCGAGCGTAAATGCAAGCCCGAAAGCTAGGTTTTGGTCGTGAACCATGCGGAACATGTCTGCATCGAAACGGGAGCCGCATTCTGCTGCGACTGGGATCGGCAATACCGGTGGGTCGTTTAAGGTTGCCGCCTGGATCGTTAAGTAATATTGGTCAAGTTAACTACAGGTGGAGGCAAGCTAACGAACTAGATTCTGTATTACATATCGGCAGTCAGGACAGTCCACTGTTGTTTCTGAAATAAATATTTAACTAAAAAGAATTATGGGGTTTTACGTGCCAAAACCACTTTCTGATTATGAGGAACGCTGTAGTGGAGAACTCCGGGAATTTTGACCACTTGGGGTCCTTTAACGTGACCTAAATCTAAGTACACTGGTGTTTTCGCATTTCGCCCCCCTCTACATGCGGCCGCCGAGGCCGGGATTCGATCTCGCGACCTCGTGCTGAGCAGCCAAACACCATAGCCACTGAGCAACCACAGCGATTAATCTTTAGTTGCGAGTCAGCGTCAGTGTTTGTCGTCGTCTTATTCGTGTCTTACTTTTTTGCGCTGTTTATCACATTAAGGACACACTCTACGACAGTTGGTGGGAGAAAAGCCGCACACTTGCAGCAGTCCATAGTTATACACACACAATCATGAGAAAAAAAAAGTGAGCGATATCGGAACGTGCGTCACATTTTTCATCTTGTAGCCGTGGCCATGGTCGACTGAGTAGTCTTCTTTTTTTTCCGCGACCGCTGGCACCTTCTTTCGTCGCCAAAACCGAATCACCCTCTGGTAAAATTAAGTGAAAGTACTGAATTTAATGTAATATAGACATTGCACACATGGTGTGCGATTAATTGCTGAACTTCTTGCCTGGGTTATTGTGTCTTATGTGTTACTGTTCTGCTCCAATAGATCTTGTAGAAAGCACGTCTCGCGGGCTCCTTCTGCAGTCGGCTGTCGCTCAAGATGCGTTCAGAGCTGGTGTGCGGTGAATTGCTCACCATCTTGTGCGTGTTCTTGTCTCATCTGCTACTGCTCTGCCCCAACAGAGTCGGCGCAAAGCACGTTTTGGTGCTCATCACAGGGGCCCCCATCTAGACCAACAGCAAGGGGCACGATCCAAATTCACAAGGTCGTTTACACCACGATTAGAGCAGCGGATGCAGAAGTATTTCGATGAGATATCAAGTCGGCGGAGGCCTGTGTTAAGACGGAAAAGAGCGTCAGCCATCATTCCGCCAATACTGATATTAGCTCAGTCTTTCAGGTACTTCAACAAAGACTTTCAAGCAATTCATCGCGTTCAGATGCATCTGCAACCTCTGGACAAGCGCGGACAACGCTGGCCAGAAGAGTTCCGTAAGTTTACCCTTAACCCCTATTTGACAAGCCCAAAGCGTACCTGGCAAAAACACTTAGCCTTCCAACAATAAAAACCTCAAGAATCTTGATTATCGGCAGTGACAGGTATTTGTACGAAACTCCTTTCGGCAACGTTAAGGTAAAACTTGCCTCGCAAGTATTAAGTAACGGTGCGCATTTGGCAATTGAGGCCTTCATTGCTTTTAGCGCTCTACCTCCTACTGCCACACTCACAGGCAGCTTTGTAGAATAAATGGGCAGTCTGTTCGAAGCTTTGAACAGCCCCACAGTGCGCACAAAAGATCGGAAAAGGAGACACGCCGTTGCTTCGTCCACAGAGCACAATGAATATTTTAAGGCTTGCATGCTTTGAATTAGGTCCTGTAAGTTCAGTTGCCCTCGCCAGCCTTGGACTTTATTTGGATAGTGGATCACAATCAAAGGAATCTTGTTGCTGTGACAAGACCTTCAGAAGCCGTTTAATTTTTAAGTATTGTTGACATAGCGGCTGAACCAGGATCCCCTTGAGAATATATTCGGGCTCATCCGGCAGCAGCACGGTTGCAATGAAACTCCAAATGCATACCAGTTTTCTGCCGTCTTCAGGCACAATCTTGTATCAAAGCTTTTCAAGCTTTCTGACAAGAGCAACTGCGAGTATAGGGCATGGGTGTTCTTTCAAGCCACTTCCATTGACCAACTTTAGTCGAACGACTGAAGAGACACCTAGCTGCACGAGTGCTGTTTTTTACAGGATGGCCATCTGAAAGTAGTGAAGAAGCAATCGATGCGCTTGAGTCAAACATAGATTACTATGTGTGTGAATATCTCATGTGCATATTCCTAAGAATACGCAGTGCAGCTCATGCCACGACCTCCTTAGGGAAAATAGCTAGGACCTCACAACACCTGGCCAGTTTTTTTATGATGTTTAAAATTGCGGAAAGAAAGGGCAAAACCGTCGGTCATTTAGCTGTGCCAGCTGAGGCAGCATATGAGTAAGTCGTTAGGGTGGAGGACAAATTTACATATGCAATAGATGCTATTGCACGCCATCAAGGTGGCACAAGTGAGTCGTTCTTTATTGTGACAGAGGAGTCCTGCGATCCCTTATTTTGAAGTTAAGGCTGCAAGCAGCAACTTTTGCAGCTCTATGTCCTCATTTGGTTTCTTTAGCATTTGCAGTTTAAAACCGCGAATTAAGCTTGTCAAGGCACCTAAATCTGCTGCCAGAAGAAAACAGAAGCGGCAATAGGTATTCTGGGTTTTTGACAAAACTAAGCATAATATATCGTTTCTTTTTCGCTTCGACGACTCGTGGTTTTCGGTTTCCTTCCCTTAATCAGCTTCCTGGCCTTTTCAAGTTAATCAATTTGTGTGAAGTATAATTTTTTCTATCAATGCAAGGTTTTTCATTCTCCGTTCTTTTTGGAGATCACTCTTCTTCCTCTTCGAGATCATTCTTCTCCCTCATCCAGACATAAAGGTCAATCGATCCTTTGCTCATCCTTAATACTAGTCACTGTCTAATAGCATGATAACATACATGTTTATTTATTTATTTCAAAAGTACCTTACAGAGCCCAAGGGGAGCATTGAGTAATGGGGGCGTCAGTGAACAAATGACAAGAGAAAACAGATAGCTGTGAGAGCTAAAAATGTTTTTAATGATCACGTGCTTGCAAAACAGTGTAACAAATAAAAACGCTAAGTCAATACAAAGAGTTGTCGAGAAAGGAATGAAAAGTACAATTCACGGTAACATAAAACGCGATGTAACACTCGTGCAAAATAGCGTACATAGCGCGAGCACATAAAGCAAACAAAATTGAAACAACAATAACAACAAAAATAAAGTCATGACCCATATGTGACACGTATTATATGACATGACATATGTGCAAATGAATATATTTGTTATGATGAAGACTGTAGGTTCAGTAGTTGTCTGAATTTATCATTGCTAATTTGAGCAACAGTGCTGCTAGGAAGCGAATTCCATAACCGAATCGCTCGTGGTAGAGCCGAGAAGTTAAATGCGTTTGTGTTGCCATAAATGCGAGTGAGGCTTAGATCATTATAAAGTCGTCGTGATGTGCAAGACGCGCGTTCCAGTGGCAAGTTTGATGGCTTCATTCGGTGAAAATATCTATGGAGCAAGGACAGGAGTGCTATGTCACGTCGGCTACTCAGTGATTGAAGGGAACGGTCGAGTTTTATTTGAGCAATGCTTGACTGGTAGCTGTAATTTCGGGAAATAAATAGACTAGCTCGGTTTTGGATGGCTTCTAACATGCGGATTAAGTATTCATGGTAGGGAGACAATATAAGGAACGCGAACTCAAGCTGAGGGCGTACATATTGTACCAATGCTAATTTATGGATGTTAGACGGGCAATTACGCAAGTTGCCACGAATATACCCAAGAAATTTGAAAGCGTTTGCACATATGGTTGCAATGTGAAAGGCCCAGGAAAGAGTCGGTGTAAGATTCACGCCTAGATATTTATATTCTGATGCCTAAGGTACTATATTTGAGTTTATATAGTAGGAAAAGCTATGAATTGATGTTTTTCGCGTGAATGTCATTAGTTGGCATTTAGATGAGTTAAGTTTCATTTGCCAGTCTTCATCTCGTTACCATTTGGTAACGAGATGAAGGTTCTCTTGAAGGCTGCGAATTGGTCGATATAATATACAATCACCGGCGAAAACATGCATGCAGGAGGAGAGGTTATTGGGCAGATCATTGATGAAAATAAGAAAAGTCAAGGGTCCTAGTACGCTACCCTGCCAAAACTGACACCGAAACTGACATATGCAAGGGGTGACGTAAAATTATTAACGACTGTAAATTGCTGACGATTTGTTAGGAACTTACGAATCCAGGAAAGCGTTAAGCAGTCTAATTTGAGAACGGATAACTTGGAAATTAAACGGCAGTGAGCCACACGGTAAAAGGCTTTGGAGAAGTCAAGAAAAAAGCAATCTGTTTGAAGATTACGGTCCATGTTAAAATGCAAGTCTGTAGTGAATTCTAGTAACTGCGTCTCACATGACAAGCCTTTCCCAAACCCATGTTGGTTAATAAAAAAAAATTATTTGATTCCAGATGATGATATATGTGAGATGCAATGATATGTTCAAGCATTTTGCAGCAAATAATTGTCAATGATATTGGACGATAGTTTTCTGGGGAATTCTTGCTACCACTTTTGAGCACAGGTATCACTTTCGCAATTTTCCAGTCTAAGGGAAGCCGGCCTGATGATAACGACTGGCGGAAAATAATGCATAAAAATTTGCTAAATAGCGTGACTGTATTGTTTAACATTTTTGAGTTAATATTATCGACACCCGAAGGAGTAGTTGACTTAAGGTTATTTATGATACCTGTGATACCATGCTCTGTCCAAAACCTGGACTCAGGCATCGTCTCCGTGCTCTACAGCGCAGCGTCGCCGGTCAGTTTATTCGTTTCGTCAGTCGAAGCGGACGGCGGCGCTCTAAAGTATCAGTATATTCTAGTGTATGTTGCCATGTGCAATTCCCTTTCTTAAATAGCTGATGCGGCATCGGCATGTGTCTTGCGTTATGTGTTAGCATAACATGTGTCAGCCTTTGCACCGTGTGCTTTGTGGGATTTGACTTTTTCTTTATGTGTTTGGCCTTCAGTTCTTGCAGAGCGTTGTAGCTTATTTCTTGAATGCAAGCTTTCTCATACCCACATTTAATTCCTGGTCTCGTTAAGGATTGCTCTTCTCGCTCGGTAGCCTGAGTTTTTGCGCAAGGTAGACCGGAGTGAATGAGTGTAGGGTCTGGATTAGTTGCTATCCCACTTGGCCGTGGTCGCTGTACATGTGCTACGTTTCTTGGTTGTGCAGACCTGTTCAGTTGCAGTGCTTACCTTGAGTTCAGTCTCTCGAGGTAAGCATTTGCTCCTGCAGTCTGCACAGCGATATGACTCCGAATTTGCACGCACAATAATTGCTGCTCCCCTTTCGTGCTTTCCTGCTGCAGCCGTGGGCAAATCGTGCTTGTGGCCTTCCTCGGTCGAGATTTGGCGCAAACCAGCATACGTGCTTACATGGTCCGAAGTATATGAAGTTGATAGCCAGGTGGCCGGAAAGGCCAGCAAATGTGGCTCACCGAAGATGATGCCCACCAAGCATGTACATATTATGTAATTAAACCGAGCATGAATATGTTGAGACAAAGTAGGCACCAAGTGTGTGCGGCACATTAGCGGCCTCTAAAAGAACAAAAAGAGACGTGCGCGTTAGAAAGGAAGAACTCTAAAATGTCGGGTAGTCCATGTCACTGTGTTGGCTGCGGTAGCAGACGGGGCAGAAACTTCGAGGTTAACAAAAAAGATAGAGAAGATGCTAAGAACTGCCCAGGTGAGCTGGGGTACGAAAAATTATCAGTTAGCAATGTAATCCCCCCCCCCCTGCCGCCCCTTCGTATCACGTGCGATTTACTCCCAATTGGTAGCACGCCAATAAGTTTGTCGGCAGTTTCCATGAAAGGCGTAGCAATGATACTGAGAACAACGTATTGGGCAAATACATGAAGTAATTAAGGTTCGTAGCTCTAACGTCCTTGTAAATTGCAGTAAGCGTTCACTTACAAATAAATGAACAAGCATGGGGTCGCACGTGCACAGGAATATAAGAACAGATATTACTCATTGAGGGCGAAGAATCGACGGATGGATGGATGGATGTTATGAGCGTCCCCTTTGGAACGGGGCAGTGGGTTGCGCCACCAAGCTCTTGCTGTTGTACTGCCTAATGTCCTACCTAGGTTCACCAAGGCCACGCGTCCTCTAGTGGCGGTCCTACCTGCACATGCCATATACGCGACGCGTTTCGGCAGTGGCAGTATGGTGTGTTGTCGCTACATAGCTCCAATTGCTAATCGCATTAACGTTGACAGTCATCCTGATAGGGTTTCAGCTGGAAGTTCTTGTGCTGTTTTCAGACCGTGGCCATTCTGTCTGTGAAATTATCGTATTCTAAATTCAGTGCTCATTTAGTATTCTAAATTCAGTTTTTCATTAGGCTCGAAACTACTGACGTTTATATTTGCGCGGGGCCTCCGCGGTGGCGACGCCGGTCTGGGAGGCCATGATCAGCGTGTGACCATATGCAACGTGAGCGTGCGAGAACCAGAAGAAGAAGAAGAAGAAGAAGAAGAAGACGGAGCTAGCGGGTTGCGCCAGCGTACAGGCGAGCAAGCAACATTATTCCGACTTGAGCAGAAGGGATGTCGAAAGCCATGAAAGTCGAAGGCAACGAGGAGGGCAAGTCCGAGCGGAAGCCTGGCCGTAACACACCACATGGCGCGGCCAAGGGCCTCCTTCCGAGGGCCACTCGCAAGTCGCACAGCTCGCGACTTCCTTCCAAGCCGGACGAGTCGAATCGAGAGACGCTGAAAGAAGCGATGACCCCGCCGACCGAAGTCCTTTCCGCGGAAGATGCACGTCGCAAGGTGCCCCACGAAGGCAAGTATGACCAGGTCGGGCCAGATATTCCCACCCCTACTGCTGAACTCGACCGCGAAGCGTGTGCTAAGCGGGACGACCAGACGCACGATGGCAAGCGAGAGGCCGTCCGAGACATCGCACACTCCGAAACTGCGCCTTACGCCACGGTGGCTCAGCGGCACAGTCCGAGTGGCCCAACAGTCGACGTCGTAGGTTCCACCAGCGGCAAGACTGCACGGTCGACAAGCGACGACCACGGTTCGCGGTTGTTGATGTCAAGGGCGGACGACCAAATCCTGGACTCAGGCATCGCTTCCGTGCTCTACAGCGGAGCGTCGCCGGTCAGTTTACTCGTTTCGTCAGTCGAAGCGGACGTTGGCACTCTGAAGTCAGGGCAGTCGACTACTACGGCCGTGGCTACCGCCACGACTGACCAGTCAGTGGGCTTGGGAAGGGAGGCCTCTCGTGACAAGCCGTCGCAAAGGCGTCGCATACAAGGTCCGAGAAGACGCCCGTCGGCCAAGGCGATCACAGTCGATGACCTCAATGCCCTCGTGAGTATAGTTCGTTCAATATGGTGTTTACTGTTGCGCACGCTTTTACCTAGTTGAAGGCGAGGGAAAGCGTATTAAAAATACTTTATTCAGTCGGTAGTCTTGTATGGAAACACCTGAATTATCGTAGTTTGCTGACAGACATACGTCTAGCTGCAGTGCCGCTTGGACACCCCTCTGTAATACGGCCAGACATGCCTTCCAACAGGGTGTTCTGCGTTGTGCCTCCCCTTAGCGTTCCATTATGACGCGGCGTCGCGTCATAATGGAAGCTGCTCTGACTGTTGGAACATCGTTGAAAGTTGACGGAACTCGTCGGATGCGGTGGTTTCGGTGAATGCAGCCAGATACGTCGGATCGTGCGCGGACTCTTACAATCTGTGCCTCTTTGCTCCAATCTGCTGCTTAACTTATGAGCGTAGAGGCGTACAAGTCTGCAGTATGCGAATGCACACTGTAGTCGTACGTCGGAACCGTGGCTACCGCTGCAATGAGCAAAGCATTCGCTCGCGGCATAGAATCTATATACAATTACCATCGCGGTGGCTTAGCGGCTATGGGCGTCTTGCGCTGGAGTTTGAGGTATTGTAGCGGCGCCTGGTGGCGGCGCGGCAAACGACATCTGGGTTGTACCAGCTTGGGTCGTATTGAGCCCTGGCTGTGGCGAAGCACGTTTCTAGGCCGAGTTTTGCGTCGATTCGCACTTTTTTCTGCCCTGTTGCGAGTGCGAAAAGGCTCGTCACTTCTCACAGACCACGTCGACCACGCTGCGAGCTGGCCGCAGCCTATAGTTTAACGAAAACGGACTCTCCGTGTGCCGTGGGTCGTAATGCTGTAAGCAGAAGGAATCGGCGACGCCGATCCGGAGGGACCTAGCTCAGCATCGAAAAAGCGTCACCGTCGATATTGCTGCGTCGTGGGCTGCCATGAACAAGAAGGCCTGAATCCTAACATCCGATTCTATCGTTTCCCTTCAAGGCCTCACGAAGCAGAGCGTCGGGCGCGCTGTATAACTGCAGTTCGTCGCGCTGGGTAAGCGAAACTTCGCGCCATGCTGACTGCTTCACCTGTCTTGAAGCTTGCTTGATTATAGATCTGCGTTCTAAAATTCGGTCTTTTGCACCTACAGTCCCGACGGCAGACCGACATAGCAGCAGGCATGGCTGGTGATTCACGATTCGAAACCCGGCCACAGCGACAATTAACAATTCGACCGGTGCGAAGTGGTGAAGTGCCCAGGTGTGTGCAAATGACCACAAATGGCCGGGTTGATTCGGTGACAATTCACTACCCCACTACGAGCAGCACAGGTTAGAGAGTTAAATGTGCTCATACTTGACCTCAAGCGAGCATGTTGAGGCAGCGCAGCAAGGTAGTATTGATTACAGCAGATCGATTTTCGAGCGTTGTCATTAAAAGCTACATCAAGCGAGCAGCGCACAAGCTCGCGCTGCAGCGCGATTCGCACGTACGTGCGAGCTCATATGCATTCCATCAGTTATTACCAGTTACTAAAAGGGACAGATGGTCGCTACTACAACGCCGGCATAACTACTTGTTTAGCGGCATGCAGCCAACAAAGATTGCAGGAGACCCGCCGTTTCGCGGCATGTCGAAAGACCGCTGCCGTCGCGGCGCGTACCGTCGTGTGCTCGAGCAGTTCCGCACACATGATGTCTGCTTAGCGCTGCTGTGGATTCATTTATAGCAAGCATTTCCTCGCGTTTGTGCGCCTGAATCTAGCAGCGTGCAAACCTTACCTGAAGTTCCACTTCGTACGTGACTCGCTTCACTTGCGATTGACACCGCGCTAAAACTTCGCCGCTTAATTCTTGAACGGCATACACGTATTCGACACTGCATAATTTCTTCTTTTTACGCAGCGTGCCACTCCTGAAAAAATCTTCGGCGCCCGATATTCGCTGCAGGCCGTGATACAACACAACCGAAAGTGGCGGGTCCATATTGTAAACGTGCTTTCCGAAGCAGACGACCGAGCTTGGTACGACCCATTTTAGGACAGAGGGCGCTTTTTAGCACCTTTTTCGCAGCGCCCCCTGGGCAATGCAAGAGCCCCATGGTATTGCGCTGCTAAGCACGAAGTCGCGGAATCGAATCGCGGCCGAGGCGGTCGTGTTTCGTTGGGGGCTAAATACAAGAACGCCCGTGTCCCGTGAATTGGAGGCGTGTTAAAGATCCCCTGGTGGTCAAAATGAATCCGGAGTCTCCCACTACGGCGTGGTGGTTTTGGCACGTAAAATCCCAGAATTCAATCCATACAATTATTACGGTGTCAATGAGAAAACATAGTACAACAAATACGTACACGGCTGCGTTATGTATTCGGGAAGCATATATTGAATATCGAGAAGGCACAGTGCCTCAACAACCGCGGTTTTACGCGATTGGCTGACACGTTGGTGACGCTCGACGCCATTTGCAAGCGTTCTGAGAGAACGCCGCGCCATCTAACGCATGTTACGCTAACCTAACCTAGCCTATCGTGGGCGACATGCAAAGCCCATAATCCTCACGGCGTGACATCAGAGCATCGCCGGCGGCGTATCAGCCAATCGCGTTCAACCGCAGTTGTGAAGTTGCCTTCTTGAATTTCAATTACACACGCGGCAATTTCTACGTTGGTGGCGACCTGTTGTGGCACGGCGATCAACAAGAATGCTGTGTAATGTGTTACGCAACTCTTCGTACAAGAAAACAAAAAAATTAGTGACTTCTTCTTGAACGAAAGTTACGCACATGCGTATGGGTGCTGTTCCGAAATTTCTAAGCTATGCCGTCTTGTCTTACACCCCGCATTGTCACAAGCCGCCTAGTACATTCTTCGGGAGTCCCCTGGGCACGCCTAGCCCGCGCCATTGACCGGTCCTGTTCAGCTCGTGCCCGGCGCTTGCCGACGAATTTGGGGTCAGCCGACTCGCGCTCGGCCTGCCGCCGCTTGCGTTGCTGCTCCGTCCTTCTCGCTAGGCCTCTCGATCGCCAGATCCAGCGGCCGTGGCCATCCAGCCGTGATCCAGCCGTGACCACAGAACATGTAACAACTGCCAGAGGAGGTGAACTCAGCGCGCTTCCGCCAACGCTGGCCTCGGCATACAATCTATTACGCGCGGCGCCGCCCCCTTCTTCTCTTCCGCCCCCCCCCCTCCCCCCTCCCTCCGCCGAGCGCTCCTCCGTACTTTCCCCAGCGCGGGCTCCACTTCTACACCTCCACTCGCCTTCCTCCTCCGACGCTCGCTTCCTGCTCTCCCAATTCGGCGGCTTCCGTTAATCTCGCCGATTTCGCAGACGGGGAATGTACGCTAGCGCGTAAAACCTATTTGAGAGAGAGAGGGAGTGTACGCTTGCGCGTAAAACTTATTTGAGAGAAACAGAGATACACTTATTTCATTCTTTGAGAATACCCCCGCTATGAATATTGCTAACATGTTTACTCCAGCATGCACCCAGCCGTCATTGAAATAAATGTCACGCGCGTTTTGTTTGAGCACAGAGTTACAAGATGTCGCCACCACAACACACCTACCATGCTAAAAGCCTGTTAACTTTTTTATTGACGTGCAGTCGAGACCGGTCGCTCAGGATGTACCAACGCCCTCACCAGTATCTATGGCCGATAACCGCGAATTTGCCGTCATCGCCTGCGCCGTCGTCACTGTGATCGTCGTGATTGTGTGTGCCCTGATGGCTCTCTCGAGAACGATGCCGTCTGGAGCCCCGGAACCCGTGTGCGAGACGGAAAGCTGCGCCCTGCACGCACGGCTTCTCACCAAGGACCTGGACCCAAACTTGGACCCCTGCGAGAATTTCAGTGCTTACGTCTGTTCCGGTTGGTACAAGCGACAGCGTACTGACTACCTCCATTTCTCCAAGTCGACCATGGACGACGTGCGCAAGTCCTGGTTCCCAGCCTTCCACGACACTCTCTTTGAAGGCTCGCAGAAGCTCCGCGCAGGACGCAAACCGGTGGCCATGTACTCGTCTTGCATGGGCAGCCCTTCTGAATACGGCTCGAATTTGGGCATGTTCCGAACGTACATGGACGCCGTCAACCTATCCTGGCCAGAGGCACCAAAGAAGCCAGGCTCAGACGCACTTAGCGTTTTATTGAAGCTGGCGTTCCAGTGGCAGGTCCCACTGTGGGTGCGAATTAGGGAGGCCCGCTCGGCTCGCAGCTGGCGCTTCGCAATAGATCCCGCCCCCTTTCTGCCACTCATGAGACAGCACCACCTGAGCACAACAGAGGGCGCGTATTCGATGTACTGGGAGTCCTTCTACCGCCTTTTGAGCCTTCACCAGCGTAAGATTGACCCATCGACCGTCGAGGCGCTGCGCACCATGGAACGCGAGGTGCTGGAGAAACTGTACGCCGCCCGAACGCCTCAGATCCGGCACCCTGCAGTAGTTCCTGTTTCGAACATGGGCAACCGTACTGCGCCACTCACATCTGACAGGTGGCTCCGCGCTCTCGAACACCTGTCGCTCCACCCCACTGCCGCACCCAACGACATGGTACTGCTCAGCGACACCGGCTTCTTCGAGACACTCGGGAGCCTGTTCGCGCGGTACAGCAACGACCAGCTGCTGGACCTCATCGGCTGGGCCTTCGTGCAGCTGTGCGCGGCGGCGGCCGACTACCGGCTCCTGGTGGCGCGCTACGGGAGCGAGACGGCGGTGGCCAAATACAAGCCGTACTTCTGCGAGCGCTTCGTCGAGTCGTCCTACAGCTTGCTCGTCATCGCAATGTACTCCGTGGCGCGTTTATCCAGGCCGCAGCGCGAATCGGTGGACGCCGGGTTCGATAGCCTCGTGTGGGCCGCTGCGACCTTGGCCAACGCGACGACGTGGATGGACGAGGACAGCCGGCGGCTGACCGCCGAGAAGATGGCCTCGACGCGCCTCATGCTCTGGCCCCCGGACGAGTACCTCGACAACGACACCCTTCTCGAGGAACTGTACGAAGCATTCCCCAGCGCAGGCCAGTCGTTCGCAGACTATTGGGTGACCGCGAGTCATGTCACTGCCGCGGCCTACAGGTCGTTGGTGAACGCCGGCGCGTTCGGTTATGCGGTCAACTACGCGCTGCCCTACAACCATTACGACGGTCCTCTGGGCAAAGTGAAACTGGCCGTCGGTGCGGTGTCCAAACCACTTTACTACGCCGGCGGTACGAAGGCCATGTTTTACGGCGGACTGGGCTTCTTAATGGCGCTTAGCCTCGTACAGGCCGTGGACAGCGGAGGGCTCAGGTGGCACCCCGACGGGACGTTCGGCGACTCTTTCTTGTCCAGGTAAACGCAGAGAAGCGAGGTGCACTATGCCGTTTCTCACGTCATGCTCCTGACAGTTGCGCAGGTGATTGTCACCTCCATCAGGTCACGCGCTAACGCCCTCTCAGCTTGACTGCAACAAATCTGTCAAAGCTTCCAGTAATGCAAAAGAAGACTGATAATAACAGGCAATATATCGACTTTGCAATTGCGAGCGTGGGTTTTATTACATCAAAATAATTAAAATAACTGATTTATGTGAAGTCAAACTTCATGAATATTGAATTTGTCTCAGGTGGCCACTTTTGTCGAGATGGCAAAAGTTTGTTGCGTGCGGAGGGAGAGCATCGCCGCGACACCGTGTCACCCTCCCTATCGCGAGCCTGTGTTATCCGCGCGTTCCTTGTCCGCGCAAGCTCTCGCGTGTGTTGGAACTGTGCCTTCGTAATCGCTATAAAGAAATAATTGTATAAAAAACAGAATAAATTCTAGAGGCAGAACGTTGGCAGTAGTGAGTCTCGAACTTAAGCCCATGCTCAGAGGCCGCGTGTCTCAGCCACGCTAAACCAGCGCCCCTCGATAGCAGGCCTGTGCATTCGGCTTTATGACGTCATGCTACTCGGACCAAAATTTCCATTGGCAAACCCGGCGTGACTTCAAAATCAGTGCTGCTCACTCGGGAGCGTCCCCATTAAATTCTGTGGCAGCCGGGAAAGGTAGCATGACGTCACCGATCGAAGTACACCGGCGTTATACTGTCTAGGAGGCGTTGGTCAAGCGTGTCAACGCGCTCGTTTTACTGCGAGGCGTTCATAATTCGAAGGACCGCCCAGCGGCGTTCAACTGGGCATTGATGCTTGCGCATTTACAGCTCAGAAGTGCGTAGGTGCGTAGTGCGTAACTTTAGCTGGGAGAACCTGTACAAGCCGGCTTGCTGCACTGAGTGGCTAGGATTAGCTGCGCATGACCAGCCTGCGACGTCACGCGCTAGCAGCCTCTCAGCTTGGCTGCAACAAATCTCTCAAAGCTTCCAGTAATGCAAAGGAAGACTGAGAATAAGAGACAATACATCGATTTCGCACTTGACGAGCGTGCGTTTTATCACATCTAAATAATTAAGATAACTCATTTATGTGAAGTCAAAATTGCATGACTATTGCATTCGTTTCAGCTGGCCATTTTCACTGAGATGTCAAAACTTTGTCTTAATGAACCATTGGAAGTTAAGGAAAACATGAAAATGTAAACTTCGTCGCCGTCGCACTAGATATAGTATGCAAATGCATTACAGCACCCTTCCGCGTGAATTGGTGAAGCTTTCTTAAAGAGGCATCCATCCACCAGAAATAAAATTGAATTGAGCAGTATTATTTTAGTGTAGGTTAAACTGATTTTATTTCGATTGGGCAACCGTACTGGTTGACAATTCCATTGGGCTATTGCCGGAGTGCGTGTGAAAAGCAGAACAGTGGCAAATAATAGAGGCAATATGAACAATGCAGAGCTAGGGAAAATACTCAATAGTCGCTAACAATAATAACAATAAGTTTAAGGGAAGAGAACTAGTAGGACCCGGCAAGTAATTCCAATATTCAAGTACACAGGGAAAGCAGTTGTATTTAAAAGTGTCCGCATGGGCAAAATAAGGCGTGATGTTTAGATGATGGTGACTTCTAGTATCAGATGGTTTAGTGGGATTTAGGAAACTATCTGAAATAATCCGGCAAGGGGAGTTAATAATGCAAGGCGGAAACTCTAGTGATTCTGGCGTCGGCGACCTGAGAGTGGTTGCAAGCTAAGGAATGAAAGCGCTGTGGAAGTTGAAAAATCCCTATCGAACATATGCGGCATATGAAGGGAATCGCTTTCTTTTGGATGGCCTCGACTTGATTAATGTCGCATTGTTCGTGCGCGGACTCCACACAGCAGAAGCGCAGTCTAGTAGGGGCCAGATTAGTTATTTATACAACAGTAGTTTAGTATCCTTCGGTGCTGTGATCAATGTGCGGCGCAGATAGCCTACCTTTTTCAATGCTTTTGAGGTTAACGCATCTATGTGCTTGTACAAAGACATACTGGGTGTGAAAACGAGACCAAGGTATTTATATTCACTAACGCTTTGAATGGGAGTATTATTATATAGTTTTGCAAGTAAAAACGGAAGGCGTGGTTTCATTAGTGAAAGTCATAACGACGATGATTTATGTTCGTGTCATTCAAGAAAACGTACCGCGTGATTCTTTACAGAAATTGTTTAGATGTTGTATTTTAGTTTGTATGAGACATTCCTTTATCTTTGTTCTTATTGACTCGCCGAATGCGTTCCCGTGTTTTCCGGTTTCTGCCAGTGGTCGAACGGGTGGGGGGGAAGGGGGAGGGACCCTGCAAGCTTTCAGCAAACGCCTTTTCCTGTCGCCTCCTTTCGCACTGTAATGTGAAAAAGCAAAATAACTAAATAAATACAGTGGACAAGATTCGCGGCGATATCGCCTAAACTTACCTTCTTTCAGCTGCGCCGCCTCCTCAATGTTACCTCCTACTGGCATCTCGCAAAAGACAGGTCTGCGTACGCTGTTAGAAGGCGAACGACTACAAAGTCCCACGAAAGGAGCCGAAAAACGACACCGCTTTAATATAAGGTGGTATTCCTTTACAAATGGCGCGACATTCTCTGCGCGTTTGCATGCGAACAGAGACTCGACCACGGCGTTCGCCGACAAGGACGCGTGCCTGGACTCCGCGAAGGACGCCGGACCAAGCGACGCCGCCAGAAGCGTGTTTCCCGAGATCCCCGCGCTCGAGGTGGCCCACGCGGCGTACCGCACCGCCGTGGCCGAGAGCAGCAGGCCGCAGAACCTGGTCGGCGGACTCCGCGGAGACCAGGTTTTCTTCATGACGCTCTGCTTCATGACCTGCTCGCGCGAGCCGGTCGTCGACTGCAACAAGGCGGTGAGCAACTTTGCGCCCTTCGCCCGAGCCTTCGCCTGCCCGTCGGGCTCGCCCATGAATCCTGAACGAAAGTGCTCCTTCTTCGGTTGACTTTGCCGCACAGCACCCCACCCCCCTCCCTCCCTCCCTCGAGGACTGCGAGGATCGTCGTGTATAACCTGCTGTCTGCAGCCCAGCTGGTGACTCTGTAGGCGTGGCGCTTGCGATGCCAACACCACAGCGGGTGTGCGTGCTCATAAGCTCGTTGTTTTCCACCGCTCTTCGATACTTAGTTTGATCATCGTGCTATTTATTCGCTGCTCGTAAGAGCGGGACAATATATTCTCCGTGTTCGGTATTACTCCATGTTCAGTTCGGTATTACTTAGTTAAGTACAACTTTGTACAACTTGTACTTTGTACAGTTAAGTATAACTTGGTAACAGAGCACATTGCTCCTGTTAAAGCGGAGCTTTAACAGGAGCAAAGTGCCCTGTTAGGAGCAAAGATGCCCTGTAATAGTATACTCAGCGATACTAATCTTCAGTATACGTAAGGCCAAGCCCAGAGTACACCGTAGTTCGCCTAGGAGATTTGAGATCTGGTTTCTGGTAAAAAAAAAAAAAAAATCACGGTAAGTAGCCAACGTAAGTCAACGACCGCTTACCCGCCCTTACGTTAAGAGCATGAAATGAGTTTTATGAACTCGAAAAGTAAATTTGCATCACATCTGGCTCGCAGATCAGTCAATTGTGTTCCTTTGCGTCAAATTTCCGAAAATGCAAGGAGCTCTTGTCTTGGTCGTAGGAGTTACACATATATGTTAACAAAGCTGAAAAATATCACAAATACGTATAGATCTACTGCAAATCGCCGCGAAGCGCTCGTGAATGCGTGGCGCTGTTTAGTGTCTTTAGAAATAATTTACTATGGCCGATAGGTAGCTCGCAGCCAATGAAAAGAATGTGTCGGATAAGTTTATATAAACAAAGCAAAGCGCAGTGGCGGTGAGAAAGAAATCACCTTGGTTGTCTATCTGAAAATTTGACTGAACTGCACTAGGCTGTTTTGCATCCTCACTGTTTCTGACGTTAACATAGTTGTCCCTTCGACTCCTGGAAACAGGGCTAAGTACAGAGCGACGAACGGCATGTCTTAATTGATTGAATAACCATTTATTTGGATTTCACGTAGCCTAGGCTCTGAGGCCACAAGCTCAGATGAAATTAGCGACACCACCTCAACAGTTTATTTTGTAATTGCCAATGCATACACCTTGTAATGGTTTAGTATGCATTTTAGTGAAAAAAATGAAAACTCCAAAATTACCCATTGGAGCTGGTTGAACACTTTAGCCCCGGTTCGACATAGTAAGCGACATTAGCCACACCTGTATTAAGTACCTAATGGTGTTGTGGATTTGCCAGGCTGTGAGACGGCAAAAAGAAAAAGAAATACACACACCACACACACACACGGACACCACGAGAAACAATCGCTTGATGTGTATTTCTCCGCGTAAATTGTCGGTAGTTTTGGTTCAGTGTTTTGAGCGACACGAATCTGAACAGGGGCCAATGGGGGGTGCCATAGTTGAGGATGCTGAATAATCTTGATCTAGGGCTTCTTACTGTTAATTAGAACGTAAAGACACACGTGCCTGTAGTACTCGATAAAAAAAAAAAAAAAAACTACCGAAATAGCCGGGTTTGAAACCACGACCTCAGGCGAAGCAGCAGACCATTAGAGCCACTGAGACGACGCGGTGGGTTTCGTGAGTTCTGAATTGGCCGTGTGAATTGGCTTACATGCGGTTCCATTACCGTTTTGCCAATCCTTAGCTAAGAGGCAATTGCGTGACATAACGTGCTGCGTGCATAATGATATAAATGATTTCGGACGTCTTCCTTTAATGCGAGCTTGCGAAGAGAACGGAACTGCTCCATGCTGTTCAAGCTAATGCGCCTTACATAAAGCCTTTGATTAAAGCAGGTCTTTGAACGTTGACCAGTAACAGATTATTTTTTGCATTTACTCCCGTTGCTGACCAAGCCCTCAGTAAAGGTAATCGGCTTGTATACGTCCCCTAGGCCAAAAAAGAAAAAAAAGGAAAGAAAATAGTAATAGAAAATGTATGTCTGTAACGGTCATAGAGTTTCTAAATAAATACCCTAGGTACCCTATGTGGCGCGAGTGTCTACGAGGGCTCTCCTGAGTGTTGTTGCCTCAACCTACATGGAAATGACGGGAAGTACAGGCTTCGGATTGGCTTCTACCTTTAGTGGTGTTTTCTTGCGGCACAGTAAACGAAGCTATATTAATATATTCTCGCGTAAAATCTCATTTCTGGAGTACATTATATAATGCACAATACCTTACATAAAGTTTGTATGAATTTGACATCGAATTATGGTTTACCACCAGAGCACACCAGGGTTTGCATAGCTCTGCAATTCTGTTCCCGATTTAACGCCAGCGAATAATTATTTATTTTTACGACAGCAACAATAACCGTGGATGTGCTTATGTAAAAATACTCATTAAATATTTATAGAAATAAAAATTTTCTATTGTCGAATTGTGACAAGGTGTTGCGCCTTTGAGCGACATGCTACAAGCGTCGTCTGCTATGACGCCTGCTCGCTGCGAACGCGAGACATTTCTCGCAGACGATAGGCACTTGCCAACTGTCTCGCTCTTTCAAAACGCTGCGTCGGCAGTCACGATTGCTGAACGTCTTCAATTACTTATTAGCACGTCTGCTGCAGTGCTACCTGGGAAGCTTGTGGCCTCCTATACGAGTATGCGTCAATATATATTATGTTGACGTGTCGCTTATTCTGAAGCGCACGCCAGCAGTTGTTGCAGCGTGGCTTTGCGCTTACCTTTTTGCGACAGCAGACTACAGCCAGGAAGCAGCAATCGGCCCTACCACAAGTAAGTTCGTGTTATCAAGTGTCCTGAAACACACATTTCAATGAGCGCATAGACGAACAATTCGTAATGAAGCCCTCAATAAAATTTGATTGTCAAGCCACTAAAAGTACAACTGCGTATGTAGTAATCAAAATGCATTATGCAAGCAGTCAGCAGTCTTCCCATTGACTCTGCATCACTAGTACAAAAAAGCTACTGGCAGGTTATAAAAAACCCAGCTCATGTGTGTAGCTGAACTTTACAGCTTTAAGGCTCACACTGCAAATATAAGCACGTACAAGAAGCCAAACAGCTTGCAGCAAAGTAGTAAGTTGCATCTGCATAGTGATCACGCGAATAGCGACTGAGCGAAAGATGTTACGCGCAACGTTAAGAAATAGGAAGGGAGCAGTGCGTATCAGAGAACGAACGGAAAAAACCGATATTCTATTCGACGTTAAGAGAAAATAATCGAGCTGGGCAGGCCATATGTAAGCAGGCTATATGTGTAGGGCATATAACCGACGGACCGGTAAACGCCGGCACGATCAGTCTTTCCACAAGAAAGCATCAGTAGATGCAGAATTGTGACGCATTTTAATCAAAGCCCCACTTAAAGTTTTTTACAAGGCTCGCCATGTTTTCTACGTGCTTTGAAGGTTCTAAGCATAGAACATGTACTTAGTAACGTGCTTGTATCAGTAATACCTTCTTGTGGCTCTTCTGAAGTTTGATAAAGCAGGTAACACTACGGAGCCAGCCTGACACACTTAACAGACCAAGGTCAGAACAGTGAAATCACGTTCTCTCAACGTTTACGATGCCATCGCTTTCTCGTCGCAGGTTTGTCACCACACCGCGACACATGTCGGCCTATCCGCTAGCCCATCACGCTATCATAGAATAAAGAACCAGCTTTGGTGCTATCGTCACTTCGAGCAACAGAACAAAGAGCTTTGCGCAGCGCTGCCTGAATCTTGAAGATCCGTACGCCACAGGGTGTAAAAGCTGTGAACTAAAGGCGATGTCCGGAATTGCTGGGATTGGGCTGTACGTTATATATCTGTTTGTCCTATATAGCACATGGTCCGAGTAAGCGCCATGACCATGCGAGGTATTAGTGCGGCGTTAGCTCATTCCTTTCTTTTTCTTTCTTTTTCGAGAAAGAGGATCAGAAGCAATTTTTTTCCGGTTTTGTTCGTCTCGTTCGCTATATATGCCGCACTCACCCGTATTACAAAAAATTCAGCCTCCCAAATAGCCGTCAGATTCTTTTTATGCGGTCCCCTTTGGACATGACTGCTTCACACAGCCAAGAAAGGCAATGCTGAAGCACAAAGCTTACCCATTTGTCATGCACAGGAGGCTAGCATAGACATAGCATAGTGATTTCAACTCTACTAGACTTCAAATGCTCGAGAATGATGCCGGTGGCTGACAAAATTATTTTATACTGACTGGCGCTTAGGTGTTTCAAGGTTGCATTGCGTTGGCCGTACGCAAGCATCCACTCTTATGCTTTAGTTTCCACGCCAAGCGCTCGGAGAGCCGGAAGACTTTTCCAGTTCGGGCTGGCAATTCACAGACGCCGCTGCTCTTCGTCGAGCAAAAGCGGGTAAAGCCAAGATAGCTCGCAGAGCATACGCACATTGCGGCTGATGGTACGCGTCGCGTGTTGGCGCAGCCGAGAGAAATTTCCGCACATTGTAGTTACCGCTGCACCGAGAGGCTACATATAGCGGTTACGCGACGAGCTTGTATGAACTGACATCAGGTAAATTTCACAGACAGCGAGCTAAGACAAATTCCAATCGTTCCGCAGCACGCAACGGCAACACGTTCTCAGAGCGCCGCGCCGGATCGCCCAGGCCAGGGAGGAGGAAAGGCTCGCCGCGCGCCCTTTCCTCGTCGCCCGATGAAAAAGTCTATAATATTCTGCTGTGTGTGGTAGATCACGTGACAGATCATGCAAAAAAGCAACACTAAGTTATTTTAAGTAACACATGTCTTCAATAGTCGCGGAATAACTGGTAAGTAAGGAGTTTCATAATCGCTTTTAAAATACGAGGTTCCAAGTTAAATGGATGAATTTTTGCGGAGCAGTCGTTGGTGAGACAGCTTTTTGAAAGTGTTAGCCCCCCTTATTCTTAAAAAAATAACGCGTCTGTCCGCGTGTTATTTTTTCGGAGCTGCATATCTTTTCCTACAGTTCAACTGCACATTTATATATATTACGCCGTTTGGGGCCTATCTTGTTCGTCAAAGATAATCCTCATCTGCCTTGCCCGCATTTCCTGTTTTTAACGCTGCCAGACTAGTGTGTTCACTTCCTGCCTAGTGTGCCTTACTTACTGCCTAGTGCACGTTCACTTCCAAGTCACGAACGACTTGCGCGTTATCAGCATGACAGAGCATTCTCGACAGGAAAGTAGCGAGCTCCTAGTTTTCAGGAAAGGAAGTGCTAGCAAGGCAGATGACGATTATGGTTGCGGGACAAGTGTACACACCAAAGGGTGCAACCATTTTAAGACCTTTTTGTACGAAGGCGCATAACTCTCCGTACTTATTATCACTCGTTAACACAATGTTGTCCTAACATCGACTCCATGCTTTCATAATAAGTCTATGAACGCAAATATATATCTATTATCACAAAGAAAGCAACACGGATCTTGCGCAAAGTCCGTGTTCATTTCTTGTTTTTTCGTCAGTGTCAGTGTGTGCTCATTTCTTCAATGCACCCTTAAACAAATGTACACCCTTTGGGGCTTACCTTGCATTATAACAATAATCGTAATCTGTCTTGTCCGCTTTACCTTTCTTTAACGCTGCGAGCCTGGTACTTCGAAGTCACGAATGGCATGCGCATTATCAGCAAGACGGAGCATTCTCGACAGGAAAGTAGTGAGCCCAGTGTTTTCAAGAAAGGAAATGCAAGTAAGGCGGATGACGATTATCGCTGTGTAACAAGATAAGCCCCAAAAGGTGTACATTTGTTTAAGAGCGCGCTTCAATTCACCTTCAGTCATGTCATACTAACTAGCCCCAGTCGAAGCGCTTTTGAGTGTAATGGCGATGTTGAGCATTCGAAGAGTACTAAAATAATACCACATTTCGTTTTTGCGTGTGTGCGTGTGTGTGTGTGTGCGTGCGTGCGTGCGTGCGTGCGTGTGTGTGTGTGTGTGTGTGTGTGTGTGTGTGTGTGCGTGTGTGTGTGTGTGTGTGTGTGTGTGTGTGTGTGTGTGTGTGTGTGTGTGTGTGTGTGTGTGTGTGTGTGTGTGTGTGTGTGTGAAATGTAATGCCTAGCCCTCTCAACCATAACAAAAAATGCACGGGAGCCTCAAAGCGCCATAAATAACTTGAGTGTCGCAGCTTTTCTTGAGTTAGTTTCGTTTTAATATCTGAGGAGATTGCAGTGTCAGGACGTCACGGCGCAGAAAGTGCTAATGTGGGAACTGGATATTGCGACGTTTTGACACGCTGGGGCTTGCTGGGTCCTCTCCTGTGCTGCTACCTACAGCCGGGTCGGAGCGGGTGTCAGTGCATCGCAAAGTCGTGCTCCCACGTGACCACCTTCTGCATCATGACGCCGTGACACAGTAGAAACGAAACCAAGACTGTCCGTAGAAACGCTATCACAATAAATTGTTTAGGGCTATCAGAGGATTGCGAGTTTCTTCGCGGGCTTAGAGGTCCCAGGCCTTCATTTAACCCTTTGGTTGCCGTGCTTATAGAAATAGGTCAGTTTCATGGACATCTTTTTTACGTGTTGGTAAACATTTGTGTGCAAATTATTCTACTAGCAACATCGTGCACCGTCTGATATGACGACTGATCTTTAACTATTTGTCACATTTGGCAATTTTTCTGGCAGATTGAGGAGTTTAGAAAAATAAAAGTTCGACTCGAGGTATCGTCGAAACTAGCCTTCAATGCTTCAAAAATGCGCGCTTTTGTCCACTCGGTAAGGTAACTTTTAAATGACAGCATCATTGAAGACACAGAATTTTGTCTCAGCTACGTCGTCAGTTTTCTGATCCGACGTATAGGTAGTGTTAACAATGTCTGGAACGACGGTAGATACTCATGAGTGCGTGGTATTTTCATAATTGTGTTCAAATAAAATCGAGTCCAACTTTATTCACCCCCTCCCTCCTCCCCCTTCGGCTCGTGGGTTGCTTTTATACATCAGCGCTTCATTAACAGCGTATGTACAAATTGTTACCAGCAGTTCTTTCCGTCGTGTGGGGATTTACCTCGCGCAAGAACACACAGTGGATTTCAGACCGACCTTCCACCGAAACTTGACTGGCTGTCTAATATATTACAACTTGGACACAGCCTGTGCAGTTGCCCTTATTCATTGCTGTACAACAATGTATACAACGCTCCACATAAGTGTACAGCACGTGGACGCGCCAGCATCATTTGAACGCACGCTAGACCACTTCGCCTGCACAGCAAATGTGATCGAACGCAATAATCAAGTATGTGTTGGTTTCTGCGTGCTTCCTGACCTGACAACCATTGCTTTGCGAGCTTAAACAATGCAGTAATGAACAACCCAGGCGCCTGCTACGTTGAGTAACTAGAAATGGTCACTGCACAATAAGAACTTGGCGCTTATAACATTTGCCAAGCTACTGCTATTCCTCGTAGCATGGGATTGACTACGGCTCATATCGACGAAAACAAATCTTCGAAATAATTTTTCTGTTTTCGCGTGATCTGACCACAGACGTTCTGAACTAGGAATAATTTGTATATTTTGTATATTTCAGATTTTTAAACTCTCAGTACTTCTACTAAAGATAAGATATTATTACTTTCATTCGTTTTCCTTGCGGTGCTTCATTCATATGATAATTAAAAAAATTGTATGATCGATTGTCCCTACCATACATCCGTTCAAAACACCAGTGATCAGGCTATAACATTCAGTGTCGCAGTATTTGTTGGGCTACTACATCTGGAAATAAAAAGGTAAATCATAAAAGCAAAGAAAATGATCACATTTCTTGCAGTAATGAATAAGTTAGCACACCAACAGAACAGTGTAGAATACCGTGCGAGTTCGCATTTAAGTCTGCCCTCACCAAGTTGTCCGCGCACAATATGGGCCTTAGTATACAGGGCAGGCGTTTACTGGAGGTCAGCGTGTTGCCGCAACAACTATTTCTGAACGTTTGAAGATGCACATGTCTTCCAGTTCGCGCTTGGTTATAGATAGCTTTGAGAGAAAAAAAAAAAAAAAAACATGGTCATGAGTATACCTAACATCCTCTCTCTATCACATGTATAAATGTAGGGAATCTATACCAGGTGAACGATATGTTCACGAATTCAAATAAGTTGCCAAAAATATGCACTGCCGTGCAGAAAAGAAATATTTTGAACTCCAAGAAAACACAGGACGTGTGTTATGCAAGCCATACGAACAAGCTCGCATAATACCGTATGGACTTGGTTTATGAACTTTATTTTAGTGGCGGTCACTAGTTTAGTGGCGGTCACAGTAGTGGTAAGGCAGAGGTTACCTGAACCCAAGCGTTCGTTGACCAGTGTAGCATCGTGTGACATTTCCTTACATTGTGGTTATTTGCCAGCGTGCAACAAAATTTTCAGACAGTGTAGCACTGTTCAGAGATAACAATGACGAAGTGCGCTTTATGGTCGAAGCGTGGCGTACCAATGATGACGACAAGGAAAATAAAAATGGTTCAGATCCAACGCTCAGTTTGGAACCTACGCGGAGTGGAGTATTTGTGAAGCGGGTGAGTGCCGTAAGAATGGCCACATACTGCGATACATTTTGCAACAACTCGCTTGCGTACCTCTCCGGTAAATCAGAAAAACGCGGAAACCTACACCACGCGACAAGCGTCGTCGAGGCGAGCCCGGTTCACTCTGTCACCAACTTTCTACTACGCCATGGACGCCATCTCTGGGATGGACGCCATCTCGGAGATGAGAGCAGTTTACAATTGCACTGTGTCCAGGACATGCCCACCTATACAGGTAAGAATCCGCTCGAGCAGACGCACCAAACTACTGAGAAAGAAATGCGTGCAAATATTTCCTTTAATAACTGAATTATGTGTTCGTTGTATTCAAGATATTTATTACAGTTTGTTGTTTCACTCTGTAATTCACTAGAGAATAGAGCAGGCCCCCTATACAAATGAAGTGGTAGTATCACTACCCGTGTGCATTTCCATCGAGCGGCCAGGGTAAGACAAGAGACTATATATACATATAATTGAGAGAGAGAGAGAGAGAGAAAGAGGAGAAAGAGATGGAGAGAGTAAGCTTTTTATTGAAAAACAGAGTGGTTTTCTGGTGTATATTTGCACTCTAAGAAAAGTTTACACCCTTTGGAGTGTCCCTTCTGCAACACAACAATAATCGTCATCTGGCTTGATGCGTTTCCTTTCTTGAAAACGCCGCGCCCGCTACTTTCCTGTCGGGAATGCTATCATGCTGATAACGCGCGTGCCGTCCGTTACTGGAAAGTACCGGGCTCGCAGCGTTAAAGAAAGGAAACGCATCAAGGCAGATGACGATTATCGTTGTGTGAAAGAAGGGGCACTCCAAAGGGTGTAAACTTTTCTTAGAGTGTTGGGTCCTTCGTTTCCAAGTAAAACCCGATACTTATCCATTTTCGCAACCTGAACAAAATTTATGGAAATCCCTAGAAGATTGGCCTTTCCTAAATAATAATAATGAATGTAGGTGTTATGAAACTAGTGAACGCTGCCCACTTTCGGCGAGCAAGTCATGATGATATATTGTTCAGCATATTTTAATATGAATATGGTATATGCGTCTTTTCGCGTAATACTGAAGCAAGAACCGATATATATATATATATATATATATATATATATATATATATATATATATATATATATATATATATATATATATATATATATACCATAGAAACGTGCCAATGCGCTAGAAAACTAATTAACGCAGCGTTGACATTGCTCTGCATTGCGAACGGTAGCATTGACGCTGAGAGGTTGTTTACCCGTTAAAGCGGACGCTTGGCCGTTTTGGTAAGCCATATTGAAACAGAACAGCGAGGTTTTGACGGGGACAAGCAGGGAGAAACGACACGGACGAGCGCTGATTTGCAACTGAAGTTTATTGCTTGGAATGAAGAATATATACCAGCTCCAACCAATAGGAGAAACAAAAAAAGAACCATACATATATTCACAGTCAATCATACATGCTGCACTGAACCAGGGAGATAACTGTAATCATCATATCCGACCCCCCCCCCTCTCCTTCCCCCCTAAAAATGCCAGTTCTTTGGACGTAATCGATAAATAGGGGCTACTGACGCATGCGTCTTTTGACCAGGCGATGTGCGCTGCTTCGATGATTTGACGCGTTAGTTGGTTACTACGTTTACTTAAAACTTGTGTTCGAGTAAAGTCAGGGTGGCAAGCCCTGCTGTCGCAGTCTGTACAGTGGATGCCAAGACGCCCTTTCACAGTGTTATGCACATTGTTGTTGTGCTCCTTCAGGCGTTCATTAAGGCATCTCCCCGTTTGACCGACATAAAGCCGGCCACATGACAACGGAATGGCGTAGGCAGCTCCCTCTCTACAAGAGACGAATTGATTTTCACGTTTGATGTTTGAAAAGACGCATGCGTCAGTAGCCCCTCCTTATCGATTACGTCCAAAAAACTGGCATTTTTAGCGGCTGGGATATGATGATTACAGTTATCTCCCTTGTACAGTGCAGCATGTATGATTGACTGTGAATATACGTATGTTTTTTTTTTTTTTTTGGTTTCTCCTGTTGGTTGAAGCTGGCATATTTTCTTCGTTCCACGCAATAAACTTCAGTTGCAAGTCAGCGCTCGTCCGCGTCGTTTCTCCCTGCTTGTCTTCGTCAAAACCGCGCTGTTCTGTTTCAAATTGTTTACCCGATTATGTTACTTAGGATGAGAAAAGGGCGGCTAAATCGTCTGGCTGGCAATATACGATTCATTTCGTCAAAAGAGCGTACATCCGGAACAAGTAAAACAGAACAACAGACGAGAAAGAAAGTCCCGGCATATGGACAAGAAAAATGATCTCAATGCACATGATAACAATGGCTGCATTGTAAGGTAAGGAAAAACATAACACCTCCTGCGAAGTATGCCCTTGTGCACTATCTTTTGTAGTTTCTTCCTCTTGCTAAAGTCGAGAGAACAAAATACAAAAAGGGATCGCCAGACACGTCTCTCTATGTTGATTTTCTCAATGCGGCTTCCTTTAAGTGCATTAATAATGTCTGAAAACGAAGATCTGTAGAGATTATCTCGTCACATGATTTGCGAGCAGCTATCTTTGACATTACATGTTCCTGGTAGGTATTTCACTTGTTTCAATGGCGCGTTTGTATTCATGAGGAGACCATCGTTGTGGTAGTCCATTCTAAAAGATAACGGAAAAATCCCAAATATTGGGCTGTGAGACAACACCTACGATTCCTTCCCGGTTTTCATATTTAAAAATAACGCTGCCCGCCGTAGTTGCTCAGTGGCTATGGCGTTGGGCTGCTGAGCACGAGGTCGCGGGATCGAGTCCCGGCCAGGGCGGCCGCATTTAGATGGCGGCGAAATGCGAAAACACCCGTGGTGATTAGATTTGGGTGCACGTTAAAGAACTCCAGGTGGACGAAATTTTCGGAGTCCTCTACTACGGCGTGCCTCATAATCAGAAAGTGGAACCCCATAATTTAAAAATAACACCCGGTTTGTACCTCCCGACACCTTTATGTTGCAACTATAATTTTGGTGCAATTGCTCACAATACGCGACCAATGACAGCTGCTCCTGCGCAATACATTCTAACAAAGGACAGCATTATTGAGATTTTTCCCTGGTCGTTGTATATGTACAAAAATGTAAACAAGGTTCTTGAATGAGAGAGAGAGATGCAAATAGCAAGAAGGCTGGGAGGTTAACAAAGTTTCATTAAAATATTTGCCCTTAACTTGTTCTTTTCGTGGCCTTTACATTTTTCATGTCAGCAGCGTGGGGCGCTATAACGTAAAACTATTCCAAACTTTTATATTCCAATTCTGCACTCCGCCCACCGCGATTGGTCAAAAACATTTTTTGGCCACCCCCCACTTCACCTGTCTGTCACGCGACGTCACGAAAACCGCCATAGCTCCCCATCTGATATGACGTGTACACACTCATTATGCATAATTTGACCGAACAAAACAAAAATAGTTATTTCTGATTCAATGCCGTTTGCCATTAGCCCCCCAACTATTAGTCCAAAGTTTTCGGGCTGCACCCACTTCACCTGTCTGCCACGCGACGTCACTAAAACACAAAAACTCACCGCGTCGAAGTGACGTGTACGCGTTAAATATGCATTAATATGCCGAACAAAACTGAATTTTCTTCTGATTAGCCGCAGGCTGCTCCGTTCCGAAAGGAATAAAAGATGGCTGCCGCCGATCGCTCCGACACTCGCTACTCGCCCCTGCCGGAGAGCATGGGTTTATTTGCGTGTAATGAATGTTTTTGCTTGGCCGTGTAGCGTTTTCGAGAACTTTCGGCAGGTTTACGACCTCGCTCTGCCAACTCCTCTTTGCTGAGGATCCGTTTAAGCGTCATTCTTAAGCTTCGTTTACATGCCGCCGCGATTGTCGACGAGCCACCGCAAGCTAAGTAAGAGAAAGCGGACCAATCGCAGACGCCTGCACCAGCCTCTCCATCCGGCTATCGATTTTCAGTGCAGTGGCTCGGCCCCATCGAATCCCTCTCCACTTGAGCATGCTCCTCGCCTCTTGTGAGCCAATTAGACAAGACAAGCAGCTCAGTGCAGGCAATGTTATTTGTTTTTCAAGCAAACGAAATTGACCTCCTATGAACGAGGGGAGCATTTGATTGGTTTGTTCAGACGACCCTGCGGGTTACCGCCCGATGCTTGCGTCGGCGGTTACGTAAATTTGACGTCAGGACATTGGAATAAAAACATATTGGAATAGTTTTACGTGCTACGGCCCATGGATTCTTTAGCGCAGGTGAAAAAAAAATTTTGATATTCTTTTCTCTGACATGACGGCACAAATGAACCATCGCAACGCTTCGTCTCATCGGACCCCGCTGCGTGCTTTGTCAACTTGTCTGTTAGTATGTTGATTTGGCTTGTCTCTTTCTATGATCCAATGTACGACTTTAGAAAAGTCAATGCACCGATGGCGTCAAATGTTTGCAACAACATTAAGCCCACAAATTTCCGGAGTTGAAAATTGAAAGCACGATTTTGGAAATGTCAGTGCGCCTTTCGCTTCAAAAGTTTCAGAATTGAAATCCATGCGCTCCGTAGATTCCGCGGCCTCCGCGAGGTGCCACGACAAGCCTGCTCGCCATCTAAACGCCCTTGAAACTGTGCTCGGATGGGCCTGCTTGCGTTATCTGACTCCCGGTGCATGGGCGTTGCCGCGAAATCCAGCCCCATTTCGCAATCTTCGCGCTGAAATATCCTTTCGGTCGTGAAAAAGGGTATTTTAGACAAAAACCAGCATGATTTCCGGCGCCGTGGGTTGTTTTGGTCGGCGGCGCACGACAGCCCGAACAAATTTCGGGGGGGGGGGGGCTGAAGCCCCATAGCCCCTCCCCCCCTGGCTACGCCCAAGTGGCGCGTCCTGTTCTGATCGCGACAATATGAATGGCATGTAATAGTACATCTAACACGGACAAAATTGATATGTGACACATGAATAAAAAAAAAATCACTAACATGGAAATGCAGGTTCTGCAGAACCCTTGCACACAACGTAACAAGTTCACGTAAGATACAAATTGACGTATTGAATTTGTTCGCTTTGAATGATCTAATGGATGCTGTTCACAGAACCGCGATATCTGGCCTTGATGCAGAGCTTTTAATTTGTAAACTTCGTGCTTCCATTTTTTTCAGAAACGAATTTTCGAAAAAAATTTGCACGATTAAGGCCCTAAATTGAAATTACGCTTCCAACAGGCAATAAAGTTTAACTTTGCCGCTCAAATGCAACAAATTTCATTAAACTCGGTCCAGGGGTTATCCCCGAAAGGCGTTTCTGCAACTTGCCCGGATGTACTGGTTTGAGTGCACTGTGGCTTTTGGCTCAAGGTCACTTGAAGGTCGCCGACAGCGCGAGCTAAAATCATTTCATGCTTAAGAATGTGTGTGCGCACAACGCGCGTGGCCAACAGAATTAGCCAGATCGCGTCCCTGGCTGAGCCGATTTAGCGCAGCGGGATGGCACGTCTATCTGGTTTCGTTGCTTTTGCGGCCAAGCGTTCTGTGCCCTACACTCTTAGGCAAAGTTACACCCTTTGGCTTGCCCCTTCTGCCACACAACGATAATCGTTATCTGCCTTGATGCGTTTCCTTTCTTTAACGCTGCGAGCCCGGTACTTTCCAGTAACGAACGGCACGCGCGTTATCAGCATAGAACAGTTTACACCCTTTGGAGTGCCCCTTCTGATAACGCGCGTGCCGTTCGTTACTGGAAAGTTCCGGGCTCGCAGCGTTAAAGAAAGGAAACGCATCAAGGCAGATAACGATTATTGTTGTGTGGCAGAAGGGGCAAGCCAAAGGGTGTAACTTTGCCTAAGAGTGTAAGCAGGCCACCTTCCAGCCCTCTCACGCGTGGGAAGCGCATGAGCGCCGATATCATGGCCGCATAACAGTGACGTCGGCGCCTGAAGCGTCTGCACAATTGCTACCGCAATAAATAACGTTCGTTCGCAAAAAAGTACGACATTTATCTGAGCAGGCTATTGTCTTGCTCCGCGTTGAGTCATGCGCGAGCGAGACCTGGGCACTTCCACTGAAAGTGTATGCGTAGCTAGCCTGCAGTCCGCATCGACGATGTAAGACTTGCTGTTTTCGTGGCCATTGTTCAAGACTGCGTCACACCTGAAATGCGGATGTAAACACGTGTTAGCATTCACAGCATACTATTGGAGTATAAGTTCTGCTAAATAGAGGACGCGAGTAATCAAACGGCCGAGAAAACTACTGGACATGCATCTCGAGGTAGGCTTTCTATTTGGCTGAAACGAGGATGAACAGCGATACTTAGGCGCCTAATACCGGTGTCACACGTACACTTCTGATCGCTATCGGGACCGATCCGGATCGAAATTCGCGACTGCGATTGGCTCTCTCGCGCACTTTATGCAAAGGAGCCAATTACGACCAAGAAATTCGATCCGGGTCGGGCTTGATCACGATCAAAAGTGCGCCGTGTGACAACCATATTAGACAGCAGGTCTTTCTGAGGCACCTTACGTCCGTTGATCCAACCTTTATTCTACAGTGTGTTTTCGTGCATAGGCCTGAAAGTAGACTTTTTGTTCACTGAAAGGGCATTTTTGGCCTACGTCCTTCCATAAAGGACTAACGTGGTTAGTATGGACTTAAAACTTACTAAATAGTCACTTCATTACTTATCGAATCTTGAAATCTCGTGCAATTGTATTTAGTTTAGGGTGAATTCTGTAATCCTGTATTTTTATTTACTGAAGTATAAGCACATTTTTTCGTGTTCCTAATAAGCGTGTAAGAGAGCTTTCATTCGGGGTAAACATCACCACAACGTAAAAGTGCTAAAAATATTCTGTGAGAATAATAAAGAACTCTAATACATGCAGGAATTATTCGCACAATATGACCGGGATTAATTCCGGATTATATTCAGTGCAACCTATTGTTAACCAAAAGGATGTGGTTCGGTTGAGTGAATATTTGATGACCATCGTCCCAGGCTTTCTTATGCTCAGTGACGTTATCATTTGAGAAAGATAGCCTTCTTGCCGTTTTCTGATTTGTTCTTGATAATATCTGCATCGAATACCATGCCTCTTTTCATTTTCCTAGCTACTTCGTTAAGTCATCGGACAAACTACAACCCCCCGGGTTCAGCAGTGTGGCATGCAAAGTCTGAGAAAAATGCTAGTTGGGACATCAATTTATTTCGCCGTTGGTACTGAGGTGGCGTTTCTCGACGTGGGTGCTAAGCAGAAATGCTGGAGTAATTGTATATTACGTTACAGCGTGTTTAGGCCCAAAAACGATTAAATCACTCTTATTGCAATGATTTGCAAATGGTGTCCGCCTCTTCATGTAGCACAGCGAACGTGTCACAATTGCGATCTTTAACGCAAGAGATCCTTAACGCCTATGTCTCTCTCTATGAACAAACCTAGATAGCCCTGTACATGTCATCCAGCCGCCAGTGCGCGTGCGCAGACTTCACCGATTAGCTGTTCTCAGTATATGCAAACATTGGTAAATTGGTCACTTGTGCTTTATGGCTCTGTTACGGTGTCATGTCCAATTTAAGTTGTTTTATCTTCTCTCTATCTTTAAGCATATGTCTAATTTATAGAACCTACAAGATGAAATGTTGTTGCATTGCACTGCGTGTTGTATTGTATTGCACTATTCACCAAACCTGCATGTTCGGCTCATTGCTGTGGTGTCCAAGTTCCTCAAGATGTCCTAAACAAGTTTTTTTTCCTGGTCACCCGTTGCATTGCCTTTGTTGGTGTTTGCTGCAAATAAGTTCAAACTCAAATTGTGAAACAGCCTAGACAGGGAGCACGAAAAGCACACAACAGTTGCATGGGCCCGCACACTTCGAGTATTGTGTCTGGGATTCCTTTAGCGTTGTTCACACGTGTCACGTTTCACACAGGTGGTCTCAGTTTACTATCTTGGTGAGCTCTAGATAAAACGGCAGCTCAGTTTTCTACCGCTTGAAGCTTGGTTGCATTTGACGAAAGGTGTTTGAAAGGGAAGAAGCACTCTACAATAAA
The DNA here is from genome assembly GCF_023375885.2 of Dermacentor andersoni. Classification (NCBI taxonomy): domain Eukaryota; kingdom Metazoa; phylum Arthropoda; class Arachnida; order Ixodida; family Ixodidae; genus Dermacentor; species Dermacentor andersoni. Next base: position 124,717,956 of record NC_092816.1, on the reverse strand, counting down.
TATAGATGAACATACTTATTACAATCCGCCTCCCATGTACGCCTCCTTTTCCTAACACGGCGACCAGCGTCGAAAGCACTAGTAACGTCCACTTGAGCTGGGGGGGGGGGGGGAGGGGGGGCAGCGTCCTGTGGTACGTCACTCGTCTTCTCATCAATTATCTGTCACTACGATTCAAGTCTTTATAAAGAGGTCATAAACAAACGTTGACCGTTGTGTGCTCTTCTGCCACTGCAGGTTTCTGTAAGCGAAATGCACTGTGTATTTGTGTTGATCGCAGTTTGCACGTGGAGAAAAAGCACTGCTCCAGCTAAGGCTATTACAGAACTAGAGCAATTCTGTTCGCGTTTGATTGAGCAGCTGCGTTGAGCAGATGGCAAACAATGGGCTCTCTCGTGCCGTTATTGCGTAAAAACAGTTTGAGATGACATACACGGTACTCACAATTGCGTAACTTTTTCGAATGACGGCTGCGCAGGATAACCTTTAGACGAACGGTGGCTGACATTCACAAAGTCCAGCTATTCGCTTCACCTGGCAGATCTTGGAACACTCAAGAACGAACGGCTTGATTGGCGAGGTGGAGGAGCCCACCAATACCGCGATTCTCAAGAGGCCGAAGCAACTTCTGGGCACGGATACCACGTGAACCACGTGCCGGACAGCAAAATGAGCCTGTCGACGGCGTGTCTACTTATTCTCATAATTTGTTGGGCGCTGGCAGGTGTTTCCTCGGCCGGTCGCTACAGCCCCGAATGGCAGTCACTGGATACTCGGCCTTTGCCTTCGTGGTTCGACGAGGCCAAGGTCGGCGTGTTTATCCACTGGGGCGTGTACTCGGTGCCGGGCTTCGGGAGCGAGTGGTTCTGGTGGAACTGGCGCGAAGGAGATCCCGCGCACGAGGAGTTCATGAGGTGCTACTACAGGCCGGACTTCAAGTACCAGGACTTCGCTCCGCAGTTTAGGGCCGAGTTCTTCAACCCCGACCGCTGGGCCGACATTTTCGCGAGGTGAGCGCGCTCTAACGCACATTTCCTTTTCCATGCTCAGCAGAAGATTGGCTCACACATCAGCAGTTGATGAGCTCCGATGGCTAAGGTCACTTAGGCGTTTTGTGGCAGTCAGTATGTTTCAGTAATTCGCACAGTTGCATCTTGTGGCAGCAAATGCTATTCCTGCCAAGGATGCTATCATTTTAAAATATTGCTGTGCGGACGGCACACAAGTAAAAGAGGTGAACGTGTCTGGTGGTTCGAGCGTATCCTGCCGGCCGTATCCTTTATGCATAAGAGCACTTGACAGACCCCACACCTTCGTTTCCTTTGTCTTCTAATGCCAGCGCACCGCCTCAAGGTAACGAGAGATGGCACTACAAAGTGACAGAAGCCGATTTTACGTCAGTAAAGATGTGAGAGGGCAGGCGCTCTTGAAAGGGCCGGATGTGTTAGCTCGTGGTATAATTGGCAAAAAGCTCACGGCCGCGTAAACGCTCTCACGACTTTCAGCAGGATGAATTCAGAGAGAAGCCCAATGGGTGCCACTCGGAGCCAACTCGTTGCTGGAGCACAGCGCCAAGCCACACTGGAAGCGTTCGCCATGACATGGGTTGGAGCATCACCTTGAGGGTATTTTAGCAGCACGGCATCCTCAATTGCTTGATTTGCTGCTGTTTTGCTGCAGCATCCTACCCGCCGTATCGTGCTCACCGTGATATCGCGATAAAGACGCGGACCACGCACCTTTTTTTTTGTCTTCTAATGCTGGCGGATATCTGTGCCTTCTAAATTTACCGACAGAGGGCGCTACATTTTTATAAAAATGCGCTTTCAACGCACTACCTCGCACTTATAATTCGATAAGATCCATACACAGCAGACTTTTACAGGTTGCAGAAAGAAAGTTACCAATTACAAATAAAAATAATTGATTCAAAAATATAATTGATAACTGTTACTAATTACTGGCCCACGAACGTGATTGATTGTTTTAACGTTAATTTCCTCCCTACTTTTGTTAACATTGCACAAATACAGTAAATAGAACGAGCTCGTCTGTCTTTATCAATGTGTGCTCAGAAGTCTGGCGGATTAGATTTCACGTAGAAATTGCCACAAGATAACTGAATTCAATTTCTCGACCTTAAACTTGGTTCACGAAGGCTCACATGGGTTGAGTGGTAGCGTCTCCGTCTCACGCTCTGGAGACCCTGGTTCGATTCCCACTCAGGCCATCTTGCAAGTTGTTTACCCACCGTGGTTGCTCAGTCGCTATGGTGTTGGGCTGCTGAGCACGAGGTCGCGGGATCGAATCCCGGCCACGGCGGCCGCATTTCGATGGGGGCGAAATGCGAAAACACCCGTGGTACTTAGATTTAGGTGCACGTGAAAGAACCCCAGGCGGTCGAAATTTCCGGAGTCCTCCACTACGGCGTGCCTCATAATCAGAAAGTGGTTTTGGCACGTAAAACCCCATAATTAAAAAGAAAAGGCCCACCATGTGCTGGATGTACAACCCAAGGGCTAAGAAAAGCCCTTCTACAATTTGACAGCGCTAACTCTGAACTCATCAAGAGGGGAATAGCTAACGCGTGGCTCAATTCGGCATTAATGAAGTCATGCGAGCGCAATGTCGTCACAGGTTTTAGTAATCACATTATCCGATTGGAAGACGCTCGACTTCCTCCATCCGTGATTACGGGTGTGTGCGAAAGGCTCTTGCAGAAGATAAAACGCGGGAAAAAAGTGCAGAAGTCAAAACAATGAACACGCGCGTAATACCACACGCACATAAGCAGGGGAAAACAGGGGGAAGGTGGGAGATGGAAATTTAAGACGAGTACAACGAGAACACGGTGAAAGCAGGAGCCAGCGTTTCGACAAGTAGACTTGTCTTCTTCAAGGCGACATATGGTTTCCTCGCCGCAGTATATAGAGGTGGGGTTCTTCTAAGGGGAGAGGGCGTAAGGGGGTGGGTGCGGCAATGTGCGAAGATGTATTAGCGGCGAGAGTGTCGAGTTGAGAATAAAGGAGTGCGGTGCACAAGGCCAGGAACACGGCCGTCTGTGAATCAAGTGTCAACAGCCGTGTGTCAGCCGGCGTGTCTGGGGGTCGTGGGCTATCGTGTCTCTGAAAGATATACAGTGAACTCTCACTTGAGTGAACTTCAAGGGACCGAAGGAAATAGTTCACTTAACTGAAAGTTCACTAAACTGAATATTCACTAGACCAACATAAGACATGGCATACAGAGTCAAAAGTTTGAAGTGCAATTCATGGAGCAAAAGACATGGCATCCTTAGTGTTAGAAATGTCTGAAAAGAATTTGTACATATCAACAAGTACAAGGTTCCTAACAGTTGAAATGCTGCCTTTCTCACTTAGAAAAAGAATCTGTAATCTTCTTCTGCACTTGTACTTTTAAAGCACAGGAAGTAACAAAACTGCCCAAAGAGTCAATGTTTTTGTGCACTTCTTCTGGAACAGCTTGCTGTTGAGACACAAAGTCTCTCAACTTTCCAATGTACCCTACAACCTCAGCTAGAATTATTGGGCTTGAAACTGGCTCGGCAGGTGCCTCTTCTTCATCGCACTCTTCTTCTTCTTCAGGACGAACCCTGGAAACAGTCTCCAGATCCTTATGTGCAGCACAGGTAATCAGTGCGCTGTCACACTGTGCGTAGTCTTCAAACGAAGTATTGCTATCGACCTCCAGCTGATGACAGATCTCTGTCCACATCGCGGAGTCTATCCTCTGAGCGAGTTCGTTAAACTGAAATATTGACTGTTCCGAAATTCGTTTAAGTGAAACATTTTTGCATAGAATCTGTAAGAAAACTGCCGGGGAGTTTTAAAAAGTTCGTTATTCTGAAATATTCGATAAACTGACGTTCGTACAACTGAGAGTTTACTGTAGTAGGAGGAGCGGCAGAAACAGGCGCTCGCAAAAAGAAAATTAAAGAAAATATAAAAACGGACCAAATAAATAAGCAAAAGAAAAAGAAGAAAGAATAACGGAAACCAAAAAGACGGAAAGAACTACCAAGCAACCGAACTAAGTGTTGTTGCCTATAGATTAAAGTTTCGCATAGCGAATAGATTCTAAAGCTGCCTTGAAACGTTTATGCCTTTTGAAACATATGGGTAACAGCGCAAATATACGACCACAAGAAGGAAGACACGTAATAATATGTGCGCACATGTCTCCCTTCTTGTGGTCGTCTGTTTGCGCTGTTACCCATATGTTTCAAGATGAACCAACTGGCCTAAGAAGTATTAATTTTGCCTATTGGTTGCAATGTCTTCAACGTACGGATAAGGTATGATTCTCTGTATTTTCTTTTTCGTTTAGAACGGAAATTTGACTGTAAGATGTAGGGTTTAAGTTCATCAAAGTTATGAGCTCGTTGGTTGCAAAGCTCGGCTACGGCATATTCAAGTTCTTTAGCTGTGTCCGCGCGATGTCCGTTTATTATGACGTTCATTGATTGTCCCGTTTCACCGATGCATTGTTTCTTAGAGAAGGAACATTCAAGCATATAAATCACATCCGAACTTGTGCAAGTAACAAAGCTGATTTTCGGGCTAGTTGGTACTGTTTACTCATAATGGCAAAGACTTTAGCGCAGTTCAAAAAGACAGTGACGTGCCAGAGACACAGGACAGCGCTACAAGTAAAGCTAGATTTGAGTGCGTGTGTATAACAATTTGGGGGGCTATTAATTTTAATGTCGCTTTGAAGACGCCTAAAGGTTTTGCACCTGCGGTGACAACATGCTTTTATTACGGGGGAATGATGTTGGCTGACTTTTGCGTGCACTAGCATGTCTTTAAAGTTCCAGTTGCAGCGATAGGTAACCCTTGGTACATCCGGGAAGGCTTTTCTCAGACGCTCGTTCCTTGATAATACTGGGTGGTATTTTTATACGATGTTACTTATGTTTGGGAGTGCATTAGAATATTTTGTTATAAAGGCTGGTGGTCTGTCAGATTCTGGTGTAGGCTGTTTCTTCGCTAATTCCGACTGTCTCTCCAATCTTGACGCGACATCATAAGCTCTATCGAGAGCAACTTGTGGATAGTTTCTTTCTGCTAGCGTTCTTTTAAGGTCATTTAGGTGGTGGATATAATCGTGGTCATCGCTGCATTGTGCGACAACGATTCCTTGATTGCAGTGTCGCGGGTGACGACTGTTGTAGTCTAATTATTGCTGGCTATCCGTAGGCTTCCGGTAAAGTGTTGTTCTCAGTTTTCCATTTTCTATGTAGACCATCGTGTCGAGGAAATTGATCTAACTAGTAGAGTCTTGTGAAAGCGATTAACGCTTAGAGTCGGTTAACGTAGAATCGGTTAACGTGCTTCTGACGTGTTCCCATCTTATAAGTATGTCGTCAATGTAACGCAGATAGGTGTGGGGTTTTAAAGGGTAGGATTTCAGCAGGTCTGCTTCAAGCTGTCCTGTGAAACTGTTCGCATACGAGGGAGCGAATGATGCACTCACACACATAAGCTGCACACAATATAAAGAAAGTCGCAGGCAGATACAATGTTGGCATTGTGTTTTCCGTCCCATGCAAACGGGCTAAGATTTGCTCTCTGATGGCGAATAGGCTGCCGGCTACATGCTTCAAAGAAGCACGCCACACGTTTCACCGATTGTGTTAGCGATGTAGTTTACAATATTCCCGTAAAGTGCGGAAAAGCTTATGTTGGACAAACGGTTACGATGCTTTAATGATCGAGCGAGAGAGCACCGGTTGGCGGTCAGCAGCAACATGGGCGGGCACTTGGCAGACAACTGCAAGCGCTGTAGTTGTGTGCCACTCCTGGGCAAAACTACCTTTCTAAAGAAGGCGAAAAACCGCACTGAAAGGCAGATAATCGAGGATTTCTTGATAAAAAGAGCAAGAAATAAGTGTGTCAGCACGTAGTCACCAGGATTGAGTGGCAAATAAATGTCACTCACAAATTATAGCTTCTAATCGCCGCAAAAATAGAACGTGCAGCTGCCTCATTTGGTTGCATGCTCGGATTGAGCCTGTAATGCAGGTGTGATTTAGGTACAGACTACGACAATTCAGTTCAGATCACTGGTTTATGAGCAGTGTTAACCCCCTATCTCTTTTGTTAGTTTATCTCCACTGTGATTACTTTGCACTTAGGTTTAATGTATAAAATTGCGTGTTCCTGGTGAATAAACAGTTGCAGGTTGGCGCCCCTATATGTTGTTGTGTCTCACTACGTCGTCGTCTGCTTTGCGCCGTAACTTTTGTTTTTAAGTTATTAACCAACTAGCTCAACAGGAAGTCTTGAAAGATGTAATTCGTTATGCGGATGCCTTATACAGGGTGTTTCAGCGAACTCTTTTGAAAAATGAAAAAAATTGCCTGTGGAAAATAGCACAATTCTAGTCCATGAGCTAGTCTACACGAAAACGCGGACATTACTTGAAAAAAAAAAAGAAATGGAAACCCATAGTCAATTAATAAAAAAAATCATCAATTAAGTTTGTACCCAATTATATTTTGGCACATATTGCAATTTACAAATTCTAGCGGTTGAGACTACGCGGTATATCCGCTTGAAAAGAATTGTGTGGATGGAACCATTTAGGAGATCATCATCATCATCATCATCATACTCATCATCATCAGCCTGGCTACGCCCACTGCAGTGCAAAGGCCTCTCCCATACTTCTCAAACTACCCCGGCCTTGTGCTAATTGTGGCCATGTTGTCCCTGCAAACTTCTTAATCTCATCCGCCCACCTAACTTTCTGCCGCCCCCTGCTACGGTTTCCTTGTCTTGGAATCCAGTCCGTAACCGTTAATGGCCATCGGTTATCTTCTCTCCTCATAACATGTCCTGCCCATGCCCATTTCTTTTTCTTGATTCATTAACTCACGTTTGTTCCCTCACCCAATCTGCTCTTTTCTTATCCCTTAACGTTACACTCATCATTCTTCTTTCCATAGCTCGTTGAGTCGTCCTCAATTTAAGCAGAACCCTTTTCGTAAGCCTCAAGGATTCTGCCCCGTAGGGCACTACTGGTATGACACAGCTGTTATACACTTTTCTTTTGAGGGCTAATGGCAACCTGCTGTTCATGATCTGGGAATGCCTGCCAAACGTACCCCAGCCCATTCTTATTTTTCTGATTATTTTAGTTTCATGATCGGGATCCGCGGTCATTACCTGCCCTAAGTAGATGTTTTACCTTACCATTTCCAGTACCTCGCTGCCTATCGTAAGCTGCTGTTCTCTTCTGAGACTGTTAAACATTACCTTAGTTTTCTGCAGATAAATTTTTAGACCCAACCTTCTGCTTTGCCTGTCCAGGTCAGTGAGCATGCATTGCATTGGTCCCCAGAGTTACTTAGCAAGGCAACATCATCAGCGAATCGCAAGTTAGGAAGGTATTCTCCGTTAACTCTTATCCTCAATTCTACCCAATCTAGGTCTCTGAATACCCCCTGTGAACACGCTGTGAATAGCAATGGAGAGATCGTATCTCCCTGCCTGACGCTCTTCTTTATTGGGATTTTGTTGCTTTAATTATGGAGGACTGCGGTGGCTGTGGAGCCCCTATGGACATCTTTCAGTATTTTTACATATGGCTCGTCTACACCCTGATTCCGTAATGCCTGCATGACTGCTGAGGTTGCAACTGAATCAAACGCTTTCTCGTAATCAATGAAAGCTATATTAAGGGGGTTATATTCCGCACATTTCTCTATCACCTGATTAATAGTGCGAATATGGTCTTTTGTGAAGTAGCCTTTACGAAATCCTGCCTGGCCCTTTGGTTGACCGAAGTCTAAGGTGTTCTTGATTCTATTTGCGACTACCTTTGTAAATACTTTGTAGGCAACGGACAGTAAGCTGATCGGTGTATAATTTTTCAAGTCTTTGGCGTTAGGAGATATGTGCTGTCAAATTTGCGGTAAAAATGCACTGTCATTCCACTTTAAGAATACATTGTTTTATACATTTAAGCACATAAGTAACCGGAACGCCAATGCATTTCTCCGCAACGTTCAAGGCCTAAGGCCCAAGGCCTAAGACTAAGGCCGGCAGTATCCTGTAGATAAATAAAAATAAATAAAATCTAAAAACTGGTGTCATATCCTGAGAATTCATTTCAAGTGAATCTGCCTTGCAAGCTCCAAGGCTAGAATTTGTAGACTGCAATATGTGCCGTAAGACAATTAGCTAGAAGTTAATTGTTGAATTTCTTTAATTACTCAATTATGCATTTCAATTTCTTGTGCAAATAATATCAGTCTCTTCGAGTAGACAGGCTCATGGGCTAGAATGTTCCCAGAAGCACCCGGCCATTCATAGCTTGAATATCATTATTCGTATCTACATATTATCACCACGCTCTCACAGTAAATTTCTGACACTAGTGAGCAGGAATATTAGTATCTTTTAGTGCCACCTTGAAAAATGACAGTACTGGGGAAGACAGATGTACTGGAATGTTTTTAAGAAATGCGTATGGTGCTTGGTTTTGAACAGCTTTTTTATTGAAGCGTAAATGTTTGTTGTCCGTTCATCACGTCTTCACTTCGAAAATCAAATACATGGAATAAAGCGTTGCACGGGGATTTTCAGGAATATCATAATTCACCTCCACTAGTAGCTTCTTAGCTCCATTTAATATAAATAGGTGGCGTCCGTCTATCCTAATATGAGCAAATTGAGACTGTCTGCTTTTGTTTCAATACGTAGGGAGTTAAGCACAGTGCATGTACTACGTAGGCAACGTAGTTCCGATAGATAGTCTTATTTGTTCGTGTAAGTTCTCGAGGAATCTGCGTAGTGCAATGTAAGGAAATACAAGGCATTGAACACGAGGGTAGAGCCACTTAGGGGGCGGAAATATCATTCAAGGGAAAAATGCACTGAGAGAATAACAGTTTGTGCGTTCTACTTTATTTTCCACTACCCTTTCACCGGCGTTGCAAAACCTTGCTGCATCCACGTCGCCTTATAGTATTTATCTAAATTTCATTAGTTCGACTAACTATATGATAACCTACAGCAGAATATTGACGTCGTTTGAACAAATGGTGACTAAATTAAATGAAAATGAGAAGCGAGTTACACTATGCCTTAACACGAAAAACAATTTGTGGAAAAATATTCCAGAACCTGTTTGCAGGCATATTATTTTATTACTCCAAGGAGGCGTTTAAAATTTGTTTCATTTTTGTTTCTACTATGAAATGATCACATACAAGACAATGCAAACCGGCACATCAAATATTCCTGCCAAGTTTCTACAAATTTTTGTGCAGCAACGAAATACTGTTAACGACTGTGCATTTAGGCACGTCTTCTGCTCCTAGAGATGAAACCAGTTTTACGTAGTTTTTTTAATTGATTCCGCTTCTGGCTGCAATACGAAGGACACTTTTGGCGGTCTAGGAAATATCTTGCAGCGAATCTCCCACCACTCAAACCGTTTCCAATCTCTTTAACGCGATTACAATGGAAATATATCTGTCTATAGCGGGGTACAACTGAAGACAGGAGAGGCCTCGCCCAGATGACCGAAGCGCGGCAGCCCATGCCTCCTCGACGAAAAAAATAGTCCCGCTGACGGGGTTCGGCCCGCTCGAAGCGCGGGCTGCATGTTCTCCGTTGGATGGAGTCACCCGCCGTCCGGCTCATGACGTCATTCTAGAGTGCTCGCCCATTGGCGGAGGTTCGTGAGCATCCGCCTTTTATGGGGGCATGCCGCTGCCTTTTAAAGTTGCACCCAATATAGCACTCCGAAATGAAATGAAATAGACTTCACACTCTGCGCTAACCCTGGCATCATACAAGATGTGGACGTGTTCGGCAAGGGGCGCTGCAGTGACCATAGGATGCTAAGAACTCGAATTAGCCTAGACTTAAGGAGGGAACGGAAGAAACTCGTACATAAGAAGCCGATCGATGAGTTAGCGGTAAGAAGGAAAATAGAGGAATTCCGGATCAAGTTACATAACATATATTCGGCTTTAACTCAGGAAGAGAACCTTAGTGTTGAAGCAATGAACGACAATCTTATGGGCATCATTAAGGAGTGTGCAATGGAAGACGGTGGTAACTCCGTTAGACAGGATACCAGTATGCTATGACAGAAGACGAAAGATCTGATTAAGAAACGCCAATATATGAAAGCCTCTAATTCTACAGCTAGAATTGAACTGGCAGAACTTTCCAAGTTAATCAACAAGCGTAAGACAGCTGAGATAAGTAAGTATAATATGGATAGAATTGAACATGCCCTCAGGAAAGGGGGAAGCCTAAAAGCAGTCAAGAAAAAACTAGGAATAGGCATGAATCAGGTGTATGCGTTAAGTGACAAAGCCGGCAATATCATTACTAATAGGGATGAGATAGTTCGAGTGGCTGAGGAACTCTATATAGATTTATACAGTACCAGTGGCACCCTCGACGACGACGGAAGAGATAATAGTCTATAGGAATTTGATATCCCACAAGTAAGGCCGGAAGAAGTAAAGAAAGCCTTGGGTGCTGTGCAAAAGGGGAAGGCAGTTGGGGAGGATCAGGTAACAGCAGATTTGCTGAAGGATGGTGGGCAGATTGTAATAGAAAAACTGGCCACCCTGTAGACGCAGTGCCTCATGACCTCGAGCGTACCGGATTCTTGGAAGACCGCCAACATAATCCTAATCCATAAGAAATGGGACATTCTCAGAGCATGAACAGGAGGTTGCCACTTTCCCTCAAGAGAAAACTGTATAACAGCTGTGTCTTACCAGTACTCACGTACGGGGAAGAAACCTGGAGGCTTACGAAAAGGGTTCTACTTAAATTCAGGACGACGCAACGAGCTATGGAAAGAAGAATGATTGGTGTAACGTTAAGGGATAAAAAAAGAGCAGGTTGGGTGCGGGAACAAACGCGAGTTAATGACATCTTAGTTGAAATCAAGAAAAAGAAATGGGGCATGGGCAGGACGTGTAAGGAGGAGAGAAGGTAACCGGTGGTCATTAAGGGTTACGCACTGGATTCCAAGGTCATGGAAGCGTAGCAGGGGGCGACAGTAAGTTAGGTGGGCGGATGAGATTAAGAAGTTTGCAGGGACAACATTGCCACAATTACCACATTACCGGGGTAGTTGAAGAAGTATGGGAGATGCCTTTGCGCTGCAGTGGGCGTAATCAGGCTGCTGCGGCTGCTGCTGATGATGATTATAGCTCTCCGTGATATTGTTCCTACTTTGTGACGTTTTGCCGCTCTTCAAAATCGTCTTTCAGCGTCCCTCCCAACCACGCTAATGTGTTTGCCCTTATGTACAGTTGGGATCGCAGTGAAACTCACTGCGCCACCTCCATTCAAACGTCGGACCATCCGTCTCTCGCCTGAGCGCGATCATCTCTAGGAATCCGAGTTCTTGATATCATCGTAGGAAGACAGTATTCACCAGATTTTTCCAATGTCGCCAGGATAAAGGAATTTCGGCAGAACCAATCTCAGGATGACTATCAAGGTGAATGCAATTAGCATTCAGACAATGTAGCCGAAGGCACCTCTATATATAGAATCTGTAGTGGTCGTTCTGAGATTTTATTTCTTCGGTTATATGCGACGTACAATGTCATTGATCGCCCCATTTCTCTGTGGCCTTTGCTCGCTGCGGTCGGCCGTCACCATGAGGATAGGATGACGGCGATATGCCGACGACACGGCGACGACCGTAAAAATTACGAGGATGCAATGACGTCGCTGGAATGACGAAGGCGGTGCGGAGACAGCGCCATGACGACTATGATACGGCGATTCTGAAGTAATGACGATGTTGTAATGAGGGCGTAGTTAACTTTTTGAAACGATGGTGGCGGTACGACAGCGTTACGAGGACGGCATGACTACAACGGGATTGAGATGACTGTATGACGAAGATGGAACCATCGCGGGCGAACGGGCGGGCGGGCGGGCGGGCGGGCGGGCGGGCAGGCAGGCAGATAGATAGATAGATAGATAGATAGATAGATAGATAGATAGATAGATAGATAGATAGATAGATAGATAGATAGATAGATAGATAGATAGATAGATAGATAGATAGATAGATAGAAGGTGCCTGAAGTAGGCAAACAATCGTAATGGAATTAAAATAGGGGGGCGTGTGTGTGGGCGATTACTGATTCGATTTTCCCTCTGACCGAAGAGCGCCGCTGATGTGCACTAGCCTGTGCAAAGTACCGATGCTGTGTAGTGGCATGCCTGCCCCGACTTTCCGAGAAACCGACAAACACCACTGGCCAAAAATTTTCATAGGTGCTGCAGGTTTTTTAAATTCTGAAACGGGCACTAAAGGCCGATACTAAGTCAAGCTAAATTGATAGATCAGTGCCAGAGAATCTCTAAGGCGTCAATATTATCGGGAACAGAGCCTTAATAATCGAGAAATTTAGGTAAATGCAGGAAATCGTTAGAGACTCTCCCGGGACATTCAAGCACTTGCCCGATGACGAAAGTACTCCTCAGTTAAGTTCCGTCGCTAGTACTCAACTACTCGTTGCGAAAAACATCATTGTATTGTAAGATGAAATAAAATGCTATATACTTGTCAAGTTGTATTTCATTTTTAGAAAGAACACATTGAAATTACCCTTGACAATGACGCGGGAGGCCGAAAGGTTTCGTTTTCGATCGTCTCTGCGCCTACCACGCTTTCGCGTTTCAGTAGTTCGTTATCGCGTAATGCTGCGCTGGTTTTGCTCGCTCATGAAACTCGCACAAACTGCAAGGAACAGAGAATTTAACTTCCGTGTGAGGTCGCGGAATGCCCAAACAGTCTACGCTTGACCAAAAAGCAGCTACAGCGGCGAATCCACCGCTCTGTCTAGGCTCGGTACCGCCGTGTGTTGGGCGCCGTTACTCACCGACGGCAGCAAAGGGTGGTGATGGCGTATGCAACGTCACCACTCCCCCGGTTGGGATCCGGGAGATCTGAATTTCGAAAAAAGGTATTCGTACCCTTCAGATGCAATTTTCTCGTAAACAGTCTTTTCTAGGCACGAAACAATCATTGCGAGGTTTCTGGAATGATATTCAAACAGTCCACGCCGACTTGGTATTTGCCTTCAGCGTACCTTTAAGTCTTGTGTCTGTCCGGCTGCAACTCGCGCGGCCGTATCTTGAGAGTGACCGGCGTTGGGGGCTGAGTCTTAGTACGTAGCGCCGACTTACCAAGACCTTTCCACTTTTTGTGCGTGCTGTGTGTCCTCGGCGCTCGCTTTGCGTTGAAGCGATAGACAGCACGAATGTCATTTCGCTCGCTGCTGCTGCCGCGTTTCCTCACGCCAGCGTTTACACGGCGAGTTTCCGCAGTCATCGAGTGTGATGTGCTCATGTTTGCTGTGCGCGCTGACACCACGCTTATTATTTAGTTAGCAAGTGAATGTTTACAACTTGACACGGCCGATAAGAGTGCTATCCTTACTTGGTACGGCTGTCTGCTAATTAGCTGTCGCAATGGAACGATCGCCTTTCAGGCGAAACGCAGCCTCGTCTTTCGGGCGAAACTGCGCTTTTTTTTTTTAAATGCCAGCGTCGAAATTACTCGCGCTAGCTATCATCGTCGATCTCTTGTTATGAAGCGCAGCGAGGCGGCGTTTTTTTTAAGTGACGGACTGGATGACTCGGGTACAGCGCTTTCCGTATTTTTGGAGATGTACACGAAACTCTTCCAACGGGGCGATGAAAAGAGGATATGTCAAGCACGGTGTACATCATTTATAAAAAACTGTTGACATTTTCTTGAAGCAGTCTGCTATAACCGCTGAGAAAGTCGCAAAGGCGAATTCATACATCCAGCCGCCTCTCCAAGTGAGTGCAAAAAAGAAGATATTTGCTGTTACTGGTGTATGCGTTCTGTGTTGCTGCGTCATGCTTTGTGGCTGAGTAATATTGAACATGTGACATTCAAAATAGCATTAATTTTTTTTTCTTTTTTGCCATTAAGAGGAGGAAGCAACTAGAGGCATTAATACCCTACCTGATGTCCCTGCGTCCGAACAAAAACATGCATTTGTCAACCTACGAGATGTGTGTTTGACGCAGGGTCACGTAGTCAACTAATAAGTGTTTCTATTGTGAATTTGCTAATGTAATCTTCGCCTTATATAAACTTAAGAATTCATCAAGAAACGTGCGCACACTCTACACATATGCACAAATATACGCACACCTTTTTGTCTTGCGATACTGGCGAGCCTTACTTACCCTGTAATCACTGCTGACTCATACAAGACGCATATGCCTTCTTCAGGTCGGGTGCACGGTACGTGGTGCTGACAAGCAAGCACCACGATGGCTTCACCCTGTGGCCCTCGAACGTCTCGTGGAACTGGAACGCCCAAGATGTGGGGCCGCATCGGGACCTGGTGGGGGACGTGGCCGCTGCCGTCAGGCGCCGCGGAGGGATGCGGTTCGGCCTGTACCACTCTTTGATGGACTGGTATCACCCGCTCTTCCAGGCCGACAACGCAACGGGGTTTTTGACTGCTTCGTTTCCGCCAGCCAAGACCCTTCCGGAACTCCTGGAGATTGTGAATAGGTTAGCCTTGTGTCGACATTTACGGTGCTCAGTTGACGTAGCATTTCATTATCATCATCATCAGCCTATTTTATGTCCACTGTAGGACGAAGGCCTCTCCCTGCGATCTCCAATTAGCCCTGTCCCGCGCCAACTGATTCCAACTTGCGCCTGCCGAATTCCTAATTTCATCACCTCACCTAGTTTTCTGCCGTCTTCGACTGCGCTTCCCTTCTCTTGGCACCTATTCTGTAACTCTAATGGTTCACCGGCTACCTATCCTACTCATTACATGGCCTGCCCAGCTCCATGTTTTTTTTTTAATGTGAATTAGCGTATTGGTTACCCCCGTTTACTCTCTGATCCACACCGCTCTTTTCCTGTCTCTTAACGTTCTTAACATTCTACGTTCCATCGCATTTTGCGCGGTCCTTAACTTGTTCTGGCGCTTCCTTGTCAACCTCCAAGTTTCTGCCCCATAGGTAACGTTTCATCGGTCACGTAATATTAGGTCTACAGAATAAGCGGATACCACACTCATATTCATTCACCAATATTTTCGCACGCTATGTACTCACTGAACTCAGGTGCACTCACACTTGTCGGCACAGACGCGCGTTCCTACTCATGCCCATTCCATGGTCCCAACACTCATTCACGCTTACTGGAACCCAGCCATGCTCATACGTCCATTCCCACTTGCGCGCACTCACTCACGCGCATACTCATGTCTACTCACGCTCGCTAAACAGCCACTGACATTCACGCACACTGAGAATCGGCGTCACTGACATTAGTTCAGACTCACGTTGGCCGGCACTCACTCCCGTTCATGCTCACGTCCACTCACATCCTTTGCCACTCACTAACACTCTATGTCACGCCTGGGAAATGAGCGTGAAGCAAGTATGAGTCAGTGTACTCGTGAGTCAGTATACCTAAAGCCGCTTTAACTTGGTAAAGTAGCGACAGGCCTTGAAGAGTGCCGCCTTCTCGCGCGCCCTCACCGAGGCCAACGCCGCGTCGCTGTTGGCCTACTGGCGTCACGTAGGACTTCGCGCCGGCTTCGTTTGTTCAAATATATATTACGGTCTTAAACCAGCTGCTATTGTCATAAATACTAGTAAAAGAAGCATAAATGACTTAATTAAAACATAAGTATTTTGAGAACAAGGATAACGGAATAAGGAAAAAAAGAGAGTAGCCTAATTGCAGATTTTCAGTGACATTCAAAGACCTGATCATTCGGACATATAATATTTCCGGAGTTCTTTAAATTTACATATTTCCAGCTGTATATTTTCTCTATTCAGTTTATTTAATAATCTCGGTAACTGATTTTCCAGTGTTGGAAGTCCATAGGTCGTGCGGTATGTTTTTACATTCCAGTATTCGTTGTAACGGGTGACATGGCTAGGGGCGTCACTACGTAAGTTCGCTAACTGTTTTAAGAATCTTGGCCACGGCGGCCGCATTTCGATGGGGGCGAAATGTGAAAACATCCGTGTACTTAGATTTAGGTGCACGTTAAAGAACCTCAGGTGGTCTAAATTTCCGGAGTCCCCCACTACGACGTGCCTCAATGAGATCGTGATTTTGGCACGTAAAACCCCATAATTTAATATCTTTTTCCGCTTTGTCAAGAAGGATTACCAGTGAAGCTGTGTATGTCGGCCCCTTTAATGGCGAACTGCAACTCCGCCGCGGGTCGGCCCGGTATTGCACTGGTTTTGGGGTCGGCTCACTTATGGGGAGTGTCTAACGCGTGCGTCACCTCCGCCGCGGGTCGGCCCGGCATTGCAATATCTACGGGATTCTTTTTCTACACGCGGATAAGATAGTGGGGAAAGTAGCCGTTAGCAGCGTGGCTGTAAAAAATGTTGCAGTTTTGCCCGAAAGACGAAACATCCATTGCCATGGAAAATTTGTAAATCGCTATGCGAAGTAAGGATAGCAGTTTTATGGGCCGTACAAACTTGTAAGCATTCGCTAACTCACTAAATTAACAAGTACGGTGTCACGCGCGCACAGGTAAACATGAACACATCTGCCTCGATGGTCTCAAAATGCTGGAGTGAAGAATCGCGGCAGCACCAGCGAGCAAATTGCCTTCGTGCATCTCTCGCTTCAACGCAAACGAAACGTCGAAAGCGCAGCGCATATGAAGTTACCGGCACTACGCGCACTCTGCGAACATCGGAGCTGGATTTGCAGGTGCGGCCCGCGCGGGCGCGCATTCTGGCCACGTCGCACATCGCTTTCAAGATACGGCAGCCGCACGGCCGCGCCGTAAGCAGCAGCCGCCGGAGAACATTCAGCCGCGTTCGCTGGCTCACGCTCGCAAGCTTTCACTCGCACGTGCAGCATACGGCGCGGGGTGACGATTTTATCGCTCTTGGACTTTACACGGAACCTCACGGCGACGCCAGAAATGCGCCTGGAGTGTCCATATAACTGTTATCGCAATAAAAAGCTCTTCGCGATACCTTCTGGCAAGCGCGACAGGTTAAGACGTGGGTTCAACGAATTAGGAGGGAGAACTGCGAAATGAGCGTGAAGCAAATATGAGCAAGTAAGTTGCGAGTCTCTCATTGTATAGCATGCGTCGATGCTTGCGTAATTTGCGGCAGGCCATAACGTAACAGATTATTTACTAGCCTTGTTTAGATCTAAGCCAATAGCTCTGTTTGACCCTTTCGTTCGTGTTCTTCGTTGGCGGTCGACCGTGAAGTTGCGGTAAAAGGCAACGATGAAAAGCGTGCGGGCTCTCCCGAAACGGAGTTACGGGACGCGTTCTTAGCCGAACGACATAATCATAGGTCTTTGAGATGTACGAGCGAATTCGCGCGAGATCTAAAGTGTGTTAAGGAGAAACTGTGGCAGTGGAGCGCTCGCTAAGAAAACGCACGGTGGCCCACTCGCTGCCTGGCTCGTTTCACTTCGTCATAACTTCACTAAAGGCATACCTCGCAAATGTTATTTCGAAGCGAGCGCAATCTTCTCAATGCATGCACCTCTAAATTACTGATGGTACAACTCCGCTCGCGACGTGAAGTGCGTCCCTTCGTGCACGATGAAATGTTACTAGAGATCAGTCACTAACCTGACGGACTAACAATAATTTACTCAATGTAAGCTCACTATGCTCTTGTTACCGCGTTCCAGTTCGCGAACGAATGCTAAAAAACTGATTTCATTTTCTATTTACGCAGAATCAATCAATCAATCAATCAATCAATCAATCAATCAATCAATCAATCAATCAATCAATCAATCAATCAATCAATCAATCAATTAATTAATTAATCATTTCAATATCAAAGACATTTGGTGGGTACAGACAAAAAGCCATTCATTAGGCTTGACGAGGTCTGCACCCCCGAATATTCGCAGACAAGGCGCATAACAAATGCAGCACGCCAACATAAATAAACTTTTTTTTTTTTTTCTTTATTGCCTTTTCACAAACGCAAACAAGAAGATCAAATACACGACATGTACATATTCTAAAAACACCAGCCACAGCTCGGCCAGTGTAAGGTGTTCAAAAGGGCTTCACAGAAGCCAATTGGTTTATTTATGTTGGCCTAATGGCTTCCTGTACTAGGCCAACATAAATAAACCGAACAGTGTACAGAAGTCAGGTGTGTATATATATATATATATATATATATATATATATATATTACGGTCTTAGATCAGCTGCTATTGTCATCAATACTAGTAAAAGAAGCATAACAACAAATTTCTGTGTAGATACAAACAATAAAATAAGAAAGAAATACGCTTGAGCACACGACAGGGTCACATGAGTACATGAATACTGCATGAGATTACGCATTCTATTGCGAAAGCAAAAAGCACCGATAAATAGAACGTCGCAGCAAAGCAAAGAAGACAATTAGGTGTGGCATGGTGTTATATTTGGAACTCTGGATTATTAAGCAGCGCAGGTATCTGGTATTTTAACATCTGAGTGCCGTACTTTGTACGTGTTCTAGGCACCTTCCAAAGCTCACGCATTCTCAATGTGCGGGCATGCTCAAGCCGGCGTACTCCGGACAATGCAGTAAGAAATGAATTGTTATTTTTCACTTCCGATTTATACCGTTTATTTAACATTATAGGGTAAAGCTCATTTACTGGTTATAGATTTAGGGCCTTAAATATTGGTTCCGGGTGTGTGTCGTATGCAGCATTAACGATGTTGCGAAGGGCTTTCTTTTGAAGTTTATGTAGTTTCTGAGTGTTTGTGTTGTCGTGCCCCAGACTAAATAGCAGTACGATAATTTCTACAAAAACAGGGATATACTTTTATATTCTGAGGCAAGGTGTGGCGATATTTGCACAAAACCGCTACAGTTTTTGAAAGTTTATTTAATGTTTCATTTACTTGAACTGTGCACGTCATGTGTTCTTCAAAAACGACGCCAAGACTTTTAGCTTCGCGCGATATTGGTATATCTGATGACCCGATTTTTAGACTGCTGGTTAAATTGAGTGCTTTGTGCTGAGGGCGAAATAAAACTGCTTTCGTCTTTGCAGCGTTTAAGTTTAATGAGTTAGCAACACTCCAAGTATGAAGTTTATTTAACACCACGTTGCCTTTTTCTATGAGGCTAGACGGATCAAACCCTGTTATGAAAGTACTTGTATCGTCTGCGTATATAATAAATTTTGTGTTACTGTCTATGTTTACTATATCGTTCACATATATGTTGAAGAGTATTGGGCCTAAGATTCTGCCTTGAGGCACACCAGCATGAATTGGTTCTACTTCAGATAGAAAACCGTTAACAGTGGTTTGCTGCTGACGATGATAAAAATACGATGTGAGAAGTGTTAGGAAAGTGCCTCTAAAGCCATAATGTTCCAGTTTCTCAAGTAAAGACTGGTGATTAATTGAGTCAAATGCTTTAGAGTAATCAATGAATATGCCTAGTGTGCATAGTCGTGACAAACGAAGTCCCGACTCGATGATCGGCCGCGCATATTTCTGTCGACTTTGAGGCACGAGGGACATAATAGTACCAGCACACATCTTCGAGCCTTTGTATATGCTTGGAAGACTGGCAAGCACGCACAAAGGCTAGCACATAGGCGGCTCTGTAGCTTTTAATAGTCTATCGAACTTTCGGAGCAACGATCGTTCGCGCCCTCTGTCAGTCTTTATGCGTCATATCTGATAGGCGCCGAAAATTCACCTGGTAAGGACAGTACGCATTAAGTCACTGAGGGCCTCCGGGGGCCGGTATGTCAGCGTTCGATCGTAAGCGTGTTATTTACAACCATTCGCGACAAGATCTTGCGACACGCGTTTGACAAATGTTGCGTATCTAATTGTAGCGTACGCGACACATTCGTAGTCTTCATGAGATGGCGTTAGCACTCATTTAGCTACTTTTTTTAAATGGTTATCCAATCAGTAAAAAAAGCTGCAGTTACTGAATTTGTATAATCCTCCATATTCTACGCTGTACACGACGTTACTCGGAGCTAGGAAGTAGAACGACCTTTTAAAGCCTACCGCCTTCGCTTTCTGTGGACTCGGCGAAACGTCGTCTGCTACGCTGAAGCATAGTAGGCGGCGCAGCGGTCGAGGAGGGAGAGCGAAAGAGAGAAGGGAATGGGAACGAAAGCGAAGCAGGAGAGTTCGCTACTTTGCGATGTTCCAGGGTTCTTTTTTTTTTTTCGGGGAACCCGTACGGGTTTTCTTTGTAGCAATTCCTGCGATTGGGTGGACGTCTCATTCTCCCTCTGTTAATAACTTCTCTCCGCCTTGCGGGTTTCCGAAAAACCATTACGTCAAACTCTTGCCTTTGCTTCGAGTTGTTGGCAAGTTCGACTTCGCCCGGCCATCTGCTAGCCGCCTGGTTAGCTGAGATGATAGAGCGACTGGCCCAGAAAGGCGGTAGTCCCAGGTTCGAGTCCCGGACCAGGACGAATTTTCTTTCAACTGCTAGGCTTTTCTTTCGAGGAACCCGTATGGGTTTCCTTTGTAGCAAGTGCTACAATTTGGTAGACGTCCCTCTAATAATATACCAACCTACGCACACGTCTGCAAATGGTAAATTAGCTTAACTTCAGAGCTCCGACCATGCAGTTCTTACTCAGCCGTCTAGCAATCCCTTTTACAACAGTATAGCTGTTATTCTTCACTCGGCTCCACGACACGCCTTTAATTAGCGCTCGTTTCATCGTCAGTGAAGCTGGATGACGGCACATGTTCACGTCTCTTTATATATCCCAGTTTATACTGTCCAAGCCCACAGGGTTTACTTGGTCCCTTCGAAGGCATTGGTGTAGATCTGTCTTCTTTTGTGGTTTTATATTCTACTGAAGTTAACCCTATATATTGCAACACCCTCTAAAAATAACTTTCAAATGTTTGCAGTGAGTTGTCTCTTGCATGACTCTTTGTTTTGTCTTTAAAAGAAAGCATTCAAAAAAGCCTACCTCGCTTCTTGTGTGCGCGCCGCAGCAGTGCTGCTGTCAAACATAATGAAAAGCAAATGATCGAGCATGTGGCGGCACTTCCTTTACAGGGTGTTTATTATGGTATGGCCGTGAAATTCATTCTAGCCATGAGCCTCGTGTCTGAGCGCAGAGCGGTTCGTCAGCGGTAAGCACATCGCCCAAGACAAGTTACCAAAATCGCAGTGGAAGCTATCAATTTCAACGTAAAGCCAACTCGAATCGAAGTAAATTGTAAGCGTGAATATACAACAGGCACCTCGATTAATTTCTACATGTCATGTTAATGACACAAACGAGCCATTACGGGGGCGAATTGAATTATTTCCCCGTGTGATTTCAAGCAACGCTTTAGCACTATGTTGCAAGCAGCAGGGAACCACTGTTTGCGTGCGCAGAAGTACAGCCGAAATCTAGATTTTGTAAAGATTAAATAAGCGCTAAACAACGATGACAACATGAAATCAGCAATATGCAATGGCAGGGACACGTTACTGACAACCAAGAAAGATAGTGCCAGATCATCAGGAATTTCAATGGTGTAGTAAGGACAGTAGATAAATTCTATACTGAATCGTACCAGAACAGCAACGTAGTCTTGTTTAGTCTTGGCTGCACAGAAAAATGTTGGTCCCGCGTGAAATTATGGTGCCGTGTGTTGCTTGGAGGGCGTCGACATCAACCACGCCGAGTACCAGGAACAAAATACAGACCTGACTTCATTTACATGACGATGCCAGACACCACACCGGCTCTGCGAACTTTTTTATGCCTGAGCAGCCGCAAGCAGCTGGCAAATTACCCCAGCACCTCCGAGGCAGCGCCCCCACATCTGCACCCTTGAGTATCTCCCACGTTGCACTGCATATAAAGGTTCAGTCGCCCACGCGGCGCACAATTCCTTACATAGCTACTAAATACAGGAGTTGCTTCTTGTCGGGAGGGTTCTTCAAGAGACATCAGGCTTGCACACTACGCAGTGTAGTCAATTGCTGCAGAGGACGGTGGGCCGAAATGCTAGAGTATCTTCTGGCGGTTGCCGCACCTCTACTCTTGGTGCTGTTGCAGAGTCTTTCTCAAAAATCAGTACTAAGTTCATCCGTTTGCGTTACAGCACAGCACCTTCCTAAGTGTGTACACTGTACGATACGACCTGGGGCACTGTGCCACGCTAGAAACTGTGGGAGACACACGTTCGAGATACCCAAGCACGAGTATCACCGATCAATGAAGGCAACTCCCTTACACGATGTTGGCGATTGAAGTGTGGTGCTTGGGGGTGATTACATTATGCATCATTGGCAGCAGCTACTTTTTGAGCGATGCTTAAAGGCTATAACTATCTTAGTTCTTTGGCCGGCCGAGTTCTGGACCGTTTACCTATGAACGTCTGGGCCGGATTAAAAGCAGAGACGCTAGGAGCGTCGCAATATTCAAACAAAGCCATATATTGGTCCTGAGCTTTGCGCAACAAGTTCTTGACCGCATGCATCGTGCGCTCTGCTTCTCCGTTGTACTGTGGTTGGTTGGGGCTACTAGTACTGCGTTCAATGCTATATGAGGCCGAAAACTGGCGCAAGGTCACTAGAGAGGAATAGTGATCCGTTGTCGGTACGCAGCATTGACGAGATGCCACGTCAAGCGATGATGCTCTTTAGGACTTGGATGGCACGCCCTGAAGTTGTAGCATTCATCGTGACGGCCTCATGGTACTGAGAATAGTAATACACCACTAGAAGGTAGTTCGCGACTTCGAGGTGAAACAGGTCGGCACCAAGTATTTCTGAAAAAAAGACTTGAAAACTGCGGTTTTGGTGACGTTCGGAATTATTTCTCGGCATGAATTCCGCTGTTCACATTTAGCTGCGAGGGTGCAATGTCCGTCTTTATCCCTGGCTACCATACCGATTCCTTAGCTCGTGCCGCGCACGTGTTCATACTTTGGTGGCTTCTGTGAATGAGAATCAGTCACTGCACTATATGCTGCTGGGACAACGATCGGAGTGCCCCTGAGCAGGAGACTATTACAAATTCGGAGGTCATACGTTAAGGCTTTTTTCATAGTTTTGTTGCTGCGTGCGCATGTCGTTGTGAAAGACCGATAAGCGAAAGTAACAGGCCTTTGTTCAGCTAAGGCCCCAGTTTGGAGCATAACGGCTCCCAAGCAAAGGAACTTAGATCCGCCGAGAGGACTCTAATGCCATCTCCGGCTGGACGTTTCTGAGCGCTCTGGAGCGCTCTCGCCAGCGGCGTCGTCTTCTGCTGGTTGAAAGAGCGTGCGCGCCCTGCGTTCGGCTGGTTCTTCTCGATTGCTCTCCTCCATCTTCGAGCGCTCTGAGGCGCTCCGAGCCCTGTCATCGGAGATGTCGTCCAGATTGAAACGTCATCGCAGCACCGCATCACTGCTGTTGGCGACGGCCCACCGTAACCGAGGCAACCTAGGCCGCTGCATGCTGGCGTCTCGACGAACGCTCGTCCCGCCTGCGCGTCCGCCGGTTTTCCTGGCAGCGCCGGGAGCTTTCGATAGACCAAACATCGCACGTTGGTAGTAGTCAAGTGGTTTTGCATGTGCCATTTCCTCCTCCAAGAGCGAGTCGCACGTTCGGCTTGCGCGCTTGTCCTCTACCGCTGAGCTCGGGGAACGCCGGATCAGCCCGACTCTGCTTCGGGGGATGGAGGCTACCAGTCGAAGATACCATATGGTATTGCAGATAATACTTGGCCATACACAGGCACGAGGTAAGCATATGCTTTAGTTTGTTGAAGAGAAGACAACTTCTTGTTCATGGAAACATGTTTACGAAGAGCTGCTTCTGAAAAGCTCTCTGATGGGAGCTGTTATTTCTGATACGTGAGGGAAGAAGCGTCCTAGATGTTTGATCCTATCTAAAAGGATTGAACTCCAGCCACCTTAGTTGGCGCGTGCATTTCTCGATAGCTTGTGTTGATCGGGGCGAATGCTACTTGCCAACGCCTCCACACCTAAGAAGCTTCACTTTGACGAAACCTGTACTTTTTGTTGAACGTAATACCTGCTTCAGAGAGAAGCTTCACTACTCGTTGCTTGCAGGAGTCATGCTCTTCCTAAAGTGCGACCAAAGACAAGGACGTCGTGGATCATGCAAACAGTGCCATACAAGCTCTACGGTATCGGGGTCATATACTTCTGAAAGAAATCATGTGCTGAGAAGATGCCGAAAGGCATCCGGCAGAAGCAGCAATGCTCATAATGAGGGATAAATGTGGTCCATTCTTGTCATTTTTCTGCGATCCTTACGTGACAGCTGTAACGTCTAATTTGGATAACAATGTGCTACCTCCGAGAAGCCAAAGATTTTGCCAAATGTGGGAATAAGAAGATGCTCTCTCAAGACAGCTTAGTTTAGCTTGGTGAGCTCTACGCTCAGTCATTACCGCCAGTGTCTTCACGCAAGACCGCTAAATGGGAGCACCAAGATGTAGGTGTATCAACAGACGGAAAGCCGGCTTGTTTCTCTAGATTGGGCGGTTTTAGGCGGACCACCTACTTAGGAATGCACCATTCAGCGTTGAGTAAAAACGGAAATTCGCCTCCCTTGAACTGTATCTTATATTCTTGACAGAGCCGAAGCCTTAGAATAAACTGTCTGTAGCGTTGAGAAAAGCATTTCCTTTAAAACAGCCGTGTTCTTCGAGGGTGTCTTGACTAGGGTCTATTTTTTCTAGACGAAGACATTTGGCCGAGAAACTTGATCACCAGGAGTCCCTGGACTGCTGGAAAACCAAAAAGCGGCACAGAAAAAGACCGCACCACTTATAAACGCTGCTGAGTTCACTTTCCTCTATAAAACAGCGTTGTCATGAATATGCCTAGAACACATCGTGACTTATGTCCCGGCTCTGGAGGAGTGTTGGTAATCTTATTGAGTGAAGGCGGCAAATTGGCAAAAGCGTCCTGGGAAAAGTGTCCTAGAATACTGAATCCTCAGCTACATAATTCACCTTCAAGACTTCACTGTTATCGTTGAGCATGCATTTGATGAACTCGCTTTGCTCTGAGCTATGAACGACATGTAGCTCGAGCATATCCATTGTGGAAAACTGCCTCTTCAGGGCACGGTAGACGTTTCGCAAAGACATTTCTTCATTTCGGAGATTTCATAACGAGTAGGGTACCGGATACACTTTGCTAGCATCTGGGGCACGGCCACAGTAATCCGATGACATTGGACCGTTTTTTTCGTGGCGTCGCGAGTTACACCGTTCTCGATGCGGTCGTTGCCACGCGAGTGAGTAGCGTGTAGGCTGAGCTAATGTGATGCCATTTAAACTTTCGAAAGCTCATTGCTCTAGTGTTTTGTGTTTTCGGCTTGCCTTGCTAGGATCAACCTTTCCATGAGAGTTAAACTCGGTTCATGACATAATTGATCGAAGAACTGAAAGTCACGCAGACCCACAATGAAGCAGTCGCTAAAAATCTTCCTTTAACTTTTATTGACGGGTAGCAGCATCTCTTGCAGAGCTTGCAAAGTTCATCGTAGTAGCTGGCCACCGTCTCACCAGGTTGCTGGACACATGTCTGAAACTGTACTGCATTGTTTATTTCGTGCCGATGGTTCACGAAATTAGTGGTGAAGTTCACAGCTAAACTCTTGCAGCCATTCAGGCCATAACTGAGGCCCAAAATCACGAGCAGTGGACGCACTTTGAACGGACGAAATAGAGCAATATTCCTACTTGCATATCGGCATGTGCCTTGTTAGGATGCGATGAAAACGCATGTTCTTCGAATCTGCTTAACCAGGTCGGGCAGGAAGTGGCGTTCTCGAAGTCAATATTTTCTAGCTGGCGCAGGGAAAGACCTTGCCACGATGAAGTGGAAGGTGTAGTTTTGTAACTTTATTCTTCACTCTAAATTGGGACTTACGATGTTCCTAGCAGGAAGCGAGGGCTCGACAGACTGGCTTGCTGGCTAGAAGATAGCGTACACGGCGCTCCACCTTAAGTCAACAGGCAAGAAATGAGCGCAGAAGGCTTCTTCCAGAAGAGCTTGGTCGTCGTCATGGACAGCCGATAACACTTAGTTTATCTCATTTCTGACACCATGTCGAGACAAACACGCCTAGTGCCAGGAACCAAAGACCACAGAGGATGGAATAACAGTGGGCAAAAGAGAGCGCGAATTTTTTACTTGATATTTTTGCAACCATTCAAGCAAGATATGTTTCGTGATCTCAAGTGCCAAATACTTTGTAGAATGAAAACGTAATAGGGAACGACATACAGTATAAAGCACAAACCCTTAGAAACCTTGAAAGTTAAAAGCGCGAAACGCACCACAGCCACCAACTAATCCTAATACGTCTTTAGCAGTGCCTCTAAGGGCCGATCGTACCAACATTAGCGCGAAATTGCCCTCGAGGTTGTTGTCAAGGAAACACTGCAATATAAATTATGGCTGTATACACTGCACTTAGATATTCTTGATATCTAATAAGTACGCCTTTTCGCATCGGTCACGATGGCTGTTTACGGACTTACGGAATAGCCTTTTACGCACTTTTGCAGTTCTGCTGCGTCGGCGACACTTAGTTTTGTAACTACCTGCAATATCATGAAATTCTTCCACTTGCAGGTACCGTCCAGACATTGTATGGTCCGACGGAGACTGGCTAGCGCCGGACACTTACTGGAACAGCACGTCTTTCCTCGCTTGGCTGTACAACGACAGCCCCGTTCGCTCCACTGTTGTGGTGAATGACCGCTGGGGCAAAGGTATTTCGTGCAAGCATGGCGATTTCTTCAATTGCAAGGACCGATTCAATCCGGGCGTGCTACAGCCGCACAAGTGGGAAAATTGCCTTTCTCTTGACAAATACTCTTGGGGCTACAGACACCATGCAAACCTCTCGGACTACCACACCATCAACGAGATCCTCGACATCCTCGCTAGCACGGTCAGTCGCAACGGTAACCTTCTCGTCAACGTTGGCCCAACCAAGGAAGGCATCATTTTGCCGATTTTTGAAGAGCGACTCACTCAGTTAGGAAAGTGGCTTGCGGTCAACGGCGAAGCCGTCTACGGATCTAAGCCCTGGAAGCACCAGAACGACACGGCCACGCCGCACGTGTGGTACACGGCCAAGTCTAACGTACTCTACGTGTATGTGATGAGGTGGCCCAAGAACGGGCAACTCATCCTGGACTCACTGGAAATGTCCCCGCATGGCAGCATTACGATGCTGGGGCTTCCTGCCGAACATCGGTTTACGTGGAAACCAGCTTATTTGATCGGAGACGGCGCGAAAAAGCGAAACCATAAGAGGGGCACGGTAGTCACCTTTCCCAAGCTGACGGCAGACAAGCTGCCCACTCCGTGGGCGTGGGTGTTGAAAGTCAAAGGCGCTCGCTAAATCTTGATTTATCGAGTACCCAAATAAATAAAAAATGCCGTATCACTTCGTTGTCTCCTTGACTGCAGAAATGATACCCTCTGTCACTCGCCATATAGCAAGAACACCGCCTGAGGAATTCACATGTCCACCATTTTTTAAGACATCAGGGTTTTAGTTCGCGTGGGGGCCACCACGTGGCCTACTAACCTTAAACTTTTGAGAGTTCTCGCGGTGACGTATAGTGATGATGCCAGCAAGATAAAAATAAAATAACTCCAAGCTATCCCTTAACACAGAAATTCACCCAAAGCTTGTCTCACCGGCGTTATCAGTGTTTTTGATAAAGAGTAGCCGCTCGTCGGCTGGAAATTATTTATCATTCTAAGAGCGTTTAGTCGCGACACTGCAAACACAGTGATTGATTCTGGGCTTTTCAGAGGTTTCGCGAATCTTTTTTAATGCTACTTTTTTAATGCAATTTTTTTTTAATGCTACGAAGTTGACGGGCTAAAAAAATCTTCGGAAGCCTTCCACGGCAGCTTTTCTTCAGTCGGACCACATTCTCTATTTGTTCTGAAGACTTGGCAACACAACGTCGCGCAGCATCTATGAGAGATATCATCGTGGACGGCTGAGGATTTTGACCTGTCGGTTTGATCATTGTGTCCCTAATTATTTTTCGAGCAATTTTCCTATCCGCACTCATCGGCTACCGCAGCACCGGGAAATCGAGAAAAGATGTGCTCAAGTGTTAAGGTAGACACATGAACAAGTTGGTCTGGCGCCTTGTAGCAAAAGGCACGACACATGAATTGTGCAAACTGTCTGTGCCATCATCCGTTCGCGAGCTATGGCCGAAGCTGTTCACAATAGTAGGTCACATTTACTTGCCAAGAGGCTAGCTACACCTTCGGGTATGACATATACATTACCTGCAGTTAGTTGTCAAGATAATGTCCCGTTACGGTTATCCATGTGCGGGAAGTAAGACTGATATTTAAGATGATTGTGCAGTAATACATGCGGAATCTTTCTGTTCTGCATATCGTATGCCATGCTGCCGTTTCGTCTTTATAATATAGCCACAATGTAAACTAGCATATACCGGGGTTTCTGAGTTAACTTGGACCTAGATTTAAAAATAAAAGCCCACGAGCTCTAGAGAAATCGTACCGACTGCGTAGTAGCGGCACTCGTGTGTATACTTACAGCCAGTATTTTTTCCATCACTAAGTGTTATAATTGCTTCTCATTTGTGAACTTTTTAATTATTGCTTGAATAGCAAACATGTCAGTTACAAAGTTGTAGGGCACCTTAAGTAACCTCCTAATCAAGCATTTATTTAGTGCTGAGGTGTGCCTGGTTGTTTTTTCCAAGAAGAAACAAATACCCGCGAAATATGCGAAATATGAAATAGATGGTGCGCACGCGCCGCTTCTCAAGCGCCTCCAGCAACCTGTGAAAGATATAGGGCTGCATTCGGTAACCGCCGTATCGTATAAGGCTTAGTCATGTACGATGAATCGAGAGGTTTCACGACCTAACTAGTGTGGTGCGATAAGCGTCAGCATTTGCGGACACAAGAATGTTGTGCTAGATCATGATGCACTCGGGGTAGCTTTAACCTTCGATTATCATGTTACAAAGCTACAAAAGAAATTCAACCAATGTTGAAAAAACGGTGCCCGAAAGAGCACGAAAAAAGGAAAGGCAGCTCTTGGAAGAACAGAAAAGAGCTGCTCAAGAGTTTATTTCAACAAAAATAAACCAAAGGCACGTAAGGCGTCTCAACCGCCCACGAAGAAATATCGAAAGGTGCAACTGGTGTAGCGATTTACCCTTTCTGTCTCTTGATCTCCGGAAAAGAGGCACAACAAAGCAGTCTTTTATCTATTCATACATTTTTGTCGCAAGCTCTTTTTATGTGAGAATAGGGTGACATCATGAAGGTAGGTTACACAGGCATGCCTATCACCAGTTCTAGGGGTTATTTTCCACTGCCACTTATAGCACGTGCTCAAACAGGTCACGGTTTGAAGCAATATACACTATTTGCTTTTTTACAACACTTCTGCTGTTGGAGCTTTGACCAGCGACGCTGGAATCTCACGGCAGACTCTGCTTATTTTTGCATTTAGCGCGTCCGATGCGGTAAATTTCGCTGCTAAACACGCGATCTTTCATGTAGCCCCACAAGAAGAAGTTCAACGGTGTCATGTCCGGTGACCTTGCAAACCAGGGTACAGGCCTGTGCCGGCCAATCCACTGCCCAGAAAGAAGCTTGCCGAGCCACGCCCGAGACTGAATACCACTATGCACAGGAGCACCATTGTGTTGAAACGCGTTGGTGCTCCTGTGCGCAAGTGGTGCGCAAGTGGTGCGCAAGTGGAACATTGTAACAGACATCGTGCATGGGGCCCTCGAGGACGTCGTTGACGTAGCGTTGAGTCGTTAGTGTGTTGTCAGCAAAAGACGTGTCCGATGGTGTTGCCATTAAAAATACCACACCACGCATTAAACGACCACTGGTATCGGTGTCGTGTTTGTGCCAGCCAGTGGGGATTCCTATCACTCGAGTAGTGCGCGTTGGGAAGATTAACTTCTGCGCTTCTGGAAAAGTTAGCCTCATGCGTCGAAAGCACCCGAGTGAGAAAGTCCGGGTCCTCTTAATATTTTGTTAAAATTCAATTGGCCAAGTCAAGTCTGTTTTCAAAATCTCGGTCGTCAAGTTTTTGATGAAGATGTATATGGTACGGGCGCACATGAACTTTTTTTATAACCCTCCACACTGATGACCTTGAGGGTCCGGTTTCCTCACTTGTGGACTACGCACTGGCAACTCGCCAGGGTCTTAGAGCGGCTCCGCAAGCCGATGGAATCGGACCCTACCTCAACGTACGTCGACGCGGCTAGGCACCACGAAGGTGGCTGAGGCTGTGCCTTGACGGCTTTCGGCCAAAAACTCAGTTTGCGAACGACCTTGTCGAAGCACACCGCTTCGTTGGCGGTGGCAAAGGCCACGGCCATTGCCCTGGTCATCAGCGAACGAGAGCGCGAGGGTAGGTCACCCGTAATAATTTCAGACTCGCAAAACGCGTCCTGCCTCTTTACGGTGGGTAACCTGCCTACAGCCGCGGCGCGACTACTCAAACCCACGCCAACATACCACCACAGCTTGGCCTGGTGCTCGGGCGACGCCGAACTAGAGAGCAACGAGAGGGTCGACGCGCTAGCTCGCGAACTTAGTTACCGAGCAGCGTCGGACGATCCCTCCCCGTCGCCCGCGGTACATATCCCGTTCCGCGCTACAGAAATTCTGGAAAACCAGCGTTTCAAGAGCCATAAATACGGGACGCCTCATAAGTGCCTCTCGGGGGAAGAGGCTGTCGATCTTAGAAAGATACAGGTGGATGATTATCCGCATTTGTTAAAGCTACACGCGCTACATTGGACGCGTTACCCAAACTCGTGTCCGTGGTACGGAGGTCTACCACATTTCGAGGGTATGTGAGGGGAAACCGAAAAGGCTAGATAATTGCCGAGGAACACCATTAATCCCCCGCATGGAGGAATGGGAGGTAGAGCTCTCCAATTCGGACTCACTAGTTCAAATGGCGCTTCTTAACCATGTCCTGCGGCAGACCGAGGCCAGGGGAGCCCAGGAACTGGGGCCCACCCATAGGGTCCCCAAGACCACCTTACTTTCTCTATAAACGTTTTCGTCATTATCATCATCATCACTGCACGATTCAACTGGCTTCACTAGGCCACGAGGCTTTCTTCCTTCAAAAGTAACCCTATTCTGTTGCCAAGACGCGAATGAGCTATCGAATTCACTACTAACCTACAAGACTGTGTGTATTTTTTTTTCAGCCTGTTAATTATTTGCGTCCTCTACAGCTATGCTGTGAAGGTGAATCCTTTGTGCTACACTGTACTAATAAGTAAACTTGTTTTCGCGTTATATTTGTTTGATAACGTTGTATTCTTGCTATCACTGTCGTACGTAATATACACAAAGAACTCGGACAATATCAAATGAAATGCTTGTTCTTCCCGTTTTCTCAGAAATAAACGCTTAATAAAACGCTGACGTCAGCCTGAACGAGATCAACAAGGTCCGTGGTACTCATCTTCTGATGCCTCTAGTCGCAAGCTTAATTTTATTCATGATATGATCTTGTACCGTAGAAACGTCCCCCTGATGTCTGCTATGTGCCAGTTATTATTGTCGAGCACTCGATATAAACCGTCATCGCGCAACTCCATGATACCATCGTGACAGGCCACTATGGCATCATGATCATAGTGGTCATCACGTGCCATGGCCACCACGGCACGTCACGCAAGAATGACCACTCCCGATTTATTTGGGTTGGTATATAATATTTTGTTCTTCATTATGCCGTCACACTTGAGTCTGCCAGAGGTTAAAAGATACGTCCATCTAACTTTATTGTTCTCTTAAGTCTCCTTATGTACCATGCGAGAGTTCTTATTAAGCTGCTTTTTCAACTCACTCGGCCCTGTCTCTCTGCTTATTTTCGTAAAGTGTGCGTCTATCGCTGTGGGTATCAAATGCGCCCAATGGTAAGCTACCACTCACGCCTTCCCGGCTACCTACGCGACTGATGTCGCCCCCGATAACACGTGGTGCAACATAGTGTCAGAAGTGACCATATCCCAAAGCAGGCTATACGAATTCTCGGATAGCAACCCGGGTTGGTTCATCATAATTTTTTTTCAGCGTACCATTACCTTAATCTTGCTTGCATAAACTACAATGCTTCCTCATCGTGTATTACTGTTTCGCTGTAACTTCTAGCCGTAAAATGTTTCTTTTTTAAGATTGTCCGCTATAGACAAATCTGTGACATATTCACAATTTTCATAGTCTAGATGGCATTCCTATTTATTAGTACTGTAATATGCTGATTTATTATAAGGCACTAGGCACAGTCTAGTCGCACCGGCAATACACGAACGCTGACTGTGCGCAGAGCCGATACAAGAGCGTCTTCTTCGTCCTCCTCTTCACTACAATGGCCCCCGGGAGAGAAGAGGAGTCATCCTAGCGACTTACGGCGTAGGTAGGATGAGGGGTTCATAGTACGGCTTAAGTCGGTTTACATGAACCGTGTCACGCCCGCGATGCCTAAGGTCGGGTGAAGGCGTCACAGGTTCTACAACGTAGGTTACAGCGGAGGTACGGCCTATGACGTGGTAGGGGCCATCATAGCGTGCAAGGAGTTTAGTTGAAATGCCAGGGCTGTGAGGCGGGACCCACAGCCAAACAAGGGAACCAGTCGGGAAAAGTGGTGTAAGCGCGCCACTGTCACGCCGCAGGTTTTGACGACCTTGAGCAGCGGTCGTAAGGGTTCGCACGAGCTGCCTACAGTCCTCGGCGTATTTGGCGGCTTCAGACACAGGCGTGGATTCGGAAGCGACAGGTCGGTATGGGAGCAGTGTGTCCATAGTACACGAGGGCTCTCGTGAATACAGCAGAAAAAAGGGCGAAAAGCCAGTGGTAGCTTGTGTGGCCGTATTATAGGCATACGTGACGAACGGCAAAACAGTGTCCCAGTTACTGTGGTCCGAGGCGACATGCATAGTCAACATGTCACCGAGTGTGCGGTTGAACCTCTCTGTCAAGCCATTCGTTTGCGGATGGTAGGCTGTAGACTTGCGGTGAACGATGCTGCATGCAGCGAGAAGGGCTTGGATTACTTCGGACAAGAAGACACGTCCCCTGTCACTGAGCTGTTCGCGTGGTGCGCCATGTCGAAGAACAAAGTTCCGCAAGATGAAAAACGCAACTTCGTGCGCAGAGGCTGCCGGGAGTACGGCAGTCTCGGCGTAGCACGTCAAGTGGTCGACACCTACAATTATGCATCGGTTACCCGAGGAGCTGCAGGAAAGTGGCCCGTATAGGTCTATGCCGACGCGATCGAAGGGCCGAGCCGGGCAGGGCAGCGGCTGTAGCTGACCAGGAGGGTGCTGTGGAATTTTACGTCGTTGGCACGCCGTGCAAGCGCGTACGTACTGGCGCAAGAAGTGATACATGCCGTGCCAGTACAAATGCTGCCTTAGCCAAATATACGTTTTCAGAACACCGGCGTGATCATTATGAGGAGCAGCATGAAAATAAGCGCATATGTAAAAACGCATCTGTCGTGCTATCACAAGGAGCCATTTGCGACCATCGGGCAAATAATTTCTCCCGTGTCAGGATTGGGGGCTCAATCCCATCGCTCGAGATCCGTTGCCAAGATTGGAGTCCGGCATGAACTCGAAGGTAGCTGGCCCATGCCGTCGTCCAACTTAAACACGCTGAGGACGTTGATGAAGGGAAGAACTGCTTCTCATCGAGAACGAGGAAAATGGGTTTATTTACAGAAAATTAAATCAGTCTAACATGACTGCTTAAGAAAAAGAGTGTCAGTCCAACATGACTGCTCAAGAGAAAGTGTGTCAGTCCAACCTGACTGCACGAGAGAAGTGTGTCGAGCCTCCGCCCAACAGCCGTTTTTTAAACACTCGGTCCTCCGGCGATACAAAGCAGCGAATGTTCGTTTCGTCATCGCAAAACTAGCCGCCTCCCGCGGACCGGTTTACGCACACACACACGCAAACACACAGGTGCGAAGGACTGGAGCCGACGACAGAGGGGAGTCGTTCCGGGAAGCTCGGAGACATTCTGGGTAGCTCGTTGTCCCGCCGCGGCTTGCTCATGCGTAGCAAAATCAGGTTCGCGCTGGGGACCTCGGGCACAATAGTTCGTCCGTCGAACCCGTTTCGTCACAACGGAGATGGGGCTCGTGGATGGAGGCGGTTTTCAGCCCAAAGCCCGCTTCTTCGAACGCAGTCTAGCTGCAGCGACGGAGAGTGGGGGATGCGCGCCTTGTCCCCCAGTCGTAATTGGGTGGCAATTTTTCCTTGCAGCTCGCCATTCTTAACAGCGCCTCCATGGCCCGAAAAATCTCGACTGTCTAGCGCTGACAACCGCTAGGCAGGAAGGGAACGGCAGGTGGTCAGGGGGGGGATTGATGTCTTGGCTCGCAGCGACCACTTGTGTATTGATGTCACCGCCCCAAAACCTCCAACAAGGACAGGCAACTGCAAAATGAACCCCACAACACGGCTCTGCGCCGAGATGACGTGCATTGGCTCTCACTTTAGACTCGCTAGGCTTCAAAAAAAAAAAAAACAAAAAGAAACAACAGAAGTGCAGAAACAAAAAATGCTGCATTTCGCTATGCCAATTTCTGAAGCAAATTCCTGCTGACGAATTCAGCAATCATGGAGGGAATCCTGCTAAATGATAGGGGATCTTCTTCGCTTAATAACATTAGCACTAGTAACCCTAAAATTTAGGCGGGACCCTCAAACGCAGAATTCAAATTAGCCTGCTCAAACCATCCGCATTGCTATGCAACTTTCCCTTCTTATATCTAACGTAGAAGTTGTACTCTTGGAGAGTGAGGCTCCATCGGAGCAAGCGGCCATTTTTGTTTGACATTTGATTGAGCCACGTCAGAGGACAGTGGTCGGTCTCGAAGATGAACTTCGCTCCGTACAAGTAACACGACAACTTCTGTGCGGCCCAAACTAAACAAGCACATTCCTTCTCTGAAGCGCTGTAGGCTTCCTCTCTTACATTTAGTTTACGGCTGGCATAGAGGATAGGATGCTCCTCGTTATCGTCGCCGACCTAAGTACCACGCCCATACCTCTGTCGCTTGCGTCGCATTGAACTATGAATTCCTTTGTGTAGTCTGGCGTGCGAAGCACAGGGCGAGAAACCAATAGCGTTTTCAAACTTTGGAAAGCGTTCTCCTTGTCCTTATCCCAGTGTACGTTACTCGGTGCTCCCTTTCGGAGGGCGTCTGTTAATGGACTTGCCATTTGCGAGTAATTCGGAATGTACCGTTGATAGTACCCCACAAGTCCCAAAAATGAACGAAGGTCCGTTTTCGTGCGCGGCTGAGAAAATCCTCCAATCGTAGCTATTTTCACCTCCGCCGGCCGTCTCATGCCCTGACCGACAACATGGCCCAGATAAGTAACCTGCGAACAACCAAACCTACACTTTTCCGCTTTCATCGTCAAGCCGGCTTCCCTCAACCGTGAGAACACCTGTTTGAGGTGCGATACGTGTTGTTCCCAGCTGTCCGAAAAAATTGCCACATCATCAAGATAGGGCAAGGCGAACTCCTGCAAGTCTTTTAGGACAATATCCATTAACTTAGAGAAGCTAAACGGCGCGTTCTTCAGCCCGAAGCTGAGTGCGAGAGGGCGAAAAGTGCCTACAGGCGAGATGAATGCGGCATAACGGCTGGCACTTTCTGAAAGGGGAACTTGCCAGTACCCCCGCACGAGATCTATAGTTGAAATGTATTTAGCAGCGCTAACTCTTTCAATTCGTTCCTCAATGTTGGGTATCGGGTAGAGCTGATCCCTAGTGATGGCATTTAACTTCCTGTAGTCAACACACGGACGAGGGTCCTTGTTAGGGGTTTCTACCAGTATTAGCGGTGACGTGTAGTCACTCTCAGCGGGCTCAATAACTCCCAACTCTAGCATGCGCTGTATCTCTGCCTCCATAATCTCTCTCTGTCTTGGAGACACCCGGTAAGGCTTTGATCTTACTGGTTCGGTCGACGTCAGCTCAATTTCATGCGTTATCAGTTCGGTTCTACCCGGTCGATCGCTGAATCTGTCGAGATATTCCCCTAACACCTCTTTTAGCTCATCTAGCTGCTCGGGTCTTAGAGCGTGCGAGCTTACCGAGTGCTCGACTACTTCTTCTAGGCCGATTTCAGAGTTGGAGGTCGCCCTATACTCCTTAAACTTGGTACCAATGCCATCCGGCTCTTTGCTGGTATAGTTCACGACTCCGCTCCGCTCTACATACGGCTTCATCAAATTACAGTGATATATCCTCACTTCCTTCCTGCGACCGGGCATTCTCAAAGCATAGTTAGTATCTGAAAGTTTGTGCAACACTTTAACGGGCCCGTCCCAGTGAACTTCAAGCTTGTTCTTTCTTGAAGGTTTGAGGATCATTACCTGGTCTCCGGCGTTAAACGTACGAAGCCTCGCATTCTTGTCGTAATAGAATTTGGCGTTCTTTTGAGCTACTCCCATGTTCTTTCCGACTAGTTCTTGGGTTGCGCTTAGCCGTTCCAGTAAATTTAGCACGTATTCAACCACTGTTGGACTCTCACCTCTTTCCTCCCACATCTCTCTTAACATTCTCAGTGGAGAACGGAGTGTCCTCCCATACACTAGTTCTGCTGGTGAGAAGCCTGTCGTTTCATGTGGAACCGTTCGCAAAGCAAACAAAGTTGCCGGCAGACAGTTCTCCCAGTCCTCCTTATGCTCGTAACAGAGCGCACGCAAAACTCGCTTAAGCACCGAATGCCACCTCTCTACACTGTTTGACTGAGGGTGATAGACAGAACTGTGTATTAACTTTACCCCGCACTTTTGCAAGAATGTGGAAGTCAGTGCGCTCGTGAATACTGACCCTTGATCTGCCTGAATTTCGGCTGGAAACCCAACTCGTGCAAACACTGTTAAAAGCGCGTCTACTACTTCGGTGGAACTGAGCTCTTTCAAAGGGATTGCTTCTGGAAACTTGGTAGCCGGACACAGCATGGTAAACAAGTACCTGTAGCCCGATTTTGTTTTTGGAAGAGGCCCTACCGTGTCTATTACAAGTCGTCTGAAAGGCTCTGTTATTAAGGGCACTACCTTCAGTGGAGCTTTCCATGTCTCTCCTGGTTTACCAGAACGCTGGCAGGCGTCGCATGATCTTACAAAGTTTTCTACGTCTTTGAAACAGCCAGGCCAGTAGTATTCCATAAGCAATCTTTCCTTTGATTTATTTATGCCTAGGTGGCCGGACCACCCATTTCCATGACAGAGACTCAAAAGGTCCTCCCTATACTTAGTAGGTACGACTAACTGATCTAAAATCCTACCCTTTCGATCTCTGTAGTGCCGATACAACAAACCTCCTCTCTCATGTATCGTCACGTTGCGCCTAGCAATACCTTCTTTAGCTGTGTCATGTAATTTAGCCAAGCTCTCATCATTCTTTTGCTCAGCTGCCACTGACTCTTTATCCACACGTGAGAGCTGATCAAAGTTCTTTGAGGCCGGTGATAATAACGACCCTGTCTCGCTTGTGAGTGCGTCAGCTTGCTCTTCCTGCAGGCTAGAACCTTGACATTCAAGTGCTACGCTCTCATTGAGCTGGTCAGCTGGCAGGCTCTCCTCAACTGTTCTTTTGTCCCTCGGGCCTAGCTCGGATTCGGGTATTGAAGTTATCCCCTTTTCTGCTTCCGCTGGAGGAGCTTGTGCATTTTCCACCGAAAGCGCCGCGATCTTACGAGCTTGGCCTCGGGTCAATGCTTGTACTATGCCCTCTCCCAGTTTGAGCCCTTTGTCAAACAATAACTGATTCGAACGATTCGAAAAGATGTAAGGATACTGCAGTGACAAAAATTTGGAAACTCCAGCCTCAGTCTCTAGCTCCCCGAATGGTCCATTGATTTTGACTTTGGCCATGGGCAGACACACGCTGTGTTCTTCTACAACCTGTTTTATCCATGCTACTTCTCCGGTGAAGTGATCTACCGTCACGTAAGACGGATGGATAATGTCCATCGTGGCGGCACTGTCTCTTAGCACTCGGCACGGTTTTCCATTAACTTGCAGGTCGTGAAGATATGGACTTAAAAGTTCCATATTCTCATCTTTTTCCTCTACGTAGGAGAAAACTACGCTAGACTTCTCGCAGTTTACAGCTATATGTCCCAGTTTGTGGCATTTGTAACAGCGCATTGGTCTAAAGGATTCGAATTTTCTTTTCTGTTATTTTTGTGCGGCTTCTCCGTTAAGTTTCGCCTCGCTCTTTTCTGCGGGCTTTTCCGCCATGTCTACAGGCTCCGATCGTCTAGTCTGCGCACCCTTTTTGAACGGAAATGGTTTCCGCGGTCCATTTCGACCGTCCCAGTTTCCCTCCTCGGCGTTCAACTTTCTACGGGTTGCGTACTCTTCGGCTAATTCAGCCGCCCTTTCCACAGTGTTTACAGTACCTCTGTCTTGCACCCACAGTTTCACAGCTTGGGGGATGGTTTTGTAAAACTGTTCTAGACACATGCATTCAATGATCATGTCTCTGCTGTCGTACGCTTCCGCGCTTTTAAGCCACTCGACTAGGTTGGCCTTTAAGCTATATGCAAACTCCGGATATCCCTCGCTATCTTTCTTGCCTGTGCTCCTAAACCTTTGCCGAAAAGCTTCGGCTGAAAGGCGGTATTTCTTCAGGAGACTAGCCTTAACTTTTGCATAATCATATGCATCCTGTGCACTCAGTCTGGCGATTACTTCCGCCGCCTCACACGGCAACATAGACAGCAACCGCTGTGGCCATGTATTCGGGCCGAAGTTCATCTTTTCGCAAGTCCTTTCAAAATTGCTTAGGAACAAGCCTATGTCGGTCCCGACCTCAAATGGCTTTAATAGCCTGTCCATGCGGTACGATTCTGCCTCACTTGATTGTCCCAGAGCGCCTTCACTTCCTTGAGACAACTCCAAACGTTTGCTTTCAAGTTCAAGTTGCATTTTTCTTAACTCGCGATCTTTATCGCGTTCTTCTCTTTCCCGTTCTTCTCTTTCTCTTTCCCGTTCTGCTCTTTCTCTTTCCCGTTTCTCTCTCTTTTTGAGAAGTTCCAATCCCATTTGAATATCTTCCTCACTGGCCTGTTCGGAAATGATATGCAATAATTCTGATCTTAGCATTTCCTCGCGTACATCTAGGCCCAGTTCCTCACCAACAATCAACAACTCGTCTCTCAGCAGTGTCCTTAACTCCATGACTGCTGCTTTACTGCCTTGATTCTGCTCTCTAAATCTAGCTAGGAAAACACAACCTAGCTAACACACAACAATCTAGCTTCCCTACAGTTCTAAACAGAACAACCACAAAATGAAGCCTAGAGAGTCAAAGCAAGAATCAAGCACTCACCGCAGATACAGCACCATGTCGCAAAGTCCATCTCACCGCTGTCAGCCAGTTGTCAGGATTGGGGGCTCAACCCCATCGCTCGAGATCCGTTGCCAAGATTGGAGTCCGGCATGAATTCGAAGGTAGCTGGCCCATGCCGTCGTCCAACTTAAACACGCTGAGGACGTTGATGAAGGGAAGAACTGCTTCTCATCGAGAACGAGGAAAATGGGTTTATTTACAGAAAATTAAATCAGTCTAACATGACTGCTTAAGAAAAAGAGTGTCGGTCCAACATGACTGCTCAAGAGAAAGTGTGTCAGTCCAACCTGACTGCACGAGAGAAGTGTGTCGAGCCTGCGCCCAACAGCTGTTTTTTAAACACTCGGTCCTCCGGCGATACAAAGCAGCAAATGTTCGTTTCGTCATCGCAAAACTAGCCGCCTCCCGCGGACCGGTTTACGCACACACACACGCAAACACACAGGTGCGAAGGACTGGAGCCGACGACAGAGGGCAGTCGTTCCGGGAAGCTCGGAGACATTCTGGGTAGCTCGTTGTCCCGCCGCGGCTTGCTCATGCGTAGCAAAATCAGGTTCGCGCTGGGGACCTCGGGCACAATAGTTCGTCCGTCGAACCCGTTTCGTCACAACGGAGATGGGGCTCGTGGATGGAGGCGGTTTTCAGCACAAAGCCCGCTTCTTCGAACGCAGTCTAGCTGCAGCGACGGAGAGTGGGGGATGCGCGCCTTGTCCCCCAGTCGTAATTGGGTGGCAATTCTTCCTTGCAGCTCGCCATTCTTAACACCGGTAAAGGACGTTGTCGCGTACAGCAGTCAGCGGCTTGGCGACGAAGTGTTCGAGAAGAGGGTGTGGCGGATGGGTCGTGGAGGAAATTCAGCATAGTTGAAAGCAGGGGATCCTTACGCTGCTCGCCCGGCATATCAGCGACGTTGAAGGCTGACATGGATGCGAAAAGCGCAGACGCTGAAGCCACATCAGAAGGTAGCGGTGATCGGGAAAGCACATCGGCGTCAGAATGCTTTGTGCCCGATTGGTAGACAACGCGAATGTCATATTCTTGTAAGCGAAGTCGGCTTAGGCGACCTGACGGAGCCTTCAGCGAGGACAGCCAGCAAAGGGAATGGTGGTCGGTGACAATGTCAAAAGGGCGACCATATAGGTATGGACGAAATTTGACGAGAGCCCAAAGAAAGGCCAAGCACTCCTTTTTTGTTACTGAGCAGTTGGCTTCTGCCTTGTTTTGCGGCTCGCATACGCGACGACGTACTCGTCATAGCCGTCTTTCCGTTGTGCGAGGGCTGCACCAAGTCCGATGTCGCTGGCGTCCGTGTGTACCTCTGTAGGCGCTGTGGGACCTATAGTGTCGAAGAATCGGTGGCGAAGTAAGTAGCCGACGTAGTTGCATGAAGGCTTCGTCACAGGAAGTTGACCACGCGGAGATGCCGTGGGCAGCGGTAAGCAAATTGGTCACTGGTGCGATGATAGTTGCGAAATTGCGCACGAAACGCCGAAAGTAAGAGCAGAGCCCTATACAGCTGCGAAGCGCCTTAAGAGTAGTGGGAATCGGAAACCCTGCGACCGCGCGAAGCTTGGCTTGGTCAGGAAGCACACCATCCTTCGATACAATGTGTCCCAATATTGTTAACTTGCGGGTAGCAAAACGGCACTTTTTGATGTTAGGTTGGAGGTCAGCAGAGGTGAGGCAGGTCAGTATCTCACGCAAGCGAACGAGGTGCGTCGGGAAACCTGGCGAAAACGCCACGATATCATCAAGGTAGCACAGACATATTTTTCACTTGTAGTTAGCAAGGATGGGGTCCATCATACGCTCGAAAGTAGCGGGCGCGTTGCAGAGCCCGAATGGCATTATGGTAAATTCGTACAAGCCATCGGGCGTGATGAAAGCTGTCTTCTCACAGTCATCTTCTGCCATCGGCACTTGCCAATAGCCGGAGCGAAGATCCAAAGATGAGAAGTACTCCGCGCCTTGTAAGGTGTCCGTCATCTATCCGAGGCAGCGGATAGACATCTTTACGAGTGATCTTATTGAGTCGACGGTAATCCACACAGAAGCGTATTGATCCGTCCTTCTTGCGTACTAATACTACAGGAGACGTCCAAGGACTGTGGGAAGGGCGGAGGGCGAATGACGCCACGGTGCAGCATGTCGTCGACCTGCTCGTTAATGATCTGTCGCTCGGCTGCCGACACGCGGTATGGTCGCTGGCGTACAGGAGGATGGGAAACAGTGTGGACGCTGTGAGTGACGGTTTCAGTACGCCCCAGAGATGGTTCATATTCAAACGACGAGCGAAAATTCTGAAGAAGCGCGAGGACTTGCTGGCGATACGGAGGCGGCACATCGGCGTCTACGACAGATTCAAGAACGTCTGACAACGACGACGACGACGAGAATGATGATGATGACGTGCACAGCACGGGAGAAGAGAGGGCGTCGAGTTCACAACAGGCGGTGTCGTCGGAAGCATCGATAATGTGAAGCGGGTCAAGGGGCTGAACACGACCTAGTGATTCGCCGCGCAGTAAGGTCAAAGGGTAGTCAGACGGGTTACACACAAGCATGGAGGTTAATCCAGATACAGTGGCGAGGACAGCAAACGGGAGAGGTAGTGCCTTGCGACGTAAAAAAATAGGCGACGGTGTAAAAAGTACTGTAGCGTTTGGCACGATAGAGCAAGAGACGGTCACAAGCACATACATTTCGGGTGGTATGTCCGTATCGCACACAACGGTGAGCTTGGAGGCTTTATTTTCAGAAAGGTCAGGCAGCGGGGCATCGGCAAGCGGGAAAAGCGCCACTTGGGCCCGGGCACAGTCGATTATGACACGATGGTAAGACAAGAAGTCCCAGCCGAGAATGATATCATGTGAACAAGAAGACAACACAAGAAATTCAACAACACAGACAATGTCGTCGATGACAACCCTTGCAGTACATTGAGCAAGCGGGGATATATGCTACGCAGTCGCGGTGCTTAGAAGCATACCAGACAACGGCGTTGTGACCTTGTGGAGGTTACGACAAAGCTTTTCGTCGATAACCGAAACTGCAGCCCCAGTATCAATAAGTGCATTTGCGGCGGTTCCTTCAACCAAAACGTCCAATAAATTGGGTGGCGACTGTGCAGGCCTTGTAGAAGTCGCCAAGCTTGCAGGTCGTGCCTGCGGAACTGCAGCAGCTAGTTTCCCTCGCTAGGTGACTGGTGGCGACGTAAGGGGGAAAGCGAGCGAGACGCTGTTATGGCGAACGATGGGTGTCGACAGGGCGTCGAAGAGGCGGCGAGAACTATGGGTCGGGAAGCATCACATGCCCGGTAGTATCGCAGGAATAGGCATATCCAGGCGTTGCGACAGCAGCATTAGCAGGTGGCATGCGACGATGGCAGAAGCGCGCAACGTGGCCGGCGACAACGCAAGCGAAGGATATGGGCCGGTTGTCGCGTGTGCCCCAAGGGGTCTGAACTGGGCGTCGAGACGGAATTGGAGACGAAGCGGGAGTAGTTGCAGCTTGAAGTCGCATTGGCGCCGGAAACGAGAACGTCGGCGGCGCAGGTCGCGCGGCGACTTCGGCATAGGTCAGAGGTGCAGCCACGGGAGGGCAGGGCTGAACTAAAGGTAAAGACCCAGCAAGTTCCTCGCGAATGGCCCGCCTAATGGGAGCAGCCAGAGATGTGTCAGGCTGGGGAGGTCCATCGTTGAGAGGCAGCATAGAGAGTTGGCGCGCCACCTCCTCACGAATGAAATCCTTAACCTCAACAGAGAGCGATGCTGCTGGCTTGGAGTGGGAGCGAAGCGTGAGGCCCGACAGAGAGTCGCCATGTGCAACAGTGCCGCGCGCTAGGACCCTTTGTCGACGCAGCTCATCGAAGCTCTGACAAACAGTGACGACAGCTGCGACAGAAGTAGGGTTTCGCGCCAGGAGCATTTGAAATGCGTCGTCCTCGATGCCCTTGTGGATGTGCTTCACCTTGCCCCCTTCAGTCATGGTGGAATCGACGCGGGCGCAAATATCCACGACATCCTCTATGTAACTGGTGCAATTCACGCCAGGCTCTTGAACGCGCTGGCGTAGGCGCTGTTCAGCACGGAGTTTTCGCAAGGCTGGGCGACCGAAGACTTTCGCGAATGCGGTTTTGAAAGTGGACCAAGTTTCCAGTTCCCGTTCATGATTGTGAAAACAGAGGTTCGCAACGTCAGCAAGATAGAAGATGACGC
The DNA here is from genome assembly GCF_023375885.2 of Dermacentor andersoni. Classification (NCBI taxonomy): domain Eukaryota; kingdom Metazoa; phylum Arthropoda; class Arachnida; order Ixodida; family Ixodidae; genus Dermacentor; species Dermacentor andersoni. Next base: position 124,674,273 of record NC_092816.1, on the reverse strand, counting down.
TACGTAGCTTCGTCGGGTCATCTCACTTTTTGTGATCACTGGCGCGCTCGTAGGTAGAGAGCTAACCTTCTACGTCAGTCTCACCTGATCCGCTAAAAACAGAAGGGTCCTGCTGCCGCTGCACGGCGCCGCACATGACAGGAGCGGCGGATGCTCCAAGCGGCTTGTTCGGAGCCTCGTTCATGGCAGCGGCTGGAGCAGTTGCCAAAGTTCGGCTGCGAAGTTCCAGGTTGTGGTCGGGGAGTGCAGCACCTTCCACCAAATGTAATATGACGATTTATTGTAAGGCACTAGGCACAGTCTAGTCGCACCGGCCGTACACGAACGCTGACCGCGCGCACAGACGACACAAGAGCGTCTTCTTCATCCTCCTCTTCACTACAGTACTATTATATTTACATTTTTCACTGAATCCATTATTTGGGCAAATACTGTGCGTAATTACAGAACAAGAAACCAATGAATGCGTGAAAATGTTCATTTCGATGTACATTTTGATTGCGTACCCAGCTTGTTCAAGCGAAGATGCAAAAAAGAAAGAATTCTTCAGGATTCGGAAGTTATTTTGTTTTAAATTACTTTTTTTTCGCTGCGTGAGTTGTCTTTTTTATTTTATTTACCCATGCGCCACGTTTGCGGTCGTTCCCGGCTGTCTCTTCGTCGCACAGCGCGTCGGCAGGCATGCTCCTGGCAATCGGCGCGCGCTTCGCAGTGCCAAACCCTCCGAACGTGGCGGCTCGATTCAAACGAGAAAATGCTGCGGTATGCTGAAGAATGTGTCGCTACGTTTGGTTCAGCCGCTTTCTAAACCCACTCTGGTAGGAACAACGCCAGTGTCGCGGAAGCGGTAGCATTTTGCTTGAAATGCTCCTTTATGTTCTAGAATAACAGCAATTATACTAATACACATTGAGATAATACAATATACTAATAGGCACTGACATTATTCAATTTATAGCAAAGTGAATATACTGCTCCTCGTTAGAGTTAAGTGAGTACTGATTCAGGCTGTAAAATGATGTTACGTCGCGATGCATTAGCTTATGCTTGTGTGTATTTTCTTTTATTGACTATGTGCAAGGAGATTTTGGTGTCTGCTAACGGCGCCGACAATTCCTTTCTCATAGTTTATAGAGGAGCTTAAAAAGACGTCAACTAAAGCATATATAAACATGACTACTGTAACGACAGTTCTAAAGTTCAGATCAGTTCACAGGCATTCGAGCGTACATGTTGACATATGCCCGGCGATCACCATAGGTGGAAAACACTACACAGAAGAACCACAGGAACACGATAATATGAGCGAATACACGAGACACGTATGCATGAGGGCGTTCAAGAGTAAGTCATCTCGACAAATACAGCGTAGTGATCAGAGTTACAGTAAGAAAATTTCATAACTTTAAGATATTCCCGCTTCTCCAAGCAGTTGCACTAACGCGCGTGCTGCATAGTGCTGTGGGTGTTCTGGCGACCGCGTACCCGGGATATTATCTAGCGATATCTGCCTCCTACCCAGAGCACGTACTTTCGCAACAAGGCCTTTTAGGGTGAATATCAGAACTCTTGCAGTCTAACAGCATGTTTTCTGCGTCCTCATCAGCCTCCTCACAAGAGCACACAGCGCTGTCGGTTTCTCCTGTCTTGAACAACAAGCATTTAGTACAGGCTGTGCCAAACCGAAGTCCATGAATTGTTCTCTCTATTGAGCAGCCGGCTTTCATAGATATCGTGAATTGCATGTTAGCGTCCATTGCATATAGCGTTGAGCTTTCCGCACCGTTTGTCAACCAAGTTACTCTAGACATTCCACCACAGAGTTCGCTTGAAAGACAACACGCGTCACTCGCCCCTGGAGGTAGTAGCGATGCTCCTGCATTTTGGTGAGCTTCACGCACCATGTCAAGGGCATGTTATGTACGCTGACATAACGCATGCACGCCCGCACGTACAATCACACGCACGTACATGCGCGCATACACACGCGCGCGCGCCCACGCACGGACGCACACTTAAATGATAAAATTAAGACATACCATACGGTCACCAAAATACGAACAAGTCTCAACTCACAACACTGTCAATTTTCCCGCATTTAAGCCGACCATTTCATTACTGTCGTGACATGCTGAATTCTATTTTAATGTATACTTGCATCATACAAAATTAGTGTCCGCCGGCATACCTACTCACACATAACAAGAATAATCCATGGAGAATGTTTAGCAGTGCTGGGATTCGGGATAGACCTTTCTGAAAAATAAGCCCGGTTGCTATTGGCAACAGGTTCCGCAAGCAAACGTCGCTGTCTGTCTGTGCCTATGCGCGTTTGTTGAACAAATATAATATGCCATGTGGCAATCATTACGCAAAAAAAAAAAAAGAGCGGCAAGCTAAGATGCGGTAAAGCACTAATAGATGTAATAGTTTTAGACACCAGTCAGGTAACGGGCTCTGAAAACCCGTTGAACAACTTCACATGTCAGTCTGCTCAAATATCAAAGTATCAAATATCAAAATCCAGATACGTTGTTGAATAGACGAAGCAACGCGCCGACGATGTCAGAGCCTGTGAATGATTCAGTGACACAGCTGATACATGTACGACGTTGTGTACAAATGAATCGTCATTGAGCTCGAGAAAAGGTTCGCAGCAGCCACGCGGTTGCAGACAGCAACGCGATGCCTGCGGTACGTCGAGCTGAGTGTTTTCCTGCTGAGGCTCTATTATATCTTATCCGTTGTCTAGCACGCGCACAGCCGTCGTTCAGAGCTGCTCTCACGTCCTGGCGAGGCATGTGCAAGATAGGGGCCTGATTTCGTGCCTGCGGGCGAAACGCTGATCGACTATCACCAGAGAGAGCAAAATCGAGAGAAGAGTATTTACCGAGAAGGGTACGGACACACTTCCTCTCTCCACATGATCTTCCCCTTCCCGATTTCCTGTTGTTTTTTTCTTTTTACTCCACACTTTTATACTTTCAAGATGAGTCGCATAGCAAGTGGGAATCTCTATATTTTAAGGTAAAAAACACACAGTCTCCATGAGAAAGCGACTTCGCTCACACTTTGGCTGGCTTTATCCCATTGCCGATTCGGGGCGTAAGTGAAGCTTTTTCTCTTATTCGTCTCACTGAGCCTTATCGAAAAACTGGCTTTATCTACCGCAGAATTCTGCTTTGCTGGCAGTTTGCGTTTCTCTTGAGTGAGCCATGGTATCTCTGCCCCAACAACAAGCAGCCAGTGGATGTAACGTTTAGGAATCGAAAGGGGACGCTTCTAATTCCCTGAACGGTACGCCACTGGCAGCGAGGACTGCATTCACCATTCGAATGTGTCGTCATGAAAATCAGTCTGAGTTGACGCTGACACAAACTCTGGCTAAGGCTGCAGGACTCGCTTGCAAGACTGTGCATTTGGTTGTTTTACGTCTTTGAATAGTGTCCGCATGTAGACTTCGACTGGCGATCACCAATTGCAGGTGCCTCCAACTCTGCATCACTTAAAGGGACCGGCTCAAAAAGGCACAGCGTCGGAAAGACCGCGAAGGTGAGCGCCCGGCAGGGAAAACCGCAAAGATGAACCTCTCGGCTTCGTGCGGGCTCCTTCTACTCGCGATGGCCGCGGCGGTGGGCTCGTCCCATGCCCGCCGCTACAGTCCCGACTGGTCATCGCTGGACACTCGGCCTCTGCCGCCTTGGTTCGACGAGGCCAAGATCGGCGTGTTCCTACACTGGGGCGTGTTCTCGGTGCCCAGCTTCGGGAGCGAGTGGTTCTGGCACAACTGGCATGAGATGCAGCCCGCGTACGTGGAGTTCATGGTGCGCAACTACAGACCGGGCTTCACGTACCAGGATTTCGCCCCAGAGTTCACGGCTGAGTTCTTCGACCCCGCTCGTTGGGCCGATATCTTCGCCAAGTGAGTGCAGTGCAGCCATGTTGCATGGCTATACTGAGCGTTTTAGTTTTGCTGCACAGCAATTTTTCTTAATTCCCCCGTGGCAGAAAATGCACATTAAGTTTTGGAGTAGGGTTTGAAACCGGACTTGTCCGTGTTCTGGCCCTGGTAAGAAGCGCAGAATGCGGTCCTGTGTCTCGGATTGCGCCGTTTAACGTGATGTAATTCTTGAGCTGGATTTCTCGAAGACGTGGTCATTACTTTTATAAGAAATCCAGATACGTAGCTGACTAATTGCCACAAATACACAATGCATGTATTTAAATAAATAATTTACGGTACATCAATTTTTTAACTGTAGCCGGTGAGCTTGCAAGGTGCATCCAATTGGAACGATTTCTCCGGATGATACCGGTTTGGAGATGTTCATTCCCAGAGAACGATAGAAAGCTGAGCTAGTTGGTTAGGATTCATTATGCGAAAAAGAGGTGAGGCGAGCAGACAGGACACGAGAGTAGAGAAGTAGACAACACGTGTTGTCCACTTCTCTACTCTTCTGTCCTGTCTGCACGCCTCACCTCTTTTTTGCATAATGAATTCATTCCCATAGTGTGCGAAATCACATTGGTGTTCCCGTTATTTTTATGCTTCAATACAGAGAACGGTGCTTTGTTAAAACAATTAAGGGGAGGAACAAACCACTTTTACCGCAAGCTTGACGGTGCATATCATGAATGCGGCGCCATTCTCAGAATTCGTTCCACATGGACAGGCCTTACAAACTCACGGACTACTCTTCGTAAATTGCAATACGTGCCATAAATTTATCAGCCAAGGTCTTACTTATTCAATTTCTAGCAATTAGTTTAGAAATTAGAACTGTGCCACAAAATCTGCCACAAGCAGTTTTGCAAAGTTCCCATAACCTAAAAAATTAACCCTTAGTATTTAAGAGTGAGACATGGCAGATAATTTAGCGAATGATGAATTCGGTTAGCCTAATACAGTTACGTATTTCACCAAGTAGTAGGCACTAAACTTCCAGCGGCGCAGACTATGGCTCTTTTACGCTAATTGTTGTTTTCGATGATTCAAGTTAGATCTTGTAAGCAAAAATATCTGTCATGCTGTATGCAGCAGTTTTCAGCAGTAGATCTCTCCTCGGAGCAGCTGCTACCAGAACGTGAATGTTATGGACAATTGCACGCAATGTTTACATACGTTTTAATGACTGGGCCCGTATTCCAAAGACGGTCTTGCGCTAAAATCGTTTGTAAAAAAATTGCAGCAAATCGTGATGCTATGCATTCTTTTAGCGAAGGTCCGCCAATGGTCAAGTTCACTGTTATATTTGGGGCCGAATTCACGAAGCCTTTGGCATCCACCATAGAATATAGTGCAGAGCTACGAAGGACACTCATACGGTTACGAAAGAAATCTTCGTAGTTAAGAAAGAAGGAAAAAAGACAACGTAATGGTAGAGAGACCGCCACATAATTGCGTTGTCCTCGGGTTCGATGGATTGACAAGGACGAACTCTTTTAAGAACTGTTCTGAGAAACCCAACTGCGCTTCCATCGTAGCTTTGTGCAGTGGAAGCTTTTCTTTTAAATGCGTAAGCATTAACATGCCTACCAAACGAGGGAAAATGTGCGTCCATCCATTCGGCCACCCGTCACGTAAGATGATCGCTTTCAATATAGTGCAGGCAGCAGCGAGCGAATTGACCTTCCTGTTGCCTCTCGCTTCACCACGAACTAAGCTGCGAGAACACGACGCGCAAGAAAGTATCAACACTCGTTGCACTGTGTCCCAGTTGGAGACCGCCCTCAATATAGGGGCCCGCGCTGTCGTGCCATACGCAGCCACCGCCGGAGTATGGTCGGTCACGGTTGATTATGGTTGGATGAGGCGCAAAAGAACTCCAAAGGCTTATAATGATAGGACCGTCATCAAAGCACCTGGCACCGCCACCTCCACTAGTTTGCTTGCCTCATCAGTTCACCCGGCGCCGTCGTCCGAAGCAGTCCGTGTCGCCGCGGCGCTGTCTTTTATACTGGTCGGATAAAGTTTGATAAAAGCAATAATGACACCGGGACATGGAGATCAGCAAGTGACACAATGTTTACGCATACTTAGGCAACACCCAGAGGAGTTCCTGCGTGAATTCTTTTGTTTTACCAGATTTCCCCTGCCTGGCATATTGCCGCAGAACTGAACATGATAGTAGTAAAGGTAGCACTAACTTAATTGACATAAAATTAAATTGCCCATAGTTATCTCATCGAAGGAATGCAGAATAAAAGGGTTCTATAGAACGATGAGCAATAGATTATATGTAAACCGGGCAGTAGCGATGTCGTCTCCATTCAAGAGAACGCGCCGAGAACGTGTAATACATTGACGTTAAGATTTTCTCCGAAATGCTCCCTCGATTCCGTGCAGAACAATATTAAACGCGACATCAGTTGTTTTCGTAGTACATTTGTGGTACAGGTATCTCGACACTGGGGATAGCTCCCATGATTTCACTAATACATATATGATATCAAGACGGTACGCAACCGCAACACCATGCCCTAAAGCAAATGACCGAAAAAATAAATTTTGTTAAAATCTGGCCAATAGCCAGATTTTAGTAGCAATGTTAGTACTACGATTTGGTCGGAAAGCCACGTAATCACTTTCAAGTAAGCAATATCGAGAAGCGGAGTTACCCTAGCTGTAGCTTCAGGTTTCTTCTTTTTTTGAGTAACAAGATCTAGTGTGTGGGTCTCTAACATATATGAGCTGCTTCGGCTGGATGGTGTAATCTTCTTTGGTCAAGGAAACGCCTTACTTTGTGGACAATTCACGAGGAAGGGAAGAATGCGACAGGACAGAGAGCTAACAACCGTCTAGTTTTATTTCTGGCACCGCAATATGTGTATTCAGAGGCGAAAGCGGGGAAAAATGAAAATTTTATCCTTTCTTTTCACCATTTCGCCTGTGAATATATATATTGCTATGCGTGCAACAAAACCAAATGTTTCTTAGTTAGCTGTCTGTTCTGTTGTCAAGCTTATTTTCTTCCTTGTGAATAACGCGCAAAAAGAAAGCGTTTCCTTGATGAAAGAGTGTGGTTTGGCTGCTCTGTTCATCCCTCTTCTCGAGGAAAAAGAATTGTTGTAGTTGTTACAAGTGAACATGTGTTAGTTGCAGTGTTCGAAGCTGTTACACAAAGGCTGATGATAAAATTTCCCACTATATCACCTAGTTTTCGCCTTCTGTACTGAAGCGATATTCACATGCGCATTTAGGTCGGGAGCCCGCTACGTGGTGTTGACGGGCAAGCATCACGAGGGCTTCACCCTCTGGCCCTCGAACGTCTCGTGGAACTGGAACGCCCAAGACGTGGGACCGCACCGGGACCTGGTGGGGGACCTGGCAGATGCTGTTAGGCGCCGCGGAGGAATGCGGTTCGGCGTGTACCACTCCATGATGGATTGGTACCACCCACTATACCTGGCCGACAAGGCATCCGGATTCGAGAGTGCCCTGTTTCCACCCGCCAAGGCCATTCCGGAACTGGTGGAGATCGTGAATAGGTGATCACCGTCACATTACAATGAATGACTTATTGGTCCTTGCTAAGCTAGATCATCAGTTGATGGGTTTGAAGATCTTACTAAAAATTCACAGCACCTTGTGCTACCTGCTGCCTGCGCTCGGTCAGCATGACCGCAAGAGACAGCAAATCACCGGTATAATCGGATAATGATGATGATATTAGTGTCCCCTTCGGAACGAGGCGGTGACATCCCGCGAAGCTCGCCCATCAAAACGATCGGCAGAACGCGCCCTTCAGTTGATACTGAATTCGCCCCGGTGTGCTAACGCCGGTTATCATTTTAATGATAAACGGCGTTAATCAATTAAATCAGTTAAATTTTAATTATATGCGAGTCGGTCGAAAAATTATATGTGAAACCAGAAAATCTCTTTCTCAAAAGATGGCCATAATGCGTATGTTAAGCCGATTGTGCGCGTGGTTTATAGCTGCTTACATAGTACTGTTCCCGCGATAACAATTGTCCGCTAACTCATTGTCCGCGATAACAATAGAGGCGCCGGCGCAAAGCCATTCTACGAGCCCGTCCGCTTTCACCGTTCCCCTTACGCCATGTGTAAATGGAGGTGCTAAACTTGGGTTCCAAATGCCTAAGCCTGTTGTAAAATGAGGTTAGCAAGCAGTGTGGGACGCCTTGGTAAGCACCCGAATATCGAGGATGAAAGGTGACTAAGGGGGACCAAAAACGAAATGTGCCACTCGTACACTAACTACGCCTGCGCACGCAGCCGTTCCTCCTCCGCTACCTATTACGGCATCAACGCGTTGGTTAAGCAACAAATTAAGCGGAAGCTCCCTAAACGGGAACTGTCGACGATAGGCATGTAGCAATATATGGCAGTCAGCGCGGAATGTATATGTTCAGGAATGTAACTAAGCGACTCTCTCTGCTCGCACTCCTAACGCATATACAAATAACTCATACTACATCAGTATAACCACGACACAAATCATTACATAGCACATTACAAGCCACGACGACCGCCATATAATGCTACGCATGTATCTAACAGTTCTCGTTCAGGAAGGTCCCGCTTAATCCTTTCGCTCCTTCGACTTCGGCTAAAGCATTCTTTTCTTGCCAATCGTACGGTCCGAATTGTTTTTATTGTTAATTCCGCCATACTAATGCACACTACGTTGCTTTTAATACACGCGGGCCTTTCGAATACCAACGAAAGAGAGAGGCAAGAAACGGCAGGGAGGTTAACCAGACACACGTCCTGTTTTCTACCCTGCACTGGGAAAATTGAAATTGTAAAAGCAAAAGTTGAAACAAGAATGTAAAAGAGCATGCACTAGTCGCGGGCACGCATGAAGGAGCACGCCAAGTCTACAAACTGTCGCGCAGACTGGTCGGCCTCAAGCATTGCAGCAACGCCTTCGTCGGTTCCTGCACCAGTGACGCGCTCGGCCATGGTATATAGTTCTTCCCTTCTGAAACCGGTTTTGAGTCCAGCCAGTTTAATTCTATCCGGAGATGGCGGCGCTGGATGTCATAACGAGAAGATGCTTCGGTGCCGCAGGACTCGCACATGTGCGTGCCAGACATGCCTATGTGGAACGAGTATGCTTTCGTGAGCGCAACCGCGACCCACAGGCGGCATAACAACGTTGCATGGGAGCAAGAAAATTTGCGATGGCAGTTGCAGCATCAAAAGGCACCTCACCAGGTCTGGCCCTATTGAGCTCGCAGCGCAGTGCATACAATGCGCGCTAACGATCACGTCTGCTAAGTATTACATCCCTAAGCGGCGCGAAAAGAGCTTGAATTTCAAACCTAACGCCGTTTCCCCTTCTCGGAGTGGGCCCCGCGCACTCAGCCGGAGAGTCGACGCAAGGAGGCCCGCGTACATGACAGTGCTATGACGTCCCTCAGAGGGACACTAAACTTTGAGAATTATTCAAGGCAACATCAGTTATTTGTTTAATCTGTTGCTTCAATAGACGAATTAAAATTTACAGAAATAATAAAGCATGTACACCGAATGTCTGTTTTGTTTTACTTTTTACCGCAGCAAGAGACAGGTATTTCCGTTTCGTCAGCTTTTTCCCACGTTGTGCAGTCACGCGCGCAGAGAACGAAACTATGTCATTTTCTACCGTGTTCCATCGTCGCGGTCATGCGCTTTCGTCCTCTCGCGTCTGCCTCAGTGCTCCTGATTGTGGCACTGATTTAAACCGCTAATCAGCTGTTCTTGTGCAGAGCGGGCAACATCGTCCAGTGCGCGAAACGAGACAAACGCAACAGGTCGTGCGCGAGACCGTCACCGGGAATGCGTCACTCAGCAAAAAACACGACAGAGAGAAAAAGAAAGAAGGTGGGGCTCGTGACGTATTCTTCACGCGGTACTCCGGCTCGAGTACGGGAGAACGCAGGGAGGGAATTTCGCTTCGGAGGCAAGACGGGGGCAAGTGGAGGGAGTGTCTATTTTGGCGGCGACGGCTCGCCTCCTGAAATCACGGGTTCGCCGCACTTGAAACATTTCTATCTCTGCTATAAATGAACTAATTTGGCAAATTCAAGCTCTAGAACGCTACCTAGAGAGCACGCGGCAACTTGCAGCCTATAACCAACATTTGCTGCGTGGCCTGGTGACGGGCCTTTTAACGAAGGATCAAGTTTACGTAGGTGGCACAACGGGGAAACTAGCACACGACCAAAATTTTTGCGTTATATTCCGAGCTATGAGATAAAGTTATCTTGCAACGTCGGTTCTTTATAGTGGGATGGGAACCACTCGGGTTTCTTTATGGGCGGACCGGGCTGCCTCGTCACGAAGTCATTACCAGTAATACCGGTATTTCTTGGTAGCCTCTAAAATATTGTGCGGTGTCCTTTCTCACGGGCTCATTGGTGATAATTTTTTGTCTACTGTACCGATTGGTGGTAAGTCCTTTAGCGCAGGACAAACTGCCAACTCACAAGGGCTGTCTTTGAGTCGTAAAATATGGCCTATTTGCGTGGTCGCTCTTTCAGGACCCGTTGTGCAGCAGCATTAGATGTTATAGGCGACAATTTAAATTTAATTGTGTCGGTCATAGGCGGAATGACAAAGGCACCTATTGAGCTGGCGGTTGAGACCGATTCATGTAGATTTGCATTCAGTCCCTATATGTCTCATTCAGAAGCAGCACGGTTGTTTGTTTTAAAACTATTCTTGGGTGATCGAGCATTTTAGTTATGCCCAGAATAGTAAGGGGCACCTGTGGCTGGTGGAAACACCACAAGGAAGATGAAAGTCTCGCTGCTGTTGTATATCATGATCGAATAGTGTCATGATGAGTGGCGATAACATTGGAAAACATCGCTCGAGGTCTTTGTGAGGGCACAAGGGCCAAGTGGCTGTGGGGAATGCGGGAATTATGTCGCATGACAAATAAGGTCCCCATTTACCAAACATTGAGCTCGCAGGCATTAGTCAGCACATATTGTTTCTTCCTACTCAAGCTATACGGAACAAAAATCGAATACCTGCGTATCCACAGAGACAGAAAGAAATGGCTCGCGATGCACGCATGAGTGCAGCATCATTTTGTGCAAATTGTGTTCTATGTGCACATTGTGGTTCGCTCTTGAAGGGAACACACGAGTGTGCATAATACGTTCAATTTTTTTCCTCTGGTAAATATGGAAGCTCGAGCCTTTGCAGCATACGAGTGGCGGTTGGTAGCGCGGTTAACTTTCTACATCAGTGTGCATTGCATCGACATATCTCCAACCAGCACTTGCAAAGAGTACTAGGAAAGGGAGAGCTGCGCATTGGCGTCTTGTAAAATTTGTCATTTCTTGCTTTACTTTTGCTGTATGACTAAATGAAATGAAGTAGTTACCTCAATCTATCCGTAGAAGTCCATGCATAACAAAACAGACGAGAATGAGGGGAGGTGCACGTGGCCTGCATGCTCACCCTCTCCCTTTCTCTTCATGGAGCGGGATGAGATATGCTTTCATGGCGGTGGTGTCACGGGCAGCATTAGTATGCGCTGTCAATTAAACACTTCTGACGCTCTTTTTCTTTGAGTGAGCATCCAAAGATTTTGGCTGAACTGTAACTGATGAAGGAGCTTCAATGGCTCGAATAGTCAAGACCTTCCAGTCCAGCTTGTGAGATAAAGACGCAAATAGTCATGGTGGGTGAGGGGGTAGGGGGATGGATTTCTTCAATGGTGAAAAGAGGAAGAGGTCCCCTTGTGACTTATGCGGACAAAATCTTATTCTGCGATAGATGAAGAGAAGGAAAATTTTTGAGACAGCTGGTCATGCAGACGGCACATTGCAGGATAATAAATGGGGCTAGAAAGGCACATGCCAGACTCTTGACAGGGAGACTCCGCAAAATGTATTTGTGTTCCGCAGTGGCGGTCTCAGATGCCACTTGTATTTCTGGACCTGGGTGCATTGTCCCTTAATTATATACAATCTGTACATTAGCAATCACGTTTCTTCATATGTCGCGTTATGCGTATGCTTGCAGACCAACATGGTTTTGCAGCGCTGGCCGAATTGGTGCAGGACTTTGTATATAAAATGACTGTTTTTATTTCGAACGTGCAGATACGAACCAGATATTGTGTGGTCTGACGGAGAATGGGAAGCGCCCGACACTTACTGGAACAGCACGTCTTTCCTCGCCTGGCTGTACAACGACAGCCCCGTGCGCTCCACCGTGGTGGTCAACGACCGCTGGGGCAAAGGCGTGCGCTGCAAGCATGGCGACTTCTTTAACTGCGATGACCAGTTCAATCCGGGCGTGCTTCAGCCACACAAGTGGGAGAACTGCCTACCAATTGACCAGCGTTCCTGGGGCTACAGACGCGATGCAAGCCTCTCGGACTACCGCACCATCGGCGAGCTCCTCGACATCCTGGCCAGCACGGTCAGCTGCAACGGCAACCTTCTCATTAACGTCGGCCCGACCAAGGACGGCATCATCGTTCCGGCTTTCGAAGAGCGGCTCACTCAGCTGGGGCAGTGGCTTGCGGTCAACGGCGAAGCCGTCTACGGATCGCAGCCCTGGAAGCACCAGAACGACACTGCCACGCCGCACGTGTGGTACACGGCCAAGGCTGACGTAGTGTACGTGTACGTGATGAGGTGGCCCAAGAACGAGCAGCTCTTCCTGGAGTCTTTGGAATTGTCGCAGCAAAGTACAGTTACCATGCTTGGGCTGCCCACCGAAGAAACTTTTTCTTGGGTGTCACATCAATCTTTAGCAGACGTGGGCCAACGGCCAGCAGCTAGGAAGGGCACGACTGTCTTCTTTCCCAAGCTCACCCCAGACAAGCTGCCCACGCCGTGGGCATGGGTGCTGAAGGTTGAAGGTGCCATCTAACTTTGATTTAGGTGAATGTTATTGCTCTTGGATGAACGACTTTCATGCTTTTCATGGTCTCGTTCATACTGAAATAAATTCCCCTTGCCGCATACTCCTCCGGAGTGACAGCGGCAAATCAGAAATAAACAATAACGTGTTGGGATATTGCAAGTGTTGCTCAGCGTGCAACTTGGCATTAGTTTAGTTAAGGCTTAGGGAAAAGGTCCTGCGAAAGGAGCAGAATGTGGAGAAGAACTGTTGCGGAAACATTCGAAGGTGACAACAGCAGCATGAGCAAGACATGATGACGACAAGAGAATCGATCACGGCAGCGTGACGAAAACGGCCAGATGGCTACAGAATGGCGACAGCGTGACGACGGTGAAATGGCAACGACGACGCATTTGCGCTATGTTCTCCATACTTTCTCATGCCACCGAACCCAGATATTTCTCCGACCATTCACTTTAGTTCATGGAATTTTCACCCACTGTGGCAGTCAGTATACTCGAACATACCTGGTGAGCTACATGGCTTTCCCCGAGAATGAAAGACTTCACTCACCCGCCAGCGCTGTATCGCTAACCTCCAAAGCAAAGACATCAACCCTGGAACGTTGGCAAGAGTGAGTACCGATCGTTAAACAATGACAAAGGGTGTAGCGCCGGTTCCTGTCATTTACTATGACAGTTTCGCGCAATTTATCTTCACGCATCTACCCCGACAGGCACGCTAACTTTCGCCCACTCTTTCGCCAACGTATCTAGAATAAGTGAATGGACGCACACTTGGATATATGCGTACTTTGTACACACAATAAATGACGAACTACATCGACAGCACACGAGTCGTCGAAGCTGAATGTTTCCGTTTCAGATTATTTTTATTCAAGATACACAGTTGGTTTTTAGGCGAGGGTCCCAAAGACAAACGACTGCAGAGGGACCCTCGCATAACTAGAAGATTGGTATAAAATGATGAATTAATACAGCAGTATAAAATTATGCAATCTACAAGTAAATAAAAAGTGAGCGAAGTAGGGAAAAGGAATACATTCTATTTTTATACAAGGAGTCGTGCATGTAAAATAAAAAAAAATCGCAGATTGCCAATCTAAATTGTATATACCTATTTAACAAATGAAGTACACAATTTCTATACAAAGTGAATTAATCAGGACATCTAGTTAAACAAAATGTAATTCTTAAGTTCATATTTTAATGCATGCAAAGATGTTGATGATTTAAGAGCATGGGGTAAGTCATTTCACAATTTCATTGCTGGGAAGGAGGAAGTCATGTTGCCATAGTTCGTGTTGCATTTAGGCAATAGTAAGTTGTGATTATGGGCAAACCTAGTGCTATCGGTATTTGTGAGCAACCTAGACTCTAATTATTGAAACGCGAGCTGTTTGTTAAGTAATTTAAACAGAGTGATAAGTAAAATAAATTTAAACAAGCCAGATATAGGAAGAATGAAGTTAGCCTGAAGGAGCGGAGCCACATTAGAGTAAAAATAACTGTTTGTAATAATGCGAATGGCCTGGTTCTGAGTGTCCTGTATGTACGAAAGGCGACAGTTATATGCATTTCACCACGAAGTAATGCCATATGTTGACTATGTATGAACGCAAAGTAGAAAGACAAAAAGTTGTAAACAGAAAAGAAAGGACGAGATTTAATTACAGCTCTTATACCAAAAGCAGTTTTTTGTTTAACGTAAGCAATATGATTACTAAACTTCAAGTTAGGGTCTAATTTTATGCCAAGGAAAGTTACATAATTAGCCGCTGGGATTAAATGATGGTCTATGGATACTTGCGGTAGATAAGGGAGAACTTTTTGAGATGTTTTAATATTCATCACATGAGTTTTAAATAGGTTCAAAATTAGGTTGTTTAAAGAACACCATTGAATAGCTTTGGTTAATTCGTTCAGTTTAGTGATTAGCATTGCTCACGATTAGCGTGACATGGAAATGGGGGTATCATCAGCGTAAAGGACAACGTTAGGACAATTAATGCAATCAGGTAATTCAATAATGTAGATACAAAACAATAAAGGCCCAAGTATGGAGCCCTGCGGTACCCCTTGATTAATGACCTTGACATTTCAATAAACGTCACCTATGCAGACTGATTGTTCGCGAACACGTAAGTTTCTGAAAAAAGTTAAAGGTGGACCATTCTAGGTTAATTAATAAAATATTATGATTAACGGTATCAAAGGCGTTAGTAAAATCAAGAAATACAGAAACGACGAAATTGCCGTTGATGGAAGACTTTAAGATATTTGTTAATGATAGTAAAGCTAAAATGGTTGAACTACTTGCAGGGAAACCGAATTGGCAGGGCTTTAGCAACTTAAATTTGTCTAAGTACTTGTTAATACGCTTCAGAAATATTTGTCCAATAATTTTGCTAAGTAAGGACAGAATAGAGATAGGGCGATAGCTTAAGACCTCTGTATTATTGTCACGTTTAATTGACAGGCGACTTCTAAATGAGGCCGTTAAAATCCGAGTCGTCTAAGGCGCAACGCAGCACTGACAAAAAACCAAAGCGCGACCCGCGACCTCGTAAGCCAGCTCGTCCTTGTCTTCTTTTGCGAGCAAGTGGCCCAAGCGCGTGGCAGAAGCGCGTGGGATTAACCCTCCTCCCAGAAGACCATCGACTCGATGCTAAAGAAATCGTTCACGGGAAGAGAGACTTGTCCCAGGAAAAACGCAATGGTCCGAAACCCATGACTATTCTGGTGTGCGATATGGTTTTAATCGCACGGCGTGCACAATCTCGGGCCACAGTTGTCGGCGTCGTGCTGGCTGGGTGCCACACGGAAAAACTTCATAATTGAGGTCACTCACTCGGCGAAGCACTTTGTAAGGACCGAACTACCGGCTAAAAAGTTTTGCCAAGAGGCCTTTACGGCGGACGGGGGTCGAAACTAACGCTTGGTCACCTGGTTCATAGTCAACGTGTCGGCGGCAATATACAAATGCGAAGATACAGCTTGATAGAGGGCAAAAGAGAGTTACTGGAAAGAAAGTTCACTGTACGCATACACAAAAACCTCGCAACAAGAAAATTGAATATAGGTGTAAGTCACCAATAAATCTAGGTATCTGAGGTAGGCTGGTGGTTGTTGGTATGTAGGGTTTAATGGCGCAAAAGCGACTACGGCTATTATGCGCCAACCACAACCTAGGTAAGTATTTAGGTATCTAGATATCTAAGAAAAAGCCACTGTATATAATGCGTCAAACAAGGCAAATAAACACGTTGCGAAATCACAGATTTACAGATCACAAAATCCTAACACCGGCCCCCCCTCCCTCCTCTCCCCCTTACAATCCAGCATGACGAAAGGCGGCGCGCTTGCTCAACGCTTTTTCCCTTGCACACACAAGACTGAGCCACCATCATCGGCTTGCGAATAAAAGTCAAAGAAGAAAAAATAAATAAGAACGTAGTTACCTTTGTTGGCTTTAGTGTCTTTAGATGGATGCTTTCGCGCCGGTGAAAAAATGATGATATTTTTTTCTGTGACATGATGGCGCAACTGAACCACCACAACGCTCCGTCTCATCAGACCTCGCTGCACTCTTTGTCTGATAGTGTGTTGATTTGGCTTGTCTCGTTGCATGGTTCGATGTACGACTTTAGAAAAGTCAATGCACCTTTGACGTCAAATGTTTATAACAACATTAAGCCCACAAAGTTCCGGAATTGAAAATCTAAAGAACGACTTTAGAAATGGTAATGCACTTTTCGCATCAAAAGTTTATAAGAACCTTACACCCACAAGCTTCGGGATTGAAATCCACACGCTCCTTAGATTCCGCGGCCTCCGCGAGATGCCGCGACGAGCCCGCTCGCCGTCGAAGCGCTCTTGAGACTTAGTGCTTGGATGGGGCTCCTTGCGTTATGTGACTCCCGGTGCACGGGCGTTGTCACAAAATCCAGCCAGAGTTTGCAATGATCACGCCGAAATGTCTTTTCGAGGATGAAAAAGACATTCTAGACAAAATCCAGAAAGATTTCCAGCGCCGGGGGTTGTTTTGGTCGGCAATGCATGTCAGCACGAAAAAAAATTTAGGAGGGGTGGCTCAAACCCCATAAGCACTCCGCCCCCCCCCCCCCCCCCGTCCACGAGCTACGCCCCTGCCACACTCGTAATGCGGTAGATGTGCCTTCGGCTCCAATCTGCGGCATGTTAGCTTTCCGTCTACTTTCATTTCCACTTTATCTTACTTGTTCATTTTAGACATAAGTATTCTCTCCTATGGTTTCTCTGGCTTTATTGTTTCTATGTATGGTTATAACTAGCAAAAATTACAGCATAACCCATCTCACAATGGCCGTTGAAGGTAATGCGAATATTATTCGAGCTATGTACCGACAAACCGTATTCCTGAAGCTACTCGACGCCTGGAAAATCGCCCACTCGATCCTCATTCCAAAACCGGGCAAGGCGCCTGGCGTCGATAACCTTCCTCCCATCTCGGTCACGTCGTGCGTGGGTAAGGTGGTCGAGCATGCCGTACTCAACAGAGTCGGCCGGTATCTCGAAGACCAGCACTATTTCACACACCACATTATCGGCTTCCGACCCGGGCTCTCGTCGCAGGATACAATGCTTCTGCTGGAACACAGGATCATAGACGCCGGGGCCACTTGGGACCTCACGTCGGAAGAAGTCCAGCTCGGAGAGCGTGGCACACCCAGAGCTCCATCCTCTCGCCGAAGCTGTTCAACCTTGTGATGATCGGGCTTTCCGAACGCCTCTCGATGATAGAACGCCTCAACCATACAGTATACACGGACGACATCACCATCTGGTGCTCCGCGGGGTCTGACGGCTTTATCGAATCCCCTTTACAGGAGGCAGTCGAAACCGCTGAGTACTGCCTCGACCACACGGGCTTCAAGGGCTCCTCCGCCAAATCGTAGCTGCTGATGTACTGTCCAAAACAACAAGCCAAAGGCCCAAGGGGTAGAAAACCTCGATCGAGCACAACATAGATGGTCGCCCCCTCCCCAGGGTAGACTCCATCCGAGTCCTGGTAATGATAATCGACGTGTGCCGGTCAAACATTCAAAGGGTCCACAAGCTCACGACAAAGACGGACAACGCGATACGAATCGTACGCATAGTGACGAACTGTCACCACGGCCTCAGAGAAGACAATCTGCTATGTCTCGTGCACGCGTTGCTCATACGTCACTTTACCTACGTAATCACTTTACCTACGCATCAATGCACAAGTGGAAACAATCGGAGCATGAGAAGCTTAATAAACTCATCCGAAATGTAGTGAAGCGGGTCCTCGGGCTCCCGATCACAACGCAGACGCATCGACTCCTCGAGCTCTTGGTGCACAATACGCCCGAAGAGATCGCTGGGGCTCAGGAGAGAGCGCAGGGGATACGACTGACGACCACCAAGACCACATCTTGCGCAAGCTCGGCTGCTTCTCACCGACCACTCAGGATTCGCCGGAGTTTACGCCAGTTCCCCGCGAGCTCCGCGATCTGATCACGATCGCACCCATACCGCGAAACGTACATTCGGAACACGATCGAGGTAGGCGCCTAGCCCGGGCGACCGCATTCCTCAAGCGCCTAGACAAGAAAGCGGACGACGTCACGTTTGTTGACGCCACTGCCAACCGCGGTGACCGAGCCTTCGCCATGGTCGCGGTCTCGTCTTTGCAGCGGATCCTATTCGCCGCCACGGCACTCACACAACCACGAGGTGGCGGAGCCAGTGGTCATAGCCCTGGCAAGGATCCACTACAAGCGAGAGGTGATATGCAACCACTCGAGACCGGCTATCAAAGCGTTGGGAAGAGGAGTCGTCTCCGACAGGGCGCTACACATCCTCCACGGCACTGATTCGTGCCCCCTCAAGCACCACACCGTCCTCTGGTTTCCCGCCCGCCTGTGTCAGATCCCGGGTGCCAACGTCAACGAGACAGCCCACGACGCTGCACGCGCGCTTACAGACTGCGACGTCACACCCGGGCAACCGCGTCTCAACGAGTTGGAGGCGAACAGGGACTTCCCAGTAACGTATACGAGATCACTAAGCACTTTTACCTGGGACGACGTCTCTTTCCGTCCCCGCCCCGGAACAGGCCGCAGTCGCCAACGCTACGCTTGTTACAGACACATACTTATCCCAACCCCGCCACGTTACACATCTTCACCTACCCAGACGTCTACCACAACGACCCGTGCCCTTCGTGCGGTGACACGGCGACACTCGCACATGCACTCTGGGAGTGTAGAGACGCTCCGTCCGACTCTACGTCGGACAAGTGGGAGAAGACCCTACGAAGCACGTTACTCCAAGGCCAGCGATGGGCCGTCTAGCACGCCCACGTAGCGGCCGTCAGGTACTCCCTGTCGGTCCCTGCGTGGGAGACGCCCGCTGCGCACTGACACGCATTCTGCAGGACCTTTACGAAAGTTTATCCAATCCAACAAAAAAATTTGGCGGCACATTCACCATATGGAAACGATTGGCGACGGTAATGAGATTAGCATTCTTTCTCGCGAGAGATGCTTACTAGTGACTATTAGTGATAGATCATTTTGATGGCGGAATTGTCGAGACAGAGACAGAGTTGTATGACATAATACTCGGTGCCACCTAACAAAATGTACAGCACGCTGGTACATGCAAACGGTGAGAAACGCGTGATGGGGTAACTGGGCTCCTCTCTCGGTGTTCTTTCTGGACAATCTGCGTCATCAAGTGGTGCTGCCGAAAAGTCCGCGCGTAGCCTCCGAGACGAGATGCGTGGCACGCCGATGCCGGCGAATGCTGAGAATTGTTCCCCTGCTTTCCGCGAAACCTGTTGCTTTTGCTCAGTCACCCAAGTTGGCGAGAGGTTCATTGAAGAGCGGTACATACGCAGTGCATTCATGGCGCAGCTCGCTAAAATGCTGGCGTGGAAGATGTTCATTGAAAAGCGGCACATTCTCACTGCATTCGTGGCGCAGCGTGATAAACCGCCGTGCTACTGTGCTTCAGGAGCCATTGTGACGTGGGCAGAATTCTGGGATATATTGTAGAGATATATTTCTTCGTTGTAGAGTGACACATTCCCAGTGGCGCATACCTAGTTACCCAATAGCGGCACACACCTATTGGTACATACCCAGTGACCAATCATCATCATCACCATCAGCCTGGTTACGCCCACTGCAGAGCAAAGGCCTCTCCCCTACTACTCCGAAAACCACGGTCATGTACTAATTGTGGCCATGTCGTCCCTGCAAACTTCTTAATCTCATCCGCCCACCTAACATTCTGCCGCCCCCTGCTACGCTTCCCTTCCCTTGGAATCCAGTCCGTAACCCTTAATGACCATCGGTTATCTTCCCTCCTCATTACATGTCCTGCCCATGCCCATTTCTTTTTCTTGATTTCAACTAAGATGTCATTACCTCGCGTTTGTTCCCGCACCCAATCTGATCTTTTCTTATCCCTTCACGTTACACCCATCATTCTTCTTTCCATAGCTGGTTGCGTCGTGCTCAATTAAAGTAGAACCCTTATCGTAAGCCTCCAGGTTTCTGCCCCGTAGGTGAGTACTGGTAAGACACAACTATTATACACTTTTCTCTTGAGGGACAATGGCAACCTGCTGTTCATTCAGATTCAGATTCAGATTCAGATTTATTGGTTCCAAAAAGAAGAGGTAATTACATGACATGACATCTCAGAATGCCTGCCAAATGCACCCCAGCCCATTCTTATTCTTCTGATTATTTCCGTCTCATGATCTGGATCCGCGGTCACTACCTGTCCTAAGTAGATGTATTCCTTTACCACTTCCAGTGCCTCGCTACCTATTGTAGATTGCTGTCCTTTTCCGAGACTGGTAAACTTTACTTTGGTTTTCTGCAGATTAATTTTTAGACCCACTCTTGTGCTTTGCCTCTCCAGGTCAGTGAGCATGTATTGCCTTTGGTCCCCTGAGTTACTAAGCAAGGCAATACCATCAGCGAATCGCAAGTTACTAAGGTATTACCCATTAACTTTTATCCCCAATTCTTCCCAATCCAGGTCTCTGAATACCTCCTGTAAACACGTTGTGAATAGCATTGGAGAGATCGTATCTCCCTGCCTGGCGCCTTTCTTTATTGGGATTTTGTTGCTTTTCTTATGGAGGACTACGGTGGCTGTGGAGCCACTATAGATATTTTTCCGTATTTTTACATACGGCTCGTCTACACACTGATTCCGTAATACCTCCATGACTGCTGAGGTTTCGACAGAATCAAACGCTTTCTCGTAATCAATGAAAGCTATATATAAGGGTTGGTTATATTCCGTACATTTCCCTATCACCTGATTGATAGTGTGATTATGGTTTATGGTTGAGTAGCCCTTACGAAATCCTGCCTGGTCCTTTGGTTGACAGAAGTCTAAGGTAGTACGTGTTCCTAAATCTATGTGCGATTAGCTTAGTAAATACTTTGTAGGCAACGGACAGTAAGGTGGTCGGTCTATAATTTTTCAAGTCTTTGGCGTCCCCTTTCTTATGGATTAAGATTATGTTGGCGTTCTTCCAAGATTCCGGTGCGCTCGAGGTCATGAGGCATTGCGTATACAGGGTGGCCAGTTTCTCTAGAACAATCTGCCCACCATCCTTCAACAAATCTGCTGTTACCTGATCCTCCCCAGCTGCCTTCCCCCTTCGCATAGCTCCCAAGGCTTTCTTTACTTCTTCCGGCGTTACCTGTGGGATTTCGAATTCCTCTAGACTATTCTCTCTTCCATTATCGTCGTGGGTGCCACTGGTACTGTATAAATCTTTATAGAACTCCTCAGCCACTTGAACTATCTCATCCATATTAGTAATGATATTGCCGACTTTGTCTCTTAACGCATACATCTGATCCTCGCCAATTCCTAGTTTCTTCTTCACTGCTTTTAGGCTTGCTCCGTTCCTGAGAGCATGTTCAATTCTATCCATATTATACTTCCTTATGTCAGCTGTCTTACGCTTGTTGATTAACTTCGAAAGTTCTGCCAGTTCTATTCCAGCTGTAGAGTTAGAGGCTTTCATACATTGGCGTTTCTTGATGAGATCTTTCATCTCCTGCGATAGTTTACTGGTATCCTGTCGAAATGAGTTACCACCGACTTCTATTGAACACTCCTTAATGATGCCCACAAGATTGTCGTTCATTGCTTCAACACTAAGGTCCTCTTCCTGAGTTAAAGCCGAATACCTGTTCTTTAGCTTGATCTGGAATTCCTCTATTTTCCCTCTTACCGCTAACTAATTGATCGGCTTCTTATGTACCAGTTTCTTCCGTTCCCTCCTCACGTCTAAGCTAATTCGAGTTCTTACCATCCTATGGTCACTGCAGCGCAACTTGCTGAGCTCGTCCACATCTTCTATGATGCCATGGTTAGCGCAGAGTATGGAGTCCATTTCATTTCTAGTCTTGCCGCTCGGGCTCCTCCACGTCCACTTTCGGCTATCCTGCTTGCGGAAGAAGGTATTCATTATCCGCGTATTATTCTGTTCCGCAATCTCTACTAATAACTGTCCCCTGCTATTCCTCGTGCCCATGCCATATTACCCCACTGCCTTGTCTCCAGCCTGCTTCTTGCCTATCTTGGCATTGGAGTCGCCCATCAGCTTAGTGTATTTTGTTTTCACTCTACCCGTCGCCCATTCCACGTCTTCATAGAAGCTTTCGACTTCCTGGTCATCATGACTGGATGTAGGGGCGTAGACCTGTACCTCTTGTTAAGTTTCACAAGACCTGCCACCCTCTAGTTAATGCTATAGAGTTCCTGTATGTTACTAGCTATATTCTTATTAATCAGGAGTCCGACTCCTAGTTCTC
Organism: Dermacentor andersoni; assembly: GCF_023375885.2. Taxonomy (NCBI): domain Eukaryota; kingdom Metazoa; phylum Arthropoda; class Arachnida; order Ixodida; family Ixodidae; genus Dermacentor; species Dermacentor andersoni. Next base: position 124,651,570 of record NC_092816.1, on the reverse strand, counting down.
GTCTCTCCGCTAAGCCCCGGTAGTACAGGACGTGCCCGCTTTTTAGCACTGTATATGCTTCTTTTGGCCTCCTAACTTCACTGAGCCGTATTATATCCCATTTGCTGCCCTCTAATTCCTCCAATAGCACTGCTAGACTCGCCTCACTAGATAATGTTCTAGCGTTAAACGTTGCCAGGTTCATATTCCGATGGCGGCCTATCCAGAGCCAGGGATTCTTAGCACCCTCTGCTGCGTCGCAGGTCTGACCGCCGCCGTGGTCACTTGCTTCGCAGCTGCTGGGGACTGAGGGCCGGGGTTTAATTGTTGTGTTCATATAGGAAGTTGTGGCCAAGTACTGCACCAGGATGGCCAATCCTGCTCTGGTGAGGGAGTGCGTTACCGGTTCTGGTCAGCGGGATCAGGCCACACTCCAGGCCTGTTTATGCAATTTTATCAACACGCGGATTTTTTTTAATCCGGTGGAAAATTGCGCGGCACCGGGATTCGAACCGCGGGCCTCTTGCTCGTGAGGCGGGTTTTCTACCTCTACGCCACCTGCGTTGATGACCAGTGACCAAAGCTGGTATTAAATACGTTCATGAAAAACTAGCAGAGACCAAGTGACACATACCCAGTGCTCTAAGACGGCGTCAAAGAGTTTCTTCGGACTGCGGTACTTACCCAGTCCCCCATCTAGTTACCCATGTCGGTGTGGAAGATGTTCGTTGAAGAGCGACACGCGTATAAACATTGCGGACTAGTCAGTGACCCAATTTGGTCCGATGGTTATTCCGAACCTTGTTCCGTTAACACAGCAGCCCAATGCGCTACTCATTTGACCACGGACTACCCAGTGACCCAAGTAGGGGGGAAATGGCTAGGTACAAACATACATAGCTACACTCCCAAACATACATACAAGCATACAAACGAAGTTGGATACATCCCCCGGAAAGTGCATGAAGTAGCCTAAGAACGTTAATCGCCTTAAAAACGTCTGTAGGCAAAAGTGGGAAGCTACGGAAAAACCATCACAAGGCTACGAAAGCAACAGAGCCGGTTACCACCATTCATCTCGAAGGCCCTAGGCGTCGTTCATCCGTGCGTGGCACAGGAAATGTTGATAGTTTCGTGTGCGCGCATTCCATTGAGACAGTGGGTCAAGGGCAAGTGATTCCCGCTGTGGCTTCAGTAATTTACTTTGAACTTGAACTTGCGTGGGCCGCGAGCTTACGGATTTCCTGCAACAAATTTCTCCTTGCCTACCCAGCGTTCCCTGAATGATATATATGCGGCTAATAATGTTAGCATGACACCAGCTGCGATTTCTTCAATCACTGAGTCTGTTTCAGTGATCGCCCAGGCAATTAATAAGCACGATCTAGTTTTCAACTTAAGTTTTGATGTGACAGCTTGAAAAAATTCCCTATGCCACGACTCATGATGCTGTCAATGGCTTCGGAGATGATGACATTGATCAGTCGTCAACTATTGCTGACAGAGCCTTGGGTTGCCCTTCTGGATGGTTTTTGAGAACGTGGGTTCAGTTAGTCGGGCTTGCGATAAGACTCACATCGGTGCCAGCAACTGTTATATGCTCGTAAAACTTGCTGATATCACTCATGGAGAAACCTAAAGTACCAAAATTACCATGAGAGCTGCCATTTGCGTCTACACATGGAATTCAGCCTAGCTCATCAGTTAGGCATGAATATTGAAAAGCCTTTCTTTGAAGAAGAGGGCGAGCGAGTATGCTTCATATTTGACTTGCCACATGTGAATAAAACAACTCAGAACGACATCCAAGCACACGTGCTCATTGGGGTCGACGTTTTGAACAGGTAGCATATTGAGCGCTTTTACAAATATTTCGAAATGTGCCAAAAACCTGAATTGTGTTGTCAAGATTATCTTTGCGTACAAGCTTGTTGCCAAGTTTCGTGTTTACGTAATTGCTTCTTCGGCATGATGCAGCATAACGCTGTGAATTATAGCGATCGCTTCTTTTGGTTCATCTTCTTATTCGTTCTACTTAAAGGACCCCGGAAACTGTTCGGACAAATTTTGTAGACGCGTAGGGCACAGCTACAGTTAATCAATCGCACAAGAATTTGTGTCAAACGTCCCATATTAAGAGAGCTACGGACGATTACAAGTTACTCTCCTCTATAGCCATGTATTTTCTCCTCAACTCGTTCGCCAAGCGATCGGGACCAAGCTCAGCCTTCACTGGCTCTGCGGCAGGATGGCACGTCATATCGTCTACTTCTGGTTTTCTAGGAGTGAGCGCACGGAGCCTCTCCAACCTCTCCGCCAGCTGCTTGGCAGTAGACCACAAGCGAGAGCTATCGAAGCAGCGTGCGTTGCGAGAATTCTGCCGCAGCGCCGAACGTGTCTTGCATTCGGATAACCACAGGCGAGCTGGGCGTTTCGACGGAGCTTTAGCGTAGACGTACGTGATAGTCACGTACGTGTACGTGATTTCCTCATCGGTGTGCACGGTCCAGGCAAATGGTGGCGCAAAGCTTAAGATGCCGAAAAAAGAGCTAATATTGGTCTAACCAAGTGCGAAACGCCTTAAATATTTACAAAAACGTGTTAACAATTACGCTTCCGCGAATAATTTACACCTGCAGCAAAGAAGAATGCACTTCGTTACTGCCACTGTGTTTGGTTGAGCTCTGTGTCACCAGGTGGTTGCACCATGCAGACCATTCACGTTTGCTCTTCCGCTCATCTCGTAAAACGGCACGACCAAAAGGCCAGGCCTTGTTTCCTTGCGCTGTGTTTACCTGAATACCGGCTCACGAAACGGTATTCTGGTACTAATCCTCCGATGTATAGTGACAGCCACAAACGCGCAAATTCTGGCGCCGATGGGATAGCGACAGTCTGAAGCGCTGCAGCCACACGGCTCGTCTACTGCCTTGCAGAGGGAGACGATGCCGCAGCTCGACATATTGCCAGTCGCTACGTTTGCTGTCCACAACGCAACAAAGGCGAATAACAGTGCTCGCGAAAAGACTGAGACCGACACTGACTGCGGAGCTCTCGTCAAAATGGAGCACGTTGTAACACAAGCAGACGACGGTAGCTGTGTGTCGGAAGCGCTCAAGTGTAGTGAGAAATTGTTCGTGTGCAATCTCTTTCTGTTCATTTCTTTTTATAGAAACAACCTAACCAAGATTTCAAATATAATGAACATTTTTTCACCATAAAGTTGGAAAAATTACGGATGACGCGCCCTGAGCAGCCAATTGGATAGCTCGCCCTACTATTTATTTATTTATTGATACTGCAGTCCTGTTTCCAGGACCATAGCAGGATGGATACAGAGTGAAATTGAAACATCTAAGTATAAATGCAGCGGTTCATAACATTGGTCACTCGCTACCTGCAAAGGCAAGCAGTAACTGAACCACACACAGAAGGCAGGCGAGAAAATCATCAGTAAATCAAGCAGTAAATCACGCGCTACATAGATGGGACTCAAATAATTGCAGTGAGCATTGGGTTACAATGAAGTCAGTAAAATTAGTTCAATCAACAATGGTTCTAGGAAAAAAGGAAAATTTGAAGCAGTTCTTTTTAGCAGGTAACGGATGTTATTGTCTGCGAGTGTCGATGACGTGTAGCGTAACCGGTAGAAAACGCGATAAAGCGCAATGTATCAATGTTGTAGGGCCCTTTTATGAGCTGAAATAAAAATTTGAAACTGTATATTCGGCTGCTTTTTGTCACAGATCACAATCCACTTCTCTTGAGGAGTTCTGTAAAACTGAAGTGCGGCCATACGAATTATATATGAAACGTACTGCCCTTTTTTGAACTTTTTCTGTTTTAGTAATGTTTCTTGTAGTAAAGGGATCCCATATGACAATCGTGTATTCTAACATTGGTTGAAGGACAGAATTGTAAGCAAGAAAACGCACAGGAGGTGTAGAAAATTTTAGAGAGCGTCTTAGGAAGAATGGTTTTCGGAGGCAGTTCGCTGTGATAATGTCAACATGTTTGTTCCACGAGAGAGTGTTAGTAATGCAGAAGCTAAGGTATTTATATTCGGTTATCTCAGAAAGCATTATGTTTTCGGCGTTGTAGTTGTACAATAAAGGGTTAATTTTTAACGATATCCTCATAAAGACAGTTCTGTCAAAGTTAATTTCCATTTGCTATTCAGTGCACCATGTTACTATGTTTGTAAAGACATCATTCAGTCTAAATTGATCGTCAACAGAGGATTTTTTTTTCGTACAGGACACAGTCATCAGCGTACAGCCTAATACCCAGAGAAATTTGATCCACAATGTCATTTATATAAAGTAAAAAGAAAAGCCGACCAAGAACTGATCCTTGGGGGACGTCAGAGTCAATGGGCACCTTATCTGAACTGGCTGAATGTAATGTTACAAACTGACGGTGGGTTAGTCAAATAACCCCTTATTCAGGCGAGTAGTTTGTTATTTTGCAGAATGTAGCTTAGCTAATACAGCAATTTGTTATGTGAGATGTTACCGAATGCCTTAAGGAAATCCATAAGATATGTCTGTTTGCTTACCCTCGCAAGGTCATGAATGATTTCGACAAGGTGGGTATTAGTTGAAAATCCTCGCCTAAAGCCGTGCTGAATACAGGTAAGTAGCTTATGTTCCTCAATAAAAGTAGTTATATGTTTGTGAATAATATGCTGTAAGATTTTACAAGCTGTTGAGGCTTGCGAAATTGGACGGTAATTCTGAATTAGTGTTTTGTCACCAGATTTATGCAAAGCCCTGATTCTGGTATCCCGCCAATCGTCAGGTAGTGCAGCTTCATTTAAATATCTGGTGCACAGAACATGTAAGTATTTTGCACACCACTCAGCATAACATTTCAAGAAAGTATTTGGGATATTGACTGGTCCAGGAGATTTTTTCACCTCAAGGTTGAACAGCAGATTTAAGATGCCATGTTCACTTATTACCATATCAAGAATAGGAGGTACGGTCACTTCAAAGGGCAGAAGACGGCGTCATTAGGCCGAAGACTAGCGTCATTGCGGCAATTTACGTCAAATGGTTAGGGCAACTGAAAATTCAGCCGAGCGGTGTGCTGGGATCTGCAGCGATGTATATTTCTAAAGCCTTATCATAAATTACATGCTGTACACGGAGCACTTAGATGCGTCAATTAATTATCAGGAGGACCTACTCTAACGAGTCAGTATACGTTTGCACAAAATCGTCAAAATTGTTCCAGGATCCCTTTAAGCAATATGCCTGTTGTGCGTTGTTACTCGTCTCGTAAGATTTGGTAAACAGCGACATCTGCGACATTTTTCAGTCAGTTTCTGTACTGCAGATTGTGTTGATTGCCTGATGTGGTAGTTCGTCAATTTATTTCACTTTGCTTGTACTGCCCAAAATTAAAACTGTGTCCAGTTGTTTTTAGAATTTTTAATGAACAATATATATGTTTCTTCATTCACAAGGGGTCCCGCGTCCATTTCCTGGAATCACACGTTGCGCAGTGGTATTGCTACTTGCGGTAGTGTTTAGGCCAGACATCCTTCAGGCACAAGGATGAGTACGTCCGGGAGTAGGAGTGAAAGATAAAGGGATTGTTTTACATTATTTCTAGTGGCTCCAGATATGGAAGCACACTCCATGTAGGAGCATTTTAAATGTCTGAGTTCACTACATGTCTGAGCAGACATCCGGATGCGTCAGGACACACATGTCAGCAGAAGTCAGGACACGTCAGTGTACCAAAGATGTCCGCATTTAAAGCAGTTTATTTCCCTAAGTGACTGGCCTAGGGAATATGGTGATTGTGTCTCGACCAATCCCGATTGTTGAATCGTTCACAAAATCCCAACCATAACGTCGCACCGTGCCGCCGGACTCCGCATCCAATGTTGCGCGATCGCCCCCGCATACGAGGCAACGACGTGGTAATATGGGAACTTGATGTCGTCGCCGTTCCCATGGAAGTCTTCGACGTTGGCCCCTTTCATCAATTAGTGGGCGGATGAGATTAAGAATTTTGCAGGGATATCATGGTCACAATTAGTACATGACCGGAGTAGTTGGAGAGGTATGGGAGAGGCCTTCGCCCTGCAGTGGGCGTAACCAGGCTGATGATGATGATGATGATGATGATGAGTAATTAGTGGGCTCACCGGGACGATCAGCTTGTCAGGGTCAGGGTCAGTAGAGTGCACTTCGCGGTAGGTACCGCTTCCACGGAGGACGGCTGTTCTTGTCACCTCGAAGTGAGCTCCTCTTTTTGCGCGTCACAGTGTATGTAGGGCCCAGCCGTAGTCTGGGTGGGGACTGATGAAAGGGCTGCCACGTGGGAAGCAGGCAAGGAATACTGAACACTGTTTTGAGACGTAACAGTGGGAAGCGTCGATGCTGGCCTGTAAAGAGCACTCGCAATTGTGTGTATTCTCACATTTTACGAAATAGAAACAAACACCCCCACTTTAATAATAGAGAAATAAAAATTAATAGAGCACTTGTTTGAACAGTAAGAGCCAAAACAAAAACACCGTGCCAGTAGGACGTCGATGAGCGCAGCCGGGCGTAACACGAGCTGGCAATAAAACTGCGCACGCCTATAACCAAAACCGCAAGTTGGATTCCGTGGCTTCTTCCATCCGCTTGGTGCACTGGGCTCCATGGGAGCATCCTCTCTAGCATTTTTATTTCTCTATGATCTGGTACCTTCGAAACGTGTCAGAACACGCTTACGCATCGTGCTTTGGCTGCACTTTGAATAACCAGAAACGGTCAAAATTAACACGGATCCCTCCCATATGGCGACCATTTACCTAATGTACCTTTTTGGCCAGTTATTCCATAGTTGACATGCTCCTGTGCTGCTCGCATCACTCCCTCACAGGGTGTTGTTCATTCGATGCCCCTCCCCTTTTCGGCACGAAGGACGTGTATTAGGAATAAAATTACAATCGTGCAAGCGCCATTTTCACCATTTACTGAAATCCACAGCATCCTGTACTACTACGCCCTTCTGGTTTCAGTTGTCAAAGTGGTCTGATCACTCATACCACCCTTCTCGAAGTAATTACACACATGTAGACGCAGATCAAAGAAGTTCGCTGCGTTTCGGCATCCTTCGATATCAGTGCGGGCTGACTTCCCACCATATACCGAGCGAAGAACGATTGCTGACTACACGTGAAACGATGTAAACAATAGCATTACTCTCTTGGGATGTTGAGTGGAACTTTTCGCAGGCAAGTACTCTATAATAAAAATGTCAGTGCCCTTCTACTCTGGGAAGGATTACCAGCGAAGCTGTGTATGCAGGCCCCTTAATGGCGAACTGCACCGCCGCCACGGGTCGGCCTAGCATTGCACTATCTTCGGGATCGGCCCACGTATAGGGAGTGCTTGAAGCCTGCTTCACCTCCACCGCGGGTCGGGCCGGTATTGCACCATCTTCGTGATCGGCCCACTCATGGGGGCTGCTTAAAGCCTGCTTCACCTCCACCGTGGGTCGGGCCGGTATTTCACTATCTTCGGTATCGCCCCACGTATCATCATCATCATCACCATCATCATCATCATCATCATCATCATCAGCCTGGTTATGCCCACTGAAGGTGAGAGGCTTCTCCCATACTTCTCCAACAACCCGGTCATGTACTAATTGTGGCCATGTTGTCCCTGCAAACATCCTAATCTCCTCCACCCACCTAACTTTCTGCCGCCCCCTGCTACGCTTCCGTTCCCTTGGAATCGTCCGTAACCCTTAATGACCATCGGTTATCTTCCCTCCCCTATAAATGTCCTGCCCATGCCCATTTCTGTTGTCTTGATTTCAACTAAGATGTCATTAACTCGCGTTTGTACCCTCACCCAATCTGCTCTTTTCTTATCCCTTAACGTTATACCTATCATTCTTCTTTCCTTAGCTTGTTGCGTCGTTCTCAATTTAAGGAGAACCCTTTTCGTAAGCCTCCAGGTTTCTGCCCCGTACGTGAGTACTGGTAAGACACAGTTGTTATATACTTTTCTCTTGAGGGATAATGGCAACCTGCTGTTCATGATCTGAGAATGCCTGCCAAACGCACCCCAGCCCATTCTTATTCTTCTGATTATTTCAGTCTCATGATCTGGATCCGCAGTCACTACCTGTCCTAAGTAGATGTATTCCCTTACCACTTCTAGTGCCTCGCTACCTATCGTAAACTGTTGTTCTCTACCGAGACTGTTAAACATTACTTTAGTTTTCTGCAGATTAATTTCTTAGACCCACCTTTCTGCTTTGCCTCTCCAGATCAGTGAGCATGCATTGCAATTGGTACCCTGAGTTGCTGAGCAAGGCAATATCATCAGCGAATCACAAGTTACTAAGGTATTCTTCAGTAACTCTTATCCCCAATTCTTCCCAATCCAGGTCTCTGAATACCTCCTGTAAACTCGCTGTGAATAGCATTGGAGATATCGTATCTCCCGGTCTGACGCCTTTCTTTATTGGGATTTTGTTGCTTTCTTTGTGGAGGATTATGGTGGCTGTGGAGCCGCTATAAATATCTTTCAGTATTTTTACATACGGCTCGTCTACACCCTGATTCCATAATGCCTCCATGACTGCTGAGGTTTCGACTGAATCAAACGCTTTCTCGTAATCAATGAAAGCTATATATAAGGGTTGGTTATATTCCGCACATTTCTCTATAACCTGATTGATAGTGTGAATATGGTCCATTGTTGAGTAGCCATTACGGAATCCTGCCTGGTACTTTGGTTGGCAGAAGTCTAAGGTGTTCCTGATTCTATTTGCGATTACCTTAGTAAATACTATGTAGGCAACGGGCAGTAAGCTGATTGCTCTATATTTTCAAGTCTTTGGCGTCCCCTTCCTTATGGATGAGGATTATGTTAGCGTTCTTCCGAGATTCCGGTACGCTCGAGGTCATGAGGCATTGCGTAAACAGGGTGGCCAGTTTTTCTAGAGGAGGAAGGAGGAAGTAAACTTTATTGCCCTAGAAAGAGTAATTCAGCGGTCGCGCCGGATGTCTTCATCTTCTATTGGTTGATGACGATCTCCGGCCTGCATGGTTGGCGCCCCTATTCCAGGGCACCACTGTGCGTGGCTGCTCGTCGGGCATGATCCACCAGCCTCCGTTGGAGGTTAGGGTCTCCGCTGGAGAGCACGCTCTCCCACTGCTCCGCACTCGGATTTTCTATTTGGTGGAATGCCTTATTCGTATTGCACTCCCATGTGATGTGATAAAGTATGGGTATTGCGCCACACCACGGGCATGTGTCCCTGTATTGACTTGGGAACATTTTGCATGGTTTATGTAAATTTGGGAAAGTTCCTGTCAGCAGCTTTCGCCAGTAAACTGCCTGTTCTTGAGTGAGTGTATTGTGAGGCGGGGGATATCTGATCCTCGTCCCTCTATGGTAATTTAGTATGTCAGAGTACGTTGGAACAATCTGCCCACCATCCTTCAACAAATCTTCTGTTACCTGATCCTCCCCAGCTGCCTTCCCCCTTTGCATAGCTCCCAAGGCTTTCTTTACTTCTTCCTGCGTTACTTGTGGGATTTCAAATTCCTCCAGACTATTATCGTCGTGGTGCCACTGGTACTGTATGAATCTCTATAGAACTCCTCAGCCACTTGAACTATGTCATCCATATTAGTAATGATATTGCCGGCTTTGTCTCTTAACACATACATCTGATTCTTGCCTATTCCTAGTTTCTTCTTCACTGTTTTTAGGCTTCGTCCTTTCCTGAGAGCATTTTCAATTCTGTCTGTATTATACTTCCTTATGTCAGCTGTCTTACGCTTGTTGATTAACTTGGAAAGTTCTGCCAATTCTATTCGACCTTTAGGGTTAGAGGCTTTCATACATTGGTGTTTATTGATCAGATCGTTCGTCTCCTGCGATAGCTTACTGGTATCCTGTCTAACGGAGTTACCACCGACTTCTATTGCACACTCCTTAATGATACCCGTAAGATTGTGGTTCATTGCTTCAACACTAAGGTCCTCTTCCTGAGTTAAAGCCGAATACCTATTCTGTAGCTTGATCCGGAATTTGTCTATTTTCCCTCTTGCCGCTAACTCATTGATCGGCTTCTTATGTACCAGTTTCTTCCGTTCCCTCCTCAAGTCTAGGCTAATTCGAGTTCTTACCATCCTATGGTCACTGCAGCGCACCTTGCCGAGCACATCCACATCCTGTATTACGCCAGGGATAGCGCAGAGTATAAAATCTATTTCATTTTTAGTCTCGCCATTCAGGCTACGTCATACGCTGCTCGAGGCTCTACATGAGCGTGATCACTCCTGTACGTTACGAGTTTTGTAAATTGTTGTATAATACAGCCGTTTATATTTTTTTTTTACTTTCGATTTCGAAATGCACTAAGGTTTGTTTCTTACATCACGGGGTTATTTTGTTGAAAACAAGAGCGCTGGAAAAACAACTAACATCTGTTACCGGTGTGCCCTTGCGTTTACTTAGTGTTTGAGGAAACACAAATATATGGCTTCATGCACGTGAGCGTTTCCAAGGCTAGTAACGACATACTGACCTTTACAGAGCCTGTACCTTCACGTACTGCTGCGTTAACGCAGTGCCGCGGGCCATTGATTGCACTTGTCTGCAGGCACAGCGATTCGACGCTGACTTCGGTTTCTCTAATGGAATAGTAAGCTGTAGGGCGTGTTAGTTTGACATGAGTTTTGCAAAGGGGAGCGCAGAAGCGTTGTGGGAAAAGGAGACGTGGACAGGAAAGACGCTGACTTGCAACTAAGTATATCTTCAGAGACAAGGCGATTTCACACAACCCAACAAGATTCGGGAAAAAACACGGCGTGACCTTGTCTTCACAGCTCCTCTCAAGCTTTCTCGGTTGTGCGCCTTTGTAAAGGGGCCAGAACCAAAACAAGACCCGTGGAAAGAAACACACGAAACTGCTCGCCTCCTGTGCTGCTGAAGTTGTATATAAGATACCAGTCGGCTGTGGGATAGCTTACATTGGGCAGACGGGGCGCTGTGTAAGTGGCAGGCTAAGAGAACATTCTTCATTTTTAAAGGCCGTGAGCAACTCCGCGCACCTTCCTGCACACTACAGGGATTGTGGCTGTAATCCCCTTTTCAATAAAACCGAGATTAAAAGCAGACTCGAAAGGGAAATCGTCGAGGCAGGCCAGGTTCACGCTCGCGCTAACCTTTGTATTGGTGCTCCGTCAGTGAATCTTATGGGTAAGGAATTTGTGTTCCTCGCCCTTGCCTGAAGTTTCTACGCCACCTCCTCTGTCACTTTCCCCCCGAATGTTTTTTTGGAATGACTTTTGTCAGGCCACTTGCGTGTGCCGTTGTTGCTATGACAGCTGTCATTATTGATGTAGTGATGCATGCCCCGTTGTTAGGCAAATTATGTATATATATATATATATATATATATATATATATATATATATATATATATATATATATATATATATATATATATATATATATATGTGTGTGTGTGGGGGGGGGGTGTAAACATTCTTTTTACAATTCTCGATGACAGCGCATGCGCAATAACGTTCCTGGTGGTTTGTCTCTGAACATGTACTTAGTCTCAAGTGAGCGTCTTCCCTGTCCACGTCTCCTCTTTCCGCAACGCCTCTGCGCTCTTTGCAAAAATCGTATCTAATGGGCTTGATGACGCAGCATATGATGTGACCGGCACGGAACGTAGCTTCGCCTTCATTTACACACATTTGCGTCTCTTTCCGAGAGAGAAAGTATGGTTTGCAGCGAAACTAGAGGGCCTGACGTGCTTCGCTGCTCGAGATGCACACACTTGGGACATCGCCTTATCACCGTCTCGGCAGCCTTTTTGACCTACTGTCGCGCCGCCTATAGTCGCTGGAATTACCGATATATACCACTACGCGAATACACGCTTACAACCACCCCCCGACGGGGTGTGCCGGACAGCACCAGCAGTAGGAAAGTCGGTGGAAAGGCAAAGAAAGCTTCGCTTTAAAACCAAGTATTCAGTATTAGGCTTTATTGGCACACTACAGGGGAACCACGATACTATATCCTCCCCCCCCCCCCCCCCCCCCCGCCACTACACAAAAATCACTCACGAGGGTAGAGGCCACTGATTGGAGAGATCTCTGGGCAAGAACCCTCTTGAGCTTAAACCTTCTCAGTCAAATTTGCTCCACCGCATACGAAGCCAACTGCCCGGGGTGCGGTCAAACACCTACCTTCTATTACAGCTCTCGGGAAGGTGAACTCATAACGACAGTTCCCAAAATTATATATCCAAGTCCGGAGCAATGTGAGGCACTGCTGGCCAGCGACCTCTGCGAGAAGGAAACCGGTCTCGCGCAGCGAGCACGCAGGGGAGCTGCCTGATGCCTTCAGGTAGCACGTGTGGGCTTTTGCCCATTTGCCTTCACCCAAGAAGTTCACTTAGACGCGACTCCTGCGGCAGAAAGCCAAGACCGTGAGCGGTGGCGCTGGTTAACGCTCCGCTGTTTAGCTCTACTACATAAGCATATCTATCCCAGAAAGTGGATGGGGAAAACGGTGCCGTGGTGGCTCCATTGGTAAGAGCATCGCACGCGTAATGTGAAGACGGGGTTTCGTATCGCGCCAGCGGTTAGTTGCTTTTTCATCTACTTTAATTTCCATTGATTTATCGCTTGTTTAATTCAATTAAAAACAACAATCAATTTCCCCAATTTCTCCTTGGTGTCATTGCATCTTGGCTTTTTATGATGTCACTCGCGTAAAACTGGGGCCCTAGGTTTCCTTTGTATTCATATATATATATATATATATATATATATATATATATATATATATATGAAAGAAGAAAGGGGGTTAGCCGAGGGGTCCGATTTTTATTAGTCATATAAGAAGCCAAGAAACACTGACACCAAGGACAACATAGGGGAAATTACTTATGCTGAATTGCTTAATAAATGAAACAAAGAAACGATAAATTAATGGAAATTAAAGTGGATGAAAAAACAACTTGCCGCAGGTGGGAACCGAACCCGCAACCTTCGCATTTCGCGTGCGATGCTCTACCAATTGAGCTACCGTGGCGGCGTTTCCCCATCCACTTTCTTGGGTATTTATGTTTCCTAGCAGAACCCTTGGAGTGTTAGCCTTGGCCTCACAGACCTTGGCGGCGGACGTGGAACGTCCTGTAAGCCGCAGGCGTCACGAGAACGTGATCTTTTTGCATGAAGACAACTGGTCAATAAACCCACCCACGCTATCTTGAGGCATCAATGTTGCCGGACACACAAGCTCTGGAGGTTTCAGAGCAAGATCTAGAAGAATTGCAAGTTTCCGTGATTTTTATATTATTTTTACCTTTTACCACAACATTTAGTAAAGGTCAGTTGGAACATAACGCCAGCCACATCAGCCAAACTAACCTAATGTTCTTTTTTTTTTCTTTTCAACGTCCCTTTCGCGGAAAATCAATTTTCCCCCTGGCACACGGCGGCGCTAACAACGACCCTAAGCTGCCGCAAGCAGGCACGCCTGCAATGCGACAGAGGCGCTACCGGAATGCCGTCAACGACCGCCGCTGTGCCACAGGCTCGCTCCGCTCGTATCTTACTTAGATTGCGAAACTGCGGATAAGAACGCCTACCAAATTTTCCACGAGCACAAGTTGCGAGCGAACCGATTAGTGTGATGACATAGACGGGAGCCACGTACGGCTGCCGCAAGTGGGAACAGAGGAAAAAAAGGCGCGGGACTTCTTTTCGTATTCACTCGCTATATCGGACTGCCATTTTCCTAAAGCAGAGGCGCATTTCGTCGCGATCAGCTGGGCGCCGCAGACGTCACGGCGCTCTTGTTTCCAAACACGAAGGAGGGGGCGTTATCAGCGTCCTTCTTCGCGAAGCACAAAGACGCGTCTATCGCCACACTGTGTAGGACACATATGCAGCAGTCGTTGCAACTGGTATCGCGGATCGATAGCATCTGACGGAAGTAGACGCCCTGGCAGCATTCTCTTTCATTTTTTTCTCTATTGTCCTTCTCTGTAGATAGTGGTCGCGCAGGATAAACGCACCGGCAGGCAAACGAGCCACCCTCTATAGTTGGGTGCAGACGACGCGGGTGAGGAAGCCTGAGAAGACGCATCGCCCATATTGAAGGCTTTAGCTTGAAAGCCGGGAGAGGGTGGGGCGCGGGGAAGGGTGGCGGCTAAAGGGGGTGAGGCCGGCTTATTTTCTGCGCGGCTGCGGAGAGCGCTGGCCAGCTTAGCCCTGTCCGTGTCAGTGACCCCTAAACTTATTCCTACGGCAGAGCCGAATTCCATTCAGCGTTGCTTCTACTGTGACTTTCTTCCTTCCTGCCGAGAAGCGAAGATGAGAAGATGCAGCTGTCAGGCGGGGGTCACGACCGCGAAGTCCCAGTGACAGCTGCCATGCCGCTGACGTGCGTGTGTGTGGTCATCCGCAGGATTTTTGCCTTCGGTGCCAGAGTACGACGAGTATTTTCAGTGCGCTCTTCCGGGACGCCTATCTACTCGAAATTGGCAAAAGTGACGAAGCGGAAGTTCAAGGAAATGGAATACAGGAACCGCGGCACCGACCTACGTCGGTTCCTGTTCCTGAAGACGGTCTCGAGGAAGACTCGCTCCTCTACGCCCACAGCTAAACGCGACAAAGGAAAAGCTGTGAAGTCTGACAGCAGAAGTTCCCGTCACCGCGCGAAAAAGAAGCGGTCTCGACTGGCCGCGCAGAAGAGGGCAGCGGAGTTCAAGTTCACTCTGCCGGACCGAGCAAAAGAGTAAGCTAAGCCAAATGTTCCTTGCGCATGAGACGTGTAACGATCATGGTAAGCGTAACTGTTTGTTAGCGCTCCTCGTGATCAGATAGTATGCCGTGGTCTTGATCCCACCAAGCGTAACGTATTATACTTGATAAGCATTGTTTGATACCTCGAAATGCTTATTTACGTGCGAAAAACGTAACGCAAACGGGGTAGTAACGTCTCTTACATTCTGTTGAGAAATTGCTGTTCTAAAGAGCACCGCAATACAACGAAGAATTAATGCATTACTACACCAGTTATTTAAATTTCATCGTACCTTCTATTAATTTTCTTTTGCACAAGCCATCTCTCCGTGGCCAGAAATAAAGGTGACCGGGTTGTCTTAAGTTTCCTTGAGGTGGAGTGGCGTTAAGGTTAAGCAAGATGAATTCTTGGATGTGTCCCTTATAGCAGTAGCTGAAAACAAGTGTGATCACTATGAAACGGTACACTGAATTCGTTTTGGACAGGGACAAATCGTGATGTGAATATTTGAGTATATCGTTTGAATAAGTAACAAGTTCCCCACGGAATGTTTGGTCTTATTGAACATTTGTACGCCCGGCGAGTATGTTTAGGCACTCTAGCCACTTGAAAGTAATTTGGTTGTTCCCTTTCATATTTGCTGGAAAAAGAACACGCTGATTATACCGAAAAAAAAATCGTACAAGCTAGTGGGATCGCCGCCATTCGTACTAATTACTATCAAAATTACATAAATGTACGCTTTATAATACGGCGCTCCGATTCATTAAAATGCCCTGAGACAGACTTTGCATTGCAAATGCTTCGATCTCGTATCACGCGGCAGCAACGCTAGCCTAGATTCTGTCGTAGCCAGACACGGCGAGTGCGCATAGAAATTGCCTGGTGTTGAATTCGGCACTTTAAGAGTGGCCCCCACTGTGCTCTACAGGCTTGATGGCCTTCCGCTCGACGCTGAATGCACAAAAGTTTCCCGGGAAAGATGAGTGGTGAACAATGGGTGAGCCCTGCTTCCATTTTTCGAACAAGCAACGGGATCTCGTTGTTGATTAGCATACAGGAGCCCTACCTTTGTTACACCAGAGCTCTTGCTTAGACCCGCCGCGGGGGCTTAGCGGCTATGGTACTGCGCTGCTAAGCACGAAACCGCGGGATTAAATTCCGGCTGCGGTGGCCGCATTTCGATGGGGGCGAAATGCAAGAACGGCCCTGTCCCGTGCATTGGCTTAGAGATACCCTGGTGGTCAAAATTGTTCGGAAGCCCTCACTACGCCGTGACCCATAATAACATGGTGGTTTTGGCCCGTAAAACCTCTGCATTCAATTCATATCTTGCTTAGAAAAGTGACTGCATAGCTATGATGCACCAAGTCAACTTTTCAAGCTGACACAAGATAAGGCAGTGACGATGGATTTATGGCACAACTGATGGCGGGTTTGGCGTCATTAATTACATATATAGGTCGTAACTGTTTAATCAAAATTAAAGGACTTTCTTTTAAATTTTGCACAGTGTTCCTACATAACATAAATCGACCTGTAAAGGAATACAGTCCTAGGTTTAGGTCAGGTGACAGCTGAGGCTTCAGGAGGACATAGTTTCTGTGGGTCGAAGTTTGTTCAATCCCGAGCTTAGGAAGTTACCTATCTGCTTCATCTGCGCTTCTCAAGATGGAAAATTTTGACAGGACGCTTTTCTAGGGACTATCTACGGTCAACAGTGAAATCAAATTAGCTGTAGGCTTAAGATATGGAGTGTCATATCTTCTGTTATCAATCTTTGAGTAGTCAAAAAGGCTACAAGAACTTCTCACGTGACGTGACATATAGCAGGCGGTACATATCGGAAAATGTTAAGAAACTTTCTAAATACGTACACGCGTATTAGCAGTACTTTGAACATGGAGCCAACTTTAGCTGGGTTCTTCCTTAATATAAATTGTAATCGCGAGTTTTATGCCTTGTTTTGTGTACTGTGACAAGTGGTTATGAAAGATCAGACATGCTAGAAGACCGCTGAAAAAGCTTTTACGTCTTTTTCTAGAGAATCAAACAAATAATCAAGCAAATGACAAGAAAACAGCAACAAAAAGGGATTGGCTATTGTTGAACGGGAATAGGCCTGGCACACGGAAGCGATGACCGAGCTAAAAGAAAGAAATGTGCGACGATGCGCAGCGGCGTATATACGGTCATTATTACCGTACGTACTCGAATGTACACTGTAAAATATTTTACACCCTTAAAAGTGAAAAAGGGTGCAAATGTGTCTATAACTCACACCCTTAGGGTGTTATTTATGTAACTGACACCCTAAGGGTGTGAGTTATAGACACATTTACACCCTTTTCCACATTTAAGGGCGTAAATTATTTTAAAGTGTAGGCGGCTAGTTTCCTTTAAAACGTGATGATTTGGAGTCGGGGGTGGCCTCAGATTCGAGGACGTTGCCCAGAGCAAGTTCTGGCTACGTCGACGTGCCTTGTACAAACCTAATTCGCTCAATCAGGTAGTGAGCACTGTGGAGGAGACATAGGCCGAAATTCGGTGACGTATTTCTGATAATGCGAGCATTCCGGAAGTTCTGCATCTCGACGGTGTTGCAGTTTTCTTTTTCTTCTTTGCCTTCGAGTGTAATATTTTTTTTTTAATTCAGCTTGCGTTTGAGGAACGTTCGTTTATTTTCTGACCTTTCAAATTTCTGGGGTTGGCGTAGAATCGAGGGTGGCTTAGATTATAATGAATAGAGCAGCTATATAAAGCGTGTGATTTCAACCGCCTACCAACTTGAAAATAATCCGGAAGTGAAAGTCGAAACTATCCAGAGCGAGCCAATTAAAAGCGAAGGAACAAGTTTCTAACCTTCGTGTTTCTATTCTTCAGATTGCCATGCGCTCTTCTTCATTATAATAATGCGAAATGTTTAAATTGGGTTTTACTTGCCAAAGCCACGATCAGGCTATGAGGTATGACATAGTGGGGGACTCCGGATTAATTTCGACCACCTGGGGTTCTTTAACCTGCCCCCAATGCGCAGTACCCGGGAGTTCTTGCATTTCGCCCCCTTGGAAATGCGGCCACCGCGCCCGAGATTTGATCCCGCGACCTCGTGCTTAGCAACGGAATATCATAGCCGCTAAGCCACTGTGGTGGGTCTACACAAGAACTGCAGTGTAACAAAGGTAGAGTTTGTGTCAGCTAATCCACAACGAGAGTCCGTTGCTTGTTCGAAAATGGAATCATTGCTCACCCATTATGCACCACTAATCTTTTCCTTGAAACGTTTGGGAATTCAGCGTCGAGCGGAGGGCGATCAAGCCCGATCAATGTAAAGCACCGTGGGGGCAACTCTTAAGGTGCCGAGCTGAACATCGGGTAATTTTTGTGTGATCAGAACCTCTGTCCTTTTCAGAACCCATCTCTCATTTTTCATTCAATAAGTAATCACTTCTCTGTGGCACACAACTACGGGACTCTCTCTGCTATCTCGTGCATCCTATGGGTCTACCTGGTCGTTTGTCCCGCAACTTCATTAAAATGGCTTTAGGCCCCTTATATGGAAACCTGAACAACACATGTTTTAAAGTGTGCAACGCGTCTCAAGGAATAAGTTGAATATGTGATACCTGAAAACTACACCTCTGCCGCGGGTCGGCTCGGCATTGCACAATCTTCGGGGTGGGCGCACGTATGTTTACAGCGGGTCGGCCCGGTAATGAACCATCTTCGGGGTCGGCTCACGTATGAGGAATGCTTAAGGCCTGCTTACCCTCCGCCGCGGGTCGGCCCGGTATTGCACTATCTTCGGGATCGGCTCATGTATGAAAAATTTTTTGTCTACGCGCGGACGCGATCCACCAGATCCTAGGCATAGAAAGCTTCGCTCTAAATGTGAAAGACTATAAAGACAACACAATCATAGACAGGTCCTAGGAACGCAGGCTAAAATAAACGCACATTTACTGCTACTCACAAAGAATTTATCAATTAACTGCCGATGACAAAATTTCGTAGAGTCTTCAGAGCCAATTTTTGTTGTTGTAGTTGGAGTTTGACCAAGGTGCAAGCAATTCTTTTGCAAAGAAAGGACGCTTACCTTATGTCGCTTATGGAGTTCATACTGCAAGATATTACTTTCTGCTGGGCATGTACACCCTTTGGGGCGTATATTTGCCACACAATAGTCATCTGTCTTGTTTGCGTTCCTTTCTTGAAAACGCTGCACTCGCTACTTTCCTGTCAAGAATGCTCTGTCATGCTGATAACGGGCATGCCGTTCGTGACGCGGAAGTACTGGGCTCGCCGCGTTTAAGAAAGGAAATGCGGACAAGGCAGATGACGATTATTGTGCGACAAAAGGGTGTAATTTTGCGTCAAAGTGTAGAAGGCAGTCGATGGTATTCAATGGCGCGACTGCAGACCACGATTTCATTTTTATACCAAGCATCCTTCATCGATCTAGCAAGGACTAGGTTTACTAAATCATTAATCAAGCCCAATGATAAGGGCGTCAGATTTCGTCGTGTAACCGTATGAGTTAAACAGTTGCCATATGTGTGTTTGTGGACCACATTCTTCGCAATATCAGTTTTTTTTTTAATGAAAGCTGTTGAGGGGCTTCTCCTATACTTGACAACCGAGTTGCTGTCCATGCGTACACACTTTCGACGAATTGAGTAAGAATGGAAATACCAGAAACATAATTCACCTACTGCAACGCTAAATACATGCCGCTGGCAGCGAGAACGTCGGGCTAGCCAGGCCGAAGGAACCAAAACATCACTTGCGGCAAGTCGTCGTTATCGCCAGGAATACAGGGTGAGAACGAGACCCGTGACCGTCTCGTCGCGACTGCTTTCAGGAGGGATGCTTCATCAGCTGTCGCTGCCACTGTGCAGTTAATTGCGCTCATCAATCAGTCATTGTTCAGTCACTTCAGGACAAGATCTTATAAAAAGGTATATATGAAATATATATATAAAGGTATATATAAAATATATTTTTATTATTTTTTACGCTTCTGTATGTCGAATAATACTCCTAGGACCTGCTTTTTGTTTTTATACTTTATTGTTATTACTATGACTCGACTTTGTTTGTTAATACTTTCTGTTCCTAGGATTGCTACTGCTGTTGTTAACCGTATTAAGTGTACTTTTTCTATGTATTTAATGTTGGAGCTCCCTCCCCAGTCTTTGACTATGGGACCTCCTAGAGTTACTTTTTCTGTGAAACATTTCAAGCGCATCAATGAACTGAACCTGAAACACAGTGCCGTGATGACCCTCGTACTTCCGCAAATTGGAAGTCTCACTGAAAAAAAAGACATGATGAGGAAAACATTGCATGGCATGTTAGTATGATCGGAATATCGGATTCCTATACAGTGTTTGTACGCTGTGATATCTTAAAGAGAACAAAATATTTCAACCACGATGCCTACCTAGCCAGAGAAACGGCTCAACTGTACGATGTTCCACAGTGCACAATGCTTTACGGCATGTACAGCCTCGTTCACTCTTAGGGTGAACACGGCTCACCGTGGCCGCGCTCCGCGGGGCGCCAGTGCGTC
The DNA here is from genome assembly GCF_023375885.2 of Dermacentor andersoni. Classification (NCBI taxonomy): domain Eukaryota; kingdom Metazoa; phylum Arthropoda; class Arachnida; order Ixodida; family Ixodidae; genus Dermacentor; species Dermacentor andersoni. Next base: position 124,631,212 of record NC_092816.1, on the reverse strand, counting down.
CGGCGCGGCGGCGCATCGAAGCGAAGCGGCGCAGGCGCACACGGATCTATCATGGGAGGTGCTTTCGCGTCCTCTGCTACAGCGCTGGAGCGCGCCGCTCCGACTTTGCTGCAAAGTGCACTTCGCTAGAACCAGGTGACTGAGCGACCGAGGCGGCGTTGCGGGAAGGCGCACTTCACTAACTGGAGCATCTTCTAGCTGGTTCGGTCTACAGCTTGTGAACAGCCTGCTTAATCAATATACATTCACAGAAACAAGCTTATCACCACATAAATCACTTAGCATGTTTTTAATAAGTGATGAGGGTAAAAATAAAGTCATTTCTTCGCGCTCTTTATTAGGCTGGTGCCATTTTATTTTACTCTCACAGCACTTGGTGTTGTGCATACCGAGAAACCTATTAGGCGCGCTCTTCTTCGTTGGAGTCATCATGAGATGAGCCTAGCGCGCCATTTCGCGCATGTCTTGATGCTAGAACGAATTTGCTTAATTGACCTAAAAAAAGCGACCGAAACCCGCAATAAATTCTACAGAAAGTTAGAGAGCGATTGTTGAATCATGCATCATCATGTTTGCCATCGATTTTACCATTAAGGAGGGCAATAATATTACTTCGACAGCAACTAAGAAGTGACATCCGCTACTTCGCGACTTTCTTATTGACGCGTTAATGTCGCTGGCAGGGGTGCATGGAGCGCTTTACACGATGTAGGAAAGGGCTCTCCCCTGCATAGCAACTGATTTGGCGGCAGTTTTACTACCCCTTTTCATCTTTCTACATCATATAAAAAAAATTCATTTTTGTTGTCACAGATTGGTTAAAATCGCCGAAGCGGTGCCGGTCCTTTGACGTCTACCTGACGTGAGAAGTCGCATTCTCATTTAGAGGAATCGTCGGTCAGTTATTTGATTACATTGATTAGGTGGAGTGAAACATGTGGCGCCGTCGTTTATTTGGTTGTTTGTTTTTTTCTCCTTGGAGTCGATGCACGCCGCATGCGAATGCCCTTTCTGTCCGTTTTGAATAGGTAATTGAAGTGGAAAATCTATAATCAACATGTCTGTTTTCTAGCTTAAATTACGTCTTGCCGGGTAATTAAGTCGTTACTCGCTTGTATTTCATTTCAGCACTTACTCGGAATAGGTCATACACATATTCTCACTAGCATATAGTTGTGCGATATGCGTCCCGAAGCGGCACATGGCCTCTGCGTTACGCCATATAGGTGGGCATCGGATAAATTTGGAGAAAAGGAGGAATTGATTTCTCTTTTTTTTAGGGGTTAGGGGGGTGGCGAGGCATAGTGGTTAAAACCCATATATGAATACGGCACAGGAACCCTTGCCTTGAACAAGCGATACTGTTGCCGTCGTGGGGAAGTGGCCGGTCCGTGTGTTGGACGAACGTGGCCACGATAATTAAACCGGCGGTCATGAGGCCGGGCCGGTGTCGTCTGCCGACAGCATGCCGGTGGTCGGCCAACGGGCTCGACATTTGTAAAAGCCAAGCCCGGCCCAAGCCAGATTGCCATGTTCGGGCCAGTCTACTTTTTAACTGACCATGGGCGTCAGCCGGATCTACCGCCGAGCCCCCCCCCCCTTCTTTTTTTGGCTTAGGTCATGCTACTCCATTTTAGCTTAATATGGTGATGTGGTGCAGCCAACGGCTGCTCAAGTGAGTGACTGGCCGCTCACGAGTTAGATTCTGGGATGACTCGTCAAATCGAAAGACACCAGAGGTGTTTCCATTAAACGCATTTCTATGGACTTGCATGATGAATTGCATTTTGTTCGGTTGCCGGTTGCCGTGGCACTTCGGCGATAAAAACGCTGTAACAGTGCAGGATTTTATTTCCCCGGTCCACTTTCGGAAACTGGCCATGTCGCGGGTACCAGAAAAAGAAAGACGACGCATTGTAGATCTGTGCCTACAAAACTATTCTCAACGAGTTATATCGTAGATGACAAAAAGGCCACTGAAAACAGTTAATCGAATAGTCCAGGCTTACAAGAAGGATGGAAGAATTGCGGATGCTCTCCGTAAAGCCCGGCAACAGTGACCACTGAAGCTGAATACACGACCATTGTTGCGGCGGCTGCTGCAAACTCGACCTTTGTCGCTCGGGAAATTAAGAACAGCCTCTGGCTGGGTGACGTCTCTGACACGACTATCAAGCGTCGCCTCTACGCCCCAGCCTAATAAAGAGCGCGAGAAAATGACTATTTTTACCCTCATCACTTATAAAAACATGCTAAGTGATTTATGTGGTGATAAGCTTGTTTCTGTTAATGTATATTGATTAAGCAGGCTGTTCACAAGCTGTAGACCGAACCAGCTGGAAAATGCTCCAGTAAGTGAAGTGCGCCTTCCCGCAACGCCGCCTCGGTCGCTCTGTCACCTGGGTCTAGCGAAGTGTAGTACTTTACAGCAAAGCCAGAGCGGCGCGCTGCAGCGCTGTAGCAGACGACGCGAAGCGCCTCCCCGAGGTCCGTGTGCGCCTGCGCCGCTTCGCTTCGATGCGCCGCCGCGCCGGACGCACTGGCGCCTCGCGGAGCGCTGCCACGGTGAGCCGTGTTCACCCTAAGAGTGGACGAGCCTGTACATTGTCGCACATCAGCGGGAAAACGCAGCACCTCATCCTATTCAAACGTGTACTTGTTTATCTTACTCGGATGACCGCTTTTCACGGTCTAACAAATGTTATCGCTCAGCGCGGGACGCGCCCGCGTCTATCGGAAGTTTCTCGAATGTTATCGATGGCTTTTTCTTCTGTCTGTTACTGAAGCTTGCGTAATGTGATTGCATGTGCGACGTGAATTGTGTAGAACGTTTTGGAAGACACGCGGGCACCATTGATTACTGTGGAACCTTCAATGACTGATGTATAAAAGCCGACGCGCTTGACCGGCATATCAGATTTCGACGATCGCCGACCGTGTTCGCCACTATTGCTGTGCTTTAAGTGCAACTTGCCTTTGTGTGCACAAGTTCGCCCAATAAAAAGTTAGTTTCGTCATTTACAGTTTTACAGCTGTATTATTCGCCGTCACTACTATGTGACATCGGGTGGAGGTGCTAGTGCGTTCATGTACCGGACGCCCCCGCAAAGCCATGAGCCAGCTCGAGCCACGAAGACAACACCAACGTCGCCAAGGACCAGCGAGCTAGCCGCAGGCTGCAAGGACTACGCCCGAAGCACGGACCTTTGTCTGGAAAGATCAGGAAGTGCATGGCCACGACACCAGTTACAATGACAGCCCCAGTGTGGCCAACACCGATGGTGCTGCAGCAGCCCAGGGAGCCAGCGACGTTCCGCGGTTTAACATTTGAGGACTTGGAAAGGTAGCTGGAGACGTATCAGAGGGTGGTTACATTTAGCGGCTGGAACAATGATGTCAAGCTACGACATGTATTTTTCGCATTGGAAGACGCTACCAGGACATGGTGCGACAATCGAGAAGCCACCTTAAGGACATGAGGCCTGTTGCGAAGCGGCTTCCTGCAGGCATTTACAAGCGTCCCGCGAAAAGAGTGAGCGCAAGCTCTACTAGAAACCCGAGCGCAGCTGCCCATTGAGACCATCACGATCTTCACGGAGCAGATCGATGGCCCGTCTATTCCAGCACGCTGACCCGGAAATGTCCGAGGAGAACTAAGACCGCCTACTCACGCATGGTGGGAAAGAGGAACTTTTCGCCGGAATGATACGAAGCCCAACAACGAACGTCGACGAGTCTCTCCGCGAAGCCACCAGCACCCAGAAGACACTGGAAATGCGGAACAAGCAATTAAATCGCAGCACGAACGCAACTAATTTAGCCGGAGTTCAATCACTGGCCACCAACGACCTGCGCGAGTCTATCAGAACGGTTGTGCGGGAGGAGCTTCAGAACATGTTCCCTTCCTCGCAGCCTCTAGTGGCTTCGCTTGCCGACATCGTACGAGAGGAGCTCCAACAATCACTCGGAGTACCTCAGTCGCCGCAGCCTCAGCCGGAAGCGATGACGTACGCTGCCGTAGCCCGCTGTCACGTTCCCCCTTCGTGCCTGCGCCAAATCACAGTGACGCCACAGTTCTGTCGTCCACCACCACTACCGCCATCACGCCAACCCATCGCCCCGCACAGCATTCCAAGAAAGACTAATGTTTGGCGAGCCCCCGACCACCGTACGCTTTGCTATCACTGCGGAGAAGGCGGTCACATCTACCGCCGATGTCCTTACCGGGAGATGGGACTTCGAGTGTTCTCTGTCAACGCACCGCGCCCTCAGCAAGGTGAACGTCCTCGTGATATCGCCGACTACATTGCCGCTACTTAGTGGAGCCTCGACGACCTGCCCGTTCGCCGTCACCAGGCCGCTACCTATCGCCGCAGCTTCGTCCATACACTGGCCCAGCCCGGGGCAGGCCCATCATCCCATATCCGGAAAACTAAAAGCAACAACTGATGGAGGTGCTGTTGCTGTTCCTCGAACTGACGGAAATCCTCCGTCGCCGACGAAGACGCCGAAGAGACTATCTAGACGACATAACGACACGCCGCCATCCCTACGAAGCCTGGAAGCAAAGAATGAACCGACCGAAGTCCTGACGACGCGACGTATACCAGCCACACTTTAACGCGATGCAGCGGTGATCCGACGCCAAGACTTAACTGCAACGCAGCGCAAAGAACCACCAACCTCGACGTGCTTCTCAGCGGTCACGCAGTCACCGCCTTTGTGCAAACAGGAGCCGACTACTTCTTCAGTGGATTGTTCGCCGCCGAGCTGAAGAAAGCCATGACTGCATGGGACGGCCCTCAAATTCGGACAGCTGGAGGACACCTCATAATGCCGACGGGAATCTGCAGCGCAAGAATTACAGTAAATGCCCGGACCTACCCTACAACTCTCGTTGACCTCCAACAGTGCTCGCGAAGCGCAATTCACGGCATGGACATCCTGAACCAACACGGTGCCGTCATCGACCTGAGGTCGAAGTCGATAACGCTGTCCTCAGACCAAGCGATGCCGACGGAGAGGCCTTGAAGTCGGCGTGCCTTGAGTTTACTTGAGGACCAAGTCAGCATCCGGCCTCGCTCCAGCATTGTCCTTTCCGTGGGCAGTGACGCACCCACAGACGTAGAAGGCGTCATCGAGGGCGGCCAACGTCGACTGCTCGACCATGAAATTTGCGTCGCAAGAGGGATCGCTTGACTGCGCGGAAGGAAAGCGAACGTGATGCCGACAAATTTCAGCCAGGAGTTCAAGCACATCAACAAAGGCGCGATGATCGCATACATCGAGGGAATTGTGGATACCAGCAGCGCGTTTGTCCTCTCAGATTCTGCCACATCTACCCCGACGACGATAGTTCTCGAATCAAACTTCGACATAAATCCAAATCTCCTCCTGAGTTAACAGGAACAGCTCAGAAGTCTTCTCCGACGAAACAAAGGTTGCTTTTCGACGTCATCGAGTATTCGAGAAACATCAGTTGCAAAGCATCGCATAATAATCGAAGAGTGCGCTCGACCACTTCGCCAGAGCCTTTACCGAGTTTAGACGTAAGAACGTAAAGCTATTAGGCCACAATTCGACGAAATACTGCGCGATGATATCGTCCAGCCGTCGAAAAGCCCGTGGGCATCTCCTGTAGTTTTGGTGAAGAAAAAGTACGGAATCCTACGTTTCTGCATCGATTATCGTCGACTGAACAAGATTACGAAGAAGGACGTTTAGATCGGCTCTGCAATGCTAAATACTCCTCGTTGATGAACCTCAAGTTTGGCTACTGGCAAATATCAGTCCACGAGAGTGACCGCGAAAAACCGCCTTCATCACGCCAAACGGCATCTATAAGTTCTAGGTTATGTCATGTGGACTGTGCTCGGCGCCTGCAACGTTCTAGCGCGTGATGGACACGGTGTTAACAGGAATGAAGAGGCAGACCTGTCTTGTTTACTCGGATGACGTCATCGTCTTCGCCGGCAATTTCAATGAGCACCTTAGCCGGCTTGCGACAGTACTAGAAGCCATTAAGTCATCAGGGCTCACTCTGTAGCCGGAAAAGTGCCGCTTCGCTTACGATGAGCTTTTATTCCTTGGCCACGTCCTCAGCAAATCTGGAGTACGTCCCGGCCCGCAGAAGACAGCTGCCATCGCAAAGTTGCCGCAGCCCATCGACAAGAAGCCAGTGTGTACATTCCTTGGCGTCAAGGAGCTTTCACGCATCGCTGTTCTGCTGACACATCTAACTAAATGTGATGCCGAGTTCAAATGGGAAATGCCTCAAATCGACTCATTTCAAGAACTTAAACGACGCATGCAGTCGTCACTGGTACTTCTGTACTTCGACAAGGACGCTGATACCGAAATCAACACTGATGCCAGTAGCCTAGGCCTCGGTCCCCTCCTTGTCCAGAGGAAAGATGAACGGGTGATAGCTTACGCTAGCCGGTTGCTGTCGAAAGGGGAAGGCGATTATTCTACGGCCCAAAAGGAATGCCTCGCCATCGTTTGGGCTCCAGCAATATTTCGCCCTTACCTATATAGCAGGCGAAACAGTCGTCAGCGACCATCACGCGTTGGGTTGCCTAGCCAATTTAAAGGACCCTTCAAGACGCCTGGCGCGGTGAAGCCTCTGACTGCAAGAATATGACATCACTGTAATCTAGAAGCCCAGACGAAAACACTCTGATGCTTACTGCCTATCACGAGCCCCCACTGATGCACTGCCGCAAGACGACGAGAATGACGGCGCCTTCATTGGAATAATAGGCACAGAAGATTTGGCTGAACAGCAACGAGCAGACCCGGAGCTAAAAGCCTCGTCGAGTGATTGGAAGGGAACACCGACGTTGTCCTTAGGGCATTTCAGCGAGGATTGTCTTCGTCCTCGCTTCAAAACAGCCTACTCGTAAAGACGAGCTTCTGTCTAGTCCCCACCAACTACCTTCTTGTTCCCTCAGCGCTACGTCCAGAAGTCCTGCACGCCCTACATGACAATCCGACCGCTCGGCACCTGGGATTCTCTGATGCAGTCGCGGATACAGGAAAAGTATTATTGGCCGCGCCTTCCCGCCAACGTCACCCGTTACGTCAAGACATGATGAGGCTGTCAGCGACCCAAGACACCACCGACAAGGATTACTACAGCCGATCAAGCCTCCTTGCCGACTATTTCAGCAGATCGGCATGGACTTGTTGAGGCCCTTTCCGATGACAACATCCGGAAATAAGTGGATCGTCGTGACGACGGACTACCTCACCCGCTTCGCTGAAACGAAAGCTCTGCTGAAAGGTAGTGCAGCCGAAGTGGCGAAATTCTTCGTCGAGAACATGCTGCTGCGACATGCCGCCCCAGAGGTCCTCAACACCGGCAGCGGAACGGCCTTTAGGGCGGAGCTCACGAAAGTCATTCTGCAATACAGCCAGACAAGCCACAGGAAGACAACTGCCTACTACCCATGGACGAATGGTGTTACGGAGCGCCTGAATAAGACTCTCGCCGACATGCTAGCAATGTACGTGGACGTCGAGCACAAGACGTGGGATGCCATCGTTCCGTACCTAACGTTCGCTTACAACACGTAGGTGCAAGAAACGAATCAGATCATGCCGTTCAAGCTGGTTTATGGCAGGAACTCGACGACGACTCCTGACGCCATGCTACCGCATGTCACTGACGAACAGTCTATAGACGTCGCCACCTATCTCCAGCGCGCCGAAGAAGCCCGACAGCTCGACCGCCTGCGGATCAAGTATCAGCAGAGGACAGACTGCTGACACTACAGCCTTCGACGACGCTACGTCGAGTGCCAGCCCGGCGACCGTGTTTGGGTTTCGACCGCAATACACTGACGCGGACTTTGCGAGAAGCTTTTAGGCCGCTATTTCGGACCTTACAAGATCATCCGACGCATTGGCACACGCAACTATAAGGTCGTGCCAGACGGCATTTCGCTTTTACAGCGGCGCCGCTCACGACCTGAAATAGTCCATGTTGTGCGACTTAAACCGTTCTACCAGCGCCAACGAACTTTGGGACTTTGCATAGCTCAATTTTGGACGCTCTTTTTTCCGAGTGTACTACTTTGGACTTTGTTTCTTTGTTGTTTTGTTGCTTTTAATAAGAGGCCTTTGTTTCTTTCGCCCTCCTGTTATGATGTGTAGCTTTTTGAGAGGGGGACATTGACATATCTACGTGTTTATCTTTTTCGGGTGACCGCTTTTGACCGTCTAACAAATGCTATCGCTCAGCGCGGGACGCGCCCGCGTGTATCGGAAGTTTCGCGAATGTTATCGATGGTTCTGTCTGCTCTCTATTGTCACCGAAGCTTGTGTAATGTGGTTGCGTGTGCGACGCGAATTCTATACAACTTTCTGAAGGACGCGCGGTCACCAGCGATTACTGTGGACCCTTCGAAGGACCCTGTTTAAAAGCCGACGCGCTTGACCGGCATATCATGGGCATATCAGATTTCGACGATCGCCGACCGTGTTCGCCGCTATTGCTGTGCTTTGAGTGTAACTTGCTTTTATGGGCGAAAGTTCGCGAAATAAAGTGTCCGTTTCGTTTTTCACAGTTTCACAGCTGTATTATTCGCCGTCACTACTACCTGACAATATTATAGGGACCGATAACTGATGTTTAGGCAGTATCTTTTAGTACAATGGAAAATATGCCATCGAGGGAACCTGGTAAGCCGTCGTGGTAGTCCTTTATACGTGACTTTCTGTGCCATTTCAAGATTACAATGCGTGATCGAAGCGCCGGTATGCTGTGCACTTATGTCATTATAAAGGAGATTGTTGTCATTTTTTCGTATTCTTATAACGCATTTTCATCAGTTGGCTGTCTAGCGTTGCCACGACGTGGCGTTCGATGGCTGTTTGAGTAAGGCCTGTGTTTGAGAAGTACTTAACGCCAGCTATTACAGCACGGTCTGAAATATGCATATCGCTGGGCCATATCATATCATCGTTCACTAATGTGATGTTCATAACATATCACTGTTCACTAATATGCAGAGTGCAGAGTCCGGTGCACTGTTACTAACATACGTTTATGACAGGAACGAAAGTAAAGGAACAAGCAGCGCTCAACAACAATTCTGAAATCTAAACACGTAATGACTGGGATTCAGATCTATCTATGCGTTGTGCGTGTTGGTATTGTACGTGGAAAACAGTCTCTGTAAGTCCTCGATGGTTTTTAGTCATGTAGAGAATGAATTTCGAAGCCTTCAATGGTAATTGCTGCAAAATGCCTGCAAATTGCAACATTAATTGAATCGGTATTTACCGCAAACGATGAAGTAGGAAAATTCAGTAAAGTCCGCATATGACCGTATTGACAGGCGCATTTCTTTTAAGGCAGCGCGCCGCCAGAATAATATATAAAAAAAAACGTACTCCAGCTCTCGGATGACAACGTATGCTGCACTGTATATGTAGGCATACATTAAACAGTTCGAAATGTAAGTGCTGTAGTCGATCAGAACTGCTTTAGGAAATTGTGTGTGTGTGTGTGTGTGTGTGTGTGTGTGTGTGTGTGTGTGTGTGTGTGTGTGTGTGTGATTTGCTATTTCTTATATATAGTTTACTGCGCGTTACGTGAGTCAAACTACATGCTAATAATTAAACTTTCCCTTCTTGTGGCCTCCGCAGTAAGAAAAGCGAAAAGAGACAATTAAGTGAATATTAATGAAAGCGTAAATAGAGGCCCCGTAAAAAAATGTGCCCGCAGATACCAGTTACTTGGGCGCTTCAGTGCATGAAACGACGTTTTGTTAACAGATTAACTGGAAAGCCAATGCATTTCTCCGTAAAGTTCGGGAATTTATATCTCGAAACTGGTGTTATCTTGAAAATTCGTTCCAAGTGGACCCGCCTTGCGAACACCACGGCTAGAATTTGTAAATTGCAATATGGACCATAATGTTATGAGTTAAAAACTTCATTAGTGAAATTTTATTAGTTGCTCCTGCGTATGAATTTTTTGTGTGTGTATTGTCCGCTGCTTCGAGTAGACCGGCTCATGAACTAGAATTGTGATATCTGCTACAAGCAACTCTCAGATTTTTTATTGTTCGCTGAAACGACCTGTATATCCGCCTGACAGTAATGTCATCTGTAGCTGTAAATTGAACGCCTAAGAATGAGATCGAGTTCACGTGACTAGCAGTGTGCAACTCACGTACTCGCTCTACTGACTTCAAAAAGCGAACGTAGCAGTGAAAAGAAAAATTCTCCAGGAACCACCGACCGTGTAATTTTGAATGTCAGAAAACGGACTTGCGCTTTAATAACGCAATGACGCGCTTGAAGGCGTATGTTTGTTGCCGTAAGGCTATTTAGGTCGCGTTTTCTGTTTCGTGGTGTAATTCCGTAGAGATCAGAGCCGTTAACCAGCTCACGTGTGGCGATGGTACAGGTTGATATACGTACTAGGCCGAGTCGTAATACGTGTGCTGCCTTCAGCGGCGTGAGGATGGCAGTCGCCTTCAGCGGCGTGGAAGGCGATTGCCATCCTCCACTCCTACAGGGTTGGCGGGAGGAGGGTTGTCTTTCCCGAGCTCTCCACCAGACATTTTCTAAGCCTTCAGAGGCTCCAAAGCTGCTGCGCTGGAGCCCTTGTGTCTCGAGGCGCCGTAATAGTTGGCGTTCGACTACGGACGCGTCCCGAAACACATGGATTGCGCGAGAACGCGTGCTCGTCGTATCGGCGCCTCTGCGACGGCGGTGGAATTCGCGGACCACCACGAAAGTGGGCGAGGAAGCCAAATAAAGCTATCCACTATCATTTTTTTTCTTGATCTGAAGATCAAGTCTTTTAAATCTGTGTCTTACCATGTCGTATGTTGCCGGGGCAGTCGCAATAAAACGTAAGCCTAAGACGCTTCCACACTGAAATTATTTAGAAGAAAATAAACCGCTGTGAGAAAATAGTGTGAAATTAACTGCCGCGAATAAGCTTCAGATTGCCAGTTCAGTGCAACACTGTGGCGCATCTGTTTTCTTTTTTTTTTTTGCAGGTGCCGAAGCGGCACGTTCAAGAAATTTCCAGGCCTGCTTGTCCTGGCCCGGAAGCTGAGAAGATTTTGCAAACGCGGAAGCAGTCATTATTAAGACTTGTCCTTTTTAATGTCATCAACAACATCAATATAATTCAAACTATTGTATATACCATGTGCATCTAGCCTCCCGTATACATAATAAATCGACTGCATTCGGAAAAGCTTCTGACATTATTCTTAATCTCCATTCTTTATTGAATACATATTCTCCGATTGAAATTTTGCAACTTTAATAACAGTAGTCATTTGTAATATAACTAAGTGGGTCCTCGCTGAGGAATATGTCAATAAAAATTACACATGGTAGAGAAAAAGAAAACAGAAATCGTACTTTGGAGCCACTACCGAAATCATACTTTGGAGCCACTACAGACGTTTTCTATGGCATGGAATTAATGCTACCATGTCATATTGCGATTTTACAAAGCACACACAGTATACTGAGTTGTAAAAAGAAAACTCAGTATTCGGGCAATTAAACACAACTATCCAAGCGGAAGCTACTCAGAAATGGGTCCAAACTTGTTACAACGTTACGCACTTGGGAATCTTGTCGTAAGACGCACACTAGGGACGGAGCCAAGTATGCCTGTCAAATGTCATGCGACATTCGCATTATAGGTGGTCTCTGTCACTGGAAATCTATTCACCGCGGCATTTTATTTTCTTGTGTTGTATTTATAAAAATATTCTAATTTTGGCGACGAGCATGACTGTGGTTTCGCCGTTCAGATCACGGCGGCCAGTCATGGTGCTGGACACACTATTTACAAATGCAGCCAGCCAATGACGAAGAGAACCTGAGGACGAAAGCGTATTCGGGCCCTGGTCTTGGCCTCAGGACGCCAAAGGAGAGGTTCATGCGGAGCTAAGGACATAATAATAAAAAGTTGGCACTAGAAGAAAGTCTAAGATGGCTCGCAAATTTGCGCATAAAGCTGCAATCGCAGCTACCATATGGCCAAATCTGATTGTATTTGCACCTTATGGTGGAACTCTCTGTGAGCGTAAAGCGGAGTTCAAATAAACAACTTTAAAAGACGCAACATACATGTGTGACATTGCAGAATCCCAGTCTGAGCTCCAGCGAGGCTGTTCGTTTCGAACACCCGCTTGCTGTAGTAAACTACTGTGGGGATGCGCGACTCTCACGCGTCCCCTGATATGTGGTTTTCCCGCATAGCGCCCGTCTTCTGCAATCCGGCTTCGCCGCGTGACCTGCGTGATGCCGTGATGCCCGCGGTGGTCTGAGTGGTTGAAGCGCAGTACGAGAGATGGCGCGAGTGCTGTGCTGCTAACGCCACCTACAGGCGGGGATACTTGGGCGCTAAAAAGATAAGGCGCCGCCTCTTTGGTTCGGGGCGGCAAGCAGCGCGGACGTGCCGCGCGTGCGCCGATCCTTGCTTCTGCGAGACCGTCTCGCGTGGCCTCCTTCGAAAGAGCCACCGTTCGCATGACCGTGCGCGCGAACGACCAGGCGTTGGGATCCAGCAAGGGGCGAACATATTCGCTCGCTATCCGGTCGCGGTGAGTCGGACTTCTACGATTTGTCGCGCGCCCATCGGCATGTTTGTGGATAGCAACTCGGCTAGCAGGCATTGATCTATGAAAGGTGCAATAAATGCCCTTGTGATTGTTTGCACTACTGTGTCGTCGTTCCTTTGTCCCAAGAGTACGGGTGAGAACCCCACCCTACACACCTTACAATGTCTACCGCATAGGAGTCAACCACTGATTTACTCGACGAAAACGTCGCCCGCATATAACGTTTTCCAACATGTGCTTAAGTTTTTAGCAAAGGCTTGACTACACCGACCCACATTTATCTTCGCATGGACATTGCCATAATGTTCACATTACCATTTTCAACAAATTTTATCTCGGTAGGGGTTATTGTACTTCCATGAGAACTGGTTTTCTGCGCCGTTCTTTAAACGCTTTTTTCATGCTCTGGATCGTTTGCATTAGGTACTTCACTGCAAATTATGTAATTAAGCCACACACTTCGAACTGTTTTGCTTACGCATAACCCACATATGCCTTGCCCCCTGCTTGTACAACGTACAAAAAACCATGTCACTCCTTCAGTTTACCGAGAACAGCGCTCACGGCTCGTACAGCACATGAAAATAAAGATAGGACAATTATTTAGAAAACACATAGATTATATCAAGTCAGAAACAAACTTTATTCACACAATACTCCTAACGTAGGGTGTCTTTCCAGCGAATGTTGACATGGTGCCATGTAACGTCCTTCACTGGTCGACACGGCCGATCGAGCGAAAACGGCACATAACCATACCTGAAATACGACTCCACCCCATATATGAAACTGCTCAATAAATGCGCTTTCTCTCTCTCAAGATTCTGGGAAACATGTCATATAAGCTTACTGGACTGGCACATAACGGTTGTATAGTGCTTTGGCGCACTTGCATGAAGATTCATTTTGCAAAGGCTGTAATTTGTCCATACACATTACTCTTCGCATGCATATCAGCCATACTTTCGCCCTCATTTACACCAAATATTGTATAGGTGGCTGTTATAGTTCTCCAATACACATGGTCATAAACTACACGCTGTTAAAAACGTGCTTATAACGCTCCGGAGTGCTTCCACACCTACATTATTGAAATTGATGCTTTGAAACACTGCCTTTCAGCAGTTATGCTTTATATACAGTGGTAAGCCGGACAAAGGCAAATGTGAAGGAAAGATGTTTTTTAGACAGCCAGCTTTAATAACCATAGGACACAAATGGTGAAAGCATACATAGACATACATAGACAGAAAGCATACATAGACAGAAACCATGACAACCGAAACTACAGTGTCATGACACTTACAATTCATATTATGCGCCTACGTTCAGCAAACCACCGCAGCTGCATGATTCCCATGCGCCACGTTGGCTTCGCAGCCACCTGTTTCCTCCCGTTGACAGCTCGAGAGCCAAGCGCCATACGGTAACATTTAATGAAAGGAGCAGTTTAGCGGCTACTTGCATGACCTGCAGTGTTGGCCTAGGAATACTCTTTCTTTTTTCAGAACATAAAGGTACATTTAAAGGTACGTTGATGCATCTTGCGTGCATTGATGCAGGTCGTGAAAGTGAACTGTGAAATTTAAAAGAAAAAGAAGGCTAACATTCCGTTTAGGAATAAACGAAGACACAAGAGAAATCGTGGAAGCATTCCACATTGACCAGTCAGGTGACCAATGCGTGAGCCAGCCATTCACTTGAATAACGGAAAAATAAATTTCTTCTTTAAAACGTTCATAATTGGATCGTCACAGCGCCTTGTGATGTTTCGTTGGCCTTTTGAAATGACCTCACGTGCATCTTTCTTTTGCTTTAAAAGTCGCGTGACTGTAATTTTTTGTAACCCTGGCGCATGTGCCGAAATGAAATTTTCTTCCAGTTGTGGGAGCGCTGCGTCGTTGTCCTCATCCAGTTTGCGCATTAGTCCCGATCAATTTATTTTATTCTGACTTGCCCAACTTCCAGTAATCCTAAATTCATACTGATGGTTTGATCCCACCTATAAGCTGACAACAGGAGCCACTGTTGTAATTCCTAAAAAAGCAGACACCGTGACATTCGAGGTGCCACACATAACGACGTCTACGGTGGCAGAATTTTTGGACGTCTAGGTCTCTTTAAACTCGGTGACCGATCAACCAGCAGCGAAAGGAGTCGCGTCTTATGACTCAAAAGCAGCTCGTTAGAGCGGCAAATCTGCTTTAATTCTCAGTAACCATGTGAAGATGTTATCGGAAATAAGAAAAAAGTTATCATTCTGCTCTAGATAAAGAGCACGATGTCATTTGTCAGTAGGTTCCGGGTCACTGTGGCATCGTTTCGTAACGACGTTGCCTACAAGCCTGCCAGGTCCGCCCCTGGAGGCACCCACAATATTTTAATTCCACTGGGAAGGACGGACGCTGTAAGACAACTTCGTTTGCTTGCTCACACAACGACACAAAATTTCTGGAGCTCTAGGAGCCTACCCAACTGCCGCCCGTGTATCCTGAACTCTTTGTTACCACCATAGCAGACTGCACCCTAGTAGAACACGTTCAGGTACAAAATTAATTGGACTCCGGCCACATCCGTCCATGACAGAAATTTATTGCAGTTTTCGAGGAACGCCGGTCGGGGGCACAATGGAACGCTAGAAGCACCGATCTTTTAGGTATTTATTCCTTCCGAGGACCATAAATCAGCGGAATAAGTTGCCAGCAGATGTGGTTGGCTGCAGGACTGCTGAGTTATGAAAGCGAAGTTTTCTTTGTTTCTTCCTTCGACTTTCCCACTGCTGTTGCTATGGCTGCTGCTGTCGCGCACACCGCGTCGGGGAGTTTCTGAGAGCGTGTATGTAGATGACAGGCGCGAGTCAGAGAAGAAAGGCCACGGGAGAAACTCGTTTTCACCCCACCGCATCGAATGTGCTCGATGTTCTCTGGAGCTCCCTGGTTGTCGCCACTTAGCCTTTGTCAGCTGTAATTATCGGTGACTCCCTTCAGAAGCATTGCAGAAACAGCAGCGCTTTCCTTTCTACTAACGTGCGAGACCAGAGGGGACGTAGACATAATTGTAAATAAGAGGGAGGAGAAGAGGCAGTTCCCATACAAGTGAGGGGGAAGGTTACGTGAGAAGGCAAGGAAACCTGGATAAGGTTCAAGGTACGGTACAGTACGTTGCTGCTATTTCGGAAAAATAAACACCATGCGAATAAGTCAAACTACGGACAAACAACGCAGGGCGTGCGGAAGCCGCGCCGCATTAATTAAAGCGCACCTCAGGGTCCAGGCGACACTACGGAAGCGGTAGACCGTCAAATCAACACTTCTGTGCCCGCCATGGTAGCTTTGCGGCTATGTTATTGCTAGAGGCCGTGGATTTGATCCCAACGGCGGCAGCCGCCTTTCGACGGGAACGAAATAAAAAACGCACGTGCGCTTAGAGTTTGCGAAACGTTAAAGGACATCACGGTGTCAAAATTAATCTAGAGTGCGCCACTACGGCGTGCCTCATAATCCGATTGTGGTTTTGGCAGTACCAGCCCCATAATCCAATTCAAGTTTGACACTTCTGCCAGAATGTGATGTGCCATGTGAGGCAATGACTATATGCTCAACCCTCTCAGAGGGTATGAAATATGGCACATACCAACTTCTCAAGCAAACACATCTTCCTGTGTGTTCTGTGTACTACGCAGACAAACAGCAGTGGTGCACACAAACTAACGTTTAACATCAACTCACCACTCTTGTGTTAAATTAAGCGTCGAAGAAATTAAGCTTTAGGCGTTAACATCACCGCGAATTATCGCCAAAAAAGCATGCAGCACAGAAAGCTTTGCTTAGACCGATTCCCACAGTGCGTGAGATCTGCGTATTTTTTTTTTTATGATGCTTTGTGCCACCTACAGTTTTTCCAAGAGTGGAGCTAAGGATAATGTTCAAATAAATAAATAAACGAACGCAAGCAGGGTGTGGTTCTTTCGGTGTTTAAAGATGCTTGAGTGCGCTATTATCTCCATAAAATCAGCAGCAGACGTAGTTTTTCTTTCCGCACTACTAAAGCTAAGAAAAGTTTTGACCTTTCGTAGGCAAAAGTACGGCGAGCAGGTGGTTAAAAAAGAAAAAAAAAGACGCGTGCGAAATAAGCTACGGGATACAATATCTCTTGCAGTAGTGCTTTCACGTGACTTGCCATGTTGTAGTAAATCATATGAATCGCGGAGTGTCCCTTCAGTCAAAGCACGTCAACAGAATCACCAGTGCTCACTTTTAGCTTTACTATCCCATCTGGTCACACGTTGTCGGGTCACACTCTCGCACTAACTGACACAGCTGTTCTGTCGCGCCAGAGTAACCAACAAACCAAAAAAGTAATGATAACCTTTCCGGATTAACAGATTAGGAGATAGACGTATCAGCCACGCATCAGTAAAGCTTTGAAAAGTTCTATACAAATCCGTAACAGTTCCTGTGATGCCTTTCTGCGCTGACGTCTTTTACCCCAACTTCTGGTATTGCGCTCATTGACGCTGAACTTCGGCGTTCGGTTTATGGATTAAAAATAAATAAATATAAGTTGCGAAAAAATGCATGTCCTGTCTCTTCCCCCCCTCCTCGTTCTGTCACGCAACGAATATCAACTATGAATCCGCGCTACCTCGTGCACGTCATCCTGGATGAAACCATTTTTTCCTTGGTAGCGTAACCTTGGCGTGGTGCACACAGCTTATTTGTACGTCAGGACAAAAAGCCCTTACCTCTTTCACTCCTTGCGCAATTTTCCTTTGGGCGCTCCATTTATTTCCTTATATAACGTCCCTCCACAACGACAATCCTACGGCGCCCCCGTCAATTCTGAGGCCTTGTTTTTCGCCTACCTTATTACTCTGCCGACTGCTCGCCAAGGAAACGGACGAACTACGCGCGTCTCTCCGTTTTGATTTTTTCCAGCGAAACCCTGTTGCAATTCGCCACGTTGGAATCGACGGCTATTATTTCGACAGCACGTTCTGCTGCTTGTCCTTTTCTCCCGCGGCTTCCTCTCCAAGTGTAGACCAAGAATCGCAGTCCAAGCTGACAGAATGAACGGAGACAGCTGCGGCCCCGTGGGCCCCGACCTAGCCTCCCGCTCATGACCTGGCGCCCCCTTCCCCTACTATTTAATAAAGTTAATTCCTCCTCGTCCCTTTCACCTACTCTTTCCCCATGGTTGCTTCTGATCTCTTCCTATTGGCATTAGTTTTCTTCTTTGTGCGTGATTCCCAGCATTTTGCTCAAATTGACGCCTGTGCCACCGGCTTCCAGCACCTGTTTCTTTCTTGTTCCCTCGCGTGCAATATGTAGGCACATGTTTTGCGCTCCTTTCCTCTACGGTAGGGCCCACTGGCGACGTCAACTAGTTTTGCTGTCAATGGACATTTTTCGCACATAAGTTGTCTGCCCTAGCAATCCCGGTAGCGCTCCCAAGAACTCTCGCCCACAGACCGCATTTTTTCATGCTTCATGGGGTCAGGGAGCCTTTCTCGTCATTATTTATTCCTTTTCCTTCTTTGTGTACTATTCGGAGAATATCGGTACTGCCCTGCCGAGGCTGAAGTCATTCTTTCCTTTGTAATAGGCCCCTACTGTAATCGTCAGCCAAGCGATGGTTCAGAGCTCAAAATGCAGGCAGCTTGCCGAAGCGATAATAAATTAGCAACGGTCTTCGGTGCTACTCAAGGCAGCCAGCTTACAGGGGTGAGAAATAGAGGTCCATTTACATAGCTCGAACGTGAAGCCAGTGTGTGTAGTCTGTCACCGTGTGACGACCACTTTTACGCGAGTGAGTGCGCGCGCGCGCGCGCATGTGTGTCTGCGTTTTGAACTCTTCTCTATGGGCTGCCTTCAATGGTCAGGCGGCGCCGCGATCGGCTCAGCCATCAACGTCACCGCGTCAGTTCCACGAAACACCGCGGCGACCACTGCTACGACGGCATGTTTTTGCGGCGTTTGTCTGATACGTGTCGGTCGTTCAAAATTGCAGTTTTAAGGCAATCGAAAACATCGAGGCCCGTTTTGGACCACTGACGCTTAAGAAAGGACTTAAACTTTACGACTACAACCATGCATGTCGTGTCAAAGAAGTAAACAGTGCAGACATTGCAGCGAGGTGATTAAATTAAATTATGGGGTTTTAGGTGCCAGAACCACGATCTGATTATGAAGCGCGCCAGTAGTAGGGGACTCCGGAATAATTTGGACCTCTTGGGGCTCATTAACGTGGACCTAAATAAAAGTACACGGGTGTTTTCGCATTTTGCCGCCATAATGGGCAGTTTGCAAAATAGTGAGCGTCATCTGGCGCACAACAGACGAAGCTACAGCACTCTGCGTGCGAGAGTATGTGGTTAGAAAGCGAATTTCGTTTCTCAGCCTCTGCCTGGCCTCTGCCGCGGCAACCACGTGTGTACACTGCGGCAAAAATAATCTGAGGCGTCGTCACTCCGTTCCAGTTTACGTACACGTCACCGACCTCCGACTTCTCGAAGCGTACCATTCAAACTGATCGCGTATGGCAGTACATATCTGCTTTCTAAAACTGCCACTATTCGCCAGGCTTATCAAGGCTCGGCACTGAAGGAAGATTACGTTAAAGATATCGTATATTTGGAGGCTGCTGATACCAGTACGGGACTGATGCGAGCGACATGCACTCCTTAAACAAAAAGTGGAGTGCACGTCGTCGAAACACACTGCCGAAACACACATCAAAAAGCTGGGTCCCGAAGAATACGCGAGCGCGCCGTAACTATTTCTGAGAAGCAAAGAGGCAGACCTGACCATATGTGAAGTATTACATAGTAAGTATGAGAGCCTTGTTACATATGCGCCGTTCTATATCTGTTGAGAACAACGATTCACCTTAAATAAAGCCAATGTTAGGTCTAGTGCTCTAACTCCAATTCTGTCTTTGCCTTCCTCTAAGCTTGTTTTGCTCCTTTTTATTAAGTTCGCTAGAACCCCCCTTCTCAGAACCATGTACCAACTCGTGACCCAAATGTAGTATTCTCCAGCCCAATGTGTTCGTTCACAATGCGGACAGCTTATTCGTTTCTTGCCCTCAGCCGGGTCCGTCGTTCCTGCGTACGCTCACCATCAGCGCGTAGAAACCTCAACATCACGAGAAAAGACTAAAGTGAGCGCTACGGTGCGAAAGCCCAGGAAAGAAAGGCAGAAATGAATGCGACGCCACGCCTAATCCGAATCAACGTGCACGTGCAACTCAAGTATAGTTAAAGAAAGAAGTAATCTAGACGTTCACTTACCTTCAGCTACTCCATGCGCATACTTACTTCTTGCGTAAACAATGCTGTAAGCCAACGAATGCAAGTCGACCGAGAAAAATTACCCTCATGCAACAGTGGTGCAACAGTCGTACTTGTTCTGAAGTCTGTCTCGTAGAGATGTTGTAATTGTGTGAGTGGGTATGCATTATTCAGGACCACTAGTACAGTGTCCTTCGCTACCAAGTCTGCGAAATAGCGCGCCTAAAGTGGCACCAATGGGTACCAATCAACCAGTCAAAAATGATAAAGTATTCTTTCATAACTCTGTTTTGGTTCAGTTTTTGGTGACAGGTTATTCACGAGAAGAGGAAACGAAGATGAAAGTTTAATGTCGTGAATATAGCGTAGAAACCGTAGCGCTGCATAGGTCAGCGTAACGCCACAAATTTCGTAGTTTTTTTTTTTGCATTTTAGCCATAATGTCTCAATGAATGTTTTCGAAAGCGGCTACGTTGAGCTTCTGGATCTCTTAGAATACAATCTAGTTCTATCTCTACCGATAAAAAAGAAGGTAACTGGGCCTCAGCGGACGCCGCCTAATACGATGACGTAATGATCCGCTGGTGCGTCAGCTTCAAGGTGGCGTTGCCACCGGTATTTTCTCATTGCGCCTTTCCTGACGTCGTAGCGTAAGAGTACAGCCTAGCGTACTTTCTATCCTTAGCGGACTTTTCAAGGCTGTTGTTAGAATGCGCTTTAGCAATTACGGTGAAACTACGCTATTATATTACTCCACATTTCTCTCTCACTCTGGTTTCTTTTTAGTGCCCTAAAAATTCCCTGAACTGATCCGCGAGAAGAAAGGGGGTTAATCCAGGTTACGGTGCACTAATTTCATCCAGATTAAGGGCTTAGAAAGTCGTGACGTTGAGAGGGGTTGGCCTCCGCTCGTCTGGCGATTGGAAATTTTTATCCAGAGAAAGACAGCTGTGTTTCAAACATTAAGGGCTGGTCTTGCAGTGACATGCGTAGGTGAATTGAAACAGGCGACTCATATGGTTCCACCATTACAAGGTATATTTTTTTCCTTTTTTTCGCACCCTAAACTTATTGAAAAGCACTTCAAACAGGCTGCGCTATTCTCTATTAATGTTTTCTCGCTGTAAATTGAAAGTTTCGGCGATTTATTCTTTGATATTTACGATAACCATGCAAGCTCGCATGTGCCATGTCAGTAACAGCCCAGATCCACGTCTACATGTACGGTGCAAAGGCAGTTATGACGTTTGATAATTTAGTGTTACTAAAAAAAGTATGTACTTTCATACTTCTTCATTTAAGCAACAGATCTGGTCTGGGATTATCCACAGAAATTTCATGTCTATCGAGTGGCTATTCTATTCTTAGACGTCTTATGCCCCAACCACTGGCACGCGCTGGAAAGCTTCGGCGCGCGCCGAAGGGTCAAATGCGTCAAAGCGTCGGTCGGGAACTCGCTGAAGCGGAACGTCGCGCAGCGATTATGTCTACCAGTGTTGCCAGGTCGGGCAAGGTGGCGTAGCCCAAAAATAGAGAAACTGTAGCCCAAATGTAGCCAAACGCAAAAAAGAGCAAAACAAATTTGTAGCCAAATATAGCCATTGTTATATTCAGTTGTATCTGTATATACATTTTCACATTCGACTACGGTAATCGCTTTTTGTACAACCCGCCGTAAAAAAAAATGTCCGTGATGCCGTGACGGTCGAGCCTTGACATCTACAACAGCTAAACATCTTGAAGGGGCAACGCAATATGACGGAGACAGAAGGCAGGAAAACACAGGACAGCGCTGATCTCACAACTAACTTCATTCGAAGGCATGCACAAACTTATGTACACAACCCATAGCCACGTGCTCTCCCATCGATGGCGTCATTAACAGTGCGCAGGCAAAAAACGCAAAACCCTGTAATCTAATGCTACGCTATGAGGCGGCTTAAAAATTCAAATGCACTGTCATGCAAATTTAACGATGGCGTGCTTACACAACGCGACCCTTTTTTCCTGATACAGTAGGCCTCCATAATCTCCCTCGTGGTCTGATTTCTATGCGCGGAAAGTAGTGTGGTGTTTGCGCAGAGCAATGCCGCGCGACATGTGAATAGGCATTACCCGTTAGCGAGCGCCTATGCTCAGATACTCTAACGTTCAGGCAACAACCTCTTTGGCCGATATAGATGTGACCGCAGGAAAATGGAAGCTCGGAAACAACTCCCATTCTACAGTGGACAAACAGGGAAGTATGCTTAACAGTACAGCCTTTCCCAAAATGAGTGGAGGCAGCCTGGGCCTAGAAATCCGCGCATAAAAATCAGACCACGAGGGAGATTATTGAGGCCTACTATATCAGGAAAAAAGGGACGCGTTGTGTAAGCATGCCATCGTTAAATTTGTATGGCAGTGAATTTGAATTTTTAAGCCGTCTCAAAGTGTAGCATTAGATTACAGGATTTTGCGTTTTTTTTTTTTTTTTTTTTTTGCCTGCGCACTGATAATGACACCATCGATGGGAGAGCACGTGGCCATAGGTTGTGTACATCAGTTTGTGAATGCCTTCGAATGAAGTTAGTTGTGAGATCAGCGCTGTCTTCTGTGTTTCTGCCTTCTGTCTTCGTCATATTGCGCTGCCCCTTCAAAATGGTCAGCCAGTACCAACTCGCCCAAATGTCGATCCTTCCACGACAGCTACATGATGCTTGCACACAGACAAATTTTTTTTGTTGGCCCCGGAAACTCAAGTTCCAGCGAATCGCTGCTGAGGGAGAACCTATCGAAATGAATCTCGAATGGAAGCATGAACAAAAAACTTGGAGGACGTTTGGAGGACAACTGGCCAGAAAGTGTTGTCGGACGTTGATGGAAATGAACTGATCATGATTTATGGCGATAGAAATAGGCACGCTGTTCGGGATTGAAGTAGGGATTATAATTTTAAATTGGCAAAGAATATCTAAAACGCTTGTAAGTGGCTAGGCCTGGCAATGAAATCTTGGTACTTCGAATGTAGTCTATGCGATTACTGTAAGTAAGTCGGCTGTTATCTAGTACAACATAATTATTGCTTAAAATTGCAGTTGCTATAGTATTAGACACTTGCGCTTTATTCTATGCTTCAGAAATCAAAAGCGCACGCATGGCTACGGCAACACGCTGAACTGCGTATCACGCGTAAAATCGTCGTTTCGTTTTCAATCCGATTGGTTTCGCTTTGACTGTTTAAATACCAAAGCAGTTGGGCAGGAAACAATGGAAACACGCAGCTATTATCGCAAAAGTACTTAACACTTCGGAATACATGAATCGCAGGAACGTCGAATTGTTAGACAAACTACTTTGTCACACTTACGGCCGCACTTGTCGTCTGCCTCCCACTAATGCCGGCGTATAATCACTATCGCGCTGACCTGCCACCGCTGCCAACAAGCTGCCAGTGAAAGACTACATCCTCACTGCAGATCAAAAAATTCTGATAAAAAAATGTTCCACGGCGTTTTCCGCGTTACCGCTTCATGATTACACACTCTGACTAGCAACATCTCCATTGCATTAAAAATATGTACCATGAAAATTGGCTCTCAGCTCTTTAATATTCACATTTAAGAGTGGAATATGTGATAGCATTAAAAGATCCCTGACTGCTTCTCACGCTTCCCGGCAACTGCAGCGTATGCAACCATAATGTTTACCTGCAAACGCTGGAGGCGAACAATATGCATGAAGGCGAGCTTTCTGATTCTTTTTTTTTCATTCCACTCTCGCATGGCAGGCGCCGCCGCTGCTGCGGAGGCGAGTGCCATCTGGATGGTGTTGCATGGAACCGAGCGGGGCGCGCCGCTCCTACTTGACAGTAACCGCTTGTCCTCGTTTTTTTTCCTGTGTCCCCTGTCCTGCTTCCCGCTGCACCACTCAGTCTCATGGAAAACCAACTAGCCCAAACCATCGCCCCACCCCTACTAAGATGTCGAACAGCAGCTGGAAAAGGGGTTTGTGTTCGAGGTTCCGCGTAACAAACATGTTTTCTCGTATAATCAAATTACAATTGGACGCTACCATGTCTATAGAGTGAGTGTAAGTCGTATTTTACGAATTTTCTGACGCGTTTTATTTTGAGAAAATCAATTACTTCAGTAATGCATATGCGCCAGCCGAAGGGCCTACGTGGTTCGGTATCATTTTTTCACACGGCAACGGCGTTGACGCCGGATGTTCTGCGACACGGGGCCCTTAACGCCTGTGCATTAAATTTCATTTCACACGCAAATGAAAATGGCAATAAAAAGCTTACCGTGGGAAACGCGGACTATGTCGAAAACTGTGCCCAGCGTGATACTTCAACCAGACACCTTCGCCTTGGACACACTGGAGCGTGTCATTTACCCAGGCTTCCCTTCTTTCATGTCGGCGCCACGATGGCACAACCATATTGCTCTCTGTTTCTCTCTGTTAGTACAGTGCACTGTGAAACACCCTCCACTCCCAGGCTCATCCCAATGCCCGGTGATTGGGTGTCGGGATAAGACGAAGATGAGACAACACTGCTGGAGTAAATGTTAGCACGGTGAAGCGCGGTGTAAATTTAAGTTCGTCAAGGATGAAATCATCGGCTCAAAGAATAATGCACTGAGGGGGAGGGGGGGGGGAGGGGGGGGGGGCATTTCGCGCACACACGCACAGCCGTGCTGCTGGCTCAGCCAGCTAAAACATAGCCTTCAAGTTTTGTTTCTACTCTATGAGAGTCACCTCTGGAGCGTGGATTAAAGTGCCACTCATAGCCCAAACAAAGCCAAGTCGCAGATTTTCAGTAGCCCAAATATAGCCACGTAGCCAACTCACCCAAGTCGACGCCAAAAATTTTTTTCTGTAGCCCAATTTGGCTATATATAGCCAAACCTGGCAACACTGGTCTACTGCCGATGCTAGAAGTTTGCCGGCGCGCGGCGAAGCTGCGCCGGCGTCCACCAATGAGAGGCTGCAACGCCTCGCAGGCGTCAACCAATCGAAGGCTGCGGAGCCTCCGGCTGCTAGGTCTGTAATGGCCGACCGTACGAAGGCGCCCGGCACCAACGATCGTCCGAGTTTTTTGGACGCACGACGCGCGCGACAGTGTTCCTGAAAGATAGTGTTGTAATAGTAAGCCGACAACGACACGACCGACCGACCGACTACCGTGGGTTGTGGCAGTGCGACGTGGATCCGAAGCGACTTCGAACGACGCCGACTAATCCAACCTGCCCACTGGGTTCCGCCGGGCTCGGTACGATCGTCTGCTAAAACAGCCAACCGAATAACGATTGCCGCAACGTCTGTGCTTGTTGTATGTGCATTTTGTTGTGCTCAAAACGAATGGAAACACGTTTACGAGCTCCGAAGTCTGGATAATCAACACTCGCCTATCGCCGATGTTGTTTACGTTACGCGTAGGCCTAGCGCGTCCATCGAGTTCGTAACTGGCGAGTGAACGAACTCACCTGAGAAATCTGTCGAAGGAAATGAATTTTCAGGTCCGTTTGGTGCTGCAGTGATTTAAAATATGGCACTCTTGACTTCGTGTGACCTGTGATGTGGTGAATGAACCGTGTGGAAGTTGGGTTGGTCAACCGCGGCGTGTTTCGTGTGGTGTCGGTTGACTCAAGTTTAACGGGCAAGCTCTGCGCTGTTTCCAGTGGTAAAGATAACTCCCGAAAGCGAACTACACTAGTAGCCGAACTATTGGAAGTACTTACATAATCAGCCGTGCCGCCTGTTTCAGATGACACTGCGCTCTTTTATTCGGCATGTGAATCCAGTTTAGTACAAGTTCACTGTACTCATTCACTCACTTCTTTCAAGTGCGACCGTCTTTTGGGCTAGTTGGGGATAAATCGCTCGTGTAGCAATCAAGAACACTGACGCACTGAAGCATACGTGGCAACGCAGTCATATTTGAGTCAGTGTGTCGTTATAGTTGAGCACTGCAAAAAGAAATTATCTGTTTGCAACGTGTGCCCTGTGTGCAGTGCATAGCAGGACCTGCATCATGCAAGACCTATGCATGTAGCAGCGTATACCACGATTGCTTCAATGCCCGCTTCAGAAGCAGCAAGTGCTGAGTCAATAAAACTGTAATTGAATTTTTATCTCACTTTTTGCTTATGGAAAGTGTAGATGGTGTGAGTGCATTGTGGGGAAGGTGAAAAGGTGTCATCAGTGTTTTGTGCAGTCAGTATGCTTAAACTGCTGGAA
This sequence comes from Dermacentor andersoni, assembly GCF_023375885.2. NCBI lineage: Eukaryota > Metazoa > Arthropoda > Arachnida > Ixodida > Ixodidae > Dermacentor > Dermacentor andersoni. The sequence continues at coordinate 124,605,088 of NC_092816.1, read as the reverse complement.
TCCCTTCAGCCTCTACTAAAATGTTTCTTGCTGCGATACTATAAATTGTAGTCAGGACAAATATGTACTCAAAACCAAGTTACTAATGCATCTGCCCAGAATGTGTTTGATTAACAAGTTAACGCTTTCACAACAACAATATGCCGATGAACAGCATATGTGCTTACAATAAATACATTCCGTAAAGGCGAACGACTGGGCTTACAATATAAAACTTTGTAGTAGCACCGTAAGAAGTGCTGCCATGCGTATCAGCCACAACGAAACTACTGCACGTCCAATCTTCTTCCTTGGAGGCACTTCTATAAAGACTGTTCGGGCCCTTCTCATTCTGAGTGTAGCATTTAGCTGTTCTCTCAACTTTTCCACATATGTCACCAGCACTGTATGTAAGCACCGGCCCTTTCTTGGGTTTGTGTCCCGTGTCTCCCTTCCCTGTTGACCTAAGGTTTTCCGAGCACTCTACACTTCTATTATTCTGTCACGACTTGAGTACTGCTCATCAGTATAGTTCCCGTACCAAACTCGCGACGCTAACAAACTTAAGCTTGTTCTGCGCCGGACAATACGCACCCTTTACTCCCGTCTTTTCGGTTGTCACAAGCTCATGCCAGCCTTCGAGGATTGTCTCAAACCCCTCAAGTAGCACACCCTGCAATACCAACGCAACATTGCACTAGTCTATACTGCAGGGTGTTTGAAGTCTCTCTAAACAGCACTAATCTTTTTTCACTTCGTCTGAACAAGTGGTCAGCACAGCCTGAGCCCTCACCATGCCTGTATGGCCCGACACCACAACTCCATGATTATATCTGGCATGCAGAGCTTTCTCTCCACCCCCCTGGCGATTTGGATTCTCCTTCCTTGGAACCAGACTTCATTGGCACTCCTGTGTGTTGTGCACCTGTCGAGTGTGTGCGTGTGTGCTGTGCTGTGTTATTGAGCAAGTGTGTGTGCACGTGGAGGGGAAGGAAGTGTCTTCTGCATCCTGCAAATTCCTGCTTTAGATGGCTGGTTATCAGATTCTCTAACATACAGGCATCAGCCTTCTTTTTAGTCTAGTGTGCCAAGTTACCACTAAGATTATTATTATTATTATTATTATTATTATTATTATTATTATTATTATTATTAGAATCATTACTTTGACCACATTGATTGTGTCGAAGCCAGCGTGACACATAATTCAAAATATTTCTGGAGCTTTGTGGGCTCTCTCTTCTAAAAGGAGTGCCAAAGATGTACGGCTTCTTCATGAAAATAGTGGTGTTGTCTCGAACACTGCTGATGCCTTTGCAGAACATTTCTGTTTGCTATGTGGTGTGAAATATGCTTCAAGTAACCTTCCTTCTCAGTCTGGTGCAGTGTATGCTAACAGTCAATGAAAACCTCGTTTCCAAGTATATGAAGTGCCTTAAACTTTCCCTTTCTTGTGGTGTTGATGGTATTTCCTCCACAGAGCTTAACCCTTTGAGACGCTGTCTACACAGTTGGGCACAGCAGGAGCGTGCATCAATAGCAAAAGCACTGATGAAAGTAATGGTATTTAAAATGTGTTTCATACATCTTGAAACACTTATTATTGGAACTGTGCTGCAATCTTGAATAATGTGCAGAATGTTTTAACAAAATGAGTGGGAAGGTAGACGGCTGGGTGTTGTTACTCTGTGTCAGTATGTTGTATGTAGCGGGTTCACTTCTTTCATTGTTTTTTACAATGTCGTGCACCAGGCATAATTGTCAAGTGGCTGGATAAGTGCTTTTCAAGCTTTTCAAAACACGAAATAGTACATGTTTTCATATTTTGTGTTCCTGTAGTGAGTTTTCGCATGGAGTCGAAATTTTGTAAACTTGACAAAACTCGCTAAACTATTGAAAATTCTTAATATTTGCTGCGGCTGTACACTTTCTACGATTCTGAGGATGCAAGAGATGTGGTGAAAGCAACTTTTCAATCAACGGGATAAAGTGGTGTCTGAAAGGGTTAAGATGTATGGAATCATACTTGTTCCTCGTTCTCACAAGCATCTTCAATAGTTCCCTAAAGTCTAGTACCTTTTCTAGCACTCGGAAGGTAGCATGAACATTGCCCATGCACAAATCAGGTGCTAGATGTGCAGTTACTAACTGCCGACCTATATCTATCCTCTTCAGTGTGTCAGGTGTTTGAATCAATATGGGCTTCCTCGCTTTCTGTTAGTGCTAAGAGCATTTTAATAAATGAACAGCATGACTTTGTGTGCCGACATTTCAGACTTTCAGACTATTTCAGACTGTCAACAGTGTTCACTACTGCATCGACTTCCAAAAAGACATTTTTTCACTCTCGAACTGGTGCAGAAACAATAAGTACTCTTAAATGCTTCCAACACTATGGCATTAAGTTATATGCACAAAACGCACCATGTGAAATTTTGATACACCCTACGTGATGCTCCACTCCTTAGGGTCGATGAAATGAAAGATTTTGGTGTGTACTTCGACAAAATGCTAAGCTTCTCTTCACATAGATAATTACACAAGATGCTCTTCACGCTCTTGGAATTGCATGACGTATATTGCATGATTTCCACTCACCTGTTGTGTTTCTGAAATTCTGCTGTGTGCCTCCAACTACTAGAGTATGCCTCTGTAGGAGGGGGGTGCAGTGAGCAAATCTAATTCTGACCTCATTGAACCCATCCAGAATAAATTGATGTCTATCTTCAAGCCCCACTTTTGCCATTCTGGCGACCACAGTTGAGCCTTTGTTCCTGCACCTTTTGTTCCTGTATAAGGTGGTCCATGACATTATACATTCCTTAAAGCTTCTTGATCACATGCATTTGTTTGTGCCGCAACAGTATACCAGGTAGCATTCCACATTCGTTGCCTGGGCTTGTTACAAGATTGTGCTAATAAGACTCGACTCCAAAACATACTTCAGAGTTCATTTCCTGTGTTTTGTGTATCTGTAAGTAATCACGTAGGATTAACTCATTTTTACTTTTCCGCGTTTCCTTTTTTCCCTATTTGTTTCACTATCTTCAATTTTTTTGTCTACTGCATTCATGTTTTCTCTACATTTTGTCTCACGTAGTGCTCGTTAAGTGCACCAGTACAAAGGCTCTCTAGCTGTTCCTGGGCACTACAATAAAAATTTGAATGATTGACTATAATCGTAGTATAAAATTTTGCTTTTTAAGTATGTACTAGTATACTATTTTAGTGCAGTAGCTTTCGTGCAATTAAAAAAAGGGCATTAATTAAGAAGAGAGAGAGAAAATGATAAATGAAAGGTAACAGCCGCAGTTGCATAGAGGGATCGAGGGAATGCAATCGATGTTGAGTGAATTCAGGTGTGTGCCAGTTTTCCAATGTCAAAAGAGTGTGCTAGCTTGCCTAAGTGTTGGGCTGTGTCGGTCTGCGATAAAGGTACAGAAATAAGGGTTGCTCCGTCGTGGGCTTTCCTAGCAGCTTCGTCAGTGAGGTCGTTGCCGGAGATACCGCAATGACCAGGCAGCCACTGAAACACGACGTCGTGTCCTTTCATGATCATGTGATGGTGCATTTCTCGTATCTCCGACACGAGTTGTTCACATGACCCGCGACGGAGAGATGACAGAAGACATTGTAAGGCCGCCTTTGAATCGCAGAATATTGCCCACTGATTAGCCGGTTGGTTATTAATATAATCAACGGCACCTCGGAGGACAACAAGCTCCGAACCGGTCGATGTTGTCAAGTGAGAAATCTTGTATTGGATGCTTAATGATCGTGATGGTATAACCACTGCGCTGGTGGAGCTGGTCTGAGTGGAAGAACCATCCGTATATATGTGGACTCGATCAAAGTAGAAAGTGTGCAAACAATCCAGAGCTGCTTGCTTCAAGGCCAAGGTAGGCAGGACGGTCTTCTTTCTTATCCCTGGAACCGTAAGACGCACTTGAGGTTGTTTTAAACACCACAAAGCTGAGGTTGAACGTGCTGAGGGTGTGAAGCCCGATTGTAAGGAGGCACGATTGATGCTGACCTTGTTGGAGAAGGACGCCTGTGGTCGTCGTTCTGGCATGAATTAAGAAAGTGCAATAATATGCTATGTGCCTGATCATATGCATTGTGCTATTCATTTCTTCTGAGTTTTAATAATGGCTGGCTACTGTATGCAGTGTTGTGCAATAAAATAGTATGCCACAGCAATTATTGCGTGCCTCGCAGAACAAATTGAATATATCTTTCTCAGTCAAAACATCATAGCAGGCTGAAAACAATAAACTGCAATTTTTCTTTTTGTGGTGACGAAGTGTATAAATTGTGAAAATAACCTGTTTACATATTTCTTATATTATGGAAATGAGCTGCTCCCATACATTCGAATAAGTGCTTCAAAAGTACGACTTCGCAAAGGGCAACGAAAGACTCCTATTAAAACCCTCTAATTCTCAAGCTTGTATTATCTGAAGGTATGTCATTTGATTAATGTAAAGAAAGGCAAACTTGATATGTGGAAACCAGTTACAATAGAACATGGCCCTTACACTGTGAAAATGTTTTGTAGCAATACACTCAATGTGAAGGCCTCCAGATGCGGTGTTGATGCATCAAAACAACCTAGAATAATAGAGGTGCTCCATGGGCTAGATTTGGCAGAATCAATAATTGGGGGGGAGACAAGATACGAATTGCATACATTCTAGCTATTCTAGTTTTTTTTTTTTTTGAGTGCTACAGGTGTTTCAATTCTGTTTTGCTGATTTTCTCAGAACCCACTTGTTCACGTTTCTCTCATGCACCAACAAGCATAATTATATTGACACGGATGCTTTATCTGTATCCGGTTACCGTATTTCACCGGCTAGAAAATGTTAAACGTTATCGCTCGGTGCAGGATGCGCCTGAACGTATCGGAAGTTTCGCGAATGTTATCGATGGTTCTGTCTGTTGTCGACGAACCTTGCTAATCTGATTGCATACGCGACACGAATTGTGTTGTTTCTGGAAGGCGCGCGGGCACCAGCGAATAGGCTGTAACTTTCGACGACTGACGTATGCAAACCGACGCGCTTGACCCGCAGATGAGATTTTCTACGATTGCCGACATTGCACGCCGCTATCGTTGCGATTGAGCCGGCACTATTTATTTACCGTCACTACTACGTGGCAATATTTCCAACACAGATTTTTTTCAGTTATACATTGCACGCCTAATTCTTACATAGTTGGCTGTGCAATAAGCTACCAAAAAATGAAATGGTGCAAAAGTTTTTGATATATGGCATCGTCGTGCAGGTGTTTGCAAAGCGATCTTGCAGACAGACGACGCGCGTGCGCTGATGTCGATATTTTGTACACTATTGTTACTTCCAAAATAAAAAAACTGTTGCGGCAGGTGTATATTCATTATTCAAACGTGTTTTTTATATCTAAAAGCGCGTACAGATCACTAACTTATTCTTTCAAGCTTAGTTTACAGCAGGCTGTTTTAGGCCGGACTTTGACGGATGAAGACGGAATAGTCCAGCAACAGTGCGCCGCAGCCGAGGAGCGAGCTTCGGCGTGCGTCGGAGCTTGTCTCCAGTGGTTGCACGCCCTTTCCCTCCAGCCGAAGCGAAGCGACGCGTTCGCTTGCCAGCGCGCGCCGAAGCTTTCGGCGCGTGCCAGTGGTTGGGGCATTAGAATAAGTTCGTGCGGTGACCATTAGCCACAAATTAGCACTTAAAAATGTTCGAAATATGTTTCCTCCTTCCATTCTTTTGCACCATTCTAGGTTCCTCCTTGGTGAATGCATCAAGAAGTCGGCGTTCAAAGAACTGATGCATCCGTCGCACGACGTTCTACGCAAGACAGAAATTTATCTTACATTTACAAGATCTCTCCATCATCCGCTCCCAACCGCCCTTCAGCAAGCGACTTTTCGCGCCGTAATTAACGGATTAAAAATTAATTAAATTCTGGGGTTTTACGTGCCAAAAGCACTTTCTGATTATGAGGCACGCCGTAGTGGAGGACTCCGGAAATTTCGACCACCTGGAGTTCTTTAACGTGCACCTAAATCTAAGTACACGGGCGTTTTCGCATTTCGCCCCCATCGAAATGCGGCCGCCGTGGCCGGGATTCGATCCCGCGACCTCGTGCTCAGCAGCCTAACACCATAGCCACTGAGCAACCACGGCGGGTATAATTGAAGGACCATTTCATTTGTTTAATGCTGAGACATACGCGATGTAATTAAGCTAAACAGTTTGCAAAAATAAATCATTCATTTGCTTATGATATGTACTTGACTGTTTGTTGATATGCCAAGGCAACACCAGGGACATAAGGAACGGCGAATGCAGTGAAGGGGTCAGGGATACGTTTCACCGGCTGCAAATATGTAATGTCTATGTAGATGCTTGTGATCTACTGGCACGAACCCATTCTAGGGGGCACGTGCCTAAACGTCTGCCTGAGTCTAGGTACAAGAACATCTTGACTTTCGCTTCTTTATGGATGCCCCACCACACAGGGCTTTGAACCTATGTTCTCGTGTTCAAAAGCTTAATAGCATATAAACTGATCGACTGTAATTAAATCTATACGCACGCTTTCGGACTTTAAAAAAATGTGCCTGCGTGCATTCTGCAATGGCTAATAAAGTTGTGGAAAAAACGGAAGCGCTCGGTAACCCGACGTTTGCGAAAAGGCAATGTTGTAAAAAAGAGGCTGCCGAGCGTAGATCACCACAAGTTGTGCGTCATTGTTCATTGCTTTCTTTTGTACTCAGAACAAAATAATGCGGCGTGTTCTTGAGTAGCATATATATGACTGATCACGTATAGTCCTGGGCAGACGAGCGAAATGGGCTGTGATTTTTTCCCCTTCTTTCTAAATTTCCGCCAGAAAAGCGCCAAACCTGTGACGTTCTCAATTTTTTTTTTTTGAAATTCAGCTACGAACTAACCATCACTTACTTGACAACAAAATAATTAACACACCCGCCTTGGTTGCTTAGTGGGTTTAGTGTTGCGCGCCGAAGCCCGAGTGCGCTGGATCAAATCCCGGCCGCGGCAGCAGCATGTTGGCAAGGCAATGATGTAGAAACGCACAAGAACCGCGCATTACGATGCACGTTTAAGAACCCCAGGCGGTCAAAATTAATCAGAGGTTCTCCACTACGGCATGCCTCGTAATCGTACCATGGTTTTGGCGCATAAGACCCCAAATTTTAATTGAAAAAGAACTAATGATCGCAACCACACGGGTCCTTTTTGTAGGAAATTCTGGGAAACGAGAGGAGACCGGATGGTCAACTGCAAAGAAATCTCCGATTACTATCAGCTGGGATGGGCCCGGTACCTACCAGCTCATCCCGAGCTAACCAAGTAACAGGCAGTGCCCTGGCGCCTCGTAAAAACAAACATGTATCCTAACCCGGTGGCCTGAATCAGATTATATCCAGGGCAATGAACTGATCAATGTAAATTATGTAAATGTAGGGTGGATCTGCCACATACACTACGGGCATTCTCGAAAGCGGCTCCTTTCGAAGACCGTAATATTCAAAACCGGCAGCAGTGGCAGACGCTGGTGCTCAGCCCAGATCAGTGAGACCAGGTATGGGCCGTCCAGCTATCCGAAGCAGCCGCTGAGACCCAGGGGACCTCGGCGGTGTGCTAGGCGGAGGGAGGCTTCGTCCTCCCCCCCCCCCTTCCCCTCCCCTTGATTGCTGGCATCAAAAGTCTCTCTCAATCTGTGGACGAAGGGGCAAGCCTGTCCTCTGATTGTTCTCTGTCGCTCTCGTGACCTCCAGCCTGCTTCAACACGCCTGAGCTGCTCCTCGCCGTTCACGGTAGGCTCGCGTCAATACGCAGAATTCAGCTCGAGCGCGCTGGCACGCGCACGTGAAGCCATGGCGAACGCGCTCTTTTCGCTAGCATTGGCGATTTTCTCATTTTTCTCATTTTTGGGGGCCTTTCCTCACAGCGTGACGGAGCATGCGGATTAGTCGCGAAGCGTTTCGGAAAGGACGCGCGCGCTTCCTGAAATCGGGGAAAGTTCCCCCTCCCTTCGAACAAAAAAAAAAAAAAAAAAAAAGGGAAGAAAAAGAACGACAAGAAAAAAAAAAAAAAAAGAAAGAAGCGCCCGGATCCACCCTGCAGCAAATACTAGTGCCCTGTACTGCGTTGAAACTCCACTCGTAGCTCGATCTACCACGGTGCGCTGCTAAAAACGAGCGTAGCGTACGACTGCAACTCCACTTTGAAACAGAAAGCGGCCAAGGACAGCACCATGAACAAAGTAGTTACCGCCTTGCATTGATGGCTAACAAACTTATCGGAAAACCCCTGCGTTACACTCGGGCGGCAATTCAAAAAACATTTCGTTGCTGACGAAGTCTTCCTGCAGCATCGGCCCTCTCTTGCAGGCGTTGGCAGCGCGTGTCTGACCTAACGAACAGCCCGGTAACACTGGGTCGATGCGAGACCCACAAGACGCTGACGCCAACGATTGACCGACTATTCAGCGCAATTAATGTGTCGCTGAAACCCTTTTATCATAACGGGCCCACAACGACTGAACCTATGGGCACGGGTTGCCGTAGTGCGACGGGCTTTCGTGTCGACGTAACTGACAAAATCAGCTTGCCGACCACGATCGTTCGACGGGACCCCATGCGATCGGCCGTCGAATAGATTACACGATGGCCGCTGTCCCTTCGCTCGTATATACAATTACTCGCGCTGAAAAGCCGGAAACATGGATTCGAAGTTGAAATGCAGAAGCTTCACTCCTTTCAAGCTGTGAAGAGGGAAGTATGAACCAATGTTGATCCTGTTTAGCGAAGGTTGGGTTTAGGCCTGTTTGCGTCAAGTTCGTGCACCCACTAACGGTGGACCCGAACTTAAATATAAGCAGTTAAGACAGAGTGAACTGCTCTTATAGCTCAGTTGTGACCCTATAACGATTTCATATCAACTACTATTAACTTCGCACGGCGCTATCACAACAAGCGGCAAGCGGCGACACAGCGCTGTTCCAGTATAAGTAGGCCTCTATTCCCAATAGCTGCCAGTGGAATTAGCTACGTAGATAGGTGGGTCTGTACGCGTTCTTATGCCGACATATTTCCTAATTCCAGATAAGTACTGTTTACCATCGCGTCACAAGCGAAACAAGAGACAGTTTGTTCGGTACAGCAGCATAATCAACGGCCTCGCTCAGCTACACCAGCGGTTTCATCGATGATATCAGCGTTTTCGCGACAGAACTATGAATGAGTGTTTATTCCGAGCACAGTTTTCTCTTATAATACTTCATTAAACACGCAAGCTGTAAGTATGATGAAAATAGTAATAGCAGCCTGTAATATGTGTCATGATGACACTTGCCGATGTTTAAGTGGCTTGGCCCCTCATATTGACTCGTTTCAAGGTGGAACAACGCGGCTCATATGCGCAGTTATGTAAGTTTTGCTACGTTTTGACATTGCGTCATATCAGCGGTTCGCCGATTCCACATTTATCGGAACTAACAATGATCTGTGGCTTTAGATGCTTTAGATGTCGATGTAAACAAGTGCACCGCTATGGAAAATTCGACGCGGAAGGCTGTGGATCAAGACTTCTTGAATATGGAAAATCTCTAAAGAATGTGTAAAAGAAATACCAAAAAGCTAAGTGCCCAAGAGCCAACATCAGCGTCAACGAACTTCGAGGCTGTCACTTCGGCACGCGGAACTCAGCGTGCCTTTATCAGCCCAACAACGCACTCAGGCCTGCTCACCAAGTAGTCAGTGAGTGCTACATGACTTCCAGGAACGACATGCTGCCCCGGAGGAGCCATTACTCTTTAATTGAGGTCTACTAAACGCACAGCTGACGCATAATATACATGGCACAAGTACCCGAATCAACCGGCGAAAGTCCCGGCACCCTTCCAAAACACTTCCAGCGGCGTGCGGCAAAGGGCAGCACAGGGACATGAAAAATGTGGATTTTAGCAACATGATGTTTTCTGCTGAAAGCTCGACCCCGCTTGTGCACCACTGGTTGTCACACAGCGATACTACCGCTCAGCTTAGTGTGATCTATTGCCAAGGTCGCAAGCTTTCTACCTGCGTCTTCTCTTTCCCCCTTCTGGCGTGCTGGCTCAGTGACCTTTTCATTCTCTCTACCTGTCAAACGCCCGTCTTGGCAGTGTCGTCGTTGAGCCCGCTTCGCACCTCCACTAGCAGGTATTTTCGAAGAATCTGCTCGTCTGGCAAAAAGAGACGACGAAGAAAATTATGGATATCAATGACACATGTCCAAATCTATGTGAGGGAATCTTTAATAAAGGTTCCAAATAAATCCTATACAACTGTCCACAATTTCCACAGCGTCTCGCGGCGTACTAATCACGTGCCTGCCCGGCGAATATTTACACCTTAAAGGTGCTAGTTTGTACCAAGGCTAACAGCATTACCTTTAAAGGGCAACTGCGGTGATTTCTTTTTTATCCACTGATCTTCATAAAATTTTAATATACTCTCGCTTTTGCACTGTGATGATTTGTGCCAAGAAATAAGGCTGCAAGTAATGTAGCATTCCTGAAAATGGATTTCAAAGATTGGTTGCGTTCCTGATTCATGGCTTTTTACTGCCCAGGCTGTTTTTGTGACGTCAGAGACTACAACAGCACTGTGGCTCAAATCGCTGCTGTCTAGCTCGGAAGATCTGTAAAAGCTCCCTGTGTCGTCAGGAGGCATCATCAACTTCGCTTCTTTGGCGTTAGCGCCACGTGTCCTGCGTGTTTATATTATGGTAGTGCAGGATTTGACGTCATGAACTGATCGTGACGTAACAGGAAGCACCCACCTGTTTTGGTTTTGGTACCTCGTTTATTGGTTGTTTAAGGTTATTGATGAATTTCTAAGCAAATTGAACCACCCTACCGGTGACAGGGCAGACGCGCAGAACTTGGGGAAACGAGGCATAGAATGGCTTGAATGAAATAATTATGCGTTTGAAGGCTTCTATTTGTTGCGCTCGAGTTATTTTGGTAACGGTTGGTTGTTTCACGGCGTAATTCCGCAGAGTACGGAGCGACGGCCAGCGGCTAATCTGTGGGGGTGGTGGTACAGATGGGACTACATTTCTTTCTACGAGTGCGGTCCTGCGTCTGAGTTATTCAGCAAGACAGCACCAGCCGCGGTCAGCAAAGCCAGTGAACATTAGCTTTGCTTTGCTTAAAAAAATTTACGCGCCTACCTGCTCAATTATAAATTACAGCGAAGCATTTCACAATTCCAATTGAGCCAGATGGATGAAGGGAAAAGAGGATCTGGACTTTTTCTATGTATCGATTATATTAGGCGAACAGACAATCAGGCTAAGAAAAGTGTAGCAGGAATCATAACTGTGGGGCATGTTTTCTTTTTTTGTTAGAATGCATACAGGGGGCTTCCACCTCTGACTAGTGCTCTCTTCTTAGGTGCGCAATTCCCTCTATCTTTTAATTTAATCATTAAAATAAAAAAACACTAATAATTTCCCATTACGTTTTCACTGACTTCATTGTCTGTTAACCACGGCGGCCGCATTTCGATGGGGGCGAAATGCGAAAACACCCGTGTATTTAGATTTAGGTGCACGTTAAAGAACCCCAGGTGGTCGAAATTTCCGCAGTCCTCCACTACGGCGTGCCTCATAATCAGAAAGTGGTTTTGGCACGTAAAGCCGCATAATTTTAATTGTCTGTTAACTTCGTGTGGTTGTTACTCATGATTTGCAGACACTTTCGCATGTTATTCATCGCATGCATAGCTAAAGAACTACTTGTCTTGCTGCCGAATCATTCTTAACCTCTCTTACTCTTATTTTTCAGTGTTCACCGTCGTATAATAGGTGAAGCTCGCCGACTTGAATGTTATTTTTTTCCCTACATTTTTCGTCGAAACCGCTACACCTTTGCGCCACGAGCATATCGGCTGTCGTCTTCATCTGATACCACAACGAAACCATTGAAGCTGATAAATCACCTAAGATTCCGCGTTGGGGTTGCCGATCAAGGCAGTAATTAGTGCACGTCGGCATCTCGCCAAGAAAGTATACATTGCAGTGCAATTCGTGCACAAACAGAGGTCCCCTCTGTTTCTGCACGAATTGCACTGCAATGTATGTGGGCACAGCGCTATCTAGCAACAACGTCTAATTTGCGGTAAATCGGCAAATTTGGCCGTCCGACACGTTACTTCGTACACCACGTGTCGAGCCAAAGGCATAACGCACTCTAATATCAAGAGATTCTACTCAACGGCAATCGTTATCCCTTTGGCTGGACACGTGTTGTGTGACGTAACGCGTAGCACGTATGTGTCGTCTTTACACACACGCGCACATGCACGCAGACGGGCAAGCAGAGACACGCACACACCGTGTAACTTTCAGCGTCGAACTTTCAGAGTCACTGAACACGTGTTCAGAGCGTAACGACAGCGAGAGAAATCAAGAAGGACCGGAGAACCATCGTTCGTTCGTATTGCTATCAACAGTAATTTCATGCGCGAATGTTTTAACCGTCTCTTTTAAATATTTACCCGTTAATAAGGAAGGGGGTGGTTTTCTTATTCATGCGTAATCATGCATCGATATATGTGTTGCGCTCCAGTGATTAGACTATTCAGAACCAACCCTGCTCTGCCTTGAGCAAGAGTTCGGAAAAATGACGATTGATTGTGATTGTAAGAAAGGGAAAAGTCGCCCGCGTGCACCGCCTATAGAGGCGCCACTGAAAGCCACCTAGCGGACGCTTCCAACAGTACACGCGGGAGCCGTAGCAGACGACAACCCTTTGCAGCAAGGATGGCCGAAGTTCGCGGCTGCGATTTCTCATTTGTTCGGGTGCCAGGCTGCTTCTTCTGCGGTGACAGCTGTAGGGAAGATGCTGACCTCTGTGCGAGCGGGTATGAACACGATGTTACCGGTGTTTGGGACAACATGGTCCACATACGTGCAAGGTGTGTCCCACAGACAAACGTCATGAACCCCATTTACATAACATGGAGCGCATGTTCACTAGCCGATAAATTTTGTTGAGTGACGCAAACTCGCGATGTTTTTTTTTTATTCTACCCTTGCCGCACTGCTGCTTCTGTACCTGAATAATAAGCACCCGTCGTTAGTGCAGACTTATATCAAACAAATCCGCACGGTGCAATCCCTGCATATGCCATTGTGATTTTTCTGCCGATGAATACATGTGACATCGCCGAATAAGTGCAGTCGAAGTCGCCTCAAGAAGAGTAATTGCCAATTTACTGATGGAAACGCGTACACTAGCCAACGAAGTCACCAAACACACGGGTTAATAAAAGCGCGTGTTAGGGCTGTACCGACGAGGCAATTCTGCTGCATACGCCGATGAACTACCGCTCCCGCTGCAGTTTGTGCAATTTTAAATTCCCCAAGGGAGCTGCTTGGAAACGTACAAAGCTAAAGACTGACTAACTTTTCAGTACTTTTTTAAATTACCAGAGAGAGGTGCCTCATGATATATTTTAAGGCAGTGCAGCGCCAGTCAAAGTATATGGGCGCTGGCGGCAAGGCCCGGTTTAGTCGTCTGCAGCGTAAGTATGAGAAAGAATTCAGTTGAGTACAAAACTTACATGCAAGAAGGGACTACGTTGTGAAACAAACAAATTACTCGGCGTGTTAAGTTTGCTCAGGCAGCATCGAGGTGTGATGACTTCCCAAACGGGACGCGAACTTTTCAGCGAGAAATGGAACAAAAATACCATATGCAGCGGCTATTAGCAATTCTCGCCCTGAACTACCTATTTTCTAAACACATTTCCAAAAATGCAAACAATATCTAAGATGCCCTCGGGCGAAAGAATAAAGCTGTTAAAGAAGCACTTCCTTGGTATCATTCCGATAAGACACAGCGCGATTTATACCCTTTACAAACAAGGCAGGGTGAAAACTTCGCAGCTCAAAAGAATCGACAAGAGTTATGCATGGAGCAACTAGCAACAGTTAAACATGTACAAAGCCACGCATAAAATAGATGTAAAAACATGAAGTGCGCGAAAGCTGGTGCGACGATTTATCGCGGCACATGAAACCAACAATTTCAGTTCTTGCGAACTTCAGTAGCTTTAACATACAACGCAATGCGCTCGTGCAGTCGTGCTGCCTAGCTAGCGCAACGTGGTAAAGAAGCGGAAAACAATATAAGCGGCAAACAGCATTCCGAACTTTAGCGAAATGCCTTTAAACATCATGCTGCACTGCCGACGAACTTCGTTGCTCACGCGTCTAACTATGATCGAGTGGAAAAAAACACCGACGAGACAAAGGAAAGGATGAGAACAAGAAATTTCCCTTCGAAGCCACGATCCATTTTTGCTACCGTTGCTGCCGCTGATGAAGCCTTGCCGGGAATGATTACAACCGTATCGCCGGCACGTTTTCAACGGTATTTGAGCGCCCCACCCTGCAACAATTCTTCGACATTCCCTGAAGCTTTGGCCACCCCACACGTGCGAATGGTGTTGCTTATCTTGCTCTGAAAACGTGAAGAAGACAGAGAAGCACGATTAACGACACAACAAACTACGACGCGCGTCAGGCTCCTCTCCCACGTGTTCTGCGCAAGGCCGCCACCAGTGGCGCGTCCGTCGGCGTGCACGTAAAGCCCTTCAATTCTTCAAAAGTAGCGCCATTCTTAGATCTTTCCGCCACCCCGCTCACCCTGGCGCCTCCTCCTCCACGCTTCCTGTCGCCCAGCCTCCTCCGCTCCCCCATTGGCCAATCTGTGTCACGTGGAAGCAGGCGCCGCGCTTTTGTATATTTTTTCTTTCCAGCGCGGAGCAGGCGCTGCGCTTTTGTATATTTTTTTCTTTCCAGCGCGCGCCGACCTCCATTGTTGGGCCTGCGCGACGAAAGTACGGCAGGCGGACTGACGGAGTGCGGTAGCGTAAAAGAATGTTTAGGGCCGAGAACTTAACTGCGATGCCATGCTGCTACGCCTTCGGTTGCCGCAACAGACACAGCGAGGGCAAAAAGCTTTTTGCTTTACCGTCCGGCGGGCGCAACGCGAAAAGAAGTGTGGATTCGCAGGATCGGGCGGGCTGACTTCGAGGAAGTGGCAAAGAACGCACGGCTTAGTGAAGTAAGGGCCACGGCTACTCACAACCTCTTATTTCGAGCCTAGTTCACGCCTGCCGCTTCGAAAAAGTGTGTGTTCATGCTCTGCGTGGTTTTCAGCGGGTTGTATTTTTTTTTTTTTCGAATGTGCTCTCTTTGTTTCATGTAGTTTCGTCTTGCGGTGAAATGCACGCATCTGCAGCTGGCCTATGACATAAAAGCGACTTTATTCAGGGTGTGTTTTGAGCTCCACCAGAAGTTGGCACATTCTCGACGCTTTTGCAAGGCTCAATATGACTTACGATGCAGTATTTTAGCTTCGAATGTACGCCCGCATGTATTGATTTGGTTTGTGGTGATTAACGTTTTTAACGTTAAGAAGCGACTAAAGCTAGGATGGAGGTCGTCGTGGATGGCTCCGGATAACTTTATCTAGCTCGCCTGGGGATGTTTAACGCGCACGTTGATCGTAGAGTCGTACGTGGGCCGGTAAATTCCTCGTTGGCGTTTCATAATACTCGCGCGGGCGCGCTAGCGCTGCTTTAGAAGTTGGCGCCTCGGCGCGATTGTATTTCTTCAATAAATTTTATTTACTAGTTGTAACACCTTGTCATTATTTCGTATCATTGACGGCGCCTCCAGGGCACCAAAGCGGCTACGGGAACACCAAAGCTAGAACCAGGGCTGGATGGGGCTCGCCGAAGCCTGTGCATGCCAATGGGGAATAAGATCGCGGACAGCCAATTTTGTATGCGAACGCTCCCTGCGACGCCTGCATTATTGTAATGTCACGTGCTCTTCAGAGGCCTCCGTTTGCCATTACATGTGCTCTCCTGGAGCAGTACTTGTAAAAAAAATACATCGTCACGATTGCCAAAGCACCCCGGAATGAAAAAAAAAACGGCCCTGTTGCCAGGCATTGCTGACCGCACACAGCCATTCCGGCTGTGAGCGGTCAGCAATCTCTCACGCGCCGGCCGAACAAAAGTATCCTACAGGTACATAAATGAACCTACGAAACCACGTACACATACTTTCACGCTGTCAACACCTGAAACTTTACTAATTACGCGCGTGTTTGAGTACACCGCATGCTTGCGTCGTGTTTCAGCAACACGAACTCTCAACGTCGCGCGCTTTACGCCTTAAATACGCCTTGAATAATGGTCCTTTTCTCTATTTCTTCCACAATTCCAACACGAAATTCTAAAGGCCAGTTACCGACTGACGAAGAAAGATCTCGATTGAAAAAACTGCTCCGCAGGGCTCGAACGAACGTTTTTGCGGATTTCCTCCCGTAGCGTGTCAGCCGTCGTCTGCTACGGCAGGCCCACCACCGGCGGCGCCACCGTCGGGGCCGCGCCGAGCGGAGGAAGAGGGAAGTGAATGGCGCTACTTTGGGAGATTGAGGGGTTTTACGTGCACGGCGCGTATATTCTGCAGCCCACTAGGGAGCAAGGCGCAGCGTGGTGGGGGAGGGGATAGGGGGAGAAAAATGGCCAGACAGCGGCGATCACAGCTTGCTTGCGCGTTGTACACCACACAAAGCGGTATGTGCCTCCTCTCCTTTAGACCTCCTTCTCCCTCTCAACCTCTCTTTTCAGTCCGCCTACAGGGCTACTCTCGTCTTGCAGTCGGCGCAGTCGTCCTCCTCAGAGCCTGTCGTGATAGATGTCTCTTGAAGATTAATAATTGTATCCAAATTATAACAAGCGTCATAATGACGAGAAGTTCGCGGTTTCTTAAAGTGACTAGCGAGAAGTTTCGGGAAACCTTGAATGAGCCACAAGACCTGCGTCGGTTGATTCAACTCAAGTCGGTGCTCAAGTCGGCAATCGCCATGTGTCCTGACGTGGAGGAAACCCCGCGGGATTCCGGTACCAAGTTGTCGTCTCCCTTTAGCGACGTGTGCACTTCTGGCGGGAAGGCGACACCCAGAGTGCGGAAAAAGAGAAAAAACTTTCGGTTCATCGTGCCGGGCAGAGCTGACGAGTAAGTACAATGATCACCAACTTATGAACCGCGTTACCGCCGGAGCTGCGATCTAAATAGACGGGAACGAAGAGATCGTATTTCTTTCTTTTTTTTTTTGTCGTCATCGACTGTACCAATTTTGATGCGTCCTGTTGCGTTTAAAAGGAAATATTGAGCTTCAGGGATTGTACGGAGCATTTATTCATCCATCAGTCCAGTTATTGTAACCAGCACTTGCTGAGGTATCCAAAGCTAGCAAAACTGATGTACTATGTGTGCCATTCCGAGATGTGCCGCTAATTAGAGATCAGAGCACTTGCGAAGTCCTCGTACGCTTCCTAACAGCTTTACGTAAGCTGTACAATCATGTTCGTCCGCTTTATAATCTCTAAGATGCGTTTTTGGTGCAGAGTTACGGATTTGTAAACATCGCCCATGTTCTTGTTTTTTTTTTTTTTTCACCGATTTTCAGTGAAATCTGTAAACCTTTCGAGGTCGTGAATAAAAAAAAAGTTATTCTTGCACTCGGTAAAATTCGGCTTACTTTCTTAAATGTGCGATTTTTTTTTTCAAATCAGTTGAGCGGTTGTCCAGTAAGAGCATTTCGGCGCCCTATTTGTATTTGTGTAAGGAAAGCAGAATTGGCATTCAGGTAAAGTTTTTTCTTACGTGTCACTCCGGATTAATTTTGACACCGTGATGTTCTTTAACGTGCCTGAAAGTATAAGTGCATGCGCGTTTTATATTTCGCCCCCGCCGAAATGCGGCTGCCACGATTGGGATAAAATTTACGACCTCTAGCGATGCCATAGCCGCAAAGCTACCGCGGCGGGCATACAAGTGTTGATTTTGCGGTGGACCGCTGCCATCTTGTCGCCTCGACCGTGCGGTGCGCTTCAACTATTGCGGCTCTGCTTCTGCACGCCCGGCGTAATTTGTCCGTTTCACATATTTGGATGGTGTTTATTTTCCAGAAGTAGCAGCAGCGTACTGTACAGTATCTTGAACTTAAGCTTATCCAGAATCACCGCAGCTGCTGTGGCATAGTAGTAGGTTATCCTTGCGTTCTCACGTCACCCCCCCCCTCGCCCTTGTATCGGAACTGCCTCTTCTCCTCCCTCCTCCCTATAGTTCTGCCTAAGTCCCCTCTGGACTGGCACGTCAGTAAAAAGAGAAATGCTGCAGTTTCTGTAATCCTTCTGAGGGGTAGTCACGGATAATTACAGCTGTCAAGAGGCTAATGTGGTGACGCCCAGGCAGCTCCAGAGGTCTTGTGCACATTGGACGCGGTGGGGTGAAAACGAATTCCTCGCGCCGTCGTTTCTCTCTGACTCACTCCTGTCATGTATGCACACGCTGTGACACTCCCCCCTCCCGACGCGGCGTGCATGATAGCAGCAGCCATAGCAGAGCAGCAGCAGCAGCGGGGAAAGTAGAATGCATAGGCAAAGAAAGCTTCGCTTTAAGAAAAATACAGTACCTTTAGTACGACCCGTTCAAAACGCGGCATCGGACGTGAGCAGAGGAGAGTTATCACGTTTGCTAAAGCGGGTGTGGCGGGGTGTGGCTGTTGAAGGGCATACGATGACCACGTCGCCGAAAGCTGCCAAAGCGACCCTTCCTTCGAAACGCAGCGCGATACGCTCTCTCTCCTGTCGTCCAGACGAGTGCTGAATGGACTCGGCTAAAGCGCCGCCATGCTGCTACTACTACTACTACTACAAAAGCTCAAACTGTTGAAGCGGCTTTGCACTCTGCTTCTGGGAGCATGGCTGCCGTCCCTGGAACATTGCACGGTCATAGCGAAAAAATTGTTTCACGATATCTTTTCCGGTCGAGACACTGCCCTCCACTATGGGTAAAACATAGTAGAGCTTAGTGGTTAGGGAGGAAGCATGTTGCACAAATTAAATATGAAAGCGCCGAACAAACAGGCTGTCGTGCAGAAGCCTTGTTAACGAAAACTAAACTGCACCGTCATAGTGTGTGTGCGCGCGCGCCAGTGGTGTCGTAGCACGAGACCGCCACAACAAATTTCAGTGACGTGACAGGTAGTCCTTTTCTCACGCCCGAAACCATGCGGCCCTTCGCGCGTGTCTTGAACGTCTCACATTAAGAGGTAACGTAATTAATTAATTGATGCGTTCTAGGGAAATTGAGGATTCGTAACTTAATTAATGAATCTACGGCTTATCGAGCAATACAACAAAAATGACAATTCTTTCTTTTGCTGTCGGTACTCCTTAAGACCAACTGGAACGAAATGGCGCTTTGGTTTAATAGGTTGTAAATGAGAGCCTCGCGAAAGCTGAAAGAATTGTAATGGTATATTTGTTTATTTTGTGGCGAGAAAGCACCCACGTTAGCGTACGCTGCGCAAGCCATAGGGCTGTACAGAACTATATAAGTGATTATTGTCTTATATCTAAAGTTTCTTTAAGAAGGCGCTTTCTTCAAAGAAGAAACAATAAAAGAAAGGTTGGGTTGTTCTGAGGTCGGTTTGCTTTTGTGTTTTATCAGCACGACATGCAACTAAAGTGTACGTTTGTGTAAGCGGTTCTTGGCATTCGTTGCATATGGTTTGTTGTTCCTTTTTTGCAATAAGTAGTTGCGCCTTAGATTTTTCTGTCCTGTACGTAGGCAGCTTATGATTACATTTATAAGACGCCTTTGGTGCTTACAGAATTTCTATTCTCCAAGAAAAGGTTTGGCGTAGTGAAGTTTTCTATTTCCTTACAAGTCCACTTCACGTTGCCATTTAGAAGTGAGAACCTGACGAACAGCTTGAAGGCTGTCTTTAATGGGTACTGTAGTTTTGCACAGCATATTGGGAGCTGCATTCGATGTTCACTTATACACTTTTTTCATCATCGGGTATGACAACGTGACCTAGGACCGAATAGAGATGAAGTAGACTTACTTGCGCAAGAAAGTATGCTTTGGATATCCCCTTATCGGCGACTCATGCTCACACCTTAAGCGAGGTGCTTTTAACGCACTTAATGAATCTTTGTACACGATTCCATTTATCTGTTTTCTAGCGACCACTTTTGTTGCTGTTGCCCACTTGACGACACCAATCTAGGAAGAAGTGAATAACTTTCTTTTTTTTTTTTTTTTGCATGCCGTGTGCTGACGTGTATTCCCCTACACTCAGGCGGTTACGCGTAATTTGTAGATAAGTAAGCGTACACGCGTTAAAGTTTGCCTGTTTCCTTCGAAGCGAAACTCGCCCAGGCATATGACCACTGTGACTTCATCAAATATTTCTATGACTTTGGACTTTTGCCTGCAAATTTTCGCATACGCGTACATAGTCGGCTATTTAGAACCGCCACCGCATTGCTGCGCTGGGCGCTATGGGTTATCTGCGTCGCCTTACGCCCACATTCGAATGTGCCGCTTCGTTTCGTGTTGCATGTTGCGCTTGCTTCGCCTTTCATGATAAATATTTAATTCAGAGTGCACGGACATCGGCAGCACAGCTAGAGCTATGGGAGGCAAACTCGCAGTAGCACCATTTTCTTAGAGCTAAGGGCCTCCACAGCCTGTCGCTTACATCACCAGATATTTTCACTGCGCTCTGGAACGACCAAGTCATACTTTGCATGTTAATGCAGAGGTATTTTTGCGGTGACTGAACTTAAAACACGTCGTCATGTGGGATGTTCCCTCTTTCAATGCGTGGGTGCGAAATTTGTTTATATTTTGCCAAATTTCCCTATTTTCCTAAAGAATACATAAAATCCCTACATGTAGGAAAATTTCCTTATAGCGCTGTCGGCGTTGCCAGTCAGCCTAAAATTCTCTGTAGTTGCTACATTTCGCTAAAATTTCATAGAATGCTTGCATTATTTGTCCACGTGATGTGGAATTTTCTTTCGATAGTGCGATATAGCAGAATTGTGCAATGTCATCGCATGGGGCCAGTCTAGATGGCATCTTGCATCACATATAGGGATTTGTTGGGGATATTATATTGTTGGATTTTTTTTTTGCGGGTTGCACTATAGGGCCATAATAGCAAGTGCCTTATTCAAGAAGTGCGTTCGTCTTTCCCAGTGAGTAATGACGGCATAACATATGCATTGGAGGAATAATCAATTACGTGCAGTTAAGGAAACATCGCAAGTGCTCCCCCCTACAGTTCGTTGCCCTGAAGATAAACTGTGTAGGCCAATTTATGGCAGCGCAAATTGCCAGACGCTGCAGTTGATTGCGTTCGGCATCGAGTCACTTCAGATATGTCTGTCTGGCTGAACCATACGCTCCACACACGTAATCCACTTCAAACCGGTAGAAATGAAAAAAAAAATTAGGCCAGAGCCTAAATACTTCCGCCATAGGAGTTTCACAATGATGAATGCCCAGCTGTTTGCTTTCGTCTCGTTACAGAACTGGTGTGCGAAGGAGAGAAATTGCCCTTCTATACTTCTCAATAGATTGCAAATAGCACTTAAGGTGATGCGTGCGCCTGGTGGTTAGCGGATGTGACGCAAATCTCAGCGCATCACCTCTGAGATTTCGCGCGTGCCATGGGCACTGCCTAATTGACTGATTCCAAAATTGTGAGCTCCACCCGCAGGGAAAACGACCCTCGTTCCACGCCTCTTGGTTGGAAAATAAGGCCTACGCCAGCGTGCAGTCCATGCTCTGCGTATCGATACGAGCCGCTTTGTGCGTCGTTTCAGTGCTTTATTGAATTGCTTTCAATCAGAGCGTGAGTAACGATTGAAGAAGACAATACACCCCTCCCGTTTGCGCACACGGGACCTCTCAAATTGATTCGTAACGAACGACGGCATTTAGCGGTATCTGTCCTCAAAAACGACAACCGTTCGTCAGACACATCGAGGCTGGGCGCTACATGATGACGGCTACGTGGCAAATCAAATTATAAGCTTCAACACAGCTGATTCGGAAGGTGGTTGGACTGGTATGACCGACGTGCATGCCGTCTATGGAGACGGGCAGCGTGTGCGTGGTCTCGGCATGGTATACGACCGGAATCTGAGTACAGCTCTTGTACAGTTTATACATAGCCCAATATGTTATATGCAGCCAAGGAACAATGTTTAGATACCTTTAGAAATTATTATGATGGTGCCAAAAAATTCTTTACACGCAGATCATTACCAATGTATTAAAATAGCGCATTTTCGCTGTCTCTAAGTTTCAGGTTATTACAACGTCTGAGAAAGTGGAAATGCTAGTGGACCACACTGTTTCACAGCAATGCAATGATATGTTTCTCTTACAAGCAAATACAGTTGGCTGCGGGATTTAGTGCGTCGGCTTCATAAAATAAACCGCGTGTTGCATTTACATGAGAAAATAATAACAGTGTGGCTGCGTGCAACCCAAAGCAGCGCACTGTGCTAGGAGAGGGCGAGTGTTGGGCTCGCACTGTCTTGTTAGTCTGCATAGCAAGGAAACGTATGAAACACGGCCTGCGATGGTGCATACATTAAAACACGCAGAACATGAGCGGCGGATAACAAGCTAGCCGATGTGATAACGAACCATCTACACGTCGGCACAACGACGTATTGTAGACCTTATGCAAGCGCCTACAGTAAGCAAGGCAGCCAAACTTGTGACGGCCCCGGAACGATTAAGAGCTGAGCGAACTTGAATACACAGCCGGACGAGATCCTACACTCCTTTCGCAGTATCTATTCGTGGTGACGTGACATGGTGACCCACAGGGCAGCAAAACAAGTTTTCTTCACCGCTCGTTCGTCAACTT
This sequence comes from Dermacentor andersoni, assembly GCF_023375885.2. Classification (NCBI taxonomy): domain Eukaryota; kingdom Metazoa; phylum Arthropoda; class Arachnida; order Ixodida; family Ixodidae; genus Dermacentor; species Dermacentor andersoni. Next base: position 124,582,276 of record NC_092816.1, on the reverse strand, counting down.
AAGTTTGTAGTCCCTCTTTGCCTTTAAATGCAGTGGTTGTGTCGCCGTAGAGCAGCCTCGCCCGGAGTCTTGCTGCACGTGATCAACGTGGGTACATAGTCCGGATGGTTTGTCAGGTTCGATGGCCGGCCTACGTTTGACTGAGGGAGGTTACGACGCGATGGTTTCGCGGAGTTTCTTTTTGAAGAAAACTTGCCGGTGATGAAGTGCGCCCAGCAGATTCGAGAATGCTCCGCTGGCTGCCACAATGAGCCGTCCGGGCTCGCACGCCTGGCTGCAGATATCCACAGATCCCCCGTCGCATACATTTTGCAGAATGAAATCGGAAGTAGCTCGAGTTTTCGTTTCCATAGTAGTAGTTATTGGACCCGAAGATGACCTGATTAACCGGCATACTCGAAAAAAAAAAATTCCAGCGTCTCTTAATACCTCTCTGAAGAGGTGAACGGCGAAAGCCTGTTCCTCCTTCTCTTATTATTTGCCTCTTTCTCTTTGCCTCTTCTCCTTCCCTTCTTTCTTTTAGTCATTACTGCTCACTACTAAGCATTTTTAGTCATTTGTAATCAATTGTGGTCATTCCAAGCCACCGTGAGACATGTTGGTCATTCGTAGTCATTAGTATAGTCATTACTAGTCATTACTGAGCATTTTAGTAATTTCTAATGAATTTTGGTCGTCACAAGTTGTCATTAGACATATTGGCCATTTCGTAGTAATTACTAGTCATTTAAGTCATTATTATTCATTACTGCTCTCTACTGAGCATTTTTAGTCATTTGTAAACAATTGTGGTCATTACAAGCCATCGTTAGACATATTTGTCATTTCGGAGCCATTAGTAGCCGTTACAAGTCATTAGTATTCACTATCAACCTCTACCAATCTCTATTATAACGTTGTCATTCACTAACTGTCACTATCAATCATTTTTCATTCTTTAATCTGTCTTTAATCTGTGTTCATATGGCGGGATGACGCTCCGGCGGAGACTCCGGCTGTAAGGACTACTGAGAAAAACTTCACCATGAGTTTATAAAGGCTTTAGCCTTAAAAACACAAGCGTAACCACAAGTTTTTCCGTAGCAACACCATCCGGAGTAGCCGCGTTGCCTCGCATTGTTTTCCAACCAAGTCGGGTTACGATAACCACCGCAAGGGCGACTCGCGCCGCGCCGGCTTGGCGCGTGCGTAGAAAGATTTTTGGAAACGGTCAGTTGCCCACGTCACGCAGAGGAGCCGCGATGGTTCCAAACGTTCGGGTCATGCGTCATTTCCGGGGAACGGTAACGGCGGTTTCTTTTTTGTTTTTTCAGTTCCGCCATAAAAAAAGAAATTGTTCGTTAGAACATGCGGTGGCGCATCTTCTCGTACCTCAAACGCTAAATTTCGTACAGAGACTAGTTTATCGCTACAGTATGTGAGCTTTTTGCGTGGTCCAGAGTTTCGTTGACGTTGGCATGGAAGAGGAAGATTCAGCTCAAGAGCTCCTCAAAAGGGAAAATTGTTTAATTTGATATTCCCTGTACAGAATTTCAGAGCGTTAGCAGCGTTTTAAAGGAAATGCACCAAACTGTAAGACCAAATTTTTTACTTTGGACACCAATATGCCTTGCATCATAAACGTTCGAAATCCAAAAAAGAAACAAAGGGTGCACAAGTTTACAACTCTGTGACGCCGTCAGAAAAAAGTATATCGCAATTCCCTAAGCTGGTCCTATTGAGGCATTAAGAGCGGAGAAAGATGATGTAATACAACACAAAGCGATTTGAAGTATGCCGCTAAGTGAGTAGAACCCTGTAAAACCATCATTATATTACGGCACTTTAAGTGAGTCATAAGCTCGTAAACCACTTCGTCTGCTTCGAATGTTCAGACTGATGCAGTTTATATATATGCTATGTGTTCCTGACCCCGTAGCTTAGAGCCTATCGTGTAGGCGTTGCGTTATTGAGCTTGAGGTCGCGGTTTCGACTCGGGCCTCGACGGCAGTATTTCGATGGGGGCGCAACGCGGGAATACTGGAGTACTTTGATTTATGTGCGCGTCGTATCATGAATGCTAAATTGTAGCGGACTCCGAGACTGCCGTGCGTCGTGATGAGACTGGTTTAAAACACGCGAAATCCCAGAATTGAAAATTTGAAATTATTTAGAGCTGCGATGAGTATTTTAGGAGCAGAAAAACCGATGTGCGAACTTGGTACTACATAAAAAACTATCAAGGTTTTGCAGTTTTTGTCAAATGCACGAGGCCCCGAATGAAAATTTTCTTGCGCAGAGTCTGTAGGACTTGGCATTCTCTCTGAAAATCAACACATTTTATTAAAATACGTTAAGCCGTTATCTAGCCACACCATTTTTCCGTCTCACACGTGTTGGAAAAAAAAAGAAAACAAAAACGAACTTGGCCACGAGTTAAAGCGTCCTCTTAATGCGGTAAATCTGCATATCTTTTTCTGCCCTCCAGGTGCCATTCCTCCAAGTGTTCTGCTCGGACCTACTGCTGCAGGAAAGTCCATCATATGCCGAACTTTGCTGAGCGCATCCACAATATCCAGCAGTTTGACTGTTTAGAGTTAATCAAACTGGGTACCAAGAAGTTGGAACACATTTTAGATGCTCCGGTTGGCAGCGACTTGCGTCGTGAGATTCAATTAAGGTTGATGCTGCACAAAGCCATCGCCATGAATCCTGGAGTGGAGGCGACAGTGCGTGGGCCCCGTCCCCAACGGCCATCCTACATCATCCACGACGGCGATTCTAGGCGGAGTGCGTTAACGAAAGTGACAAGGAAAAGGACAAAGAAGTTGCTTTCTGACCTGCCGGACAGGGCGAGATAGCGAGCACGTGCACATATCCCCAAAGGTATGGTCGGAGGGTGCCCGTGTGCCCATGATTATCCGCTGATTATGTTCTGCAGAAGCAAAAACTAAATAAAGATTTTATCCAAATGAAACGTACTTCTAATTTATGGCAGAATGACACTTCTCAAGTATGTCGACATGCAGAAACAGCTGGCTGGCTCCGCGTCCATGCAAAAATGGTGAATTTCAAGCTCTAGCTAAACTGACTCCGTACTGTAATAAAGAAATACAAGCTTTTAGACGAAAGTCAATGCCAGCATGGATGACGCTATTCTACTGAAGATGGCAATGTGAACGTGCAATTGTGAGCAATATGAGTAGAATACTGAATTCGTTCACAAGCAATGACTACTCATAGTGTGTGGATTTTAAATTGATATGTTAGTATGTTGCAATAGAATGACAAGTTCGGCGAACTGATAAAACTGCAGACCGCAACAACAACGTAAACAGAGACAACAAAAGATGCGGGCAGGACTTGTTCCATGGCATCCTTAGTCTTTGTGTATTGTCTCTTTGCGTGGTTGTTAGAATATGTGAATATATAACAGCAGTGTTCGCGTTGAGCAGGAACTTTCATTAAGCACTTTAGTGTAAGGCATGTGTGCTTAGCCACTCTGACCTCTTGAGAGATATCTTGAGCATCATCATCACAATTATTCATTTGCTATAGGTAGGGAGTGTTAAGGGAATGAAGCCTGTGCAACACCGGACACAAGATCAAGGGCAAAAAAAAAAGGACATGAGCACGATAGCTAAACGATCACGGACGATAGCATAAAAAGCATCACAAAGATGGTCAGCCAAGGACGCTCTCACAAACAACCATCGACATAATAAAACGGGCAAATAAATAAAAAGAAAGAAAATACAGTAGGTTCTGTTATTTCTTGTCTTGGTCTACACTTTATTTCGCGTCCAATTGCACTGTAATAAGCAAGATACAAAATATGTTGTAGAATAGAAAACGAGGTGCTTTATTTCCAGAACGCCTTGACCCGAAAGTACAACACACAAAACAGAGAAAGGCGCAAAAGACAGGTCTGTCTCTGCTACTCGTGTTGGACTATCGACTTCAATTGTAAGAGAGCTTTCCCTTGTAAAATTAAAAACCTACCAGCTAGCCTCATTTATTCTTTCGCAAACACAACAGCTATAGAATAAAATAGTCCATAATCATGACTGAATTTTTCACCATCGACGTCATTGAATATTCACAATTGTTTCCGTGTTGCTCGAAGGAGCACTTCTTTTACGCGTTCTTTGGAATTTTTTAAAATTGAAGAACTTTAGTGACTTTATATAGTTGTTGAAATATATTTTATATCGGTTCCACAGGCGGGGCCGAAATATCACGGTATCTGCGAGCGCATGCCAAACTGTATTCTTGCGCCATCTGACGAAGCACGAACGTGATGCCGAGACATGACATAGCGCATGTTCGTCCTCGCATAGTCGTGTGTCTGCCATTACGCTCGTCGCTACCGATCTTGCTGTGGAAATCGCGACGACTGCAAGATGTTGCGCTAGGCGACCGGTGTCCGTTTTAGGCGGTTGTGACGTCCCACAGCGCACCGCACGCTGCGGCAAATGACACATTGCGTAGATAATAGAGTGTTTTAGAACGACAGAAAGCTGAGCTAGTTGGTAAGGATTAATTATGCAAAAAAGAAGTGAGGCGTGCAGACAGGACACAAGAGTAGAGAAAGTAGGCGTTCGTGTTGTCCACTTCTCTACTCTTGTGTCCTGTCTGCACGCCTCACTTCTTTTTTGCATAATGAATCCTTACCAACTAGCTCAGTTTTCGGCGTTCGTGTTGTCCACTGCTATACTCTTGTGTCCTGTCTGCACGCCTCACTTCTTTTTTGCATAATGAAGAGTGCTTTATTTTGGTGCTTTTACGCTCAGCTCAGCAGCTGAGCGGAGCGGAAGCGCGAATGCGCATGCGCCCTCCACTTAGCCGCAAACGGGCTAGCTGGGCGACAAACACGGCCCGCTTACAAGCTGGCTGAGTGGAGTGGTGAGCGTCGCTGCCGTCTTTCGCTAGTGAGGGTGGTCGATGCGCGCGCCCTCTGTCGTGCATGCATCGAGGCACCTCGCTTGCCTCGCAAATTCAAGATGGATGCCTCCAGTGACATGTTCTATAGACGATTTTATATAGGATTCATGGGCGCCGCCATCTTCGGTTCTTACATAAACAATTTCTATCTTTTATCAGACGTAAAGTGAAGTAACATGGTCATGAAACGCTCAACGCATTTATGCAACTATTTTCACGCTGAATTCACTGTAGTAACGCACACCTCGTCGTTTAAGACAGAAAACAGCGGCGTTAACAGCCCAAGATTGGGGCACCTAAACGCCTCCGTAAAATAGTCTATAGTCGGGTACAACTTTAGAAAAAAGGGGGCGTTTACTCCTCCGAGGCGGATGCACACGAGCATTCACCAATGGGCGCGCACTCTGGACTGACCTCATGAGCCGGACGGCCGAAGACCCCGCCCACCAAGAAGATAGCTACCCGCGCTTTGAACTGGGCTAAGGCGCGTCAGCTGTATGCGTCAGCCCCTCGTAAGAGTGAATTCCCGAACTGTTTGTGATAGTCTATATGCCGGAGATATTGCTGCGAGCTTATGATGCACCATTTGTGCCACGTGCATTTATTCTGAGCCGTGATCGGGCGAATAAATATTGCAGCGAGCATCGCTGGCGCTGTGCTACGCTTCGCCTGAAGACAGGATGCCGCGGCGACACCGCTACAAACACGCATCCTGCGTGTTTGTTCCATGTTGTTTTATTTTGCTCCCGAGTGAAGTTACGACGAGGAAAGTTTGCCAAAGTCTGGTGTCTACTGTTAGCGGCAGGTGTGTTCGTGTACTGTGTCGTTGCGTTTTTCGTTGGACGGGGTGAAGTGATGGAGCAAAACCATTCTCAGGGGAAATGAAAAAAGCGTGCGCGTATGAAACAAACCTACGAGTGTCTCAACAGAAAATATTTGCAAAAAGAAGCCTCCAACGCAAAGATTTGTTGCCGTCAACTAAGCGTGAACGATCGTTGTCAGCAGTGAGATAGTCGAGCGTCTAGCGGGCGGTGTTCGAGCGTTGTGTAGTACCGTCGATTGATTTCTGTCTACCAGTGTTCACTGCACGCGCAAGCTGTAGAATGCGTGCTGTGACACAATCACGCCTAAGGTGTGCTGCCAGCACTCGATGTGTTTTCCCACAACACAGCTCCGCGCTGCTTTTCGATTATCGTGATATGTTGCGATTACAAATTCCTAAGATAGTGTGAAGAGAACAGTAAAAAGAAAAGAAAAAAAAAGACATACGAGAAGGTAGGCACAGCGGCTTGTGAACCCGCTCCTAATACCTCTACCCACGTCTGTTTGTAAATGTGTGTGTATGTGTTTTTTTCTTGCGTTTGTCCAATTTTTTTATTGCCAACATTTCTTTATATTTGAGATTTTCTTAGTTTTCGCGTTTGTGTGTGAATATGTGCCTGCTCACAGACGTGTTCGCGCTTACTCTTATTCCTGTCCTTTTATTCATTTATTTATTCATTTTATTTATTTGTTCAAGGGGGATTCCATCCCTTCACACGTAAAGGTCGGTCACTTTCGACATGTCGTACGGCGGTTTGTCCCAAAGCCGCTTCAATGCCACAAGTGCTTCAAGATCGGGTATGTTAAGGGCGCCTGCGCAAACTCCCCAATGTGCCCCCGGTGCGCGGAGTCACACACTGTAGATGTCTGCCGTGCAACAAACTTTAGGTGTGGCAACTGTAAAGGCACCCATGAAGCGACATCTAAAGAATGCCCAAGACTCAAAAAAGAGTTCGAAGTTCTGAAGCAAATGGTCAGGGATAACTCAACCCATAGAGAAGCCTCAGAAAAGATCCGGCGTCGACGTCGTCATCGACGAAAGCGCTCAAGACAGGGTGGAGTTCGTGCGCCGCTTGCGCCAACGCCATCATCCTCAAATAGAACGTCCGAGAGCACAAGGAGGCCTCAGACGGGAAACGCTGCCCCCGTGGAAGAGTGGCCGGCGCTTGCAAGCTCTCAGTCTTCTAAGGAGCCTCCACGCTTGATGTTCCCATCGAAGCCCGCTTCTTTTGGTGAGGCTTCAACAGTCGACTGCCAAATGATCCCGGTGCTGCGATCCATTGTGAATGTCATCAGGGCCATGCTGACAAGCATTGACACTCCATCTGCTCGAAGTGGACTACAAGTGCTCGACGCACTGAGCCCTGTCCTAGCAAGCCTTGAGTGAAGCCATGACTGACAATCACCAGTCATTTCGTAAGGAGGTCAGAGAAGCGTCGATCCTTCAGTGGAACGCGAGAGGTCTAAGATCTCGCATCGCCGATTTTCGTCAATTTGTTCTCACTAACCGATTTCCAATCATTGTCATCTGTGAACCAAGATTATCCCATCCAATAAGACTATCCGGCTACGAGACAACGTTCTCATCAAGCGACATCAAAAGTAGCAAGGTCGTCGTGTTTATTCGCCGTGAACTTACGTCGTCCAACCGGTGCAACCTCATGACGACAATCAGTATGTGTGCATGACTGTTAAAAATAGGAATGTCACCTTTGCACTCTTGGGGGTGTATCTGTCTCCATCAAGCCGATTTGACACCAAAAGGCTAGAAGACATCTTAAAAACACAACCTGGTTCATGGATTATCACCGGGGACTTCAACGCACACCATACCATTTGGGGAAGCTCTAAGGTTAACGCGACGGGAAGACGACTAGCTTCATTAGTTTCCAACAATGGTCTCTACCTGCTGAATGACGCGAGTCCAACATTTCTGCGGGGAATAACGTACAGCAGCTGCCTCGATTTGACTTTCGTCTCCCACCGCCTCGCCACACATGTTAAGTGGTTTTTGGACATTGAAACGCACGGAAGTGACCACATCCCCACTTACCTCAAGATCAAGGGAATGTCGAACACGTATACGTCCACCACGATACGAAGAATAGATTGGACTGTCTTTAAATCCCGCATTGAGGACGCTTGTCACAAAGGCCTCCCTTGTGGACTTCAACAAGCTATCAAGGAAACGGCACAGAGAGCCACGCGCACACTCACGTGTTCTTCAAGGTATTCTGAATTCGACCTGGAATTGGAGCGGCTTCGTGCGATTCGCCGTCGTGCCGAAAGAAGATATCGACGCACTAAGTCAATTCAGGATCTAAGAACAGCCAGGCGAATGCAAAAGAAGATACAACGCCGCATGGACAAACTAGAGGCTCAGCGGTGGTCGAAATTTTGTGCGTCGCTAGATCCCCGCAAACCGCTATCTCAAATATGGAGAACTGTGCGAGGTCTACTTTCTGTTCCGGAACAGCGTTTCCCGTTTAAGGCCCTAGCACTATTCCAGCGCCGACAAGACATTGATGTGGCGGAAGACTTCTGTGCTATGGTTGCGGGCCAGCCAACTCGTACAGGTTCGCTTACATTGAACCGTATTCCAGATTCACGAGATTCACGCATGGATCGGCTTTTCACGACGCAAGAGCTTGACGCGGCGCTTGCCCTATGCAATCGGTCGTCGTCGCCTGGTCCGGATGGCATATCTTACCGCATGCTATGTCGCCTTGGTGAACGGGCACGAAGAGCACTCCTTAATATCTATAACGAGTCGTGGCAGGAAGGCAACGTTCCCCAAGATTGGAAGATCAGCCGCCTGGTACCGCTTCTTAAGCCTGGCAAGTCTCCCTTAGAGATTACTTCATACCGACCAATTGCGCTGGCTAGTTGCGTTGGGAAGGTAATGGAGCGAATGATTCTCGCCAGACTTGAGTGGTACCTTGAACATTACGAAATCTACCCGGACGCCATGGCTGGTTTTCGACGTCACCGATGTTCTCTCGACAACGTTATCGATCTGGTAACCTATGTTCAACACCAAAAGACGTGTAAAGGTTATCTGTCGCAATGTTCTTAGACATAAAGGGAGCCTACGACAGCGTTCTTCATGACGCCATAATTGAAGCATTGGAATCGATGGGCCTAGGCGGTCCATTATATCGTTGGACTCGCAGTTATTTACATAGGCGGTCTCTCTTTCTTAACACTGAAGCTGGCCCAACCTCGCAATACTATACGCACCATGGAGTTCCACAAGGCGGTGTCTTGAGTCCCACACTTTTCAACCTTGTACTCATTGGTCTCGTGGAACGACTTCCGAACACAGTTAAAATATCAATGTATGCCGATGACATCTGCGTCTGGGCATCTGGTGTGACACAGCCGCAAGTACGCGCCAGGCTTCAAAAAGCTGCCACGTCAACATCGGCATACTTAAATGAACAAGGCCGCAAGATCTCGTCAGAAAAATGCGCATTGGTCGCGTTTTGCCGAAAGCCACTGAGTACATGCGATGTCTCTATCGACGGTCAAAGCATACCTTATGTCAGGACGCACCGATTCTTAGGCGTAATAATTAATCGTGACCTCTGCTGGAGTCTTCATGTGGCCTACCTAAAGAAGCGCCTGACAGATATCTCTAATGTGTTTAAGTTTCTTGGAGGAAATGTTTGGGGTACTTCAGTACATGCAATGATGCAACTGTACAGGACGCTCTTTCTTGGGTATTTGCGATACAGCTTGCCTGTGCTGACCAACACCTGCAGAAGTTATATCCGTACACTCGAAAGCATCCAGGCCCAGGCACTTAAAGTGTGTCTTGGATTGCCGCGGTGTTCGTCAACGGCTGAAATAATTGCCATTGCACACGATTTCCCAGCCAAGACCCATATAGTCATGGAAGCGCTCAGAGCACACGTAAGACACCTTGCTCTAGCCCCTGCCCATCATCTAGCATCACTCCCAGAGGATCGACCACGTGCTTCCTTTTGTGAAACAGTCCTGCCTTATCGTGCATACCTTCCATCAGGTTATACAGCTCCAGCGAAAGTTCCGCTTCCACCATGGTGCTTGGCTCAAGCAAATGTTCCGACTAATGGTACCAGGAATACGAACAAATGCCCAACTCTCGTCTCCAGCACTCAAGCAGCTTTCACTGCTCTTGCTGTATGAGACGTACAACGAGCATCATCATCTTTATACTGACGCTTCAACCACGGTGAATGGGTCTGCAGGATCGGTGATCTTTCCTGCAAAACCTTCCACCATAAAGATTCGACTATCTCACCAGACTACATCGACTGCCGCGGAGCTTGCTGCTATTCTTTGTGCACTTCGTGTAATTTCTGAAGAACTACCCAGGAAATGGAGCGTGTTCACTGACTCCAAGGCTGCTCTTCATTGTTTGGTTTCTGCCTTACGCCGAGGACCCCACGAACAACTAGTTATGGAAATCAGACTGCTGCTTCACCACCTCGTCGAGCAAGGACACGACATCACGTTGCAGTGGATTCCAAGCCACTGTGGCATAATGGGCAATGAACATGCCGACGCAGCAGCACGATCTGCACACGAGGAGGGCTTGCAAGACTCCATTCCATTCTCAAGAACAGACGCTGCAACGAAAATTTGTGTGCTTGCAAATGAAGCCATCAAAACTTTATGGAACACACCCAGCTTAAAGCATACACGTCTACACCGACTGGACCCATCCCTTCGACTTCGACCCGCACCTGGACTCTCTCGACTCGAAACAGCAGTACTTTGCCGACTGTGGCTTGGTGTCGCCTACACAAGATCCTTCGCCTTCCGAGTCGGTATGGACGACAGCGCGGCTTGCAGACACTGCGGCGGCGAAGAGACTATCGAACACGTGCTTTGCCACTGTCATCGATACAGCGCGCACCGGCTGTCACTAGCGACCGCGTTGGCACGCCTTGACGACAGGCCACTTTCAGAACAGTCAGTTTTGGAATGCCGATATGAACTCTCGTCGCAGCAAAAGTCGGTCAAGGCTCTGTTGACTTTTCTACGTGACAGTGGCCTATTAGAAAGACTATAATGACCCCATTTCGTCCCTTTTCATATTTTTTTCTCACGCTTTCATTTTTGTCACGCTCTTCTTTTCGTCTTTACTTCCCCTTTCCCTTCCCCTAGTGCAGGGTAGCAAATCGGACGTTTTAAGTCTGGTTAACCTCCCTGCCTTCCTCTCATTTGCATCTCGCTCTCTCTCTCTTTCATTTTATATTAGCATTTGTTTTTGCTAGTTTTCTTTCAGCAAATTCTTTTTACACATTTTCATTAACCCATCTCATTCAAAGCACCAACTCCTGTAAACTGCAAGGCTGGCCTTTTCCATCTCTTCAAATCCTTTCTCACTGGTCTACCTCGTCTTCTCTATCTGCCTACTCTCTGTGTTTTCTGTCCTTTCTTCTTGCGTTGTTGCCGCCATGTGATTAACCAACTTGCACAAAAGAAATTTCGATCACCCATGAAAACAGAAAGGTTTACAGATACATTTTTTTAAAAGCGTCATGTGGGTTGCAGAGAAACTTTGCCTCTTAGCTCTGTTCAATTTTATGCATCAGTGCATGCGGCAGCTTGCCAGGAGTGCACATGAAAGGGTGCCATATTGCGAAACAGCACCTTGCTATGATGTTGCATTTTTCACGCTTCCAGTCTTAGTAACCACACGGTTTCTCTGCCCATTGCATATGCTGGTACAGATTTTGAACACTAATAGCATTGTGCAGCGGAGTGTCATTTCCTGTCTGACGATTTCATCGTTAGACATTTTTCAGTGAATGGAGCCCAGTAAAGCATTGCACTGAGAGTTTTTGCAACTGTCACCATTTATTAATTCACCAATGTCATTGTCTGAATCTGGCCGTAACTATGCCGACGGCTTGTGAATAAAAAAATTGCCTCTTTAACGCACATTCATTTTTGCTGAGCATTTTAGTACACACAATGCTAGCAGAGCTATACAGGGTGAATAATTGTGCTTACATTCGTGTTACTTGCCCAGTCAGATAAACAAATAAAACAATGGCTACGGCATGACTGCGATTTGAAGTGCAGACTGCAAACTGCCTTTCAAGCGTGCCATCGACTACTGTTATTTCACCACAGGGCCCGCCACGCTCGATGGTGGCTGCCCAATAGAGTATTTTGGGCCTTCTGATCACATTTGCATTATTCATCTCAATAGGCTGGACAGAACAGTAAGTGCAGCGCAACTACCTGGAAGCAGGCCACCTGACAGGGGCATGTAACTCTGCATTGAACTTGGTTGTTGAAGTGTCTTGATGAAATTAACAATGACTGTGCGGTGAAGTAAACCGAGCCAACGGTGTGTTTTTATTATTGCTTGGCTGCGTGTATTGTCCTTTAGGGGCATGTAAACCTTGACGATGGCTCCAACACGGCTGCTATTGTTTTCCTTTCGGCTTGCAGGCTGCCAACACTGGCGGTCAATTTCGCCTTGGCTCCTGCTACTTCACCATAGGGCCCGTCAACTCGAGAATGGCTGCCCTAGTGAGCACTTTGGACCTCACTAATCTAATGATGTTCATAATCGTTCTCTTATTCGCATTACTTGCCTGAGCCAGATAACCAAAATAACCAATGCAACCACATGAATGCGCTTCGGCGTGCTGGCTGCTAAGAGTAGCTGTCAATTTCGCATTGACTACGGCTTTTTCGTGTCAGGCTGACAGTGGCTGCGCGAATGAGCCGTTATGGGCCCTGCATAGTTATTCAGGGCTAATAACTGCATTTGCATTCAGATTTTCGAACATCCAAACACATTTCCATGCCAGTACATAAACTGAGCATGGTCTGTGCAGGACGTTGCTTTTTCAGAATTGAGCTTCCATTAAAAGGAATATGTCACCACATGAAGTACTTATTTATTTGAGATGTCACGAGAGAATGGTTGGCTGCTGCGAACCCACCAATTTTGGTAGCTGGTAGCGAAACCAATTTTGGTAGCCCTAATAAGGGCTGTTCTTTCGTTAATAAGAAGCTGTTATGCTTCGTCGAGTAGCTCAATGCCAGACAGCTCGCATTCAAAGTAGATTTCTTCAGTGTCATCTTCACCCAGTTGAATGATGATAGGTAGGATGTGGTCACTCCCAGACGTGTCAAGCCTGGACTTTGCCTCCAGGTTCATCACTTAGTGAATGTTCTTTCTCCAGTCTTCCGCCATTACGTGCTTAATTTTTTCCTCAAGACGTCTTCGACCATGGACAGCTTGAAGTCTCTGTTGTCCGCAGCGATGCTATATTTCCTCTTTCTCCACACGAACTTGATAGGATCAAATTTTCAGTGGTACGGTGGGATAGTGAGTACAATGTAACTGGCCCTTTCAGCTGCATTGTCTACAATGTAGCTCAGAAATCATCCCTTTACAGATGCTATCAACTCAAGCAGCTGCTTTTTCACTATCCTTTCGCTGCAGGTGATGTTTTTGCTTTTGAGCCACTCCTGTATTTTTTCTTTCTTCCAAGCTGTCGTCGGCAGTTGCTCTTCTTGTCGGGTATGGTAAGTGCTTTGTCCAAAACAATGACGCTACCAGCTGGCAACAGAACATCATTAAACCATCCCTTGAAGCGATTTCCGTACATTTCTTGGTGGTAGTCGCCTGTTTTTTCGCCTCGGAATACATCCAAGCAGCTGTCGGCGAAGCCATTCTCGCTTCCGATGTGCGTGACAGTCAGGCGCTGGTATTTTCCAGACAGTTGTTTTTTGACAGGCCGTTTGATCGAGCGCACGGGCGTCCGCGCTTCGGCACCACGGTGTTTGTCCACACGATCGACCGAGAGTGTCCCGCCGTCATCCATGTCTCGTCCAGGAAAAAGATCTTTCAGCCTTCTGCGTGGTAGCGCTCCACGTCACGAAGGTAGTGATTCCGCCACTCAGCGATGTCATCCCGGTCGATAAGCAGCGAATCGTGGCCCCTCTTCTCGTCCTTGAGTCTGATCTCGACAAGCAGACGACGCACTGTACACAGCGTCAATGATGGGAGATCCATACGCTTCGAGAACTCGTTAGTATCTTCTCGACCGTCGGTATCTCGTTGCGGTGAAAGAAATCGTGCACACATGACCTCAGCACTGACAACGTAAAGCTGTCATACTTCGTGCTGCCTCTTCTTTTCTCCGCATTTCATGGGCGCTTTCGCGAGGGCGTCGACATTTTGCCACCCGAAATATGCGACGCTTTGACCTCCCTCCTCACGTTTAACGCTGTGCTTTCGCTGACATCGAGCATCTCGGCGACAAACTTGGTCTTGTCCTCCACGCTGTGTTCAGGCTCCCTGTTACGACAATACATGTAGCAGTGGAGGATCATGTTGCGTGAACCTCTATTCAGGATGTCGCCACTCTTGTTCTTGTCGAGGCTCCTTGTAGGTGTGGACATCGAGGCGACACAAGGCTCGTTCGGCAACAAAGGATTGCATTCCGATGTCCCCACGCTGGGCTCCATGACGGAAAACTCGCAAGGAATGCCTTGCGCGAAGTGGCGAGATTACAGGCTTGCAAAAAAAAAAGTGAGAAGGAAAAAAATTGGGGAAACACAAAACCCAAAAAATATTAATTTTATGTGATTTAAACCAAAATAGTTTATTTAAAACGATGAATGAAGCATTTTTGTACCTTTCCTGCCTCGATCGTTTTTCTCGCTCCAGGTTTGTAATGGTTTCGATAAGTGCTTTTTTTGAAGTACTTGTTCGATAGCAACCGATTCATTTTAAGCTCGGAAAACGAGTAGTAAATGTGCTGTGTACATGTAAACTAGCGCAAAAGCCCCCCCCCCCCCCCCCCCCCCCATGCAGAGCTGCTCTTTCTACTTTTGTCACTTGCAATGAAGCTAAAGAACAGACGACGCGCAGCGTTGTAGAAAGCACGGGGTTATTTTACTCTCGCGATCCGGCACGTGCTGTTGAACATCAGAGCTCTACTAAACTAGTCATCAAAATACAAAAGTCTTTACTTAGAATTGCGCGTTTCAGAAGCACAATATTTTGAGCGGGACTATATTAGTCGCGGAGGCAATCGGCTGTCGCGCTTCGGTCATCCGGACGGGGCGTCCCCTTTTTTCTAAACATGTAGCGGACTGTAGACCATGCCGTGCTCTAAACCACGCCTTCATGTTCGTTTGCGCAGCGCAAGCCACAAAAGCGATTTCGCATAGACAAACATTTTTGTTTGCTATAAGAAGTTGCAAGTGCTGACCCCGGAAGTTGCAAGTGCTGACCCATTTGAGTACTCCGCAGCGTGGGTAGGATACGGTGCGCGTTGGGTAGCTTTGGCGTCGGAAAGGATTAGATTGAATGCGGCACGCAAGCTCACTGCCTATCCCGTGGCGTTCCCCAGACGGCACTTTATGTTCCACAGGATAAAATGGACCGGCAACGCATTACAAGGGCATCTCTAGACACTTCGTGTACAAACACGCTTATATATATATATATATACATATATATATATATATATATATATATATATATATATGTGTGTGTGTGTGTGTGTGTAAAGGGTTGGCCTATATGGCCTATAGGGTTGGCCGAAGAAAGCGCTCCACAGGTACTCAAGGTAAATTTAAGTAGGCAAGTGTACCATTTATTAAATTTTCTGCCTGCACTCGCGCTGTTTCGGTAAATACTCTGCGACGGCGCACGACGCTGCGTCGCGAGCATTGTAAACTAGGGACAGTATTCCGCAACTGTTCTTAGTCATTCTGTGTCAGAATGAAACAGGCGGTCAGTGCACAAGGCGTTCGCTGCTTTTTTTGGCCGTAGTGAAATGTGTGTACCGATCGGATGTCGTACGCATGCGTTTCAGATTTTGTATTTGTTTCGCTTGGTCTTGAAGCGTCTCTTCTATAACAATGTTGCAGGAAACAAGGGCCAGGACTACGTACTTGAAGTGGTCATTGCGGAAGACTGCGCATGCGAGCTTCCCCACAGCACGCGAAAACCTGACCTCAACACCCACTCGCCACCGTGTTTATGTGTTGTCGAGTTTCTTCGTCTGCGACCAGCTACCGCGACGTATGTCATGTTGACTTCAGAGCCCCCTATTTGTGATGACGACTATGTAATCTCCCCTTCACTCGACGCTCTTTTGATGCGGCGTGCAGCGTTTCTCACCGAGTTGTGACTGTTGCGGAGAACCGGGCGCGTTTACCTATTCTCAACTTTGAACGCAGCCCAGAATTTCTGCCCGAAGGCATTACCTCGGGCAGCATAACACATTTAGGCGCACGCTTCGCTCTGGCCCTATCGGGACTCCACAGATGTCCTCTGCGAGCCCGGATACGAGTACTACGCTTGACGACCCTCTTGACAGTATGAATGCCCCCTGACCTTCCCCCTTAGTATCTTACTTCGAAGTTTTTTATTTTTCTTCGTTCCATCTTGGCCAGGCACTACTTGTAAGCCATCGCATCGATACTCGGAATGCCAGACCCATGCATAGGTGCCTTTACTGAGGGTCCGCGTCCGAACGCCGTGTTATTCGAACAGAAGTTGAGAAAATGCTGCAGCATTTGGGGCGTCCCATGTGGTGCTTCTCAAAAGGAAAGACAACACCTAGCGGTCCTGCATCGACTAGTGGCACCTGAACAAGATTAAATGAAAGACGCCTACCCTGGGCCGCCAATAGACGATGAACTCGACTTTCTGCATAGTGCTAGGTACTTTTCTTCCATAGATCGTCGGTCCGGCTATTGGATCGTTGCCGCGGACTAGCAGGATTGCGAAAAGACCGCCTTCGTTATGCCTGTCGACTTTACCAGTTTAAAGTCATGCACGTTGGGTTGTGTAATGCCCCGCGACATTTGAACGAATGATGGACTCCCTCCTTCGCGGGTTCAAGTGGCCTACTTGCTTATGTTGCTTTGACGACGTCGTCGTTTTTCAGTTAGATTCCCCAGTCGCCTATAGTGACTGTCCACTATTCCCCAGCTATTTCGCGACGCCCAGCTTCAACTAAACCCGTACAAATGCCGTTTCAGACGCCGAGAGATCGCACTTGGTGGTCTTGTTGATGCGGCCGCTGTTCGACGTTCCCCTGCAAAAGTACGCGCTGTTACGAACTTTCCAGCGGGCGGCCCGTTCTTCGCAAGACGTCGGCTCGTTTTTTGGCCTCTGCTCTTACATTCGTCGTTTCGTGAAAGATTTTGCAGATAGCATAGCATCTTACATGCATGCGCAAGAGAAACGTTCCCTTTGCCCGGGGTCCTGCCCAAGCGTCTGCCTTTTCGCAGCTCATTGCACCACTTACTACGTCACCTGTGTTAGCTCACTGATGGTTCTGCTCCCGCGGAAGTCAGTACAGACGCCAGTGGCCATGACGTCAGTGCTGTTCTGTCTCAATGCCAACATGGTCAAGATTGTGTCATGGCTTGTGCCAGCCGCCTCCTTTATGCCACTGAGCGGAATTATTCGATTACAGAGAGAGAGTGCTTCGCTCTTGCTTGGGCCGTCGCAAAATTTCGCCCCTATCTGTATGGCATGCCACTTACCGTCGTAACTGGCAATCACGGTCTATGCTGGCTGTCTTCGCTCAAAGATCCCACTGGTCACTTTGGACGCCGGGCATTACGGCTTCAAGAGTACTCACATACAGTCATCTTCAACTATGGCCGTTTGCACCTGAATGCCGACTGCATTTCCCGGTACCCTGAAGACCAACCGGAACCTGCACCTCGCGGCTAAAGGACTTGTGTGCTTGCGATATCCGAACTCTTCAGCACTGCTGCTGATCAACGCCGTGATCGGGTCCTACGCAAGATTATCTACCGTCTGAACTCCCAGGCTACTAATGCCTCTCTCCGCTGCTGCGAGATGACACTTTACATCATCGCAGTTTGCTTTCTCATGGTCCTAACGTCTTACTTATAATTCCGGCACACCTCCGCATGACTGTTCTGGCTCAGCTTCATGATACGCCGACAGCGGGCACCTCGGTGCTTCGCGCACATATGGTCGCGCACCGCGTCGGTTCTACTGGCCAGCTATGTCCCGCTCGGTGCGTCGTTACGTGACATCTTGTGACCTTTATCAGCTCCGGAAAAAGCCGCTACTCACACCTGCTGGTCATCTTCAGCCTCTAGACATTCCATATAAGCCGTTCCCTCTGTCTGTCCCAGGAAACAGATGTGTCACCGGCGCTACAGATTATGCGACGCGATTCGCGATCACCCGCGCTCTTCCGACAAGCTGCGCGACTGACTTTGCGGACTTCTTACTCCATGAGGTCATTCTCCAGCATAGTGCACCTTAGCAAATCCTAACCGACCGGGGCAGACAGTTTCTTTTGAAGGTTATTGAGGACATTCTACGGTCGCGCTCGACGCCACACAACCTGACCATGGCCTACCACCCACATATGAGTGGCTTGACGGATTGACTGAACCCAACAACTACAGACGTGCTGTTAACGCATGTGTCTGCCGACCACAAGGATTGAGTTACTGCAATGCCATTTGTGACATCCGCATACAACACGTCAAGACATGAGGCCGCTGGTTATTAACCCTCCTTCCTCTTATTCGGCCGAAATCCTACGTTCCCATAGACACGCTAGTGTCTTCGTCCGCGCGCCCCCCTGTCGAGTATGCTCAAGAGGCTGTTGCCCATGCTGATCATGCACGTCAATTTGCGCGCGCTGGATTGAGCGAGTCGCAAATCAAAAAGCAAACGCGATACAAAAGGCATCAGAGGACTACCCACGTTGTCCCTGGGTCCCTTGTCCTCTTCTGGTCCTCAGCGTGCCGTGTCGGGCTTTCTGCCTTTCCCGCACACCGGCCTATATCGAGTGTGCCAGCAAGTGACCCACGTAGCCTAAGAAATCGCTCCGTCGTCTTCGTCCCCATCGGTTGCACCTCGGACTGACATCATGCGTCGTCCGTCTGAAGCCATATTTTGTCCCAGAAACTGAATAACCCTGTGTGTGCTGTGAGCATCTTCCGTGCAGTCGTATTTTGACTGCACCCAGTCGATGCCTTCGCCTCCGGAGGGTAATGTTATGAGCCAAATGTCTTGCGGACGAAGAAGACGTTACACAGAAGACGAGAAAGAGGACGAGCTGTGCTCGGTATACCAGTTTTGTTTTTGCGGTGGCATTCGCTGCAAATGCGTAAATATTGTACATAAACCCTTTTTGACTAGACAAAACTGGACTTACTGGTGTTGCTTGTTTCCTAAACCTAGTATGCATGAGTACTTCTGGTAATATTCCTATTTTCTTATCTGTCGAAGGATCTTTTGATGTAAAATGAACAAGAAAATAGTCTTCTATGATGTCCTAGCTTACATTTTTTTATACAGCCACTGAGAGAAAGAGTGCTGACCATATTAAACAGCAGGGTAAAAATCTTAGTAAAGTCAGAAGAACGGAGACATGTACTGTCGCTACTCGTTGCCTTTCTCTTTTGCGCTGCAGTTACATATTTTCTGTTTTTGCCACATGGTCTAATTTTTGTTTTGAGACAAAGTGCATGTTTAGGGGATATTTATGATTCTGTAAAGTTTCAATGACACACGATAGAAAATTGAAAGCCGACCAAAGTTCACAACAAGATGTAGGCTAGAAGTGATAAACAGTGGTCGAACAAGGAATGTCGGCTGCAGCCAACGTTTCGACATAGTAAATTCTCTTCGTCAGTGAGGCAACTGCACTCACGACGAGAAATGCCCTTGCCGAAACATTGGTCTCAGCGAAATTCCTGGTTCGCTGACTATTCATAACGATAAAGAATTGTCTTTACACGTGAAATTTCTGCACAGTGGAACAAAAAGAAAAGTGAAATAGCAGAAAAATGTAAACAGAAAGCAGAACTTTTCCTGCCGCACAATACGGGCAATTATTTTTACACATACATGTTCTCTAAAATAAATCATAGTATAATGGTAAAATAACAGACAACTTTACAACAGAAATCAGAACTTCTTTTGTAACACAAAACGAATGACGCTCTTTATAAACAAAATTTCTTTTAAAGCAAAACAGAAAAGAACTTATAAAGTAACAGGAAAGTCGAAAACAGAGATTTACAGAAATTTTCTGGCAAGGCAGCTCCCAGAACATTTGTTTTATTAAGGAAATATATTCACAGTGTAGCTTGAACTGATTCACATGGCGACAATCACATGCACTTTACCTAGCTATTAGCCTAATACGTTTCAAAGACGTGCGACTTGGCTTGCGCCGCTGCTTCGTGCACCTGCAAAGGGTGGACCAGAGAAAAAAAGAAAAGAAATGCACTTAAGCACGCTTTTGTCGCGCCTCGTATGCGCGCTGCTCTTCGTGAGTCCTCACTATATGTGGCCTTCCCATTGCACTGTCCCAACACAAATCAGTTGCTAGGCGGGTTCTTTTTTTTTACATGCGAAAGTGTAGTTACGTCACTCCCTGTATGGTATGCTACAGTTGCCACTTTCTGGCAACTGCAGCTTATGCAATAGCAACCTTTAGCGCGAAACGGCTGCGGCGAGCGCTATGCGCTTAGGCGAGCTGTGTGATTCTTTTCTTTTTTCCCCGCACAGCCGGCGCCGCCGCTAGTCGCGGTAGCAAGTTTATTTTAGCAGGAAAGGCACGGGTGAGGCGAGGCCGCAGGGAGAGCGAGGTAGTGGCACCTGGGGCCGCAAATTTCGCCACCCACTGCCACGGATGCGCGTAGGCGAGCGCCACCTGCTGGTGCTGCAAGGAACAGAGGCGCAGCGGCGCGCGCCTCCCGAGTGTTTGCTCGCGGAAACCATAGACTCACTGGGGAGGTAGAGCTATACTGCTTCGCTGTAAAAAGTACTTGAAACCAATAGAGATCGGAACAGTGGAGGGGGCAGAGACATTTTTGCACTTCACGCAGCGTTTCAGCGTACTAAGATATTGTGTCAATGTCAAACACAAATACATTTTGTGGGACCCATACCACTACAGTGTCGAAGAGATGCGTATTTGAACATAACCCTTTTTAACCAACACCAAGCATTACACTGAGCGAAACCAGCAAAAAAGCAAAATAGCCTTTTCCCACACTTTCCCCGACAACTGTGAGCCATATATAGTTCATAAATATGCAGTGCCGCACTTCACATGCGTAAAAGAAAGCGAACGTGTACCGATTAGTTACTAATAGTGCGCATTTGGACTTTTACGTACCTAAACACAATATTACAGCACCGTTAGCGACAAAAATAAACGCGTTCTATTTAAAAATAATTTACGCCTAGCACCTTAACTTTCGAATTCGTGCGAAACCTAGTTATCAGTCAAAAAGCCAACACTGGCCTAACGAAATGATTTCTTGCTTAATTTCCTAGCGTTCGTGTGTTCTATGCGCGTGCTATCACTTGAGGTTGAAGTTGAAGTTTATTTTCACCACCAACGTTACAGTGTGTTTTACACACTGTACTGTTGGCTGTTGTGCTGTTATTATGTATCCACTTACTGTGTGGATACATAATAACTGTCGATTATTGCATTTACAAGGCAGTATGCTGCTAAAATCACCAATTTGCTAAGTCACAAAGCCGCTTTGAGCTAAAAGAACGAAGTTCAGGCAAATCCGTGCACTTTCCATAATTGCCACGATGGCTGCACGGCCCCGATTGCAGCTCCCTTAGACAATAGTGTCAGACTTCCCTTTAGACATTATGTACGGAACTCTATGTGGCGTTGAGAACGCGTGGCGCCAATGGTTTGTGACTGTCGGCGCTGATAGAGTGACGATAGTGAATGTTCGCTACATACACGGCAGCGAAATGCTGCCGTAACCTTGTATTAGAGAGGAAGGTGAGCTAATGTTCCAAGTAGATGAAACAATTTTAATCACGGATGGCGCAGGTTTTTAATTCTCCGCGCTTAATTGTACGCATAGAGAAGTTGTCTTCTTGCACTGCGCATTTGCGGTGTATTTAGCTGCAGTTTGTCTATGTTTGTTGATGAAAGTGGACTCCTACGTTGGCGTTTAGATTCATGCAAGAGTACATGCGCAGTGAGTAAGTGTGAAGTCAGACAAATTGTGGGATCAGGTCCTTTTCGTATGCTCATGCAGAAGACGGCGCGCAGTCAGCTGTGATTGGCTGTAGTCCATTGAACCAAGCGCAGCATACGACGCCATAGTCTGTGCCCGTCACTGCGCTCGTCTGCACGAACCTGCACGGAGTAGAGGTAAGAAAAAAGCCTTATTGTAGAAAACTTTATCATCTAAAGGATGCCATTGCAAAAGCGAATAGGGAGCACCGCACCAAGCGCAACACCTTCCGATCACGAAACTACCACGTAACGCTATGGTAGCGCCCGCACTGCTGGTACAAGTAGACATTCGCGTCAAAGCATTTTGACGCTAACGCTACTGTTCGTGACCATGTGTGCACCGTGAACTGAAATGTTGTGTCCCTGCGACGCGAGTGACTTAAGCTTCGGGTGAAGGTTTCCTGGCCAGGTGATGTATTCTGTAAGAGTCCAACTAGTGGACATGTTTATTTCGTCTGCTGCTGAAGTGATGATTGGCTGTGGCGCCTCGCTAATGCGGACATGCAGCCCCGCCCTTCCAATCAGAGCTCCAACAGCACACGAAATGGACATCTGGACTAGGTGGACTCTTAGAGAATACCTCCCCAGGATAGAAGTGTAAAATACTCTGCTCTAACTAGCTAAACTGACTATCTAAACTAATAACAACCATAACTCTAACTATACTTACCTACTTAACTAAAGCATATCACTAATTAAGTCACTTAACTGATTTCACTAATGAGTAGCATAACTAGAAGATTACAAACCAAACTAAATAATAACGAATCGCCTCTTTACCTAAGTCACAAACTAAACTAAACCAAATATCCCATTTTCCTAAACTGACGATATGCAAAAATTAACTCTAACTGAAGCAACTGCTCTAACTGAACTAACTCATTGACTAATAACTAAGAAGTAGAGAAGCTAAATGTAACTAAAGAATTAATGAACGTAACTAAAGACTAGTGTAAATAGAGACAGTTACCTGACAGGAACTTTCCGCACGAGAAATGCAATATGAAGAAGGGGTGGGGCGGAGGGTAACGTTCATCCTACAGTGTTGTTGTCCATAATTTGGGTACTAACGCATCGCACGCTGAATTAGTTTGCCTAGTGTTCCCGTTGCATGTTCTTCTGCAAACAAGTAATTGCTAACTAATCATGCTTACTTTACTGACCAATTTACCTAATGACTAACGTGCCAAAGGTAACTACCTTTATCTAACTAAAGAATAATCCCTAATAAGTTATCTAAATTACTTATTCAGTAACTAAATTCGCCAGAACCATTTCAGGTAACTAAATAACATAATTAACCAAACTACATTACCTATAAGTAGTTCAATAACCAATTTACTAATTTACCAAATTACCACAACTGAACTAAGGCACTAACTTAATAAATAACATAACTGTACTAACAAGAAATACCTAAATCTAAATAACTTAGTGATTCAGTAATAAATAACTAACTATACCAACTTAACTCACCACTTTAACAGACTAATAATTACTTAACTAAACCTATTATAACTAACACAAAACATGCAATGACTCACTATGGTGTTTATTTAATAACGAAACTAACTCACTAAACTAAGTTAAGTAGCCTAGCGTACTAAACTGACCTAGCTCTACTACGAGCAAATTAATAGGTAGCTAACTTGACTAATGCGAAGTTAACTACTTTACCAGCTAAACTAATTACCAACTACTGATTGAATGAAGTGAGATAAACTAAATATTGAATAGTTAATCACCTATGCAACTACTGAAACCAAGTTAACTAAATGACCTAATAAACTAGACCTAATTAAACGTGCGAAATACCGAAAGCAACTATACTACTAAACGACTATATACTCGTAAATACATATAATTCCCTCAGCATACTGGCCAAATATACATGACTATATCAAGTATATCAGAACTGAAGCAATAATGAACGCAATGCTGCGCTGCGTAATTTAAGAACTAACACCCATCACCCCCTGAATTAGTTTGCCTAAAGTTCACGTTGCATGGTTAGTCTGCAAACAACCGGAAATTTAAATGTGCGATACGTGCCTTTTCTATTGGAAATTTTGCTCCATCGCCCACGCGGCCGTCCCTGCACGGCAGATCAATGGCGTTCTCTTTACACCAGCGCCGCTCTCGCCAACTTCTGTCCCAAATTTCGATGAAGTTCCTTCAGTTCAGCGACCAGAAGTGGTAACGCCTAAAGGCCAAACCACGCGCACGTTTGCCGGCGCGCGAACGCTGGCGCCCACGCGCCTCACACAAGCGCAGATGGTAGAGGTAGACTTATTTCTTCACCCTGAAGCATTGTTCTCAGCGCCGACAAGATCAGCAGCGGAGACCACTTGGGTGAAGGACAATGTTAGGAACGAACAGTTCCTGAAGCGGGATTTCGCCCATGTTGTGGACTAAGAAATGTTTAGCAAAGATGCAATAATATGTTACTTGCGCTCGTGTTTGTAATGTGATTCCCGGGAACTAAGCGAGGAAATTTTTTTGGGCTGTGATCACACAACATCAGTATGACCGCAATCCTTGAGAGATCAGACCAACAAGCAGCGAATGAACCCTGCTCAAATTACGATATCAAAATTTCTGTGCCGGCGCTTGCGGAGCCTGTCATCGCCTACGTGTTGCATCATGCTCGGTCACTGGATCTAGAAGTGGAAGGTCCACGGCTGCTGCATTTTCTCTTTGAGTGAAATTCTTTTTAACATCACGATCAATAAAGCTTTCTTGCATTTGCGTTCCCGTAGATTAAACTAAAGGTCTTGAAGGGACGCTCACCAAAACGTCCCGCAAAGGTGCATACGTTTAATGTAGAAAGAAGATGAAAGAAAATCTTTATTCCCGCATAGTGTAATACAATATGGAAAGTATTAAAGAAAATAGTGATACAAATATGATAAAGCGACAAACGCTATTTTAAAACTATCTTCTCCAGGCAAATGTCGGTGGTCTGGCTGCCTCACAAAAATAGTAAACGATGTATACCAAGGCGAAAATGTGAGCCAAATAGACGCGCGTCTTGTAGGCTCAATCCGCCATTACTCGCGAGGCGCCGCCGGCGCATGGGGCTCAATCTAGTCCGACGTAGCGTGAGCGCGCGCACACGTTACGTAACGTTGACGAGAACAACAGCGTCTATAGTTTGACGCATGGTTCGACGCACTGGCGCAGCCAACGTAACCGGACGCGGCTAACACGCTCTCACGCGCCCTGCCTCGAGCGACGCTCGCCCGCGCGCCAATAGCGTCGACTATAAACGCGCCTTGAGCGTCAAGACGAGGCTGCTTTTTTCTGAAGCATACACATAACGCCCGCCACATCAGCGGCGTCGCAAGCTTAGTCTATAGCCGCGAAACGACGTAAACTTCAGCAGACGCCGCGAACGCCGCCCGCGTTCAGTTTGGCAGACGCGGAGCACCGGGTGGCGTTCCCGCATGCGCGCATGCGTCTATACGTCTGCTCGCCTCCCAGCAGTCTGCTAGATGCTCGCGGAAGAGGCGCACGCTTCTGCAAATCTGGAGGCTCTGCGGGCTGCGCTGTCGCGCTTCTGTGCGTCGTTCTTTAGCAGCAAGACGTGCAGTTACATGAACCTTTGTCAGCTTTACATGATGAACTACGACAGAAAGAGAAGGGTTGCGCGTAAGTGTTGCCCCTGTGAAGTCGGAGATTATTCACGTACTTGTCCAACTGTCGGACGGGTGGGAGCAAGAGAAGGCATGACCGTCATCAGAAAGCAGTACAGGGCATCATCTTGCCGTCACCGTCGCAGCCGCGGCAGGAAGCGCAAAGCAACCTTGGAGAAGTTGTCCAGTTTAGATGAAGGGAGAAATTATTCTCCTAGCACAACGCCTGCGCCTCATAGGCAACCTGTGAAGTCGATCGTCCTCAAACAGGAGCATTCACCTTGTAGACGTTGTTTTGAAGACGCCGCGAAGCCCACAGGTGAGTTGAGGCGATTTTGAAGCAAGCTTGATTTTGGACCACCTAATCGTTCTTGCGAGCACGTACTCGTTTCGCGAGTCAGTGCAGGGTTGTCGGAAGGCTTTCAGTTCTGTTGCCATCTTCTTCTTCTTCTTCTGCTTCGTGATTTGGGAGAGGGAAAATACACTAAATTCTGCAGCCCATATGGGAGCACGGCGCAGCGTGCGCAGTAAATTTGACCCCGCTCTTTCCGGCAGTTTTAGGCACTTAGTATGCCACCGATAGTGCATGATGTGCCAAAGGGGTTAGAGGCTTCTTGGCGAATTCGAGGTTATAGAGGTCGGCGCTCCGCCCACGTGCAGTGAAAAGAGCCACGCATGTCCCATTACAGCCGTTTTATGCTCGAGTGAGATTTGAGAGAGAGAGAGAGAGAGAGAGAGAGAGAGAGAGAGAGAGAGAGAGAGAGAGAGAGATAGATAGATAGATAGATAGATAGAGAGAGAGAGATAGATAGATAGATAGACAGGTAGAGAGAGAGAGAGAGAGAGAGAGAGAGAGAAAGGCATCACAATACAGGCGAAATGACGAGTAGGGCAGAGAGACTTGGCATAACTCTATAGTAACAACCATACGAAGACAACCGGCCAGTAAAGCAAAGGAAAGCATAGGAGAAAAAACCTTGTTTAGTGAAAAGGAACGTTTTCTTAAAAGCCTTATATGCTTAATTACGCGAAATGCGCGGAAGAAGAAACCGCGGTGATCCTCATGCTACACTAGAACAATAGTAGGTCGCAGGTTGAATAAAACTTGTGACAGATATATGTGAAAACACAGCTCTTGTCCCTCTTGGTGCTTCCGCGCGTGAATCATTTGTGTTTTACTCTGTTGCATGTTGTGCTGATTGTGCCCTGTGTACCCACTGGGGTTTATAAGTGCCGTATCGAGCGGCCAGACATTGTAGCGCGTACTGCATCCTCTCAAGTATGACATAGCTAGGTCCCGCCTTGGTACATACAGATACGTATTGTGAAGCGTATACGTACAGCCGAAGCGCCGCGTCACCATCGCCGCTCGCCGCGCGTCTGCTTCGGCGGATGACGAAGCACCTTTTTTGCAGCACACGACGTCGTCTGCGCACGTCGAGCAGACGTGTGCGACGAGCAATGTCTGCTATTTCGAGCAGGGATTAAATTTTAATTGTGGAACACACACAACAATAAGCAGTCGTTGTCGCTCAATGCCTCCTCGTCGCTGTCTCCTACGCGTGTTTTCCGATAATGCCACGCCACGTTCAGGAAGAAGAACGAAGGCACGTTGCTCTCTTTGTCGAAGGCGTGCCTCAGAAAGAAATATGCCGCCAGATGGTGCGATCTAAATCCGCAGTGACCCGTGTAATAAAGGCATTCATGGATGACCATGGCAGGATAGCTGACGCTCCTCGCAGCGGGCGGCCGATAGTCACAACACCAGATGAAGGCCAACTAATTATTACCTCGGCTTTTGTGGATTCCTTCTTGAACGCCTAGGGAATTAAAGAGGAGGTACGCATTAATGCATCACACGACACAATACGAAGGCGCCTCAAAGAAGCAGGGCTCCGAAATTGTGTGGCGGCAGGAAAGCCGTGTCTATCCGACAACCAACGCCAGCAAAGATTAAAATTTGCTCGGACGTACGAGCACTGGGGTGCTGAAGAATGGGGCGAAGTCATCTTTACAGATGAGTCTACGTTTTCTACAAGGTGGGAGCAGCAGCAGCGGGTTTGGCGGCCTCCAAAACTACAGACGTGAATGAAGTTGAGGTCTAACATAAACACGTTTCAGCTATGGATACGAGACAGAGCAGAAATCGACATTGCTTACTCCCGCAGCAGCATTCTCGCGTTTTTGAATTATACGAAACTTCTCTGGATAGCCCAGGCTATCCAGAGGGCCCAGGAAAGAGCGGAGCGTCACAGCGTTCTGTTCTTTACGTGGGCGCGGCCAGCGGCTACAATGGCCTCCCGTTAGGAGGTCCTGAAAGTAGCTCCTCAGGATTAAATAAAGTTCGTTGTCTGTCTGTCTGTCTGTCTCAAACGTATTGATATCTTTCAATAAAGTGAACAGCCATAACAGTTGTAAAGTATTTCATTTTTTGTTCGTGCGCGCCAACTACTAGTAAGAAAGCTTATTCTTTGTGTAAAAAAAATGCACTCGTCGTACGTAGAACAGGTTTTATATTGGCAGTTCTCGTTTCTCTAGGTACCGTGCAGAGTACACGCAACATGTGCTGTCTAGTGCCCGTTGCAGCGTCACCGTCTGGGAGCGGGGAGGGGGGGGGTGTCATCAGCAAAAACGGGCATGGTCCACTCGTTACAGTTGATGGAAATTTCAATGCCCCGTCATACTGCGAAATTATCAAGGAAACCTTGGTGTCATACGCGCTCGACGGCCCATTTCCTGACGGCTACTACTGGCTGCAGCACGACCGCAGCCAAGTGCACACTGCACACCTTATGGAGGCTACTGTAGACTCGTGCGGTGTGCAGCGGCTACCGTACGGCCTCCGTGCGGCGCCGACCTCGACCCAAATGATAAATTGTGGGGCATTACGGAAAGGTGCCTAGCAGCCCGTAAGCTCCGCATCGCCAACGCCGATGCTCCTTGGAGCGAAATTCATCAAACATGGGACGCTTTGAGAGAAGAGCCTGCAACTGTGAAATCTCTGTACGCGTTGTGGGAAATCCCACCGCTGGCGCCAGTTGTAGGGGTTGAGGACGGACTTCGGGATGAAAAAAACTTGGGAGGTTTATTTTACATTATTTACAGTGAGACGTCAATGAACAGTCGTACAGTCATTACGGGCCGGCAGCAACTCGGACGCTGCGGCCCGCGGCAAGAAGTTCGAGAGAGGTGAATCAGGGAATGCTCTAGGCTCTGGAATGCTCTCGGTCTGCGTCTTTTAAGCCCTTCGATCTCTGGAAGGCGCGTCATGTTCGGCCAATGGGAGAGCCCGCTCAGATGACGCCACTTTCGGCCAATGGTAGGCACCCGTGCGGTGGTGTCACACCCGGCGGCTCCCAGCGGTCTTGCCTTACTGTGGTGCAATGCTCTCTTCAAAGGCGGCCGGTGAGACGCTGCCAGGCCTTCCCGGTACATCACAGCCGTCTTCTTGTCACGGTGCATTACAGCCGTCTTGTTGTCACGGTGCATTACAGCCAGAAGGTTGTCACGGCGCATTACAGCCGTCTTGCTTCGGGACCCAATTTACTTGCAACAATGCCGGGCTATCCCTTCACTTTTTAGCAGAGTCAAGCATTGAATAGCCCCACCGGCGGCGTACGAAGTGGGGGCCTTCAACTTGTTTGCACGTGCGCCCCTCTGGAATGTGCTTTCCGTGTTTCTGCGCTTCTCAATCAGCTGTGTTGCGATTCGATGTGGTCTGGGGAACTCGAAGGGGGCTCAGGAAACAGCCCCATATCTAACAACGTCGATGCCGCAGCAAATCGCCGCAGTCAGAGAGAGAGAGAGAGAGAGAGAGAGTAATATAGGAAGGCAGGGATGTTAACCAGTCAATAGTCTGGTTGGCTACGTACCCTACGCTGGGGGAAGGCTGAAGGGGAAGCGAGAGAAGAGAGAAAGAAGGTGTAGATACGTGTACGGACAGCACTTGAGTTAAAGACGCTCGCGCAAACCAGAAGTTCTGAGAAAACATAAAAGTGCCTTCACTGCCTTCTGAGCCGATGATCGGTCGGGACGGTGCTCTAGTAACGTCTGTTCACTCAGAGGACGATCATCTAATTTCCTCAATGTGTTGGACATGGATTTTCTGTGTGCTTGAAATTGAGGACAATGGCACAATAAGTGTTCAATATTCTCCTCGCATCCGCAAACATCACATGCAGGACTATCAGCCATTCCAATTAGAGCTGAGTAGGCATGCCGCAGTCAGAAGGCCAATTCACTGGACATTAAGAGCCATGTGAGAAAGTTGCCAACCTATGTTACTTATTTGAGCAAGGGGCCTCAATTTCAACACAAAAATATTTGCCTATTTTTATTGTTTTTTTTTTACGTGTGTGGATGCATTGGTACGGCCTCATCTTCAAAATCGGACCTGGGCGTACAATGTCTCACCATTGCCTTAAATACATTTTATGTATGGAGGCTATGGTTTCACATGTTATGCCCGACACCACCATGCATACATAGTCTACGCGACGTCTGCATTCTGCCAGCGTAACGTGATTACAGCATACATTTTCGGCAGCGGTGGTGATTTTTGTGAGTGCAGGGTACGCGAAAAGAAACACAGTACCCTGTGCCAAGAGAAAAAGGTAACAAAAAATTAGGCACAAATATCTGCGGGCCACTACCATGAGCTTCTGCGCAACAAAAGTGCAACACGGAACAGTTACGTTCATAGTAACTATAATCTCACTTGGCATTAGCCGAGTTGAAATAAAAGTTGCATCTTAATACTTGACTGCCAAAGCCTCTTGGAAGTTAACATTCATGCAGACGATGTCGTGCGCTGCAAAAAAGGTGCTCCGTCATCCACAGCAGCAGCCGAAGCAGACGCGCGGCGATGGTGACGCGGCACTCCTGGCGGCCGCAAGTGTCAGAAGCGAACATAGGAGAGGCCCTGACGTCACCCTTTGTGAAGCTCAAGTGAAGCCGGAAGTTGGCGTTGCTCGTGGCGATGCTGCACCTTTCCGGCCAGCTCTTCTTTCTTGTTTACGCTTCTCGCGAAACCACGCTGCGCTGCGCGGAACGGGCTGCTCGGACGCGCGCGCTCCCCAGCAATACTAAGCAATTGCGATGTCTCATTGCATTGCCGTTGCCGAAGTCATGTTGAAAGAAGTTCATCATGAACTTCGAAAATTGGGCCGTGAGGTCAAATCGGCTGCCTTTGCCGGCGTTTATGAAAACAAGCATGCCTTATAAGGCCAGCCAACTGAACTGTCCTCATCAACCGCAGGTAAAGGCCGCTGTCCAGTTCTTGTGTGTATTTAAAAAAAAAAGGTTACCTATCACTGCCTTCTACTTGCTTTTCTCTGCTTGGGCATGGAGACACGTACGACACACCGACCCATTTGCGATCCATTTGGAGTTTATGAGCACAAACTCATTCTCGCCTGAGGAATCGTCGTGCTTTATCGAACAAAATTCGGGTGGCCGCGCATCACTACAACAGCGCGCAGGCGAGGAGGCGGAATGTCATTTCTGACTCCGCGTTTAGATTCATTGACTGAGGCCTGAGGTGCCTTCTTACTACAGTAAGTGAAGCATCACGGAACCAAAGTTTTGCGATAGCCGGCGCACGGTGCAGAACAGTACGCGCGTAGAACCGGCCTATACATGCGACCATGGAACAGCCGTTTGATGTGTTCGCAAGCGTACGTTCTGTGGAGCCTTGCCGACTCTCGCATCCGCCAACCTTCACTTTCCTGCGCTTCTCACGCGCGCAGATAACATACACCTGCGGTAGGAGGATTCGTTCCTTCAGTCAAAGCAGCCGCTTCTTTCCCATCTTCCAGGATGAAGCGTCGGCTGGCAGGCGCACGGTGCCGAGGTCAGCAAAATGCACACATTCTGCGTAACGCTCTATCAGAACGTATATTGTGGTACACCTGTGCGGGTGTGCATGAACCTCGAACGCGCTCTGCTTAAAAGACTTCGTGCTGTCGCGAGTACTGCGAGGAACAAGCAACAGTTAAGCAACATGTGTTTTAATATGCACAAAAGCAAGTTGTTACTGAACACGAACTATGCATTCATAACGTACGTTCTACGTGCCGCAAGTTCACCATATGCGCTTTCAAAAGCAACAATGACTGACCTGCAAAGCGTTCATTGTACAGATTCTGAAACGGATCGTTTTCGGCCTGTGATGGCAGGTTAGCAGGATTCCGTTAAAGAGGGCAAAATTTCTCGCAGATATTACTTCGTCGGTTGCCATTGCCATGGCGCGGTAGATTGCGTACAGCATTGCATGCGCGTTCACTTCACGAACTTTAGCTCCTCCTGTCCCACCTGGCCACTGCAACATCCGGTAGAGCACGGTCCAGATAACGCAGCGCGACAAAACACGGCGACCAACGCAAACCTGCTGGCACGGCGCCTTTGCCACGGTACGAAACCCACGGAGCAACACGTGTGAGCGCACAGAACTATAACAAAGCCGCCATTGTGGCCCGGAAGGCGTGGCCGGTATAGCAAAGAAAATAAAAATACCAGCAAAAGACGGAGAACCTACTGCGTCATTTCCTCCACACTTTTCTCCTAGAGCGCGGAGGGGGTAGGGCCTCACCTCACGGCGAAGCAGCGTGGGCGCCGTTTTTAAATGCAAAGCATTTCTTGGCCAACATTTGCCACTTTGTCAATATCTATCTAGCCGCCTACGTCTTGGGGCTCTCATGGCCGTTTCGTTAATTTGGTATGTACCAAAATTGGCATTGTATGACTAGAGTGCATGGAGAACAAAATGATCGGTCATAAGATGACTGTCATGACATGCGTCTCATGTAGGTCATGAAACAGCCGCCTACGTCTTTAAAGTAACAAATTCGCATAGTATGACAAGAGTGTATGACAAATACAGATGATCATTCATGACATGTGGCATGCGTGTCATGTAGGTCATGAAACAGCCACCTGTGTCTTGGTGCTCGCATGGTAGTTTCGTTAACTTGATAGGGACTTCGTACACTGCTTCGCATAACATCGAATTCCTACAGGTCGTGGGATCTGCCGAATTTTTTCTTCGCATTGCATCATAGATCGGCGTCGTGGGCGCTACCAACGCGCGGATGAGCAAGAGCCATGTAGACACCGGGTGCTTTGGAGCGCGTTGGCCGCGTCCGGTTACGTTGGCTGCGCCAGTGTATCGAACTATAGACGCTGTCCTCGCCAACGTCACGTAGCGTGTCCGCGCGCTGCGTTGGGCTATATTTAGCCCTTAAGCTCACGGTCATCAAAGCTATCTAACAAACTGTTTAAGAAATTGGGAGCCCCTCATGCAACAATGTGAACGAGATATATCAGAAAGCGCACAAGTGGAGTATCGCTGGCGTGATATCTCCGGCGAAGGCAACCTCTTTTGCACCGACATCAAAGGAAATGATACTCCCTAGTACTGCTCGGTTCCGTCTCACCGCAGTTGGCGGCTTTATTTCTAAAGCTGCAGTTCTAAATAAAGGGACCACTGGACTAGACGCTTGTGATGGGAAAATGTTCGATGCATAGCACGAGAGAGAACTGCAATATAGCCGGCGATATATGCAGAGGAGCTATGCCGGAAGAAATGAAAATGACTACAATTCCACTCTGTGAAGATGCAATGGTAGCGAAAGCACTTTGCTTTTCGTTTGAGAGCTTTGACTGTCGTGAGCTTTCGCTGCCATTCAATCTTCACAGAGTGGAATGCTTCTCATATATTTGAAGTGTTTGATGATGGGAGTTAATGTGTTTGAATGGACGATTTTGTAAAGGCAATGGTTGATGTTCGATGGAGACTCCTTATTTTGTCAGGGTATTCACGATTGATTTATCATCACTGTGATATACACTCAGTGGTTCTTGGCTAGAATCAAATCAATGCATGTCCGGTGATGCATGGTAGGAGTTAGAGTAACCTTGCAAGCCTAACTGTTCCAACATGTATTGCATGAACCATTTCTTCTCTGACTTAATGTCCGCGCTGAAGTCTCCGTTGATGATCACAGGTGTGGCATCATCAATTCTAACGCGCTGGAAATATTTCAAGAACAACTGTTCTTACCCGTGTGCCTGGGACCTGTCTGGGTCCCACATGTGACAAGAATAGTTCAAGGATGCGTTACAGGTTTCCGAGCCCACAGGGGTATGTGCCGTTGAGCTTGGACCCTTGCTGGACTATCACTGGGTTTGTCCCACATGATGATTTTATTCTGGTGCCGGACGCTTAAAAAACAGCGGAAAGTTAGTCACGTACAGCTTTCGCTGTAGAAAGAGACAATGCGCACGTTGAGATCACGCGCGGTTTGCCTTCGACTACCGCCTACAACTACCGCCAGATGATGATGATGATGATGATGATGATGATTCTGCTCGGTTATGCTGATGATGATCTTTGTTCGTATCCCCTTTGAAACGGGGCAGGGACAACAGGTCCACTAGCCCGCTTTATTTAGTCGAGTTTTACATCTATCGGTACCTACTCTTCTGCCTATCTGATTTCGTCAAGATCGAGATGATTGCTTCAAACCTATTTCATTATATTGTACCATTACGTGCACTTGCAATGACTACGGTTCTGCAGTGACTCCGAGGGCACTGCTAGCCTTTGGATAACACGGTAATTTCAAGGCAGCGCGGCGCGGACAACATAACACTAGAGACTTGCAGTGCGTCCGGTATTCCAGCAAGAGTGGGGGTGTAAATGTGAGCGGCCTGATTGGTGGCGCCGGCTGGTGTTGCAAAGCTCAACCCCACACAGAGTCAGTTACTATATTTTGCTTAGCTGCTGGTGTAAATAGAGAATTTCAGTGCGTCCGATATTCCGGCAAGCGCGGGAGGTTTGCCGGATGAGCGGGGCCGTAAACGTGAGCGGCAAGATTGGTGGCGCCAGCTGGTGGGGCAGAGCTCAACCACATAAACACAGAGCCAGTTACTATATATTCTCTTTAGCTGCTGGTGTAAATTTTCGACAGCGGGGTATAATCGTGTTCACCATTACGCCGCTGCCAAAAATTTGCACCAGCAGCGAAGCAGAATATAGTTGGTTACTGCAATTTTAGCTCTGTGTTTGTCTGGTTGAGCTCTACGCCACCAGGCGGCTGCACCGGTACGGGCGCTCACGTTTACGCCCCCGACCATCCGGTAATCCGCCCAAACAACCCCCGTTTGCCGGAATAGCGGACACGCTTAAGGTCTCTAACTTTCGACAACGGTGTAATCGTCTTTACAACTACGTCGCTGCCGAAAATTTGCACCAGCAACGCAGCAGGATAAAGCAGGTTGCTGAAATTTTGGTAATGTTTGTCTGGTTGAGATCTAAGCCACCAGGTAGCTACACCACTCCGGCCGCTCACTTTTACGCTCCTGCAGGTCCGGCCATTCGCCCAAACCCCCTCCGACGACCGGAGCGAAATCTGTGAACCCGTGCAATCTCGAAGGCGATGACGACGTTTCTCTGACAAAGCTTTGCGCCAGCAGCTGGCGCCGTCGATGCGGCCGCTCTCATTTACGCCTCCTGTAACCGAGTAATCGGCAAACGCCTTTGCATGTACCGGAACACCGGACACCCTATCCTATCTAATGAATGAATGCAGCCAACGTCACCTCATATTTTTCCTATTGCAGCGTACAGCGTCCGTGACCGGTTTCTTCGAGGGCAGAGCCTTTCTCTCCTGTTTCCCAACCAGCCATTGAACATCTGCAGTCAGCCTTGCGTAAAAAAGGAGGCGCCCAGCCCACCTTCCAGCGCACAGCCAACGAACATCTGCAGTCAGCCTTGCATAAAACAGGAGGCCCCCAGCCCATCTTCCAGTACACAGACTTCCCGCATAGCATGGCAGCTACGGCTGCCAAGAGAGATGCTGAGCCTGCCTTCCGCGGGCGTGGCGTTGGAGGGATGCAAGGAGGACATCACTGCAAGGCCCCTGCGGCGACACTTCCCACATCTCTTCACATTCGGCGCCTTCACGCACGACATCCTGCTCTATTAACAGTGTGCCGGCAGTGGTGGTACCTTTTGTATAGTGCGCGTATTATGGGACAGGTACGTGCATTTCATTTTAGCGAAGACCGCTTTTTTCGAACAAGGCTTCAAACACTGTACGTAATAATAAATGACGCCTACAGTGAGGCGTTTACTGTTTATCGATACGAGGCGTTCCATCTTTTGCGGTTGTAATCGTTGGCTGCAGGATTGGGACTGCGATGCCTTATATTGGTTAAAGGAGCACTGACACGATTTCGAAGTCGAGTTAACGTGTGAGATCGATTTATGTGGCCACAAACACATCGTCTGCAACATATGAACGGCGAATATATCTCAGAATATACTTACATTCAATTTTAAAGTACGTGCACGCAGCCAACCGCAACACGCAACACCTCGCGACATCGACATCAAGAAAGGAATGTAGGAAACCGAGAAAACGCTACGTCATGAGTTTGCGCTGCCGTCGGGGCGGGTCCTGCGAGCAAGTTTCTCACGACTGCGATAGTCCCGGTCTTCCTTTTTTCCCCTCGTCGTGACGCTTAACTCTTTCGCCACTGACGGCGGCACAAAAATCGGCTAAAATTTTTTTTGACGCAAGATAACTCATAATGTTAGCTTGAAAGTCTGCATGTTATAAAACGTTGCGCGATATACTAAATCGTTGGCCTGATTTTGAGTTGCAAGCGGTCAGCGCAGCCGACGCTGCAATCGTCTCTGCGAAGCGGCTCGCCAGGCATTACTGAACTTCTTAAAAACTACGGGCTTGTATTGCAGACTTTGAGCATGCTAAATTGCTTGCGATATGTTCTACATCTTCCTTCTATCGTCATCGTCACCCATCATGCACCTCTTCTCTCTTTCTTTCCCTCTTCCCCTTCCCCCAATGCCGAGTAGCTGGCTAAAGGAATATACCTCAGGCCAACCTCTCAGCATTTCGTTTCATTAAACTTCTCTCTCTCTTCTCATCGGTACCAACGGAGCCGGGAGGACTAACTGTATTGTCACTCACGAGCGACATAAATGTGCAGACGTTGATTGTGTAGAATATAGATGCTTTATTACGAGCGGTGGACGTGTCGCAAGAGCCGTCGGCCTCGGATTCGACGGCCAGCGAGCTAGGCCTATATACCGTTTCCCAGCGATCGCCAACTCGCTTGGCTTGCTCGTTGGCTATACCCTTGGCGTCGATAAGCAGCAGAAGCGGTCCGAGTTCGTGCGCGCCGCTGGACGCTTAGAATGGACCCCACTAAAGAGCAGCCAGTTTTGCTCGTTTCATTTCGAGCGTGCCTAGTATACCAGCAACCGGCCGATTTAGAACAGTCCGATGATTTTCCACCAAGACTGCGTGCCCCCAAGCCTGATACTGTGTCGACTTTTACCTCGCCTTGTGACCTGCTCCACGATATGCTTCATTCCCAAACTGCCTTCGACGAATGGCTCGTACTAGTACCGGTTCGTACACATATTTATAGCTGCCGCTAGCCGCACGTTCCGAGTCGCTGCTTTGTAGTGGATCAAATCAAATGTGGTTGGCGACGTCTAATTTGGGGCAGCTAACGAACGCAAGCAGGAAATAGTCGCCGCCGGAGGACGAAAATGAGGACGACGATGATGGTGACAACATAGCAAAGCACGTGTAGGCGTAGCAGACGAAGTGGCAACACGAAGCTCGCGATGGTTCGTGCGCCGGCATGCGTGCGTCACAGTTTTGTGTGATCACGCGTCTAGCTGTGTTTACATTCCTTCTTTGGCCCATCTCGTTGCTCTCTCAAACCGAAACCTGGAATAGTCACTGCAAACAAGGCTCCAAATAATTACGTGTTTTACTCTGAAGCCAATAATGTTTCGTGTCCTGATTACTGGGTCATTAGCTACTTATTGCAGAAGAAAAAACACGATCGAAAATTGTTGTGTCAGTAGTCCTTTAAGCTTCAACTACAGTGAAACGTTGGTCATTTGCATGTAGGTAACATGAAGAAAAGTGCAATGCCTAATCGAGTAGGTTTACCTGCCCACGTGCAACGCAGTGACAATGACATACGCTGTCATGGAGGGCTACGGAATTATATTGAGAACCTGGTGTATTTCAATTTGGGGTTTGCCGAAAACGTTACTAATTGAGAGGGGCCACCCTGCTGGGCCACCCTGCTGGAAGGCCAACCAAAGCATAGTAAAGGTGTTGATGATTTCTGCATTCCCCAGGATACGGCCGCCGTGGCCGAGAATAGAATCTGTGACATCACCAGAGAAGCATCATAGTCACTAACACCAAGAATCCAATTTTAAGTTATTTAGCTAAAAAAAGTTGTGCATATTCCACGCATTTAGGGAATTCGTATTATGCGAAGCATTTTGCAGGCTGTCGAGTGTTGCTCGGGGCTTCGCAAAACGCTACCAAATAGACCAGCATGCTTTTGTAAGTTGACTAGCTGTGTGTGTGGGTCCCGGGATCACAGGTGTGTGACGCCGACAGCACGCCGACGACAGCGTTAAAGACGATCGGATGGCGGCAATGACTTTATTTTTACAACGGCTGTTTGACGCGAGCTTGCCACATGCCGATTGTTGGGCTCTACATAGGTGCAGTGGACGAGCATGAGCGTGAGAAACACGAATTGTAATTTTGGTCAGCGACTTTGTGGTGCACATTCGTAACCACTTATGGCCATACCAGGTGGTGTGTGTCAAAACGAGGATGGCATTTCTGCTGCGGAGAATAAATGTCGATATATGATTAGCGAGTGCGATCATGAAGTCGGCACAACGTGGCACACTTTCTATGTAGCGCAAACGGTCTACGACAAGATTACTTAGAGAAGTTGGCAGGTCCTGGAGATAGTGCAGTCAAACACGACAAATCACAGTGCGAGCAGTCATAAGGAAAGAAGACGAGAAAGAGAGACGAGGAATGCGCGCCGAGTGTTTTTGAAAGAGCGAGCTGGCCTTGTAACGAGAGAATTATGCATTCGACGTGTCAGGCCAGTACAACCTAGACTAGGAGAAGGCCTCGGCACTTCTCCCGTTACGTCACCACACTCAGCCCGTCCGCCTTCGCATGAGGTGCCATCGAAAGAAATAAAAAAGCACAATACTGCAGCATGTTCGAAGTTATACATCCGGAATTTGTTTGCATCCAGTATAAATTTAGCACTGGCGTGACTTAAGGAACTAAGACAAGTTCTTTCCAAGCCAACTTCGGCATTTGGAGAAAAGCGGGCAATGGCCCCCACAAAACAATATGCACTACAGAATTTGGGTCTACAAAGAGGATGCGCCGGAAAAACATTTTTCTTTTTTCAGTCTGTCACAGACAGCTGTACATTTCATATCACACATTTTATTTGGCATTGGTTTCCACTATCACAGAATGGCATTCGAACACACAACACTCACATCAATAAAATATGACCTACATCAACTTCACTAGCCTAATAAGAGAAATCTGCTGAACTTCACAATGTTGTATAATTAAAAGAAAATCGAGAGTAGTCAAGACAACATAACACACAGTTCATATATTGTATGTATTGTATCATACACATTCGCGAAAACAGCACACATCATTTTCACTTGAGGGTAATACACTTTCTCTTTTTCCCATTATTCTTTTCTTTGTTTACCTTCTCGTTTTTGAAGGCTGCGTAATTGTTCAACAGAGTGTTTACTGCTGGATTAAGGATGTTCTTTAACATAGATTCTTGACTGTGACCAGTTGCACAAGTGTCAAAGTCTTCATTGTCACAGAGCAAATACTTCATCACACTTAGAAGTGCAGCTCTCTGATTACTCTCTGCATGAAACATATTCTCATATTCTTTGCCTGTAATATATTCTAGCACAATATTGGTGCACAGCACCACATGAACGACACATGGCTGTGGAAATTTCAAGCCGCCTCTGCTCATATTATCAATCAGCACTTGCTCACTGCGCTCAAGCTCTCTATCAGTAATTGTGAACAGATCACACCAGTCATTGCAAGGCTGGTGCTTCAAAGCAGCATATGCACAGTAGCCAGCGATGTACACCAATGCCGGCATGTCTTTCTGGGGCTTCTTTAGGTCGCAGCTTCATAGCTTTATGTTATATTTGTAAATCAGCATTTCAGCACACGTCTCTTTGCTAGTATCAGTGGATGCTGGTATATCTGGCAAGATCAGTGTGCTCTGGAGGCGGATCTTTGTCTCAGCTTAAAATACCTGTGTGATCGACACATTGTAATGGGACCCACACAGCTTCCGGTACTTTCCAAAGCGAGCTTCGAGGAGACCGGTAAAAGCGTAAAAACGAGCTCCTCCAAACAATATCTTGACACCTCGATCAAGGCGTATGCGGAAAGCGGGAGCCCTGAGTGGGTCGCCTTTGTCAACGCACCTCTATGCACACACCTACTTTTGCAGTCGTCGAGCCAGGTAACAAATGTGTCGAGGAACTGCAGCTGCCCACCATTGATTCCACGTACTGGCTCTTGCCACACATCTCTCACTCTGTGTCTCTTGGCGTTGACGATGCTCCACCATCGCACAATTAGGTCAATGAAATCTGCAGTACCATCTGCAAGCGTCAGATGCGGGGTTTCGCCTCTTATCCTCAAAGCAGATGAAACAAAAAAGTTAAATATATGCAGAGCGAGTTTCACGTTCTGCCTCTCAATATTTGTCGGATTTGATGCTTTGTACGTCAGTCCAAAAGCCCTTTCACAGTATTAATTTGTTCAGCCTCATGAAGCTTTCTGAGCGATGTGAATGAAGCACCCTTTACTTTCTTACTTTCTGCAGTTCAACAGGGAAAAGGTGGGTAATATAGACATTGGTCAGGATTTTTTTGGTTTAGCCAATTGTTTCTGATACATTTCAGCAAATGCACAAAGTCAACAATACGAAAGAGTGGCTGCTGCGGATTAGCTGAATGGGGGTACACAATTTCGAGCTTCTGGGCCTCAGTGAACATAGCCATTACTTTCGGGTTAATGAAATTATTGTCTGTGATGACTGCAACGATATGAAGGTTCGCTTCAAGTCTCAAGACTACTTTTTTTACAGTTTCATGCAGTTCCTCCGCAGTAATTTTTGACACTGGAAGGATGTGTGCAACATCTTTGAACGGTGGCAGGAGAGGCTGCACCATAAATACATGCACTGTCTTAGCAGGTTCAGAACAGTTCGCAGCAGCCCCTGTTATGCTGCCACCCTTGTATTCAAAGAACTGCTGTATGTGTATTTCATCTACCATTAATGTTGCATTTCTTTCATGAGCTTTCAGCAGACTTGCCCTCCTTTTCATATATTTTAGGAAGCCCTTTTTATTTTGCTCCTTTAAAGGACTAACATCATGTGCACCACAGATAGGCTTGATTGTTTCAGTATGAGGCAACACTAACTTTCCACTGCTCCTCAAAAACTTGTAGCCGTGCGGTGAAATAGTGTACAAAATGCTACACAACACCAAAAGTTCCGCAGAGTACCGAACAGCATTATTACTTTTCATGAGGAGATGACACTGCTCTTTGATGAACATCACAGCGCCCACCTTTTCGTCCTCCAGAAGGTCTCCACTTGAAATGTCATCAAGAAGTGAGATCACCATTTTCAGTGCAGCCTTTCCTTTGTCCACTTGTTGTGGCTCTCATTTAGTGCAGTGGTCCTCGACATTAGCCAAGAGCTGAACAAGCACGCGGAAATCGTGGAAATGATCCGGGATCTCAAAATACTTCTCATAAGTAAGACGAGCACCTCTCCAAAACACACGCACAGACATATCCGACGACACAGTCACTGACACCAAAATCTCAGGAGCATCTGCTGTCACTTTGATGTGAGCAAAGAACATGCAGCTTTCGCAAGGTACCGCTGTCCAAAACCTTTTCCCTCCTAGCTTGTGCAGGCGTGAATTGATGTCTTAGAGGCTGTTAACTTTGTTTTCTCGTTCCTCGTTCTTGTGCGCTAAAGCTGACTGCTTTAAGACCCTTTGAAGCTGTTCGTTCTCCACACGTGTTCGCTTTGCATCGGCGTCTTCTCTCGACTGGCGAGAATCCGAAATATATTGCGAGCAGTCGGGAAAGATCGTTAGAATGGCATCAGGCGGAAGCCGGGTGAGCTTCATTTGTACCTCGATGGTCCTTCCGTCGCAGTCCGTGTATATTGATGTACGTAGGTGCTCGAGTTTGAAATGCCGTTCACAAACCCGCGAAACAACCAGCGCCGTCATAATATGAACACACCTTGACACCTGCAAAAATATGACATACGCTTATAAATCTAAGTGCGAGATCTGTGAAAAGCGCATTTTACTGACCCATGAGCCATTCAACGAATGAATATACACACACCATCGCAAACGCACGCGAGCCCACGTGGTTTGCACGTGTAAATAAATGGTCACTTGAAAACGTATTTATATAACAATGGAATATCGTAGTTTTGACTAATACACTTTCATTGTACATTGTTTATATAAATCATCACTGCACGAATTGAAAAGCGAGACTACACTTACCAGCGGATCTTTCAGTTTTGTATCGTGGACAACGTCCCGTCGCACTGCCCGCTGCCATTTTTTCCTTCGTTCGGGATCACTTGGGAACCCAAACTGCCTGACCTTTGACCCGCTGTCGCAGTTTCTTCCACAGTTTGGCACACAACATCGGCCCATGACATCGAACAAGCCGCACGTGTACACAGAGGAATAAAGGCAAAAAAGCGAACCACGTGCAGCGACGTTCTCCTGCGGTGTCTCGACGGCGCAGGATATGCGCGTCACGTACGTCGCGTAACACCTAGGGTGCCTCGATGCCTGCCCGCCACGCCGCCGTTCCAGGGTGGTGACAGCCTTTGTACCGCTCCGCGCCGCCGTTCGGCAGACGCGCCGCCATTTTGGTTCGACGTTGCTGCCCGCTGCACGTGTCTCCCGTGCGGTCGACGAGTTGGTGAGGCGGAATTTTCGTGCTCTCGTGAGCAACCGACATTGAAAACATTTTCGCACACGCTCTTGCAGTGTAACAGTAATCTTATCGTTCACCCGTGGGTGGGTGAACAAGATAAGAGAATGACGGGCTGCTGCGTTCCGCTGTTCACCGGCTCATGGAAAAAAGGACTGCGGACTTTTCGGTTTCCCCGAGACCCTGAGAGAAGAAATGGGAGGCTCAAGTTAAGCGGGAGAAGTGGAAAGTGACTGACACATCTAAGATATGCGAGGTATGTGATCGAAGCTTGCTTGTCGTTTAACGCGTAGCATTTCTTCTTCATACGTGACGTGTACAGAATGTGTCCGCGGTGGCTGTGCAGCCTATGTTTAGTATACAGCCGCAAGTGTTATATCGTTGGATAGCTTATGTCCAGCATAACTACGCTGCGCTCATTAGAGGTTTCAATTAATTACTGCTAGTTAATTGTAAATAAATTGCTGTTTACGCTGCATTATTTAGTCATATATTTTTGGAAAGCCTATGTAGGGAGACTTAGGTGCCTTCGGTAGTTTTCCCTTTACTGTTCTGTCTTGTTTGTTTGCAGCTGCAGGTGCGCATGCTTATGTCGCTCTACTTAGTGCGCGCAACGTGTCGCGACTCAGTGCACCTTCACTGCGATCCTGATAGCAGTACGTGAATAATCGCGGTGGTATAAGCCGAAAGTTCGATGATGCGAATTTGTTTCAGCATCCCAGTAAATAACCAAAATGTTAGCAGTGATCAGCTCGGTGGTGTCAATATGACACTTTCGTGAATATTCCTCTGCATGATAGTTCAGAAGAGCCTGTCCCGCTTATTCTGTGTGCTTGCATGTGTGGTCTGCTTGTCTCTAAGATTGCTTCCGTGTTAACATTTTCTAGCGTCACTTTGAGCCTGACCAGTACGAAAATGCTAGACAAGACGGGCGGCGGCTGCTGAAGTCTACTGCAGTTCCGACTCTCTTTGATTTTAGACGTAAGTAATGATTTCTTGTGAGTCACTGTGTTGCTTCCAATTACAAGCGTTATGCGTATTGAATATGAATGCCTTTATTTCTCCATGCAGCGCAACCGAAATGCAGGAAACCTCCTGTGAGGCGACGAAGTTTAGCTGATTCTGCAACTTCAGCTACCGAATCATTTCAGTCGACAGATATTGCCTCACCCGGACCTTCGTCTCCCAACGATCAGGAGCTAGACACAGGTGAACTCTGCATCAGCGATAGCACAGAAGAAGAGGAACAGGAGGAGCACTGTGACATCCTGGATGTTGACTCACTGTCAACAAGCGAAATGCGGAAAGCTCTCCAGGACATGCAGAAGAAAAACTCTCAGCTTAAGGAAAGTCTGTCTGT
The DNA here is from genome assembly GCF_023375885.2 of Dermacentor andersoni. Taxonomy (NCBI): domain Eukaryota; kingdom Metazoa; phylum Arthropoda; class Arachnida; order Ixodida; family Ixodidae; genus Dermacentor; species Dermacentor andersoni. Next base: position 124,538,571 of record NC_092816.1, on the reverse strand, counting down.
CGCTAAAAAGAAGATGAGGACTGCTACGAGGCAAGCAGCCAAGCTGGAAACAAAGGTCACAATTTTGACTGCCAACTTGAAATATCTGAACGAAGACCAGAAGACAGCTCTAGAAAGGCAGGATAGAACATGCCGCACGTGGAGTGCCGGCACAGTAAAAAAGGCATTGCAACTCAAGTTCGCCTGTGGAAGTACAGGTTATGACCTCCTCATAGAGCAAGGCTACCCCCTGCCATCACGGCGCACACTATGTAGAAGATTGCAGCATCTGTCTTTCAAGCCTGGCGTGCTGCATGAAATATTGTCTGCAATGCAAACAAAAATATCTTCAATGAAAGATATCGAAAAAGATTGCATACTATTTCTTGATGAGATGGAAATCCGGAGTGGGATAGAACTTGACCGTGGCAACGATACTCTGCTTGGAATGATAACATTGCCTTCATCTGACCAGCCAGCAAAGCATGCGCTTGTCTTTAGGGTGGGTGGCACAAATACCCGTTGGAAACAAGTAATTGCTTTTCATTACACAGGTGCTTACGTCAGTGGAGATGTGCTCAAGGACTTCGTATTCCACCTTATCAAGCTCTGCACAGACATTGGCCTTCGTGTGCGGTGTGTCACTTCTAACATGGCAAGCTCCAACCGCGCGATGTGGAGGTCACTGAACTTAAGCAGCTCTCGCAACGCTGTTACAGTGTCCAGTGTGCCGCATCCCTTCATAAGCAACGAGACACTACATTTTATGCCAGACCCTGCCCATGTGCTGAAGAACGTGAGGGGACATTTTGTTCGGAAAGATCCGATGCACCTGAGTAGCGAGATAGTTTCACGGTTCAACTTACCGACAACTGAAATAACTGTTGAGCACGTTGAGGCTCTTTTGAACTTAGATAGCGATCAGCTACAAGTTGCACCTAATTTAAACCATGTGCATGTGTCCACTGGGCACTTTACAAAAATGAAAGTAGGAATAGCTGTACAATTATTTAGAGTCGCCTGCAGCTATTCGGTATTATATCGAGCAGCGGCTACTACCCCCTGAAGCTGAGACAACTGCGTGGTTTCTTGAACTGATCTGTAAGTGGTACTCCCTGATGACAGCTCGCCACCCAGTTGTGGCTCTTAGCTTCATGAGTGAAGAGAAATACAGGGAAGCAATTTCAGTGCTAAACCTCACTGTTGAGGTCATTAATAGCCTAAGCATTGGTGTGAAGAAGGTATGGAAGCCATGCCAGGCAGGTGTTGTTATGTCGACGAATGTTATTTTGCAGCTGCACATTTTTCTCCTGAAGGAATGTGGATACAAGTTTGTATTAGCAGGACGGTTTGCACAGGACTGCCTGGAGAACTTATTCTCTGTTATAAGAATGCTGAAACCAGTCCCAAGTCCATATGACGTGAAAAATGCCATAAAGATTCTTTCCGTGAGCCAGTTCTTGAAAGTGCCAAAATCCACCACTTATGACACTGATGACAGTGAGTGCCTCGTAGACATTTTTTCTGCGGAAATTAGGCACGTACAGCAAGAAGTCCCAGTTGACGTAAATGATTTTGATCTTGAAGATCTTGAGCCTCTTTCTCATATTGAAAGCAACATTGTGGCCCATCTATCAGGGTTTCTGTTGAGGCCACTGCTGTTAACTGTAACTTCTTGTGCTGTGTGCACAAATGCGCTTACTGCAGAAGAAGTAGGAGAGGAACATGCTCTTGTACAAATGAAGGAATATGTGAGTGGTGGAAGGAACCTTACTTACGTTAGTCGTGGAGTACTGAGACTCGTTGAAAGCTGGGATAGTTCCTTCAAAAAGTTTTCTGAGGAAAGTGACATATGCCGATTGAAAAGCCCCATGAAAACTTTGAGGCGCATCCTGGAAGAATGTGTACCTCCTTTTTCGGTGCACTGCAGTGACCACCCCACTCTGAACAAAAGACTACTTGAGCGCTTTGTAACGCTCAGGCTACGCATCTATTTGCGTTGGCTGATGCAGCCTGATGATTCATGTGACGGATATGGCAGCAAGACAGTCACTGGTGCTAACCTTGAATAAAATTTATTTTGCAAAGTCTATATACATTTTCGCAAGCTACCTGTCTTCTGTAAACCTCACTCAGTGCATGAAACGACCGCTGTTATTAAAAACACATTTAAACCTCCGCATTTGCTTTAGAGATATGATTATGCAGAGTGCTATTATGCCACCAATACACTAATTGGAAGCTCAAAATTGTAGCTCATGTGTAATCTAGACTCATCGTGTACAGGATCACTGTGAAATAAAAATACGGCCGAGACTCTGTGATATAAGGCCGTGAACTGCTGTTAAGCGCAGCAAACGAAACATGTGCTTCAAAGTTTCGAGGGAGCCTACCAACACGGGAACAGAAAAGCGTTGTGTAATTTCACAAACGGTTTTGTCAAAAAAATTTTCCACCGTCCAAACGAAATAATATTGCGACAGTGAAAACTCAATTAACATTCCGACTCGCCAATCGCCTCTCCTCGTAACACCGCAGCGCTCTGCCAACATGACTACTGTGCTTTTTTACAACAGAATATGAGCTCTGCATTTCAGCACGAAAGCATAATTCCACACATGCCAGAAATTTTCAGCTTCCGATGCGATTGGTGAGAATCCTGCGCTCTGCAACGATAGCTCGGCGGGCGCGCGAGGCGCTTCTTCAAACCAAAGTGGCGGCGCCGCGGGGCTGTCACCACCCTGAACGGCGGCGCGGCGGGCAGGCATCGAGGCATCCTAGTAGCACCTAGCACCTAGCGCCATATGCTGCTAAAGGGCGACACCACGCGCAGTGGAACGGCTAGGGAAGAGTGGGGTGACGTCAGAGGATAGGTGCGGGCGAGTGCGGACGTAGTCTAGGTGGTTCTGGTCAGGCCGTCGGCGGTGCCCAATTCCACGCCCCATAGGGTTGCGCCCTCCGGATATAGATCGCGGGTCTTCAAGGCTATGCTTTTGGCGGAAGCAATTCCGGGAGCCGGAAACGCCATAGGCGTCAGCATTTCAACATCGTCCATAAAAAAAGGCTATCGCGGCTTAGCGTTCAAAGCTTTAGGCTGCTGTGCTTAACGGCAGAGGTTTGGGTTAAGCATCGGTCGCACATTCTTCTTATTAAAACGAGTCGAGACAGGAATCCCTCTCTATATAACCTGCCTGCCTACTACCGCAAAGCGCCAAGTACGAGGTAACGAATGCTTCTCATTAAAATGTGCCACTTACCCATGAAGGGTGATAGCATTGACCACGAAAGCAATGCTCAGCGCTGCGCTAGAACTACTGCGGTCTGACTTTGAGCTGGTGCGATATGCTGGCGTGACACAGCAGGCAAGGCAACTCCTCCTGAGCAGACGGAGCAGCATCGTCCCAAAGCCCCATTCACACTAGCAGGAACATTTCCCTGCCGCGCAAAGTACATTTTCTGCTTGCCGATATCGTCGTCGACTAGAAAATCTACATCGCGTGACAGGACAATGCCCTCGGCGCGCGAATCGGTCCGAGACCTATGTTCGTCGCCGGAAAACAAACACCGCGTTTGTCGCAAGCCAATCAGAACACAGGAGCTTTGCCTTGTTGGCTGGTCAAATAATATTCGTTAAAAAAGCCGGAACGGAAGGCGTCATATCAAGCCGCAAGAATTGGACGGCGACAAGTAGCTAAGTGACATATCGAAATGTACATCGGTTAGCAACGTATCGTGAGGATCATGTGCTAACTTTACAAACAAAACCCTCAGAACCGGCTTCTACATGATGTTGCGAAGCAGTACAGGTACACCAAAAAGATGCTTGCGTGGCCAGGAGGGTTCCTCGCACCAGAAGAGCGCACCAAGCTGCTCAAGAAGCCACACAGTCGAGCAGACGTTGTATTGTGAAAAAATGACACGTAGAATATGTCGTAGACGAAGATGTTCTGCAGCACACGCTGTATAGAAAACGAATTCTCAAAGTTCGTCGTGAAGGCGGTACACCTTCTTGGACATCGCCTCCTTCATGTACCGGAACGCAACACGCAAGCACTGACTACCTCCAAAGGGGCACGGCCCTTACGCCATCATTTATAAAATCCTTAGGAGAAATTCAAGATTATAGCAAACAATCTGCAGCACCACAAATTACGGAACACACATTAGTGGATACGCGTCATTTTCAAATAGAAACGACGGAGGGCACTGGCGACGATGCTTGCAGAAGATCGATGCATACACCTAACGGTCTTGGTCGGAAGTTCCCAGAAAGCGGTCGTGACGTAGTCATCCTTCTTAGGTTGGATGGAGAATGCCTATTCCTGTGTGATTATATCCCTGGTCCAAGAGAAGATGTATCCCTATCACCAGAATGCCAAGATAAGAGTAACGAAACACCTGCATTGCCCTTCTATACGACATACGTATCCCACGCTGACACACAACTTCACATTCGCTTCTGGCAAAGGAAGAATAGTAAGCCGCAAGATTACCATATAAAACAATTTTTTTAATGACAGTATCGCCTCAAGGCCGAAGCATTGCGTTCGAAGTCTTCGGACGATGTTATAGCTATAGGCGGACGCGACATACGTGAATGTGCCAAAATTTGTGGCACGATCTTTAACACACAGTGTAGGGAATGACATTGCACAGGCTATGCTGAGCTGTCCGTAAACAGCGGCGCCAATGAAATTACATCACTCTTAATGTCAGAGCTGAGACTATGCAGCAATTGTATTAGTCTGCTAAGAATGAAGATAAAAGGCGAGCGGTGTGAAAGTACTGTTTCATGACATTTGTTTGCGAGCTGCCATTCTGAAAAATAATCTGAGTAATAGTTTATTCCTGGTCTAAGCAGATTTAGCGGTTGAATACTATATCACTCCCTAGCGTATATGGAATAGGTAAACAAATAGCATACATATACATAAATGCCCTTCAGGAAACGTAGCAACAGGAAGTGGACGTGGAAAAGTCCTAATGGAAAAACATGAAATGAAATGGATTTCATATTCTGTGCCCACCACAGCATAGTGCAGGATGAACAAGTTTTAGGTATGGTAAAGTGCAGTGATCATAGGCTAGCGGGTTTCAGGATTTCCCTCAATATGAAAAGAAAAAGAGCGAAATTCGTCAAGAACAACAGGCCAACCGAGACCTAGTTAGGGTCAAAGAAGAAAACTCAGGCTCGTGCTTGCAAGCAAATATGCAGCTTTCGAACACATAGATTAAGATGACATAGAGATTATAAATGAAACCTTAACTACGCTGGTTTCAGCAGCAGCAATTGAAGTGCGAGGTTAGGCATCAAAACAACCAGTAGGTAAGCTCTGATGATGATGATGATGATGTGTGGTGTTTTATGGCGCAAGGACCAGTTATGGCCAAAGAGTGCCATGGCACGTGGTGATGTTAACGATGTATTGCAGATGGTATGGACAATTATTCCGAGGGACTCCGAAATAATTTGGACCACCTGGGGTTGTTTAACGCGCACTTAAATTTAAGTACCACGGGTGTTTTCGCCTTTCAACCCTGTCGAAATGCAGCCACCGTGGTCGGGACTTGATCCTGCGACCTCGTTCTTAGCAGCAACACAACACCATAGCCACTAAACAACCACCGCCGATCGCGAAGTGTTTGTAACGATAAAGGAAGCATGCTTACGACGTCGAACTCAAAGTAAGTTAACAAATCAATATTTTATGCCATTTAAGGGAACAAATACGGTCGTAGAAGTTTTTCAACTGTCATTTGTAGCTTCATTATTTGGAGCGTGTCTTGCACCTCACAATTGCAGAGGTTTTGCCGAATTGGCAGGTTAGTGCTTTTTTCTCCGCTCACAAAATGCCTCGATCAAATTTAGTTATTGTGGTTCGGGCTCCAGTGTGAGTGGTCATCACCGCTTTAACATTATAGAGAGCAATCAGCTGAGACTAAACAACGCAAAGACTCAACAAATGTACACGAGCGTGCGCGAGAGAAGTCCTAATTTGCCAATACTCGACGTGTGCAGCGGTGCCCTCTGACCTTAGTTATGTTGCTCTAAGCACGAGAAGACATCGGTATGAATGAGCCTGGTCCCTGCACTCGCGTCTTGATCTTGGTGCAGAAAGAAGCAGCACATTGGCTTATTAATGCACAACAAAAAGCACAGTGCGTACAAAGCTCCAGCGCAGAGCGCTTACGAAGCTATATTTGACACGTAACAATCACTGAGCGTTTGTATTGGAGCGAGACGAGCTAAACAACTATCTAAACCAATCTACAACAGCGGGAACCAGCTGACGCGTTTTTATGCGTTTCTAGCTTTATTGTGCGTTTTTAGAGGTGCTGCCTGCTGGTGTTTCGTGTGTCTGTTTTTTGATCTTTTTGCATTTTCGTCTTAGTTCGTTTAACAGAAATTTGCAAGAGCGACACCAAATATTTCATCCACCTCAGCCGCTGAGTTGCTTCCCACGGTTTTGAAGGGAAGTGGTACAATTTGATGCCGACATCCCCTTCACGGTTGTGGCAATCCTTAACGCAATGCTATCTGCGTTCGTTCTTTTTGTTCATACTTCTCACGGAGGAGCTGCCGAAAGGCCGCGGTGAATCCATTGCAATATTAGAAAAAGAGGCTTTCAGGCGGGCCTGAGCGCAGTACGGACAATAGTGAAATGTCGGAGAGGGCCTACTTGCATGTTCTCACCGCCGCTTCAAGGTGGCGCGACATGTACAGCCAAACAAGGGTGCCTTGATGCCAGCACCACAGTTCAAGGTGGAGACAATCCCGCAGGCGCCGCCATATTGAATCCCACGAGCTCAGACTCAGTTATACGCTTGCGTTCATAAATACTGTTACTCGCGGCGCGCTTCCAAGCGTTTTGGTTTGATGAGGATTTTTTTTTTTTACGGTATCGCATCTGCACATCTTTATAACCATTAACCGTCAACAATACGAGGGTCAAAGACATAAATGTATGGGGCAGGGAACATGTCCCAAGTTGCCTAAATCAACCACATTTCATATGCATATGTTTGAAAGACGCATGATTTTTTTGCGCTTCGTTGCTTGGTATATCAGGATTCCGAACTCCTGTGTGTGGAAGTTCTTTTTTCTTTTTCGCTGTTGTATTTTGGTTTACACGTCACGCCTCCTTTACCGTAGCCAGCCACTCGCACACGGCGGTTAGTTTCATTTGCATTTCTCGTACTCTTTGCGTTCGTTGAAATTATTTGACGATATCTACGCGCAATTTTCCTTTTTTGCTCACAAAACTGTGTGCTGACACGATTAGGCTGGTGTAAAAATAACTGTGATGTAAAAGTAAGGTTTAATTAGTGCTGTAAAGAAACATGTAACGCAACTGGTCAGTGTCAATCTTGCGTAGTACACACAAGAAACCAAAAAATGCACAAAATACACGTATCCAGCTTTTCTGGACACGTAACAACTAGCGCCCCAAGTGGCCCCGGCATGAAGCTAGCTCGTTTTCAATGGAACGAGCGGGTTCTTCGTGAAAAACGAAAGCTGCAGGTCGATTATTGAAAAAGGCAGGTGACAGACATGTTCTGGAAGACAATCCACACGAGCGAAATGCAGTGATCACTCTCTGGAAAGCAAGAATTTTGTTCCCAGAGTGGCTAAAGATTCAGCAATGGAATCCTATGGAAACAACGAAAATTTGTACTCGATTTTCGAGACAAAAACGCTAGCTGTGATAAAACTACGGCGTCTATCGTAAAAGTCGCTGCAGCGTATGTAGTCAGGAGACTCGGCTTTCGTTTGATGCCTATCTCAACTCTCTACACGTGGCTTAGCACTGTTCCCAAAAGCAATTTTTGGCACACAGTCGTGCAATTTAGTTCACGTGGTATATATAAAAACCCGAGCGTGTCAATTGCGCAAACGTTGGAATCCGTAGCCGATTCGTTTAATCACTCGTACCTATCGTTTTATGTCATGCTGGGACCGAATCTTATAGCGGTTCGGAATACGAACTGTTCGCTTCGCCGCTTGCGTCACTAGATGTGCCACTCCCAAGCCGGTGGTGGAAGAAGGGGATGACGCGACCAATAGATGAGAGGGTGCCACCTCTGAAGTGTACGTTATTATATAACGAGCTAATTGATGAATTGCAAAATTTTTCTGCTTGGTAAATAAATGTAAAATATAATTTAAATATTATACGCCAAGTTCTGAAATATAAACTGTTCTGCTGGGCGTTTACTCAATGCAGAAGTAGTTTATTAATGTCATTCTTTTTCATTCTCAGCCGACAGGCGGTATCGCTAGTGTAAATGAGTTGGCAGAGCGCAGCGCCATGTCGTCTGCTACCAGGAGCTCGCACGATGCACGCAACACGAACGCACTGCCAGCACTTCGTAACTAGCGAGCACCACAAAACCGTGAACTGGTTCTTAGGGACACCTTTACTAGCCGACTATATCAGTTTTCCTTCTTTTTTCGCCCTTCGTCATCGGTTCGGACATGACTCGCTCGCCGCCGCGCTGCCGCTATTCCTGCGATCTGCCCCACCGCGCGTGGCGTCATAGAAGCTATTGAACTTGAAATCGAACATTACGATATACGGGCCTTGCATTGTCTGCGCGAAGTAAAATCGAAGAGTGTGGTGGTGACGGTGCGTGCTGTGCCGTGAAATTGAGGAACAAAGTGTGGCACTCCCGAACTAGAGAAAAAAGGGCAGCCAAAGAAGAGATCTCCACAATATCTTCCCATCCTGACTGTATAGTTTTATCAGCCGAACGAAGGAAGCGCTGAACCAGGCTAGGTTAAAGCCTTCTGATCGCTGAACGGCGATCTGCGAGATATTCACGCTCGCGATAGCACTGGGAATTCGATCTCACCACGCAAAGATCTTTGCATTGGCTTTGAAGCGGAGGTCACGGCAAAGCTGACCCAGCCCTTCTACCGGCCAACACAGTAATCGCGAGAGCAACTTTGTGGACAGTGTCGGCAGCAAAAATCTAGGCCATTCCGATGAATGCTTCGCGTCCGACCGACCTTTGGGATCTGCAGGCCGGTGGCGATGAACCGCAGCGCGCAATATTCCTTCCTTTGAGTGTAATGACCACTGGTACACTTGCACACGAGTCTCCTCCATTTGATAGCGTAGACTGCAAAAGGTCTAGTTAGAAAGCTGGCAAGGGCGGCGCAACTCATTATCCGTCACTTCGAACGCGTATCGCATTTCCAGCCGGGCTCGATACCGAAAGAGCAACGCCAAGCAGACGGTGAAGGCAAGTAATAGCCTCCAAAGCAACCAACGCACGTGCGCGCGACGCCTGCGTGTCTCCGGGTTCGCGCGACCGGCGCGCGCGACCAGGGTCGCAAGCCAACAGCCAAGCTGCAGCAACGGAACCCAAAGCGGACTACCCCTTTGCCGGTTCCTACAAACGGTTCGCTTTGAAGGTGATTGACAGATGCGTGACGTATTCATAAATGGCGATACCGCCCTGCTGCCTCAACCAGTGACGTAACCAAAATTTTGGCCAATCAGGTTAGGCCAAACGAACGGTTCCTCAACCGAACCGTTTTAAGATTCGGCCCCTGCGTGCTTCAATTTTTTTACCGCCACGTAGGACTGAGTTCGACAGTCTTCCACCAGATGGCGGAAACACAAAACTCAAGATTTGGTTTCAGTTGCTTTTTCAGGAGGGCTCTTCAAATGTTATATTTTCTATTTTTACTTTCTAAATCATGGTCTTGGCTTGTAGCGCGAAGTGAACACGGACACAGAAAGGAGCAGACAAACATACCCGCCGTGGTTGCTCAATGGCTATGCTGTTTGGCTGCTGAGCACGAGTTCGCGGGATCGAATCCCGGCCACGGCGGCTGCATTTCGATGGGGGCGAAATGCGAAAACACCCCTGTACTTACTTAGATTTAGGTGCACGTTAAAAAACCCCAGGTGGTCGAAATGTCCGGAGTACCCCACCACGGCGTGCCTCATAATCAGAAAGTGGTTTTGGCACGTAAAACCCCATAATTTCTAAACGAGCAGACAGAACGAGCGCTAAACTCTCAACTAAATTTTTATTAGAACGAAGAACATATATATAGGTGATTGCAAAAACGGCAGCATAAGAACATGACAAGGTAAAAAACATCAGTTACACATATCAGGAGGTATGGAAGTCAAAGAAGGAAACAAAAAAAGATTTCTTCAGATTAGTACACGTATTGCGAAGGTACTGAAATTCGCAATCTAACGGAGACAACGAAGCATAGCTAACGCAAGTGTATCCTAATCTTTTGATGTGGAATGCCTTGATAATTTCCCGTGTAATTTGGCATTTGTGTCTGGAAAGAGTTTTTGTGTCTTCAAAGAAAGGTTTACAACCACAATTGAAACAGTGTGACGCTAAATGTGATGCATTAGGATTGCAATTGTGGTTGTAAACCTTTCTTTGAAGACACAAAAACTCTTTCCAGACACAAATGCCAAACTACACGGGAAATTATCGAGGCATTCCGCATCAAAAGATTAGGAGACACTTGCGTTAGCCATGCTTCGTTGTCTCTGATAGATTGCGAATTTCAGTACCTTCGCAATACGTGGACTAGTCTGAAGTAATCTCTTTTTGTTTCCTTCTTTGATTTCCATACCTCCTGATATGTGTAAGTGATGTTCTTTACCTTGTCATGTTCTTATGCTGCGGTTTTTGCCATCACCTATATATATGTTCTTCGTTTTAATAAAAATTTAGTTGAGCGTTTAGCGCTCGTCCTGTCTGCTCCTTTCTGTGTCCGTGTTCACTTCGCGCTACAAGCCAAGACTATGTTACCGTACTAACTCACCCAACTGTCTATCCTCTTGCATTACATTCCTAAAACATAGGAATGGGTTGGTTATTTCTTAAGTCATCGCTTTTATTATCAGATTTTATTCTTAGGACTGCATAACAACAAGCACACGCATATCTTTGTGTTGCGTTAAAGATACTATCGTGCCTTGTAGCATGGACGTACTCAGGATTTCTGGACATTGCACCTTCACCATCCTGTGGAACTTCACGGCAATGCACATGTCTAACTGAATGAGCAAAATTTTAAACACTTTCATTTCTATATAATTGCCGAGTATCAACAAACAGGAACTGTTAGCGCCAAAAGGGTAGTCTTTTGTAACAAATCAAATGCATTTATGGAACTTAGTCGAAACATTGGTGGGGCGTTGAAGCAGTGTTTTGGTTGGGGATGGGCGATTATGTCACACGACAGGAGCAAATGGTCTTGCACTCTCTCAGCCGAGGGCACATTGACTTGAAGATGCGCGATATTTAAACCGTAAAGCGTTTTATTACAGCTGGAGTTTTGAACGGTAATAGCAGAGCGAATGTCATTCAGCCTGTTCGCATGCTTTTTTGTGTGTGTGAGGAAACAGGGCAGGAGAGGGGAGTGTATGTGAGTGTGCACACCTTGAGTGTGGGTGCTTGTGTACCTGTACTTGCGTGTGCGCGCGGGTTTGTGTCTCGGTATTTGAATATGCTTGCGCACAAGTGCGTGTATGCGTGTGCGAGCATACGCATGTTTTTCGCGCGTGCAGTATCGTGTGCGTGCTTGTGTGCATGCGTGGCCGCGTGTAAAATGTGAATGCAGGCGAGCATGTGTCGTATCTCTGTGTGTGCGTTTGTGTGAGTGTGCGCGAACGTGTGTGTGTGTGTGTGTGTGTGTGTGTGTGCGTGTGCGTGTGCGTGTGTGCGTGTGTGCGTGTGTGCGTGTGTGTGTGTGTGTGTGTGTGTGTGTGTGTGTGTGTGTGTGTGTGTGTGTGTGTGTGTGTAAGCGAGATAGCGAGCCTTTCCCCGCTTACGCCTACTCTTGCGGATGAATGGGATATAGAGTTTATTGAAACCCATATTTAAATCTACGAGACAAGAGTGAGTGACATTGTAATTAAAGCACTATCCCTTTCTAAAAGCGAAATCAATGCAAAAAGAAGAAAACGCAGTTCCCTTCCACTCTGTGAAGACGTATGACTAGCGAAGCTGTATGTGTAGCTTTAGCTGTGTAGCTTTAGCTCGAGTGCTGCTGTCTAAATACATCTAAAAGGAGAATTCGTTTTTCTCGGCAACCACTGCACCAAATTTGACGAGGTATGTTGCATTTAAAAGAAAAACATAATATCTAGTGACAGTCGGTCTCGAATTTGTGAGTTAGGTCGTCAATCTTTTATTAAAAATTGGCAAAAATTGAAAATTTTCATAAAACGAAACTATCAAGTTTACAACTCTGTAACTCAACCACTAAGAATGATAATGAAATTCTGTGAATTGCATCTAGTAGTACATCTAAAGCGGACAAAATTGATATGTTACACATGAATATAAAAAAATTTAATCACAGGGAAATACAACTTTTGCAAAACCATTGTAACCAACGTAACAAATTCACGTAACATGTAAAATGACATATTGAATTTGTCCGCTTTGAATGATCTAATGGATGCCATTTACAGAACCGCGATATCAGTTCTTGATGCAGAGCTATGAATTAGTAAACTTCGTGCTTTTATTTTTTTCAAACGGTGAAATATTTGAAAATCGTTTCAAGAAAATTCAAGCCCTAAATCGAAATTCCGCTTCCAACAGTCACTAGAATTTAACTTTCTCTTTCAAATGCAACAAATTTCATCAAAATCGGTCCAGTGGTTATCTCATAAAAACGTTTTTGCCTTTTACATGTATTTGAATAGGCCGCGTCGGAGTTGGGCCCGAGCTAAAGCTTCCTCTTAACGCCTGCGTCCCCTTGCGCCGTGGGTCGGTCCAGCATAGTACTATATTCGGGATTTTGTTCTACACGCGGACACGATAGCGGGGAAAGTAGCCCTTAAGAGCAAGCTTTAGCTCGAGTGCTCGTATATAAATACATGCGAAAGGAGAATTCGTTTTTCTCGGCAACCACTGCACCAAAGTGGACGCGGTTTGTTGCGCTTTGTTTCGAATTTTTTATTTACGTCATGATTTGTTTACTAAAAATTGGCAAAATTCGCAAATTTCCGGAAAGCTAAACCGTCAAGCTTACAACTCTGTGTTTCGGGAATGAAAAATGATATCACAATTCTGTACATTGCATCTAACAGCACATCTAAAACGTACAAAATTGATATATTTATTTATTTATTTATTTATTTATTTAGAAAATACTGCAGGCCTTGTAGTGGCCCTTGCAGGAGGGGCAGAAATACAGAAAAAGACAACAACAAGGAAATGCAAGAATACATGAGTAGCAAAACAGTAAGAGTAAAAAAAACAGTAACAGTAAAAAAAAAATTTAAACAATTTCAGAAACACTGCAACAAAACAAGATAAAAAGGAGCAAACAACACTTTTCAACTGTCGCATGTTCAGCTTTCAACGCATTCAATGCTGTCTGTGTCAATAAGAAGCGATATGGGCAAGTTATTCCATTCGGTTATTGTGCGAGGAAACAAGGAATATTTAAAGGTGTTGGTCCTGGCAAAATACGGAGTTAATGACTTGGCATGCCGGTGCCTTGTTAATCGCCCTGTTAGTGGTTGTATGTATTGCTGCGGATTAAGAGATAGCCGATTATTCTGAAGCAGATAGAGGAACTTAATCCTTTCAATCTTCCTCCGCAATTTTAGTGTTTGTATATTATTCATTTTCATTAAGTTTGAGGGAGAGTCTGTTGGACGGTATTTAGAAAATATAAAGCGCACAGCTTTTCGCTGAATTTTTTCTAATGCATCGATGTTGCGTTTCGTGTGCGGGTCCCAAACAATTGCCGCATATTCTAGTGTAGGCCTTATAATGGTGTTGTAAGCCAACAGCTTGGTTTCTGGAGGTGCCATTTTTAATTTATGCCTGAGCAGACCAAGTTTTCTTAAAGCTGAAGCACATGTAGTAGAGATATGTTTATTCCAGGAAAGATCGTGCGTTATGATAACCCCCAGGTACCTATATTCCTCGACTTCGGATAAGGGTTGAGATGCAAGATCGTAAGTAAACAGTAAAGGGTACTTTTTTTTAGTAATTCTCATAGAAACTGTTTTATTAATGTTGAGCTCCATTTTCCACTGCTGGCACCAGGAATTAATGCTCTGAAGGGTAGAATTTAAGAGGACTTGGTCTTCGTGGCATTTAATTTCATTAAATAAAACACAATCATCAGCAAACAATCTTAATTGAACGGGTTGAGCGATTACTTCTACAATATCATTAATATATATTAAAAATAACAAAGGGCCAAGCACGCTTCCTTGAGGAACACCGGAAGTAACTGGCACTTCATCTGAAGAGCAGTCGCTGATGCTGACGAATTGTGTGCGCTTAGTTAAGTATGCAGAAATCCAGCTAATTAAGTATGGCGGCAGTTTTATTATTTCGAGCTTCTCAATTAGCTTATGGTGACAAACAAGATCAAATGCTTTTCTGTAATCCAGAAATACAACATCAATCTGACCAGGTTTATCAAGAATGCTAGCAAAGCTGTGGATGACTGAAGCTAACTGAGTGACGGTGGAAAACCCCTTCCTAAAGCCATGCTGTACCGGTGTGAGGATGCTGTTGTCACTTAAGAATTCTTTTATCTGGTTAGCTATAATATGTTCCAATAGTTTGCAGCAAGATGAAGTAAGGGAAATCGGTCGATAGTTCGTTATTAATGTCGCTTCGCCTTTCTTAAGCACCGGTACAACCCGAGCCGATCGCCAATCTTTGGGAAGGGCGGCTGAAGATAAAGATACACCAAAAATGCGCACTAGAAAACGTGCAACCATTTCTGCATAGCGGCACAAAAAGGCATTTGGGATGTTATCCGGTCCTGGTGATGATTTCGTTTTTAAATTTAACAGCATAGAAACCACACCGCTCGTCGATATAACAGCAGGATCAACATAACAAGGGGTACGGCTGAAGGGTACATGGTTCGGGGCACTTGAAAATACGCTGTGAAAAAATTGATTATAATGTTCTGCTATACATCGCTTCTCAGTAACCGTTACACCATTGTGTACAATGCAGTCAATGGGTTTCTTTGTGCTAGCCAGATGGTTCCAGAATTTTCCTGGTGCACTGCGCATAAAGCTAGGCAGGGTATATTGAAAATACCGTTGCTTAGCCTTGAATACAGCCTGATTCAAGGCCTCTTGAATGTTCTGGATCTCAGTGCAAAGTGCATGCCGTTGCCTTAGCCTTTTTAGTTTTCGTTTAAGTTGCAGTACTTTTCGTGTAATCCACGGATTTCGTTTGGACTTTTTTTAAACTTTGTTTGGAATAAAGTTATCGAGACAGAAATGGCACATTTCTTTGAACTTATTCCAGAGCACCACGACGTCATTCCCATCAAATTCACTCAGCCTGTGATCTAAGTAGTCCAAAACACTTTCATCTCTGGCACGGGAAAAATCCTTTACAATCACTGTTTTATCAAGGGCAATATCGCAACGGTCCATGGGACACGAAAAGTATACAAGTTCATGATCCGAAATACCTTTTTCTACAGAGGTGACAAAATTTTCAATAGAGCGACTAATAAAAATGAGATCAAGCATAGTTTCACTATCTTCTTGTAAGCGCGTCGGCTGTGTCACAATTTGTTGCAAGTTATTAGTTAGCATAATATCAATCAAGTAATCGACATTCTGATCGTAACTGTAAGCAGAATTATCCCAGTTAACGCCGGGCAGATTGAAGTCACCAACGAGAAGTATTTTATCCTGAGAAAAAGTCGACATATGCGCATAAAGGTCATTTAGGAACTGCGTAGGTGACTGAGGTGCGCGATAAACCGCGAATAATAAAAAGGATCGTCCCCAACAGCGAAAGTTTAGGCTGATACTTTCGTGATTTTCAATCTGCCGAAGTAGAAAAGCAGGTATGCTATGTTTGACTAGTACAGCTACACCGCCTCCTCTGGAAGGCCTGTCACGTCGAAATACTTGATAAGAAGGTGGAAAAACGCTTGTGCTCTCAATGTCATCGCTCAGCCAAGTCTCAGTAATCACGACAACATGTGGATCGTAATTTAAAAGGGTAGCCTCAAGCAGGGCACTTTTGTTCACTACGCTGCGCGCGTTTATGTTTAAAACCCGTAGATTCTTAGTAGTCGAACTAATTCATTGGGGGGCGGATGAGCTTTGACGAGTATTTAATTCTATTCTGGAGTTAGTGTTTTCGTCCCACATAAACAATTTTCCATCCACTCGTAGCTTATCATTGATAAGTTTTACTTTCTTGCCCAGTTCTTTCTCGCTTTTTGCACTCTCCCACAAAAGTTTCCGCTTTCTGCGCGTGTCCGGAGAAAAATCGCTTTGAACTGACGTTCTCGATCCTTTAAGCTTGTATGCGTTTTTCAATACTTCTTGTTTCTCGTTATAATCTTGAAAATATAGTATAACTGGCCTATTTTTGCTAGGTTTGCCCAACCGATGAATTCTCCCTACCGAGTTGCAGGTAACATTAAGTTTCTGTAAAAAGATGTCCCTCAAGACTTTTTGCTTCAAATCAGTAACAGTTTCGTCACTGCCTTCTTGTACCCCGAAAACAATCAAATTTGACCGCCTGCTCCGGTCCTCTAGGTCAATGATTTTTTTATGCAGAAGATTCACCGATTGTTCAAGGGATGCAACGCGAGCACCTTGTTTATTGATTTCGTCGAAACGTAACGCCATATCTGACATTAACTTTTCCATCGTGCTTTGCTGAGTCCTAAGTGCCGCCACTTCAGCGGTAAGTTTGTGTTGCCCTTCTAACAGTTCTTTCAGAAGTTCTGCTGTCTGCGGACCAGGGTTCAATTCTACATCCCCGCAAAGAAGAAGCCGACACACAGAATACACATTGTATGCTATGATAATGCACTGTTGTGGGCATGGCACGACCAATATACTGCGGCAATCACTTCTAAGCGTAGTAAAATATGAACTAACCTGCGCGATACAGAAGAAAGGCTTAGACATCATGCCGAAGCTCGGTCTGCCATGCCCACTGAACTCGCAGAGCTGTAGTTGTTCCTTTATAGTCAGGCATGATGACGTCACTTGGTCCCGAGGTGGCGCTGAGGATGCGTCGCAGATGATGTCCTCGAAAACGAGGCACTGCGTCGCTGTTCCCGCTGTCCACGAGCAAGATTCATCCGGCGGTATCTTGAAATGGCCAGACAAATGATGAAGCGGCGTTGACGCTCCGGCTAAGCTCAGCAGAAAAGCCTGCGCGATACAGAAGAAAGGCTTAGACATCATGCCGAAGCTCGGTCTGCCATGCCCACTCCGCTTATTACACATAAATCTCAAGAACGTTTTTTAAATGTAGATACCGCTTTTGCAGAACCCTTGTACACAGCGTAACAAATTCACGTAAGATTGAAATCGACATAGCGGATTTGTGCGCTTTGAATTATCCAATGAATGCTGTTTACAGAGCCGCGATACCAGTTCTTGATACGGAGTTATTAATTTGTAAACTTCGTTCTTCTATTTTTTTCGCACTTTCGAATTTCTGAAAATTCTTTTACCGAAATTCAGGCTTCAAATAGAAATTGAGCTTCCAATAGTCACTAGAATTCACCTTTCTCTCTCGAATCTAACAAATTTCATTAACATCGGACAAGGGGTTATCTCAGAAAATCGTTTCTGTGTTTTACATCCGTTTGAATAGGCCGCATCGGAGTTGGGCCCGAGCTAAAAATTCCTCTTAACGGCTTTGCTGTATTAAAAAAAAAAGAATAAAATACGCCTCAGCCGTCAATATCGCCGCCACAGATTTCGTCACGGTGGCACCATAAGCGTCGGCAAGGCTCCGTGAGCAGCTACCACGGTGTTCCCTTTCGTTAACTTCCTTCCCTCGGCTGCAGCGCATTATCTTGATGCCAGCGACGCGCTAAATCTGCTCGATCATATGCGTCGTGCATCGCCTCTGCGACCAAGCAAGCTTTCGGCGGCCTGAGTTCACTGATATATTGACAGCAAAACTTTAAACTGCTTGCCTTCGAAAAAACAGCGTGTATTACAATCCAAAGCGGACTAGGCACAAGGAACATGGTCACGAGGCCATACTAATGATGAAAGCCTCATAAAAGGCTAGGTGCGGTCAGGTTTGCAAGGATTGACTGACAGGCTAGTTGCTTCGTTATTACAGAAGGGCAGCGCTTCAAGTTGTTAGGGCAGTGTGTGTGTGTGGTTCCTCCTTTGTGTCCCGTCTTGAAGCGCTGTTCTTTCTGTGACATTACAGATGTTCTTTTTTGCGTCAGTTACGCCTTCCAAGAGCGTTTACTTGGAAAATATTTGTTCACATGGCTCTTACAGAAGCATGCTTAATCGAAATTTCTTCTCTCGGCTGGATAATCTCGAGGACCAGCTTGAAACTCCTCATTTTGTTTAGCCACGTAAGATCACGCACTGAAAATCTAATTAACGTAGCTTTGTTCATGACGCACACAACTTCTCAAGTTACTCCGCATGCAGAGCTTACCACTCTGAGCGCTCTAATGATAAAATGATGTCACCAATACTTGTATTGGCTTAATAGTTTTGTTTGGCGTAGTTAAAAGCAGCTGGAATACGGGTGGTGCTGTAGGCTTCTTATAAAGCAAGCGTGAAAGCTTGGATAGGTTACCTGGCGCATATAAACTTCATGAGCTTAAGCACACGTGCCCAACCGCGCACTTGTGTCTTTATAACTGATACAAGAAGCACGTGACCGCTACCATAGATGACACAGGGTGTGCGAAAACACTGTGTGCGTTCCCGATGAGATTTCTGAGCGCTGGTGGCATCAGGCTCGGTATCCTGGCATCATGAGGAATAAAAACAGCTGCCTCGAGGAAAAAAAAAATTAAATTATGGGTTTTTACGTGCCAAAACCACTTTCTGATTATGAGGCACGCCGTAGTGGAGGACTCCAGAAATTTCGACCACCTGGGGTTCTTTAACGTGCACCTAAATCTAAGTACACGGGTGTTTTCGCATTTCGCCCCCATCGAAATGCGGCCGCCGTGGCCGGGATTCGATCCCGCAACCTCGTGCTCAGCAGCCCAACACCATAGCCACTGAGCAACCACGGCGGGTTGCCTCGAGGAAGGCATTGAATACATCTTCAGTACTTTATAACATATGGATCAGCGCGGACATGTACGTTAAAACGAAAATTCCTGAAGTATTGGGATGAGGGTTTCGCTGCATGTATTTTGGCTGTCTAATGTTAAGATTTAAAGAGAAAATGCTGTGTTTGTGCGGCAAATAATGCTGACGTGAAATATGAGCTCTGGCACAATACCCGTCGTGGAACTGGCCCTTGGACTACAGGGGTACACTGAACCACGAAATGCTGGTTTCATAAATACCAGTAATTGAAAAGTGTTAAGCACTTGAATTTTTGGTATGTCGGCACTATTGTGCAGTCTTGGGGGCCCTTTTTACAACGAGCACTATGTTTCAGCTAATATTGAAAGCAACTGTACAAAATTTTCTTGGGGGGGCGCGGGAGGGTGGAGCTTTCTTTAGCTTCTAGCTACTGTTCCGAAGTTAACAGTTAGCTCGAGACGCACCTGCATGTGCTTCTAATATCCAGTACGTTGTCACGGATTCAATAGCGAAGGAGGGTTATCTTATCAGATCGCGCGTGAAGCGATTACTGGCGTACATTCTCCATCACATTTGAGGGCCCGAGATTGCGCTGCAATGTACGCACATTCCAATCTGATGAACCGATGTCTTGATCCGTAGATCAGATTAAGAGGAACCACTACAATGCGCGCCGCCATCGTTGTGTTTTGAGTGTTTTCCAGCGAAAGCTGACCTGATTATGAGTTATATTCGTGACTCACTCTTTTGGAAGTGTTTTGTTCTTCACATCACTACAACGTGACAGTACATAGGTGGTAGCGCAATGGTTAGCGTGCCCGTCACATCAGAGACGTCTGGGGACATTTCTACGGTAAAAAAGCACGTCCTCCTCCCCCCCCCCCTAAAAAAACACACAAAAACAAGCTTGCGGTTAGCGGCGTCATAAGATCGAGCACTACGGCGCTTGTTGATCTTGCTCAGGATGACGTCAGCGTTTCATTCAAGGTTTATTTCTGAGAAAATGACTTGAAGTTACGATTATTCGCATCACAATGGTGGGCGTAATCAGGCAAAAATTGAACGCATTTCATTAGAGGGTGACTGAGTACTCTGTGTAGAATATGTATGATAATGATGCCAAGAATACAACATTATTAGAGAATGTAATTCGAAAACAAGTTCACTTATTAATTCAGTGTAGTAAAAAGGAAGTACCTCCACAGTATAGCTGTGGAGGGCGCAAATAATGAACAGGCTAAAGAAACAGTCTTGCAGTTCTGAAGTAAACTTCATAGCCCGTTCGCGCCTTGGCAACAGGATAAAGTTGCTCCTGAAGGCAGAAAGTCTAATGGGCAATTAAGCCGGCCAGTTGGCTCTCAAGTCTGCCAGTTGGTTCTCGCTGTTTACAAATCCCGCAAATGACGCGTTGACGCCACGACGACACGACACTGTACGCCAATAAATAAAGACTTTTTTAAAGGGAAGCTTTCTTTGCTTCCTCCTGCAACGTTTCCACTGGTGCTGTTGCTTTCTTGCACGCCATGTCGGGGGAAGGTTCAGAGCATACATATACATGGAGGAAGCGTGCAAAAGAGGGAAGGCTGCGCACGAAACTCGTTTGGACATTTGCATCGCGTTACATGTGCATAGTGCCCTCTGGAGCTCCCTGGACGACGTCACATTAACCTCTTGACAGCTGTAGTTATCCGTCACACCCCGCAAAAGGGATTGCAGAAACTGCAGCGCTTACCCTTATTCTAACATGCATGTCCTGAAGAGAGGTATATGGAATGGCAGAGAGGGGACAGTGAGAAGAGGTGGAGAATGGGTAAAATCAGGGTATTCGCGAAACGAGTGAATAACACCTTTGCCATTCTTCACTCGCAGTTCTCATAAAGGGGGGAAGGACGGGGCAGGAAAAAACACGACGAGAGAGGTTAATGAAACTCTACTACTATAGACACGACAGCAGTTGCGGGCAAACTGAAGGCACGGTACTGTATCTTTCTGCTGTTGGCGCAGAGATGACGTTATTTTTTAGCTGGTTCCAGTCCACTATTGTACGCGGGAAGAATGAATACCTGAACGAGTTGCTACGTGAGGAGAAGGGAGGTATAGTGAAATTATGTCTTTGCCGAGCAGCTTATCCGGTAGAGATGGATACGATTTTCATCATACCAATCTTCCAATGGTCTTTTATTAGTAAATACAAGAATTTTAGTCGCGAACAACAATTTTTTTGTGCTAGAGAATAAAGATTCGCCCTCTTTACTAAGCCAGTAAGTGAAGTTCTCGTAAATGCGTTATAAATATAAACGCATCGCTCTTCTTTGTAGCTGCTCTAGTTTGGCGGTGTTAGTATTTGTAAAAGGGTCCCATATTATTGCAGCGTAATCTAAAATGGGCAGCACAACAGATTTGTAAGCCAAGGGGCGAACAGAAGGGGAGAAAAGCTTAAGCGCTCGCCTGAGGAAACAGTTTAGGTTCGCATTTGCAGTGACAGAATTCCAGTAGAGATCATTCAAAATCCAAAGCCCTAAATATTTACAGTCACTACAGAGAGGAAAGCCTTATTAATACTGTAATCAAAGTGTAAATGTTTCTTTCTATGTTTTATTGTGATGAAAACCGTTCTTTCAACGTTTCAGAATCTGCGATTCTCGACACCAAGAAGCAATTTTCTGAAGGGCACTGTTCAGCAATGCTCGATTCGATTTGGCATTATTTGGGAGTTCGAGACACAATCGTTGGCAAAAAGTTTAATATGAACTGCAATACTTCGTACAATATCGTTGATTTTGAGGATCGGAAGTGGCCCTATCACCGAGCAGTGGGGTACTCCAGAATCCACCGTTACTGATGCAGATACACTGTTACGAAGGGAAACAACTTCTGCTGTAGGTTAGGCATGCAGGAGTCCATTCAGTTAGCTGATTATTTTTTAAAACATGATGTAATCTATAGAGTAGTTTGTTGTGAGGAACGTTGTCAGGTGCTTTTGAAAAATCCAATAACATAGACCCAATTTATGTAGCATTTTAATTGTTGTTGCAAATTGGTTGATTGTTTCTATCAGCTGAGTACGCGTCGAGAATCCTTTTATAAAACCGTTTTGATTATTGGTTAAAATTATGGTTATCAAGGAAATTTAGCATTTGATTATGTATACTGTGTTCTACTAATTTGCAAGTTGTGTATGTTAATAGTTGTTCATGTTGCTCCTTCCACTTTTATGTAACTGTTTGATTCCGGCTTTCACCCAGTCATTCGATAGTTCACCGTCGCATAATGATTTATTAAATAACACGTGCAAATACTTAGACATCCACTCGGCATATGTTTGAAGAAACAAATTTGGGTTGTTGTCTGGCCCCGGTGACTTCTTTACATTCACTTTTAACAGCATGCTGAAGATGCCTTGTTCTGTGATTATGAGGTCTGGCATACGTGGCAAGGAGACATAAAAAAACGATGTCATCATCTTCTTTATTAAAAATAGATTTGAAGTAGTCGTTAAATGAATTGGACATTCATTCAAAATCAGTTACCTGTTCCGCGTTAATTTCGAAGGTCCCAGAACAAGGATTTCGGCGAAATAGTTCTCCAAACTTTTCCGGTGATGCTGTAATGAAACGAGGTACTGATTCCCCGTAGTACTGTGTTTCTCTCTATGCCCACTTGATTCTTAATTTCAGAGGAGAAACCTGAAATTAAATTTTCGCAATACGAAGCGTTGGAGCAAGATTTTTCTCTTAAGCCTCTCTAGGTGCCTCCATAATTTCAGTTTTGCGTTGGAAATGCACTTTTGGTTTGATAACAATGTTTGGCACAAAACGCATGCAGCTATTCAAAGCTGAAATGTCTTCGAACACGGATGAAACAAGAAGATGCACCCAAACAGACGCACTCTCGCTGTCCGATTCCAATATAACGGAAACGGACAACGGATCGGCGCGTATTCCGGGCAGCAAACACGAGCGCTGAACTCGAAGTGCGTTCAGCTCCTCGACTTTGGGACGCCACGGGTGAGCGCAAAAGTTTCTTAATAATTTTTTTTTAATTATGGGGCTTTACGTGCCAAAACCACTTTCTGATTATGAGGCACGCCGTAGTGGGGGACTCCGGAAATTTCGACCACCTGGGGATCTTTAACGTGCACCTAAATCTAAGCACACGGGTTTTTTCGCATTTCGCTCCCATCGAAATGCGGCCGCCGTGGCCGGGATTCGATCCCGCGACCTCGTGCTCAGCAGCCCAACACCATAGTCACTGAGCAAGCATGGCGGGTACAAAAGTTTCTGCTGAAAACAAAGGGACTAATACGTAAAATAAACGTAGGTTCTGCGGACGCGGAATGTGCGCTAGGATTCAATGCCCAAATTAACAGCGCGATACACACACAGTTGTGCATACCCGTCGACCCAAAGTGAAATCCAAGAATGTCATGGAAATGCGGCACGTGTCTAGGTACAGTTGCCCAGTAATCCAAGTTCGTATGAACGATGTTCATTGAACGGCGGCACGTAAGTTGTAGCAGACGCTCAGTAACATAAGTTTGCGGAAATACGGCACATATGCAATGTTTTTTTTTTCTTAATTGCCGGCTTTGACATACACAAACAATACAGAAAAAGGAAAAACATGTCAACAAGACATATCAAAATTTTTTCAATGCTGCAAGTTTATCTAGCATGTCAATTCATGTTGGTTGTTCAGGGAGTGCCCGATGGACATCCCTGAACCGTACTACAGATTCAATGAAGTGATCACGTGTAGGTCGCGAATTGACATCAGCATTGTTGAACTGCGTTCTAGCTTTCCACAAACTGTGGAGGCCCATGATCATTATAGCGTCATACGGAAAAGCCTCTGTTTCTACCGGTAAGAATCTTATTCCATGTGGATCTAAAGGTGACTCTTTCTTTAAAGTCCTATGTAGCACATCCCAGAAAAAGATGGGATCCCAGCAATCTAGAAAAGCATGCTCTATCGTTTCAGGTTTCTTGCATAAGAAGCAGTTAATGGACCACGGGACAAAAATACCCCTGTTATGCATCCATGTTTTAACTGATAATGTGTTAGTGTGTAGTTTAAAGAAAGAAGTTTTTACCGAAGGGTGTACTGGCATTCTTTTAACCCTTTTGAGGACATCTCCTGGGCCTCCACGGTTTGACATACGGTAATGCAATGTCAGATTCGCGTGATCCAAGTTGGCCCGACGATCGCCTTCGAATCCGGTTCCCTGATATCACACAGCAAGGGCATGCTGTGAACCACTAGACCATAGACAATCCAGTGATCCAAGTTGGCGTGAAAATGGTAGAGACAACGACAGGAAAACAGGCAGCCATACATACAGACAGCACGTGGAAAGTGCTTGAAGTGCCCTAAATATGCTAATTACAATAAAATTATAATAGCATTGAAACAAGAACACGTTGTGTCGGGCATTCCCACGTCTGCAATCACTGTACAGGCGCAACTGTACAGGTTGTCCTGCAAAGCTCACAGACCATTTCTATTACTGCATTCGCGTTGTCGTAATCTACGACGCAATGACGCATCGGCAGGAACATATACCCATACGGACTATGATGTGATAACCAGCTTCGTGACAAGATGCGATGAATGCTTCTTCCTTCGAATATGGGAGGTGGCGGGTTCAAATCCCTTGTGGTGTATATTGTGAACCCACTACCGGTGAAACCGTGACTACGTGCAGCTGTACTTGGCGTCTCTGCGTGGAGCGCATAATTAGCCGCACGGGGAACTAGCCCTGGAGATAGCGGATAATAGTGGAGGCTGTTCCACACGGTGTCACTTTGATTCTGGCTGCAGAGTCGAATCTCGGCAGAACAACGTGCGTGGCATTAATATGGGCAGGAGAGACTTGGGGTGGGAAAAGGTGTTAAGGGTTTGGTGCCGCGCAAACGACAAACGTCTCTGTTGAGAAAAAAGAAACACGCAACAACTAAATAATTTGGCTCGCTGGTTCTCCCAAGCCCCGCCAGCGACACGCAGGCCAAGTTTGTACGCTAACCTTTCAAACGCGGGTTGTTGTGGGGGTTCAACAAATGAAGAACTGCAGCCTTTTGTTTCAATCCAGTCGAATTCTTAGTGTGATACATGTACTTTAAAGGTTTTATGTATGCATGTGTGCACGCTGGTTACTTTGTTCGTTTTGTGCACTTCGGAGGCCATGCGCCCGTCTGGCGGCGGCAGCCTTTGTGCTAGATGCCAACAACTCTCATAGAGAAACGCGATGGAGTAGTCCCGTTAGAGTACGCGCCTCATCTCGTTCCGACGATGGCAATGCGTTTTCTCACTAAATTAATTTGATATAAACGCATTACTATCGATCGTCATCGCAGGATGGGTTCTACCACATTTTTTAAGGTGAGATGATTACGTGGCTCATGAGGCGGATAATCCGGCGTTGTCGTGACTACGCTATGCTCCAAAAAGACTACGAACCTTTGAACTTTTGGTGGAACTCGAACCTACGACGTTTGGTGTTAATTAAAGCACGGTTCTTTAAAGCCGAGTTAATTAAATCACTCGCACTCCCAATCATTGCTTGGAGTCGAACCCACGACCTTCGGTTTCAATAAGGCGAAGTTAATTAAGGCACAGTTAATTTAGGTAGAGTTAATTAAGGAACTCTAACCCACGCCATTTGGTGGGTGTGATGATGATGATGATGATTTGGGATTTTTATGGCGCAGCAGCCGTGCAGACTATAATGCGCCAAGAACATGTTTTTTGTATTAGCTTATTTGTTTAAATGCTGTAAAATGGTGTAAATGGCCAAGTAAAAATATAAGACATGATATGTGCTACAGTTCTTGTAGGATTCCTGTGGCTTTTAAAAAGTTAAAAGTATCTTCATATGGGACCAGTGGTTCATCGCTCAGTAAGAACATAGGATGGATAGGGATTCCTCTTTCGTAAAAAATGTTAAAATATCTTTCCCTCCATTTTTCTAAGCCAGGACATGTTATTAAAATATGTAGCACGGTTAAAATTTCACCGCAGTGTTGGCATGTTGGTTGTGGTTTGTTATTAATTAAGTAACTATGTGTTAGCCTTGTGTGACCGATTCTTAAGCGACATAAAATAACTTCGTAAAATCTTTGTCTGAGGCGACAACTCTGCCATTCTCGTAGAATAGGTTTTATGCAATGAAGCTTGTTAAGTTTTTCTTGATCCCACATTTTCTGCCAGTGTTCTTTAACTGCTATTTTTAAAGTGGCTTTATAATCTTGCCAAGGTAGGACAACATCATGTAGCTCCAAATCTTTGGTACGGACTGCCATAAAATCTGCTCTTTCATTACCGGGAATTCCTACATGACTAGGTATCCAGCAGAAAGTGACATTTAACACTCTCTTGTGACATGTTGTGCATTGTTTTTTTAATTTTCTTCAGTAGATTATTTCTAGATGGTAACCTAGATGCGAGAGCTTGAAGAGAGCTCAAGGAGTCGCTAAATATAACAGATTGGTTATTTCCTCTTTTCATGATGTCTTCAAGAGCTAACGAAATGGCATGAAGTTCTGCAGTAAAGACAGTAGCCTGACTTGGAAGTCTCATTTGTTTTTCAAATTGATTTGATGTCACTGCAGCGCCTACATTGCCATTGCTTTTTGATCCATCTGTAAAGTATTTCACGCAAAAATTATATTCTGATTCTATTTCTAAATATTCGCTTAGTAACGCCTCTCTTGGTGAAAATTGTTTTCTGTTTTTTGTTAACCTAAAGTCGCATTGCGCATGTTTCATCTCCCAAGGAGCAAAAGAAGGTTCATCTTGCAAGAATTTATTTCTTACGTCAAAACATAGGTCCGCATTCAGCTTTCGGTACCTGATGAAAAAGGAAGGAATGATTGCCGGTTTGTTGCTAAAATGTACTTCAAAGCGCGGCCTTGTAAATAGTAGTCTAAAGGATGCGTTGAACAGGACAGTACTCTCATTATTTACATGTTTCCAAGAAATAGTCTTCTGTGTTCCACAGACAGCTGGTTGGTTTCTGCATACAAGCTTTGTACGGGAGACGTACGAAACGCGCCGGAACACAGACGTAGTCCGAGGTGATGCACCTGATCAAGAACCTGTAATGCTGACTTTCGAGCTGAGCCGTACACAAAACATCCGTAGTCTAATTGTGACCAGACAACTGCATTGTATATGCGAAGCAGACATATTCTATCTGAACCCCATGATCGGTGGAATAGGAGCTTTATTAAATTTATGGATTTCAGAGATTTCTGTTTTGCATAAGCGATGCGCGCTTTGAAGTTGAGTTTCTTGTCAAAGATCATACCAAGAAATTTGTGTTCGTTCTTTACTGTGATTTGCTGTCCTTTAATATGTAATGTTGGGTCCGGTGTGAGCCTTCGGTATTGACTGAAAGGTACGCATATTGTTTTTTCTGCGCAAAATTTAAAACCATTTTCGTTTGCCCATCGCACTATAGAGTTTACACCCAATTGGAGTTGCCGTTTGCAAGTAGCCATATTACAAGATGAGAAACAAAGCTGAATGTCATCGACATATAAAGAACACATTAAGGAAGAAGGAATAACTGTAGTTATCGAATTGAGCTTCACTAAAAATAGTGTAACGCTCAATACTCCACCTTGCGGCACTCCATTCTTCTGTATAAAACAGTTGGAGAAAGTTGGTTCAAACATCACATGAAAAGTTCGGTCCTCCATATAGCTTTTGATTAAACGAAGCATGTGCCCTTTTATTCCGTATCTGTGCAAGTCCATTAAAATGCCATGTCTCCACGTCGTATCATACGCTTTTGATAAGTCAAAGAAAACGGAGACACAATGCTGCCTTTGGACGAAAGATTCACGGATTTTTGTTTCTAACCGGACTAATTGGTCGATTGTGCTGCGATTGGCTCTAAAGCCACATTGGTACTGATCAAGTAACCCGTTACTTTCCAAAAGGTGTACAAGCCGTTTGTTAACCATTCTTTCGAATGTTTTTCCTAAACAACTGGTTAAGGCAATGGGGCGATAACTGTTAGGATCAGAGCGTGCCTTTCCAGGTTTTAGAAGTGGTAGAACTATCGCCTTCTTCCATGCTTTTGGAAAATAGCCTTCCGCCCACAACCTGTTGAAGAGGTGAAGGATTGTGTCGTACGTGTTCATGTGTAGGTGTCGCAGCATTTCGTAGTGTATGTTGTCCGGGCCTGCTGAATGGCTCTTCCCTAAATATATCGCATCGAAGAGTTCAGTTTTTGTAAAAGGACAGTTATATGGCTCAGTACTATTCAGTGATATCCGAAGATCTTTCTTTCCTGCCCTGGCCTTTAAATTAAGAAACTGGGGAGTGTAATGAGCGTCGCTCGAAATTCCAGCAAAGTGCTCGCCAAGTATATTTGCTTGCCCTTTAAGATCTGTTTCGTCGTCAAATATAGGGAGTGTGTATTCTGTATGAGCACCATCTATTTTTCTCGCTTTCTCCCAGACTAATTTACTTGTTGTTTGACTGTTTATCGAGCTCACATATTTCACCCATGATGTTCTTTTTGCTATCCGTCTTTGTCTTCTAGCCTCACTGCGCTTTTGTTTAAAGAACAATAAATTTTCGAAAGTTGGGTACTTGTTTAGTCGAGACCATGCACAGTTTTGTTTCCTACGAGCTTTATCACATGCATCATTCCACCACGGTTTTGGTCAACGTGGAAGTTTCCCTTGTGAAAGTGGTATGGAGTTTTCAGCTGCATCTAAAATTTGTTTCGTTATCGCATCACATAAGTCGTCAATATTGAGTGCGATGACATCATCAATCCTTATTTCGGAGCTTTCCAAAAAAAAAAACTGACCAGTCTGCTTTACCCAGCTTCCATCTCTGTCTTCGTGCTGGCATTGTTGGAGGCGCGTCGATCGGCTTGAGTATTATAGGGTAGTGGTCGCTGCCACGTGGGTTTTCCGTCACGCCCCAAGTAAAAAACCCAGCAAGTGACGGCGTGCCACAGGAGAGGTCAATGCTTGAAGTAGATTGTGATTTAGCAATAAAATATGTTGGCTTTCCATCATTAAAAAGGTACAAATTGCAGTTGTCTAAAAATTCTTCTACCATTTTCCCTCCTGCGTCAGTGTGGTTACTGCCCCAGATGTTATTATGAGCATTAAAATCACCCAATAAAAGGAAAGGTTCTGGAAGTTCTTTCACTAGAGTTTCAAATTCTTTTATTGCGATATTCTTACCTTGTGGTAAGTACAGGGATCATACTGTTATTGTTTTCCCTATCTGAACCTTTACTGCAACAGCTTCTAAGTTGGTGTTAAGCTTCACTTCGCGTACTGGGACTCCTTGAGCGACCACTATAGCGACTCCTCCAGATGCGACTGACGCCTGTTCCCTATCTTTGCGAAAGATGCTATATCGACGCAGAGGTTGTTTATGGCAACCTTTCAAATGAGTTTCTTGCAAACACATAACAGAAGCCTCAGCATCCTCGAAAAGATTGTAAATGTCATCAATATTGGTTCTTAAACCACGGCAGTTCCACTGCACAATAGTAGCCATATTTGATGATGTGGATTATCAAGTACTTCACGAGAGATTCTATGTAAGAGGTCACAAAGATGACGTATGTGAATGAGCAAGAAACTTGCTAAAATGCTTTGTAGGTCACTTCTCCTTGGCAGGGGGAATGACCGGAAGTCTACCCCCTTTGTGTTTTCCAGGGGCAATACCCGACTTTTTGGTTTGCCTACCAGATATAGGCTCTTTTGTTTGATTCGTGTCCGGCGGACACACTTCCATCATATCATCGCCCTTTGGGCGTTCATCGTTGATGGTGCTTGGTGAAGGTGCCGTCTTCTTGGAATGAAAGCGCTCCTTCAGCACCGGCGTTGAGACCTTCGTGGCCTCTACCGCGTGCTGACTGCCGTCAGGCTCAGCAGCAGCCTCTGGGCCTCTTGGGAGAAGGTTGCGACGAGCGTCTGTTATTTCACTGGGTGAGGAGGGCCGGAGAGCTGAAACCTTGTCCAGCAGCTCCACCTGGGTTCCAATTGACACCATCGGCGGCGCACGCCCTCTGTGCACAGCCTGTGCGTAAGTACCTCTATCGGCAAACGCGACTCTCTTTTTGGCTTCAATGTATGATATGTTCTCCCGTACCTTCAACGCAATCACTTCTTTTTCTTTTTTCCACTGAGGGCAAGATCTGGAAAATGCCGCGTGCTGACCCGCGCAATTTGCGCAGCACAGCTCGTTTGTGCACGTTTCATCACCATGGTCTGGTTGACCGCATTTAGCACAGGTAGCTCTTCCGCGACATGACTGGTATCCGTGCCCATATTTCTGACACCGAAAGCGCCGGCGGGGATTAGGCAAATATGGTCTTACTCTAAGGTACAGGTAAGCGGCCTTAACGGCACTTGGAAGCGTTAAGGAGTTGAAGGTCAGCACAATGTGTTTGGTCGGAGTTTCAATGTTATTTTTTCTAAATTTAATTCGTCTTGCACATAGAACACCCTGATCTCTCAAGGCTTCTTCGATTTCCTCGTCTGTGCACTTAAGGAGTTCTGTATCTGAAATCACACCCTTCGCGTAGTTCAGTGTCCGATGTGGTGAGACAGACACACTGTTCTCACCGATCTTCTCAAGTTTCTTAATCTGCCTGCTATGCTCAGCCGTGCAAGAGCAAGAGGTCTCCAGAATTCATTTTCTTGGCTTTGTAGGTCTCACCAATACACTCGTTAAGTGCTTTGGCGATGAGGAAGGAGGACATGTCTTGAATTTTTGTTCAGCTTCAGACGTGATGACAAAAAATTTTGTGGAGCTATCACTAGGTTTATTGAAGTTCATTACCTCGGTCCGGTGCCTTTTCGTCCTCGGATCAGGTTTTGTTGAAGAGGGGGTTCTGTCCATGAAATTACATATAAGTTCGGCAGCTAAGCTGGCCACCCACCATGGAGCCCAACACGGGAGTGTTTTAAAAACCACTAGCCATACATAACTGCTATAACCATATAACGATGACCAAGGAAGGCCACGCCCACATGGTTAACCCTAGCCACCCGGAAACTTGGAAATGAAATGAAGTAAATAGGAGACAGGAAAGGTCAAAAGTGAGAGAGAAAGACGAATATTTGAGTAGAGAGAGACAGGAAGAGGCGACTGCCGATTTCCCCCGGGTGGGTCAGTCAGGGGGTGCCGTCGACGTGAAGCAGAGGCCAGAGAGGTGTGTTGCCTCCGCCGGGGGGCCTTAAAGGTCCGAACACCCGGCATCGGCTCAACCCCCAGGATCCCCCTTTCCCCGGACACGGCTAAGCCGGGCACGGCTACACGCGGGAGGGTCCAACCCTCGTGTGCTCGGGTACGTGGTGTCGCAACGCACCAAACGCCTGCTGAAGCAGACGCCCCTGCGGGGACGCCATTTGGTGGGAGTCGAAGTCGAATGCAAGAACCCCAGCTGGTCAAAATTATTCCGGAACTGTCTACGGTCCCTCAGAACCCACTATCGAGTTTGGGGGCATTAAACGCCACCTTAATCCCTTTTCCTATGCAGCAACAACAACAACAAAAAATAAAAAACGTGCTCCAGGCGACGTGCATGGTATCAATCCCTGTACGTCTCGCATGCTAAGCCAGCGCTCTACCTCCTGATGTACACCCCTGATTTTTTTTTGCATGAGTTTTGTTTCAGGCATTCATGACTACTGCGGGAAACAAACAGATAAACGAGCTAAGAAGTCTATTCGAGATGCACGGTGACAAAAAGAAATACACAGATCACCATAGTGTTTCTCTTCATTCCTGAAATGCGTTGCTTAGGTCGCGGTAAATCTTCACAAGCAGCACTAATATGGGGCTAAGGATAAGCACCTTACCAATACAGAATACCCATCTTGATGAAATTAGATTTGTTTATGTAGATGTTTCATTTGGACGATCGTTTGAAAAGAATGAGCTGCTGATGGAATTATGGGCGCGGTACTTCGATGCAACATGTTTGTTTTCCACAGGCTATGCATTCCAGTGACCATTAACCTATCAAATGTTACGATAGAGAGCGTGTGGAATTGGAGAGGTATATTCATCGCCTTTAATTTTTATTGTATGAATGCTGCAATCACCGTGGGGTGATTTTAGCAGGTTGATTGATACAAGCTTAATATATACAATGGTATGTACAGAAAATGCACAGGTTAATAAACTATTATATGAATAAATACAAAGCCTCAAGGCTGGGTACACACAAGGTTACACCAAAGAAGTAAGACACTCACTGGAAACATGATACAAACAAGGAAAACGTCACTGTAAACATGATAAGAAGGAAGGTAATGTTGGCGCAGAGATGACGTTATTTTTTAGCTGCTTCCACTCCGATATTGTATGCGGGAAGAATGACAACCTGAACTAGTTGCTGTGTGAGGAGAAAGGAGGTATAGTGAAATTGTGTCTTTGCCGAGTAGCGTATCCGGACGAGGTGCATACGATTTCCGTCATGCCAATCTTGCAATGGCCTTTTATTAGCAGATCTTTAGTGCGTTGGTGCACCGACAGGGTCCTTCTGAGAGTTGTCGGCCTCCCAAACATTGAAGTTCGACCCAAGCCAAATGCGCCTTCCTTGCTTGGCTTCTGAGCTCTGTCTGCTGGCGACATGGTCTATTCACCTTTCGTATGGGCTACTTGAGCCACGCGTTATCTGCAGATTCGCTGAGCACTCTTTTGTGGCGCCTGCTCAGTCGTAGTTTTCATCTTGATTTTTTATTTTTTTCTATGCCACCGGCACATGTGTAGCGAGGTGTCGTCCTTCTTGTGGACGATGCAGACGCCACGGTGCACGTGTTTGTATGTTTATATATATATATATATTGTACTGAAGAAGAACGAGCAGTAGGCACTGCTTAAAGAAAGACGACGCAGCTTCTCGCGGGTAACCACGACCTCATGGCCTGGCCGCCAGTTTGCGATGCCGCATTCACGACGCTGCGTCGTCTTCTAACCTCACCCCCCATACTCCGACATTTTGACGCAAGCGCACCGACAGAAATACACACGGATGCCAGTGGCGTCGGCATTGGCGCTGTTCTTGCACAACGAAAGACTGGCTTCGATGAATACGTTGTTGCCTTCGCTAGCCGCGCACTCACGAAAGCGGAAGCAAACTATTCCGTTACAGAAAAAGAATGCCTGGCTATTATTTGGGCCATAACTAAGTTTCGTCCTTACCTCTACGGCCGCCCGTTCGACGTCATCACAGACCATCATGCACTCTGCTGGCTGTCGTCCTTAAAAGATCCCTCAGGCCGCCTCGCGCGATGGGCGCTTCGCCTCCAAGAGTATGATATTCGAGTGCTGTACCGCTCTGGCCGTAAACATTCGGACGCGGATGCCTTGTCTCGCTCCCCAGTGTCAGGCCAGCCCAATCATCAGACAGTACAAATATGCGAGTCCTCCCTCACCACCACGGATATGCTTTCGGAGCAGCAGAAGGATCCATGGATTGTCGCTAGGCTGGCTTTTCTGTCAGACCCATCAGGGCCTCCTACTGGCCGTGCATTACGTCGCCAAGCACACCACTTTGCTGGTCGTGACGGGCTCCTATATCGCCGTAACTACCTCTCGGATGGGCGCAAATGGTTACTCGTGGTTCCTCGGCACCTACGTTCGGATATATGTGCAGCGTTTCACGATGACCCGCAATGTGCACATGCAGGCGTACTCAAAACATACGCGCGCCTGCGAATTCGTTATTACTGGCGCGGGATGTACCGATTCGTCCGCCAATATGTTCGCTCCTGCCTCGCTTGCCAACGCCGCAAGAATACCCCTCATGCCTTAGCCGCTCCACTGCAACCATTGCCTTGTCCAGGACGGGCCTTTGACAGGGTCGGAGTTGATCTCTATGGGCCCCTTCCATGTACTTCAGATGGCAACCGCTGGGTGATAGTGGCGATTGACCATCTGACACGCTACGCCGAAACTTCGCCTCTGCCCAACGCGTCTGCGCGGGATGTTGCCTGGTTCCTTCTGCGTAATATCATACTTCGCCATGGAGCCCCCAGAGAGTTGCTGAGCGACAGAGGCCGCGTCTTTCTGTCTGATGTTATAGAAGCCCTGCTCAAGGAGTGCAACGTAATTCACCGTACCTCTACTGCATACCACCCGCAAACCAATGGCATGACTGAGCGCTTTAACCGCACTCTTGGCGATATGTTAGCCATGTACGTCGCATCTGACCAAACCAATTGGGACCGAATTCTACCCTTCGTGACGTACGCTTATAATACCGCCACACAGAGCACTACAGGATTTTCCCCGTTCTTTCTTCTTTACGGACGCGAGCCTTCCTGCACAATGGACACCATCCTTCCGTATCGCCCTGACACAACGGAGGCTACTACCCTGTCCGAGGCTGCTGCGCACGCGGAAGAGTGCCGGAAGCTCGCCCGCACATTTACTTCGGAAGATCAGCAGCGACAGAAACACCTTCGCGATATTCCCTCTTCTCCGGCACCCTATGCCCCTGACTCACTAGTCTGGCTTTGGGTTCCCGCTACCAGCCCTGGACTTTCACCCAAGCTTGTGTCCAAGTACCAGGGTCCCTACCGTGTCGTCAGTCAAACGTCTCCTGTGAACTATTTGGTAGAACCCCTTGAGCCGCCTTCCGATAAGCGCCGCCGAGGGCGCGAAATCGTGCACGTTCAGCGGCTCAAGCCGTACTTTGACCCACCTGTGCTATCTTGCCCGTAGGTCGCCGAGACGGCTCCTCTTCCCCGGGGAGGCAATTGTACTGAAGAAGAACGAGCAGTAGGCACTGCTTAGAGAAAGACGACGACAACGTGTGGTTGGAACCCTTGTGCCTGTGTTGCCGAAGCTCTGTGTTTTCTTGCTGCGGTGCTCTGCCATCTGAGTGCTTTAGCAATCGAACTATAACGCCTCTTGACATTATATATATATATATATATATATAAGTGCGGTAGTTTGCTTGAAACCAGTGGTACAATCAGGACTCGATGGCAACCAAAGGTCAGTGGGACGCATCGCATCGGGCGCTCACGGGAAGTCTACAAATGAAGCTGTGCAGCGTGATGTGGGCTGGACAAGTTTTTAAGTGAGGGAAGTTCACAGTGAAATAATTATGAAGCATGACTGAGGAATATGGAAGAAAGTAAATGGACTGTGAGAGCGTTCAGCTAATCGTACAGGTAAATATATTGATTCACAGGAGAGGAAAAGAGCTGGGAAGCTTACCAGCAACTATGCGACTGGTATGGTGAGCAACATGGCAACAAAATACATCAAGCGGAAAGTCATAGAGGCTGAGGTAATCTCATGGGTTGCGGCAACGCAAAAGAAATCTGCTCTATGTAGCTACTTAAGAAGTAAAAACGAAATCAGGAAAGACTATTCGTGATAACTCAAAGGGAAGCTCATTATTCTTCAAAGCGAGATCAAGATGCCTTAGAATATGCACTTATAAAGCGAGATAGAAGGAAGAAGAAGCATGTGCTTGCTGCGGTAAAGCTACGGAAGCGATGGAGCGGGTTTTATTATAATGTGAAGATATGTGCCCAGCGGTCGATTTAGGCACCTCTGGTCTCCTTGAAGCCCTTGGGTTCAGCGAGAGCAGGGGGAAGGTGAACATGACCGCAATAAAGGCGATTTCTGCAAAGAGGCGATTGGGAGATTAGTGGAAGAAAAGTAGGGCAACGACAAACAACGGATGCGTACAAAAACAAAGTTCCCAGTAGAGGTTCAGAAAGTTTGGTGATGGGAATTCTTCGTGTTTTCTTTCTTCCTTTGATCTTTTTCTTTTTTTTTGCCATGGGTAGGACATTAGGCAATATATTATCAAGAGCCTGATGGCGCAACCCACCGACCCGTTTCAAAGGGTACGTTTACAGCCTCCATCCATGATCGCCCGCGTACGGCCGTGGCCTGCACAGCTGGGTTCTTGCAACACCTGGCTGATGCCACCGCACCAGCGTTTCACAATTTGTACGTATGGCGCATCCTTTACTTGCTTTCCCATGCGCCGAAAATGCGGGTGCTTCACTGCGGAGGTCGTGAGCTAGGCTGTTGTAGTGGAAACATTACAATCGCCCCTATCCTGAAGCGAGCGCTAGGAAATGGCGTCTGAACAATGTGGCCGCTCACGCATGCAGAAGGAGCACGTAAACAGGCGCCAGCAAAATGACTCCAAAGGGTGCGCTCAGCGCCGAGGACACCCAGGCCCGAAAGAAGTGTCATGCGGAACTGGAGCGTTTTCACTGCACGGTGAAACGTGGTGCAGACCGGTAATGCACGTGTACGATATATGCATACATTTGCAATAATTAAGTGAATTACATACAGTCTCGTGGTTGAATTAATGTTGACTACTCCTTCCACGATGGGATGTGCCATGTGAGGCATTAATAATAATGCTCAACCCTCTCAGAGAATATCGAAAATGATGCACAACAACGCCGCGAGCAAGGACATCTTCCTGTATATTCTGTAAATTACACAAGCAGCAGGGGTGCACGCATGTTAACGCTTAACATCAACTCACCACTCTAGTATGAGACTAAACACTGAAGAAATTACGCATTCGCTGCCAACATCACTGCTAATTATGTCAATCAAAGCAAACGCACAAAATTTGCTGACAACGATTCCGCGCAGTGCATAGGATCCGAATTATTTTAATTTATTATTGTTTTCTCGTTTGACTTCTGCCGTACTTGTCCTTTTTTCTTATGCTTCACCACCACGCCTGAAGCGGAAGGCTCTTGCCAAGGGGATAGAAGCAACCCGGATAAGCAACGCTGCCCGCTCAGCTTATCACATCTACACTGACGGCGCGTTCACGAGTATCTTGGCAGGGGCGGCTTTTGTTGTGTTCGACCCTCGCGGACGCTTGACGGCTGTGCGCAAATTCAGGGTTGTCAACGCCACAAGCGCGTATAGCGCTGAGGCTGTCGCCTTCGCCGAGGTGCTAGCGCACATAGCTTCTTTACCTGTGGGAGCGTCCGTCGACGTCTACACGGACTGCTTCTCTTTGCTGTCAGCGATCTCACATCTTCGAGACGCGGACTCCCAAGTGTGGAGGTGCAAAAGGGCGCCCACCTTGCTCGCCGGCGAAGACCGACGAATAGTCCTGGACCACGTCCCTGAACACAGGGGCGTTTTGGGTAATGGGCTGGCCGACACCACTGCGTCGTCGGCGGCTCCAAAAGGGCATGCTTCGAACTACCACTGCATCCATCAAGACAGTGCGCGCGCGCTATTACCGCATCGCGCAACATCAGTGGAGCGGCTATTGGCAGCGAAAGGGCTGCGACACACGCCTCTACCACTGGGTTCCCAGTGTACGCGCTATCCCCGATTGGTTTCCTCCAAACTTCCTGGCCACTTATTCACGGGACACGGCCATTTTGTATCATACCTCCATAGATTCCACCTTCGTGCTTCCAACCTCTGCACGTGCGACGACGTGACGCACTATTTCACCCTCTGCCCCCACACGGCGTACGTAGATCGACAATTGTGCGACGAAGCACACGTTCAGTCTCTGTCTCCCAACAGTTACTCTGTTTTACTTCATTCTCGATGATCGCGAGCCTTGCTCTTGCTAACGTTGGCTCTTGCAGCTAGCGCGTCTCGCCATCCTTTCCGGCTCTTCTTCCTCTCCCCCTTCCCTAGTTCCCGATGCCTCCTAACTTCACTCTCATTCATTTACCTTATTCATTATTTTAACTCATGTTGATTTTGCATGCTTGCTCGTGTCAAAGGCACTGTTTCAGCCTACAATTCGCGGGGCTTCGACGTGTCAGCTGAACCCAGCTGCATGCTTCATCTTTCTTTTCCAATTTCCTCACTTCTCTCTTCCCTGGTTATGTCATATCACCTTCCCCTTCTTCGAGGCCATTCCTTGGTCTCCGCGTGCTCTCT
The DNA here is from genome assembly GCF_023375885.2 of Dermacentor andersoni. Classification (NCBI taxonomy): domain Eukaryota; kingdom Metazoa; phylum Arthropoda; class Arachnida; order Ixodida; family Ixodidae; genus Dermacentor; species Dermacentor andersoni. The sequence goes on along the minus strand of NC_092816.1, from coordinate 124,500,646 downwards.
GGTCGTTCCATATAATCTGTCTTTAGCCAAGCGTGCAGCCCAAACATCGGCTTCATCTGCCTGGCCGTTTCTTCTGGACGCCTGGTGTGGAATTCTTGCTGGGCTATGCTAGCATCAATCGCCTACCCCTGAATGAATGAATGTGTATTGTTTAGTGGCGCAAGGGCCAGGTATGGCCAAAGAGCGCCATGACTGACCGCCTACCTTTGGCCTACCCCGAAGAGCGATCGGCGCCTACGACTTGCGGCCTTCTTGCAAGGCTACGTTGACGACACTGGCCTACCCTTGGACATGCACAAGTTTCGAAGAGCGCTTTGCGCCCTCGACTCGATTTGTTTTAATAAACTTCGCTCGTGCGGCGCATGGCAGCCGGAGCGGTAAGTGGGCGGTTCTGGGGTGTTATGGGGTTCTTAAATACGAGCACGCCTTTCCACTATGCGAAACAATTCTAAGTTTCCCTACGGCGAACACATTTTTCTCCTGACCACCTATTCAGGCTAGTCTCCGATTTGTTTATTATAATCGGATTTTACGTAAATTTCACTTGGGGTAGCTCAGGCTCCCCCTTTTCATTTGTTTTTTATTGCCTTTTACACCTCCTATACCTTACTGGTGGTGCGGGCATCCCCACCTAATTTTTTATTTTTTTCTTCTTACTTTTGGGGACACAGAAAGCTAAGGGGATCGTGTCACAGGCGTCGATACGGTGTCGTTGTGTTGAAGCGTTAAGATGGTGCGTTGGAGAATGTTGAAGGTGATGGAAGGTACATGTCACGTTGCAGAACTTTTACATGCCGCCTGTCATACCATGATAAGGTGGTAATTTGTGGCGAAATCCAGATCCGCGCTGAAGACGATGACCAGTGCGATGGCCACTTTTTCGACTACAGATGTTCTGTGGGCTGATAAAAATGCGTCAACAGGTCTTGACCATGTCCACTACACAATGCTGGCGCACCTATTTCAAGCATGGGTAGTGGCACTCCTTCAACGTTTTAACAAGATATGGAAATCTGGGGTAATGCCTACAGATTGGAAAAACGCAATATTTGTGCGTTTTCTAAAATTCGGTAAACTGGCAACATCCCCAAACTGCTACAGACCCATTGAACTAACAAGTTGCCCAGCCAAAGCATCTGAGAGTACTATAAACATAATACTCACATTCATCCTCGAATCAAGACGCCTAATAGACATGGACCAGCGCAGATACGAAAAGCGCTGCTCCACCACTGACCACTTCGTCCGACTAGAACATGAAATACGTGATGCGTTTCTACACAGACAACACTGTTTCACGGTTTTCTTCAATTTAGAAAAAAGCTTATGATACCACGTGGCGATATAGAATTTTGAGAGACCTGACTGACTTGGGAATTCGCGGCGCAAGGCTAGAGCACTGTAACATAAAACTATTGCAAACTTTTTTATTCCAATTCTGTAATCAGCCATCCGCGATTGGTCGAAAACTTTTTTGAACCAGCCCCCCTTCACCTGGCTGTCACGCGACGTCACGAAAACCGTGATACCTCCCCATCTGATATGATGCGTACACACTGATTATGCATGATTTGACCTTAAAAAAGAAAAACACTTATTTCTGATTCGACGCCTTTTCGCCATTAGCCCCCGGCTATTGGTCAAAAGTTTGAGGGCTGCACCCACTTCACCTGCCTGTCACGCGACGTCACAAAACCGCAAAAACTCAACGCGTCAAAGTGACGTTTACGCATTAAACGTGTATTAATATGCCGAAGAAAACTGAATTTTCTTATGAATAGCCGCAGGCTGCCCCGTTCCGAAAGGAATAAAAAATAGCTGCCGCCGATCGCTCAGGCGCTGGCTACTCGCACCTGCCGGAAAGCATGGGTATATTTGCGTATAATAAAACTTCTTGCGTGTCCGTGTAACGTTTTGGAGCACTTTCGGCACGTTTATGACCTCATTCTATGAACTCGTCTTTGATGAGGATTAGTTTTAGCGTCATTCTTAAGCTTCCGTTGCATGCCGCCGCGATTTTCGACCAGCCACCCCAAACTAAATAAGGGAAAGCGGACCAGTCAAAGACGCCGGCACAACCCTCTTCATGCGGTTACCGATTTTCAGTGCACTGGCTCGGCCCCGTCGAATCCCCCTCCACTTCAGCATGCTGCTCGCCTCTTGTCAGCCAATTAGATAAGACAAGCCGCTCAGTGCAGGCAATGTTATTCGTTTTTCAAGCACACAAAAGTGACCTCCTATGAACGACGAGAGCGTTTGATTTGTATGTCCAGACAACCTTGCGGGTACCCGCCCGATGCTTGCGTCGGCGGTTACGCAAATTTGACATCAGGAGATTGGAATAAAAACATATTGGAATAGTTTTACGTTACAGGGCCCCTAAACTACATGCCTATCTGATTTGATGTAAGGTAGAACATTTCAGGTACGTCTGGGCACTTTACTTTCACGCGCAGTTACACAAGAAAATGGCGTTCCACAAGGTTTTATTCACAGCACGACATTTTTTCATAGTCAAAATGAACTCCGTTAATAAAATCCTTCCATCCTCTGGCGTGCAATTAATATAAGTCGACGATCTGCAAATGGCTTGTGGTGCCTCAAACTTATCTACCTGCGAAAGACAACTACATATAACAATAAATAATCTCACACTGTGGGCTGACAAAAATGATTTCCACTTTTCACCCAACAAAAACGTTAGAGTTGTCTTTTCCCACCAAGCCAGGGGCCCTATAACGTAAAACTATTCCAATATGTTTCTATTCCAAACTGCTGGCGTCAAATTTGCGTAACCACCGACGCAAGCACCGGGCGATCACCCACAGGGTTGTCTGTAGAGACCAATCAAACACTCTCCTCGTTCGTAGGAGGTCAGTTTTGTTTGCTTGAAAAAAACGAATAACATCGCCTACACTGAGCGGCTTGTCGTACCTAATTAGCTGACAAGAGGCGAGGAGAACGCTCAAGTGGAGAGGGATCCGCTGGGGCAGAGCCAGTGCACTGAAAATCGATGACTGGATGAAGAGGGTGGTGCCGGCGTCTGCGATTGGGCGGCTTTCCCTTACTTAGCTTGTGGTGGCTGGTCGAAAATCGCGGCGGCATGCAACGGAAGCTTAAGAATGACGCTAAACTGACCCTCAGCAAAGAAGAGTTGGCAGATTGAGGTGGTAAACGTGCCGAAAGTGCTCGAAAACGTTACACGGTCATGCAAGAAGTTTTATTATAACGCAAATACACCCATGCTCTCCGGCAAGTGCGAGTAGCCAGCGTCTCAGCGATCGGCGGCAGCCATCTGTTATTCCTTTCGGAACGGGGCAGCCTGCGGCTATTCCAAAGAAAATTCAGTTTTGTTCGGCATATTAATGCATCTTTATCGCGTACACGTCACTTTGACGCGGTGAGTTTGTGCGGTTTTGTCACGTTGCGTGACAGGCAGGTGAAGTGGGTGCAGCCGGAAAACCTTTTACCAATAACCGAGGGCTAATGGTGAAAAGGGTTCGAATCAGAAATAACTTTTTTTCGTTTTTCTTTTAAATCATGCATAATCAGTGTGTACACATCATATCAGATGGGGAGCTATCGCGGTTTTCGTGACGTCGCGTGACAGACAGGTGAAGTGGGGGTGGTCGAAAAACGTTTTCGACCAATCGTGGAGGGTTGATAGCAGAATTGGAATAGAAAAGTTTGGAATAGTTTTACGTTATAGCGCCCCAGGTTTACTCTGAAATCTAGTTTCGAGATTGAAGGGCGCAACACTGCCGGTAGAACCATACTACAAATGTTTAGCGTAAGCTTTGGCCCAGAAGTAAACTTCGTGGCCCACATTACGAAAATAAAAGTTACGGCAAATAAAGCACTAAATATTCTCAAAGTGTTATAGCAAAAGCACTGTGGATGCAACCGAACATGCCTACTACGTATGTATCGGTCCTTTTTTACGTAGCATTCTCGACTACGGTAATTTAGTTTATAGTGAAGCTATAGCACTCTTACACTAAACTTGATCCAATTCATAAAGTCGGCCTAGGACTGGCAAGCGATGCCTACAGAACATCGCACCTCCGAAGGTTATACGCTGACGTTAATCAGCCTTCCTTACAGCGCCGCAGAGCTCTACTTACTATTTCCTACCTAATGAAAATTCGGTCATTACCGCAGCATATATGCCACAACATCGTAACACCATGCAACTCACGGTTACACTACGCAAGTAAACTGAACATTACTCGGCCAGTTCTCTTACGACACAAGGAATGCTGCGGCCATTATTATATTCTTCATGAGGTCCTGCAGGTTGCTGAAAGGTCACAAAGACTGGCCCCATGGTTCGATTTTACACAGCCATGTGATTGGAAGCCAACACATCTAAAGGAGAAAAAACATTCCGCGCTATTGTGCACAAATATGAAAATCACGCAGAATTTCACACAAACGGTTTTGAAACACAGAAATACGTGGGTGCCGGAACCGCGACGAAGAACGGAGAAAATAGCATTCGGATAAATTATTTTTATACGAATGAATCTTTACCGCCTAAGTTTGTGCGATATGGACGGGAGTTATAAAAATTACCACCGACAAGCGGAAGAATGCCTTCATATATACAGTGTTATAAAGTTTCTGATGCAACGACATTTAATGAGGAGGGAAGACAACCGATGGTCATTAAGGGTTACGGACTGGATTCCAAGGGAAGGGAAGCGTAGCAGGGGGCGGCAGAAAGTTAGGTGGGTGGATGACATTAAGTTTGCAGGGACAACATGGCCACAATTAGTACATGACCGGCGTAGTTGGAGAAGTATGGGAGAGGGCTTTGCCCTGCAGTGGGCGTATCCAGGCTAATGATGATGATAAAGTTTGTAAACAGGGATAAGGTGCCTCAGAAAGGCTGGCCAACGTTTCAATAGGAGGACCTATCTACGTCAAAGGCGGCCGCGTCATCCTCGGCATGTTAGTTTTAAAGGGTCAGTGCAGTGACACCACAGTGTGCTACTCCATCTGTCAGCCCCTTTCTTGATACTGGGCTACATTTATACATATTCGATAAGTGCACTCTGTGCTCTAAAGATAAACTCGGTGTCTTAACTCCTGCTTGGCGATATCCTAAGCGTGGTGATTCATAATAACCATGGAAGAACCATGCGGTTCTGCTGGGTCCCAAGCCATGTTGGGATACCAGGGAATGAAGAAGCAGATAGATGCGTATCCATGACAGCGCACAAATACGTAACTCGCACAAAACTTCCACAAAAACACATTATTCGAGTGATTCGTAAGGCCCTGATACTAAACTTGCAACAAGAATAGAATGCTTGCATAAATAACAAGTTACACGCAACAAAACCCCGGCTTGGCGATTGGAAGTCGTGCCTCACCAGCAAGGCTTCTTTGAGGTGATCCTATGTCGACTTCGAATTTGGTATGCACACCTGACCGACAATTTTCTACTTCGAAAAGAAAATCCGCCAACTTACGAGAAGTACTGTGAACCACTTTCAGTAACGCAAATTATGATGACAGATCAGCATGTTGAAACACAGAGACGGAAACTTTTACAGAATCTGTATAACTTTCACATACATTTACCCATCGCCTCCGATCGGGACATGATCCACTGAGGTCTTTGACTGACTTTTAAAATTCGTAGATGAAGCCGTTTCTTTGACACAGAATATAAGCAAACGCAGCTTTCGCTGCCTTAACATTTGCCTTCTAAAAGGAGTACTGACACAAAAATTCGAAGTCGCGTTAACGTGTGAGATCGATTTATGGGGGCAGACACACACACTCTGCAAAATATGCACGGCGAATATAGCTTAGCGCAGCACCTTAACGAAGCACCTCCCGACATCTGCATCAAGCAAAGAATGTAAACAAGCGAGAAAACACTACGTCACCAGTTTGCGCTGCCATTGGGGCGTGCCCTGCGAGCAAGTTTTTCGCCGCTCCTATAGCCCCCGTGTTTTTTTTTGTTTTTCGTTGCAGGCGGCAGCGCAATAAATCGGCTAAAAGTTGTTTCCGACATGAAATAACTCAGAGTAAAGTGACCTCGAAAGTTATAAAACGTTGAGGGAAACAGTAAATCATTGCCGTGATTTTGACTCGCAAGCGGTCAGCGCAGCCCTCGCGGCAATCGTCTAAGCGAAAGGGCTCGCCTTGCTAGCGTGTGTTCTCATCGCTACCGACGGCGTCGGGAAAATTAATTGTATTGTCACTTATGAGCGACTTAAATGTGCAGACGTACATTGTGTTGACGAATATAGGTGTTATATTACGAGCTGCGGACGGGTCGCAGGGGCCATCAGCCTCGGACCAGACGGCTAGCGAGCTAGGCCTTTATACCATTTCCCAGCGAACACCAGCTCGCTTGGCTTGCTCAGCGTCGATAAGCGGCAGAAGTGGTCCGAGTTCGTGCGCCGCACTGGACGCTTAGAATCGACCCCGCTGAAGGGCAGCCGGATTTGCTCGTTTCATTTCGAGCGCACCTGGTATAAACAATACACACCGAGCTTAGAGCAATCCGACGATCTTCCACCAAGGCTACGCACCCCCAAGCCTGATGCTGTGCCGACTTTTACCCCGCCCTGTATCCTGCTCCGGAATATGTTTCATTCCCAAAGCGCCCTCGACGAATGGTTCGTACTACTTGTAGCGGTGCGCATGGACATTGATAGCTGTCGTTTGCCGCACTTTCCGAGTCACTGCTTTGCTTTGTAGTGGATCCAATCAAAAGTGGTTGGCCACGTCTAATACGACGGCGACTCCCGCCTGCAGGAAATAGTCACCGCTGGTGGATGAAACCGAGGACGAAAACGAGGACAACGATGATGGCGAGGACATCGCAAACCACGTGCAGGCGTAGCAGACGAACTAGCAACTAGCGAGCGCGCTGGCGTGCGTACGTCGCAGTTTTGTGTGATCACGTGCCCAGCTGTGTTTACATTCCTTCTTTGACCTATCTCGTTGCTCTACGAAACCGAAACTTGAACTGGTCGCTACAAACAAGACTCCAAATAATTACCTGTCCTGCTCTGAAGCAAATGATGTTTCGTGCTGTGATTACTGGGTCATTAGCTACTTATTGCAGCGGAAAAAAACAAGATCGAAAATTTTTGTGTCAGTACTCCTTTAATATCTTGTCACTGGCGCAGGTTGTGTGGGCGTCCCGGTGGGCGTAACACAGCCGCGTCATTGTAAAATGTGGTTCGAAATACCTGGCCGTTATTTTGCAGCGATGCCTTATGCCTTATTCTATGCTATTCTTATCATCCACCACACACAGCCGCCTGATCGCGTTGATAATGTGGGCAGACCGTCACTCTGAACAGGGGCCAAGCGCGAAAAGCCTGAAAAAGCATAGAATCGGAAAAGGCATCGCTACAAAATACCGGCCCTGATTTCTGATAAGCCAGAAAAGGAGCCTAAGCGAGATAGGTAACGACGCCAACTTCCTGTCTCCGCACCTTTGGCATCGTGAATTCTGGCACCGTCTGCTTCCGCCACAGTACTTTCTTATTTGTACAGAAGGATTTCATTGCATTCTGAGAGCACCTAAACTCCAAGCAAACAAGTTTTGACAGCATTTCTAGAGCAATAGTTGCTCAAATACAAGAAAATACTTTACAATCCGGGATACAACAACAAAAAAAATGTCACAGTATCGCGCGAGAGGTGAAGCATCAATCGTGATACCAAATTAAACAGCTATGGGAAGGATAGTAGCCCTTATCGGCCATATAATCTTGTGAACGTTCGCTTACTGACTAAATTAGCAAGCACGGTGTCGCGCGCACAAGCAAACATGAACACATCTATCATCTAACCGCGTACACTGGATGCGAAAACGCTGGCGTGAGGAAGCGCGGCAGCAGCAGCGAGTGAACTGACCTTCGTGCTGCCCCTCGGCTTCAACATAAACTAATGTTGAATTCCAATGGCGGAGTCGGAGCAGCCGACGGACTCCGCGAGCGAGCACTCGACTCTGGCGCAGAGCAACGCCTCCGGATCCGCGAGTGGAACACACCCTGCGCCGCCGGAGCAAGGCGGAAGCGGAAGTTCTATCACCGAGTTACCCAGGATACCTTGCGTGTTGTCATTTTTTTCCGCTGTTTGCTCCCAGCACCGCCGCACCGGTCACTTGTCTCTTCAGCGCCGTTCACCTGTTGTTTTTGTAAAAGTGCGGAATGGATATCTCGCCAAGCGTGCAGCAGCTTTTGCTTCCTCGCGAGTCGTGACCGGTGGCGCCTCCCAGCAGGCAAACGTGGTAAAGGAAATACGTCACGCAGAGTTCCGGTCCACTCCGCCGATTTTGGCGGAGCATCTTTTTCTGCTCCACGGACCGACTGCCGTTCTGGATCCCCTCCGACTCTCTCATTGGAACACCTTACTCCCGCCCTCACTCTGCCATTGGAACAAACTTGCTCCGAAACGAGCAGAAAAACTTGCTCCGACTCCGCCATTGGAATTCAACATAAGAGGCGAGGACAAAGCGCGCACGAAGCCATCAGTCCTCGTTGCGCCTAGATCCTTCCCTAATCGCAGATCGCTTTCAAAATCGCGCACAGCCGCCACCGAAGTCGGACGTCTCTCCATCCCCATCCCCCCGCTGCCTTACGCGTCCTGGTAGCCAGCCCGTTCCTCCCCGCCTTTCTTAGCTGCGCGCGCGAAATCGAGCCTCCATCCTCGGCTCACCGTCACGCGTTTGCACACGCACACACAGCATACATCGCGCGGCCACGATGTTATCAGATGCACTTGGACATTTTAGGGAACACCATGGCGATGCAGACGGAGACGACACGGAAATGAGCCTGGAGTGTCCAAGTAATTGCTACCGCATTATAATGTTTAAAAGCTGCGCTCTAAACGAAATAAAAGGTAAGGAAGGTTGGCCTTAATTGATTGGATTCGGTAACGTTCAACATTTTATCACTAATTATCATCAAACACATTTTTGTAATCATACCTCTGAGATCAGAACTGCTTACAGTGGTACTGCTTAATGTCCCTTTCCCAAGCACGCAATCGGAACGCGTGAGTGTAATCTCATTCCATTTTCGGTGGAATGCGGCTGCCGCGGTTGACGATTGAACCCGCGGCCACTGCTTGAGCATACTGAGAATGCGGTGCAGGCGACGCCTGAGAATCGAGAGCCGCTGGTTGGAAAAAAGGGAATGTAATACATTCCATCCTGATGTATTTGACTAGTTGTTCTTTGACGTGTTCAACAGACTTTTTGCATGTCTACTTCAGTGTGATGGGCTCTAGTACTGAATCTTATTTCGCTACTTCCACCTTTTGCATAATGTTCAAATTTGTGTTTTGAATTGTGTTTGTCATGCCCCTGCCTAGGGTAATCGAACCTTAGTAAGGTAACAAATAAATAAATAAATAAATAAATAAATAAATAAATAAATAAATAAATAATACAAATTTTTGACAACTGTAGTATAACCATGATCACGCTGTTAATGAGATTTCCTGCAGGAGCATGGCATAAACTAGGTATGGCCGCTACTGAATATGCAGAGTAGTGTTTTTGAGCCCTTCGATGATGATAGAGAAATCATTTATGCCTGCGTTGTGGAAACCTTGGCCAAGGTTAAATGATTTGCTACGATATATTTCTCGTTCCGAAATTTTCGCTCTCCGATGTATGTCCAGCCGCTGCGGCGCCGCGATCGAAATGTCCTTTGATCGGCACACCACAAGAGCGAAAAATAAAATGCTCGTTAGAAAATGGAATCAGCACTGCTTTTGTTTTTCGTTAACCGTCTAACTGTAAAACGTGAAGTGAACAATGAAGGAAGCTCTACGATACCTGTGTAATATAAAACTCAGGGGAAATAATTGCTGGCCACTCTTTAAAGCGTGTCAAGCGTGCCAGAGCCCTTGCGCTGTATTAACGTGAACGCAATCAGCGAGTGAGGTTCATTGTATGTATGTATGTATGTATGTATGTATGTATGTATGTATGTATGTATGTATGTATGTATGTATGTATGTATGTATGTATGTATGTATGTATGTATGTATGTCAGAAATAAGACTACAAGAATATTCTGCTTTCTTATAAGTAATGACCCCAACCATTAAGTATGAGAGCAGCTCCCAATCTTCGAAAAATTCATTTGGCAGTCCTTAAGCGCGCGGCCACTGATGATCCGAGAGGATCACGCGAATTACTATAGCACACGTGCGGCCAGAGTGAAAACAACCTTGGGTCAAGGAAATGACTGCGCTGTCCGCGTATGGGCCCACGTCGTCATCTGCTGAGCATGCACGCTATTTGGCGTGTAGGCAATCCGTTCGATTTTGCATAACACATCCAAGTACATATTAGAGGAAGAAGTAGGATGCCCACGTAACGGTGACCGTAGATGATTTTTTTTTTCCATACCTTCCGTTTCCAAGGAGCTCTAGCTGGAAATCTGGTAGTACGACTGGTTCTTTGTTGGTGCAGTCTGACACGTGTCGCCCATAGGAAAGTCTTCTGCTGCTCTTGCGCTTTCTCCGTGTTGCAGTTGTTGCCCAGTGGGTCGTGTGCAGCCCGTGGTATGTATAGTTAGGGAAGTGTTTGCGAGCATATTTAACATTGAAGAAGGTGAAAACAAGCCGCCGTACCTTAAAAAAAAGATTTACTAGTGACAATGTTCCGGATCCTACACTAGAGACTTCTTGATGATGAGTATAAAAATGCGATAGAACAGTCGCTAAAGTACGTCGTTTAACGTTACCGAGAGACGTAGCGTGTAGAGGTTGCATCTTATATACCATTGCTCCGGTTGGGAATAATTTGTCACCTGTATGCTCCAGGTGCACCGGTCACGTTGTTTAGACGACTATTTTGTCGTTCGTAGTCCGATTGTAAACAATGATACCGTGTTGGAGCGGAAACGTTAACGTTACTCCATTCTTGGTGATCGGTATTTGTCTTTATCTTTAAGCGCGTTCCGTCATGACTGCACGACACGTCGTGAAAACCTCGATTTCAGAGTTGGCATTGGCGGCCTTGACAGTCTACTTGCGCACGCAGCATTTGGGGAGCTTGCATAAATACCGTTCTTGTAGTTAGCGCCATATTTCGCTGCTGAAACATACTTTAGAAACACTGTTTACCTTCTTGTTTAGCAAGTATAGTATACTCTATTTTCTTTTTGATACTTTACATATTAATCATATGACAGCGATACCTTGTGTCATTACTAGCAAATAAGTATAGGAGACTTGGGGAAAGCACTCGCCTAGAGTAGCAGAACGCTTCAATCTTTTCCTTGTGCTAAGTGACAGCGGAGAAATCTTTCGCAAATTAAGGAGTTCACATGTGCTCACCTTATGCCAAGATCGGACTTATGAAAATTCTGCGATACTTGCAGAAAACCATGTCGCGAAGCTGTTGCCCACGTTTCGACCGCCAGTTCTGACAACACTGAAGTATGCGCGAGTATTCACCTCGGCGTAAACGGTTTCTGGCGCTAATTATGATGTCACCGCATTTAAATTCACGGCAGCGATGATCGGATTCCTTAGGAGGCTGCATGCAAAGATCACAGTTGCATCAAACTTTATATGCACGTTGAACAACAATAGGCGGTCAAACTTAAACAGATTTCTGGATCCAAAATTATGCATGCTGTATTTATTCCACTTTTGAATACTATAGCACCTGACGCTGCATTGGCAGTAGTGAAAGTACTGAGATCTAATTTGTTATTTTAATTGACTCAATAAATATGTTTCTACGCCGACCATAGCGTTGACGTTGTGACTTTCGGCAGCGGATGTGAAACAAGCGCACGTGCGTATATGTTTAGGCTGTTCGCGTTTTGATTGGCCAGGCATGAATGTCACACTGTACACGTTAACATCTTGCATGTAGTCAACCTTTAAGTAAAAGAAGGCGCGTTTTACTCTCTTTTAAACCATGTAGAGGTATCAGTAGTGTGCAACCCAAATTAATATATCTTTACAACTGGCACTACTCCCCCCCCCCCCCTTATGTAGGTGTGGTTTACACAATGCGCAGTGAGTAGGTTATAGGATGTTCTGTGGCGCACTGACGTCGCGTCGCGCCAGGGCTGATGACGATTCAGGCTCTTCTAGGGGTGTTTCATCATCATACGAGACGGCGCCTCACGTATTCGCAGAATATTGCATTCTAATTCCGTTATACGAAAGAAAGTCATTAGAGACGTTTAACTTGGCCATAGGCATATTACAGCTTTCTACTGGTACACCAGACACAGGCGTACACAACAGCAACGCTGGTGCCATTTTATCACATTGACGTCACCTACTGCACGCAGAAATATTATCGGAAAGGCCGATACTTATTTTCTGCCATTACAAAGGCTTTGGCAACAACCATCATTAGCGTGCAGGAATGTTTATTTATTTTTCGGGTTCCTGCTGGATCAGTGAGGCAACACGAATGTTTATCGGGCGTTGTAGTCGAAGAAATTCTCAAAAGAATGTTGCTTTCACCGCTCCTAAGGCAACATGGTCGGTGAGAAACCGTGGCCACAGGTTGTCGCGGGCAGGTCATAATGGCGAAACAGCTTCTGCTTCCGCTCGATGAAAGCCACGTTTTGTTTCGAAGCAACACAAGTGTTCACAGGGTAAGTGATGTGCGAAAGTTTAGGCCTCCTTGTTTTTTTTTAATTGGCTTTTATATTTATATTTCTTAGTAGGATAATCTTTGTTTGGCCGCTTCAATTTCCGTAGTTATTTTTTGCATTATTTTCGGGATAAGACAAGCAACACGTTCTGATGCAGAGCCTAGCGGGTGAGAAACGTGGGCGGGGCCCCTTTCAAATGAAGTTCTTCTGTACACAAGCCCTGTCATAAGTATTATATATTGATTTGGGACGGCAAAGTTAGGCAACCAATCAAACGACTACGCTAACACTTTAATGCCCAAACACTGTTCCAGGCCATACAAAACTGGAACAAATTATTCACCATTATTTCTGACCGCGGAGAGTAAGCTTGTACAAAACCATGACACCTTATTTCAGTTAGAACCTAATTAGTGTAATAATCAATCAATTAGTCAATGATTTGTTGAACCACCTACGACTGAAACTTCACTCCAGTATATCGAAAACACATTTTAAGCTTTCCTTTAAGTTTTCTGCCCACGTAAACCAACCTTTTGAGGCATCAAACCGAGCATACGATACACAGGCTGTCCCACCTGACCTTTCCCTAAGCTTAAAAGTATGCCGGAGCAGTCCAGGCGATCATGGTCAAATGCGCGATGTTGGTCATTGTATTTAACAAGCCAACCTTTTCTTGTATTCTGCTTCATCACGGACTTAGTCAAAATACGTACCAACCTTTCAAGTATCAACTTTAGTGCAATACTTCTAAAGAGTTCTAACACTATAAAAAAATTATAGTGTTAAAAAAAATGTATAATTAAGCAGCTTCGAACTTCGTGCCTGTTGCGTCATAAATATTCCTACTACCTAAAGAAAGTGAGCGAAATACGAGGAAAAAACGAAGAAGCGCACCCCACATGCCCGCTTGCCCACCACGACTGCTTGTTCTCGAACGCACCGCGCAGGCACGTACCCAGGATTTCGTTTCAGAGGGGGGGGGGGGGGGGGGCAACCTAAGGTAACTTGTCTATGCAAATGAGGGAGGCGGGTACCTTTACTGAGGCCGTCGGCGAGGCTTCACCGTAGATTTAAGTTGTATCCCACTATAGTAGCGTTTTTTGAATTAGCTCTGGAAGAATTATAGAGAAATATATCTCTGCGGGACAATCACAGTTCTTCTGGATCCCTGATTTACTGCTCTACCAAGTTAAGTGCCAAAACCGAGTCGTATTGTTATTTGGGAACTTGCGTAACGATGCGTGGCTGCCAGTCCCATACAAACGCGTAGAGTGCAGGACGCTGCGGTTCTAGGCGTACTGCGCCCACCGCAGAAGGTTCGAAAAACACCTACATAAGCACAGCAGAGAAGTGGCTACGTCAGGCGGCTGGACTGATAACCGCCGAAGCGCCATTCAAAACACACGGAATTGTTCTCCACTTCCGGCGGCGTTTTCTCTACTTCCTTTTTAAATGAAAAGATGTTGATTCATAAAAACTTTAATAAACAAAGGCTAAATTTGTTAATTTTCACTTTTCCTTCCTGTTTGGGTGTTGCCTTCGCACTATCCCTGAGTACATCGCTTAATGTCTCAACTCCTTGCGATTCTTGTTTGCAGTTGCCAATTTTGCACGAAAAGTGCTGTACAGTTAGGGAAAACCCAAAAGAGGTAACGGGTGACAGTCATATTGCTTATTGGTTTAACGGTTATTGCAAGCTTTGATGATGGGTGCCGTCTCGCATTATTTTATTTTCCATCCTTTCTAATCCATATCGCGGGTATATGGTCCAGAGGATCTGCCAGCGTTGCGGCGAGCCGTCACTCGATGAAGTAACGAAGCAAAAGGAAAAGTTAAATGCAACTGGCGTTTTTTCCAGCCGAAACTCGTTCCACGACCATACAGACCAGCTGACTACGAACCGATCCCCTTTCCTGGTCCCTGGATCCGTCTAAACAAGGAAGGTTGAGCTAACAAAGCAACAGCGATGCGCGTGACCGTTAAATAAATGGTGACAACTGAACGGATCTCGAGTTAATCGCGCGAGGCACCGAATCGACGACAAAACTGGCCTTCACACTCCAGGAGATGCCGATAACTACAGCAATCCAAAAGTAGCGAAAAAGGCAGCAAAACGTTGACCGCCGAATAGCTGTCAAGTGTCAATATTGATCTTGCGCTGCGTTAGAAATGTGTGTGAGGAGTGGTGGCGTGGGCGGGGAGGGGGGGGGAGGGGGTATGCCACCTTGCCTAAAGTTAGCGGGACACCCTGTTTGCAATACGTTGGTTATTATAGGGTTTAAGTGGCAATTTTGGCTTGTTGATGATTCATTGAAAGGAGTAGACACGCAGCGCGTTGCGCACAAGGAAAAAATAAATGTGACAGGATAACTTTGGCGCTATAGTGTGCACTGTCACTTCTTTTGTCCTGGTGTGAAAACGCTCTACACTTGTACTACTACTCGTGTGCAGTCAAACAATGTCGCTCAAGCGGCCACAGTTGACAAGCTGACTCGCGAACAGGGTTCATCAATATGAATGTGGCCCCTAATACACAGCGGCTTTTAATAAATACAGGCTACGACGACATGAAGGCAACGTTCCCGTGTGAAGCTACAAGTGAGCCACCCAGGGGACGGCACTATGTCGATACAGTGTCGGCAACGGTAGTCGACTTCCCTGAGCCTCCATCGAACAGCGATCTCCCGGATAACAGCGTTTTGGTCGACGCACTCTTCAAAGAGCTTTTCTGGGTCTTGAAGCTGCACGGCCTTCCTTTCTCTGGCTCCAGACCTGGAGAACAGGTACGTTCCTACACTGTTCGAGCGTACGGCGGTACACTGCGTCCTACAATCGCTCACTGTGGAGAATGCGTGGATCTATGAGGGATATCCGAATGTCCTTACCCTTCTCCCTTCCCGCCTTAAAATTTGTGTGCGCAGCGCCAGCGCACGTGACCTACGTAAGTACGTGGAGTACGTGAGTACGTGACGCGCTCATAAAGTCCTTGTTCCCGGCTGTTACTCCTTGTTTGCCCTGGAGACACAATAAAGTTTGAATGATTACTGGGAAGAACCTGCGAGCAGTTAAAAAAACTCATTGTAAAGAAAGCTGGCACGCATGTCTGACTCGGATCTACCCACCAACCTACAAGGTAGAAAAAATCAGAGGGGAAGGCGGATACGGCGCATCTCTCTCATACGTACGCGGTGTTCCCCGCTGCACAACCACTGAAACACTGGCAGCTACCTTTCCTGCAGTTTAATTGCGATGACAGTTATATGGACGCCCCAGGCGCAGCTCCGCCGTCATTGGCGTTGCCGTGATGATCAGTATAAAGTCAAAGCGCGATAACATCGTGGCCCCATGGCGTAAGCACAGTGTTGGAGGGAAATCGTGCGAGGGTGTATTCAGGATGATGGCTCAGTCTCGCGCGCGCAAGGGAGGAAGGCGACGAGGAAACGTGCGGTCTTCCATCGCGCGCAAGGCACCGGTGGCGAGGGGGGGGGGACGTCCTACTATGATGGTGGCAGCATATGGCGCGTCCGTGCGCGGCCGCCCGGACCCTATGTCGAGATCGATCTGCGATGGGGGACACAGTCTAGGTGCGCCGAGGGCTGACAGCTTCCCGTACGCTGTGCATAGAGTAACATAGTAAACGATAAGAGTGACCACTCGAGCCGTTTCGCGGCCGAACTCGAGGTTCGCCTGTTCCGGTAGGTGGCCCTACGGTAGGTGGCCCTTTCCCAAAGCGGTGGCTGTGGTCATAGCTTGCAGTTTGACAGGCGGCACGACCCAGAATGTGCGAAGCCCACTCAGACCCCGACGCCGGGCTCGAGACGTCACTACCCCGTAAAATACACCTAAGGATCGTTCTTGGGCTCTTCTGCCAGCGTCTGACACTAATGCTTCGTCGCCGTTTCTAGGTAAGGCCGCAGGAAGTTCTGCACGTTGTTAAAGACTTTCTATTTGTGATGTTACTGTTAGCCGCATGAACGAGTGACAATGGCATGGCGGCGTTGAAGCTATAGACAGCTGCTGCCTATTTGTGACCTTGAGTTTAATTGTGCATTCTTTTTTTTATTGTGATCGCAATTATATGGACGCACCGAACGAATATTCGCCGTCGTGGTCACCACGGGATTCCATGTATATTTAGGTATATGTACATGTCATGCCGTGCTATATGACATGCGGTATATATGCGGGTTATATTGTCACACCAATCTTTCACTGAAGTTGCTCAGACGAGGTCTTACATTCCACAAGTTCCATTCCGCAGTCCACAAACAAATGTCTTGAAACAATACACCGACAGCGCATGCTTTTCATCTTAAATCTTCGAAGACTAAAATATTAAAAGTGCGCTACAATAACAGAGCTCAAACCAGAAAATGATGTCACTTTATTGGCGCCGCTGTGCAGCACCTCCGGGCTCCGCCCAGGAAAGAGGTTCGAAATAAACCTGATACGGAAAAGTCATGGTAAAGTCTCTAAGAAGTACGTTGGCTTTAATTAATAAACATAAATGAAATCATGTGATGACAGCTTACAAACAGAGGAATCCGAACACAACAGTTCGTTTTTATTTATTCGGCTTACGTTTAATTTAATCCTTGCTGCCACTACAGCTACAAGTCTAACAGTTCGTGCAATATTCAAAAATGCTGCTATCGGATTCATTACTTTACTCTTGTCGCAAGACTGTGATATTTTTTTATCATGCGCAGCAATGAGTGGTGATGCAAGCGATAACTGCGACGTGGCAGCGTGTGAGCTGCGGGGCACGTTCGAAACTGAAGAATTTCAAAAATATAGGCAAATGAAACTGTTCGTTAAGAAATGCAGCCTATGAGCGCATGCCATTCAATGCAGAAGGATTTATGTGGATTTATGCAAGAAGGTTGCGCACAGAGGCTTCCGAAAAAGTACGATGCACCATTTTTCCATAAGAATAATGGCTATTTCTAAAGCCGAGTGCGTGCAATATTGGTATTAAGGCAATAATGCGCGCTCTCTTAACCAGTGTACCACGCTATGTGACCTCGAGCGTTTTTAGCTGTTTTGCATTGGGCTGACGATACGAGTTTTCTTGTTTGAATAGTGCATGGAATCTTAACCGTAGAAAGTTTCTTGTTTCTTAGCATTTATAACAGCGTTTCCTTGTCAGCCATTGTTGTTGATGACATAGAATAATACCACAGATAGTCGCTGTGTCAGATAAGAAAAATATTCATTACACGAAGGACCGCCTACATTCAAAATTTGAAAGCTCCAGTATTTCCTACCTTCTGCTTCTGTCATTCCATGTATTACAGGAATCTCCACTATTCCTGCCTCAACACACACTTTACAGTTAAAGGCCAGCATGTAAATTCAAGGGCAAGTTTACAAGTAAAAGAAGATGATCTCAACGTTTCGAAGACAGCAGCTGAAGATCGCCAGCACAGTCGAAGAGCCTAATTCGCTGTGATGCCAATATCTTGCAGGCGTTTAATGGGGGACTAACTGGATTGCACATTAGAGACGACGACGTTGACAGGTGCCCAATTGTTGATGCAACCATTTTATTTTGGCACGCAACCATTCACATAACTTTCCTACCTTAATTCATCCTCCTTCGAAGAAGTAGATGCAATAAAGAGCGTCATATTTGCATCTCCTAAAACAATCCCATTCTCAGCAAATGAATTGCTTGCTTGTTTGTGTAGATTTTTTTTAAATCTGGATACTTTAACAGTCTTGTGTACGTTATTAGGCTTGTGTAGCGTTTATTATCATTACGCCATTCATTTCTATGCATACTCCATTACTTGCATTTCGCAGTTTCTTCCTGTTTACATGTCTCTACCACATTCTGAATGTTGCTGCAAAAATAGCTGTCTACCATTTGTGTACTCTTGGCTTTCCAGCGAGCTGATGGACATTAAAGAAACGTGGCACACTTATTTATGATGCTCCTTTTGTAGAAGTACTGCTTGCTGGGTCAGTTGGTTCATGCTAACACTTGAGAAAACCAGCGAAAACATTTAGACGCGAAGGCAACAAAATGTCTTCTAGTCCAGCGTTGTCGTGTCTCTTCTTTATCCAATGTTTGCGCCTCAATTTTCTTGCTGGTTTTCTCAAATGCTGCTTTCGGGTTGAGTTATTTGAAGTACAATATCCCAAACCATAAACTTCTACTTTCTCATTAACAGTTGGCATGATTGTTGCGCTATGTTGCATCTTGAAATGTAACGAATAGCAATTTAAATAAAAGTAACATAAAGTTAAACAACAGCTTCGTCCGCTAATCATCGCAACATGTAAACAGTGGTGCAAGCACCTGCGTTAAATCGCTGGACGGTGCATGCAACGTTACCGGTCACATAAACAAATAAAGAAAGAAAACGACAATGAAATCGTGGGCTCCGAGACTTGGCGCTGCGTGGCAGCCATCTAGGAGGCCGCCACGCTTGCAGAAGATTAACACAGTAAGTCAGACAATCGGCTTCTATGTGCGGGATCGCAGGTTCGAAACTCATCACCGCCAAGGTCTTTCCTTTCGAAATTATTGTTTCTTTATATACTAATAGCTCTATAGCAATTCGTCTTATGTGACTGAGTGACGGGTTTCTTTGATGGATAGACACAGAAATTTTGACGGATTTAAATGATGCGCCAAGTTTGTCCCATCATGAGCGATACCGAAACCACGTCACAATGTTTCTTCAAGGATAGCAACCAGACGCGTGAGCACGCTGCCCCACAAATGCACTGGGTATGAGCCGATTTCCACTGTACGCCTTTCACACCGACCCTTTAGTCAGCAGCGTCGTAAATGCACTGTGCATGTGACGCTCTACAATGAGCCTCTCGCCCACTTGAATCACTGAGCATGTGTCACTGAGTGTGCAGTAAACGAGATTAAGCGAGGAAAGTCAGTGTGCAGTAAGCGAGGAAACAATTCTCAGCGTTCGTAGGCACAGGCGGGCCAGGCGTCTCGTCTCGGAGTCCATGCGCGTACTTCTGCGCAGTGCCACTAGATGGCACAGCGTGTTCAGGAAGAAACGCGAGAAAAGCGCTCGGTTGCCCGCATGACGCACTTCTCAGCGTTCGCGCGCACCAGCACGCCATGCGTTTCGGAAACTTCGCGCGGCGGCGCTAAATGGCGCCGAGTGTTTTTTAGGGAAGCGCGAGAGATGAGACCCGCTGTAGTACGCGCCTCCTACATAATTAGTTTAGACGGTGGCGATACGTTGTGTAGGTACATTGATTTGATGCTAACGCAATACTGTCGACAGTCATCGCGAGATGCATTATTGCTGTATTTTTTTTTTACATTTGGCCCCAATAGAGATGCGGCCACCGTGGCCAGAGTCAAATAAGCGACCCCGAGCTGTTAGCCCAGTGGCAGCAGGAGGCGATTGCCACTGGGCTAACACATCGGGTGGTGATATGAAATATACACTACAAATGTACACACACACATGTGCCGGTCTACGTGAGAGATAGACGTTGAGATGCTTAACCTCTTCCTTATGTAAAGTAATCGAAGGTTGACTCACGCACGCACTTCCACCATTATAGATATGCCATGCCTCTACCATAAGACGCGTATCTTCATTCTTGTGCCTGTACAATATCGCGCATTCATCTAACTCTTTCCCTACATTGCCAAGATTGTAACTGCACGCTGAGTTAGATGAATGCGGGATATTCTGCAGGCACAAGCGCGGTTGCAAAACCGAAATGTTAACTGAGACCACCAGCATGAGACGACGAAGGAGAGGCGAGCAGTAGCAATGTTCAGTCATGCTATAGATAACTCCCAGAGGATGTGGACGTGGGATGAAGTGACCAAAGAGATTTTGTAAATGAAGCGAACATATACGACATTTATTATGTACAATGTATCTTCTTTGGTTCTTGTTACTATTCTTCTTCCTTCTTCAAATTCGGATGATAGTGCGTTTGGATGATGCCGCTGCTTCGTGGATGATGAGCCCTGGCCGATGCGTGCTGTGCGCATCATGTGACGTAATTGAACGGTGTCACGTTTGAAAGACGTCATACGTGGGCGTGGTCGATGACGCTGCCTCCTATCGATGCGAGCCATTACCAGCCGCTATCAACCGTACTGCGGCGGCGGCAGCTGCGTATGGCGCGGTTATTTGTATTAGAAATAATACAAATTTTGGGCGCTGCACTGACACACCAGCACTGGGCTTTGGGCGCAAAATTCAAGAAAGGGAACTTTGTCCTTCATTTTCTCTTTTATTAACAGTCATTAACGCGAAATTACTGAACATAGAATTTCCAATGTATACGTTACCTGTGTTAATTGATTTAGCATTTATCCTTAGTGTCACATGAAGACTGGTAAAGTACAGGGCTTTGACAGCAGTGTAAGTAATTTTTTTCGCGAGCTTGCCTGGTTATTTCTTAATACGCCTAATATTTCAAACAAAATTGCTAAATAATCAATTCTTGCTCAGATTTTTTCCCCTATTTTGTTCCCAGAGGTCCTGCTTATTTTGCTTTAAACAAAAGCTAAAAGTTACCGCCTGCGGTGATGAGTCATTGTCCGAAGGTCAAACAGGAAAACAGCAGCTGTTTTTGCAAATTGGCTTTACATTTAAAACTCTGCTTAACTTAGAAAAGCAGCTGTGATATGTAGCGAGCTAACTGATAATATGGTCTTCGGTATGTCTTTAGAAATAGGGAGACTTGGAGGGCCAGATATGTGCCCCTTGGGATATATCGGAAGCGAAGCATTGAACACAGCCTAAGTCCTGTGAGTGATTTTACTTATCTGAATGGCTAGAAACTTACGTCAATAAAATAATGCCACTGAAAAGTTCCAGAAGGACTCGAGAAAACGCGACATTATCGTCAACGTCACTACACATTCGCTAAATTTAGCGTCGCGAAGTTATGAACAGCGATTTTCACCTTCTTTCAGTCCAGCGTAGGCGGCATCAAGAAAAGGCGAAGGCTGCTGCTCGAGCGTGCGGCAGCTTTCGCATGCCCAACAGTCTGCGCGGCATACGCGGTCCACTGCACGGCCTCCCTGTATCTGGCCCTCAAGCGCGACCAGGACACCATGATGGCTGTCGTGCCTGACGTGTCCGACCTCTGCCGGGCGCTCGTGTCCTTCCTGACAGCCGTCCACGGAGCCCTCAACGGCGCCAGGGTGTCTTCCCTGCTGCGTCACTCGGCGGCCGCCATGTTCGGGGGCCAGCCTTCGACCAGCGACCACTTCGCCAAGCCTTCCAACTGGTCGTCCATGCGCCGCATCGTGATCGCTTCGAGCGGCTTTGCATTGCTCAGCTGGTTGGTGTTCGTGGGGCTGCGTATCTCGACGCTCCGTCGCCGAGGCCCGCGAGAGTATTGCGTGTCGTACCTGTACGGCTTTGTCCCCTCTGGCGGGGATGGGTGAGGCACATTTTATCCCTGTCTCTACGTCGAAAGTTTTGTACGTTGTCAAAAGTAAACGAGGTGCAGCCTGATCAACCTCAATGCCTCGGCTTTGCCATCTCATCTCGCCCAAGCACTCTGTAGCAAGCGAGTTGCTAGGTAATGTAATGTGGGGTCAAGAAAAAGGCGAGCGTGGGCGTCAGGGGTACTCCTAGCAAACACCTGCAACCGATGCTGCAGTTGATTGAAGTGTAACAGCGCGACGTCACCCAAACACGCAAGAAAATAAATGCCTGAAGGAATTAAAAAAAACGAACGTGGTAACTCCGTGCACTTACGTTTATGAGAGCTGGTGTAATCCGCATGGGCAATAAATAGTAAGCTTTCCCATGTGTGACAAAAGAGAATTGGATATAGCAGGGGCCGCAGTAAAAAATCTTTGAGTTGATAAGGCTCGTTCGTTGCCAGTGGCCGGTAACACTCCGTAATGGTATGTCCAACGTCACGATTGTCTTGAGCTTGCTCTTACAAACAGTTCTAGCGGTGCCGAATGAGTACAGCGGAGGAATACCACCCGTTTGCTGCTATAAGTTTATTTATTCGTGGCCAGCGGACCAGCAGTTTACGTGGTGCCGGTGCTGGACGCTCTCCTGTACGGGGCTATTGTGGCGGTACCTCGCTGGAGCATCGCCCTGCACGTCTCCTTGTGCCTCTTCCTGGGCGCGATGGCCGAGCAGCTGTCCACCAGCGTCAAACTGGCCGCCGAACCACAGGGGAGATACCTCGCAGCCGCCGAGGTACTCGACACTGTAATTAAGGGACATTGTATGGACTTGCATATTACACCCTCAGCGAGAGAAAAAGAAACTCCTTCTTAGGTGTATGCCAATCTGAACAACTGATACATGATCAAAGACAGCGAAGCTGCATAAGCGAGTTCTCACATGCTGTGTCGGAAGTACCATAGAGATCTCTTTGCTGGCGTTCATTCATCGGGCGTTCATTCGATGCTTCCGGGCGCCCAATAGGGCTATTTTCGACTGTTATTTAATAGTGCCCAGGCCGTCAGTTTCCACCGACGCAGACGCAGTCACTCTTATCAGACTTTCTGCATGAATCCGGTGGAACATGACGTGGGAATGAAAACGGATTACTGGGTAAAACAAAACCCGAAAAGAATTTGTTGTTTAGTCGAGGGAGGCATACACACGCTACATATTATATTGCAATACTTTAGAATTACGTGCCAATGGAAAAGGAAAATTTGAGACTCTGACGCAGTTAAATTGCTGGCTGATACAGCGTACAACGCCTTACGCCGGCTTTGACCAGCACACAAAACACCTGCGAAACTCCCCTGAGCAGCTTCGCTCTACTACATACGACGGTAAAGCTCAGGCAAACCAGATCACAAGTTAAGCAAAGCTTTTATCCTAGCTGGGCACCTGTGGAAGATGTCCACTCTACTGTCGTTCTCTCTGTTAGCAGTCGCAGATAAGGAACCGTTTATTTGGCTGTATTTGAATTATCAACATCGCTGGATAAGCTTAGTGCTGGTGCTGCAAGTTCGTGCAAGTCCGCTTCGATGTTGGGGTTTCTTTCCCTTTGCGCCACTGCCATACCACAGTGACAATAGCAATCAGAATTACAAAACGTTCGGTCATGTAACAGGTTTTCCGTATATAAAAACAGGCCCAATTGACAGAGACTGCGTTCAGAGCTCATGCAAGAAAACAGTTATGAAAGTTAAGAACGCAAAACAATACTAGCACATCAATATAGCTGTAGACAGAAAGAACAAAACTGTAGCAGAATAAAATACAGAATTTATTAAAGGAACATCAACGTCTTAGCAATACCACTCTATTGGCTCAAACTGTGTCACCCCCTGTAAGAACGCCGTATCTTGCTATGTAAACCGCTGCGTGCCCGTTGGCATGCCGCTAAAAGAAGGCGCGCTCTTCCAGCAACGCGATGTCAAAACGAATCCCCGCGTTGCGAAGCGTCAAACGTCGAAGGGTCACTCCGGCGATTTTTTATTTTTTTGTCAGCGGATGTCAGTGAAATTCACTGGGTACGTTTCTCTACACACTTCCGTCATGCCCTCAAAAGAAGCAGGTTTGAAAATTGCGCAGAACAAATAAAATTTGTTGATTTCTTCGAGCCACATGCCTTGCCTGCTCCTTATTTACTAGCCACATTGGGTTATGGTGTAAAAAGTGGCATACGCATAGTGGGCTGGGAATGAATGGCGCAGGACAGGGTCAACAGCATCGAATATAGTTAGCAATAGTGCGCTTGTGTTTCGCGTGAGAAACTGTTGTCTCGAGAAGTTACATTATGCGCAGGCGGGCACATGATAGGTGGCAAGTCGTCTTGCCTTGTGGGATGCACGAACTTCAGCCCTCGCCAGCCGCGCACACAGCTTGAGCTGGTGCCGAACGCGTTGAGCCACGAGGTTGGGCTTGTCACAGTTACCGAGGTGTTACAGGCCTACTTGAGCGGCTGACCTGAAGGTAATTCATTAATCCGTCAGGATGAAGAAAACCACTCTTGTAGCTCAGTTTTGACCATACGGATTTAAAAGGAACTGTTATACATTTCGCACGGTGCACGAACAAAAAGCGAGAAGAAACAACACGGCGCACTATCAACATAGGCACGTTGCCGCGTTCTCGAACGCTGCCAGTCGCACTCCCCGGTACTTGTTTAAATTAAATGTTCCTACACCCATGGTTATATTTTCAGGTATTCTTATGCTGACTCATTATTTTGCTTCCGAGAGGCACTGTTTGCCTCAGATACCAAATGGGCAACATGTGGAGGCCCCTTCGATAGCGAAGCTTATTCATTTGACTGCCTCATTCAGCCTGCGCCAAAGGTACTGTCCTCAGCGTTATCGCGAGAGAATTATGCGTTCTCTAAATGAGCGATCATACGCGCAATGTCTTAATTTGTGTCTACTTTACGGAAAACATCAATTGTGTGCATGAAAAGAGCACAAAGGATGATGAGTAGGAAGTATAACAACGCGTGCTCCGGTCTCCCACTCGCTGTTTTCGTTATTTCCAAGTCGCTCACATCAACGCGACTCGGAGTGATGCGACAGTGCTTAGATGCACAAAATATGAGTGTTTCGCTACGTTGTGATATTATTTGATGTCACTGATGAACGACTTGCATGATACTAAAAGGGATCGACAAGCAGTCATTGTGCAATGCCGATGTAAATAAGTGTACCGGTGCTTCGGACACTCAACGACGTTCTTCCGGGAAATAGTGCGCCTTATAAATGGACATACAAATTCGGAAAGCAGCGATCAACAACATCTCATAGTGAGTATGTGAAACGTTTCCCTGAAAAGGGGAAAACACCTAAAAGCAAGCAGCACGTGTCAAATTAGTGGTTAGTGTTACCATGAGTTTACGTTGCATCGCGATGTGTTATGCTGGGCGCTGGCTGTCATGGCGGTGGGTCGAATGCTAATGGCGATTCATGGCTGTTTATCGGATTCGCAGCTGTTACTGTTTGACATTTCCGAATAGCTGGTGCTGCTGACATTAATCACCCGAAGACATTCCACAAATGGTCCGGAGCGGTCACGAATCTGCTGAGCGTCTACTCTGCACCGCTTTCGTTCTGCGCGCTGGCGTAACCAGCATGCCTTGAGCACTTTCCCCCCTGGTGTGCCGCTGGTGACGTTGAAGGAAGAGCTTCGCGCAACTGCGCGGTCGTTTTTCGTTTTCGTTGTTGAGATTCTTTTCGCTTATTTAGAATTAATTTCGAATTTGCGAAACAAATCTATCAGACGCATGACACCGGGTTCTTGGGAACCTAGGGATGCCATTACCTTGGCATGGTCAAAATACTACCGGAGCTTTTCTTTAATACGTTGACGGGGCTCTACACAGGTCCGGGAGCTGCGGCTACGCCATGCGTCGCTGTGCCGTGCCATCGGCCGCTGCGACGACCTCTACAATTGGCTGCTCTTCATCTGGTACGTCTCACCGGCACGCGCACGCATCTGACGCGAGTTGCAAACCCGCACCACTTAAGCTAAAGCGCACGTGCCTGACTACAGGTATGGTTTATGATATACAGAGGCCTTTTCACCGGGCTCTTAGGGACGTGCCATTGCGTGCCTCCACTCCCGTATTCTAGAACCTTCCTCCCCTCAACACTCTGCCTCGGCTCACGAAAGTGCATAGCAGCGGCACCCCTCGACAGAAGAGGTCACGGCGTTTCGTGGTCATCTACGACTCTTCTTGAGAAGTGTAGCGCCTTCATCAGTCGAAGAGCGCCGCTATCCTCCACTAGGTAGAAGGAAGGAAGAGCTTCGCATTGAGTGCCGTTTGAGAATACGGGGACCAGACTTCCTCCGTCCTGTCTGTTTGCTTTTGTATACACACATGCGCTCCATCTTTGTTCGTAGTGGTGTATTTGAAGGTTCCATACCATGGAAGGAAGAAACAGAATAGGGGAGGCTCCGAAGCCATGCTTTTGAAGCCAGAAGTTCGTCCATGTTGGTTTGGCACCGCCCTTTGTGTCTCCAATCAGCTCGCCGGGGCAGATGGCGCGAGCTCTGAACTTGCATTGTTTCGAGTCACCTGAAGTGTGCGCTTCTGACCTGCATCAAAACGAAACCTACGTAACATCTGTAACAGTGCTAGTGAAGCAGACGCGCCCATGTTTTTTTTCCGTGGCACGTTGAAGAAGACGACAAGGACCCGTGCCGTGATTACGGGAGTGGCTGTGTTGCTGGCTGACACACCCACCGACCCGAAAAACAACTTTAAAGCTCACACACTGCACTCCAAACTCACCATGTCCTACGAATGCAATGTGCTTCGAGAAATACAGGGGCCCAAAAATCCTATCTCACTTTTCGAAGGCAGTGCGTCAAAGCGAGAGCTTCACGAGCGCGGTTGCTATGGCAACGATATTGTTTGGAATGTAAGTGCCAGTGCTCCGTTGCGAAAAACAGCTCGTAACTTCTGACACACTCTCTTCAACACACCTGGGCTTGCCGGGGCCTTCCTTCCTCGATGCTCCCTACTGTCTGCAATGGCAGCGCACGGCTGCTGGTTCGGCGGAGCCATTTGATGTTTCGGTCGGTGCCCTCGACACTGAAAGAATGAGCAGCATGAAGCTTTGGCGAACATTCAGACCGCTCATAAATGTCGCATATTCATCCTCGCGATTTCATTACTCCTTGTCCAAACGGCGCGAGCACCGCCGTATATGATGTGCCCATACATGGTGCTTACCTTCTGCCACTGAATTAGATAAGGATCACAGACCTTTGCTATTCTCTTTGATAAAATTCGCCTTCTTGTGATAATTCTCGCACTACCCGGTTTATATTTGCGTGTTTGTCTCTAACCATTATCTAGCCTAGTGACCCAAGTTATATACTAGTCTGCACCTTTAGCTGTGTGCGCGTGGTCGTGAATCCGTCGTGGCCGTTCCATCGTTGTCATTCCAGCTTCGTCATCCGAGTCTCGTCGTGCTGTCGTAGTTATCGTCTTCATGCAGGCGTTGTCATCCAATTGTCGTGGTATCGTCATCGTGGTGCGCTGTCGTGTGTTGTACTATTGTCATCATTTCAGAATCGTTATCCCCATGCCGTCATGCCGCCGCTGTCATACGGGCTTTATCGTTCCACCGAAGACATTTCTTCTTTGTCATCCCATCGTCGTCTCTGTGTCTTCGTCATACAGTCGCCGTCATGCCACCATGGTCATGACCAACGAGTGTCACAGCAAAGTGGGCCAATACCAGACACACTGTGCATCGCATACAGCCGGAGGAATGGTAATTTCAGAATCACTAGCAGAGATTCTAAATAAATGTGCTTTCTTCAAGGCTACACTGCTTGAATGCTAATTGCATTAACGTCGAGAGTAATCGTGAAGTTGGTTATAGCGTGATTTTTATGCAATTAGCATAGCTTAGATGCCTCACGCACTTTCCGATATCTAAGTCAGTGCATGTCTTAACCGTCTTGTACCGAAAATTTGCTCTTTCACGTAACGGCAGGCATAAATACAGACATTTTAATTTTTGTTTATTTGCTGATCTCTTTGAGACCGCGCCGTGCGACGGCTTTTATCAGTAACGTTTCCGGTGCGATGCCATCTGATAACTTATTTTCTACCTAATATTCGGCGAATGTGCCCAGTCGCCTTAGGCTTGTCATCGCTGCGCTCCAGGCTTAGAACGTAGATGCTGTGTAGTCTAGTACTGGACTATAGAAAAGACCTAATATCCCTCGTCATATTCCTTTATGTCGTCACTCGTTACGCCGCTTCCAGCTTCGAGCATTTGTGTGTGACCGATTTAAGCTATGCTCATTGGTTGGCCTAATCTCATTACGCGAGCAATTGAGAAGAAACAAATGTGAGTCTCAGTAAGTTTAAATGAGGGGAGCGTTGTGTTTCTCTAGCATTTTCAAAACCTTGCGAGATAACTTGTTTATATTTGGTGGAAATAAGCTGCATATTGTGGGCGATTCATAGGCTAAGATCAAGTTTTGTGGTTTAATTACGCCATTTGCAATAAATTACTTATCAGGGGCGCTCTACGGCGTTATATTCGCGTTTTACAAACGTCACAGAACTTATCCCGCAGCCCTGGTCGACCTATAAAAGCCATCCAGATCAAATTTAGTGAAAAAGGTAAGAACGTAATGGAAGGTTTGTATGCGAAGGTTAATTTGTATGCATCAATCGCCCTTTGCAAAAAAAATGCCTTTATGTAGGGTTTAAACAAGAAGGAAGGGGATTAACCGAGGGGCCAGATTTTTTTTATCAGTCATATCATAAGAAGCCAACAAACACTGACACAAAGGACAACATAGGGGAAATTACTTGTGCTTAAAAAAAGAAATAAGGAAACGATAAATTAATGGAAATGAAAATGGATGAAAAAACAGCTTGCCGCAGGTGGGGACTGAGCCCACAACCTTCCCATTTCCCGTGCGATGCTCTACCAATTGAGCTACCGCGGCGCCGTTTGCCCATTCACTTTCTTGGGTATTTATGTTTCCTAGTAGAACCCTGGGAGTGTTAGCCAGCGCCACCACTCACAGACCTTGGCGGCGAACGTGGAATGTCCTTTCGGCCGCAGGCGTCACGAGAACGTGATCTTTTCGGGTGAAGGCGACTGGTCAATATACCCACACATGCTAACTGAAGGCATCAATGTTGCCGGATTCGAGACCCTCCTTATGTAATAAACGAGAAAGAAGGAGATTAAGCGAGGGGCCCATTTTTTTTTATTAGTCATATCATAAGAAGCCGACAAACACTGACACAAGGACAACACAGGGAAAATGAATTGTGCTTAATAGATGAAATAGGGTTCGGTTTGAAATTTATATACAGGCATTATCCCTTGTATAATAAGCTCTTTCGAAAAATCTCCAAGTCTCACCGAGTTTACATTTGTTGAAAATAATGTTTAATGTAATGCGCAGATAAACATAGTTCTTGAATCGGAAGCTGCACCCGCGCGGTGGCGTAGTGACTTTGGCGTTGCGGTGCGAAGCCCGACGTTGCGGGATCGAATCCCGGCCATGGCTGCCGTAGTTCGATGGAGGCGAAATGCAAAAACACTTGTGGTACCGTGCATCGGGTGCACATTAAAGAACTCTGAGTGGTTAAAATAATCCGGAGTAATCCACTACATCGTGTCATATAATCATATCATGGTTTTGTCACGTAAAACTCTAAAATTTAATTTAAATAAATTGGAAGCTATGTATATAACAACAGAGCCTTCGTTTTCTCAATATTTTCATGCGTTTTAGGCGGTCCATAGTAAGTTGTTACCAGGTTTCATAGGTAAACCAAATGAGACCGCTTGTTTAGGTTTAGGGAAATTTAAGTGCAAGTTATGACTGATGTCTACGCGATGTTCAAAGTGTATCGGTCAGTTATTAATTGCCTTTGCATTTAATTACGTATTGAGACGCTTCGGAGCGGTATAGGTGTGTTTCACGAACGATGCAGAATTTAGCCCGTTAGTCCCAGAGGAGCTATAAGTGACTTCGACATCGAACTCAAGTGAAATTGGGGGGGGGGGGGGGGGGGGGGACTTTATGACAAATAGATGAGACGGCAAATGTGCGGGAATGAATTGCAGACTTGGTGAGTAAAAAAACCCGTCGACTAGTGCTCGAAAGCGTCTCATGCGGGCAAGGCTTCGAACGTGCGAGTAATTAGCGGGAAAAGTATGAAATTGTACAGTGTAATAATCGTCAACTTAAGTTACTAATGCGAAAACATCTTGGATGAAAATTAGAGTGTGATTCCGCAAGATCTAGTAAGACTACTGTCTTTCTTTGCCCCCTTCGAACGTAATGAAAAAGCCTCCACAATTTGCTCGAATTTACTCAATATGGTAGAAAATTTGCTGTCGTTGTCGCATGAGCATGCTAGAAGGCTCAAATTGTACCTAGTCTATAGACTATAGAGTCTGTAGAGACTATAGAGTCTATAGGCTATAGACATCCTGCACCTAACATAGTGCATGTGAAAGTGCGCTGTAGGCTCATGTTTTCTGTCTCTTTCTCTCTCTTTCACGCGCCATTCCCCTCCCCACGTGTAGGGTAGCAAACTGGACTCAGTCTGGTTAACCTCCCTGCCTTTCCTCCTTCCCTTATCTCTCTCTCTCTCTCATCGTTTTTTTTTTACTTTCCTGTGCAGGTGCGGAGACACGGTACTGTGCTTCATCTTCGGCGTGCCGTGGATCATGGCACGCGCCGACGTAGACGAGCCAGCCGCCTACACCGCGGCCTCCATCGACGTCACCCTAGCCGTCGTCCTCCTCGTGGCCCTGTTAGTTGCGGCCTCAGAGCCCGGACGCTTGGCGAAGGACTCGCTGACGCCTCACGTGCTGCGCCTCGCGTGCTGCGACCAGCACGCGGGAGTCTCTGCGTCCCGCACGCAGGCCGAGGAGGTGGCCCTGAATCAGGAGCTGTTGATGCTGTCCACGGCCGTGCGAGGAGCGCGCGTGGAGATGTCGGGCTGGAACTGCTTTGACGCGCACCGCGGCAGCACCATCACCGCCATGTCTATGCTGGCCACGTACGCGGTCCTCGTCTACCAGATGCTGCACCACATCGAGTGAGGCTGCCCGCGAGCTAGGCGAAAAACACGTCGCAGACATTGCGAAGAATTACGTGACGAGGGCGCTTTTGTGCACAAAATAGTGCATAGTGATTAGTGTAATAGACAGTTCAGAACTGTCGACTCTGGCATGAGGATCATGTTCGCCATTGGTTGCAATGAGCAGTGCGCTGTAAAAAGGCCATGAGATTTTTTTGTTGTTGTCTGTGTGTCTAACTGAGAGTAGAGAGACGAATATGGCTATATACACGATAAACTGTCGCTCTTAATGGACACAATAAACTTAAATTTCCATTCCCAGTCGCTGCCTCTAAGCCTTTCCAACCGACAGCCGCAGCTGTTTTAGCATGCCTTGTCTGAGGTGAAGAAGTGCGCCGCCGCCGCTGTGTATTGACCGCTCCGAGACCCAACCTTGCTCGTGGCTATTGGCTACATCCAAATGTTGAGCCAATATCGGTCTAAACTTCTGTAAAGATAAGGGTCCCGAGTTGCCGAAAGACGCTTTTCAACACTATATATATTTCCACTCTTGAGACTCGATAAAACTAAGAAGGTAGATTGTGCTTTAATAACATGCATGGAATGCAAGTTATTACATGCAGCGTGTATGGGATACGACCACGTGCTACATCTAAACCTCACAGTGATTTCTTTCATCGATCTTGTAGAGCTCGCTCGCCTCAGTTTCTGCGGTCACCTACTTTGCTTCAGAAATCAAGCATAGACATAAGTTATTTTTCTAGTTAAGAACGTCTTAGCTCCTCCGTACTTGAATCATATCTCTAGCATTTTTCTTCTCATATAGAAGCCCAGGGCCTACAGACAGTGTTTTCACTGTCTGACGTCATCTCCTTTTCATCTATTTTCTATCTCCTTTCGAAGGCGTGGCACACGCTCGCCTTTCAAGAGAGATATACGCTCACATTGCAAAGGAGGAAATGAAATGGGAGTGTTTTCATGTGCGAATTGGCTTCTTGCTACTTCATTATTCACTACTATTCCACGTCACATGTAACATACAGTAGTGAAAAGAGACGAAAAAAGGATGAAGAGTATAGATAACGACCACATTATCCAGACTGAGGTAGACAATATGTCCGATGCAGTAATAGCACGATCAGTTGCTTCGGAGCCAGCGACGGATGATTGGCCCTCTTTGTAATTCCAGGAATAGCGAGGTTGCTGTTCGAGGCTGTCGCAGGCACCACAGGAGAGATGAAGGTTTCGCCGCTTGTACATAAGACGACGGAATAGACTCGAGATGAGCGCTAATCACTCGGGAAAAGGTTGCTTCCAGTCTCTCGGCGATTAGGGAAGCTAATTGATGGCCGGGTATTCTTGACAGATGGGGAATGTGCACTCTGAGAGAGTCGGCAACTACGTATGCCTGGATCAAATGGTCTCTCGCGATGGCAATTGTCGGTGGTGTTGAGTGCACCGAAGGAGCCCTAAGCATGTGCGTAAACTTTGTATACTCTCCACAGCGAGAATGTTGGCCTTGCATGCATTTGACAAAACTGGTAGACGGTGTAGCTGTGGAAAGGAGTCCGCACACCTTCTGGATGTTCTACGGACCTGTTTTGTCACTGCCCAAAGTTTACTCATGACATTGAAAGTGCTTCGCGGTTGTACCAGGTGTGATTCTTTCGCATGATTCTAGCCGATTTGATAAGTTTCACTTTATCTAAGCTTAGCATATTTTTACACTCAGCTGTGTCACATTCATCCTTTTACATGTCGCGTGGCTCTATTGATCCCGGCGCCGGGCTGCGGGTTCGCAGCGTTTGTTCGTGGTCTGCCTTTGCCGAGATCTACAGCCACACTCTAAAAACAGTTGCCCCCTTGGGGGTGTATATTTGTCTCACAACGATAATCGCCATCTGTCTTGCTTTCGTTTCCTTTCTTGAAAACGGTGCGCTCGTTACTTTCATGTAGAGAATGCAATGTCATGCTGATAACACGTATGTCGTTCGTGACTTGGAAGTACTGGGCTCGCAGCGTTAAAGAAAGGAAATGCGTGCAAGGCAGATGACGATTGTTGTTGTGTGGCAAATATACACCCCAAATGGTGCAACTGTTTTACGAGTGCACTTCGGAGCTCCGATACATGCTGCATGTCTGAATCTTTTTAGTGCGAAAGCAATTGCACTCCTGGCGAATTTTCCATGATGTGATGGTCCAGATAGATTTTTCTGTTTGCTGGATAAATGCTATATCATCGAAACACCAAAGCTGCACTGACCAGGTTTTATGGTCTAGAATGCTGGAGCCAACGTTTCGACAAGTGGACTTATCTTCTTCAAGGCGACGTATGCTTTCCTCGCCACCGTGGCGAGGAAAGCGGCGAGGAAAGCATACGTCGCCTTGAAGAAGACAAGTCCACTTGTCGAAACGTTGGCCCCAGCATTCACCTTGTTCACGTTTTGCTCATTCTCAGTGTTTTGGCTCTGAAAGAAAGAACATGAACATGTAATTCCTAGTGTATGGCCTTTATTTGTACTATCATAAATGAAAAAAAAAAAACACACAATTTGGCCTTGCAATCTCAATATGGCGCAATTCCGCTGGTACCTTGGCCAATACTATTTACGGATGTAATATTTCACTGGCTGACGGTTTCCCATCGGTCTCATCCAGTGTCACCTCGTGAAGCATCGTAGTGTGATGCCTACAACACCACTGACGGCGCTCATGACGCTAGTGATCTCACTTGCCTGGTAGCTGCCTGGTTACCTACCTTACACACACCAGAAGTTGCCTAGCATGCAGCTTTAAGCCGCGTCGCACCCTCATATGTTTACGACACCATCTGAGGAGTTCAAGCGCAAGATTAATGCTTGCTGTCGCTGCCAATGCTTTGCCTTTCATTGGCTGACACTTCATAGCGAACACGCCGCCGCATCACCATCGGCTTTCGGCGCCGGTGCACAATAATTGTTCAGGAACTCCTGCTGGCTTCTCTGCAGAAATCCACACGTTGCTGCGCCTCCGTAGCCCGCAACCTAAGATGTAATGTGGCTTGGGCAGCGATTGAAAATAATCTTTGAATGCACATTCTTCACACACTTTTGCTTCAATTAAAAAGTTGGAACCACCATTCAGACCCCCTTCAGCATGCCAAAGTTGTGATGGACGACCGGTCGAGTGTCATCAAAAACTGATTTGCGAATTTTGAAGGCGAAACCTTCTTTCTGCCTCTTGCTTCAACTTTGCGGTTGCTGGCTGCTGCC
This sequence comes from Dermacentor andersoni, assembly GCF_023375885.2. Classification (NCBI taxonomy): domain Eukaryota; kingdom Metazoa; phylum Arthropoda; class Arachnida; order Ixodida; family Ixodidae; genus Dermacentor; species Dermacentor andersoni. The sequence goes on along the minus strand of NC_092816.1, from coordinate 124,466,283 downwards.
GGGCACGATAGGCCGGTTCGGGTGGTGGTGCAAACCATGGCGGCCCAGTGCAGCCAGGGTCATTATTGACCTTGAACAGACGCGAGTTCCAACACTCCCCGAGTGGGGTCACATTGCGCAACGAGTGTGGAGTAGACAGAGGTTTTAAACGAAGCGTTGAACAATGCAGGAACGTGTTCAATGCGCAGCGTAGCGTGGCTTACAATGCGAACATATGTTGCTTCATAAAGGCAAAGTGGAGCAGCATTGAGTGGTGGCGATGAGCACCAAGCATAGCCGTGAGCATTTCGCCCAGAAACGCGAAACGCAACAGCTTCGATGCGTAGTGAAGAATGTGTGGGAACACGAGTTCACGCTTGCTCGTAAACGCGAAGCCAGGCGGCCTCGACACGCAGTGATGAGACACGAGCGGAACGAGACAGTGTTGTTTCAGTGGTTCCGGACGAGTTTTGTTAGGTATTTAGTGTATGAAGTAGACTTTGGTTTTTTGTTGAAGCTGTCTAATGCGTTGCTGCACCACGCTTTTACGTGGAGTGAGGTGTTTCCCAGTGAAAACGTGACCAATGCGCTCGTGTGGTATACCGCGCCCACAAACGGAGGGGTGTGTAGGGTGGTCAGAACGTCGTGCATTTTATCCTGAATTTGATTATGGAAGGATGTACGGCTCTCCCTAGGCGCCAAGCGAATTTTTTTACCGTTCGTACAACGCACTCGTAGCGCTTCTGAGCACTCGCGTATGCTATTTTTTGCAAATTGTAATTAACCCACATATTTCGAACTTGTTTTACACAGCATGTGTAAGATGTCACTGAAAGGGACACTAAAGGCAAATATTAAGTCAAGCTAAAGTGATAGATTAGTGCTCGAGAATATCTGAGGCGTCAATATTATCGCGAACAGAGCCTTAATAATCGAGAAATTGAGGTTAATGCATGTCATGATTAGAGACTCCCCAGGACATTCAAGCACTTGCCCGATGACAAAAGCACTCCTTAGTTAAATTATGCCACTAGTGGTCAACCACTCGTTGCACAAAACATCCTCGTATTGTATTATAAGAGGAACTAAAATGCTACTTGTCCAGATCTATTTCATGTTTAGACAAAAGAACTAATTGAAATTACCCTTGACAACGACACGGGTGGTCGAACGGTTTCGTTTTCTCTAGACTGCGCGCCGCCCGCGCTTTCGCGTTTCACTAGTCATCGCGTAGTGCTGCGCCGGTTCTGCTGGCTCGCGAAACTCGCACAAACGGCAAGTAGCAGAGAACTCAAGTTCCATGTGATGTCACGAGATGCCCGAACCATCTACACTACTTGGCCAAACAGCAGCTGCAGCGGAGAATCCACCGCTCTGTCTTTATCTGTCTTGGCTCGGTACCGCCGTCTGTGGGACGCTGTTTCACTCACCGACGGCAGCAAAGGGCGACGATGGCGTATGCAACGTCACCACTCCCCCGGTTGGTTGGCAGGAGATTTAAAGTTCGACAAAGGTATTCGGACCCTTCAGATGCAATTTTCTCGTAAACTAAGTTATTTCTTGGCAAAAACGAGCGTTGCGATGTTTCTGGAATGGTATTTAAACAGTCCACGCCGACTTAGTATTAGCCTTTAATGTCCCTTTAAAGAACTATACACCCTGTACTTTTCTAGATTGAACGAGGACACCAGGGAGAATAAGTATGAAGCTCATATAATGCAAGACAAAAGCACAGGAAAATGAAGCGTTCAGTAATAATTTCGAACGGTCCTAATTAGGACAGACCCGTTAATAATTCAGCAGGTATTGCACTTAGCATGCCCTAAATTTTCACTAAAAGAAAGCCCAGTCTGGAGTAGTGTTCACACGGAACACTGGGAGACATAGCGGACAAAAGCCACTTAACACTCCTGAGTCCTTGTTAAAACGTTTTCCCCAGACATAAGCGTCGTGCCACACTTAAGTAACTTAGCAAACCAAATTTTTACAGGCTTTTCTTTACTTGGGCTAAATTTGATCTCGGTGGCATTGGTACTTATTCTGTGGCCGCAGGCTATATCCTGCGTCATTCGTAAAACACACCTATAATGCCTCAAAGTGCTCGCACACATAATTTATTGCAAATGCCATAGTTAATTCACACAATTTGATCAGTGCTTACACACCACCCACAAGTCACCCCTTATGTTACCCACATATAAACAACGTCGCTCGTATACTTCAACAAGGACGCAGGGTAACTGTAATGTTAACCTCACATAACGTGTGAAAAAATAGGGGAATACGAGCGTTCGTCATTTATATTATATACTACTAAATAAGCAGTAAACATTGAAATTTCACGCCACATTATTCTAAAACGCCAGTTCAAGTTCAATAATATGAACAAGTTGTAATGTATTGTTTTTGGACTCGGCAAACTCTGGGGATGAGGACCGCGGTATAACGATTTAAAGCACTTGGTTGGATAATTTTTTTTAGGAAGGCAATAACTACGGTCTATTTCACAGGCAAATGGAGAAGGCTGCGGTACCTCCGCATTTCACTCTGAAGAGAGCCATCCGCTTCTGAAGTGCATGGAACATAGCTCCCATGTTTTTCTTTCTTTTTAATACGAATCTCTTTGTTCGAAGTAAATTTTGTCTTTCTCATTACATATCATCAGGCATTTTCTGAATTTAAGGTCGCTTGAAAATATTTTTTACATATGTGGCGCCACCTACCTTTTCAAATTTTGGAACAAGCAACTTGGGCAGACGGATTAAGGGGTTGGGGCACGAAATACGTTTCCAGAATGTCTGAATTGCGGCACCGCTTCTTTCTTGTGTTCTTCTTCTTTTTTTTTTTTGAGCAAACGATAGCTCTCATTTTGGCCCGCCGTGCCAAACACACGGGCATACGTGGCGCGTGCTTTGTTTGGAAACATGATTCTGGAATGTCCGCAGTATGGCTTTTTAGACGCAGCTTTTAGGCGCCCTTTCCTGCGGCGAACACCTGCGTCGTGCCTCATAACCGAGCGAACGAGCACAACAAAAGATAAGAGCAAACGCGGAGCGCAGCGGGGTACGAAAAAGCAACGAGAGCGAAGGCAGCGTCACCCACGCGCTGCCTCTCGCGATCTCTCGATCAGCGAGGCAGTCGCGCCTCACTTCGCTCCGTTTGCAACGTGCCGCGCGAGACACATTGTGAGCACCAGCCAATATATCGCGAAATAAAAGAACCTCTACAGCTTCTCTCATTCCCGCATTGGGAGCATCGTAATCGCCGGTGAATTCTTCTTTCTTCTCGTTTTAAGCAGACCACGCTCCCACTGTAGAGAGCGGTCTGCCGCGGCGCGGGCGAAGTGATACAATGCGATTAGTCACGTGGCTTTCTAGCGCTATACTATTGAGACGCAGCGCCTGCAGCCTTCCCCGCTTGCCAAGTTACGGTGGAACGGAGTTTACATCACAATATTTAAGCTTTGCCCACAGATCTACCATAAGATATTCCTTGTAATCCTAAATTGTCAATATTGTGGCATGTCGACTTCTTTCAGGTCATTGCGCGAACTGCTTTGGCGGTTCGTGAAATACGTGTATTAAGATCTGGAACGTTTATAGAAATATTTTCTTCATCAGGCTTTAATCAACATACCCTGTTTATGCTTTCTGTACTGGTCACTCATAACCTCTCGCATGTTTTCTCTGTATATCAAATTACTGCCAATTTTTGTCCTCTTAGGGCAACCGGGAAACTTTACAAGCGTTTCATCTAACGGCTCTAAAGAATCAGAAAATGAGAGTTTGGAAATTTTTATTTAGCCCCTAGTTGGCCAAGACACTACAAAATATGCCTCCAAATCACCCCTAACGTGTTTCGTATTTGCCTGAAATATAAATTTGTCAGTTCTCTCCTTTCTTTAGGACACTTTGAGAGAGCGAGAGAGCAAGGACAGAAAAGGCAGGGAGGTCAACCAGAGGAGCACATGGTTTGCTGCCCTACACTGGGGGTGAGGGAAAGAGGAATAGAAAGAAGACAAAAGGGGGAGAGTAAGCACTGAGTGTGTGTGGGAAGGACACTATACACTGACTGACCTGTGCTCGCAATGGCGAGAATAGCGTGGCGTATGGCAGTGGCTCGCGACGCCATGTGGCCTGAGGACACTTCGAAAACAGGCATATAACAAGCGCGTGTAATCGCAGTACCAGGTTTGTTGTAAAAAACATCACCAAAAAGTCTGAACCCACAGTTTCTTGAGGCTATCTTTACCTGTGGAACACAGGCGGGTAGCATTTGTGGCGACACCACTGTCTGATATTACGGTAAAGGTGGTAGCGAGTCAGCAAGCGGAAGTGATCAGGCTGGACCTTCACACGGAAACCGTGTTTAGGCAGAAGCTGCTGGAAGGATTTGGTGACTACTGTTCCTGACATGGCAACTGGGCGGCAAAGGCACAAAGGAAATGAGTAATAAAGGATCTTCCAAGCAGTAGCTCGGAGCTACAGGCGAAGCGCAACAACTGTTACCCCGCTCGACAACGCTTATGACTTCTTCTTTATTGAATTGCTATAGTCACCTTAGCATATCTCGAAGCAAAATGGGGAAACAGCATCCTCCCGTTACGGAGGAAGCAAGGTGCTATTCGCGACTCGAAGTTGTGGCTCACCACCTAGGAGCCCCGACAAGAATCAGCCGATCCGTGTTAAGGCTTGAAGCAAAAGATTTTCTTCTATCACGGCATGCGCTTAATGCCTCGTAGTTCTCAAATCATCGTGATGCCGCAAGCCCGAAAAATAAAATAAAGAAAGAGAGAATGTCGAAAGATTTTCACTGTGTATCATTATGCATGTCACCGCCGTGGAAAAACAACGGCATATGATTTCCTCGCTTACCGAAAGAAGCAGATGACGCGCCATCGGATAGCAGCATGCATAAAAACTTTTGCGTTTGAAAAAGGTGACTGGCGCTATATGACGGTTTGATCAAAACACTTCCACTCAAGACAACTTCTTTCTTCCTGGCGAGTAGAACAAATGTTCCGTGTTATAAGTTTGAAATATCTTGCTGGCGTTTCATACCTCTGAGCGTACTTTCCTCAAGGTGGGTGCCTTAATAAACTATAATAATGTACGCTTAAGATTCATTACATTTACTTAGTTTAGTTTTCTGCCCCGACATTATTGTTACTAATCCTTTAACCAGCAGGAATGACCTCGCTGATAGACTTTTGTCCGCCGGCACGCTAGTAGGAACGATAACTAGCTAGGAAGTTCTAAATACTATTACACATGTCAGACCGCGAGACGACGTGTTGTTTTGACAAGCTTTAATTTGGCGGTGTAAGCAGAAGGTGCTGTTTTCTCATTCAACAAGGTGAATGGTCAGCCTACCTGCTCGCAAAAATTCAGAAGCAACTGCAAACAGCGCTCCTTCCAGCATTGTAGCATTCGACCTGCGCACAGCAGCGCTAATTTGCCTTCAGACACTGTGCACAAAGTTAAATTCCAAGACAACTGGTCACGCATTTACACAAATACAAATGGCGTTGCTCTGAAAAGAATCTGTAGCGATTTAGCGGTAAATGTGAGAGAAATGCGTCAGCATTACGTGGCACCTCTTTGAGGTAACGGATCCATGGTTTGAATCGCGTCCATCGGAATGCAATGTATTGTTCAGGAGCTCATTCGGCACAAGTCGTGCCTTTTCGAGGAGCGAAGTGCAACTAACGGTGGCCCGGAGCGCAGGCCACCGTCACTTGTAATATACACGGTGGTCGTATTTAAGTTTTCCAGAATTTTCAAATATTGCCTATGATAGATAACATAACATAGTACATGCCTTTGAGTTGGATAATTCTGAGAGGCGGGTAATGCTATCAAGGAAAATCAAAGCACATGCGCAACTAATTTACTGAAATGTACTAATTTTATTAATTAATTACCTTACGGCACATGCCACAACTGACGAATTGTAGCCGGGGAGTTTACAATACGAATCCATTTGAAAAGAATTTCCAGGATTATACAAGATTCGAAGAAGTATAATTTCCCAAAGTGTGGCAAACATAGAAGGGCGTTCCAGTTACGTTCGTGCTTCAATGCATAAAAGAGCGTTTTCTTCATAAAGTAAGTGGAAAATAGTGAATTCTGACACAAGTTTGGTTGCGAATATCTCCAAACTGCTGCCGTTCTGGAAGTTCATTACAAGCGGAAACGCCTTGCAACTTCTCCGGCCGCATTTCTTGCAATATGTGCCGCAACGAAGTTAATTAGTGCTTTTTAAATAATTTGAACGCTTGTTTTGACTTCTCGAGAAAGCAAGATCCGCTTCTCTGAGTAATTTAGCTGAATGACTATAACTACGTTATCTGCAACAGATGGTTTTTGACGATTCTGGAACTCTTAAAAGTAATCACCTTGTATGCATGCATACACATATACCCGCTCATGTAATCTCACCGATCCTCCCTCTGTTTGTAGCACGTGCTTCACACAGAATCCCTTTTTTCCACTTTGATGCTCCTAATGCTAACGGAGTAAAAAAGCCTCGATAAATTTTGGAAGTATTTTAGAAAAAAATACAGAGCCCTTCCACTAGGTCAAGATAGAAGACCAGCAAAACTGTTTAGCGCACGACACAGAGGTGACCTAGAATGCTGAACAAAGGTACGTATATATTTATTGTCCCAATGTGTGGTCATCATGGCGAGATAGGTGCGCACACTCATTGGCGTATAACCTCTGTGAAATAAGCCAGTCACGTAAGACAATGAATGGCTCATGCCCCCTTAACCAATGGCTCATACACCCGTAAACCTGGCCTCCTCATTACGACAACATAAGAGAAGTAAAACTCTACGCTGGAATGATGAGTGGCAATGGAGCCAGCTGCGACGACGCTCGAGCCATTGCTCAGGATGACAGTTTTTTTGCACATCGGAGCCAGCTGTGGAAGAAGACGACAACGGCGACGAACGCGCGAGCAGTGGCACTCAAAAGTTTTAGCGATCTTTTTGAAAAAGTTATACAAAACATTTTTTTTCATAAACATTTGTCTCACCCTTGTGCCTGGGACCTCTTTGGGTCCCACGTCTGATAAGGGTAGTTCAAGGGCGCGTTCCAGGTCCCCGAACCCACAGGAGTATCTGCCATTGAGCTTGGACCCTTTTTTCGCTTTGAGAGCGATCGGCCCACATGATAATTTGTTTTTGCCAACACCTCGGGGACACGTTCTTTTCCAGATCCTAGCCATAGACAGCTTCGCTGTAAAGCGCAAATTGGTTACGTTGATTGGTATTCGTTACTCAAATTCTGTAGTTTCGCGAGCGATTGGGAATCCTTACGGACGGTGAGTGCCTGCTGTGTTCCCAAACCCGGATCGTGCCTCGAGCACTCCGCACTGCGATCACGAACAATTGCCAGTCATAGGACGCAGACGACTTTGTAACAAGGATCAAAGTAAAGAGAAAGCACCACTCCGATTCACAAACGGCACTTTTATTTGTTTGTATCCGAAGACACATTGACTAGGTAGTTTTACAGAGTTAGCTTCATACGGTTAGTGCTGAATATGTGTATTTAAGTTCTGAAAGCATGACAGATGTTACTGTCCATATATTGGACGAAGTTATGCGATAAATTGCAACATAAGTCGAAGCGCAGAGTTCGATACGAATGTAGGAAAGAGCCCCCCATCTTATCTATAGCTGCAGATGCAATGCCATAAACGAGTGTTTGGACCTTTCGGACAGACCCACTAGGTGTTTGGGCTTTCAATATTTGACCTCCGTGTCGCTTGAAACGTTCCTTGTCTTTAAATATATATCATGCGGCTAGCCTGGCAGGCAGGACGTTTCCTCACGCAGCGCGACTATTTTCGCGCTGTCCTTGCTGAAGTCCTTGAGACCAACCAACGATAGGTGATCGGCAGCAAGGACTCTTTGGGCTTCAAAGAAACTCCTTGATTCGACGCTACAATCGAGCAAATTGAGCAAAGTGCAAAGGGAAAAAGCCACCGCGTCCAGGGATATCATAGTCATCTTTGTTTATTTGGAGAGTGTTGCCAGCACAAGTAACGGATTCTGCAATTTCATATACCGTGGGTCATTCATAATTATTTTTCCAGACTGGCGTTCACTTCCCAATATACCGCACTCGATTTGCCAGCAGTTCTACACTGAAATATCAGTGAAACAAATTCATTAGAACTATTTTGGCATCGATCATATTTATTACCGCAGTGATGCTTACAATAGGAACATATAAGCACGTACTGAAATGATCGCGGTGTTACGCTAACAGTATAAAAATTTTGTTAGACTTCTTTGTGCATTGGTTCTTTACGACTGTTACTTGCATTGAAACATTAGGCGACCTCACCACATATTGCTGAAATAAGAACGGTATTTGTCCAAACTGACTTACTTAGTGTAGACTGAATTGTAGGAGTACGTTTTGTTAACCTCTTCTAGTAGATTATTTTTCATTATTATTCCCTTTTGTACACATTGGGATATTTCTTTCGTTCGGAAATTTGTAGCTCACTTCATTGCGCAATGAATTTGCATTTGAGAGTATATGAAATAAGGAATATTAAAAATATTTACAGCACCATTTGTCTAACAATGAATGTCGATGTAATGCGAACAGCATAGATGATATGAACCGACACACCATATAACCAACGCCGAAGCGTGTCATGGGTGCCGGGCTCCTCTCTCGCCCTTTTCATTGGACACGCTGCGCCGTCTGGCAGCACCACCGCGAAGTCCGCATGTGGTGCCGTGCGGGCGTTTCACCGAGCGTATATATCTAGACAAAAGATTGTCTTTTATATAAAATGGGTTCGATTGCGCCCAGCCCGGGATAATTTTAAAATATCTTTTTAAACGTCGAAGAGCAGCGCATGCCCAGTGGCCCAAGTGGGTGTCTGAGAGGTTCATTAGGGGGCGGCCCATACCTAATGCCACATACTCTAATTACTTAATTACCGAATTACTAACCCACCGCCTTAATTACTTTCAAAGGTGGTGGGTTCGACTCCTACCAAAGGTCTAGGGTTCGACAACGATCAAATCAAATCTGATCAAATCAAACCAAATTAATTGAGCATCACACGGATGTCTAGGCGTACAGACTAAAGGCCTATGCAGTGGCTTGACTAGGGGCCTGGATTTTGCGGACAGAATATTTTAAAAAGTAAAAAAAAATGATGTGGGTTCAACTACCACCAAAGGCCGCGGGTTCGAGGGCCTGATTAACTATATCTTAGTAACTTGTGCCTCAATTAACTTCCCCTTAAATACCACCAAGAGTGGTGGGTTGCCTTAACTCTATTTTGTTTAACTATGCCTGAATTAACTTCGCCATCATTAATAGCAATGGTCGTGGGTTTGACTCCCACAAATGGCCGCTGTGCGACTTCCTCAAAGGTGGAGGGCTCGTAGCCTTCATTAACACCAAAGTTCGTGGGTTCAACTCCCCCCAAAGGACGAGTATTCGTAGCCTTTTTGTACCTTTCGTGTGGTCGACGCGATCTTGCTGAAGGAATTCGAAGGTCGACTGACTGATGAGGCATATTAGGCTTTCGCCTTAATATTATAACAATTCCTAAATGATGACCATGGTTTAACGACGCCAGCATGACGAAAACAACATGATGACACTGGAATGATGATGAGTGCATGAGGACTATGGTGTGAATACGACAGTATTACTACAACCGGATGGCGAAACTGTAATGACAATTGCACGACCACGGCCAAATGACAACAGATGCATCATAGCGATGGTCTGATGATGACGTAATGGCGACCATTGGCATAAAAACGGCGGCCTACTCACGACTGAATGACACTAGCTTTATTACGGTAGAATTACCGTAATAATTCCCGAAGAAGGAATGACTTCGGTGGATTACCGAAGGCGGTTATAGCGAACACGACATGACGACAACGGGATGACGACGACTGTGTGATAATGATGGCGTGACGAGGGTCAGATGGCGTAGTTAGAATGACGATGACGGCACAGCCGCGATGACATCATGCCAACAACATGTCAACGAATCCGTGACGACGACTGTATGACGACGACGCAATGACTGCGAGCGCGTGAGAACAGTATGATAACAACGCGATGATGACAATGGCATGATAACGGCTGTTTCACGAGGCCTGCATGACGACGATGGCATGGCGAGGGTCGGTGGATGAAGCTCGGGTGAGGACAATAAAACGATCAAGACGGCATCATGACGGAGGTGCGACAACACAAGAATATGTGTAACGACTGCCTGGCAACAATGGGGTGAGGAGGATGGCATGAAGAGAGTCGAATGATAAAGCTTGAATGACGACGTTGCAAGGAACGCGACGACATCCTGAGCTCGAGCCTATAGCTAGTGGCCCAAGCTATCAGACAACTTGGGCCATGGGGTCAGCGTAGAAGGCTTGAAGACGACAGCATGACGAGGTACAGCGAGGGTCAGGTCACGAATCGTAAATGACGACGATGCAACGACCACGACGGCATCCCTACCACGAGCGCATAGCTAGTTCCTCAAGCTGGTCGACATCTTGGTCCACTGCGTCGGCTTAAGAGGCTGACAGATAGGCAGATAGATAGTGGCAAATGCATGAAGTATCCTAAGATTTCTAATCACATTCTTAACGAAGCCAGAAATCGCTCAAAGGTAAGGAAAGCGACGACGAGAAACGCGAAAACAGAAAGTAAAAGCTTTGACAATTTCAGCTGCTCGTCAATGCGTGACAGATCGCGTACAGTGATGGGCACACTTTAATGCCCACGAAAAAAAAGAAAAGACGGTCACAGCAATAAGTGAAAAATTGTCCGGAGCCTTTGGTGCAGATATTGTGAATAAGCGAGTCCCTAAGCTCCGCAGATGTCAACAAAGTAAACGAAGCTTAACTTACGAGGAAACCTTAATGATTCGCAAGTAATCAATAACCCATGGACGAAGCTAATGGCTCTAGAATGTAGAGATAAATGAGATGCGAAAGGCAGGGAGGCTTATCGGAAAACAGTAATTCAGTTTACTATCCTGCACTCTGGAAGGGTAATTACAGACATAAAGAGAAAAAAATATGCACACACACACACACACACACACACACACACACACACACACACACACACACACACACACACACACACACACACACACACACACACACACACACACACACACACACACACACACACACACACACACACACACGCACGCACGCACGCACGCACGCACGCACGCACGCACGCACGCACGCACGCACGCACGCACGCACGCACGCACGCACGCACACACATGCAAATGTAATGGTGCTTTTTGGTTACAGACACTGTACAAAGCAGTGTATTCACGCGATACGCGCATTTCTTTCGAGCCCAGTATGGTGAACTTGTAATTCCATGCCACGCTAAGGGACATTACATTATATACTTAATTTGTTTCCCCAGGAGTCCCATATTTATGCGTATGTAAATGATCTTGTTATTGTGGATTATGAACGAAAATATCAAATCTACGCAGATGACACTACCGCTCTTTTTTGTCGAACAATATTGCAAGCGCAATTTCAACCGCAAATTCTGTCCTTGCTGAAATAGATAGGTGCTCACAGGACAATGGTTTAAAATTAATATTTGTAAAACCAAAGCTATTTTATTTAAAGCCAATAATAAACGTCTGAACTTAGAGGCCGACATATTACTAAACTCCTCAAGAATAGAGCTACTCCGGTCTGCGAAAACGCTAGCTGTGTTTTTTGACAGCCATGTGTCATAGATTGATCATATAGACTTCCTTGAAGGAAAAGTTGCGCAAGTCGCTGGAATACTCTTACACTTAAAACCACTGCCATGTAAAGTCAAACATGCTTTCTTCCTGAGTCACATACGCTACTGCTGTCTGGTATAGAGTACAACCTCTGCTGCCAACATAAACTGATTATTCCTGCTTCAAAAAAAAAAGGTAATCCGTACCATCTGTAATGCTCCGGCAGATGCTCATACTGCAACTCTCCTCAATGAGTTGAAATTACGCTGCACTTTCTGTTAGACGTCAGGATGCCGTTAGCCTATCTTAGAGACGACAAACAAAACCAGTCATACATTACGTCCTTAATGCAGTTAATTTGAAACAGAATGGAATAGCATCCATGGTTACCAGACCACTGGTGTGGGCCACATCCTCGCACTAACCATGCTTTTCAAATGTTAGATCATCGCTTACAGCGCCTGTTAAACATACACCAGCGTAATAACATTGATGTCACCTCTTGTCCTGTTTCGCATTTCTATGAGTTCTTCAGCGGTACTTGATTATGACTGAATTTGTTGTTTCAGTCTTTTCGATGCTTTTGTTGGTCATGCATAAATTATGGATTTCTTGACTATTATGCTTTGTAGTGTTTCCTTATATTGCATTTCTTTTTGGTGGCACAAGTATAAGCCAACACTGTATTGGATTATATTGTGTTGTTTCTGTCGTCGGTCCCGAATTCGTGCCTGTACCTGCCATTGCTACCCTCAGACTTGGCTTTAAGGCCCGTCAAGTTGCTGTGTACAACTTTTTACTTAAATGCCCCACATAACGTAGGCTTATAGGAATAATGACAATTCAATTAAAGAAAAGCCAATATTATTGATTATCAATATCAGAATTCGTACGCCTCCATGGAATCCTTGAAAACCTATCAGTTTGAAAAAAAGTGAACTTCCTTGCAATACATGCGCTCTATTAATTCCTTGAAAACTTCGGTTGGTGGCGACCTTTGAATATTAACTTCAGGAAATCTACATAAGGGCTATGCTATCGCCATTGTCTATCGGCAAACAGTCCTAAGTACTGTCTTTAGAGAGTGTTCTTAAACGATCACAATGTGGTTTGTCGACAGTCACAAACGACAGTTTTTTTTTTAAATCTCCCTCGGCATCATGGAGCTAAGCAAAGCCAGATCAAGCGACCAAGTCGTGCCACAATTTGATTTCTTCGCTAGTTCGTTCACACCGCAGCCAGCATGGCTCCATTATCGAGCGCTAGCTTCTAGAAACGCCTCGAGGAAAGCAAGTTTCAGCCACTCAGCTTTAATCCATATATGCCTGAACTTGGGGAAATTAAGAAAAGTGATTTATTTTCCCGTAATAATTGCTTCTGGTACCTCAGAAAGTAGAATCAACCTCTTATTCAAAAAAAAAATTTTTCGAACTGCGTTTTTGTAGCCGTCCTACATATAGGACACTAGGCACATATACTACTCCTTTGAGTGGTACAATTTGAAACATTTCACATGGACTCCGATGTCGCATTTTTCACAACGTGTTGTGGTCTTCTCATGGCAATGAGCACACCTTGTTTGCTTCTCTTGAGGAATCACTGTGTGGTCAATGCGGTCAAATCGGCTTTGGGCTTCCAGTAAAGATTGCCGGCTTTTTCCACGCAATGGCTTGGTGCCATAACTCTTCATATACGACACCGCTATCGTCCTTCGAAATGTGAGGAGCTCTGTTTTGGTCGTTCCAATTCTGTACAACTGGAATGCATTATTCACACATGCATCAACCAGATATGTCAGGAGTGAAGAATACCACTTCTTTCCTCGAATGGCTGTGCGGTACTTTGAAATATTTTGGTCTTGTCTGTCAACTCCTCCCATGTTGCCATTATAGCTCGAAATCAAGAACGGCTGCTCCACCGTGACTTTGGACTTGTTTTCTCTCGAATATCTTTTCACTATTTGTGTTGGCTCGACCCCGTGAGCATTTGAGACGACGGTCACTGTGCTGTTGTCCTTCCAGCGACATACAATAATTTCAGATTCAGCGTCGACTTTGTAATCGTAGAAGCCTCGATTCTTGCTTTTCATTTCTTTCTGTGTCAGGATGGGACAGTTTTCTATTCGGTTATCCCGCACGGTGCCTGTGCACTTGACACCCATTGACGAAAGCATTCTAACAAGTTTGAGACTTGAAAAGAAGTTGTCAAAGAACACATGAAAACAGTAATCAAGCCTTTCTTTCAACCTGGACACCATTTCTGTAACAGATCCTCCTAGACCAAGCTTGTTTTTATCATCCACATTGACGCTATACCTCCCTTGGTAGGGCTCAACAGAAAGCAAATAGCCCAATGGGGTGCAAATGCACCACAATTTATAGCCAAATCGGATTGGTTTCCCTTTCATAAACTGCTTGCATCCATGCTTTCCGAAGTACTCGCACATGCTTTCATCAATGCTGAAGCAGTCTAGTAATGGAGCATACAACAGAAACCGTTCATTCAAGAGCCTAAACAGTGGTCGCAGTTTTGTGAATTTGTCTTCTTGTACTAGGTTGTTGTTGTCAGCCACATGTAGGTTGGTGAAAATGGCTTCAAGTCGGTCCCGCCTCATAGAGTTCGCGACGAGTTCATTATGAGAATCACGTGAGTTTTCCCACAACATGCGACGCCTTGGAACCGGCACATAGCCACTGAGAAGCAGAATGCCGAGAAAACATCTCATCTCACCTGCGTTCACGTTCAACAACCGATTCTTCTGTTGTGCATAGGTGTTGGTGTTTGCAACAAGCAGGTTGATGACTTCATCATCGAAAAATTTTTCAAATGCCTCTACTGGAGTTAGCGGTGCTCCTTCAGCGGAGTCTGAATCACACGAGTGGCGAGTTGGGAAACTCGCGTTCAAATCGCGTTTATCCCACTTGACACGTCGTTTCTGTTGCTTAGCTGGTGGCTCCTGGTCGTTCTCGTCCTCACTTGACTCCGGAACAAGTGTCCAGAACTTCAGCACGAAGAGTGCTCCCCGGCAGATGGTCCATGCTGGTGCATTCTTCATCACCGCTTTCTTCATCTGTCACTGCCGCCGCGTGATTTTCGGGCGGAAGAATGGCCACCGTAGACGGTACAGCTTCCCCAGCGTCAATCTGGTTTAGAATGTCGTTGAGCGTTTGCGGATCTCTTCTGCGGTAAAATGCACTGCAGGGAATCTTCTGACTGAAATTGGAAAAAAAAAAGTTTCTGCCATACGTCCATATGTATTTTACTATGCTACTTCAACGCTACGCGCGCGACGCATCGCGCGTTCCAGAGTGACACAACAGCGACCCCCGATCTGCCTAGCGTCCTACATATAGGACACCGCTGTTTGACAGATCGTAAACAAAAAAATTTTGCCTATACCACATTGACATTGTTTTCACAGCATATTCAATTACTCAGGAATAACTGACAAAAATCTCGAAAACATAAAAAATCATTTCAATTTATATTACTTACATTTTCTTTCTCGGCATGGCGTTCGTCGAAGCTCACGCGGAACGCCGATTTTGAAACTGCAAGCACGTGGCGAGCTGTGCTCCCACGCTAACCAAGACTTGCACGCGAGAAGGCCATAGCCTCAGAAACACCCCCTAGGGGGCGCTAGCTTTTTGACAAAAAAAAATTTTCGAGTTATTTGAAAAATTTCAGTGTCCTACATATAGGACACTAGGCATATATGGGTTAACACGAGTATTTTTGGCTAAAGTTGGACACAGCTAACCATCATGTCAGAAGGTTAGTGACATCCTTACAACGCCAAAGCCAAGTTATAAAAGCGACCTGTAGAGCTTCAAACGTGTGTCCTGCTAAGCAGCTGCCAAGCTGCAAGAGACTGCAGCTAAAGAAAGGAAAACCTCGCCGTTCGACAAACTTAAGATGCTTAAATTGTCCTTGAATTTGGAGTGAAAGGTTGAACCTCGCAATAATGAAATTTTGTTTTACTTGAACCCCATCCGAATGCTTCAAGTCACGCAAGGTAACCATTACTGACCAGATGAAAGTTACGAAGAACTTGTGTGTTCATAAAAACTCCATTAGCAAAAACTCATTAGGCAATACTGGGTAAGGGATATTTATTTGCACGTGCGCATAATATATTTCAAGCAGTGGATGATAACTATATATTGTTGAGAGCCAGGATTGTTCTGCTCCTTTTATATTACCCCGCGGTTGAACAGACTCCCGGTTCCCTCTATCCACTTTAAATAACATAATAGTTCTGCGGAAACCGGCAATGTGGAGAGAAGTAATTAATAAAGAGAAAATGAGGCATTTACCCAAACGTAGCAAATAGCTACAAAGAAAACCCATACGGGTTCCTCGAAATAAAAGGCCTCTTAGTTGAGGAAAAATTCGTGCCGAGCCGCTTTCAATGCTCGGTAACGCAGCCAAAACATGCTGCGTAAGCCGCAGCGAGATATTAACATTGTCGGACTTCAAGAACTCACCGGTGAACGCCAGCAATATATTCCTTTGTACGCGTTCTTCTCCAAAGCGTACGGTAACACGCCTCAACACCTACTTCAACTTCATGTGATTGCGAACTGAAGAGTTTATGAAATACGGCTTTACTTCAGCTCTGTGAGCATATCAACTGGTCAGAATCAGGATGAGTACGGTGACCATGTCGAAGTCTCTACGAAGCCACTAATGTAGATCATAACTGCGAGTCGGCTTAGTTGGAACAGATTCATTTTTAAACAAGCTTTTTTTTTTGCGTGAGACAAAAAAAAAAAAGGACAAAGTCCTTTCTTGGTCCCTCTTTGTGTTGCACCAAAAAAAGTTTGTTGCAAAATGCAGATCACTGATGATGCTGAGCGCAAGCGTAGGCTTTTTTATCCGGCGGGTCGAATTAAACAAGATGCCGAAAAAAACATAAAAACACGCCGCTGATTTATTTGCCAGTATTTGCCTGATTCTAACACGCCCCACAGTCAAACGAGCGCCTGCTTTCTGTGTGCCCAAAGTAGAAAATTAACGTGGACATACCCATAAGCGTCTTAATGAAAGTAGAAATCTAACGCGCGCTTTATCTTTCAGCAAGAATAGGCAGGGGTCTTATACGCGTTTCAACATGACTGCTGGTTTCCTAAAGTGAGCTTCGCCGCAATGCAGCACTGTTAGGCGGCAAAGCACACAAAAGCCCTGTAAACGTAAATTTTAGGCAAATTGTCACGGGAAAAAAGACAAGATAGCGTTAAAATTGGGTAAATACCGCAATCAGACATTGTCAGATATGGTTATAGCTTGAAAATTTTCTTAGTTCGATACGGAAATAGGCATTTTTGACAGGAGATGAAGACGTGCTCATTGCATTCACTCTTCCCTGATCTCCACGACAGGGACATAAGCCACAACATAAGCCATAGGGGTCAGTCAGGCACGTGTGTGTTGATTAATCACCTTTCCATTATCCGGAGAAGGTCAATTTTACGATCGCAATAACAGAAGTTTGAGCTTGTAGAAATGCATGAGCGCTGGGCCTTCGTTCGAAATCGAATTAAACGAAAAATAATATTAAACGGAGTCAAATTAGCGGAAGTCGGCTGTATTTGGTTCATCGTAATAGCTATTTCATGGTAATGTGCAGTGTGCTGCGAACACTGCATGTGCCTGCACAGGCTCCTCTAAAACAAGCATTTTAGACGCTGCATAGTCGTGCCTGAGAGCGGTCAGGATCCTGGAAAGTAAAAAAATAAATAAATAATAATTCACAGGGTCCCTTATGTTATCCCTAAGGCGACTTGAAGGTGAACGCCCAAGTCGATTACTCATCGTCTTAATTCGCTTAGCCTTTCCCCTTAATTTGTTTAGTGCAGTTCGTTTAGTCATCCCCCTGAATTCCAAAGGTCGAAGATTGAACGCCTACCTAAGGTCGTGGGTTCGAGTGCCTTGATTAACGCTATCTTAATTAAGTGTTTCTTAATTAACTCGGCTTTCATTAATACCAAAGGTCGTGGCTTTGACTCTGATAAATGGTCCTGGTTCGACTCCTACCAAAGGTCGAGGGTTCGTAGCCTGTTTGTACCTTCCGGGTCGTTGACGCGTTTTTGCTCAAGGACTTTTGCTCAAGGACATAAGGTTTTCGGCTTAATAAGTAATCAAATAAAAAATAAACAAATCGATAAAAGAATAAGGCAGCGTCACCCATAAGGTGAAAAGGGCGTTTCTATGTAGCCTCGCTGCCCACGCTAGTCAGTAATAGGAGGGACATTTAGGGGACTGAAACTTTGTGATAACTTGTCATTGATATATGCCGCTGCTGTGAGGACCAGAGACTGTTGCAGTACTGCAAGCCCTATCTATATGGGTGCTGGTCGTCCCGTGTAAACGTGTAATGCCAAATTTTGCGCTCGGCCAGTGCCCCGAAAGATCTTGGGGACGGAGACAGCCTGCGGGCATTTCAAACGGACCTTTTTGTGCGTTATTGCAAGGATCAGAGGCTTTGACAGCCTCTGCGAATTGTGCGCGGCATTCTTCCCCTTCAAAGGGTTGAGTCGACCCCCTATAGAGGTAAAAGACTTCACTGTTGCATAGGGCCTGACACACACACACAGCGTAATAATTATTCCAGGAAAGTTGAGTTCACCACAAAGGCAGTGGTTCCGACACTCGATTGAGGAGTAACACATTCTCCGTAAAACCTGCCTCAAAGGCGCGTCATGGGATTTCCACAATACATGAGTCTAGTGACCACTGACAGCATTCTCATGTGGTTGTTCCGGGAGAGGAGTTCGCCATATGGAGGGACTAAGTTTGGTTCATTTCGTCAAATTTGTTTGAGCAGGGGGTCGTGTGACAATCAGAAAGGTAATAGGCCCTGTGGCGCTGAGAAAAGGTACCAACTTATCATATATGCGACGCGCAGATAGTCCTGAAAATGAGTCTTAAAAACCCACCATTTTAAAAGTGGGGTCATTCGTTTGCGATGTCTGATGTATTACAGTGTGTGTGCAATGGACCAATATAAACATGTGCAACTTGGTAACCCAACCAAACAAGTAACTTAATGAAGTGACGTTTTCCTCATCAGCACGAAACCACAAATCTTATTAGCAGCTGTGGAGAGCGTGTTTACGGCGACACCAGAATGCGAAAGCACAGTGCATAGCGCTTTAGTTCGACATTACACAAATTTAGCTTGCCCAAGATTTTCTAGAGCTAATACCACGACGGCGTCTTTTATAGCCCCGTGTGTGGCTGGAACAATAAGCGGATCAATCATTGACATCGGAGCCTCTTGAATGAGACAGAGCACTGCTGTTAGCATCAAGCGTAATTTTTTGAAACTGCAGGAAGAGGTGGTGTGGTTCAACATAGTTTTATCGGCATTCGAGACCTTAATTTTGCAAGCCAGGTGAGCTGGCTCCATTCAGCGCCCAACCAAATATACATAATTGTCTGGTTTCAGCTTCCATTAGCGATGGAAGCGACTGCTAGCGATGATAAGGCGGTAATAGCAGGCAGAGCGTGGTGATGTGCTGCTTATGGTTCAGCGAAAAATACCTCTCTCTCTCTATGGCATGCACGGAACATCTGGAAGTGATACCGGCTTGATACTATGGCCCCTGTAATAGCGTTCACGCCCAGGAAAAAGCAGTATTGTTTTTTAAACCTATCTAGCTGTATCCTGGTTTTCGTGAACGGAGAGAAGTTGCGCGCAGCAGTCGGTTGACAAGTTCTTATTGGGAACTTGTGGCATGGAAACAAACATTGAATGCACATAAAAAGTACCCCACTATATCAACATTAGCTTGCCCGTTTCTTGCGCGTTTGGTGGGCTAATAACGGGTCATGGCTGCGCCGGCTTGAATAATGGCCTTCAGTGTTTCTGGCAGAGACACGTAGAGAGCCTCGACGAAGGCTGTATAACTTTGAAGGCGTTTCCACTCTTCTTGAAAAGCTTCCCACAGTTTATCAGTGGTCGCCAAGTTCAAAGAAAGCGTGGAAAGGGTGGCCTTCATATCTGCCCAAGCACGCTATATTATGTTGAGGTCCGCACCCACCACGCACCATTCAAGGGGCATTACCCCTCGTTTATCTAAAAGATGTGTCACGACCTTTGCTGTATGCAAAGGAGAGAGCTCCTGTCGGAATAGATAGTACCCATCCTGGTTTGCACCATTCAATGCACGTGGGATCATCTCGTGCTCGAACAATGTGCAATACGTAGCACTCGTAAATCTCCCAGGGATTATTACAAGGGAACTTAGGCCGCCAAGCGAAATAGCCGCCCACACGTTTACTGACGGGTGTCCGCATGCGGCCTCCTCTTTGTCGTTCTGCGGACAGAAGTGTGTGTTCTCCATGCGCCCTACTTTTGTTCTGCTGGTCTCAGCAGCTCGAGAAAGTAGATTTGTCGGAGAAGATGACATGTTTCCAATCAGCCACCCTCTAGCTGCGGTGATCGACAGCGAACTTCAAGCGAGCAGTTTTGTTGGCAGCAGTGAGAAGAGGTTTCTGAGCGGCGATGCGACTTCGGAGTGCGGCTTCTCTTAACCTTCGCCGTACCGTGCTGTCACTTACATATGCCAGGTCAAGAACACATCGCACGTGCGAAGGACTTGTGCGAAGGTTGTTCCAAAAGTTATCTCCGTTGACCAAAAACAGTGGCATAAAGACGTGTGTGTGGACATGTTAGAACACATTGCAAACGAGCCAAATTTGTTGGAATCTGTTGTAACATGCGATGAGACATGTATTTTTACCTATGACCCAGAAAGTAAGCGCCAGTCAATGCAGTGGAAGTCTTCAGAACCCCGAAGATTCAAAAAAGCACGCGTGTCAAAATCAATATCCCAGGCAATGTTAATTGCCTTCTCCGACATTAATGGAATCGTAATGATTGAGTGGGTTCCCAGTGGTCAGACTGTTAATCAACACTACTACATTGAAGTACTAAACAGACTTCGTGAAAAAATTAGGAAAAAAAGGTCACAGTTGTGGAGTGATTGATGGCTGTTGCACCAGGACAATGCACCCCCTCACACGGCCCTATCTGTCAAGCAAATTCTGACCAGCAAAAACATTACTGTGATGAGGCATCCTCCTTCTTCACCTGATTTGGCTCCCTGTGACATTGTTTTATTTCCTAAAGTTAAATCTTGCTTAAAGGGAACCCATTTGACCTCAGTTGAAGAGGTACAGGCCAAAACGAAGAATCTCCTGAAGGGCCTTCCAAAAACCTCGTTCCAGAACTGTTACCAGCAATGGTGGCACCGAATGCAAAATTGTGTGAATGCTGAAGGGGACTACTTTGAAGGTGATAACGTCACAGAGAACTGATTCAGTAAGTACAGTAAGTTATTGAACCAGTCTCGTTTGTTTTGTGTCACACCTCGTATGCTTCAACTATACAGGACGCTCTTCCTAGGATACTTGAGATATGGCACACCAGTGCTGTCCGGCGCTAACAAAACTAACATCCATGTCCTACAGAGCATTCAAGGTCAAGCTCTTCGAACATGTCTGGGGCTGCCTCGCAATGCTTTCAGCCGTAGCTACAATTGCCACTGCGAGAGACCACCCAATAACGACCTATATAGCTATCGATGCACTCCAGGCGCATGTTTGCCATATATCCAGAGTCCCTGACCACCATCTCGCTCGCTTGCCTGAGAAAAGACCCAAGACAGCGTTCTCCAGATCAATTGCGGCGAACCAGCACTCTTTGCCATTGAGGCACTCATCCGCAAAAAGAACGCCATACCCTCTGTGGTACTTGAAAAGCCTCCTGTGTATCTTGGTGTTCCAGGAATTGTAAAGAAGGCTAGCCTGACCACCGCGGCTCTCAAGCACATCACATTGGAACCTTTCCAACTTTTGCATTGTTCATAGGCTAACCGAATCCATGTTTACACGGACGGTTCCGTCTCGGAAAATTCGACGGGTGCCATTGTAATACCATCTCAATCGGTCGTCGTCAAGTTTAAGACTTCACACGTAACGACATCTACCGGTTCCGAACCGGCCGCTCTCCGCGCTGCTGTCGAATACATTGAAAAAGAACCACCCAGCAAATGGGCAATATTTTGTTATTCGAAAGCTGCCCTCCAGAGCTTGCGAGGTTTACGACGTGGCAATTATGAACAGTTGGTGTCACAAATCAACGAAACTTGCCACTACGCTTCTGAACGAGGACATGATTCTATCTTTCAGTGGCTGCCAGGACATTGTGGCGTGGTTGGTAATCACCTCGCCGATGACGCTGCCCGACGTGCCCAAGATGGCGCACCGACACTCCTATACCTTTATCGAGAGTAGACGCTGCAAGAGAGCTTCGCAATCTCGCTCATACCATCACGTTAAGTTACTGGCATACACCACAGAACTATAAGTGTCGTTTATACAGCCTCGACCCATCACTGAAACTTAAATGACCATCAAACCTTTCATGACGTGATGCAACACTGCCGTGTCGGCGGTCGGCAGGAGTAGCATTCACGAACTCCTACAGCTATCGTATTGGAATGGCGGATTCACCAATGTGCCCTAAGTGCAAGTGTGAAAAGACCATCAGTCATCTTCTGTGCCACAGTTCTCGATTTGACAATCAACGTCAGACTCTCCAGTGTGCCTTGACTAGACTGGATGACAGGCCATTTACGGAAGCAAGGATCTTGGGCGCCTGGCCTCACAGTTCATTAGCCCAGAAAGCAGTTGAGCGCTTTTTCACAACCTGAAGGCAACAGACTTGAGTGTCAGACTATAGACATCCTACATCTTAGTGCATGTGAAAGTGCGGTATATACTCATGTTTTTTTTCTCTCTCTCTCTCGTTCACGCCTCATTCTCCTCCTCACCTGTAAGGTAGAAAACTAGAATTAGTCTGGTTAACCTCCCTGCGTTTCTTTCTTCCCTTCTCTCTCTCTCTCTCTCTCTTTCACACACACACACACACACACATTAAGGATTACCGTAATCGTCGGTGATTTTTTTTTCCTGGGACTTGCAGAAGACACTCTTACTTTGACCAACGAAATCCTCAAAAATAAATCATCCATATGCAACTTCCTGAGAGACAAAACACTCAAAAATAAACCGTCCATATGGAATTTCCTGGCATTATCGTCCTAAGTGCCTTTTGCTCTCGAGCCATACCAGCACCTGATCATTCCATTAGTCAACAGCTGGGAAAGCGTACTCAGTCCCCGGGTTTACCTGTTTGAGCACTTGCTTTGATTAGACTGCTGCGTGGCACACCTTCGGCCGCTGTACTGTAGTTGTCACCAAATTCAAAAAGAATTACCAAAACTGCCTCGCTTGTTACAGCTTGTCTCGCAAATGAAGTGATCGGTTGCGTTTAATTAGTTACTGAAAGATGTCATTGAATCACAGTGAGGGTTACGAAATACACAAAGTCATTTTAAACTACAAGATTACGTGAAAATGTAACTGATTAGAAGTATTTAATATCATGTAAACTGTTACGTACGAGTCTCCTCGAAAGTTACTTTATTCATAGCAGACAGGTTCGAGTCATAGAGAAGTCATGCGCAAAGATACAGGGTGTGTCGGCGAGCACTTTCAAAACTTTTTAAGATTCCCTGTGGCAGATAGCACAATTCTACTCCATGAGGTGGTCTACGCGACGAGGTGGACATCAAGCACAAAAATATATGTCTATAATTGACCAAACATCAAAAAATGTACTAATTAAGCTTCAACTAAGCATCTCGTGGCACATATCGCAATAAAAAATTCTAGCGGGTGAGAGTGGAAGGAATTTCCACATGAAAAGAATACTGTGGCTGACACTATTTACGAGATATGCGCCGTGAAACTTCCGGTGAAAATGCATTGTCATTCCACTTACTTTCTTAACAAAACATCGTATTATGCATTGAAGCACAAAAGTACACGCAATACCAATGCATTTATCCGCAAAGTTTAGAAATTAATATCTCGGAGCTGGTGTCATCCTGAGGATTCGTTCTATGCGGATCCGCCTTGCGAACTCTCCGACTAAAATTTGTAAATTACAATGTGTGGCATCAGCGAAAAACTTAATTATTGATATTTGGTAAGTAGCCGACTATGGATTTCAATATTTATGTAAGCAATGTCCGGCTCTTCGAGTGTACCAAACTATAAGATATAATTGTGATACTTACCGAAGGCAATTGTTTCTTTTTTAATTTGAAAGTGTTCGCTTTAACACCCGGTGTTTGAGCGTCGAAATAATGTCACACAAAATAAATTATGGTAATGCTTGCCTACTCTAACGTAAAAAGAAAAAAAAAACATCCGCACTTATTATGAGTTGTGAACGCGAAAGCATTATATCCATGTGAACGCCGCTGAGCGGTCCTTCGAGTTTGAACTCCTCGCGCGCAAGCGAGCGCGTTGCGACGCTAGGGCAACGCCTCCTAGATAGAACAGGGCTGCAGCACTTCAATCCGTGACGTCATGCTACGTTGCCCGACGGCCATAGAATCTAACGGGGACGCTCCCGACTAAGCCGCGGTGAGTTTGGCATCACCGCCTTCCTTACGTTGGGCTTGGCAGTGGAAATGTGGGTCCAAGTAGCGTGACGCCATAAAGAAAAGTGCAGAGGCCTGCTATTAGGTTCAGCCCAGTGGGCAAGACACTCGGCTTCTGAGCGTGATATCGTAGGTTCTAAACTCACTACCGGCAACGTATTTCCTGTCGAATTTGTTCTGCTTTTTTATAATTAAATCATTTATTTATAGCGATTACGAAGGCGCGGTTAGAACGCAGGCGAGAGCACACGCGGGCAAGGAACGAGGGTGTCGTGGTGTCGCAGCGATGCCTTCTCCCCTAAAGCCCCTAGATTCCTTACCCTTCCTTCATGCAAGAGGAGTACCCTTCCGCCCACTCTGCTCCGTCGAGGTGCCCTCGTGAGGTGCCGTAGCAGCTAATGGTAAATTAGGTGCCGCTTTTCGCTTGTTCAGATGATAGACGCCGGATTTTCTGCCTGAATGAACCATTTGATGCTCTCGCATCAAAAAAAAAAAATAATTTATATTCTGTGCAGCGCTGAGCCATAGACGTATCGCTCACGCAAATTGCGTGTTCAGGATTAGTGTACTGTGCCTCTATTAACCTCTGTGGCAAACCATCTTTTGCTTCTGCCGAGTAAGCGGATCTTAGAAAGAAGACTTACACATGTGGCAACCAGAGCGCATAGGCAATGTGCAGCACTCTTATCCTTGACAAAAAGCTCATGCTCCCTGGCACTTCGTTACGACAGCGGCTTGTTTGGTTAAACTAGCGGTCATTAAACCTGAACTTTTCACGTACGCAAACCTGGTCAGATTTATTTACACAGTTTCGTAGTTTGTTGTATTAGTTGCTGTATATAAGGGAACTTGGTATTGTTTGGCCATATTCTAAAATTTATGACAGTTTCGCAAGCCAGAACCTTAACGTAGACAGGGGCATGTCGTAGGCTTGTTTTAAGGAATAAACGCTTATGTACGCTTGAAGTAGTGCAATATTAAGCAATGTTATAATTAGAAAATTGCAGTCGTAATTTTTACTTTTTTGCTTTATTGTTACAAGTGCGGTGGCTCAGTATTTTGAAAGCGCCACAAAAACTATCCATGCGTTCTTTTAATGCGATCCTTACTAAACGCGCCTCAATTACACCACGATCGACTTCCTGACAAATAGAATATACGTTGTGTTGATCAGGACCACTCTTTGCGTCTCGAAAATCGAAGGTAGTGACCACGTGGGATCACAAATCACTGATATGCTCCGTCAGTCATCTTTGTCTGACTCGCGAGTCGGTGAAGTGGTCGGAAGCCGGACCATGGTCGCACTGCCTAATGCTGGGTGTGCGCTACAACATTAATGTTTGGAGGTGCATCTAGTGCTGCATTGCCGCTAATCTGGCAGCGTATGATGCACTTAAATGGCCTGCACTTGTTTACGTGTGCTCGTTTTAGATGAAACCGCAGCCATTGTCCCTCGTTGGAACCCATTTGGAACCCCATATGTTTATAAACACAGCAACGCTAATAATATGGAAGAAAGAAATAAACGTTGAAATGAAAGGGGTATTAAAATAAAAATGTTACAAGTGCACGAATTCTTTGTACAATGACGCTTTATCAGTGTTACGTCTGTTGTAGAAAAGGTCAATATTTGCATAAATGCCAGAAACAACAAAGGTGTTTCCCCAAAGTGGATAGATTTCTCGTGGCACTGAAGGCTGGATTGTAGCACTGCATTTTTGTGAGGTCCTCACGAGTCTTCTCTTATTGCGCAGCTAGTCATACCTTTTGCCAATGTTGTTCGATAATTTGTAACTCACTCCTTGTACAATGCATTTGAGTTTGCGGGCATATGGAATAAACATGATACAAGGATGCTACGAGCTGAACGAAACCACGAATTGCTCAAAAAAGAAACAAGGGCGCGACTGGAAAGCGCGAGAAGAGGAAGTAAACACCGAACGAATTCTACTCCTCTTGAATATGGCACTTCGATTTCGTACAATGGTCGGAAGGATCCGGTGCCTACGGGCACCATGATTTCAGGAATGAGTGAAAACTTTCAGCGAAAATTTTCCCGCGGGTATTGTAAAATCGCTTGCAAAAACTCGCCTGTGGAAGGTAAGGAAGGTAAACTACTAAGGAAGCCTTAATGACTCGTGCACCCAGATAAGCGATGACATGGCTGATATTTCGAGAACCTAATGATACCCTCTAGATACACACAACGCCCGAAACGTGTTATTCATCCAAAATGAGCAATTTTTTTCAAGCCAAATATAGCCTAATTGACCTTGGGCGCAATGCTCAATCACATTGGCTCTGAAATCGGCTTCCACCGCAGCGGCCGTGTGTTTGCGGGAGAAAACTCAGTGGCAGTATAGATTATCAATATAGAAATTTGTTTTACTTGAACAAACACCAATTGTTTGGAGACATGCGAAGCAACCATTATTGAACATACAAGAGTTAGAGCTATTCATAAAGTCCGCATGAGAACAAACGTTGTGTACCCCTTCGTGAGAGATCGTTATTTGCTTAAATTATGCGCATAATAAATTTGAAGCCCAGGGGGTAGAAATATATGTCGCCGAGATCCAAACGTTTTCTGCTCCATTTGTTCAACTTCGTAGTGAACTGCGAGATCACATTGCACCCCTTCCCTGCTCGGTAACGCAACCCAGACATTGCGCGTGAGCCGCACTTGAATTAACATTTTAGAGTTTCAGGCACACACCGACCAATGCAGGAACGTACTCCGTGACACCACGTAATCATAAAGCGTACGGTAAGCTAGCCACAATATGTACTATAAGTTTCTGTGATTCTGCGCTACAGAATCCATTATATTAAGTCTTTATTTCAGTCGTGCAAGCATATAAGCTAGTTTGACTCATGAAGAGTAGGGGGACCACGTCGAAGCCACGACGAAGCCACTAACTTAGGTTCCTCCTGACGCTGAGCGCAAGCGTAGACTTGCTTTTTTGCACGAAACAGAATCATCAGACTGCACTTAGTAGTCCTAGTTCCTGCGCGACGCTATGAATAGAGCCATTAGTGCGACGCATATTGCACCATGCAGCCAGGAATTGCGGGTTAGACTACTATGCGGTTCGAAGCTGCGAGTTAGCCGCGCCGTGGCAATATTCGATATTCGCACAGTTCGTGAGATCTGCGTTTTCTCAGGAAAGCTAAATAGAAAATACAAGAGGGCGACAAAGATGACACAGAAGGGTTGTCGGCACAGCTCCGGTGAGCGACCAATGTGATTATCGCACTGTTGTGTCTTTATTTGTTTCTTTTATCAGCAGCAGCAATGGACTGGCAACGTCGCTTAGAAGCAGCCAACCCAATTCAAACCGAGTGGATAGTTCGAAAGGACGGTGGTCACGTGACCGACATTCTCAAGCCCATGATGCGCACCCTGTGGATTGTCGGCCTCCTGCCTCGGGTGCCTCACAGAGTTCAGGCCAGAGGCGCGAGAAGTCGCTTTTCGGAAGACGGCAGGGGGATTCCAAAGGAGCCTTTGCGTAGAAAATTTCTAAGGGGAACGCCGATGCTGCTCGTTGTGTTCGGCTACCTTCTTCACTTCTCCGCGGCCACCGTCTACAATGTTACGCGCGATGGAGGATTCTTCGGGTTTTTCGCCAACTGCGGCTACGTGCTTCGTAACGTCTTTGCTGGCATAACACTCGTCCACTTCTTGACGACACAAGATGAGATGCTAAGACTTCTGGAAGACAGTCGACATCTCCGGCAGTTTCTGGCGGCCTCGAAAGCACGACAGGTGGGAGGTTTCTACGTGTGCATGTTATTTCTGCTAAAAATATATTGAGTGAGTCTTTCATCAGACCTATCCGATGCGAAAATTAACAGACTGAGCCAGGCCTCTTTTGCAGTTTCTAATAGCAACAAAGACCCGTGCAAACGCGTTTTTTCTTGTTCCTCGCTGCTAAACTGCGTACCACGGCCACAAGGTACTTGGGGAGCGTGTAGTTAACAATTATGCATATCCCACGCACTGTGAGAATCGATGTAAGAGAAAGTTTTTGTGCTCGTTACTTTTATTGGCGATATTTAGCGTTGATGTTGGCGGTGAAAGCGTAATTTCTCTAACGTCTAGCCTAACACGAGATTGGTGAGTTGATGTTAAACGTTACCTTGGTTGCACCACTGCTGTTTGTCTGCGTAATACACAGAATACACAGGGAGACCTGTTTGCTTGAGTCGCTGTTGTGCGCCATATTTTATAACCTCTGAGAAGGTTGAGCATTGTCATTATCTCACATCGCACATCGCATCGTGGCAGAAGCATTAAAGTTGAATTGGGTTATGGGGCTGTACGTGCCAAAACCACACTCGGGTTATGTGGCCCACCCTAGTGCCGGTCTCCGGATTAATTAGGACACCGTGAGCTTCTTTCACGTGTCCCAGAATGTAAGCGCACGTGCTTTTTCTATTTCGCCCCCGTCGAAACGCGGATACCGCGGTTGGGATCGATTCCGTGGCCTCTAGCAATGCTATGGCCGCAAACCAGCGAGGCGAGCACAGATGTGTTGATTTGACGGTCGACCGCTTCCGCAGTGTCGCCTGAACGCTGCAGGGTGCTTTAATTAATGTGGCTCTGCCTCTGAACGCTCTGAGTAATTTGTCCGCTTGACATATTTCCATTGTGTTTATTTTTCAGCAACAGGAGGAATGTACTGAGCCGTACCTTGAACTTCATCATTATCATCATTATCAGTCTATTTTATGTCCACTGCAGGACGAAGGCCCCTCCCAGCGATCTCCAGTTACCCCTGTCCTGCGCCAACCGATTTCATGCTAGCGCCATCGAATTTCTTAATTTCATCACCCCACCTAGTCTTCTGCCGTCCTAGACTGCGCGTCCCTTCTCTTGGCACCCATTCTGTAGTCCTACTCGTCCACTGGTTATCAAACCTACACATTACATGACCTGCCCAGCTCAATTTGTTTCTTAATGTCAATTAGCATATCGGCTATCCCTACCTGCTCTCGGATCTACACGGCTCTTTTCCTGTCTCTTAACGTTACGCCTAACATTCTTCGGTCCATCACGGTTTGCGCGGTCCTTAACTTGTTTTCCAGCTTTATTGTCAGTCTCCAAATTTCTGCCCCGTATGTCAGCACCGGTAGAATGATTTGATTGTACACCTTCCTTCTGAATGATAATGGTAAGCTTCCAATCAGGATCTGACATTGTCTGCCCAATGCGCTCCAACCCATTCTTGTTCTTCTGTAAATTCCTTTCTTATGGCCAGGGTCCCCTGCGAGTAATTGACCTAGGTAATCGTACTCCTTCACAGACTCTAGATGCTGACTGGCGATCCTGAACTCTTCTTCAGTTGCCTGGCTATTCATCATTATCTTTGTCCTCTGCATATTGTAACGATCTTAATAAAACAACGGTATTTATTAAGGACGAACTTGTGCCCACAAATAAAAGTCACTGCGGTCGTGAAGAAACTCGCGGCAGTCGCGTTCTCAAACTGGGCTCGAACCGCCTTCTTTCTTCTCACGTGACACCTCATGCGCGTGGCGCATGCGAGCCGGGTCCAAGAGAGAGAGAGAGAGAATAAACTTTTTATTCGGTGAATGAAGCTTTGGAGAGGCGTCCTCATTCCAGGATGCCTTGAGCTCGGGCCGCGTCCTGGGCCCTCGCAATCAGCCGTTGCTGATCCTCGAGGTCGGAGCTGGCCAAGGCTCTCTCCCAAAGCTCGTTAGTGGGGTAAGGGTCCGGAGGATTTAATGGAGCCGCTCTGCAACCCCCTACTATGTGCCTGAGGGACCCGGGCTCTGCGCAGAAGCGGCATTGCGGAGAGAATTTTGTAGGGTCTATGAGGTGATTTCTGGTTGGGTGGGGGAATGTATTAACCTGTAGAGCTCGGAGGCATCGCTCCTGCTCTCTAGGTAGTGACTTGTGTGGGGGTGCGTATGTTCTGCGGGTGAGCTTGTAGTGTTGTGTGATGTCTTGGTAAGAGACTAGAGGGTGCATGCGCTCGGGTTCAGATTCCTCGGCTTCGGCTCGGTGGGTCAGATCTCGAGCCACGTGGTTGGCGACCTCGTTGCCAGGAATGCCTTGATGAGCTGGCGCCCAGATGATCATGACTGATCTCGTTGGTGGCTTTTGATTGATGATCCAGAGCGTAGTGGTATGAATTCTGCCGCTAGCAAAGTTGCGGCACGCCTGTTGGGAGTCGGTCACTATGACTTCAACCTCTGTTTGGGAGAGCGCGAGGGCTATGGCCGCTTCCGGGTCCAACCGACTACCCGTGCCACAAAGATCGCTGCCTGTTGCTGAACAACACCACGGCACGACGTGCACAGTGTCCAATACGAAGGGCGCGCAACTTGAGTGTGACCGAGTTGTCGCGGCATTACCCCCCTTCCTACCGCATCGGCCCGATGCGTGAGAGGAAGTATGGGTTGCTGTGGGCTCTCACGTTGTTTTTGTTCATGACCTTTCCTGGTAGGGTTTCATGCGGACAACATGCACAACTTCAGTAGAGTTGAGCCGTCTTGGGCTCTCGTGTCCAGCGGATTTCACTTCGTGAGTGACGTCGTTTATACGACGAAGTATTTCGTATGGGCCGAAGTATCGGCACAGAAGCTTTTCAGAGAGTCCACGGCGTCGCACTGAGGTCCATACCCACACCTTGTCACCGGGCTAATAATGAGCTTCACTATGGCGCTGGTTGAACCGGCTGGAGTCGATGCGTTGTTGGCGGCGTATTCGGTACCTTGCTATCTGTCATGCCTCCTCGGCTCGTTGCAAGAAATCATCGAGGTCAGATGAGTTATTGTTTTCTTCATCTAAGGGCAACATAGCTTCCAAAGTTGTGGTTACTGCTCGGCCGAATACAAGTTCAAACGGGGCGACTCGTGTTGTGTCTTGAACAGCCGTATTGTATGCGAAGGTGATGTACGGCGAAATTTCGTCCCACAGCCTATTTTCAGCGTCGACATACATCGAAAGCATGTCAGTCAGTGTTCTGTTGAGGCGTTCAGTTAAACCGTTTGTCTGAGGGTGGTACGCCGTAGTTCTCCTGTGATCAGTATGCGTCATTTGCAACAAGCATTTCATTAGGTCCGCAGTAAAGGACGTTCCACGATCGGTAATAACAACTGTGCAAGCACCATGCCTGAGCACGATATTGTAGACAAAGAATTTTGCAACTTTGACAGCCGTTGCACTGTACAGGGAATCAGTTCCTGCGTAACGGGTCAGATAGTCCGTGGCCACAACTATCCACTTTTTTCCTAAAGATGATGTTGGGAATGGTCCAAGGAGGTCCATACCGACTTGTTGGAATGGGGCTTTTGGTGGCTCTATTGGCTGGAGGAGGCCTGCCGGTTTTACGGATGGAGTCTTGCGCCTTTGATACTCGCGACAAGTCTTGACATAGTGCTGCACTTATGTTAATAACTTGGGCCAGTAGTTTTTCAGACGAATCCTGGCGAATGTACGGCTCACGCCCATGTGTCCAGATGTCGGTGCATTGTGACATGCATGCAAAATTTCTTCTCGCATAGATGTGGGTACGACAAGTAAAAACTTCTTCTCGCTGTTCTCGAAGTTTCTCTTTTAGAGGACACTTCATCGCAGACAGAACGAGGATAGCCCTCTAGAGAAAATACGCGAGAGTTGAACGTCGAGTCCCTCCAGGCGCTGTATAAGTGGAACTAATTCCGGGTCATCTCGTTGTTCTTGAGCCATTCGTGACGCGTCAACAATGCTAAGGAACGCGAAACCCTCCTCTTCTGACACAGTTGTCTCGACGGGTGCGCGTGACAAGCAGTCGGCATCGCTGTGTTTGATACGACAGTAGTGTTATACTCTTGAAGCCTAAGGCTCCATCTTGCTAGTCGTCCGGATGGATCCTTGAGATTCGCCAGCCAGCAAAGCGAATGGTGATCCCTGACTGCTATGAATGGTCTACCATACAGGTAGGGCCGAAATTTACATATTGCCCAAATGACTGCAAGACACTCTTTCTCGGTTGCTGAGTAGTTTACCTCTGCTTTCGAGAGCTTACGGCTGGCATAAGCTATTACTTTCTCCTGGCCGTTCTTCCACTGTACTAGTATGGCACCGAGGACGACGTTACTCGCATCGGTATGAGCTTCAGTGTCGGCTGTCTCATCAAAATGGGCAAGGATTGGAAAAGCTTGCAGGCGTTTTCTTAACTCGTCAAAGACGTCTTGTTGTTCGTTTTCCCACATGAAAGGTTGATCTTCTCTTGTTAGTATTGTAAGGGGCTCAACAATCTTTGAAAAGTTTTCCAGAAATATTCTGTAGTATGCGGATAAACCCAAAAAACGTCGCACTGACTTTTTTGTCTGTGGGTGTCGGGAACCTCGCAACAGCTGCTGTCTTTTCGGGATCTGGCTGAACGCCTTCAGCACTGATGACGTGCCCGCGAAACCGAAGTTCATCGAAGCCGAATTGAGATTTTTCCGGCTTAACTGTCAAGTCTGCTGCACGGATAGCTCCTAGTACTAGTCGCACGCGCTCTAGATGTTGGTCAAATGTGGCGGAAAATACGACCACATCATCCAAATACACTAAGCACGACTGCCATTTCAATCCTGCGAGCACAGTGTCCATCATTCGCTGAAACGTTGCATGCTTCTTGATGATCTCCCTTTCTTTTGGTGAAACTCGATACGGGTGCTGGCATACCGGTTTTGTGGCGTCCTCTGTTATGATTCTGTGCTTTGCAACAGACGTGCGCCGTACCTTCGAGAAAGTGGAAAAGCAGTCAGAAAAATCCTTTATCAGGGCATATATCTGTTTATTTTGGGCTTCCGGGAGTCTCGGGTTGACGGTAATTGATCTGTCGACACTGCAGATTACTGGCAGGGCAGTTGACGTTGTAGTTAGGCTGCATAATTCGGTCGCTACACAGAACTCGTGGAAATAGGCAATAGCTGTTCCTTGTGCGATGTGTTGGAATTCATTTCCAAAATTCGTAAGTGCGACATTTGCACGGCCATCGCTTAACTGAACAAGACCCCGAGCCACGCAAATACCTTTGTTGAAAAGGAGCTATGTTTCCATCTGCTATGCCTTCACGGTCGGAAAATCTTTCATCTCCACAAGAACCATTATACTGCTGCCTGGCGGCACAGTTACGTCATCATCAACGACGCGCAGTGCAGCGAGACGTCGCTCCTCCGATTCTTCCACAGGTATAGCTATCTTTGTCGAGAAAGACACACTGGACCTACGTAGGTTAATTATGGCGCCGTTAGCTTGTAGAAAATCCATTCCCAATATGAGTTCCCTTGAACATTCTTGCAGTACAATCAAGTCAGAAACGTAAGTGAAGCCTTTTATCGTAAGTCTTGCGGTGCATCGGCCA
Source organism: Dermacentor andersoni (assembly GCF_023375885.2). Lineage (NCBI taxonomy): Eukaryota > Metazoa > Arthropoda > Arachnida > Ixodida > Ixodidae > Dermacentor > Dermacentor andersoni. The sequence goes on along the minus strand of NC_092816.1, from coordinate 124,432,643 downwards.
AGGGACGTAATAAGATGACCGCCTGCCATGCGTATCTGCACACCAGTCCACTGCGTCAGAACTTTTTTCAGGCGCTTCGCCATCTTGAAGCTTACTACCGAATAATCAGCGCCGGTGTCGACTAAGGCATTCAGCTCGCATCCGTCTATTATCAACCGCAATTCTGACGTAAGCGTTTCGTTCCTGCACCTGTATACTGTAATTATCTCGTCGCCGCACTGGAACCGCGTTGAAGGATCTTCGTAACTCTTGTTATCAGCGGCCTCACCTCCATAGGTCGCTTGCTTCAGTTTTCCTGGTGTGGGCTTGGTGAACGACGCCTAGGCAATTTTGGAGACGCGCGTGGGCTAGGCGATCGGTAGCGCATGGGCGAAGGTGATCGTGGTTGATGTTGGCGAGGAGTAACGGGGCTTTGGTGCGTGGACAAGTATTCTTCGACCTCCGCTCGCCGTTCACCGTTTCGGCGGCATGGTGCGCTTAAGGGAAAACCCCTTAATCCAGCTTGACGGTACGGACAGAACCTATACAGGTGACTCGCTTCTCTGCAGTGCAAACACAGAGGCCTGCACTCGTGGTTACGCTAGACGTCACTTTTTCGGGGCCTTTGTTCCACAAAACGAGGTGCACTACGTGCTGAAGGCGGATAGGCAGCCGGTGGTTCCAGCAGACGAGGTGCACTGCATACTGTCGGTGGGTAGGAAACGGTTGTCGCAACTGCTCCACTACTCTGAACCGCGGGTTGCCTGATTACGTCGGCGTACGTTGGGGTGCGCCGTATCGGCTGTGGCTCACGCTCTGGATCCCGTATAACCTGCCTCAGTTCGTCCCGGACAATGTCGATGATAGTGCATTTGGAGCCTGAGGTGTCTGCAACTTGTTGAGCTCTTCCCTGATCACTGACCGGACGAGTTGCCGCAGGGCTTCAAGGTCGTTTGGCACGCCTCTAAAGAAGACATGGGCAGGTGCACAGCTTGCCTCACGGTTGTATTGCCGAGCCCGCTGTTCCAGCGTCTTTTCGATGGTCGTTGTTCGTATCTGAACTCGGCGACCGTGCGCGGTGGGTTCCGGACGAGAACTGCGAAGAGTTCCTGTGTTACTCCACGCATGAGATGGCGCAGCTTCTTATCTTCACTCATGTTTGGATCAGCACGCTTGAACAGGCGGGACATGTCCTCGATGTACATCGCCACGTTCTCATTTGTGAGTTGGTTCCCAGCTTGAAGTGCACTTTCCACCTTTTCTTTACGATCCCTGCTGGCGTACGTTGAAATTGAAATTGAAATTGAAGTTTATTCAAAATAGGAAAGTACACAGGAAATGTTGTACAGGACATCTGGATCCCTAGCTCAAGGCTAGTTGGGATCCATGCTAGTTAATAATTCACAATATTAACATCAATACGAAGAAGTATAAGTAAGTCATATATACATAAACATTCATTTAAAACACAAGGCAGGGTACGTGTATTAGCTACGAGAAACCCACAGAAAGGAATTTGTATTTAGTAAATTATACACTGCAAGTGAAAAAGGTAAACATGTGTACACCATCCAGATGAAAACTATGCAGATAATAGTAATGAGTGATAATGAGATTTCACTGATAGTGAAAAACATTTTGCTTGTTTTACTTCTGTTGGTAAGCTGCTCCATAGGAGTGCTCCAGTGTTGCTTAACCTTCGCCTTCCATATACATTATGCATTTTTGGCAAGAGAAAATTTCCCTTAAGTGCGCTGCGTGTATTGCTTCTGGAATGTAAAAAATTTGATACACTCAAAGGACAGTTAGTGGTTATGCTGATATGAGTATGCAATAGAGTTTTAAGATTCAGTAATAAATCAAAAGGCAGTATATTTAAACTTTGAAACAGCGGCATTGATTTAGCAGTGTAGTCCGAGAAAGTCATAAATCGCAAGGCCCTTTTCTGAAGAAGTACGATAGGCTCAACATATGAAACGTACGTATTACCCCAAGATGCAATGCAGTAGGATAGATGGCTATGGAATATGCTAAAGTAAATTGTTCTCAGAGTGGCAGGGTCGAAGTAATAACGGCATTTATACAGCATAAAACAAGCCTTGCTCAACTTTTTACACAGCAATGCAATGTGAGGCTTCCAATGAAGATGCTCGTCTAGTGTGACACCCAAGTATAGAATTGAACTCACCCGCTCAAGGATATTATGGTTTAGAGAAAGCGAATGACAGTCTTTTAGTGGTGCTTTCCACGAAGAGGTAAAGAGAATGTATTTAGTTTTCTTGATATTCAGAGTTAGCTTATTTGACGCGAACCACTGGTGAACACTCCGAAGTTCATTATTAGCCACTTGAAATGTTTTATCCAAGGTGTCTAGCGCACAAAGTAGAACAGTGTCGTCTGCATACATCACAGCAGAGAAGTTTTCTAAGGTATCAGGAAGATCATTTACAAATAAAGAAAAAAAATATTGGCCCTAGTACTGAGCCTTGTGGTACCCCTGTAACAATGTCAGAAACGTCGGATTTGTTATCTGCAATGGAAACTAGTTGTTTTCTGTTATTGAGATAGCTGCGGAAAAATTGAAGAGTTAGACCCCGGAAACCATAGCATTCTAACTTATTTAGCAGTATGTCATGATCCACAGTGTCAAACGCTTTTCTCACATCTAGAAATATGCCTAGGACACTTTTGTTGTTGTTCAAGTTAGAATTTATGTAGTCAGATAGAGCTAATACCGCTGTGCTTGTCGATCTTTTAGCTCGAAAACCATGCTGGCAATAAGATAAAATGGATTCACGTTCAAGAAATGAAGTGATTCGTTGGGCGATAAGTTTTTCAAAGAGGGTGTTTAAGCAACTGAAGACGGATATAGGACGGTAGTTTTCTAATAAGTTATGGTCCCCATTTTTGTAAATTGGAATAACCTTAGCGATCTTTAGTAAATCTGGATAGGTAGCTGTATAGAAAGAGAGATTGAATATTTTTTCTAATGGCATGCACAGTATATCAATACAATGCTTTAAGGCCACTGTGGATATACCATCGTGACCAGCAGAATGTTTGAATGGCATGCCATTAACTACGGACACTATCTCCTCCGCTGCAATATCCACAATACCAAATGAATTTGTCGCCGTTTCTGGGTAAGTAATGGATGAAAGAAGAGGTACATTATTAGATATTGCGTGTCCAATCATACAGAAGTACGAGTTAAACGACGAGACTAAGGATTCCATAGATATTCCTAAGATGTTCAAGTCCGGCATTGTATATTCTGTAACCGATGGCTTAATTACCGAGTTGATAATGCGCCATGTAGCCTTTGAGTTACCAGAATTACGGACTATTAAATTTGTGTAATACTCTTTTTTACGAATACGTATAGCGCTAGTTACTACATTTCGAGCTATGCGAAATTTTGGTTCATAATATTTGTTACCCCTATGTGACTTTACTTTAGTGTGCCAAAAGTCTTTATCTTTAATTAATTTTAGCAGTCCTTTCGTCATCCAGGGACAGATAGGAGTGCTATAATATCTTTTTTCGAAGGTGCTTGACGATTGCGCTAATGCATCACACAACGCTTTGCTGAAACTGTCAAATTGCTGATTTGAATTTTTCTGCGCATCTATAGTTAAAGAGCAGAGGCATTCACGTAATACTGGATAGTTAACTCGATGAGAGAAAGAGGATGGCCCTGAGCATGAGTGGATCGATGAAAAAAGATGGCAGCAGCAGAGTAATCTGTTACAGCCGAATCATAAACATTACACCAGCTTGAATTGGTGTTAAAGTTGCACAATATATGATCGATCAGTGTGGATGTCAGTGAAGTTATACGTGTTGGGGTTTTAATGACGTTATGGAACCCATATGACCAAACAAGATTAAAATAATCGCTGTCATGTTCCTTTATAGCATCAATATTAAAGTCTCCACATATTATGATTCGTTTATTTAAATTGGTTAAATAAACTAATAAATGTTCAAAATGTTGCATGAAAGCTGATTTGTTCTTGTTAGGAGCACGATAAATTACCGCTGCAGCGAAGCAATGAGAATTCACAACAAGCATATCAAATTCATTCACGTATGAGTAAGAGTACTCTTTAACGACTGAGCACGATATAGAAGACCTCACAAATAGTGCAACGCCGCCACCCCTAGTTTCCGTACTTCGAGGAGTGGAGAAGAATGTTGCTAGCAGTTGTCGTCGAAATTCCTCCCAAGAGGACAAAGAGGGTTCGTAGTTTTCATACCATGTTTTTGCGAAGTCCTCCAAAGCGAAATATACGTTTCGGAGCTTCTGTCTCTCATTCCATTCATTAAAGCTCGCCACTCTCTCGAAGAGTTCCAACCAGTCTTCCACATCTTCGAACGCGTCACCGTGGAATGTTGGCGGCTTGCGAGGTTGGCTTATGATCACCTGCGCCGGTGTTACCTGGCTAGTCATTGTGGCGGCGTCCGTTGTCTGAGTTTCCCTTGGCATGAAGAGAAGAGGGCCGAATTCGGGCGAGTCACCTCGAAGACGGCGGATGGTACACTGGTTTACAGGTGTCAGTTCCACGGGACAGACTCACTGGTGGTCGGGGCTACGTTGACTTCCGTTCGTGGGGCTTCGACTCATGCCCCGCACCTCCACCAGAAATGTAACGATGTTAATAAAACAACGGTATTTATTAAGGGCGAACTTCTGCCCGCAAATAAAAGTCACTGCGGTCGTGAAGAAATCCGCGGCAGTCGCGTTCTCAAACCTGGCTCGAACCGTCTTTTTCTTTCTTCTCCCGTGACACCTCGTGCGCCTGGCGCATGCGAGCCGGGTCCAACCGGCTACCCATGCCACGAAGATCGCTGCCTGTTGCTGAAAAACACCACGGCACGACGTGCACAGTGTCCAATACGAAGGGCGCGCAACTTGAGTGTGACCGAGTTGTCGCGGCATTATCCCCCTCCTTACCGCATCGGCCCGATGCGTGAGAGGAAGTATGGGTTGCTGTGGGCTCTCACGTTGTTTTTGTTCATGACCTTTCCTGGTAGGGTTTCATGCGGACAACATGCACAACTTCAGTAGAGTTGAGCCGTCTTGGGCTCTCGTGTCCAGCGGATTTCACTTCATGAGTGACGTCGTTTATACGACGAAGTATTAATTAAGGTAGCTGTGGAATCTCTGTAGATACTTTCCAAGATATTTACGTAAGCGTCCTGTACTCTTTGCTTACGTGATGCCTCTATGACTGCTGGTATCTCAACTGAAGAAATTGCCTTTTATTAATCTATGAAAGCCATATAGAGAGGGTGATTATGCGCTGCGGATTTCTCGATTACCTGATTGATGACATGGATGTGATCCATCGTAAAGTACCCCTTCCTCAAGCCTGCCTGTTCCTTTGGTTGACTAAAGTCCAGTGTTGCTCTTACTCTATTGGAGACTATATATTGTATATGAAATTGGAAGTAAGCTAATGTGCCTATAAGTTTTCAATCCTTTTACGTCTCCCTTTTTGTGGATTAGTATAATGTTGGCATTTTTCCATTTCTCTGGGACCCTTGAAGTCAATAGGCAGTTCGTATAAATGACCGCTAGTTTTTCAAGCATTACGTCTCCACTATCTTTGATTAGATCGACTGGTAGCCGATCTACTCCTGCCGCTTTTCCCCGTTTCATGTCTTGCAAAGCCCTTCTAACTTCATCACTAGTTATAAAAAGAGCCTCTCTAATCTCTTCATTACTACTTTGAATGGAGGCATCGTGGCTGTTTCGGTACTGTACAGGTCAGTACAGAATTCATTGCTGATTTTTCTATATCTTCGAGATTACTGAAGATATAGTCCTGTCTATTTTTTAGTGCATACATCTTGGTTTTTCCTATGCCAAGTTTCTATCTCACTGATTTCAGGCGGCGTCCATTTTTTACGGCTTCCTCGGTCTTTATCACATTATAATTTCGAATATACCTTAGTTTCTCTTTGTTGATTAGTTTTCACAGTTCCGAGAATTCTATCTGGTCTCTTGAGTCGGACACTTTCACTTTTTTCGTTTCTTTATTAGGTCCTTCGTTACTTGGGAGAGCTTACCTACTGGTTGCCTTGGGGCCTTGCCTCCCACTTCAATTGCTGCTTTTAAAGCCAGTCTAGCTATGGTTTCATTCACGGCATCTATGTCATCTTCATCGCTAGGTAAATTTGTTTGAAATTGCCAATCTGAATTGGTCTGCTTTTACCCTTACTGCGTCTAGGTTGGCCTGTTTCTTCCTAATTTTACCCCTTCTCTCTTGAGATTGAGGTGAACCCTCACTAACCTATGATCAATGCACTTCACCCTAAATGACACTTCTATATCCTGCACTATGCTGGTATCGGCAGAAAGTGTGAAATCAAATTCATTTCCTGTTTCACCATTCGAGCTTTTTCAGATGCCCTTTTTGTTTCAACGCTTGCTGAAGATTATGTTCATTATTCGCAGCTTATTCCTTTCAGCGAATTCTACCAACAACTCTCCTTGAGTATTCCTAGCATCCACGCCGTAGTTGCCAATTGGTTGTTCGCCAGCCTGCCTTTTTCCCACTTTTGAATTGAAGTCGCCCATGACAACAGTATACTGATTTTGCACTTTTCGTATTGCTAATTCAACATCTTCATGAAACTGCTTTATTTCGTCATCATCGTAACTGAAGGTTGGAGAGTAGGTCTGTAGTACCTTTATGCTGTTCCTCCCTTTTAGCTTTATTACGACTACTGCTACCCTCTCAATAATGCTGTAGAATTCGTCACTGTTGATCGCTATGTCCTTATGTATGACGAATCTTACTCCGAACTGCTTCTTATCTGGTAGTCCTCTATAGCGGAGGACGTCGCCACTTGTCAGCACTGCATAAGCTTCACCAGTTCGTCCAACCTCACTAAGGCCAATGTTATCCCAAACAATGCCTGATAGTTCCTCAAAGAATCCTTATAGGCTGGCTTCACTCGAGAGGGTTCGGGTTTTAAACGATGCAAGGGTCAGTTTTCCTTGGCGGCCTGTGCGGTTCCAGAGATTCTTACATCCCCTGCTGCGTTACAGGTCTGCCCGCCGCCTTGGTCAAGTGCTTCGCAGCTGCTGGGGACTGAGGGCCATTGGGTAATTGAGTGAGTCATTTGGGAGGGAGTGGCCGAATACTGCACCAGGGAGCCCAATTCCTGTTCTGGTGAGGGAGTGTATTGTTGAAGCTTACTGGGTATTCCTGTTTTTCTTCTAGCTGGACGAGCATAGCCCCACTAGATCTCGGCATTTTTTCCAGTGTCAGGCGCCACTCCAAGCCTGGAGATGTAACACTTAAGCTTATCCAGTTTCTTCACAACAGCTGTCGTATGGAAGTATGGTTCCCTTGCTTTCTCACGTCATCTCTCCCTCCCCTCCTTGAATGGGAACTGCCTCTTTGCCACCCTCCCCTCCACAGTTCTATCTACGTCCCATCTGGGCTCGCACGTTAGTAGAAAGGGAAGCGCTGCAGCTTCTGCAATGCTTTAGAGGGGGGTCAGGAATAATTAAAGCTGTCAAGAGGCTAAAGTGGCGACCTCCAGGGAGCTCCAGAAGGTATTGTGCACATTCGACGCGGTGGGGTCTTAACGGCTTTCTCGCGTAGCGTGTCCTCTCTATCTAGCTCCTGTGATGTATACACAGGCTCCGAACTACCCCTCGAAGCGGTCTGAGAGACAGCAACAGCCACAGCAGCAGTAGCAGTCGGAAAGTCGAAGGAAGAGGCAAAGAAAGCTTCGCTTTAAAAACGCCGCTTCCGCTGTGCGAGCGTATAGCAATGACTTCCTCACTTCCCAAGATTCACGACGTGAAACATGGTCTTGCTCTTCCCAGGTGTGCAGGTTCTGCGTGCTGGCGGTTCTGTTCGTGGCACTCAGCTGGATAGGCCTTTGGGCGGCGACCGCCTACGCCGGGTTTGGAGATTTACAGCGCTACTTTGACTACTATCTCTACAAGGGAGACGTCACAAACGGCACCATCCCGAGGTGGCTGGGCTACGCCTTCGCCTTCCTGGACGCCACTTTCTACAGTATAATGACCCATTCGCTAACACTGCTTCTCGGATTTCACGTGTGCGCCGCAGTCCACCTCCGCGCCCTTGCAGCTGATTATGCAGCGGGAGTGGAGAGTGTGGAGCCCACGAGAGCCGCAGCAGCGAAGGTTGGTGCGGTGCTTTTTAACACGAAAATGTTAACGTAGGTCACGGCAAAGACTTCACTAAAACATCACAGTAGTTTTCTAGAAACCCCCTTAGAATGTGCGCCGTTTGCCATCCTCATTTTGCCATTCTCAACATTTCATCCCCATTTAAAAGGGGATGCCAATAAATCATCGTGATCATCCTCATCGGAACGCTTTGTCCGACAGCCTGCATCAGCGACGTATTTTCATCACATCGTTTTTCTTCCACGTAGGATTAGCCTATGGCGCCTGGTTGCCTCAGTAGTGCAGTTTAAACGCGCAGCAGCATTGTTTGCGCGCCACCTACTGCTTCACTTGCAATGTCGCAAAATAACAATGCTGCGGCGTTAGAGGTACACCAATGGTAAAAGCTATTTATTTCTTCTGTAATAGTAGAGTACCCTACAACAAAGCCGAAAATGCCACTCTAGCGACGACAGGATGCTTCGTAAGCCAGAAAAAGCGCGAAAACGAAATATGGTTGGCGACACCGCCTTCAACTTCTCGCTCCAATACGCCAACACGTCATGGATTTTGACAGCGTCTGCTGCAGGGCCTTTTTAATTCCTTTGCGCTAAAGATCGTCTAAATTGTTCCAAGCGAGTAAACACCAAATGGGTGGCATGTTTTGGGAACATTTACTGAGCTAACGCGGCCCAAATACGAAAAAATTCTTTGAAATCCATGACGTTATACTGACGTATCGAGGATGCTGTTCTGTCGCGAAATTAAAAAAAAATTAATGTTTGACCTTGATTTTCTCTTCTAATATAATCAACCTTTCGTATCAAAATTAAAAGACAACAGAGTTTTCAATGAATGCGTTATCAGTGTAAATTAATTTAGTATTTGGCTTTAGCGTTCCTTTAGGTGCCGCAGAAAGGCAGCTATGTCGATGGGGGAGTGTCAGGAGGCTGATCGCGCCGGACGAGAGAAATACATGCCAGCGGGATGCACAATGCATTTGCACGTAAGTACAGTGTGCGCATTACAAAATGTGCCATTCGCACTCGTGGAGCGGAGCGCATCGCCAGTTACCGGGTTTCGCATAACCCAAGAACCAGACCCGTCTACCGCCTCTCGATTGTATCTCTTAACGTCCAACAACGCGGCAACTACTTCTATGAGGACACGTTTCACTTTTGTGTTAGCACCAATCACTATAAAGCAGGGATCAACCATATTTATTTGCCTAGATGATGTTTTAAAGCCAGTCACAAGAGGAAAAAAGAGAGAGAAAATTATAAATGAAAGGTAGGGAGGTTAGCCAGGACTGAGCCCGGTTGGCTACCCTACACTGAGGAAAGGGAAAGGGGGATGGAAAGTTTAAAAGAAGAGAGAGTCCACTGGGGATATCAGTCGGTCACTCAGTCCGGCTCACAGACGCTGACTCAATCCGGTATCTTTCAAATATCGCAACAGCGCTTTTGTGGCCTTTTGTAGCTGCGATATGCGAGGCCATGGTCTTAAGATCTTGTTCAAGGTGAACGGCTTTCCATCTAGCTGATTCAGAGCTGTGCAGAGGTTTTTCCTTTCATCTTCAAAAGATGGGCAGTAGCACAGTAGGTGTTCGATGGTTTCCTCGACACCGCAGGCATCGCACTCGGCGCTATCAGCCATTCCAATCAAAAATGCATATGCATTGGTGAATGCGACGCCCAAACGTAAGCGGCACAGCACTGTTTCCTCATTTCGCGGAAGACGTGGTAACAGCCGCAGTTGCATAGAGGGATCGAGGGAATGCAATCGATGTTGAGTGAATTCAGGTGTGTGCCACTTCTCCAATGTCAAAGAGTGCGCTAGCTTGCCTAAGTGTTGGGCTGCGTCGGTCCGCGATAAAGGTATAGAAACAAGGGTTGCTCCTTCATGTGCTTTCCTAGCAGCTTCGTCAGCGAGGTCGTTGCCGGAGATACCGCAATGATCAGGCAGCCACTGAAACACGACGTCGTGTCCTTTCGTGATCATGTGATGGTGCATTTCTCGTATCTCCGACACGAGCTGTTCACATGACCCGCGACAAAGAGATGACAGAAGACATTGTGAGGCCGCCTTTGAATCGCAGAATATTGCCCACCGATTAGCCGGTTGTTTATTAATATAATCAACAGCACCTCGGAGGGCAACAAGCTCCGAACCGGTCGATGTTGTCAAGTGAGAAATCTTGTATTGGATGCTTAGTGATCGTAATGGTATAAACACTGCACTGGTGCAGCTAGTCTGAGTGGAAGAACCATCCGTATATATGTGGATTCGATCAAAGTAGAAAGTGTGAAAACCATCCAGAGCTGCTTGCTTCAAGGCCAAGGTAGGCAGGTCGGTCTTCTTTCTTATCCCTGGAACCGTAAGACGCGCTTGAGGTTGTTTTAAACACCACAAAGCTGAGGTTGAACGTGCTGAGGGTGTGAAGCCCGATCGTAAGGAGGCACGATGGATGCTGACCTTGTTGGAGAAGGACGCCTGTGGTCGTCGTTCTGGCAGGCACGCAAGAGAGCTTGACTGCATCCATGAAACGTGACGAATATGGGCTCTAAGCGTTTCGGCGCTATTGTAAGTCGTGATCGGATGGTCTTGAGCCATTATAATGGTTCCTGCTGTTGAGGCGCAACGCGGAAGGCCTAGGCAAACACGTAGTGCCTGCAGCGCCTGCACGCTCTGAAGTTCTCGAAGATTTGACTTGCATGTTTTAGCAGGCACGGGAGAGCTATAGCGTAGGAATCCGATGAAAAGTGCTCGATATAACTGTAGCATGGAGCCCACTGACGATCCCCATGTTTTGCCGGCGATGAACTTGAAGACGTGAACAATAGATGTGAGCTTCTTCTTTAAGTGGGCAACCTGAGGGCTCCAAGTGAGGTCCCGGTCTACAATGACGCCCAAAAACCGGTGATTTCTCTTGTAGGAGATAGGCTGACCATTGTTGCATACTGGATAACGAGTCATTGCTTTTCGCATAAAAGCGACTAAGGCACATTTTTCTGTTGAGATGGTAAGGCCTTGTGTGTGAAGGTAGTCAGATGCCTGTGTTGCTGCTTTCTGTAGCCGTGTGCGAACCTGCAGCGAGTGACCGCTGATGTCCAGATGCAGATTTCGTCGGCACAGATTGAGACACTCACTGTTTACGGTAGGGATTCGGCCAGCCGAAAAAGCGCGAGGTTGAAAAGAATTGGGCTCAGAACGCCGTCTTGGGGAGCGCCTCTGCATGTGTAGTGGTCGGTAGTCGGACCATCTTCTGTACTTACCAACAAGGACCTTTGTGCCAAGTAGTTTCTGATCAGTTGATATACTCGCCCTCCTAGTTCAATTGTCAAAAGTGCGTCTAGAATGGTTTGATCGGAAACGTTCTCGTAAGCGCCATTCATGTCAAGAAAGAGTGCTACTGATAATCGCTTCCGAGATTTTTGTTGTTCTACAGATGATACTAGATCGATGACACTGTCAATCGATGAACGACCGCGTCGAAATACCGCCATAGAGTGAGGGTAAATTTTGTGGTTTTCAAGATACCATTCGAGACTCATGAGGATCACATTTTCCATGAGCATCCCGATGCAGCTGGCAAGAGCTATAGGCCGATACGATGCCAGTTCGAGTGGCGACCTTCCTGCTTTTAGAAGCGGTACCAGGCGGCTGCGTTTCCATTCCTGTGGGGCGACACCATCTTGCCATGAACTATTAAAAAGGCTGAGAAGTTCTCTTCGTGCTTCTCGACCTAGGTGGCGCAAAGCAGTATATGTTATGCCATCGGGCCCTGGTGAAGACGAGCACCTGCAGAGCGCCATAGCAGCTTCTAACTCTTCCATAGAGAATGGAGCGTCCATACTTGCATCTCGTGGGCCGGGGAAGTTGCATAAAGTCATGTCAGGGACCAAAACTGTGCCGCCGGCGACTTTCGCACAAAATTCCTCTGCGACGTCTATCTCACGGTGGTTTTGATAGAGAGCAAGGGCGTTGAAAGGGTGTCGTTGCTGGGGACTTGAGCAAAGACCCCGTAGGGTACGCCACACACAGACAATGGCTTGCGGTGGTCCAGTGAGTCGCAAAAGCATTTCCATCTCTGATCCGCTAGTTTATCCATTTGGCGTTTGATCTTCTTTTGCATGCGCCGAGCTTCTCTGAGCTCAAGAATTGACTTCGTGCGCCTGTACCTCCTTTCAGCTCGGCGACGTAGTGCACGAAGCCTTTCCTATTCAATGTCATTTTCTGTACGCTTTGATGAATGTGTGAAGCAGCGTGTACAATCTTGCATAGCGTCTGCAATTATGTCTTCTAATCTGCATGCGATATGTGTCTTGCATGTGTCTTCTACACGATCTTGAAAGACTGACCAGTCGATTTGGCGAGAGACAACCGGTAATGCGGCGTCCAGTCCATCGATTCTCACATAGGTCGGAATATGATCGCTTCCATGGGTTTCAATATCAATGAACCACTGCACGCTCAAAGCCAGGCAACGTGACACCAAAGTCAAGTCAAGGCAGCTGCTGTACGTAGTTCCTCGCAGAAATGTCGGGCTTCCGTCATTTAGAAGACACAGGCTGTGGCCTGATGCAAAGGATATTAGTGACCTGCCCCTGGAATTTATCCTGGAGCTTCCCCATATATGGTGGTGAGCGCTGAAGTCCCCTGTTATTAACCAAGGACCGGGAGTAGCAGCCATAATATCTTCCAGTCTTTTTCTATCAAACTGACTTGTTGGGAAGAGGTAGATGCCAATAAGACTAAAGAACAGCCTCTTTTTTTTTCACAGTAACACAGGCGTATTGGTTACCGTCGTGTGGCGCTACGTGTTGGGAAAAATACGTGAGGTCCTTGCGAATGTGAACCAGAACCTTACTACTACGGACACACGTGTTTGAAACAAAAGGTTAATATCCTCATAGTCTTATGGAGGCTGATAAGTTCGGTTCACAGATGACCAGTATAGGAAAATGGTTTTCAAATACGAACTGTCGAAAATCTGAAATACGTGGCCTCAGGCCTCTCGCATTCCATTGGAATATGGAGGCACTTCTGACATCATCCCGGAACGATCGTTGTTGTTGTCGATGAGCCATGGTTCTGCTGTAGAAGTTCTCAAGCACTGGACTTCTGAAGGCTCGCCAGCACCGGACTGATGGCATCCAGCACTTACAATGCACTTCGAGCCGTTGGTGTCTGTAGCTTGTCCAGAAGAACACAAATAGCACTCACCAGAGAGCTGATCATAACAACAGTTTGTTGATCTTGGTCCGCCAATTTATCAGGAACAGACGAAATGTCCCCTGCTGTAGAAGTATCATTTCGCTCAGTAGGGGCATGTAACCTCGGGAGTGCACGCCATGCGTCAGTAGCCGTGCTGTTCGATGCACCTTTGTCTTTTGAGCTGACTGCGTTTGGCCCGTGCGGAAGAGTAGGTGGTAATATACGTGTATGGCGTTCTTCAGAGGCTTTGGAGGCCCTTGATCGACGTCGGCGACGTGATCGTCGTCGCTTACTAGATATTGCTGCTTCTCGGTGAGACGAATGGTCTCTAACCATTTTCTTCAATATTTGCATTTCCTTTCGAATCAAAGGGCATTCCTTCGAAGATGCATCGTGAGGGCCGCTCCAGTTTGTGCACTTCAGCACACTGGCCTCGCACGTGTTTGTGGTGTGGGGCCCAGTGCAGCGAGAACAGACGGTAGTGTTATTGCACACACTACTCACATGGCCAAGCTTCATACACTTCCAGCACTGTAGTGGTTTTGGTATTAACGGGCGAACTGCGTGTCGGAAGTGGCCCACTTTTACATGCGATGGGAGGGATTCGCCCTTAAATATGATCTTCACACACCGTGACGTGCCGAGACGAAACGCGTTTGTGATTATGGCGTTTTTCGTAGCTGGCTTGATTAAGATTGACAGATCGGAGTCGACAATGATCTCATCAACATCGTAAATTATGCCAGTACGGACTTGTTTGCCCAGCAAAATATCAGGGCGGACTTTCATCCCGCCAAGTTCCGTGACCTTGCGCAAAGAATCCAACGCAGCCGCGTGTTCTACGTCAATCGCTAGCACGCTCTTACGGGTGTTCCCTCTGATGCCTTTGATTTCGTTTGGAACCAGTGCCTCTAGATGTGAAGACACGGCTTGCCTGTTGAGGCGTCTCAGGTTGTCAGTGGCGAGAACTGGCGAGAACAGGATGGTGAGCTCCTCGGTATCCCGCGAAGATCTCATGGTGGACTCACTCGAATTCGATGATGAGCTGAGAAATCTTCGCTTTGCTGTACGACTCCGCACCAGCTCGAAGGCGTCGTCACAATAATCTTCACTGCTGACATAGTACTGCATGGTGTCGTCGCTGTCAGTGTCGCTCTCGGTGCCGTTGCGCTTCCTGGAGGCAGCCACCGCGGGCACTGCCGAGTCCGGTGGATGTGCGTGCGACTCCATCTCCATCGCAGTTAAGGAGGAAAGAGCAGTTCACTGGCAAAGTCTAAGAAATTCCCAAAATGAGTAGAGCTGGAAGACCCGGCGTTCTGCCTGAAAGACCACTTCGTCTTCTTCCTTCCAGAAGAGGAAAGCGCATAGAAGCGACTGTGGGAGTGGGAGACCAGGTGGTTTACACGCGTCCCAAGGCGTTGCGTAAAAACACTGACATACATCGCGACATAACGAGGTCTTTTTCAACTTGCCGACTAGATTTTTTTGTATTCAGTCATAAATTATTATGTACGTCTTGTACTTTGGATGGCTTCGGGACGCACATCTATCTTATGCCCACTTGTTTGTGAATCAATGTTATTTGCCTACCACTTGGAACGAAGACTGAGGGACGACAGACATACACAAGCGCAAAATTTCCACTGGTTTTAATGGTTTGAAGTCAAGTTGTTTATATACATACCTAAATGTAACGTAACATGAAATACATCATAAAATGTGCAGGTACATTAAACAAGACAAACTAGCACACGCGCATTTGCAATAGCAAGTTAAATTCTAAATAGTACGTGCTATACCCAAGGCACACATGCGGGTGGCCTACGTATCTATCGCTCCTATTTCGCAAAATCCGGCCTCGTTAAATGACTAATTTCTTTTTGTGATAGTCCCAATGAAGGCATACTGACGCAGCTTTTTCCCGAAGCGATGAATTTTTTGCTGCTTGTTGCCGCGTTGCGTATACTCCATCGGCATGTGTACCTTAGGTTGGGCACGTATTATTTAAAATTTACCTTGCTATTGCGAATGCACCTGTGCAAGTCTGTCTTGTCAATTGAACATGCATATCTTATGATGTCTTTCATGTTGCGCCACACTTGTGTTTGTATATAAACCGCTTTACTTCCTAACATTAAAACCAGTTGAAAGCTTGCGCTTGTGTCTGTCGTCCCCCAATCTTCGTTCTAAGTGGTGCGTATATATTATTGGTCATGCATTCTAACTAACTAGCCCAAACTTTTGTTTCCGATGTTCCAACGAACGAGGCATTTCTACTTTGGGATCGCTTGGGATCCAACGTTTCTTCCCTCTAAATTTCGCCGTCTGCGCCCGCAGTTGAAGGGCCTTCGGTGGCGCCTGCTGTTTCTCTTGGAGCTTCTACGGCGCTTCGATCGCGTGGGCAGTCCCGTGGTATTCTGCTGGTACCTGAATGCAGTCGGCAACCTGGTGCTGAGTGTCCCCGGAATCCTGGTGGGCCTCGGCTCGGCAAGCGCCTTCGACTACCTGTACATGCTGACCGACCTGTTGGCCAACCTGGCCGCCTTCGTGGCGCTAACTCTGGCACTGTCGGAGCCGGCGCGCTTTGTGCGCGACTCGCACCGGACCGCACTGTGGCTTGCTGCCTCTGGTGTCCCCGGAGCTCAAGCGCTGGCCGAGGCGGCACAGTCAGCCCCCGTGTCGCTCTCCGGATGGGGTTGTTTCTACGTTCACCGTGGCATGGTGCTCGGTGTTTTTGCCACGGTGTCGACGTATGTGATCGTAGTTTACCAGTTCATACAAGACGCCGTGTGAATTTGAGGCTGCTTGCGCTTCGAAGCCTGATGCAGTCGTGAAGAGATGTTGAGATAGCGTAGACTACTGCAGCATGTTACAAACACGTACGAGTAAGAATTTTGCATACTGAAACAAGAACAAAACGGCATTGTCATCGTCGTAGGCATCCCCGTCGAGTCACCATACCGCTCTATATGTCCGGTGCATTTGAATAGGCATGTCATGTTAATGTGGACTTTCACGCAACCGCACCACATTCCTTTGAGGGCTCTTCGAGCAACTATCACTTTTGTCACTACATAGCCAGCAATAAAGTGGTGTGCATTCTGGAAAATAAAATAAAAAGAAGAAATGGAATGAAATAGCCTCATACGTGGTAAGGAAGGTGTGTCTGAAGTAGCGGTACACACGCAGGTCACTACTCAGAGGTGCTTTTAGCTGACTGGAACTCTGAATGATAACATGCCTTTGATATGCGCCGCTGTTATGAGACGGACGCCCCTCTTCCGAGCTGCCAAAGACTGCCGGAGTATACGACGTCACACTTCTACGGCTCCGCGCCATCCCGCGGAGATATGTAAGGCTGAGTTTTCTTGCTCTGCCAGGTCGTCGAAAAAATTTATGACGACGGTTATACAGCCTGCACTAAACAAATTCGGCAGACAGTTACGACTGCTTAGGTGTGGTGACGCGAAGGCATAATAGTGCCTTTGTTGAAGTGTTTTTTTCTCGTGTTCCTTGCCTGCGCAAGCTCTCGCGTGCATTCTAACTGTGCCGCAGTATGGTCAACTCAAAACGCACCAAGCGGCTCAAAGCGCTCGCTTGCCCGCGAGGAGTCGGCAACTCGATGGACCGCTCAGCGCTGCTAAATTGCAGAGTAATACTTTTTATTGGGATAGCAATTTTATTGACACTTCAGGCACACTTCTGCTGTCGGCGTGGCCGTAAGCTTCCGTATAAAGCCCAAGGCTCAATCTCGCGCACGCAACGGAGCTTAGGGGGAGGGAGCGCGCCGTCTTTCGTCGTGCACCATGTATCGGGGGGGGGGCGGTGAGGGGGGGCGCATTTTACATCGGGTGGCCCGGGCGGCCGGGCCGCTGTATCTTCAAAGCCACATGCGACGAACACACAGTCCGCGCTGCGCTGTTTTCGTGGCTTAGCCCGCGTGGATGCGAGCGGCAGCACGAAGATCAATTAGGTCGCTGCTGCTGGATTCCTCACTGCAGCGTTTTGACAGCGAGTTTCCGCGGTGATAGAGTGCGATGTGTTGATGTCTAGCTTGTGCACGCATGACACCATGCTTGGTAACTTATTTAATATGCCTATGTTTACAAAATTTTACGGCCGCTAAAACTCGTATTCTTACTTTGTATACCTGTTCGAAAATTTCCTATCACAAGCGATGCTGCGTGTTTCGGGCAAAACTACGACGTTTTTTTTTTTATTTTATACGCTCATTTTACGGACTTATGACGTGGCGGCCCCTCATCCCCATTTGCTGCGCCGTCTCATGTGCCAAGAACTATAGTCAACTATCGTTCTTGAGAACCAGAGGAACTTCATCTCACATCCTATGGTACCCCGTTCCTCCCTTTAAAAACGACAATCAGTAACACATTTGACTTGTGTATGCTAGTAGGATATCGTTGGTATCTTTGGTCCAGTTCCTGAGCAGATTTCGAAAATGGACTCTTGAGTTGTTTGTCCAGTTTATGAATTTTCATTGGACTGAGTAGCATGTGTGTATTCATTTAATGCAGTTTTCGCATGAGCCTACTCATAATTACATGGAATGAAGAAAAGAGCCACCGCGGCGTCGGGGAAGCGTGCTCGTCTCGCACCCTGGAGGGCCGGATTCATTTCCCACACAAAGCAAAATTTACCAGGTTCTTTTTTCGAAGTCACTAATTCAGTTTCTTTACAGGAATATCGCTGGTAAATTTGACGAAGCGCAATCACATCTGTCTCGTCTTGTTACTGGGCAGCAAGTGCGGAGAAGTCGATGCTTGCCGGGTTGTTGTCCATAGTGGTGGAAGAGGCACATAGGCAGAGCGCGTCCGCTGCGGCATTGTCCTTTGCGTGCGTGTGCCGCATGTCCATCGCGAATTCTGCGATGAAGGCGAGATGGCGTGTTGGCTCGACCGTATGGCTCGACGGGTCTGTCTTAATGTGGAACTCTCGACCCTCAAGGGAATGTCTGAAGTGACGTATAGCCATTTACATTCCGAGGAGTTCTCCGATTCTGCTGTACGGGTCTCTGTGGATTGTAGCCTCCGAGAAAAGAACGCAAGGGGCTGCCAAACATCATCCGCGAACTGGTGAAGCACCGCTCCCACTGTAGCATCGGGCGCATCGGTCATGAGGCAAAGTAGGGCTCCTGGTATCAGATGGACGAGAAGGGCTGCCTGGGACAGCTTGGTCAAATCGTGTAAAGAGCGGTTAGTGCTTCTTGGGACTAGTTAAGTTCATTTGTTTTGGATTTGTTGCCTTCGAGCATGTCCGTTAGGGGCCGGAGAAAAGCGGCGCATTGAGGATTTCAATAAAAAAAAATTCCCTGCAGAAATTTCCGAGGCCAAGAAACTCGCGCAAGTCGCGGATGGAAGATGGCTAAGCAAAATCTTTTGTGGCCTGGACTTTTGACGGCAAGGGAGGGATGCTACACTTGTGGACAGGGTGGCCGATGAAGTGAAACTCAGCGCGTCGAATTCGCACTTCGCACTATTAATAATATGGCAGTATTCGGCGAGGCGTTGAAATAGTTGGCCCAGATGTTGGACGTGTTGTTCTGCGTCGCGACTAAAGACAAGCAACTTGTCGATGTACGCGAAAGAGAAAGGAGAGAGAGAGAAAAAAAACATTTATTCGAACCATCGAGGTGGTTGCTATGAGGTCGAGTGGGTGGTGTCCTCATTCCAGGACTCCACTGGCCATGGCTGCTCGACGTACTTGCTGGACGAGAGCTTCTTGTCCCGCCAGGGTATCGCCGGTCAGCTGTACCTCCCACCGCTCAAATGACGTGCTAGGCGTCTTTAAGTGTTGAGGTTTGCCCCCGCACCCCCACGAGATGTGGAAGAGTGTAGGGCGTGTGTCGCCGCACCAGGGGCAGATGCCGCGATGTGTATGTGGGAACATTTTACTGTATTTGTGTAGGTTAGGAAATGTGTTTGTCTGAATAAGTCGGAGAGCTACGGCATCTTTAGTGCTGAGCTTTCTGTGAGGCGGAGGATAAATCCTGCGGTTGAGTCGCTGGATCTCGAGTCGGTCGCAGTAATTGGACGGCAGGGGCATGAAGGTAAATGGTGGGGATTGATGAAACGATTCGTCTTGCCCCGCTCGGTTGATTAGCGCTCGAGCTAGGGCGTTCGCCCTCTCGTTCCCCTCCAGACCCGCGTGGCCCGGCGTCCACGCGATTTGGTGGTATTCTTGCAGCCTCGGGCCTAGAATCTGAGCCGCCAGCAGCGGTGTTCGTCCGTTGGTAAAGTTACGGCAGGCCTGTTGCGAGTCGGTAACGACATGCACTTCCCTGCCTACCCTGTCTTCTTGCTTTATTACCAGCGCCGCAGCTATGGTTTCAGCCGCAGCTGGGGTCTCTGCCCTTACGGAGGCCGCGAGAGTCAAGGAGTTGTCTCTCCCGTTCACGGTGGCTACCGCGAAGAGGCCCCCTACAGGGTACGCCGCCACGTCCACGTACGTTACGTACGGGTCACCCTTGAATTGTCGGCGCTGTCTGTCGACGCGAGCCTTGCGTCGTCCTTCATGGAGTTCATGGCTCATGTGCTTCGGTATCGGGTTCGCCTTGATCTTGCCTCTGACCTCAGGCGGGAGTGATCGTTGCCCATCGAGGGCACGGAGCTCCGTTGCCGTTCCGGTCCGGTGGAGGATGGCTCTGCCCGCCGCCGTGTTCTGTAGTCTGGCCTTTTGCGAAGCCATAACCGCGTCCGACAGCTCAGCGAAGGTGTTGTGGATCCCGAGGGCAGCTAACTTCTCGTTTGAGGTGGTGACAGGGAGACCCAGGGCCGTTTTGTACGCGCCTCTGATGATGGCATCGACCTGTTCTTGGTCGCGTTTGTTTAGCGAGTGATAGTGATACGGCATGCTATGCGTGATTCTGCTGATCACCAGAGCCTAAACGAGGCGAAGCGTTTCCTCTTCTCGCATGCCCTTGCGGCTGCTTGTAATTCGTTTTATAATCCGCGAGATCTGGCTAGTGGCAGACCTTAGGGTTTGGATGGTGTGGGAGGCTTTCAGGTTGCTCTGGACCCAAAAACCCAGAATCCTAGTCTTATTGCCTTCCGTGATCTTCTGGCCCTCAAGATAGAGGTCGATAGGGCCGGGGGACTTGTAGATTCCTCCTCCGTGCACCCGGATCACCTCGGACTTTTCTGGCGCACAACGCATCCCGCTCGCTGCCGCAAATCTCTCCACGGCCGTCGCGGCCTTTTGAAGGGTCGCCTCTTTTCGCGCTAGGGAGCCCTTGGTGGCCCAGAGCGTGATGTCGTCTGCGTACAGGGCGTAACCTAGGTCGGGGATCTTCCGCAGCTCTTTGGTCAGCGCTAGCATCGCGACGTTGAATAGAATCGGGGATATTATCGCCCCTTGCGGTGTTCCTTTGTTCGGCACGTCGATCGTATTCGATCGAGTCTGGCCTATTCCGATGGTTGCCGCCCGGCCCGTCAAGAACTATTTAACGTAATTAAATATGCGCTCCCCGCAGCTGATGTCGTTCAGTCCCTTGAGAATGGCCTCGTGAGAGATGTTATCGAAGGCCCCTTTTAGGTCGAGTGCGAGCAGGAGATGTTCTCCTCCCTTCGGGATGCCCTTAAGAACTTCTTCCCTTAGGATTAGGAACGCATCTTGCGCAGAAAGTCCCGGCCTGAAGCCAAGCATGGTGTGCGGGAAGAGGTCACCATCCTCTATGTAATGTTGGAGGCGGGTTTCGATGACCCTCTCGTACAGCTTGCCGAGGCACGAAGTCAGCGAGATAGGACGCAGGGCGTCGATCGCGGGCTTCTTGCCGGGTTTGGGAATGGTCACGATTTCCGCGTGTTTCCACTCGTTCGGTACGTGGCCCTTGCTCCAGAGTTACCTCGTTTAGGTATTCGGTGAAGTCCTGGATGTGCATCGGGCTCAGGTTTCTAATCATGGCATTGGTGATTTTGTCAACTCCGGGAGCAGTGTTGCGCTGTGAGGAAATTCTCTTGTCATTGCGTCGATGAATCGTTGAAAAGTTTGTGCAGCATTGCGAGGGCCGAAAGGAATGCGCACGTAGTCGAAGAGTCCAAATGGCGTGGTGATTGCTGTCTTAGGTGTATGCGCCGGTTCCGCAGGAATTTGCTGGTAAACCTTCACCAGGTCGATCTTGCAAAATGCCGTTTCTTCGTGCAGTGGCGCAGAGCAATCTACAATGCGTGGAAGTGGGTAACGGTCTGGCACAGTAGCATTGTCGAGCATACGGTAATCACCGCACGGCTGCCAGTCTCCAGGCGACGCCTTATCCACCGTATGCAGAGGAGATGCGTAAGGGTTTGCAGAAGTCCGCACGATCCCGAGTTCGAACATGTGTTCGAATTAGTTGCGTGTGCTCTTGCATCGACCAGGTCGTAGACGACGAGCATGACCGTGGACGGGCGGGCCCGTTGTAATGATATGGTGAGTTACATCGTGTTTGACCGGCAAAAGGAAGTTCACTGGTCGAAGGAGGAATGGGAATTGCTCAAGAAATTTTGTGTACACTAACTAATATGGATGAGATAGTTCAAGTGGCTGAAGAGTTTTATAGAGATTTATACAGTACCAGTAACACCCACGACGATAAGGTGAGAGAGAATAGTCTAGAGGAACTTGAAATCCCACAAGTAACACCGGAAGAGGTAAAGAACGCCTTGGGAGCTATGCAAAGGGGGAAGGCAGCTGAGGAGGATCAGGTAACAGCAGATTTGTTGAAGGATGGTGGGAACACTGTCCTAGAAAGGTTGGCCGCCCTATATACACAATGCCTCGTGACCTCGAACGTACCGGAATCTTGGAAGAACGCTAACATAATCCTAATCCATAAGAAAGGGGACGCCAAAGACTTGAAAAATTATAGACCGATCAGCTTACTGTCCGTTGCCTACAAAGTATTTACTAAGGTAATCGCAAATAGAATCAGGAATACCTTAGACTTCTGTCAACCAAAGGACCAGGCAGGATTCCGTAAAGGCTACTCAACAATAGACCATATTCACACTATCAATCAGGTGATAGAGAAATGTGCGGAATATAACCAACCCTTATATATAGCCTTCATTGATTACGAAAAAGCATTTGATTCAGTCGAAACCTCAGCAGTCATGAAGGCACTACGGAATCAGGGTGTAGATGAGCCATATGTAAAGATACTGGAAGCTATCTATAGCGGTTCCACAGCCACCGTAATCCTCCACAAAGAAAGCAACAAAATCCCAATAAAGAAAGGCGTTAGACAGGGAGATACGATATCTCCAATGCTATTCACAGCATGTTTACAGGAGGTATTCAGAGACCTGGAGTGGGAAGAATTGGGGATAAAAGTTGATGGAGAATACCTTAGCAACTTGCGATTCGCTGATGATATTGCCTTGCTTAGTAACTCAGGAGACCAATTGCAATGCATGCTCACTGACCTGGAGAGTCAAAGTAGGAGGGTGGGTCTGAAAATTAATCTACAGAAAACTAAACTAATGTTTAACAGTCTCGGGAGAGAACAGCAGTTTACGATAGGTAGCGAGGCACTGGAAGTGGTAAGGGAATACATCTACTTAGGGCAGGTAGTGACCACGGATCCGGATCATGAGACTGAAATAACCAGAAGAATAAAAATGGGCTGGGGTGCGTTTGGCAGGCATTGTCAGATCACGAACAGCAGGTTGCCACTATCCCTCAAGAGGAAAGTGTATAACAGCTGTGTCTTACCAGTACTCACCTACGGGGCAGAAACCTGGAGGCTTACGAAAAGGGTTCTGCTGAAATTGAGGACGACGCAACGAGCTATGGAAAGAAGAATGATAGGTGTAACGTTAAGGGATAAGAAAAGAGCAGATTGGGTGAGGGAACAAACGCGGGTAAATGACATCTTAGTTGAAATCAAGAAAAAGAAATGGGCATGGGCCGCACATGTAATGAGGAGGGAAGATAACCGATGGTCATTAAGTGTTACGGACTGGATTCCAAGGGAAGGGAAGCGTAGTAGGGGGCGGCAGAAAGTTAGGTGGGCGGATGACATTAAGACGTTTGCAGGGACAACATGGCCACAATTAGTACATGACCGGGGTAGTTGGAGAAGTATGGGAGAGGCCTGTGCCCTGCAGTGGGCGTAACTAGGCTGATGATGATGATGATGATGACGATGATGATGATTAACTTCGGCAATGCGCTGTTGACCCCCGGAAGTGGCACCCGCGAGGCTATAAGAAGCACAGAAAAGCGTGTCGTAGCATGAACGAGGTGTTCCCGGTGCATGTAAACAAAAAGATTGCAGTGATACAGGAAATCTGCACCCGATGTGGGTTTGGCAACATCACAAATTAGAAAAATCCGTCGCAATGTCTCGCGGAGACCGGTGTTGAGGAACAGTGCTTGTTCGTCATAGGTGGAAATGGGGGTCTTATTGGCAGCTAGTATTCTTGAATGGACTTGCCGGCACTTGCGCATCACAACTGAGGTTGGGATGAGATTGACCTCCGCACCGGTATCCATGAGAAAACGCAGGACTGTGATTTTGTCAGCCACGAATAAGCGGCTGACGAGCACCACTCGCCCCTTCTAGTGGTGCTACGGAAGGTTTTCTTGAAAACTGCAGGGTGCCACGCACTTTCGCTCTTCGTTACCAAAGGTACGATGGTACCAGCATTCGCTTGGCCGTGGTGAGGACGGCGAGCGGCTGCGCAAAAAGAGCGGCCGAGCGATGAATAGCGCTGGCATAGAGTATCTACAGCGGCGATCTGGTCTGACAATTTGCAATGTCATCGCGGAATTCAACATGCAGGCTTTGCAGGCATGGCAAGGGTGTGATATTGGATGCACGTGAACGTTCCATGAGTGAAACCGTGGGTCTAGATGCGTCGATGACGGAGTCTGTAAGTTGGGCTAGCTGGGACACGGGCAAACTGCGAGTGGTCGCCAGAACCATGTGGACGGAGGTGGGCAAGCGTTGTAGGCACACTTCTTGAAGCAAATCTTGATCCCAGACGGTTGCCATGTCTCCAAGGGGCTGTTGAAAACGACGCAGGAGCTGTGAAAGTTTGCAATCCCCGAGCTTTTCAGTTTCCAGAAACTGCTGTAGCCGTCGCCGCTCTGGCATTGTCGTGCGTTTGACGAGTTCGCTCGTGAGTATTTCGAAAGGGTCCGTTGTCGAGGGTTGAAGGATCAGGTCGCGAAGCTAGGTGGTAATCTCGGACGGCAGTGAGGATACGGGATGGTTGAATATTTTAGTCTGCGACGTGACTCGCACGATGCCAGACTGGCTCCTAACTTGAGCAGTCCGGAGTTGGGGGTCCACTGGCCAGTACTGGGGTAACCTCAGCGAAAGCACACCAACATCGCGCGTTGGTAGAGCGATTGTTGAATCGCTATCATTCGTGCCGGTGGTTCCGGGATGATGATTGGAAGCGTTGCGGTTGTCGTCAGCCATGTCCACTGTCCTTGGTCACCAATCTTCTGGCGCGCAAAGTCAGTGATGGCAATGAGCCACAATAAACAGTATATTTTTACTGAGTAGAAGGGCCTAAATTACGGTCGTTCCAAGGCAGATAAATCTCATGGCCACCTCGCGCCGGTCACGCGTGATTCGAGTCCCACGCGCGCTTCGCTTGCTACACTATTAAGCAAATTTACACCCATTGGGGCTTATCTTGCCACAGAACAGTTATCGTCATCTGTCTTGCTTGTGTTTTCTTTCTTGAAAACGCTGTGCTCATGACTTTCCTGCCGAGAATGCTCTTTCATTCTGATAACGCACATGTTGTTCGTGACTTGGAAGTACCGGGCTCCCTGCGGTAAAGAAAGGAAATGCGGACAAGAGAGAAGACAATAATTGTTGCGTGACAAGGTAACCCCAGGGTTTGCATCCGTTGCCGTCGCCGTGAAGTTCCGTATAAAGTCGAAGAGCAATAAAACCGCCGCCGCGCACCGCATGTTGTATGTGAGAGCGAAAGCGTGCGAGGGTGAGCCGGCGAATGCAGTTCAAGCTCGCCTGCGCGCGAGAGCGACAGAGTGTGCGAGTGTGAAAAGGAACAGGCGCTATTTTCTGCAGCCCTTTAGGGAGCACGACTCAATGAAGATCTTGGGCCGGAAGTGTGCCCTCTCCTGTCGCCCACGCGGAACGGGGGTCAGTCGAGGGAGCATTGGCGTTCTTCTCCGGTGGCTGCTAGGGCGCCTCGATGTCCTCCTTGCCCGCCACTCCGTACAGAGGAGACAAGTGCGGCGTCTGCTACGGCGTTCGTGACGCGAATGGCTGACACCGTAGTAGACGCCTTCAGCGGACGCAGTAGGGACGCGTTGCCGGCGTCCCTACTGATGCGATGGTGCGTCTTGAAAGCCATTTGCGACGTGGCCAAAGTGTGCGCGCTGGGGTATTGTCTTAAAAGTGCTCTGCGATGTTTGCAGAGTGCGCGTAGTGCTGGTAGCTTCGAATGCGTTGTGCTTTCAACGTTTCGTTCGTGTTGAAGTGGGAGATGCACGAAGGTCAATTCATTTGTTGTTGCCGCGCTTCCTCACTGCAGCATTTTGACAGCGAGTTTCCGCGCTCACCGAGCGCGAGGTGTTTATGTTTACCTGGGCTCGCGTGACACCATGCTCGTTAATTTAAATTATGTTTGCAGGCGGCTTGGTTTGAACGCATGATAGACTGTGTAAACGCGACTGAACAAAGGATGTAGAAAGAAGCAGGCACACAAGGACAGTGCTGTCTTTGGGTATCTGCTTGTTTCTACGTCAAGCACACATTCTATCATTGTTTAGTTAGTAAGCGAATATTCGCAAGTTTATACAGTCGATAAAACTACTATCTTTACTTTGTACAGCTATCTACTAATTTCCAATCACACTTGGTGTTTCGTCTTTTGGGCGGAATTGCGCATTTTTTATACTCGGTGGCGGCGCAGCAGAGGAAGACAGCGACACAAGCACTCACATCCCATCGCGTTTCCAGCTGATCCCAATTTCTGATTACTCCCTCAGTTACAGACAATTGCTACATGTTCTCTGCATGACAAGCTATAATTTAATACTGTTTTCATGTTCAAATGACATTTACAAATAACCTAAGCGAGCGTTTTTATTGCGACGCCTTCTTCAGGCGTTTTGAGCTTATCTATCTATCTATCTATCTATCTATCTATCTATCTATCTATCTATCTATCTATCTATCTATCTATCTATCTATCTATCTATCTATCTATCTATCTATCTATCTATCTATCTATCTATCTATCTAACTATCTATCTATCCCCTTACTCTGGCAAAGTGGCCCAAGTTGTCTACCAACTTTGTTCATTATGTGCACGTGGTTGTGCTGCCGTCGTGGTCATCCTATCAACGTCATTCCAGATTCGGTAATTGCCCCTCGTCCTGTTTTAGTAGGCAAGCCTTCTACGCCAAGCCAGGGACCCAAGCTGTCAATAGAGAATTTTATAATTGGGTCCGGAAGACTCTGGGGCCCCAAGCTGCGTTGCTTTGGTTGCTCTTGGGTTCGGAGGAGCATCACAGCTTGAAAATTTGGACAAAAGCAGCGTTGGGTAGCGCGCTGAGACGCCGCAGTAGTGAATACAGAAGGCGCTTGAAAACGAAAAAGAAAACAAAATCAAGAACAGCCTTTCTACAAGTGAAACCAAAAGAAAGCACCTTTAAGAAAATAAGGATTGGAATAGTTCGTAAGAAGTAATGGCTATATTATTATTTGTACAAGTTATTTCGGCGCTCTTTAAGCAATGGGTGGTTCAAGGCGCCGACCCAAGCTCAGATAGCGTCTCCTTGCGTTGGCCTGTCTCTCTTACCTCTAAAAATGCCGAAGATCAGTCGGAACACGGCAACGTTGCTTAGCAACCAACTTGACTGAACGATGCCAGATTTCGGTGACTGCGGCTCGTATGTCTGTCTTGGCTGCCTGGCGATTTCTGGTAGCCCGTGATGGCGGCCTATAGGTTGGCTTGGGAAGCCATGCTAGTTTTCAATTTTTGGCTCTTGTGTCAACGCGAATGCAAGAACCCCAGAAAGGCTTGGGTTGTGCGCATGAGCACTTGCGGCCCGCAACCTTATTGGGTCCCCAAGCCACTTGGGTCCCCAATTCTAAAGATCTCTAATAACGTGGCCTGCTATGCATGTGCTCCTGGTCGTGATGCTGTCGTGGTTTTTGCATTGTCATGACTCTGGCTTTCTCAACCGATTCTCTCCAGCGAAGTCGTCATGCCGCTGTCGTGATCCCATCGTGGTCGTTCCATCATCATCACTCGCTCATTTGACTTTCGCCATGTCGTCGTCAAGCCTTCGTCGTCGCCCAGTAGCGGTCTGGTCGTCGTGGTCTAACCCACTTCGTCGTTCTATCGACCTTAGTTCTTCCTCATTTTATTGTAATCAAGGTGTCGGGAATATAACGCCATTGTTATGCTATTGCCGTCAGTGCGTCGTCTTTAGCGAGTTCTCTGTATACATACGTTGTCATACCGCGTCGTGGTCGTGTCATCATGGTCACTCAAGCTTCAGCTGACTTTCATCATACGGCCATCATCATACATGCTTCTTCATATAGTTGTCGCACAATTGTCACCATTCACTCGTCATCATTCCATTGTCCCGATAGGGTTGTCATGCCATCGTGTTCATAGTATCATCGCCATCCAGTCCTCGTCGTACCGTTCTTGTCATGCCGTCACGGCGATGCCGCCGTGGTCGTTCCTTCTTTATCGTTGTATTGAAGTCTGTGGTCCTGCGTTCTAAAACTACGATTTGGTTTTACCCCGATGCACGGTACAGGGGCGTTCTTGCATTTTTCCCCGTCTTCGGCATTCGACTCTCGTCATGACGCGTCATCATGATACCACTGCCGTCATTTCATTATGCTGTCGTTGTCAATGCGCCGTCGTCACACAATCGCTGTTACGTATCCGTTGTCATACCGGCGTCATCATGCTGTCTTAGTCGTATTACCGCCGTCATTCCAGTTTTTTGATCCGTTTATCGTCATACCATTGCGCACATGCCATCGTCGCCATACACGTGTCGTTGTCCCATTGTCTTAATGTTCAACGTGGTCCCGCTGCCGTCATTATACCATCGTTATCGTTTAAAAAGTGTAATCTCATAATTTTTATGCCGCCATCATCGTCATAGTCTTTTTCGTTCTATCGACGCCATTACATTATCATCACTTCGTCGGCGTCAGATAGTAGTCACCATCCCGCCATGCTCATAAGTGACTTTGGCAAGCGAATGCCATAGCAAAGTGGGATGACAGCAGAGTATGTCGCATATAGTCGAAGCACCGCAAGTCTAAAAGGACTACTACATATGTGAAATTAACGTGACACATGAAATATGCAGTTTCACTACACAGCTCGAATGCTAATTCTGTTATCGTCGACCGTCATCGCAAAATGAGTTCTTCCACATTCTTTTTTCTAGATGTGGCTACGAGATACCTAGATGCGAAATCCGTCGGAAACCATCTTAGAAGAACTTATTTTGATGACGCAGCAAAAATGATTCTGATACGCAATATGTCCTTATCATTTATTTATCTCCAAGTCTAAAAAAGTGCAACAAGATAGGTGCGTCCACATGGTCTGTTCATAGAGCATTATTTAGGCACTGTGAAAGGACATATTGGGACATGTCTTAGAAACGATTGCCGTTTTTTATTGCTGTAATTCATTAGAAGTATTCCAGCATTAGAGTCTGTCGGAAGTTATGCTCCTCAATACTGTTTGCTGGCATGCCATATATTTTTTTCTAGTGAAACAAGCATTACTGATTCACTATTCCTGCGTGCTACATTAAAAGGAGCGCTCACTGTTATTTCTTTCAGTTTATTGTTGTTTACAATTTCGCGTTGTTTTGGAGTCAGTCTTCCTATCACCATAGATCTCAGCTCTGCGATTACAGTCCGATAAATTTATCATGACAAAGCAATTGCGGCTTCAGGCTGTTACGTCTCTGTATAACCAGATCCAGGAGTTCATCACTGATAATACAATGGAGACAGCCACATTGGAAACGGCCACAATGGACGCTAACCACGCTGATTAAAGCTTTTACCGTTGATTAGTAATGGCGTTGAGCGACTTACGCTGTATGGTACCTTCCCTAAATAATCGCTGCCAAAAACGATAGTCCCTATTGCGAAATTTGAGTGCAGATCTATACCTCTTTTCATTTCACGATGTATTGGCTGGCTCGAGCAATCTGTCTCGTGGGGTACGTTGTAAACGGAGCGACGTGTGGTACGACTGCCTAGCTAATGCGGAGATCGCGAGAAGCTGCGCGCGGGTGACGCGTGGGCACGATTCACAACAGCCGCCGCAGACAGATCTCCCAGAGGAGGCGCAATACTCTCGTGACATCTCGTAGCCACCATCGCCGCACTACGCTTTCCTTCGCATGTTTTCGCCATACCCTCCTCCTGCGCTTTCTGCCTCATGGTTCTGCTGCACCCTCCTCCTCCACTTTCCTCTTCGCGTCTTTCATCCCCTGCTGCGATCCTCGTTCTCCATTCGATTCTTCGCTGTGCTCGATCCCTCGGGTACGCCGAGGGCAGGAACGGGCGCCTAAGAGCTGCGCTATAAAATTTGCCGTTACCGTTAGACCTCTGGGTTTCTCACCTTTGCATCATTTGAAATATATACGCAACTAAATCTTAGTTATCTGTGACATCGTCAGTTCTAAATGAATGAATGAATGAATGGATTCTCGTGTTCTACGTGCCAGAACCACGATTTGATTATGAGGCACGCCGTAGCTGGGGACTCCGGATAAATTTTTGAGGGGGATCTTGAACGTGCCCTTAATGCGCGGGACACGGGCGTTCTTGCATTTCGCCCCCATCGAAATGCGGCCGCCGCGGCCAGGATTTGATTCCGCAACGCCGTGCTTAGCAGCACAACACCATGTCGTTCCGAATTTCTTATTGTTTGGAACTTTGTACTTTAGCGGTAGCGACAGGATAGCTTGCAATGCACTTACTAAGTTCAAACCATCTAGTAATCTAGGTGCGTTTTCTGCATTTTTCTTTTGTCACAGGTTCTGTGAATTACTAGTTTTTATTTTTGTCGTAGTTCTACAAAGAATATTCTTTTCTTTTGTCTTTTCATAATTTTGATGTTTGTTTATTGTGATTTGAGGACACAGCCGGGCAGTAGGCGCGCCCAAGGAGGTGTATTACTCTACGCTTCCTGTGGGAGTTTGTTAGTGAATCAAACCCGGCAAGAAGAATCTGATCAGGACCCTTGTAAACTTCTCTCCCCAGTTAACAAAACCCCGCTCTCCGTTTAGAACAAATGCCAGTTCTCTTTAAATTTAAAGACTTGTTGACAGAATTCTCGACGTCTGACCTATCTCTCTGGTGGGTATGAGCCATGTAACAAGGAATGGACTGCAGCAAGACAGTTTATAACTGCATGAACACGATTTTCTTCCAATGTGCCAAAATATATATAACGCAGTTTACTTTTCTTCTGATCTATCCGAAATTTCTTATTAGTGTTTTTTTTATTAATTTGTCTAATTAGTTTGCTAATTCACCCGACACTTTTACAATCCCCACGTTGGCTAGAAATCACCTATACAGACAAACCGACCAACCAAGATCTAGTCCCCCCCCACCCCTTTTCCCAGTGGGTATGCGCTATCAGTGAAGGAAAGCCAAGCGAAACACACGGCCAGGGTTGTCGATCAGTAATCAACATCAACATATGAAGGTTCGGATGCAAAGAAGAAGAAAGAGCAAACGGAGAAGTGCGGTCAACAGAGCTACCGAAAAGCCTAATCTACCGTCTACCATCTTCGCGTCGTGCCTTGGAGAGCATTTTCCCCTTTTCAACTGTGAAACATGGCTGCCGCGTCCAATGACTCGTACGGTGATCCTTTGGTCGACGTTGCCTTGCCTGAATGCGGCCGGACTGTCCGTGAAAAATCTTCTGCGGCCGCTTCCAAGCAACCTCAGCGGCAGCCATACGCTTCCAGCAACAATGTGAATCTGCAGCCACAGCTGATTTACACAGTGACCATAGGTTCGACAGGTAATCCCGTCGCCCCTGCAGTTAAGAAGCTTCAAACTGGTGCTGCTTCACCCGTACCGTCGGCCAAATCTGAGCGTTACCGTAAACGTAATGACCCAGGGCAACAATCGGTTACACCAGGAAGCCTCCCGTCAAGCTCCGCAGGAACGCCGGTTGCCGTCAATGCTGGCGGATCATCTACGGCGGGCCTCCCTGCTGAAGCGCCCCGGAAACGTCCAAGTGGCTCCCCAGGAAAACAAGGAGGAACTTCAAAGCCGTCGTTTGCGCATGCTCGTGGCACTGTCACACCTTCACCCGCCGCAAGCTGTCCGAGACTCCCCAACATGGAGCCGCCAGGTAGAGCCAGGCAAGGAGACTCTCCAGCCTTTTCCAACAACGTTGCCAGAATCTCACGAAACCGGAAATTCTCAACGAAAGAAAGAGGCAGTACATCACCCAGCAGCGCTGTTGGCTGCAACGTGGAGCAGCGGAACGAGCATCCACAACAGGCCTCTGAGATAGACGTGAGTATGTGTAGCAATTATTTACCAGTGCTGCAAGCGGACAAGGTGTTGGTTGGCGCATGTGTATTATGATTATGTCAGCGGCCTTTAAGAAACAGCTCAGCATTCCAAGAGAAAAATTCCATGCTTGTAAACGAAGGCAAACAGTGTAGCCGAAAGGTGCTGGCGACTATGTGGATACACCTCTTCTTCATTATTTAGCACTTTGAACAATTATTTCCTTGTCCTTTTTTCATTACACAACGAGATTGCGCTAGATTGTGCTCTCAGAGAAATAAAAGAACTATACATGTTAAATACTCATACGGTGCTTGCAGTATGCCGTCTAACTGATGTAAGTTAGCGAATATGCAGTTATACAGTGATAGTATGTCAAAATATGGAAGATGCTTATTCGATATGTTAGCCTGCCGTCGATTTACGAGGTGGAAAAAAGAGAAAATCTTAAGCGATACGTGATAGTGCCGCCATGAAACGCAATAGCGAGATGCCCGGAAGTCATGCCGCCGTTCCATTTTTACGCTAGAGACCAATAACGCCATGTGAAAGAGTTGCGACAATAAAAGGTGCAAGCTATAGGGGAGCCATTTATCTATAAGAATTAGGCGAAGCCATTCTACATGCAGGCACAACTGCTTGCACTGAAGTGAACGAAGACTTTTGGAGATCTTGGTCCCCATTTTGAAAGCATTTCGTAGGCCAGAATAATTCTTAAGAACACGCACCGACCAATCGTGATAGCGAAAACGACGTTAGTGAAGAGTGGCTGTGAAGGACAAGCATGTTTCTACGAAATAGGTGCCTTTTGAATTGGAATTTGGTGGCCTTTTAACCAAGTATGATTCAAGAGCTCAAGATTTAGCATTATGACCGTTCCAGTTTACAGAGGGTTTTGCCTTGCATGCACGACTGTTATCTACCCCAAGTGTAGCATGTTATTGGACATGGCACTCGTGCTAGCAATCAGCGTTATAACGCGGATCGCTCTCATAGGTGGTGCCTTCGTGAACGCCCAGAGGTGAAAAAAAAAATTGTCTGCAAAGAAAGTTTAAACACAGGGGTTTACTAAAACCTATTTCAGGTGGAGCTTTGAAACTTCACACACTGCAAGTTCAATGCTGTAGGTTTGTCGGAAATAGGAACTTAATCTCCGATGTCGTAGATATCACAATAAAATTGGCTAATCACTAAATGACACTCAAGCTCTGGTTGCAAAGATTTTAGTGCTTTAGTTGTTCCAATGTGCGAATAACTTCACATGCACGGTGCATGTCTTCATTTTGCTTGAGAGAGAACTAGAGATGTATGTTGCTTGGTGATCGCCCGTGCGTCTCCATAAGTACTGTCTCTTCAGTGCGAAACATAGCTCTTTGACGAGCGCACATTATCTGGCGGCACCATCACTGAATGCAAGGGAGAAAAAGTTATCTTGACGAAGCTGCCGCTATGGCCTGTATAAAGGACCGTACACGGGATGCACTAAGAAAATATTGCTTAAAATAAGACACTGGAATTACACACGCGCACGCGCCAGGAAATGAAGAATGCCCATTAGCCAAAATATTATTTCGTCCTGGCGAAATAGTGAATTCGCGAAGTTTCTCGAAAAGCGGGGGACTATTTGAAGCAAGCTTACCGGTGTCCTTTCATTAAAAGAGTAGTCTTGAGTGGAATAATGATACACAAAAAACAAAGGTTGCCTCACGCTGTCACCTTTAATATATGTGCACCTTATTGAAAAATCTGCAAATAAATTGAGGAGAAATGGCGGGGTTGCGGTAAAAAGCCGCCATGCTTTCGGACAGCAGCACATGTAGAGAGCATTTTGCGGGGTCTTTCTATGTCCGCAGGTGCAAAACGCTCAGGATGGACTGGTTCCTCCAGCTTCGGATGCCCTGTTACCCAAGGGGGCGTATTGTCGGGCGGCCAACTCCGGCACTGCCTCACCAGCTACGTCATCGCCGCGCTCAACACGACGAACGAAAACAGCCACGGTACGCGACCCCTGTCAAGGCACAGAGAGTTGTGGTAGCAGAGACAGTTACTATGGCGAAGGCGTTATAGAACACCAGAGAATAATTATTGTCGCGACATTAATTATATGGACGTTCGAGGCACATTTTCGCCGTTGCGTTTCCCGTGACCAGAATCGGCGCCGTCCTGACACGATAATGCGCGACTGGCGCGTGCAGGGTAGATCTCCAGAGTCGCAGAGTCCGTTTAGCTGCAAAACATTGATCGGCGATTTAGTGGGAAATTTGACAGAAATGCGCTATCACCACGTCGCACCTTTTTAAGTTCCGTTTCCAGATTCAAACAGCGTTCACCACAGTGCATAATGTTGCTCAGGACCTCACTGGGCGCATGTCCTGGCCCTTCGAGGAGCGAAGTGCAACTCACGGCAGTCTGGAGCAGACCACCGGCAATCGCACTATATAAATATATATATGAGTGAAAATAGTTTATCACAACTTCGCGGTAGTCATTGCTTTATTGCCCAACAGTTTCGGTCGCTTGATCAAACTGTAGGGGTTACTGGCAATAATCTATCAGCCCCACAGACATTTGGGCAATAAAGCACAGATTCGTCGCAGCCATTCGATCTTATGCATGATGAACTTGGAGAAGCATTTCTACGGCTAACACTGATTTCCGTCGTCATTTAGGCTGCATCATGCCTGGGCGGTCATGGCGTCGTCGTCAGTGCGTCATCATCATGCGGTCGTCGTAATGATGCCATGGTCATTCCACTGTCGGCATTCCAGCTTATTCATCTGATCCTTGTCATGCCATTGTTCTGACAACATCGTCCCCATACAGTCATCCTCGCATCATCGTCGCAATGCAGTCTTCATGCCCTCTTCATTACGCTGTAGTGATCATGCCATTGTCATCATTTTCGAATCGTCATGCCATTGTTCTCATGCTGTCTGCGATCGTCCATAATTATAACGCTATCGCAATTCGTCATGATCACGCCGCCGCTGTCATGCCATTGTCGTCATTGGGTCGTCGTCATATAACTGTTCTCAGGCAGCGCTATTAAACCTATATTGTGAGGCTGTCCTGTTCGACCGCGGTCACTCCGGCGTCATTATCCGATTCTCTTCATGCCGTCGTCGTCATACAGTCTTCACGTCATCGTCGTAATACATTAGCAGTCATCCCTTGTCATCAGTCCGTCATTGTCCTACGGCCGTCGACGTTATACCGTGGTCTTCATTTTTGAATTGTCATCGCATTGTCGTCATGCCGTCATAGACATACCACCTTTGCTGTTCCATCGACGTCATTCCTTCTTCGTCATTCCATCGTCATCAATGCGCTGCCGCCACACAGTCGTGCTCATGCTGACGTGGTGAAGGCCAACAAGGGCGAGTAAATGTCACAGCAAAAGCCGGCGACAGTTTATGTTGCATATAACCGGAACAATGCAAATCCCAGACTGACATCTCCAGAAGACAAATAAAGGTGTCTTTAGCATTACGATGTGTAACTATGTCACTTGAATGCTGATCGCATTAACATTGACAATGAATCGTCAGGTGGGTTATGCCGGATTGTTTTCCTGTACGCAAATAATGTCTCCTTCAAGCTAACCTGTTATAACGAAGACCTTCTCTGCACAGTCCTGAAGCCAGCAAGTGAAATCACGTTGTATATTGCCAAATAAAGTTCTATTCAATCAATCTCGGTGGCACATGGCACGTAGCTCAGTAACAAACACTGTTTTGAAAGAAATTAATGCCAGTTACGTGATCAGTAAGTGTTACCCGAGTTTCATTACAATCGCAGCAATCGACTTAAGCCGATGAAGATTCTTTTGCAATGGTAAGACTCGCACTAGGAGCGGTTTCCTCATGCATATAAAATGATGGTAAGATGGTTGACCTTTCAAATTCTCCTCCTTACGGGAGGAGATACAGGAACACTATTATCTAGGAATGCAGAGCGCACTATAGAGCCATGCGCAGATTTCGTCGTGTCGGTCACGGTATGACATGCGGTGGCTGTACCGGGCTGACCGACTCCCGCGTAAGCGGTTGTACCACCTTGCGACTGCCATCCTCCCATTTCCTTGACATAGCGCGGAAACAACCCGCCGTGGTTGCTCAGTGGCTATGGTGTTGGGCTGCTGAGCACAAGGTCGCGGGATCGAATCCTGGCCATGACGGCCGCATTTAGATGGGGGCGAAATGCGAAAACACCCGTGTACTTAGATTTAGGTGCACGTTAAAGAACCCCAGGTAGTCCAAATTTCCGGAGTCCTCCACTACGGCGTGCCTCATAATCAGAAAGTGGTTTTGGCACGTAAAACCCCATAATTACATTATAGCGCAGAAACTGCTCCACACAGGTTAAGATTAGCTCCATTCTGCGAAAGCTACCGAATGGTTGTATAAAATGTCATGTCGTAACTAATGATCTGTTGCGCCTTTTACAAGACGCCATGCATATGTGATGGAACGCTCAGCTCTTTATAAATTATGCCTGAAACTTTTAAAATGACTTTGAACGGTGTCGATGACAGTCACTTTAGTGTACGAAACTTTCTCTTGCCATGAAGCCGTCCAGAAACGCAAATTAGAGCTCTGAACGTTTTAAAACGCACCTAAATGGACGCCGAGATTGCGCCTGATTACCGGGGCCAATTTATTTATTCGCTTTCTTTTTCAATTTTGGTGCTCTATGTTGCCTTGCTGTATTTTATATCTGTTTCCCCATTTGTATGGCTTGTTTATAGTTCACTTTTCCTTCACTTGTGCTTGTGTCTCAGCACTTCCCCCACATTTCTCAGATATATTTGTTTTGAGCATTAATTGATTTTTTCAATGCTTGTTGCGCATTGCCGGAACATTGTCTGAGCAAATTACATTGTCTGAGGAATTTAGTTAGTGTCCTAATACGTTCACTATATTTGCCATCAATTGAAAAGGCTGAATGCTAAATACCTGTCACTGAGTGCTTTAATTTACATGCTTCCTTAAGTCCCCCCTTTCTATCTTCTTAACTTCAATAAAATATTGTTGTGAAGCCTCAAACAAGAGTTACCACGATTTACGACATTATCAATGCAGTCATTAAATCATTTATTAAACCAAGAAATTTTCAACTTTGGTAATTACAGGCATTACTATATTCCACCACAAACGGTTTGACAGCCCTGCTCCGTTCCTGCAGATAAGTCTTCTGGTTTCTTGCATTAGTGTTCGGATCACCCGCAGGCGCTTCTTGCATAATCGTCGATGAACGCATAACAACCTGTGCTGACACAAAGAAACACGTAGAAGTCTTACAAGGAGAAAAAGAAATCAGGGGTCTTACGTGCCAAAACCAGTAATGTATTTATGAGGCGCACCCTAAAGGGGGAACCCGGGATAATATTGATAAACTGGAATTGTTCGCCGCAGATGCAATCAACGGTGCACGAGTGATTTCGCATTCTGCCTGCATCTCGCATATGGCCACCATGCCCCGGATTAAGCCCGCGAGGTCGTGCTTAGCAGCGCCATGACACTGAACGATGGTAGATTAGCATCATCTCATAACGTTGCGAATGTTCCGCGCCTATCACTCGAGTCCTTCGTGACCATCGCGCTCTCAATTATGCGCAGCCAACTCAAGGTGGAATTTTCCGCCACGTTCGTCCCGACACCGTCTGGGAGATGATAGGAGTCGTCATGTCCGTCATCGTCATCGCCACGGTCATGACTATACTGCTGCTCATCAGATCCTACAGCAGGCGGAAGCACCTGCGGGACAGCGGCGGAGGAACCACCACGTCCCCGGCCTTGACGTCTTCGCGGGCGGCCACGTCACGATTGTGACTTTCGGATGTGCAATCGGTTGTGCAGGACCTTGGCCGACGTGCCCAATGTGACGAGATATTAGTCAGAAGAGTGCAGATTTATCTAGCGAGTGATCTAAAGCAAGCGGCGTTATTCTGCAACGGTTGATTGCATATGGAATGTTGTTCACACGATAATCAAAAACACATCATTTAGCATAAGCGCTCGTTCGCTGCATTTTCCTTGCGTTTCAGTTGCTCTTTGATTCACGTGTAGTGCAACGCTATTATGCCATTTCTTATTGGGCGCTGTATCTTGCTGTTCGTAGTCTTAAGGTAAACATCCTGCATATTGGCGAGGACCTTGTCTTCTGATGCGTATCGTATTTAGATGGCGTTTATTGAATTTCTATACTAGAGGTGTCAGCACGAAGGCAGACCACAGTATCGAAGAATGGCACTGTCTCCTTGTGCTCTGCAGAAATCATGTGTGTCATGTCGGGAATGCGATGTTACGGCAGAGCGCACATAACTAAACTTCAAGGCTTTATTGTGCGCTGACCACAAGCTTCCATGCTTAGGAAAAATCGTTATTCTTTTCCTGCATCTTGGATAACACTCATTATCACTCATCAGAGGAAGGCGCATAAAATTTTTCTTATACTTTCTACAGATGCTCATATCAAAAACTGAGCATTTGGTTTCTGGCCTCTTTTGTACATTGCATATGAAACAATAACTATAGAATGGTACCCACGTGATCCCTTTCTCAAGATTAATTTCAACCTTTTCGATATTTATTACTTGCATTTTACCTCCTTTTGTAGTTTTTATGAGCGCAGTTTGTCATAAATAAAACAATGATTATAACACTGCAAGTGAACTTTATTACGTGGACTTCACTGAGCTAGCCTCATAAGGCTACATTCGCTATCCGGTATTATAGGCACCGGCGTGTGCATAAAGTCCGAAAACAGATTTATTGTACAACTACAGTTTACCCTTAATAACTAAGACCTCTTGCGCCTAAATCTCCTCAAATGCTCGTACAATCCCTGAACATTAATCACGAATCTCGATCCGGAGCCAAATCGGGCATCTCAACGGAGATCAGGACAAACATTCACGTTCCGCCACTACCCAAAACACGCACCCGGTATATACCGCGGAATGGAGACGGGCAAGAACACAGACAACGCAGAAAAGATTCGAGAGATCTGAGGGCGTGGTCTACGTGGACGCTTCTGATTATGACGATCGCGACGCCATGGCCACAGCAATAGTAAATCGACAAGGCGATTCAATTGCATCCGACATGATCTTCACGACGTCGTCGGAAGTTCGGGAATCTTCCAAATACAAATTCATACTGAAGTGACTCCAAGGCGGCCATCCTAAATTTCGGAAGGGGGCGTGTGTCATCTGAAGCACTCAACATCCTGCTGACAGGCTTTTGTGGCGTCCGAGTCAGAGGGGTCAAAATCGTCTAGGCGCCGGACCACTCCGGCCTCCCAGGGAACGAGAACGCGCACGATGCGGCTCGAGGTACAACCAACCTAGTCGATGCCGACCTTTCCACCGCTGAGGCTGACTCGTTTCTTCAGCCGGGGCGGTACAGGCTGGTGTCCTATCAGGACATCCTTGATCATCACAGACATGCGAGGACCACGTATCCTGTTGCACACAGAACTTAAGCTAAGTGGCAATCGGTGGCATGGTCTTTGCTCCAGACCAACACCATCCCTAACCCTGTAACCTACAGCCACTGTTACCCATGACTGCATACAGCCGAATGCAAAATTTGCAAAAACAGGGCCGACTTTGAGCAAATGGTTTAGACTGCCCATCAAACGTAGTCACATCCAACAGAAAGAATAATCTTTTTTCAGAAATCAGGTCTGCAGAGCAGTGTGATACCGTGGAGCTTAGCTCCGATCTGGAAGTGCAAGACCGACTCGTCCGGGTGGCTAAAGACGCCGCCGGGGCCCAAGGACTCCTGGCTGCCGCTTAAGGGGGAAGGCCGTAGAGGATCTCCCACCTCTTCTTCTTCCATTGACCCCATCCCGGGCACACAATAAATTTGTTCTCCTTCTCTCTCTGTCTTCAAATGCTCTTGCTGATCTTGTTGCACGTGACGGGGGTTTTATTTGTTGTCATTTCAGCACAGCCTAAGACCTACCGAAAAGGAGCTAATTCAGATGTCATGCGGAGTCAAATTCAACTGATACGGTAGGTTTATTTCTCACTGAAACACCGCCAACGTCGCGTTAGCGTTGCACAATGTAAAATTTCGTTCATGAGGTAATTACATGAAAGTAACTCGATCCAGTGAACTCCAATGTTTCGACCACCTTTCGTGCATATCTCTCGGTGTAGCGCCCGTGTCCAAGCACCGTCTTTTACTTTTCTTCAGATGGGCATTCGGAAGGAAGGTATATTTCTGCCTTCAGATGGCAGTAAATTCAGAAAGAAGAAAAACCATGCAGTGGGCGTGACATGCTGGCATTCAATAAAGACGTGGTCTAGGGTGCTTTTTAAAGACATTTCTCTCGTATTTCAATTACAAGTCCAGAAATTTCTCAACTTGAGGATGCTGTGAGCTGGCTAAAAGAGAATATGCGGCTTTGTTCGTGATTGATATATCTATATCAACCAATGCAACCGAATAATCTTGCTAATGCCATAATAAAAAAATACACGTAGGCTGAAAAAAAAGAAAACGCACTACCGTAAGAAAGACTTATTCTCACGTTTAATAGATAATAACTAATTCGAAAAATGATCTTCATAAGGCACGAACGTAGCACAGCGAGTGCCTCCTTGCGTCGATGTAGCGACATGACAGCACGCGTGCTGCTGTCTAACTCTGCGCGGCTGAAACTTCTGCAATCCATGCAGTTAATCTCCGTTGACTCCATTCAGTGCATTCAAGGCTACGGATGAGATCAGTGACTGGGGAGTGAAAACTTTGGAGAACGCCCACTGAGTGTTCTACTGTTTCAATTGTACGCCGTTATTCCATCCGTGATGCGTCCGTTCAACTGATGTAACGCACGGAAGGATTAGCGGCGGGCATTGTACGAGCCTTCCTTGATCTTCTAGTCCCTCCTTGTCTCATAGAGATCAGAAGCCACCTCACAATCAACAAACAAACTCAGTGCCCTTCCACTTTGTGAAGAAGGATGATCAGCGAAGCTGTGTATGTGGGCCCCTTAATGGCGAACAGCACCTCCGCCGCGGGTCGGCCCGGCATTGCACTAACTTCACGATCGGCCGACGTATGGGGAGTGCTTAACGCCTGCTTCACCTTCGCCGTGGGTCTGCCTGGCATTGCACTATCTTCGGGTTCGTCCCACGTATGGGGAGTGCTTGACGCCTGCTTCACCTCCACCGCGGGTCGGCCCGGCACTGCAGTATCTTCGGGATGGGCCCACCTATGGGGAGTGCTTAACGCCTGCTTCACCTTCGCCGTGGGTCTGCCTGGCATTGCACTATCTTCGGGTTCGTCCCACGTATGGGGTGTGTTTAACGCCTGCTTCGCCTCCACCGCGGGTCGGCCCGGCACTGCAATATCTTCACGATCGGCCGACGTATGGGGAGTGCTTAACGCCTGCTTCACCTTCGCCGTGGGTCTGCCTGGCATTGCACTATCTTCGGGTTCGTCCCACGTATGGGGAGTGCTTGACGCCTGCTTCACCTCCACCGCGGGTCGGCCCGGCACTGCAATATCTTCGGGATGGGCCCACCTATGGGGAGTGCTTAACGCCTGCTTCACCTTCGCCGTGGGTCTGCCTGGCATTGCACTATCTTCGGGTTCGTCCCACGTATGGGGTGTGTTTAACGCCTGCTTCGCCTCCACCGCGGGTCGGCCCGGCACTGCAATATCTTCGGGATGGGCCCACCTATGGGGAGTGCTTAACGCCTGCTTCACCTTCACCGTGGGTCTGCCTGGCATTGCACTATCTTCGGTTTCGTCCCACGTATGGGGAGTGATTGACGCCTGCTTAACCTCCACAGCGGGTCGGCCCGCCATTGCACTAACTTCGGGATGGGCCCACATATGGGGAGTGCTTAACGCATGCTTCACCTCCAGCGCGGGTCGGCCCGCCATTGCACTAACTTCGGAATCGGCCCACGTATGGGGAGTGCTTAACGCCTGCTTAAGCTCCACCACGGGTCGGCCCGTCATTGCACTATCTTCGAGATCGGCCCACGTATGGGGAGTGCTTAACGGCTTCTTAACCTCCGCCACTGGGTCGACCCGGCATTGCACTAACTTCGGAATCGGCCCACGTATGGGGAGTGCTTAAAGCTTGGTCCACCTACACCACGGGTCGGCCCGGCATTGCATTATCTACTGGATCAGCATATGTATGGGGAGTTTCTTGCTTACCACGCCAACGGCGCGAAAGTTTTCTTGGAAGGTAGAGGTTTACAGCTTCGCTGTAAAAGCAGAGCGAGAATGGAGTCATTTTCTTTTTCATTGGCTATAAAAGTGCATAGTGACTCGTGTACTTGATCTTTCTCGGGTGACCGCGTTTCACCGTCTAACAAGTTTTACCGCTCAGTGCAGAACGCGCCTGCAAACATCGGAAGTTTTTCGAATGTTATCAATGGTTCTATTCGCTGCCTGTTGTGACCGAAACTTGTGTAGTGCTGTATTTTTTAGCACACAATGTCCTGATGGATCCACGAGCACTTACTTTAAGCTCGTCTGTGGGCAAGTTACGTTGCTCGCAAGGATCCTGTGGGACGTCGAACACGTAGTAGGCTTCACCGGATTTGAAGTAGCTGTTGACGTCTTTTTCACACATAAGGGTCGCCTCGTTCTTCCAGCGTCCAATGTGTTTGAAGAGGTTTTGTCTTTTCTAGAGCCGCATGAGTACAGCAGCGGCTGCAGAGTGCAATAGCAAGAAGTTCAGGTCCAGGAAAACGGCTTCCGCCACCAATTAGAAAGCACCCGCCATTATATGAATCGTCAACGACTACCAGCTTGAAATGTGGGGTGCGCATAACAGCCGTTCTCCCCTGCTGATCATTGTTAA
Organism: Dermacentor andersoni; assembly: GCF_023375885.2. Lineage (NCBI taxonomy): Eukaryota > Metazoa > Arthropoda > Arachnida > Ixodida > Ixodidae > Dermacentor > Dermacentor andersoni. The sequence continues at coordinate 124,389,926 of NC_092816.1, read as the reverse complement.
GGACAATATCAGTGCGTGGCGAACAACTGCCTGCGCTGAGCGCGTGCCATATGTCGATGCCATAGAGCTCACCAAGGGGCGTCACGTCACCTCCTGTTAAGATAATGGAGGCTAGGTTGACCATAATCTACACTGCCACGCGAGTTTCATTTGCTCTCTCTCCATGGCATTGTTACCTCTCTAGAGAACATTTTAGCGCACGATAAACGTGGGTTTTAGGGGCCTAAAACAGATAAATAAAGCCTCGTCATTGTAGGCGCGAAAGAATCCGAAAATACGCACTACGAATGGTTCGCAAAGCGCAGCGACTATCTTATTTTATTGAATATGTGCAGCCTATTCTCGCGGTAAGAAAAGTGACATATAGCTTTCACTTTTCAGGACTGAAAAGCAGCAACGGTATTTTGTAAGCCGTAACAGTTACAAAAAGAAACGTCCTGCCAGTTGCTAACTCGAAGCTAGTAGCTACTTTTCACAAAGTTTAGTGAGATCCTAGTAACCGTAAGTAGTAACTGCACAGGTAGTAGCATATACTACCCAAAGAAGCTGGTGCCCTCGATACGAGTAGCAATAGTAGTAACAGGTTATAAAACATAGGTAGTAATGACACCAGCTTAGTGGCATTTGCTACCTGATTAAGTTAGCCTGACGTCCGTTTTATTTTTTTGCACGGGTGACTTTCATGTCTCAGAAATTCTAATTAGATCGTTTCTTTTTTAAAAGCATATTACGATCGCATCGCCACGCAGTTTAGTCATTTCTATATCTGCATCAAGTAACGGCACATGACTCATCCACGGCCGAACAGTAAATTGCTTGTGATAAACGACGGCACTGCGCAAAAAGGAAGAAATCATAAAAGGGAACAACGCAACGCACAATACACAATGATTGGGATAATACGCAACAAGTTTCTAAGAAGGAGTGTATGTATAAATACTATAGGCCTTAAAAACAGGAATATAGGCTGTACCAGTAAGCGCCTATGCATGTAGATAAGTAAACAAAGTTCTGAACCTAAATTCGTGCAACGTACACCTACACAAACTATACACGGATGTTAATGTAACTTAATAATAAAACTGTATATGTTGTAAATGGCTAGAATTTTAAATGGAAGGGAATATTAGACTACGGATAAGGCGAGGCACCCTTTACTATCTTCACCTCTGTGAATGTGCGGATCTTTTACGTCAGTAGTTAGCCAGTAAAATTATATAGTCGGAGACAACCTTACAATTCATAGGCTATGTGTACGTTGTCAAACCCAAACACAATTTGGACAGAACACAAGAAAAATTTATTCACCCGTGGGTACGCGTACAACTGTGGTATGAATCAGAACAGCATTCATTTGGCCTAGATGGTGCATACTTGAATAAGGAAGAAACAGCGCCAACTAAGGCGACCACGAGAGCAAGAACGACACAGGACAAGCGCCAATATCAACATTTAGTTTAATATAGCGTATTACACGTGCAATACATGGTAGTTGACATTAACGAAGCAAATGCGCGAAAAAAACCATAAACCAGATTTTTGGTGGAGCTCGAGCAAGTTCTAGGACCACTTATGCCAATACAGATGTCGCGATACGATTCCCTTGCCCTGTCCGGATTTTCTTGGAGCAATTGCACGGCGGGCATTTAATTGAGATGACGGATATTGAGTGAAAAACGTGAAAGATATCCCTATCCCGACAAATCCCAGCAAAGTGTTTTGCGAAAACTTTGAACACTGCGTGATCGTGTGGAACAATAGTGGCTGAGGAATACTTTACTGCTCAACATTTATTTATTCTAAAGGCACCACTTTCTCAATATGACATCACCATCACCACGTATAACGAAACTGATGCTAACCTTGCGACAGCATACTGCGTCGTATGCCTGAAAACCTATTAAACACCACCCAAGTATGCACCCTCCAACATGTGTTTTTATTTGGTTAGTACAAATAGGAAAAGTGCTCTACAATTCTACGCCAGGTATATTTTCCATTCACCTTACAGAAACAAAATATCATAACGTGACCATTACCGTTTCTTTGGAAGGAAAACGTCACAGTGGAAGAGCGAGAGATTTATTGAATAGAATTACGGGCTAACAACTTCCAGTGTTCTTATGTCATCTCCGCTCCCCACATATTCTTTATGGTGGTTCTTTATATTGTTTATGCATGCGACAGCACAAGGCTAGTTGAAGACAAGGAAGTAAACAGTACGGGCGCTTCCTTGTCTTCGTCTTGTCTTGCAATATACACTTTGAACAGAAATTAGACCATACGGGAGTTTTCGAAGGTGATGTGCACTAAAACTTGCCACCCTTGTCCGTTTACACCAGAATGTGGAGTCAAACCAGAGACATTTGCTCACTTCACTCCGGTCACTAATCTGCAGGAGCAAAAAACTGACATGACATGACCTCCAAAACCTTGTTGTGTTTTCGATCCCACGTGTGGGAGTGAATAAAATACCGAAGCGGGAATGCGTTGGTGGACAAACGATTTAAATCCCCTTCCGACCTATTTTTGTCTAGCGTGCGCCGTACTCATAATAGCTGCAAACTAGCCTGGTTTGCAGGTCTGTTAGCGTGTGCTTATTGCGACAGTTACTTCAGCCCTGCCGCACGGCGTAGCAGTCGGTGACAACATTTGACCAGGCACGCGCTGCGCTACCACCATATTTTCTGAGAGCACTTGATGCAGTCAAGCATGGGCACTTATTACTCATTCTTTAGCATGTTTTTCGACGGGTGACATCTGAAATCTTGCTAAACCAACTTGACAATCCTTACGGAAAGTGAACGCAAAAGGATTCGCGTTTACCGGGGCTTGATGCTTGCCCTACAGCGTGATTGTCACTGAATGTTGAGCTCGTTCCGGTTGCTGAAGTAAAATGTACACGCTATAGCGCACGCTCACGTACAAACATAAAAAAACGTACTTTAGCATAGCCAGTAAGCACAGAACGCATATAGAGTTTTTTTTTAGCTGCTACAAGCTTTAAAAACACGCTTGCGGCAGTTACCATAATTGTAAGCCTTGAACTAAGTTACTCGATGAGCAGAAAACCTTTTCCACGAGCAATCAATTGCACATATGTATAATTAGAGAAACTTAACTAAGCTTGACTTTCCTAATTAAGTTACAGCACACACTGCAATTTACAAATTGCAGCTAGTGTGCTTGAAAGGCATATCGGTTTGGAACGAATTCTCAGAATTAGCGGTTTTGAGAATTGCGCCGACAAGCTTGCGGTAAGAATGACTGTTGTTCCACTTACTTTTTGAAGAAAACGCTGTTTTATGCATTGAGGCACGAAAGTAACCAGAACGGCAACGTATTCCCTCCGACACTGTGGAAATTAGTGTCTCGAAGTTCGTATAGCCCTGGCAATGTGTTCCAAGTGGATATACCTTGCGAACATGCCAGCTACACTGGCAATATATGGCATTAAAAATTAATTTAGGAATTGATTAGCCTATTTAACCTAATATTTCAATTATTAATTTTAATTTCTCGCAGAAGAGACATCCGCCGCATCGAGCACTTTAGCTCAAGAGTCAAGATTGTGCTGTTTGTCACGGGGAATATTCAAAAATGTGGTGCAGATAAAAACAACAACAACATCTGCTATAACAATTATTTGCTATAGCGATGCCTTGACGATTTCCGACAAAATGTGGCGGCGCAAACAGATCTGTCACCACTCTACACGGAATGGCGTGGTATAGAGGAACTTTAGAATTCACTTGTATAGCCTTTATTTGGCTAGTGGTATTTTCTGCCACCGGTGGACTGTGCAAACGAGAATTCAGATTCTCATTCGGGCAATACCGTCTGTAAATACTAAAAAGATACATGCAATTGTAATCAATATGGCAACACATAGTGCTCGAACATAAACTATATATTTCGCGACTGAATATATCAAAGCAATCACGTACATTATGAGCAGAATTTGAAAGTGGTCTGCGCGTCGAAACTTTCTTCTATTAAGGGCAATGCAACAACTATTGATTTAGCCTGTCTGTTCAGAACACGAATTGCTGTGAGGAATCTGCTACTGTTACTGCGTACGAAGATGGTCATGAAGGCTAAATAATGACCCCAAGTAATAGATAAACAAATACCTAAGGTTTACCACACAGCCCCCTGCATATCAAAAGTACTGACCAGGCCTTCTTTCTCAGAATATTTCAGTGCAGGATTCTATTTAATTTGTTCTCATCCCAAATCGCTCACCCTCATTACGTTCCTGTTGGACAATTTGTCCACATATAATCCTTCATTGCACCTTAAAAGGAACCGCAAAATCACTGTGTGTCTAACTCTACTAGAGGGCATATTACTGCAGATATGTTACTGCGCATGCAAGCACTCCTTCAGATGCACAAGGAAATATAAAAGCACATTCTCCCCTAATTTTTGCAGCAGTCGACAGCAAATAACAAGTTATTTGGCTGGTGAGCACAGGCGCTGTATAGTCCACATGCTCGCGCATAGCAGCCATCCAGATGATCCTTTTCTCATAGCCAAGTACTTCTTCCCCTAGTACGGGAATCCAACGATGGGTAGCGATGTACAGAGCTTGCTGCATTAAGTCTTCGTGAAATTAGTTTCGCTCAACAATAAGAATAAGAAAGCAATAACCACTTGTTCGCGCTTGTTTTATCGCATCACGATGACAGTGGTCACAAGCCACAAAACACAACGCACCAAACAATGCACCGTAGAGTGTGCACTCGTCCATGAAAAACAAAGTGCGCCTGTAACAGTGCCTAAAGTGTTGATACACTTTGGCGCCCCACGTTTCACAACGTAGTCTCATGAACTATTCGCCCGAGTTGCGCACAAGCGGGGCGATCAATAGCGATGCACTTCCTCTAGGAGTCGATGAGTGAAACGTCCGCCGTCTGCGCCGTCCGCTGCCACGATGCCGTGTAATCGCCGTCGTCCCAGCAGTCGTTCTCCTCGAGCCTCCAAAAGGGGCACGACGCAGGGCCCGGGCACCGGAAGGCCTTGCGGAAGTTGGTGCCCTGCTGCGTCACCTGGTTCACCCAGTCGCTGCCAGTGGCACGAGAACAAGACAGGAAGGAAGCGATTAAGTATGCAACAACGGCTCGATTGAAATGCGCCATCCTCGATAGCGCTGCTCTGACGCGCGTCATTTACGTGGTCATTTCGGTTACGTCGTGTGCGCGTAATTGTGCACTTAATATGTGCCAACTGCGGCTGTCCTTTTGCCCCTTGCGTCGAGACGGGAGCCTTTTCTTTTCGTCCGTGAATGTGGGAAGTTCAACGCCGGCCAAGGTATACGTAAATGGCGCTTAAAGAATATGTGTACACTATACTGTAACGATCTCACAGCTCGCGCACACATTCCCGTGAATAGGAAAGTAAGCACAGACATTTTATAAGCACGAACGGACTGGCCCCGTCAGCATCGGATGTTTTTCTTTTCCTTTTTCATTCCCGCAGTGCAATAGCTTCTGTCATTCTCATGTGAAACTTTTGCCCTGTGAGCCACGCATGCCCAACATCATTTACTGTAACCTCTCCAAACAAATAAAACATTTAAATTATGTTATTCCCTCGCTCTAGTTTCATCATGGAACCATCAGATACCAGATGCGGTGAACATGAGAGATCGCGAATCCCGGGCGTTACACATGCCCAGTGTGTAAGTGCAATGCGCCGCGCTTTCAGCGACCAGAAAGAGAGTAAAAGCAGCAGACATACGCACGCGGGAACTCCGCCTTAGATGAAGGACGTGCCGTAACTAATGGAATGTCACCCTAATTGCAACTGTCGTCAAGAAGCAAGTACTATAAATAGGCACCAATCAAGATGTGGGGCCATTATGACACGCCGTGTTGGCGTAGTGGCTACGGCGGTGTGCTAGTAAGCCCGAGGACGTGGGATTGAATTCAGGCCCTGGCGGCAGCGTTCCGCTGTGGGTTAACTGCAATGACGTCGGTGTACCGTGTGTTAGGTACACGTTGGAGAACCGCAGGTTGCCAAAATGAATCCAGAGTCGCACAGTGCCACATGCCCCATATTGAAATCGTGCCTTTGGCACGTAAAATCCCATAATATAGTCTCTGCTGGCATTATGACTCAAACTGATATGCATGAATTTACGTTAACCTAACGGGTATGGTTGAAGACCAATATATATAGGAGACAAAGGCAATTCTTCAATAGCCTGGTAAGGGAACAAGAATTTATGATCACCAGTCAGCCTCTAGAGTCTGTGCAGAAGTAAGTTTATTTAGCTCAATTTATCACAGGCGACACTGATCATGAGAAGGAACCTTACCGAAGAATAAAGATGGGTTTGACTGCATATAGCAGATAATACGAAATCCTGACTGGCAGCTTACCACTGTCATTGGAAAGAAAAGGGTACAGTCAATTCTACCGGTGCTGACATATGGGGCAGAAACCTGGAGGTTAACATAGGAGATCGACGACAAGGGGCCATAACTTGGCGGTCGAACTCTTGTCACCTTAGCTTCGTAACTGAGAGCAGAGGGTCCAATACACACACGAAAATTGGGCTCTCGGCGCACATTTTCACCCGGAGTTTCAATTTAAAATCACTGCCTCTGAACCCTCCCGCCAACACTGACCGCCATTTTGCAAGGCTGTGTGACGTCAAAAGTTGAGGAGCCACCAATGTGTCGCCTGCTTTGAAACAGCTCGAGACCACATCGGGTTTATTTCTTCGAACGCTGTAGTACTCAACGGCGTAGCAATGGCGTCGCCGCTAAATTGTTTCTGCAATTGTTTCATTTGCGCAATAAAAGCAGTAGCAAACCAAATAGATCCCCCGTGACGCACATGCAAAATTGAAACGACTCATGGTCGCCTGAACGTATTTCCAACTGCTGCAATAATTTCCAGTGTTTGCAGTATATGAAAGCGCCGCCTTCGAGACCCGCTTTTGTTAACTGAGGGAGCCCTTGTGGGGGGTGCCCTTTTATTTCATCACCACTTGCTGTCGCTAGAGAGCTTTGCGGTTCAACTGCGATATTAGAAAATCGAATAAATATTTTCTGCTGCACAGGCAGATTTAGCCAGCCTTTTGCGGGACATGTATGGTTTAACATGCAATGCATCACTTAAGCTCGAAAATATGGTGTCATGGCCCCTTCAAGGACGATGGAACGAAAAATGTTATTCACAGCGTTAAGAGACAGGTAGAGAGCAGTGTTTATCAAAGAGAGAACGGGGATAGCCGATATTATAGTTGATATATGGAAATATGGAGCTGGGCAAGTCATGTAATGCGTAGCGCAAATCACTAGCGCACCATTAGAGCTACAGAATTGGTGCCAAGGAAAGGGAATTGCGCAGTCGAGGACGACAGAAAACTAGGTGGGGTAAGGAAATGAGGAAATTTGCAGGTACAAACTGGCGTCAGCTAGCGCAAGAGAAGGTTAATTGTAGATTGCTGGGCTAGGCCTTCGTGTTGCAGTGCACTTAAAAATAGGCTGCTGCTGATGATGAATTGGTACCAAAAATAACATGAAAAACATCTGTTAAAAGTAACGCTAACTCATACAATAGTGATTATGCATTACTTTAAGGAAAAAAGTGTCAGTACTGGGCGGTTTTACTTGCCTTTGAAAGAACATCAGCAATGAGACAAATGTTCGTCTTCAATAAGGTGACGAAAATTGACAAATGAAAAAGTACTTCTTTTACTTAGCTGTTTTGTTTGAAAGCGCTGCTAGTAGCTATCCGTTATACTATTATATATTCCTTATTTAATATTTGCTACCTTGGCAAGAGCAGTCAAGGCCTATGCAGACGTAGTGTTACCTCAAGCAGTGCCACATTAAGGTTTGTTCATCAAGCAACAGGTTTATGCTGAAAGAGCTTCTGCAACAAAATTTCGGCCCACGCAGAAAATAAAAATAAGAAACGCCATTACCACACACCGGAGGTGACGCATGACCCAGAACGTGCCCTATCCTCGGCATGACCTCCGAGATTAGACTACGATAGCAGCTGCCCATGGCGCACTGAAAAATCTCCGAGGCGATGTGGTGGACCTTACGTCATACTAACTACCATGCTCAAGCGTACTCTGCTTAGGCTGTATTTTCTGGCTGATAATATGTTTGATAGTAAGGAAAGGATACAACTGCTTTTTGCCAAGGTTGTATGAAACATTTGTAACAGTAATTTAGACAGTAATTCCTTGTTGAAAAATGTGCTTGCATAATGTAGTACATGCTTTGCAATGACAAGAGAGGTGAACTCGCGACAGGGACGAAGGTCTATGCCGGTTTAATTAATGTACAGTGAGGATTTCCACGCAGAGAATGTCCCCGCGTTTGCCCGACCGCTGTAGGCGCTGAAAAATGTTATTCGAGATATTCAAGGAACGCGGGCACGACGTAAGAACCCGGGAGTGTCAATTAACGGTTTTTGCTTCATGTACGTAGAAGCGCTACTTCGCTAGATGAAGATCTTGCGCGACCAAAATGCGCATGCGCCGAACTTATACGGAGCCCCGTAGCGTATCACGTACACTCGTGAAATCAGCGCCCTCGCATGTGTTGCGCGTCCCAAATACGTGACAGGCTGTACGAGTTGCTCGATTGATATCTGGAAACAGCAGCGAGCATTTCCAAGGTGACATCTAACCGTGGCGACAGTGGGTGTGGTGCTGCGTGTTTGCGTTTCTAACACGCTAGCATTAGAGGCATCGTGTCGCAGAAAATACGGTGTCGGCGTCGGCGCAGTTCTCCACGAGCGAAAATTTCCACATATTTTTTTGTGTATGCATATAGTCTTGCTATATGGCATGTGGTATATGCAGGTTATACTGCCACACCATTCTATCACTAAAGTTGCTCATACCTCGTCTTACGTTACTGACAGAGTTATTGCTCAGAATTTTGTGAATGACAGCCCACAAATAAATGTTATGAAACAAAACACCGACAGCGCACGCCTTTTATGTTAAATTTTCGACTTAAACAATAATGTGTGACAGTATAACAAAAACCTCAAAATGATGTAGTTTTCTTGGCGCGGCTGTGTACTGGCAACGTTTATATCAGAAAGCTCGCCTTCATGCAAAGCGTTCACCACTAGTGTTTCCAGGTAAACATTACGCTTACATAAGGTGCAGCTGCCGGGAAGAAGCTGGAGTAGTAGGGTTATCTTTGAATGCTATCGCGTTCCACTCTTGAAGTCGAAGCTTAAGCGTCCTCCATTTTTTAAAGAGCACATATAATGAATGACGACAACAAAGAAGACTGCGAGGCATTTTGCAGCTTAGAACCAGGCAGGGAAAGCAGCACAAGCTAGCACGGACGCGCCGTTGGCGAGGTGCGAGAATCTCGCGTTGGCTCCAATTCCGGCTTGTCTTGAACAAATTTGGCTTCACTAGCGCTACATCAGGGTTTGCCAGCAGACATGTGACAGCAACGATCTGTACGTTTACGAACCAGCCAGCCAGAGACTGTTGCGTACGCTAAACTATGCGCGTGTTATACATGCGGTGCGTAGCGGACGTAGGACCATCATGTTTGCGTGCGCGTGGCGGACGTAGAACTATCATGCTTGCGTGTGCGTAGCGGACGTAGGACCCTCATACTTGCGTGCGCGTAGAGGACGTAGGACTATATCATGCTTGCGTACGCGTATAGCTGACGTAGAATTATCATGCTTCTGTGCGTGTAGCGGACATAGAACTATATCATGCTTGCCTTCGCGTAGCGGAATAGAACTATATGATGCTTGCGTGCACGTAGCGGACGTAGAACTATTATGCTTGCGTGCGCGTATAGGACGTAGTACTAGACTTTTCTACTATAGCATAAAACGCTTGCGTTAGCATTAGCTTGCGACGCAACGCTAACGCACGGGAAGGCTGCACTGCGCGGCACAAGGTAGTGTTTAGGTACAGCGCATGCGCAGTGTGGTGCACGCAACGGTAACGCTAACTCTTTGCGTTTGCTGCTTTACGCTATACTAAAACTGTCTATTATATCATGCTTGCGTGTGCGTAGCCGACGTAGAACTATCATGCTTGCGTGCGCGTAGCAGACGTAGAGCTATCATGCTTGCGTGCGCGTAGCAGACGTAGAACTATCATGCTTGCGTGCGCGTAGCCGACGTAGAACTATCATGCTTGCGTGCGCGTAGCCGACGTAGAACTATCATGCTTGCGTGCGCGTAGCAGACGTAGAACTATCATGCTTGCGTTCGCGTAGCAGACGTAGAACTATCATGCTTGCGTGCGCGTAGCCGACGTAGAACTATCATGCTTGCGTGCGCGTAGCAGACGTAGAACTATCATGCTTGCGTGCGCGTAGCAGACGTAGAACTATCATGCTTGCGTGCGCGTAGCCGACGTAGAACTATCATGCTTGCGTGCGCGTAGCGGACGTAGGACTCTCATGCTTGCGTGCGCGTAGCCGACGTAGAACTATCATGCTTGCGTGCGCGTAGCAGACGTAGAACTATCATGCTTGCGTGCGCGTAGCAGACGTAGAACTATCATGCTTGCGTGCGCGTAGCCGACGTAGAACTATCATGCTTGCGTGCGCGTAGCGGACGTAGGACTCTCATGCTTGCGTGCGCGTAGAGGACGTAGAACTATCATGCTTGCGTACGCGTATAGCTGACGTAGAATTATCATGCTTCCGTGCGTGTAGCGGACATAGAACTATATCATGCTTGCGTGCACGTAGCGGACGTACAACTAGACAGTTTTAGTATAGCGTAAAACGCTTGAGTTAGCGTTAGCGTGCGACGCAACGCTAACGCCAAGAAAGGCTGCACTGCGCGGCACAAGGTAGTGTTTTAGAATAGCGGAACGAAGAAAAAGCGCTAACGTTATCGCAAAGATATACGGCGCCATCTAGATCTGAAAATCCGAAGTACTGAAAAGCCAAATCCACACGATATGTCGAGCTGATCGAATGTGTCGCTAAGTCACGCTTATCTAAAGCCACAGTCGCAGCGTTAATTACGCATGTAGGTGTTCGGTTTCGGTGTTGTTTTGTCGAGAGTCGCGAAACACACCGATTATGCTTAGCATTCCGCAATGGAGTGTTCTGTCGGACCCATATTACCTGTCCTCTTTAAGTTGGGATGACATAGACGCCCTCATGCTTTGGGAACGAGAGCGACTACGCGGGTTGTACGTGTCCTCAAGAAGCGGCCTGCTTAACATCGAGGCTATTCCGGAGGGGACGTCTCGCCGGCAATTTCGCTTCCAGAAAGCGGATTTCCCACTTGTTTCCACTTTTTTGCAACGGACGCCCATTTTGACGTCTGTCCGAATGGGTTCAAGGCGAAAACCTCCTTCAGGAGGTTCATGACGTCGTCGTTAGTAAAGCGCACACGCATTGTGACCACAGCACCGACCACACTACTTTGTTTTGCCGCGGAAAACGTGACATGCATCGCCTTGACATTCGGCTTTACACCAAGCGAACGAGTGAAATACACTTGGGCGCCATCTCGAGGCGAATACAGCAAACCTAAGCAAACCTTCTCGTTAAGCCTACTGCGCCGCTAATCGAGAACGTATATCGTAAACAACGCCCATTTGTCACCTGTGCGCCACTGTCGAAGCATCATCCCGCAAATCTCAAGCAAACGCGAGCATTAGTGTGGAACGAATGAGCCGAACAGTGCAGGCCGACGACGCGATAGATCCGTAGCGGGCAGCTCTCACTTCAACTGGCGCCGCCATGTTGCGTACGTAAGGCTCCCCTTGCGTGCGTTAGCGTTCACCGCTAAATCTCGAAAATAGCATACGTACGTAAGAGCTCCAGCACCGCTTACGTACAGCGCATGCGTAGTGTGGGGCACGCAACGCCAACGCTAACGCTAACTCTGCGTTTGCTGCTTTACGTTATACTAAAACAGTCTACTATCATGTTTGCGTGTGCGTAGCGGACGTAGAAATATTATGATTGCGTGCGCAACGTTTCTGCGTACGTGAAAGTTAATCTGTTGTCGTCAACGTTCACTGCTAATTAGAAATAGCGGGCTTCAGAGAGCGTCAATATAGTGTGGTCTTAGTGGTGCGCCAGCGAATACGCAAAGCGTATCCCAGTTTATGAGCTTGTGCATCTGTTAGGCAAGTCACGTACATAAGCGCATAAAGCGTCACGCTTTACAAGAGGGATATCTGCTTGACAGCTATAGTACTTCTGCCGCCACCATGTTGTGTAAGCCAGCCCGAATTCAGCATTTGAATGATCCACAGCACATAGATGTGTCCCGAATTCTTTACATGGCTTTGCATTATTCTGCATACATGGTCGTATGCTAACAATACTTATACGAATACCTCGCACAAATTCTATTGCTATAGTTATTCTCATATACCTTTTGAATGCTGTCATCGCGGTGTTTTCATGTCATTAAGGAAACAAAGAAATCCTGCCTAATTTTAAAAATAATGGCCCATGACGAATGTTTCTGCACAATTTTAGCTATATATATATCAAGCGACGCCCACGCTAGAAATGCCTGGGCGTAATTATGCCCTCAATGTACGAGACAGAATAACTGAGTGCGATTCGTAAAAGTAGTCAGCGCTTTTGAAAAACGTTGTACAGTTGGCATGCAACCCATCTAGACCTAATGAACAGTGAAAGAGGCCTTACTGAGCTGCTTTTTCAACAGAGCTATGTTAGACTGTCAAAAATGTGTCCTAATTTGAACGCGTTCAGAAATCTTTCTGCGGCAACTTATGGTTTCTTCTGAAAGGTTTTCTGTATTTACTGCCCCACGGCAAAGTAGTGCTGGGAAAAATGAGCATACTTGTATATCTCCTGGTTACTATTTCCGCTCGACTGTTAAATCGATCGTCACATTACAAAAGATAATCAACCATGAAGCTAGCGCGCAACCACCCAAAGGTGATCTGGAATCACGCGCCAGAAATTATGCAATAAAGCGGATTAGCCGCGAGCGTAAAAGAATACCTGCATCCTTTGGAAGGACGTCGCGACTCGAATACACGTGGCAGTTGAGCCACAAATATTAGTTTTTGAAGTTCTAAATTTCCATTAAACTTTCTCAGCGGAGCATTCCTAGATATTTAAAAGAAAAGCCTAAGGACTACGTGGGACTTACAAAGTTGTTTATAAAATTGGCTCTAATTATAAGTTGAAAGTTTTGCTAATTCTAATCATGCTCCATACATCGACAAAGCACTCGCCGATAGATGGCGCCAGTTCCCACGGCATGAAGTCGCTCCTGTGGCGGCAGATAAATGAGGCTAGGCGGCGTGCGTCTATTTATGCCAAAGCCCAGGGCTCAACCGCTGCGCCACGATGCGCCGTTCGCGTGTACCACGTTTCTAGGTACTTTTTCCCCGAAGTGCCATGGCGAGCCCCATATATCCTCGTAGGTACTTGGTGGGGTTAGGGAGATGTTATGCCTGGGCGCACAATCTGCTCCCCCAGATGCCGCTAAGAGAAAGAGGTTTTTCAAAACACACCGCCTAGGCTATTTCTATACACCAGTTGCGTGCGGAAGCTGAAGTAACACTGGACGAAATTTTTCAGCCTGGATAAGGGGATAAACGGATGTGATAAGAAGTTGGTCGTGGTGCGCGAGACGCTTCGATCTACGAAAGTTGGGATAATCCTGGGGCGTGGAGGGTTTCTCGCACCACGAGCCACATCATCGCTGCAATCAAACGTACTTCTTCACATCACTACCTCTCTTCCAGCCGAAACAATAGCAAGGCGCAGGCGCTACACACGACGCATATTAACCAAACTATCGCACGACGTCCAGGAACAAAGAAAATCATCCAGAAACTCCTTTGGGAGTTAGACTACAGGTATACGTAAGCAGCGTAAGGATTGTGCCACTCGCTCATCTCCACGCAGCCCGGTTCATTAGCAGTGTTATGTAACTTGATTAGGCCAGTACTAAAGCTAGCGCAGTGGCTACACGAACTGGTGCCAACGGCGGTGCAAGGAGCATTGATAACGCAAGCAAAGTACTGCAGGTGGACGCGCCAGGTGCGCTGATGACGTTCCGATCATTATGTATGAACCGTTATCGCGCTGTAGCGCCTTATCCATCCGCATCGAACCATTATTGAACCGTGAACGTGTTCACTCAGGCGGCGGCTTCTTATGGCACTGCAACGCGGGCCGCAGCATGAATGCGATCTGCAATGCCAGTGCCGACTGCTTGGCGCTGTGTTCTCGCCGCTTACTTAGTGTTGAAAAGACGCGCGCCTGTGACTTGAAAGCGATCTTCGAACATGGCAGTCTGAGGCGTTCACTGAGAGCACTGTGGTTTTACCGCTTCGTAGGCGTTGAAGCTAAAGGAAGCGCAAAGCAACTTCGCTCGCTGCTGCGGGCGCTATCTCGAAAGCGGTCGTCTTATTGCGGGTCGGACGAAGGGACAGGCTTCTCGTTGGGCAAGCGTACCAATGCTGACGTATTTAAAATTAAAACTTACCTACACTGCCTAAACTCTGCGAATGCGGGCTGGCCCGAGCAGACTGCGCGCCGAGGCAATGTCAGGGACGCAAAACCGAATACCTAGAAGGATCTGGGGCGCGTGCAGTGACGCTTCGGCGAAAAGGTACCTAGAAGCGTAGTACGTGCGGGCGGCGCATGGCGGTTTAGCGGTCGAGCGCTGGGCTTGGGCGTAAATAAAAACCCGCGGCCGGGCGCCACATGTTGTCATCGTTCCGCAGCAAGCCTTTAATTAGGCCGTGCGACTGCTTGCGCTAAGAAATATACAGCGAAATAAGGAAATGCGTCGTCGCTGTACGACGACTTGCAAGGGCAAACGCTTATTGCGTCGTTACACTCTGTGCGCGCATGCGTCATGTCTCCAAACGTAAGGAACGTTCTGGCGCACGAATCACTTCTTAGTTGTTCTCTCATGGAAATTTGCCTAAGGTATATTAGATGCGCACATAAGCAGCTTTCTATCACACACGCTACCACCGCCCTATTCATGCAATGTCACGCGTTAAACTGCTGTAAGAAAATGCGGCGTCATTCTTGTGGCAGGTTATAGCGAAGATGAATTCCTATCTACTGAAGTTACGATTAGCGCAAACAGAGCGCCTGTAATGGGACCGTGCGCTGTTTAGTGGAGAAAGTGCGGCTTCTCGGTTAGGAAAACGTAGCGGCCTCGCTAGCCTTCAAGCTAGCATGCAGGCCAGCTTTTGAGGAAATACGTATTGCCCAGTGTATTTTGAAAACTCACCGCTCGGTCATAGTTTTGCGAGTAAGAGGCATATGCAGCAGCGACGAGGTACATCTGTTCTGCAAGGGCAACGAAGTGGAGGTCTTACTTTTATGAGGCAGGGTTTCTTTTTATTGGAAAATATTAATAACATGGAGGTTCGTTCATATTTGCAAAATTTTCGCAGCGTTCACACTAAAAGCGCGGCTTAGTGTTACACTCGCAGCTACAATGGCACGTAACCATGCAGTAGAAGTTCATTAGACGAGTAACCAGGAAATACCCCGTGCGCCACTTATATTCGCCTTTTTCTTTTTGCATACCACCATTTCAATCTTACCAAACGCAATCACGACTGTCTTGTTTTATTTGTTATTTTTTTTTAAATCAGTAGGCGACGCTGGCGTTCATAGGCGTCTAACGAAAAGCATCTGCAATAGAAGCAACACCTCCCGTGCTAAGGAATTGTTTTCACTTGCGTATGCTTCACACGAGCACCGGATGGGAAACTTGAGCATGCGTGCCTATTTGCATTTGCGTTTTTGTAAGGTGCAGTAAAGGAAGTGCACAAAGGCTCGCAATTTTCGAACCTTAAAACCCGTTGGCTGTTCTAAAGCTGTTTACTATCGTAGACTGCAGTTCACCTGCGTGGAGCAGGTTGGTTGCTAAACCTCCCCCCCCCCCCCCCCCCAAGTGTCTGGTAGCAGGTAGCGCTCATGCTTCCGAGCACATCGTAGCAGGTTCCCTCTCAGCCGTGGCACCTACGATGCTTTGATGACGTAACGCGAAAATAAACCCGCTGACGCGCTGACGATATTGGGCGAAATCTTCGCAGCAGCTTTCCTCTACCACGTTCACTCGGCGCAAGCGTAACTGAAAACTGATCGCGTCCGAGTAGATTGTTACGAATACTCGCCAGAACGAAACCGAGGAAGAAGAGCTGCGACTGCGTGTACAGAGTCTTGGAGGCAGCGATCTTCTGCAGCCATTCGGCGTACTGGCCCAAGAAGATCCGGAACGCCTGCGAATAAGCGGTGTGTACCATATTAAACCAGTCACTGGTCCGAGTGCTCGCAAAAGTGCTATAGACCACTTTTCTTTGTGAGATCAGCAAACCAGCATTTTTAGTTTGCTGCTGATTGCTGTATTCAGCTTAACTGTGGTAGCGTCTCGCTGTTTAAAGTAAAATCACCGGCGAACAACGGCGCTACACACGATGTTTCAGAAAATTGAATAGAAATGTTTGAAAAGATGTGGTGCATCGTAGACGGATTTCACCAAAACCATGCCGTTCGGACTCGTCTTGTATTATTATTTTAAGTTCACTGACATGCATCTACAACACCACTTCTAAAAATAGGAAGACATTCTTTATCGGCAAAGACGCGCCGTCATGCAGTTACTTGCTAAAATTCTCTTACGGATACGTTTCAATCGGACCTCGAAGAAACGCCGCGATGTATGATAAAATTGACTTTTCTGCGTACGTTTATGCGCCTGGAGTACGGGGCTACTAGGTGCTCCTTCGGCAGATTTAGGCTTTTTCAACAAAAAAGAAAAGAAAACTCAATATTCTGTTTGGCTCGCGGCTTTCTTTTAGCGACTCCTAGGCTGCTTTCAGTATCCCCTACAAATTCGCAAGTCGTTCTTCCAGACCCTGCAGACGCGTTCCGTTCTTTGAGCATGTTGGTTTTAATAATCCTGGCCGGCGAGCCCGCAGTGATGCCAGTCAACATATCTTGGCCTTTCCAACAAGACCTAGAAGAGCAACTAAGTAAAGAATAACTAAAGGTAAAATCTCAATAGAGTGTTTTCAAACACGCTCTAGAACTTTCTCAAGTGTGACTTGCTCGGTCAATGGAATATTTGAATGTTTGCACAAGTAGCTAGCTAAGCACAGTGCAATAAAGCTGAGTAACTGAGGCCGCATGCCAACAATTAGGATCAGGTGACCATCAGGCTACGATTTATAAATTCAGTTAAAACTCAACATACATGTAACCATGAGCACGTCGTCATCTCACGATTACAAATTAAATGTAAAAACTTAGAATTTCAATCCTAAGGCGACCACCGTAGGCCTACGATAATTCTTGCGGTCGGTTGACAAATACTACAGTGAAATAAAATGTAAAAATGTTACTATCTAGGCTTCCGACTTCTTTTCCGTGTTCATTTTAGAAACAAAGTGGTTGTGAAATTATTGGTTAGTTGTGTTAAAAAGAATATTTTCCCCATTCCATGTGCCTAAATGTCGTACAGTGTCGCAGCAAGGCTCGACTAGCAAAACTTGTGTCGACATGCTTCGGCACACAAGCACCACCTATGGTGGCGCAAAGGCCGAGCAGTGGGATGCAGGCGTGTTTCCACCAAACTAAGGATTTGGGTCACTTACGCTGTGCGTGCGTGCCTCTGTGCTTGCCTCCGGTATCCACTGACTTCAGAAAAAGAAATAGTGTACCCCTTCATATGCAAGTAATTTCTACTTAAGCGTATCTACAAAATTGAATAATTTACTTGTTTTGGTCTAAGCAATTAACTAACCCAACAGCTGATTTCTTCTCATAATCTTAGAGTCAGCGTCACTGAAGTCGACTGAATGCAGCATGTATGAATAAAAGAAGTTTCTTCGCTCGCTGGCTTTACCTTTATTTGCTAGTGAAGCCAGCCTCTGGTAAATGAAATATAGGATAAACTAAGATGAACTTAAGACACATCCAACCGCTCCAATGACCAAATTCAGACAGATTCAATGTTGATAACAAATTAGGATTCTGCAATTCAGGGTCCCTATCTAAAATTTTGATCGCTTTAGAGCGGCACGTTTATAAGAACAGGTCGCCGTCACTTGCGATAGCGTGACAATTGCGTAATAAATGCAGCCGCTATACTGTCAAGCAACTCTCGCCAACCGAAATCTCTGAATTATTCGGAAGTACAGCGCATGCACAATTTGTGATACGAAGTTCCCATTGCAGCGCTGGCTGTGCGTTAAAAGGAAGCTTAAGCTCGGGTGCTCCAATCCAAATACACAAGAAAGGAGAATTAGTTTTTCTCGGTAATTAGTGTACCAAATTTGACGATATTTGTTGCATTTAAAATAAAAACTTAAGATCTAGTGACTATTCGTTTCGAATTTTTGATTTAGAGTGTCAATTTTTGCTAAAAATGGGCAAATATTGCAAATTTTTAGAAAACGAAACTATCAAGTTTACAACTCTGTAACTCAGCAATGAAGAATTATATCACAGTTTTGTGAATTGCGTCTAATAGTACATCTAAAGCGGAGAAAATTGATGTGTTACGCATGAATCTAAAATATTCAGTAATATTAAAATACAGATTTTGCAGAACCCTTGTGCTCAACCTAAAAGATCACGTAATATCTAAATTGACATACTGAATTTGTCCCCTTTGAATGATCTGATGGACGCCGTTTAAAGAACCGAGATATCTGTTCTTGATGGAGAGCTATTATTTTGTGCACTTCTTGGTTCTATTTTTTTCGAACTTTACAATATTTGAAAATTCTTCCAACAAAATTCAGGCTCTAAATCGAAAATCCGCTTCCAACAATCACTAGAATTCTCCTCTCTCAAATGCGACAAATTTCATTGAAGTCGGTCCACAGGTTATCTCAGAAAAGCGTTTCGCGTTTTACATGTATTTGAAAAGGCCGCGTCGGAGTTGGGCCCAAGCTATAGCTTCCTCTCAAAGCGGGGCTGGCTCGTGGCAGCCCGCTTGACCTGTTGCAATGTACTTCGGGACAAGCCGACAGAATCTCAGAAAGAATGCCCTACCTTGTGCGCAATGTGCAGCGCGGCTCCACTCCACAGGAGGTCCGTCATCTCTTCTTCCGTAGGGCTGAACTGAAACCACAGCAACGACGCGTATAAAAAAGCGCACCTGGCACGTGCTGCGAGATACTGCCTGCACAGAAGGCACGTATGAATCAAACTGCAGTGGTCCTTATACACTATTGTATTCGGCAATTGGTGAACTTAAAAAGAAAAGGTGGCCCGATGGTTAGGAGTGTGTAACGCGAATGTTTAAGCGTTAAGTGTATCGCAGGCTAGGCGTTTTAGCTCCCGATCTCAAGGCTCACCGAATCGCTGGAGCGTCGGAGTCTCGTACTTTCTCCACGACACATCCGCGGAAAGGACGTTTTATAGCGTATTGATTTAAAATACTACGCTCCTTTCCGATGCTCGAGCGCTCGCCGGCTTTCTAAGCCTACACTGGCGCAGCCGGCGCAGAAAAGCTTGCGGCGCAAACAAGTACACAAGCTTGCGGAGCAAACAAGCTCAAGGGTCAAATATGACCAAAGAGCAATAATAATAAATTGTGAATGGTAGATGTAAGATGGCTGTAAAAACGAGTAAAGGCTATAAGGAATCAGTCACTGTAAAGTGCGCGATATGTGTAAGTATTAAACAAATGACAGGGATTGAACATTTCTGATATTACTATAATTTCGTTATGAAGAAATGACGTGGTAATATGCATCGATGGAACTAGCACTAGTTCCTCGACAGGACCCTTCAACGCGAAGACCGCCAGGCAAACGGTCTACAAGAATGCTGGCGCGGCATTACTTTTACGCCACATGACTGCAAGGATTTCTAGTAAGTACATAAGCTCTCGAAGTGCTAGTGGATAAAAGCAACGCACGCAGGGGGGGATTGCACTTGATATTAGTCCAACACAATTGTAAAAAAGAAAAACGCGCTCATGATTGACTGCCATTGCTTGAGACCTCGTCAAACCGGCCTTTATGTCAGATCCGAAAATTGACAACCCGAGAGAAACTCCTGTGTCTTCAGTGGTGCTGTCATTTAGAAGTTAGGCTGCTGATTCGACTAAAGGTCAAATTTTTTCGTCGTATTATTGAAGTCGTGCTAAGACCACTGGAGGCTAGTTGCAACAATGCGTCCAGCCGAAGCTTCATTCTTCCACCCTCCTGAATTTGCTAAAACTGGTAAATACGTGAAACAGTTGAAGATCTGTCATCATTTCAAATGATGCATGATGTTGCTAGTAAAAGAATTCCAACGCATCGAAAAACCGTTATATTAATAAATTTATATAGGAGTGGTAGCGAAAGCATGAAGAATAAAATGTGCTAATACCTGGTTGTATTCTTTTTGTTTCCTTCCTTTCCTTTGCCAGAGACAACGTCCGCATAGCCTTTTACCGCATTAGTTTTTTCTACCTAGTCTTTGTGAAATTGTAAGAACTTTATACACGCCCTCATATTTAGCCTATCCTATTAGTAGACTACAACAGAAATAGTCTGGGATTGCAACGCGATGGCCGTATGTTTGCATGTTTGAGTAATTTTTCTTCTTGAAGACGTTTTATGTTCGATAGTAGCCCCATGTTCGCACCACTGCCGGCATTGAAGGCCGCCATCTTATCAAATGACTTATCTTCAGCGCCAGCCTTGACCTACCCGCCGTGGTGGCCTAGCGGCTTCGGCGTTGTGCTTCTAAGCCCGAGGGCGTGGAACGAAATCCCGGCCACAGAAGCGAAATTTGGATGAGGGCGAAATCCGAAATGAAACCTAGATTGTCACATTAAACCGTAGTCCTGCACTATGACGTGCGTTACAACCATATATATCGGGATTTCTCGGCACATAAAATCCTTGAATTTTTCAAAGCCCAGAACGATAGCTGAAGGGAGGTGCCGCTCGGATATCCATGAAAATGGATACTTCCACTCACCTTCGACTTAGCCCAGGTAATTTTGCGCTCAGCGGCTGTTAATGCACCCCCTGACTAAAATATTACGCGTTGAATAAAACTCGCGTTAGTTTAATTCCGCACTGCATAAATGACAAGGAGTTTGTGGGCGTATGGCGCATTTCAAGACAGAAAGCGTGCAGGTACTTTATTAAACTATAAGACGTAGGAGGCGTTGCGGCCAGGTTGCCTTTCTTTGTCTTCTAAGGGGTTTATTTTTCCGCCTAAGCGCTAGAAGCACCCTAAAAACTCGGTAACGGTGGCAAAAAAACCCCCCCTAAAAGTTCGGTAACGGTGGCAAGAGCTGCTGTCAAACGCCTCAGAAAATTCCACATTTACGCTCACCTGGCCTGTAATTCAGGCCCTAATTGCTCGGCACTCAGGCACCAAAACACCTACTCCACTGGTGATTATAATTTAGAAAAATCCAGTTTTAACTTCAAGCTTACATTGGATTTGTCCCTCAGAATAAACTCCATGCATTGCTTGTTTGCTTCGAAGTTCGCTGTCGTAAACAGAGACCACCAAGAGTGGTTCTTGAGGCCGTCGTCATGAAAGTATTGCCCTGGAAACAGAAAAATCGACCGTTATACAGTAAACGCCCATTGCAACGAAATTTCACTCTGCCTAATTGGTAACAAAAAAAAAATTAAATTATGGGGTTTTACGTGCCAAAACCACTTTCTGATTATGAGGCACGCCGTAGTGGGGGACTCCGGAAATTTCGACCACCTGGGGTTCTTTAACGTGCACCTAAATCTAAGTACACGGGTGTTTTCGCATTTCGCCCCCATCGAAATGCGGCCGCCGTGGCCGGGATTCGATCCCGCGACCTCGTGCTCAGCAGCCTAACACCATAGCCACTGAGCAACCACGGCGGGTCATTGGTAACAACTGAGTATTATGTAGTGCTCATGCAATCTTAGCAAATCTCGAGGGCTGCTAATCGTTCATCTGTCTATTTATCTGCCATTAAATAGCCCCTAAACAGACAACGTGTACATCTGGTGGCTGACGGGGTATGGCGTCAGTCAAAGCCCGTCGCCTCCGAGATTTTCCAGCGCGCCGCGGGAAAAGTTGCGCAATGGCTAATCTCGGAGGTCATGCCGGGAATCAGCATGCTCTAAGCCTTTTGTCACTTGGCATTTTTTTTTTCAGTTCCAATATCACAAACGCCAACTTTTGCAAGCCATTCGCGACTCGTGCACTCCTACTTGAAACGTAAAATGTTTCACACAGGCTGCTTCACACATAAGCTCTGAACACGTCTTCTATGCTGCCTGAATTTTACTGCAGGGTGCCTTTTAGGAGAGAGGAGTACCGAAGCCGTTCAAGGCACTTGCAGTTGAAGAATAATTCATACATCACAGGACCACTCTGTGGCATCTCAACCAGTGTTATCCTTGTGGTCATCATTCAGGTCGATACGCAATGAACTAAGTGACCGATTCACGCACATAGAAAAATTCAGGTCCGCGGTGTTTTGATAATAACCACGGAATAGCGTTCGGCTAGCATTATTTAAAACACCAATGAAAGCGTCATCGTTGAAGGGGTGTTACGGTTTTTAGTATGAGGAACCAAATTTAAGGCACGTATACTGGGCAAAAGTGGGCTCTCTCCCATCTTGCGGAGTAGTTGTGAGACTACCTCGCTTTCTGTCTAGTATATGGGCTTCTGGCTCTGCCGTTCTCGTATTGTCTTAGAAATTTCACATGGAAAGTGCTCGCGCACATTTGAGGCTTCATCGCTTTAGCGCCCTGGCCATGCAGTGGAGCCAAAGTTTAAGTTTATGTGAAAGTTACTACATTTGTAATTGTTTGCTCATTCAAATACGACACACTGAGCGGGATGCTCCGAACATGCTTACCGGTACCCAAGAAGGCTTGGAGCATTTCCTTGGCAATTATGAATCCCGAGTTGGAGAAATGAACGCTCCTACGAGTAGAGCGCGAAATTAATAGAATGTAAATGGGACACGAATGAAAGGTCAGGCTACTAAAATGCTACCTGTGTGTAAACGTAAGGTCAGAGCGCTGTCCATGAACTAGTGTGTATTTGTTGCACGCGCTCAAGCTATTAAGTGGGACACAGTACAACTAGTGGTCGTCGCAATTCTTGCGATATTTTTTTATCTAACAACACAACGCCAGCACAAGTGCAAGCTGAGTCCTTACCGGCATGCGCAAACAATACAGAGTTTTAGAATTGGGGACACAAGCGGCTTGGGGACCCCAGAAAATTGCGGGCCGCAAGCAAGCATGTGCAGAACCCAAGCCAGTTAATGGCGCTTGCATTCGCGTTGACCCAGGACCCAAAAATTGAGAACTAGCGTGGTTCCCCAAGCTGTCGTCGGTCGCCCTGGCGGGTGACAAAAAATCGTCAGGTAGCCGAGATATACATACGAGCCGCAACCATCCGAATCCCGTATCGCTCAGTAAATTTGGTTGCCGAGCAGACTGGCTGTGTTTCGGGTGATTTGTGCTATACTTAGGTGTAAGGTAGTCAGGAATTGCAAGAAGGCGCTGACTGAACTAGGGTCGGCATCATTTGACCACCCTTGGCTTAGAAAGGGCACAAACAAGTCGTACAAATATTAGCGTAACCACTATTTTTAGTACAAACTATTCCAAGCCTTCTTCTTCCCTTAAAAGTGCAATTCTTTAGGTGTCCGTCGCAAACAGACTTGTTCTTGTTTTTTGCGCTTTCAAAAGCCCTCTATATTCACCACTAAGTGTTCCGAGCGCGCAACCCACCGCTGCTCTTGTCTCAATTCTAAAACGCTGATGCTCCTCCGAACCCAAGAGCAACCGCACCTAACGGGGCTTGGGGTCTCAAACTCTTGGCGCCCCTATTCGAAAACTCTCTAAGCGGTTGCTGCTTTCCTCCATAAAGACTAAAAACGCAAGATTGCCCCTTTTGATCTTCTATTACGCGATAAATTCACGAATATTATGGGGGCACGAGGGCGGGAAAACAGGATTAACATTTATCGCCAACACTACGTGGTGGATTAATGAGTAATCTGTTTGTATAACAAAAAAAAAGAACTGCAAGAACTATCTTGTACACATTGATATGACAGATGGTTAACTTCCCCAAAAGGAAAAGAAAGAAACTGTTTAAACTTGGCTGATGCATTGCAATGTAAAATGTGTGATAATGCATACTAAACTGAGATTGCGCCAAAACAACACACACAAAAAGACGACGACACCGCGGGCGCTCTTTCTTGTGTGTGCTGTTTTGGCGCAAATCATTTTAGTATGCAAGATCGCCAACTAGCCCAGAAGTTAACTCTTCTAAAGTGCGATAATGCTTTTGTAATAAAAGCAGAAGGTGTAATTATAACCTAGATGCGGTGTAAGCGCGAATGGCTAACCGCTGCGTAACTTCTCAGTATGCGTTCAAATAGGCAAAAAAAATTTACCTACGCTTGCGATAAACCATAATGCGAATTCGGGCGCAGCTGTTTAAGTGTTTTCAAGTCAGCGATATAATGTGGCAAATAATTTTATTCTGAGCGGCAGGGTCCTTCTGGAAGCGGCGCTCAGCCTCTGCTCGGCGCAGTTAGTTTAACACCAACGGCAGATGAAGCATTTCCACCGGTTACGTCACTCGCTGTTCACAAAGAAAACGTGAACACGGGAACGCGCGCCGCGCGCCATCTCTGGCGGAGCGGAGCAGTGGCTCGGAAGCCCACGCCAACGCCTTGTTTCGATAGCGCTCGCCGCATGAAAGGTCGCCGCCGTTCAGCCTGGCCGCTATCTTGTACGCGTTCGAAAAGCCGACATTCAGCTTTCCTCCACGCGATTGGCCTTGATTGACCTAGTCCGCGATATCGGCTTGGCCTGGACAATTGCGTGAAGCGAAACCGAACGACGGCTTTTCGAACGCGTCCAAGATAGCTGCACCCCGCTTTCCTCTTCGCTCTTTCGCAACACTCTCTTCCTCCGTTTTCTTCCGCATGCCTCTGCTGCACCCTCCTCCGCTTTCCTCCTCCCGCTCTCTTCTCTCTCTCTCGCAGTCTTTCAGCTCCCGCTACGCTCCGCGTTCGCTCTTTTATCCTTGGCTGCGCTCGTTCGCTCGGTTACGAGGGACGCCGACACTCAACGCGGGAACGGGCGCCGAAGAGCTGCGCTCTAAAAAAGTGAACTCTTGGAAAGTGAATACCACGTGTCATTGAGGCGCCTATGATTTCCTTTCGGCACATCTAGAAGGAATGTTAAGTGCGCGACCATTGTCGTTACACATTAGTTTCACAGAAATGCCCGTTACGTGTCTTTAACATCTAACGCAATAAAATACACATTTTGAGACCGATTTGCTAAGCGACTGAAGTAAAATGTATTCCCTAGTGACTAGCAGTGATGCCATGAAGACGGTGCAAGATATTTGCTGGTGCGGCGGTTTGCGCTCCATTATCCTGAGTGAAATATCAAGTAATTCATACTTCGGACGTTGTAAGACTATACTGGCGATATTGTCCTCCACATTAATTATAGTTGTAATTTCAACATGTTCCAACTTGTAGTTTTCATGTGAATTTGGCAGCTCAAGAATGCCAAGTTTACCCGCATGAATACAAATGCGTTTTATCTAGCTCCTATATATTTTATATCTTTTTGCACATTTAGGCACCCGCTGCCATCGCGAAGAGCCTGGAAACTTTATCGTAAAAGTCACTTAAAAAGAGTAACTTACGGAGTTACGTCAGTGAATAGTGGGATTACTAGCAGTCCGTAAGGAACATCTGGAACAAAAGATTGGCAATGCTTTTAGCATTCAGATTTCAAATTGTCTCACATATTTTACTTTTGTGGAAGGAAATTTATGTATTCGGTACAACGTGGCACATAGTGCAAGCTATGTAGACCCTTTACACTCCCTCCTGTTGGCGCCACCATGTTTGACCACGTAGTGACGCGGTAATTGCTTGCCTCGGCCAGCCTCCACAGCTTTTTCTTACAACGGCAGCGCAAGACGGCGATGCGGCGCAGCAAGCCGTTGTTTCGGCGTATTTTGCTGACAATGACAGCATAAGCGGCACGAAACATTGCCTATGGCTTCAGAGGACATGCAGATATCGCACATTCACCCTTCCGTGCTTATCAGTCCTTGTCCAAAAGATGCGAGCATTGCCGTATGGTGTACACATCGGAAGACACTGCTAACAGTTCTTTTACAAAGCGCAGCGGTATTTACGTTCCGTGCCTGTATTAAATCACAATTACTGTCATTAGCTCTATCTTTTTCTTTATTTTTTTTTACAAATGGCTTGGAAGCCACACAATGTAATACTTTTGGTTGAGGGGCGTTTTCTGGGGTGACGACATAGTGTTACTTATTTTCTAGATTATCCCTTGTGAATGTGTAAATTGCGGTAGGTGTATTTACGTGCACCGACATTATTACAACCATGTTTCGAAGTTTTGTTGTAACTTACAAAGACTGGCGCAATATCTTTGGTCCCTGGTTTGTGTTGTAGCTCGTGACGAAATGTTGGCTTGGAACATTCTAATTTAACATATGCAAAGCAATCACTAGAGGCCCTTATCGCTAATCAGCTTATTCCTTTCTAATGAATAGCTGAAGCCTCCGCGAGTTCCAGTGAAATGACCAGGACGGAGCTAGAAAACTAATATATGCAGGTCTTAGAGAGTCTATATAATTTGAGTCTTTCTGCCATCATATTTTTCATAGAAGTTTGCCTTTGATAAAAATAAACAAAAACATTATTAGGAAAACATTCGTTTGAGTTAAATGATACTTTAACGTTTTAATCCGCATTTGTAGCGTAAGTAAGGGAGCATGAAGAGAACCTGGATATACAATGGCTATGGTAAAGCAAGAGTTAACAGAAGACCTATAATGCCATGCCACATCTTTTTTTGATGCTACCCCGACGTGAACACGAACTGCAAGACGATCACCTTTTAGTACAAAATACCATGTGAGAATACCCGAGTTTTCAGTGCACTAACTACAAAGCTAAAGTCTTTCGCGTACAGCAATCTAGCGGATAAAAAAAGCTAAAAGCTGGCAGGCCCCACGCCCTGTGGGTATCAATATAATGCGAAGCAGTGTGCGGCGAGCCTACCAAGTTAACCAAACGACCATAAGCGCACTAAGACGTAGGTTGCTGTTTCATTACCTACATGAAAGGCATGGTATAACATTCATGACGTGACCTATCTTTTATGTTCGTCATACACGCTTGTTATATTACGCCAATTTTGCCACATAGCAAGTTAACGAAACGACTGCGACAGGATCAGTAGGTAGGCGCACGGACGGACGGACGGACAGACAGACAGACAGACAGACAGACAGACAGACAGACAGACAGACAGACAGACAGATACTAGCATAGATAGATAGATAGATAGATAGATGGATAGATAGATAGATAGATAGATAGATAGATAGATAGATAGATAGATAGATAGATAGATAGATAGATAGATAGATAGATAGATAGATAGATAGATAGATAGATAGATAGATAGATAGATAGATAGATAGATAGATAGATAGATAGATATTGTCAAAGTGGCAAATTTCGCAAATAAATGCTTAGCATTTAAACATTTTGGGGCTTTAGCGTCCTGAAACTGCACAGTGGCTGGAAGCACGCGGCACTGAGGCGGCTGTGGATTCATTTCGACTATCTGGAGTCCATTACGTGCATGAAAGTCTAATACCGAAGACACACGTACACTTCCGATAACTCGCACAACGGCATAATGTGTTGCCTACAAATTCAGGTCTGCAAAATATTGTTACAGGACGATGAGCGAAAAGAGGAAGAAAAAGATCGCGAGACGCTGGCTGTTGCGGGTTCTTCATGGTCAGCCATGTTAACTACTCAGACTCCTTTTTTATATATATTGTAAATATAATCTTCTATACTGCCAACATGCCCGTAACATATTAGTGGAGGTGTGGGTGCCACGGCTGGAAACGGAGCTCCGCAATGGACTTCGTATCACTATCCGCACCTTGAATGACAGTGAGCACCCGGGATAAACGTCGTTGCCGCCTCCTACGTCACCCTCGCATCACCTTCGGTTGTCGTTCTGCAACCCGAGGATCCTGGAACTTTCTGCGGGACCGATGGCGCCGACGTTGAAGAGTGGGTGGCCATGTATGAACGCGTGAGTGGAATCAACAGACGGGAACCTACGCTTATGCTAGCTAACCTGTTGTTCTACCTAAGACGCCCGGCAAAGGTGTGGTAAGAAAACCAAGAAGAGGCGCTAACCAGCTGGGACAAATGCAAAGAGAAATCGACAGGGTTGTTTGGCAAACCAGCAGGCCGTAAAATTGCTGCAAAGCAGGAACTGGCGTCCCGTGCCGAATCCCCCACAGAGTCCTATGTCTCGTATATCCAGGACGTGTTGGTACTTCGTCGTAAGGCCGATCACGATATGACAGAAGCTGAGAAGGTCGGGCATGTGCTTAAGGGCAGTGCTGACGACGCGTTTATTCAGCTCATGTGCAAGAGTTGCTCTACAGTTGATGCTATCATTAAAGAGTGCCGACAATTCGAGCAGGCCAAAAGCTGACGCGTTTTGCAACCATTCGCCAGATTTCCCAATACTGCCGCAACGTCGACGTGCGAAGTTTAACCCGCACAGCAGCATGCGTCACCATCAGAGGACGTGGTATGAATCGTTAGACCTGAACTCGATGCAATGGCGCCCGGAGCTTTCTGTTCGCGTAGTCCTGATGCAACCAAATTTTCAGTTCCTCTCGTACAAGTCATCATTCGCCAGGAACTTGAAAATATTGGTTTACATTCTGTGTGTGCTGCCGCCAAAAGCAGGGCCCAACGAACGCCCTTCTACTATTTTCGCTCCACCTCGACGCTTCTCTCCGCGTTATCGCAACCCGACTGAGTGGGGAACTGCGGACGACCAGCCGATAAGTTTCACCTGTCGCCGCATTGGTCATGTCGCCCGATACTGTCGCAACTCGTGGCCTTGAACACCTCGCACACCGACGAACCTGAGCCGTTTTGATGGAAATGCTCGCAATGTTTCGTCCACCGCCGAGTCTAACAGCGCCCACAACTCTGCTAGGAACACGTGGTACAGTCGCTCACCATCGTCGCGCGGACACCAGTCTCTTTCACCCCAAACACGTCGCCAATCTTCCCGTTCGCCGCAGCCACGTCGCCTTTCATCCCATGTGGCGTTTGGCCACACCCTTTCGGAAAACTAAGAAATGCAGCCCTCGGAGGTGGTGCTGCATTGCCGACTACCGCAGCAAATCCTCTGTCTGTGCCCACAAGGAGAAGTGTAATAGACGTCAAAATAGACAACATACATGTCCAAGCACTCGTCGACACTGGAGCCTAGGTATCTGTGATGAGTGCAAGCCTACGTAGACGTTTAAAGAAGGTCATCACCCCAGCAGCTGCTCGAGTGCTTCGTGTGGCCGACGGCGACGTGCTGGTTGTTCTTGGAATGTGTACTGCACGTTTCATTATGGCAGGTCGCCCTACTTCTGTTCTCTTTGCTGTGATCGACAACTGCCCTCAAGGCGTTATCCTTGGATTGCAATTTTTATCCACTCATTCTGCTCTCATCGACTGCGCGACCGGCGTTCTTCAGTTAGAACTGCCTCAACTCGCCGATGCTCCGAGCACCACACTACCGCACTTGTGCTAACTTCACGATTCGCGTTTGTCACCCGACGCAGTTACTTACGTCACTTTGACCACCAGCCACAGGTTCCTGACGGTGAATATGTGCTTCGCCCCATCATCGACGTGCTTTTGAACTGGAACGTTGCTGTTCCGCATACGTTGGTCACGGTTACTAATAACGACGTCGTTCTACCGCTTCCTAATTTCAGCCTGTGCCCTCAAGTGATTCCGGCCAGAATGTTCTTGGCGAGCGTTAGTAGTGGTTCCGAATTTGACATTGAGAGCCTGAATGCCGAGAGTGGCTTATTAGCGCCAATTGCCGCTCACAGCTCTGGTTTCTTAACGGATGAGTACGCAAAAATAATTGCACCTGACCTCACCTCTGCACGGGCCACGGACTTACGTCACCTGCTTGAATCGTACAGCGGCATCTTTGATTTCGGTGACAGCCCTTTACACCAAACATCTGTTCTTCACCACCGTATAAACACGGGAGACACGAATCCTATTCGTCGGCGTCCCTATCGGGTATCGCATTCTGAACGTCGAGTCATTTAATTAGAAGTTGACAAAATGCTCCGCAAAGGGGTCATCGAGCCATCAGCCAGCCTTTGGGCTTCGCCTGCCGTCCCTATGAAAAAAAAAAAAAAAAGATGGTACCTGGAGTTTTTGCGTCGATTATTGCCACTTAAACAACATCACGCGAAAAAACGTCTACCCAAAAGCACGCATTGATGACGCCTTGGACTGCTTCCACGGAGCTAAATACTTCTCGTCCATCGATCTTCGATCCGGCTACTGGCAGATTTCAGTTGATGAAATGGGCCGCTAGAAGATGGCCTTCATCACGCCGGTTGGCTTATATCTGTTCAAAGTCATGGCCTTTGGCCTATGCAATGCTCCTGCGACATTTCAACGTATGATGGACTCTCTTCTGCTAGGCTATAGATGAACCACCTGCCTTTGTTATCATGACGACGTTACTGTTTTTTCTCCCACGTTCAGCAGCCACAATACCCGACTCACTGCCATTCTTGCGGTTTTGTAAAAGCGGACCTCCAACCGAACTCCACGAATTGTCAATTCGGGCGCCGTCAGATTACCGAGTTGGGATACCTCGTTGACGCATCCGGTGTCCAACCAGATTCGGAAAAAGTTCGCGCCGTACGCAGTTTCCCTGTGCCACGTTCTGCTTCTGACCTGCGCTGCTTCCTTGGCCTGTGTTCTTACTTTCGCCGTTTCGTCAAAAACTTCGCCGACGTTGCTCGGCCTTTGACAGATCTTCTAAAGAAGTACACGCCATTCACATGAGGCTCGGAGTAGGCTCACGCGTTCGCCGCTCTCATCGGGTTTCTCATCACCCCTTCCATACTTGCCCACTTTGATCCATCTGCACCGACCGAAGTCCACACTGACGCAGGACGCCAAGGCAACGGTGCTGTTCTCGCCCAACAGCAGAAGGGTACCGAATGCGTGATAGCTTACGCCAGCCGCCTGCTGTCACTTGCTGAGAGAAATTACTCCATCACCGAACGGGAGTGTTTGGCTTTAGTTTGGGCTGTCGCCAAGTTCCGGCCATATTTGTACGGCCGCACGTTTTCGGTCGTTACAGACCACCACGCCGTCTGCTGGCTGTCTTTCCTCCGGGACCCCACAGGATGGCTTGGTCGCTGGGCTTTTGGGATCCAGGAATTTTCATTTGTTGCCAACTATAAGTCTGTACAACTAATGTGTCAACTAATGCACTCAATTCATGGCCGTCTATTGTAATGCGCAAGTCTGAAGAAATTCTCTGTTCACTTATCTTATTCATCCGCTTCTGTTCGTCGCGGCTGCTCGGTAAACTTGACGGAGGATCTTGGCTTTTTCGAACGTCAGCGGCCTCGCCTCCACAGGTCGCTCGCTTCAGTTTTCCGGACGTGGGCTCAGTGAACGACGCCTTGGTGAAATCGAGGATGGCCGTGGACTTGGTGATCGGTAGCGTGCAGACGTTGATGATCGGGGCTGGTGTTGGTATCTAGCAGCCGGATCCTGTTGTCGGGTCAAGTAGTCATGAATTTCGGTGGGTCTTTCGCCATTACGGGGGCAAGGCGCATTTATCGTAAAGCCGCGAAGACCTGCTCTGCAATATGGGCACATTCTGTAAAGGTGTCCAGCTTCCCCGCAGTGGAAACAAAGTGGTGTCCGGTCGGGTGCACGCCACACGTCACTTTTTCGTGGCCTCAGCTCTGCTAGAAGGGGTCCACTGCGCAGAGTCGGCTGGCGGCTGCTGGGAGTCGCGAATGGAGAACAATGCCTGGTCGGTTGGCATAACACATCAGCGTACGTTGGCACGCGACGTACGGTTGGTGGCTGGTCATGATGAGCAGGCGGTTCCTCACGTCCTGGCTGCAGAATGGCGTGGCGAACTTCATCTCGAATGACGGCGGCGAGATTTGAGACTGTCGGCGTGGCTTCCGGTAGCTGCAGCTTTCGAAGCTCCTCCTTTACGATTGATCTCACCAGTTCTTTTAGTGCTTCGGTGTTACTGCCTGGGCCTGCTGACAGGATATCGGCCGGTGCGCTGGTGACATCACGATTGTAGCGATGGGCACGCTGCTGCAGCGCCTTCTCTATGGTCGTCGCTTCGGCGCGAAACTCAGCAACACTGTGTGGTGGGTTGCGGACGAGTCCTGCAAACAGCTCCTGCTTAACGCCACGCATCAGATGGCGTAATTTCTTCTCTTCGGTCATGTTTGGAGCCGCGCGCGTGAAGAGACGGGACATGTCCTCGATATACATGCCGACACTTTCGTTAGTGCGCTGGTTTCTGGCTTGTAGAGCGTGCTCTGCCTTCTCTCGCCGATCGGTGCTGGCATACGTGGCAAGCAGCTGTCGCCGAAATTCTTCCCACGAAGACAGTGTCGCTTCATGATTGACGTACCACGTCCTCGCTGACTCTTCTAACGCGAAGTACACGTTGCGAAGCTTCCGTGTCTCGTCCCAGCCGTTGAAATCTGCCACTCGCTCGAACTGCTCTAACCAGTGTTCCACATCTTCGAATGTATCGCCGTGGAAGGACTCGGGCGTGCGTGGTAAGTACACGATGAGCTGGGATGATGCCACTGGGCTGGTCATGGTTGCACCGTCGCTGGTAACTGTTGCCCGCACTGCTGCAGCAACAGGAAGCGGTCCGAACTCGGGTGGGTCTCCTCTGATGCGGCGGCTTGTGCGCTGGTGTACTGGAGTCAGTTCCCTGGGTTCCAATCGCTGAGGGTCGGGGCTCCGTTCTCTTCCGAACTGGGGACTTCCAGTCATACCCCGCACCTCCACCAGAAATGTAGCACTCTTCAATGAAGCACACTAAACACACTGGTTTATTGTGGGAGAACTTGTGCCCGGAAACTCAATATTAAGCATTCACACACTTTAAAAGAAGAGTTAACAGCAGCCTATTCCACAGTCAACCGCGTCTCTCCGCCGAACGCACTTTTCACGCGCCCCGAAGGCCAAGAGCCACGCCGTGGCTTCTCATTTGACGGCAGACTCGGGCGCTGCCGTGAGCGCGTGCACGGGAGACACGCGCTGTATCGCCATGCGCGAGGCGTTGCTGGCGCTCTTGTAATGGCGATTTTAGCGATGAGACGCTTCGAAAGGTGCCTCACGAGAGTGCTCGTACCTGGCATGTGGAGAGCTCTCTGCGGCAATATCACTAAATATGGACAATATTTCAATTTGCAGCTTATTACTTCTTGCAAAAAATATTTTTAGGCATCTTTATTGAGCTGCCTTCAAGCTGCGATCAAGGGGCCTAATCGCGAATCTTGGATTGCCATCGCCCAGATCCTGATCTCGCAGGATCGTGATCGCAAATGACCGTGTATCTATATCTATCTATCTATCTATCTATCTATCTATCTATCTATCTATCTATCTATCTATCTATCTATCTATCTATCTATCTATCTATCTATCTATCTATCTATCTATCTATCTATCTATCTATCTATCTATCTATCTATCTATCTATCTATCTATCTATCTATCTATCTATCTATCTATCTATCTATCTATCTATCTATCTATCTATCTATCTATCTATCTATCTATCTATCTATCTATCTATCTATCTATCTATCTAACCAGCCAGCCAGCCAGCCAGCCACCTACGTCTTGGTGCTCTAATAGTGGTTTTGTGAACTTAGTATGTACTAAAATTTGCATATTGTGACTAGAGTGTATGACGAAATTAAGTGATCCGTCACGGCATAAATACCATGATGTGTGAAATTTAGGTCATGAAATAGCCGCCTACGTATTGTGTTCCCATGGCCGTTTCGATAACTTCGTTGGTACCAACATTCGCATAGTATGACAGAGTATATGATGACCGTAAATGATAGGTCAGTACGTCAATATCATATGGGTGTCATGTAAGTCATGAAACAGCCGCCCACGTATTGGTGCGCTCATGACCGTTTTGTTAATTTGGTGTGTAGCCTAATTGGCATAGAATGTATGAATGTAAGTATGATACTGTATGACGAACATAAATAATAGTTCATCACACGAATGTCATGGTATGCGAGCCATGTAGGTCATGAAAGAGTCGAATACATTTTGGTACTTCATTCATGTCATGACTCGACATGAATATAATTGAGTGAATTGAGTGAACATGAGTGAATTACGCCTACGTCGTAATTCGCTCATGTTTGTTTCGTTAACTTCCCATGTACCGAAATTGCCATTGTATGACAAGAGTGTATGAGGAACGTAAATGATAGGCCAGTGCATGAATGCCACGATATGTGTGTCATGTATATCATGAAACAGTTGGCTAGTTCTTGGTATGTACCAATAACTGCACAGTAGGACAAGAGTGTATGTCGAAAATAAATTATATGTCGGGACATGAATGTCATGACATGCTTGCCATGTGAATCATGAAGCAGCCGCCTACATTTTCGTACTCTCATGGTCATTTCCTTAACTTTGTACGTAGCGAAATTGGCCTAGTATGACAAGAATTATAGACCATGACATGAATGTCATGAGATACGCGTCATGTAGGTCTTACAGCAGCCGCGTACGTCCTGGTGCTCACGTGATCGATTCGTTGACTTGGTAGCCTCCCCGCACACTGCTGTGTATACCATCGATTCCCACAGGGCGTGACATCTGCCGGTTTTTAAATGCGAATAATTTCTTGAATATTCGCCACTTTGACAGGATCTGTCTTTCTATCTAGGCGCCTATGTCTTGGTGCTCCCATGGTCGTTTTGTTAATTTGGTATGCACAGAAATTCGCATAGTATTACAAGAGTGTATGAACAAGATAAATGGCAAGTCTTAACATAAATGTCATGATATGTGTGTCATATAGGTCATGAAACCGCCGCCTATCTCTTCGTATGTACAAAAATTGCCATAGTGTGGCACAAGTGTATGACGAATATAACTGATAGGCCGGTGCATGAAGTCATGTTAGTCATGAAGCTGCCGCGTACGCCTTGGTGCCCTCACAGTCGCTTCGTTCACTTGGTAGGCTCCCCGGACACTGGCTCGCATAAGAACGATTCCCATAGGGCGGGGGATCTGCCAGCTTTTTTTTCTGTAATTATTGTTCGATTCGGGGAATACACGTGAACCAGTTCAATGCAGTTTGAAGCATAATTTTCTCGCCTCAGAGTCGAACTAGATTTGAACCGTTCCTAGTGAACCGCAAGGAACACTGGAATACTGGAAAAACTCGACACCTTGGCTAATAATATATAACGCTCTAGAGCTGTTGATTTATGCGAAACAGCCGGATGATTGCTTTGCGTGCCGTAATAGTTTTAAACGATTTACTCTTGTACAGTGCTCACCAGTGCTGTGAGCAACCGCTTACGTAGATGGGCCGGTGCTGGGAGGCGAGGGGTGCTATCCTTCACCGATGGTTCAAGGCAGTCCAGGTTGTTCGCACATTTGAGGTGCGCGCAACTACATTGCGGTGTGTTGTGGTCAGTAAAGCACAAGAGGTATCCGCAGGCTTGTCATCTAGCCATGGAGTAGGTGTAATGGCTGGAGCGAATATCCTATACTGCTCAAAGTTTGAAGGTGTTTGCGTGGCACCGAGGTACATATCGAGTGCTTTATCACTGGCATCAGGACTGGTTCTTAAAGGTTTGCATACCCTTAGCGCGTACTAGGGATCGACTATTAATTAATTGTTCCCACGAGAGAATTCATGGGCACAACTTCAAAGATTGTCGGTGCGTAGCATGTGGAACACACTTGGCCATTAATTTTTAAGTGGATCCTGCATTAATAGTTTAGGGAGGCTCACTTTTTAAAAGAAAATTTCTTGGACGCATTCCTATTCGGCATAAAATAGGTTTGCTTTAAATGCAAATCGTTTCTTGGTGAACCTTTGCCGTTTTGAGAGTATATCTATCCATCTAGCCGCCTACGTCATGGTGCTCTCAACAACGTTTAGCAGCAAACTTGGTATGTGCGAAAACTGGCATGTATCATGAGTGTATCTCGTAAGTCATGAAACAGCCACCCCCATCTTCCTGCTCTCATGGTCGTTTCATTAACCTGGTTAATTATTACAACCATGTTTCGAAGTTTTGTTGTCACTTACAAAGACTGGTGCAATATCTTTGGTCCCTGGTTTGTGTTGTAGCTCGTGACGAAATGTTGGCTTGGAACATTCTAATTTAACATATGCAAAGCAATCACTAGAGGCCCTTATCGCTAATCAGCTTATTCCTTTCTAATGAATAGCTGAAGCCTCCGCGAGTTCCAGTGAAATGACCAGGACGGAGCTAGAAAACTAATATATGCAGGTCTTAGGGAGTCTATATAATTTGAGTCTTTCTGCCATCATATTTTTCATAGAAGTTTGCCTTTGATAAAAATAAACAAAAACATTATTAGGAAAACATTCGTTTGAGTTAAATGATACTTTAACGTTTTAATCCGCATTTGTAGCGTAAGTAAGGGAGCATGAAGAGAACCTGGATATACAATGGCTATGGTAAAGCAAGAGTTAACAGAAGACCTATAATGCCATGCCACATCTTTTTTTGATGCTACCCCGACGTGAACACGAACTGCAAGACGATCACCTTTTAGTACAAAATACCATGTGAGAATGCCCGAGTTTTCAGTGCACTAACTACAAAGCTAAAGTCTTTCGCGTACAGCAATCTAGCGGATAAAAAAAGCTAAAAGCTGGCAGGCCCCACGCCCTGTGGGTATCAATATAATGCGAAGCAGTGTGCGGCGAGCCTACCAAGTTAACCAAACGACCATAAGCGCACTAAGACGTAGGTTGCTGTTTCATTACCTACATGAAAGGCATGGTATAACATTCATGACGTGACCTATCTTTTATGTTCGTCATACACGCTTGTTATATTACGCCAATTTTGCCACATAGCAAGTTAACGAAACGACTGCGACAGGATCAGTAGGTAGGCGCACGGACGGACGGACGGACGGACAGACAGACAGAGACAGACAGACAGACAGACAGACAGACAGACAGACAGACAGATACTAGCATAGATAGATAGATAGATAGATAGATAGATAGATAGATAGATAGATAGATAGATAGATAGATAGATAGATAGCTAGATAGATAGATAGATAGATAGATAGATAGATAGATAGATAGATAGATAGATAGATAGATAGATAGATAGATAGATAGATAGATAGATAGATAGATATTGTCAAAGTGGCAAATTTCGCAAATAAATGCTTAGCATTTAAACATTTTGGGGCTTTAGCGTCCTGAAACTGCACAGTGGCTGGAAGCACGCGGCACTGAGGCGGCTGTGGATTCATTTCGACTATCTGGAGTCCATTACGTGCATGAAAGTCTAATACCGAAGACACACGTACACTTCCGATCGCGACCGCGGCCTACCCGGATCGAATTTCTTGATCGCGATCAACAATGGTCGCTGCGACACGGTCCGACGGTCCGCATGCAGTTATTATCGTCAGCTCAACCTCTACAACTCGCACAACGGCATAATGTGTTGCCTACAAATTCAGGTCTGCAAAATATTGTTACAGGACGATGAGCGAAAAGAGGAAGAAAAAGATCGCGAGACGCTGGCTGTTGCGGGTTGTTCATGGTCAGCCATGTTAACTACTCAGACTCATTTTTTATATATATTGTAAATATAATCTTCTATACTGCCAACATACCCGTAACATATTGTCGCAGCCTATTAGGAGACGGATAGCCGGCGTAGAGGTCGTGTAAAAGCACTTTTATGAGAGCAGTCAACGCGACGTCGTTGTCGTCTCTGTTTTTCCACCCGCGCGCCACTTCAGCGTCGTTCTCATCGCCTGGCACATACCCGCGGCGACCATATAGGATGTGGCATTTGCCCCCCTTTGAAAAAAAAAAAAAAAAAAAAAAAAGGCATCGTCCCGATGCACCAACCACCGAAGGCTGTGCACAGACGGTGCAAAGTTGAGGTCACGAGGAAATGTAGGGCTTCATACGAAGCACGTGCACAACCTCGGGCAGATTCCGCCGGCGTTTGGAGCAGTTATGGCTGTCGGGGACAACTTCATAATTCACATCGCTGATGCGGCGCAGAACTGTGTACGGGCCGAAGTATCTTCGCAGGAGCTTCTCAGACAGCCCCCGCCGACGAATCGGAGTCCAGATCCACACCTGGTCACTGACGTTTTATGTGACGGATCGGTGCCGAAGATTGTAGTGTCGGGCATCGTATTCCTGTCGTTCTTGGATTCGCAAACGCGCAAGCTGCCTGGCTTCCTCGGCGCGTTGCGTAAACTCCTCGGCACCAGTCTCGTCGTCACCGCACTCGTGTGGCAGCATTGCGTCCAACATTGTTGCCACTTCGCGTCCGTAAACGAGGTTGAAAGGCGTCACGCGTGTTGTCTCTTGGCGAGCCGTGTTATACGCAAATGTAACGTATGGTAAAATCTCGTCCCAGTTCTTGTGGTCGACGTCGATGTACATACTCATCATGTCTGCCAGTGTCTTATTCATACGTTCTGTCAGCCCATTGGTTTGGGGATGATAAGCCGTGGTCTTTCGGTGAGTGGTACCACTTAGTCGCAACACGGTATCCAGAAGCGCAGCCGTGAACGCAGATCCTCTGTCTGTTATGACCACTGCGGGAGCGCCATGCCTTAGGACGACGGCTTCGACGAAAAATCGCGCTGCTTCGGCTGCTGTTCCACGTTGGATAGCACCTGTTTCGGCGTATCGAGTAAGATAATCAGTGACGACGATTATCCATCTATTTCCGGCAGTAGACAGTGGAAATGGACCTAAAAGGTCCATGCCAATTTGTTCGAACGGCGCTTGCGGTATCTGAACAGGATGCAGCAGTCCAGCTGGCTTGCCGGGTAGGGCTTTGAGGCGCTGGCAATCTAGGCATGTCTGTGTGTAACGTTTCACGATCGACGCAAGTCTTGGCCAATAGTACTTTAGCCTAATTCTTGCCAATGTGCGGGTGTATCCCAAGTGACCAGCGGTCGGCTCGTTGTGACAGGCATGTAGGACTTCGTCGCGAAGAGATGCGGGAATCACGAGTAGGTAGCTGCTGCCATTAGGTGAAAAGTTCTTTTTATAGAGGACGTCGTGGCGTAAGCAAAACGAAGGCAGCCCTCTCGCGAATAACCTCGGCACGCTGCTTGTTTTTCCCTCTAAGTAATTGAAAAGAGGAACCAGTTCTGCGTCCTCGCGTTGGTGGCGTGAAACGTCGACAGTATCTAGCACGCCTAGAAAACCCGCGTCATCATCGTCGTGGACTGCAGTCTCAACAGGAGACCGAGAGAGGCAGTCGGCGTCGGTGTG
Organism: Dermacentor andersoni; assembly: GCF_023375885.2. Classification (NCBI taxonomy): domain Eukaryota; kingdom Metazoa; phylum Arthropoda; class Arachnida; order Ixodida; family Ixodidae; genus Dermacentor; species Dermacentor andersoni. The sequence continues at coordinate 124,350,493 of NC_092816.1, read as the reverse complement.
TCGTTTCCCCGATTTGTACACAACCGTGAAGTCGAACTCTTGGAGCCGAAGACTCCAGCGCGCAAGCCGACCAGCTGGATCTTTTAAATTAGTCAGCCAGCAAAGTGCATGATGATCACTGACAACGGTGAAACTCCGACCATACAAATATGGCCGAAATTTCAGGACGGCCCACACCAGAGCGAGACATTCTTTTTCTGTAGTGGAGTAGTTAGCCTCCGTCCTGGATAGCGTCCTGCTGGCGTAAGCAATCACTCTTTCGGTGCCATCCTGCCGCTGTACAAGCACTGCGCCGAGGCCGACATTACTAGCGTCGGTATGAAGAATCGTAGGAGCGTCTTCATCAAAGTGTGCGAGGACGGGAGGCGCCTGCAGCCGTTGCCGTAGGTCATCAAAAGCCCGTTGCTGGTCTTCACCCCACACAAAGGGGACATCTTCTCTGGTAAGATGGGTCAATGGCCATGCGATGCGCGAAAATTCCGCAATAAACCGTCGGTAGTAGGCGCAAAGGCCCAGAAAACGTCGCACGGCCTTTTTATCTGATGGCGTTGGGAAATTAGCAACGGCAGATATTTTATCAGGGTCAGGTCGGACACCTTCACGACTAACAACGTGACCGAAAAATTGAAGTTCTTCAAAGCCAAAATGGCACTTTTCAGGTTTTAAAGTTAGACCAGCTGAGCGTATTGCTTCGAAGACCATCTTTAGTTTCCGTAAGTGTTCCTCGAACGTTACGGAGAAAACAATCACGTCGTCGAGGTAGACCAGACAGGTTTGCCATTTGAGGCCTGAGAGTACAGTGTCCATTAGTCGTTGAAACGTTGCCGGCGCAGAACACAAACCGAAGGGGAGCACCTGAAATTCATAAAGTCCGTCGGGCGTAACAAAAGCGGTCTTCTCACGGTCTCTCTCATCAACTTCTATTTGCCAGTAGCCGCTTTTCAAATCCATCGACGAAAAGTAACGTGCGTTTCGCAGCCTGTCCAGTGAATCGTCGATACGCGGTAGCGGATAAACGTCTTTCTTTGTGATCAGGTTGAGTTTTCGGTAGTCGACGCAGAAGCGCAGGCTACCATCCTTCTTTTTCACCAATACGACAGGCGATGCCCAAGGACTCTTAGATGGCCGAATAACGCCGTCGTCAAGCATCGTCTTCACTTGTGTCTGGATTGCCTCGCGCTCTTTCGGTGCTACACGATAAGGATTCTGCCGAATTGGTCTGGCGTCGGCTTCGGTGACAATACGGTGCTTAGTGAGCGGCGTCTGGCTAACTCGTGACGTGGATGAGAAGCAGCTCTTAAACACATTGATGAGCTCAAGAAGGCTGCTGCGTTCGACGGGCGATAAGGTGGGACTGATATCGACCACAGGGGCAGGCATAGCCCCAGTGAACGTCGCGTGCTCCACTGAGAGGCAGTCCTGTATTGATGTAAATTCGTCGAAGTAAGCAACAGCCGTGCCTTTAACAATGTGTCGACGTTCCCCGGTAAAATTCCTCAGCAGGAGTTCAGCACGTCCATCGTGTACGTCAGTTACGGCCCTGGCGATGGAAACGCCTTGACTCAGTACCAGTGCGTCGATGTGTTCAGCGACGCCAGCGCCAGTGTTGAAGTTGTCGCAGATTACAGGCACGAGGGAACAGCTTCGCGGCGGAAGCGTGACGTCGTCGTCGGCGATACGTAAGCGGGGTCGCTGGTGCTCCGCGGGGTCGACGTCGTCTGAACTCGTAGAAAATGTGACGACGAGGTCACGGACATTAATCACTGCACCATACTCTCTCAAAAAATCCATCCCCAATATAAGTTCTTTACAACACTCAAAGAGAATGACGAGGGTGGCGACGAAGGTTGCGCCGGCGATTACTATTCTGGCTGTGCATTTTCCAATCGGCGTCATCAACTGGCCACCGGCAGTTCGGATGTTGGGCCCGGTCCACGGCGTCTTCACTTTTCGCAGCCTGTCGGCCAGCTTTTGACTGATTATCGAAAAATGCGAACCAGTATCGACGAGAGCGGCCACTTGGTGGCTGTCAATGCAAACGACAAGATCGGCGCTGACGGCATCGGTTACAGGAGGTGTGGTTGGAGTCGTCGGAGTTGTAGAGTTGTCGATCGTCGGAGATGGGGGCTCTTGGGTAGCTAGCCGGTTTGCAACCTCACCCCCGGAGGTCGCTGCGTCTAGTTTCCCCGGCGCGGGCTAGGGGACCTGCCCCTAGAGGCGTCAGAAAATTCGCGACGGGTCGGGGGGGTGTAACGAGCCGGAGAGGGGGAACGCGATCGAGGCGTCGTTGAACCTTCTGGCCGAAAGTTTGTAGAATTTCCGTCGCGGCTACGTGCAGCATCAGACACAGGGTAACTGCAGCTGGAAAATTTTGGATACCCAGCCGCGCGGTAGTGGCACGCGCGGTAAACATGTCCTGCTTCGCCGCAATGAAAGCATAGCGGCCGGCGGTCAGCGGTGCGCCACAAATCGGTCTTTCGAAGCGGGTAGCCGGCAGAGGATTCACTGTAGAAACGAGGCGCAGCGATCGACAGGCGGCGATACGGCATAGTTGGCGGCGGCTGTGACTGTCGAAAATAGGGCGTCGGGGGTGGCGGTGATGGCTGCGTCGTAGTGGTCGACGGTGTCAGCAGCATCGAAGTGGCAGGAGGTGGACGGCAGACAGCTTCCGCGTAGGTCAATCGTCGCGGCACCGCCTGCCAGTCGGGCGACGAAAAGGCTTCTCGAACTTCCTCCCGAACGATATCAGCGACAGAAGCCACCGCTGGTGCCATGGGAGAGATCCCGAGCTGCCGGATCTCCTCTCGCACAATCTCTCTGATGACTTCACGTAGAGACGTGCTGCAGCTCTCAGGTAGAATGGAAGCGTTCACCGGCGAGCTCTTGCGATCATATTGGCGGTACCATTGCTGTAGTGCCCGTTCTATAGCGGTAGCCTCCTTGGTAAATTCGGCCACTGTCGTTGGTGGGTTCCTCACGAGCCCGGCAAAGAGTTCCTCCTTCACTCCGCGCAAGAGATAGCGCAACTTCTTTTCTTCGGCCATCTCAGGGTCTGCTCTGCGGAAAAGGCGGGCCATATCTTCTGCAAACATGGCAACGCTCTCGTTTGGTTTTTGAATACGGGATTCAAGTAGGCGCTGCGCGTTGTCTCTTCTGTCGCTACTAGTGAACGTGTCTAGCAGCTGGGTGCGGAAGGCATCCCACGTGGTCAAATTTCTCTCCCGGTTCACAAACCACGTCCGCGCACTGTCTTGAAGCGCAAAATAGACATTAGACAGCTTTTGCTGGGAGCCCCAGTCATTATAACTGGCGACACGCTCAAATTGGTCAAGCCAATCTTGGACATCCTCAAAAGCGTCGCCGTGGAAAATTTCTGGTATCTTAGGATTCTGAAGCGTCACCTGCGATGGAGTGGCAGTAGCCATGGCGGAAGTAGGTTGACGCGTTCCAGCAGGGTCCTGCAAAGGGTTGAACTCGGGCGTCAGGCCTAGCAGGCGGCGACTGTACCGGTGAACAGGAGTTTCGATGAACGAAGGTGATTCCGCTTTCGAGGTATGGCTCCGCGAAGGGGTGCCGAGCATGAGACAATCCTACCCAGCACCTCCACCAGTGTCGCAGCCTATTAGGAGACGGATAGCCGGCGTAGAGGACGTGTAAAAGCACTTTTATGAGAGCAGTCAACGCGACGTCGTTGTCGTCTCTGTTTTTCCACCCGCGCGCCACTTCAGCGTCGTTCTCATCGCCTGGCACATACCCGCGGCGACCATATAGGATGTGGCAATATTAGTGGAGGTGTGGGTGCCACGGCTGGAAACGGAGCTCCGCAATGGACTTCGTATCACCATCCGCACCTTGAATGACAGTGAGCACCCGGGATCAACGTCGTTGCCGCCTCCTACGTCACCCTCGCATCACCTTCGGTTGTCGTTCTGCAACCCGAGGATCCTGGAACTTTCTGCGGGACCGATGGCGCCGACGTTGAAGAGTTGGTGGCCATGTATGAACGCGTGAGTGGAATCAACAGACGGGAACCTACGCTTATGCTAGCTAACCTGTTGTTCTACCTAAGACGCCCGGCAAAGGTGTGGTAAGAAAACCAAGAAGAGGCGCTAACCAGCTGGGACAAATGCAAAGAGAAATCGACAGGGTTGTTTGGCAAACCAGCAGGCCGTAAAATTGCTGCAAAGCAGGAACTGGCGTCCCGTGCCGAATCCCCCACAGAGTCCTATGTCTCGTATATCCAGGACGTGTTGGTACTTCGTCGTAAGGCCGATCACGATATGACAGAAGCTGAGAAGGTCGGGCATGTGCTTAAGGGCAGTGCTGACGACGCGTTTATTCAGCTCATGTGCAAGAGTTGCTCTACAGTTGATGCTATCATTAAAGAGTGCCGACAATTCGAGCAGGCCAAAAGCTGACGCGTTTTGCAACCATTCGCCAGATTTCCCAATACTGCCGCAACGTCGACGTGCGAAGGTTAACCCGCACAGCAGCATGCGTCACCATCAGAGGACGTGGTACGAATCGTTAGACCTGAACTCGATGCAATGGCGCCCGGAGCTTTCTGTTCGCGTAGTCCTGATGCAACCAAATTTTCAGTTCCTCTCGTACAAGTCATCATTCGCCAGGAACTTGAAAATATTGGTTTACATTCTGTGTGTGCTGCCGCCAAAAGCAGGGCCCAACGAACGCCCTTCTACTATTTTCGCTCCACCTCGACGCTTCTCTCCGCGTTATCGCAACCCGACTGAGTGGGGAACTGCGGACGACCAGCCGATAAGTTTCACCTGTCGCCGCATTGGTCATGTCGCCCGATACTGTCGCAACTCGTGGCCTTGAACACCTCGCACACCGACGAACCTGAGCCGTTTTGATGGAAATGCTCGCAATGTTTCGTCCACCGCCGAGTCTAACAGCGCCCACAACTCTGCTAGGAACACGTGGTACAGTCGCTCACCATCGTCGCGCGGACACCAGTCTCTTTCACCCCAAACACGTCGCCAATCTTCCCGTTCGCCGCAGCCACGTCGCCTTTCATCCCATGTGGCGTTTGGCCACACCCTTTCGGAAAACTAAGAAATGCAGCCCTCGGAGGTGGTGCTGCATTGCCGACTACCGCAGCAAATCCTCTGTCTGTGCCCACAAGGAGAAGTGTAATAGACGTCAAAATAGACAACATACATGTCCAAGCACTCGTCGACACTGGAGCCTAGGTATCTGTGATGAGTGCAAGCCTACGTAGACGTTTAAAGAAAGTCATCACCCCAGCAGCTGCTCGAGTGCTTCGTGTGGCCGACGGCGACGTGCTGGTTGTTCTTGGAATGTGTACTGCGCGTTTCATTATGGCAGGTCGCCCTACTTCTGTTCTCTTTGCTGTGATCGACAACTGCCCTCAAGGCGTTATCCTTGGATTGCACTTTTTATCCACTCATTCTGCTCTCATCGACTGCGCGACCGGCGTTCTTCAGTTAGAACTGCCTCAACTCGCCGATGCTCCGAGCACCACACTACCGCACTTGTGCTAACTTCACGATTCGCGTTTGTCACCCGACGCAGTTACTTACGTCACTTTGACCACCAGCCACAGGTTCCTGACGGTGAATATGTGCTTCGCCCCATCATCGACGTGCTTTTGAACTGGAACGTTGCTGTTCCGCATACGTTGGTCACGGTTACTAATAACGACGTCGTTCTACCGCTTCCTAATTTCAGCCTGTGCCCTCAAGTGATTCCGGCCAGAATGTTCTTTACGAGCGTGAGTAGTGGTTCCGAATTTGACATTGAGAGCCTGAATGCCGAGAGTGGCTTATTAGCGCCAATTGCCGCTCACAGCTCTGGTTTCTTAACGGATGAGTACGCAAAAATAATTGCACCTGACCTCACCTCTGCACGGGCCACGGACTTACGTCACCTGCTTGAATCGTACAGCGGCATCTTTGATTTCGGTGACAGCCCTTTACACCAAACATCTGTTCTTCACCACCGTATAAACACGGGAGACACGAATCCTATTCGTCGGCGTCCCTATCGGGTATCGCATTCTGAACGTCGAGTCATTTAATTAGAAGTTGACAAAATGCTCCGCAAAGGGGTCATCGAGCCATCAGCCAGCCTTTGGGCTTCGCCTGCCGTCCCTATGAAAAAAAAAAAAAGATGGTACCTGGTGTTTTTGCGTCGATTATTGCCACTTAAACAACATCACGCGAAAAAACGTCTACCCAAAAGCACGCATTGATGACGCCTTGGACTGCTTGCATGGAGCTAAATACTTCTCGTCCATCGATCTTCGATCCGGCTACTGGCAGATTTCAGTTGATGAAATGGGCCGCTAGAAGATGGCCTTCATCACGCCGGTTGGCTTATATCTGTTCAAAGTCATGGCCTTTGGCCTATGCAATGCTCCTGCGACATTTGAACGTATGATGGACTCGCTTCTGCTAGGCTATAGATGAACCACCTGCCTTTGTTATCTTGACGACGTTACTGTTTTTTCTCCCACGTTCAGCAGCCACAATACCCGACTCACTGCCATTCTTGCGGTTTTTTAAAAGCGGACCTCCAACCGAACTCCACGAATTGTCAATTCGGGCGCCGTCAGATTACCGAGTTGGGATACCTCGTTGACGCATCCGGTATCCAACCAGATTCGGAAAAAGTTCGCGCCGTACGCAGTTTCCCTGTGCCACGTTCTGCTTCTGACCTGCGCTGCTTCGTTGGCCTGTGTTCTTACTTTCGCCGTTTCGTCAAAAACATCGCCGACGTTGCTCGGCCTTTGACAGATCTTCTAAAGAAGAACACACCATTCACATGAGGCTCGGAGTAGGCTCACGCGTTCGCCGCTCTCATCGGGTTTCTGATCACCCCTTCCATACTTGCCCACTTTGATCCATCTGCACCGACCGAAGTCCACACTGACGCAAGACGCCAAGGCAACGGCGCTGTTCTCGCCCAACAGCAGAAGGGTACCGAATGCGTGATAGCTTACGCCAGCCGCCTGCTGTCACTTGCTGAGAGAAATTACTCCATCACCGAACGGGAGTGTTTGGCTTTAGTTTGGGCTGTCGCCAAGTTCCGGCCATATTTGTACGGCCGCACGTTTTCGGTCGTTACAGACCACCACGCCGTCTGCTGGCTGTCTTTCCTCCGGGACCCCACAGGATGGCTTGGTCGCTGGGCTTTTGGGATCCAGGAATTTTCATTTGTTGTCAACTATAAGTCTGTACATCTGCACAAGGACGCTGACTGCCTCTCGCATCACCCCGTGGATCCCCTTGATCCTGTTGCGCGTGATCCGGTGACCTGCGTGATGGCTTTGACTGATATGACCGACATGCGCGCTAAACAACGCCACCCATCCTTGCAGTCCATCATCGCCGGAGTGCAATCTGGCAGCACCGACGGCACGTGCCTCATGTTCGTGCCGCACGATGGCATCCTGTACCGCCGCAATATCAACCCTGACGGCTCTGAGTTGCTCCTTGTCCTTCCTCGTCGTCTGCGACCCGGCGTTCTCAAACAGCTTCACGATGCACCGAAGCCTTGTAGTTTTGCGTACATACGACCGTGTACGATGCCGGTTCTTCTGGCCGGGTCTCTACCGCTCTGTGCCGTTATGTCGCAACTTGCGAATTTTGTCAGCGCCGGAAGAAACCTCCCTCTCAACCTGTCGGCCGACTCCATCCAATTGAAGTTCCCTCTGAGCCATTCTTTCGCGTAGGAGTTGACCTGCTTGGACCTTTTCCGACGATGACTAGAGGGAATAAGTGGATCACCGTCTCTACGGATTACGCGACACGCTACGCGATAACAAACGCGTTGCCGACTAGTTGCGCAACAGACGTCGCCTATTTTCTCCTTCTCGACATCATTCTTCAGCACGGTGAACCTCGACAGTTACAGACCGCGGCCGCTCGTTCTTGTCTCGAGTTCTGGACGACCTCCTCCGCTCTTGTGCCACTGAGCACAAGCTGTCCACCACCTACCAACCACAAACGAACGGCCTTACGGAACGTCTCAACCGAACAGTGAGAGATGCTGTCGATGTACGTTTCCAACGATCACCGCGACTGGGACGCCACGCTGGCCTACGTGGCATTGGCGTATAACTCGTGCCGACATGACACCGCAGGATATTGACCCTTTTATCTTTTGTATAGTCGCGACCCCACTTTGCCTTTTGACACCATCCTACCTTCTGTCCCCCGCGTTGCCACTGAGTACGCTCGTGAAATCATCGATCGCGCTCACATGGCGCGTCAAGTCGCCCGATCTCGCTTATTAGCCTCGCAGCATCTGCAAAAAGAGCATTACAACCGGGGCCATCGAGATGTTGAGTTCACCCCAGGTGCTTGGGTGCTGCTTTTGTCATCATGTCGTCGGGTCTGCCTCTTCCAGAAGCTTCTCTCTCGCTACACAGGACCTTATGAAGTCCTACGTCAAGTTAACGACGTCAATTACGAGATCGCGCCGTTACATTTTCATCCATCCTAAAGTCCGCCGCCTGTTGATATCGTGCACGTTTCGCGGCTTAAGCCATACTTCGCTCGCAGTTCTTCGTCTACCTTGGTCATCCATCTTTACTCAGACTCATATTGTATATATATCGTAAATATAATCTTCTATACTACCAACATCCCCGTGACAATATTGTAGCACTCTTCAATGAAGCACACTAAACACACTGGTTTATTGTGGGCGAACTTGTGCCCAGAAACTCAATATTAAGCATTCACACGCTTTAAAAGAAGAGTTAAGAGCAGCCTATTCCACAGTCAACCGCGTCTCTCCGCCGAACGCACTTTTCACGCGCCCCGAAGGCCAAGAGCCACGCCGTGGCTTCTCATTGGACGGCAGACTCGGGCGCTGCCGTAAGCGCGTGCACGGGAGACACGCGCTGCATCACCATGCGCGAGGCGTTGCTGGCGCTCTTGTAATGGCGATTTTAGCGATGAGATGCTTCGAAAGGTGCCTCACGAGAGTGCTCGTACCTGGCATGTGGAGAGCTCTCTGCGGCATTAGTCCCCCTCCGAAAACGCATCGTCCCGATGCGTATGAAACAAATTTATCTATAGATGTGTTTTCATTGCCTGTCGTAATAAGGCTTCATGTGGACTACGTGTACGACCTCCGCATGGATGTGCCGCTTTGATCGCTCTTGCTTATGAGGGATGACTTCGTAATTCAGGTCACCTACTCGGCGAATAACTTCGTAAGGTCCAAAGTATCGGCGAAGGAGTTTTTCACTTAGTCCGCTACGACGCACTCGTGTCCATACCCACACTTTGTCGCCCGGGTGGTACTGAACTACTCTGCGGCGCAGGTTGTAGTAGCTTGCGTCCCTACGCTGTTGCTGGCGGATACGGAACCGTGCCAACTGCCGGGCTTCTTCAGCCCGTTGTAGGAAGTCGTCGACGTCGTACGGGTTGTTGTTGTCATCATCTACCGGCAACATAGCATCCAGTGTGGTTGTTACTGTGCGGCCATAGACCAGTTGAAATGGAGTGACCTGGGTTGTCTCCTGTACTGCCGCATTATAGGCGAAAGTGGCGTAAGGCAAGATTGCGTCCCATGTCTTATGTTCGAGGTCGACATACATGGACAACATATCGGCCAGGCTTCGGTTTAGACGTTCCGTCAGGCCGTTTGTTTGGGGAAGGTATGCAGTGCTTTTTCTGTGACTGGTGTGAGTCATCTTCATCAAACATTGCATTAAATCAGCTGTGAAGGCCGCTCATCGATCGGTAATCACGACCATTGGTGCATCATGTCGCAGTACTATGTTACAAACGAAGAAATTTGCAACTTCAACTGCCGTTCCTCGCTCAAGGCAGCCAGTTTCAGCATATCGTGTTAAATAGTCCGTCGCTACTACGATCCAACTCTTCCCTGACGATGATGTTGGGAACGGGCCAAGAAGATCCATTCCAACTTGTTGAAATGAAGTCTTTAGTGGGTCTATGGGCTGAAGAAGTCCGGCCGGTTTCACGGGTGGTGTTTTGCGCCTTTGACATTCGCGACATGTCTTCACGTAATGCTGCACCGATGCTAAAAATTTAGGCCAGAAGTATCTGAGACGAATTCTGGCGAACGTCCGGCTGACACCTAAGTGACCCGACGATGGTTCATGGCAAGCTTCCAAAACTTCTGGTCGCATGGCTGACGGTACGACGAGTAAGAATTTTTCCTGGTTGCGTTCAAAGTTTCTCTTGTAGAGCGCATTATCTCGGAGGCAAAATGACGATAAACCTCTCGTAAACATGCGTGGGACTTGGACGTCGTATCCTTCGAGGTGTTTGATGAGCGGGAGCAATTCTGTGTCGGCCCGTTGACGCTCAGCGATTTCCGAAGCTGTCATCGCTGTAAGAAACGGGAAATCTTCTTGAGAAGGAGTCGACTCCACTCGTGAGCGGGTCAAGCAGTCAGCAATGTTATGTTTTCTTCCAGACCTGTACACGACAGTAATGTCGTATTCTTGGAGCCTGAGGCTCCCTACTCGCAAGTCGTCCAGATGGGTCTTTTAGGTTTGCCAGCCAGCAAAGAAAATGGTGATCGCTGACTGCACGGAACGGCCTGCCGCAAAGGTATGGTCGGAACTTGCTGATGGCCCATATGACAGCCAAACACTCCTTTTCCGTCGCAGAGTAACTTGTTTCAGCTTTCGAGAGAGTGCGGCTAGCATACGCTATGACTTTCTCTTCCCCATTTTGCCACTGAACTAAAACCGCGCCGAGACCGAGATTGCTTGCATCTGTGTGGACTTCTGTGTCCGCTGTCTCGTCGAAGTGGGCGAGGATCGGTGGGGCTTGCAACCGTTCCTTTAGTTCATTGAACGCAACCTCTTGTTCAGCATGCCACATGAAGGGTACGTCTTCTTTAGTCAGTTTCGTCAGTGGTTCGGCAATTTTCGAGAAGTTTTCTACAAATCGCCTGTAGTAAGCGCATAGTCCCAAAAATTGCCGTACCGTCTTCTTGTTTGTAGGCTTTGGAAATCGTGCAACGGCAGCAGTCTTGTCGGGATCCGGAGCAGTACCTTGCGCGCTAATTACGTGACCCAGGAAACGAAGTTCTTGGAATCCAAACTGGCACTTTTCCGGTTTAATGGTTAGGCCTGCCGAGCGGATGGCTTGAAGCACTAAACGCAGCCTCTGGACATGCTGGTCGAATGTTGCGGAAAATACCACTACGTCGTCTAGGTAAACTAAGCATGACTGCCATTTAAGACCCGAGAGGACACTGTCCATCATGCGCTGGAATGTCGCCGGAGCACAGCAGAGGCCGAATGGAAGCGCTTTGAACTCATACAGGCCGTCTGGGGTTACGAAAGCAGTTTTTTCACGGTCTCTTTCGTCTACTTCAATTTGCCAATATCCGCTCTTGAGATCTAATGAAGAGAAAAATTTTGCATGTCGTAGGCGATCCAACGTGTCATCAATGCGGGGAAGGGGGTATACATCCCGCCTGGTCACACTGTTCAATTTCCGGTAATCAACACAGAATCTCAATGTATTGTCCTTCTTTCTCACAAGGACTACCGGCGACGCCCACGGGCTGTTTGATGGCTGAATGACATCGTCCTCAAGCATCTCTTGCATCTGACTCTTTATGATCTCTCGTTCAACCGGTGACACTCGGTACAGATGTTGGTATACTGGCCTGGTCGCTTCGTCTGTTATTATACGGTGTTTAACAATTGGTGTGCGCCGTACCTTTGACGAGGTGGAGAAACATTCTGCGAATTCATTTACAAGGTCCTCCATCATTTCTTTCTGGGCTGGCGTCAGACTTTGGTTGATCGCAACTGATGTTACGGCGTCATGCATAGTTGGGACAGCAGGTGGCCTTAACGCTAAGCTACATACATCTGTGACCGCAGTAGCGCTGTGCAGGAAGGCGATGGCTGTGTTCTTTGCGACGTGCTGAAATTCACTTCCGAAGTTCGTCAGCAATGCATCAGCACACCCATCGCGTAGTTGAACAATTCCTCGTGCTACGCAAATACCTTTTTTCAACAGTAGCTCGACGTTGGCCTCCGCTATACCTTCCGAGTCGTCGAATGCTTCGTTTCTTACGCGAACCAGCATGCTGCATCGTGGTGGCACGGTTATGTCATCGTCGGTAACCCGCAAGGCAACGTGTTCTAGCTCCTCCGACTCTTGCATGTCTATAGCCTGCTTCGTAGAAAATGACACGCTGGAATTCTGCAGGTTGATTATGGCACCATTTGTTAGGAGAAAGTCCATTCCGAGTCCATCCATCCTTCGAACACTCTGGTAGCACGACAAAATCAGCGACGTAAGAAAAACCCCGAATTCCGATTCTCGCTGTACATCTACCCAGGGGAGTAATGAGGTGCCCACCAGCCGTACGTATCTGGGGTCCACTCCATGGCATCAAAATTTTTTCAATTCCTTCGTGAGTGCATATCTTACGACGGAAAAATCGGCACCTGTGTCAACTAATGCACTCAATTCATGGCCGTCTATTGTAATGCGCAAGTCTGAAGAAATTCTCTGTTCACTTATCTTATTCATCCGCTTCTGTTCGTCGCGGCTGCTCGGTAAACTTGACGGAGGATCTTGGCTTTTTCGAACGTCAGCGGCCTCGCCTCCACAGGTCGCTCGCTTCAGTTTTCCGGACGTGGGCTCAGTGAACGACGCCTTGGTGAAATCGAGGATGGCCGTGGACTTGGTGATCGGTAGCGTGCAGACGTTGATGATCGGGGCTGGTGTTGGTATCCAGCAGCCGGATCCTGTTGTCGGGTCAAGTAGTCATGAATTTCGGTGGGTCTTTCGCCATTACGGGGGCAAGGCGCATTTATCGTAAAGCCGCGAAGACCTGCTCTGCGATATGGGCACATTCTGTTAAGGTGTCCAGCTTCCCCGCAGTGGAAACAGAGTGGTGTCCGGTCGGGTGCACGCCACACGTCACTTTTTCGTGGCCTCAGCTCTGCTAGAAGGGGTCCACTGCGCAGAGTCGGCTGGCGGCTGCTGGGAGTCGCGAATGGAGAACAATGCCTGGTCGGTTGGCATAACACATCAGCGTACGTTGGCACGCGACGTACGGTTGGTGGCTGGTCATGATGAGCAGGCGGTTCCTCACGTCCTGGCTGCAGAATGGCGTGGCGAACTTCATCTCGAATGACGGCGGCGAGAGTTGAGACTGTCGGCGTGGCTTCCGGTAGCTGCAGCTTTCGAAGCTCCTCCTTTACGATTGATCTCACCAGTTCTTTTAGTGCTTCGGTGTTACTGCCTGGGCCTGCTGACAGGATATCGGCCGGTGCGCTGGTGACATCACGATTGTAGCGATGGGCACGCTGCTGCAGCGCCTTCTCTATGGTCGTCGCTTCGGCGCGAAACTCAGCAACACTGTGTGGTGGGTTGCGGACGAGTCCTGCAAACAGCTCCTGCTTAACGCCACGCATCAGATGGCGTAATTTCTTCTCTTCGGTCATGTTTGGAGCCGCGCGCGTGAAGAGACGGGACATGTCCTCGATATACATGCCGACACTTTCGTTAGTGCGCTGGTTTCTGGCTTGTAGAGCGTGCTCTGCCTTCTCTCGCCGATCGGTGCTGGCATACGTGGCAAGCAGCTGTCGCCGAAATTCTTCCCACGAAGACAGTGTCGCTTCATGATTGACGTACCACGTCCTCGCTGACTCTTCTAACGCGAAGTACACGTTGCGAAGCTTCCGTGTCTCGTCCCAGCCGTTGAAATCTGCCACTCGCTCGAACTGCTCTAACCAGTGTTCCACATCTTCGAATGTATCGCCGTGGAAGGACTCGGGCGTGCGTGGTAAGTACACGATGAGCTGGGATGATGCCACTGGGCTGGTCATGGTTGCACCGTCGCTGGTAACTGTTGCCCGCACTGCTGCAGCAACAGGAAGCGGTCCGAACTCGGGTGGGTCTCCTCTGATGCGGCGGCTTGTGCGCTGGTGTACTGGAGTCAGTTCCCTGGGTTCCTATCGCTGAGGGTCGGGGCTCCGTTCTCTTCCGAACTGGGGACTTCCAGTCATACCCCGCACCTCCACCAGAAATGTAGCACTCTTCAATGAAGCACACTAAACACACTGGTTTATTGTGGGAGAACTTGTGCCCGGAAACTCAATATTAAGCATTCACACACTTTAAAAGAAGAGTTAACAGCAGCCTATTCCACAGTCAACCGCGTCTCTCCGCCGAACGCACTTTTCACGCGCCCCGAAGGCCAAGAGCCACGCCGTGGCTTCTCATTGGACGGCAGACTCGGGCGCTGCCGTGAGCGCGTGCACGGGAGACACGCGCTGTATCGCCATGCGCGAGGCGTTGCTGGCGCTCTTGTAATGGCGATTTTAGCGATGAGACGCTTCGAAAGGTGCCTCACGAGAGTGCTCGTACCTGGCATGTGGAGAGCTCTATGCGGCAATATCACTAAATATGGACAATATTTCAATTTGCAGCTTATTACTTCTTGCAAAAAATATTTTTAGGCATCTTTATTGAGCTGCCTTCAAGCTGCGATCAAGGGGCCTAATCGCGAATCTTGGATTGCCATCGCCCAGATCCGGATCTCGCCGGATCGTGATCGCAAATGACCGTGTATCTATCTATCTATCTATCTATCTATCTATCTATCTATCTATCTATCTATCTATCTATCTATCTATCTATCTATCTATCTATCTATCTATCTATCTATCTATCTATCTATCTATCTATCTATCTATCTATCTATCTATCTATCTATCTATCTATCTATCTATCTATCTATCTATCTATCTATCTATCTATCTATCTATCTATCTATCTAACCAGCCAGCCAGCCAGCCACCTACGTCTTGGTGCTCTAATAGTGGTTTTGTGAACTTAGTATATACTAAAATTTGCATATTGTGACTAGAGTGTATGACGAAATTAAGTGATCCGTCACGGCATAAATACCATGATGTGTGAAATTTAGGTCATGAAATAGCCGCCTACGTATTGTGTTCCCATGGCCGTTTGGATAACTTCGTTGGTACCAACATTCGCATAGTATGACAGAGTATATGATGACCGTAAATGATAGGTCAGTACGTCAATATCATATGGGTGTCATGTAAGTCATGAAACAGCCGCCCACGTGTTGGTGCGCTCATGACCGTTTTGTTAATTTGGTGTGTAGCCTAATTGGCATAGAATGTATGAATGTAAGTATGATAATGTATGACGAACATAAATAATAGTTCATCACACGAATGTCATGGTATGCGAGCCATGTAGGTCATGAAAGAGTCGAATACATCTTGGTACTTCATTCATGTCATGACTCGACATGAATATAATTGAGTGAATTGAGTGAACATGAGTGAATTACGCCTACGTCGTAATTCGCTCATGTTTGTTTCGTTAACTTCCCATGTACCGAAATTGCCATTGTATGACAAGAGTGTATGAGGAACGTAAATGATAGGCCAGTGCATGAATGCCACGATATGTGTGTCATGTATATCATGAAACAGTTGGCTAGTTCTTGGTATGTACCAATAACTGCACAGTAGGACAAGAGTGTATGTCGAAAATAAATTATATGTCAGGACATGAATGTCATGACATACTTGCCATGTGAATCATGAAGCAGCCGCCTACATTTTCGTACTCTCATGGTCATTTCCTTAACTTTGTACGTAGCGAAATTGGCCTAGTATGACAAGAATTATAGACCATGACATGAATGTCATGAGATACGCGTCATGTAGGTCTTACAGCAGCCGCGTACGTCCTGGTGCTCACGTGATCGATTCGTTAACTTGGCAGCCTCCCCGCACACTGCTGTGTATACCATCGATTCCCACAGGGCGTGACATCTGCCGGTTTTTAAATGCGAATAATTTCTTGAATATTCGCCACTTTGACAGGATCTGTCTTTCTATCTAGGCGCCTATGTCTTGGTGCTCCCATGGTCGTTTTGTTAATTTGGTATGCACAGAAATTCGCATAGTATTACAAGACTGTATGAACAAGATAAATGGCAACTCTTAACATAAATGTCATGATATGTGTGTCATATAGGTCATGAAACCGCCGCCTATCTCTTCGTATGTACAAAAATTGCCATAGTGTGGCACAAGTGTATGACGAATATAACTGATAGGCCGGTGCATGAAGTCATGTTAGTCATGAAGCTGCCGCGTACGCCTTGGTGCCCTCACAGTCGCTTCGTTCACTTGGTAGGCTCCCCGGACACTGGCTCGCATAAGAACGATTCCCATAGGGCGGGGGATCTGCCAGCTTTTTTTTCTGTAATTATTGTTCGATTCGGGGAATACACGTGAACCAGTTCAATGCAGTTTGAAGCATAATTTTCTCGCCTCAGAGTCGAACTAGATTTGAACCGTTCCTAGTGAACCGCAAGGAACACTGGAATACTGGAAAAACTCGACACCTTGGCTAATAATATATAACGCTCTAGAGCTGTTGATTTATGCGAAACAGCCGGATGATTGCTTTGCGTGCCGTAATAGTTTTAAACGATTTACTCTTGTACAGTGCTCACCAGTGCTGTGAGCAACCGCTTACGTAGATGGGCCGGTGCTGGGAGGCGAGGGGTGCTATCCTTCACCGATGGTTCAAGGCAGTCCAGGTTGTTCGCACATTTGAGGTGCGCGCAACTACATTGCGGTGTGTTGTGGTCAGTAAAGCACAAGAGGTATCCGCAGGCTTGTCATCTAGCCATGGAGTAGGTGTAATGGCTGGAGCGAATATCCTATACTGCTCAAAGTTTGAAGGTGTTTGCGTGGCACCAAGGTACATATCGAGTGCTTTATCACTGGCATCAGGACTGGTTCTTAAAGGTTTGCATACCCTTAGCGCGTACTAGGGATCGACTATTAATTAATTGTTCCCACGAGAGAATTCATGGGCACAACTTCAAAGATTGTCGGTGCGTAGCATGTGGAACACACTTGGCCATTAATTTTTAAGTGGATCCTGCATTAATAGTTTAGGGAGGCTCACTTTTTAAAAGAAAATTTCTTGGACGCATTCCTATTCGGCACAAAATAGGTTTGCTTTAAATGCAAATCGTTTCTTGGTGAACCTTTGCCGTTTTGAGAGTATATCTATCCATCTAGCCGCCTACGTCATGGTGCTCTCAACAACGTTTAGCAGCAAACTTGGTATGTGCGAAAACTGGCATGTATCATGTGTGTATCTCGTAAGTCATGAAACAGCCACCCCCATCTTCCTGCTCTCATGGTCGTTTCATTAACCTGGTTAATTATTACAACCATGTTTCGAAGTTTTGTTGTAACTTACAAAGACTGGCGCAATATCTTTGGTCCCTGGTTTGTGTTGTAGCTCGTGACGAAATGTTGGCTTGGAACATTCTAATTTAACATATGCAAAGCAATCACTAGAGGCCCTTATCGCTAATCAGCTTATTCCTTTCTAATGAATAGCTGAAGCCTCCGCGAGTTCCAGTGAAATGACCAGGACGGAGCTAGAAAACTAATATATGCAGGTCTTAGGGAGTCTATATAATTTGAGTCTCTCTGCCATCATATTTTTCATAGAAGTTTGCCTTTGATAAAAATAAACAAAAACATTATTAGGAAAACATTCGTTTGAGTTAAATGATACTTTAACGTTTTAATCCGCATTTGTAGCGTAAGTAAGGGAGCATGAAGAGAACCTGGATATACAATGGCTATGGTAAAGCAAGCGTTAACAGAAGACCTATAATGCCATGCCACATCTTTTTTTGATGCTACCCCGACGTGAACACGAACTGCAAGACGATCACCTTTTAGTACAAAATACCATGTGAGAATGCCCGAGTTTTCAGTGCACTAACTACAAAGCTAAAGTCTTTCGCGTACAGCAATCTAGCGGATAAAAAAAGCTAAAAGCTGGCAGGCCCCACGCCCTGTGGGTATCAATATAATGCGAAGCAGTGTGCGGCGAGCCTACCAAGTTAACCAAACGACCATAAGCGAACTAAGACGTAGGTTGCTGTTTCATTACCTACATGAAAGGCATGGTATAACATTCATGACGTGACCTATCTTTTATGTTCGTCATACACGCTTGTTATATTACGCCAATTTTGCCACATAGCAAGTTGACGAAACTACTGCGACAGGATCAGTAGGTAGGCGCACGGGCGGACGGACGGACGGACAGACAGACAGACAGACAGACAGACAGGCAGACAGACAGACAGACAGACAGACAGACAGACAGACAGACAGACAGACAGATACTAGCATAGATAGATATATAGATAGATAGATAGATAGATAGATAGATAGATAGATAGATAGATAGATAGATAGATAGATAGATAGATAGATAGATAGATAGATAGATAGATAGATAGATAGATAGATAGATAGATAGATAGATAGATAGATAGATAGATAGATATTGTCAAAGTGGCAAATTTCGCAAATAAATGCTTAGCATTTAAACATTTTGGGGCTTTAGCGTCCTGAAACTGCACAGTGGCTGGAAGCACGCGGCACTGAGGCGGCTGTGGATTCATTTCGACTATCTGGAGTCCATTACGTGCATGAAAGTCTAATACCGAAGACACATGTACACTTCCGATCGCGACCGCGGCCTACCCGGATCGAATTTCTTGATCGCGATCAACAATGGTCGCTGCGACACGCTCCGACGGTCCGCATGCAGTTATTATCGTCAGCTCAACCTCTACAACTCGCACAACGGCATAATGTGTTGCCTACAAATTCAGGTCTGCAAAATATTGTTACAGGACGATGAGCGAAAAGAGGAAGAAAAAGATCGCGAGACGCTGGCTGTTGCGGGTTGTTCATGGTCAGCCATGTTAACTACTCAGACTCATTTTTTATATATATTGTAAATATAATCTTCTATACTGCCAACATGCCCGTAACATATTAGTGGAGGTGTGGGTGCCACGGCTGGAAACGGAGCTCCGCAATGGACTTCGTATCACCATCCGCACCTTGAATGACAGTGAGCACCCGGGATCAACGTCGTTGCCGCCTCCTACGTCACCCTCGCATCACCTTCGGTTGTTCTGCAACCCGAGGATCCTGGAACTTTCTGCGGGACCGATGGCGCCGACGTTGAAGAGTGGGTGGCCATGTATGAACGCGTGAGTGGAATCAACAGACGGGAACCTACGCTTATGCTAGCTAACCTGTTGTTCTACCTAAGACGCCCGGCAAAGGTGTGGTAAGAAAACCAAGAAGAGGCGCTAACCAGCTGGGACAAATGCAAAGAGAAATCGACAGGGTTGTTTGGCAAACCAGCAGGCCGTAAAATTGCTGCAAAGCAGGAACTGGCGTCCCGTGCCGAATCCCCCACAGAGTCCTATGTCTCGTTTATCCAGGACGTGTTGGTACTTCGTCGTAAGGCCGATCACGATATGACAGAAGCTGAGAAGGTCGGGCATGTGCTTAAGGGCAGTGCTGACGACGCGCTTATTCAGCTCATGTGCAAGAGTTGCTCTACAGTTGATGCTATCATTAAAGAGTGCCGACAATTCGAGCAGGCCAAAAGCTGACGCGTTTTGCAACCATTCGCCAGACTTCCCAATACTGCCGCAACGTCGACGTGCGAAGGTTAACCCGCACAGCAGCATGCGTCACCATCAGAGGTCGTGGTACGAATCGTTAGACCTGAACTGGATGCAATGGCACCCGGAGCTTTCTGTTCGCGTAGTCCTGATGCAACCAAATTTTCAGTTCCTCTCGCACAAGTCATCATTCGCCAGGAACTTGAAAATATTGGTTTACATTCTGTGTGTGCTGCCGCCAAAAGCAGGGCCCAACGAACGCCCTTCTACTATTTTCGCTCCACCTCGACGCTTCTCTCCGCGTTATCGCAACCCGACTGAGTGGGGAACTGCGGACGACCAGCCGATAAGTTTCACCTGTCGCCGCATTGGTCATGTCGCCCGATACTGTCGCAACTCGTGGCCTTGAACACCTCGCACACCGACGAACCTGAGCCGTTTTGATGGAAATGCTCGCAATGTTTCGTCCACCGCCGAGTCTAACAGCGCCCACAACTCTGCTAGGAACACGTGGTACAGTCGCTCACCATCGTCGCGCGGACACCAGTCTCTTTCACCCCAAACACGTCGCCCATCTTCCCGTCCGCCGCAGCCACGTCGCCTTTCATCCCATGTGGCGTTTGGCCACACCCTTTCGGAAAACTAAGAAATGCAGCCCTCGGAGGTGGTGCTGCATTGCCGACTACCGCAGCAAATCCTCTGTCTCTGCCCACAAGGAGAAGTGTAATAGACGTCAAAATAGACAACATACATGTCCAAGCACTCGTCGACACTGGAGCCTAGGTATCTGTGATGAGTGCAAGCCTACGTAGACGTTTAAAGAAGGTCATCACCCCAGCAGCTGCTCGAGTGCTTCGTGTGGCCGACGGCGACGTGCTGGTTGTTCTTGGAATGTGTACTGCGCGTTTCATTATGGCAGGTCGCCCTACTTCTGTTCTCTTTGCTGTGATCGACAACTGCCCTCAAGGCGTTATCCTTGGATTGGAATTTTTATCCACTCATTCTGCTCTCATCGACTGCGCGACCGGCGTTCTTCAGTTAGAACTGCCTCAACTCGCCGATGCTGCGAGCACCACACTACCACACTTGTGCTAACTTCACGATTCGCGTTTGCCACCCGACGCAGTTACTCACGTCACTTTGACCACCAGCCACAGGTTCCTGACGGTGGATATGTGCTTCGCCCCATCATCGACGTACTTTTGAACTGGAACGTTGCTGTTCCGCATACGTTGGTCACGGTTACTAATAACGACGTCGTTCTACCGCTTCCTAATTTCAGCCTGTGCCCTCAAGTGATTCCGGCCAGAATGTTCTTGGCGAGCGTTAGTAGTGGTTCCGAATTTGACATTGAGAGCCTGAATGCCGAGAGTGGCTTATTAGCGCCAATTGCCGCTCAGAGCTCTGGTTTCTTAACGGATGAGTACGCAAAAATAATTGCACCTGACCTCACCTCTGCACGGGCCACGGACATACGTCGCCTGCTTGAATCGTACAGCGGCATCTTTGATTTCGGTGACAGCCCTTTACACCAAACATCTGTTCTTCACCACCGTATAAACACTGGAGACACGAATCCTATTCGTCGGCGTCCCTATCGGGTATCGCATTCTGAACGTCAAGTCATTTAATTAGAAGTTGGCAAAATGCTCCGTAACGGGGTCATCGAGCCATCAGCCAGCCTTTGGGCTTCGCCTGCCGTCCCTATGAAAAAAAAAAAAGATGGTACCTGGTGTTTTTGCGTCGATTATTGCCACTTAAACAACATCACGCGAAAAAACGTCTACCCAAAAGCACGCATTGATGACGCCTTGGACTGCTTGCACGGAGCTAAATACTGCTCGCCCATCGATCTTCGATGCGGCTACTGGCAGATTTCAGTTGATGAAATGGGCCGCTAGAAGATGGCCTTCATCACGCCGGTTGGCTTATATCTGTTCAAAGTCATGGCCTTTGGCCTATGCAATGCTCCTGCGACATTTGAACGTATGATGGACTCTCTTCTGCTAAGCTATAGATGAACCACCTGCCTTTGTTATCTTGACGACGTTACTGTTTTTTCTCCCACGTTCAGCAGCCACAATACCCGACTCACTGCCATTCTTGCGGTTTTGTAAAAGCGGACCTCCAACCGAACTCCACGAATTGTCAATTCGGGCGCCGTCAGATTACCGAGTTGGGATACCTCGTTGACGCATCCGGTGTCCAACCAGATCCGGAAAAAGTTCGCGCCGTACGCAGTTTCCCTGTGCCACGTTCTGCTTCTGACCTGCGCTGCTTCGTTGGCCTGTGTTCTTACTTTCGCCGTTTCGTCAAAAACTTCGCCGACGTTGCTCGGCCTTTGACAGATCTTCTAAAGAAGAACACGCCATTCACATGAGGCTCGGAGTAGGCTCACGCGTTCGCCGCTCTCATCAGGTTTCTGATTACCCCTTCCATACTTGCCCACTTTGATCCATCTGCACCGACCGAAGTCCACACTTAGGCAAGCAGCCAAGGCAACGGCGCTGTTCTCGCCCAACAGCAGAAGGGTACCGAGTGCGTGATAGCTTACGCCAGCCGCCTGCTGTCACTTGCTGAGAGAAATTACTCCATCACCGAACGGGAGTGTTTGGCTTTAGTTTGGGCTGTCGCCAAGTTCTGGCCATATTTGTACGGCCGCACGTTTTCGGTCGTTACAGACCACCACGCCGTCTGCTGGCTGTCTTTCCTCCGGGACCCCACAGGATGGCTTGGTCGCTGGGCTTTTGGGATCCAGAAATTTTCATTTGTTGTCAACTATAAGTCTGTACATCTGCACAAGGACGCTGACTGCCTCTCGCATCACCCCGTGGATCCCCTTGATCTTGTTGCGCGTGATCCGGTGACCTGCGTGATGGCTTTGACTGATATGACCGACATGCGCGCTAAACAACGCCACCCATCCTTGCAGTCCATCATCGCCGGAGTGCAATCTGGCAGCACCGACGGCACGTGCCTCATGTTCGTGCTGCACGACGGTATCCTGTACCGCCGCAATATCAACCCTGACGGCTCTGAGTTGCTCCTTGTCCTTCCTCGTCGTCTGCGACCCGGTGTTCTCAAACAGCTTCACGATGCACCGAAGCCTTGTAGTTTTGCGTACATACGACCGTGTACGATGCCGGTTCTTCTGGCCGGGTCTCTACCGCTCTGTGCCGTTATGTCGCAACTTGCGAATTTTGTCAGCGCCGGAAGAAACCTCCCTTGCAACCTCTCGGTCGACTCCATCCAATTGAAGTTCCCTCTGAGCCATTCTTTCGCGTAGGAGTTGACCTGCTTGGACCTTTTCCGACGATGACTAGAGGGAATAAGTGGATCACCGTCTCTACTGATTACGCGAAACGCTACGCGATAACAAACGCGTTGCCGACTAGTTGCGCAACAGACGTCGCCTATTTTCTCCTTCACGACATCATTCTTCAGCATGGTGAACCTCGACAGTTACAGACCGCGGCCGCTCGTTCTTGTCTCGAGTTCTGGACGACCTCCTCCGCTCTTGTGCCACTGAGCACAAGCTGTCCACCACGTACCAACCACAAACGAACGGCCTTACGGAACGTCTCAACCGAACAGTGAGAGATGCTGTCGATGTACGTTTCCAACGATCACCGCGACTGGGACGCCACGCTGGCCTACGTGGCATTGGCGTATAACTCGTCCCGACATGACACCGCAGGATATTGACCCTTTTATCTTTTGTATAGTCGCGACCCCACTTTGCCTTTTGACACCATCCTACCTTCTGTCCCCCGCGTTGCCACTGAGTACGCTCGTGAAATCATCAATCGCGCTCACATGGCGCGTCAAGTCGCCCGATCTCGCTTATTAGCCTCGCAGCATCTGCAAAAAGAGCATTACAACCCGTGCCATCGAGATGTTGAGTTCGCCCCAGGTGCTTGGGTGCTGCTTTTGTCATCATGTCGTCGGGTCTGCCTCTTCCAGAAGCTTCTCTCTCGCTACACAGGGCCTTATGAAGTCCTACGTCAAGTTAACGACGTCAATTACGAGATCGCGCCGTTACATTAAGCCATACTTCGCTCGCAGTTCTTCGTCTACCTTGGTCATCCATCTTTACTCAGACTCATATTGTATATATATTGTAAATATAATCTTCTATACTACCAACATCCCCGTAACAATATTGTAGCACTCTTCAATGAAGCACACTAAACACACTGGTTTATTGTGGGCGAACTTGTGCCCGGAAACTCAATATTAAGCATTCACACACTTTAAAAGAAGAGTTAACAGCAGCCTATTCCACAGTCAACCGCGCCTCTCCGCCGAACGCACTTTTCACGCGCCCCGAAGGCCAAGAGCCACGCCGTGGCTTCTCATTGGACGGCAGACTCGGGCGCTGCCGTGAGCGCGTGCACGGGAGACACGCGCTGTATCGCCATGCGCGAGGCGTTGCTGGCGCTCTTGTAATGGCGATTTTAGCGATGAGACGCTTTGAAAGGTGCCTCACGAGAGTGCTCGTACCTGGCATGCGGAGAGCTCTCTGCGGCATTAGTCCCCCTCCGAAAACGCATCGTCCCGATGCGTATGAAACAAATTTATCTATAGATGTGTTTTCATTGCCTGTCGTAGTAAGGCTTCATGTGGACTACGTGTACGACCTCCGCATGGATGTGCCGCTTTGATCGCTCTTGCTTATGAGGGATGACTTCGTAATTCAGGTCACCTACTCGGCGAATAACTTCGTAAGGTCCAAAGTATCGGCGAAGGAGTTTTTCACTTAGTCCGCGACGACGCACTGGTGTCCATACCCACACTTTGTCGCCCGGGTGGTACTGAACTACTCTGCGGCGCAGGTTGTAGTAGCTTGCGTCCCTACGCTGTTGCTGGCGGATACGGAACCGTGCCAACTGCCGGGCTTCTTCAGCTCGTTGTAGGAAGTCGTCGACGTCGTACGGGTTGTTGTTGTCATCATCTACCGGCAACATAGCATCCAGTGTGGTTGTTACTGTGCGGCCATAGACCAGTTGAAATGGAGTGACCTGGGTTGTCTCCTGTACTGCCGTATTATAGGCGAAAGTGGCGTAAGGCAAGATTGCGTCCCATGTCTTATGTTCGAGGTCGACATACATGGACAACATATCGGCCAGGCTTCGGTTTAGACTTTCCGTCAGGCCGTCTGTTTGGGGATGGTATGCAGTGCTTTTTCTGTGACTGGTGTGAGTCATCTTCATCAAACATTGCATCAAATCAGCTGTGAAGGCCGCTCCTCGATCGGTAATCACGACCATTGGTGCATCATGTCGCAGTACTATGTTACAAACGAAGAAATTTGCAACTTCAACTGCCGTTCCTCGCTCAAGGCAGCCAGTTTCAGCATATCGTGTTAAATAGTCCGTCGCTACTACGATCCAACTCTTCCCTGACGATGATGTTGGGAACGGGCCAAGAAGATCCATTCCAACTTGTTGAAATGAAGTCTTTAGTGGGTCTATGGGCTGAAGAAGTCCGGCCGGTTTCACGGGTGGTGTTTTGCGCCTTTGACATTCGCGACATGTCTTCACGTAATGCTGCACCGACGCTAAAAATTTAGGCCAGAAGTATCTGAGACGAATTCTGGCGAACGTCCGGCTGACACCTAAGTGACCCGACGATGGTTCATCATGGGAAGCTTCCAAAACTTCTGGTCGCATGGCTGACGGTACGACGAGTAAGAATTTTTCCTGGTTGCGTTCAAAGTTTCTCTTGTAGAGCGCATTATCTCGGAGGCAAAATGACGATAAACCTCTCATAAACATGCGTGGGACTTGGACGTCGTATCCTTCGAGGTGTTTGATGAGCGGGAGCAATTCTGTGTCGGCCCGTTGACGCTCAGCGATTTCCGAAGCTGTCATCGCTGTAAGAAACGGGAAATCTTCTTCTGAAGGAGTCGACTCCACTGGTGAGCGGGACAAGCAGTCAGCATTGTTATGTTTTCTTCCAGACCTGTACACGACAGTAATGTCGTATTCTTGGAGCCTGAGGCTCCCTACTCGCAAGTCGTCCAGATGGGTCTTTTAGGTTTGCCAGCCAGCAAAGAAAATGGTGATCGCTGACTGCACGGAACGGCCTGCCGTAAAGGTATGGTCGGAACTTGCTGATGGCCCATATGACAGCCAAACACTCCTTTTCCGTCGCAGAGTAATTTGTTTCAGCTTTCGAGAGAGTGCGGCTAGCATACGCTATGACTTTCTCTTCCCCATTTTGCCACTGAACTAAAACCGCGCCGAGACCGAGATTGCTTGCATCTGTGTGGACTTCTGTGTCCGCTGTCTCGTCGAAGTGGGCGAGGATCGGTGGGGCTTGCAAACGTTCCTTTAGTTCATTGAACGCAACCTCTTGTTCAGCATGCCACATGAAGGGTACGTCTTCTTTAGTCAGTTTCGTCAGTGGTTCGGCAATTTTCGAGAAGTTTTCTACAAATCGCCTGTAGTAAGCGCATAGTCCCAAAAATTGCCGTACCGTCTTCTTGTTTGTAGGCTTTGGAAATCGTGCAACGGCAGCAGTCTTGTCGGGATCCGGAGCAGTACCTTGCGCGCTAATTACGTGACCCAGGAAACGAAGTTCTTGGAATCCAAACTGGCACTTTTCCGGTTTAATGGTTAGGCCTGCCGAGCGGATGGCTTGAAGCACTAAACGCAGCCTCTGGACATGCTGGTCGAATGTTGCGGAAAATACCACTACGTCGTCTAGGTAAACTAAGCATGACTGCCATTTAAGACCCGAGAGGACACCGTCCATCATGCGCTGGAATGTCGCCGGAGCACAGCAGAGGCCGAATGGAAGCGCTTTGAACTCATACAGGCCGTCTGGGGTTACGAAAGCAGTTTTTTCACGGTCTCTTTCGTCTACTTCAATTTGCCAATATCCGCTCTTGAGATCTAATGAAGAGAAAAATTTTGCATGTCGTAGGCGATCCAACATGTCATCAATGCGGGGAAGGGGGTATACATCCCGCCTGGTCACACTGTTCAATTTCCGGTAATCAACACAGAATCTCAATGTATTGTCCTTCTTTCTCACAAGGACTACCGGCGACGCCCACGGGCTGTTTGATGGCTGAATGACATCGTCCTCAAGCATCTCTTGCATCTGACTCTTTATGATCTCTCGTTCAACCGGTGACACTCGGTACAGATGTTGGTATACTGGCCTGGTCGCTTCGTCTGTTATTATACGGTGTTTAACAATTGGTGTGCGCCGTACCTTTAACGAGGTGGAGAAACATTCTGCGAATTCATTTATAAGGTCCTCCATCATTTCTTTCTGGGCTGGCGTCAGACTTTGGTTGATCGCAACTGATGTTACGGCGTCATGCATAGTTGGGACAGCAGGTGGCCTTAACGCTAAGCTACATACATCTGTGACCGCAGTAGCGCTGTGCAGGAAGGCGATGGCTGTGTTCTTTGCGACGTGCTGAAATTCACTTCCGAAGTTCATCAGCAATGCATCAGCACACCCATCGCGTAGTTGAACAATTCCTCGTGCTACGCAAATACCTTTTTTCAACAGTAGCTCGACGTTGGCCTCCGCTATACCTTCCGAGTCGTCGAATGCTTCGTTTCTTACGCGAACCAGCATGCTGCATCGTGGTGGCACGGTTATGTCATCGTCGGTAACCCGCAAGGCAACGTGTTCTAGCTCCTCCGACTCTTGCATGTCTATAGCCTGCTTCGTAGAAAATGACACGCTGAATTCTGCAGGTTGATTATGGCACCATTTGTTAGGAGAAAGTCCATTCCGAGTCCATCCATCCTTCGAACACTCTGGTAGCACGACAAAATCAGCGACGTAAGAAAAACCCCGAATTCCGATTCTCGCTGTACATCTACCCAGGGGAGTAATGAGGTGCCCACCAGCCGTACGTATCTGGGGTCCACTCCATGGCATCAAAATTTTTTCAATTCCTTCGTGAGTGCATATCTTACGACGGAAAAATCGGCACCTGTGTCAACTAATGCACTCAATTCATGGCCGTCTATTGTAATGCGCAAGTCTGAAGAAATTCTCTGTTCACTTATCTTATTCATCCGCTTCTGTTCGTCGCGGCTGCTCGGTAAACTTGACGGAGGATCTTGGCTTTTTCGAACGTCAGCTGGCCTCGCCTCCACAGGTCGCTCGCTTCAGTTTTCCGGACGTGGGCTCAGTGAACGACGCCTTGGTGAAATCGAGGATGGCCGTGGACTTGGTGATCGGTAGCGTGCAGACGCTGATGATCGGGGCTGGTGTTGGTATCTAGCAGCCGGATCCTGTTGTCGGGTCAAGTAGTCATGAATTTCGGTGGGTCTTTCGCCATTACGGGGGCAAGGCGCATTTATCGTAAAGCCGCGAAGACCTGCTCTGCAATATGGGCACATTCTGTAAAGATGTCCAGCTTCCCCGCAGTGGAAACAGAGTGGTGTCCGGTCGGGTGCACGCCACACGACACTTTTTCGTGGCCTCAGCTCTGCTAGAAGGGGTCCACTGCGCAGAGTCGGCTGGCGGCTGCTGGGAGTCGCGAATGGAGAACAATGCCTGGTCGGTTGGCATAACACATCAGCGTACGTTGGCACGCGACGTACGGTTGGTGGCTGGTCATGATGAGCAGGCGGTTCCTCACGTCCTGGCTGCAGAATGGCGCGGCGAACTTCATCTCGAATGACGGCGGCGAGAGTTGAGACTGTCGGCGTGGCTTCCGGTAGCTGCAGCTTTCGAAGCTCCTCCTTTACGATTGATCTCACCAGTTCTCTTAGTGCTTCGGTGTTACTGCCTGGGCCTGCTGACAGGATATCGGCCGGTGCGCTGGTGACATCACGATTGTAGCGATGGGCACGCTGCTGCAGCGCCTTCTCTATGGTCGTCGCTTCGGCGCGAAACTCAGCAACACTGTGTGGTGGGTTGCGGACGAGTCCTGCAAACAGCTCCTGCTTAACGCCACGCATCAGATGGCGTAATTTCTTCTCTTCGGTCATGTTTGGATCCGCGCGCGTGAAGAGACGGGACATGTCCTCGATATACATGCCGACACTTTCGTTAGTGCGCTGGTTTCTCGCTTGTAGAGCGTGCTCTGCCTTCTCTCGCCGATCGGTGCTGGCATACGTGGCAAGCAGCTGTCGCCGAAATTCTTCCCACGAAGACAGTGTCGCTTCATGATTGACGTACCACGTCCTCGCTGACTCTTCTAACGCGAAGTACACGTTGCGAAGCTTCCGTGTCTCGTCCCAGCCGTTGAAATCTGCCACTCGCTCGACCTGGTCTAACCAGTCTTCCACATCTTCGAATGTATCGCCGTGGAAGGACTCGGGCGTGCGTGGTAAGTACACGATGAGCTGGGATGATGCCACTGGGCTGGTCATGGTTGCACCGTCGCTGGTAACTGTTGCCCGCACTGCTGCAGCAACAGGAAGCGGTCCGAACTCGGGTGGGTCTCCTCTGATGCGGCGGCTTGTGCGCTGGTGTACTGGAGTCAGTTCCCTGGGTTCCAATCGCTGAGGGTCGGGGCTCCGTTCTCTTCCGAACTGGGAACTTCCAGTCATACCCCGCACCTCCACCAGAAATGTAGCACTCTTCAATGAAGCACACTAAACACACTGGTTTATTGTGGGAGAACTTGTGCCCGGAAACTCAATATTAAGCATTCACACACTTTAAAAGAAGAGTTGACAGCAGCCTATTCCACAGTCAACCGCGTCTCTCCGCCGAACGCACTTTTCACGCGCCCCGAAGGCCAAGAGCCACGCCGTGGCTTCTCATTGGACGGCAGACTCGGGCGCTGCCATGAGCGCGTGCACGGGAGACACGCGCTGTATCGCCATGCGCGAGGCGTTGCTGGCGCTCTTGTAATGGCGATTTTAGCGATGAGACGCTTCGAAAGTTGCCTCACGAGAGTGCTCGTGCCTGGCATGTGGAGAGCTCTCTGCGGCAATATCACTAAATATGGACAATATTTCAATTTGCAGCTTATTACTTCTTGCAAAAAATATTTTTAGGCATCTTTATTGAGCTGCCTTCAAGCTGCGATCAAGGGGCCTAATCGCGAATCTTGGATTGCCATCGCCCAGATCCGTATCTCGCAGGATCGTGATCGCAAATGACCGTCCGTCCGTCCGTCCGTCCGTCCGTCCGTCCGTCCGTCCGTCCGTCCGTCCGTCCGTCCGTCCGTCCGTCCGTCCATCCATCCATCCATCCATCCATCCATCCATCCATCCATCCATCCATCCATCCATCCATCCATCCATCTATCTATCTATCTATCTACCTATCTATCTATCTATCTATCTATCTATCTATCTATCTATCTATCTATCTATCTATCTATCTATCTATCTATCTGTCTAACCAGCCAGCCAGCCACATACGTTTTGGTGCTCTAATATTGGTTTTGTGAACTTGGTATGTACTAAAATTTGCATATTGTGACTAGAGTGTATGACGAACTTAAGTGATCCGTCACGGCATAAATACCATGATGTGTGAAATTTAGGTCATGAAATAGCCGCCTACGTATTGTGTTCCCATGGCCGTTTCGATAACTTCGTTGGTACCAACATTCGCATAGTATGACAGAGTATATGATGACCGTAAATGATAGGTCAGTACGTCAATATCATATGGGTGTCATGTAAGTTATGAAACAGCCGCCCACGTATTGGTGCGCTCATGACCGTTTTGTTAATTTGGTGTGTAGCCTAACTGGCATAGAATGTATGAATGTGAGTATGATACTGTATGACGAACATAAATAATAGTTCATCACACGAATGTCATGGTATGCGAGCCATGTAGGTCATGAAAGAGTCGAATACATCTTGGTACTTCATTCATGTCATGACTCGACATGAATATAATTGAGTGAATTGAGTGAACATGAGTGAATTACGCCTACGTCGTAATTCACTCATGTTTGTTTCGTTAACTTCCCATGTACCGAAATTGCCATTGTATGACAAGAGTGTATGAGGAACGTAAATGATAGGCCAGTGCATGAATGCCACGATATGTGTGTCATGTATATCATGAAACAGTTGGCTAGTTCTTGGTATGTACAGTGCTCACAGAATGAAACGCGACAGCGAGTATTTGGTAGAACCCAGCATATGTGCAGAGAACTCGAGAGTACCATGTCATGTCGCTATGAATCTGGTCACCAAAGGTGACTCGGACTCCGCTCTAAGTGTACGCATCAAAGTTACGTCGATGTGACACGAACTGCAGCCGGTGGACACGAAAGTATGGGCATTAGTTAGCCCTAAATTGACGCGTTTCATTCCGTGAGCACTGTACCAATAACTGCACAGTAGGACAAGAGTGTATGCAGAAAATAAATTATATGTCAGGACATGAATGTCATGACATGCTTCCATGTGAATCATGAAGCAGCCGCCTACATTTTCGTACTCTCATGGTCGTTTCCTTAACTTTGTACGTAGCGAAATTGGCCTAGTATGACAAGAATTATAGACCATGACATGAATGTCATGAGATACGCGTCATGTAGGTCTTACAGCAGCCGCGTACGTCCTGGTGCTCACGTGATCGATTCGTTAACTTGGTAGCCTCCCCGCACACTGCTGTGTATACCATCGATTCCCACAGGGCGTGACATCTGCCGGTTTTTAAATGCGAATAATTTCTTGAATATTCGCCACTTTGACAGGATCTGTCTTTCTATCTAGGCGCCTATGTCTTGGTGCTCCCATGGTCGTTTTGTTAATTTGGTATGCACCGAAATTCGCATAGTATTACAAGACTGTATGAACAAGATAAATGGTAAGTCTTAACATAAATGTCATGATATGTGTGTCATATAGGTCATGAAACCGCCGCCTATCTCTTCGTATGTACAAAAATTGCCATAGTGTGGCACAAGTGTATGACGAATATAACTGATAGGCTGGTGCATGAAGTCATGTTAGTCATGAAGCTGCCGCGTACGCCTTGGTGCTCTCACAGTCGCTTCGTTCACTTGGTAGGCTCCCCGGACACTGGCTCGCATAAGAACGATTCCCATAGGGCGGGGGATCTGCCAGCTTTTTTTTCTGTAATTATTGTTCGATTCGGGGAATACACGTGAACCAGTTCAATGCGGTTTGAAGCATAATTTTCTCGCCTCAGAGTCGAACTAGATTTGAACCGTTCCTAGTGAACCGCAAGGAACACTGGAATACTGGAAAAACTCGACACCTTGGCTAATAATGTATAACGTTCTAGAGCTGTTGATTTATGCGAAACAGCCGGATGATTGCTTTGCGTGCCGTAATAGTTTTAAACGATTTACTCTTGTACAGTGCTCACCAGTGCTGTGAGCAACCGCTTACGTAGATGGGCCGGTGCTGGGAGGCGAGGGGTGCTATCCTTCACCGATGGTTCAAGGCAGTCCAGGTTGTTCGCACATTTGAGGTGCGCGCAACTACATTGCGGTGTGTTGTGGTCAGTAAAGCACAAGAGGTATCCGCAGGCTTGTCATCTAGCCATGGAGTAGGTGTAATGGCTGGAGCGAATATCCTATACTGCTCAAAGTTTGAAGGTGTTTGCGTGGCACCGAGGTACATATCGAGTGCTTTATCACTGGCATCAGGACTGGTTCCTAAAGGTTTGCATACCCTTAGCGCGTACTAGGGATCGACTATTAATTAATTGTTCCCACGAGAGAATTCATGGGCACAACTTCAAAGATTGTCGGTGCGTAGCATGTGGAACACACTTGGCCATTAATTTTTAAGTGGATCCTGCATGAATAGTTTAGGGAGGCTCATTTTTTAAAAGAAAATTTCTTGGACGCATTCCTATTCGGCATAAAATAGGTTTGCTTTAAATGCAAATCGTTTCTTGGTGAACCTTTGCCGTTTTGAGAGTATATCTATCCATCTAGCCGCCTACGTCATGGTGCTCTCAACAACGTTTAGCAAACTTGGTATGTGCGAAAACTGGCATGTATCATGTGTGTATCTCGTAAGTCATGAAACAGCCACCCCCATCTTCCTGCTCTCATGGTCGTTTCATTAACCTGGTATGTACCAAAATTCGCATACTATGAAAAGGGTGTGTGGCGAACATAAATGAATTCAGACACAAGTGCGTCATGTAGGTCATGAAACAGCCGCTTACATTTCGGTATGAATAAAATTGGCATAGTATGACATATGACGATAGGTCATGACTTGAGTATCATGACATGCGTGTCATGTTGGTCATGAAACCACCTACGTCTTGGTGCTCCCGTAGTCGTTTCTTTAACTTGGTACCCCCCTGCACACTGCTTCGCATAACATCGATTCCCACAGCGCGTGGCATCAGCCGGCTTTTTTATATGCAGGTATTTTTGGCGAACATTTTGCGCTTTGACAATATCTATCTTTCTATCAGCCTACTTCGTGCTGCCATGGTCGTTTCATAAGCTTGGGATGTATCGAAATCGGCATAGTATGGCAAGAGCGCCTGAAGAACATAGATGGAAGGCCATGATATGAATATCGTGACATGTGTGTCATGTACAGCATGAAACAGTCGCCTATGTCTCGGTGCTCTCATAGTCGTTTCGTTAACTCGGTTTGTGCCACAACTGGCATATTAGGACAACAGTGTGTATAACGAAGATAAATGATAGGTCAGCACATGTTATTGATGTGACAGCTGATCATTCATGTTTGTCTTACACTCTTTTCATACTATGCAAATTTTTACTAGACGTGGCCGGCTGTTTCATGACCTACATGACACATGCCATGATACTCATGTCATCAATAGCCATTTATGTTCGTCATAGAACATAAATGTCGTACTATGTTATACTTGAACTCTTGTCATACTATGCCTATTTTGGAACCTAACGAATAATCGAAATGACCATGAGAGCACTAAGACGTAGGCGGCTCTCTCGTGACCAACATGGCACACATATCATAACCGATAGTTGATGTTCGTCATAAGCTCTTGTTATAATATGCAAATTTCTGTACATACCAAGTTGACGAAACGACCATCAGAGGACCAAGGCGTAGGCGGAAAGATAGGTGGATAGATGCTGTCAAGGAGGCAAATGTTGGCCTTGAAATTATTCGCATATAATAAATCCCCCTTCATTTTACACTGTGAAACTATATGTACCGCGAAGCTGTAAACAAAATGTAGCGACCGTGTTGGCACCCTTTCCGTTTGTGCTTCGAAGGTGCGGTGGTCGCTGTGCATGTTCGCGGCGTCCATACGCTTGCGCGTAACCCGCTTTCACGAAGCGGTCCCAAGCCCCGGAAGGCGAGTGCTAGTTTCGGTTTCAACGAACATGCGCGCTCCTAGTGGTTGTCGGGCATCCTAAAATCTGGTGGAACGAAGCAAAGTAGATGTGGCTGGTTGCATTTATTGTTATTCACTCCCCGCCAAGTTTTTAGAAATAAATAATCTCAGTGAATGGCAAGCAATCCTTCTTCCTGTTGAGTTATGAAGCACCGAATGCTTTTAGCTCCCGATGTAGGTGGCCCTGAGCCAAAAAGCAAGAGCTCATTCGTGCACTTAAACCAGAAAATCCGGGCATCATTGCGAGAATAAAACGATATTATCTGGGCAACCAGTCAAAAGTTAAACAAAAAATGGGGCCTGTGATACGCAACGCTTTGCATGGGACAGCATTACATACATTAGTTACTGTGCAAACAAGCTACAAAAAATATTGTTTCCGTCTGAATGTTTTCTCACTAGATCACCCAAGCTGTAACTTGCGTTCAGTATACCAAGAGCGTTCAGTATCCATGGCGTCTTTCGCTGGTTGTCATGCCAGCTTCAGCCGGTTTTTTCTTCTTGCTGGGCAGCGTCCATATAGGCCAGTGCATAGTATGGCGGGATGTGGTGGGGTCTGCCGCTACATGCACTACAGCAATTTTGAGATTTTGGCTAATAAGATCTCCAACCAATCTCCTTTGACGGTAGCCATTTAACGCTACACATCTAATCTCGATTACGGGAGAGCCAGAATTTTTTTTATTTATCTTTTTGTGAATTTCAAATCGGGCGAAGCGCAGGAAGTGGTTGACTTTGTGAATCCGTCGTCTACCTCCGCTCACCCTTGAAAACCCACTCAGCGATGTCGCAAGTCGGATCACTCTCGGTCATCTGCTTCGGTTGTCGTGTGAACTATGACGATGGGAAAGATAAGAAAGAGAAGCTAGATCAGGCGTCCAAGAAACGGAAGACGAAGGAAACCAGGTCAACAGAGCGTTGGACGAAGATGGCTCAATCGGGTTATGACATGTCTTGCGGGGCTCTGTGGTGCTCTAACACCGGGATTTGCAGTTATGC
This sequence comes from Dermacentor andersoni, assembly GCF_023375885.2. Taxonomy (NCBI): domain Eukaryota; kingdom Metazoa; phylum Arthropoda; class Arachnida; order Ixodida; family Ixodidae; genus Dermacentor; species Dermacentor andersoni. The sequence continues at coordinate 124,315,684 of NC_092816.1, read as the reverse complement.
GAAGTTTTTCAGGCCTCCTAATATGAACAGGTGAGCTCGAGTATGTCACTCTATTTTCTGAGCAGGTATTTATTTTGCATGAGTAGACCAGTTCTGTGCAGGCCTGAGGTGTATGACATAGAACAGTTTCATTTTGACTCTCTTCCTCTATGACGGGAGCCCATCTGCAGCCGGTGAAATACTTGTACTGAAGGGCTTGAGTGCGCGTTTGTTTGTGTTGCTCAGTTGCCTTAATTTACGCTCAGGTTCGGTGTGTGCAGGTTTTGCAGTACCTGTTCATAGACGAGGCGCAATGTTAAATATTTGTTTGCTAACAAAATGTCTTCTGTAATACCATATTTACAAGCTTCCTAAAAAAGTTTACGCCCTTTAGGGCATATCTTGCATCTCAACAATATTCGTCACCTGCCTTGCTTGCGTTTCCTTTTTCGAAAGCTCGGCGCTTGCTACTTTCCTGTCGATAATTCTGTGTTACGCTGACAACGCGCAAGTCGTTCGCAACTTAGGCGCACTGGGCTCGCAGCGTTAATGAAAGGAAATGTGGGCAAGAGAGATGATGATCATTGTTGTGGGACACTATAAACCCTAAAGGGCGTACATTGTTTATGTGAAGTAAATGTTATTCAATACTATTTAACTACGAACTGGTAATCCGCCTTGCGATGCAGAGTGTTAAGTTTTTTTAAATAAATATTTGCTTCATTGCGTTGCTGTTGTGTCGAAGTATCGTCTTAATACATGCGATACTTTTCTGTATAAAGAAATATGACGCAAAGTATGACGACTGACAACTTATGTTCGCTTGTAAGAGCTCGAGAAATTGAACACCAACGTAACAGAAGCGTGCTCCCTCATTTGGCATTTAGTTCAAATGGTGAGAGCAATTATATGCTACTCCCTGTTCATGCTGCTGCATGTAGTCAATTTAAAAGGAAGTGAATTTTTACTTCAAGTACTGTCAGTGAAATACATGTGTGGCACTTAACTTTCTGCAATACACAATATATGTGCACCTTCACAACAGACGTGATAGACTCGATTTCCGTGTGACCAGCTTGTGAAGGTTTCCGTGAATAGTTTCCACGTCGGCTTGAATCTTCTGGAACTTATGTTCACTTATGTGCAAAATATATGTTGTGAATAAAAATTGATTCTGTAGATTGACACTTTTGAGATACGTGGAGGTCAATGTTTTTCGAGTAGAAAAGGTGTTAATAAAAGGAATAACGTTTAACTTTTACTTGTGCTCAATATTGGCTGACTGAGAAATCGGCTAGCTATAGATGATTCTCTTCACAAACACAGGAACAAAATTAACGAATGATGGTACCAGGAAGTTATTTTCGGTATGCTAGCCCCCGCTATATGAGTAGAGTAGTTGAACTGTAGTCCTAAACTTAAGCTCAAGTTAGGAATTTCAAAGCGACCACTTTCACGAAAGGACGAAACGTACATTTTAAGAGCGAATATTGGTAGCTAACAGCAATTTATTATTCATGTTACCCCAAAAGTCTCTCACGGGGAGGGTACTCTATAGGGAGGGGGGATACAATCAATAATAAGGCTTTGCTTTTACATTTTTACAGAGAGCGGTTTGGACCAGAAAGGAAACGGGTATAGACGATATTCTAATAGACATTAAGAGAAAAAAATGGCGCTGGGCAGATCATGTGATGTGCAGATTAGATAACCGTTGGACCATTAGGGTGACAGAATGTGTACGAAGAGAAGGGAAACGCAGTAGAGGACCGCAAAAGACTAGGTGGTGCGACGAAATTAGAAAATTTGCGGGTGCTAGTTGGAATGTGTTGGCGCAAGACAGGGTATATCGGAGATCACAGCGAAAGGCCTTCGTCCTGCAGTGGACATAAATAGGCTAATGATGATGATGATGATGACGTTTTAGAAACAGTAACAACAATACTTAGAGCAATAATAAAAACAGCAATGAAAACATAAAGTATGATGCGAAAGGAAAGGAGGAATAAAAGAGCAATCAACAAAATATTGTTACACATTTTCATTGCAGCGAAGTACATCTTGGATTGCATTTGTGTCAGTTTCTGAGGCGATGTGCGATGGCAAGCTGTTCTACTGGATAATCTTAAGAGGAATGAATGATTTGGCATGAGAGGATGAATGGCACTTTACGCGTTTATCACTGAAAGAAGTGTCACGTCGTCGAAAGATGCCGTGGGGCGACTGAAAAACATCGCTGTGGAGAGATCGATGGTGATAAAGCTTATTAAATGAAAATTATTTAAATAATGGCGCTTCACGTGCCAAAACCACGATCTGATTTTGAGGAAAGCCGTACTGGGGTACTCCGGAGATTTAGACCACCTGGGGTTCTTATCCCGTACATTTAAAACGTACATCTAAAATATAAAACTTATGGAATAGTGCTAACTGAGCAAGTTTACGGCGATACGATAGGCCTTCCAGTAGGGCACGTTTTTTTTCTGAGTTCGGTGACGTCTGATCGGGGTCCCAAATCGACGCAGGATATTCAGTTTTAGGGAATATGAGATTAACTGATGGAGCTTTGCTACGTGGATAGGGGCACGTTTGAGGTTTCATTTATGTAGGCAAAGTGATCGGTTAGAAGACGCAAGGGTGAGGTCAGTATGGTGATGCCATGTTACGTCACACTAAATGCGCACCCCAAGGTACTTATAAGTTCCTGTTAGTTCTACATTATTCTACAGCACGTCGAATATATCCTTGTAGAAAAGCAATAGACTGCAGAGTTGTTTTGTCTCCGCAGGAGTTAGGTTCGGGGCGATCATTTTCCTAATGTCGTTGTCAGTACATTCGGCACACCGGAAAGGCTCACAGGAAGCGTCGACGGCAAAAGTCTCAACGCAACTAACTTCTAAAGCAGTGATTGTAGCCAGGGTGATATCTTTACGCAGAATTTGCTTAGCGAGCTCGAAGTTCACCACAGTGAAGTACGTGCGTTTGTTTGTGACCCTCAGTATTGTATGCGGAACAGTAACGCTGTGGGTGAGAACGATGGCAGTTATGGGAGCAGAGATATAATAACCATCGGGAACTCGCGTAGAAGCCGATATTACGATTTATGTCAAGACTTGTGGTGGAAGGTGAACAAAATCAGTCGGTCTTAGGCGATTTTCCTGTGGTGTCGGAGGAACGTCCAGTAGAGGCTGGTCAAGACGCACAGTACTTGAGGAGCAATCGATGAGCGCTGAATGAGCGGAGAGGAAGCCTAGGCGTAGGATGAGGTCACGGGGGCATTGGTCAAGCACGGTGAAAATGACGACAGTATGGCGGCCGGAAATGCTCACACGTGCACTACACATTCTGACCACAGTCACCATGCTACCGTCGGCGATTCGTACGAACCGAGTAAAGGCAGGCGTAACAATTTTCTTTAAATGGTGGCGTAGGCGGCTGGTCATAATCGATATGGGTGCTCCGGTATCTATGAGGGCTGCGACGTGTGGGCCAACTTGGACATCAAGAAGGTTACGTCTTGTAAACAGCGTCAAAGGAGGATTTTGCGGCGAATCCGACATTGCAGCACCACCTCGAGGTGCCGCATTGCCTATTTTTTTCTGCTGGGACGGTCCTGGGAAGGTCGGCGACTGCGAGCGGTGAAGCAGGGGCGGGCATGGCTGGCGACGTTGAGGCGACGGCGAGCGAGCATAGCGGCGAGTCGAGGTAGTGGCGTCGGAAGCGTCGTAGAAGCGACGGCGTGAAAAACTTCGGGGCGAACTTGAATTCCGGAAGGTGTTTCGAGGAGGGGACGGCCAACGGCTCCGGAAGTGATGGGAAACGTGACCGATTCGGCCGCAGCAGAAACAGATCGGCCTGTCGTCAGGTGTACGCCAGTCCGAGGGATTCCTGGTGGTGTAGGGATAACGGACACTGTGAAGTGGACTACAATAAGAACAACCCATAGGAGCTGGGCGGGTGTCAGGGCGACTCAAGGAGCAGGGGCTGGGAAGACCCATATTAGCGATTTCCTGACGAACGACGCATTGGATAAGCGATATCATCTCAGCAGTGTTGCTCCAAGAAGTCTGTTGAGGCGAGGCAGGAAACGCTGCTTCGAGTTCGCGACGTACAATTTGGATCACGTTTTCGCTTGGTGGTGGCGAGCGAGATTGGTCGGTGGGGTCGGTGCAAGAAGAGGTCGCCGCAGTACTTGGAAGCCATGTAAAATGATTGTATTTTCGGCGACTGTTCGCCTGCTCGAAACGGCGGCATTTCTTCATGATTTGCATCGACAGTCGATAAGTTTCTGAAGACCAGAAGGTTGAATGCGTCGTCTGCAATGCCTTTGATAATGTGTCCAACCTTGTCCGCCTCTGGCATGGACGTGCGATTTTATGATAGAGGGCTAGGATGTCCTGAATGTAGGAGACATACGACTCGGTAGCAGTTTGGGCACGCGTGGCGAGTTGTTGCTTGGCAGCTACTTGTCGACCGGTCGGATTACCGAAAATGTCGGACAGCTTATCTTTGAACAAGTCCCAGCTAGTTAGCTCTTCCTCATGTGTGTAAAACCACGTTCGCGGTGTTCCGTCGAGATAGAAGACGACATTGGCCAGCATTATGGTCGGATCCCACCTGCTCACCTTGCTGACGCGGTCATACGTATTCAATCATTCTTCTACGTCAACACCAACGAGGCCGTTAAACTTGCCGGGGTTTTGCGGCTCAGGTAGAGCAACGTTCTGGGTATGTGTAGTTGGCACTGCTGCTGCAGATGCGGTGCCTTCCATTGGAAGCATGGTGGCAGGCTGGGTGAGACGTCCGCTGCGGAGCTCCGTGGCGAAGACGCGTACCCAGCACCTCCACCAAAATGTCCAGGTATAGAACTATTTACACGGTGTATATACAAGGTGCATATAAACAGCAGCCGAGAATCCCGAGAGGCTGTTGCCACTTCGTCGTCGTCACCGTCGACGACCTTGTGCTCTTTTCCCACCTTAACAATATTAAGGATGTAAGTGTTTGGAATACGAGATGTACGACAAGTGAAACACGTACGCATTCTTTACGAAACGTTAGGGGCCATTAACCAAGATGACGACTATGTGCTTACTGCATTGAGGCCAGTTTGTAGGAATTGGCGGTCGGTGTCATAGGTAATGTTACGGTAGACCACGCAATCATCAACGAACAGTGAAACTCTGTATCCTATAGATGCCGGTAAATTATGAATATAGATTAGAAAAAGTAAGAGGCTGAGGACGCTTCCCTGGTTTACACTAGATGTCACATGAGCAGAAGATGAGCTAGACTTCTGAACAGAGCAGAACTGAGTTCTTTACGACAGAAAGTCTTCAATCTAGGCGAGCCCATTAGCATGGATATTAGGCGGTGCTAGTTTCAGTAGAAAACTCTGGTGAAGGACGCGATCAAACGCCTTTGAAAAATTCAGAAATAACCGCGTTTACTTGAACGCCCGCGTGATCTGAGAAATTTCAGTTATTAACAAAGCCAGTGAGTTGAGTTTCACATGAAATACCTTTGCCGAAGCCGTGCTGATATTTGCAAATAATGTTATAATTTTCGAGGTAGGTAATTACTCGGTTATGAATGAAATGCTGATATAGTTTGCCAATGGCGTCGGTTAGGGAGATGGGTTGATAGTTAAAAGGGAAAGAAAGGTCACACTACTTGAATATATAATGTTACGTGTAGCTGAAGCCCAATGCTATATACAATTTATTTACAGGGACGCTAACGGAAGGCCAAAATGGCGACGCTATATCAAACGGGCCCACGTCGCCTTCTTCCTCCTCAGTGCAGCCGCACTGTGGCGGCTGTTCCGTAGCATCCCCCGTGGCAGTAGAAGCACCGTTCCGGTGCTTAATCTAAAAATCCGACGTTAAAGATGTGTGGTATGGCTTTAGTCTCGCCACATGAACGATGTCACTTGCAGCCGACGATGACGCTGAGAGGTCGGCGGGGATGACTTCATACGTGACATCGGTGACTTGTCGCACCACACGTTATGGGCCAGTGTAGCGCGACAGCAGCTGTTCGGAAAGGCCCACACGTCGAATGGGTACTCCAGAGAACCCGGAGTAAAGTGCACGTCGCGATGGTGGCAATCATAGAGGCGTCTCTGATGCTCCTGTGATGCCTCGAGACGGGTGCGGGCGGGCTGGCGGGCGTGGTCGGCGTGTGCGATCGCGTCGCGGGCGTATTCAGTGGTTGAACGTGTGGCCGAGAGCAACAAAGTGTCTAAGGACAGCGCGGGTTCTCGGCCATATAGGAGATAAAATGGGGAATAGCCGGCGGTGTCGTGCCGCGATGAATTATACGCGAACGTCACATATGGTAAGTGAAGATCCCAGTCGTGGTGGTCGGTCGCGACGTACTTCGAAAGCATGTCGGTGATGGTTCGGTTGAGGCGCTCCGTGAGGCCGTTGGTATGCGGGTGGTAGGACGTGTTGAACTTGTGTTTCGTCGAGCAGGAGCGGAGGATGTCCTCGACGACTGCCGACAGAAAGCTGCGGCCACGGTCAGTAAGTAATTGGCGCGGAGCACCGTGCACTAAAATGATGTCATAGAGCAGAAAGTCAGCAACGTCAGTAGCACAACTTGTCGGGAGGGCTCTGGTGATTGCGTACCGCGTAGCATAATCAGTAGCGACGGCGACCCATTTATTTCCGGAGCCCGAGAGAAGAAACGGTCCAAGCAGGTCTAGACAAAAACGGAAAAGGGGTTCCGGTGGGATGTCAATCGGCTGGAGACATCCAGCTGGAGGTGTGGAGGGTTTCTTCCTGCCCTGACAGGGCTTACAAGCGGCAACGTAGCGCCGCACGGAGCGGGCGAGACCCGGCCAAAAGAATCGACGTCGTATACGGTGGTATCTGCGCGCGACGCCCAAGTGTCCAGCCAAGGGAGCGTCGTGAAGTTGGAGGACAGTCGAACGCAGGTGCGATGGAATTACCAGCAGAAGGTCAAGGCAGTGTAGATCGAGATTGCGGCGGTATAATGTCCCCTCCTTAAAGGGACACTAAAGGGAAACAATAAATGAGTTTAGACAAATAGAGCATTGTTTGAGAACCCTGCAGGTAGTCATCTCAAAAAGATAGTTTGATTATTAGATGAGAAAATGAAAGTCCAAGTATCAGTATTTGAATTTCGCGCCGAAACCCCAGCGCCGGTACGTCAGCGTGACGTCAGGGATTCCAAAGAATGTTTTCGCATTTGGGCCGCGTTGGCTGAATAAAGGTTCCCGAAACTTGCAATGTTTAATATTCGGTTTCTTTAGAACACAATGTGGTCAATCTGTACCGCTATGTATAATTAGTAGGCCCTAGAAAATGCCATCAAAATCCATGACGTCACAGCCCCCAGGTGCGGGAACTCAAGTAGGCGTCGCCACCCACATTTCGTTTTTGCGCTTTTTCTGGCTTACCAAACGTCTTGTCGTTGTAAGAGTGGTGTTTTTGGTGTTGTAGAACGGTAATTTACTGATGCAGAAGAAATGAAATTTCACTTTAGTGTCGCTTTAAGGAGAAACATCCGGAGAGAGGCGTCGCCAGGCGTTGACTCCAGACGGTCGATGAGGGCACGTAATGAAGGATCGCGGCGTTTCTCGTTGCCGATTTCAAGCAACTGAGAAACAGAGAAAACGCAAGCGATGGCGTCCGCATCAGCCGGTTCGTCGACGGGGTAGCGGGACAAACAATCGGCACCCTGGTGCAGGCGTCCCGTCTTATATACCACGAAGAAGGTATATTCTTGCAGGCGTAACGCCCAGCGAGCAAGTCGTCCCGTGGGGTCCTTAAGCGAGGATAGCCAGCAGAGCGCGCGGTGATCAGTGATGACACAGAAGGGGCGTCCGTACAAGTATGGACGAAACTTCGCAACAGCCCAGACAAGAGCGAGGCACTCGCGCTCTGTGTTTGAATAATTACGCTCGGCGGGTGATAGAAGTCGGCTGGCATGGGCTATGACGCGATCATGTCCACGCTGACGGTGTGCTAACACTGCTCCTATGCCGTGACCACTGGCATCAGTTCCAACTTCCGTTGAGGAAGATGGGTCAAAGTGGGCCAGAAGTGGAGGCGTGGTAAGGAGAGTAGTGAGCTGTGAAAAAGATGCGGCATGGTCCGGTCCCCAAGAAAATGGGGCTTCTTTCTTCAAGAGGTCGGGGTAAGGGGACGTGCGATGGTTACAAAATCCTTCACAAAGCACCGGAAATAAGAGCACAGCCCTACGAAACTACGAACGTCCTTGGTAGACTTCGGAACAGGAAAGTTCGTAACGGCGCAAATTTTGTCCAGATCAGGTCTCACGCCTCTGGCGTCCACGAGGTGTCCAAGGACGATGATTTGGCGGCGAGTGAAGTAACATTTTGAAGAGTTCAGCTGGACACCGGCGCACCGGAACACGTCAAGAATAACTGAAAGACGGGCTAAATGCGTGTCAAAGGTGGGCGAATAAACGGTGACGTCGTCCAGGTAGCACAAACAGGTGGACCCCTTGAAACCCTGAAGCAAAGAGTCCATCATTCGTTCTAAGGTGGCGGGCGCGTTACAGAGACCGAAAGGCATCACCTTGAACTGATAAAGGCCGTCAGGGGTAACAAATGCAGTCTCCTCTCGGTCCATGTCGTCGACGGATATCTGCCAGTAGCCGAACCGTAAGTCGATAGAAGAAAAATAGGTGGCACCGTACAGGCAGTCTAGAGCGTCATCAATACGTGGCAAAGCGTACACGTCCTTTTTTGTGATTTTGTTGAGGTGGCGATAATCTACACAAAAACGCCAGGTTCCATCCTTCTTTTTGACAAGTATGACGGGAGAAGCCCAGGGACTACAGGAAGGCTCGATTATGTCCTTTGCAAGCATCTTTTTGACTTCCTGTTGGATAACAGCTCGTTCGGACGCAGAAACACGATACGGAGAATAGGGTTCGCATCGCCAGTGTTTATGCGATGGGTCACGACGGACGTGACCTAAGGGTCTATTGTCAAAGTCAAAAATGTCGCGATAGCCTTCAAGAACGCGGTAAAGAGCTTCAGCTTGAGCAGGTGTAAGGTCAGAAGAAACCATCTTCTCAATATCGACGTCAGTACCGTGCGATGACGTCACGGTATGGGCTGAGCTGTGACGATCTTCCACTGTGAATGGCTCGATCTCAAATCTGCAAAGTGCTAATTACAGCCAATGAAATCCCCTGACGCAGAACTTGCGCGGTTATCGCCAAATTGACAAGGGGAATGCTGGTGCGGTTGCCAGTAATTGTCAGTACAGTGTGCGGCACGGTAACACCACGTGTAAGTATAACTGCCGGAATTGGTGCGACCACGTAATTACCGTCAGGTACAGCTGGTGAGGACAACAAGTCGACGTGTGTCGAGTGAGGCGGTAGGCGAATAAAATCAATGCAGCTCAAACGGCTTGGAGGCGGGTCCACAGGGTCGGCAAGAAGAGGCAAGTCAAGGCGAAGGGAGTCGCCCGAACAGTCAATGAGGGCAGAATGATTGGCAAGGAAAGCCAGATCGAGAATGAGTTCGTGAGGGCAATGCTCGATGACGGTGAAGAGAACGACGGTGTGTCTCTCAGCAATGGTAAGTCGGGCAGAGCACATGCCAACAATAGCGACAGTCCCTCCGTCGGCGACTTGTCCAACTCGGTTCGAGGCGGGCGTCAGAACTTTCTTGAGCCAACGGCGAAGAGCAGCACTCATAATGGACACATGCGCCCTGGTGTCAATCAACGCGCACACAGGAACATTGTCGACGAGAACGTCCAAAAGATTCTTGTTCGTGGGTAATGTGAAGCGAGCATTTTGTGCCAATGTCGTCATTGCAGCTTCACCTCCAGAAGCTGCACTGTCTAGTTTTCCGGTCGGGGGTGCGGCGAGTAGGTCGGAGAAGGAGCACGGCGTGACGGGGGCGAAGGAGATTGACGACGGGAGGGAGAAGGCGAGCGGGTGTAGTGGGGTCGTGTCAAAGGTGTCGCAGGGTCAGGTGATGGAGCGGGAATAGAAGGAGCGAAGGAAAAGGATGCGCTAGAGGGGCGAGGGTGGTAATCAGGAGAATAGCGTGTCGCAGAAGTCCAGCGGCTGCGGCAGTGGCGAGCGACATGTCCAATGCGTCGGCAGTTAAAACAGATAGGCTTGTCGTCCACGCTTCGCCATTCGGAGGGGTTGCACTGTCCATAAGAGTAAGAAGAGCGTGGTGGGGACGTGTGTGGAGAGAGAGGTTCCGAGCATACGGAACGAATGGATGCAGGGCGACGTTGTACAACTCTTGACGGACAACGGCCTGGATCAAGGAGATTGTCACCGGAGAATGATCAGGTGATGGGAATGAAGGGGCCGCCGGTTGTGCCGCTTCGACCTCACGACGAGTGATGGGATCGCGACGGCTGGTGGAAGAGGTCGTCACAGGATGACGTAGCAGCTGTGTTGGGAAGTCGCGTGATGTGCTGGGATACCCGGCGGCTTTTAGCGTGCTCGAGACGGCGGCACTCCTTGAGGATCGTATCGATGCTGGTGACGTTCGTAAACACCAGTAAATTGAAGGCGTCATCAGCAATGCCTTTGAGGACGTGATTAACCTTATCGTCCTCAGACATGGTCGGGTCAGCCTTGGCAGAAAGGGCCAAAACGTCGAGAATGTACAACACGTAGGACTCGGTCGACATCTGTACACGTGTGACAAGGGCTTTCTTGGCATTGACTTGGCGCCCGAACGGATTGCCAAAAAGGTCGCGGAGCTTCTCTTTGAAGAGATCCGAGCTCGAGCTCTCCTCTTTGTGAGTCTGGAACCATGCAAGTGGAACTCCGTCGACGTAGAAAAGAACGTTCGCAAGCATAATAGTCGTATCCCACCTGTGACCGGTGCTGACACGTTCGTATAAGTGGAGCCAGTCGTCAACATCAGGACTGCCGACTCCGTTGAAAACACCAGGATCCTGAGGTGGGGAAACGGCGACGTAGGTCGGAACTGCAGGCGGATTTGGTTGTGTAGATGAAGTGCCGCCAGCAGGAGCCGAAGTTGCACTGTGGCCGTTGCGACCGCTGCGAAGCTCCATGACAGGTACGGGGAACGTCCACCTCCACTAAATTAATGTTACGTGTAGCCGAAGCGCAATGCTATATACAAATTATTTACAGGGACGCTAACGGAATGCCAAAATGGCGACGCTATATCAAGCGGGCCCACATCGTCTTCTTCCTCCTCAGTGCAGCCATACTGTGGCGACTGTTCCGTAGCAATATATTACCTTGCCTACCCGCCATTCATTGGCCCAATCCATACTTGTGAAAAAAGACAGCACAAGTCTGAACAAATTCTCTGTTATTGATTCTTTAGTATCTTATTGTTAAAGCCAAGGTGCTCCGAAAGACTAGCAATTTTAAGGCTCTTTAAGAAAGCTAATATACCAGCTACGCTAATAACTATTTCAGGCATACGAATGTCATCAATTATATTTAAGTCGGGAGAGGAGCTAATATCTTAGTTGGCAAAAACCAATGAGACGGATTTGTTAAAAATCTGAGCGCATTCAGGTTCGTTAGTTGCGGCGCCGTTTCTGTCGGCAAGCAAAATGCAAGGATGCAGGCTGGGGTTCATGATGTCGCAGAATTTACGAGGGCGGTTGGTTAATAGAGATTACAAGTCATGTGTGAAGAACAGAGATCGAGTGGATTTTAGGAGTCACTGGTACTCTTACATGTCTTATACTTTTTCCATGGGCTCAAATGAGCGTTTTTTACTGCCTACCGTTAAAAATCACTTTTTCTTGCTGTTCATACGCCGCGACAGCTGCTAAAACCAAGGTGCGCTGCTGCTACTTTTGATGGACATGAGAGGCACAAAGACATTGATAAGGTTAAGAGTATTTGCAAACGAATTCCAATTTTGTTCAACGCGCCGCAATGAGTAATAAGTTCATAATAATAATAAATAATAAGTTAATAATAATAATCAATAATAAGTAATAAGTAATAAGGGATCAGTAAAACTTTAGTGAGAAATCAAGAAATGATTGAAGAAACACATAAGCTTCGCATTCACTCGCTATGACGGATTCTTTGAACCAGTTTATTCTAGGGAAATTGAAATCTCCGAATATAAGTAGAGTTACGGTAACGTTTACATACATCACACTGAGCTCGACGAAATTCGGAAGAAAGAGAATCATTCATATTCGGAGGACGGTAGATAGCTCAAATAAGTATATCGAAGGAACAGCATGTTGAAGAAACCCATACACATTCGAGAAAGGGACTAATCATGACCGTCATGGTCAGCAAGTTATCTTTTATTGCTAAGAGTACACCACCTCGCTAAGGTTTGATCTACCACATCGAAAACTATTGAAACGTGTGTCGCGGACAAAAATTGTGTTATTTGGTGTGAGATCAGTGAGCCATGTTTCAGTTAGTATATTAATGATGCAGAACACGGGTTGATCAGCAAATTCATTTCGACACTCTTAGGTACGACACTTCTGATGTTAGTGGAAAGGCAAAAAATGGTTTTAACGGTATTATAGACCGAGATTCATGAAGGATGGCAAACTGGGGTCTGATCTGATATGAAAACAGGAGCACGTGATTCGTTTGGGGAGCGCTGACATACACAATTTACATCTCCAGCCTCACTCTCGCACACATAGGCACCATTGTGAATGCGCAGCTAATTTAGGACGAGGTGAATCCGGTTTCCGGCTTTTCTTGCCAATTTGGCGTACTGCCACAGGTGACGGCGCTTCACTTGGACGGCCTCGGAATAATCACGAGCCATGCTGTAGTCTGTGTTCCTGAGTCTATAACCATTTCGTTCAACTTCTTTTTCAATGCAGAAGTTAGGAATGATTGGCCTCGTCTCACTCGTCGAAAAGTGGCCCCAACGATGCGCTCTCACGATCAAGGTTACCTCGACACCAAGCTTATTAGAACAAAAATCGCGCACAAGCTGCTCCGAAACCGCCCAAGTCTATTCGACTGTATCAGGAATGCCATAAAGAAGAACGTTTGACCATCTGGACCGCTTTTCCAGATCTTTGATATTGTCTCGGATTTTTTTTTCTAAATTAGGCGTTAACCGAGGTTGTGCAGCTGGCACACTTTAGAGTTTTGATTCGAATTCAACGATACGCTTTGTTAGCCAATCCCCCTCATGTTTGAGGCTAATATGAATGTTAAGGACGTTGTTTATTGATTTTAAGACTGTAGTGTTGCTAGTTTCCAAACGTTGCACCACAAGAGTCGAATTGTCTGAGTTTTCCTACTGTGCCTTGGTCACGGGACCGGGATTTGCTTTAGCGTCGCCGCCAAAAAGTAGGAGGCGCCAAACATACACCAAAACAGCGCAAACAGTTTCGAGATAATTGGAACAACAGAAAGGCCACGACACTGTAAAAAGGCAAAAACCATCGTCACGGTAAAAGTATGTTTCGTACAGACTAATCTCGAAGATAAGTATTTCTCATTATAATAGCTTGCCAAGCTGCGCACGAGTGATGTCCCAGTCCTTTAAAAGAAGGTTGCAAGGTAAACCGTTTGCGTATTGTAAACACGGCACACTTCAGCGGGCTCTACTCCGCGATTTGTCCGCGCAGCCAGCGGACCTGTAGGAGAGCACGACCACATCCCGCTTGCATGCGAAGTGGGAAAAGGGGCGCTTCCGCGGCAACCTTCGTCTTCACGGCTACGCACCCTGTCCCTCTACCTCATGGCCTCATCAGTGACATCAAGAAGGGATAGCTTTTTGTGTGTGAATTATTTCTAGTTGCATACCCGGCCGCCGTCGGTGGTGGAAGTGGCACTGCCGCCGTGGATCGGCGTGCGAGTGAGCGCCCCAACGGAGGCATAGGGAGTTTCCTACCCTGGTGAAATATCACTAACTTTTTTTAACAGTGTTTACCCTAGTGTCGATTACGGTACCAGCGCACACTGTGGAACAGACGCAACGGACAGAGCACCCATGTATCAATGACAGCTACATCGTGTGCAGACGTTTGTCACGCGTGCATGGAAGTGTGCGGAAGTGCCGCATACATCCTCAGTCTAGTAGGCCTTCTGCCTGGCGTGAGTGCGTTACTGAATTAATTCAATTTCTGAAAGTAAAATGCGTCACAAGATTTTGGAAAGTACAACTTACACGCAACTTGCATATATTATAGCAATGGATTGTAATTCGAGTATACTAAGAAAGGTTATTCTGTTGCACGAAAGCTAAAAAAAAAGCCCTTTTCCAGCAGCCGTCTCTTTTGGGGTGTGCAAAGGCCCAGAAATCCCGACCAACTAGAGGCAAACAGCTTCTCTGTAAAAACATCTTCGCATCCCACGCATATGCGAGGTTTTTCTTTCATGCTTCCTGAAATCTCCACTTCTCCTTCTTTCTTTCTATCTAGTCAACGCTCCTCACTCAATGTACGCACTTTTCTGATTTCGTCCACTTCTTTCACCAGACTCTGCTGCTTCTACTGCCAATTTTACTTGCTGTTACTTTCTTTATTTTCTGTTACCGACTTATTCACATTTCTGCCTCTTGTTCTGCTTGTCTATCCGGGGGTCCACTTAGTGTCACATACATATCCTCTGGGATTGGCCAATATTGTTCACATGCTCTGATGCCCATCCCCTGTTGCACATACCCAGCAACCCAGGTTGTCTATTCTCAGAAATAACCAATTGCACATGCCCAATGGCACATATCAAGTGACCCAACTTGTTTTTTATACGGCAAGACAGAGGCCGCCACCGTGCGCTCAAAATTGTGGGAAGAGGTAAATGGAGCTTCGCTCTACAATATCGCCGAACAGAACTTTGTTGTAATGCTTTTGTGAAGTATCCGTACTACAAACGTAAACAAAAATAAATGAGTACTGTACGATATAAAAGTAAGCGTTCTTGCTTTCGCTAGTGCATTTCTTAAGAAGTAAGGGGAGCTTTATATCAAGACAATGCGTGCAACGATCGAGACAAAGCACTCAGCCTGTTCGCCCTGTCTGAGCGTTTTGCTTGAGTTTGCGTTACTGCTGCTACTGCAGCTGACCTAGTTGCCACATGGACGTGAAAAATGATTCCTTGGCACCAAAATCGTTTGAACATTCTTTTCCCTGTAACATACCATGTCCCGCGAAACCGCACCGTCAACAAGGCCCAGCTTCGAGCAATCAGGTGTTTGTTTTCCCAAAGCGAGAATCTCATTAGACACAATTAGGCGAGATGAGTTCAGAACAAATTATTTTTATCAACACGCATTCTTAAATAAAAAGTACCATCTGGAAGTTCCGTTTCCTGCTAAATTAAAAAAACAACCATTTGGCAAGACGGTTATTTTATGACACAAAATTGCTTCTCCGCAGTAACGACACTTCACTAGGTGGCGCAGCTTCGCGAAGAGTAAGTTTTAATTTACTCGTAACAATCTTCAGGACCCAGTAATGCCTCGTTCTGAAGTCCCAATTCAAATACCGTTCCGGTCACTAGAAGAGTGACCGCAACAGAGCCAAGAAAGAAAAAAATGAACCTTAATTACGCGAATAACACAGGGTGTCCACGCGAATAGGACAAGAACGAAAAAAAAGTACATACGTAACAGGCATGGAGAGATCCAACTTACATAATGTGTTCCTTACGGGATTGTACACGGGCGCTACTCCGATGTGATTGACGCCCCTGCGAAAGGTTAAGTTGTGGGGTTTTACGTGCCAAAACCACTTTCTGATTATGAGGCACGCCGTAGTGGGGGACTCCGGAAATTTCGACCACCTGGGGTTCTTTAACGTGCACCTAAATCTAAGTACACGGGTGTTTTCGCATTTCGCCCCCATCGAAATGCGGCCGCCGTGGCCGGGATTCGATCCCGCGACCTCGTGCTCAGCAGCCCAACACCATAGCCACTGAGCAACCACGGCGGGTCCTGCGAAAGGTATAATTCGAAACCGTAGAACTAGATAAGACGGCGAGTTTTCGTTACGGCAATGCAAAAAAATGCGACGGCTTTCATGCTCCAGAAAAGTCAAACGGGAATGCGTGCAAAAAATTTGTACCGAACAAACTGTAGCAATCTAAAGGGGCACATATGTGCCAGTTTAGAAAACCAGACCTGCGTGAAACTAAGTTGCGAGGCAGTATATTGGTACAACAATACTGAACGCAAACAGATAAATGACAAAGCGGGAGTAGCATAGTAGCGAGCTTCGGAATGCGTAAAGAGCACTGGGTAGCGTACAATACGATTGCTGTTACAGAACGCGTAAGCACGTAATTTGGGGGGGGGGGGATTTGATGTGCTTAACTGCATTGTAGAAAGCTGCAGCTCCGCTGTAAAAGTTGATATTTCAATCAACGCATTCATATCGTCGTCGTGCAATCTCGCTCTTTTAGCTTCAATTATATCGTCGTTGGGCTATTGCGAAAGCCCGATAGACTAACTACTGGTCTATGTTGGGCTATTGTGAAAGCCCAGTGGACTAACTACTGGTCTATGTTGAGGAACATTGTTAGATATCTATTCCGCGACTTGTACGGCGCAATAGACGCCTTTTTTGATATTATTCGTTTTTAGTCGTACTTTTGTTTGCTGTTGTTGCTTATAGCATTCTTAGGGCCCCGCTGGCAATCGGAGTTTTCTTTTTAGAGCGAAGCTGCAAATGTGACCGCAGAAGCGCTCCGAAACGTCATATTCAGGTGTTCAGGCTTTCCTCAAAAATTAAAAAAAAAGATGTTTCACGGAGTTCATATTTCGTGAAAGTGCGAGTTTGTGAGGAGCTCTATGAAAGCTAATTTTGAAGTTGGTGTATCAAAGAGGGGTTGAATGCTACTTGCTAAACCGTCGTTCTTGGCCTGTCTAGATGTGTTATGTGAAACGCTTATAAAGGTTTCCCGCTCCCCTGGGAAAAGAAAACATGGTAGAAGTATCTATCTAAAGGAAGTAAGGATCACTCTTGGTGTTAATTTTCTTATATATGTGCTTTGAAAGTATGCCCTGAACACTTGTCTTTTCCCAGATATCAGGCTTTATACGAATCATGTTTCGTTTCCCCAGTCTCCTCGGTGATATACGAGGCGCGTTGTCTAAATTTCGTTGAAATGGTAAGTATCTTGTGTTTACGAACAATAAATGTTTGTTCTGGATAGGGTAAATACAGCCTTTACAAAAGGTTGCCAATACAAGCGTTCCAGTGTGTCATACTGCAGTTACACACAATGTTTCTTACATTTCGAAAGTAACTGTACAAGACAGCAACCTTTATTTTAATGAATATAGGCCTAATGTTAAGTGTAATATGTGGTAAAGGTTTCGCGTTTCTGGCCTAAATAAAAGCATCACAAAAAATTACCAAACCCTCGCGTTTTTCTTTTCCTTCGTACGTCATACAAGGTACACAGTTGGGCTCTCCTCTGTCCTCGTTGAACTAAACAAAACCCCTCGTTTATATCTGGTAAAATTGAGAGGCATGTTATGAGTAGTGTGTAGGCAGAGTTAAACGCGTGTGGGCGAATTGTGGCCTTTGTAATAAATTGCTAGTGAAAGTGCTTCTAAGGGTTGTGTATCTGTTTTACGACAAGAAGAAGTTAGACCGCAGCCCTAGAATAACTGCAAAGGACAGCTACATCAAATTTAGGGAATGGGTGAAGGGGGTACGCTATGGAAGATATCTGCGCTAACTTAGGTGAATGTGAATAAAATACAGGATTTGTAAAACATGCGTTTTGAAATTCTAGAAAGCGTTATATGGACATTTTGTGCTATTTTTCCCCGTGTGCCGAGTTGACTCTTCGTTAGACGAAGTGCATATCATGAGTAAATAAGGAGAACGGTAATAATAATAATAATAATAATAATAATAATAATAATAATAATAATAATAATAATAATAATAATAATAGGCTTACTTCCCATCAAAATAAAATGGAGGTAGCTGCACGTAAAAGCAGCCGGAACACACCGCAGCTTTACAGGCGCCCGCAGCCCCCTCAACAAGGCGGCAGTAAAAAAGGTTACAGGAAGGAAATGAACGCCGAAAACATACATAGGTATGCATAGGCACAGAAATGGACACAAGGAATGAACACAGATATCAACCAATGAGACAGTTTAGATACCTTGTACATAATGCTGCTGTTTTTTAGCTTTAGTTACTTTTAAAATGTCAGTGGCACTTTTGTTGTAATTATTCATGAGAGGGGGCAGGGTGAAGGACAGTTTTTCTCTGGAGCATAAAAATATAACTGAGGAGTTTTAACATCCCTTTTTTTCTTTTTTACGGGTACTGTAAATGGAAATGATCTCTTTTAGGGTTGATAAGTCACGCAAAAACATTGTATCTTCCAGTACCTCGTGTATGAAGGCTAGTGTTAGCTTATATATTTATATTCTTCACTGGTATAATGATCGTTTCCTGAAAAAACAGCTGAATGGCTGTTATATGGTAAGTCATAAAAAAGTCTGAGAAATTTTTTTCTGGCGGAAAAAAGTTTTTGTAAATTGGTTTGAGTAGTTGTGCCAATAAACGGTAATTTAGATGCGAGTAAAAAGCGAATAATGAAGAAGTTAAACCTTGAATGGCACATATCTTCTAAGGCGGGATAAGATGCCAACTGCATGAGTTAACTTTGTCAGAACAGTGTCAGTGTGGTTATGCCGAAGCACATTATTGGAAAAAGTTACTCCAAGGATTTTAATTTGATCAGTTAATTCCACCGGTTGCCCCCATACGTTAGGTTTACTGGAACGTTGAACTACCTTGATTTTGGCATAAATGTAACAGCTTTTGTTTTATTAACATTTATTCTAAGCTGGTTTGCTATTGACCCGTTTTCCAGGTTGATAAGGAGGGAGTTTGCCACACCTAATAGTTCATTACAATCTAGAGATGCTATAAATGTACTGGTGTCATCTGCATACAGAACAAATTTTGGTTTAGTGCAGATATTTGGGAAGTCGTTGATATAAATATTACAGAGCAGTGGATCCAGAATGCTCCCTTGGGGAACACCTGTAATAGTGGGTTTTAAATCAGGTTGATATGAGTCAATTTTTACAAACTGTTGCCCGTAACTAAGATATGACTGAATTAGTTGTAGGAAATGTCCGCGGATTCCATATATTTCAAGTTTTTAAAGCAGTGTGGAGTGATGAATACAGTCAAAGGCTTTAGAGAAGTCCACATAAATACGCAGTACTATCATTTATTTTGCGAGCTGTAATAAAATAAATTCCTTCTGTTCAAGTAGCCCCAATTCCGTAGATTTGTTTTTCTGAACCCAACCTGTGCAGGTGTGCTTAAATTGTGCTTATCAAAAAAAGCTGGAGATTCGAATATGGATAATTTTCTGTAATCACTTAGAGAATATGCATGGGTAGTACAGAACTACCTCAATGATTACCCATGTCATGCGCATCACCCTTTATGAACAGCACAGTCACTTTTGCAATTGGCATTCCTTTCGGAAATGAGGCGCCCGACAAACAGGTTAAAAATGTAAGTTAGATAGGGACACAGAATGTCAAGAACATATTTAATTGGGCGAATTTGCATAAGTTCTCCGTCAGAGCTTGAACTGTATTTAGGAAAGGAAAAAACCGACATAACGTCTGAGCTCAGACTCTCATGTGTAGCCGAACTTTTTAATGTGCTTGACCTAATTGTGGCCTTGGTAAGAAATCACGTATTTTGGTGCTCTGGAGCGTTAGAAGACAGTTTTACAAGTGGCGCAAGAAATAACCCGCTGCCCTGGCATAACCAGAAATGTAAATTAAATAAAATTTAGCGCTCCCGAGGGCAACTCTGGGAAATTCCCACTTTCGAGTGAACTCAAATGCACGTGGACAAAATACAGCCTTTGTAAAATATTCCTTCCTGAAGTTATCGAAAGCATTATTGGGCCATGTTGCGCTACGTTTTCCAGTGTGTCGTGAGCAACCATTCCTTACACAAAGCTTATATTTGGCGAGGAAACGTTGTGGGTGATGGGTGGGTAAAATTCAAACTGTTTTATTTTAATAAGGCCTGCCTAATAAATTACGTATTCAAAGACTGCATGGCGTGTATGAATAAATTTTACAGGTAGCGAGAACTTACCTCGCCGCCCTGGCATAAACACAAATGACACCAAGATCAAACTTACCAAAAAAGGGTGGACTACGCTGGCAAATCTGTGTGGCATGTTAAATGCGAGTGGATAAAAAAACTTTATTGCAAGGCATTTCTAAAGCAAATGCCAGAGAATATCACGCGGCTATTATGACTTGCAGCAGAAGCCTGATGTGGGTGAGTTGGTTTTAAAAAATTCAACAAAAACAGCGCTATAAAGACGTGGACTAAGAGAAGAACATGTATGACGAACAAGCGCTAACTTCGAACCAAAAAGAAATCTTTTTTTGAAGGAGCAGGGCTTGTATAGATGGAAACACGAATAGTGCCAGCATGACATCATGACCTCTCTATCGCATCAGAAAAGCAATCTCTTTTTCAGCACGTGCCACTGACGGACAGCTAATGCACGTGCCCTCGGCCCTAGCAATGCTCCTAATATCTTCCTTTCTGGTGTATCTCCGCAACGTGCCAGAAACTTGGTGTCACGAAGATACGGACGGCATTTGTGACGTTTACAATGTTCGTGTGAATGTTCGCGTTTACAAGGTTCGCGTGAATGTTCGCGTGAAATATTGAATCCACAAAGCAGAAAGTAGCTTTTACAACCAAGTTACGAGGCTGCGCCCAGCCGGTTTCCCTTCTAGTTTAGTTTCTAGCGTCTGTGATAAGCTCCTTCAAAAGGTCAAACAGGTAAGGGAGGGAATCAACAAAAAAACCCAGTTGACAGGAAGAGACTACAAGTGATTCCATATTGGTCCAGGGTGTCCCACAATCTAAAGAAGGTTGCGCAAAGGCACAATGTTCATCTCGTCTTCAGCGCACCATGTAAATTGGCCAAGATATGGCCTAAGCTGACAAAAGCAAAACCAGAACGATGCTCTATGAAACGTGCAGCGCAGTACACCGAATGCCCTAGAAATCTCGTATATGAGATACCCCGAAGTTGCAATCAGGTTTATATTGGGCAAATAGGGCGGTCTTACAATGAAAGGGCGCGAGAGCACAATTGTGCCATAAATAACAATGTGGGGGGTCATGTGGCTGAACATTGTAAACGTCACAAATTCCGTCCCTATCTTCGTGACACCAAGTTTCTGGCACATTCTAGAGATAGACTAGAAATGGGGATATTAGCAACGTTTTACATTGCTAGGGCATAGGGCACGTGAATTACCTGCCCGTCAGTTGCACTTGCCGAAAACAATAGATTGATTTTCTGATGCCATGAAAGGTCTTGATGTCACGGTGGCACTATTCATGTTTCCACATATATAACCCCTGTTCGTTAAAAAAAAAAATTAGTTGGAAGTTAGCGCCTCCCGTCGTACATGTTCTTCTCTTGGTTCGCATCCTTGCAGCGCTGTTTTTTTTTTTTTCTTCAAGTTATTACTTGCGTTTTGAATGCCCGGAAGAAACTCTGAATTAAACAAAGCTTACATCTAGTAGAAATAAGAAGCATGTTAAGCTGAACGTGCCGCGCAATTTTAACATTTACTCCTTAATTGGGGGAGTTACAAATAATTATAGAACCCTCCTCGTTATGTATTTTCATGCATTATGCAAGGTTCACCCGATAACCTCGATGGACTAAACGGGGTACCTTGTTTACGTTTAGCGAAAGTAAGCCGCAGGTGATAGGTGATGTGCAGCGAAGTTCAATGAGGGTGTGGGGATGGGAGGCAATTTTTTTCTTCTGGAGTAAATTACGTATGCTAGCACGCTAAGCGTTATGAGTATGTGTTACGAACACGCAAAATTTTCCTTACATGTTTTTCTGGCAGAACTACAAAGGCCACGACGAAATTCTGCGAGAATGGGCCAATGTAATGTTTTGCGAAATACATCTTTCGCAGACTTTATCAACAGCACAAAGGACCGGGAGGAGACGAGTGCTGATACACATCGCTGAAGTTACAACTGGTTTTATCGAGGCGATTTCCACTGTTTTAATACGGTGACAACCAATCTCAAATGAAAATAGGCAAAGATGCACAAAATTGGCGAGAATGACAGTACTTGAGCCCAGGGGTACAGTGACTCATGAACAGCGGTGCAAGTGTTCGCTATTTATCTTGAAGAAAACGCAGTTCTTTTTCTTGCAGAGCCATTGAGGCGGCACTCACGCATTTGTCTTTGAACTTGTAGATTTCATGGGCTTCAATAATCTCTCTAGTGATATCTGTGCTATTATTTGACAACAGGCTACACTGACTGAAAAATGGGAAAACCGAGGCGCTTTCTTATTCTTTTTCCTCTCTTCCGTGCAGTCTCTACAATGAATGCCCAGATTACCGGATGCGGTGTTACTCACGTTGTTGTTATCTCCGCGTATATGCGTCATGTGTAAGCAAAATTTTGATTATGTGCGTCATGTGCAACAAATTAGGCCTTCATGCGCGCAAGAGCATATGTGATTGAGTGTCACGAGAAGCGTAAAATTTTGCACGCAGTTTTAAACGAACTGGTTATACGCGCGCAACGTTTTGACGCGATAGCGTGAAGGTCCCCTTCTGTCCGAAAATCCGGTGCCGGCGTCCGCCGTCGGCGGCGTTGTCCGTCAAAGAAAAAAAAAACCATCCCGAACCACAACCGCGCAGGCCCTTCGCGTGGCGCAGAGGTGTTTTGAAAAGTCTGACTTACACACAGCCTACCGACATGATAGCATCCGATTGTAGTTAGAATATTCGGGAAAATAATTTTCAATATGGGGGAGAGAAAGCATAATTCTGTTACGCGGAAACCCAAACAGAAACCCCTTTATCCTTGCTTACGAGGGCATGAGCCATTGATGAGTAAGTACTTGCTTGTAGGCTCTGCCTTACAGGGGTATGAGCCGTTGTTCTGCCCTGCACTGCCATCGGGATCATCTCGCCATTGTTTTCTATCGGGCCACGCCTCACAGAATATGCGGTGTCGGTGTCAGTCCAAGTTAACTAAAGTGTGCGATGTAATAACACGTAACTGCGATTCTCCATACAACTGTTCGAACAAAACAGATTCGCTGGAAATTGGGTTGTGAATTTTCGAGGGTACACAAGTTTGCTGTCATTTTATTTCTCACCAAACAATGCGGCCCCCCTTGGCACCCTTTGACTCATGGGTAATGGGAAGGAACAACGACCAAAATTATGCGCACGGCACGTGGCTTTTGCGACGAAACGGAATTCTCGGAGGCCATGGCCAGGAGAAGTACAAGACGGCGTACGTGTTTAGCTACTCGTGGGCGATTGTAACGAATGAGGAGATGCGTATGTATGACAATAAAAGAGACTTGCTCTTGGATGAGCCCCACTCGCGGCTAGAAATAATTTACGCGTGTTCAAATAGACGCGCAACTCTACACGATACATAAAGAAAACTGAACAGGCGCTAACTAGAAGCTGCGAGTTGGCGCCGGTCAAAGGGTACGCTTGTTTAAACCGGCAAATATGAATTAGCCATGCAGCACCTTTGTTTAGGAGCAGTGCGTTTTTCTCTACTAGCATTCGCGCACATTTTGGAGCTTGTGTGCGGCAGAAGGTTTGGTGCATGGCCTTTTTTCGCTTGCCGGATACTGCCGATATGTGTGAGCGCGAAAATCCTTTAAATTAGCATGGCTCAGGCAATGGAAAGCGGCCCCTGTGTTCGATAAAAGCAGTTGCTCCTCTTGAAAAATGCTCCTGTGCAAGTTGTGGTCTCCAGTTTCGTTATGACGCATTTTGTGCGTCTGTCTGAATACACTGGAATAAAGCGGCACTTTTCAAGCAAACACTTGCCGCACCGAGCACATGTGTTGATACTCGAAGCGCCGGGAATACTTTAGCGAAAGGGTGGCGTTGGTCGCAGTGGCCACTACGCCCAGGGTTTTCATCTCGGAGAAATTTGCACATCAATGTTCAGCAAATGGCGCAGAGAGAAGAAATGGAGCTCACCGCAGTGGCGTTACACCAGGCGACGTTACTGAGGAATGCACGCGACCAACACTGTCACATTGTGTAACCCCTCGTTGTCATCGAGACATAGGACAGACTGTGGCCAACTAAGACGCAATATGCTGAAGGGTGTGCACACAAAGAAATGACGACGATTCACGACGGCAGTGGTAGTGAACAACAAGCAAAATAAACATGTACGGCATGTTCGGATGACGTTTTATATCTAGGTAATCTAGCTCTACTGTTGGTATGTCCCAAAACCGCGTGGATCAACACAATGCATTACAGTGCAGTGTTGACTTGTTCTTCTGTACTCGGTTTCTAACATATGGGCACCAGCATACGGAGCACAAACTTGGAGGTTAACAAAGAAGCTTGAGAACGAAGTAAGTGTCACGCAAAGAGCGATCGAAGGAAAATATCAGGCGTAATGTTACGAGACAGGCAGAGAGCAGTGTGAATCAGAGCGAACGGAGGTAGCCGCGATATTAATATATATATATATATGTATATATATATATATATATATATATCTGCCGTCAAGCGATAACAACAGTACAACCTGGCCAGCTTTGGGATGGGTAGCGCAGATAACTGGTGGAAAATTAGAGTAACCGAACGGCTGCGAAGGCAAAAGAAGCGCAGTCCAGTACGGCTGAAAATTAGGCGGGGTGACAAAATGAGGAAATGGCAGGCGCAACATAGAACCACTGCAGCTGGCGCAACACATAGTTGAGATCGCTTCTAGAGGGAATCGTCCTGCAGTGCACATATAAATGGGCTGATGATGATGATCGCGACTGGGCTTCTGGACTTCAGCCTTCCTGCGCGGTGATCTTATAACATGCTGTGTCCCTTGAACCTGGGGCCAGGCAAAGCTGCCATGAAAATGGTCCTATGCGACAGCTGTCTCACCGAGTGCCCCTCACCTGGAAGCTATCGGGTCTTCGCCGCGCAACGTGGCACGCAGCACCTGGGCTTTCCTCCGGGCAAGCGTCAACAGGTTCTCGTACAAGTCGGTCTCGTAGAAACTCTCGCCCTACATCCAGAAGCACCAATAATTTAGCTACTTATGTCGGGCACCACAGATATCGGCCCACTTGAATATCCCTGCTTCTCTCTAGGGCGCAAGCAAGCACACTAAGCGTAAGAGCGCGTCGAAGGCATGTGCAGCATATGTAGAAGCAAAATATATTGTGAGCAGGAGCATGCTCTTGTTATATGGGACCGTAATGCCCGCCCTGTCAGCCGTTCTTGGTAGCTCTCAAGTATTTTTCCCAGGCACCACACTCGAAAGGTTACTTTAAGCCCCCCGGAAACAATTGAGTCCTAGAATAGGGGCCCCAAACATTAGGGGCCCCAAAGTAACAGCGTCGAAGCCACTGCGCATGCGCGAGACGCAAACTGCGTTTGGTTTTTGTACTGGGAACGCTATTTCACTGATTTACCGGGAGCCCGAAAAGCTGCCCCAAAAGGTTTGCGTAAACAAACATGGCGGCACCAATCGAAGCGACGGCTCTAACCTAGCTAACCTAGCAGCATTCTAACCGGGCTGGATTCGTGGTGACGCGTGAAGTTCGCAATCTAGGAGAAGTGACTGCGGTTATCGCTTTCTCTCAACTAGCGTTTGTTATGAAGATTCATTCTTTAGACGCCGCTGATTCCGAATTCGATTGTGGATGTCATGGCTCGTAGGCCTAACGCGGCTTAGCTTGGCTGGTAAAGGCACGTAAAGTTGGTTACTCAAAACTAAGCGCAACTCATTGTTTGCTGGTAATAATCTCTAAATTGTAATCAAACGCTAAAACATGAAAGTCAGATTTACTATACTTATAAAATGGTATATTTTATTTAATCATTTCTAATTGTTTTTTTGACGCCGCAGTGGCGCTGTCAGCGCAAGACGCTATCTGCAAGCGCAAAGCCCTATTCCAAAACTCTTCACTCCTGCGTGCCCCAACACTGACACCCGCAAAGCTTTTTGAGCCCCCCTATTCTAAAACTCTCTAATAACAAGGGACGATAAACAGGGCGCATTGCTATCGGTACCGTTTCAGCCACCATAACCTGAGAGATATTAGAGGATGTAAACATTGCTCACCTTTGACCTCCACTAATACTACGTAAGTTTCCGAAAATTGCGCGGAAATATTTGTTCAGCGACACAGGGATCATTTCAGCGTGTTGCTTTTGATTAAACTAAATCTGTTTTGAGACCCCTTTAACGGCCTTTTTCACATTCAAATGTACTACAATAAGATGTACGACGAAGGAGAAGCAAATCATGTCTTGCGGTTTCCTGGACGGTATATATAACGAAAAAAAAAACAGTACCTATGTTTCCACTTACTGAGGTCAATCGTTCTGCTGGTGGAAGATTCCCGTGACCGAAAGAGACATTCATGCTCTGAACCTGGGAAGAGAAATGGAAGATAAGGAAAAAGTGACGTGAATTCAGCGAGGCAAGCTATAAATTAGGAATAAGGCGCCGGGAGTCCTTGGAAAATAAAGCGATGTATTGCTGTACTGTATTCTACTGTGTAGCAATCGTGCTAGCTATGGCAGCTCAAAGCGCAAGCAAACGCTCCGTGTGGTTCTACCCAAGTAACGCAGGAGCTGGGCACGTTGATAAAACGAGCCACTCCTGCCAGTCAGAGTCCACGTGATGACAAACACCTCTACGTAGACAAACAAAACTGGTGAAGCAAATTTTGCACATCTGTCTCGATTTGCAGCAGCCCACGAACGACCACTGAAGGAAGAAAGACTGCTCACCACGATATCCAATTAACACTGCCTGCGTCACTTTACTGCAGCCTGATAACTAGAAATTTTCCAACGTTTATTGTACATCCTCTGAACTTTCGTCTTTCTCTAGCACATTTAGCACGCTTGGCAACTATTTTATAACTCTAATAGGCCATTGTAATATCTGCTGCAAGCATTGCACGACTCGAAGAAGTCTACATTTCATGCTTGTGGATTTCCGCCGAGGTAACTTAATGGCTTTGGCGTTGCGCTCCTGAGGTCGTGTGTTTGATTCAGGCTGCTGCGGCTGCGCTTCAGTAAGGCGAAATGCATAAAAAAAAATCTCGTGCACTTAGGTTTAGGTGCACGCTAAAGCACCTCAGGTGATCATAATGTGTCTGGAGTGCCCCACTACCGCTTGCCTCCTAATCAGATTGTGGTTTTCGCTCGCGAAACCTGAGGACGTTTCTTCCTCTGTTTAATCTCAACTGCAATGTAGTCTATCGGCATTACCTACTCACATTCAGTGTGCCTTCTTCCTGCATTTTACTAAAGTTACGCCGGCCAAGTTGCACTCCTATCGTTGTTGACTGCATGGTCCACTGCTTGTTGAAGTTCCCGTGTTCCAAGTTATGGCCCAGATCTATCTGTTATTCGTGTCTAAATGCTTCTGTACTACTCGTATAAAAAAGAATCAGTAAGCTGCCGACCATGATTTCATAAAGCCTTCACAAAGCGAATCAACACGTCTTTAATTCTATCGAAGTGTATTTCTTGAAAGGTGGTGCACGAAATGCACAACCCTCTAGCTCGCGCGTTAGCGCTACAGAATGCATGTATCCGCCACGCACCTTGCGGACGGCGTGCCACTGCGTTGCGTTGTCCACCCAGGGCGAACCCTGCAAGATCGCGGTCATAGCCATCTTTAGCGCCGACACCGTGAGCTTCAAAAGTATCTGCAACGAGACACGACGCAGCGCTCAGGCTACGTTCAGGCTGTGGTCGCAAAGCCTACATGCGCTGCAGCCTAACGACATTATATAGCGTAGGCAAAAGAACTAATCTAAGGCGTTTCAACAAATTATTGTTAACAACGGGTAATCAGCTCAGTGCACCGAAACGTTTGGACAGCTACGAGTGTAATGTGAACTGAGCCTCATGTACGATGCTGGACAAGCCGTGAGGTAAGTGATTTATATCAGCGGAACAGTAGCATAAAGGGTCAACACTATCGAGACTCTTACAGCCTATAGCTGCAGACTGTCATGTCGACCCAACGGCATTGCACCCAATGCCTTGTTTTACTCTTTCGAATGGCATCGTGCGAAGTAGACGATAATGGTGCGTGCAAAAAGATTTTATCCATTTAATTTGGAGAGAGATGACCGTTACAATTACTACAGTAATCCACTTTATGCATTCAGAGCTGAGAATCCAGAGGCACGTGCATGAAAATCTCAATAATTAGTAATGCAGCCGCAGATATGCTTTTAATTTACACATAGTGATCGTGTACAGTCGGCGTTAAATGTTTGCAGACTGCGTGGTTTCTGGAAATGTTTAATCCTTCTTCATATGGTGAACGCAGACTGGTATTAGGATTACCAGCCTGTACTGGAGGACATGTGAGGAAAAGCGTAGTAAGGTTTTACTGGTTTCAAGCTAAAAATTGCGTGGTAGTTCAACGCTTCATAAGATATCTCAGCCTGTAAAATTTTGAAGGCAACTGCGCCGAAGAAACAAGAGTGAGTTTGCAGTTTTTAAGCAAACAAAAAACAAGAATTCTGCAGGAACCATCGACGATGATTGTAAATGCAAGCGAACAGCCAAAAGCTTCAAAAAAGCAACTCGGTTTATTAAATTAGGAATGGGGCCCTGGGCGGCTTACATTTGTTTCAAGAGGAATATTTAGATCGCGCTTGTCACGTCATGGCGTTATACCGTAGAGAATACTAATGTTTAGCTGCACATATGAAGCGACAGCACGGGTGGACAAGAGGGGTGTCTCAAAGGCCTAGTAAATTAGGAGTTTGGCAGCGACCGTGCTCCGCGACTCGGGTAGCCGATTGCACGTACCATACGTCGCCTCATAGTCCACCCTCCGACCACCACGCCCTGGCTACCACCATTGGCTTCAAACCATCGACCGCGACAACGGGCGAAAGAACCAAAGAAAACTATACGTTATAAAATTGAATAAAAAAGTGTCATTTTCGTCAGACAGGATACGCATTAATTACGATGGTAAATTATTCCACAGGTATACGAAGTCAGGTTAGTGGTTTTATCAGCACAAAATGCTGTAGATAATCGCTTACTAACTAAGTTAACAAGCACATTGTGCCTCGCACAGAGGAATCATGAACACATCGAACTCGATGACCACGATCATTCGCTGTCAGAACGCTGGCGTTCTAAGAGCAGCGTGCAGAGCCTGACTGAGCGGTAGCAGTGGCGAGCGAATGCCTCTCGCTTCAACGCGAACTAGGCGCGCGCGAACGCAGGGCAGAGGAAGCGACCAGCTATGTCCAGTTGGCTGGCATTCTAACCCAGCGCAGATTGCCTGCAAGATAGGATGCCCCCCTCCCCGCTCAGCCACCGCAGCTAAAGCAGAAGGGAACATGCGCACTAACTAGCCCCCTTCCCCTCCTAGAGCGCGCATATCTCCCCACTCCCACCCAATGCGCGCGTGAGAAGACGGCGAGCACCCTCCTCTCCTTCCTGCGTTGCGAGCGCGAGAAGACACCGCCGTATCAGGACACCAAACGTAGCTCACCCTCGCAAGCTTTCGTTCGTATCTACAGAACAGGGCGCGTGGCCGTGACGTTATCGCATTTGGATTTTATGTGGAACATCACGACGGCGCCGATGGCGGCGACGACGGTGAAAATTCACCTGGAGTGTCCATATAATTGCTGTCGTAATAAACTACTTCTGCCTTAATGTGCCTTACTTTCTATACCTGCTCGCAATACTGCAGCTCGGTTTCGCTACCGCATGAACAGAACACAATATCGAACTTCGCACTTGAAATCAACGTTTTCACTCTGCTGTCGCTTGTACAAATGCACTCATTGTGACAAATGCTTACATATGTTTCGTTTACCTTTCCTCGTCTCACGACACGTGCGCAATTTTCGAGCGATCTCAAATTTTTAAACGCTCCATTACGAGCCAGGACGTATACCATGACACTATCTTTCTGCATTCCTGGGCGAGACCTTGATATTGTTCTGAACATTTCTCACGTGGCCAACGTAGCTCGATGTAATCAAAAGTTCTTCATGTCTGTTTATTCGTAAGGTATTATTATCGACGTTGAAATTGTCATCGTGGTAGTACAGCAGCAGTAAATAGTTTCAGTCATAGAAAGCCATAGAAGGGTCAGAAAGGTCAGGGGCTTCTTAACCATCTCACTTATCAGATGATACGTCAACTGTTCCGTGGTCATGGATGAGATACAAAAACAGAAAGATAGTGCCGAAAAGATACAGGAAAATTGTCATATGAATTGTAGTAAAAGAACAAGAGGACACAAGTAACATCGGCACATGACTATACATAAAAACGTTATGTAATGAAAAGAGCAAAACAGGCACACAATAATTATATACTGACGCACTGGAAGACTTCGTTATCACCAGCTTTCTAATACTAACATTTTTCAAATATTGGAGGTAGGCCGGTTTCATAATTGCGCAGCTATAATGAAGTTTCAAAGAGCAGAACATGACCTAAGAGGAAATTTCAGTATCTAAACTGGAGTGTGTTTATTTACCATGCTGAAATGCATTTAGAGACACTGAAACACCTACTTTTAAAATAGCCGTATTGGTACTTCTTACGCAACACTGCCAGGCATTAAAATCTTTTGTTTATCTTTTGTAGTCGCATTTAGCAGCAGATTAGGCGAGCGAATGATCATCGTCAGATGAAAGCATGAAAGACAAATCAATAAGCTTTGTGGCATCTAATCAATTCTCAAGAGACGATAGTTGCTCTGACCCGTCCTTTAGCGAACTCTGTCTTGGAGCGTCGGGAAAAGAGCACTTTGCCACCAAAGTCGTTTGCGGTGACAAACAGATCAAACAGTAAAGGCAAAAAGGCTGTTTTTCGCCGGAATGAGAGCTCGTGGAGAGTGGTAAACCTGAAGCTGTTCGCAAAGTATTGATAATATTGTTACGCCCACAAAAGGCGTTACTTTGAAGCCGGGTAGAGTTAGAAGCGATGGCCTTGGTCAACTGAGCGCCTGTCGAGATTCAGCCAGCCAGCCACACGTCGTCGTCCTCGTTCACTACCCTCCGGTGCCCCCGCATACTCTTTTTTGAGGCGTGAACCCACTATGCACCTAAGCGCGTCACATTCGTGAACCCACTATGCACCTAAGAGCGTCACATTTCCCTCCGCGCAGACGAAGCCCGCCGGGCAAGTCAAACAGGCTGTCGAGAAATAAAGGGCTTTAAACGGGCGACATGCGAAAGTTCAGTCTTTGCTGACCGTCGGCCATTTGATGTGAGACGTGCTATGCGGTAGGTTAATTCGCTGATGCGCTCCGTAATAACATAGGGTCCAACATAGTGGGCCAGCAGTTTTTCACATAGTCCACGCTTCCTGGTTGGTTTCCAGAGCAACACTAAATCACCGGGGTCATATATCACGTGTCGGCGTCGGCGGTCGCAGCGTGCCTTCGAGCGGTCTTGTGAAACAAGAGTGCGTAACGAAGCAAGTCGTCGGGCTTCTTCAGCAAGACAGACTGTCTCTGATATACAAAGATTATCGTGGCTGGAAAACGGGAAGATAGTGTCTAGTGTATAACGAGGCGGACGAGCGTAGAGAAGAAAGAAGGGACTGTAGCCCGTAACTTCATGCTTTGAGGTGTTAAATGCGTACGTAATGAAAGGTAGCACGCTGTCCCAGTTCTTATGATCTGACTCGACATACATGGACAGCATGTTAGTAAGAGTTCTGTTCGTGCGTTCCGTAAGGCCATTTGTTTGGGGATGATACGGGGTGGAATGTCGAAACCTTGAAGCACATAGACGAAGCATCTCTTCGACCACGTCTGCAGTGAACTGCCGCCCACGATCGCTGATGATGACTCTGGGAGGTCCATGTCGGAGAATGACAAAGCGCAGCAGAAAAATACACACTTCGGTTGCAGTAGCCGATGGTATTGCAGCTGTCTCACAGTAGCGTGTCAAGTGATCGGCACACACGATAATCCAGCGATTCCCATCGGATGAACGCGGGAAAGGACCGAGGAGGTCGATGCCAACTTGCTCAAAGGGAGAGCTGGGGGGTGGCACTGGATGGAGTTGACCAGGAGGAGCACTCGTCGGACGCTTATAACGTTGACACTCGCTGCAGCTGGACACATACTGGGCGGTCGTCTGGCGCATTTTAGGCCAGTAGAACCTTTCTTGGAGGCGGTAGAGAGTTCGCGCAGAACCCAAATGTCCAGATGTTGGATCGTCATGCATAGCGCGCAAGACGGAGACACGGAGACTCTCCGGGACCACCAGAAGATATCGTGGGCCTGTAGTAGAATAGTTCTTTTTGTAAAGAACCCCATCACGAACACAGAAACGAGTGGATGGTGCTGATTGCCTTGCAGTAATGAGCAGTGGTTCTAAAGTTCTGTCTTTTTGTTGCTCGACCTTGAAGGTATTTATATCAGGAAATCCCGGCTCCAGTGATGCGATATAGCAGTCGAAGTTGTCCGCGTCGCAGTCCGTCGTTGGAAGCGGCATGCGCGAGAGGCAGTCAGCGTCGGCGTGTCGGCGGCCGCTTTTATAAGAAACCGTAAAGTTATATTCTTGTAAACGGAGTGTCCAACGCGCAAGCCGGCCCGACGGATCACGGAGATTAACCAGCCAGCAGAGAGAATGATGGTCTGTCACCACAGTGAAGGGGCGCCCGTACAGGTACGACCGGAAGCGCTGTACTGCGAAAATAACTGCAAGACATTCTTGCTCTGTAACGGTGTAGTTACGCTCGGACTTACTTAAAGAACGACTCGCATAGGCGACGACGTGTTCTTTGGTGTCGACGCGTTGAATAAGGACGGCGCCGATGCCAATACCGCTAGCGTCCGTATGAACTTCTGTGGGAGCCGCATGGTCGAAGTGTCGGAGAATGGGATGAGACGTCAGACGAGACTTTAGCTCACGAAAACTAGCTTCACATTCAGGAGTCCATTCAAAGGGAACGCCCTTCTGGAGGAGGCATGTCAGCGGATACGCGATGTTGGCAAATCCACGAATAAACCGGCGGAAGTACGAGCAAAGCCCTAGGAAACTGCGTAGCTCTTTTACATGGCGAGGTTGCTTGAAGGCTTCCACCGTAGCAGTCTTCGCTGGATCAGGTCGTATACCGTCCTTATCCACTAGGTGTCCCAGAACGAGTGTTTGGCGCTCTCCAAAATGACACTTCTTCGAGTTGAGCACCAAACCCGCTTTGTCCAAGCAGTCTAGCACAAGATCGAGACGTGCGTTGTGCTCACTGAACGTGCGCCCGAAAATCACTACATCATCTAGATAGCACATGCATACTTCCCACTTCAAACCACGCAGGATGTTGTCCATGAAGCGCTCGAAAGTTGCAGGCGCATTACAGAGCCCGAACGGCATCACATTAAATTCAAAAAGTCCATCTGGTGTTACAAATGCCGTTTTCTCCCTGTCTGCCTCGTGCATAGGAATCTGCCAGTACCCCGACCTCAAGTCAACAGACGAAAAGTAAGACGCTGATGAGAGGCAGTCGATAGCATCATCAATACGCGGAAGAGGATATACGTCCTTTTTAGTGATGGTGTTGAGGCGGCGGTAGTCAACACAAAATCGCCATGTACCATCTTTCTTTCTAACCAGGATCACTGGCGCTGCCCACGGACTACAGGATTCTTGGATTACATTCTTATTTAGCATTTCGTGGACTTGGTCATTGATCACCTTGCGTTCCGATGGTGAGACTCTGTATGGTTTCTGCCGCAGCGGTTGGGCAGATCCCGTATCGATGCGATGGTGTATACGAGAAGGAGGAAACAATGGTGGTCCCTCTTGCTGGGAGAAGTCAAACAGTCGGGCATGTTTTAGCAGAATATTCGCCACTTCGTGACGCTGCTTAGTGCTGAGCGACTTGTTTACCATAGTCAGAAATGAGGAGTGCGCCGCAGGGCAGACATTAGCGGAATGGTGCTCATCCGCAGAATCAAGGGCCTCTGTAAGGATGGCGAGCGATAGCACGTGATCTTCATGGTAGGCGGCAAGTTTCAGACCCTGTGGTAGTATTGCAGGTTCACTCGAACAGTTTACGGCCCATAAGTTGGTGCATCCCTGAACAACTGAGAGCGTGCAATACGGTATCAGTACATTCCTCTTGATGCAACTCAGGTGGACGGGCTCCACGGTAGCGTCAAACGTTCCGTCGGTGGTGGGGAAACAGGCGACTGAAACACACGTTGCGGATAACGGAGGCACAACTGTATCACGGGATACACAAAGCACACTTTCACGATACGGTGGGGCTTCCATAAACGCCGCAGCAAAGCTCGTACCTACACTGATTTCACCCGTTTTGCAGTCGACGGTGGCACCACACAGTTTCAAAAAATCAAGACCCAGGATTACGTCATGCGTAGAATGAGGTAGAACAGCGAACTCCGCGTTAAATATTTGACCACCCAAGGTAACGTCTACATTACACACGCCCACAGGATACAACAACTCCCCACTCACTCCGCGAAACGTATCGGCACGGTCCCAGCGAAACATCACCTTTCGTCCTAGGAGGCTTTTAAACGCAAGACTCATCACTGAAACGGTTGCTCCCGTGTCCACTAAGGCCATGGATGAAACCCCGTCAATTAATACAAACACCTTATTCTTAAACATACAAATGGTTGGAGGTATCTCTGTCGATATCGAAGATTGTCCAGCGACCTCACCTCCAACGGCCGCGCTGGCTAGTTTTCCGGAGGTGGCGACGGGTATCGACGCCGAGGAGAGGGCGACCGGCTTACACGAGGAGCGGGTGGTGGTGTCAAGCTGCGATCGGATGCTGGAGAACGGTTCCGTAGCGTCTCCGGGTGCTGGTGAGGCAAGCTCCCTAAATATGTGTGCGAGGGCGAATATGTTTCGCCCAGAGGAGCGCGGTACCGCCTAGACATCGTCGATCGGTCGAACCTCGGTGGTTGGCGGCGATTGCAGTACCTGGCAATGTGACCCAAGTCGCCACAGCTATAGCACACAGGTAAACGACGATCGATGAACTGCCCTTCGAAGCGCTCAGCCGTGGGGGGTCGTGTAGCAGAGCGGAGCGGCTGAGCCTGCTGCACAGGAGGAACGGTCGGTCTGCGTGCAAACCTGCTGGGGCGAGGGTGTTCTGCTGGTCGGTGTTCGGGCGTAAATGTGTCCTCACGTGGCCATGGAGCACCTCTGTGGTTGACGTCTGTGACACATACCGCCGGTTGCCAGGAAGCGCAGGGTGCGGCAGGCGCCATGTGTTGCGGGTAATAAGCGTCAGGTTGTCGTATGACGTCGCGCGCAAGTTCCTGGTGCCGCAGCAGTTCTTCACGCACGATCTGCCGTATAGTAGACGAAAGATCGGCAGACGGGCTCTCATCGACGCTGGCAATGGTTGTCACATTCGCCAGGCGTCCAAACTTTGGCACAAT
The DNA here is from genome assembly GCF_023375885.2 of Dermacentor andersoni. Classification (NCBI taxonomy): domain Eukaryota; kingdom Metazoa; phylum Arthropoda; class Arachnida; order Ixodida; family Ixodidae; genus Dermacentor; species Dermacentor andersoni. The sequence continues at coordinate 124,280,285 of NC_092816.1, read as the reverse complement.
GCGACGTGTTTTCAACGTCTCAAACGTACGGCAATGACGCACGACATCTGATACGGAATCAACGTGTTCCCGACTTATGAGGAAATTGTATACATCTTCTGCAATTCCTTTGAGGAGATGTCCGACTCTGTCTTCCTCGGACATCTGCGGATTTACGATTTTGCACAGCTTGAGGATTTCCTCTATGTAAATAGTGCATGTTTCTCCAGGAGCTTGAGCTCTTTGGGCAAGTGTCCTCTCGGCGCGTTTCTGTTTGGCGTGGGTGTCGCCAAAACACTTCTTAATTTCCTCGACAAAGTGCTCCCACGTTGTTAGGGAGTCTTCGTGGTTTTCATACCACATCAGCGCTGTCTCACTCAGAAAGAGTGCAACATATTCAAGCTGAGTGACAGAATCCCAACGGTTGTAGCGGCTCACCCTTGCGTAGTGCATCAGCCACTCGTCGACGTCTTCGCCCGCTTTTCCCGCGAACGAGCGTGGTTCCATGTAGTGCCGCAAAGGTCCAACTGGCGCTGACCTTTGAGAAGGTGAAACTACTGCTGGCATTTGTCCACCTCCGTCCTGAGCCATAGGGAAGGTCGTTGGCAAGAGACCGGCAAGACGACGGCTCCGGCGAAGTTCTAGGTGTTGCGACTCCGTGGTACGTTCTGTCGTACCCCGCACCTCCACCACTCTGTTACGCCCACAAAAGGCGTTACTTTGAAGCCGGGTAGAGTTAGAAGCGATGGCCTTGGTCAACTGAGCGCCTGTCGAGATTCAGCCAGCCAGCCACACGTCGTCGTCCTCGTTCACTACCCTCCGGTGCCCCCGCATACTCTTTTTTGAGGCGTGAACCCACTATGCACCTAAGCGCGTCACATTCGTGAACCCACTATGCACCTAAGAGCGTCACAATATAGCTCAAGAGTCGCCTACCTGGTTAAATCAAGTAATATATCTTTAAATAATAAGGCATATAAAATTTGCTGCGGCCAACAAACCCGACAAGATTAACAAGATTTGCAGATTAGTTAGACAAGTGTCTTATCAGTCTGCGAGTTGTCTGTTTTTTCATAGTTCGCGAACAAGCAAGAAGAGAACAATATTAAGGGCGTCATAGTGGGAGCACAAGCGACAAATAATTTAACAAATATAAACATACTTATAATATTTGGCTTTCGCTTTGTTTATAAACTGAACTTGGCCCCCTTGAGGGAATAAAGGCGTATAAAAAAGGCGTATAAATGCGTATAAATGCACATAAATGCATATAAAATTATGATAATTTGCGTGCGATCACTGCAAATCACAGCTGTGGGGGCATCTACGTAACACACTTTTGTGTTTTCGAACTTTCCATCTGATTTCCAGACCTAAATAAAACAGAGCACAATATTAACCGTGCGGTTCACCGGGAAAGATTGGCAAGGTCCGTCGCGCTCTACACCACGCGGCGGAGTCGTGAAAAGCGGCAGCTTGGCAGCTGAGGCGTAAACCACGCTGCTGTTATGGGCGCGACCTCTCTAGAGCCAGGAATGCTGTACTGGACAATGGCAAATTCCGCCACATTGCTAAATTCGTCATCTTGTCGGTTCTGATATACGCACAGAGTGATGCTATGGCGTCTCTGACAGTCTCGAAATGTCGTCGCTACAGGATTTGACGATATGATGGAACTTGAGTATGTCCAGAATAGCACTCCAGGTGCAATTATTGCCGTCGGTGCGGAGCTCCGCCACATCCTACCCGCTCGCTCTTAGGTAGCAGTGCCACCGCGGACCGGTAGAGGCGGCTGCTGGACGCCGGGAGAAGATGGTAGACCTCCGCGACACAGCGCAACTCCGGAGATTTTGTGCTAAGCTGGAACGGCATCACAGAGTCCCAGAAATGGTGCCGTTGGTTGCGCAGACTTGCCGAGCCGGTCCAAGCGACGTACTCGACAAGACGCCAGCCCAGGTAGTTGGCCAGCACCACAGACCTGAGTTTAAAAAGGGAATGAAAGCATTGCGTTATCCTTGTATTACCTTACGTAGCTATAGAGTGTGGAACGTGAAAACGCAATTGTCAAGTGAGTTCGCCGCTCCGAAGGCACGTCTTGGAGAGAAATGTGCGAGGCGTAATCTTTTCGACACTACACGGCTTTTACCGTGTGCACAAAGGATGATGCAGGGGCTTCCACGGCATTCAATAAGAATTTCAAAGACGTATTTACACAAGATGACGGCCGTCTCCCGCCTTTTGAAATGTCAGTACCTCCTATTCCTGATCTGGTAATAAGTGAACGTGGCATCTTAAATCTGCTGCTGACTCTTGACGTAAAAAAATCTCCTGGACCAGACAATATCCCAAGTGCTTTCTTGAAAAGTTATGCTGAGTGGTGTGCAAAACACATAACATGTTCTGTACACCAGATCTTTAAATGAAGTTGCACTACTTGACGATTGGCGGGAAACCAGAATCAAGCATTTGCATAAATCTGGTGACAAAACACTAATTCAGAATTACCGCCCAATTTCGCTAACCTCAACAGCTTCTAAAATCTTAGAGCATATTATTCACAAACATATAACTGCTTTTATTGAGGAACATAAGCTACCTAACTGTATGCAGCATGGCTTTAGGCGAAGATTTTCAACTAATACCCTACTTGTCGAAATCCTTCATGACTTTGCAGCCATAAACGAGGGTAAACAAACAGACGTAATTTTCACGGATTTCCGTAAGGCGTTCGATAAAGTGTCGCATAACAAATATCTGTATAAACTAAGCTACATTCTGCAAAATAACAAACTACTCGCCTGGATAAGGGGTTATTTGAGTATCCGACGTAAGTTTGTAACACTAAATGCGGCCAGTTCAGATGAAGTGCCCGTTGATTCTGGCATCCCCCAAGGATCAGTTCTTGGTCCGCTTCTGTTTAGACTTTTTATAAATGACATTGTGGATCAAATTTCTGTGTGTATTAGGCTGTACGCTGATGACTGCATCCTGTACGAAATGTTTCTTCTGTTGACGGTCAATTTAGATTGAATGATGCCTTTAAAAACATAGTAACATGGTGCAATGAATAGCAAATGGAAATTAACTTTGACAGGACTGTCTTTATGAGCATATTGTTCAAAAATAGCCCTTTATTGTACAACTACAACGCTAAAAACATTATGCTTTCTGAGATAAACGAATATAAATACCTTGGCCTCTGGATTACTAACACTCTCTCGTGGAACAAACATGTTGAAATTATCACAGCGAAATGCCTCCGAAAGCTATTCTTCCTAAGACGCTCTCTAAAATTTCCTACACCTCCTGTGCGTTTTATTGCTTACAATGCCATCCTTCGACCAATGTTAGAATACGCGATTGTCATATGGGATCCCTTTACTAAAAGAAACATTACTAAACAAGAAAAAGTTCAAAAAAGGGCAGTACGATTTATATAGAATTCGTATGGCCGCACTTCAGTTACAGAGCTCCTCAAGGGAAATGGATGGCCATCTGTGACACAAAGGAACCGAACAGGCCGTTTAAAATTTTAATTTCAGCTCATAAAAGGGCACTACAACATTGATACATCGAGCTTTATCACTTTTTCTACTGGTTATGCTACACATCATCGACACTCACAGACAATAATACCGTTAACTACTAAAAGGAATTCCTTCAAATTTTCCTTTCTTTAGTGCTATTGCTGCATAGAATAATCTTACTGATAACGTTGTAACCCAATGCTCACTGCCATTATTTGAGTCGCATCCATATTTATGTAGCGAGTCATTTACGGTGTTAAGTCAGTTACTGCTTGCCTTTGCACGCTGCGAGTGACCTATGTTATGTACCACTGTATTCTGTACTTAGAATTTTCAATTCAACTTTGTATGCACCCTGCTAAGGTCCTGGTAACAGGACCGCAGTATCAATAAATAGGAAAAAAGTCGCAACTCTGCACAGATACAAAAGAAAATATCGCTGCTTTATAACCAATAAATCTGTTAGGGTATCTGAAATGGAGAAGTGTGATATATCAGTTTACAGCTTACGTAACATTTCTATAATGTTTAAGAGAGTTTCGCAATATATCCACATACAAATACACGTTATATTTTCGAGCGGCTGTGTTATTCTTTGTTGCTGTCTTACAAACTTGTAAACTTACTTTTGTATATTTTTAAAATAACGACATTTTTAGGAATATTCCTAAAAACTTTGATGGCATAACTGAATAATGCACCTTCGACCTTTCAGTAAATTTAAACTTCTTTAAATGCAGCAAACATCAAAACTGGTGAAGTGCTTGCCGAGAAAACTGATTACTCCCTTCCCATATATTTAGATAGGAGCTAGTGAGTAAAATATTCTTCATAAGGAGGTAACGCTAATATCAAGGCAAACCGTGGCTTCATCAATAACAAAACATCATACAGGGGGAATAAATGACTCTGGAGTACCGAAACACACCAAGGTGTCGTCTAACTGCATTGCCCCATCGATCGTGCCGAAGAAAGAAATTTATGTCACCGTGTGAGCAAAAAACGTCACGGAAGACCACAGCGCCGAAAGCAGACTCACCCTTACCTACCGTGCGGAAGGCAGATTAATCAAGCGTTTCTAGCGTCGGCGAGTCTATACCCTGAACATAAGTTTTGTTTCAATTTTTTCTAACTACATGAATTGCGGTCTCTTCTGCTGCACAGGCAAAACTGCAACAGTAGCTTAGAGTGCCTGTTAAAGGCGGTACGGCTCTGCAGATTCTTAACAAAATAAACATATCTGACAATTGCTCGAGCTACGTGACAGTAAATGCCACAGAATCCCACCCGCAGTCTATGGAGTGCAGCCGATGTGTGAATGGGTTCTCTGAAACTGGTACAGCGCAACATAGAAAGGAAGAAATAAGCCGAGCCAGCTCGGCTTGTTTCTTCCTTTTTATGTTGCGCTGTACCAGTTTTAGAATGCAATACCAACTCGCCGAATCCTCAACCCTAGTGAACGGGTTCTGGGGTTTCACGCAGTAAAACGACGATTTGATTACACAGCAGATGTGTGCAACAGCGTCCATTTGCGTCATCACGCTTAATCCAGTTCTATTTAAGCTCCACGTAGTCGTCCTTAACAGATCATCAGTGAAAAGCAGAGAATATTGAGTAGATGGGCATGTTCTAAACACTACAGTAGTATATTGCCTTAACGTTATGTAAGACATAAAGCTACTGCGCTAATCTTCACTTTGTTATTTATGTCATCTGTATATTACGCTCTTGATGATGCTCATGGGCTTTATGAAGATGCGCTTTTATACAATGTTTTTTTTTATTTTGTTGTGTCTAAAAATAGCTCATTTTATTTTGCTCTTTTTTACATCGTTGTGTTACACATAAACGTGTATGGAGGTCCCCTGGCCTAGACGATTTCAGGCATACATACGGTGCCTTATTGGCAGACCAAGACATACAGCAATCGCAGCCGCTTCCTCGCTAAAAAATGTGCAACGAAGTGAGCGATAGCCAGCCGTTGCATTATCTGTCACGTGCCACTATGTGGACTTTTATATGTATGTGAAGTGTCACATAGAAGAAACCGAAAGAGCGAAGTTACATTTCTTTCACATGACTTCCGTCAACGAGATACAGTCAACGGTCAACGAGCTGAATTGGTTGAAGGCTTTGGGACGTGTGCTTCATGTTTTTTTTTTTTGTGTGTGTGTGTGGAACGCTTCCCTTACGTTACGTTTCACTTGCGTAACGTTCCGAAAGGTTACCCAAAGCGTATGCTATGCTGGACATAGGCAATGCATTCGCCGCGATGCGTTGGGCCCTCGGTAAACGTTCTGGTTTCCCGAAAATATTCATAAGCGGAACTCTAATAAATTTGCAGAAAATTTGCGGTATGATTTCACTCCAAAGCGGACGGGCTCATCGGACATAATAAAACAGGAATGCGATTGTACAGTCTCACACACCTGCAAGGCTGCTTTTTCTCTCCCACCGATTGGGGACTGCGCAAGAAAAACTAAGTGCATAATTAAGAGCCAGTATATAATGTATTGCGCGTTCATACCTTTTCAACAGCAGGTCATTGAGGAACGCCAGGTAGTAGCGGCTAAAGATCACCACGGGGACCAGCTCTAGGGTCGACTGTCCTAAGCTTTCGAACACGCCACGAAGTATGCCACTCCACTGCGCCTGCATGAAGGAGATGTCCGCTCATATCAGTTAAGTGGAAGCGGCTTGGGACCCAGCATGAGCCATCGTACGAAGGAACTATGCACGTTTTGGCTGGAACGACGCTTACAAACGAGGACATGCATGAGTGTTAAGAATCATTTGCACCGACATCCGTTGTTGACAACTAGGTCACGAACTTCGCAGAGGCGGAGGTCATGGAGTTGATCGAGGTCGTGGACTGTTGATCGAAAGCCAACGTACACAGAGTGTTCCAGCTATCATGGATCGCGTAAAAGCACAGAAAAATAAAATTAAAAAGCAGGCAATTCAACGCGAAGATAACCAACTGCACATTGTTCAGAGTCGAGTAGTGCAGCCGCCGGTAATGCTTTTATTGATTCCATTGAATTTGTTAAGTAATTCGAATTAGGTAAACTTTATTCACAGATCTGAATGACGTGCGGACAATGGAGTATTTGCTAAAATAAACATAAAGCTCGCATGTTTTCAACTACGTACTTTTTGCCCGGTTATTTTTGTCAGACTCAATTCCTGTAATTTCTTCGTTCCTTCAAGTTCTACAGAATTAGCTTATTCCAATAAAGTACTGAATTGAATAACAACAAAAATAAAACACTGGCGGCTACTGTACTGGACTACGAACAATATTCACTGGTTATTTTTTCGTAGAATGGTCAGTCTTTTCCAAAACGCGATTATTGATAGCTGGGTCAGCCTGTACATATGCTTACACCTTTAAATATGCGTTAACTCAGATTTGGCGCAGTAGAGCGGCATGCCTAATTTCCTAGAAGTTATCATTACATCTAATAAAGCCTAGCGCCTACACCAATTGATAAGAGGTTTATTTTATTGGTAGTGCGTTCCTTCAAGGACACGACGAGTACGAACGGCGAGGTAGCGTGAGGCACCATCTCGAAAGACACCAGCTACCGGCAGCGCGAGCAGAGCCAGCCAAGCTTTCCATTTAACCTGGACGGAGGCACGTCTTCTTCTTCCCACTGGCATAGGGTACCTACTCCGATGAAAGAAATTTCGCTAATAGGACCTTTCATCATTTCAGTACGCCATTCTGAAAGTTCTCATCGCAGTCCCGTCTTCGCTTCTCGTGGCCAGGTTATTTAAAAAGGCGATTGCCCCATACAGATAGTCTTCTGGTGGCCTTAGGATGAAGCCGCCGCAGGGGGAAGAACTGTGTTTTATGTTCAATGAAAAGAAATAGAGTTTGATTGCCTTCTGGTATGCGAGTTGTTTCGCGCGCAGGCACTGCGCAAGACTTAAGTAGGCCGACAACCTCTAACGTTGTCCAGAAAGTGTGAACACGCGTTACCACGTCCTCGCTGTCTTGCAGGAGACCCAGTTGTGCCTCCACGCGATCCACGGAGGTCAAACGCCGGGGAATGTGGGCGGCCAGGGCCTGCTCGAAGACGTAGAGCTGCGTGGCGAGCTCGGACAGAGGAACACTCGAGAAGGTGTCCGGCAGCAGCTCGTGGAAGACTGCCAGTGCGTATTTCTCGTACGCCTTCTGGTGATACTCCTTGACCTCCTCGATGCCCTCGTGTGGACCAACGGCCAGCATCCAAGACGCTGGGCTGAGCAACAGATCCGGCGCCTCCAGCTGCGTTGTAGCAGAAAGTCATTATGCGAGGCACCCCAGACAAGAGTTGACAATGCGCTCAGCCTAATCTCCTGTTAAATATTGGGATCAGCCAATGTTATATTTGCGAGATTTGAGCTCGAAGTGAAGTGCACATGCGTTTTCGCAACAAGCAACTATAGATTTCGGTTTCGCAGAACTCCCTTACATCGCTTGCAATACTGAAAATTATACGTGTATTCTATCGTGTAAGAAGGATAGGAAAAGTGCAGATGGAAACAGAGTGATACAAAAGCACAGTGGTAGAAAGTAGGCCTTTTTAGCAAAGTGTGCCCCAAGGAGTATCCCTGGTCGTGTTCGTGTATGATCGGCGAAATTTCACTCTTCTGGGACCGCATTCGAAAATATGCTTGCTGCATATGGCAGGAAGCATACCAGCACTCCCCTCTCAAAACTCAATGCACATAATGAGTCAATGCACATAAGAGCAGTGCAAGAAGCTGATCATCATCTCTAAGTGCTGCGTATCTGAAGAAAGTGACCAGTTTTCACCGACTGTGCACAAACAGCTTTGCTTTTTGTAGACGCTGTACAAGAATGGCGTCGAGCGCGCTATATTTTGTACCGCAAACTGCTCAACTAGCTCGCGTATTCAGAAATGCGCCTTAAAGAGCCCCGAAACACCTTTGTAACTTTCAGAAAATTACATCACTAATAAATTACCTCTCCTCTCGAATCGGTTGCCTCAAAATTGTTTTAAATCCTAGAAGCACTAGCGAAGTCAGACAGACTTATCCTACGCGGCGTTCTTTCTCACTTCATTTCCACTAACGTACTGGAAACTACGACGTCTGTTAGAAAAGTATCCGACCTTACTTTTTTTTTTCGAACATCTGATAGATATGAACCAAGCGCGCATGCAGCAGCCGACCTTGAACATTCGTGCGCATGCGCGAATTTTTCGCCGCCTGCCTATAGCGTCAGTCCCTCGGACGCAGAGTTTGAGTGAGGAAGTGCGCAATGCTTTCGTCGGTTTTTTATCGCAAGGAAAATGGCAGAGCGACTGGAGCAGCGCTACTGCATCAAAGTTTGCCAGAAACTGGGCGACAGCCAAGTGGAAAACATTCGGAAGATTCAGACGGCTTTCGGTGACGATGTAATGAGCAGCACACGGATTAACGAGTGGTACAACCGGGTTAAAGACGGCCGTACATCGGTGGAGAGCGAGCCACGCTCCGGTCGGCCATCAACATGCCGAAATGACCAGGTCATTGCCGAAGTGAACGCTGTGGGGATGCGGTACCATTGTGTGACTATCTGAGAAATCGCGGAAGAGATGGGCATCAGCACTTTATCTGCACATTCCATTATGACCGAAGATTTGGCCATGAAGAGAGTTGCGGCGAAGCTCCTGCCGAAGCTGCTGACGGTGGAGCAAAAGCAACTTCGTGTTGAAGTCTCGCAAGACATGCTGGATTCCACAAACAGTGACCCCGACATCATGAACACCATAATCACTGGTGACGAGTCTTGGCTGTACGGGTACGACCCGGAAACCAAATCCCAGTCGTCACAGTGGAAGAATTCCACGTCAACAAGACCAAAGAAGGCCCGCCAAGTGCGCAGCAATGTCAAAGTGATGCTGACTACTTTCTTTCACTCCCGCGGTGTGGTAGATCACGAGTACGCACCACAGGGTCAGAACATCACCGAAGAGTATTACAAGCATGTCCTCCGTCGCTTACGTGATGCTGTACGGCGCAACAGACCAGAGTTGGGGTCAACAGGAAATTGGCGCATCCATCACGACAATGCTCCTGCACATTCCCCGCACTTGATTCATAGTTTTTTGGCGAAAAACCAGACTCCTGTAGTTCAACAGACTCTTTACTCTCCTGATATGTCCCCCTGCGACGTCTGGCTGTTTCCCAAAATAAAGAGGTCATTGAAAGGAGCGAGATTTCAGACAAGCGGTGAGGTTATGGCTGGAACGACAGCTGAGCTAAGCTCCATTCTGAAAGAGGCCTTCTCGGGATGCGTACAACAATGGCAGCTCCGCTGGGCGAAGTGTTTGAAGTCCCAAGGAGACTACATTGAGGGCGGTTAGGTTTCCAACGCTCCAGTTATGCCGTTTTTTTTATTCAGCCAAAGGTTGCATACTTTTCTAACAGACATCGTACACATGCAAGACAGCAATGGGACGCAAGGGAGGAATGCACCGCTGACGCCGCCCAAAGGTTCAACGTGAGACGCCTCGTGGCAACCGTGGCATCTCGGAGGTCACGTGCAGCAGTCGCGGCAGCGCGCAACCATGTTTAGGCTAGCAGTGCAGAGATGAAATTAAATTTCTGTCTTTTTGAGGTCACAGACTTATGTAATCTTCGTTCATGAACTCAAATGAGCAGTCATTGTATCACTGAGAATGTTCTCGCAATCACTAAATCAGCAGTAAGCTATCGTGGGACCAGCTGCTACCGATGATATTGCGGAAACGAGAGCAAGGGATTTTTTGCTGCTTTTGAGAGGAGATTATATATTACTTGCTGCATGCAATGCAATAATATTTGGCTCGCATGTTCACTGGACTCACGTCAACAGATAGGCAACGTTCTCTTACTTTGTTCAAAAAGTATTTCAAGGACCCTTTACTCGGTGAAGACAGCCTCAAGATTACACTTCAGGTAAACCTGCCCAAGGGGCCCACAGGCCGTCTTTGATCGCATTAACGTTAGGCGCTATCTTGAGCCGAACATGATTAAACCAGACATGGGCTTCTTCAACTTAAGGCATTAGTATTATGGCGTGCACTGTATTAGTGCACGCCATGTCCACAGCTGTACTAGATAAGAACGGCGGCAGCCATCTACTACTCCGCACCTTTAAAACAACTACATCCACGTGCCCCTGCCTTTGGCAGCCACACAAGCGAAATGTGAGAAGTACTGATTAAAATAAGGTATTGGTTGCTTCCTCCAGACAACATATAAAACTCCGCACACTTTTGCTGTCTTATGCTAGATTGTTAAACGGCAGTCAGCACTATATATACAACAGCTTGCAAAGGCCTGCGACTGACAGAAATGGTCCGTGTGCGCGAGCTCCCGACTGGCTCCCTGATGGAAAGCGTCACGACGAAAGGTGCAGCGAAGTCTCGCAGTTGCACCATGAGCGCGATGGCCACGTCAACAGACTCGTTCTCCCGAAGCGGCCACGAGGACAAGCCGACGGAGGCCAAGAGCCGTCGCATGCCGGCCTGCACAGAAAGGTGATGTCCTGCAAGAAGCAAGCGCCGCTGAGGTTCATTTGCAAAGTTATGAGCAGTAATCAGATTTGTCGTTTCAGCGATTGCATCTTTAGGCTGAGAGGTTGTTCTAATTTGTTTCGCTTTTTCGCGACAAATATTTCTCCTCAGCTACAAGCGACTTTCTTTAGCGACATGGCCGAACAATTATGCGACACATTAGCGACATAATTTGAAAGAGTTGCTTTGGAAACGATTCGCTAGAAAGCAGTTATTAAATATCTAAAAGTATGCGGCCTCAATTGCTGCAAGGTTCGGCAGATAATTATGTTGGCGTGTTGAGAACATGCTGAAGCGTATGGTACAGAAATTTGTTCTTTTCCTATCGTCGAATAATGAAAAAATTGCAGGCACAAGCTGGTTGAACTCTATTTCTGACGGAAAAAATGGCTTTATCCGTGGTCATTTGAACCCTCCTGGATTTTTTACATGACAATCTGAAGGCAAACACAGTTCAGTTGTCATAATTTGTTGTTTTGTAAACATAATAGTAAATTTGTAGCCCTCAGCACCTTCGTGGCAAATTCGCCGTTTATTCCTCGCCTGCAAGGATGCTAGATGAACGTAAAATGTTTTGGTGAATGCATTATACGTCGTATTCGCCCGCATACCATAGTGTTTCAAACCATCTACTTTATTTGTAATGCGCTTTAAACCTAGAGCGATAATTTTAGCTACATTGCAGGAAATTTAGGGAAAACTTAACGACTTGTTTGTCTCTATTTAGCAACAAGTGCCTCATTTTAGCGACAAGTGTCTCATTTTAGCGACAAGTGTCTCATTTTAGTGACAAGTGGCTGATTTTAGCGAGAGGTTGCAACACTTGTACTGCTGCTGCTGCAATCGCACAACTATACATCCCCTTTTCTGGCTAAGATTTATGTCTAAAATCACCACCCAAGCACTCCGTGCCGATGGTTAACAAGAGAGGAGCCGCCCCGTTGTTTATCACTGTTTTAATCACGACGGTTCATTAAACGACGGCTTCGTAGTCTGCCGGTTGCATGATACGCAGTCTTTGCTTGCCCTCAGCTGCACAAGCCTGTTCTAGTGCCCGCGCTGCAGCATAGGCATGGCGTAGACGAGGTGTTTCCCGGTTCTGTTCGTGGCGTTGTTGATCGAAAGCTGCCTGCTCCTTAGGAGTACGTATGACGCGGGGCCTACGCAGTTCGAAGCCGGAGAGATAGTGTTGCGCGTCACTAGAGCAGCGATGTCACTACTGGCGCAGCCAATCGCGCGCCTCTCCAATTTTTTTTTCGCTTATGTGTATGTGGTTGCGCCGGAGGACTTTTCGGCGTGCAGGTGACAGACAGACGAAAAGATGGGCTAGGCATATACAGCTTCACTGTAATTAAGTCTTTTTCAATTTTAGCTCTAAGAGAAGAGCAGAAAGTATAGATAATATGGATATTTCACGTAGAATATGTGTAAACTGTGTGCCCGAATGAAAATTTCTTCTAAAGAGCAAATTAGAGAGAGAGACAGATTTTATTTGCAGGAAGGATGAAAAGTCGGCCTGAGCAATAGCTTGTACTGGTCTGTTATGCTGCTCTTGGGAAAGGCGAAGGCGAACGGAAAGAATGATTAGGAACGATGAAAAGGAAGTGCTTATATGCTACTCCAACACGTTCCAAGAAAAGTTAGAGACAGGCGACACATTGACTCCGTGCAGAAACCGTGGGTGTATAATGTGCATTAATTTCACCCTTTTGCGCACGTCTACAGGTTTGTTTTCTTTTTTTTTTTGCATCCTGACCTCTTCGCTTGGTGACTGCCATTTGCCGCTCTAAAATCGCAGGTGCTCTGACGCTGTGTGACTCCCACTGTTAGAACACAAATCACGTTGCCTCAGAACGCGAAGTACGAAAATGGCTCTTCAATAGCACGTGGGAGGAATGTTAAACACATCTACATTACTACATCGAATATTGCGCTATTCTTCTACAGAATAATGTCCTTGCATATAGCGTGTATGAGACATTGAGTGCGCAGCACAGTGGTTGAATTTGCAAGGGGGCCTGCGAGACCTCTTATGCATGGCGCCTGGAAAAGCGGTCTCATAAAACTAGGACCAGAGACCCGTAAGCATCACTACATATTGAATTAATATATCTCGCGCCACAAAAAAATATCCGGACGTTCGGCGCTATTGTTACCAGAAAGCACAGACTTGAGAGATGCCACAGATTAGACAGAATTTTTTTTTTATATCGTCTTGGTGGTCTTTGAAGCTCCTCTGTTCTTGATGTTCTCTGTTCTAGATACTATGAATTTCCGCTCAAGCTCTTCTTTCTGAAATTCTATATCTACGCGCGCTTCTGTTCATGTTGGCATGGACGCAAAGAAAACCGTCTTTACAGCACGTGTAGATTTGCACATGGATAAATGCACACGTTATACACATGGACACATGGACTTGCACACGTTATAAATGAAGGCGAAAATGCGAAATAAAAGAATACTGTTGGTCCAATTTACTGAAGAACACACACACATATATATACATTTCTGCTGACTCTAGCGGCAAGACAGCAGGATGGAGCTTTTGCCTGCTACATAAAGCTCCGTGGCCCCCTAACGCTGCCTGCGCTGAGGGCATACAGTACGATCACACACGTGCTGTGAGGCAAAGCAGTGGCACAGCTGGATGCGTAGCGTTATGCCTGTGTGAATATCCACAATTCACACCTAACTTAAAGATGAAATTCCTTTCAGATATTTTAATTATATGATACGCGTATGCGTATTTCAGCGCGGAGTATATTGACTCATGTCGTTATTTATCCTTTCTTTCGGGGACTGCCCCTTACGTGCTAACAAAATGAAGTTTTCGCTCCGCGCAAGACGCGCCTCCATGATCTTGAAATTAATCGAATGTTATTGTTCATTATATCTGTTCTATGCTTACCCTGAAGTGCGTCATGAGGCTGTAGACGCGACACTAATTGTGTAGTCATCTCTGTAAGGCGCACGGACACCAGCGAATACGTTGGTACGTTCGACAAGTCGTGTATAAAAGCGATAGGCTTTTCCAGGTGAACATTACTGCTGCGCCAGCTGCTTCGGCGTCGGCAGCTTGCGACGTGAGGAATGTCGTCACTATAACTTTTCATACGTAAAAGAATATGCCTAGCAACTGATTTCATTGTTGTTGTGGCCCCGCTATCAGTACGCAACGCATAGTTAGGACTCCCGAGAACCAGCGTGATACGAGGGGCACCAAAGGGAATAGAGACGGCAATACGACAAGCGGCGGCGTGCTGCGAAAATCTTCTTTACTCCCATTACTACCATTACTTTAAGTTAACATTACTACCACTACTCTAAAGCAATAAAGCATTGCGTATCTCCTTCAACAGTTGTAGTGATGGTTTTCAACAGCTTCGCTAGACACACACTTTCACAGGGCCGGGATGGCGTGTCAATTTTTTTATTCTGGCACTCACGCCTATAAAATTTAGCGCGCAGTAAACTCTCGTTGACAAGTTGAGTGTACAGGTGTGCGCTGTAATTCCTGCTCTGTATTTATTCATTATGACAACGGGTAAATCTGCACCCAATGCCGTGGGTTGTACCTCTGGCAAGGCAAGAGCGAAAGAGGAGAGCGGAAACGTTGCTGGCCGGATTCTCGAGCGCTTCTGGCGAACCCAGCACTTGAGCCAGTCCGAGCAGTCGCCTGGTCAGCGCCTCGGATACACTCCACGTACGGTGTTCGGATGTAATCTCGCCGTCCTGCCAAGAGCAAGCGAGCGCGTGATATAATTTTAGAGACGCCTGCGATTTGCACCGACTAACGGATGCATGGAATCCCGACACATAAAAAGCGCTTAACGCGTAAATCAGCTATAGGCATACATTGTCACGTAATTTTCATGCTATTGGTTAGCACGCCTACGGCTGCAAACTGCATATTGGACGGAGTTGTGACAAACTGAAAGTTTCACCTAATGCTCACGCTTTCAGGCGCTGAGCTTGAACATTACGTCGAACTTTCATGGACATGCCACATAGTGCAAATTGTTGCCATGTCACATTTTGGATGCGCAATTCCAACTGGCCTTGATCAACACTTTATTAGGCCTCATTGTGAATATCTGTGACCATGTGGAAAGGCAACTGAAAGGCCTGAAATGTTTAGGTGACTCGTAAGGGTACCGAGTTTTCCTTTCTTTACATATACTGCTGTCTTTATTACAAGGCATAGAAGAGGTGGGTAAAGAAAATACATTGTCATATGCATATCACGAGAGAACACCACAAAATGAGCACTACTTAGTTTATACAGAGTATGCATGGAAGGGGATAAAAAAACTCGTACTAGCAGAGAACAACAGTATCAGTCATTTAACCGCGACAAACTAAAGAATATTAATAGCAAGCTGCGCAGTGAGTCCTCTGTGTTAATACGAAATTCAATATAAAATGAAAAGGAATGAAAAAAACGCAATCCAAGTGACAAAGAAACGACACAATACTGAGTGAATTGGTGGGTCGAGTTGTCTGATCAGAATGAACGCTGAAAGTGATAGGTATGTTCTAACCAATAAAACTGTTTATAATAACCGTTTTCTCGGTACAGTACAGGATGCATATCGGAAACAAATAGTGAATTTTCATAGCATTTAACAATTTCTTTACACGAACATCATGATCAATTCACACATGTGTGGTTGCAATAGCGCGGCGTTTACCAGCACTAGCCTGTGAGCGAAACTTGTCAGTGAAACCTCTTGCCCTAATAGGGTTGTTCCTAAATATGATCCTAAATTTCTCTCGATCGATTGTACGCATATAAAACGGAACAACTATAGACGCACAAAGATTTAAACAGTTGCAATATGCTTAAAACATCGAACAATGTAAACCACCGAGACATACCCATAGTAACCGACGCTCAGTTCATAGTTTTCTAAGAAACGACATCGCTTACTCACAAGGTACGGGTACATGGTAGGTTTATAAGACGACGGGGCTTTACAGGAGCATGCCAACAAGCGCTTTGAAGAAGCTCCTCGCCACTGCAGCTGCTGAAACTAAATGATGTGAGGGAGGGCAGGGATAACACTACCAAGTGCAGGTTTATCTTGCTACATAAATTTAAAGCAAGAAACGCGGGAATGAAACTTGCTTCAAAATTTGCAAAAGTTAAACAAGTGTCAAGTATATAAGAAATAATGAGTATGCTCTAGGTATAGAGTTGGAGATACGCTATAGTCCCGTCGCTAGTCAAATTCATAAGAGCAATTCTTGCGCGAGTATTTCACTGATAACCACAAACCACATTGCATCCTGAAGCAAGAAAACGCCCAATTTGTTGAGTTCAAAGAAATTTGGTAAATAAAAGTAAACGGAACCCTAGCCATACGCAGCTTTGCTGTAAATCATGAGCCATTCCGCTCTGTGAAGATGGCTGACGAGCGAAGCTGTTTAGCACACGACACGGAGGTGACACATAATTTTGAACAAAGGTACGAACGCGTTTACTGTCTTGATGGGTGGTCAATATTTCACTAGAAGCCGCAATCACGTTCTTTGATAATGTAAAATAGATGCACGTACACCACTGAGTGGTCGGTTGGGACGGATTAGTGTGGCATCGCAAACGATTTTTCTGCAACACGGAACGCGTACACCGTTCACTTTTAGGTACAGACACATCCACACTGAAATCACCGACAACGACAACAGGGGTAGTGTCATCGCATCTAACTCACGCAAAGTGAGTAGCCACGAACCTTGCGGGACTATGAATCATTACAATTTTTGCTTGCTTGCGGAGGTATGAGCCACTGCTCACGGAGGCATGAGCAATTGACAACAGTTTTGTACATGCGGTTCTGTATGTTCTATGTGTGATTAGAAAGCATTTAAGCACTGTTCGCTTTACTTTGCTGGGGCTTGTAGTCTCTGCCTTACGGAGCTATGAGCCATTACATTTTTTTTTCTCGCTTACGGGAGCATGAATACTAAGGCGCTCCGCGGCCATTTATGTGCCAATATGAGTCATTCAAGATGATAGTTTTTGGGTTCCGTGCCAAAATGCACGGAACCCTAGTCATATACAACTTCGCTGTAAATATTCACCGATGATCACGACACTCCGTAATGCAAAGGTCGAACAGCGATTTATTGGCTGGCGCAGACAATGTCTCGTTCGAAGAGCAAAAGGTTGGTTCAATCCATATTGAATACCGTGTTAGCACAGAATTTCATGAAAAGCACAAAGGGACACGAACGGGACAGGTGCTGTGCGGCACATTGGTAACGGGGCAAAGTGTGGCGCCACTGCCTCGCTGATCGGGAGATCGCGAGAAGCAGCGCGTGGGTGACGCGTGGGTGCGGTTCTCAGCAGCTGCCGCAGGTAGACCCCCATTCATGCAGCGCTTTGTTTCCATTATGGTGTTGGTTTATGCACTCGCCGCATGCCATCTGTGAACTGACGACAACGCTGTCCTCTGGTGCCATCTCGTAGCGGTCATCGCCGCGGAAAGCGTTTTGCGCGGCACTATGCTTTTCCTCTGACGCTTTCGCCATACCCTACTCCCCCGCTTTCCTCTTCGCGCTCTCTTCGCTATCGGCCCATTTCTTCATCTACCGCCCCCTGCTTTCGCTCTTTCAGCGTTCGCTGTGCTCGTTCGCTCACTTACGCCGAGGGAGGAAACCGACGTGAAATGCAGGAACTGGCGCCTAAGATCTGCGCTCTAAAAAGAGTCGCAACCCTCGAAAAGACTTTGCCATTTGTCGCGACATAGTGGTACAAAAGCTACAAATTCAAGCAAATAAAATTTTGTTCCTGATTATGCTTATAGCCAACTTTTCTTCACCAAACAACTGCAACTCGTGTCTTGAAAAAAATGTCTAGACTGCTTTAGAGTTCTTGATTAGTGTCCTTCTCAACGTAGTCGCTCACTGCTTCATCAGGCCAAGTACGAGTTGAATCTTGTTCCCTTGATAGAGTTGTTAGCAATGCTGCATTTCCTGAATGATGCTCAAATCTAACATTAATATCAGCCATTCCAGGTCGTGAGCTAATCGTACTGGTTAATCTGCTTTACAGCGAAGCTGTTAGCCTCTAGTTGGCTTGGATATTTTCTGGTGCATCCTCAGGTAAAAAAAAGTAAGTCAAGCAATTCTTAAGCAAAAACCAGTCTGTAGAATGGCGGCAGTTACAGACCAGATCCTATCCGAGTCCAGCTATTATGCACCTAATACACCCAGATTTATACCCAACGGACAAGCGCAGACATCGCAACTCTAGAGCCACGCTGGAGCATATCCTATGTGAATGTGCGACTGTAATACAGTATAACGGTGATGCAGCCTCAATAAGCGACAGCCTCCGCACGCTGGGAGTCTGCGTTGCTCAGCTCGGACCTGCAGCACCAACTCTGGGCCGTTCAGCGAGCCGAGGAAGCAGCCAAGGGTCAACAGCCCTTGGCCGAAACCTGGGCGGGGTCCACGCCCACCCCACCAAATTGAGGGCACTGAATAAAGTTATTTGAATGAATGAAGCCATTAAAAAGAACTTTAAGCGGCTGAAGCGAAAAGTGAATACATTCTTTAGTATCACGTGAATAACATACAACACAGCATTCGTATCAATAAAGAACAAACACAAAACAAGCATCGAAACCACATATTGATGATAAGGCGCTCCTGTTAACAATGCGAAGCACGTAACATACGAATAGGCATACCTTTCCCAGCAGATTACTCTTGCGCAACTTCCCTCGGCGTCGGCAGCTTCTGACGCGGGGAGTGACGTCACTAGCCTCTCATAAATGAACCAGCTTAGCAAATGATTTCGTTGTTCCTGGAACACCGCGCTATGGGTAGGCGGCGCATAATTGGGACTACCGAAGACCAGCGTGAATGTGAGGTGCGGCAAAACGAAAAGAAACGGCAATACAACCAGCGGCGGAGTCCTTTCAAATTTATATGATGATGATGATGTGCGGTGTTTTGTGGCGCAAGGGCCAGGTTTGGCCAAAGAGCGCCATGACAGGTGGTAGTGTTAACGATGTATTATGGAAGATGTGACTTGGCTGTAAAGTGGCCTAAAAATAGTCGCTGTAAATGCGTAAAATCTATGTACTATAAAATTATGGCGATGACTAATGACGAATACTATGAACATTAAAATCCATCGTAAAAGAATGATGCATTGTTTAAAATATGCGAGATGTTAAATTGCTTACAGCACTACTGCCTCGCCAGAGCCCTTGAACAATAAGGGCCTAGAGGCATGTGCTATTCAAAATAATTATCGCAGCGGCATCCTCTCGAGAGAGGAAGCGCTACGAACGTGTGGGGCTAATAACATGCAACACAACATCTTTCAAAAAACCTAGGACGGCGTTGTTGTCAAAGAGTGGTTCTGGACCAAGTAGCATAACAGGATGAAAAGGGATGTGGTGCCGGTATGCTAAGAGAAAATGTTTTTTTCTTTCGGATTCGGCTTCCCGACACTCCAGTAGGACGTGGAGGACGGTCAGCCTCTCCCCGCATCTACCACAGGTTGGAGGCTCGTTTCCCGTGAGTAAAAAGTTATGTGTGCCAAAAGTGTGCCCTATTCTTAGACGGCAGAATAGGACATCTGTATGGCGGGATTTTGTTACAGGAGGCCAAAAACCTAATTGTGGCTTTAGTACATGCAGTTTATTATTTACTTCTTCGTCCCACATGCGTTGCCAATGCTTTCGTAGTTTCCTTCTTAAGAAAGGCTTCAGGTCTGTGACAGGGACCGAAGCAGTAGAATTAACTGCATGAGATGAAGTTGATGTGGCCATCTGGTCGGCTAGAATGTTTCCCTCGATGCCCCTGTGTCCAGGCACCCAGCATATAATCAAATGTTGGTTAGATATATATGCTTTACACAGTGCGGAATAGAGTTCATTAAATACTGGATTTTTGTGATTACAGAAAGACATCAAGGCCTTCACAACACTGAGAGAGTCTGTATATATAACTGATTTCTGGAGTTGTGATTTATTTATATGCTTTACGGCCGACAGCAGTGCGTAGGCCTCAGCCGTAAGGATACTAGTTTCCGGATGCAGTACGTCGGATTCCGAGAAGGATGGACCGACGGCTGCATAGGACACCCCGTCGTGTGACTTCGATGCGTCTGTGTAGAACTCCGTGCAGGAGTATTTGTGCTGGAGTTCCCGGAAATGCATTTGAATTTCAACCTCTGGAGCGTGTTTTGTAACTTGCATGAAAGATATATCGCATTGTATCAGCTGCCACTCCCAAGGAGGTAGCAGCTTGGCTGGGTGCTTTAGGCGAAGGTCGAGGAGTGGGACATGCATTTCATGACTAAGGTCCCTCACACGCAGCGAGAAAGGCTGTCTTCCGGAGGGACGATTATGAAAGAGTGTAGCATATGTCAAATCATTAACGGTAGTATAACACGGATGCTGAGGATTAGAGTGGACTTTCAGAAAATATGTTTGGCTGATGTATGTTCTCTGGAGATGAAGTGACCACTCGTTCGATTCGGCGTATAAACTTTCAACAGGACTTGTCCTGAAAGCGCCCGTGGCTAAACGGATACCTAGATGGTGAATAGGGTCTAGCATTTTTAGCGCACTCGGGGCGGCAGAGTGATAAATCACGGCACCATAGTCTAGGCGTGAACGAATGAGGCTTTTATACAGTTTCAATAAAGACATCCTGTCACTACCCCATGTACTCTGGGATAGGAGTTTCATTATGTTCATCGTTTTTAGACATTTTTCTTTAAGATGTTTAATGTGGGGGACGAAAGTGAGTCTGTAGTCAAGTATGACACCTAGAAATTTGTGTTCTTTGTTTACAGGTATTTGTTGTCCACCCAGTTCTAAGCAAGGGTCTGGGATCATTCCTCTCTTTCTTGTAAAAAGAACGCAAGTGCTTTTGTTAGGATTGATCTTAAATCCATTCCTGTCTGCCCACATTGAGACTTTGTTCAGGCCATGCTGTACCTGTCTCTCGCACACTGCGAGGTTGCAGACGTAGACAGAGTAAAAGATGGCCTGAGGTAATGAAGCGCGAAGCGTGTTCATCTTCACGATGAAGAGCGTGCAGCTGAGCACGCCTCCTTGGGGTACACCCGTTTCTTGCGTAAAAGGACGTGAGAGTGCATTGCCTACTTTTACCCGGAACGTATGATTTGACAGATAGCTTTCCATTATGTTAAGCATATTACCGTGGATGCCCATTTCTGACAGGTCTCTTAAGATTCCGTAACGCCACGTTGTGTCATACGCCTTTTCCATATCGAGAAATATCGATAGGAAGAACTGTTTATGTATGAATGCCTCCCGAATATTTGCTTCAACACGTACGAGATGATCGGTTGTGGACCGCCCTTCTCGAAAGCCGCATTGATAAGGATCAAGCATTTTGCTCATTTCAAGGAAATGGATCAGTCGCCGATTAATCATTTTTTCAAATACCTTACAAAGGCAACTTGTGAGGGCTATCAGGCGGTAACTTGCCACTGAGGAAGGGTCTTTGCCTTGTTTCAAAACAGGGACCACAATAGCTTCCTTCCATGCGGTTGGAAGGTACCCTGCATCCCAGATGGTGTTGAAAAGTGTGAGTAGTGTAACTTGCGTGTCATCGTGTAAGTTTTTGAGCATTTCATACATGATTCTGTCAGATCCGGGTGCAGAGCTCTTGCATGAGCTCAAGGCAGCTTTCAACTCAGCAATACTGAATGGGCAGTTGTAGGATTCACTCTGTGGACATTTTCTTTTGAGTGGCTTACATTCCTCTATTTGCTTATATTTCAGGAAGGATTTCGAATAATGTTTTGAACTTGACACACTCTCAAAGTGCTCCCCAAGTGAGTCTGCCTGATGTTGCAGCGTATCACCCTGTATGTTTACCAGAGGGAGTGAATATGTTTGTCTCCCTCTAATTCTATTAACGCGGTTCCAGACTTTCGCCTCATCTGTAAACGAGTTGATGTTCGATAAAAACTTTTGCCAGCTCTCTCTTCTGGCCTGTCGGCGGGTTCTCCTGCCTTGAGACTTAACTTTCTTAAAGTTAACAAGATTCTCTGCAGTGGGCGAAGCACGTAGCAACCCCCACGCTTTGTTTTGATTCCTACGTGCGACTCTACATTCATCGTTCCACCACGGGACATGCCGTTTGCATGCCGAGCCACTTACTTCATGTATGCATTTAGATGCGGCATCTATAATAAAAGCTGTAAGGTAATCCACAGCAGCATCAATTTGTAACGAGGACATGTCATCCCATGATATGCTAGTTATGGTTCGGAATTTCTCCCAGTCGGCTGTGTCAACCTGCCACCTAGGAGCCTGTGGTAGATATTCGTTTTCTTTAAGTGTTCTTAATAGTATGGGGAAGTGGTCGCTTCCGTAAGGATTGTTCGCAACTTCCCACTCCAGTTCAGGCAGTATAGACGGGGTAACTATGCTGAGATCAATTGAAGAAAAGGTATTATTTGCAAGACAGTAATAAGTGGGTTTCTTCTTATTCAAAAGGCACGCACCAGAAGAAAAAAGGAACTGTTCAACAAGACGACCTCGCGCATCTATACGACAGTAACCCCACAGGGAGCTGTGCGCATTGAGATCGCCAAGAACAACATAAGGTTCTGGCAATTCGTCTATAAATGACTGGAATTCATGTTTGTTTAATTTGTAGTGTGGGGGTACGTAAAGCGAGCTAATGGTGATGAGTTTGTTTAGGAGGACAGCTTGAACTGCCACTGCTTCAAGAGGCGTTTGGAGCTGTAAATGTTGACACGCAATGCTTTTGTGGATAACTATAGCTACACCTCCCGATGATGCGATAGCATCATCGCGATCTTTGCGAAAAGTTATATACTGTCGGAGAAAGTTTGTGTGTTTTGATTTTAGGTGTGTTTCCTGTAAACACAGCACTTTTGGATTGTGTTTGTGTATGAGTTCTTGTACGTCATCCAGGTTTCTAAGAAGACCTCTGACGTTCCATTGAATAATTTGTGTATCCATATTTAGAGTAAATTGGTGCTGTGTGTACGGAAACGGAAGTGATGCCTTAGGTTACAGAGCTCTTTCAAGGCCCTGTAACGGGGGTTCTGCCCTTTCTGGGGCGTTCGAGTGAGCTTCGCCGCTCCTTAGGCGTTTGGTGCGCCTTGAGGACAGGTGTAGTGTCCATTGCCTCTTGTGAGGCGCCGGACACGTGCTCTTGAGAGCGAGAAGTTACATGAGAGAGTCCTGCCTTGGAGGGCAAGACCCCTGCGCCCACCAGCCCGGAGGTCGATGGGGCACCCTGCGGAATTTGGCTGCGCCGGCTGTTGCCAGCGCTGGAAGCGGCCGAGGAGGTTGGAGCAGCCTCGGCTGCGCCCACCTTCGGGGTCGATGGCCCCGTCTGCTGGGTTGGCGGAGCAGCGCTAGCTGCAACCGCCGTGGGGGCAGATGGCGTAACTGCCGACTCACTGTTTGTGGGTCGGACAGCCGCCGGGGGCCGTTGTGACGCTGCCCCCTGACGCGCCACTTCGGCAAAGCGTTTCTTTGGCAGGTATGCTACCCGCCTGCGTGCCTCCTTGAATGAGATATTTTCTTTCACTTTGATCGTCACTATTTCTTTTTCTCTCTTCCAGGATGGGCACGACCGCGAGTACGCGGCGTGCTCCCCATCACAATTTACACAGTGTAGAGAATTCTCACAAGCTTCAGAGGAGTGTTCATGCGCGCTGCATTTCGCACAACTTTGGCGGCCTCGGCAGCTCTGCGAACTGTGGCCAAAACGCTGGCACTTGAAACATCGGAGGGGATTTGGCACGTACGGTCTTACGCGGAGCTTGATGTACCCGGCCTCGATTGACTCGGGCAAGACGCTTGAATTGAAGGTGAGTATTAGGTGTTTGGTTGCAATTTCTTTACCATCCTGCCTAATCTTAATTCTTTTGACATTTATAACATTCTGTTCGCTGAAGCCCTCCAACAGCTCAGCCTCAGTCAGCTCCAGCAAATCATCGTCCGAGACAACGCCGCGGGAGGTATTCATCGTGCGGTGCGGGGTTACAACTATTTGGGTCTCCCCAAATGATACTAGCTGAGGCAGTTTCTCAAATTGCTTCTGATCGCGGAGCTCCAAGAGGAGGTCACCGCTGGCCATCCTCGACACCTTATATCCTGGTCCAAAAACTTTGGTAAGAGACTTAGATACAAGGAACGGGGAGATTGTTCGCACTTGTTTAGCTGGTTTTTGTGCGTGGATCACGTGAAAACGAGGAAAGTTATGGACTTGGCGCCCGAAAAACTGAAAGACCTCTTCGGTGCGCCCTCGTTTCTGAGGGCGATCAGGGAGTTTAGGAAAAGCGTTTTCCATAAGTACAGTTGGGCTTTCGGCCGCGATGCCGACCACCCACCATGGAGCCCAACAGGGGGACGTGACAGGAGTTCCTGCTAGAGGAACCCTGCCAACGCCAGCCGTACATCGCTGCTATAACCAAATACAGCATAACCAAGGCTGGCTAGCTACACAAGGTTAACCCTTGCCGCCGGGAAACTAGGAAGTGAGGAGAAGTGAAGAGAAGACAGGAAAGATTTAAAAGTGGGAGAGAAAGACGAAGAATGGATAGGAGGACAGGAAAAGGCGACTGCCGATTTCCCCCGGGTGGGTCAGTCCGGGGGTGCCGTCTATGTGAAGCAGAGGCCAAAGAGGTGTGTTGCCTCCGCCGGGGGGCCTTAAAGGTCCAAACACCTGGCATCAGCTCAACCTCCAGGATCCCCCTTTCCCCAGACACGGCTAAGCCACGCACGGCTACACGTGGGAGGGTCCAACCCTCATGTGCTCGGGTCCGTGGTGTCGCAACGCACCAAACGCCTGCTGACGCAGACGCCCCTGCGGGGTGTCAAATTTAGAACTGCTCCCATTACTATCATTACTCTGAATTACTTTTGCTACCATTACCCTAAAGCATTGCATATGCCCTCTCACCAGTCGCCGTGGTGGTTTTCAACAGCTTCGCTATCCCTACACTTTCGCAGGGCCGGGATGTCGACTCAATTTAGTTAGTTTAATCATTTCAACATGATATTTCTTTGTCTCTCGTTCTCTATGCTTAGCAGCTACAAAACCACGCTGAACAAACTACGTGGTGTAAATCAGAAAATATCGATATACTCACGGGGCAAGTAAAATCCACGGTGGAACACATGGGCGTGTAGATGTCCTCGCAGAGATTGGTGGATTCGTTGCGCACGCTTTTCACACGGGTGCCTGCACCATGTGAGAATGAGAAGAGTTCCATAAATGTAGCTTGTTCGTCTGGAGTGGCGGCTGTCATTTGCATAATTTTGTTATTAAACTTTGAACACCACCTTGACGTGCGAAACTTTCAGTTACAATTCTAAATATGTACTATTTGTCTGTATCGCAACAGCCAAGGAAGTAGTAGGTCTCTCATACGGGGACATGAAGTAGCGGCAGAAGTACAAGAACCGACATGAGCTACCACATACTAGTGCTTCAACTTACATTTACAGCGTTAGAGAGCGTTAAAACCTTACGGGAGATTTCATCTCACGGTCTTATTTGTTACATAACACATCAACTGCTCGTTATATTGCGGTATTCTTTAAAAAAAATATGCCAAACCGTTTTATGTATTAAGCCGTTTGTCATCTCGAAACGTCAACTGCTAGACAGTATTCGCGTCGAGAATTGTCCGCTGAGCCCGCCACCAACCGACAACTTCTCTGCTGCTGGCAATTCCGTTAGTTTCATTTTGTCATGGGAGACAAGCAGCGCAGACCACATGGATGGGGCTACCACACGCGGCTGTGGAAGCAAGTCAAGTTTACGACTAGGCATGGTGTCCGTACATGCGATTCTGAACGTGGACGATAACAAACATTTCTCGTGGCTCATTAAAGAGCCTGAGTGTGCTGAGAACAAAGGTACAGTTAATAACGTTACAACTAATCGTATGTTAAAAACTATCTGGCAAGTTTTCAACATCAGAAACATATTCTTGAGACTGCAATATACTGCAGTTCAGTCAGCCTTCTCATTTAAATTTTTTGGGAAAGGTTTTCGTCTGAAAGCCGACAACCACATATTACGCTATATTGTATGAGTAACATAATATAGCACAGATTGCTTTGCTGCTGACTAAGCATTTACGGGAGTCAGTATGCACTATAGCCACTATAGCTCTGCATGCAATAAACTCGCGGATGACGGAAATACCGGACCTAATGTGTTACTTTCGTTCTTTGTTTCCTGAAAATCTATGCGGTGCAGCATTTAGGCTTGCGGTAGAACAAAACTGCATCAAGTGTTACAAGCATTTTTATCTGTACAGAAGTTTGTTTATGTTATACTCTACGCATGTGACCGTTCTTACACTCAAACAGTAGAAAAGATAAAGGCAAAGCAAAGTTTTCAGTGTTCATGCAGATCATGGGCAATGAATGCATGTTTCCAAGAACAAGATGCATGTTTCCAAGCGATGGCTGCACAACTGTGTTTCATATAAAAATACTCACCAAAGACGCAGCAGAACTTCGTTCGACATTCGTCGTACTCTTCAGTCAGTTTCAACCAACGTCGAACTGAAAAACATGCCACAAAATTCCCGTAAATATTACAGTAAATTACTGCCACAACCACCATCTTCACGTCCTGCCAGGATCCTTTCTAAAGCTGCATGAGCAATTACTCTTAAGCATTGTAATCTTGGGCGTTTTTTACGGCACTGCACCACACTAGCCCAGAATAGTAGCGGCAGCGGTACCTATTGTATGCGCACTAGATTTCCGATATTGTTCCACAAGTTTACCCATTTAAGATTTACAGGGTACCTGTTCAGAAGGAATGTTTGTTGAAATGCCATGAGTTGTTTTTCAGCGGCTCCCTGAGCAGAATATCGCTCTTACTGCACTGTAAAAAAAGCCATCACTTCAACGATCGTGAATTTCTGACAAGCCATTGGTGTCATTCCGAAACGATGTTTTTATTGCCGTGGACAAGAAAGGAGTGAGGGTCACGAGTATCACACACACAGGTAAAAGAAATTCCTCGTGGTAATGCTGCGATTCGATTGATTGCCGTGTACAGACCGTCGTAGTGCTAGATATTACTCGTCATTTACTGCATCATTTCTTACAGTGTACCTAGTACAGCAATAGCAGATGAGTGTAGCCACTGTAAGTTCAGCCGAACACCGTTATTCACGTTCTTTTGAGGTCGTGGGGGCCACTGAATATATGTCCTACATTTTTCTTTCCAACGACCTTGCATGGGACAGGGAACCGGACAAAGAATGTTTAGGCATGAAGTGCACAAAGGAACCACCATGTATCTATTAACTCGAGAGACTCGAAGCGCGTTTGTCATGGATGACATGTCAGCTTAGAACTTCCTAAATTCCAAGTACAAGCGGATCTCTGGCAAGTCATTCTGGGGGGAGTGGCAACATATTTGCCTTAATTCGTGAAAATCCTTGTACTCCGCGGTGATGCACGCTCACTTACTCTCTAACAAGAATCAAAGTAATGTAGGGGCTGAAGTCTGTGAACACTGCAAAATAAGGTTGAACGAGAAGAAGCCTCAGAAAGGGGAAGTCGATAAGTGCAACTTTTTTTTCTTAGAGCGTGAAAATGGTAGTAAAGGTGTTCACCCCGTGACCAGAGAATTAACTGAGGAAAGTTAAGATCGTCTGACAGTTCTAAATTAACAAGAGTGAATGCTCGGGCTTTGCGGTACCGCACTGCTGAAACTGATAGCAATAAAAACACGAATGGGCAGAGATGAACTCCTCAGCGCTCTCATTTAAATGAAGAAGTTCCGCGCTGCTGGGCTTCCTCTACTTGAGCAAAATAGAGAAGTAGATATAATAGGCCGAAAGTAAGGATGTTTAAAAACCACCTTATTCAGAACGAAAGTGCCGTGGGGTTTCAGCTCCGTCTCTGTCTTTCTGGTGCTCTCAGTTCTATTTCCTAAAGTGGTTCCACAGCAACGTCCTACCTTCAGAGAGTGAGGTTATGCGTGACGAAGAATTATCAAACTCACTGTGACTGAAGGCCATGGAATAGTAGAGGCTGAGCAGCGACACCAGGAAGAGCAAGCTGGTGAGGAGGAATAAGGCGCTCAGCAGTGGTGCTTCCATGGCCCCGCTGCCTTCATGTTGTAGCTGTGCCGTAGAGCTGATGGATCCTCTCCGGCCACTGCGGATAGCATGGAAGCCATATAGTGTGGCCACCACCGAACTGCCTGATCTACAATCTGACAACCACGCAGCTGCTTTATGGTACGCCTGAGACCAGCCGCGGCGACTCAGTCCCTTTGGAGTTCTGAGAGAGAGAAAATAAGTTTATTGATGCCTGAAGAGGCTATAGGATTGTGCTGATAAACAAGAGGTCAAGGTGGTCCAGTATGGGCTGCCGCTGCCATACTCTGACCTAGGTGGTACGCAGAATAGCTCTTGTACCGAGTATTGAGTGTTACATAACAGATGATAAAATTAAAATGTGGTCCAGAGCCCTTCATCGCACTTTTTCTGATAGATTTGAATTTAGCATTCAAAACC
This sequence comes from Dermacentor andersoni, assembly GCF_023375885.2. Taxonomy (NCBI): domain Eukaryota; kingdom Metazoa; phylum Arthropoda; class Arachnida; order Ixodida; family Ixodidae; genus Dermacentor; species Dermacentor andersoni. Next base: position 124,251,687 of record NC_092816.1, on the reverse strand, counting down.
ACTTGAGATATTTAAAGCTTTCTTCAATATTACGCCGCATCATTTCATGTAAGCTCACAACTTACTATATCCACACATATAGCGTCAAAGTCGGCATAGTTCTAACCTAACGTGCAGACAAAATATCTGACAAATATGTATTTTCGAGTCGGTTAAAGCCAATGACCTTAGCACGTCGCTGCCGAGAACTTCGCGTCCCATTGTGCAGCGTATGTTTCTGTCTTGATATGGCCACCTCTCCAACGGCGCGGGACATCGGCAGCGGACAAGAAAAATCAAGCGCGTTGCTACCCTTCCGGCCGTTTGCCACGCTCCAGCATACTAATTCTAGCCAAGCCAAGCCACACAGGCATCATTTGGGGCGTAGGTAGAAAGCTGGAATGCGAGGGGGGGGGCAGCGATAATATAGCGCAAGCGCTATGGTCGAACGCTCGGCGAACCTTGTGAGCTCAAAGATAAAAGCGATTGCTTGTCAAAAATGCTCAAGCAATATAGCGGCTTTTTTAACGGTCAGCGCCTTGATAAAGACAATTTTCACCACATGGTGTCCACTTGGTGTCGATGCCACGAACGTACCAGCAACTGTATGGACGACTGATGCATTGCACAGAAAGAAAACCCTTTTTTATTACTGAGGTGTAAGTTTGCGCAGAACCTGGTTGTATTTCATGGCATTAGGGTTTAACGTTGAACTCAACACGACCAAAAAATAATATGCGGAAGGAGGTTTATTCAAAAATTCCCTTTGTATGTTTGCAAATGGGCGTGTTTGTCGTTCGTTCCCTATTATTATATGGGCCAATGTACTGCTGTGATGATTTGGGTTATGTTACTATTGTTCTGGATAATTTTCTGGTTCTAATATGCATAAAAACACCTTCACCATGCGTTTCTTAAAACTCTTCCCATCACCTCTTATATAATACTCTAGCATTATCCTAAAATATTTGAATGGTTATGTGCGGGGATAAATGCGCAGGTACGCAGTATACGCCACCACTACCTGCTTCAAGTGGGAAGTGTCAAAATGCCGAAAGACTGTGCCATAGAAACATATTTTTCTCCAGGCAGTTTAATATTAGCACTCGCTTTTTCATTAACTATCTGAAAAATATTTTTTTACTCAATCTTACCCATGATTTGCAAGTTATACATGTGCTTCAATCGCGGAATGAAATCTGTTTATTGGTCGATGCCTGTCCTTTCGTGGAAATCGTAAAGCTAGCCCCGAATTTGAAATTCAGTAAGTAGGTACACAGTACTCGAAGTACGCACCACCGCATTACGAGAACACTGTGAAACGTTTTCACAAAGTTGAAGCACTCGAACTTATAAGCCATGGATCCGTAAGTTCGTACTCCACGATGGCGCTCCTTAACGTCACAACCTTCACACGTACGATCATGAGCTCGTGTTGCCTGTGCCTAAAAACAAAGTTCGAAAGCCACTAAGCAGCTTCATGATGAGCCGACGGCTGGTAACCCTGCTGTGGCGCGGAAATATGACCACATGAGGCGTCGTTCCTATGGACAAATACTTAGTTGCTCTGTGAAGAGATATGTGTCCAGCTACTACATCACATACTTCTGCACATGCTTTTCGTGCATGTCTGCTGTGCACTGCGATTGATGGGCTGCAATTTACATTGAATGGATTCAGTTTTGTAATTAGTGGCCCTAAATTGATTATTTAGGAAGCGTCATCTGGCTAATATAGATGAACTTAATGTAGGATTAGCACAAAGTGACGAATGCCGCTCCTTGCAACATGTTGATGCAAAAAGGCGTTATCTCCAGAGCTCTGCAAGTCTCCTCTCATTTGACGACTTATACTTTTGGGGATCACTATAATGTTTGAACAAATGGAACGTTTTATTTCCTGTGTACTAACCTTTCTTTTTTCGAGGGCTTTACGAGCCGAAAGCACGATATGATTATAGGCACAGCCCTGTGGAGCACTACAGAATAATTTTTCCATCTAGGGTTCTTTAAAGTGGACGTAAGCTTAGCACACCGGCATTTTCGCATTTCACCTTTATCGAAGTTCAGCAGCCCTACGCTAAAGCCACTAAGCTACTGCGCCACATGGTGTGAAAACTTGAGGCCCTACATTCGCTTACCGAAAATTTTAAACGGATTTTGGAATTTTACGATCTCGCATTATGAAAATAATCCGGTGTGCAAGGTAACTAGACCATTTGTTTACGTTAAACTATGGTTATCTCACGCATACTACGCCGAGAAGGCATTATTTTTACGGCCTCTGCCTTGCGCTAAGTGCAAGTGCGTGTCGCGATACACACACTACGGCTTCATGCAACGGTGTTGCCTGAATTTTATGCTAAAATTATAATAACGCCACCTATAGAGCAACAGAGTAAGCAGTTATTTAACTTAATTCCTCAGCGTAGACCAAAGCTGTTATAAACCACACAGGCCTCCTTTTTCGTCACTGCAAATTTGACCTTCTTCTGTGTTTTTGACACCACTTTGTCATCATGATGATCGGTAGCGTGCAGAAAGTTCAAGCAAAGCATGCATAAAGTGGGTATATTCTGCAAGCATAAAATGTGGTTTAACGTCCATGAGACATACACGGGCTATACGGTACGTCGCAGAGGTGGGTCATTTGCATTTTTTACCACTACAGGGTTCTTTAACCCCTTAAGTGCCGGAAACAATCACGCAAATCACAATCACAAATAGCACGCAGAAAATGACGCTTGGTTATATAGCTCATGACATAGCAAATATGTTGAGGATTTTAAATATGGTGGGAGTCAGCTCACAGTTTGTATCTGAAAATTCGTAATAAGAAGAACCGCGTACTACGTTGACTAGAAGTGTCATAGTTGATAGGTGCTAAGCTCAGTAGTAATTGCATGGTGCTATAGGTGCATTTTAGAGCACAAATCCTTTAAAGAACACTTGCAAATTTAAAAAGTGGTAGTTCTCGAAGAGTATCTGCGGAGAATTAGAACTTTTCTTCGGTATAATAGATCTCAAAACGTGGTACAAGGCAAAGTTCCACATTACACTCATTACACCGGAAGCGTGTTATTTTGCGGTCTTTATAGACACTGTTACATCAGAGAAGGCGCCGCTTTCTTGTACATTCTTTGCCTGCTGTGAACGGAGCAAAGTCCACAAAGCGTCGTGCCGTCAGGCGAGTAAGGCCTGCTTCTTAAGAACGGGCACATTTGAGGGGGCAGCAACGTTTGGCTGGCCGTTGCCATGTTAAAAACCATTGCTGCACGAACGCAGGCCGTAGACGCCTTGGCGGTGAAAGAGGGAACTCGTCAGAGCGTCAAAGCGGGTTAGACGAACCCGGCTCATTACTGAAACTTGTCGCCCTTATCTGTTGTAACGTTTTCTACCACTGGTGGCGCAGGAAGTTCGGCCAAAGGTGATGTATGGGGTTTTGTGGCGCAAGGGCCAGGTATGACCAAAGAGCGCCATGTCTGTGCTGATGAGTTTGCAGTGCAATTACGATTACTATGAAGTTCGTGTGAGGTGGCTGTAAAGAGGCCTTAAAAATATACGCTCTAAAGTGTGTAAAATGTGTATGATAAAATTATGGCGATGACGTATGACTTGTACTACGAACATTTAGATGCATATAAAAAGAATGATACGATAGGTAAAATATATCAGATTATGAGAAATGCCAGAGCACTACTGCCTCCTTAGAGCCCTTGAAACACAAGGGCCTGGAGGCATGTAAGTTCGGCCAAAGAGGAGCATTAGAGACTCGTGCTTGGCACGTTATGAGAAAAGAAATTCCAGGTGAGTAAGACTCGTCGACGGCGCTTAAAAGGTTAGCGCGCACCTAAATGTGAGTTCATGAGAATTTTTGTATTCTACCCCCGCCAGGTTTTAGACCCAGTGGCTGAGCACCAAACGCACGACTTTATGCGCAGTAGCAGATCACAATGCCACTGATACATGGTGATGGTTGTCCGCATAAGGATTCTGCATGGCGTTAGCTTGCTGCGTGGTTGCCAGAGATGCGAGAAAGTGGAGGTGTGAGAACGACGACAGCTAAGTGGCATGCACCAGGCGCGCTTAATGTACGTGAAGCTGCCAGGAGAAGAGCTCAATTGCGCAGGCTTTCACTCACGCTTCGCTGTGTCTGCCTGCGAACCTTGCGAACGAGAAGTAGTGCATGGCGTGAAGGGGCCTCCGGTGGCCGGTACCTGGGTGCGGGCAAGAACACGAGCGAGTGTGCGATGCTCAGAAGCTGCACGTTGTGAAATTTTGTGCAAAGGTTGCTATACTATTATACATTCAGTCATTTAGCTCACTGCCTGAAACGTTCCTTTCTTAAAGCTCACCGACGCGTGACCCAGTTTTCCCATCTGCAGGTCAGTGTACCATGTATATTGCTCTAAAGTGTAACCTAACATGGTTTTTAGTTAGCGAGTTGGAAAAGCGAATTCCTGGCATGCACTTATCGCGAAGAGGGCCCAAATAACAAACTAGTCGAAGCTTGTTTCTCTTGTTGCGCTGATTGCCTGTAATTATTTCTTTTCTGAATATTCTGCGGGATTTACTAGGACATGCGATAGGTTTTCAAGGAAAATAATTGGCGTTCACTTTACAGCAGCCCGTAGCTACAAAGGAAAGCTAGACGCGTTTGAACCTAATCGCGCGGCATTTCTCATATTTCGCGTGCCTTCTTTAGGCTTGGAAAAACTTTGTGGATGCTATCACCGTGCCAAGGAATTCATCCAGCGACGTATCCGCTCGCCATACAAGAGCTATGGTGGCTGGTAGAAAAAAACGTAAAAGAAAGATTCAATTGAACCCATTGCTAAGGTCCCTGTGGGAGAAAATTGAATGATGAAGTAAAAACGACCTAAAGCAACATCGATTTCAAGACGACGTCTCGCGTGGTTTAAGCAGCAAACACAGGCTTAATATGTGTGATACCACCGTTAGGTGACGGGTCACTAGACGAAAGCCTCAGAACACGTCACTGTGTTGTGTCGCCCTTGTTTGTTGTAACGTTCTCTACCACTGGTGGCGCAGGACGAAAAGTGAACAAGCCCAACGCAATGTGTGAACACGTGGAAATATAAAGCAATGTGGGAAGCTCAGTCAATGCGAACCTTTCTCGTGGACAACAGATATGAGATTTCAATCTTTAAACGTTGCCCTTGATGTGTTCACTCGTCTGCATGTCAGTCTGGTTGCTTGCTCCGACCGGTGCTTTTTAGGCAGTGATAACGGTTTAAACCCCTACTGCACAGCATCCAAACGTTTAATTAATGTCACAAACCTAATGTGAACACGTTGACAATACTTTGTATTTCCGAGTAGCATACTGAACACCCGGGAATTCTCGCCTTGCTTTTAAATGAGGATGTTCCTCTGTTCTTTGAGTGGCGTTTCAAGGTCAAGCAGCAGCTCAACGACACTTACTGGCTTCCAGTTCTTCAGCAGTTGATGGTCTTTTGAGTACTATCAAAAAATAAGTGACGTAAACCTCAAGAGCGTGCGGTTTATATAGGACGAGTGAAGCCAACTGAAAGCCATCTGGCGCAGAAGCCCAGCTCCAAGCCAGTCGCGACGTCTGATATATGCGAGGAGACCGAATGAATTACATCCCGGTTGAGGAGCTGTTCACATCACAAGTGGCTGTGGCGCTGTAGCAACTACCGACCGCAATGAAATAGACTCGCGGAGGTAGCTAATGTGAGCTTCACATAAGATGTTAGTCAGTTAGCTGCAAAAGTCGCACGAACCAAGTCTATCGCAAATTACAGGATCAAGGACGTACCGTGCGGCTTGTTGCCTTGGGCACGCGTACGAAAACCGCAGCGACGTGATCGCTGCTTGGATCGATGGTTGGAGTCGACGGCGAGCGGGGGTGCGTCCGGCTCCGCGTTCTCAGCGCCGTCCGCGACGTCGCTCCACGAATCGCCCAATGACCCCATCGGAGGCCCTTGGCCGGTCGCCATGCGGAATCGGTGGCGTGCTTTGTGAACAGGACGCTCCGAGACAGGCTTTGGTTACTGCAGCAGGACAACGAACGGTGCTACGCAACCCAGGCTTTCTTCTTCTGCTTCTTCAAAAAGCCGCGTTCCGCGTGGCCACTCTCGCAGCTCGTGACAGTTAAAATGATGACGGCTGTGATGATGATGATAGTTTGTTTATTGGCTCAAATCCACTGTGGGGGATAGGCTAAGAACCGGGTGGTAATATAATAAAATAAGGAAAATAAAGTGCTCGAACAAGCAAAAGACACCGGCTGTATATGTTATAAGGTACTCTCCTTGCATAAACAAGTACAGTAAGAAGAATTTAATAAGAATACCTAAAATAAATTTGGTTGGAATAAAGAATAAGTGGGTTAAATTTTCAGTTAGAATAGTAATATCAACATTGTAAATTTGTCATTGTGCTCTTAGAATTTTATAATTTATAATTTATCGAAGGGGAAAGAAATCAATCACGGTAAAGCGGAAACATTATTAGGGTAATTGCTTTGTGTCGCAGAGGTCACTAAAACTGGCTCGGCAAATGTTCCTGTAGCTGTATCCTAATACAAATGCTCCAAATGAGAGTAGAGGGAGAGAGGGGAAGAAGGAAAGGGAGGGAGGTTAACGATACATTGCCCAGTTTGCTGCCCTACACGTGATGGAGGAGCGAAAGAAAGAGAGAAGACACTAGTCTTGATTGCACTGTCACATGACCTAAGCGACGTGCACCGTATCTAAAGTAGGGCACTCAAGTCTGTTACCTTCAGTTACTGAGAAGAGTTCGAGTGGCTTTCTGCTCTGATGAACAGTGAGGCCAGGCTCCGCAGACATTTGCGTCTGTAATTGGCCGATCGTCCAGTCAATTCAAGGCACACTGAAGAGTATCGGTCGTTTATAGAAGCAAGACCAGTGACATAAGATATGATCAATGGTCTCTTCACACCTGAATTTAGCGCACGTGGGTGAGTCAGCCAATGCAATGCGATAGTTGCATGTGTTAGTGAAGGCTACTCTTAGCCACACCCGATACAGCGGTGTTGCTTCAAGTCGTGATAGGCTCGTTCGCAATGGTAGTTTTAGTAATGCGTCCAGGCTGTATAATCGACGGTTAGAGCTCTGCGGAATAATCTGGAGTTCCAATGTGATGGTAGGCGCGAGATGCGAGATGGCGGAGCTCTTTTGTCGCGTCTACTCTTGTTAAAGATAGAAGGATTGCCAGGGCTGCTGCCTGGGTGCGTCGGGCAGCGTCATCGACAAGGTGGTTACCAACCATGCCACGATGATCCGGCAGCAACTGAAAGATTATACCATGTCCTCGTTAAGAAACGCAATAGCTAATGATAGTAGAGCAGTACAACGTAAAAGCAACCCAAGATTACAAGCAGAATTCCTCAACATCGCGGAGAACGCTCGTAAAGGCCAACATTTCTTTCCCCCTTTCTAGGACCAGCACTCCGCTGCTGATACTGGCTGCTGCTGGGTTCTTGCTTGCCGATTGATTTCTGTGAAATGCGTGTGCCATATTGAATGTAATGTCGTCGTCAGGCCTTCGTCGTGCAAATGTGATCACTTCTGTCTACTGGTTAAAGCCTCTCATCATTGGCCGATGCCAGACATAGCGGACACAAACACCCGGCACAGCGCGAATCGAGGCTCCTCGCGCCGGCAGGTGATCCATCATCAATACTTCTTGTTGGGCGAGTTGGTTCATCTTGAAACATATGAGTAACAGCACAAACAGACGGCCACAAGAAGGGAGACATAAACACACATGCGCTGACTAAAAACTGGTTTTATTGGCATAGATAGCACACCTTATATATGCAAGACTGAAGCAAGGGAAATGAAGGGGGAAACATGTCAACGGCTATAATGTGCCAACAACGCAAGCGCAATGGCTATGCGCTATGGCACCTGCATAGGGTCTGGCATAGCCTCTATTCTGTGGGACACTTTTCTGGCCAAGGTGGACAACGCACTAAAACATGTGTTTAATAGGGGGCCGGTTTTAAAAATTTTTAGGTATGTGGACGATCTTTTAGTGCTGGTCAAAAAAGCAGCCCGCCTTCGTCTACCCCTCTACAGTAGGCGAAGTTTTATCTATTTTTAGCAAACATGTACGTCGGTTGGGTTTCACCCATGAACTCCCGGACCTTTCAATTTTGTAGTTTTTTATGCCTAAAAATCACGTTCTGTGTGATACACGTTTGCTGGTGATACTACCCAAGGGCTAAGAAGGAGTTGCTGCCCTATATCTCGACACACTCCAAGACAATCAAGAGAGGAATAGCGGTGTTGTGTATGGAATCGGCTCTCCAAAAATCGTGCCCACATCAGATTAAGCCCAGTTTTAATAATCACGTAAGCCGTCTTTTGGCTGCAGGGTTCCCCGTCTCAGTCTTAATTGCCGTTTCAGAAACCTTCCTTCAAAAATTCAAGCGTGGATCGGGAACTACAACGGCTGAGGATCAACGAAAGGCATCTAAGTCTGAGGTGGTCCATTACATTCATAAACTTTCCCACAATCTTAAGAAGGTGGCAAGGAGGCACGGCGTGCCAATTAGTTTCTCTGCCCCACATAGCTGGGAAAGTTCTGTCCACGTATCTGCAACGCCAGAAAGCATGGATGCCAGAAGAGCCATAAAACGCCGTTTCTTAAATGTTCCACTGGAGTGGTGCATTGCTTTCCCCTGTCATGTGGGATGTTTTACGTCGGCGAAACTGGTCGCTATGTCAACGACCGTTTAGGAGAACGATGACCGTTTAGAAGAAGACTAGATGAGAAATACGCACATTTAGTTGCGTACGTTAGCAAGTGCACAGATTGTGTGGCCCGGTTGAAAGAGGCGACGATTGTATGAAACAGCAGTGACAAGACCATGCGCATTAGTTTAGAAGAGTTCCATAATAGAAAATTAAGTAGCAAGTGCTTTAGCACTCCTTCTCTGGCTCTCTTTGATGCTGGATTTGATCTCCTAGATGCGACTGTCGGGGGTTCTGATTACAAAGAAAAAGAAAAAGGAAAATAATTGTTTGCGTTTTGTTGAGCATGGTTTGCTGTATTTCGCTTGCGTTCTTGGCACGCTATCACCCTTGAGATGTTTTCCCCCTTCATTTCCCTTGCTTCACTCTGGCATAAGGTGTGCTATCCTTGCCAAGAAAACCAGTTATTAGTCAGCGCTGGTGTGTACGTGTCTCCCTTCTTGTGATCGTCTGTTCGCGCTGTTACCCACATGTTTCAAGGTGATCCATGTAAGCGCTGACATGAGTTCCTATGCCAACACGCCCTGGCAGTCATTTCATCACCTTCATGCCATTTTCATCGGCCCTTTATTGTCGTGTTACCATGCCATCGTCATCCTTCGGGTGTCCTGACTCTGTCGCTGTCACTTCATTGTCATATGGTTCATTAAAACTTCTTTCTGGGCTAGTTGGTGCATACTTGATTTGAAAATTACACCAGCGCTAACACATGCCACCCCAAAAGAACAAGGACGAAACACAAGCGCTTGTGTCTTTTGTGGTTGCATGTGTTAGCGCTGTTATAATTTTCAAATCATGTCATATGGTTGTCATATTGCCGTCATCGTCGTTCCAATGTCATCAGTCTGTCGCCGTCATGCCATTGTTGTATTTGCGTCATCGTCAATGAGTCGCCGTGATGCTGTCGAGGTCATTCCATGGTCATTTGGTTGTAGTGATACCACGGTCATTTTTTTCTTGCCATGTTTTTATCCTCGCGCTGCCATCGTCATTCCACCTGCATTATACGATTGTCTTCATACCGTCGTCGATACACTGTTGTCATCCCAGAGTCGCCATACCATTGTCGTCATGCTCTCATCGTGAGACCATTGTAGCCCTCTTAGTGTATAAAATAGAGGTTCTATAAATAGAGGTCAATAAAACGAACGGCTGTACATTGGTCGGCGCCGTGTGTTTAAGTGACGATTGTAGCGTCGTCATGCCTTCATCGTCATTGCAGTTTAGCCCTTCCCTTCGGCACACCGTCGTCGTCAATGTAGCATCGATACCACGTCGTCACGCTATTGTCGCGATTTCAGCTTCGTCATTCCATTCGGCGCAACGTCAGGAACACACGCGAAATTGCCGCACGACTGGCCGCTCGAGGCAATTTGCGTGCATTCGGGGCTTCTTTCACGCTCGGAAAAGCACTTTTATGTAGCACGTATTGAGGAACAGAAAGCTGTGTCGGAAGTTTTTCATGTTATTCTACAGTTTTCTCATTGACACTTTACTTGTATTTATGATATATGAGTGAGTGATTATTTATTGACTGATTAGCTAGTTAGGAGGAATGCAAAAATTATCTGAGTATCACCAAGCGACGGCCAACAATATTACCTTTATTTGGTCCAGCTACGTGGCATTTGCATATATTTACCGTCTGGCTCAAGTGAAACACCCTGTGTATTGTACATCGCAAAGAACTGTAGTGACTGCGGCAGCAACGAACGGTCAATATGCGAATACATTTTCAAATGCGGAAGCATTGCTATGCCTACCCAACAAGAAAACCCGTGCATCCGTCCGTCCGTCCGACCGTCCGCCACGTAACCCGATCGCTTTCAAGATAGCGCCCGCAGCTGCGAGCGAATTGCCCTTCCTGCAGCCACTCGCTTTAAAGCGAACTAAGCGGTAGAGCACAGTGCCCACGAAGCCATCACCACTCCGCGCACTAAATCTCCTTCGCAGATCGCTTTCAAGGCAGGGCCCGCGTGGCTGCGCCATACGCAGCCGCCGCCGGAGTACTGTTGATCACATTTGATAATGGTCTGCATCGAGAGGAGGCAGCGTCATCGACCACGTCTACGTAGGAGGTCTACCAAACGTGACACTGTTGAATTATGTCGCGTGGTACACACAGCATGCATCGCCTACTGCTCATCTTCTACGAGGCAGCGGCATCATCCAAACGTACCATCATCCCATGTGAAGATAAAAAAGAAAGGCAACAAAAAGAACCAAGAAAGAGACAGTGTACATCATAAATTTTGTATATATTTGCTTCATTTACTAAAAGCTCTCTCCTGATTTCATCCTACACCCACATCCTGTGGGAGTTATCTATAACACGAGTGAACATTGGTGCTACTCGCCTCTATTTCGTTGTCTCATGCTAGTCTCACTTAACATTTCGGTGTTACAACTGCGGTTCTCCGTTTCACCATTATGTTGCGGTGTTTCTCGCAATTATACCAAACACAGGGGCATACGATGAAGAAACTGCGGGTGATTAGCAGCAAATGCTTACGCATCATTTAGCTAACCCCTCCAGGAGATTCTCCGTGTATTTATTTCATATTTGTGTTTATTTATGTTTCAATGTTACAAGGCCTTGCACAGCACAAAAGAAGTTTAGGTAAATTCTTATGAAGCTTTATTGATGATACCTTGCATCACCATATCTGAAGTTAGGCAAATAGAAATGAAACTCCGGCAAAACATGGCAAGACGGCAACCTTACGCTCTTCGCCTTTTCAGCGACTCGATCAATAAATAGACAAATCGCTTTTCGATGTTCTTTTTTGGTGGCTGCTGCCACCAAAGCCGTTATACTTAGTTATATAATGCGTTCATTTCATACCGTTCGGATCGGTTGTTTGTAATATTCAATCATAAAATAACAAAGTACATTAGCAAGCACAGTAACTAAACAGTACTCTCCGTTCTGTGTTTACGCTTATCTGTGTGATCCCCTCGCGGCTTTTCCCTAGTGGCCGCTTTAGATTCATTTACAAGTGTGCAAATATTTTAATAACCAAATCCCTTGGGCAGAATACTTGAGCTCAATTTACCGACGTAATGCAGCGCGAAAAGGCAGTTACACGGAAGAGACACAGATATACGTCACAGTCACCTAGCACCTGTGACGTGTATTTGTGTCGCTTCTTTGTAGTCGTCCCTTCGCGCAACATAATGTCGGTAATCAAACACCGACTAGTCCAACAAAAGTCCTTCTTCAGTTCACTTACTTCTGTGATCAGCTACAATATCAGATTGCGTTGTGCCTAAGTTGCATGTGATATTCTGATGGTGATGTGTTATCATTAATATGCAATGATGTGCCGGATTATGGGATCAGGAAAAAGAAAATATGAAAGAGAATAAAAAAATGGGGGTCGAACCCATCTGTGATGACCGTCCAGATAATGCAAGTAGCATTACTTTGAGATGAAAATTAGTTTTTTGCACTGTGCTTATGTGACCTGGAAAGAGCGTGGCCAATGCAAACATCTGTGTACTTCCTTTGTAACGCGTGGTAGACGCAGTGGTAATCGTACGTAGCAGTGAAGTGGCGGAAACTTTCGGGGCAAGTGGGCCCGTAGGTCGGCGTGGAATCCGCCCCACATGCTCTCGTAAATCCGCACGTACCTAAATGTGTTTGGATAGCAATCCGTAGGCGCCAAGGATGGAGCAGGCAAAATGTACGTTTTTAGATCGATGTGGGAGCAGTGTTAGCTGAGAAGGACTGCACTCGAGCGAAACGTTACACAATCACAAAGCTTGCTGTTTCTAGGGACCATTAAGTATGCGGAAATGAGACTTTTGTTTCAGCTAACCATCCCAACCACTAGATGTGTACAGGCTGTTAAGCAGACGGGGTGCTTGACCTTTAGCAGCGTCCGCATGGAGCTCGGACCGGGTTGGTCATCGGAGAGGGTACGGCAGGCAGGATGAGGTGATGTAAAAACAAATACCAGAAACACAGGTGAGCGGTGCGCTCCAACACAAAAAAAATACAGAAATGTTCGGCGTGTGTGCACCTGCACGCAAGGGCAGAGATGCGACCACAAGTGGCGGCTCACTGGCTTTCTTATACCCTCCACCATCTGACCACCATCATTCTGTGCTGCCCCCTGGTAGAGGGCCTTGTCAGGACACATCGGGTCAACCCACACAGAAGGGCACGGGAGGGAATCCACTCCTTGGCGTAGAGGGGGTTGAGCGTAGGACAGAGAGGAGTAGGGTTCGCACATTCAGTGCATAATCCCGTCGCGAACACTCGACGGAGAAATCTTTTCATGTTGACGAGCGTGACGATTAGGCAAGCCGTGTCCAAGGCGTTTGGCATTTGTTGCATTTATTGCCGAGCAAAGTGAACCGTAACAAGGCGCATTGCTCAAAATGTCAATCTGAGCGCGTGGGATTGCAGAACACCGGCGCTCCCGTCATCTCTGGGTGCTCCGCGAAACTGGTCTCATACATGGAAAGAAAACTGGTAGCTGGTAGTAGCGGGTAGCTTACCGCTTTCCTTGAAACGAGTGTAATCATTGAATTTTTATAGCAGTACTAGCATATAGAAGCTTGAAAGTTCGCAAAGAGCCTTGAGGAGAAGCTAAGGACGGTGCAATGAGCCATAGAATTAAAAAGAAAATGACAGGCGTAGCATTAAGATACAAGTGCACAGCTGCATGGATTAGAAATCGAACGGATTTAACAAGTAATCCAGTTGAAGCTAAAAGGAGAACAAATGAGTCTGGGTAGGCCCTGTCATGCGTAGGGCTGATGACGGGCTGTACATAAGAGTTACAGAATGACTCCTGCGGAAGGAAAAATTTGTCGAAGGGGCCACATAACAAGGTGGTGTAATGAAATTTGCAGACATAGTACCGAGTTAGCTAACGCATGACATCACTAATTGGAGATGCCCTAAGGGCTTTGGTCCTGCAGTGGACATAAAGTAGAATGATGACGACCACCATGACTTACGAATGTAGGCTGCGACATGCCGAATAACATACTCAATGTTTCCTGCGTTATTTTCGCACGCTGTCCGCGAAGATATTGCCCTGCACATTCTCCCTCAGTCAGCCGAACTGCGTGTCTCTTTTCCACGCCTCTCATTATGCATCGACAGTATGGGCTGTATTTTAATGCACAGAATTGCGGTCCGTGCTATCAGCTGCCAACAATAGGGCTGCTAGGGCGAGGCTTCGCTATCGAGCATACGCAACAAATGTTTCTCCATTGCAGACTGCTTCGCTTGAACTCGCCTTTAGAGCAAAATACCAACAGAAGATTGGGTTGTCTCATGTTATTGAGCATTTACCTGTGGTATTTTTGTGCTTTGCTCAAAATAAAGAAAAAGAACACGGTGTACAACGAAAGGGCGTCTCGAGATAAAAAGGCCGCAGCAAAGAGGAAGACTGCCACCTGTTCTCAGAAGGAAACCATTGGTTCCCGAAACTTGTATTCGTAGCATATTTTATGTAATACACTCACACCAAATCAATATTATTATCAGGCAATCAATTTCATATATGTCTGTGTCATGTCGTCGATTTTGCTTTAACGAGCATTGAAAAGAAACCGACATATTTATGAACGCGCGACAGTGAACACCTTGTGGACTTTCTTGCACAAAGAAAAAGAGCCATATAACATATATATATATATAGTCACATCATAAGAAGCCAAAAAACACTGACACCAAGGACAACATCACAACATAGGGGCAATTACTTGTGTTTATTAAACGAAATAGAGAAACCATAAATTAAAGCAAATGAAAGTGGTTGAAATGCGAAATGCGACGGTTGTGGGTTCGGTTCCCACATGCGGCAAGTTGTTTTTTCATCCACTTTAATTTCCATTAATCTCTCGTTGCTTTGAATCATTTATTACGCGCAAATAATTTCCCCTTTGTTGTCCTTGGTGTCAATTTTTGTTGGCTTCGTATGATATGACTAATAAAAATCGGGCCCCTCAGTTAATCCCGCTTCTTCTCGTTTATATATATAGATATTTCCGCCAGCATTGCGAGAAGAAAAAGACTACCGACATATCCCAACTGCGCAGCCACCACACCGCGAGCGGCAAGCAAATCACCGCAAGGCAACGCTCGGCCGGTGCTGACAGGCCGGCGGCTTGTGCGCGAGAATCGGACGATTGGCACGCGACAGGAGGCGACAAACAGGAGAACGACGTTCGAAGTAGCGTAGCTCGAGTGTGAGTGAGTGAAAAACTTTATCAGCTCTAGATTCGCTGGTCTTCTGCGGTCTTCAGATGGAATCGTCCATCTTTTAGCACAACGGTCGGTTGCCCTTAGTCCAGGGCTCCGCTGGATGCTGCTGCCAGTTGTGCTCGCCTAATCAGACCTTCTTGGTCGACCTGGCGATCGCTGGAGAGCACTCCCTCCCATTGCTCCGCACTCGGGTTTGGTATAACGGGTACCACGTCTATCTTCTGGCATGCCCACGTTATGTGGTACAGCGCGGGTGTTTCGTGGCACCAGGGGCATGTGTCATTGTATAGTGTGGGATAAATCTTGCTGAGTACGTGTAGGTTCGGGTACGAGCCCGTTTGTAGCTGCCTCCACGCGACAGAGTCCTCTCTGCTAAGGGAGTTGTGCGGTGGTGGATACCGCTTTCTGCAGCCCTTGTAGTAATTTGTTATTGCCGAATAGTCTTGGGGTACAGGTTCGGTCTCCTCGAGGTCGCCTACGTTGGATGCTCGGTAATAAGTGTACCCTCGAGCTATCCTGTCCGCCTCTTGGTTCCCTGCCACTCCCGTGTGTCCCGGCATCCATACTATCGTATGCCTAATTGGTTCTTCTTTTGTTTGTAGCTCGAGAAACGTTTTGTTGTCGCTGTTGAGTATCCAGTCGGGTTTTGTTGACGGGCACAGGTTCGCCCAGAATAAAGTAGGTTTCCTAGAAACGGCTGTTGTAACTGCTGGTTGCAATATATATATATATATATATATATATATATATATATATACAATATTATTGTAAGAGCCCCTTTAATGTAAGCAGCGGATAAAACTTTATACAACAGCAAGAGCGCATTAAGATGTAGAAATGCGGCAAACAAATATTGAATAGTAATTATTATATACTATGGTTATTTTATTTCTCATTCAATATAGTTTAATTGTCCCAGGTTGGAATAGCTTGCAAAAAGTAAACTAAAAGGGGGATAAGCAGGTGCTGCAGTGTAGTTTGGCCGCTCTAGCAAAATTCCTGGATACGCCTATGATCAACTGAAGGTTAACAACAATTATTCGTCACTGTGGTATAGTACCTGCTAGCAGAATCAAAATTTGAAAACTGGAACTGCAGGTGGCTGTCGCAGAGGGAAAAGGATGTGACACGACAGACGTTCCAACCAACGATAAGTCGTGCGAACACCAGCTGGCAAGTAGCTTACAAGAGCAAGCCCAGCATTTTCGCAAGGTTTGTTCCCCCAACAGATGATGACCTCTGTGCTAGAAGGCCTCCTCAAAGAGGTCAAGTACACAGGATCAAAAGCAATAGATACCCAGACTCAGCCGAATACACGACCGGCTTTTGTGCGTTATGTTCACCACCTGTCGCACCTGTCCATGCGCTGCTTTCAGCACTGGAAAAGCTGGCTCACATGTGTTGAGCAGTGAGACACTGAAGGCGCAAAGGAAGTAACCCGTTACTTTTTTGGTTGCGTGTAGTACTGTCAAGTGGGAAACGCCACATTAGCCAGATCGGTCGTTGCAGTAACGACACATTCAGAGAGCATTATGCGCAAGTCCGGGCACTAGAGGGGTCCAGTCACATTGTGGATCATTTTAAATGGTGCCACTGCACACCTATTTTTACCAGCACACGTGTTCTAGGCTTGTACATAGACGAAAAGTGCCATCTGATTCTTGAAGCTTTCTGCATTCAAAACGAAAACTATAACTGTGTCAGCACAACTTCTATCGCACTGCCAATCAAGAAATGTGATTAACTGTCTCACAACCTGTCTGCCATACATATTTCATAATTGGCTTCAATGATGCTGTACAATTCATGTTCCGCCGTCTGTTGTCACATGATCAGTGAATGTCTTTGTGCACCCACACTTTTTGATCTGCTAGAATCACCTAACGACAATTGTCCTTCCTGTCCATGCGTATTTCATCTTTCAATCCTTCCTATTTCTTTAAAGCACTGCAAATGCATGAAATCCTGACAAAAACACCACATGCATGTCAAAAAATCTTCTAATTATGCAACCTCAGTGGTTATCAAAAAA
The DNA here is from genome assembly GCF_023375885.2 of Dermacentor andersoni. Taxonomy (NCBI): domain Eukaryota; kingdom Metazoa; phylum Arthropoda; class Arachnida; order Ixodida; family Ixodidae; genus Dermacentor; species Dermacentor andersoni. The sequence continues at coordinate 124,234,683 of NC_092816.1, read as the reverse complement.
GCTGTCACTACTATACATTTTTGCCCAAAATTTATAATTCTAAAACAATGAGAAGTTTCCTTTTTAATTTCATCTCTGTTCACACCCGTTTACACTAATCCGAGTCACTGTATTTTGCCATCAGTATTCGATAAAGTTTTATACCTGCTCTTTTTTGTGATAATTCATGCACGGTGAGTAGTATGTTCAAGATATGTTCAGGACGGCGCAGCTCGTGCTTTTGTCAACCGAGCGGCCGACCACTCTGAAGAAAACCCCTTTTTACCACGAGACATCCATGAACACCAGCGGCGCGAGCGAAGAAAGTACAGTCCACCACACCCTGACCTATCCAGGCAGGACTCTTATGACTGGCGCCGAATACAGACGCACACATTTCCGAACCTTTATTTGAAAAATGCCATTCACCCAACGCTGTACAGCGTTCGCTGTCCTTGGTGCGGAGGCCTGCCAACTCTCGCCCACATTACGTGGGACTGCCAGAACAGGCCACCCAAAATTAATACACCAAAAATAGCCGGCAAACTTTCCGGAAGGGAGCAGTGGGAGACTTGGCTCGCCAGCGAGGATCGGGAGATGCAACTGGCGCTCCTCAACCAAGCACGGCGGACCGCTCAAGCCCGTGGGGCCATGGACTAGCGGCTCCACCCACTCTCGCTTTCTGCATTTTTTGTTCTTTTAAATAAACGTTTTGATATATATATATATATATATATATATATATATATATATATATATATATATATATATATATATATATATATATGTATATATATAATGAACTTGAGTGGTGCTACAAGGTAAACAGAACAAGTATTTAATTTCGACAGTTTCGATCGGTGGACCGATCTTCATCAGGGTTTACAAAAAAATGGCAGTTCGGCCCTGGTAGTGAAGACACCAGACCGGGTGCCCGGTCGTTCTTACATACATCAAACCGAGAGGAACAGTTGTGACAGTGATTGATTTTCGGCGCCTTGGCAGATTTACAGCGGCCTTTGGCAGCTATGCAGGGCAAGAGGAAGGCGGAGTCACATGTATGTAGAGCAAGGAGGTCAGTGAGGAAAAAAAAGGGAAAAAGAAAGAAAAAGGAAAGAAAAAGAAAAAAAAGAGAAAAAAAGGAAAAAAAAAGCACACAGGAGGAGGGAGACGTGAGTCGGAGAGTGAGGGGGGCGGGAAGTAGCGGCAGCTAGGTTCCCGTGCACCCGAGGCAAGGAGGGAGAAAACGGTCGCTCCGCAACACCAGTGCGTGGGCTGCCGTTGTAGCGGGAGAGAGGGCAAGTTGAATCGGGTGGCGGGGGGCACAATAGAGAAGGGGCCCAGAAGGAAGACAGAAGAGCGGCAACTTGTGGAAAGAAACACAGTGTCACAGTACACATATACAAAGCACGGCCCGCTCCGGCAACTCTGTGGTCCAGCTACGGTGCGAAAAAAATATATATAGTTCCAAAAAAGTATATATGCATGGGATTCGCAAAGCAAGTGCGCCCATGGGCTTAGATTTAGGGAGCCGAGTTAAATAGCCTCCTTGTGGCCCAGTTTTTGAACGTTTAACAAACAAGTGCCATCAAGTCAGCACGTGCGTATTTCAAGAAGGGCAATAGGTCACTCAGAATGACCACTTCAGTGGCAGGGTCCAGGAAACTGAATTTATTGGTTTTACGCTCGCGCCCTTGAGGCGCATGTGGAGGGGTGAGCAAGCAGTAAATAGACAGCGTCTCAATTTTTAAGTACAGAACATGTATTCGCGTTTCCCATGCACTTTCACGGCATATCCCGGAGGCACGTCAGCCGCCGCGGACTCTCATTAATTCCTTTAGTGTACGTTCCAAATTTATGGATGAAAAAAGATTCTCTCTGCTCGCGTGCACGGGTGTGTTGGAAACCAGATTGCAAGAGCACAACGCTCACGCGTTCAAAGGAGTGATCTGGCAGCCGAACGTGCCTGGAGAAGGGTAAATTGGGGAGACTTTTCACATGCGCGCGGTGATTGTTAAACCGCAGGCGAAAAGGGGTCTCTGTTTGGCCGATATATTCCTGCCTACACACCTCGCATCGAATTTTGTACACGACGTTACTGGAATCACAGTCAAGATTTTCGGTAATTTTATATACGAAGGGCGAGTTCGATGCTTCAGCCGTGTCTGCTGTTGTCATGTGACGGCATACCTTGCAACGAGGTTTCCCACACGGTCGACAGCCCTTGGGCGTGTTTGACTTCTGTGTCCTCGCCCTGACTAACAAATCCCTTAAATTTTTGTTTCTTCTATACACAACCCGAGGCGGCTGCTTGAAGATAGTAGTGAGTCGGATGCTCTGTTTCATGATATTAAAATGGCGGGTGAGAATGGCATTGACCCGCGGAGCACCGGTAGTGTATGTGAGGACCAAGTTTGGATCTGATTGTGTATTGCTATTGCTAACCTTTTCTCCCATTATCTGTGCTCGATCTAAGCTGCGGGCGCGTTCAATGGCATCGTCTACTATTTTTGGAGGATATTTTTGGCGTATGAGAGCAGATTTCAGTTCCTCCGCGTGTCGCTCAAATTGCGCAGATTCGGAACAGACTCTTCTGTACCTGTGGGCCTGGGAGTAGGGAATGCCTGTTTTGCAGTGATGGGGGTGGCTACTATAAAAATGCAGATATTGCTGACGATCTGTCGGCTTTTTGTATAGGGACGTGGAAACGCGACCGCCACTCAGTGACAGAGTGACGTCGAGGAAGTGAATACTATCTTGCGAGAAGTTGTGCGTAAAACAGATTGACGGGTGCAGAGAATTGAAATTGGAAATGAAGTTCAAGAGACTTTGTTCATTGCCGGCCCACACAAATATATATATATATATATATATATATATATATATATATATATATATATATATATATATATATATATATATATATATAGATGTGTTCAAGATGGGTCTTACAAGAGGACAAAGGTATCTCCTGCTCTACGCTGGTGAACCAGTCAAGGGTGCTCTTTGTTTCTTTTTAAACCCTGGCCCAGTTATTCTGTTCAACCGAAAATGAGGGTGCAACATTGCAAGCATTGCAGGAGCCAAACGTGCAACTTGCTGCCAAACTCGCCACCACTCTTTTTATGTTGGCTGCCACTGTCTTTGTCTGGTTGACATGCAGGCTTTCGGTGCTCGTTTTAGTTCTGCATTTCAACTTCTGCAGGAAAGTTTGGACTACTGCATCAGACTAAGTGAAGCAAGCGTGGTGACTGTAGGTTACATATTTGATAATGCGCACTGGCCAATATGTAACACTCCAGGCGGCACTTCCAGATTGTTTGTGTTATGAGAAAAGCCTCCGCAGCCCTCTCCACCAGGGGCCGCTTGCACGACGCCATTTACTGACAGGAAATAGAACCAAATGATAAAAAGGTACTTCAGGTCTCTAAGCTGGCACTGCGTTGTACTGAGCGTTCAAACTGGCCTTGGGCTGTTGGTTAGATGGTTCGCATGACGACAAAACTAAACCTTCTTTTTGTTACTTGTGCACAAAACCTTTTCGACGGCAAATTCTGGTATACCTGTAGCTTATCAATGCCTGCCGCTGCTTGTTGGCCAGAGCACATTCATTCTATTAGCCTGAGTCTACAGCAACCACGTATACTTGTAGCCAAAATTCTTCAGTTTGGTGCGTTTCGCAATGAAGAGGTCTGATGCCGTTTTAGCTTTGGCTCTCATGGCAGCATTGAATTTGCGAGCTTCTGCGACGTGCTGTGATCTGCCGTTTACACCGCCACAACCATCGGTCACGGGTAATGCTATAGTAGGGAAGGGGCCGACGACCTCGTCAAAGCCATCCTCAACTTGGATGTTAATGGCCACCAGTGTAATCCTGCGATGAGAGTTTCTGCGAAGACGGGAGGTTCTGCAAAGACGGGGGCACCTGCCCAGCCGAGATCACCAGGAGTAGCTCTGTCAGGAGGGGGAAATCCTTGATATTGTCTGTCTTCCGCCCAAACTGCTGCGTCCACGACGGAGAAGGGGTCAGTATGTTTCTTCCTCGCTTGTTCGTGTGCAGTGATGTGCGTAGCTCTCTCCAGAGGGAAAGGACTATCACCCTACGGATTAGTCGGACATGGCGTCACCCGTCTCGTAACGCCGGATTAGGGGAAGGCGACTGGACAATGACCACACAGGGGTTAAAAAGACATTAACGCTGTTAGAACTTGACCATCAACGTCTTAGTTTTGTTCACTTATTGAAAAACTCTTGTACGTAATGTAATATCAACGACTATGTTTAAACACCTTGGATGTCGGGCCTAGCACTATGTTCTTTTACTCCTCCACGCTTAATAAATACCACAAATCTTCGCAACTCAGGTCGCAACATTGGCGGCAGTGGTCTGCGCAGCGCTTCGACAAGGTGAGTGCACTACCTTTTTCCTTAGGAGTCACCATGCTTAACTTTGTTCTTCCTGGTAACAAGGGTGTTAGAAGCCTTACTGAAATATACCTTATTTCTACACCTAAATGTTTTGAGAGACTTGTAGGCAAATGATAGGTAGCCATGGAATTGGAGGAAGTAGCGCAGAACGGACGTAAACGCGATATGCCGGAAATTCGGGTTTGAGTGTGGAGAGCAAATAAAGAAGGCGGAGGTCATCGATGCAATATACGCAAGTGGCAGAGATGACGGCGAGATTTTGAAGGCTTTGGAGGATATTCAGGAAGACCAGAGACAGTGCGAAAAAATACTGTATACGCGAAAGCGAGAGCCAGAGCACGCATTTCGGATAGAGGAAATATATAGGGAAATACAGCATTTCAGCGGGTGCCAGCGGGTGGTACACCCCTTCCCCACCGAAGGGATGTACGGGTCAGGATACTAGTTGCCACAAACTTCCAGCTTTTCGGCGTACCGCCGGCGTGCACTTTCGGGCAGCGACTGCACATACTCCGACAGCTCCATAGTGTGTTGTCCGCGTAGAAGCCTGAACGAAATGGAGGTTTCTGCTAACCAGAGAGAAACTTGTTCGGCGTGGGGGGCGCCATGATGTCGATTCCGATGCACGGCCCACACCCAGTGGCATCACATTGTTTGCAAACGGGGAGAGGTCTATTGTAAAAGTGCGACCGGGTGACGGCGCCCACTACTGTGGTGCCATATCGTAGCGGGTCGCCACCTTGGAGCAGGTCTCCATGCAGCACTCCGCTTTTATCCTCACCCTTCCAATGTACCCTCCTCCTCCACTTTCCTCCTCGTGCTCTGTTCGCTATCGCTGTCTTTCATCCTCCCCTGGGTTCATAGTAGTCGGTGATAGTTCCTGCAGCGAAGCTGTTGGCCTCTAGTTGGTCGAGATTTTTCCTTGATTAGTGCTCAACCAAAAAACAGTACTGCGACTTAGCCGCCGCGGCCAATCGGACAGATCTCAAACGGCAGCTGGAAAAGGGCTTTGGCTTTGAGTTTCCGCGTAAGAGAATTAGGTTTTCTTGCATTTTACAACTATGTCTGCAGCTCCTGTGTTTAGTACTTTACCAATTTTCTTACGCAATTTAGATCGAAAAATATCAATTATTTCAATCAGGCACTTGCGCTTGGCGGAGGGCGTACAAGAATGAGGATGTATGCGGCGCTTCAGCCCGGGTGCGTGCGTGTTTACGTATGTGTGCCCAAAATGTATCTGTCCTTCTATGTGTGGGCGCTTGTAGCGGTGCTGTTTGTCTAACATAACCTAACGTCATTTGGCGTGGCGGTACTAGTCCAACGTCGGCGGCAGCTTCGCTGTGCATCCAGTTTCACAAGGTGGAATGGCAGTGGATTTTCTTTCCCTGCATGGCGGCCGCCCCCGCTGCCGCAGACGGATAGATCGATGGATGCATGCTGTGAGCGTCCCCTTTGAAACGGGGTGGTTGGTTGCGCCACCAAGCTCTTGTTATTATTTTGCCAATGCCTTACCGTTTTTAGAAAAAATAAACACCAAATTGCCAGCATTAAAGATTCTGAATCAATAATGGGAAATTTGATTTTGTACGCCTCCGTTGTTTGTGGTCTCAGTACTTTTCTGCCACCAAAGTTCCAATCGCCTCTTAGTAATCTCTATCGATTGCGAACATGTTTGTTTTCCTCCTGCTATCGCTGAACCCATGGGCTTCAACATGCTCCATCGTTTTCTCAGCTTTACAGCAGGAAGCGCATGCTCCTTCTTCCTTGGTATACCTCGCTTTATAAGTACGCCTTCTAAGGCACCCTCAACTTGCTTCGAAAAGTATGTAGCTTCCTTCCCCTTGAGTTCCCATTTATTTATTCTTTTCTGATTTTCTTTTTTATTATTACGTAGTTATTCATAGCAGGTTATTTTTCATTGCCGCTACCCATGAGATTGTCTCAGCCTCACTGACTTTGCGTTGGACGCTCTTTGTTACCTGTTACTTACTGTACCGGTCGCATACTTGCTGGTGAGCTTCCTTGTTCTTTACCTCCACTGTGAGTCAACGTTGTTCCTGCGCAAATATTTGAAAGTCTCGCAACCCATTTACTTTCTCCCATATTCTTTAGTCGTTCTTGAACATAAATGTTGAAGAATTTTGAAAGGATAGGTCTGATTATTACGCCGACGTCCTGGCGGGCGCTCAACACATCAACGGGTGCCTAAGAGCTGCTCTCAAAAAAAAAATATTATAGGCACTTTCTCAACCCGACTCCAAGAACAAGTACTGTGTGTTATTCATGCAGGATAATTCGTCTTTAAAAAAAGCTCTGTGCCTAATAGCTGGGATAGCCTGTAAAATAAATTTTCACATTGGCGTTGTATAGAACTCTCCTGCTTTCAGCGGTGTTCACCAACGTCTTTCAACAAGCATACAGGCCAATAAAAAAGCAAGGCCGTTCATCTGCAGACGGTGTTCTGAACTGCAATGAGCGTCTGCGTAGAAAGGATCAGAGTTAAGGTACACTTGAACACGTCCGCTGGCGGCCGGTGGTACCGACCGACGGCACCTAAAGCAGGGTGTGAGACCGAGCTATATAGTTGGCATTCCATGCTGAAGTGCCTAGCGCAAGAGTGGACACGGGACACTGTCCGTGTCCACTCTTGCGCTAGTGTCCCGTGTCCACTCTTGCGCTAATCACTTCGGCGTTTAAACCACAGTTTATGAAATGATTTCTTTGAAGCGATGATAGCGTAAGTCGACAAGTACTTAAAAACTCGTCACTTGTAGGAAGTAGCGCCCAAGCGGTTATATATGACATGAATGGAGAAAAAAAATAAATCATTCATTTATTTATTTCTAGAACTAATTTGCAAGTTTCTCTCGTCACGCATCTCGAAGCATTCTATGCAATCAAGACATTTCTCGTGGCGCTCAGGGCCTTTTTAAAGCATTAGTTTTCCAAATAAATTCAGGAGTTTTACATGCCAGAACCACAATATGATTCTGAGGCATGTCGTAGTAGGGAACTCCAATTTAATTTTCACCACTTCGGCTCGTTTAAAGCGCGTCCAAAACATGGTACACAGGCGGTTTTCCATTTCACTCTTGTGGAAATGTGGCCACCATGGCCATGATTTGATCACGCGTCCTCTATCATAGCAGCGTAACGCCAAAGTCACTACGCCATGACGACGGCCTTCTTAGTTATTGCTCCATCTTAATTTTATGCTTCTTGGCTTTAGTTAACACCGTGATTCCGCAATGAAAACGAGTTCTGGCCACGCGTTCTGATTGCTGCAAGCATATTGGTATACTGAGCCTGTATCCAATGCTATTCACAAGCCAAGCTTGTATTGGTTCACAAGAGGCGTTGTCGTGGTCACGCAAAAAAAAAGAACAGTGGCTCCCAGAGCAAATCAGCTGCGGGAAAGCGCGGTTTGAGGAGTTGACAGCTGCACCGGCGCCGGAACGGGAGTCAATAGCAAGGATTCCAGCTGCAGAGGCGCGAGCTCACGCCACGTGCGCAACCAATCAGAGTCGTTTCGCTTCCCGCGGGCAGGGAAAGGGCAGGAAAGGGTTTCGCGCTCGTTGCACTGGCTTCGTTTCCGTTCGGTTTAGTCTCGGAAAACGGATGGGACGGCCACGCCTTGTGCGTTCCTCCGATGAACGGGTAGCGTTCGACGAGCAGCGGCGAGAACTCGCCCGTGAAAGGGCTCGTCATAGGCGCGCCGATCCGGCCATTAGAGCCGCGCGAGCCCAAGCAATCCGACTGCAACGAGAAGAGCCCGAGCTTAGGGAGCGGGAGAGCGGGAAGCCGAAGAAATCCTGCTCCGTTACCTGTGGGCTACTCAACCGTGAGGAAAGTCAGGTGCACGAAGGACAAGCTTCGTTTACCCCCATTTTCTGGTAGGATAAGGGTTGGTCATTTCCTTTTCTGGTGCTTTCTGGATTCTAATCTACCTACGTAGCGCTTTTCTTATGCAGCAGGTGGTTCGGTAGAGTTGTTTGTTTAACGAAAAGTGCGGAGGCCCTCCTCATGCCAGACTGCTTGACAATTAAATACTTGCATCTATGCCACAGGAATGCGGGCTTTGATCACATCTGTCGAACCAAAAAACGACCTCCCACACGAGTTCTATGATTTTCCGGTGCTTAAATATCGGGTCTGTATGTTTTCTTTCGACATGAGCTGCGTACAAAACATATGGAGCACCGAACACGGCGCACTGCGTACAGCGCAACGCATGACTATTAGTGCGTAGTCTTGAACCAAGGCCAAAATCTGTGATGTACCACTGTGGCTGTCGCGGCGAATTCGCCAGCTGCCACACGAACGCGATCGCAGAAGGGGATTGAATGCGTCCTACATTGGCGCACAGCTCTGTGACCTTGTTGAGTTTTACGCTTTGTGTGCTTCCGGCCGACGGGGCCTGCAACCAACAGCAAATTCGCTCCTCCGTCGCACTTTACCTTTTGGCTTGTGTGCATCAGAGAGGCTGTGTCGGCTGCGAGCATGGCGTTGATCTTAGCGCAGGATCGTTGCTGGACAATTCCCGTCGTGGCTGCTGGCTGTGCCTTCATCTGCTTGTTCACAACTTCAAGCTCGGGCCTGATGTACATTCTATTCATGAAGGAGTTTGACATCAGCCACGAGCAAGCCACGTGGCCTGTATCCACTTTTGTTGTGATGGGACCATGCGCCGGTGAGACATACTAACCTACATTTGTGCACCTGTTAGCTGTGCACACTATATCTGCTCAAACGTCGCTACAACAACTTACGGTCCTTTTCTAAGTTTGTAGCAACTCTGGTCCTTTTGCAGCACACAACCGCTCAAGTTGCACGGAAGCTGAGGCATTAGAGGAAGTATAAAATCGAACAGCTTGTGACAACGTAAGCATTTGGTAGGAAGTAAAACTGCAAAACCCCATGGCGTTTGCGTTCTGGGCTTCTATCCTTGATAAATAGTTCCTGAGAGGCACCGACAAGAAAACAGGTTCGTCTCCGCGATGATGCCATGGGAATGGGTGAACGTTATTGCCGGGTGCACCTCGACACATACCATTTGGTGGTGAATTTGCCACTGCGCCCTTATGATTTAAATCATATTACAGTGTACTTTAGCTGTGGACTTTAAGCGAATTGTATTAGATCTTTTTTAGAATATAATCAGGTCGCGAAAATGAAAATAAAGCCAAGAAGCAAGTGATCACAACTAGCTATGTCTGCAAGAGGAGATATCTCTAATTCTCGTAACTTCAGCTGGACGAACAAATTGGCCAATACACGTCACATTGAAGTTCGCAGGCAGCTATTCGACTACGTGCATTTAAACAAAACTCAATTCAGAAAGTATATTACTGCAATAAAAAAGTCAAGCATCGTTGGCAATTAAGGCGATTTCGAATGCCCTATCATGTCTGCCGTTTGTAGTATTGAGCCATCGGGCCGTAGTTTACGGAACAATGAACCTATCGAGGTTGTACCTATGGAAGAAACATACGTGAGCGACCGCATTAGCTATCATCCGTGCCTGAGTAAATGTATGCATTACAGCTGCTATGAACAAGTGCTGCTGCCATGTGGGGAAGTAATCCTTATACCTAGACATCGCGAATGACCTGCTTGTATCCACGCTTGTATAATACAGTTCATCTCACACTTCTCTTTCTTTCAGAGTGCTTTTTATTTACTCGAAATAAATTATAGTGTTAAAGAAATGCAGATGCTGCATCAAGGGCCAGCCTGAGCGGGCGAACTGGCTCAGAGCCATGTCACGGCGACGGGACATTCTACCATGCCGGTCTTCTTTACAATTTAAGAAATGCATAATCATACCAGTCCTGCTAGTGATGCTTATATATTAAGCTCCATATACAGAGAAGAACACTTTATGCTACACTAAGGAGCAAGACACCGTGAACTAATAGGCACCGATCCTCAACTGCTGCGCAAGCTTGAACCCCATGTCCTAATTTTCGCAGCAGCCTGCAATTTTTGCAATTTTTCACAAATGTGGCACCGTAGGCGCCAGGACCACATTTTTCAATGGAAAGGTAACTAGAAAATAGACCTGGTGGATTTGAAAAAAAAGAACAATCCTTTCAAGGCATAGCCGCAAAATTATTATAGAACAGGACTGCAGTCCTGTTCTCTAATTTCTAGCTTAGTGAAGTACGTTTAGTCATGCTACGTCGTGGTTTCTTCACCCACAGGTAAGCTACGAGCTACACGCATCCTGATTTATTAGTCGGCCCGTACATTAGTTGAGCGAGGTAAAGGGATAAATAACGCTGAAAGAAAATTATCCAGGTGCGTCACATTGTAGAAATCAATGTCAGGCAAAGCATTTTCCAGGTAGCTGGCTATTCAGTATAGTTTGCAGATGTGCACATGTTACCACATGGACAGACATGGTCGTGCAAGGCATGGCCTATCTTTTCACGCTAAGTACACAGGCGACAATTTAATGAGGACGGAACAGAAATGGTTCCTTGTTTATAACCACAATCTAGCTGGAAGTGTGGATGACTGAACTTTATGAAGAACGTTTTTGTTCCACGATGAATGACCCACTGGACACCCTTAAGTACGTAATTATACCTACGTTGGCCATAATTGATTCATTGCGGCATTGAGGAGCTTTAGAATCTATTCGTTATGCTAAATTTCAAGCCGTAGGCAACAAAACTTAGTTATTTTTTATTAGGTTGCTTATTGTTTTATTATTCCTTTTTTTCTATATGATTTACACATTTTTTACATTTTAATTTTTTTATCCATGAGCACTATTTTCTGCCGCTTCTTTTATTCTCTGGCAGCGAGACGATAGTTCACTGATCTCCAGCGGAGCAGATATTCCTGCCTTCGCCCCACCCCCGTTGTTCAGGCCCCTTCCTAGAAAAAAGGAACCTGCCGCGACATGTCCACCGGTTGACAAACGACGCTACCTCACAATCCTCCTCCGACGTTGAATAGTACCACTTTCTTCTCAATTCGACACCCTCGCCGCTAACACACCCTCATTCGTTGCTTCGCTCACCCACCTTACTCCCTCTCTGCTTAAGAAGAACCGTACCTATATATACTGTGCTGAGGAAAGCATATATCGCTTAGAAAAAGTCAACTTGAAACGTTGGCTCTGGCTTTCAACTTCTCGTTTTGCTTTTTGTGCCGTGTGTATTTCAAGTGTGCAGAAATCATCTACGATGGTCGTCAATGAAGCGAATGCCATATGAACTAAAGAATGAAGACCGAAGCAGCGAACGAAAGTTTTCCTTGCCGATCACTCTGCTGACGCATCTAAACCTTAGGAAACATCAAAACCCGATACCGCGTGCCGAGAAAAAAAGCTACAAACTTCTCGTTCGGCAACGAACGCGACCCGGAACTTGGTAGCGCGGAAACAGGCAGTCTTTGCACCGTCGCATTCTTGCCAATCTGACCATCGATAGACCACCCACCACCAACCACGAAAACGGGCGAAAGAAGCAGAGAAACCTACTCCCTTTAAAACAAAGTGATCGTGTCCTGATGGCTGCAGTCTGGGCTACGGTGCTGTAAGCCATAAATTACATCCCACCATCGCTCAGGTATTTGTTTCTAATGAGAAGATCCCAAACGAGGCGATACAGTAACCTACTTGCCTGTGTACCGCAACGTACCTAGAATGCGCCATAGAACGATTCGCATTGAAATAATAAACGAAAGGTTCCCGTCTCATTTCTACGCATACAAAGCGAAGGCCCTCCTTAAATGTACTTCTCATAGAAAGGGGCGAAAAGAAGAGTGAATGATTACGTAAACCAGTTTGGGCGAACTGGCAAGCAGCTAGCCTTCTTGGGAAACAATTTGTTGCTAACACATTTTGTTCTTGAACTGTGATCCTGCCAGACGCAGATTTTGCTTTGAAGTGGAGTTTGTTAATGCAAGAACGAATATTTATGACCCTATGGCCACGCAAGCACATCAAGAATGACTCGCGGAATACGGCATCTATTGTGAATTACATTAAATTAGAGGTAATTACTCAGTGGACTGCATCAAGGTTCACCCAAATGTAGGTACACGAGGGCCCTAAACCTGACTGGCTTCTGAGGCACGCACCTACCTGGCCTCCCTCACTTGGCAGGGAGCCAGCAGTCTGAGCTAGTCATGCAGTTCCGTCCCAGCGCAAGGCGAGCGACTGGTTGCCTGTGCAGGCCAAGAAAAGCCCGCCTATCGAAGGATAGGAAGTGGGCGGTTCGCTGAGTAATGGTGCACATTGTCATTTTCGATAGGGTTTTGCCGGCGCTGACGACATGTCAGTAGATGGGCGTTTCTGGACGAGGGAAACAGCGGGTGGTGATTTTTATCTCTGCAGTGGAACCAACACTAACACACTTTATCAAAATAGAAGAGGTTCCCGGCAGTTCCCGTGGTGACGTCACTGGGCAAAACTCCAGCGATCTCTCGATCATGCCTGTTGATTCTGGTGCAGGCAGCTAGACCGGCTCACCCACATGCGATTTTCCGAGTCCTGCTGACTATTGCTGTTATTTATTGGGTGTTACGCGTCATCGCCCACATTCTTCATTCATCCAGGAGCGTTGCGGAGACGAACCATAAATGGGGTTCATGCAGGAAGCGCACTACGCACCAGTGGGGAGGAGCCATTGGTTTGAACCTCTTCTAGTTTCTACCGGCACCGATGGGGATCGCGATTCCTCGACTATTAAAGTAGTAGTTGTTTTTGAGCTCAGTGGTCGTCGCACATACCCACAAAATGTTGTCGCTTTAGTATGGTTGTTGCCTCAGGACTTGTTTCCACTGGTGCTATGCTGGTCTTCCACTTCTTTCGAACTGCACGATATCGCTGGGACTTTTATCTTTTCTCAATCAACACCGAATCCCTAGAGCGTACAATATAGTGTTCTCCCTTTGTCTTGATTTTGCGGTGCCTAAAAGTGCTCTCATTTAGAGAAACCTTACAGACGCACTAAGCTCGCCGTTATGCATCCTTCTCGTTGGTGAAGTAAATCAGACATGTAGAATTTCTGTTCAAATGTGATCAAGTTGGGAATGAATGATCACTATGAATTATGAAATGGAGGGGGTCAATTAACATTAACGAACTCTTGTGAAATCGGTAATATTTGTACAGAAGTAAAAAGTTTGAAAACACCTTGAGCCTTTTCTTCTGCAACATGAATATTTAGAGGACAAAGCTTATCTTGTATTTTTCTCTTTATGTGGTTTTATAGAACAATCTCGTGCATGAGCGGATCAATTTTTTCGTACAATTCTTGCACAAAACTCGCAGTGGGCGATACCTTGTGTTCTCACTTGAAGTGCACAAAGGGACATTCCCAGGACATCCTGGGGCATTATAGCGTTCATCTATAGTGATCTGTCTATATACTGTTTCCGTCATTAGCCCTTTAGCGATTGGCCAGATATTTTTGGGCCACGTCTCTCTCACGTCACCACAAAAGCAGCGAAGGCTCCATCTCAAAATGGCTTGGAGACAATTTTTCAACAAACAGACAACAATTTCTTTCCGATTTTGCGTATTTGTTGCCATTAGCCCTCCGCTATTGGTCAACATACTTCGGGCCGCCGTCACTTCGCCGGTCTCTCACACGACGTCACAAAATAAGGAAATCTCACCATGTCAAAGTGACCAGTACGCACTAAAGATGGAATAATATACCGAACAAAAGTAATATTTCTTTCATAGCTGGAGACTGCCCCGTTCCCACAAGAATAAACAGGACTCTTGGCTACTCGAAGCTGCTGGCGAAAGTGGATTTCTTTCCGCATAGTAAATTTTCGCGTCACAGTATAACGTTGCCCGGCCCTATCGTTACGCATGCGACATCACTCTGCTAACTCTTCTTCACTGAGAATTTGTCTTGGTGGCATGTCCAACGCTCCATTACAGGCCGTCACGATCGTCGACAAGCTACTGCAAACTAAGAAAGGAGAGGTAGGCGAGTTCGATATGTCTGTGCTAGCTCAGCCCCACCAAAACCATCCTCCCTTTTGAACACTTCTCGCCTGTCGTCAGCCAATTAGATAAGGAAAACGTCCAGCGATAGGCAATGCTTTTGGCTTTGAAGCCAAAGAAAAGTCACCTCCAATAAAAGATGAGAGCGTTGTATATTAATGTGCAAAGAACGTCGGGTCACCATCTGCGCAAGCGCCAGTGGTTACGTAAATTTGACGTAAGGAGATGGGAATAAAAAACCAGAATGGTACAGGTTTACGGTATAGTGACCCGACATTGTCAGACAACCGTATTTGACAGTTAATATACTGCCTGTCATTTTGGGCTGCAGGACTGAAGTTCTCAATTCAGCATATTTCTCGACTTCTCCCATCGTATTTGGACAACAATATTTGTTATTACTCTTATTATTGGACGAAGGGACGAATAACGTAAACGCACAAAGAAAGTTTTCCCTTCTTTCACACCATTATTTCGGCGACACAATAGACTGAGTTGAAGCGATTTGTCTTTTTTTTTTTTCTAGGGTTACTGCTTTCAGTTCTTCAACGAAAAATGACCCTCTACCACATTACTCTTATAAGTGCAGTGCTGACATCTACTGGCTTGATTATATCGGCTTTTGCACCAGACATCATATGGAGGACGGTTCTACTCGGTGCCGTGCACGGTGAGAATGTTTGTTAAAAGCAAGACATTGTTACAAATTGTAAATATTGACACGTGTACTTGTCTTCATCGGGCGACACGTTTCACCGCCTAACAAATGTTATTGCACAGCGCAGGACGCGCTTGCATGTGTTGGAAGTTTCTGGAATGTTATCGACGGTTCCATCCACTGTCTGTGACCGAACCTTGTGTAATCTGATTGCATGCATGCGCGACGCGAATAATGTAGAACTTTGTGGAAGACACGCGGGTCCCAGCGGTTGCTCTGGAACATTCGACGACTGATCTATGAAAACCGACGCGCTTGACCCGCTGATCAGATTTTCGACGATCGCCGACACTGTTCGCCGCAGTCGCCGTTCTTTGAGTGTAGCCTGTTTTTGAGGGCACAAGTTCGCCCAATAAAACGCTAGCTTCAACTTTCTCAGTTTGGCTGCTTTCTTCACAGTCACTACCACGTGATAATATATATCTGCTCACGCAACACAGTGCCGCACACTGATACAATTTCGTTGGGACTATAACGACAAGTATTTATTCATATGTAAGATATACCCGGTAGTAAATTATTCGTTTAAAGTAATTGAAGTAATCGTTCATGACAAGGGTAGCTGAGTCGTGCGCTCTCAAATTCAGAATTTTTAGGACTCCCTCATTGAAAACAGATATATTTGTTACATGGTATATTATTGCAGGGACAACATGGCCACAATTAGTACATGACCGGGGTAGTTGGAGAAGTATGGGAGAGGCCTTTGCCCTGCAGTGGGCATAACCAGGCTGATGATGATGATGATGATGATGATGATGATGATGATATTGCACAAACCTCCATAGCAATGCTAAATAATGCATACAAACGAGATTTCGAAAATCTTAAAACAATGAAATATATACCAATGCCTCTTTTCTTCGGTCCATTACAACGAAATAAAAAGGTAGTAAGTCATAGTTTTCTTTTTGCTTTAATCTCATGAAAAAGAACTTTGACCTGTTGTTTTCACGAGATTATTCCAAAAGTGGCACCATAAAGACACTCGATGAAACAGGGCGAATTATTTAGAAGTACTAATCGCTAGTTCGATAGAACGTGTGCAGAAATCTAATATAGCGGGTTGTGCCGTATGCCGTCCCTCAGCGTGCTGATAGCAACGCGTTGATAGCACTAAGCGTGTTAGCAACGTATCATGCCAGTGCTCTCACCTAATTTCAACTATCGATAACATGTAAATGCTTACTGCGGCACACAGTAAATGGTAAAGACTGGAGACATGCTGCCATGAGCAATAGTATACGCACAAGGAACCTTACGATAGTCTTCTCGGCCTAAGAATGTATCTTTCTTTTTATATTATTTACAGAAATATTGAAGGCCACATGGCCGAAACAGGAGTGGCCGAACACAAGCTCATAAACGACAATACACACCAATGAACAACTACAGAAAAGATCAAATAATTAGCAACAGTCAAAACAACAAATCGTCACAAGCGCGAAGAAATACGGAGAAAATGCGGATAGAGAAACAGTAACATTATCAAGTGGATTGCAAAGAAAAAGAATAGGCAGTATGGTGACAGATTATTTCAGTCAATTATTGTTTGCGGAACGAATGAGAATTTAAATGAATTTGTTCTGGCAAAATAAGGAGTGAAATGCGGGTACGTATGACGAGTGCACTGGGTAGCAAGTGGGGATAAGTACGGGGCTGAGTCGAGTCTAAGCTTGCGATGAAATAATGCTTACAACAACTTTCAACACTGATCTTCGCACTGGAATTATAATGAGAGAACCTGATTACATTCCATAATTCACTAGACGAAATGCTGGTGGTCGCAAACGCGCAAATAAATCGCAGAGCCTTTCGCTGGATATTTTGAAGTATATATCAATAAACCTTAGTATGAGAGTCCCAAATAGTACAAGCATACTTAAGCTTAGGCCCAATCAAATGCTCATACGCCTAATGTTTTACATGTGGCGGTGCATCTTTAAGCTTGTGACGTAAAAAGCATAGCTTGCGAAGAACAGCTGAGCATGAGTTAGCAATATGGCTGTTCCAGCTAAGTTGCTTCTCAGTGTGACACCTCGGTACTTATACTGACAGACCTCAGTTAACGGTTCACAGCCTTTGAAATAAGAAATTTAAGGGGCCTAAGTCGTCTTGTGATGCGAAGGAGCACATTATCGTCATTGTTCAGTATCATACCCCATTCGTCAAGCCAGTTAAGGATATTGTATTGAAGGCCATGTTAAAGGCCACTTGATCGCAGGTGACATTATTATCATTATCACGAGAAAGCGTTTGATTCAGTCGAAACCTCAGCAGTCATGGAGGCATTACGGAATCAGGGTGTAGATGAGCCATATGTAAAAATACTGGAAGATATCTATAGCGGCTCCACAGCCACCGTAGTCCTCCATAAAGCAAGCAACAAAATCCCAATAAAGAAATGCGTCAGGCAGGGAGATACGATATCTCCAATGCTATTCACAGCGTGTTTACAGGATGTATTCAGAGACCTGGATTGGGAAGAATTGGGGATAAAAGTTAATGGAGAATACCTTAGTAACTTGCGATTCGCTGATGATATTGCCTTGCTTAGTAACTCAGGGGACCAATTGCAATGCATGCTCACTGACCTGGAGAGGCAAAGCAGAAGAGTGGGTCTAAAAATTAATCTGCAGAAAACTAAAGTAATGCTTAACAGTCTAGGAAGAGAACAGCAATTTACAATAGGCAGCGAGGCACTGGAAGTCGTAAGGGAATACATCTACTTAGGGCAGGTAGTGACGGCGGATCCGGATCATGAGACGGAAATAATCAGAAGAATAAGAATGGGCTGGGGTGCGTTTGGCAGGCATTCCCAAATCATGAACAGCAGGTTGCCATTATCCCTCAAGAGAAAACTATATAATAGCTGTGTCTTACCAGTACTCACCTACGGGGCAGAAACCTGGAGGCTTACGAAAAGGGTTCTACTCAAATTGAGGACGACACAACGAGCTATGGAAAGAAGAATGATAGGTGCAACGTTAAGGGATAAGAAAAGAGCAGATTGGGTGAGGGAACAAACGCGAGTTAATGACATCTTAGTTGAAATCAAGAAAAGGAAATGGGCATGGGCAGGACATGTAATGAGGAGGGAAGATAACCGATGGTCATTAAGAGTTACGGACTGGATACCAAGAGAAGGGAAGCGTAGGAGAGGGCGGCAGAAAGTTAGGTGGGCGGATGAGATTAAGAAGTTTGCAGGGACGGCATGGCCACAATTAGTACATGACCGGGGTTGTTGGAGAAGTATGGGAGAGGCCTTTGCCCTGCAGTGGGCGTAACCAGGCTGATGATGATGATGAGATAACAAAAACATCTGTGAATAAACTGATATTTATTGGTTCTTTAATAACTGTGACTAACAAATTAACGCAAATAAGGAACAAATGTGGCTCCAGGACACAGCCCTGATGATGCCGGAAGGGTACCTTATTTTTTTCCCATGTTAAATACGATCATTTAAGTAAGTGGAAACCCAGCAAATAAAAAAAATCGGGAAGGCCAATCACATGTAGTTTATAGATTAATTTGTCCTGTGGAACGCGATCGAAAGCCTTGCTACAACCTAAGGTGATCATTTCAACTCGGCCAGTCATTTGTAGAGTGTGGGCCAAAAAATGATGAACAGAAGCCAGCTGAGCAACGATTGAAAAACCATCTTTAAAACCATATTGGCACGATGATAATATGTTATCGTCGCCTAAAAATTTTATTATGCTGGTGGCCACAACATGCTCAAGACGCTTACAACAAGCACATGTTATATATATTGGGCTGTAATTTAAAACTGACAACGAATTTCTTTTTTCTTAGTATGGGAACAGCACTAGCTAATTTCGAATCATGAAGCAGGTGAGGGTTTTTTAAGGAAGATTGGAATATAATTGTGAGAAACTTCGCTAATGGTTCAGTATAGCGGTGAAGGAAGGCGTTCGGCATACCATCCTTTCCATGTGACGAGCTTGCCTTTAGCTTCAACAGCATGCTCAACACGCCTTCATAAAGCACAATTAAGATTAACACCAAAAAGATTTGACGAGTGACCAGCGGAGTTATTTTAGGTGCGAGAGAAAACACACTATCGAATTGAACATTAATATCACCAGCAACAATCTGCGGAACATCCAGTATTTCATTGCTATGTGAATCTTATGTACTCGCTGCTTGCGCTCTTGAATATAATTTCAATACTTCTCAGGATCATATTTAATAAAATTTGGCAAAGTAGTGCTGAAATAAATGTATTTTTTTATTTTTGAAAGGCCTTAGAGAATGCTGTTCGAACTTCACGCAATGCATGTGAACACCGGTGGTTTCTCAAACGTCTGAGTATGCGTTTCAAATGAATTATATGTGTATTTATCCAATGAGTATATTTATCCGGGTCTTCAACTTTAGTGTGTACAAAATTATCCAGGCAATGTAAGCAGATTTCCTTAAACTTCACCGAAAGCAGTTAAGTATCCTTCTCTGAAAATGCAGTGAATTGTGTTTCGAGATCAATTAAGATAGTATAATCATCAGCACGAATGTAATTTTTTACAGATTTAAACGCAATAAAATTTTTTACGTGACCAGTGCGAAGTGGAAATGAATCAAAAGCCAACAGGTAGTCAAAAAATTCCGGTTGCACAGAAACATAGCAGTGAACAATGGACCGATCTGCGAACACTACACCAAGAACGGAACTTCAGTTGTCTGCAAAACGCGTGGCTTCTTTGACAATCTGCACAAAGTTGTTATCAAGGATAACCTCAAACGTGACATCTGCATTGCATGCAGTTTCGTGATTGTAAGATAAGAGTTCCAGTTTATTGGTGGAAGGTTAAAGTCACCCACAAATATAATTTTTTGTTTATTACGTAGAAATGATCTCGTAAGTCCATTAATATATTCAGGAGTCGAATCACGGGATCTTACACAGTACAAAGGGCAAAAACAGTGTCAGAGAGATTCAACTTAAGGCATGAAGTCGAGAGTATGATAGAAGCCTGTCTGGTGGGGATGATGCATACTTAAAAGGGAGAGTATCTGGACACCGACCAAAATGGTATAAAATAGTTATTTACGTTTCGGCTCCCCACGGGAGCCTTGTTCACAATGAAAACCTCAGGGTTTTTCATTGCGTTAAGGATAGCCATTTTATTAAGTACAGGCTCGATAACGCAGCAGTGCAGTACTGCACATCTAACGTTGTTTGAGCTAATAACGAGGCTACGTTGCACTGTTCAAAGATTACCGGCAACGTGGATCCGTAATTAATACTGCGGCATATTTCATTATCGTTTCAGGTGCAGGAATAGGAATGTTGATAACATCTCTCTCCGTTTACACACTTCTCTACTTCAAAAAATACCGCGCGACTGCGACCGCCTTCAAGTACACAGGATGGGCCGTGTCAGGTATCGTCGGTCCGTCCCTCATGGGCTACCTGGCCGAAAATTACGGCTACAACGCGCCCTTGCTATTGGCCGGTGGTATCAGTGCCAATGCAATACCTCTTCTCATGTTACTCAAGAACCCGCGCCCGGTGGATTTACCAGCGTTCTGCCGAGAGAAGAAAGTGTCAGTTGCAGCAGCACTAGATCAAACTGGAGCGCCCTTTCAGTCGGCGAAATCTGTTACGCTATCGTTGTTGGCCATAACGAATGCAAAAGCTGGCAGAAAGAGCGCAGATGAAGAGACTAGAGAAACGTCAGATACTTTAAGGCATCATTCCTTTACAGAGATCGACGTTCAATCCATTGTGGGCAGAGTTCCTCCGGGCACAAATCAAATACAAAATGAAGATAAGCCCCTAACGCCCGTCAGAGACAGATCATTGCCTGATCATCGGAGGGTTAAGAGGTGCAAAGACGACCGTCCCTGCGGTGAAGCTCTGGTGGTCAACGCACCAAGCTTTCTTACGCACTGTGGTGCGCTCCTGCGTTCAGGGACGTTCTACGCGCTTATCGCGTCTTTCGTGATGATTGACCATGTGGCCACTATGTACGAGACCACCATCGTGGAGTACGGAGTGGACAAGAGCGTTGCCACGCTTAAACAGTGCAATCAGCTGCAGACATTTAACGCAGTGGGCCAGTTGTTGGGTCGGCTGGTCATACCCTTCCTCTCCGATAAAATCTCGTTGAACAGGTGTACTTTTACATCTATCATCCTCACCATAGCTGCGGCATGCCTCGTGCTTGCTGCGGTTGCAGACCGTTACGTGACACTTGCCCTAGTGACGACAACCATCGGAGTGTGCGATGGGTACGTACTCTGCATCAAAGCCGTGCTGATGGGCGAACACCTGGGCGTGGAGAGCCTCGGTCTGTGCTGTGGCTTTGAAGGCATCTGCATGATACCGGTGGCCTTGAGCGCGCCAGCTCTCATAGGTAAGCGTGCTTCACTACGAACGCTTGAGACCTGGGAGGGCGGTCTGTAGGATAGCTGCTAACTTTAAGTCATTCTTAAGACAACCGTTAAGGATAGCACGTTTGATTTAATAAAGCGTATTAAACAACAATTCATGTAAAGTACTTAAGGAGTTTCCTGCGGGTAATTGATGCTTTCAGCACGTTAGCTAAGACACGCTCCAATTATTCACACTAACTTACAAATAGCGACTCGACACTCTGAATAGCTTTACCGAACATATTTCGCGTAAGAGCGCCAAATGTTTTGTGACACCGGCTGCTCTCTCGTTACGTTTTGTTTTCTTTTTAGTAGGGGTGCTCTGACAATCACAACAAGGTGTGTCGTTTTCCTGCCTTATAGCAGCACATTTTATCGAAGACATTCAAGCCTCGTGCATATTAAAGTAGTTCGTGTGGTCGCTTTCTGAGCCTTCACTTTTTTTTTACGAATAACCATATTCTGCGACAAGCGTGCTCCGGTCCAGAAAGCGCTATGCGCGCATTGCAAGTGGTGTTACATTGAAATAAACATGAAGTTCCCAATAATTCACTTCGTACGCACCATGATTTCCCGCCGATGGAGCACACAAACTTACACTAAGTACACAAGTATTATTCAGCCACAGAAAGAAAAGAGCAGAGTTGAAAATGAATATGCTACAGGTATGCCGAAGCGGCCTCTCGGAGGCTAAATATATTATGTGGGCTCAAAGTCTACACCGACTCTCAAAAATGCTACACCTACTGGCTAAGTATAGGTCACAGACAGACGCAAATGTTTATTTGGCATAATATACCAGAGACGGCGCAGCAATCTTCAAATATTTGCTCAAAGGAACCTACTACCACCTGCTGTACCAAGAGCTGACATCATAATGCTCGTGTACCTACGCGATCACAGTCTTCCGGGCGCAGCGAGAAACAGTTGTGTGGTGTACAGGTTGTCGTCCGCGACTGACTAGTGTAACAGCGACTGGCTATGAGTGGGCGAGTGGAACGAACCTAATTACTATGTGAAGGGTAGAGACCAAGTTTTATTCAATGAAGTGTCGTAACAGATAGAGTGCTTTCATCTCGCATAGAAAATAGACCTAGCTGAACAAAAAAGGGCTTCTAAGTAACGGCAAATCAGTAATGTTTTCGTCGTGCGGAGGTTCCGGTTGAGCCAATTATTAGGCTTGAAGTGGGGAGGGTTCGAATTGTTTATCACGGTTAACGAAACGGTGGACGCTCTTTCGTGCGCGCTTTCTCTTGAGTGAATCTTCACTGGCCTGTAAAGTGCTAAGACTAAGCCAGTTCAATATGCAGAGCATGAAATATTTCGGCTAAGGTGAGCCAGCAAGTGTATCTAAGTAATGGAGCACGTGAAGGACTGCTTAGGACGTTCCAACACCAGGGGTATTGAGTATATAGTCATATATAGTATATTAGTATATAGCTACAATGGGAATGCGTTTATGTGCCTGCTTGGTAGTGAAACCAGACTTCATTGTCAAAAGCTACTGTCGCACAACGGCTTGAAAGTGTTGGTTGGTGAAGTTATTACCTAACTTTCAGGATTTTCATATGTCAATCAAAAGTGTTAGCCGTGCACAATAAAGCTGCTGATGTTTTTTGTATAGCCTTACAGGCCTAATCAGGACTATTGGTGGATTGAATGGTATGACCAGTGATTGCACATAGATACGTCACGTCTTTTAGAGTAACTGTGGCCTCGTGTCATCGTTGTGGAGGTCCGAGCTGACAAGAAAGCAAGAAACAGCGAGATACACAATTCCTCTTTCAGTTCGCCTTAAGGTGTGTTAGTTGCGCAATTGCACACCCATATCACAGATGGCATTTCTTTTACATGCGTGTAGCATTTGTGAAAAAAATAATCCGTATGGCATTACTTTCTCCATTTATTTTATGCCAGCAAACTCGCTTAACAGTCATTAACAAGCCCGTTTGATTCAACTACTGACTCCGTACAAACAGCGCTAACGATGTGGCTTGGAATGTAAATGATTGCCGCCGCCACGAAGCTCCTCCTGTAACAATTATGCAAAAATTCCCCGTGACGTTCGCGCCGCAACATTATAACGTGGCACAGATAATTATTGATGATGACGCAGGCTAGAAACTATTAAATAGCTTGTTTTTGATTGCGTAGAACAGGCTGGAATTCGAACGTACGCCATTTGACCAGCAATTACTATTCACGCTAACTTTACATTGTTTCACAATAAACATAATGGGAAATACAGCTCAGTTTGCGGAAGGCATCGGCTGACAGAACGCTGGTGCTTGCGTCCTCGTATCACATACCTTGATTTTTCTTAAAGCTAGGCCCATGTTAGCTGGGACACCCTGCATGCGTTTCCATTGTCAGAAATATATCATTATTCTCGCCGCGAAGTGATTGTTCGAAATGTTAAGAATATTCATTCAGAATACCAATAGGTGAAGTGACCATTTGTTCACCATATTGTAGCAAGTACGAGGACGTAAATATGACTCTAGTGTTGACTGTCTATGTGCGTATGCATGCCCTCGCACATTGACTTTTTACCTAAGTGACTGACCTTGGTCCGTTACGTCGCATACATTCCAGAGCGTTTATTTGCTTTTTAAATAAACATGTTTATTTTATAGGCTTTTTCCGCGACAAGCTCGGATCGTACGATAAGTTTTATTGGATGCTGGGAGCGATGAAACTTCTGCCAGCATTCCTTGTAGGAGGTATGGCAGTGGCTGACAGGCTGCATCGAAAAACATGGATCATCGATCATACGTGCAAGCTGTGAAAAGGTATGCCGTTCTTTTGAGAAAAGACAAAAGAAGCCTTCTTTCGTTAAAGACTCTTTCTTGGATGCAGGTGGCCATGTTGTGCGCCTGCTGATTGGATTTCAAAGATAGTCAACAGCGACCGACTTTCTTGATTTTGTCAAGGATGTATTGTTTCTATAGTAGAAAAGGAGATTCACGGTTAGAGATGTGCCTGGGTCACAAAGTGGCGGCTCGGCATGGTCTGAGCTCGACTTTAGCAGATGGAATGAAGGCAGGTCGCCGGTGCCCTGAAGGATGTGTTAGACCCACAGCCTGACCCTGCCCTGCCTGGTCAACGCGGAGCAGTATGCCTGCCACCACTTCTCCTCCACTGTTCAAAAGGAAAGTACACGGTTACAGAAAATGGACACATGTGTAGGAAGGCAAAATTCAGTCTGGCTCGCGGGTTTTCAAAGCAGCCTGTCGTCATCGTACAGTGGCGTAGCCAGAAACTGCCTTCGGGGAGGTCTCACGTTCCAGCTCGGCCTCCTCGTTATAGAATTTGTCGAGGAATCAAATACATGAATAATAGCTGCATTGCCTTTGCCAAAGATGCTGCATATAAATTCTTGAACGCTACGCACTGTCAAGACAAGTAAAATATGCATTTTTTTAGAAAGAATATGCTCGTATTTGCCAAAAATTGCGACCCGGAATAACTGATATGAATGCTTCCATGTTTTTTTTGTATATTTAATAAGTAAATAAAATATCACACGAACGTTAGAACTGCAATAGTTCGAAACCACCAAAGCAGTTCATGCCGCCGATATGAAAAATATAAAGGCCATGTAATGAACAAGCCGAGGATGGATGGATGGATGCAAAACTTTAATAAGGTCCTGAGGTACGCGACTCAAGCTGAGGGCAAATATTTTAATGAAACTTTGGCATTCAAGAGCCTTCTTTACATTTTTGTACAAATGCAATGCCCAAGGAATAATCTCAATGAAGCTGTTCTTTGTTTCAATGTATTGCGCAGGACCAGCTGTCACCGGTCGTGTGTTGTGAATAACTGCACCGAAATTATAGTCGAAACAGAGAGCACATATAAAAAGCAGCAGTTCCGCAACATGTACGAGAGCGAGACAAACGAAAGTGAGCCGATGCGAATGTACGACAAGCGGGGCACATTATTTAAAAGTAGTCTCCATGGGTATTTAGACGTTTGTCCCACTGACTAACGAGTCGCGTGATTCCCGTCTCATAAAACCCTTTGTGTTGTTGCTTCAAAAGTCTGTAACTGACTCTTTCACGTCAGCGTCTGATACGAACCTGGTTACCTTGGGCTGTTCTTTTTTTTTTAAATTGCCCCAAAATGGGTGAGTCGGCCACCGGCTACCGAAAAACGAACGCCTGCCAAGGTCGCCTCGCATTGGTCGGGGCAACACGAGAAAAACGTACGCGCTCTGGCTGGTTCTGGCAGCCCGCGGGTAGCGAGAACAAGAAACTTGCCAAGGTTGAGGACTGGGCGTGTTGGTATAGCATATTAGAGGTTCGACTGCGCAACATTTGGACGACACACACAGAAGACAAACGCACACCACAGAGCGCTACTTGCAACTATCGATTTATTCCCTTGTCAACGGGATAAATACTGGAAGACCCTCGGGAGGGGGGGGGGGAGGAGGAGGGAGTTTCGTCTCCATTTCAATGGGCCCTTTTAAGTGTCTTTCTGCTCACTCTACCATTCTCTTAACATTCATTGCCGTCGCCAAGTGCCGAGCACGAAGTCTAGCTTTGCACATACGGATGAACCAGCTACTTCCAGAAGTACTACTTCTCTTCGGGGGCTTTGCACCGTCGCAGTCAAAGGGAATGCGGGTATGCAAGCTTTTGCACTCCGAATGCCACAAGCAAGTACGTTTCTTCAGGGACTGCCTCTTCTTACGTGTGCATTAGTCAGGTTCACAGAGAGGCAAGCGTGACTGGCGTAGTTTTAGGAACCTGGCAAATGCGACAACTGAATTCATGTGGATGCAGACGCTTTCACAGCTACGAGCGTCGATGAAGCAAAATACCGCCTCCTCATTCGCTCCCATCCACATACGAGGTGAGGTGGTGCTACCGGAACCCATCAAGGACGTTCTCTCGAAGGGACCAAAGTTTGCCGTTCAACCTAGGCTCTCTTCGCCATCTCTTCTGGGCATCGTCAAGCGCGTGTCCAAGTTGGCTTCGGAAAGTGAATCTGACCGCTGTTTGTCCGAAGGCATCCACGTTTTGGTGAGATGCAAGACACCTATGAACGTTGTTCCTGTCAAAAAAGCAGTGTCCTACCTAAAGGAGCATTCGCTGGCTTTAGTTCCGGCGGATAAAGAAGGAGGCTTCTTGGTGTTACCTAAGGAATAGTATTTATCTAAAGCAAGAGAAGCCATCAGAGCGACTTTTAACTGCCGCACCAGTGTCTGCTTGTCTAAAGCAAAAAATGAAGCTAAGAAGTTGTACGCCAGCTGGAAACTAGATAATCTGAATAAGTCTCTTGATAAAAAGAGAAAATTAATCTTACCAATGTTCTTCACAGCAAAGACCCATAAAGTGGACTGCCCGTTTAGGGTAGTTGTCACTGCTAAAGACACCTGGCAGTTGCCGGTAGCCTCGTTCCTGCAGATCAGGTTAACATTACTGGAAGTTGACGACCCCCTTTTTATAAAAAAATTCTGAGCAAGTTATTGTGTTCCTACGAGAAAATTGTGACAAGGGGTATTTGGCATACTCTTTTGATTTCAAAGACTTATTTTACTCTATTCCTCACAAAGAGCTCTTGCTCTGCATTGTACAATGTATTGACAATTACGAAAACGTTCCCTTTCAAAATGATTCACAGATGCATGTTGAAGCCTTTTTGGAGTTGTCGTTGTATTTAAGATCCACATATGTGTCTTGGAATGGAAAAATTTTTCTTCAGAAACAAGGAATGTGTACAGGTTCATCTATCGCGCCGATTCTGATCGACTTGTTCCTAGCCAACATTGACAGAACCCTAGCGGCGCGCCT
Organism: Dermacentor andersoni; assembly: GCF_023375885.2. NCBI lineage: Eukaryota > Metazoa > Arthropoda > Arachnida > Ixodida > Ixodidae > Dermacentor > Dermacentor andersoni. The sequence continues at coordinate 124,207,376 of NC_092816.1, read as the reverse complement.
CATGAATTCACGGGTTGCTCGTGTGTTCCGGTTTGCTGATGATTATTTACTTCTCGTGGAAAATGTTAAATACATGACTCAATCGACGTTGACACACCTAGAAAGAATTTTCAGAGAAGGGCTAGAGCCATTGGTGATCGCAATTGAAGAGCCAGACGGTGGATCAATTAGGTTTCTTGACTTGAAACTAAGTCTGGGATCTAGTCATTGCTGTTGGCTAAACGAACCGCGTGCAAATAAGCATCTTTTGCCCTTCGAACCTGCGCATTCGAAAGTCGTAAAACGAGCCATAGGTAAGTCATGTTACAGAAACGCGTTGCAACAATCGTGCCATCACAACATCGCTGGTAGCTTGCGGGAGCAAACGCGCAGGCTCACGGGGGCAGGTTATCCGGTCCATGTATTAGTATCTGTGGCACAATGTTTGCTCAAGGAAATCGGAACCAGGGCCCCATTACCTGAGAAGGATCCTTGCGGTCCAAGCAGACGAGAAAAAATGGTGGTGATGCCGTACATCCATTCGAACGCGCACCGAGGTAAGAAAATTGGTAAAAGATGCGATGTAAAAAGTGCTGTTTCCCGCACCGGAAAAATTGCTGAGCATGTGTGCAAAGGTAAACGCAGGTGCCACACAGAAATGAGGCTGAGAAACACAACGCAGAAAAAAGTTCGTCGACTGCACTAAGGGAGTGGTATATTTAACTTCAGGGCGGCAGAAACTATATCGGACAGACTGGACGACGTTTGAACGAAAGATTAAAGGAGCATGATTATAACGTTTCAAAAGCAATCGCCGGACACCTTGGGATACATTGTAGAGATTGCGGATGCCGGCCATTCTTTAAGAAATGCAAGATTATGAGCAAAGAGGGCCGCCAAATGACGCGAGAAATAATCAAAGCCGCTAATATTGCACGTTTGGGAAGTATGTACGTGAGCGTGCCATCAGTATCCCTTAATGCAAAGGAAATAGATTTCTTCACGCGCTAATCTTGAATTTTGTGGCGTGATTCCTTTTTTGCGATGTCAAAAATGATCACATGACAAAGCTGGCTAGGCATTAGTGGATGACCATGTTTGTAAAAAAACGGCCGTGGCTTAGCTTGGTTAAGCCTGGTGATTGCGAAGCAATAGTGTGTTATTCTCGGATCAGCTGGTAGTAATTGAGTAAATATACTCAGTAATGCCTGAGAGGAGCGGGAGTTAGGCCGCCGTTGGTGGCTACCGCCTCGCCTCGCGACGGCGTGAGATAGGGCCCCGTTTTTACACAGCTGGTGTGACGTCACACCGACCGTAGCTCCCCTGGTGAGAGGAGCAGGAGTTAGGCCGCCGTCGGTGGCTACCGCCTCGCCTCGCGACGGCGTGAGATGGGGCCCCGTTTTTACACAGCTGGTGTGACGTACACCGACCGTAGCTCCCCTGGTGAGAGGAGCAGGAGTTAGGCCGCCGTCGGTGGCTACCGCCTCGCCTCGCGACGGCGTAAGATGGGGCCCCGTTTTTACACAGCTGGTGTAACGTCACACCGACCGTAGCGCCCCTGGTGAGAGGAGCGGGAGTTAGGCCGCCGTTGGTGGTGGCTGCCGCCTCGCCTCGCGACGGCGTGAGCTGGGGCCCCGTTTTTACACAGCTGGTGTGACGTCACTCTAGGTCACGTGGTGTGACGTCACGCAGCGAGGTCACGCTAAAGGTCAATGGTGCCTACCACCGCCTCGCCACGGAACGGGCTGAAGTGCGACCTAAAGTAGTTTTGCTTCGCAATAAAATCTTTTTGTTACCCCCCCCCTCCCCCGAGTATCTCCCAGTATTTATTACATTGAAAAGGGAATAAAACGATAGTTGCAAGTAGCGCTCTGTGCTGCGTGCTTCTCTTCTGTGTGTGTCGTCCAAATGTTGCGCAATGGAGCCTCTAATGAGACAACAAGAAAATTGCAGAGGCTCAATGTGTACTCGCGAATAAAAGTCGAACTATAAAAAAAATTATAATACCATAGTTACCATTGCTGGCTTTAGTGTCTTAACATGGATGCTTTGGCGCAGGTGAAAAAAAGTGATATTCTTTTCTATGTCACGACGGCAAAAGTAAACCACCACAACGCTTCATCTCATCGGACCTCGCTGCAGTGCTTTGTCAACTTGTTTGATAGTGTGTTGATTCGCCTTGTCTCATTGTGTGGTCCAATGTACAACTTCAGAAAACTCAATGCACCTTTGGCGTAAAATGTTTATAATAACATTAAACCCGCAAAGTTCCGGAATTTCAAATCTAAAGCACGACTTTGGGAATGTCAATGCACCTTTTACATCAAAAGTTTATGAGAACTTTATTCCCATTAAGTTCCAGAATTGAAATCTACGCGCTCCATAGATTCTGCGACCTCCGCCAGATGCCGCGACGAGCCCTCTCACCATCAAAACACCCTTTAAACTTTGTGCTTGGGTGGGGCTCCTTACGTTATGTGACGTCAGGTGCATCGTCGTTGCCACGAAATCCAGCCCGAGTTCCCAATGTTCGCGCTGAAATGTCTTTGTCTGTTAGAGCCTCAAAAAGAGATTCTAGGCAAAATCCAGGATGACTTCCGGTGCCGTGGGTTGTTTTGGTCGGCGGTGCATGGCCGCAGAAAAAAACTGTCGTGAGGGGCATAAGCCCCATAAGCGGTTCGCGTATACAGTGGCGTGTATGGCCACGTTTTACAAATGCCGAGGTGGCGGCCGCAGACAATGTAGATGCTTCAAATTTCATAGCAGCACATGCTCCCTGTTCCAGCAAGCAGCAGCAGCCTGCAGTGCCAACGCCACATGCCACCAACATTTAGCTACTGCTGAGGTTGTGTCTGATGACGATTTAGGTACTTTAGACCGCACAGTGATACGTGCTACTCGAGCCAGCAAGTGCGAGCCAGCGTCACGAGCGCGCGAGAGGTGTGCGTGACCTGGCGTCGCAGCCAATGAGAATTTAGGTGCCGTTTCACTGCTACAGACGCCGCCTGCTTTTCCACACAAGGGGCCATTTGACGCTTTCGCATCAAAATACCGTCATTCCCATTCCCCGGAAGTGACATACGACTGCAGATAACCAGCGCCCGTGCAGTCTGCTTCCCTTGCTTCCACCGTTCTCATCTATGAGCGAACAGGTCTCACAAGCCTGCTATCCATAGTGCTTACATATGCCAGATTTCCAGTGGCTTTAAGTGGCCCCCATTTTTTAGTCGTGGTGATGATGGTGAGGGCACGTACTGCGGCAACAGCGCGGGCTACAGCGTGCTTGCTTGTCAGTTGCTTAATTGGATTTATGGTTCCGAAAGCTCTGCAGCCGTCTTATCGTCTCTGAATGCCGGCAAGTGTGTCTTGTTTAACGTGCTCGCATTGTAGATCGCTGAAATGTACCAATGAGACAATTTATCGACCACCATGCGGCACCGTCTGCTCAGCGTGAACGGAGCTGCAGCGTCGCTTCTTCACTTTAGTTCCAACTTCGCGCAGTAAGCCAAGCTTTTTTGTCCGAGGCTGCGTAAGTATACACGTTCATTTGGCTGCTCGGGGCTTTGCATGAGGGGCCCTAGACGACATCTGGTGCGCTATAATTTGTTTTTTTAAAAGCATTATCATATTTGTGACGCACGTTATCGCCCTACATTGCGTCGCATTTTTGACTTACTTTGTTATCTTCATCATCGTGTTCTCTTTGCATACCAATGTCTATATAGATACCATAGAGTAATTTTCTGCGTTTCGCACGCTGCGCGCAAAAGCAGGGACACCTCTATCTTGTACTTGTTTTCGTAAGACTCTGACACAAAGCTAGTATGAGCAGCATTTCGCATTGACAGCGGAGACACTCAACATTGGTCTAGTGCATGCCTAGTGCACATGACCGATAATTGGTCTAGTGCCGCACGCACGAGATAGAAGCAGCAAAACTTATATCGCGTGAGCATCCAGTTACACGGGCTTTATTATTTTCTGACATGCGGTCAATAGAGAACCCTGACTAATTTGCGTATTTATGTACGACATCACTGAAGGCCGGGGGCACGCTTTGTTAGGAATGGCTGAACAGGCTTCTCGTGCGGATGAGTACGTGGGAGCACTGTAAAATTATAGTACTTCAAGTAACCACACATTGCGCGAAATAAACAAAAAGAAAATAAAGTGAGGCATAGGCGCGTGCGCAGCCTTACACGCAAGTTATATGGTGCGGTATGAAGAACTTTATTTAGGTCCTAAGGGATCAGTCTGGGACTGATGCGGGACGCTCCCACGTCGGGACAGAGAGGCGGAGTCCCTCTGCTGTCACACGGGTCCTCTGGACAGCCCTGAGTTTTTCCGCCAGCACATCACTGTGAAGCATCCGCTGCCACCACTGTTCACCTCGAGAGCCATCACCGGCCAACGCCAAGTAGCGCCAAAGCATCTGTTCTAAATCGAGCAAACCCCTGCACTTACTACAATACACTGAAACCCCGCAGTCCGGCTTAATTTTATTCATGATTAGCGGGTTCGGGTACGTTCGTGTCTGTAGAAGCCTTAATGTAACCGCCTGTAGCCTATTTATTTAGAATGTGGCAGGGGTAATGCCCTGCGCCCTAAGTAATAGTGCTTGGCGATTCCGTTGCAGAGAGAGAGAGAGGGCTCTTTATTAGAAAAACAGAGAATTTTGCCGGCGCGTATATAAGCGCTGGCATGCTACTCTGTATAGGGAGGGGGATGGGATTAAACGATTTCAGAAAAGAGTGGTAGAAAAAGAGGACAAAAGTAAATATGAAATGTCCGAGTGGACCTGATACTAATATTTACAGGTGACATGGCGGGTAAATTTAGGCTTTTGTATAGGAAGTGTGCAATTTTTAAAGCTTCCCTATTAGACCAATTTCTGCCAGATATTTGAACAATAAATCCAAAACCCGTCGCTGTTTTGAAGGGCCGGGTATTGGACCTAAGATGCTCGGTAACGTTAACGGTTCGTGGCAAATCATGTCCATTTGGTGCTCAAAAAATTGTCTCTCGTCACGGTACGCGGGGCATTCTAGTAATATGTACGCAATTGTCTCTTAGTTTCGACAGTTATCAAAGTATGGGTTAGTGGTAAGTCCTATGCGGTACAGATAATTGTTCGTGTATGCCACGTTCAGTCGAAGACGATGGTACAATGTCTCTAAGTGTCGAGGAAGTGGTCGTGGACTTTTTGGTCACATTTCTGGGTCGATGTAACGCAGGAAGTTATCTTGGTGAAGCGGCAGATTCAAGATGCGGTCTTTTTCTTGATAGGCATATTTTTTTCCATGTTTGAAGCATCGGCTTTTGTAAAAAATGTTCTTTTGAACTTGCGGTATTGGAGTCCATTTCTGGCAGCTTCACCCGCTCTTTCATTTCCTGAAATGCCGGCAGGGCCAGGTATCCACTGAAACTTTATGCAATGCCCAGCAATCTTAGCTCTGTGGTGAAGATAAGCAATGTCAAATGCTGCAGGTTGATTATTGCAACGCTTGTGCCTGTTCCACATACTTTGTAGGGCTGCTTTTGAATCTGTAAAAATCCCCCATTTCTTTGGCGGCTGTTGAAGTACATACACAAGGGCCTCCTTAATACCATATAGCTCCGCTGAAGTAGTTGCTCGCTCAAGACGAAACCACAATCGTTGCCCTGTAGAGGGAACAAAAAGTCCGCATGATGAACGATGTGGAGTTGTAGAGCCATCTGTGAAAATGTGCGCTGCGGCTGCGGATTTTTTGTGCATATATTCCAAAGCTATCTGATAAGTCGCTGCTTGAGGCATTTCCTTTTTCGCACTGATTCCAGGTATATATGGCACGATTTCCAGTGGGGACAGTGTCCATGGTGAAATGTTTCGCGGCATAATTTGTGACGCCTGAGCAGGAATCGAAATAGATATGCTTCCGACGGCCTGCCCAAAGCTAGATGTAGCACGGGTTCTGGAAATATCCTTTAAAAAGTGAGTCTTCGTATGAATGACGTGGCGGAGGTGTATCCGAAGTGTCTCCTGCGAACATAGAACTTCCAGAGGCAGGCATCCAGCTTCTGCTACAGTTCCTGAGCGGGACGATCCCTTCGGAAGGCCAAGACATACGCGAAGGGAGTTGTTTCGTGCTGCCTCGAGTTTTCTCTTGCTTGTGGGAGATATATTGTGCAGGATCGGGAGGTAATATCGTAGTGTTCCGTCGACGTAGGCCTTATGGAGGAGCACCATTGATCGACAGTTGCTGCCCCACTGTGATCCGGCTAAAGATTGGAATACGTGCGACGCCGAGGAAATCTTCTCACTCAGTTTTTTCAGTTGGGGCGACCATGTGAGGTTCCTGTCGATCGTCACTCCAAGAAACCTTTGCGTCTTGACGTATGGAAGGGCAGGACCACCCAACACTAGTGGGTATTTTTCCATACACCTCCGCGTGAAAGCCATGGCAACGCTTTTGTCGGGGGACAATTTCATACCCCCTGGATTTAGGTAGCCCGATATATTTGCTAGCGCTCTCTGGAGGCGTTGTTGGGTGGTACTGCGGGAACGCGCCGCACTCTAAATGCAGATGTCGTCCGCATACAGTGTGATTTTGACGCCAGGGGCAGGTTTCTTTTCAGATGGATGAGGACTAAATTAAATAATACCGGGCTTAACACAGCTCCTTGTGGCACTCCCTTCTCGACGGCATAAAGCGCCGTGGGGCCATCCGGGGTACACATGAAAAGCTGGCGTCCTTGAAAATAGTGTTCGATCCATGCGTAAAGCCGTCCTCCAAGACCAAGGGTTTCCAAAGCGTCAAGTATTGCTTTATGATAGACCGAATCATATGCTGCCTTAATGTCTAAAAATAATGCAGTAGGTGTGTTGCCAGAGACCAATTCCTCTTCAATTGATGAAACCAAGTCAATGACATTATCAGTTGCGGACCTATTTTGCCGGAAGCCATTCATTTCCACCTGGTAAAGTTTTGTAGTTTCCAGGAACCAATTTAGTCGTTTGTAGATCATTTTTTCGAATAGCTTCCCTACGCAGCTAAGTAGAGATATGGGTTTGAAGGAGGCGTAATTTGTTGGCTGCTTCGCTGGCTTCAATAATGGAATGACTTTCGCAAGCATCCATTCCGTAGGAACCTTCCCAGTTATCCATGAGGCGTTGTAATACTCTCGAAGGCGTAGGCGAGATGTGTGGCGTATATTTGCGAGCGCTTCAGAACTCACACCGTCATGGCTAGGTGATGATCGCTTTTTTACGTCGCCGATTGCTGCCGTGAGCTCTTCGATGGTGAATGGTAATTCTAAGTGAGGAAGGGTAGCTCGATGTGGACTGGGCTGATGACTTGCAATTTGCCGGAAAGGTTGTGCCCCGTTAGAAAAGAGCCTGCAGTACTGCTCTGCCACCTCTTTCAGGGATGCGCGCTCATGTAATGAGAGGGCGATAAAAGGATAAAGTTGTTCCGGCTCTTTGCGAATGCCTCTGACGACTCGCCAGATTTTGCTCAGCGGTTGTCGTGTGTCCAGTGTCCCACAAAAGTCCCTCCACCTTTTTCGGTCCAGTTTGGTGAGGTAACGTCGTATATGTCTTTGTGCCCGTCGACAAGTTCTCAGGTCTTCGATATTCTTAGTACGTAGAGCCTTCCTTTCGGCACGCTTTCGAATGGCACATAACCTTTCAAATCCCTCGTCGTTTGTTGGTACATTACAATGCTTAGTGGCAGAGCGGGTACATTGTTTGAGGCAATGAGCTATTGTCGGTATTATTTCTGTATCCGTAGTCGAGGCTGTGATTATTCTGTCTACGGCTGCTGTGTAAGCTTCCCAGTCTACCGACTTCAGTTTCACTTTTCTGGGCGACGTTAGCAGGTAAGCAATTGTTCCCTGTACTCAGGATATGCTGCTTTCTCTTTTTGCAATGGCGAGTGCTCGAATGCGGCTCATTCATGTACAAGGTCGTTTACTGTTAGTACGAACACGGCGCAGCGTGCGTGAAAAACACTGCACACGGAAGGCATGAAGTTCCGTGCAGTCTTGTTTTTATTGCGATAGCAATTATATGGGCGCTGAAAGCGCACTTTTGTCCTCGGCGTTGGCATCACCGTGATGTACCGTATAATGTCCAAGGGCGACAACACAGTTGCTGTGCGTCGCATGCTGTAAGTGCGAGTGAGAGCATGTGAAGGAAGCCGACAATCGCAGCTCAATCTGGCGCACGTCAAGCAGATTCTGCTCTGCAGATGCAGTAAGTTGCAGTGGGAACACGAGTAAATACACAACGACTGGCGAACACGCACAGCAAGTGTACTCATTTTATCTTCCGTATCCCGTAGTCAGTGCTGTCAACCCTTGCAGCTGTTTTCCCTTAAATGGGATAAAAAAATTCCCTAGATTTCCCTAGATTTGTGCAAAATGCGTTGTTTCTTCAGTTCGTAAATTTGATTTCTGTAAGGATAAATGCCTGTTTAGGTTACGCAAATTACTGCGAATTATATAGTGTAAATTTGTTTCTATGCGCGTTTTAAACCGTCCAAATAATGAAGTCAGTCGGACTTCACCTGACATAATGTCTCATTGCAAGTTGTGCTATAAGCACGACCTCTTAATTCAAGCCATATACATAGAAAAGTACGTCAGCACGTGCATACCTTGTTGTTGTCCCAAATTGTTTTGCCCCACCTCAACGTGCCAAGTTTGCACGGAATATTATTGGAATTGCAAGATTGGCGCCGGACCTCCTGTACGAATGTAACATTGTCGAAAGTGGGCACCACTGCACGAATCCAATTTAAAGGATATGAATTTGTCTTTTTCTTTTTTTCCATGCTGTGTACGGCCTAGCACCACCCCATTTACGCACCGGCACGTCACTTGCAAAGACGCCCAAAAATACGCAAAAAATTGTTGTCTTTCCTATAAAGCGAAACTCGCCAAAACACATGAAGACTGGGACTTTGTACAATGTCACTCAGTCAAGGGATGTTTCATGTAAATTTTAGTACATGCATGCATATACCTTGTTCAGTGTCGTGACCAAATTCCCGTGCTAGCTGTTGGGTGTGTGTCCGGTTATGCCTAGGTGTGTCCGTGCTGCTTTCTTTATTGTTCTGACATCCACCTGGTTTGCCGTTCACATATAAATATTTGGTTCAGAGCGCACAGACATCGTCAGAGCTGCTAGAGGTAAGAGCTACTAGCAGCATTTGGTTAAAGAACCTAGGTGATCCACGCCATGTCGTTTGCTTGGCGAGATGCATTCACTACATTCCGGTAGGATCAAGCCATACTTCACATGCCAATACGAAGGTAGTTTGATGTGATTGAAATAAAAACACGCTCTCACGTCAACAGTTTAGCAGTTTCAATGTCGTAGCGGAAAAATTCACTAGCATTGAAAAAAAAAGCATCTCCCTAAGCAAGACATAAAATACATAGATCTGGGGAAATTCTACCAGCAGGGAAAACTGTACCAGCAGCCCTCACCAGGAGGCACCACCTGGTGTCGTAAGTAGCTCCCCGGCTAATACGAGGCTGTAAAATATTTGACAGAAGGCCGCATCTTGTGTCGAGGGTAGCAATGTGGCTGACACTCGCTCTAGCGAGACGTTTATTTGAGGGATCGCCAGTCGTTTGTGCGCAAGCGCAATTAAGAGCGGGCGCGAGAGAGAAAATCTAGGGGGTTTTGCTCTTAATATACGACTCTGCCTAGACACTATGGAGGAAGTTTCTTGGCGCGTGTTGTATGCGTTTGTCCCCTAGACATGCCGGCTGCGGAGTACGGTAGAGTTTCTTTACGCTCCGCCGCTAACTGCCCGCGCGGTGAGGCAGGGGGCACGGACGCCGCATTTGGTTATGGCTGTGTCAGAAGGGGCAATGTTCTCACTGGTGTTCTTTAAATCGCGGGTCGTTTTTTTCGTCGCGGCGATAGATTGCATTTTTTACAAGCACTGATCCAGGAGCGCACATATAACCAGCGAACGGATACCTCAGGAGAGCTCCTGGGGTTATAATAAAGCAGGTGGCGCAAGGTCTTCATGGAGAGGTAGCGGGGGCTATCAAAGCTGGAAGAAGGGCGGCCCGTGGGTTGGGGCCGCGGTGGCCGAAGCGTGCTAGGGGGTGTTCGTGTAAAGAAAGTGGTTGTCCGCGATAGTGGACAGCCGATCTTATACACCCCCCACACGCGCATGTCTCTGCGAGCTCCAGCCCACGGGCCAGTCCGGGTTCTAGCTTTGCTGTCCCCGTTGCCGCCTTGGTGTCCTGAAGGCGCCGCCAATAATGCGAAATAATGACACGTTGTTACAATGAGTAAAAAGCACGATTGAGTAAATATATTTCCGTCCCGGCGCCAACTTGTGACGCTAAGTTCAGCGCTACCACAGCTCGCGACTTCTCCAACATCAGTCAGAACTTCGTCTGTGAAGGTACGTCGGACAGACTTTCTCGCGCCTGCGGCGCTGGTGCTGAGTCAATCATCGTGACCGGTGGCCTTTCAGCCACTTGCGTTCAACCGCGGTTGCTAAGGCGCTCTGCCTTCTAGATTTTCAATATATGCGGCCCGGGCTATACTACAGTCGCTACTACTCCTACAGAAACACTTGTGATGTTATTTACAAGGTACATTGCCGTAAAGCGCGAGAAAGCTATGATCCACCATGATTGACTTAGCACGAGCGCCGCAGGTGCGAGACAGTCTGTCTGACACAACGGTCGCCAAAGTTGGTCACTTCGCCTATTTTACCGCGCCGGCAGCCAGCGTCCGAGCGTAAACAAACGACCCCACTCCGCAAGCTGGCACGCTTAGGAACAAACGCCTACATAGAAACCTCCTCCGTAGTGCCTAGGCGGAGTCATATGTTCAAGGAGCAAAAGCCCCCAGATTTTCTCTCTCGCGCCTGCGCACAAACAGCTGGCGATCCCTGAAATGAACGTCTCTTGAGAGCGAGAGTGCAGAGGAGAAGTTTGACGTCACCCGGAGTACTCTCGTCGTGAGCGAGCGAAGCGCGATAGCAGCGCCGTGGTGCGGCCCCATAACCGCTCCGGCCGCCTTAGCCGTGGTCCATTTTAATCTGTCCGCGACACTACAAACTACGAAAACATTCTATTGCCAAGCATTCCCCTCTTCCCGGGCCTCATTTCCTGCACTTTATAGCCCGAATACACGGGCTACTGCACGTTTCGCGAACTTGGCTACAACCGACGCGATACAGTGAACTCTCACTTGAGTGAATTTCAAGGGACCGAAGGAAATAGTTCGCTTAACTGAAAGTTCACTAAACTGAATATTCACTAGGCCAACATAAGACATGGCATACAGAGTCAAAAGTTTGAAGTGCGATTCATGAAGCAAAAGACATGGCATCCATAGTGTTAGAAATGTGTGAAATGGAATTTGTACATATAAATGAAAAACACTCCACGTGGGTCGTTTGTGTGCACACGCGGAACCGACGCGACTCGAAAGAAAGAGACGACGACCATGCCACGACTAGCCGGTCGGAAAAAAAAAAAAACACACCACGTGGATTGTGGTGTGGCAGATCGCCGTTTTGCTCTGGCGGCGTTGTAGGCGCCAGCGATGTTACTTCGTTCATGGCCTCCGAGATTACGTGCTTGGTTGTTTTGTGCGGGCCATCTCGGAGGCCCTGCCTCGTTGCCGTTCGTTGTACGCGCCACCGCTTTGCCCCAGGGGCGCTGTAGCGCCAGCGACGTTACATTGCCGCTGGAGCGGCGGTTTGATGATGGCGGGCATCGGTTGCGCCTGCAGTGCAGTGCAGTGGAAGCCTTGGTCCTCTGAGCGAGTTGGTTAAACTGAAATATTGACTGTTCCGAAATTCGTTTCAGTGAAACATTTTTGCATATAATCTATAAGAGAACTGCCGGGGATTTTTCAAAAGTTCTTTATTCTGAAATATTCGATAAACCGACGTTCGTACAACTGAGAGTTTACTGCAGTACGCTACGAATACACAGAACAGGCCACAATACAGGCTATCAACCAGACCATGCTGGACGCTCGCAGAATCCTACTCGCCCTCAAAACAAATACGTGGGTGCCGTTCACAAGACAGAATCATAGAGAAAGGAATACAAGAGCGGACACTCCCATGGAGCCCAGCGGCCCAATTGACTGCAGTGCACCAAGCCGCCGGCGTTAAAGGGACGCTGAAGAGTCTGTCGAATTCAATAAGACTCTCATATACGGATGCGGGAACCTTATAAACCATGCAGGAAAAATTTTAGGGGGGGATTTTTCACTTAGGAGCGACGTAATCGTCGGTTAAAAGTGCGCTGTATCTCCGCCCACCGTCAAGCGCCGCGCGCTGCTGCTGACGCTGACGATGGGAGCGGAGACCGGAAACCGCGGCGCAGTGACGTCAGCACTGGTGTTCCGTTCTTTCGCAGTCTCCGCGACCGTGTCTGACCGTGCTTATTTCTGCGTGCGTGCCGACCTAATCTGCTTCGCTCGAGCCTACATTCCTTTGTTTGTGTTTATATAGAGTGGTAGGTGACGTGCGCAGCGTCAGCTGAACTTGTAGGCCGATCATGCCGGCGTTCTGTGCAGCCTGCGGTTGCACGAACGCCAGCGGCCGCGACGATGTTCCGATGTTCCATTAGTTCCCGCAAGACAAGAAGCTTTCAGCTAAGTGAGAGCGCTCAAGAACTTCAAGCGCTCAAGAACAACAGTGCTGTGCTCTAACCACTTCCGTGACGACGATTACTACCAGAGTTTACCAATAATGCGTGCTTCGGATTCTCCTTCGTTTAAGCACGCTGAACGGAAGGTGCATGTTTATCTCCCACCCTTGACGCATGTTTCATCGCCAAGCGCCACGAGTTTTCTATTCGCACGTGTGTTGTGAAACAGCCTGCATGCAGCTACCATGACGCAGTGCAAATGTAAAGTTTGCATGTGTTGAAAAGCCGGCTCACGCCAGGACGCTGCGCTCCCCTTCTCTCGCACACATAGGGAAACCGACCATCTGACGTAGCCGACGGAATTCGCCGGTTAAGGCCGATCCACACGACGGACCAAGTCTGCGGGCCGATCGGTCACGTGATGCGACGTCACGGCCCGCCGTGGTCCGGTCCGGCGCAGAGCACATCCACACGGCGGACCGCCATAGCAGACGGCAGAGCAGACCAACCAGCTACACTCTCGGCCAGAGTGTTATCATTGTTATCATTCCGGCTCGAGTCCCACAAAGCCGGGAACTGCTCAACGAGGGATACAAAATAAAAAAACCTCCTCGCCACTCCAAGAGGACGCGGTTTTTAAAAAATATATCTGCTGCACGCACGTGTAGGCGGAGCAGTGGACATGAAACGACTGGCTTTTGCTGAGCCGTAAACTAGATTGGATTTGGCTGAGACACTCTGTTGCCGGACAACATTCGTTGGTTACGCCAAAATCGCTGCGGTTTGCATGCGGTCCGCCGCCAAAACTGAAGCGGGAAAAGCCACGGCGATTTGTTGGACCGCGAGGGCCGCGGTCTTGCGCGGGCCAACGGCGGTACGCACTAACTGGTGACGTCCTATCACGTGATGCGCGGACCGCGGTCCAAAAGAGCAATTTGGTCCGTCGTGTGGATCGGCCTTTACGAGTAGCGTGCGGATGGTGCGCTGATCATCGAAGGTTCTATACTACACGTGCTACAACAGCCGGTAAACTTTTCCCGCGGTTAAACAGTCTGTGTAGATGGCCGACAGCGTTGCGGCAGCGCACAAATGCCGAAGATCGCATCACTGCTTACGTTCTACGAGGAGGCATACATGAACATAACACTACAGTTGTTTGCCCGGAAACGTACTAACTGGATCGCTGAATGCAGCTTAGCAAAAAACATAGTCGCCAAAGAACATTTCCAACACAAGGAAATGCTAACACTTCGCCTTCGTTCGCGTGGAAAGCACTGCTTGCACCAGCATTTTTTGCTTCTTGGAAAGGCCAGCTCTTCGCAATCGGCTCGTGCATGTAGGGAGTAAAGTATAAACCCCATACAAGTGATCTTGCACGCGACAGCGACAAGCGAGGCGATGGCTGTCACGTTCGCTCGTCGCCTACAAGCCAAACTCCACAAGAGCGACGGCTTTGAGCGACGATTTCCCGGTATGAAGGCAGCAATATACGCGCCGAAACTAGCATGACGCATGCTTTATCAATTTGAGTTGATGTATTTTACTGTAAAAAGGAGCATAAATATTTTTGAAGGTCTTGTACTAGGTTCTTATTCTTGGACGTGTAAGATTCAATAGTTCGCTTGTTCCGTGCGACAAACAGTAGTATTTGAGTTATGTACATCCAGTTCCTGCATCGCACTATTCGCTAGTCGCTCATAGCACTTCCAGGCGACGAGCGATGAGTTCTAGATTTCTAGAAACGAGCAATCGAGCGACAACACCGATCGATCTGTTCAAGCGACGGCCTGTTTTGTCGTTCGAAGCCGTCACCTGTCGCCGTCGCGCGCAATATCGCTCTCGTGGGGTTTGGACTTACGCCGAACTCCTCAGAGAAACACAAGCTCTCGAAATTTTCCATGACCGTCTCAGCAAAACAGCACCAAACTACCTCGCACCGTGCTTCATGTGTAGCGGCAGCAGTAGGTCCGGACGAACACCATTGTTGACGTCACGAGGCGCCCGACCAATCACATGCGGAAACGAGGCGCGCGAGCTGCCCCGGGTCTGCTGCTGCATTTTTCGTCGAAATACAATCTGTTTGCGCTTTCTTTCGCTCAATTTTGATGCGATATTCGAATTCAGAGGGTTGAAAACCATGACGTACTGCTCTTCACTCATTTTTTCTGGAAAATCTTTCATCTTCCCTTTAACACCTGAAGCACGCTTCCGGTTTCGGTTATGGGCGCGCGCGTTATGGGCATGACGCTAGCTGGTATGACGCTAGCTGGCCGGCATGACGCTAGCTGGTACGCGTCATGCCGGCTGCGCTGTTTTTTTTTTTTTTTCTTCTTCTACAGCTCAACCGCGCGCGGTCTTCGTGCGAAATCGGTTTATTGTAAAGTAAATTTGATTGCGAACAACTTTTACAAGCCTCCATCGAATATGTGCCACGTGCAAATTTAAGAAGACGCAAGACGCCTTGTGATATGAGGAAATGTTCATTTTATTCTACATAAATGCTCGTTGCGAGCTTTTTGTGCATTGATCCAATGTTGTGGTGCCAGGTAAGCAGAAGTAGTTCCCGTAGGAAGCTCCACCAGACGACGTCAGCTGAAAAAAAAAATTGCAAGCAAGTGTCATTTTGGTATTAACATGTAAGAGTGCGTGCAGAGGCGAAACGTGCAAGAGCGGTGAATGGGCGGCATTAAAAAGCAGTTCGATTTTACACACACGGCGTAGAAAATACCCGACTAATCCAAAAGAATACCGTACATAGCAAAAAATATATTCAATTTCCAAGCATTCCCCTCTTCCCGGGCCTTATTTCCTGCACTTTAATAGCACGAATACACGGGTTACTGCACGTTTCCAGAACTTGGCTACAACCGACGCGATAGCATGTTACAAATACACAGAGGTGGCCACAACGCAGGCTCTCAACCAGACCATGCTAGACGCTCGGAGAATTCCTTCTACTCACACTAAAGACAAATGCGTGGATGCCGTTCAGAAGACGGAATTTTCGAGTTACCATTTCCTGGTGTTCCAGCTCACTTGCGTTATCTTATGCGCGTTCTGCCGGCGCAAGCAACACACTCCCGTGTTATCACTCTTGACAGTTGCTCATCGCGTTTTCGACAAGCGTAAGTACCGAAAGAAAGCTTAAATTGTTGCGTAGCCATCAATTCAATTCAATTTCCAAGCATTCCCCTATTCCCCTCTTCCCGCCTAGCGAGTCACAGCGCCAAGCACACCCACTGCGCTTGAAATGTTGCCCAAAAACTAACGAAATTAGTTACAATAATGTTGGCGGTCAGAGAGAGCGCCGAAATTTGTCGCAGTAAACTCAGTACACGCGAAACTGCGCCACTGCGCCCTGTGCCACTAGCGTGCCCAAAGATTGCCGAAATAAGTTAAAATATTATTGGGGCCCATAGAAAATATCCCAAATGTCTCCCAGCACGATTCATTAATTAAAATTAGGTGCGCCACGACGGCCGCGCTGTTTTTCGTTAACTGCGTCACAAGTTTAGCGTAGGTGCCGTGCTGTAAACCTTAATTACGTGAAATGCGTTGCAGAGTGTCGAACAAGATTTCTCACCTTGCCGTATTCCAATAGTGCAGTGGTGCCATGTCGAAGTTCAGAAGGAACGCAACGATTCGCCGGGAGCTCACCAAACCAGGCCAAATCCAAGAATAGAAAAACAGGCAGACGGGGGACCGAACAGGCCAACGCTCACATGCGAGGCCGGTCTCGCTCGCTTCGGCGGTGTGTCTCACGAATGACGCATGCACCTGGCTCGTCATTCGCCGATTCGCCTGTTGCTTGGCAACGGAAGCAAGCCACAAAGTTTACTTTAATTTATACGCAGATATTTTTGCTTTAACCTTGTTACGCCCACTGCAGGGCAAAGGCCTCTCCCATACTTCTCCAACTATCCGGGTCATGTACCAATTATGGCCATGTCGTCCCTGCAAACTTCTTAATCTCATCCGCCCACCTAACTTTCTGTCGCCCCCTGCTACGCTTCCCTTCCCTTGGAATCCACTCCGTAACCCTTATTGACCATCAGTTATCTTCTCTCTTCATTACATGTCCAGCCTATGCCCATTTCTCTTTATTGATTTTAACTAAGATGTCATTAACTCGCGTTTGTTCCCTCACCCAATCTGCTCTTTTCTTATCCCTCAACGTTACACCCATCATTCTTCTTTCCATAGCTCGTTGCGTCGTCCTCAATTTAAGTAGAACCCTTTTCGTAAGCCTCCAGGTTTCTGCCCCGTACGTGAGTACTGGTAAGACACAGCCGTTATATACGTTTCTCTTGGCAGATAATGGCAACCTGCTATTCATGATCTGAGAATGCCTGCCAAACGCACCCCAGCCCATTCTTATTCGTCTGATTATTTCCGTCTCATGATCCGGATCCGCCGTCACTACCTGCCCTAAGTTGATGTATTCCCTTACCACTTCCAGTGCCTCGCTACCTATTGTAAATTGCTGTTCTCTTCCGAGATTGTTAAACATTACTTTTGTTTTCTACAGATTAATTTTTAGACCCACTCTTGTGCTTTGCCTCTCCAAGTCAGTGAGCATGCATTGCAATTGGTCCCCTGACTTACTAAGCAAGGCAATATCATCAGCGAATCGCAAGTTACTAAGGTATTCTCCATTAACTCTTATCCCCAATTCTTCCCACTCCAGGTCTCTGAATACCTCCTGTAAACACGCTGTGAATAGCATTGGAGAGATCGTATCTCCCTGCCTGACGCCTTTCTTTATAGGGATTTTGTTGCTTTCTTTATGGAACACTACAGTGGATGGGGAGCCACTACAGATATCTTTCAGTATTTTTACATACGGCTCATCTGCACCCTGATTTGCTAATGCCTTATCCTCATGTAACCCATCTTTCATGTAATACCCCAAATGGAGCCGTTTGAACATCAATAAATAAATAAGTCGACAAACAAATAAAACAACGTGGTTCCCCTGCATATACCTTTGAACTGTAATGAATGTCGTCCGTAGTGCACAAGCCTGAGTGAACGATAAATCTCAAAACGATTTCTTTGAGGCAACGGTGGTGTAAATAAATTTTTTCATCATTGTATCATCAATTGTAAGCAGTCTAACAGTGCATGGTAATATGGTGTGGGTGCTGAAGAAAAAGATACATTTGTTGCTTTATTTATATAAATAGCTACATTCCTCTGAACCTCATGCCTCTCGAAATTTTTCGTGTAATAAACTTATCTGCTGCATCAAGAAAGTTCATGTAATGTAGCCTTACTTGTTTGCTAGTTCTTGCTTTAGCGGAAATTCATATTTCTTGTTCACTGACTTAAAAGTTTTGAAAGCTTTTTATATGGAAGTCACAGACCGAATGTAACGTTATGGATTCAGCAGTGAAACCTTAATGATTCATCAATCCCGCTCGCACGCGCCGTGCAAGCATGTTAGATTACTGAGCTCGTATCCGCATTTATTCGTCCCGCTGATGAAAATAGGAACCGTTCTCTCACACCCAAATGGTATTATCCAAGCATTGTAATTGCGGGTCTCGGCTCCTGTTACAGAACAGGGAAAGCCTCGTAAAGCAAAAAATTTTTGTACATAATATTGTCAAGTTTCCGTGTCGTCCTGCCACTTCAGGTATGTGTTTAAAAAACGCAGCGCAAGCCATGTTGCACTGGAGCGCATGTGGCGATGAGAGAGGAGTACTTCATCAAAGTCAAGTTCTAGGATACATTTCACTATGCCATTCGTGGCTAGTTTTCCAGCGGTCGACACAGCTGCGCAGCCATGAAAAAAACGTTTGGAATGTGCCCTACATTGTCGTACAGCTTTGCGGCCTTGTTGACTTTCATGCTATCGTGCTATCCACGGCGATGGAGTCTATATGCAGTCAGCAAAATTCTTTCGGCAGCTCACTTCACATGTAGGCTCGCGCGGCAAAGAAGGTATTCCTCTTGTAAATATGCCGCCGATCTTGTGGAACGACCGTTGCTGGACTATACCGATCGTGGCTGCCGGCTGTGCCTTCATCAGCTTGTTCACAAGTTCAAGCGCCGGTCTCATGTACGTTTTATTCATGGAGGAATTTGACATCAGCCACGAGCAGGCCGCGTGGCCTCAGTCCACCCGTTCTGTGGTGTCAAACTGCATCGGTGAGGCATGCCAACCTGCATATAGTGCGCTTGTTAGTCTTGGATTTTCTAAAATTGGCAGAATTTTCCCTGCAATACTTCGCGGTCCTTTTGCAATGACGTGATGTTTCGGGCGGTTTCCCGGCCGGAAACTGCTGAACTGATTTGTACGGTAGTTAATGTTGTAAAAAATAAAAACCTGCACCCATTCAAAACCTGCGAGAACCCTAACAAATCTGTGTACTGTCCGCCTGAAAAGAAGCACTGCACCTCCACTTTGCCTCCGCGGTCAAAAATATTTCCATGAGAGATGTCGGCGCCTTGGCATGAAACAAGCGTAATTAGTTGACGCATTCATACACACCCCGTTTAGTGGTTTGAATGCGCCACATCATCGTTAGGCTGTCAACCACTTTGATGCTCTTTAGACGCACAATTCAGGTGAACGGTGCTAAATATTCTTCAGAATGCAAAATTTGTAAGCTGGAAGCAAATTAGGCAAATTTCAGATTTCGCAACTTAACAATAACACAGATACTGCCAAAACTGATAACCTAAACCTAGAACATAAACCTGACATAACACGTCGCCTTGACATCTACTGGCAGTTTATGGTTTGATTTGTTCGTTTGAAGGAACGTTTTATTCAGACTGCATGTTGGTGGGTTGAAAAGCTGCGCATCATGGGCACCTATAGGAATTTCAGATGCCCGATCAAACGCTGTTGTGAGTTTTGCGCTATCAAGAACGGTTTAAATATTTCTAACCTATCGAGTAGAAGAGAAGAGATAAACGGGGTTGGAAAGGCAGGGAGGTTAACCGGATAAGATTCTGGTTTGCTACCCTGCACCGGGTGAAGGGGAACGGCAAATGAAAACCGGAAAGAACAGCGGCGAGAAAGAGCAAGGAAACGAGAAAAAAGGTAGGGATGTCGTGAACTTTTATGAGAATTACAGTCTTTCCAATAAGCCACTCGAACAAAAAAATTCAAGAGTGCCTTCCCTGCCTTTGTCTACTCTGAAAACCGCCGGTCGTCCAGACGCACCAGCGCGGTCGCGAGTTGCTGCCTGTGTGCGTCACTCGGGGACAATGACAAACAACGTGTTCGATAGTTGCCTCGTCCCCGTAGTGGTCCCACGCAGCACTATCCGCCTTTCCCATGTGGAAAGCAAGCGACTTTTCTTAAATGTGAAGCCAAGCCACAATTGGTAAAGCACCGTTGTCTCGGGTGGGGATAGTCCATGTGGAGGATGAAGTTGCAGACAGGGGTCCAGTCGATATAGACGTGTGTGCTGAAACTAGGTGGGTTCCACAACTATTGTAAGGCATCATATGCAAGCACTCGAAGTTGCGCTGCTGCTTCAGTTCTTGACAGCAGGATTGGCTCCATGACACCGTCTTCATGAGCAGATCGAGCAGCTTTACTGACCTGTTCATTACTCATTATGCCATAGTGGCTAGGAAGCCACTGAAATGTGACGTCGAGTCTTTGCTCGGCGAGGTGATGAAGGAGTTCTCGGATTTGTCGCACTAGTTGTTAGTAGGGTCCGCGGCATAACGGGAAAGGGAAGCTATGTAGAGCTGCCTTAGAGTCTCTGAAAATGCTCCACTTTCGAGCTGGTTTCTCTTAAGTTATGCGTAGTGCGCTATGAAGAGCAGCAAGCTCCGCGGCTGTCGACGTACTCTGCTTAAACTTCATCTATCGATGAACCAGTCATGTCTTATGTAAGGAAGCACAGGTCTGTAGTGGTAACCGTCGACCGTGACCTCTGTTGGAGTACCCACGGGGCCACCTCAAGAAGCGCCTGACAGCCATCTCTCATCTTTTCAAGCTTCTTGGACTAAAAGGCTGAGCTACTTTAGTACACGTGATGGGGCCACTATTCCGGACGCTGTTTCTCGAGTATCTATTTATTTATTTATTTATTCAAATACCCTAAAGGCCCTCTTGGAGAGGGTATTACATAGGGGGGGCACACGAAACACACTAATAAGAATATGCGAAAAAAAAATAGTAAAAATAAACAATTCAGCAAACATAGTAAGAACACCACAAAATACGCATACACCAATATTGGAAGTGGATTAAAGTTCGAATAAAGATAAGAATGAAGTGTGAAAATCGAAACACCGGGGGTTCAAGGATAACACAAAAAGAGAAAAAACTGCAATACGATGTCAAACAAGATACTATACTATACTATACAAAAAATACTATACTATACTGTACAAAGGTATACTATACGATACAAAGGTATTAAATTAGCCCTGAAAAGAAATAGCTAACACCAAAGACGCATAGAGACGTCAAGTTCTGATATGATTCCACAGCATTTGATGAAATTGATCGGTGTTAACTTCAGTGGCAATATCAGATGGTAGGTTATTCCAGTCAGCTATGGTTTTGGGGATGAATGATTGTGCGTATTGGGCCGAGTGGCAAGCTGGGCGTTTGACTTTGCAGGGGTGATCACGGCGAGGAAAAATGACAGGGGGTGACTGAAAGAAGTCGTCGCGTAAACGATCATGATGATAAAGTTTGTGAAAGAGAGATAGGCGGGCGTGTTTCCGTCGTAGTGATAGCGGAGGCAGTTCGGCACGAATTTTTAAAGATGTAACACTGGAGTACGGAGAAAAATCTGAAAAAAAGAAGCGAGCAGCACGGCTTTGCAGGGATTCAATGTTACGTATAATGTAGTCTTGGCTCGGGTCCCAGATGGCACATGCATATTCAATTTTAGGCCTGATTAACGTGGTGTACGCGAGTTTCTTTAGGTGTGAAGGCGCTTGCTTTAGTCTGTGTTTCATGATTCCGAAAGTACGGTTAGCAGATGCAAGAGTAACGTTGATGTGATGATGCCATGTTAGATCCGATTGCAAGTTGATTCCTAAGTATTTGTACGTGGTAGTAAGTTCGACAACATTGTTACCTATAAAGTATGAAGTTGGAATACGGGAAGAGGAGTGCGTAAATGACATGCACTTAGTTTTAGTATGATTTAGGGTCATTTGCCAGTCTGAACACCATCTGTTTATTGCGTTGAGGTCTGACTGCAAAGCTTGATGATCAGTGTCAGTAGAAATGGTACGGTAAATTACGCAATCATCGGCGAACAGTCTTACTCTGGACGACATGCAGTTAGGCAAGTCATTAATGTAAATTAGAAAAAGCAAAGGGCCAAGCACGCTCCCTTGTGGAACGCCGGACGTGACAGGAATAAAAGAGGAGTTGCAATGATTAATATTTGTGAATTGAGTTCGAAAAGACAAGAAATCTTTTATCCATGCAATGACTTGTGCGTCAATGTTAAAATGTTTAAGTTTCAGTAGTAGCCTGTGGTGAGGAACGCGGTCAAAAGCTTTGGAAAAATCTAAGAATATTGCGTCGACTTGGTTGCCAGCGTCAATACATGAAAGTAAGTCATCAGTAAACCCTGCAAGTTGCCCATCGCATGAATATCCCTTGCGAAAGCCGTGCTGGTATTTGAAGATTATGTTATGTTCTTCTAAGTGTTTTATGATTTGAGAATGTATGATATGTTCGAGTAGTTTGCAAACGGTGCTAGTTAACGAAATAGGCCGGTAGTTAAGCGGTGATGAGCGATCGCCAGATTTAAAAATTGGTATGACCTTGGCTGTACGCCAGTCATTAGGAATTTGGCCGGATGATAATGAGTGTGAAAAAAGAGCGCACAAGATTCCCGAAATGCTTTGCGATGTACTTTTAAGCAACTTGTTGTTGAACCCAACGTGGTCAGATGCAGATGATACCTTACGATTATTAACTAGTGATATGATACCGGACTCGTTAATATTTATCTGCGGCATGATGATATCGGAAAGTGTACCTATGTTTGGGCATGAAGTGACGTCCTCGCGGGTGAAAACAGACGAGAATGCATTGTTTAATATTTGTGCACACTTTGACTCGGGAACAGTGGCGCCTGTGGGATCGGTAAGCACAACATCGGGGTGATTGCTTGGATTTATTACTTGCCAAAATTTACGAGGATTGTTAGTCAGCATAGATGACAGGTCGTGGTTGAAAAAGTGACGACGACTGGATTTAAGTAACTGTTGGTATTCTTTGTCGCACTGTTTGTATGTAAGCCACGATGGTGCAAGATTGGATTTCTGGGATTGCCTGTACAATCGCTTTTTTTTGTTGTTTAGACGCCGAAGTTGCTTGTTGAACCATGGCGTAGAGCTCCTACTCCTAATTGTTATGGACGGTATATATTTGTTAACGACGTCAGTAAACATATTTTTGAACGCGACCCAGTTTTCTTCAACTGTACGGGACAAGAAGTCATTAAGAAACTGGTCGGCAAAAAGAGATAATTGTGCATTCATTCCATCAAAGTTAGCTCTGCTATAGCATTTAATTTTTTTTTCAATGATCTTCCTACTGTTATGCCGACAAACAATGTTCCCAGTAATGACGTCATGATCGGAGAGCCCATCTAGGTGACTAATGTTGACGCAAATGTCAGGGATATTAGTAAGGATTAGGTCAAGAATACTGGAGCATGTGGCAGTGCGCCGTGTGGGTTGCATGATAAGTTGGGATAATGAAAAATCTAGACATGACTGAAGAAATGCATTCGATTCTCTTTCACTCTCCGTGACAGATAGAGTTGCCCAATTGATGCGTGGATAATTAAAATCCCCAAATATGAATAATACACAATTAGGAAATCGGTTACACACTTCACTCAAAATGCGATAGAACTCTTCAACAAAAGTACTGGCCATATCAGGGGGGCGATAAAAAACACCGATAAGTATGTCAGTACTGCTACCGTTTAACAACACCCATACACATTCAAGAAACGTAGAAATTATGATGGGTACACAGGATAATTCTTTTTTTATTGCCAACAGAACACCACCACCTCTCCGATCTGACCTGTCGCAGCGAAATATGTTGAACGTCGCCTCGGTAACAAAAATGCTGTCGTCGGGAACATTGTCCGTAAGCCACGTTTCCGTGAACGCGATTAAGGATGCAGAGCATGAATCGATAAGCGAGGAAATGGGAACAGCTTTAGAGAGGATACTTCTGGTATTTGTATAGAGGAAAGTTAATGCGGTATTATGGCAAGGCTTATGAACTGACGGCAAAGAAGGGTTGATTACTTGAGCTGAGGCAGGAGAATGATTGGGTCATTCGTCAGCACTTCCGTGGGCGCCGTCCTCTACCTCTGGCGCATCATTTCCAGATGTTTGTAAACGGACTGCGCAGTTGGCATCCGTGTCCCAGACGTAAGCGTCATCATTTAGAATGAGCTTGGTGAAAGCAAGGCGGGGACGATCACCCTCCTTTTTTATTGACTTCGAGAACTGCCAAAGCTTTCGGCGCTTATCGCGCACGGCAACAGAGTAGTCCCGTGCTATCCTGAAATCTGTTTCCTTCAGCTTGCTGCCATTGCTGAGCAGCGTCTCGATTTCTTTTTCATTGTAGAATTTAGCAATTATTGGCCGATTTTTCTCGGCTGAGAACCGACCCAAGCGGTGGGCCCTGGCAATAGACTGTACTGAAACCCCCAGTTTATTTTTACAAAATTCTCGAACTATAGCCTCGGTACTGTCCCACGTTTCTGAATGGCCGGTGTCTGCAATGCCAAAAAACAGTGCATTCGATCGTCGTGAACGGTTTTCGAGGTCATCAATTTTCTCTTGGAGTTTGCGAACGTTACTGTCACAGGTTTCTGGAAGTTGCGTTGGAGGCATAGGTACACGTTTAGATTCAAGGTCATCGACGCGTTTAGTTAGCGCGTCTAAGTCATTCTTGAGGATGCTATGCATTTCTAGAACTTTATTTACAGATTCTAGAAGGCTCGCGTTATTTGTCTCGAGACGCCTAATTGCATTGCACACTAAGTCAAGCTTCTCCTCCTGCGCCTTTGTCATCGGACCAGGGTTCGACTCAATGTCACCACCTAAGAGCAAACGACGCCATAGGTACAAAGCCGCGGAACGAAAACGCTTGCAACAATCGGGTGGCCACGACACCGCAACAAGACAGACATTGTTATCACGAAAGGCGTAGGAATCGTGGTAGCTAACCTGTACAAATGCAAACGGTGAGAGCAACATCGCAACTGCGGTGGCGTGGCCCGACGTGTCGAAGATGTTGGCGCCCTTTTCATACTGCGGATCAGCTGACAATGTTCCATGTTGCCAAACGAAGGGTGCTCCCGTGTCCAGAAGTGGCGGTGTAGGTAGCGGCCGGCTCGAGGATAGGACGCACTGTTCCATTCCAAGGGCGGCGGTCCTAGTTGATGCGTCAGCACACCATCCGTCATTTATCTTGAATAGTCGAGTCGAAGCAATAGGCGTCAGCAGACCAAGCCCAGTCACCAGCACCTGTACAAATGCAAACGGTGAGAGCAACATCGCAACTGCGGTGGCGTGGCCCGACGTGTCGAAGATGTTGGCGCTCTTTTCATACTGCGGATCAGCTGACAATGTTCCATGTTGCCAAACGAAGGGTGCTCCCGTGTCCAGAAGTGGCGGCGTAGGTAGCGGCCGGCTCGAGGATAGGACGCACTGTTCCATTCCAAGGGCGGCGGTCCTAGTTGATGCGTCAGCACACCATCCGTCATTTATCTTGAATAGTCGAGTCGAAGCAATAGGCGTCAGCAGACCAAGCCCAGTCACCAGCACCTGTACAAATGCAAACGGTGAGAGCAACATCGCAACTGCGGTGGCGTGGCCCCGTACAACTTGGCAGTGCTGACCAATACTTGCAGAACAAGCATCCGTATGCTCGAAAGTGCTCAGGCCAAGGCGCTTACTGTTTGCCTAAGGCTGCCACGATGTACATCAACATCCGAAACCAATGCACTTGCGCATGACTACCCAGCCAAGCTTCAAATTGTTAGCCCACGTCAGGCACCTTACTCGGACCCTCCTCCACAGTGTAGCCTCACTGCCACAAGACCGGCCACGCGTATCATTTTGTCAGACGATACTGCCTTATTGTGTGTCATCATCATCATCAGCCTGTTTACGCCCACTGCAGGGCAAAGGCCTCTCCCATACTTCTCCAAAAACCCCGGTCATGTACTAATTGTGGCCATGTCATCCCTGCAAACTTCTTAATCTCATCCGCCCACCTAATTTTCTGCCGCCCCCTGCTACGCTTCCTTTCCCTTGGAATCCACTCCATAACCCTTAATGACCATCGGTTATCTTCCCTCCTCATTACATGTCCTGCCCGTGCCTATTTCTTTTTCTTGATTTCAACTAAGATGTCATTAACTCGCGTTTGTTCCCTCACCCAATCTGCTATTTTCTTATCCCTCAACGTTACACCCATCATTCTTCTTTCCATAGCTCGTTGTGTCGTCCTCAATTTAAGTAGAACCCTTTTCGTAAGCCTCCATGTTTCTGCGCCATACGTGAGTACTGATAAGACACAGCTGTTATACACGTTTCTCGTGAGGGATGATGGTAACCTGCGTTCATTATCTGAGAATGCCTGCCAAACGCACCCCAGCCCATTCTTATTCTTCTGATTATTTCCGTCTCATTATCCGGATCCGCCATCACTACGTGCCCTAAGTAGATGTATTCTCTTACCACTTGCAGTGCCTGGCTACCTATTGTAAATTGCTGTTCTCTTCCGAGATTGTTAAACATTACTTTAGTTTTCTGCAGATTAATTTTTAGACCCACTCTTCTGCTTTGCCTCTCCAGGTCAGTCAGCATGCATTGCAATTGGTCCGCTGAGTTACCAAGCAAGGCAATATCATCAGCGAATCGCAAGTTACTAAGGTATTCTCAATTAACTTTTATCCCCAACTCTTCCCAATCCAGGTCTCTGAATACCTGCTCTAAACACGCTGTGAATAGCATTGGAGAGATTGTATCTCCCTGCCTGACGCCTTTCTTTATTGGGATTTTGTTGCTTTCTTTATGGAAGACTATGGTGGCTGTGGAGCCGCTATAGATATCTTTCAGTATATTTACGTACGGCTCGTCTACACCCTGATTCCGTAATGCCTCCATGACTACGAGAAACCGTTTGATTCTGTCGAAACCTCAGCAATCAATGAAAGCTACATATAAAGGTTGGTTATATTCCGTACATTTCTCTGTCACCTGATTGATAGTGTGAATATGGTCTATTGTTGAGTAGCCTTTACGGAATCCTGCCTGGTCCTTTGGTTCACGGAAGTCTAAGGTGTTCCTGATTCTATTTGCAATTACCTTAGTAAATACTTTGTAGGCAACGGACAGTAAACTGATCGGTCTATAATTTTTCAAGTCTTTGGCGTCTCCTTTTTTATGGATTAGGATTATGTTAGTGTTTTTCCAAGATTCCGGTACGCTCAAAGTCATGAGGCATTGCGTATACAGGGTGGCCAGTTTCTCTAGAACAATCTGCCCACCATCCTTCAACAAATCTGTTGTTACCTGATCCTCCCCAGCTGCCTTCCCCCTTTGCATATCCCCCAAGGCTTTCTTTACTTCTTCCGGCGTTGCCTGTGGGATTTCGAATTCCTCTAGACTATTCTCTCTTCCATTATCATTGTGGGTGCCACTGGCACTGTATAACTCTCTATAGAACTCCTCAGCCACATGAACTATCTCATCCATATTAGTAATGATATTGCTGGCTTCGTCTCTTAACGCATACATCGGATTCTTGCCTATTCCTAGTTTCTTCTTCACTGTTTTTAGGCTTCCTCCGTTCTTGAGAGCATGTTAAATTCTATCCATATTATACTTCCTTATGTCAGCTGTCTTAGACTTGTTGATTAACTTGGAAATTTCTGCCAGTTCTATTCTAGCTGTAGGGTTAGAGGCTTTCATACACTGACGTTTCTTGATCAGATCTTTCGTCTCCTGCGATAGCTAACTGGTATCCTGTCTAACGGAGTTACCACCGACTTCTATTGCACACTCCTTAATGATGCCCACAAGATTGTCGTTCATTGCATCAGCACTAAGGTCCTCCTCCTGAGTTAAAGCCGAATACCTGTTCTGTAGCTTAATCTGGAATTTCTCTATTTTTCCTTTTACCGCTAACTCATTGATCGGCTTCTTATGTACCAGTTTACCACTTTCTTCCGTTCCCTCCTCAGCTCTAGGCTAATCCGAGTTCTTACCATCCTATGGTCACTGCAACGCACCTTGCGAAGCACGTCCACATCTTGTATGATGCCAGGGTTAGCACAGAGTATGAAGTCTATTTCATTTCTAGTCTCGCCGTTCCGGCTCCTCCACCTCCACGTTCGGCTATCCCGCTTGCGGAAGAAGGTATTCCGCATATTATTCGGTTCCGCAAACTCTACTACGGCGAATACTGCTAGTACAGCGACTGATAATGTGTGTCTCTGCACGTGTGGCTAACGATGCGTGTCTACACAAGCCTAATCACGGTCATGTCTAGCCACCGACCTAGGCACAACCACCATACCTAGCTTAACAAATATTGTATACAAAAGTATAGTAATTACAGCTAAACCAAAGGTTAACGAAGTGAAACCAAGTCTTACGCAGGCTATACCAAGCTTTGGCTTTGCATATCCAGACTTAGTTGAAATAGGCCTCAGCCAATTTTATGCAGTTTATTGATTAATTAATCAATAAAAAGGTTGCGAAGTAGAAGGAATTATGTTTCGGGCTCTTTCAGGTTTTGTTGTTTTCCAGCGTCCGTAAATTTTGTGGAAGAAAGAAACAAAATGGGAGAAGCCCTGACGTCCCGTTTCTGAAGCCAAAAATTCAGCCATGTTGGTATGCCATCTGCCTTGGTGCCTGCAATAAGCTCGTCCGAGCAGATAGGGGCTTCAACTTCCATAGCTAAGAACCAATGGAAGTGTGTGCTGCCGACACGCGTAAGAGCAAAGCCTATGTAACTTCTGTAATAGTTTAGTGAATCAGACGAGCTCCTCTGCTTTTCCGTGGCGTGTTGAAGAAGACGACGAAGACCCGCGTCGTAATTGTTTGCGTGTCTTAGTTGTTGGCTGACACTCACACTCGTAGACCATAAACAGAACTTGCAATGGTACTGGTTTGGCCTAGTTGATTGAAATTTATGATCAATAAAAGTCGTAAAAGTTGTTTTTAGAGCACTCCATATGTTAGTCTCATTATGTAAAGATAACGGGCAAAGTAGTACAAGCAAGATGACATGTACAAAAAATCACAGGAACCGGTACGTAGAGTACACAGAAAATCCGGTGTACGAGATCCCGCTTGACTGTGAGAAAAGCACATTGGCCAAACGGGCAGATGACTGAAAGCTAGGCTTCAAGAAAATAATAGCGTATACAGAACGGTGCAATGGCTATTGGGCTTACAATGTCGGTATGGCGGTTGCAAGCCGTTGTTCAGTCACTGTAAGGTTATAGCTTAGCACAACAATCAGACGACATGTGATATAATTGAAGCGTCAAAAAATCATCGCCTAGAGAAAAACTGCATCAGTGTGGCCTCATTCGGGCTCTCAAAAAAGATATTATTTATCTTAACGGGGCCGGACTTTGCGAAAACGAAGCGATAGATGTGTAGGCCGTCGACA
This sequence comes from Dermacentor andersoni, assembly GCF_023375885.2. Taxonomy (NCBI): domain Eukaryota; kingdom Metazoa; phylum Arthropoda; class Arachnida; order Ixodida; family Ixodidae; genus Dermacentor; species Dermacentor andersoni. Next base: position 124,178,107 of record NC_092816.1, on the reverse strand, counting down.
TGTCTGCCTTGGGTGTCACAAGCGCTATTTAGAATTTATCTCGCGATTGCGAATGCATGTGCTCAAGTCTGTCTTGTTGATTGCACATGCACATTTTATTATGTGTTTCATGTTACGTGACATTCATCTATGTATAAAAAACTACTTGACTTCCTACCATTAAAACCAGTTGAAAGTTTGTGCTTGTGTCTGTCGTTCCATTGTCCTCTATCCAAGTGGTAAGCAGGGTAATTGATCGCAACTTTCAAGCTTACACATCATGCTCCATTGTCAGTTTGTCTCGCTAACAGAATGGGCTGCGAAAAAGACACGGAACAAAAAATCTTATCTCACTTTTCAGAGGCAGGGAGCGGCGGCGAGAGCTTCAGGAGCGCGGTTGCTACGGCAACGTTGACGTTTGAGGCAACAGTCCCACTGTTCCTTTGCGGAAAACAGCACGCGAGTTCCGCTACACTTTCTCCGACCCGTCCATGCTTGTCGGGGCCTCTCCTACGCTTCCTTTCCTTCATGGGAGCTCTTTTCCATCTCCTTCAAACAAAGATGGCGTCCTCCGGTTGCAGCTCGTCGACGTCCCTTACGGAGGAGAGTTCGCCACGCCTCGCCAGTCCAGCAGCGTTGCAGGGGTGCCAAGAGTCCTGAGACCAAATGCTGTCGATACAGGCCAAGAAGCTTGTGCACAACGTTTACGCACAAGTAAGGAAAAGCGATCCGCAGCTGTCTTTGAGAGCCACATATCGAAAGGTTAGTGAGCAGTGTCTTCTGCATTAAGCTCGACGTAAACAGTGGCAGCCTGAAGTCACCGAAGCTCAAGCGGCTGCGTCTCGCAGCCGTAAATGCCCCTGCGAAAACCGGGAGGACAAGACTGCAACTTTATGGCAGTTTTTCCCTCGCAGCTCTACGAAGAAAAATTCCGCAGTACTTTCTCCAAAATGAAATTCCGACAGCTGCAAAATTCTTAAGATGTGGCCAGTGACAGTTACAGGAACATGACTAAAATGAGCGTGCGTACAATGCAAAGGCTGCTTGAGAATATAGACATTTCCTTCCGCAAACTGAAAAGAAATTGTGCGCTCTTCGAGAGAAATCATGTCATCTTGCAGCGACGACGGTACCGGCGTACCATCCAAGAACTTCGCACTGTGAAATGGTACGTACGAGAGACGGTCCATTTTATACGTTTTGCAGCGTCTAGATGGCTAAGCAAATGTTTAGTTCACCCAGCAAAAACATTGCTCTCGAGATGCAACAGATGCCACGCGCGTTTCACTTCAATTACGTCGAATTGTAGAGGACGCGCCGTCACCTCCAGCCCATGACTCTTCAGTGAGGACACGGTAGTTTCCAACCTTTCTGTGCTCGCCATCGAAACAAACACAAGCGTTCCTGCTTGCCAGCTCTGTGCATGCATTATTTCAGCGAAACACAATAAAGTGGACATCACATATGCCTCTGCTTTTTCTTTTTGCAGCCTTACGTTATGCATCATCATATTTTTACGGTAGCAATGCCGCTCACTGCACTCACCTGGCCAACTTGTAATGGCTCACAAATTTCAGTGGCGATATGGTCACATAAGAACCCAGTTGCTCCCAGAGCAGAGCAGCTGCGAGAAAGGGTGGTTTAATGAGTTGACAGTTGCGACCGCACCGGAGCGTGCGTCATAGCAAGGATTCCAGCTGCATAGGCGCGAGTTCACGCCACCCGCGCAACCAATCCAAGCCCTTTTGCTTCGGCCGGGGAGGAAACTGACAGGAAAGGGATTCGCGTGCGCTGCGCCGCCTCCATTTCCGTTCAGATCATTCTGGGAAAGAGGATAGGCCGGCCACGCGTTGTCTGCACACTTCTCCGTATTTTCCTTTTTTTAGTTATAGCTGTGTATCAGGTTGTTTTTTGCACGTGCAAATCATCTCTATACATATTTTGTATATATTGGCATAACTTCTTTAAAAATCACAAAGTGTATTATTTTCCAACCCCTGTTCATATTTAGGTCTGACCGGTTATTCATATGTGTATATGCGGGTGATCGGTGCTCTGTCAGGCTTTCTGTGCCTTTACGCCGATTCCCTAGGCAACTATGTATACTGGTTGTCTGAAATAAATACGTTTCAGGTTTACAGAGCTCTGGTAAACGCGGACGGCCTTTTCCCCTGATCAACAGCGATAGAGTCAACCAGGGTAATACACCCTTATATAATATTCAGGTTTCAACGACGGTGTCAATCAGTTTTACACGATGGTTCCTGCAGCTAAGGATGTGTTGTGGGAATAAATGTTCATCAGAGAAAGGGGCCTTAATCCTTTGATGACGGCACATATAAATTCTTAATTATTTTATTTCCGATCAAAATAGGCAAAACATATCGAGAACAGTTGACAGTGACTTTAGCGTACGCTAAATAGAATGAATGTGGAAGCCTGCGGGCACACGAGACGTTCATGACACCACTTGACGTTTTCATTCAAATGAGTGGTTCTTCCTATTTGTTACTGGTTTTCTCCCAACGATGGTTGGGGGGTTCGAATGCCCTAATTAGCTCTGCTTTATTTAACTGTTCCTTAATGAACTTTCCCTAACACCGAAGGTCGTGGATTTGACTCCCACAGAAGGTTATGGGTTCGAGTACCTTAATTAACTCCATTTTAATTCACTGTGCCCTAATAACTTCGGCTTAACACAAAAGGTAATAGGTTCGAATATCAACCTTCACGATGTCAATTGGAATCCAACTTGGAGCTATCCAAGTTATACAATCCGAGCTATCGGAGCTATCCAATTGGAGCCCATATCTCCAAGTTCCGTCGCGGGTTTGAGTGCATTTATTACCTTCGACTTAAATAACACCGAAGGCCGTGGGCTGTACTCTAACCAAAGGTCGACGGTTTGACACCCACAAAATGCTGTGGGTTCGACTCTCGACCTTCACGATGTCAAATGGAATCCAGGTCGGGGATATGGCCGGTTCGCCCATATCTTGGAGCTCGGAGCTTACTTGGAGCTTGAATTTTAGCGCCATAAAGGCAGACATAAGATGTTTCGACGCATGATCCATCTAAGGCTGTCGCCTTACTAAGCATAATAAATATATATATATATATATATATATATATATATATATATATATATATATATATATATATATATATATATATATATATATATCATTTTTTTGAGGACCCTTTTTCATAAATAGGGGAGAAACACCAGGTAGAAAACTGGAAGTGGGTTTCACCCCGACCCACCTGTAGCTTCGCCTGGAATTTGTATAGACAGCTCTCATCATATGTGAACCATATATATATATATATATATATATATATATATATGCATGCCATTTGCTTTACATCACCTGCGTGGCACCACTGCGCCCGCATATCTTGCATCAGTCTGTCTCCTCCGACCGTGCTTTCAAAAGAAAGCGAGTCGCGGGCCGAACTACTCCGTCATTCTGTGTTCCTGCCCTAAATGAACAAATGAGACTTGCTGCATGTCATTCAGTGTTGGCCAAAGACCTTTAGCGAGAAACTTCGTGCTGAATTCTGAAACTCAGCAATAATTTTTTTTCTGGTATGTTGCCTGTAGGCAACACTCGTAATAAAGGGTTTAGCGCTTGAATCCTTTCTTAGCATACGGCCTAGGCATCCGTCCCTCAATTCTAAAAGCTTCCGACAGTATATTTGGCCAAGTATTCAGAAATATGTAAACGTGCTTAGCTTCTGGCACTTCATGTGCTTTCCAGGGGATAACTGTGGATCTGTCTATACATCTATGTCTCTAACTGTATTCCCCCCAACCTGTGTAATTGGGTAGTCCTTGGCCGAATAGTAAGGCGTCACGCTGCTGTGCTGAGGGAGCGGGGTTACAAACCAACCGTTGAACCAACTTGGCTCACTGGGTATGTGGCAATGTGTACCCATCTGCCGATATTCAATGAAACTCTTTGATTTCGACATGGGCCACTGGAGATGCGGGACTGAGTATGGATTTCTCTTGGATGCATCACTTTCACGCTCACTAGGGTGTCAAGTCAGCGCACGTTACACCACCTACTGCGACCTCAGCAAAACTTTAGATGTAGTCAGCCACTTACTGCTTCTGGTTAAGCTTGCGCACTCTGGGGTCGACTCATAAGTTGCCAATCTCTTGCGAAGTTATCGTCTTGATAGATGTTAACGTCAGTGGTGGAACATCTTTATACATGGCAACAAGCGGCGTCCCTCGGGGATGAGTATTATGGTTACTGCTTTTTAAAGGTTTTATAAATGACATTTTCCCGCTGTTCACAATTATCATTTCCTTCTATAGAAATAAGTAAGAATCCCTGGAGCATATCTATTTGGTAGAGCATGTGAGTATTTACGCATATGCCAGTGACATCGGTCTTTTTTTCAAAATATTCGTATGGTTGACTGTCGCATTCGGCACTCTGACCGGCGTATTCTTTGTAAACTGTGCAAAGATAAAAAAACTTCCCCTAGAATGCTGTTAGAACCAAAGTCACGTCCTTTTTTTCAAGCAAAACAGCAAGTATTCTTTTTTTGTGTGTGTACATCTTTTACCATAGTGTAAGGCCTGTGAGATCGGTGATCTCCGCATATTCTTTGATACAACCTTACACTCTTCTGCTCGCACTAAACTCGTTGCAATGTGGGGTACTGCAATGATATTGCAATGGGGGTGCCGCTTTCATAAAGGGCCCCTCGCCAGGTCTGGCCATTTTGAGCTGACAAGCGCAGAACATTCAATGCGCCATAACGATCGTGTCTGCAAAGTATTACATAACTACGCGCCGCGGAAAGATGTGAAAATTCAAACCGAACGCCGTTTGCCCTTCGCCTCTCGGCCGCCGCGCTCCTAGCCTGACCGTGACGTACACGTGCTAGTGCGCCTACGCACTCGTTGTTTGTGACATGTGACTCCGAGCATTATTCAACACATCATCTGTTATTTGTGTATTATGTTACTTGAATAGATGAATTAAAGTTTAGAAAAATAATAAAACACACAAAACGATTGTCTGCCTTTTTTTTCTTTTTTTTTCTTTTTTTACTTCGCGCCGCAGCAAGAGATATGTACTTCCATTTCGTCTGCTTGTTCTCCCGTCATGCAGGAGCACGCGCTGGCACCGAAATTATGTTATTTTTTACCGTGTTCCAGCGCGACATTATACTCCGTGGTACGCTTTTGTCCGCCTCAGTATTCGTGTAGATTAGGACTTATACTCCTAATCACGTGTCCTCACGCAGAGCGCAAATTCGTGAACTGCGCATGCGCGGGACGCCGTCAACCCAAGTGCGACGCCCCCCCAAAAAAGCGAGGAGCAACAAAAAAAAAATGAAAGCGGGGCCCGTGAAGCATGCGTCACGCGATCCACGAGCTGCAGTATGCGAGAACGCTGGGAATGAATTTCGCTTGCGGCGGCTAGACGGGGCAAGTGGAGAAAGCGTCCTTGTTTGCGGTGAAGCTCGCCTCCTGATGTCATAGGTTCGCGGCACTGAAATGTTTCCATCTCGGCTATTGAGCCGATTTGAAAAATTCTAGTGGCAAAACGGCCCCTAGAGAACACGTAAGAACTTTCAGCGTATAACAAAAGCTTGCTATGTTGCCTGGTGAGCGGCCCTTTAACACCGACAATGAGCCCTCTTCAAGCATTGTTAAAATATTGTGACTGCCGTTAACTTGGCTTTACCTTGGTTAATTCGGGGCGTTAACGCGCCCCGAATTACTCAGTCCTATCATCTTTCGTATTCCGGGCAAAATCGCCAGAGAACATGGGCCTTTCCATTTTCCGACCTCCATGACGAACTCTCAGCCGCCCACCACATAAGTCTTTAAACGCTGATTTTAATGATCTCATCTCGGTATTTTTCATTGATCACTATCATTGTTATTTTCCGAACACTGCTTTGTTGTTTCATAGTTTCACATATTGTTCAACTGCATTCTCCCGCTGTTTCTTTTGTATTTACATTGTATTTTGCTGTACCTGCAGCCTTTTCATATTTTTTTTTCTTTTCATCCAATGTGTTTGTTTTCTCCTATTATGTCTAGCTCTCATTTAGCGTTCTTATTTGTGCGATTTCTTCTTTTTGCGTGTATTCTCCAGTAGTTCTTCTCTTTCAGGGTTTTGTTTTTAATGTATGCGCGCGCATTAGTTATTCCTGGCAACAGTAAATAATTGAATGAATGAATGATTTATTCATTTATTTATTTATTTATTACGCGCAGTAACGAACTACGTAAAATCACAATGAGCGTCTTCATTTCTTGCGCGAGAGGAATTTCTCATTCCTTTCAGCGAAGTGTTATATTCAGATCTTAAGCAAATTTTCTTGTTTTTTCTAGGGTTGCTTCTCGCGGCTCTTCAACAAAAATTAACAGTCTACCACATTACCCTCATAAGCGCAATACTCTCCTCTACAGGCTTGGTTGCCTCGTCTTTTGCACCAAACATAATATGGAGGACGGTTCTACTCGGTGGACTGTACGGTGAGACTAGTTTTTGAAATAAAGACGCGGTTATAAATGTTTTATATATATGTAATTATGACCTACACTAATTAGAAGTGTACACTACTATACGCTACAGAATTTATGTTGTGTATAGTATACACTGGGACTACACAATTAGTTTTGCACAATAATGCAGCATTGTTGCAAACTGAAAGAAAAAAATAAATTCAGTCAGATGTAAAATACCCTAGATAATAAATTTTTTCACTTATTTCTTGCCAAACGGAAGCTGGTCCTTTATCAAATATTGCTATTCCTATATCCGGTCAGGAAAATTATAGGGAAGAGAGATTTCACAGTAAAGCCAATGTTCTTCTGCTCCTCTGAATGGGACTGTAAACTGAGTGCTGAAGTCTAAATTTAGCAGTGCCAGCTTTCCAGGGGGCTCATAAATATGAGTTAGTGTGTCTGAATTACGAATAAATGCAGTTTTTTTGACGGCCCTGCAGTCTGCACATATATAGTCACGAATATACTACAAGGCGAGCGAGCAGTAAAATACTGTGCACGAACAAACGTGCTATTGCTATTGAGACAGGACTTCTATTAAAGTTTTTCCAATCCAATCCAATCCAATCTAGAAAGATAATTTTATTTCGAGAAATTTCCTTAATTACTGTCACAATTTTTGGGGAGTTTATACATTGTCTACACCATTTCTGGCAGGAAACTTTCGGTAACGCAAGTGTTCCCCACTGGATATGGAGGCTAGCTCAGGCCTATAACTCATTTATGTATAAGTCAAATATTTCGAAAATTTCAGTAACTATGTACCTGGAAATAATTTTGCCGGGTATTCTGTCACTCTTTTCAGGTGCAGGATCAGGAATGTTAATAACCTCTCTCTCCCTTTACACGCTCGTCTACTTCGAAAACTACCGCGCCACGGCAACCGCTTTCAAGTACATCGGATGGGCCCTGTCAGGTATTGTGGGTCCAACTTTAATGGGCTACCTGGCCGATAATTTCAACTGTAAAGCGTCGTTGCTCTTGGCCGGTGGTATCAGTGCCAATGCAATACCTCTTCTCATGCTACTCAAGAACCCACGCCCGGTGAATTTGCCAGCTTTCTTACGAGAAAAGAAGGTATCCGTGACGGCAGAGTCAGGTCAAACTGAAGCTGCCTCACTCTCTTTTGGGTTAAGACTGAATACAAAAGCTCCCAGTAAACGCGCGAAAGAAGAGACAACAGCAAAATCATGTAGTTTATGGCATCACTCCTTTGCAGGGATGTCCGAAGAAAAAATCGGGAATAAACTGCCTGTGGCGGCGAATGAAGCAGAAAATGAAAGGAAGCCTCAAATGCCCGTTAAAGACAACTCGTTGCCTGATCGTCGAATGGCTAGGCGGTGCCAAGAAGACGTTCGCTACGCTGAACAATTGGTGGTCAACGCCCCTAACTTCCTTGCGCACTGCGGCACGCTACTGAGTTCATGGCCGTTCTACGCGATTTTGGTATCTTACGTCATTATTGACTCTGCGGCCAATATGCTGGACATCACCATCGTGGAGTACGGAGTCGACAAGGGCATCGGCACGCTGAAGCAGTGCAATCAGCTGCAGACATTCAGTTCAGTAGGCCAGTTGGCGGGTCGCCTGGTCGTGCCATTCCTCTCCGATAAGTTGTCATTCAACAGGTGTGCTTTTACATCCGTCATCATCGCCTTAGCTGCGGCGTGCATTGTTCTCGCGACTGTTGCAAACATTTACGTGACGCTTGCCCTACTTATCGTAGCCATCGGAGTATGCGAAGGGTACCTGCTCTGCATCAAAGGAGTGCTGACAGCCGAATACCTGGGCGTGGAAAGCCTAGGTCTTTGCTGTGGCTTTCAAGGAATCTGCATGATACCGGTTACCTTGAGCGCTCCAGCTCTTATAGGTAAGCGTAGTTTTTCTTTGCTGAAGTCTATTCTACATTTTTCTGCATAACGTACTTTTCTTGTTTTCTCTTGGTTCATCATCATCATCATCAGCCTGGTTATGCCCACTGCAGGGCAAAGGCCTCTCCCATGCTTCTCCAACTACCCCGGTCATGTACTAATTGTGGCCATGTTGTCCCTGCAAACTTCTTAATCTCATCCGCCCACCTAACTTTCTGCCACCCTCTTCTCTTGTTTATGGAAATATAAATCACGTTCGCTGAGTCATGCTTTCATGATTCATATACAAGTACAGGTAGTGAATCGGCACGCTCAAAGCTTTACAGAACGCCATTGCGTAATAGCACGAAGCTTATTTTGTGTGTGCTTGTAACACCAACTGCGCCCTTTCACATTGTCCTTTGTCTGTGAGAAACGTAATCTTAACGTCAGCCAGAGCTTCAACCAAATTCAATTACCTGATATATTTTGTTTCGTCCTGTTCTTTTTTTATTGGTAAACTGTTTTCGTCCACCACTAGGTTCGTGCAGAAGTGTCATATTTAATGTCACGTAAACAAAACTCACTTGTTCTATCAATCGCCCAGCCACCACATGAAACATTATTTTCCCTTTTTACTTGTAGCAGCGCATTTGTCGAAGGCATCCATGGTTCGAGTGTATAATGGTCAATCACATCGTAGCTTGTCCTCCCTTTGTTTTTACAAAAGATAAATTCCGCGAGAAGTGTGCTGTGGTTCATAAGGCTCTATGCAGGCAGCATACATGCTGTCACGCTGAAGTGGTCTTGAACTTCGTTCGCAAATTATCTGCACAGCGAGTAGCAAATGTAAAATAAACGTAGAAATCTTAATCAACCGCACGAACATCGTTCATCGAGCAGTAGAAAAATACGCTACAGCTCTGCTAGAGCGGCATAGAAAGAAGTTGCGGAGCGGTTGTGCTGCTTGTACCAGGACACATGGACACCTTAAAGAGATGCCACTAGCAGTGGCATCTCTTACAGGACCGGTATTGAGGATCCTAAAACCTTCGGCATACATCACGGCTCGAAGGTTTAAATCACTTTGTGTTCAAGGTGAACATGCGAAATCTTGTGTATTAAATAACACCGTTTTTCAGCACCTTCGATTTCCATGGCACCGGAAGCTGGGGTTCAACAGGGAAATTTGAAGGTTCATTCACGAAAATGCGTTGGCTAATACCAGAGCTTATTTTTAATTTCGATGGGCCTGGTTTGGCACCTTCCCCACAATGTTTTATTATAACGAACTTGAAACTATGGAACATTTCTTTATATGGTGTCGTATGTTCTATGTGGACACAAAACCAGTTTTAGAAGGTCCCCTTTGCCAACTTGCATTGGTCATTACGCTTTCTTTAATACTGTCCCTTGGGTCGTCGGCACTAGGACACTGCAATACGAACTTATGTGATGCCACATTTAATTTTCTTAGCGAAAGAAAGAGATTGCCATGTTAATTTGAAGATTTTACTCGGCTCAATATGAGCACAAAAATATCAACTTCAAATGTAAAAAAGTTTCGCTTGCAAGTTTATATTAACAATTATTAGTCATTTAGTATTATTTTTTTATTTATAAAATTCAGTTTACCTTGATGAGCAAAACGAGAACAAAGTAAAAGCGGGAACCAACGTTTTCACAAGTGCACTTGTACTTTTTGTCGCTTCGAAAAAGACAAGTTGACTGGTCGAAACCTTGGCTCTCGTTTTTACCTTGTTGTAGTTTTATTCATCGTCTTGAATTTCCTTCTCCCGCGTTCCCCACGTTTTCCCCAAAATTCTGTTCAAGTATTTTTCCCTTTTTTACCTACTGCCGCCCGATTCGGGGCCGACCCCCAGTGGTAGGTTGAGCTATATTCGTAGGCACCAAACCAAATCAAACTTCGCTCGTCTCCTTACACTTTTTTCTTATTTAAGTGCCTCACGCTGCTTGTCCTGTTGCACACTGAACTTCTGGGTGCCAGAAATGATTGCAGCAAAGGGTGCGGAGCCTCCGGGACCGCACCTTATCAAGCCTACTGAGATTCAGCCTGGTATACGCCAGAGCAATAACTGCAGATGCAAGCGGTGGTAACCCTCCTACAGATACCCTCTGGAGCTGGATTGCAGCCTAGAACAGCCACAGGCCACACCTATATTCCGTCCTTTATTAATTTCTAACTTCCACCTGGCCAATGTCCTCCCACAGAAGCAATCTCGTGCTCCGACGTCAATCTGGCTGAACGTCAGGACGGTTTTCTTGATATATCAGAATCCTCTGCTACTGTTCCCTACATGAACGCTATCGCGAATTCTTCCGATAGTTCAAAAGAACACACTGAAATACCACACCCCGCCCCCCCCCCCCCCCCCCCAGCGCTGCCGCGGTTCAACAAGGTCGCCCACGCTAGTGAACTCTCTTCCAGTTGAAAACACACCTAAGTTAAACTTAAATATTAGGACATAAGATCTTCAATCCGCGTCAATCCACTAACGTTGAAAACAGCATTTGAAGCGGTAGCTCCAGATGGAGTACTCCAAGTACGACCAAATGAGCGTTTTAACTTGTTGGCCGTGGATGCACGCAATGCAGAAGCTTCTGAACGCCTTCTCGAAACCTGAAGTATTGCCGAATTACCTGTTCAGGCATACGAGTCACGGCCCAGCTATTGTGGAGTAGGCTTCATCGAGGGAGTTACTTTAAAACCTAATCAAGTTGATATGTTTACGGCTCTTCTTCAAAGGGCTCCTGTCGAGTCTGTACGGTGACTTGGAGTGTAAGAAAACGTCCGTACTGGGTTTACCCCAAAAATTTGCCCCTGATAATATCATTTTGTGCAACACATGTACACGTTAGCGAGTGTACGAGTACATTGAGGCTCCGAGACAGTGCTCCAACTGCCAGCATTTTGGGAACGTTGCTGGTGGTTGCCGGTTACAAGCACGGTGCCGACGCTGCGGAGGATCCACGACCTGTCGATGAAGTGGCCTATGGAAATTAAGAGCCACAGGGCCCCAACTGCGGAAACAAGCGTGATTTCACGTCTGCTCGCTGCGCTGTGTTGCGTAAAGCCAAAGCGACACACAATTACCAGGTGAAAAACAACGTTGGATACCAATCGACAAAGGCTGCACTACGCCAGAAATAGGAAACTCGAGGCAGTGACCAAGCAAAAGCGCCTGCAGCGGGCAAAGGTACAGCCAAAAAAGCAGTTATAACCACCCCCAATCCCCCATAAACGCAAGAAACAAATGAGCCCTGTCTCTACCAATCCGCGTACCAGCTCGGACTCCTCCTGTGCGAGCTTCCAGCTGAACCCTCGGAAAAGACACGGGTCTCACCGTGTTGTGGTGGACAACGCGAGTACGGTATTCGACAAGACCAGGGAAAAACACGTACTCATTGCTATCTGCGCTTCTCCACGCTGCTCTCAGTTTCCTCGACCTAATGTCCCCTCCGGTGGCTAAGGCCACGCTGACGCTGCTTGAACTTCTTTCTTCTGTTCTGACAAAATGGCGGTAACGGCCAAACTACCAAGTCTGAAGAACATTCGAAACTAGGCCACCATAATTCAATGGAATGTCTGCAGCCTCCACTGTCGTCTCTCCCACTTTGGATAATTTGTACACAAGCACGATTCAGACATATCTGCATTGACGTACAAGGAGTTTGTGGATGCTCTTAATCGAGCAGAATAAAGGAGCACTGAACATCTGAAACCACCTTGAACTCATTTAACCGACGATATTGAGTATTAAAAGCTCCAGGCAATACGCCGCAGACTTGAGAGACGTGCTCATAGGATATTGTCGGTAGACGACATTCGTTACCCTAGGCGAATGCAAGCACATATCCAACGTCACCTGGGCAAGCTGGACAGGAGGCTATGGCGGGTCTTCTGCTCCAACCTTGATCACCAAAAACCACTGTCAAGAATATGGAGCATTGTGCGCGGCCTGAAAACCCCGCCGACTCAACTGCATCCTTTCAGTTCTGTTGTGCTATCCAGGTAGAGCAGCGAGTTGGACGTGGCGGAGACTTTCTGCTATCAGATCACTGCTGCAGCGACGCCCGCATATTTGCCCCGAGCAGCACACGAGGTTTCGGCCATAGTGAGCACTATTGCAGCGCACGAACCGTTTCGGATTATGAAGCTGCTTGTGGCATTGGCGTTGGTTAACAAATCGACATCTCCTAGCCCTAGGTGTGCCAGCTACGCCCAGTTACCACATTTAGGCCACAAAACAAAGATTTGCCTTCTTACCACGTTCAATTCCAGCTGTGAAAGCTGGAGTATACACCAGAGCAATAACTACAGATGCAAGCGGTGGTAACCATGCTACAGATACCCTCTGGAGCTGGATTGCAGCCTAGAACAACCACAGGCCACACCTATATTCCGTCCTTTATGAATTTCTCATTTCCACCTGGCCAAAGTCATCTCACAGAAGCAATGTCGTGCTTCGACGTCAATCGGCCTGAACGTCTTGAACCTTGTTGGAAATGAACTCATGTTATCCCTGTCCTCAAGCCTGGCGAGTCTGCAGTAGACATAAAATCCTATCGTCCGATAGCTCTTCTCAGTTGCGTCGGAATGCTTTTGGAGACGATGGTGTTGACGCTCTTGAACAGATTGCTGATGAACATGAATGTCTACCCTACGCAAATGTCAGGGCTCAGAAAGGGGCGCAGCATCATAGACAACATGATTAGCCTTGTGAAATGTGTAAAACTACACAAACCTGCACACAACATCACTCTCGGCTTATTTCTCGACATCAAGGGAGCGTTTGATAACGTCACTCACGAGGCTGTTCTATACGCTCTGAAGTCGGTTAGAGTTGGTGGTACCACTAGACATCAGACTGCCTATCTGATCGGTCAGTCTACATGTCTCTAAGCCTGCTGATGGAATAACGCGATTTATTGCTATAATTTTTTCTCGGAAAGCTTGAATCGGCCTTTTTACTTCATGCTGGTCTCGCCGAACGGAACCGATGCAAAGAAAGGATAAAGATACAGATGGTGGTATGCTGCCTTAGGTCTTGGACTGACGAACGAAGCCCAATGGGATATTTGCTTGCTGCAGTGGGTGACTATCACAGTGACGGTACAGAACGTGTAAACGACGTAGTCATCATGCACTGCGCTCACCGTTCCCATTGTCACCATTGTGTGGAAACCGTTTCTGAGACGACGGCGAATTTACCGTTGTAGGAACCCCTTTCAGAAAGAGCGTTTACGTTGCAAAGGTACGCAAGCCTGAAATGCCGTATGCACAGCTTTCATTGGCTGTGGCCCGCAATTACGAGGGGACGTATACGAGAACCAATGCTTGAAAAGCCGGTGGAACACTCACACGACGACACTAGAAACGGATTGGCGATTGGTGTACAGGCGATCCGTGCTCAAAACAACTCGGAGGCGATTGGGCTGCAAATGCTTGGGACCGGGCACCGAAGCGTAAAATATGTGATCCCGCTGCCCAGCCAAGCGTTCTGTACTGAACATTCAGTGCTATGAACCATCGGCTCGGGCAATATAGGGTGCCCCTATGTGTTCCAGTTCCAGCCTGCATCTCAATGTGTATTTCTTGCAAATAGTTCTTGTAAATACAAATAGCCTTGAAGCCATCACCTGTGTCCACATACAGCCATCTGGAGCCTCCTACGAACTATCGTCCCGCTCCTTAGCGGCAGTACTTGTATTGGACACGTGTAGTGATTGTATCAGTGCGGATGCGCATCGGTGATGCCCAGTATGTACAGCGCGCTAGCTCATGTCTTTATAAGCCGTGCTCTCAATAAGCATGCGTTCGTTTCCTTCTCTAGCTATGCTGCTGTAAGCGTCGTCTCCTTTTGTACGCTACTGTACTCTTCGCTTGCGGAGAGCACCTCTGGCGGTGCGTCTCGGACGACCAACTGGAGAAGAAATATCTCTACCCTCGACAGGGAGAGAAGACCTTAGATCCTTACTATGTTCTCAAGATAAGGGACACAGCTCCGCACACAGTGCATTGAGGGGTACCCCAGGGCAGTGTTTCAAGACCGACCTGATTTAGCATCTCTTGATGAATTGGAGAAATGCATTGCCACATCGGTTGAAATCTGTTAATGTGCAGAAGACATTTGTACGACAGATGTGTCCTATGAGCAAGACTGCATAAAGATAATACTTCTATTTAAAATTTTCTATTTGCGCGAGGTGTAACAATGTCACCTGAAAAGTGTGCCGCCATTGCTTTCACTAGGAGTGATGTCTCGCGCGGTACCGTAAAGGTTGCACATCCTCCCATTCGGTATGTGTCAATTCACATGTTTCTGGGCGTGACAATCGACAGACTAATGACGTGGATCCCTCACGTTCGAATATTAAAAGAAATAGCTGGGTCATATGTGAACAACTTCCATATGCTATCAAGAAACACAGGGGCTGCTCCGTAAATGCTTTGCCACGGATGTGTACGGCTCTCTGCGAATGCCTCTTACGATGCAACGTTCCGATGCTACAGGGCATTTTCCAAACCAACATGAAAGCACTCACTAATATACAAGCAAAAGCCCTGAGGGTGTGCCTCGGCCTACCAAAAAACACACCAAGTGTAGGAATCCTTGCAGAAAGCAGACGCCTTTGGGTTCCAGTATTTCTGCAGTAGGAGTTTCTTCGAATCCATATGCGCTTTGCTGCCAGAGTGCCGGGTTATCCGCTTGCTTGAGACAGCCGTCCTGTGGCGCATGGCTTGCTTCCGGCGAATTACCAAGACCCTTCTATGCCTTGGTCATTTTACATCCAATGATTTTACATCCAATCAACTAGACACACGATAAGCAGGACGCCGGGGTAATCTTTCCGAGATATACACCCGAACGCTGCGCTACCTCACCCATAAATAGCCGCGCGCCCATGCTTACATCTTCATTTTGATAAAGGGAGCCGCACGGGACCCGAAACACCTGTTCTTTATTTTACTTTTATCCTTGGCGAGTGCACGTTTTTGCACCAATATGTTTCCTCGCCCGACGAGTTTTCATCGAACACTTGACTACATTCTCAGACTGTGACAAAACACCACCTGCGCTTTACGTACCACAGAAGCACTGCTGACGTTCTCGCGGGCCACGAGCCTTAACGAAACTTTGTAACTCAAACAGCCAGGCTAATATCTGCAGCATATCATTAAAGCTTGTATTTCTCTCTCTTTTTCTCTCTCTCTTCTTGGGGCTAAAATACTTCGAGTACGTTTAAAGTCTGCACCAAGTCTCAAATTACGGCACATGGTGGCCAAGTAGGTCGCAGATGGTCGGAAATCGCTATGTGACATAGTAGTAGCCTATACTGTGGAGGGATGTCCAATTATTTGTTAAGAACATTTGTTAAGAGTAGTCCACTCAACTACATACCATATCTTAGCCTTCTAAACCGGGCGAGAAACAGCAGGAACTGTTATAATGGCTCAAGACCATCCAATCTCGACTTACATTACCACCGACACGCTGACGGCCCGCGTTCGTCACGTTCCACGTATGCAATGGAACTCTCTTGCCTGCCTTCCAGAACGACAACCACAGGCGTCATACTCCAACATGCTCAGCATTGATCACGCCTCTCTACTTTCGAGCTTCACACTCTCGGCAAGTTCACCCTCCGCTTTGTGGTGTTCAGTACAGCCTCAAGTGCGGCTTTCCGTTCCAGGTATAAGAAAGAAGACTGGCCTGCCTACCTTGGCCTTGAAGCAAGCACTTCTGGATTGCTTGTACACTTTCTACTTTGACCGAGTCCACATATATACGGATAGGTCTTCCACTCAAACCAACTGCGCTGGCGCAGTGGTTATACTGTCATCGTCAGTGAGCATCGGATACTAGGTTTCTCACGTCACATCATCAACCGGTTCGAAGCTTGTTGCCCTCCTAGGTGCCGTTGAATACATTAACAACCAACCGGCTAATTAGTGAGCGATATCGTGCGACTCGAAAACTGCCCCACAAAGTCTTTTTCAGCTCTTCGTCGCAGGTCCTGTGAACAGATAGCGCCGGAGATACGTGAAACGCACCATCATATAATCGCAAAAAGACACGACGTCGTGTTTCAGTGGCTTCCGGGTCATTGCGGTATCTCCGGCAACGACCTCGCCGATGAAGCTGCTACGAAAGCACACGAAGGAGCAAACCTTGTTTCTGTACCTTTATCGAGGACTGACGTAACCCAACACCAAAGCAAGCTAGCGCAACGTATGACATTAGAGAAGTGGCACACACGTTAATTCAGCCAGTATCGATTGTACTCCCTCGACCCATCTTTGCAACGGCGCCTGTTACCTGTGCTTCCGCGAAATTAGGAAACAATGACGTGCCACTTACGCTTGGTCGTCACAATCGCCAATGCATATACGTGTTTGATTCGAATAGAAGATAGCGCCGAGTGCATTGCCTGGAGCGTCCAGTAAACTATAGAATATCTACTGGGCTGCTGCCCATCTTTCGAAAATATAAAAGAAGACCTCTTCACAGTTTTAAATCATTTAGAACCGTTCACCATGAACAAGATCTTCGGACCATGGTCTCACATATCGCAGCTACAAAACGCCACAAAAGCACTGCTGCGATATTTAAAAGCTACCGGATTGAGTGACCGTCTGTGACCCGGACTGAGTGACTGTCAGTGGATATAGAGCAGAAAACTGTTGCCACGTCGACGATATCCATAATTGACTTTGTGTTCTTTTATTCGTATTTCCCTCCCCTCTTTCCAAGCGGGCTTATTCATGGTTAACCTCCCTTCCTTTGACTTATCATTTCTCTCTCTCTCTCTCTATGTATGACCGCAGATCTATACGTGTTTTCATTTCGCGATATATTGCTTCACGTGGACAATCTGTCTGTGCGGCAAACGGAGCGAAGTGTGGCGCGTCTGCCTCGCTAATCGGGAGATCGCGAGAGGCAGCTTGTGGGTGCGATTCACAGCAGCCGCCGCAGACAGACCTCCGCTCATGCAGCACTTTGTTTCGATAGAGACGATGCGCCCTACTCTAGCACCATATTGAAGCCATCGTCGCCACACAGCTCGTCTTGCACGGCACTGCGCTTTTCTTCTCACACTTTCGTTCCACCAACGATGAGACCGATCCTTTGTCGCGGGAAAGTAGTGCCACCAGTCTTAGCGGCGACAATACCCAAGGGAGCGTAACATCGAGCGTCACTAGCAGGCGCTCGCCATCGTCCCTTGCAGGCTCAGTGATCCCCGTCATGCACGATAGTATCGCAGACTGACCTCAGCAGCTGACGCCATGAACGAGCGTAGCTCTCCGCAGCTCACGGTACCCTGGCTCCCCTCGGAAACGCAGGTAAAATCACCCACGCAACTGCGCATACCGCGGTCACCGGCAAATACGCGCATGCGCAGTCCCATCTCCCCTCCGCTCCTTCTCCGCTTTCCGCCTCATGGTTCCGCTGCAACCTCCTCCTGCACTTTCTTCCTCGTCTCTTCGCTATCGGCTTTTTTTCATCTCCCGCTGCGCTCCGCGTTCGCTTTCGTTCTTCTCAGCGCTCATTTACTCGGTTACGCTGATGCCGCCGACGCTCGCCGAAGGAACGGGCTATTAAGAGCTGCACTCTAAAGTATTTAGATAGCCACCACTTGTATCAGAATCAAGAGAACAGTCTACTTGGCTACGAAAAATAGCGCTAAGTATAGGTGCCGCTTCAATCCTATGCAGACCCACTACTTTTGAATATAAATGTAGCCTTGCCATCCGTTATTAGTTAATGTTGAATAACATTCTACAAGTGCCAGAAAATTTTCTGCGGAACTGTTGCAGGTATCTACAAATTTCTTTTCGTCGTTATTCTTCGTAATAAGTTTTTTTACTCTCTCCCCTAGAAAGCTATCTTGAAGTCTGCGGAGAAATGTATCATCGAGAATAAAGATGAAAAATAAAACCTGCCCATGTGGAGAAGACATATGCTGAAAAAAAGCACTGTTGTTCGCGTCCTAATATCTCTTTCCCTGGTTTTCGTAGAGGTTGGCCCATGTTAGCTGTGACACGACGTATGCGTTCACGTTGTTAGAAATCCGTCCGTATTATCCCCGCGAAATGCTGGCCCACCGTGTTGCTAAGAATATCTATTCGGGATCACCCAGCGGAAATGAGAGCACGCCCCTAATTTATTGTGGCAGATTAGAGGAGGTAAAAAGGGCTCTAATTGCCAATATTAATTTACGTGCCTGTATACGCAGTCGCGCACTCAGTGGTTGCCTAAATGACAGATAGTTATCGGCTGAGTGAACTACACCGCAGAGCGCTTATTTTGTTATTTTAACAAGCATTTTCTGTTACAGGCTACTTCCGTGACAAGCTGGGGTCGTACGACAGGTTTTATTGGATGCTGGGAGCAATGAAACTTCTGCCAGCACTTCTCGTAGGTGGTATCGCTGTGGCTGACAGTCTACATAAGAAAACATGGAACGTCGATCACGGACGCAAGCTATGAAACGGTATTCGTATTCCCTAAAGAAACTGCAGAAAAAAGTTTCTATCTTTAATGTCTATTTCTTCGACGCAGGTGGGCATCTTCTGTGCCTTCTGATTGGATTTCAAAGAACGTAGTCAACAGCGATCAACATTCTCGATGTGGTTTTTTAGAAAAAATACGTCTTTGCTCGGAATAAAAGAAGACTCGTGGTTAGAGATGGGCATGGGCCACAAAATCACGGCTTGGCGCGGCGTCAGCCTGACTTCAGCAGATAGAATAACTGGTCGCCCGGGCTCTGTCGGATGTGTTAGATTCACACCCTGGCCCGGCCCGCTGCAGTCGCCGTCGAAGAAACATGTCTACCCTCTGCCATGCCATAGTGGAGTACATGGTAACAGAGAATGAACGCATATTCATTATGATTAATCCAGTGTTATCACTTTCTTGATTGCAGCCCATCATCATCGTAGATGCCGTAGAGGTAGACACAGATACCGGAAGCTGCTCTCATAAGTTATGTTCATTATGTTTTCTAAATCCAGTGCGCTTTCTTTAAAGTGATGGTTATGCAATGAGTTCCGACAGGAATAGGTATTCAGTAAAGACAGAATTTCAGGCAAATCCCTGTTATAGCGAAGATGTCTATGGCTAAGATCCCGGCATTTCTTCGTGCTGTAACGTCGTGGAGCTTGCTTACGTCTATAGTGGACCGAATAAAGTTGTTTCTCTCTCTCTCTCTCTATGGCTCATAGCCCTAAATACAATGGCAAGGTGATTCTCTTGTGCAAGCTTCCGCGGCGACGGCAGCTTGACTGTAGCTTACGAAGAAGGGAGTGACGTAAAAACACTTTCGTATGTAAAAGAAGAACCCGCCTAGCAATTTATTTCTACTGTGACAGTGCTGCGGGAAGGTCACGTATTGTGAGGACTCCGGAAGAGCAGAGTCCATACGAGGTACGGCGATTTCCTCTTCTCTCTGGTCCACTTTTCGTAAGTGCATGAAACAACGGTGCAAGCCATGTCGCCGGCAATGGAAACTTAGGCTAATAATTAGGTAAAGTGCATGTGTCCCGGAGGGGCGTCTGTGTAAGCACGCGTTTGTTCTGTGACGATACCACGTACCCGAGGACTTGAGGGTTGGACCCTCCTGCGTGTAGCCGTCTGTGGAAAGGGGGATCCAAGAGGTTGAGCCGAAACATGTTGTTCAAAACTTGAAGGCCCCTTGGCGAAGGCAACACGCCTATCTGCGCTCCGCTTCACACAGACAATCGGAAGTAGCCTTTTCCTGTCCTCCACTTCAATCTTCGTCTTTCTCCCTCAGTTTCAATTTTTCCTTTCTTCACTTCTCACTTCCACATTTACACGCCCCAATGGCTAACCTTATGTGTCGTAATCACCCTTGGCTATACATATTGGGTCATAGCAGAGTTGTAGAACTGGCGCACACAGAACATAGGCCTGTCGCGTCCCCATGTTGGGCTCCGTGGTGGGTGACCCGCACCACTGCTGAATATATCTGTATACATATATACCTGGGAACTGTCAGGGTCGTCTGCCTTGCGCGAGGTTCAGAACCGTACTGTTCTGGCGGCCCGTCTCGTGACTCTTAGTATTTAACTGAGAGCGCAAATTTCTTTATATATACAAATGATGGCCAGAGGCACGCAGACACGAGAAGCAGACGATGCACGGCTCGGTGCTTCTTGGTAAGTTCTGAAATTTTTTTTTTCCTTTATTTACTTTTTTTTTCACACATGTTTTAAGTGCTGTTCAAGTTCGCCGAATATATATCGTGTACCTAGGCGCGTTCAAGGCCGCATGCGTTCGTGAGATTCAGGGACCACCCTGTTAGCACTGCTGAGAATTGACACTATATTATGCAACCTATGACGATCAGCAAAACTCGCAGAGGGCGGATAAATCAATGGATCTTTGAGACTTGAAAGGTTTACGAAAAGGGCTTTGCAATACACCATTGAGATACCTTGCACACACTTTCTAGTGGCAATACTAAAAAATATAACCCGGACGAATTCCTAACATCTGCACTTGCCGCGATGACCTTGTAAAAAAATTTTACCAGATTCTTTCTTTGTAAGCCTACAAACACAGAAGCTTGCTTATACAGTTCTCGCAAACGTATTCCGGGAACCTAATACGTGAATAGATGTTAGCACTGCAAGCGCTATAACATTACAATTGCCCAAGAATTTATCCGCAGCAACTTACGATGCGCGCTACCCAAACGGGTTTTCTTTGATGACGCAAAATTTTCTCACATAAGCAATAGAGAAAAAGGGACCAGAAGGTTTTAAAGTATTCACGCAAAGAGTAGGGAAAAACCACGTAGCGACACGACTTGTAAAGCTAACACACAGATTTTCATCACTTCAGAATGATCACATTTGCTTTCGTTCCTTTCGTGTACATTTGAAGTAATTCGTTCTTGCGTATTTTACTTTGCATTCCCGGGAATTTTATTGCGAGCGCCGCGAAAACAGGGCCGTCAATTGCTTCCACGCGCAAAATGTGCAAACTATGTCTGACTGATCGGAGACGGCACTACTGTTGGTGAAATGAGGCATAACATTCCTGACTTCCTAGCGTATAGGCCTAGAGCCTTGCCGTGAAACTAAGAAGCCAGTTCCCCGAGTTCTTCTTTCTCGTTAGCTTTGGTAAAAACGCTGCCCAATGCTGTAGAAAGGCGGAAGACGCCTAGGAACTATCAGGGTCGTCTACATTGCGCGATGCTTGGAACCACATTGGGCTGGCGGTCCGACTCGCCACTCTTAGTATTTATATGGGAGCACAAGTTTCGGTATATATACAAATGACTACAAGAGGCAGGCAGACACGGCAATAAGCGGACGATACGTAGGTCTGGGCTTCACGGTAAGTGCTGAAAAAATTTTTCCTTTTTCGTACTTTTCTTCACGCAAGTATTAAGTGCTGTTCAAATTTGCCGAAAATATATCAGAGGGCGGATAAATCAACGGGTCTTTTAAGCATGTAGGGCCCTTTGAGCTGTACTTTTCGGCGATCAGGTAGCTGAAGTGACTAGCGCAAGAGTGGACACGGGACACTAAAAACGCGACAAGGGTGTGAGACCGGGCCCTTTATTATTCCACGCTGAAGTGACTCTTGCGCTAGTCACTTCAGCATGAAATGCGAACTAACGTGGTCTCACACCCTGATAAGGTAGCTTCGCACCCTACAGGATTACCTGATTGAGTTGTGTCGGATGCTCGGTTGCCATAGTCTGAAGTTTGAATCCTTCTACGATATTTTTTTTTCATCCGACGATCGTGAGATTGAATTTCACCTCCTCCATTCGACTACATCTGCAGGCTTGGAGTGACGCCCGACACCGGCAAAAGATACCTAGAGCGAGTGGGGCTACACTAATCCAGGTACATCCAAATCAGGAAGGTTCACTAAGCTTCCACAACCACACATCACCAGAACAGAAATTGGCCTCCCTGGTGCAGTATTCGGCCACTCCCTACATCATGCTTCTTACAATTAACCCATGGACTTCAATCCCCAGCAGCTGCGGAGCACCTGACCAAGGCGGCGGTCAAACCGGTAACACAATAGAAGCTGCTAAGAGTCTCTGGGCCCGGACAGGCCAGCAATTGAAACTGACCCTGGCAACCTTTAAAACCCGAACTCCGTCGAGTGAGGCTAGCTTAGAAGGACTCTTTCAGGAACTATCAGACATTGGTTGGGACATCACTGGCCTTAGTGAGATTAGAAGTGGTGACGCTTATACAGTTCTGACTAACGGCCATGTCCTCTGCAATAGAGGTCTCCCAGATAAGAATCAATACAGGTTAGGATTCCTAATCCATATGGACATAGCGGGCAACATTGACAAATTCAACAGAATAAATGAGAGGGTAGCAGTAGTCGTAATCACACTTAAAAAGAGGTATAGATTAAAGGTAGTACAAGCCTACGCTCCAACATCCAGTCACGATGACGATGAAGTAGATCGGTTTTATGGAGATATTGAATTAGCGGCGAGTAAAGTGCAAACTCAGTATACTGTAGCAACGGGCGACCTCAATGCAAAGTTATCGAAAAAGCAGGCTGGTAAACAAGTGATTGGCAACTACGGCGTCCATTCTAGGAACGCAAGAGGAGAAATGCAGGTAGAATTCACAGAGAGGAATAAGCTGCGAATAATGAACACTTTCTTCAGGAAGCGTGGCATTAGAAAGTGGGCTTGCAAAATCCCTAATTGTGAAGGAAGAAATTAAATTGATTTCATACTTTCTGCCCATCCCAGCATAGTGCAGGATGTAGAAGTGATAGGTAGGGTAAAGGGCAGTCATCATAGATTAGTGCGGGCTAGGATTCACCTCCATTTGAAGAGAGCAAGAGTTAAACTGGTCAAGAAGAAACAGGCCAACCTAGAAGCAGTAATGGTAAAAGCAGACCAATTCAGGCTGGTACTTGCAAACAAATATGCAGCTTTAGAACAGAGCGGTGAACATGACATAGAGGTAATAAATGAAACCTTAACCAGGCTGGCTTCAGAGGCAGCAATTGAAGTGGAAGGCAAGGCAACAAGGCAACCAGTAGGCAAGCTCTCCCAAGTGACAATGGACCGAATAAAGAAACGACCAAAAATCAAAGTGTGCAACTCAAGAGATAAGATAGAATTCGCGGTACTATGAAAACTGACCAACAAGGCAAAAATAAGGAATATTCGAAATTATAACGTGAGAAAGACTGAAGAAGCCGTAAAAAATGGAACAAGCTTAAAATCAGTGAGAAAGAAACTTCGCATACGACAAACCAAGATGTACACACTGAAAGATAAGCACGGTAATATAATCAGCAATCTCGGTGGTAAGTTAACAGCAGCGGAAGAATTTTATACTGACCTATACAGTACCCAGAGGAGTCAGGACACCTCCATTCGAAGCAGTAATGAGCAGGATAGAGAAGCTCCTATAACTAGCGATTAGGTCAGTAGTGCCTTGCAAGACATGAAACGGGGAAGAGCGGCAGGAGAAGGTGGAATAACATTCGATTTAATCAAAGAGGAGACGTAATGGTTGGAAAACTGGCGGCTCTCTATACGAAGTGCCTATCGAGTGAAAGGGTCCCAGAAAACTGGAGGAATGGAAACATTACACTAATTCATAGAAAGCGAGACGTTAAAGAATTGAGAAATAATAGGGGCATTATCTTATTCCCAGTATTATGCAAAATATTCACCAAGATAATTTGCAAGAGAATAAGGACATCCCTGGACTTTAGTCAACGAAGGGAACAGGCTGGCTTCAGGAAGGGATACTCTACAATGGATCACATCCATGTCCTTAATCAGGTAATCAATCAATCCGCAGAGTACAAGCAGCCTCTCTGTATGGCCTTCATAGGTTACGAAAAAGCATTTGATTCAGTAGAGATACCAGCAGTCATATAGGCAATACGTAATCAAGGAGTAGAGATCGCTTACGTAAATATTTCGGGAAATATCTACAGAGATTCCACAGCTATCTTAATTCTACATAACAAAAGTAGGAAGATACGCATAAAGAAAGGGGTCAGACAGGGACACACAATCTCTCCAATGCTGTTTACTGCGTGCTTTGAAGTATTCAAGCCATTAAACTGGGAAGGCTTAGGCGCAAGGATCGACGGCGAATATCTCAGCAACCTTCGGTTTGCCGATGACATTGTTCTATTCAGCAATACTGCAGACGAGTTACCATATTTGACTGAAGACCTTAACTGAGAGAGTGTAAGAGTGGAGTTGAAGATTAATATGCAGACGACAAAGAGAATGATGAATAGCCGGCCAGGGGAACAATAGTTGAGGATCGCCAGTCAGCCTGTGAAGAAGTACGTTTACCTAGGTCAATTAATCACAGGTAACCCTTATCATGACAAGGAAATTCATAAAAGAATAACAATGGGTTGGACCAGCATACGGCAGACATTGTCAGCTCCTGACAGGAAGCTTACCATTATGATTTAAAAGGGAGGCGTAAAATCAGTGCATTTTACCTGTGCTGACATATGGCTGAAAAAGAAGCTTGAGAACAAGTAACGGACCGCGCAAAAAGCGATGGAACGAAGAATGCAAGGCGTAACGTTAAATGCAGAAAAAGGGTGGTTTGGATCAGAGAGCAAACAGGTATAGCCGATATTCCAATTGGCATTAAGACAAAATAAATGAAGCTGTGTCGGTCATGCAATGCGGAGGTTACATAACCGTTGGACCATTAGGGAACAGAATGGGTACCAAGAGAAGGGATGCGCAGTCGAGGATGGCAGAACACTAGGTGGGGTGATGAAATTAGGAAATTCGCGGGCGCTAATTAGAATCGTTTTGAGCACGACAGGGGTGATGGAGGTCACAGAGAGAGGCTTTCGTCCAGCAGTGGACGAAGTAGGTAAGTAAGCGGGCGCAAGTAATTGCCCCTATGTTGTCCTTGGTGGCAGTTTTTGTTGGCTTCTTTTGATATGACTAATAAAGATCGGGCCCCTCGGTTAACCCCCTTTCTTCTCGTTCATATTATATATATATATATATATATATATGGTTGAACAATTTTCTGGACTTCCTGTTCGTCCTCAAAAACAGGGTGCACCGAAGTCGTTTTCCAGTTCCTTGACAAACAAAAGGAAAACATTCCCAGATATAATGTAGTCCACAGTGCCAAGACAGAAAAAAACACAAAGATTTCCTCTTTTCTCGTAGCGAAATCGCTCACACGTTCACTTGGGCCAGGGTACAAAGCCATGAAGAGGGCCAGTGGTGACATTCTTCTGGAACTGCGTGACAAGAAGAAGCACGAAAAGCTATATTAGAAAGAATTAGAGAAGAGCTTGGCGACTGCTCATTTGGGTTTCTGTAGATGAGAAGACAAACGTGAACGGGCACTTTGTCACTCACTTTGTAGCCGGGAAGCTTGCAGCAGAGGAACAGAAAAGGCCTTTCCTAGTGTGCTCGAATCCTTTCGAGAGAAGAGATAGGGATTCTATTCTGTAATTGGTAAGGAAGTCCCTGAAATTGCTATAGCCTACAAGAGTCGAAGACGCTAAGGTTCTATTACTTTGCACAGTCGCCCAGCCTGCATGCGGCTGGAGCGACTGTTATCTGCTGACAACCTGCTACCCGCAGATGGTGCCTGTCGCCTGCCTAGCACACGCGTTTCACCGCAATTGTGAACGAACGAAGAAGCATTTCACGTACGCTAACGAGCTTATTGCTTTAGCCAAGGCCGTGTTCCTGAAAGCGCCCTCTCGCATGCACTCGTACAAGGAGCAGTTGCCGGACATACGCCTCCCGCGGGCCAGAACCCCTTATCGCACATGGGGGAAGAAGGCTAGAAGCTTTTGAGTATTACAACTGCAACTTATCCGAAGTGAAGGTAGTGATCAACGCATCAAAATGTACACACCCGGTGGGCCCTAAAATACGCTTCTCCATCGAAAATTTCCTCGGTTGCAAAACACCTTTTGAAATGTGCTCTTGAAATGTGCGTGTGCAGTGCTGGAACATGTACATAATACGGATAATATAATTTTTATGTGTGAGAAAATAGTGAGAGTTGTACCTTATAGTCATCCTGTAACAACATGTTCATGTCTTAGTAAACCATCGTCTCTCTTGCGCTTATATTTTGCGTCTGTTTTGTTGTGCTGTAATTTACTTGCATCAGGAAAGCATAAAATATCGCTTCTGTCGAACAGTACTTCCAAAATGCTCAAGTATTCTTTTTCATGCCTGTTTCAAAAATGCGACGTCTCGAGCAATAGACAGTGGCGAATGAACATGATTCTGAGAAGTGCGCTGCCTGATTTAAGCCACTAGGCCCTGAGTAGCCTATGAGTATTACGAAACAATTAAACGGTCATGCTCAACTGTCAGTGCCTTTGTGGCATCATCATCACCACATTGTCGCCTTTCCTATTGCAATATAGGTCACGCACGTCTTCGTTTGAAATTATTAGCAATTTTGGCAAAATTTATACTGCCTATATTTACGAAGTTGGACACCAAAAACTGTCCTGCCTGCCAATTTTTTGGCGCCTAAAACACACTATTTTTAGTGCCTAACAATCCGACCTCTAGTAATCAGCTCCAATAGCACCTGCTTGAAACCATCGACATGCCTCTTTTTCTGCCTGTCGCCTTTACTTCTCAAGATTAACTAGCATGCACACGCTCTTACCACTTAGATCAATGCCTTCAACTGTACGCCAGGCTGCACAAGTACGTGGTCCCGTAGATAATCTGTTTAACTCTCTTCTCCAAATGGAGATATTTACCAATGATTTCAGGCATATTTCTGGCTCCAACTGACGCTTGGCCCACTCGATGAATTTCTCTATAGGCCTGAGCCTAGTAAGGGTCCGACTAAAATTTGGCCGGATCGTCTGAACCCGATCCATGGGAAGGGCTAGACGGGGACATCCCTATTTAGCATTCCCCGTACACAAGCATTGATGTGTTCTGCAAGGAAGTCAACAAAGCTCCTGCACGCCCAGAGCGCTGGTAGGACACCAGCAAGGTAGCTTAGCTGCTTCATTCGGTGCTATATTCTTAGCTGCTAGATTATGGCACGGACTTAGGTTTCTGCCTCGCAGCGCTCAATTAAACCAGACAAACAGACATCACAACTATATGCAAGTTTGTTTCCTTGTTACTTTCTTGATGATATTGTCATTCGGAGGATTGAAACCATTTCCCAAGGGCATAAGTAGAAAGGCTTAAAGTGTATCAGGCAAACCGGGAAGTCTTATTCGGAAAACTACAAGTAAAGGACACGCTAACCAAAGAAAGAAGCCTTATCACCACAACCAACACAAAACTTCCAAAATAACTATAAATACTGAATGATGACAAATAAAACAACGCACTACCTCTTACAACAGCGTGATCTCATAGTCATCGTGGGAATACTTACAATCTCAAATATTCAGGGAAACATATTTTCTTCTCAATGGAGACCCATAAAGCATACAGGGTGCTTGTATCTCGCTCTAAACCACCTGTGTTTAGCGAAAATTACGCGTAATGAACAGAATCCTAAAGTGAAATAATCAAAAAGTGCTGATGAAATAAAGTCCAAAAATGTGCTTTATAGTGCCAACGGTACACTTTAAACACTCACGCGCTTGCTTCCGGGCATTGCCCATGCTGATCGCCCCATTGGATGGAAAAGCGGGAAAAGAGTGACAAGGACCAGTTGGTGCAATAGTTAGTTCTAAGTATCTTTTTTTTAGAAGTATGCCATCGGCAAAAGCGTAAACAATGACCCCAAAGCTCAACATCCGCCCGCATGAAGGCCAATATTCACGTCGTAATCTTACACCTGGTCACGTAAAGGCCGAGAGGAAGCTCCTGTCTAAATATACGGAAACGGAGAAATCTCTCCACATCCACGGCCCCAAATGAGACCGAATTTTACGCGCTTTATCGCATTTGGGCAGGTAATTAAAGTCTGCAGGCAGTAGGTAATGTGTATATTATTTATAAGATCACGTTTGTTGTAAGAACTAATTATATGTGGCGAAATTTTTAAAAACACTAAGTTGGAGCTTAGGACTCTGTAAGGCGGGATTAAAATCAATGTGTTCATTCTTTAGACTAGTACCTACTGAGAGACGTCAAGCGCGCAAAACTGAAATATTATACACCACCCTAAAACATACTTCCAGTATTTGAGTGTGACTTCTACAAAATTCTTGTAAGCTTCGTAACAAATTCACGGGAGATCTACAATCTTGAATCATATTTATGCGCATTATACGCTTTAAAAGTTGCAAATAACAGAACTAGGATGCCTGTTCGTGGTGCGAAATTACGTATTTGTAAACTTCGCCCATCACTATTCCTGTAATAATGTTGTGGCCCTAAATCTAAACTGCCCTTCCTGAATGAGAAAAGGTCAGATATTTCTCTTGAATACAACTACCTAATTTAAGTGGGTTCGACGTATACCTCATGGGAGCATTTCTGTAATTCACGCCTATTCAAACAGCAAAGGTTAGGTAGTGATTAAACAAGTCCCAAGCAGGGTAACCAAGGGGACCGATTTTTGTTAATCACAGCCATACTAAGCCAACAGTGAAGCTGAAAGAAAGCGTAGGGTGAATTGCTTACTTTAACTGAAATTTAGAAATGATAAAATATAGGGAGAACGGAAGTGAATGAAAGGACAACTTGATACAGGAAGGATTCGAACGAACGTCTTCGCAGTATGCGTTCAATGCTCTTGTATTTTGAGGTGCCACGGAACCGTTTTCCATTCATTTGTTTGGAATATATGCGTAGTTGATCTAGCCTTGGAAGTGTTCGGAAGCTGCAAAACTCAGTCATGTTGGCCGGCTCAGAACATCCTTTTTATCGATCAATTAATCAATATATCATTTATGTATCGTACCAAGGAAGCCCGTAAAGTCTGTTTACAGGCACAGGCATTCATCAAAAATGAAAAAAAAAATTACAGTGCAATAAAGACGAAGAAAGAGAAAGAATGCAAAGAACAAATAAGAAAACAACCACAGTGAACAAAAGAAACTTGTTTCCATAAAGAAAACACAAGGGAAATGCGAACAATAACAGAGAAGAATGTAGTATAACAATGTGTGAGGCTGCGAAACAACCCCGTAAAGCTCGGGAAAGAACAATGAAATGAGTTATAAAATATATTGAGTTCAAGAGAATTAGCACTTTAATGACTAGGTATTCTGTGGAGGATTGAGTGTTGGCGATGGCCGACAGAAACATTGAAACGTTTATCTTCCCTGGTGAAATAGCGCGCAATACGAAACATGATAAAAATGATGAGTTAGCAGCCGGCGAGTACACCATGAACAAGTTTGAAAAAAAGCACAAGGTCAGCGCGACTAAGTCTCCAGCGAAGTAATGGTAGTGACGATTATTCATCAGTGCTAGATCAAGGTTTGTAGGTGTTAGAAAAGCGATGGTGATGAATGCGAAGCATATATCTTTTTCTTGAGCCGTTGTAAGATGCGACAGTTGTATATTTGAATGCCAAAATGCCATTTCGCATGACCAGCGCCTTACAAGAATTGAAGTTAAATTCTTGTGTACAATGTGCGCAAATGTGTTGAACAATTTATTTCTCGTGAAAGCCTGCAAACAGAGCCTAGGGAGCGCGTACCGCGCGTTGCAACGCGTATAGTGTGAGCAGGAAAGTGAGAGGTTGTATCGGCGAGTGCAGTGAGATTATTGATCTCGCATACCTTATACATTGGCACAAAACTTGCAGAATAAAAATATGCTTGGTGTTTTGGCGAGTGAGACAACCCAAGCATATAGTAATAGAATTTCACGGTATATTGGGCTGTGGAAACCGTGTTGGTTATGTTTTTAAGAAGATAAGAAGTG
The DNA here is from genome assembly GCF_023375885.2 of Dermacentor andersoni. Lineage (NCBI taxonomy): Eukaryota > Metazoa > Arthropoda > Arachnida > Ixodida > Ixodidae > Dermacentor > Dermacentor andersoni. The sequence continues at coordinate 124,147,855 of NC_092816.1, read as the reverse complement.
CAGCATCCCAAATGTATAACTAAGCAATGCCGCTGGTCTTAAATTACGAAGAGAGAGATAGCTAGAGAGGAAAGGCAGGGAGGTCAACCAGAGGCGAGTTTCCGGTTTACTACACTGCGCGGGGATGGGGGATATAGGGGTTGGAAAGAGGGCAAATAGAGAAACAGAGATAGAACCAAAAAAAATAAAAAGACAGGGACATGTAGTAGAAAAGGCATTTTAATCTCAAGGGTTCACACAGACCGGTCGATTTCAAGAAGCGCAGTGGCGCTTGCACGGTCTTCTGATGTGATGTAAGGTCGCGTCGATGTTGCAAAATTCTTTCGACAGAGGCAGGTCGTCCATGTGGTTCAGCACGACAGAAGGCGACTGTCTCTGCATACAGTACTGCGGGTACCGGCAAAGGACACACCGAATCGTTTCCGCGTCGCCGCAATCGCCACATGCTGCAGTGCAAGCCATCCCTGTACGGAACGCGTAGGCATTGGTGAACTCAACGCCCAACCACAGTTATTATGTGCATATGTTTCTTTTTGATAGTTCCTGTAATCATTTTCTCTATTGTCTTGTAAACAAAAAGATTGTGTTCTTTTTATATATGTACCTGTTTACCATATTCCCGAAGTAACAGCGGGAAAGTTCTTTTTCAAATAATTTTTTTCTCACGCTACTAACACAGGAAAACATTCATGTTTAGTGTTATTTTCAAGCTGTTGCGATATGCATATATAAGTTGTACTTCTTTTGCTAGCAGCGAGCTAGAAGCACCTCATGTCTGCCGTGACCCGCCCACAAGCGACTTGCGCTTATGCGGACACGATATATGTAATAAGTTGTGAGCTGGGGGGGAGGTGAAATAAGTATGCATCTATGTATGTATGTATGTATGTATGTATGTATGTATGTATGTATGTATGTATGTATGTATGTATGTATGTATGTATGTATGTATGTATGTGTGTATGTATGTATGTATGTATGTATGTATGTATGTATGTATGTATGTATGTATGTATGTATGTATGTATGTATGTATGTATGTATGTATGCATGCTCCGGCATGCGGCATACGACGACTCGGGGCACAAGGTGCGTGCATCTGACTGAGGAAGCGGCACGTAACATCCGTCCAGATCTAGCGCGCCAGCTTGTACGCTCAGACTTCACATCCACATAGAGAACGCAATACAAACAACTTTGCCCAACATGCTTCACTTTACGTGAAAACTCAATAAAATTATGCCCCTGTAGGTGACAGAACACTTCACAACGACGCGTTGTGAAGTGTTAGCATTGCTCGAGATCGCGGATTTGACCGAGCCAGCCTCATTTCTACGGGGCCGAAATAAAAAACGCTCGCGCACTCTAATTCAGGGACATGTTAAAGAACACCATAGTGCCAAAATTAATCGCCAGTGCCTCACCAAAGCCTGCCTCATAATCCGATTGCGGTTTTGGCACGTACAACCCCATAATCCAATTAAACCTTAATGCTTATGCCATGATACGATTTGTCGTGTGAGGCAATGACAATGCTCAGCCCTCTCATAGGTTATTAGATATGACGCACAACAACAGATTAAGCAAACATCTCTTCCTTTGTGTTTTCTGTGCTACGCAAACAAACAGCAGTGGTGCACGCAAAGCAACGTGTAACATCAACTCACCGCTTTTGTGTTGGACAAACCGTTGAAAAATTAAACATTCGCCGCCAACATCGCCGCTAATTATTGTCCATCAAAGCAAACAGCCCAGCAAGCTTCGCTTACATCGATTCCCACAGTGCGTGGTATCTGCATAACATTATTATTATTGTTATTATTATTATTATTATTATTATTATTATTATTATTACCTTTGACCAGCTCTCCAACAAAGCTCTTTGACGCCGACATGACTCACTTGGGTTCTGGGACTGGGTAGGTGCCAATAGGCTCGTCCCGTTCTTCAATGAGCACAATTGACGCCAACTTCAGTAACTAGGTAATTGTCACAGGAAATGTGCCGGTCTATCGTCACAAAGAATATCCATTTAATTTCTTCGATGCCGGATGGAATAGAACCCTCGGCGAGGGCGAATCGCGCGGTGGCGCCGATAGAGGGCGCTGCGTTCGCAGTGGATAGCAGTGCACAGTAACTCCAGCGGAGCGCGAGTGGAGCCTGGCTGTGTTTTTCACCCGCCGATTTTACAATGGTGGATTTCGAACCACCAAATGTACCACCTTTGAAATTTATGCAGGTCTGGGCCGAATCGAACTCAATTCACGCAGATTCCTCAAGCACCGCAGCCCGACGCAGGCAGCACCAAGCTGCGCCGCAAGTGACGCTGTAGTCGCCGTTATTTAATGGACGTCTTTCACGCCAAAGCTTTGCCGAACTGCACCACAAATGCGCTGATTATGTGCCCCTCTTCAACGAACCTCTGGCCAATTTGGATGAGTTAGCTGTGTCTCGGGCATGGGACCAGAAAGGAAGCAACTCGCCGCGTTCTCGCTTAACGACCCCCCGCCCATCTAGGATGCAATGTGCGGGCTACTCGGCGGTGCTACTGAAAGAAGCACGAGAAAGGAGCCCGGACACCGAATGATGCGTTTCTCAGCTCTTGCATCAGCACGCCATGCATTTGTGAGGCAATGCGCAGGCTTAACAGCGGCGCTGCAAGTGCTATGCAGAGTGTTCATTCATTTTGTGTATCTTCTCATTCATTCAGTGTGTCCTCTCACTCACCCACGGTGCTCAGCGCTGCTCAGCACATCTGAATGAAATGCGAGGGGATTTACCCACTGAGACACGTAGATAACGCATACCTGCCGTACGCCCGCGTTCTGATTTAAAGTGGCCGGAAGCGTGAAAGGGTGAGCAGTTGCGGTAAGTAAGAGACGTTTAAAATATTTGTAGGACTTCCAATACCTAATGGTAACGATCACCCATAACCTAAGCTGAAAAACCCACATAACAAATATCACGAGCGCTGCCGATAAAAAAAAAAACAATAACAACGTTTGCTTCTGCGCAGAAAGTTCAAGCTTGCGCCTAAATCTGTCAAAGTAACCGCGTTTCTAACCTACGTGAGGCCAAGGTTCGAGCATTACATAGGATCCATACCAAGTTGGTCTAATAAACGAATTTGGAGGGGTACAAAGATGGGCTGCACGGTTTATATTGTACAAGTAAAATTCCTCCACTAATACGGTAACACACATGTTGAACCTGCTTCAGCTACAACCTCTATCGCAGCAGGAACTAGGGGCAAGACTGAAGTTCCTATTTTTGCTTTCGAAACACCATTTTGATTTGGATATTTCAGCTTACCTAGCTCCCCCAGAAAAGCGAACTTTCAGTAAAAGAAATGACTCAATGTTCGTTGTGCCACAGCTACATATCGATGCATGTGCAAATTCATTCCTAACTCAAATTCGAACGCACTACCATCATAGTTTATCCAGTGCATGTCAGTGAAACCTTCCAAAAATGCATAATGACGTCATTGCAAATCTGAACATTTATGTTTGCTTCCATTCTTCTACGTATTATACATGTTATACTGCTACCGTTACCACGTATGGTCTGTTTTATGAATTTGCCCTCGCAGGGGCGTCTGCGTCAGCAGGCGTTTGGTGTGTTGCGACACCACGTACCCGAGCACACGAGGGTTGGACCCTCCCGCGTGTAGCCAAGCGCGGCTTAGCCGTATCTGGGGAAAAGGGGATCATGGGGGTTGAGCCGATGCTGCGTGTTTGGACCTTTAAGGCCCCCCGGCGGAGGCAACACACATCTTCGGCCTCGGCTTCCCATAGACGGCACCTCCAGACTGACCCACCTGGAGGAAATCGGCAGTCGCCTTTTCCTGTCTCCATCTCTTTTCTATCTATTTCCTTCTACTTGGCGGCAAGGGTTAACGCTGTGTGGCTATCCAACCTTGGGTACACCAGATTCGGTTATACTGGCGGCGTACGACTGGCGTCGTGCAGACTTGCGTGCAAGCTCTGCCGCGTCCCTTCGTTGGGCTCCGTGGTGGGCGGTCGGCGCTGTTGCCGAATGCATACATATTTTCATGGAAACTTCTTTCCCCTCCCTTGTTGATCGCCCTCAGAAACGAGGGCGCACCGAAGATGTCTTCAAGTTTTTTGGACACCAAATCCAGAATGTCCCCCACTTCCCCGTTATACACTCTGAAAAGCCAAACAAAGCAGTGCGAACCATTTCACCATTCCTTGTCCCAAAGTCCTTGACCGATGTTTTTGGACCAGGTTACAAGGTGTCGAGGATGGCAAGGGGTGACCTCCTCTTGGACCTCCGCGATCTGAAACAATATGAAAAACTACCGAAACTAGTGTCATTTGGGGAGGCCCACATAACAATAACCCTGCACCGTACAATGAACACCACGCGTGGTGTTGTGTCGGATGATGATTTGCTTGAGCTGACTGAAGCGGAACTCCTGGAGGGCTTCAGGGAGCAGAATGTTATCAATGTCAGAAGAATAAAGATGAGGCGAGATGGTAAAGAGATCCAAACCAAGCACCTAATAATCACCTTTGATTCAAGTGTCCTGCCCGAGTCAATCGAGGCCGGGTACATCAAGCTCCGTGTCAGGCCGTACGTGCCCAATCCACTCTGATGTTTCAAACGCCAGCGCTTCGGTCACAGTTCGCAGAGCAGTCGAGCCCGCCAAACATGTGCGAAATGCAGTGCCCACGAACACACCACTGAAGCTTGTGAGAATGCTCTCCGCTGTGTAAACTGTGATGGGGAGCACGCCGCGTACTCGCGGTCGCGCCCATCCTGGAAAAAAGAAAAGGAAATTGTAACAGTTAAAGTAAAGGAAAATATAAGTTTCAAGGAGGCACACAGGCGGGTATCCTAACTGCCCAAGAAAACCTTTGCCGATGTGGCGCGTCAGGGGGCAGATTCACAACGGCCTCCGGCGGCTGTCCGACCCACAAGCAGTGAGTCGGCAGCTACGCCATCTGCCCCCGCGGCGGTTGCAGCTAGCGCTGCTCCGCCAACCCAGCAGACGGGGCCATCCACCCCGAAGGTGGGCGCAGCCGAGGCTGCCCCAACCTCCGAGGCCCCTTCCAGCGCTGGCAACAGCCGGCGCAGCCATATCCCTCAGGGAGCCCCACCGACCTCCGCGCTGGTGGGCGCAGGGGTCTTGGCTTCCGGGGCAGGACTTTCTCGGAAAACTTCTCGATCGCAAGAGCGCGTGTCCAGCGCCTCACAAGAGGCAATGGACACTACACGTATCCTCGAGGTGCACCAAGCGCCTAAGGACCGCCGAGGCTTCATCGAACGCTTCAGAAAGGGCAAAACCCCTATTACAGGGCCTCGAAAGAGCTCTGTAATCTAAGGCATCACTTCCGTTTCCGCACACACAGCACCAATTTACTTTAAATATGGATACACAATTCATTCAATGGAATGTCAGAGGTCTTCTTAGGAACCTTGATGGTGTGCAAGAACTCATCCATAAAAACATTCCAAAAGTGCTGTGTTTACAGGAAACACGCTTAAAATCAAAATACAGAAACTTTCTTCGACAGTATGTTACTTTTTGCAAAGACCGCGAGGATGCTGTCGCATCATCGGGCGGTGTTGCAAATGTAATTCAAAAAAGCATAGCGTGTCCACGTTTACAGCTAGGAACGGCCCTCGAAGCAGTGGCGGTTCGAGTTGTTCTGCTAAGCAAACTTATCACTATTTGTTCGCTTTATATACCCCCACATTGCAAATTAAACAAACACGATTTTCAGTCCTTCATAGATCAATTGCCAGAAGCTTATGTTGTTCTTGGCGATTTCAATGCGCACAGCTGCCTGTGGGGCGACCCTCGTATAGACGCGCGAGGTCCCCTTGTTGAACAGTTCATTTTTTCTTCAGGTGCGTGTCTTCTGAATAAGAAGGAACCCATATACTACTGTCTTGCGAACACAACCTTTTCCTCGTTTGATCTCAGCACAGTTTCCCCGTCTATACTGCCTGAACTCCAATGGGAAGTTACGAAGAATCCTTACGGTAGCGACCACTTCCCCATACTGTTGAGAACATTTAAAGAAAACGAATATCCACCACAGGCTCCTAGGTGGACGATTGACACAGCTGATTGGGAGAAATTCCGAACCCTCACTAGTATATCGTGGGATGACATGTCCTCGTTAGGAATTGATGCTGTTGCGGATTATTTTATAGTCTTCATAATAGATGCCGCGTCTAAATGCATAAGTGAAGTAAGTGGCTCGGCATGCAAACGACGTGTCCCGTGGTGGAACGATGAATGTAGAATCGCTCGTAGGAAACAGAACAAAGCGTGGGGGTTGCTACGCGCTTCTCCCACTGCTGAGAATCTTGTCAACTTTAAATAAATAAGGTCCCAAGGCAGGAGAACCCGCCGACAGGCCAGAAGAGAAAGTTGGCAGAAGTTTTTATCGAGTATTAACTCGTTTACAGATGAGGCCAAAGTCTGGAACAGGGTAAATAGAATTAGAGGGTGACAAACATATTCACTCCCTCTAGTAAATACACAAGGCGATACACTGCAAGATCAGGCAGACTCACTTGGGGAACACTTTGAGAGCGTGTCAAGTTCAAACAATTATTCGCAATCCTTTCTAAAATATAAAGAAATAGAAGAATGCAAGCCACTCATAAGAAAATGTCGACAGAATTAACCGTACAACTATACTTTTAGTGCTGCCGAGTTGAGAGCTGCCTTGAGCGCATGCAAGAGTTCTGCACCGGGATCTAATAGAATCATGTATGAAATGCTCAAAAACTTACACAATGATACGCATGTTACACTACTCACACTTTTCAACACCATGTGGGATGCAGGGTACCTCCCAAACGCATGGAAGGAAGCCATTGTGGTCCCTGTTTTGAAACAAGGCAAAGACCCTTCCTCAGTGGCAAGTTACCGCCCGATAGCCCTCACAAGTTGCATTTGTAAGGTGTTTGAAAAAATGATAAATCGGCGACTCATTCATTTCCTTGAACAGAGCAAAATGCTTGATCCTTATGAGTGGGGCTTCCGAGAAGGGCGCTCCACAATCGATCATCTCGTACGTGTTGAAGGAAATATTCGGGACGCATTTATACATAAACAGTTCTTCTTATCGATATTTCTAGATATGGAAAAGCCGTATGATACAGCGTGGCGTTACGGAACCTTAAGACACCTGTTGGAAATGGGCATCCATGGTAATATGCTAAACCTAATAGCTATCGGTCCAATCGTACCTTCCGGGTAAAAGTCGGCAATGTACTTTCACGTCCTTTTACGCAAGAAACGGGTGTACCCCAAGGAGGCTTGCTCAGCTGCACGCTCTTTATCGTGAAGATGAACACGCTTCGTGCTTCATTACCACCGGCCATCTTTTACTCTGTCTACGTGGACGTAGACAGAGTCTTGAAGAATCTTGAAACCTCGCAGTGTCCAAGAGAGAGGTACAGCATGGCCAGAACAAAGTGTCAATCATCATCATCATCAGCCTGGTTACGCCCACTGCAGGGCAAAGGCCTCTCCCATACTTCTCCAACTGCCCCGGTCATGTGCTAATTGTGGCCATGTTGACCCTCCAAACTTCCTAATCTCATCTGCCCACCTAACTTTCTGTCGCCCCCTGCTACGCTTCCCTTCCCTCGGAATCCAGTCCGTAACCCTTAATGACCATCGGTTATCTTCCCTCCTCATTACATGTCCTGCCCATGCCCACTTCTTTTTCTTGATTTCAACTAAGATGTCATTAACGCGCGTTTGTTCCCTCACCCAATCTGCTCTTTTCTTATCCCTTAATGTTACACCTATCATTCTTCTTTCCATAGCCCGTTGCGTCGTCCTCAATTTAAGTAGAACCCTTTTCGTAAGCCTCCAGGTTTCTGCCCCGTACGTGAGTACTGGTAAGACACAGCTGTTATAAACTTTTCTCTTGAGGGATAATGGCAACCTGCTGTTCATGATCTCAGAATGCCTGCCAAACGCACCCCAACCCATTCTTATTCTTCTGATTATTTCACTCTCATGATCCGGATCAGCAGTCACTACCTGTCCTAAGTAGATGTATTCCCTTACCACTTCCAGTGCCTCGCTACCTATCGTAAACTGCTGTTCCCTTCCGAGACTGTTAAACATTTCTTTAGTTTTCTGCAGATTAATTTTTAGTCCCACCCTTCTGCTCTGCCTCTCCAGGTCAGTGAGCATGCATTGCAGTTGGTCCCCTGAGTTACTAAGCAAGGCAATATCATCAGCGAAGCGCAAGTTACTAAGGTATTCTCCATTTACTCTTATCCCCAATTCTTCCCAATCCAGGTCTCTGAATACCTCCTGTAAACATGCTGTGAATAGCATTGGAGAGATCGTATCTCCCTGCCTGACGCCTTTCTTTATGGGGATTTTGTTGCTTTCTTTATGGAGGACTACAGTGGCTGTGGAGCCGCTATAGATATCTTTCAGTATTTTTACGTACGGCTCGTCTACACCCTGATTCCGCAATGCCTCCATGACTGCTGAGGTTTCGACTGAATCAAACGCTTTCTCATAATCAATGAAAGCTATATATAAAGGTCGGTTATATTCCGCACATTTTTCTATCACCTGATTGATAGTGTGAATATGGTCTATTGTTGAGTAGCCTTTACGGAATCCTGCCTGGTCCTTTGGTTGACGGAAGTCTAAGGTGTTACTGATTCTATTTGCAATTACCTTAGTAAATACTTTGTAGGCAACGGACAGTAAACTGATCGGTCTATAATTTTTCAAGTCCTTGGCGTCCCCTTTCTTATGGATTAGGATTATGTTAGCGTTTTTCCAAGATTCCGGTACGCTCGAAGTCATGAGGCATTGCGTATACAGGGTGGCCAGTTTCTCTAGAACAATCTGCCCACCGTCCTTCAACAAATCTGCTGTTACCTGATCCTCCCCAGCTTCCTTCCCCCCTTGCATAGCTCCCAAGGCTTTCCTTACTTCTTCCGGCGTTACTTGTGGGATTTCGAATTCCTCTAGACTATTCTCTCTTCCATTATCATCGTGGGTTCCACTCGTACTGTATAAATCTCTATAGAACTCCTCAGCCACGTGAACTATCTCATCCATATTAGTAATGATATTGCCGGCTTTGTCTCTTAACGCATACATCTGATTCTTGCCAATTCCTAGTTTCTTCTTCTCTGCTTTTAGGCTTCCTCCGTTCCTGAGAGCTTGTTCAATTCTATCCATATTATACTTCCTTATGTCAGCTGTCTTACGCTTGTTGATTAACTTCGAAAGTTCTGCCAGTTCTATTCTGGCTGTAGGGTTAGAGGCTTTCATACATTGGCGTTTCTTGATCAGATCTTTCGTCTCATGCGACAGCTTACTGGTATCCTGTCTAACAGAGTTACCGCCGACTTCTATTGCACAATCCTTAATGATGCCCACAAGATTGTCGTTCATTGCTTCAACACTAATGTCCTCTTCCTGAGTTAAAGCCGAATACCTGTTCTGTAGCTTGATCTGGAATTCCTCTATTTTCCCTCTTACTGCTAACTCATTGATCGGCTTCTTATGTACCAGTTTCTTCCGTTCCCTCCTCAAGTCTAGGCTAATTCGAGTTCTTACCATCCTGTGGTCACTGCAGCGCACCTTACCGAGCACGTCCACATCTTGTATGATGCCAGGGTTAGCGCAGAGTATGAAGTCTATTTCATTTCTAGTCTCGCCGTTCGGGCTCCTCCACGTCCACTTTCGGCTATCCCGCTTGCGGAAGAAGGTATTCATTATCCGCATATTATTCTGTTCCGCAAACTCTACTAATAACTCTCCCCTGCTATTCCTAGTGCCTATGCCGTATTCCCCCACTGCCTTGTCTCCAGCCTGCTTCTTGCCTACTTTGGCATTGAAATCACCCATCAGTACAGTGTATTTTGTTTTCACTCTACCCATCGCCGATTCCACGTCTTCATAGAAGCTTTCGACTTCCTGGTCATCATGACTGGATGTAGGAGCGTAGACCTGTACAACCTTCATTTTGTACCTCTTATTAAGTTTCAGAACAAGACATGCCACCCTCTCGTTAATGCTATAGAATTCCTGTATGTTACCAGCTATATTCTTATTAATCAGGAATCCGACTCCTAGTTCTCGTCTCTCCGCTAAGCCCCGGTAGCACAGGACGTGCCCGCTTCTGAGCACTGTATATGCTTCTTTTGGCCTCCTAACTTCACTGAGCCCTATTATATCCCATTTACTGCCCTCTAATTCTTCCAATAGCACTGCTAGACTCGCCTCACTAGATAATGTTCTAGCGTTAAACGTTGCCAGGTTCATATTCCAATGGCGGCCTGTCCGGAGCCAGGGATTCTTAGCACCCTCTGCAGCGTCGCAGGTCTGACCGCCGCCGTGGTCAGTTGCTTCGCAGCTGCTGGGGACTTTTTTTTTTTTTTTTAAAAAGTGTCAATGTGGGCAGACAAAAATGGATTTAAGATCAATCCTAATAAAACTTCTTGTGTTCTTTTTACAAGAAAGAGAGGCCTGATCCCAGATCCTTGCTTAGAACTGTGTGGACAAGAGATACCTGTAAACAAAGCACACACATTTCTAGGTGTTATACTTGACTATAGACTCACTTTCGTCCCCAAAATTAAGCATCCTAAAGAAAAGTGTCTAAAAACAATGAACATAATGAAACTTCTATCCCAAACTTCATTGGGTATTGATAGAAATTGTTTAATGAGTCTCTATAAGAGCCTCATTCGATCACGATTGGACTACGGTGCCGTGATTTATCACTCTGCCGCTCCGAACGCGCTAAAGATGCTGCACCCAGTCCACCATCTGGGAATCCGACTGGCCACTGGCGCTTTCAGAATAAGTATCATTGAAAGTTTATATGTAGAATCAAATGAGTGGTCACTTCATCTGCAGAGAACACACATCAGCCAAACACATTTTCTGAAAGTCCACTTTAATCCTCAACATCCATGTTTTAATACCGTTAACGCTATGACATATGCTACACTCTTTCGTAATCGTCCCTCCGTCAGACAACCTTTCTCGCTTCGTGTGAGGGAGCTTAGCACTGTAATGGATGTCCCAATCCTCAAACATCGCCTAATGCCTCCAGCTAAGCTGCTACCTCCTTGGGAGTGGCAGATAATACAATGCGATTTAACTTTCATGCAAGTTAGAAAGCACGCTCCAGAGATTGAAATCCAAATGCATTTCCAGGAACTCCAGTACAAACACTCCTTCACAGAGTTCTACACAGATGCATCGAAGTCACACGAGGGGGTGTCCTGTGCAGCCGTCGGTCCATCCTTCTCGGAAACCGATGTACTGCATCCGGAAACTAGTATCTTTACGGCTGAGGCCTACGCACTGTTGTCGGCTGTAAAGCATATAAAGAAATCAAAACTCAAGAAATCAGTTACTTATACGGACTCCCTTAGTGTTGTGAAGGCATTGATGTTATTCGTAAACCACAAACATCCGGTAATTAATGAACTCTATTCCGTCCTGTGTAAAGCATATATATCTAATTAACATGCGATTATATGCTGGGTGCCTGGACATATGGGCATCGAGGGTAACGTTCAAGCGGACCAGTCGGCCACATCAATTTCATTGCATGCAGTTAATCCTACTTCTTCGGTCCCTGTCACAGAGCTGAAGCCTTTCTTAAGAAGGAAACTGCGGAACTACTGGCAACGCTTGTGGGACCTGGAAACAAATAATAAGCTGCACGTAATAAAGCCAGAATTAGGTTTCTGGCCTCCTGTAAAAAAATCACGCCGGACAGATGTCCTATTCTGTCGTCTAAGAATAGGACACACATTTGGCACAGATAACTTTTTACTCACCGGAAACGAGCCTTCAACCTGTGGTAGATGCGGGGAGAGGCTGACCGTCCTCCACGTCCTTCTCGAGTTTCGGGAAGCCGAATCTGAAAGAAAAAACATTTTCCCTTAGCATACCGGCAGCACATCCCCCTTCATCCTGTTATGTTACTCGGTGCAGAACCACTCTTTGATACCAGCGCTGTCCCAGGTTTCCTGAAAGAACTTGTGCTACATGTTATTAGCCCCATTAGTTCGTAGCGCCTCCTCTCTTCAGAGGATGCCGCTGTGATAATTATTTTGAATAGCACACGCCTCTAGGCCCTTGTGTTTCAAGGGCTCTGGCGAGGCAGTAGTGCTCTAAGCAATATAGCATCTCGCATATTTTATAAGTACATCATTCTTTCTTAATGCATTTTAGTGATCATAGTACACGTCATTAATCATTGCCATAATTTTATTACGTGTACATTTTATGCAATTTACACCAACTGTTTAAGCCTCTTTACAGCCACATCCCATTAAATTCACAGAACCCATCAGACCACTACATATTCATTACCACTAGCATGGCGCTCTTTGGCCATACCTGGCCCTTGCGCCATTAAAACTCAAACATTATCATTATGAATTGGAGTGTTTTTCTTCAATTAGCAGTCATAAAATGGATTGCCCAAGTGTTATACTACTGTTGAATTTATTAGTTTATCTGTTTTCTATGGTTGTAACCATATCTATGTAAGTTAGAAATTATAAGATTGATTGCCGAGGGGTTATACTACTGTACAAATTACTAGTCTGCCGGGTTTTTATGACTGACAATTGATTGATGTAATTTACTGTTGCAACATCCAACTTGTAGTTAAATAACTACGGTTCAAGCAATAACTTTTACTCGTTTTGTATGACTGAAACTTGATCAATGTAGCTTACTGTTGTAGCACGCAGTTTCTATTTGCGATACCTTAAAACCTGCTCTGTAACAGCCTTATGGACAACCGTATTGTAAATAAAATTTCCGTGGCTTCAAAAAGGGAGGCTGCAGTTTGGTTTGGCGCCGTGCATTAAAAATTGCATGTGCAACTGAAGGAAAACATTTCATGTAGAAGGAACATCTGGCACTGTGTTCGGCTAAAAAATTTGGAAGACCTTTCAACTACAACACTGAAATATGCCTCATCATGCAGCACTGGAAAGCAAATATTATTGAGAAATACAAGTAAATCTGAATTCTGAACTCTTAGACGCCCGTTTGTAGCTGAACTTCGCAAAAATAAGTGGCTATATGCTTTTGGTTCTGAGTCAACAATTTTTCTTTGTTTTTGTCCATATTCTTTTCCAAGAATTTTTTCATGGACTCGGGCTTTTGATTTCTCATACCAGCTCAGGGCAAGAGTTGCGCTTTACTAGTCCATATGAACTTGCACCCACGTAAAGACGGCCTTCCATAATGAAAAGTCCACACTACCTCACAACCACGTTCTCATGACTGGCTTGCTGGCTTTGATAGCATTTTCTTGTTCTAGCTTTCAAGGTGCTACCACGGCGCATCGTTGCTCTACGGACGCTATTATGCCGCATCTCTTTTTTTAGGAAGGGTCTTAGATAACGTGGTGTCATCTTTGTCCATAACGTCTTTACACGGGTTTGGCAGTGGTGCGCAAGCAATAAACACCAGACTAATTCTTCCGCTTCTAGCAGTGGTGGACGATTATTCAAGAACCGATCGACAAGATTCAGCAGGCACTCAGACGCAAGTTCGGAGCCTGATAGCCGCTGCTTCTCTGTGACGTGGTGCTCTGTCACTAGGACCGATTAGCAAGACGTCACCGGCTTCGAATGCGACAAAAAGGCTGTCAGCTAAGCGCCTAGGCACAGTTTTGCAGCGGCAAGCACGCTATAAGCACCAGGCTAATTCTTCTGTTTCTTGCAGGTGAGCTATGCCTCTAATTTTCCCTGAATACGTTGTAAGTCCTTGCGCACCACTTCATCACGCTTTCATTGCGTTTGTGTTGCACTCTGCGTTTTATTTGCATTGAATTCTGTTTGCAACAATGTCGAATGCTTTCGTTAAAGCTCTGGGCGATTTAAAGCGTGCAATAAGACTTGAAATGCTCTCTGTCAAAGAAAGTGTAAAGTTTTGCAGCGACACTTGCTATGAAACCAAGGCGATTAATACAGGGTTGAAAGCTTTGAGGAGGAACTCATCGTCCTGCTTAAAGTAACGAAGCATTCAAGAAAGAAAACAAGCAGCTAGCGCAACGAGTGGATCAGCTGAAACAACATATCCCTTTGATTAACTAATACCCCTGTTAGACGGCCACTTGCAACGGCCGTTAACGCAAAGGGCAGTTGAACTCCGTAACGGCCGTGAGAACGGAATTGTGGTGGCTGCGCTCACATGGCAATTTCAATGTTCAGTCGGTTCACTTCCGTTTCGACGATTTATCGCGTGACTCACCTTTTTACCTCACCAACTCGAAAGCATTTTGTTTCTGGATGCAATCCGATCCTTGGCGTTGCAAAATGGCTGCGTTTGTTGTGGTTTCAACGTGGTGAAGCGTCCCATTTGACGTTGCATCACTTGTACTAACCGCAGCACCACCGTGCATTTCCATTTTCTTTCGTACTGTGAGTTACCGTCTGCGCTACTCAGCAGGCGCGGTGTTCAACGTGGTGAGACTTTTGCGACGCGCACCCGAGAACAGCCGTGAAATGGCGCTTAGCCGGCAGCTTTGTGAATGCGACCGTGATCGTCTACCCATTTTGCTTCTCCTGGTTGATCACTACGAGGCCTTGTCTGAAAAAAGGGCTGAACTGCAACCTGTGCGCATTCAGAAAGCGTCAGTCAAGAAGAAGCGAGAGGCGCTGTCGCAGCCTCGCTGCACTCTCTGTGGTGAAGTCTGCCAGGCAAAGGAGTGTGTGGACGCCTTCCAGACCACCATCTTGGTAAGACACCACCGTGCCGACGTTGTCGGATCAAGATTTCAAGGTCAACATTCGCGTGACCCGTTCCACATTTGCATGTATCGTGAGCTCGTGTTGCTTACTAGCACGACTGGATGCGAACATGCGAGCTTGCATAGCCCTAAACGAGCGCGTCGCCCTCTCGCTGTACAGATTGGCTGAACAGAGCTGCTTGAGCAGCACCGTCATCCTTGCGTACACGGGCGCATTGTGTTTCTGAGCTCGCAGTTAGGCAAGGTGATCCTGCCACAAGCTAATAAGTAAATGAGTCAGTGACGCTGTCCAGGCAAAGCGTTTTTGCGCCGGCGCGCTCGCTTGCAGAGGGGACACGCTGCCTCTGGGGGTTGCCATCTTGCCTATTTTACGACAAAAAACGGACGGAAACGGCGGCGGAACGCAGACCGGCGAGCTCCGTTGGTGTCAATCGCCGTTGTATTTCCAACGGCGCTCGCGCTGCCGTGTAACTGCGCCCAACAGCCGTTAAGGCGGATTGCCGTTTTCCTTACCGGCGCTTAAAGTGTCCGTGTAACAGGGGTATTAGAGCTTAAGGACGTCAAGTCAGTCGGCAATGCAAATAATGCCATAAAAAGACTTGGCCGAGTCATTGACGAGCCACTTTGTGCTGCTGACATGGACACGTGTCACAAGATAAGGACACGAGTGATGGGCGAGAGCGACGTTACCGTTCGTTTCGTGCGCGGCGATAAGCGACAGGCGGTTCTTGCGAATGCTAGACAACGTCAGATTACAAACGACATGGTGCGACTACCTGGATCTGATCGGGCGTATGTCAACGAGTACTTAACCCGCTATTATAAGCAACTACTGGCAGCCACAATTGCCCGCAAGATGGAAATGTCTCGGAAATTAGTTTGGACGAGCGGGGGTAAGATTTTCGCCAGAAAGACTGAATCATCCGAAGCCATCAGGATTGCCGATGAGGGTGATTTGCGCAAGATGCCACAATGGTCGCATCATTTTTCGCTTAAGCAATCATAGCCACGTTCAAAATACAGATTCTGGAACCGGCACCAGGAACACGTCTGTTATCCACTTTGACATAAGAAGCTTCGAAAACAAAGGCGACCACTTTGATCACTTTTTACCTCATTAACAACGGAATTTGATGCGTTCGTATTTACTAAGACTTAGTTGCTCGCACATGATGACAGTCTTCGTTTCAATAACTACGCATATAACGGTCTCCTACGTCCCAGTGAAAGAAGTGGAGGCCTCTCTCTGTATGTTAAAAGCTGCTACCCGCATTCTGTTCATGACGACTGCTTAATAATGAGTCCCAATGTTGAATGTTTAACTCTCACTGCTGAATCTGATTATCCTGGCAATTTATAGGTCACCGACTGGAAAGAGGCGACAATGTATTGATTTTCTTTAAGACTTGAATTCTTGCGATCTTCCATTTGTACTTATAGGTGCTGTTAATATGGCTCTAGTGCATGACGATCAAAGCACTAGGCATTTCAACACTGTTATTTCACCTTTAGCGTGTTCCAATCACATTACTTTGCCTACTAGAATTACTCTTGATACAGCCACCCATTTATTTGTTTGTGTTACAAGCATTGTACCATGTAGTAGTGCATTTGGATTCCTGAGTTCGGACATTAGTGACCATATTCCATTCATTTTATCAACAGAGTGCGCCAACCGAAGGCTACAGTTGATAGATATATGACGTGGGAAAAAAATGCTAAATATTTCAACAAATTTCAGTGCCTTCACCGGAACAACATTGGTGACGTAGACAAGGCGTACTCAGAATTTATTATGAAGCTTCAAGACTCCTATAACATTCCTTTTACACTAATTAGAAGAATAATTAACAGGCAGCCGTGGATAAACAAAGATTTACACGTAAAAATTCACACAATGAGCAAGATGTACCAACTTTTTCATCAGCATCGGGATCGCAACCTTCTAAAGGAGTATAAGCAGTATCGAAATCAACTAAATAAGGAATTAAAGACAGAAAAACAAATTATTTTATCCATCGCTTCATAAGAATCCAAAGCGACAGTGGTAAAGTATGAGAGAAATATCTAATCTAGCAAAAGGAAAAAATAATGTTATGCTGAGCGAGATCAGTACGTCGGATGGAAAGTTGTCTGATTTTTGACCTAGCCTGTGCATTTAATAAGTACTTTGTCAATGTTGGTAAACCACTCGGTGATGCACCTGAAGGTGACAATGCATTTAATAATACTATTACTTTTTATCGGAGTCTGTGGGGATTTTTTCTCACCCACTTCCTCTTTGAAAATAGTGACTTTAACAAGTTAAAAAATTATGTATCTGCAGGCAATGATGATACAAGATCTGTTCCCATCAAGCACGTTGCGCCTATAATATCTGACGTATTGTTTTATCTTGCTAATCTAATGTTTACTACTGGCGTGTTTCCCGATGACCTAACGATAGCCAATGTCTGTCCAATATACAAAAGCGGCAATAGAAAGGAGATGTCAAATTACCGACCAATCTTCAGTATTTTCTAAAGTATTTGAAGTAGTCATCAATTGCAGGCTTGAATGTTTTTTTTTTTTTCTTATACACAACCTGATATGTTTCCCAGTACGTTTTTTTTTTTTTTTTTTAAGAAATCCACAGAGCAAGCACTAGTCTTTATTAAGGATAAAATACTTCAAAATATAGAGCACAAGCACTACACATTTGGTCTATTCTTGGATATTCGAAAAGCGCATGACTGCTGCGTACAACCCACGCTATTCTCTTACATAACTTAAGTTGCTATGGTGTACATGGTATTACTTATCTTGGTGTAGAATTATTTACGTCATAGGATACAATACATACGGGTCAGTGACGTTTCATCTAACCGACTGACTCACTTGCGAAGTCCCTCAGGGCTCTATATAAGGACCACTGTTTTTAATATATATCACTGACATTACGACACTACCAGGTTCTCATAACATGATCATGTGTGCTAATGACAAGAACATATTCTTTACAGCCGAATCGCTTGTCCAAGCTGAGGCTACGTTAAACAGGTACTTAGGTAACTTACAATTCCGGCTACAATACAACGTTTTCCTTAAATTTATCTAGAGCCAGCTATAACATTTTAGGCCAATTACTGCTGGTTTACATAAGGTCAATATCCAATTTGAACACGTAATAATACATGAGGTTGATAGCATTAAATTTCTCGGTGTCTGGTTCCACCAGATCCTTTCGTCGAACACACGTGTATCAAAATTAGCATCTGAAATAAGTAAAAGTGTTGGCTGTCTTTACAAGGTAGCGAATCTGGCACCCGTGTGATTTAGACTGCCGATGTATTATGCGTTTGTGTATTCTAAGTTAACCTATTGTATTCTAGTACGGGGAACTACTACGATCACTAACTATCGGAAAGTACTAGTACTTTAAAAAAAAAATTAATGGCGCATTCATGGTTGCTATGGCAGCCCAAAACATTTTTTCCGTGTTGCCGTTGTTTCGCAGTTACGATTTGCTTAAAGCGAACCAAGTCCACCTTTGTTCGTTTGCCGCGACATAATAATGCCAAGAAATCACATACTCAAAACAATACTTTGTCTAGTCACGCATACTATTTTCGAAAACAAATCCACCGGGCCCCTAGACGCGTACTATGGCAAACAAAAATTACATGATCAAGTAACTGCGGCTATTAATAAAATGTCGACAAATGTTGATTTTGATGTTTCATTCAACATGTTTAAAAAGGAAACAGAGAAAGATCTTACCGATTTTTGTTTGTAAAACACCATTTTTACTGCCGTATGCTTAAATAAATAACTGTATCCTGTGGCACTTGTAAGTGCCGGTGATTTTGCATTTATATTCTTATATACTGAGTTGTGTTTGTGTATTCTCATGTCGGACTGTACAGGGAAGCCGAGGCCTACGTTAGGCATTCCAACCTTTATCCCCGGCTTCCTCCTTTGAACGAAACGGAAATAAACTTCACTTCACTAAATATGCTGTAGGCAATAGAAGCTATGGTCATGCCTACCCTGTGGCAGATTTCGACTGACCCCGTGTTATCATTTCAATCAGTACAATATATTCGTGACTCTTGCTTTACAGTACGTGTTCAAGAAGCTTTTCTAGTGTCATTTCACTGCTGATCCCAAGGAGACTCCTTAGCTTTTTGATAGAACCAACGAATGTTAAGTCTGGGCACTGTTTCTAAAGTGGAACATTCTGCTTCTATGGTTCACTCCAACGTGCGTGCAAGAAATGTAATGAAAAAGATATAGTACTTTATTTTAGATGACGACTACGCAATATTTGCATAATTAGTTGCAGTGATAGTATTGGCATCTGCATTTCATCCTGTAGAAAGTAAACATTGTTTGAAAAGCTTCGAAGCAACATGCCTTTAGTACTTCATTAGCAGCAAATGTTTGCAGCTGTAGAAATGCCTCGAACGCGCGTTGGAGTCCAAGAGCGAAGAGCCGCAAGATATGATGCGATAAACATTACATTTTGCTACATGTCGCTGCCTATGAAGGATACTGGAACGTCCACCGCATTTTGCTTAGAACACCTCATACACCTTCAAATGTATTATGACAAATATGGTTAAAACATTTTGCGCACAAACTCAATGCGCTGCCCAAAGGTTTACATACATGCAAATACAGATGGTAAATTTTGACACTGGTTGATTTCCTATCACTCTTATATTTATTTATGCAGGTTCCTGCACCACCTTTCTGGGTATTGGTGTAGGGGAATGCATGAAACATTGAGCGTAGGCATGCAGTGCAATATACAAAACACATTTAGCATGCAAACTAAAAGAAATGCAACACTTCAATGAAAACATAATGATCAACACAACACATTATACAAATCCAACATTTACAGTAAAATTGGAAGGACATGTTTAGGAAAGATGCGAAATTAATTTTTTGCAGTATGGGATATGTTCGCCCACTTTTAGATTATGACATTAGGCAGAGGGGCTAGGACTATGCTGCTGGCCAGTCCTTTATTGCAGTAATGTTCAATAAGCCAAACAAATTTGAATCCATACCTAATTCAGTATTGCTGTCTAAGTGCATTTTCGCTAAAGATTGATGGTTCACATTCTCCAGAAGTCTTTAAAATATGTTGCCTTCCAGCTGAGCTGCTTTCTTCATTTCTTCCGGGAAAAAAGAGCAACAAGAGGGACAGCAATGTTATGTTCTAGATGGAAACTTCCTAGTTATAAACACTGCACCACTCGTTACTCATTGGCATTTAGCATTACGGTGTGCACATTCATTTTCCCACCACTCAGACTTCATCAGTCATGAAAATGAATATTTTCTCTACGCCAGAGAGTGCTAGATCATGTTTCACTTTATAGGGAGCGATGTCAAGCATTCGCCTCGGGTGCACCTATGTTAACTATATTCAACGGCTAGCACGTGGCACAAATGTTGCATGCTCTGAGCGCTCTGGGCGTCTGACCAACACATCGATAAGCAGCATTTGCCGCACATAGTTTACAACAAAACTAAGGCATTTGTTAGTCATGAACCTGCTCCCACAGCTTCAGGCAAAGAGCAAGGTCATTTGCAAGAGCACTTTTACCAATCCGGCATCAGGATCAGACTGCCTTTCATTTCAGGATTGGCCTCGCCGTTTGCCTTCTCATTCCACTCAGTTTTAAAAGAAATATATTCCAGTGAACCTATCGCATGCTAAGTTCTGGCGTTTCGTGTGCGTAGGGAAAAAAGGTGGCCGCCATGCCAGAGCTAAAAGAGCTAAAGCATATAGCAAACGCGTGCCGCCAGGTATGCCGCAGCTGCGTTTATTCGCGAGAAGTGTCAAAACGTACTGCGATGAAAAATATAATAAAAAGAAGGTAAAACCAGAATAGACACGGCTTAGTATGGATTGCGACTCGGCGTCGTGGGCTGTATAGGCAAACCACGTAACGTTATCTCACTTCCCTCCCACCCGAGCAATGGGTAGGTTGCGTGTGGGGAGGACTGCGGAAAAACAGCGTGCTTATGAAAAACACCGTTGTGAACAGAAGCGTGAATGTGGGCGGCGGCGGCGGGCGGCACGTAATAACGAATATTGTGCACAAACGCCTAGCCTGTGCACCTTTGGTTGGATCACCCCTACCGAGCCCACTCCTATCGTTATTGTGGGTGATTTCAACATAGATTTGTCTCGGGCCGACAGAAAGTGGTTCGTGGTGTTTCTCTTGGAATGATTCGGCATTCAATGTGACGCAAACGTCAGTGTGTCCACGACACGTCATCGGTCGTGTATAGACCTCACGTTGGCCAAGGACCTTTCCAGTGTCGCCACGGAGCCCCTGGCCGCGTATCATAGCAATCGTAAAGCGATAGTCACTTGGTGACCGTATAATAAATCCAAAAAACAAACAAAAGAAGGCTAAAAACAGGACAAAAAGCACTGAGTATGCAAGTTAATGAATGGAAGAAAAGATCTTGCAAAAATTTAGCGTCCTTCCAATCTGTGAAGGATAACCAGCGAAGCTTTATTAGGATGACTTTCCTGACAACTTTATTGATTTATGTAGTTATTGCTACATATATTGACCAAAGACACATACACATACCTTCGCGGTTGTTATCGTCTTGATTTTCTTATTCGTTATCACAGTGACCATATCGTTGTGATCACTGTGCTGCACCACTATCGGTTGCACTGCTATGCTAGTTACGTTTTTGCCAAGGTTAAATCTATACACGACCGGTGACGCGTGTCGGCTCATAGATGTCCGTGTACCACTCAATTCCAAGCCGCTCCAACAGGAAGGATACAATTCACTTGCTGTCGGGGCTCGCTAGGTCGACGTTAAGTTCGACTATTGGTGGGTACCACTATTGCATTTTACTATACTTTTTGACCCTCCTAAGAGAGCGAAGAAGCGCCCGAACTTCATATATAGCCTTAAAGGTCATGTGTCACAACAAGGTCGAACAGATGATAACACTCAGATCGACCGCCACGACTTATAACATCACGCCGAAACAGTTTGACAGCTACATATATACACATTCGATTCTACACCGATCATCCCACGGACAAATTTTATTCACCACAACCTAACCCCGTACAGCTTCACTCTAAAAACGAAATTCATCGTGGTATGTGTCTTCTGCTTTCAATCAACATATTTATTATCTATCTATTTATCCTCATATGCACAGCTCCGCTGGTCATACACCTTGACAGACTCAAGGCGGCATGGCTCTGAATTTTTTAAAAAGCATTTTTTTTTGCACATGAAAGTCCGCATTGCACTTGGCTCGTACTTTTGTTTTACGCGCTCTCTGTGCTCCCTGCCCCACTTCTGTGGCTGATCGGTTCGCGACAGCTTGTCGAATGTCCTGGCAGCATTAATAAGCAGCAGTACAGCTAAAATGCGTTAGACTTCTATTATCTGTAACATAAGACTGTTAGGATGTTTCACTTCCAAAGACATCAAACCTCACAATGACAAGTTGGCCTTAAACTTTGAGCATAATATTTTTTTGCATGAGTGACGGCTAATCATACTCTCATTAAACTACATAATATTGGAGCAATGATTGGTGTGAAGTTTCAGTCCTGACATAACTTTTTCTGCCAAGGCAAGCAGTGGCGTAGCCAGAAATCTCGTTCGCGGGGGGCTCACTTTGCAGCTCGGCCTCCTCCTTATAGAATTAGTCGAGGGACTAAGAGATATATATATATATATATATATATATATATATATATATATATATATATATATATATATATATATATGTGTGTCTGTCTGTCTGTCGTTCAACAACCTTGTTTACATTTTCGTACATATGCAACGACCAGGGGAAAATCTCAATGACGCTTTCCTTTGTTAGAATGTATTGCGCAGGAGCAGCTGTCACCGCTTGTGTATTGCGAGTAATTGCTCCGAAATTATAGTCGCAACAGAGAGCACATATAAAAAGCAGGAGTTCTGCAACATATACGAGGGCGATTCAAATGAAAGTGAGCCAATGCGAATATATGAGAAACGGGGTACTTTATTTAAAAGTAGTCACCATGAGCATTTAGACACTTGTCCTACTAACGAGTCGTGTAATTCCCGTCTCATAAAACTTCTTGGGTTGCTGCCTCAAAAATCCGTAAATGACTGCACGTCATCTTCCGACACAAATCTGGTTCCCTTGAGCAGTTTCTTCAAATTTTACCAAATGTGGAAGACGCAAGGCAACAGGTCTGGGCTGCATGAGGGATGTTGCAGCGTTTCCCACTTGAACTTTGCCAGTTTTGTATTAACCACATCAGCGACGTGGGAACGGGTAATGTCGTGAAGCAAGATGTTCCCAATGCTCAATTTTCCACGTCGTTTGTTCTTAATTGCGACACGCAGCCGATCCGACCATTCACAATATCTGAAACGATTTAGGGTCTCCCTAGCTTTAGAAAATTCGATCAATAGTGGCCCCTAACGATCTAAAAAGAAGTCATCACTTTTCCGGCATAAATGACGGCCTTTGTTTTCCTTGGGAGTGGTGAATTCAAATGTTTCAACTGTAAGCTTTGCCGTAGTGTTTCAGGCTAGTAGTAGCGGCACAATGAGTCATCCCCGGTCACAATTGCAGACAAAAAGTCGTCACCCTCATCTGGGATTCTTTGACGTGCACTTAAATCTAAGTACACGGGTGTTTTCGCATTTCGCCTCCATCGAAATGCAGCCGCCGTGACCGCGATTCGATCCCGCGACCTCGTGCTCAGCAGCCCATACCATAGCCACTGAGGAACGACGGCCTTTTCAATTGTGTTCGGGGTGATTGCACGGTGGCTTTGGCACGGCCATGGATCGTCTTTGTAACTTTCATGTGCTTCTTTGAACAGTTTGCTACAACGCTTCACAGTGACCAATGAAACGCAATGTTCAACGCATACGGCAGCCATACGGCAAATAATTTCTTTTTGGGAAACATCTTCATTTGTCAAAAACCTCACGACACCAAGCTGTTCAACTTTCGAAGTGTCCATTATGTCACACACCCATGTTCAACCCAGTGTATGAGAGCATTAAAGAACATTTAACCTCACCTCTGCATGTCAATTGTAAATGAGATGCGTATGTGCTACGCACATGCCTCGAAAATAATGAACCCAACCATTATTGCGCGGGGCGGGTTTTCTCACTTTCATTTGACTCGCCTTCGTACATTAGAAATGCGAAGATACAATGGAATATACAAATGTGAAGATACAGCTTGATACAGGGCAAAAAATTGTCACTGGAAACAATGTTCACTGCGCATATGCACAAAACCTCGCAACAAGATATTTAAATATACGCATAAGTCACCAATAAATCTACGTGCCTAAGAAAAAGTCACTATATATTATGCGTCAAACAAGGCAAATAAACAGGTTGCGAAACCAGATTCACAGATCACAGCACCCCGGCCCCATCCCTCCACTCCCAAAATGTATCGCGTGCGACGGAAGGCGGCGCGCTTCCTCCCCGCTTTTCTCCCTTGCGCACACAAGACTCAGCCACCACCGTCGGCTCACCCCTTCCCCCCCATGCTTTCACTCGCACATAGAGCATGCGGCGAGCGGTCACGATGTTATCGCCCTTGGCCTTTAATTATACGGAACATGAGGGCAACGGCAGGAATACGCCTCTAGTCTTCATATAGCTGATATCGCAATAATATAATAGTATCCGGCAACTGAAGCGTTCCGTGGCCCATTACTTTCCGCGAAAGAAGTAACAAAATCGAACTTTCACCATTCGAAAATTCGCTGCGCCGCAACAATGTCTTCTTTTTTTCTTTTGTGGGGCGGCGGGCGGCGAAATAGAATAGCGCAAAGGTCAGCATGTTGGGCTACAATCGAATGCCTACTTTGGGCACCTAGTGTGGCTACCGAAGGAATATCGAAGAAAACGTGTGACGCTTGGTCCACAGGAAACCATACGCATACTGTTCGGCATCCTACACCGGCGAGACAAAATTTTCCGGAGAGGTTGCGCTCAAGCGAACGCGTTGCAATCCATCGAGTCCCCGCAGTGCTGGCGGCGAGCGACTATGCATTGTTTCTTTTTCTCGTCTGCTAGCCAGAAAGCGTCCAAAACTCTGCCAGGGGAAAATGCAGTCGGCCAGAGAAAAACGCGCATCCAAGTGCGCCGCGCGGTTATCAATGCAGCACGAGAAAAACGCATGCGCTCTGGCTGGATCGGCAGCCCGCGGGTTGCGAGAAAAAAAGAAGGAAATGACAAAGAGGCTCAATATATCCTCGCGAATAAAAGTCTAGGTAGAAAAATAAATAAGAACTTAGTTACAATTGTGGCTTTAGTGTCTTGACATGAATGCTTTGGCGCAGGTGAAAAAAAAATTTTTATATTCTTTTCTGTGACCTGACGGCACAAATGAACCACCACAACGCTTTGTCTCATCGGACCTCGCTGCGTGCTTTGTCAACTTGTCTGATAGTATGTTGATTCGGTTTGTCTTGTTGTATGGCCCGATGTACGACTTTAGAAAAGTCGATGCACCTTTGGCGTCAAATGTTTACAACAGCATTAAACCCAAAAAGTTCCGGAATTGAAAATCTAAAGCACGACTTTGAAAATGTCAATGGACCTTTCGCATCAAAATGTTATGAGAACTTTATACCCACAACGTTTCAAAATTGAAATCCAAGCGCTCCGTAGATTCCGCGGCCTCCGCGAGATGCCGAGACGAGCCCGCTCGCCTTCAAAACGCCCTTGAAATTTTGTGCTCGGTGGGGCTCCTTGCGTTACGATATGTGACTCCCGATGCATGGGCGTTGCCGCGAAATCCAGCCCGATTTAGCAATGTTCACGCTAAAATGTCTTTTCGAGCGTGAACTAAGGACATTCTAGACAAAATCGAGCATGATTTCTAGCGCCGGGAGTTGTTTTAGTCGGCGGCGCATGACAGCACGAAAAAATGTCGGGGGGGGGCTGAAGCCCCATAAGCCCCCCCCCCCCCCCCCCCCCCCCCTGGCTACGCCCCTGGAGGACGGAACACTGGGGAAAAAAAAGGCGTTTTTACTGCGAAGCTGTTTATGGCTAGGTTCTGGGGGATCTCGCCTTTGTGGACACCGACAAACTATTTATACTCGTCTGCACTCTCGACGCCTGTTTCACAATTTCTGTATAGTCCTCGCCACGAGCGCCGTGTCCCAACATTGCGCAATAGCTCTGTGCGTGGTTTTTGGCGGCCACTTTGACTGTGCACTAGAGCGCGCACCGTGATTGGCGTAGCCGCGCTATAAAAACGTTATTGTCTCTGTCCACCAATCGTTTAACGACCATCTTTTGTTCGCCGGAGACTTCGCCAGTGCGTGCTGCGCAACAGCGTGAAGTGGCCGCGGGTGCGCTGCGGCACTGCATCTCCTCCGAAGACATGGCGCAGGATACTGTGCGCGGGAATGAATGAATGAATGAATGAATGAATGAATGAATGAATGAATGAATGTGGTGTTGGTGGCGCAAGTGCCAAGTGTGGCCAAAGAGCGCCAGGATGGTGCTAATGCGTTCGCAATGGAGCTATGAATAACGAAGGGGAGATGTTACGGTGGCTGTATAGGGGCCTACGAACCGTTGCTCTAAAGTGCATAAAACTTATACAAGATAAAATTATGCCAAATGTTAATGGGCTGTAGAATGGACACGAAATATACATTGAATGAATGAATGTTTGATGTTTAATGCCGCAAGGGCCAGGTATGGCCAAAGAGCGCCAATCTAGTGTTAATGAGTTTGTAGTTGTCTACTGGGATCTGTGAAGCTAGTGTGACGTGGCTGTAAAGGGGCCTACAAGATGTTGCTGCACATGGCATAAAATATACGCGTAATAAAATTATGGCAATGATTAATGACGTGTACTATGAACACTAAAATGCATTGGGAAAAATGATGCAATATACAAAATATGTGTTGATGCTAAAATTTTCTGAACACTACTGCCTCGCCAGAGCGCTTGAAGCCAAGGGCCGAGAGGCATGTGCTATACGAAACAACTATCACAGCGCTATCCTCTAGAGAGAGGAGGCGCTACGAACGTATGGGGCTAATTACATGTAACACATGTTTCAGGAAGCCTAGAACTGCGTTGGTATCAAAGAGCGGTTCTGCACCGAGTAACATAAGAGGATGAAGGGGGATATACTGCCGGTATGCTAAGGGAAAATGTTTCTTTCATATTCGGCTTCCCGACACTCCAGGAGGACGTGGAGGATGGTCAGCCTCTCCCCGCATCTACCACAGGTTGGAGGCCCATGTCCAGTGAGTAAAAAGTTATGCGTGCCAAATGTGTGTCCGATTCTTAGACGACAGAATAGGACATCTGTCCGGCGTGATATTGTTACAGGAGGCCAGAAACGTAATTGTGCCTTTATTACATGCAGCTTATTATTTGTTTCCAGGTCCCACAAGCGTTGCCAGTAGTTTCGCAGTTTCCTTCTTAAGACTTCAGGTCTGTGACAGGTACTGCAGTGGTAGAATTAACAGCGTGTGATGCAATTGATGCGGCCATCTGCTCCGCTAGAACGTTACCCTGAATGCCCCTATGACCAGGCACGCAGCATATAATCACATGCTGGTTAGATACATATGCTTTACATAAGACGGAATACAGTTCAATTACTACAGGACGTTTGTGCTTACAGAACGATATAAAAGACTTCACAACACTTAGGGAGTCCGTATATATAACTGATATCTTGAGTTTAGATTTCCTTATATGCTTCACGGTCGACAAATTGCGTAGGCCTCAGCCGTGAAGATACTAGTTTCCGGGTGCAGTAAATCGGATTCTGAGAAGGATGGACCGACGACTGCATAGGACACCCCGTCGTGCGACTTTGATGCGTCTGTGTAGAATTCCGTGCAGGAATGCTTATGCTGGAGTTCCAGGAAATACATTTGGATTTCAATCTCTGGAGCGTGCGTTGTAACTTGCATGAAAGATATATCGCATTGTATCATCTGCCTCTCCCAAAGAGGTAGCAGCTTAGCTGGAGGCATTAGGCAATGTCTGAGGAGTGGGACATCCATTTCCGCGCTAAGGTCCCTCACACACAGTGAAAAGGGCTGTCTTACCGTGGGACGATTGCGAAAGAGTGTAGCATCCATTATATCGTTAACGGTATTGAAACACGGATGTTGAGGATTAGAGCGAACTTGAAAAAAATGTTTGGCTGATGTATGTTCTCTGCAGATGCAGTGGCCACTCATTTGATTCTACATATAGACTTTAAATGAGACTTGTTCTGAAAGCGCCCGTGGCCAGTCGGATTCCTAGATGGTGAACCGGATCTAGCATCTTTAGCGCGCTCGGGGCTGCAGAATGATAAATCACGGCACCATATTCCAATCGTGATTGAGTGAGGCTTTTGTAAAGATTGATCAAACATTTTCTGTCGCTGCCCCATGTTGTATGCCATAAAATTTTCAGTAAGTTCATTGTTTAAGCATTTCACCTTGAGATACTTCATGTGTGGAATAAATGTTAGTTTAGAGTCAAGTATGATACCTAAGAACGTGTGCTCTTTGTTCACAGGAATTTGCTGGCCGTGCATTTCGATATTGGGATCTGCACCGAGCGCTCCCTTTCTTGTGAAAAGCACACAAGAACTTTTGTTCGGGTTCACTTTAAATCCGTTTTCGTCTGCCCATTTGGACACTTTGTTCAAGCCCTGTTGTACTTGCCTCTCAAACACTGCGAGGTTGCAGGATTTGAAACCTATTTGTATATCATCTACGTAAACAGAATAAAATATGGCTGGCGGTAATGAAGCACGAAGGGTGTTCATTTTCACTATAAAGAGCGTGCAGCTAAGCACACCTCCCTGAGTTTCTTGTACACCAATACAGTACAAGTACAATACAGTACAAGCACACCAGTTTCTTGTATAAAAGGTCGCGACAATACATTGCCGATTTTCACGCGGAAGGTACGTTTGGACAGATAGCTTTCTAGTATGTTTAGCATATTTCCACGGATGCCCGTCCCCGACAAGTCTCGCAAGATCCCGTATCGCCACGTTGTGTCGTACGCCTTCTCCATATCGAGGAATATCGATAAGAACTGTTTATGTACAAATGCATCGCGGATATTTGCTTCAATGCGTACAAGATGATCAGTTGTGGACCGCCCTTCTCTGAAGCCACACTGATAGGGATCAAGCATATTGCTCAGTTCAAGGAAATGTATTAGTCTACGATTAATCATTTTTTCGAATAGCTTACAAAGACAACTTGTAAGAGCTATCGGGCGACAACTTGCCGCCAAGGAAGGGTCTTTACCCAGCTTCAAGACGGGAATAACAATAGCTTCCTTCCATGAGGATGGAAGGTATCCGGCAGCCCAGATGGAGTTGAAAAGTGCCAGAAGTGTCATTTTTGTGTCTTCGTGTAAGTTCTTAATCATGTCATAGATGATTCTATCAGCTCCCGGTGCAGAGCTTCCACATGAGCTCAATGCAGCTTTAAGCTCGGCAATATTAAAAGGACGATTATATGGTTCATCCGGACGGCATTTACGATCAAGTGCCTTAAGTTCAGCTAATTGTTTATATTTGAGGAATGATTTTGTGTAATGTGTGCAGCTTGATACATGTGCGCCCAGAGCGTTCGCCTGGTCCTCCAAGGTAGTCCCTTGGTCGGCCACTAAGGGCAGAGGGTGGATTTGTTGCCCCTTTATCTTTCGTACGCCATTCCATACTTTGGACTCTTGGGTGTAGGAAATGATGCCCGAGAGAAACCTCTCCCAGCTAGCCCTCCTTGCCTGTCTCCGTGTGCGCCTTCCTTGTGACTTTGCGAGTTTAAATTCTAAGAGGTTTTCTGCAGTCCGGGAGCGAGGCAGCGAACCCCACACTTTGTTTTGTTTCTTTCGTGCCAGTCTGCACTGCTCATTCCACCAGGGTACCTGTCTTTTACAAGACAGACCTTGCTTGTGTTTGGGGAATGAACTTTTCAGCTGCGTCGATTATAAAACAAGTAAAATATGCTACTGCATTGTCTATGTTAAAATCAGTGATAAGATATCGTGATAAGTAAGTTGATTCTTTAAGATGAATTCATTCGACGGAGGCTAGTTTCCACCGGGGGGTATATGGGGGGCATTCGTGCTGACGCATTGAATTTAACATTACAGGGAAGTGGTCACTTCCATAGGGATTTTTGATTACATGCCGTGGTCTAACGGTTAGGGCGTCCGACTCGGCTTCGGGAGGTGGTTCGTTCGAAACCCACCGCCGGATACCCACCGGTAAAATTGGGCACAGGCGTACCCCGGCCAGGCGCCCGGCTTCTATAGGGTGTGCGCCTGGGAGAGGCCCCGCAAACCCCGCTGCGCCCCTCCGCCTCTCGGGGTTGGATCGGCAAAACCCTGTTTCGAACAAAACCTCAGCCTGCAAAGGTGGTTCGTGTTACGTGGTTTTTCCACGGGTTCGAAAAAGTCACTGCGTCGCATTCGTGCGCGAGAGTTTCTTACAAAGCGCTTCGTCACTGACGTCTCACAAACCAGAAGTCCGCGAAAATTGAAGCCGGGCCAATAGACAGGTCTATTGAAGAATATGAATTATTATGAACTATATAATAAGTTGGCTGCTTCTTGTTGAAGAGGCATGCACCGAAGTTCACAAGAAAATTTTCTATGAAACGACCTCTCGCGTAACATCGCGAGTCTCCCCACATGGTGTGGTGGGCATTAAAATCGCCTGCGAGTATGTAAGGGTCCGGAAGCTGGTGAATTAGTTTATAAAGATCACTTTTTTGCATATGAAGATTAGGGAGTATGTATAAGCAACATACAGTGATCAATTTATTAAAAGGAGTTGCCCGAATTGACACTGCCTCAAGGGGCGTCTGAAGGGCGACATGGTGACAAGCTACGGACTTGTCTAAAGCTATTGCTACACCGCCAGATGAGGTATTCGCCTCGTTGCGGTCTTTACGGTAGATGGCGTACTGACAAAGAAAGTTTATTTGTGTGCATTTAAGATGTGTCTCCTAACACACAGCACCTTCGGGTTATGTTTGTGTAAGAGTTCTTTAATAACATCGAGGTTGTGGATAAGACCTCTAACGTTCGAGTGTATTATTTCTGTAGCCATATTGTTCGTGTTTTTATGCTTTGTGTCAAGAGGAGTCAAGTTAGAGAAATGACTTACGGAGCCTTTTCAGGCCCCGTGAATATGGTACGCGTTTTGTCTTTTTTTGGAGCGGTCGCGCGACTCCCGCCGCTCCCGAGGCGCTAGATGCGCCTTCTGGCTCAGGGTTGTGTCCATCGACTCTTGGGAGCCGCTGAACTTCCGCTCACACGAGCGGGGTGTTTTCACCGTAGGCCTTGCCTTGAAAAGCAGGGCCTTGGAGGCCACCAACCCAGAAGTCGATGGACCCTCCTTCAGGGACGGCGCAGCAGCGCTGGCTGCTGACGCCAGGGGGGCTGGTGGCAAGGCCGCAACCACACTCGTTGTGGGCTGGGCTGGAGCCGGAGTCGGCAGCGACGTTGCCCCCTTGCGCGCCGCACCAGCACACCCTAAGGTATGAAAAAATGAAACATGTTTCCGCGCTTCTTGAAATGAAATGTTTTCTTTGATTTTCATTGTGATTATGTCTTTTCTTTTTTCCATGTGAGGCAGGTTCGAGAGTATGCTGCGTGTCCACCTTCACAGTTGGGACAGTGGAGTGTGCCATTACAGTTGTTGGATTCGTGTTCGTGTTCGCCGCACTTTGCACAGGTATGTCGGCCACGGCAGCTTTGCGAATCATGGCCATATCTCTGACACTTGACGCATCTTCGGGGGTTTGGGATGTAAGGCCTGACTCTAATTTTGGTATATCCCGTTTTTAGGGTTTCTGGTAGCACGCTCGATGCAAAGGTAAGGATGAGATGCTTATTTGGAATGTCTTTGTTGTCTCGCTTGATCTTTATTCGTTGCACTTGAATAACATTGTGTTCTTTCCAGCCCTCCAGGAGCTCTTCCTCGCTTAGGCTCAATAGATCATCAGAGATGACTCCTTTGCACGTGTCCAATGATCGGTGGGGAGTAACGGTGGTTGCCACATTGCGGAATGCTAGGAGATTAGAGAGTTTGCCATGCTGTTGAATGTCGTGGACCTCAAGAAGAAGGTCGCCACTGCTCATTTTCGGCACTTTGTAGCCAACACCTAGTGTGTCGGTGAGGCGATGAAAGGTGAAAGCTACGATGAGCTACGATGAAAGGTGAGATAATTCTACCTGTCTTTTTGGGATCTTGACTGTGTATCACATGAAAGCGGGGGAAAGTTTCTTTGCGCTGGCTGAATAGCTGAAAGGTTTCTTCGGTGCGCTCTCTTTTTGAAAGAGGACGATGTAAAAGGGGTGGGAATGACGTCTTAGCCAAGCAGAATAATTTAATTTCGGCAGCTACGCCAGCCGCCCACTACCAAGCCCAACAAGGGGACGCCACGAGTCCGGGAGGAAACGCAGACGCCAGCTGTACGTAGCTCTATAACCTAATATAATATACCCAAGGTTGGATACATACACAAGGTTAACTCTTGCCGCCTAGAAATTTGGAAGTGAGAAGTGATAAGACAGGAAAGAAGAGATAGCGAGAGGGAAAGGAAAAGATTGAATAGAGGGACAGGAAACGGTGACTGCCGATTTCCTCCAGGTGGGTCAATCTGGAGGTGCCGTCTATGCGAAGCAGAGGCCAAAGAGGTGTGTTGCCTCCGCCAGGGGGCCTTAAAGGTCCAAGCACCCAGCATCGGCTCAACCTCCAGGATCCCCCTTTCCCCAGGCACGGCTAAGCCGCGCACGGCTACACGCGGGAGGGTCCAACCCTCGTGTGCTCGGGTACGTGGTGTCGCAACACACCAAACGCCTGCTGACGCAGTCGCCCCTGCGGGGAGGAAATTTTGAAAAAGAAAGGATGCACCTGACAAGTGTTGATTCATTAAAAGCAATGCTGATGACACAAGAATGAAAAGGAGTGATCAGAACTTTACCTTGAAAGCAATTTGTTATCATTTGTTAGCGCACACTCCATTCCGTTCCCCATGGAAGGATTGCCTTAATGTGTCAGAATAAATATGTGAGGATTATTCCTCATTTGCTGCCCATGTTTCTTTATTTTGTCCAATTTCAATTTGCAGCAGCACTTAGTGCTTCACTTAGAACGAAAAAGAATTTCAGGCGTAAGAAATAGGCTCAGCTTCTGACAGCAGGAAGACATACCATGATCACTTGGAGGGTCGTCAATATTATAAATCAGATCTTTATGCACCTGGTCTGGTTACTATTTGTTTTGTCATTGGTGGTAATTATGCGCTGATATACGTCCATGAGCTTTGTTAAGCATACTGTTGGGCTAGTAGATTGCCTGTGTACAAATATGAGGGAAATGTGTGCACCTTTCAGACTCAGATGCAGTCAAGTATCGCATGTGTTTAATCAAACTGTTGCCTTCAGAATAATTATGGAAGTTACAGCTTACTTGTTCATTTGCAGCTTATGACATTCACATTATGACTAATAATGCTGAATGACGCTATGTTTTCCTGAAAGCAATGGTATAGCTTTGATTTATAATGTCGAATTGTGCAGTCCTCTTTTATGTTTAATCAATACAATTTATGGCTTACATGCTCGCTACGCATTATGACACAAACTTGAAATTCCTTTAATGCCACACAGGTCTGGGATCTAAAACCTTGAGGAGCTAACCTCAACAGACTTGAAACAAGCATGGAAAAAACTGAAATCGATGCCCCTTTATGAGCCAAGAAGGACAAGATATCTGTGCCATGTACGATGTGCACCAAGACTCCGTTTAGACAGCGGTAAGCTTGAAGAAATACGTTGCAAGATAATTGCTGTTGCTCCGAACAGCACGCTTGCACTACACAGCAAAGGGCTGTGCTCATTTACTCATGGCAGCGCTCAAGAAAACAGCTTGCAAAACGCCAAACTGAATGTCATAAGCCCTATATGCAGGGTATTGATTCAGCACATAGCGTTTGCAAACAAGTGCAAAAGTATGAGGAACTTCAGTTCCATGGTGTCGCCTTTGAAGATGCCACCACCCTGAAGATATACAAAGCAGCCAAAGAACACCTCGCTCCTCGTGTGTATCGCTTTTATTTAACGCATACCACCGTTGCAAAGGAGGAGCCAGTCGAGATTTGTTCAAGCACAATGAGCCAAAATTATACCAAGTGGCACCGACAGAGGATGCTAAGTATTACTGGCAGCAAGGTCCACAGCTTATACAGATTTATGCCGAACAAAGAATGCAAATAGGATCAAAAGACCACGAAATACTTAACTAAAAGTTTTAAGGGTAATGATGCCACACGCTATGGCAAATCATGTGAAAGGCCAGCGACTAAAGAGTAAACAAGAAATACTGGAAATGAAGTTACAGCACTTGTCTTTGTCATTGATCCTGTCGTTCAATGGTTGCGCTTTAGCCCAGATGGTTTTGTTTTCAAGAATGGACGACCTTCTCTGCTGTTGGAAGTGGACAGCCCCGTCCGGGGAAAACGAGCGAAAATCTGAGATCATCAAAGAGAAGAAGCTACTATACATAATTTCTGACAAAGAAAACTTCTCTCTGCTGCTAACACACTCCTATTTTTCGCAAGTGCAGCTTGGCCCGTTTCTTCAGAACCTCAAAGAGGCGCATTTCATTGCTTACAGCCAAGTTGAATCTCTAGTGATTTGTGTAAAAGAAGGCGACCACTTCATTGACAATCTTGTGCGTCCATTGCAATATGTTTACTTTGAACATTTATTGCCGCAGCTCGCCAAATAAGAAAAATAAAGATCATGGAACTCGACCCTATGACGACCTAAGTGACTCAACTGGTCACTTCAGCCTTGTGCATTGTCCAAGGTCAGCTTGGACGTCTCGACTACGCTCATGGCTTCCCTTGAATTTTCTTTCTGCTAAAGTTTCCAGTCCTTGTTCCTTTTGAACAAGTTGCTTGCTTTGTTCCTTTGTCAACACTGGCGCAGAGGTATTAATCTCAACACTGCCTTCAGAACAGCTGCTAGTTTTATTTTGTGTATCATCTTTTTTTGCTCATGTATACTGGTATGCTTATGTTAATAAAAGCTTTATGTAACACGTGCATACGTTTTTACACTTGAGTTATGTGTGTCTGTAAATTAAATATTTATTGCTGACCTACTATGTATCTTTTACTCATGTTTAAAATTTGGTGTGATGCGAGCTGTTGTCAAAAACGTAGGGGCAGTTGCCCAGTCAAGCTACTTCCTAAGGCAGCTTTTTTGTGACTGCCTCATCCTTAACGAAAATACGTGTTTGATCTGGTTTGTTATATATTGGCTTTAGTGCTACAGTGAAATAAACTGTCAAAGCAGTAGTTATATCAGTTTTTTATGCAACATGTAACTTATACCAAACACCCGCATAGCTGCTTTCACTTGCCTCTTCATTATGCCTCTTGCCTCTTCAACACCAGGAGGTCATCCACAGCTCCTAATGTGTTTAGCATCATTACAAAAAAATGTGCGACAAGATATTTGGTGTCTAAGCTTTAAATAGTTGGAACCTTTTTTCAGCTAATATAGGGGCTGGCAAATTTATAATCCCGGCAATTATGATGAACACTTCATCAGCCACAGCCAATATTTCCCATGGCAATGGGCCCTTCAAAATTCGAAACAGTTTCATGAACAGTATCGCCTTCTCTACCTGGACCCTGGCCCTTGCAATCTGAACATTCTTCATGACACCTTCTTGGGAGAACTGTGTTTCTTCGCTCAAGAAGGGCGGCATAATCACGCGAACACCAAGCTCTGTGCATCTGTCATCAATGTTGAAACCCTTATCAACCATTAGGTCATCTTCAAAGGGCTGCAACTGGTTGAGAACACCAAACACATTAACACAATCCTTATCAGAAGCCCGCCCACCAAAAGTGTCACTGACGAATGTGATGAGAGCACCAAGGGACACGCCAATTAGGACTTTCAATGCGTGGGCACCCCTATAATGGGAATATGTCAGTATAGAGCATGAGGCAAAGTGCGATTTTTTGACCTCCACCTCTGTAAAGTCAAGTACAACCCTGACGTCTTGGAATGTTGCAAAGCAATGCGGCTGTTTTTTTTTTTCATCTCCTCAGCAGTTTGCCACGGAACTGCTGCTTGGCTGCCCACGGTACTCTACGGTTGTTTGCTTTGTGTGTACCACTGAAAGTGCTCGTGTGGTTTTCGTCACAGGTGGTGTCTTGGCTACCATGGCGCTGAACGTCAAAGATGTCGAGCGACTGCCCACGGAGAAGCTTCGAGTTCACAAGCGTTCTAGCTTCGATCTTCGGAAGTGGCTGCTTTTGAAGATCCTGCTGGCAAAGACGAGAAGAATTCGGCACAACAAGGAGGTATGAGCTTTCTAACGTGTATATTTTTCCTGTCCTAGGTCCAACGTAGCCTATCCACCTCTGTGGCTACTATGAATGCTGTTATCACGATGTAGTTAATAACTGAGAAATTCCGGCCGCTTCACAATTTCACAACAACCGCGATATTTCTCTTTATTTACTGTGGAATTAGCGATGCAGCATTCCCTTTCGTAAAGCTTATTTATTCATTTCTAGCAAGATTCTTAAGTTGTACGGAAGTGTCTGCGGAATGTTTTCATAATGGCGGTGCTGGTGGTGGTGGCGGGTTATCTGCACGCTGGTGTAGACAAGCGATTTGTCACAGATGTGTGCTACCACACATTCATCAAAGCATTGCTATACGAATAAATGTTGCGAGATCAGCTAGTTGCTCCTACTAGCAAAGGACGCGGACAAAGATCCTGCTGGCAACTACCCGGGGAATCCAGCACAACTGGGAGGTAATTAATTTTCTAGCATGTAGATATTTTCCTTGCTAGGTAAAACGTAGCCAAGGCATCTCTGGCGCTAGCGTGAATACCGTAATCTTGATGTAGCTGATAACGGAGGAGTATCGGCCGCTTAATATTTTGTGAACAACCGCGATAGTTTTTTTTTTACTATGAAATCGGCGGGTCAGCCTTTCCTTTCGTAAAGCTGGTGTTTATTCATTTCTAGATAGAAATCCTAAGTTGCACGGAAGCCTACGCGGAATGTTTCTATAATGGCGGTGCTTGTGGGACGTTAACAGCACGATGATGAAGACTAGCGATTTGTCACAGATGTCAGCACTTACATTAATTGTCAAACCGCAAAGAACAGTACGCCAAGCAAGAACACAGGCATCAAATCAATGGGGTTCATACCAAAAAAATATGATCTTATTGCTCTGGCGAAATTTCGCTTCCTTTATTTTGGATGCTATGTTGTTCCATGTGTTAACTCCAACAAATTCAAGTTGTCTTTTGCCATATAATTGCCAGTGGAAATACTTCTGATAGAACATGATGATGACAGAAATATGGATACAGGGAAAGGAAGATTGCGCTTCATAACAGCTGTTTTATGCTCGCGCATAAACTAGCATGGCAATATGTTTAGTCGAGTGGAGCATAAGGTAATGAAGCTTCAGTACAGCCACGCCCCGTCACTGCAGTCCAGATCTTAAATTGCTGGGCCCTGTCACGGTAATCACTGCCTTTTCCGCTTGACATGTCTGCACGGCGTTTATATTCAGAAATAGTTGCACAATACCCTACTGCACCTTGAACGTCAGCTTATTCAATTTCTCCGAAACCACTGTCATTTCGCCTTCTCATGTCACCCCCCCTCCCCGACCATTGTATAGGAATTGCGTCTTCTCCTCCCACCTTCCTACAGTTCTACCTCTGGACTGGCGCCTTAGTAGAAAGGGAAGCGCTGCTGTTTCCGAAATGTTCCTGAGGAGAGTCACAGATTATTACAGCTGTCAAGTGGCTAATGTGGCGACGGCCAAGGAGGTCCAAAGGGCATTGTGCACATTCGATTCGGTGGAGTGAAAAAGACTTTCTAGCGTCGCCTTTCCTCTCTGACTCATTCCTGTCATGTATCCACACGCCAGGACAATCCCCCTCCCCGACGCGGCGTGCCTGACCAAAAGTTCTCTAGAGGGTGTTGGCCTGACAGCAGCAGGGGGAAAGTCGAAGGAAGAGGCAAAGAAAGTTTCGCATAACAAACGAGGGGCGAGTTTTCCCCTGAACTCATTGCCCTTTCTCATTGGATAAGGGGGTCAGTACGCACCGATCGCGGTGCTAGTTTTTTTTTTTCTTTTTTTCATTCTGTGGCTGCCCACGGTGCTCTACGGTTGTTTGCTTTGTGTGTACCACTGAAAGTGCTCGTGTGGTTTTTGTCACAGGTGGTGTCTTGGCTACCATGGCGCTGAACGTCAACGATGTCGAGCTGCTGGCCGTGGAGAAGCTTCGAGCCCTCAAGCGTTGTAGCTTCGATCTTCGGAAGTGGCTGCTTTTGAAGATCCTGCCGGCAAGGACGATAAGAATTCGGCACAACTGGGAGGTGTGAGCTTTCTAACGTGTATATTTTTCCTGTCCTAGGTCAAACGTAGCCTATCCATCTCTGTGGCTACTATGAATGCTGTTATCACGATGTAGATAATAACTGAGAAATTCCGGTCGCTTCATCATCTCACAACAACCGCGATATTTCTTTTTATTTACTGTGAAATTCGCGATACAGCATTCCCTTTCATAAAGCTCTTATTTATTCATTTCTAGAAAGAAATTCTTAAGTTGTACGGAAGCGTCAGCGGAATCTTTTGATAATGGCGGTGGTGGTGGTGGTGGCGGGTGATAAGCACGGTGGTGCAGACAAGCGATTTGTCACAAACGTGTGCTACCACACATCCATCAAACCATTCTAATAGAATTTAGTGTTGCGACATCGGCTTGTTGCTCCTACTTGCAACGGACGCGGACAAAGATCCTGCTGGCAACGACCCGGGGAATCTCGCACAACTGGGAGGTAATTTATTTTTTAGCATGCAGATATTGCCCATGCTAGGTAAAACGTAGGCAAGCCATCTGTGTGGCTAGCGTGAATACCATAATCGTGATGTTGCTAATAACTGCGAAGTACCGGTAGCTTCGTTATTTGTTAACAACCGCGTTATATATATATTTTTTTTTACTATGCAATCGGCGGTTCAGCCTTTCCTTTCGTAAAGCTGGTGTTTATTCATTTCTAGAAAGAAATCCTTAAGTTGCACGGAAGCCTACGCGGAATGTTTCTATTATGGCGGTGCTTGTGGGACGTTAACCGCACGATGATGAAGACTAGCGATTTGTCACAGATGTCAGCACTTACAATTATTGTCACACCGCAAAAAACAGAACGCCAAGCAAGAACACAGGCATCAAATCAATGGGGTTCATACCAAAAAAATATGATCTTATTGCTCTGGCGAAATTTCGCTTCCTTTATTTTGGATGCTATGTTGTTCCATGTGTTAACTCCAACAAATTCAAGCAGTCTTCTGCAATATAATAGCCATCGGAAGTACTTCTGGTCGAACATGATGTCAGAAATAAGGATACAGGGAAAGGAAGATTGCGCTTCATAACAGCTGTTTTATGCTCGCGCATAAACTAGCATGGCAATGTGTTTACTTGAGTCGAGCATAAGATAATGAACCTTCAATATAGTCAGGCCCAGTCACTGCAGTCCAGATGTTAAAGTGCTGGGCCCTCTCACTGTAATCACTTCCTTTTTCGCTTCACATGTCTGCACGGCGATTATTTTCAGAAATAGTTGCACAACACCCTACTGCACCTTGAACGTCAGCTTATTCAATTTCCCCGAAACCACTGTCGTTTTGCCTTCTCATGTCACCCCCCCTCCCCGACCATTGTATAGGAACTGTGTCTTCTCCTCCCACCTTCCTACAGTTCTACCTAAGTCCCCTCTGGACTCGCGCCTTAGTAGAAAGGGAAGCGCTGCTGTTTCTGGAATGTTCCTGAGGAGAGTCGCGGATAGTTACAGCTGTCAAGAGGCTAATGTGGCGACGGCCAAGGAGCTCCAAAGGGCTTTGTGCACATTCCATTCGGTGGGGTGAAAACTACTTTCTAGCGTCGCCTTTCCTCTCTGACTCATTCCTGTCATGTATGCTCACGCAAGGACAATCCCCCTCCCCGACGCGGCGTGCCTGACAGCAGCTGAGGGAAAGTCGAAGGAAGAGGCAAATAAAGTTTCGCATTAAAAACGAGGGGCGAGTTTTCCCCTCAACTCATTGCCCTTTCTTATGGGGTAAGGGGGTCACAGTAAGCACCGATCGCGGTGGTAGTTTTTTTCATTCTGTGGCTGCCCACGGTGCTCTTCGGTTGATTCTTTTGTGTGTACCACTGAAAGTGCCCGTGTGCTTTTTGTCACAGGTGGTGTCTTGGCTACCATGGCGCTGAACGTCAACGATGTCGAGCGGCTGGCCGTGGAGAAGCTTCGAGCTCTCAAGCGTTGTAGCTTCGATCTTCGGAAGTGGCTGCTTCTGAAGGTCCTGCTGGCAAGGACCAGAAGAATTCGGCATAATTGGGAAATATGAGCTTTCTAACGTGTATATTTTTCCTGTCCTAGGTCAAACGTAGCCTATCCATCTATGTGGCTACTATGAATGCTGTTATCACGATGTAGATAATAACTGAGAAATTCCGGTTGCTTCACAATTTCACAACAACCGCGATATTTCTTTTTATTTACTGTGAAATTAGCGATACAGCATTTCCTTTCGTAAAGCTCTTATTTATTCATTTCTAGAAAGAAATTCTTAAGTTGTACGGAAGCATCTGCGGAATGTTTTCATAATGGCGGCGCTGGAGGTGGTGGTGGGTAATCAGCACGATGATGTAGAATAGCGATTTGTCACAGATGTGTGCTACCACACATTCATCAAAGCATTGTTATACGAATAAATGTTGCGAGATCGGCTTGTTGCTCCTACTTGCAAAGGACGCGGAGAAAGATCCTGCTGGCAACGACCCGGGGGAATCCCGCACAACTGGGAGGTAATTAATTTTTTAGCATGCAGATATTGCCCTTGCTAGGTAAAACGTAGCCAAGCCATCTCTGTGGCTAGCGTGAATACCGTAATCACGATGTAGCTAATAACAGTAGTACCGGTCGCTTCATATTTTGTGAAGAACCGCGATAGCTTTTTTTTTTTACTATGGAATCGGCGGTTCAGCCTTTCCTTTCGTAAAGCTCGTATTTATTCATTTCTAGAAAGAAATCGTTAAGTTGCACGGAAGCCTACGCGGAATTGTTTCATAATGGCGGTGCTGGTCGCGGGTTATCAGCACGATGGTGTAGACTAGCGATTTGTCACAGATGTCACAACTTACATTAATTATCAAACCGGAAAGAACAGAACGCCTAACAAGAATACAGGCATCAAATCAATGGGGTTCATACCTAATCAATATGATCTTAGTGCTTTGGCGAAATTTTGCTTGCTTTATTTTGGATGCTATGTTGTTCCATGTCTTAACTCCAACAAAATCAAGTAGTCTTTTGCCATATAATCGCCAGCGGATGCACTTCTGGTAGAACACGATGATGCGTGGCGTTTTATGGCGCAAGGACCAGGTACGGCCAAAGAGAGCCATGACAAATATAATGTTTACTGTGTATGGTAATTGGTGTAGGCAATGAATTAGATAATGAATTTCTCATGGTATATGTGATATGGCTGTAAGGAGGCCTAAAATATGTTGCTGTGGATGGCGTAAAATATATTTATGCTAAAATAATGACGCTAAGTAGTGCTGTAGGCTATGGGAATGGGGTTTCGTTAAAGGCATGATGCAATAAAACATAACGTTGACACTTTAGTGTCTAGAAATCCTTTGAGTACGGGGGCTGTTATACGTGCGCTAAAAATTCCCTGGCCGAATAATTTCCAGAGTTTCTGTTTCAGCTAAAAACTCTAAGACTAGCTTCGGATTGAAAAGCGGTTCATTGCTAAGAAAAGATTTCGGGTGAAGACGCGAGACGTGATATTTTCGCGATATGCAGAAATGAAATACTTTTTTCCTCTGTGGTTCTATTGCAGGGCATTGAATAAGAACGTGCAGGACTGAGATTTTGGCCGCACTTACTACAAAGCGGAGGATTCCTCCCAGTCAAGAGGTAAGAGTGAGTGCCGTAAGTGTGTTGTATTCTTAGTCGGCAAAGGAGCACTTCGTTATATCGTGATGTTCTCTCCGGTACCCAGTACCCTAATTTGGGTTTTATCAAGTGCAGTTTAATTGATATATGAGCATTCCACTGTTGCTGCCAGTTAATTTTCAGCTTGTGATGCAAGTATGCTTTAAGATCTGTGGCTGGGATGGGTAGGTTTATGTCCGTGTCACTAAAAGCTACCGAAGTAGCTTTTTCGTCAGCAGCTTCGTTGCCTTTTATGCCACAGTGGCCAGGTACCCAGCATAGGATGATCGTTTGTTTGGCACTATAAGCTGAGCATAGCGATGTATACAATTGATTAAAGACAGTGTTTTTATGTTTATATACATTCCTTAGGCCTTGGACTACACTCAATGAGTCTGAACACAATAGCCCTTGTCAGATTCGTTTGCTTGATGTGCTTTACTGCACAGAGTATTGCATACGCTTCCGCTGTAAAAATACATGTATGTGGGTTCACTGTACCGGATATTAAGAATGCTGGTCCTAGTGCTGCGTAAGCCACACCAGAAGAAGACTTAGAGGTATCTGTGTAAAATTCAGCACAAGAATATTTCTACTGAAGCTTAAGAATATGTGAACGTATGTGTGCCTCAGGTGCTCGTTTTGATATTTCTGCAAACGAGACGTCACATTCGATAGTATGCCACTCCCACGGCGGTGGAAGCCACGTAGTTGCCATTATGACATTCTCTAAAATCGGCGCACCCGTTTCTTCGGACAATGCTTCCAACCGAAGGGACAGAGGAAGTCTAGTGCCTGGGCGGTTACTGAAAAGCCTAGCTGTAGACAGGTCGTGAGTAACTGAATGACATGGATGATGGAAATCTGATTTAACTTTGAGGGCGTAAGAGAGACTTAAATATGTTCTTTGAAGATGTAGGGACCATTCGTTAGATTCGGCATACAGGTTTTCTACGGGGCTAGTCCTGAACGCACCAGTAGCAAGACGGATACCAAAGTGGTGGACGGAGTCGAGCATCTTCAAAGCATTAAGCGTAGCAGGGTTATACAGAATGGCTCCGTAGTCAAGGCGTGACCGTATAAGGCTTTTGCACAAGCTCAAGAGGCATCTTCTGTCACTTCCCCAAGATGTGCGGGACAAGAGCTTCAGTAGATTCGTTGTCCTCAAGCACTTCAGTTTCTAATATTTTAAGAGTGGGATAAAAGTTAGTTTGGAGTCTAGAATGAGGCCTAGAAATTTATGTTCATGACTCACAGATAGCCGTTCTCCATTAAGGTCAATAACGGGCTCCGGTATTACGCCTCTCTTATTGGAGAAGAGAATGCATGTACTGTTTTCAGGGTTTAGTTTAAAGCCGTTCTCTTCTGCCCACTTAGACAACTTATTCAGGCCAAGCTGCACTTGTCGCTCGCAGATACTAAGATTACATGACTTGTAACCTATTTGGATATCATCCACGTATACGGAATAAAACATTGTATGTGGTATGATAGTATGGAGCGAATTCATTTTTACAAGGAATAAAGTACAGCTCAGCACTTCACCTTGTGGCACACCTGTTTCCTGAGTAAATAGACGAGACAGGATGTTACCAATCCGAACATGAAATGTGCGTGTTCTACAAATGACTTTGAGTCACTTTTAGCAAGTTGCCTCGGACGCCCATTCCAGCTAGATCACGAAGGATTCCGAAACGCCAAGTAGTATCATATGCTTTCTCCATGTCTAAAAATACTGATAAGAAAAACTGTTTCTGCACAAAGGCATCCCGGATATTTGTCTCGATACGGACAAGTTGATCTGTTGTGGATCTATGTTCCCTGAAGCCGCACTGCAAGGGATCTAGTATCTTGTTACTTTCAAGAAAATGCACCAGGCGGCGATTAGTAATTTTCTCAACAAACTTGCATAGGGAGCTTGTTAGGGCTATAGGCCTATAGCTGTTGGCCAAAGACGGATCCTTGCCCTCTTTCAGAATAGGGATTATGACTGCTTGCCTCCAGGCTGACGGGATGTAGCTGGCAGAGAATATGGCGTTAAAGAGAGAGAGGAGTGTTTTGTGTGCATCGGGATGTAGGTGTTGAATCATCTCGTAAATTATTCGATCGGTTCCAGGAGCTGATTTATTACAACTACGTCGTGCAGCCTTAAATTCAGCCATATTGAAAGGACGGTTGTAGGATTCATTGCTCTTTCCTTTTAGGTCCAGAGGCAGTCTCTCAGCTTGTTTCTGGTATCTAAGGAATGCATCGGAGTAATGCAATGGGCTAGAAATGTTTTCAAAATGTGCCCCTAGATAGTCAGCTTGGTCCAGAAGAGTATATCCTTGCGTGTTTACTAATGGTAGAGGATGAGTTTGCCGACCTTTGATTTAATTCACTCTGTTCCAGGCTTTTCGTTCGTCAGTATAAGAGCTGATGCTAGAAATATATCTCTGCCAGCTTTCCCTGTTGGCACGGCGCCGCGTTCTTCTACCCTCAGACTTTTTTTTCTAGAATATAATCAAATTCTCCGTAGTTCGAGAGTCTCGAAGGTTGTTCCAAGCTTTATTTTGATTTCTACGCACTTTTTGCAGTCGTCGTTCCACCATGGAACACGTCGCTTACAGGACGTACCATTTGT
Organism: Dermacentor andersoni; assembly: GCF_023375885.2. Taxonomy (NCBI): domain Eukaryota; kingdom Metazoa; phylum Arthropoda; class Arachnida; order Ixodida; family Ixodidae; genus Dermacentor; species Dermacentor andersoni. The sequence continues at coordinate 124,103,372 of NC_092816.1, read as the reverse complement.
TACGCGGATACATATTGACGCCGCATCAACTATGAACGCCGTGAAATATGCCCCTGCATCTTCGATAGAAAGATTACTGATATCATTCCAAGTAAAATGTGTCAGCTCCCTGTATCGTGTCCTGTCGGCACAATCGACTTTCCACCGGGAGACATGTGGAGAGCACTCATCACCTTTTGTTAGTTTTATGACAACGGGGAAATGATCACTCCCGTAGGGATTCTTAATCACGTTCCACTCCAGATGCGGCAAGAGTGAACTCGATGCGTTGCTTAAATCGATAGATGAATATGTTTTATTTGCGACACTGTAAAATGTAGGTTCTTTCCCATTAAGCAAGCAAGCATCTGTAGTGAGGAGGAAGTTTTCAACTAAGCCTCCTCTGGCATCACAACGACGGCTTCCCCAAAGGGTGTTGTGTGCATTAAAATCTCTAACGACAATGTAGGGTTCGGGCAATATATAGATAAAGGTGTGAAATTCTGTTTTTCAAAGTTGGTAGTTCGGGGGGATGTATACAGAGGTAATTGTGATCAGTTTATTAAACACTACCGCACGGACTGCAACTGCCTCTAGAGTTGTTTTAAGCTGTAGTTGCCGGCAAGCAACATCCTTATCTACAATAATTGCTACACCGCCAGACGGGGCAAGAGCGTCGTTGCGGTCTTTTCGATAAACGGCATACTGCCGAAGAAAGTTCGTGCGTGAAGGACTAAGATGCGTTTTTTGGACACACAACACCTTTGGATTATACTTATTTAAGAGTTCTTTAATGTCGTCTAGGTTGTGGAGTAAACCCCTAACGTTCCATTGTATTATCTGTGTATCCATAATGTATGTGTTTTGTGCTGTGTGTCTAAGAAATATAGATTAGATTATCTCACGAGACCTTTTTAGGCTCCGTGAAACGAGATCTCTCTATCTTCCGGGAACGCTCGAGGGAGCTGCGCCGTTCCTTCGGCGTCTGTGACGCCGGATTTGTATTTGTATCCATCACTTCGTCTGAGGCAGTGGATAGTGCCTGCGCAGCGGGCACGTTCGCGGGGGTGGTGGGCCTATCTGCACGCGCAGTGGCTTTGGGTCCAACAGGCCCAAAGGTCTGCTGGTCCTCCTTTGCGGGGGCCGGTACAGCGCTGGCTGTTACAGCCGGGGGGTCTGATGGCGTGACCGCCGTCACACTCCGTGTGACTTGGGCGGCCGCCGAAGGATGTTGCGCTGCCCCCCGGCGCGCCACATCGGTGTAGATGGACTAGATTGATTGATGGAGAAGCGTTTGCGGGCCTCTTGGAAGGAAAGTTTCATTTTTACTTAGATTTCGATGATTTGTTTTTCTTTTTTCCAGCATGGGCAAGAACGAGAGTATGCGGGTGATCCCCTTCACAGTTAGCGCAACGGATGATGGAATTGCAAGTGTCGGACGAGTGCTCGTTTCATGCACATTTTGCAAAAGTAGTGCGCCCTCGGCAGCTTTGCGAACCGTGCCCGAACCGCTGGCACTTGAAGCATCGGCGTGGGTTCGGAATGTATGGCCTTACCCGCAGTTTGTAGTGTCCTGTTTCTATTGAGTCTGGTAAGTTTCTAGTTCCAAAAGTGATGATTATGTGCCTTGTTGGTGTTTCTTTGTCATCTCGCTTTATTTTTATCCTTTGTACCTTTGACGAGGTTCTGCTCTTGCCATCCTTCTGGTAATTCACTTTCGGTAAGTTCGATAAGGTCACCTTCCGAGATGACACCGCGCACTGTGTTCATCGACCTGTGTGGTCCTACAGAAAGGGGAATGTCCCCAAATGCTACAAGTTTTGAAAGTTTGTCATACTGTGGCATGTCGCGAACTTCGAGTAGAAGATCGCCACTTCCCATCTTTGTTACTTTATAACCTGGGCATATTGCTTCAGTGATAAATATCGCAACTAGAAATGGTGATATCATTCGAACTGTCTTCGTTTCGTGCTGACTGTGGACAACCTGGTATTTAGGAAAGGACACTTTCGGTTGCATAAAAAAGTTGAATTGTTCATCGGTGCGCCCCCTCTTCAGGGAGCGATCAGGTAATGGGGGAAAAGCTTCTGCCATAAAAAATTGGAAAATTCGGCGGCGATGGTGGCCACCCACCACGGAGCCCAACTAGGGGACGCTACAAGATTGGAAGCCTGAAGACGCCAGCCATGCATCGCCACTATAACCTACTATAAAATACCCAAGGTTGAATAATTACACCAGGTTAACCCTTGCCGCCAAGAAATACGGAAGTAAAAGAAGTGAAGAGAAGACAGGAAAGAGGGAAAAGTGGGAGAGAAAGACTAAGACTGGAGAGGAGCACAGGAAAAGGCGACTGCCGATTTCCTCCAGGTGGGTCAGTCTGGAGGTGCCGTTTATGTGAAGCAGAGGCCAAAGAGGTGTGTTGCCTCCGCCGCGGGGCCTTAAAGGTCCAGACACCCAGCATCGGCTCAACCTCCAGGATCCCCCTTTCCCCAGACACGGCTAAGCCGCGCACGGCTACACGCGGGAGGGTCCAACCCTCGTGTGCTCGGGTACGTGCTGTCGCAACACACGAAACGCCTGATGACGCAGACGCCCCTGCCGTGCGGTAGGACATGATGATGACAGAAATATGCATACAGGGAAAGGAAGATTGCGCTTCATAACAGCTGTTTTATGCTCACGTATAAACTAGCATGGCAATATGTTTAGTTGAGTGGAGCACAAGATAATGAACCTTCAATACAGCCGGGCCCCGTCACTGCAGTCCAGATGTTAAAGTGGTGGGCCCTGTCACTGTAATCACTGCCTTTTCCGGTTGACATTTCTGCACGGCGTTTATTTTCAGAAATAGTTACAACATACCCTACTGCACTTTGAACGTTAGGTTATTCAATTTCCACGAAACCACCACCGTTATTGCCTTCTCATGTCACTCCCCCCCCCCCCACCCGACCATTGTGTAGGAACTAGGTCTTCTCCTCCCACCTTCCTACAGTCCTTCCTAGGTCCCCTCTGGACTCGCGCCGTACTTGAAAGGGAAGCGCTGCTGTTTCTGCAATGTTCCTGAGGAGCGTCACGGATAATTATAGCTGTCAAGAAGCTAATGTGGCGACGGCCAAGGAGCTCCAAAGGGCATTGTGGAAATTCGATTCGGTGGGGTGAAAATGACTTTCTAGAGTCTCCTTTTCTCTCTGACTCATTCCTGTTATGTATGCAAACGCAAGGACAATCCCCCCTCCCCAACGCAGCGTGCCTGACAGCACCAGAGGGAAATTCGAAGGAAGAGGCAAAGAAAGTTTCGCATTAAGAACGAGGGGCGAGTTTTCCCCTCAACTCATTGCCCTTTCTCTTTGCGTAAGGGGGTCAGTACGCACCGATCGCGGTGCTATTTTTTTCATTCTGTGGCTGCCCACGGTGCTCTTCGGTTGTTTGCTTTGTGTGTACCACTGAAAGTGCTCGTGGGCTTTTTGTCACAGGTGTTGTCTTGGCTACCATGGCGCTGAACGTCAACGATGTCGAGCGGCTGGCCATGGAGAAGCTTCAAGCTCTCAAGCGTCGTAGCTTCGATGTTCGGAAGTGGCTGCTTCTGAAGGTCCTGCTGGCAAGGACCAGAAGAATTCAGCATAACTGGGAAGTATGAGCTTTCTAACGTGTATATTTTTCCTGTCCTAGGTCAAACGTAGTCTATCCATCTCTGTGGCTACTATGAATGCTGTTATCACGATGTAGCTAATAACTGAGAAATTGCGGTCGCTTCACAATTTCACAACAACCGCGATATTTGTTTTTATTTTCTTCGAAATAAGCGATTCAGCTTTTCCTTTCGTAAATCTCTAATTTATTCATCTCTAGAAAGAAATTCTTAAGCTGCACGGAAGCGTCAGCGGAATCTTTTGATAATGGCGGTGCTGGTGGTGGTGGCGGGTTATCAGCACGCTGGTGTAGACTAGCGATTTGTCACATACGTGTGCTACCGCACATCCATCAAACCAATCTGGCACGAATTAGTGTTGCGAGATCGGCTATAGTTGCTCCTACTTGCAAAGGACGCGGACAAAGATCCTGCTGGCAGCGACCCGGGGAATCCGGCACAACTGGGAGGTAATTAATTTTCTTGCATGTAGATATTTCCCTTGCTCGGTAAAACGTAGCCAAGGCATCTCTGGGCCTAGTGTGAATACCGTAATCATGAAGTGGCTAATAACTGAGTAGTACTGGTCGCGTCATATTTTGTGAACAACCGCGATAGCTTTTATTTTTTTACTATGCAATCGGCGGTTCAGCCTTTCCTTTCGTAAAGCTCGTATTTATTCATTTCTAGAAAGAAATGTTTAAGTTGCACGGAAGCCTACGAGGAATGTTTTCATAATGGCGGTGCTGGTGAAGGGTTATCAGCACGATGGTGTAGACTAGCGATTTGTCACAGATGTCACCACTTACATTAATTATCAAACCGCGAAGAACAAAACGTCAAGCAAGAACACAGGCATCAAATCAATGGGGTTCATACCTAATAAATATGATCTTAGTGCTTTGGCGAAATTTCGCTCCCTTTATTTTGGATGCTATGTTGTTCCATGTCTTAACTCCAAAAAATTCAAGTAGTCTTTTGCCATATAATCGCCAGCGGAAGTACTTCTGGTCGAACATGATGACAGAAATATGGATACAGGGAAAGGAAGATTGCGCTTCATAACAGCTGTTTTATGCTCACGCATAAACTAGCATGGCAATATGTTTAGTTGAGTGGAGCATAAGATAATGAAGCTTCAATACAGCTAGGCCCCGTCACTGCAGTCCAGATGTTAATGTGCTGGGCCCTGTCACTTTAATCACTGCCTTTTCCGCTTGACATTTCTGCACGGCGTTTAATTTCAGAAATAATTGCAAAATACCCTAGTGCACCTTGAACATGAGCTTATTCAATTTCTCCGAAACCACTGTCATTTCGCCTTCTCATGTCACCCCCCCTCCCCGACCATTGTATAGGAACTGTGTCTTCTCCTCCCACCTTCCTACAGTTCTACCTCTGGACTCGCGCCTTAGTAGAAAGGGAAGCGCTGGTGTTTCTGGAATGTTCCTGAGCAGAGTCACAGATAATTATAGCTGTCAAGTGGCTAATGTGGCGACGGCCAAGGAGCTCCAAAGGGCATTGTGCACATTCGATTCGGTCGGGTGAAAACGACTTTCTAGCGTCGCCTTTCCTCTCTGAGTCATTCCTGTCATGCATGCACACGCAAGGACAATCCCCCTTCCCCCTCCCCGACGCGGCGTGCCTGACTGCAGCAGAGGGAATGTCGAAGGAAGAGGCAAAGAAAGTTTCGCATTAAAATCAAGGGGCAAGTTTTCCTCTCAACTCATTGCCAATGTGGAAGATTATCACGGTATTTCTTTTTCTAACTCATTGTTTTTATTGCAGTGGGATTATTGCATGTGTAAGTAGGGAAAGAATCGCATAGGCAATCAAAAGCCAGCAATGTGTAAACTTGGAACCTTGATGTTGCAGTTTGATGACTCAGACTAAGTAAAACCATAAACAATGGACAATAAACTTTTACATGACACAGGGCTTAAGCATGCAGCAACCATATTGTATGCTCATACAGTGTCACATCAATTTAACTCGTAGTGTAGCTTATCAGTGTATGCTTCAATTTTTGCGTTCTGTCAGAGGGCTGGTAACATGTTTCACATGTCTAGCCACTGTCTATATACAGTAGTAATAATATGGCAACTGTTTTTTAATGAGTTGATATAATGTGTAGGGTGGTTCGGTTAGAAACATAAAGCCATAGAATCAGCGCACAGTAGGTGGCTTTCTCTGCACATGTTGCAGGTTAGAAAAGTAAGGTGGGAGCTGCCGCCAAGGTTCCCACCAGAAAGGAAAGCCAGTATAAAAGCGTCCACACCACTGATCTCTACTACAGCGGGTGGATAGGTCATCGAGCACCCTCGACTGAAGCCAACCTTGTCCTGGAAGTTGGCGCTTCACGACCTTGATGCAGCACTTTGCACGGGTGTGTGGCACTTCTTCCCCTAAAATACCTGCCTGTTTTGCCGTGAACTACCCAAGCAACCCGCCGTGGTTGCTCAGTGGCTATGGTGTTAGGCTGCTTAGCACGAGGTTGCGGGATCAAATCCCGGCCACGGCGGCCGCATTTCGATGGGGGCGAAATGCGAAAACACCCGTGTGCTTAGATTTAGGTGCACGTTGAAGAACCCAACTGGTCAAATTTTCCGGAGTCCTCCACTACGGCGTGCCTCATAATCAGAAAGTGGTTTTGGCAAGTAAAACCCCATAATTAAATTAATGAATTATTACCCAAGCAGGCCAGAGCAGTGTTTCGATATGTTCAGAATTTTTCCATTGCAGCGCCCACAGCATCACTAACCTAAGTGGCGCGCACTGGAAAAACTGGTAAATAAGGAAACACTTAACGTAACAAAACACTATTGTATACGGGTTCAGATTGTCATAAAAGCACTTACCAGACATGTAGAAACATCTCCTAAAATGGGGAAAACCACAAATAAACACTTTTATGGCAGCAATATTATCTGATCACACATACTGGTTAGTGCACCATATGCCCTGCTTCCAGGAGAAGCCACTGCGCGAAACTGCATTTCCACTGGCTTCACCTGCATCCCGTGGGGCAAGCGGCATCCAGCAAAACATATTCGAAATCAGTGGTGCCCTTTCTCGACGCCAACTGAACACATGGTAACCTGTTTCCAAAGCAGAAAAACAAAGGGCAAGGCCTATGAACACATTGCTCTTTAATGTGGCTGGTACTGGGAAAGCAAGTACTGTGGCATAGTACATTTGCACGAGGCAAGCTGGAAGACAAAAAGATTGCTAGTTTCTTGCAAACGGCCAACGTATTGTTAGCATGTTGAAGTTCTTTTTTCAGTCGTAACGCTTATCTGTGTAGCGGAGACAGCTTTCACAACTGGAGAAGAAGCCTTGGAAGCATGAACACTTCACATAACCTGCTTCAATATATCATGTGTCGGCATCACATAACCTGAAGGCTGCGTGAGTAACCCCACTGGTGAACATGCAAGAGCTAGCGTTCATGATCTTTGCCATGGAATATCCACTTTATCTGCAGGTCAACCCTACCTTGAGACTTTAGCTAATGTCGCGTTTAGAGAAATTGTGGCTGCGAGCTTGTTTTGTGAGAGCCGGCTCCTGAGAAAACAGAATGAGTTCAACAAATTAAATGCCAGAACAAGTGAATGAGGATTTCAGATCGAGAATCTTCAGATGCCAACTCATTTATTGGTGTTATATTGTGCTGTAAATTGTTGATTGTTACGTTTGTATGCTTCCCCTGCATTGTTATAAAAACTTCTTCAGATGGACTACATATCAAGGGTGTACTACACATAAGCTGGTGGCTCTTTACTACATTTTCAAAAACTGGTTTCTGATTCAGTTGAGATCTTCAAATTTTTCAGTGTTCATTCGGTGTTCTGTTCGGTTTTCTTTTTCTACAGCTTCTTAGTTAAACATCTGAATAGTGAACACAACTTGACCTTTTGCTTGATTTTCTAGTTTACACGCCATTGCTGCAAAACAATTTCATTTCAAAACTGCTGGCACCTTACTGAAAGAATCGCTTGAAACAGCCATAGCCACCAATAACACGCATGGCATGATTATGAAAATTGTCCTACTGTTCTTCCATATACAGGGTGTTCAAACTATCATGCACCAAGTTTTAAAAATATGTAAATTCCGTGTAACTAGACAGAATCAAGGTACTTATTTGTCATTGCTTAGAAATACTCAACATTTTTGCATTCTGCCTAATTAATAATTACTCTTAATTAGTTGACAAATTTCTCCAACAATTAGATGAAAAGTGCCAATGAGAAAATTGTACAGCAAAATGACAACCTCCCAATACAGCATTCTGTTGCTCATTGTGTGCTACATATAAGTGTTTTTTCAAGAATGAAGCCTCCGAATACATGCACAATGCCTTGAGTTGCCAGTCACGTGACAATTTCTTGTTGCAAAGATACGAGTACAACTTGAATCGGTTCTTTTAAGAGGACTTAGCTCAGAAAATCATCATTTATTATGCAGCGCATGTAGACAAGGTTTCTTGGACATGGCCATGGCCATCAAGAAAGATGCCGAGGCCACAGCAGTTGACTGCAGAAGCCAAGACCACAAGCAGTTCCTCCAGTGACCGTGAAAAGGTCCCCCACAACACAAGTTTAATTCGGCACCACCGCCTTTCTCCTGCAGCTTTTCTACCTCCTTAGCTAACCAAGTGGGTCAAAGATGGAAAAGGGAAAAAGAATCGACAGCTTCAAACATAGAACTTGCTTAATCTCAATGCAGTTTAAGTGTGAAATCCTTCCCTTATCATAAATAAAAAAACTGGAAATACGTAGATGGTATAGTCTTCATATCGACACCTTTTTCCCGCAGAGAATTCGCACTAAACAAGAAGCAGCTTATGAAGGCATGAATATCGGCCAGGATGATTTGGGGTAGATACGACAATGATTATGAATGTTTCTGGTTAAAGTAAATGTAGTAGACTGAATAATCAAAGTTTAGTTATAGATTGGAAGACAGATTTCAAACCACTGCCAGAATATTAAATTATCCAAATAATTGTTATGTTTCATAGTCTATGCGTGTCGAGTGAGTGCTTCTTGCTGACATCATTTTAATGCTGCATAATTCATCTGCTTAAGTTCCCTGTTTTTCCTGTACAAGCAAATTTACATTCATCATAAGAAACCTTGTAGGTGATTTCCGTAAACCTTTTGATGAGATTAGAGGACGGCATGCACCCCAGGCCTAGATATGCATTTAAGAGCCTCGTATCTTGCACATGTTAAAGATATACTCCTGTATAAGCAAGTTCTTGGTATAAGCTACAAGGTTATTTGCGAATACGAATGGGCGAAAATTGGGAAAACAGTCAACTTAAAACATGTCAAGCGATATAGCTGACAATGCATACACAATCTAACAGAAATAAACAAAAATAAATGTAGCACCAAATGCAAGAATCATTGACATGATGGAATTCTTTCAGTGGAATAAAATCTTTCATCCAATCTAATTCTGGAGTCCTTTATAATTCAATCTACTAAATACTTCATGTGGATTGTGACGTGAAATATACGTGTTGTATTCATTCATTTCTTTTAGTACAAGACCCTATGATGCTCAAACAGCAGTGAAAGAAGTGAGATCCCAGCACTTAACACTTTATATTGCTCCAGAAATCAGTTTCTCTGCCTACCACAGCATCCCACGCTAGCAATTTTAACAGCAAATGTGAGACAGAAGGCACGTAACACTTAAGGTGGCGCTTTCGCTTTGATTGTTTGGAATAGTGTGCATGCACTCTAAGAACAGTTTACACCCTTTGGCGTGCCCCTTCTGCCACAGAACACTAATCGTCATCTGCCTTGATGCGTTTCGTTTCTTGAAAACGCCGCGCCCGCTACTTTCCTGTCGGGAATGTTATCATGCTGATAACGCGCATGCCGTTCGTTACTGGAAAGTACCGGGCTCGCAGCGTTAAAGAAAGGATGGATGTTTTGTTGTTACTGGCGCAAGGGCCAGGTATGGCCAAAGAGCGCCAAGCCAGTGTCGATGAATTCGCAAGGTTGTTATGAGTCCGATGAGGTTCATGTGACGTGGCTGTAAAGGGGCCTTAAAATATAGCCGCTCTAGAGTGCGTAAAATCTATCTGTTATCAGATTATGTCGATGATAATGACATGTTCTATGAGCAATAAAATCCATCGTGAGAGAATGATGCATTATAAAAGATATGTGAGATGTTAAAATTACCTGGAGCACTACTGCCTCGCCAGAGCCCTTGAAACACAAGGGCCTGGAGGCATGTGCTATACAGTATGACTATCACAGCGGTATCCTCTCTAGAGAGGAAGCGCTACGAATGTATGGGATCGATGGGGGCGAAATGCGAAAACACCCGTGCACTTGGTTTAGGTGCACGTTAAAGAACCCCAGGTGGTCCAAATTTCCGGAGTCCTCCACTACGGCGTGCCTCATAATCAGAAAGTGGTTTTGGCACGTAAAACCCCACAATTTAATTTTTTTAATGTATGGGACTAATAACGTGTAGGACAACATCTCTGAGGAAACCTAGGACAGTGTTTGTATTAAAAAGCGGTTCTGGACCGAGAGACATTACAGGATGAAGAGGAATGTGTTGACGTTATGCTAAGAAAAAATGTCTTCTCTCAGATTCGGCTTTCCGACACTCCAGGAGGACGTGGAGCACGGTCAGCCTCTCCCCGCATCTGCCACAGGTTGGAGGTTCATCTCCGGTGATTAAAAAGTTATGGGTACCAAATGTGTGTCCTATTCTAAGACGACAGAATAGAACATCTGTCCGGCGTGATTTTATTGCAGAAGGCCAGGACCCTAATTGTGGCTTTATTACGTGGAGCTTATTTTTTGTTTCCCTGTCCCACAAGCGCTGCCAGTAGTTTCGCAGTTTCCTGCGCAAGAAGGGCCTCAGGTCTGTGACAGGGACTGCAGCGGTAGGATGAACAGAATACGATGCAATTGATGCGGCCATCTGGTCCGCCAGAACGTTACCTTCGATGCCCCTATGACCCGGCACCCAGCATATGATGACATGCTGGTTACATATATACGCTTTACATAAGACAGAATATAGCTCATTGATTACTGGATTTTTGTGCTTACAAAATGACATCAAAGCCTTCAGAGCGCTTAGGGAGTCCGTATATATCAGAGACTTTTTGACTTTTGTTTTCCTTATATGCTTTACAGCCGACAGTAGTGCGTAGGCCTCAGCCGTAAAGATGCTTGTTTCCGGATGCAGTACATCGGATTCCGAGAAGGATGGGCCGACGGCTGCATAGGACACCCCCTCGCGTGACTTTGATGCGTCTGTGTAGAACTTCGTGCAGGAGTGTTTGTATTGGAGTTCCCGGAAATGCATTTGTATTTCAATCTCTGGAGCATGTTTTGTAACTTGCATGAAAGATATTGATTCGACATTTGATTCGACATACAAACTTTCAATGGGACTTGTTCTGAAAGCGCCAGTGGCCAATCGAATTCCTAAATGGTGAACCGGATCTAGCATCTTTAGAGCGCTCGGGGCTGCAGAATGATAAATCACGGCACCGTAGTCCGATCGTGATCGAAGGAGGCTTTTGTGAATATTCATCAAACATTTTCTATCGCTGCCCCATGTTGTATGGGATAAAATTTTCAGTAAGTTCATTGTTTTTAAGCATTTCACCTTGAGATACTTTATGTGTGGAATAAATGTCAGTTTAGAGTCAAGTATGATACCTAAGCACTTGTGCTCTTTGTTCACAGGGATTTGCTGGCCATACATTTCGATATAGGGATTTGCAACGAGGCCTCTCTTGTGAAAAGCACAAGAACTTTTGTTCGGGTTCACTTTAAATCCGTTTTCGTCTGCCCATTTAGATACTTTGTTCAAGCCCTTTTGTACTTGCCTCTCACACACTGCAAGGTTGCAGGATTTGAAGCCTATTTGTATATCATCTACGTAAACAGAATAAAAAATGGCTGGCGGTAATGAAGCACGAAGGCTGCTCATTTTCACGATAAAGAGTGTGCAGCTAAGCACACCTCCTTGAGGTACACCCTTTTCTTGTATAAAAGGTCGCAACAATACAATGCCGATTTTCACGCGGAAGGTACGTTTGGACAGATAGCTTTCTATTATGTTTAGCATATTTCCACGGATGCCCATCCCTGACAAGTCTCGCAAGATCCCGCATCGCCACGTCGTGTCGTACGCCTTCTCCATATCGAGGAATATCGATAAGAACTGTTTATGCACAAATGCATCGCCGATATTTGCTTCAATGCGTACAAGATGATCAGTTGTGGACCACCCTTCTCTGAAGCCACACTGATAGGGATCAAGCATATTGTTCAGTTCAAGAAAATGTATTAGTCTACGATTAATCATTTTTTCGAATAGCTTACAAAGACAACTTGTAAGAGCTATCGGGCAATAACTTGCCGCCAAGGAAGGATCTTTACCCAGCTTCAAGACAGGAATAACAATAGCTTCCTTCCATGAGGATGGGAGGTATCCGGCAGCCCAGATAGAGCTGAAAAGTGCCAGAAGTGTCATTTGTGTGTCTTCGCGTAAGTTCTTAATCATGTCATAGATGATTCTATCAGCTCCCGGTGCAGAGCTTCTACATGTGCTCGATGCAGCTTTAAGCTCGGCAATGTTGAAAGGACGGTTATATGGTTCATCCGGACGGCATTTACGATCAAGTGTCTTAAGTTCAGCTAATTGTTCATATTTGAGGTATGATTTTGTGTAATGTGTGGAGCTTGATACATGTGCGCCCAGAGCGTTCACCTGGTCCTCCAAGGTAGTCCCTTGGTCGACCGCTAAGGGCAGAGGGTGGATTTGTTGCCCCTTTATCTTTCGTACGCCATTCCATACTTTGGACTCTTGGGTGTAGGAAATGATGCCCGAGAGAAGCCTCTCCCAGCTAGCCCTCCTTGCCTGTCTCCGTGCGCGCCTTCCTTGCGACTTTGAGAGTTTAAATTCTACCCGCCGTGGTTGCTCAGTGGCTATGGTGTTAGGCTGCTGAGCACGAGGTCGCGGGATCGAATCCCGGCCATGGCGGCCGCATTTCGATGGGGGCGAAATGCGAAAACACCCGTGTACTTAGATTTAGGTGCACGTTAAAGAACCCCAGGTGGTCGAAATTTCCGGAGTCCTCCACTACGGCGTGCCTCATAATCAGAAAGTGTTTTTGGCACGTAAAACCCCATATATTATTATTATTACTATTTGTTTAAATTCTAAGAGGTTTTCTGCAGTCGGGGAGCGACGCAGCAAACCCCACGCTTTGTTTTGTTTCTTTCGTGCCAGTCTGCACTGCTCATTCCAGCAGGGTACCCGTGTTTTACAAGACAGACCTTGTGTTTGGGGAATGAACTTTTCAGCTGCGCCGATTATAAAACAAGTAAAATATGCTACTGCATTGTCTATGTTAAAATCAGTGATAAAACATCGTGATAAGTAAGTTGATTCTTTAAGATGAATCTATTCGACGGAGGCTAGTTTCCACCGGGGGGTATATGGGGGTCATTCGTGCTGACGCATTGAATTTATCATTACAGGGAAGTGGTCACAGCCGTTTCAGGCCCCGTGATTATGGTACGGGTTCTGTCTTTCTTGGAGCGGTCGCGAGACTCGCGCTGCTCCCGAGGCGCTGGATGCGCCTTCTTGTTCGGGGTTGTGTCCATCGACTCCTGGGAGCCGCTGGACTTCCGCTCACTAGAGCGGGGTGTTTTCAGGGTAGGCCTTGCCTCGAAAAGCAGAGCCTTGGAGGCCACCAACCCAGAGGTCGATGGGCCCTCCTTTAGAGACGGCGCAGCAGCGCTAGCTACTGTCGCCTGGGGGGCTGAGGACTGCCGTGGCCACACTCTTTGTGGGCCGGGCTGATGCCCCAGTCTGCTGCGGTGCTGCCCCCCTACGCGCCGCACCAGCATACCCTGCGGTATGGAGGAAAGAAATACGCTTTCGCGCGTCTTGAAAAGAAGTGTTCTCCTTGATCTTTAATGTGATGATTTCCTTTTCCTTCTACCAAGAAGGACATGACCGAGAGTATGCAGGGTGGTCACCCTCGCAGTTTGCGCAGCGGTGTGCCTTGGTACAATTATCGGCAGGGTGTTCATTTGAAGCGCACTTTGCACATGTGGTACGGCCCCGGCAGCTCTGAGAGCCGTGACCAAATCGCTCGCGCTTAAAGCAGCGGCGAGGGTTCGGAATGTAGGGTCTTAGTTTTATTTTCATATAGCCTGTTGCAATATACTCTGGTAAAGTGCTTGTGCAGAATGTCAAAATTAGGTGTTTAGTGGGGATCTCTGTCATCCCGCCTGATCTTTATCCTTTGGACATTTGTCACGTGCTGTTCCTTCCAGCCTTCAAGCAGCTCGGTTTGACTCAAATCAAGGAGATCTTGTTCAGATACGACTCCGCGTGTGCTGTTCAATGAACGATGCGGATTTATCGAGACGGGGGTACTATTAATTTCAACAAGTCCAGATAGATTCTCGTACTGTTTCTTGTCATTAACTTCGAGCAACAGATCACCGCTGGCCATTTTCGTGACCTTGCAGCCGGGACCTAGTTTCTCAGTAAGAGACTTTGCGACAACAAATGGTGATAGGGTTCTTGCTGTTTTATCAGGATTTCCACAACTTAAGACATGGTACTTTGGTTAAATTTCTTCGGTCTGGCCAAAACGTTTCAGGGAGTCATCGGTGCGCCCTCTCTTGGAAAGAGGGCGATCAGGGAGCCGGGGGAATGATGAAAAAGCCATCAAAATAAATATCACTTCGGTAGCTATGCCAGCCGCCCACCACCGAGCCCAACAAGGGGACGCTACGCAGCCCAAAAGCTACGAAGACGCCAGCTGTACATAGTCATTATAACCTAATATACGATACCCAAGGTTGGATAACTACACCAGGTTAACCCTCGCCACCTGGAAATCTGGAAGTAAGAAGAAGCGAAGAGAAGACAGGAAAGATTGAAAGTGAGAGAGAAAGACGAAGATTGAAGAGAAGGACAGGAAAAGGCGACTGCCGATTTCCCCCGGGTGGGTCAGTCCGGGGGTGCCGTCTATGTGAAGCAGAGGCCAAAGAGGTGTGTTGCCTCCGCCGGGGGGCCTTAAAGGTCCAAACACCCGGCATCGGCTCAACCTCCAGGATCCCCCTTTCCCCAGACACGGCTAAGCCGCGCACGGCTACACGCGGGAGGGTCCAACCCTCGTGTGCTCGGGTCCGTGGTGTCGCAATACACCAAACGCCTGCTGACGCAGACGCCCCTGCGGGGTTAAAGAAAGGAAACACATGAAGGCAGATGACGATTGTTGTGTGGCAGAAGGGGCACTCCAAGGGGTGTAAACTCTTCTTAGAGTGTGTTGTGGCGCTACGTGTAATTACCTTTAAACAAAAAAGGAGGGTTTTGCATTTTGCAAAACTGCTTGGAGATATTTTACTGTGCGCAGTTTAAGTTAGAAACCTTCACAACTGACATTAAATGCACTCTCCACAGCTTTAGGCTATACAGACGCACTACTTTACAAAGAACACACTGTTCACCTCGTCACTGCCCAGGTGGCGACTCAGGTTCTTCAAAGGTGGTTCATTGTATGGAATGGCACATAGCGCTTCACTTCTTTGCAAAATATTGCATTCAACATGTGTCATATGAGATAAATTCATTAGAGAGTTTTAACTTGCCCTAAATTTATTACAGCTGTGTACCGCTAAACTGGCAGTAGCTTGCAGTAACTACAACTTCTGGATAAACAATTGTGACTGCCATAATATATGTAACTGCTAGTGCACAGGCATTGGCAATAGCAATCGTTAGGGTACACTAGTTTCTTCCACTCTGGTGTATCCATCATCCACCAGGAAATAAAGTTTTTTCCTCCTCCTCCTCCTCCTCAACTAGATTGGGATGTAAACTGTAAGGCATACTTTTGCATAATCTTCATAAGCATTCTTCCTTGTCTGCGCCACAGATCATTGTTACTATGACTGTAAAAGCAGGGTGCCTGTTTACAGCACCCGTAGAGAAGTCTGCGAAATTTTAACGAACAATAAACAAGAATAATCGGATGTTTTTTTAGTAATTTTCAACAAATTTAGCACTCTGCCTTCGAATGTGGTGTTTTTCACACTCCAAGGTTTGTACATATGCACAAGGTTTGACTGCAGGATGCATGCATGCATGCATGAGAGTACACTTGTGCGCATAACACCTCATTGGTAACGTTCTGCTGCACAGAATGTCATGAGCTCACATATGCATCGGTCACCATCTCACAAACCGGCTGCTCCTTTGCTAGTTGGAATCTAACATTAATGTAAAGTTCCTTTGATGTCCTAACAAAAAGAATTGTGCCCTCTGATCCCCTAATTCGCTTCACTTGATGCCTAGTGTTGACCATAGTGTTGTTGAGCCTAGTGTTGATCATAGCATGATCGACATCATGAGAATCAGTGTGATGTATAATTGTGTGTATGGTGGGGGTGGGGGTACAAGAATTTTAGCAACTCTTCCGGATGACTGGAAATAGTATTGTGGAATGCTGTTTGTTTCTTTCACTCATTGTTACCAAGCTTCACTTTGGTTGTGGCAACAAGTATAACGTAGTTTGCTAGCGCTACTGCCAACGTATATAAAATGTGTAGGCATCTGCGTTAAAAAAAGTCCTACTAATGGTTTGCCGGGAGGTAAGCTCCATCTACACCAATAAATTTTGAGCTTACACCTGTGGCTATTACTGCTGAACAAATGCCCACCCAGGATAACTGCCCATAACTTTTTCTTCCAGTATAATAACGCTGAAGCTTTGAACAGCATTTGCACTTGGACATGTTTAAAATATGATCTATTTCCTTGTTCAAGTAAGACAAAGGTTAGGCAGGAAGACAAACTTGAAGCCATCAACAGCGGCATAAATATAAACAGCGCTCAATGTTTCTTAATCTTGCACCTGGTTATCATATTGCCCATACCATTTTCTTCCGCAGGCTGTTCCTTACTGTTTTATGGTCATACCCAGTTTAATTTTGATCTCCTTCATTTTTAATATTTGGTGAATATATTTTTTCTTCATCGGCTCTTAACAAAATGTGTATTAATATTGTGTCTTCACTTACGATTTACACTGATCTTAACCAGATGCATCCTCATACAAAATTTCTTCTGCTTAATTCTTCGTTGCCTTTCTTCAAATCGGCAAACCGTTTATCTTCATTCCTATTTTGGCTTCTGGGAATAAGTCCACCGGAATAATGATTGCTTACATGCGTTCATCGTTTTCTGTTTTGGTCACCGCTACTCTTTCCACGAACTGACAGCAGTGCCTCTACCCACTCCATCACGATTACACTGCTAAGCACACCCTTCCTGCCATTATTTTAACACTGGCTTCTCTTGACCTACATTATTGAGAAGCTTCCACTCCCCCAATGAAAGTAGGGGCCAGTGAGCTATGCACAAAAAAAAAAACGCTGAGAAGGAAAACGTTTGCTACCCTGATGACAACCACCTTTGTTGAAATGTCGGCTACAGCATCATCCCTTATAGCAACGATATTGGTCTACGTACATGTTTTCCTAACACAGTAGTTACTATTTCGTTGTGTTCTGCAATTATTCTTTTGTGCCGCTTCCTTTAGGAAGGGAAATTCACGAATACTATTTCTTTCTCCTAACAGCAGCAAGTTTATCGTTGCAAGGCATTTGTGGTCAAGAACAACTTTCACCAGCAAAAAGTGCAAGACAAGTGATTGAAGAAAAGAAAGCTGCTTCTGTAATGTAAAGAAATTAACTGAAATTTAGTACCTTTTTTCATATATACTATGCAATGCATTCATAAAACAAAGTGCAAAGTGTTTTATCTTTTCAGGTATGGCAGTGTGTTGGTAAGAATTTTCTGCATGGTGACCTGCTGCTTCGGATATGAGCTGCCTTCATGACATTTGCATTAAAGGATATGTACTACCGTGGACAAAAGTGCCCTGGAAGTGCAAGCGTCGACCAATTTGCATCTCTGCGTTCAAGACCGCTGGAAACAGTGGGTCACGTATGCACATACCGAACGCCGATGTTAGCGTGGCTGATACCATCTGATAGCGCACCAATAAAATTCGGTCGACGCTCGCGCATCCCGGGCAATTTTGTCCCCAATGGTAGGTTCTCCAAAGAATGAATGTGCCCTGTAAGGCGAAATACGGGACGCCCCTGTACTTTAACGAATCTAGTAAAGATTCATCATACAGAGTCTTCCGTTTTCTGAATACGTGAGGCAGCTGTATTTTAACGGTTACAGTTCAGCTTCAGCATACAGTGTATTCCGCTTTCTGAATACGAGAAGCACTTCTACTTTAATGGTTATAGTACAGATTCAGCATATAGAGTTGTCCGCTTTCTAGATACGAAAGCACTCGTATTTTGTATTACGGTTTCTATTCTACAGCTGTCCATTCTATGGAAATGACTGTTCTTTGAATGAATGAATGTGTGGTTTTTAGTGGCGCAAGGGCCAGGTATGGCCAAAGAGCGCCATGCAAGTGTTAGTGATTTCGCAGTGGAGTTATGAATTCTGTGAAGTTGAGGTGACGTGGCTGTAAAGGGGCCTAAAATATAGTCACTGTAAAGTGCGTAAAATGTACGTGTAATAAAATTATGGCGATGACAAATGACGTGTACTATGTGCATTAAGGTGCATTGCAAAATAATGATATGATATAAAGAAATGGATAGGTTTCTAAAATTAACTAGAGCATCATGGCCTCGTTAGAGCCCTTGAGACACAAGGGCCTGGAGGCATGTGCTATATAAAACAACTATCACAGCGGCATCCTCTGGAGAGAGGATGCGCTACGAATTTATTGGGCTCATAACATGAAGGACAACCTCATTTAAAAAATTGAGGACTACTTTGGTGTTGAAAAATGGTTCTTTGCCAAGAAACAAAGCTGGGTGAAGAGGTATGCAATAACGATATGCTAGAGGAAAATGCTTCTTTCTTTCAGGTTCGGCTTCGCGACACTCCAAGAGGACGTGGAGGACGGTCAGCCTCTCACCACATCGACCACAGGTTGGCGGTTCATTTCCAGTAAGGAGAAAATTGTGTGTACCAAATGTGTGTCCTATTCTGAGGCGGCAGAATAGGACATCTGTTCGCCGTGATTTTGATGGCGAGGGCCAAAAACCTAGCTGTGGCTTTATAATGTGCAGTTTATTGTTTATTTCTGCGTTCCACATGCGTTGCCAGTGTTGTCGCAGTTTCTTACGCAAGAAAGGCCTCAGATCTGTGACCGGGACAGCAGCTGCAGAAGAAGTGTTTAGTGATGTGAGTGATGTGGCCATTCTATCAGCCAGTACATTACCCTCGATACCTCTATGGCCAGGTACCCAGCATATTACTATATGTATATGTGATATATAAATACTGCATAAGAGGGAGTAAAGTTCAATGAATACAGGATTTTTAGGCTTTTGTAATGAAATTAACGCCTTTACGAGACTTAGCGAGTCTGTGTATACAATTGCTCTGTCGAGTTTTAATTTCTGTATATGTCTTACTGCAGACAGTACTGCATAAGCTTCTGCAGTGAAGATACTTGTTTGCGGGTTCAGTAAGTCAGATATAGAAAGAGAGGGACCAACAGCAGCATAAGATACACCAGCATGTGATTTAGACGCGTCTGTATAGAATTCAGAGCAGTTGTACTTCGATTGAAGTTCGCGGAAATGCATAGCGATTTCGATATCAGGTGCGTGTTTTGTGACCTCTGCAAAGGATACGTCACAGTCTATCACCTGCCACTCCCAGGGCGGTAATAGCTTAGTTGGAGGCATTAGGCGATGTTCAAGAACAGGGACATCCATTTCCGTGCTAAGTTCTCTTGCACGCAGTGAGAAAGGAAGTCTCATGGAGGGTTTATTATTAAAAAGTGTTTGACACGTTAAGTCATTAACAGTTTTGAAACACGGATGTTCTTTATTGGAGCGCACATTGAGAAAATAGGTAAAGCTTATGTACGTTCTCTGAAAATGTAGTGACCATTCGTCTGACTCTGCATATAGACTTTCAACAGGGCTTGTTCTAAATGCGCCAGTGGCGAGGCGGATACCCAGATGATGAACGGGGTCTAACATTTTTAGCGCACTAGGTGCAGCAGAGTGATATACTACGGCACCGTAATCTAACCGTGATCTAACTAGGCTCTTGTAAAGATTCAACAGGCACCTCCTGTCACTACCCCATGAAGTGTGGGATAGGATTTTAAGTAGGTTCATTGTTTTTAGACATTTTGTTTTTAGACATTTTATGTGTGAAATGAATGTAAGCTTGGAGTCAAGTATAACACCTAGAAATTTGTGCTCTTTGTTAAAAGGAATTTGTTGTCCGCCCAGTTCTACACAAGGATCTGGGACCAGGCCTCTCTTTCTTGTGAAGAGAACACAGGAACTTTTGTGGGGGTTGATTTTAAATCCATTTTGATCTGCCCACATGGACACCTTGTTTAGGGCCTGCTGTACCTGTCTCTCGCAGACTGTGAGATTGCAGGATTTGAAACCTATTTGTATATCGTCTACGTAGACGGAATAAAAAATAGCTGGTGGTAATGATGCCCGAAGCGTGTTCATCTTTACGAGAAAGAGCGTGCAGCTTAGTACTCCACCCTGGGGTACCCCAGTTTCCTGTATGAATGTACGCGACAGTGCAGGACCTATTTTAACCCGAAATGTACGATTCGCTAGGTAGCTCTCTATGATAGTTAACATATTACCGCGGATGCCCAGCACCGAAAGGTCGCGCAGGATACCGTACCGCCAGGTTGTGTCGTACGCTTTTTCCATATCCAGAAATACAGATAAGAAAGATTGTTTGTGTACGAAGGCATCGCGAATGCTCGCTTCGATGCGCACGAGATGGTCGGTTGTAGATCGCCCTTCCCTAAAACCGCATTGAAATGGGTCAAGCATTTTACTAGACTCTAGGAGATGTATCAGACGGCGATTGATCATTTTTTCGAAAAGCTTACAGAGGCAGCTTGTAAGCGCTATGGGACGGTAGCTAGTGAGCAATGAAGTGTCTTTACCATGCTTCAATATAGGGATCACAATAGCCTCCTTCCACTTCGATGGGAGATAACCAGCAGCCCAGATAGCATTGAAAAGTGTAAGTAGCGTGATTTGTGCGTCGGATTGCAGGTGTTTAAGCATATCATACATGATTCTATCGGGGCCCGGTGCAGAGCTCCAACATACTGACAAGGAGGTTTTAAGTTCGGCAATCGTAAAAGGACGATTATAAGGATCGTTTGGGACGGATTTCCGATTCAGTGGCTTAAGTTCTTCTATTGCTTTACGTTTAAGAAAGTTCGCCGAATACTGAGTGGAGCTAGACACGCGCTCGAAGTGTTCACCGAGAGCATCAGCCTGGTCTTGCAGTGTATCGCCTTGTGTGTTTACCAAAGGGAGGGAGTATGTTTGTCGCCCTCTTATGCTATTTACCCTGTTCCAGACTTTGGCCTCATCTGTATACGTGTTTATACCCGTTAAAAACTTCTGCCAACTGTCTCTTCTGGCCTGTCGGCGGGTTCGCCTGCCTTGTGATTTTACTTTCTTAAAATTGATGAGATTCTCCGCAGTGGGGGAGGCGCGTAGCAACCCCCACGCTTTGTTTTGTTTTTTACGTGCGATCCTACAATCGTCGGTCCACCACGGGACGCGCCGTTTGCACGAGAGGCCATTTACTTGTGATATGCATTTAGATGCGGCATCTATTATGAAGGCTGTGAAAAACTCCACTGCAGCATCAATTTCTAACGAACACATGTCAGCCCATGAGATACTAGTAAGAGATCGAAATTTCTCCCAATCAGCCGTCTCAATCTTCCACCTAGGAGCGTGTGGTGGATATTCGTTTTCTTTAGGTGATCTTAGCAGTATAGGGAAGTGGTCGCTGCCGTAAGGATTGTTGGCAACTTCCCATTCGAGTTCAAGCAGTAGAGACGGGGAGACTATACTAAGATCTATTGACGAAAAGGATCGGTTTGCTAGAGAGTAATATGTGGGTTCCTTCTTATTCAAAAGGCACGCACCACAAGAAAAAAGGAACTGTTCAACAAGACACCTCGCGCATCTATACGAGAGTCGCCCCACAGGGAGCTGTGCGCATTGAAGTCGCCAAGAACAACATAGGGTTCTGGCAGTTCATCTATAAAGGACTGAAATTCATGTTTAGTTAATTTGTAATGTGGGAGTATATAAAGCGAGCAAATAGTGATGAGTTTGTTTAGCAGAACAACTCGCACCGCCACTGCTTCAAGGGGCGTTCGAAGCTGTAAAGGTTGACATGCTATACTTTTATGAGTGAGAATCGCAACACCACCCGATGATGCGACGGCATCATCGCGATCTTTGCGAAACGTAACATACGTACGGAGAAAGTTTGCGTGTCTGGATTTTAAATGTGTTTCCTGTAAACACAGCACTTTTGGATTATGTTTGTGGATGAGTTCTTGCAAATCATCAAGGTTTGTAAGGAGACCTCTAATGTTCCATTGAATGATTTGTGTATCCATATTTAAAATAAATTGGTGCTGTGTTTACGGAAACGGACGGGATGCCTTAGATTACAGAACCCTTTCGAGGCCCTGTAATAGGGGTTTTGTTCTTTTTGGAGCGTTCGAGGGAGCCTCGCCGCTCCTTAGGCGCTTGGTGCGCCTTGAGGATGGGTGTAGTGTCCATTGCCTCTTGTGAGGCGCCGGACACGTGCTCTTGCGAGCGAGAAATTACAAGAGAGAGTCCTGCCTTGGAGGGCAAGACCCCTGCGCCCACCAGCCCAGAGGTCGATGGGGCACCCTGCGGGATTTGGCTGCGCCGGCTGTTGCCAGCGCTGGAAGGGGCCGGGGAGGTTGGGACAGCCTCGGCGGCGGCCACCTTCGGGGTCGATGGTCCCTCATTCTGGGTCGACGGAGCAGCGCTAGCTGCAACCGCCGCGGGGGCAGATGGCGTAACTGCCTGTGGGTCGGACAGTTGCCGGAGGCCGTTGTGGCGCTGCCCCCTGACGCGCCACTTCGGCAAAGGTTTTCTTGGGCAGGTACGATACCCGCCTGCGTGCCTCCTTGAAACTTATATTTTCCTTTACTTTAACTGCTACAATTTCCTTTTCTTTTTTCCAGGATGGGCACGCACGCGAGTACGCGGCGTGCTCCCCTTCACAATTTACACAATAGAGAGTGTTCTTGCAAGCTTCAGAAGTATGTTCATGGGCGCTGCACTTTGCACAGGTTTGACGGCCTCGGCAGCTCTGCGAACTGTGGCCGAAACGTTGGCATTTGAAACATCTGAGCGGATTTGGCACATATGGCCTAACACGGAGCTTGATATACCCTGCCTCGATTGATTCGGGCAGGACACTTGATCCGAAGGTGATTATCAAGTGCTTGGTTTGGATTTCTTTGCCATCTCGCCTCATCTTAATTCTTTTGACATTGATTACATTCTGTTCACTGAAGCCCTCCAAGAGTTCAGCCTCAGTGAGCTCGAGCAAGTCATCGTCCGACACAACGCCGCGGGTGGTGTTCATAGTACGGTGCGGGGTTACTGTTAGTTGGTGATCCCCAAATGACACTAGCTTAGGCAGTTTCTCGTATTGCTTCTTATCGCGGAGCTCCAGGAGGAGATCACCGCTTGCCATCCTGGTCGCCTTATAACCGGCTCCAAAAACATCAGTCAGGGTCTTTGATACAATGAAAGGTGAAATGGTGCGTACTGGTTTGCCTGGTGTTTCCGAGTGAACTACATGGAAACGTGGGAAGTTGTGGACTTGGCGTCCGAAAAACTGAAAGACTTCATCGGTGCGCCCTCTTTTCTGAGGGCGATCAGGGAGTTGAGGAAAGGAGCTATCCATAAATATATGTGATATTTCGGCAGTAACGCCAGCCACCCACCATGGAGTCCTACAAGGGGACGCTGCAGGACCTGTGAAACACTGCCTGCAAACGCCAGCTGTACATTACCACTATAACCAAATATGAAATAACCAAGGTTGGCTATTCACACAAGGTTAACCCTTGCTGCCTGGAAAAATCGGAATGAAAAGAAGCCAGAAGAAGACAGGAAAGGTGGAAAGTAAGGGAAAGACGAAGGTTGTAGGGAGAGAGAGACAGGAAAAGGCAACTACCGATTTCCCCCGGGTGGGTCAGTCCGGGGGTGCCGTCTATGTGAAGCCGAGGCCGAAGAGGTGTGTTGCCTCCGCCGGGGGGCCTTAAGGTCCAAACACCCAGCATCGGCTCAACCCCCAGGATCCCCTTTTCCCCAGACACGGCTAAGCCGCGCACGGCTACACGCGGGAGGGTCCAACCCTCGTGCGCTCGGGTCCGTGGTGTCGCAACACACCAAACGCCTGCTGACGCAGACGCCCCTGCGGGGGACTGTTCTTTTTTTTTTTTTTTTTTTTTTTATGGGAAACGTTTGGTCACACATTACCAGCAGATTTGCCGCAAAATGCGGTAAATGTTCTTTTTTTTCTTCTTTTTTTTTTGCAGTGTAATGTGTGGGGATGCGTGACTCACGCGTTCCCTGATATCTTGTTTTCCCGCATAGCTCCCGTCTCCTGCAGTGCGCCTTCGCCGCATGGCGACGCGACAGCGACACGAACTTTGCAAAAGAGACGCCAGTGCTTGCTGTGAAAATATAAAACAGGTGTGCGGCGTTACGATTTTTTGCTAGTGTTAAATATTCCGTGAATAAAAATCACCCTAGTCCGACTCCATAATCAGGCCACTACTCGCGTAGAAAAGCTAAGTTCAAAACGAAAAACACGCTCGCACCCGTACGTATGCGCGTACCTATACGCAGCCTATGCAGCAGCGGCGTACCGAGTTTGCTTTAATTGCTAAAATACGGATCGATAAGACTTAACTGTTTTGCAACTCACCTCGCAGATATATGAGCTGTCAGTTGCGTTCCACCGATACCGCTTTACTTGAGCCTCCCATTTTCTTCGCTCCGAGTCCCGGGGTAAGCGAAAACAACGCATGCCTTTACGTGTTGACCCGGAGCACATTGGCACACAACAGCCCGTCATGATGGCTCAGTGGACTTGAAAAGCTTGTCAGTCATGCAGTCGAACACTGTCAAACAAGTTGAACCATCAGCGAGTGCCTCGAACAACGCAAGCTCAGCTGTTAGCGCCGATCAACTGCGACCACTCTGACCGCCCGCCTTGATTCAAAATGGCGTCGCAGCGAGAAAGAGGCGGCGTGGGGGTGGTCAAAGGATGGCACCACCCTGAACGGCGGCGCTGGCATCGACGCACCCTTAGAGTCAATGAACGCGCTGCCGACGCGTTCATTGGCCCAACCGTACCACGTGACTTTGGGGTGCCATATACCTTCCAAGCGCCGGGCGGGCCGGCTGAGTTATAGCGCAGGCAGCGCAGGTTCCCAACGTTTTTTTTTCTTTTTTTTATGTTCCGTTTGCCGCGCTCGCGTTTGACTGCAAGGAAATCATGCCTGGCTACTGCGCCTTCGGATGCAGCAACCGAACTGAGTCTGGAAAGACTTTTCCCTAGATTCCGACCGGACAAAATGACCGAGAGCGTCGTTCTGCGTGGTTACACAAAATCGGCCGGGAGAACTTCAAGCCTACAAAAAACACGCGCGTGTGCGAGGTATAGACCTCAGACTCTGCCCAGGCGGCGCTGCGGAAAAACCCTCCACCAGCGCCCCCATCGCAGCCTTGGCGCTAACTGAGTAGTGCAAGGAGAGCTGTCCGCAAGCGAAGGTGCATAGGCCACAATGGACCCTTCTCTTTCGTTTGTGTTGAGGCCCGGTTTCCTAAAAATCAAGGACCTGGAAAGCTTCTTCTGCCCATCCACGCTTCGGAAAGGAAGCTCAGCAGGGCGAAGTGCGTGTACAATATAAAATAAAGTCTCAAGTGTTATTTCGGCGTGCTGCAACTCGCAAATACAGAGAGCATCAGGTTTGTCTGTATATCAGCATAAAAATCTAAGCATTTCAAATTGTTTCACATTGAATACTTGAAAAACACAGTCGAGCAGGCTCAGCACATTGCGAAGCGTGCTTGCTGTATCGGCGCAGGACTTACAAAATACCGAAAGTGGAAATGAGCTCGCGATACAACGATGCTCTAGAACAGGATTTTGAATTCATAAACGAACCAAAATGCTTGGTTAAGCTGACCTGCCAATTCTCTCCGTTGCACTTGTTGAGTCAAGCGGAGGCGGACGTCTGTTAAAAGGTGGAGATATCGATGGCACATAAGCAGGATGGTTCACAACGTTGTTTCTGTTACTAACGAAGTGGCGGCTGCAGATTCTTGAGTTTTCGCTTGGCTACCATTGTCCTCCGTCAGGGCTACGCAACACAATTACAGAAGAAAAAAATTGTCGCACTTTCTCATGCGAGCCGCTCTGTTGTGGGGAATGCAAGTAATCCGATTACCCAACAGGTTGAACGGCCCGTATCCAGCGCTCTCGCCATTCCCCTTAATACGATCGCGATAGAAATCGGTAAAACTGAACGTTGTTATTCCGTCCTTCACGTTCATGGCAATTTACAACACAACAGTAACGTATATTGCGGCCTTTCTTCATAGCGCGCGGAGCTATCGCGGTTGCCTTCGTTTCCGCCATCAGTCTGAAGAGTGAGCCAGCAAGCGCTTTATGGCAGTTCAGCGGCGCGTCCGACTAGCGTAGAAATTCATAGCTGTCTGTCTGGGTGTTAAATGCGCAAAACACTCGCAATATGGACCAAAATCTAGTTAAATCGTTGTTTCGCAGTCGCTAGCTGCATAGGCAACTTAGCAAGGGAGTCGGGCTTCGCACTACTCAATTACTGCCTCTTCGCAACGGCAGGTGGCGCTACGCGTCTTGCAAAACTCCAGAGTCTGACGTCCATAAGTACACCTTGCTTGTGCTTTTCGGCACTGTTTTAGAATATATTTAGGCGAAGTGCACGCGGTGTTAGCGATGCTACGAAAATAGGAGTTCATTGCCGGGATCGTTCGCGTCTTTCACGCGTGACGCGGGTACATGTTGACGCGTTTGTTGCTCAACACACGCGGTTATTCCGTGCTCGTGGCACGCGAAGGCACACTTGTCGCGCGAGAATTCCGCGTCCTCACGTGCACCAGGTGCTCGCATGATTTCTCCGCGTTAAAACACGTTGGCGGGCAAGTCGGTTAGAATCCATGGTAGAGTGTATAAGCGCGACTGGACGAGGACGAAGAAAGAAACAGATACACAGACACAGCGCTTTACTTTCAACTATAGATTTATTTTCGCACGCGTCGATAAATATATACCGTGCGAGCGGAAACAAACGTAACATTGTATCTGTTTCTTTCTTCGTCCTCGTCCAGTCGCGCTTATACACTCTACCATGGATTTCTCCGCGCACGTGAGCGCGCTCTCGCCTCGAGTCACTCGACCCATATGGCACTTGTTTTTCGCAGATCGTGACGATCGCGGTCAATAAAAACATGGTCAATGCGAGGCCCATGATACTTCCTTTTTTCCACTTGTCGTTTGCTCATTTATACATACGCATATCGAGCTTGAAACCAATGGCCAGGTGATATTCACAACACATGCTTTAAATTTTGAGCTTGTAAGCCAAGCACATGCAATGAACTGAAGTCGGCATACATATTATGTTTTATGTTGAAATGCTGCGGTGCATACCCAAATAATGTTGTGCTTGATGCATAACAAGAAATACAAAACAACAGAACACCCAGTAGCTTTAGTTTCACTCTGCCACTATGCATGTTACATAAACCGCTCTAAAAGCGCAAGAATTTTATACATCGCCTGTGTAACTTAGAAAAAAAAATGTACTGCGTCACAAGCGGGCGTTCCTGCTTTTTTTTTTTTTACACAGGCAGCAAATCTTGGCAGTCTAAGAAAACAGTCATAAATAAGTTGAGAAGAGTAGCCGCTCATGCACGCACTACACAGCCGCGTTCATAAATCGCAATGTAGCAAACTTTCACTCATTATCAGTGTACAGAAGTACACACATGTAGCTGTAATCACGCAAATGTCTCATATTGGCCTTCCACAAGACTTAGTGCACAAAATGTTCATCGAAGTTGGTTTTTACGCCTGCTGTGCACAGATCGTCTCACGCGATCACGGCCAAACACCGGTGCGCACATAGAAGTCGCAGTGTGTCGTGCGTATACGGCGGACGAAGTCGCCCGGCAGAATCGAGAACGCGCGGTATCCGTTTACAAACTAAATTAAATGCATCCGATTTAGCTTGTGAAATTACAGAATGAACGTACGTGCCTGTGGTACTGTTAGGTGTTAGTTTCGTCCTACTTGGAAACATTCAATAGAAGCCGATGGGGCGGTCCACGATGTTCATGCCCAAAAGCACAAGCTTGCCTCATTCCGGCTCGAAGTGACGCAATGTTTCCTTAGTAGCCCGCTCCGCGGAAGGAGAAAGAAACGCGTGCATAAACTCCCGATAGCAGCAATAAGCTCCTGCCCGCAATCGTAGCACAGTTCCAGCAGTAAACACGATAGGCGTGCAAAACAACCACCTGCTGCATTACTTCGCACAAAATAACATTTTATTTTCGTTCTTAGCAACCATTATCTCCGGGCACAAAGTAGTTGTACTTCAGTAAACACTCAATCCGATGTGTCACCGAATATCAAGCTCTTCCAACACGGCGGCCTTCCCGCGACGCAGTCGCCTTGGAAGGTATATGGCGGTGGCCGCTCAGTGTTGCCAGTCAAATCCCGACTTTTGCGGTACTCTGAATTTTTTCCAGTGACTCTAGGCACCCTAGCTGTTAACGCCGCCTCACGGTGGGGTTACTTGGGTGCGGGCAAGACAAGACGCTCCCTCTATGGTTCCGGACGGCAAGTAGCGCGCACGTGCCGCGCGTGCACCGATCCATGCTTCTGTGAGGCCTCGTGCGAAGGAGCCACCGTTCGCGTGACCGTACGCGCGAACGACAAGGCGCTGGGATCCAGCAAGGGGCAAACATATTCGCTCGCTATCCGGTCGCGGTGAGTCGGACTTCAGCGATTTGTCGCGCGCCGATCGGCATGTTTTGTGGATATCAACTCGGCTAGCAGGCATTGATCTATGAAAAGTGCAATTAATGCCCTTGTGATTGTTTGCACTACTGTGTTGTCATTCCTTTGTCCCAAGAGTACGGGTGAGAACCCCTTGACTGGCTGCCCAACGTGGACATCTTGGGGCATAGGACGATAGTTTTAACAGTTTTGCTTCGTTCGAGACCTTTGTTTGAACCGAAGCGTAGGGCTAGCGTCGATTTTGATCGCTAGCGTTGGCGCCGTGTTTTCTTGAGCGCGGCGACGGTGGCTGTAGTGTGTTTGAACTTGTCAACATGCTAAGCCTTTTCGCAAGTGTTTTTTTAATGGCATTCGTCGGTACGAGAGCCACGTGGTCTGCATCCTGGGAGAGCGAGGTTTAGCGCCCGCGGAGCATTGGCAAGCCTGAAGCGAGTGAGTACGGAAGCCTCGTGGGTGGACCGAATTTCTTATGTAAATAGCTTCTTCTGTCTCTTTGACTCTGATGAAGTCGCGGATCTTGAAGCCGGGTGGCCGCGGGCCACGGGTGCCGCTGCGGGCTGACTTGTATTGCGGCCTGGCACAGGGAGCTCCGACACCGTCTGGGACGGTGGGCGCCGTCAACTCGGATGCTGTGTGCACCGAGCGGGGTAGAACCACCTAACAGAGCTGACGTCTCCTCGCGGCTGCTTGTTAGGCGCCCATTTTGGGTGTTGTTTTTTGGATTCCGGTTATTGCCAGGGTAGCGACGCTTTAGGCCTAAGGCTTTACAAAGCTGCCTGTCGAACGTGGAGGGACACAACCTGGTGGACCATGTCGTTGAGGTGTTGCACTTTGCTCCCCTCATTCTAGTTAGCCTCGCACGAAATGAAATTACTCGTTCGACTCAAGAAAGCGAGCTTCGTTCACGTGAACTTAGCATCTGAGCAGCTGCCCGATCTTTTGCTAGCCGAGTTGAACATCGTACCACGTGGGCGATGTGCATGCAGAATTCCTCTCCCTTGCACTACTTTAGTGTTTGCCGAGTGTGTTGAGTGTACGCAGCGTGATTGGAGTCACCCCTGTTTTGCCGTCACCTGCACATCGTCTGCGCTGCTGCCCCGGACTACGATCGAGCCACCGGGCAATGGTGATGCTGTGGCGAGTTCGGCGCAGCGACTTCGGCGGCTGCCTGTATCCAGCTCGCAACCCTCGGCGGCGGAGAAAAGAGCCGGCGATCACCGACAGCTACCGCGGCTCACCAGCAGCGCACGTCGGCGCGAACGACGCTTCCTCGTGCCGGCTACTGCGTCGCCGTTTCCGGAGTCCTGGCCTGGAATCGTGCCGTCGAGTCTGCAGAGCTGCTGCTGTGACCAGTGGACGCCAGCGGTGTACCCCAAGGACAATGTCTGCTCGCATGTTATGGACAGCGTGGAGACATTTCCTCGGCGCGGCCACTGCTGCATGTACTATATTGTTCGCGAAGCACGCGTTGATGTTAGACCGTGTGACATGTTTCGCCGGAATATGTAGTGATTTAAGGTTGGGGGGGATGTGGGGATGCGTGACTCTCACGCGTCCCCTGATATCTTGTTTTCCCGCATAGCTCACGTCTCCTGCAGTGCGGCTTCGTCGCGTGGCCTGGCGCCCGCGGCGGTCGGAGTGGTTGAAGCGCAGTGCGAGAGATGGTGCGAGCGTTGCGCTGCTAACGCCGCCTCACAGCAGGGTTACGGCAAGCAGCGCGGACGTGCCGCGCGTACGCCGATCCATGCTTCTGTGAGACCATCTCGTGAGGCTTCGTGCGAAAGAGCCACCGTTCGCGTGACCGTACTCGCGAACGACCAAGCGTTGGGATCCAGCAAGGGGCGAACATATTCGCTCGCTATCCGGTCGCGGTGAGTCGGACTTCCGCGATTTGTCGCGCGCCCATCGGCATGTTTTGTGGATAGCAACTCGGCTAGCAAGCATTGATCTATGAAAGGTGCAATAAATGCCCTTGTGATTGTTTGCACTACTGTGTCATCGTTCCTTGTCCCAAGAGTACGGGTGAGAACCCCACAAGTGTACTAAGAATAGATAAAAGATTCTGAGTCTCAGACACATTTTAGCATTCGCCAAGTACCCGCGCCAAGATCGGTCCCTTCCACCGAAGCTTAGGCCTAGCGTATCCGACCAGTCCGTCTACACGCTATCGGCCTGTCTAGGCTCAGGAATGAACAATCCGGCGATATTGATGCCTTCAGGTAGCATGTGTGGCTGTATTGACCAGTTGCCTTCACCCAATAAAGATCACGCAGGCTACGCCTGGGGCAGGAAGCATGTTCCACATCCGCCGCCAAGGTTTTTGAGTAGTGGCGCTGGTTAACACGCCCAAGGCTAGTTCTAGTGGAAATAAACATGAATGCCCAAGAGAGTAGATGGGGTAACGGGGCCGCGGTTGTTGACTTTGTTAGAGCATCGCACGCGTAATGCGAAGACGGATCGTTCCCCACCTGCGGCAAGTCGTTTTTTCATAAATTTTAATTGCCATTAATTTATTATTTCTTTAATTAAATTGGGTACACGGCATTTGCCCTGTGTTATCCTTTGTTAGTTGGCTTCTTGTTATATGATTAATAAAAATCGGGCCCCCACGGTTAACCCCTCTTCTCGTTCCCCACCTGGCAAGTTCCACAGCCAATGTTACTTTGGAGGTCCGGGAGGTCCACGCACTGTATTTCCATGGAGTGTAGAGGCAAGCCGGTGTTGACACAGGTCGATTTGCGCCACATATCTTGGCAAACAATATTGTGGGGGAAGGTGAGACAGGGACATATCTCCTATTGACCCCTTGCCTTCCAGCCCCGCTGCCTACCCTGGCTACGCAGTTGGACTGGGCCACGAAAAGGGAATGCGTTGTTGTGAACAGGTATTGTTCAAATGTATTCTTTAATAGGCCTTACCACCACTTAACCCATTCAGAGAAGTTTATCCAGCGTTCTGGGATGGTAAGGGCGCCAGCTGTTGAATGGAAGAAATACGTCTTACTACTAGTCCATGGTGGAGAGTATTTGGCGTGCAAATACCTTTCTCGCTCCTTTCTAATTTCTAAATCAACACCTTTCTAATTTGGCCGCAGTACTGTGCATCAACTGGAAAAGACGAGTTCACCGAGCAAAACAGCCGACGTCGCCCGGAAAATATGACATGAAATGTGAGCATACTTAACGGTGCTCAGTGCAATTCTTTTAATGTCAAGTGCACAGCCACGTTCCTATGCTTAACAAAGGGGCCCACGTGGCGTCTCGTTGCGAAGTGTCCAGTTGTCGCTGCGTGCGCGATTGCCAACACAGACAAACCTTTAAGTACCCTCCCAGTCAGTTAAATTTTCTGATGAAAGGTAATTATATTCAATGCTATAAAAAAAAACTCAGTGCCCTTCCACTCTGTGAAGAAGTATGACTAGAGAAGCTGCTTATGTGAGCACCTTAATGGCGACCTGCACCTCTTTCGCGGGTCGGCCCGCCATTGCACTATCTCCGGAATCGGCCCACGTATGGGGAGTTTTTGCTTACCACGCTAACGACACGAAAATTTCCTTGAAGGGCAGAGGTAAACCGCTACACTATAAAAATGAAGCTGCACCTATAAAGGAAGTAAAACATTTGCAGGATCATTCGATTGCATGATCACAGTGCTGCTGAAGGTAAGACGTTCAATATCACGAGCGGCATTTCACCGTTCTGGCTGTACCACAAATGCCGGCATCAACGACGTCAGTGCACGTCTGCTATTGAGTGTATGAAAGGTCGACCCAAATAGGTGAGGAAGCTTTCGGCGAAAAGTGGTCCAGAGCCAGCAGTCACCGATATCAGCAGCGGTTGTTATGGAGCAGCGATTGAAGCGCGAGTAAGGGAGGAAGGAACAAACATTGAGAACAAGACGTTGTTTTACATAAAATGAGACAGAATTTGATTCCTTCGGCAAAACTAACATTTATGATCAATGTAACATGCGCGCGGCGAGCAAAGAAAAGACAACTCTATTTTCCTTATGGTAAAAACCTCTTTTTCATCATCCACTGTAAAAGAGGGGGGGGGGGGGGGGGGGGGGCGCTGACACCGCTATCCCTTGCAATGCAGTCTGCTCTTGAAGGATGAAGGAAACGCGCTGGTGATATTCACCCTTTCTAATAGGCCCTCCTGACACGTTGTGTTCTTTCGCTTATCAACACTTGTCTAAATCTGGTTGTGAGGGAGGTTTCAACCTTTCTTGATATTTTCCGTCAAAAGTAGTGAGTTACGACCAACAGGCGATTTCGCTCGGCTGCGCTGCCAGACGGGTTTCGTGTCCGATGATGTGACCAGCACTCAACACTCAAAGCTTTTGTCTGCCTGCAAAAAAAGTATGTTCTGTGCAAGGTTGCAATTTCGTCACCCGTATGGCTGACCTTTTGCTGCGTCGTCTTCCGCGCTGACAGCTCCAAACGCCCATCGAGTCGAATCGCGGGGAATTTGACACAACTCTAATGGAAAGCCACCAAAGCAAATTTCCCGCCCTTTGAGATTATAGTGACGTCACCTTGTTTTTTTAACGTAAGTGACGTCACATTTTTTTGGTTTGCCGAAAGTGCTCCCTCTTGACACAGATGGCTCTAAGCCCCATGAACCGCCATATTTTGAACGTACGAGCTTCATAATAAAGGTAAAATCATAGCAATTGCTACAAAAGAAACCCATACGGGCTCCTCAAAGAAAAGCCTCGGAATTTGAAAAACAAACAAAGTTTCTTCAACTTCGAGGGTTTTCATTCGAGGAACCCGTGTTGGTTTCCTTTGTAGCAGCTGCTACGATTTGGTGAATGTCTCATTTTGCCTTAATAAATTACTTCTGTCCACCTTGCGGTTTTTCGCAGAACAATTACGTATGAGCTTCTATTGAAGCTTCACTGTCAGGTATACTTATCTTAGTGTATGCTCTGAAGTTCGTCGACGACAAGGCGCTGTTATGCCTGGTCGAATAAAGACTGGCGACCTCTCTCGAGTGAGGCTGAATGCAACAAACGTGCTCATTAGAATTGCCTTCTCAGCGCAGCAGGAGCATCACGCCAAATCAATGGGCTTTTATTTGAACTTTCAGTCATTCGGTTGTTAGGAGTGCTAGTTTAAAGAAGCAATAGACGCATATTATTAATGCGAAAGCATTATCTGTCTCAAAAGATTGCTACTGTCGCTACTTCGTGACGTATAGCAAAATTGGGAATGATGAAGTTAGCGTTTTATTGGGCGAACCTGTGCTTCACAAAGCAGGCTACATTCAAATGACGGCGTTAGCGGCGAACACAGTCGGCGATTTTCGAAAATCTGATCTGCGGGTCAGCCCATCGGCTTTTATACAGCAGTCATCGAAGGTGGCGGAGTAATCGTTGGTGTCCGCGTGTCTTCCAGAAAAATCTGCAGCATTTGCGTCGCGCATACATGCAATCAAATTACAGGAGGTTCGGTGACAACACACTTGATAGCAGCATGGATAACATCCGAGAAACTTCCGATACATGCAGGCTCGTCTTGCGCTGTGGGATAACATTTGTTACGCTGTGAAACGTGTTCACCCAATAAAGATAAACAAGTACACGTGTCAATAGGACATTTCTTGCGTTTTCCATGGTGTCCGTTTCCGAATTAATTGTTATCTATCACGTTTCGCACATCGGCTCTTGCAGTAATACAGGAAATCCACAATTTCTACCGAGCCTAGATAGCATGATGAAAGCCACAGTTTGCCACCTTCCTGAAAATCGGCATCACGCTGTTAAGAATGGCGAGCGGCAAGGAAAAATTGCCACCCAATTACGACTGGGGGACAAGGCGCGCATCCCCCACTCTCCGTCGCTGCAGCTAGACTGCGTTCGAAGAAGCGAGCTTTGTGCTGAAAACCGCCTCCATCCACGAGCCCCATCTCCGTTGTGACGAAACGGGTTCGACGGACGAACTATTGTGCCCGAGGTCCCCAGCGCGAACCTGATTTCGCTACGCATGAGCAAGCCGCGGCGGGACAACGAGCTACCCAGGATGTCTCCGAGCTTCCCGGAACGACTCCCCTCGGTCGTCGGCTCCAGTCCTTCGCACCTGTGTGTTTGCGTGTGTGTGTGCGTCACCTTGTCGCGGGAGGCGGCTAGTTTTGCGATGACGAAACGAACATTCGCTGCCTTGTATCGCCGAAGGACCGAGCGTTTAAAAACGGCTGTTGGGCGGAGGCTCGACACTTCTCTCGTGCAGTCAGGTTGGACTGACACACTTTCTCTTGAGCAGTCATGTTGGACTGACACTTTTTTTCTTAAGCAGTCATGTTAGACTGATTTAATTTCTGTAAATAAACCCATTTTCCTCGTTCTCGATGAGAAGCAGTTCTTCCCTTCATCAACGTCCTCAGCGTGTTTAAGTTGGACGACGGCATGGGCCAGCTACCTTCGAATTCATGCCGGACTCCAATCTTGGCAACGGATCTCGAGCGATGGGATTGAGCCCCCAATCCTGACAACGCATAGTTAACACATCGGAGGCAATCCTTAAGTAGATGTCAGTAGATAGTTTCACTCATATCTTGGTTTGGTACAAACGATGTGACCCGTGAATTTACCTACCTAAGGAGCGCATAGAAAGACATAAAAATGCTAATGAATAATGTTCACAAATCAAGAATTCAGCGCACCAGTCTCTGCCTTTATTTAAAAAGCATCGCAGCGGCGCCTGCGTCAGCAGGCGTATGGTGTGTTGCGACACCGCGTAGCCGAGCACGTGGGGGCTGGAACCCCCCGCGTCTAACCGTGCGCGGCTTGACCGTGTGCGGGGAAAAGGTCCTGCGGCGTGGCATCGTGAGACTCTATTGTGGGCAGCCGGCGCTGCAGACAAAAATTTGATGCGTGCCTATCGCAAGTTCTTTTCTCCCACTTCCTGGTCGCCCTTACACAACACGGGCGCCCCGAAGAAGCGGTAACTTGTTTTTTACCACCGAACCGATGGTAAACAAGCGCAAACCAAGCATCATAGTCTGACATTAGGCTCGAGTGTTCTGCCCGAGAAAATCGATGTACGCTAAGTGAAGATCAGGGTCAGACCATATATTGTCAGTCCCTTCCGATCTTTGATGATGATGATGATGCTGACGTTGAGTTTGGCGCATATTTACTCATGGGGACTGGCCAGGAGTTGGGCAGACTTTATAAATTTGAAATGCAAAAGGTTCGGCCACAATTCTCAGAATTGCCGACGCCGACTAACCATGCAGTGCCAGATGAACCATGAATGGACGATGAACATCCATCTGAATCATGCGTGAACGCTCCACACTGTGTGAATTGTGATGGGTCTACGCCGTCCTGCCCATCGTAAAAAAAAGAAACAGTGGCAATCAAAGTAAAACATAATATTTCGTTTAAAGGGCCCCAATTCACTTCCGATAATTTTTCAACATTTTAAGTAAGCACGCGCATGGACTTCAGAACGCCGTCATGATCAACGACGCCAAACGCTGCAGTGCTGCGCCTCGCGCCACAAGAATAAAGAAAAAACGATCGCGTCCACCTCTCCGGGCCTTTCAGGCATCTCCAGCGCTCATCGTGACGTCACCAGGGTGCATCTAGCAATCGGACTCGGACAGTGTTTTGCCATGGCTGGCAGGCACTCGTGTATGGTGCTTGTCTGCAAGAACGTCGACTGGAAAAACGAAACCACGCGACACCGGCGTGTCTCATGATGACGCCCTACGCAACGACTTGCTTGAGCTCATTGCAGTTTCGGCAGAATCCATGTGCGACGGCGATTTAGATTTCTGTGGGCGCCACTTTGGTGCCGCATGCACACATACATTGATAATGCCATTAGCGCAGAGCAGGCTAACTGCCAGTGGGCGAATACAGTATAACATACCAAGTAATATCGTCGCCACGATCTCAGGATGCGGCGACGGCGGCTGTACTTCTCCAGCGGAAGTGCTTCGGCACGGT
Source organism: Dermacentor andersoni (assembly GCF_023375885.2). Classification (NCBI taxonomy): domain Eukaryota; kingdom Metazoa; phylum Arthropoda; class Arachnida; order Ixodida; family Ixodidae; genus Dermacentor; species Dermacentor andersoni. The sequence continues at coordinate 124,066,756 of NC_092816.1, read as the reverse complement.
GTGTGACCGTGCAGATTCGCTATATTGCCGAGCCTTTATAGACGTGCGCGCCACACGGGGCCCATAGCGATACGCTTAGCAGGAGCGCGGGCTAGCACGGCAGCAACAGTGGGTAGCCGAGCAGCACGGAGTCTCTGTAACCGGAAATGGTCAGTGTTTTGAAAAGCGCGTTTCCCGATGGCGTATGTCATGTGACATTTAGAGGAGCACTCGGCGAGAAAACTAGCCAACAAACGGAACGTAGCAAAGAGTGAAACGAGCGGGGAGCGCGTTTCGGTGATCAAACGCGTGTAAATCAAGCACCATACCCTGAGTGTAATATTCCAGGAATGAGCTTCTCTTTGCAGGCTGGTGACACATTTGGTTGAGCCGCCATATTGTTTAGCGTAACATCTCAACACGACCAAGGGACTTAATTGGACGATTATCACGAGGCAACCCCATCCATCCATCAGCGCCTATCCAGAAGTCAACCCACCGTTTACACCGACTGCTGACGGGTGCACAAAAGGCCCCTCTACCTGTACCTGACAGGCTGAACTAATGATGAAAAGGCCCAAGGTCGAATGACACCGAAGAACGGCGCCGACCTTGAATTCCCAGGTTGTTATACGGCCGCATATTTCGTACCGTTGGAGGCAGAGTTAGGCGGAATGGCGTGAAGCCGGGGACGGAATATTGCGATCTATTCCATGATTGTGATTGGCTGCGATAGAATAATCAGATTCACTAGTCTAGTCACCTAGTGTTCTACCGGAAGTGTTTCCTCTTCACAGAGATGGCGCTAAGCCGCATGAGCCGCCATCTTTTGAACGTATGAGCTTCAACGGAAGCTTCGCAACCAGTAATATTTACCTTAGAATGTGCTTTGAAGCTCGTCCACGACACGGCGTTGTGATGCCTCGGCGAAGAAGGCCCGGAGACCTCTCTCATGTGGCTGAACGGAACAAACGAGCTCATTCGATGTGCCTTCTCAGCACAGCACGCCAAAGCGATGGAATTTTATTTGATTTTCGCTGATTTGGTTGTTAGAAGTGCTAGGTGCAGCGAACAATACAAGCATATTAATTACTAAATATTTATTAACATAAAATATTATAAGAGTTTCCGAAAGCACAATATGTGTCATCAGACAGAAAATCTGGCGTGATCTAGCAATGATAGGATAAAGTCACCAACGGCGCACTGAGTACAAACACTTCAAAAAATGCTCGGACTGACTTCAAATTTCTCAGCGAGGTTCTAGTGAACAAAGTAATTTATTCCCTTTGAAAAAAAAATTTGTACATCAGCCTATTGCTGAGGAATCAAACCCACGGGATCGAGACGATCTCGCTTGCCCTATGTCACGGTGGCTCCACGATTCTGGCTGACTAAAGGTGTCCCGAATACATGTGTCATTGCTTACGTCACGTCGCAGCGGTCAGGCTACAACGTTATAGTAGGGCGAGTTGAAAAATTAAATTATGGGGTTTTACGCGCCAAAACCACTTTCTAATTATGAGGCACGCCGTAGTGGAGGACTCCGGAAATTTTGACCACCTGGGGTTCTTTAACGTGCACCTAAATCTAAATACACGGGTGTTTCCGCATTTCGCCTCCATCTAAATGCTGCTGCCATGGCGGGGATACGAACCCGCGACCTCGTACGCAGCAGCCCAACACCATAGCCACTGAGCAACTACGGCGGGTCTTGTATGGCGTAATAGCCACAAAACGTATGCACTTTTCGCTTTTTTCCGTGAGGAAGCTGCTGCGAAAGATCCCGACCATCTAGAAGCTAAAAGCTTCGCTGTAAAAGAAAGCGCATTCATAAAGTTTCAACTAGATAGTTTATGTCGCTGTCGTAAAGGGCACAAAGAGTTAAAGCAGATTATTTCGCGCGATGTAGTTTTTTTCGATTAGCGATATTGATGTGTAGCCTGTATTGTGTAAAAATATGAATTGTTCCAAACCAAGTCAGCCACAAAGAAAGCCGCAGACCGATGGGTGCGTCAAGGAAGTAGAAAAGTTGTTCTTTTTTCTTGAAGTTGATCCAGTCTCTTCTTGAAATTGATCCAATCTCATTAGCAGCGTCGCCGGACTTTAGGAAAGCGTTTCGCACTCTTCCCCAAAGTGTTCTCTCTCTCTCTCATATTCCCATTCTGTCAGCTACTCCCCGCTGCGTGGATGCCTCTAATTTCTAGCATCACGTTTCTGCGTAATTTGTCCGCAGGCCCGCTCTCATAGAATACTAATAGTGGCACGCGCACTGGCAATCACAAAGCACTCCGTCAAAGCAGCGTTTATGTGAAATGCTACGCTGTCACTACACTGGCCCCTAAAAGCTTTAAACAACTGGGCTGTTCTACATTTGCAGGATTGTGGACATCGTCTCCGTACAGGTCATAGACCGCGCAAAAGGCGCCTGTCATAACGTGTCCTTTGACCTGACGAAAGCGCGTCCGTCATCGTCGCCCTCCAACATTGGCGACGCTGTCAACGCTCCTTAATTGAAGGGTTGCATTCGTGCGCGTCATGCAAGGTCAGTTACCGTGCTGAGAGAGAGCCGGGAAATTGATTGCATATTTAGCGCGCTACGCCGCCTATTCTGCATGTTTGAGAGATGAGCAGCTCAGCAGAAGTTGCAGGTTGAAAATCCCTGCCCCATTATTTCGAGTTTCACGCGCCTGTAAGGTGCCTTATTTTTAATTACAGATTTCGGAAATTACCGCAATGAAAAGAGGAGACTTGAAGAAAGCGACAATACGACGCGGTTCCTGTTGTCCGTTTGTTCAAGTCTCCTGTTTTGCCTGCGGTAACTTCCCAAAATCATGAATCAACAACTGGTCTGCACCCACAATCTGCTATGGTTATGTTTATTTATTTATAGAACATACCACTAAAGTCTTTCACGCCTGAGGGTATTGCATAGGGGTTGGTGGGCAGGTACAGGCAATTGATGAAAAATAGAATACACCACAAATTCATTGTACACATGATGTAGCGTTAGAAAATAAGTGTACCGAATACTGTTAATTCTGACAAGCACAAAGAAAAAGAAAAGAACCAATAACATGAACAGGGCAGTAGTAAAAAATTATACCAATTATACATCTTCCAAACAACAGGTTCAAATGAAATGAAACAAGGCCTACATTATTAGAAATATTGCCAAAAAAAAGGGGGGTTCAAACATGAGATAATAATATACGAATCATACAATTGCAAACATTCAGATCTATGGCAGTAGTTCTTTACCCGTCAATTTCGCGTCGCTCCCCATTGCATTCTGGTCGGGATCGCAGTCCTGACGGAAAAAAAAAATTAATCCCAAAAAAGGCAACATTTGTCAAAAAGACTACATTGGCACATCCATTGGTTTTGTCCAGTGGTGGTGAACGTCTCGAGGCTACCGTTCTTTCGTGATCAAGGGTACAAAACAAAAGCGCCGTCACTTGCAATCGAATATGCCTTCAGTGTTGTTTCTCCAGTTCGGTTGTAAACTTCGAAGAACAATTAATTCGCTGCTTCGTTTAGTTACACGAATGAAAACACCACTTAGGCCTTTTCACATTCGCTTTATAAACCTAATACGCTGCGACAAACCGTGACGAGTTTGACCCCCTCGCCAAACAGTGAACGGAGCTTACCGATACGCAGCCGAGTACATGGCGGGAAATTCGAGTAAAATGCGTCTACAAGAATTGTTTGCTCTTTACTGGGCGGTATGCATGCTCATCTTTTGATTTTACACAAAATCCAATCAATGTTTAAGTGGTAAACAAACGACAGGTTGCTGCGTTTCATGCCATTGAGAGGCTGCAGTATATGGAATTGTACGCATGTACTTGTTTATTGCGTCTATGGTCATGTACTCAACATTTCCTCAATAGAACTGCAACTGAAACAAATTAATGCTTCTCAAAACCTATGCACTGCAGCAGCGTAACGTCTTTAAAAACATACGCCATACTGCAGGTGGGCCACCTGCAGGTCATTAAAGTTTCGATTACGTGATGTCCGCGATCTATAGGTGGCGCCCATGGCAAACCAATATGGCTGACCGGAGTGCGATCGCAATTGAAGCTGAGAGCACGGAAACGTGTTGTAGGGCGGGTTGTGACAATTTTTCCCCACTCTGCCAATTTTAATATTTCGCATATTGAGCCGCGTGGAAGTGGAACTTCCATTCTATAGCTAAATAAAGTTCAATAAACAGAAATTAAATCCCTGCTAGTTCACCTTGTGCGGCGTTATACAGCTCGTTCCAATCGTGTACATAACAGTGCCACGGGAGACTTTAAAGGGGAGGGGCTCCAACGCCCCACTACCTGCCCTACCAGATGCTTTAACACTCTAACACCAAAGCGAAGAAAGCTTACAAGTAATACTATTTCATATCCTCGGCTTAATTAACATTACATATGCAGGTAAAAAAATGAATTCGCCGATGTTCGTAGTAATATTCAATACATGAAACATATATATCTCCCAACACATGAAACTATATCTCCCATTATTGCACATTTCCCTTTTCGCAAATATATTGCAATGGACCTACGACATGAATATTATTAATAAATACACGGGACTGTATCGGAAGACATAAAATAGTGTGTTTCTGACATATTCCTCCGACTTATTGCAAGCTTACTCGGAAAAACATGTTTTTCAGCCTAAATTATGCAACGTATCCTATGCCGCGTAACCTTGAACGCGTTGAGGACGTAGTAACACACTAAAGAGTAGTGAGCACACCACAAAATTTTATTTGCTTATTATGACTGCCGAAAATCCTGTAACCGGTACGCTGAAGAGAAAAAAAATCTAGATAAAGTGTAATCAAGTATTGACATAACCCACACTACCCCTGTCTCTTTAGATTCCATGTCCAGTTCGCGAATTTTTCTTCTTCCTAAAACAAGGCGCCGTCGGAATTTCTGTTTTGCACATTATCCTTTTTATCGTTGGGGTCAGGACCCTACCTCTCCATAGCCTCACCAACCATTGTTTCTCGGCCGATCTGGCCGGAATGAAGAAAACTGATCTCGTTGTGGTAAATTCGGTTTCTCCACTGGGAAACTTGTTCTTCTTGACCAACGTACGAGCGAAACGGGTAAACAAAAGGACGTGCCTGCATGGCAGGTTTTGGCACATCCCGGACCAGCCGCGTCAAAACGTGGCCATGCTGTGTTGTCGTCAGCGCGACAGTCGACGGGCACTGCGAGGCGGGTTGGTCAATTTTTGGAAATCATGCGCGCACAAACCTTCCACGACACCCAAATCTAGACCGTGACTAATTGCCTGCCTCATTCCCAGCAAAGCTTTACTTTCTGGGGAAGCCCACCTGGAAATGCCACGCGTAAACAAAATTATGCAGGCTCCACGCACTGTGGGAATCGATGTGCGCGAAGCTTTCTATGCTGGTTGCTTTCAATGACGATAATTAGCGGTGATGTTCACGGTGAAAGCTTAATTTCTTCGACGTTTATACTAACACGAGAGCGGCCAGTTCATTTTAAACGTTGCCTCGCGTGCACCACTACTGTATGTCTGCGATGACCAAAGAACACAGACAGGGAGAGCGATGACCAAAGAACACAGACAGGGAGAGATGTTTGCTTTAGGCGTTGTGCGCCATATTTAATCATCTCCGAGAGGGTTGAGCATTGTCATTGCCTCACATGGCACATCGCATCGTGGCAGAAGTATCAAAGTTGAATTCGATTATGGGGCTGTAGGTGCAAAAACCACAATCGAATTAGGAGGAATGCCGTAGTGGCTGACTCCGGATTAATTTTGACGCCGTGATGTCATATAACGCGTCCCAAAATGTGTAAAATGTGTGCAAGTGCACGTGCGCTTTCTATTTCGCACCCGTCGAAATGCGGCTGCCGCGGTTGGGATTAAATCCGTGACATCTAGCAAGGCCATAGCCGCAACGCTACCGCGGCGGGCACACAAATATTGAATTGACGGTCGACCGCTCCCGCGGTGTCGACTAGACCCTGCAGTGCGCTTTAATGATTGCAGCTCTGCTTCTGCACGCCCTGGGTAATTTCCCCGCTGACATATTTTGCATGGGGTTTATTTTTCAGAACTAGTAGGAACGTACTGCACCGTACCTTGAACTTCAGATTATCCAGAATCATTGCCACCGCGGTTGCACAGCAGTAGGGTTTCGTTGCCTTATCCCGTCACCTCCCCACGCTACTTGTATAGGAACTGTCTCTTTACTTCCCCCTATCTACAGTTCTAAGTCTCCTCTGGAGTAAAAAAGGAAGCACTGTAGTTTCTACAATGCTTTTGAGGACGGTCACGGATAATTACAGCTGTCAAGAGGATAATGCGGCGACGCTAAAGGAGCTTATAAAGCACTGCGCACATTCGATGCGGTTGGGACCAAACGTTGCTTTTCATTTCGCCTTATTTCTGATTCGCTATTGTCATGTATAAACAGGTTCTAAACCAGCCTGCAGCAGCGCCAGCAGCTGCAGTGGGAAAGTCGAAGGAAGAGACATAGAAAGCTTCGATTTAAAAATTATCCAGATCCCACGTACTGTGGGTATCAATGTAAGCGAAACATTCCCTGCTGGATGCTTTGATTGACGATAATTAGCGGTGGAGTTGACGGCTAAAGCCCAATTTCTTCAACGTTTAGTCTAAGACGAGATTGATGAGTTGACTTTAAACGTTACCTTGCGGGCACCACAGCTGTTTGTGTAGTTCACAGAGTATACAGGGAGAGGTGTTTGCGTGAGGCGTTGTTGAGCGCCATTTTTCATACCCTCTCAGAGGGTTGAGCATAGCCATTGCATCATAAGGCACATCGCAATGTGGCTGAAGTACTAAAATTAAATTGGGTTATGGGGTTGTACGTGCCAAAACCACAATCGCATTATGAGGCACGTCGTAGTGGCGGACTCCGGATTAATTCCGACACCATGATGCTCTTTACCGTGTCCCAAAATGTAAGCTTTCTATTTCGCTCCCGTCGAAATGCGGCTCTCGCGGTTGGGACCAAATAGCCGTAAAGCTAACTCGGCGGGCACGAAGTGTTGATTGTGCGGTAGACCGCTTCCGTTGTGTCGCCTGGACCCTACGGTGCGCTTTAATTAATGCGGCCCTGCTTTTGCACCCCCTGCGTAGTTCTTCCGCTGCTAATCACGAGAGTGATGGGGCCCGGTACTTTACCGTGAGCACTACAGTGACGGTGCCTGTCACTTTAACAACAACACTGGAGCCACGGGGCCGTCGCTATAACGATGTCGGTATTGGGGGCGAGCACTTACGGAGTCGCCATCGCTCGGAAGCGCCTCAATTGCGTCTTCTCATGGATAACGCGGCGTGCTCGGCAATGTTTTGGCTATCGGCGCTAAATAAAGAGGCCACGCGGGAGCCCTCCTGGACATTTTTGCAAGTACACAGGATGAATGCAACACATTAGCACATAAAAAATGGAAACTTTTTACATTATGCATGAAAATTATCAGCAATTACATAAAATATCAAACCCGAAAGAACTGAACGCCAAGCAAGACTACAGGCACCATACCAGTGGTTCAAACCTAATAAATATGATTTTAGTGCTTTGCCGAAATTTTATGTTTCTTTTATTTTGGATGGTATGTTGTTCCATGTCATAACTCCAACAAATTCACATGCATTCTGTACAGGAGGCAGGCTAAAATTTCCGGTGGCAGTACTTCCGGTAGCATGTGACGATGACAGAAATATGGACACAGGGAAAGCACGATTGCGTTTCACAACAGCTGTTTACGTAGATAGCTGTTTTATGCTCAGACATTAACTCCAATGGCAATATGTTTAGTTGATTTGAGCATAACAGAATGAATGTTCAATACAGCCGGGCCCCGTCACTGCAGGGCAGATTTTAAATGGCCGGGCCCAGTCACTGTAATTACTGCCTTTTCCCCTTGACATATCTGCACAGTGTTCATTTTTCAGAAATAGTTGGAACCTACTCTACTGTACCTGGAACTTGAGCTTATTCACTTTCCGGGAAACCGCCGTCTTTTTGCCTTCTCTCGACGCGGTGGGGTGAAAACGACTTTCCAGCGTAGCCTTTCCTCTCTGACTCATTCCTGTTGTATACACACGCATGGACAATTCCCCTCCCCCCACCCCGACGCGGCGTGCCTGACAGCAGCAGAGGGAACATCGAAGGAAGACACAAAAAAAGTTTCGCTTTAAAAACGAGGGGCGAGTTTTCCCCTCAACTCATTGCCCTTTCCCATCGGGTAAGGGGGGGCAGTACGCACCGATCGCAGCTCTAGTTTTTTCATCCTGTGGCTGACCACGGTGCTCTTCGGTTCTTCGCTGTGTGTACCACTGAAAGTGATCGTGTGCTTTTTGTCGCAGGTGCTCTCTTGACTACCATGGCGCTGAACGTGAACGATGTGGAGCGGCTCGCCGTGGACAAACTTCGAGCTCTCAAGCGTCGTAGCTTGGAACTTCGGAAGTGGCTACTTCTGAAGATCCTGCTGGCAAAGACCAGCAGAATTCGGCACAACTGGGAGGTATGAGTTTTCTACAGCGTGTATCTTTCCCTTCCATGGTCAAACGTAGCCGAACCATATCTGCGGCTACTGTGAATGATATTATCATGATGTAGCTTACAACTGAAAAATTCCGGTGGCTTCGCAGTTTCTTAACAGCCGCGATATTTCTTTTTACTATGAAATTAGGGATTCAGCTTTCCCTTTCGTAAAGCTCTTATTTATTCATTGCCATAAAGAAATCCTTAAGATGCACGGAAGCGTACGCGGAATTATTTCATAATGGCGGTGCTGGTGGTGGTGGCGGGTTATCAGCACGCTGGTGTAGACTAGCGATTTGTCACAAATGTGTGCTACCACACATCCAACAAATCATTCTTATTCGAATTAATGTTGCGGGATTGGCTAGTTGTTCCTACATGCAAAGGGCGCCGACAAAGATCCTGCCGGCAAAGACCCTGAGAATCCGGCACAACTTGGACGCATGAGTTGATATCACGCAGATATTTCCCTTGTTAGGTAAAAGGTAGCCAAGCCACCTCTGTGGCTAGCGTGAATACTGCAATCACGATGTAGCTAATAACTGAGAAGTATCCGTCGCTACATATTTTGTTAGCAACCGCGATAGCTTTTTTTTTACACCTGAAGTTTATTCTGAAAACATTCCACAAATCTCCGCCACGCATGCGTATACACCCAAGATCAATAACAAGGTTTGTAGTCAATTATCAAAAAACTTATACGCGTTATACACGTACACAAAAGCGAAGTCACAACCCTTCCCGACAAAGGCAACAACAATTGGATTAACATGATAAATTTGGAAATTGAAGTTCTTTATCATTGATATGAAGTGGGAGGGAGCGCAGTAAATTGGAAAAAAAATTACCGAAGCGTTCCACATGAAAAAGTTGGGCGCGCATACATGTGTGAGTGAACCTTCGTTTCATATCAATGATAAAGAAATTCAATTTCTAAATTTATCATGTTAAGCCACGTGTTGTTGCCTTTCTCGGGAAGGGGTGTGACTTCGCTTTTGCGTACGTGCATAACTTCGTTGATTATTGACTAAAAACCTTGTTATTGTTCTTCGGTGTATAAGCATGCGTGGCGGAGATTTGTGGAATCCTTTGAGAAAAAAAACGACTTCAGTTGTAAATCCAGCGTTGTCCAGTCCGTTTCTACGTGTGCTCGCGTCCGTACTTGCTGGAAACCATTATACGTTCACCATGCACTAACTGGCACAGCAAACTACTCTACGAAAAAAGCTGTTTTTTTTTTTTTTTTGCTATGCAATTAGCGATACAGCTTTCCCTTTCGTAAAGCTCTTATTAATTCATTTCTAGAAATAAATTCTTAAGTTGCACGGAAGCATCAGCGGAATTTCTTCGTAATGGCGGTTCTGGTGGTTGTGGAAGGTTATCACCACGCTGGTGTAGACTAACGATTTGTCAGAGATTGAAGTAGTAAAGGCATGGCGCAGAAGACCAGGACTCAAGAAGAAGAACACAAACGACAGGACCGGGGCCACTCACAACTAAGTTTATTTCCGCAACAAGCCTGCCTTATGAAAGTTATTCGTGCCGAGTCACGCACTAAACTTTAGAAGTGAAAAACAACAATCTATCGACCACTCAGCAATCATATCTGGTACATAATATCGAATGAGCAAACAAGAACCACACGTGGATCAGCACGGGAGGCAATTGATCTAGTATAGTCTTTTCCAAGCCAACGGCGACAAAAAAGGAGACATAAAAAGTACAGTCTGCGCTTCACTATCAAACTATCCACAACATAACACACATCAAACGCCTAAGGCCCAGTCAGTTATAATACTCGCACGACTATGAAAATAATGACCAACGAATAACACAAAAAAAAACATGAAAAAGGCGTCTAAGTACAGCGTTTGCGTCGAAACTAATATCTCTAATAGTCACTCACCTAAAAAATTGATGAAACGTGTGACCAGAGCGAGAAATGAACCACGTGACAAACAATGAAATGGACAGAAGAGTTGAACGATAAAGGTCTAAAGAACAACGTCTGCGTAAAAAAAAAAGCAACAAAAGCTTAAGAGCCACTAGAAAATCGTCAACAAAAGAAAAACTACTTAAATAAAAGGAAGACAGAGGGAAAAGCCAAATGGAATCACTCTAACATGAGGCCTGAATGAAACCTTCTGAAACCAAAACGGACGGCCTGCTGACGCATGCGTTTCCTTCTTTCTTGATGAATTATGCTTCAACAATTTCCCGCTCGAACCTGTCTTTTCCAAACTTCAAAAATTTAGTTTTGTCAAACTGAGGGCGGCAATTAGAGCAGTCTCTACAATGCTCGGCAAGGAAACTCCCTTTATTGTAGCACGAATTACGACAATCTTCCATTGCACGCTCATTGAAACATCGACCTATTTGACCGATATAGCTGCGACCACAGCTTAGAGGGATTTGGTAGAAGACATCTGTCCTGCATTCAGTGAACTTCTTCTGATGCTGAATTGAACAAGCCGGGCGTTTCTCTCGGTTTTAGAAGGTTTCATTCAGGCATCATGTTAGATAGATGACGTTTGGTTTTTCCGTCTGTCTTCCTTTTATGTAACTAGTTTTTATTTTGTTGACGATTTTCTAGTGGCTCTCAGGCTTTTGTTGCATTTTTTTTTTTTTTTTGACGCAGACGTTGTTCTTTAGACCTTTATCGTTCAACTGTTCTGTGCATTTCATTGTTTGTCACGTGGTTCATTTTTCGCGAGGTCACATGTTTTATCAATTTTTTAGGTGAGTGACTATTAGAGATTTTAGTTTTGACGCAGACGCTGTACTTGGACGCCTTTTAATGTTTTTTCCGTGTTATTCGTTGGTCATTATTCCCAGAGTCGTGCGGGTTTCATCACTGACTCGACCTTAGGCGTTTAAAGTGTGTTATGTTGTGGATAGTTTAATAGTGAAGCGTAGACGGTACGTTTTATGTCTCGTTTTTTGTCCCCGTTGGCTTGGAAAAGACTATACTAGATCAATTGCCTCCCGTTCTGATCCACGAGTGGTTCTTGTTTGCTTATTCGATATTATGTGACAGATATGATCCCTTAGTGGTCGATAGATTGTTGTTTTTCACTTATAAAGTTTAGTGCGTGACTCGGCATATGCATAACCTACATAAGGCAGGCTTGTTGCGGAAATAAACTTAGTTGTGAGTGGCCCCGGTCCTGTCGTTTGTGTTCTTCTTCTTGAGTCCTGGTCTTCTGCGTTTTGCCTTTACTACTTCAAGCATGAACCAACTTAACCAAGCAAGACTTTTACTTGTCAAAGATGTGCGCTACCACACATCCATCAAACCATTCTTATACGAAATAATGTTGCGAGATCGGCTAGTTGCTCCTATATGGAAAGAGCGCGGACAAACATACTGTGGCAATGACCCGTTGAATCCGGCACAACTGGGACGTATGAGTTTTCTACCACGTAGATATTCCCCTTTGCTAGGTAAAAGGTACCCAAACCATCTCTGTGGCTAGCGTGAATACTGCAATCATGATGTAGCTAATAACTGAGAAGTACCGGTCGCTTCATATTTCGTTAACAACCACAAAAGCTTTTTTTACTATGCAACTAGCGATACAGCTTTCCCTTTCGTAAAGCTCATATTTATTCATTTCTAGAAAGAAATTCTTAAGTTGCACAGAGGCGTACACGGAATTATTTCATTATGGCGGTGCTGGTGGTGGTGGCGGGTTAACAGCACGCTGGTGTAGACTAGCGATTTGTCACAGATGTGTGCTACCACACATCCATCAAACCATTCTTATAAGAAATAATGTTGCGAGATCGGCTAGTTGTTCCAACATGCAAAGGACGCGGAATGAGACCCCGCTGGCAACAACCCGGAGAATCCATCACAACTGAGAGGTATAAGTTTTCTACCATGTAGATATTTCCCTTGCTAGGTAAAAGGATAGGCAAACCATCTCTGTGGCTAGCGTGAATACTGTGATCATGATGTAGCTAATAACTGAGAAGTACCGGTCGCTTCATATTTCATTAACAAGCACAACAGGTTTTTTTTTTTACTATGCAATTAGCGATACAGCCTTTCCTTTCGTAAAGCCCATATTTATTCGTTTCTAGAAAGAAATTCTTAAGATGCACGGAAGCGTACACGGAATTATTTCATAATGGCGGTGCTGGTGGTGGTGGCGGGTTAACAGCACGCTGGTGTAGACTAGCGATTTGTCACAGATGTGTGCTACCACACATCCATCAAACCATTCTTATAAGAAATACTGTTGCGAGATCGGCTAGTTGTTCCAACAAGCAAAGGACGCGGAATGGGACCCTGCTGGCAACAACCCGGAGAATCCAGCACAACTGAGAGGTATAAGTTTTCTACCATGTAGATATTTCGTTTGCTAGGTAAAAGGCTAGGCAAACCATCTCTGTGGCTAGCGTGAATACTGCAATCATGATGTAGCTAATAACTGAGAAGTACCGGTCACTTCATGTTTCATTAACAAGCACAGCAGTTTTTTTTTTACTATGCAATTAGCGATACAGCCTTTCCTTTCGTAAAGCTCGTATTTATTCATTGCTACAAAGAAATTCTTAAGATACACGGAAGCGTACACGGAATTATTTCATCATGGCGGTGCTTGTGGTGGTGGCGGGTTAACAGCACGCTTGTGTAGGCTAGCGATTTGTCACAGATGTGTGCTACCACACATCCATCAAACCATTCTTATAAGAAATAATGTTGAGAGATCGGCTAGTTGCTCCAACATGCAAAGGGCACGGACAAAGATCCTGCTGGCAACGACCCGCAGAATCCAGAAATACTGCGAGGTATTACTTTTCTACCATGTAGATATTTCTCTTTCTAGGTAAAAGGTAGCCAAACCATCTCTGTGGCTAGCGTGAATACTGTAATCATAATGTAGCTCCGTAATCTATCGGTAATGCCAAACGCGATTTTTTCGAAACTGACCTCCCCAAGATCCTAACAAATAACCCGAGGAAGTTCTGGATAGTACCAAATCCTCAACAGGCTCCGATCATCACACTAGCTTATCCACTTGGCGTGAAGACCAGTGACCATTGACTGTGCAAATGTTTTTAACACTGCTTTCTCATCCGTCTTCACACACGATTCTGATATGCCACTTTCTACCGCAACTATCAACCTAGGTTTGCCTATGCCTTCAATCTTGTTTTCTGCGCACGGCACTATATGTATTATAGAAAATATCAAGATGTCATCTTCAGCGGGTGCTGATGAAATCACCCCCAAGTTCCTCAAAAATACTGGCCATGCTTCCGCACCGTATCTATCAAAACTTTTTGCACAATCACTTTCCACGGGTAGCATTCCCAGCGATTGGAAGGTGGGGAAGGCTGTTCCGGTCTTCAAATCAGGTAACAAAGAATCACCCCTAACTACCGCCCCATCTCTTTAACAAGTGTGCCGTGCAAAATTATGGAACATGTCATTTATTCCCACATAATGAACTTTCTTGACTCTATTAATTTTTTTCATCCTTCTCAACATGGCTTCCGTAAAAACCTAACCTGCGATTCACAAGTGGCTATTTTCATCCAGGACTTGCATAAGAACTTTGACTGTAACCTTCAAACTGATGCATTATTCCTTGACTTCGTGAAAGCGTTTGACAAAGTACCGCAAAAACCCTTGCTACTAAAACTTTCCTGGTTAAACCTTCATCCTAACATTTTACAGTGGACAAGTTAATTCCTTGCTAACTGCACCCAGTATGTTTACGTTAATAATCAAGCCTCTAGTCCTCTTCCCGTAACATCAGGTGACCCGCAAAGATCAGTCCTTGGACCGCTATTATTTGTAATATACATTAATGGCCTCCCAACGCATGTCTCTTGTAACATCCGTATTTTTGCCGACGACTGTGTCATCTATAGCACAATCAATAACACCTATGATCAGCTCGCCCTCCAGAATGTCTTAAGCAGCGTACAGGACTGGTGTAACGAATGGCTCATGGAACTGAACCCCAATAAATGTAAACTCGTGTCTTTTAACCGAAAACGTAATCCTCTCCTCTTTTGATACAAAATCTCGCACGTCACGGTAGAATTAACTCACACTTATATATACCTCGGAGTTACATTGTCCAATGATCTAACCTGGAACGCACATGTCACAAAAATCATATCATCCGCTAACAGAACCCTTCGATTCTTAAAACGTCATCTACGACATGCCCCACAAAACCTAAAATTACTTGCCTACAAATCACTTGACCGTCCTAAATTAGAATACCCCTCTGCTATTTGGAGCCCTAACCAAAATTATCTAACAATTTCCCTAGAATCAGTACGAAGTCGAGCCACAAGATTCATATATTCGTGCTATTTATGTAATGTTAGTATATCATCATTAAAAGCAGAGGCAGGTTTAACATCTCTAGCTTGTAGGCGTCGTATTACTAGTACGTGCTTGTTTCATAAACTTTATTACAGCTCACTTCGTCATCCGCCCAAATCAATCCGCCGGCAGTATTTACCCCCGCATTGGTCATCCCTTTCAAGTTGCACGGCCTCGTACGCGCACTGCTACATTCGCATCTTCTTTCTTTCCGCGCTCAGCTCCTGACTGGAACGGCCTTCCCCACGACATCGCCGCAATCCCCTGTACATCTAAATTTCTGAACAGTATAGCTACTGTATTTAACAGCGAATAATTTATGTTCATCACGTGTTTTCTTTGTTTAGTATATGATTTATACAAGTAACCGACCCCTCATGTAACACCCCCAACCCTGGGGGCTTTTAAGGTAATAAAGTGAAGAGAAGTAGCTAATAACTGAGAAGCACCGGTCGCCATATATTCTGTTAACAACTGCGATAGTTTTCTTTTACTATGCCATTAGAGATACAGCTTTCCCTTTCGGAAAGCTCTTATTTACTCATTTCTAGACAGAAATTCTGAAGTTGCACGGAAGCATAAGCGGAATTAATTCATAATGTCGCTGCTGGTGGTGGGTTAACAGCACGCTTGTGTAGACTAGCGATTTGCCACAGATGTGTGCTACCACACATCCATGAAACCATTCTTATACGAAATAATTTTGCGAGATCAGCTAGTTGCTACATACACGCAAAGGGCGCGGACAAAGATCCTGCTGGCAACTGCCCTGAGAATCCGGCACAACTGGGATGTATAAGTTTTGTACGATTTAGATATTTCCCTTGCTATGTCAAAGGTACCCAAACCATCTATGTGGCCCAGCGTGAATACTGTAATCATGATGTAGCTAATAAGTGAGAAGTACCGGTCACTACATATATTGTTAACAACCGCGATAGCCTTTTTACTATGCAATTAGCGATACAGCCTTTCCTTTCGTAAAGCTCGTATTTATTCATTGCTACAAAGAAATTCTTAAGATACACGGAAGCGTACACGGAATTATTTCATCATGGCGGTGCTTGTGGTGGTGGCGGGTTAACAGCACGCTGGTGTAGGCTAGCGATTTGTCACAGATGTGTGCTACCACACATCCATCAAACCATTCTTATAAGAAATAATGTTGAGAGATCGGCTAGTTGCTCCAACATGCAAAGGGCACGGACAAAGATCCTGCTGGCAACGACCCGCAGAATCCAGAAATACTGCGAGGTATTCCTTTTCTACCATGTAGATATTTCTCTTTCTACGTAAAAGGTAGCCAAACCATCTCTGTGGCTAGCGTGAATACTGTAATCATGATGTAGCTCCGTAATCTATCGGTAATGCCAAACGCGATTTTTTCGAAACTGACCTCCCCAAGATCCTAACAAATAACCCGAGGAAGTTCTGGATAGTACCAAATCCTCAACAGGCTCCGATCATCACACTAGCTTATCCACTTGGCGTGAAGACCAGTGACCATTGACTGTGCAAATGTTTTTAACACTGCTTTCTCATCCGTCTTCACACACGATTCTGATATGCCACTTTCTACCGCAACTATCAACCTAGGTTTGCCTATGCCTTCAATCTTGTTTTCTGCGCACGGCACTATATGTATTATAGAAAATATCAAGATGTCATCTTCAGCGGGTGCTGATGAAATCACCCCCAAGTTCCTCAAAAATACTGGCCATGCTTCCGCACCGTATCTATCAAAACTTTTTGCACAATCACTTTCCACGGGTAGCATTCCCAGCGATTGGAAGGTGGGGAAGGCTGTTCCGGTCTTCAAATCAGGTAACAAAGAATCACCCCTAACTACCGCCCCATCTCTTTAACAAGTGTGCCGTGCAAAATTATGGAACATGTCATTTATTCCCACATAATGAACTTTCTTGACTCTATTAATTTTTTTCATCCTTCTCAACATGGCTTCCGTAAAAACCTAACCTGCGATTCACAAGTGGCTATTTTCATCCAGGACTTGCATAAGAACTTTGACTGTAACCTTCAAACTGATGCATTATTCCTTGACTTCGTGAAAGCGTTTGACAAAGTACCGCAAAAACGCTTGCTACTAAAACTTTCGTGGTTAAACCTTCATCCTAACATTTTACAGTGGACAAGTTAATTCCTTGCTAACTGCACCCAGTATGTTTACGTTAATAATCAAGCCTCTAGTCCTCTTCCCGTAACATCAGGTGACCCGCAAAGATCAGTCCTTGGACCGCTATTATTTGTAATATACATTAATGGCCTCCCAACGCATGTCTCTTGTAACATCCGTATTTTTGCCGACGACTGTGTCATCTATAGCACAATCAATAACACCTATGATCAGCTCGCCCTCCAGAATGTCTTAAGCAGCGTACAGGACTGGTGTAACGAATGGCTCATGGAACTGAACCCCAATAAATGTAAACTCGTGTCTTTTAACCGAAAACGTAATCCTCTCCTCTTTTGATACAAAATCTCGCACGTCACGGTAGAATTAACTCACACTTATATATACCTCGGAGTTACATTGTCCAATGATCTAACCTGGAACGCACATGTCACAAAAATCATATCATCCGCTAACAGAACCCTTCGATTCTTAAAACGTCATCTACGACATGCCCCACAAAACCTAAAATTACTTGCCTACAAATCACTTGTCCGTCCTAAATTAGAATACCCCTCTGCTACTGTGAGCCCTAACCAAAATTATCTAACTATTTCCCTAGAATCAGTACGAAGTCGAGCCACAAGATTCATATATTCGTGCTATTCATGTAATGTTAGTATATCATCATTAAAAGCAGAGGCAGGTTTAACATCTCTAGCTTGTAGGCGTCGTATTACTAGTACGTGCTTGTTTCATAAACTTTATTACAGCTCACTTCGTCATCCGCCCAAATCAATCCGCCGGCAGTATTTACCCCCGCATTGGTCATCCCTTTCAAGTTGCACGGCCTCGTACGCGCACTGCTACATTCGCATCTTCTTTCTTTCCGCGCTCAGCTCCTGACTGGAACGGCCTTCCCCACGACATCGCCGCAATCCCCTGTACATCTAAATTTCTGAACAGTATAGCTACTGTATTTAACAGCGAATAATTTATGTTCATCACGTGTTTTCTTTGTTTAGTATATGATATATACATGTAACCGACCCCTCATGTAACACCCCCAACCCTGGGGGCTTTTAAGGTAATAAAGTGAAGAGAAGTAGCTAATAACTGAGAAGCACCGGTCGCCATATATTCTGTTAACAACTGCGATAGTTTTCTTTTACTATGCCATTAGAGATACAGCTTTCCCTTTCGGAAAGCTCTTATTTACTCATTTCTAGACAGAAATTCTGAAGTTGCACGGAAGCATAAGCGGAATTAATTCATAATGTCGCTGCTGGTGGTGGGTTAACAGCACGCTGGTGTAGACTAGCGATTTGCCACAGATGTGTGCTACCACACATCCATGAAACCATTCGTATACGAAATAATTTTGCGAGATCAGCTAGTTGCTACATACACGCAAAGGGCGCGGACAAAGATCCTGCTGGCAACTGCCCTGAGAATCCGGCACAACTGGGATGTATAAGTTTTGTACGATTTAGATATTTCCCTTGCTATGTCAAAGGTACCCAAACCATCTATGTGGCTAGCGTGAATACTGTAATCATGATGTAGCTAATAAGTGAGAAGTACCGGTCACTACATATATTGTTAACAACCGCGATAGCCTTTTTACTATGCAATTAGCGATACAGCTTTGCCTCTCGTAAAGCTCTCATTTATTCATTTCTAGAAAGAAATTCTGAAGTTGCACGTAAGCGTACGCGGAAGTAATTCATAATGGCGGTGCTGGTGGTGGTGGTGGGTTAACAGCACGCATTTGTAAAAGATGTGTGCTACCACGCATCCATCAAACCATTCTTATACGAAATAATGTTGCGAGATCGGCTAGCACTCCTTTCTATTTTAACGATGGAGTTTTTCACAAGCCAATATGCTTTTCTTGGGATGTCCCTCACTCCCACCGTTAAGCGGCGTTGACAGGCACGTAGCCCGCGCTTCCATCTGTGGTTCAAAACAAACCACACACCAGCTCCGCAAGGGCCATGATGGCGTCGCTGCTTTACAAACAAACCAAGAAGCCTCTTCTGGCGTATTTTTTTTTCAGAAATGCAGCAGTGAACTTGTGGCTGTAGTCCTTCTCCCAGCATAAAAAATTGCCGATGTCAGCCTTGTTATTTACGTGAAACCTTTTCACGATGTCGAACTTCCTGACAGGAATGCAATGTCTTGTCGACACGCGTGTGCTGTTGATTTACTCAAAATACCGAGAGCGCAGGATTTTAGAAAGGAACTGTAGGCATTAAGGTGTGGCATTATAAGTGAGTTGGTCGACGAATTGACGCTTTGCAGAAATGCTGTTGTGCATGCGCGAACACAGCAGTCACAATTGCCCACAACACGGTTAGGTACGAGAAACAAGCGAACAAGAAACGCTGCCTTAGCGCGCCTTGAGACGCCATATTGTTTTGGTTTTTATGACGCTGTTTTCGTGAACAGGCCGGCTAGTTCTGTTGTGCATGGGTGCACGAATAGCCTCGCTGACAAATGGAGTACGAATTTATTTCGGTTTCCGTCCGAGCAGAGCTATCAGGCGAGGAAGACAGCATGGATAAACTACGTCCGGAGATGCCTTCACAGCACGCGACTTGCGCTCTACCTCGCTATCCGCAGGGCCGGGTCTCATAACGCTGACTGCGACTACTGAATCTACACATGCCAGCGCCGCGAGGTTATTTCGGCCTGCAAGCTTCGATACGCCCTTAAAGGCAGCCGCATGATGCCGGAAATTTGGAAAGCTCAAGATATAGGAGGATGGATAGAGATTGCGAAAGCGCAGTGGTGTCACTAAGGTTGTCTTTTTTGCGCTGTTCTCCCCATCCAGCTCTTGAAAGCGTCCATATTGGTGCATTTGCTCTCTGTGCAGGACTACCAACTGTCTAGGTAACCCTTGGTAAGCTTACGCCAAAACTAGATACGTAGACCTTCCAAAAGCTACACGTGGTTTCCCCGCGTAAGCAACCACCGCATTTTATTTTAACGCGAAGCTTTCTTTGCCTATTCCTTCGACTTTCCCACCGCTGCTGCTGCTGTGGCTGCTGTCGTGCACACCGCGTCGGGGGGTGGTTCAGAGCGCGTATAATAATGGCAGGAGCGATTAAGAGAGTAAAGGCGACGAGGGAAACACGTTTTGAACCCTCCGCGTCGAATGTGCACAATGCCCTCTGGATCTCCCAGGGCGTCGCCACATTAGCCGCTTCATGCTGTAATTATCCGTGACTCACCTCAGAAGAACTGCAGAAACTGCTGCGCTTACTTAAGTTGCGTGCCGAAAGGGGACGTAGATAGAACTGTAGAGAGGAGGGAGGAGAAGAGGCAGTTCCCCTTTATGAGAGTGGGAGAGGCGACGTGAGAAGGCAAGGAAACCCCACTACTATACGTCAGTGGCTGCGGGGAAACAGGATGAGCTGAAGTTCAAAGTAGAGTACCGTACTTTGACATGCTTTGAAACGCCATGCAAGTATGTAAAGCGGGTAACTTACGCATGGGGTGGAGAAGCAGAGCCGGATTAATTAAAACGCACCACAGGATCCAGGGTACGCTACAGAAACGGTCGATCGTCAAATCAACACTTTGCCCGCCGCGTTAACTTCGCGGTTATGGCATTGCTAGAGGTCGTGGATTTAATCCCAATCGCGACACCCGCATTTCGACGGGGCCGAAATAGAAAACGCCCGCGCACTTAGATTTTGGCAGACGGCAGAGAACATCACGGTGACAAAATTAATCCGGAGTCCACCATTACGGCTTGCCTCATAATCTGAGTGTGGTTTAGGCACGTCCAGCCCCATTCTCTAATTCAAGTTTAATACTTCTGCTACACTGCGACGGGCTATGTGAGGCAATGACAACGCTCAACCCTCGCCGATGTTATACAATATGGCGCACAACAACGCCTCAAGCAAACATATCTCACTGTGTGTACTACGAAGACAAACAACAGTGGTGCACGCAAAGTAAAGTTTAACCTAATCTTTCTCGTATTGGACTACGCATTACAGAAATGAGGCTTTCGCCGTCAGCGTCACCGCTAATTATCGTCAATCAAAGCATCCTCCTCGCAAAGCTTCGCTTACATCGATTCCCACAATGCGTGGGATGTGCATAATTTTTATAAGCTGTGGTGAATGTGCTACTTCTGTCTGTGCCGACGGTGTCGAAATCTGTGCAGCAAGTTGTCGCTCACATGTAATTGTAATGAATATTAGAAAATGTTGACGAAACTGCGCCTCATACGTAAATCAGCGCCTAGCCCTACACCACTGAAGTGATTGAAACACACAATCCGAAGGCAGTTGGTATTAAGTTGGTTTCGGACACGGGCAGCGCTCAGCGACCACCGTGCGAGGTTGTTCCCCTGGATTACTCTTTGCTGCAAATGGTGTAGAGATATGCAAATGTATTTTTTAGCAGCGAGCTCACGGCCCAAAGGGCCCTAGTGCAGCACGCGAGCGATGCAGCACGACTCAGTGGAGCCTTGGAATAGGGGCCCACCCTTGCTGAAGAGAAGTGTCAAGTCGCCAGCGCCAAGACGATGAAGACGACGGAAACCTCGTAACCGCGAAACTCTTGAAAGACTCAATTAAAGTTTTCACTCACTCGCTCACTCATTTAACCCCTTCTTGTCCATGAGTTCGTTAGAGACTGTACAAGAACTAAGCGTTCAACCGCTAGCGCAGCCCTGTTCGTAACCAGTGACACCCACGGCCAGCGAGCAATGCCTAGCGTCTTCATCGATGGCAGTTACTGCGTGCAGACGAGAGAATGGCGCGTGGTTTCCCGTACTTTCCCGTATTTAGTTTGAGCAAAGAAAGCACTATCGTAATAAGAGAAACAAGTCTGTGAAACTTTCCTTTGTCCGACATGGGCCATTTTAGTACGGCAATCTGCCCTGAGGGGAGCATCACGCTCGGTTCACTGACTTTCTCGGTAGCCGCCGATCGCTCGAGCGATAGGCCTAGCTCTCGGTTGTCAAAGCAGCAGCCGACGGCGCTTGCCATGAAAACGCCGCTAGTCAGAAAGCGTTTATTTTCGTGAGCATTTTAGCCGCTTGTGAGATATGCCGCGCTTAATTGAACATAGATTTGCATAGATTTGGTTCACAATACACTCTGTCGGCTGCGAAGAGCGAACCGAGGTAGCCGCCTCGCACGGAGGTCGCTGCGCGCAGTCAGTCTGCGACACCAAGTGTCGCCACTCGGCGAAGCATCGTCAGCGTGTTTCGGCGACGAAAACCCCAATCTATGTTCAAGGAGCGCATTTCACTCGCACCAGGCCCGTGCTGGCATCAGCAGTCACAAAACGTGTGATATCTTTAACGTAATCTACTTGCTTCAGTGCAGAGCCTCGATGAGCCTGGCGAACAGTGGCAGTTTTAGAAAGCAGATAATACATGTCAAGCACGATTAGCTTGAATGGTACGCTTCGAGAAGTCGGAGAAGCATGTCATGTACGAAAACGGCACCGGCGTGACGGTGTTTTCAATTATTTTTGACGCAGTGAAGAACACATGCGGTTCCAGCGGCAGAGGCCAGTCAGAAGAAGAGGAACGAAACTCACTTCGGTGGCGCTCACTATTTTGCAAACCATCAATTCTGTGTGCAGCCATAAAAGCTTCTCCCAACGCAATACGATAATACGCAGTTTAGACAGAGTTCAAGCGCAGTCTGTAGCTGCCATTCGGTGTACTCTGATAAACGACCCATTGTCCGCGATAAGAAAAGACGTGCCCGCGCAAAGCATTCTACTAGCCCGTCCGTTTTCGACATGCCCGATACGTTATACATAGAAAAAGAAGCATTAGGCATAGGCAAAAAATGCATAAGCCCACACTAAACGGGTGGTAGCATGCATGCAGTATAGGACGCCCTCGTATGCACCGGACCTGCAGTAAGGATGGATTGTGAAGAAAGGAGACCCGAAACGAGTCACTATCAAGTGTAATCTATAGGGAAACGTATGGCCGGAGTTCTACCTGTTTCGCGTGTTTATCAGGACCATGCTTGGCATTGTTGGATACTTGTTCTTTATTCAAACGAATGCTGCGTTGTGTGTTGTATGGCGTAAAAAGAAATTAAATTACGGGGTTTAACGTGCCAAAACCACTTTCTGATTATGAGGCACGCCGTAGTGGAGGACTCTGGAAATTTCGACCACCTGGGGTTCTTTAACGTGCACCTAAATCTAAGTACACGGGAGTTTTCGCATTTCGCCCCCATCGATATGCGGCAGCCGCGGCCGGGATTCCATCCCGCGACCTCGTGCTCAACAGCCCAACACCATAGCCACTGAGCAACCACGGCGGGTCTTGTATGGCGTAATACCCACAAAATGTATGCACTTTTCGCTTTTTTCCGTGAGGAAGCTGCTGCGAAAGATCCCGAGCTACTAGAAGCTAAAAGCTTCGCTGTAAAAGAAAGGGCATTCATAAAGTTTCAACTAGATAATTTATGTCGCTGTCGTAAAGGGCACAAAGAGTTAAACCAGATTATTATTATTAAATTAGATTATTAAACCAGATCAAAACCAAGTCAGACACAAAGAAAGCCGCAGCTATACCGATGGGTGCGTCAAAGGAAGTAGAAAAGTTGTTCTTTTTTCTTGAAGTTGATCCAGTCTCATTAACAGAGTCGCCGGACTTTAGGAAAGCGTTTCCCACTCTTTCCCTTCAGGGCTCTCTCTCTCTCTCACTTTCTCTCTCTTTCATATTCCCATTCTGTTAGCTATTCCTCGCTGCGTGGGTGCCTCTAATTTCTGGCATCGCGTTTCTGCGTAATTTGTCCGCAGGCCCGCTCTCATAGAAAGCGAGAAGTGACACGCGCACAGGCAATCACAAAGCACTCCGTCAAAGCAGCGTTTATGTGAAATGCTACGCTGTCACTACACTGGCCCCTGAAAGCTTTAGACAACTGGGCTGTTCTACATTTGCAGGACTGGGGACATCGTCTCCGTAAAGGTCATAGACCCCGTAAAAGGCGCCTGTCATAACGTGTCCTTCGACCTCACAAAACCGCGTCCGTCATCGTCGCCCTCCAACATTGGCGACGCTGTTAACGCTCCTTAATTGAAGGACTGCATTCGTGCGCGTCATGCAAGGTCAGTTACCGTGCAGAGAGAGAGCCGGGAAATTGATTGTATATTCAGCGCGCTACGCCGCCTATTCTGCATGTTTGAGAGATGAGCAGCTTAGCAGTAGTTGCAGGTTGAAAATCCCTGCCCCATTATTTCGAGTTTCACGCGCCTGTAAAGTGTCTCATCTTTAATTACCGATTTTGGGAAGTTACTGCAGTGAAAAGAGGAGACTTGAAGAAAGGGACAGTAGGAAGCGTTTCCTGTTGTCCATTTGTTCAAGTCTCGAGTTTTGCCTGCGGTAACTTCCCAAAATCATGAATCACTAACTGGTCTACACCCACAATCTGCTATGGTTATGTTTATTTATTTATACAACATATCCCTAAAGTCTCTCACGCCTGAGGGTATCGCATAGGGGTTGATAGCCAGGTACAGGCAATTGATGAAAAATAGAATACACCGAAAATTCATTGTACACATGATGTAGCGTTAGAACATAAGTGTACCGAATACTGTTAATTCTGACAAGCACAAAGAAAAAGAAAAGAAGCAATAACATCAACAGGGCAGTAGTAAAATATTATACCAATAATACATCTTCCAAACAACAGGTTCAAACGAAATGAAACAAGGCCTACATTATTACAAACATTACCTAACAAAAAAGGGGTTCAAACATGAGATAATAATATACGAATCATGCAATCGCAAACATTCAGATCTACGGCAGCAGTTCTTTACCCGTCAATTTCGCAGCGCTCCCCATTGCATACTTGTCCGGATCCCATTTAAAGAGGCAACAATTGTCAAAAAGACTACATTGGCATACCCATTGGTTTTGTCCAGTGGTGGTGAAGATCTCGAGGCTGCCGCTCTTTCGTGATCAAGGGTACAAAACAAAAGCGCCGTCACTTGCAATCGAATATGCCTTCAGTGTTGTTTTTCCAGTTCGGTTGTAAACTTCGAAGAAAAATTAATTCGCTGCTTGGTTTGGTTACACGAATGAAAACACCGCTTAGGCCTTTTCACAATTCGCTTTATAAACTTAATACGCTGCGACAAACCGTGACTAGTTTGACCGCCCTCTCCAAACAATGAACTGAGCTTACGATACGCTGCCGAGTACATTGCGGGAAATGCGGAGTAAAATGAGTTTCCAAAAATTATTTGCTATTTAGTGGGCGGTATGCTTGCTCATCTTCTGCATTTCCGCAACATCCAATCAATGTTTCAGTGGTAAACAAACGAATGGTTGCGGCGTTTCCTGCCATTGACAGGCTGCTGTATATAGAATTTTACGCATTGAATTGTTTATTGCGGCTGTGGTCATGTAGTCAACATTTCCTTAATAGAACTGCAACTGAAACAAATTCATTCTCGAAACCTATGCGTTCAACCAGCGTAGCCCCTATAAAGATGCCCACCATGCTGTATGCGCAGGTGGGCCACCTGCAGGTCATTAAAGTTTCGAACTCTCGATGTCCGCGACCTACAGGTGGCGCCCGTGGCAAACCAATATGGCTGACCGGAGTGCGATCGCAACTGAAGCTGAGAGCACGGAAACGTGTTGTAGGGCGGGTTGTGACAAGTTTGCACCACTCTGCCACTTTTAATATTTCGCTTATTGAGCCGCGTGGAAGCCGAACTGCGATTCTATAGGTAATTAATGTTCAATAAACAGAAATTAAATCCGTGCTAGTTCATCTTGTGCGGCGTTATACAGCTCGCTCCAGTCGTGTACATAAGAGTGCCACGGGAGAATTTTAAGGGGAGGGGCTCCAACGCCCCACTACCGGCCCTACCCAATGCTTTATCACTCTAACATCAATAAAGGCGAAGAAAGCTTACAAGTAACACTATTTCATATGCTCGGCTTAATTAACATTACATATGCAGGTAAGAAAATGAATTCGCCGATGTTCGTAGTAATATTCAATACATGCAACATATATATCTCCCACTATTGCACATTTCCCATCTCGCAAATATATTGCAATGGACCTACGACATGAATATTATTAATAAATACACGGGACTGTATTGGAAGACATAAAATAGTGTGTTTGATGATGATATGTAGTGTTTATTGGCGCAAGGGCCAAGTGTGGCCAAAGAGCGCCAAGACAGTGGTGATGAGTTTGCAATGTAGTTATGGCATCGATGGGGTTAATGTAAAGTGGCTGTAAAGGGGCCTTAAAATATACGCTCTACATTGCGTAAAATCTGTGTAATAAAATTATGGCGTTGACATATGACCTGTACTATGAGCATTTCGATGCATTTAAAAAGAATGATACAATAGGTAAAATATATCAGATTATAATAAATGCTAGAGCACTACTGCCTCCTTAGAGCCCTTGAAACACAAGGGTCTGGAGGCATGTGCTATACCGTACAACTATCCCAGCGGCATCCTCTAAAGAGAGGAAGCGCTAGGAATGCATGGGGCTAATAACATGTAGGACCACATCTCTCAGAAAACCTAGGACTGTGTCTGTGTTAAAAAGCGGTTCTGGGCCGAGGAACATT
Organism: Dermacentor andersoni; assembly: GCF_023375885.2. Lineage (NCBI taxonomy): Eukaryota > Metazoa > Arthropoda > Arachnida > Ixodida > Ixodidae > Dermacentor > Dermacentor andersoni. The sequence goes on along the minus strand of NC_092816.1, from coordinate 124,040,119 downwards.
ACTGGATGGAGAGGGATGTGCTGTCTGTAAGCTAAGGAAAAATGTTTCGTTCTTTCAGATTCGGCTTCGCGACACTCCAGAAGGACGTGGAGCACGGTCAGCCTCTCCCCGCATCTACCACAGGTTGGAGGCTCACTTCCGGTTAGTAGAAAATTATGGGTGCCAAACGTGTGTCCTATTCTGAGCCGACAGAATAGGACATCTGTTCGGCGCGATGTTGTAGTAGAGGGCCAGAATCCTAACTGTGGTTTTATCAGGTGGAGCTTATTATTCGTTTCCGCGTCCCACATGCGTTGCCAGTGGTCCCGCAATCTCCTTCGCAAGAAAGGCCTCAGATCGGTGACAGGCACCGCAGCGGTAGGGTTAACAGTTTGCGATGCGATTGACGTGGCCATCTCGTCCGCCAGAACGTTACCCTCAATGCTCCTGTGGCCAGGCACCCAGCATATAATGATACGCTGGTTAGATATGTACGCTTTACACAAGACGGTGTAGAGTTCACTAAGTACAGGATTTTTGTGTGTATAGACTGACATCAAGGCCTTCACGACGCTTAGGGAGTCTGTATAGATCGCTGCTTTTGAAAGTTTTGATCTTCTTATATGTTTCACGGCAGAGAGTAATGCGTAGGCCTCGGCCGTAAAGATGCTTGTTTCGGGATGCAGTACGTCGGATTGCGAGAAGGATGGGCCGACTGCTGCATAGGATACCCCGGCATTTGACTTCGAAGCGTCTGTGTAGAAATCTGCACAGGAGTGCTTGTGCTGTAGTTCTAGGAAATGCATTCTGATTTCAGCCTCAGGAGCGTGCTTTGTAACTTTTATAAAGAATATGTCACATTGTATCACCTGCCACTCCCAGGGAGGTAAGAGCTTGATTGTGTGCATTAGGCGATGCTCGAGGAGTGGGACATGCATTTCATTGCTAAGCTCCTTCACACGCAGCGAAAAAGGCTGTCTTATGGAGGGACGGTTCCTGAAAAGTGTAGCGCACGTCATATCGGTAACGGTATCAAAACATGGATGTTCAGGATTAGAGCGTACTTTAAGGAAATATGTAAAGCTGTTGTATGATCTCTGTAGGTGGAGAGACCATTCATTCGATTCGGCATATAAGCTTTCAATTGGGCTTGTTCTGAAAGCGCCCGTGGCTAAACGGATGCCTAGATGGTGAACCGGGTCTAGCATCTTTAGCGCGCTTGGGGCGGCAGAGTTATATACCACGGCACCATAATCTAATCGTGACCGGATGAGGCTCTTATACAGATTCATTAGGCACTTCCTGTCACTACCCCACGTAGTTTGGGATAGAAGTTTCATTAGGTTCATTGTTTTCAGACACTTTTCTTTGAGTTGTTTAGTGTGTGGGACGAAAGTGAGTCTATTGTCGAGTATAATACCTAGAAATTTGTGCTCTTTGTTTACAGGAATCTGTTGTCCACACCTTTGTAAGCAAGGATCCGGAACTAGGCCTCTCTTCCTTGTAAACAGCACACAAGAACTTTTTTGAGGATTGATTTTAAAACCATTTTTCTCTGCCCACCCTGACACCTTGTTCAAGCCATGCTGTACCTGTCTCTCGCATACTGCGAGGTTACAGGATTTGAAGCCTATTTGAATGTCGTCCACATAGACGGAATACAAGATGGCTGGTGGTAAGGACGCACGAAGCGTTGTCATTTTAACAATAAAAAGTGTGCAACTGAGCACGCCTCCCTGGGGTACACCAGTTTCTTGTGTAAAAGGACGTGACAGCACATTGCCGACTTTCACCCGGAAGGTACGACTGGACAAGTAGCTTTTTATTACGTTTAGCATATTACCATGAATGCCCATTTCTGACAAATCTCTCAAGATTCCGTAGCGCCAGGTCGTATCGTACGCCTTCTCCATATCGAGGAATATCGATACGAAGAACTGTTTGTGTACAAGCGCGTCACGAATATGTCCTTCAATACGAACAAGATGGTCGGTTGTGCAGCGCCCTTCTCGGAAGCCACACTGAAAGGGATCAAGCATTTTGTTTTGTTCAAGAAAATGGATGAGTCGCCGATTTATCATTTTTTCAAATACCTTACACATGCAGCTTGTGAGGGCTATCGGGCGGTAACTTGCCACTGAAGAAGGGTCTTTCCCTTCTTTCAAAACAGGGACCACAATGGCTTCTTTCCATGCCGTTGGAAGGTACCCTGCGTCCCAGATAGTGTTGAAAAGTGTAAGTAGTGTTACTTGCGTGTCATTGTGTAAGTTTTTGAGCATTTCATACATGATTCTATCGGATCCCGGTGCAGAGCTCTTGCATGCGCTCAAGGCAGCTTTCAACTCAGCAGCACTAAAAGGGCAATTGTACGGTTCATTCTGTCGGCATTTATTGACGAGTGGCTTGCATTCTTCTATTTGTTTATATTTTAGGAAGGATTGCGAATAATGTTTTGAGCTTGATACACTCTCAAAGCGCTCCCCAAGTGAGTCGGCCTGATCTTTCAGTGTACCGCCCTGTGTATTTACTAGAGGAAGTGAATAAGTTTGTCGTCCTTTTATCCTGTTAACCCTGTTCCAGACTTTCCCCTCCTCAGTATAAGAGTTGATACTCGATAAAAACTTCTGCCAGCTCTCTCTTCTGGCCTGTCGGCGCGTTCTCCTTCCTTCAGATTTTGCTTTTTTAAAGTTAATAAGATTCTCCGCAGTGGGAGAGGCGCGTAGCAACCCCCACGCTTTGTTTTGTTTCTTACGGGCGGTCCTACACTCGTCGTTCCACCACGGGACGCGCCGTTTGCATGCGAAACCACTTACTTCAGATATGCATTTAGACGCGGCATCTATAATGAAGGCTGTAAAATACTGAACGGCAGCATCAATTTCTAAAGAGGACATGTCATCCCATGAGATCCTGGTGAGAGTTCGGAATTTCTCCCAGTCGGCTGTATCGATTTTCCACCTGGGAGCCTGTGGTAGAAATTCGTGTTCTTTATATGTTCTTAGTAGTATAGGGAAGTGGTCGCTTCCGTAAGGATTGTCGTTTACTTCCCATTCAAGTTCAGACAGTAGTGACGGGGAGACTAGGCTAAGATCTATTGAAGAAAATGTTTTGTTTGCGAGAGAATAGTATGTCGCTTCCTTCTTGTTCAGAAGACAAGCACCAGAAGAGAAAAGGAACTGTTCAACGAGACGACCTCACGCGTCTGTACGAGAGTCGCCCCACAGGGAGCTGTGCGCATTGAAATCGCCGAGAACAACATAAGGTTCTGGCAATCGATCTATATAGGATTGAAATTCTTGTTTCGTTAATTTGTGATGTGGGGGTATGTAAAGAGAGCTAATGGTGATGAGTTTGTTTAGGAGGACAGCTCGAACCGCCACTGCTTCGAGAGGCGTTTGTAGCGGGAAAAGTTGACACGCAATGCTCTTATGGATAACAATGGCGACACCGCCCGATGATGCGACAGCATCATCGCGATCTTTACGAAAAGTTATGTACTGTCGGAGAAAGTTTGTGTGTTTGGATTTTAAGTGTGTTTCCTGTAAACACAGCACTTTTGGATTGTGTTGGTAGATGAGTTCTTGTAGATCATCGAGATTCCTAAGAAGACCTCTGACATTCCATTGAATGATTTGTGTATCCATATTAAAGAAAAATTTGGTGCTGTGTTTACGGAAACGGTGGTGATGTCTTAGGTTACAGAGCTCTTTCGAGGCCCTGTAACGGGAGTTCGGCCCTTTTTGAAGCGTTCGAGGGAGCCTCGCCGCTCCTTAGGCGCTTGGTGCGCCTTGAGGATAGGTGTTGTGTCCATTGCCTCTTGTGAGGCGCCGGACACGTGCTCTTGCGAGCGAGAAATAACAAGAGCCTTGGAGGGCAAGACCCCTGCGCCCACCAGCCCAGAGGTCGATGGGGCACCCTGCGGGATTTGGCTGCGCCGGCTGTTGCCAGCGCTGGAAGGGGCCGGGGAGGTTGGGACAGCGTCGGCGGCGGCCACCTTCGGGGTCGATGGTCCCTCATTCTGGGTCAACGGAGCAGCGCTAGCTGCAACCGCCGCGGGGGCAGATGGCGTAACTGCCGACTCACTGCCTGTGGGTCGGACAGTTGCCGGAGGCCGTTGTGGCGCTGCCCCCTGACGCGCCACTTCGGCAAAGGTTTTCTTGGGCAGGTACGATACCCGCCTGCGTGCCTCCTTGAAACTTATATTTTCCTTTACTTTAACTGCTACAATTTCCTTTTCTTTTTTCCAGGATGGGCACGCACGCGAGTACGCGGCGTGCTCCCCTTCACAATTTACACAATAGAGAGTGTTCTTGCAAGCTTCAGAAGTATGTTCATGGGCACTGCACTTTGCACAGGTTTGACGGCCTCGGCAGTTCTGCGAACTGTGGCCGAAACGTTGGCATTTGAAACATCTGAGCGGATTTGGCACATATGGCCTAACACGGAGCTTGATATACCCTGCCTCGATTGATTCGGGCAGGACACTTGATCCGAAGGTGATTATCAAGTGCTTGGTTTGGATTTCTTTGCCATCTCGCCTCATCTTAATTCTTTTGACATTGATTACATTCTGTTCACTGAAGCCCTCCAAGAGTTCAGCCTCAGTGAGCTCAAGCAAGTCATCGTCCGACACAACGCCGCGGGTGGTGTTCATAGTACGGTGCGGGGTTACTGTTAGTTGGTGATCCCCAAATGACACTAGCTTAGGCAGTTTCTCGTATTGCTTCTTATCGCGGAGCTCCAGGAGGAGATCACCGCTTGCCATCCTGGTCGCCTTATAACCGGCTCCAAAAACATCAGTCAGGGTCTTTGATACAATGAAAGGTGAAATGGTGCGTACTGGTTTGCCTGGTGTTTCCGAGTGAACTACATGGAAACGTGGGAAGTTGTGGACTTGGCGTCCGAAAAACTGAAAGACTTCATCGGTGCGCCCTCTTTTCTGAGGGCGATCAGGGAGTTGAGGAAAGGAGCTATCATTAATATATGTGATATTTCGGCAGTAACGCCAGCCACTCACCATGGAGTCCTACAAGGGGACGCTGCAGGACCTGTGAAACACTGCCTGCAAACGCCAGCTGTACATTACCACTATAACCAAATATGAAATAACCAAGGTTGGCTATTCACACAAGGTTAACCCTTGCTGCCTGGAAAAATCGGAATGAAAAGAAGCCAGAAGAAGACAGGAAAGGTGGAAAGTAAGGGAAAGACGAAGGTTGTAGGGAGAGAGAGACAGGAAAAGGCAACTACCGATTTCCCCCGGGTGGGTCAGTCCGGGGGAGCCGTCTACGTGAAGCAGAGGCCAAAGAGGTGTGTTGCCTCCGCCGGGGGGCCTTAAAGGTCCAAACACCCGGCATCGGCTCAACCCCCAGGATCCCCCTTTCCCCGGACACGGCTAAGCCGCGCACGGCTACACGCGGGAGGGTCCAACCCTCGTGTGCTCGGGTACGTGGTGTCGCAACACACCAAACGCCTGCTGACGCAGACGCCCCTGCGGGGAAAATAGTGTGTTTCTGACATATTGCTCCGACTTCTTGCAAGCTTACTCGGAAAAACATGTTTTTCAGCCTACTTTATGCAGCGTATCCTATGCCGCGTAACCTTGAACGCGTTGAGGACGTAGTAACACACTAAAGAGTAGTAAGCATACCACAAAATTTTGTTTGCTTATTATGACTGCCGAAAATCCTGTAACCGGTACGCTGAAGACAAAAAGAATCTAGAGCAAGTGTAATCAAGTGTTGACATAACCCACAGTGCCCGTGTCTCTTTAGATTCCATGTCCAGTTCGCGAATTTTTCTTCTTCCTAAAACAAGGGGCCGTCGGAATTTCTGTTTTGCACATTATCCTTTTTATCGTTGGGGTCAGGACCCTACCTCTCCGTAGCCTCACCAACCATTGTTTCTCGGCCGATCTTGCCGGAATGAAGAAAACTGATCTCGTTGTGGTAAATTCGGTTTCTCCACTGGGAAACGCAGCGCCTGCGCTTATTCTTGTTCTTCTTGACCAACGTACGAGCGAAACGGGTAAACAAAAGGACGTGCCTGCATGGCAGGTTTTGGCACATCCCGGACCAGCCGCGTCAAAACGTGGTCATGCTGTGTCGTCGTCTGCGCGACAGTCGACGGGCACTGCGAGGCGGGTTGGTCAATTTTTGGAAATCATGCGCGCACCCGCCTTCCACGACACCCAAATCTAGACCTTGACAAATTGCCTGTCTCGTTCTCAGCAAAGCTTTACTTTTTGGGGAAGCCCACCTGGAAATGCCACGCGTAAACAAAATTATGCAGGCTCCACGCACTGTGGGAATCGATGTGCGCGAAGCTTTCTGTGCTGGTTGCTTTCAATGACGATAATTAGCTGTGATGTTCACGGTGAAAGCTTAATTTCTTCGACGCTTATACTAACACGAGAGCGGCCAGTTCATTTTAAACGTTGCCTCGCGTGCACCACTACTGTTTGTCTGCGATGACCAAAGAACACAGAGAGGGAGAGATGTTTGCTTTAGGCGTTGTGCGCCATATTTAATCATCATCGAGAAGGTTGAGCGTTGTCATTGCCTCACATGGCACATCGCATTGTGGCAGAAGTGTCAAAGTTGAATTCGATTATGAGGCTGTAGGTGCCAAAACCACAATCGAATTAGGAGGAACGCCGTAGTGGCTGACTCACGATTAATTTTGACGCCGTGATGTCATATAAAGCGTCTCAAAATGTGTAAAATATGTGCAAGTGCACGTGCGCTTTCTATTTCGCACCCGTCGAAATGCGGCTGCCGCGGTTGGGATTAAATCCGTGACATCTAGCAAGGCCATAGCCGCAACACTACCGCGGCGGGCACACAATTGTTGATTTGACGGTCGACCGCTTCCGCAGTGTCGCCTGCACCCTGCAGTGCGCTTTAATGATTGCAGCTCTGCTTCTGCACGCCCTGCGTAATTTCCCCGCTGACATATTTTGCATGGGGTTTATTTTTCAGAACTAGTAGCAACGTACTGCACCGTACCTTGAACTCCAGATTATCCAGAATCATTGCCACCGCGGTGGCACAGCAGTAGGGTTTCCTTGCCTTATCCCGCCACCTCAACACCCCTTTTGTATTGGAACTGTCTCTTTACTTCCCCCTATCTAGAGTTCTAAGTCTCCTCTGGAGTAGAAAAGGAAGCACTGCAGTTTCTACAATGCTTTTGAGGTAGGTCACGGATAATTACAGCTGTCAAGAGGATAATGCGGCGACGCTCAAGGAGCTTATAAAGCACTGCACACATTCTATGCGGCTGGGACCAAACGTTGCTTCTCACTTCGCCTTAGTTCTGATTCGCTATTGTCATGTATAAACATGTTCTAAACCAGCCTGCAGCAGCGCCAGCAGCTGCAGTGGGAAAGTCGAAGGAGGAGACATAGACAGCTTCGATTTACAAATTATGCAGATCCCACGCACTCTGGGTATGAATGTAAGCGAAGCATTCCCTGCTGGATGCATTGATTGACGATACTTAGCGGTGGTGTTCACGGCTAAAGCGTAATTTCTTCAACGTTTAGTCTAAGACGAGAGTGATGAGTTGATGTTAAACGTTACCTTGCGGGCACCACTGCTGTTTGTGTAGTTCACAGAGCATACAAGGAGAGGTGTTTGCGTGAGGCGTTGTTGTGCGCCATTTTTCATACCCTCTCAGAGGGTTGAGCATAGTCATTGCATCATATGGCACACAACACTGTGGCTGAAGTACTAAACTTAAATTGAGTTATGGGGTTGTATGTGCCAAAACCACAATGGCATAATGAGGCACGTCGTAGTGGCAGACTCCGGGTTAATTCCAACACCATGATGTTCCTTAATGTGTCCCAAAGTCTTCTAAGTTTTCTATTTCGCTCCCGTCGAAATGCGGCTGTCGCGGTTGGGACCAAATAGCCGTAAAGCTAACGCGGCGGGCACGAAGTGTTGATTGTGCGGTATACCGCTTCCGTAGTGTCGCCTGGACCCTACGGTGCGCTTTAATTAATGCGGCTCTACTTTTGCACCCCCTGCGTAGTTTTTCCGCTGGTAATCACTACAGTGACGGGGCCCGGTACTTTACCGTGAGCACTACAGTGACGGTGCCCGTCACTTTAACAACAACACTGGAGCCACGGGGCCGTCGCTATAACGATGTCGGTATTGGGGGCGAGCACTTACGGAGTCGCCATCGCTCGGAAGCGCCTCAATTGCGTCTTCTCATGGATAACGCGGCGTGCTCGGCAATGTCTTGGCTATCGGCGCTAAATAAAGAGGCCACGCAGGAGCCCTCCTGGACATTTTTGCAAGTACACAGGATGAATGCAACACATTAGCACATAAAAAACAGAAAATAATTCTTTTTACATTATGCATGAAAATTATCAGCAATTACATAAATTATCACACCGCAAAGAAGAGAACGCCAAGCAAGAATACACGCACCAAACCAGTGGTTCATACCAAATAAATATGATTTTAGTGCATTCCAGAAATTTTGTTTCATTTATTTTAAATGGTATGTTCTTCCATGTCCAACAAATTCACACGCATTGTGTACAGGAGGCAGGCTAAAATTTCCGGTGGCAGTACTGCCGGTAGCATGTGACGATGACAGAAATATGGACACAGGGAAAGCACGATTGCGTTTCACAACAGCTGTTTACGTAGATAGCTGTTTTATGCTCAGACATTAACTTCAATGGCAATATATTTGGTTGATTTGAGCATAACAGAATGAATGTTCAATACAGCCGGGTCCGTCACTGCAGGGCAGATGTTAAAGGGCCGGGCCCAGTCACTGTAATTACTGCCTTTTCCCCTTGACATATCTGCACAGTGTTAATTTTTCAGAAATAGTTGGAACTTACTCTACTGTACCTTGAACTTGAGCTTATTCACTTTCCCGGAAACCGCCGTCTTTTTGCCTTCTCACGGTACCTCCGCCCCCCCTCTTCCCTTCTATAGGAACTGGCTCTTCTCCCTACAGTTCTACCGACGTGCCCTCGGGACTCACAGCTTAGTAGAAAGCGAAACGCTGGTGTTTGTGGAACGTTGCTGAGGAAAGTCACGGATAATTATCGCTGTCAAGAGGTTAATGTGGTCACGCCCAAGGAGCTACAGGGGGCATTGTGCACATTCGACGCGGTGGGGTGAAAACGACTTTCTAGCGTAGCCTTTCCTCTCTGACTCTTTCCTGTTGTATACACACGCATGCACCATCCCCCTCCCCCACCCCGTCGCGGCGTGCCCGACAGCAGCAGAGGGAACATCGAAGGAAGACACAAAGAAAGTTTCGCTTTAAAAACGAGGGGCGAGTTTTCCCCTCAGCTCATTGCCCTTTCCCATTGGGTGAGGGTGGGCAGTACGCACCGATCGCAGCTCTAGTTTTTTCATTCTGTGGCTGCCCACGGTGCTCCTCGGTTCTTTGCTTTGTGTACCACTGAAAGTGATCGTGTGCTTTTTGTCGCAGGTGCTCTCTTGACTACCATGGCGCTGAACGTGAACGATGTGGAGCGGCTCGCCGTGGACAAACTTCGAGCTCTCAAGCGTCGTAGCTTCGAACTTCGGAAGTGGCTACTTCTGAAGATCCTGCTGGCAAAGACCAGCAGAATTCGGCACAACTGGGAGGTATGAGTTTTCTACAGCGTGTATCTTTCCCTTCCAAGGTCAAACGTAGCCGAACCATATCTGCGGCTACTATGAATGATATTATCATGATGTAGCTTATAACTGAAAAATTCCGGTGGCTTCGCAGTTGCTTAACAGCCGCGATATTTCTTTTTACTATGAAATTAGGGATTCAGCTTTCCCGTTCGTAAAGCTCTTATTTATTCCTTGCTACAAAGAAATCCTTAAGATGCACGGAAGCGTACGCGGAATTATTTCATAATGGCGATGCTGGTGGTGGTGGCGGCTTATCAGCACGCTGGTGTAGACTAGCGATTTGTCACAAATGTGTGCTACCACACATCCAACAAATGATTCTTATTCGAATTAATGTTGCGGGATTGGCTAGTTGTTCCTACATGCAAAGGGCGCGGACAACGATCCTGCCGGCAAAGACCCTGAGAATCCGGCACAACTTGAACGCATGAGTAGATATCATCTAGATATTTCCCTTGTTAGGTAAAAGGTAGCCAAACCACCTCTGTGGCTAGCGTGAATACTGCAATCACGATGTAGCTAATAACTGAGAAGTATCGGTCACTACATATTTTGTTAGCAACCGCGTTAGCTTTTTACACCTGAAGTTTATTGTGAAAACATTCCACAAATCTCCGCCACGCATGCGTATACACCCAAGTTGCGTATAACAAGGTTTGTAGTCAATTATCAAAAAAGTTACACATTATACACGTACACAAAAGCCAAGTCACACCCCTTCCCGACAAAGGCAACAACAATTAGATTAACATGATAAATTTGGAAATTGAAGTTCTTTATCATTGATATGAAGAGGGAGGGAGCGCAGTAAATTGGAAAAAAAAATTACCGAAGCGTTCCACATGAAAAAGTTGGGCGCGCATACATGTGTGAGTGAACCTTCGTTTCATATCAATGATAAAGAAATTTAATTTCTAAATTTATCATGTTAAGCCATGTGTTGTTGCCTTTCTCGGGAAGGGGTGTGACTTCGCTTTTGCGTACGTGCATAACTTCGTTGATTATTGACTAAAAACCTTGTTATTGTTCTTCGGTGTATAAGCATGCGTGGCGGAGATTTGTGGAATCCTTTCAGGAAAAAAAAAGACTTCAGTTGTAAATCCAGCGTTGTCCAGTCCGTTTCAACTTGTGCTCGCGTCCGTACTTGCTGGAAACCATTATACGTTCACCATGCACCAACTGGCACACCAAACTACTCTACGGAAAAAGCTTTTTTTTTTTTTGCTACGCAATTAGCGATACAGCTTTCCCTTTCGTAAAGCTCTTATTATACCATTTCTAGAAAGAAATTCTTAAGTTGCACGGAAGCATCGGCGGAATTTTTTCGTAATGGTGGTTCTGGTGGTTGTGGAAGGTTATCCCCACGCTGGTGTATACTAACGATTTGTCACAGATTGAAGAAGTAAAGGCAAGGCGCAGAAGACCAGGACTCAAGAAGAAGAACACAAACGACAGGACCGGCACCACTCACAACTAAGTCTATTTCGGCAACAAGCCTGCCTAATGTAGGTTATTCATGCCGAGTCACGCACTAAACTTTAGAAGTAAAAAACAGCAAACTATCGACCACTCAGCAATCATATCTGGTACATAATATCGAATGAGCAAACAAGAACCACACGTGGATCAGCACGGGAGGCAATTGATCTAGTATAGTCTTTTCCAAGCCAACGGCGACAAAAAAGGAGACATAAAAAGTACCGTCTGCGCTTCACTATCAAACTATCCGCAACATAACACACATCAAACGCCTAAGGCCCAGTCAGTTATAATACTCGCACGACTGTGAAAATAATGACCAACGAATAACACAAAAAAACCATGAAAAAGGCGTCTAAGTGCAGCGTCTGCGTCAAAACTAATGTCTCTAACAGTCACTCACCTAAAAACTTGATGAAACGTGTGACCAGCGCGAAAAATGAACCACGTGACAAACAATGAAATGGACAGAACAGTACAACGATAAAGGTCTAAAGAACAACGTCTGCGTCAAAAAAAATGCAACAAAAGCCAGAGAGCCACTAGAAAATCGTCAACAAAATAAAAACTAGTTACATAAAAGGAAGACAGAGGGAAAAGCCAAATGGAATCACTCTAACATGAGGCCTGAATGAAACCTTCTGAAACCACAACGGACGGCCTGCTGACGCATGCGTTTCCCTCTTTCTTGATGAATTATGCTTCCACAATTTCCCGCTCGAACCTGTCTTTTCCAAACTTCAAAAATTTAGTTTTGTCAAACTGAGGGCGGCAATTAGAGCAGTCTCTACAATTCTCGGCAAGGAAACTCCCTTTATTGTAGCACAGATTACGACAATGTTCCATTGCACGCTCATTGAAACATCGACCTATTTGACCGATATAGCTGCGATCACAGCTTAGAGGGATTTGGTAGAAGACATGTGTCCTGCCTTCAGTGAACTTCTTCTGATGCTGAATTGAACAAGCCGGGCGTTTCTCTCGGTTTGAGAAGGTTTCATTCTGGCATCATGTTAAGATAGATGACGTTTGGTTTTTTCCGTCTGTCTTCCTTTTATGTAACTAGTTTTTATTTTGTTGACGATTTCCTAGTGGCTCTCAGGCTTTTGTTGCATTTTTTTTTTTTTTGACGCAGACGTTGTTCTTTAGACCTTTATCGTTCAACTGTTCTGTCCATTTCATTGTTTGTCACGTGGTTCATTTTTCGCGAGATCTAATGTTTTATCAATTTTTTAGGTGAGTGACTATTAAAGATTTTAGTTTTGACGCAGACGCTGTACTTAGACGACTTTTAATGTTTTTTCCGTGTTATTCGTTGGTCATTATTCCTATAGTCGTGCGGGTTTCATCACTGACTGGACCTTAGGCGTTTAAAGTGTGTTATGTTGTGGATAGTTTAATAGTGAAGCGTAGACGGTACGTTTTATGTCTCGTTTTTTGTCCCCGTTGGCTTGGAAAAGACTATTCTAGATAAATTGCCTCCCGTTCTGATCCACGTGTGGTTCTTGTTTGCTTATTCGATATTATGTGACAGATATGATCCCTTAGTGGTCGATAGATTGTTGTTTTTCACTTCTAAAGTTTAGTGCGTGACTCGGCATAAATAACCTACATAAGGCAGGCTTGTTGCGGAAATAAACTTAGTTGTGAGTGGCCCCGGTCCTGTCGTTTGTGTTCTTCTTCTTGAGTCCTGGTCTTCTGCGCCTTGCCTTTACTACTTCAAGCATGAACCAACTTGACAAAGCAAGACTTTTACTTGTCAAAGATGTGTGCTACCACACATCCATCAAACCATTATTATACGAAATAATGTTGCGAGATCGGCTAGTTGCTCCTATATGCAAAGGGCGCGGACAAACATACTATGGCAATGACCCGGAGAATCCATCACAACTGAGAGGTATAAGTTTTCTACCATGTAGATATTTCCCTTGCTAGGTAAAAGGATAGGCAAACCATCTCTGTGGCTAGCGTGAATACTGTAATCATGATGTAGCTAATAACTGAGAAGTACCGGTCGCTTCATATTTCGTTATAACAACCTCAATAGGTTTTTTTTTTTACTATGCAATTAGCGATACAGCCTTCCTTTCGTAAAGCTCATATTTATTCGTTTCTAGAAAGAAATTCTTAAGATGCACGGAAGCGTACACGGAATTATTTCATAATGGCGGTGCTGGTGGTGGTGGCGGGTTAACAGCACGCTGGTGTAGACTAGCGATTTGTCGCAGATGTGTGCTACCACACATCCATCAAACCATTCTTATAAAAAATAATGTTGCCAGATCGGCTAGTTGTTCCAACATGCAAAGGACGCGGAATGAGACCCTGCTGGCAACAGCCCGGAGAATCCATCACAACAGAGAGGTATAAGTTTTCTACCATGTAGATATTTCCGTTGCTAAGTAAAAGAATAGGCAAACCATCTCTGTGGCTAGCGTGAATACTGTAATCATGATGTAGCTAATAACTGAGAAGCACCGGTCGCTTCATATTTCATTATAACAACCTCAATAGGTTTTTTTTTTACTATGCAACTAGCGATACAGCTTTCCCTTTCGTAAAGCTCATATTTATTCATTTCTAGAATGAAATTCTTAAGTTGCACAGAGGCGTACACAGAATTATTTCATAATGGCGGTGCTGGTGGTGATGGCGGGTTAACAGCACGCTGGTGTAGACTAGCGATTTGTCACAGATGTGTGCTACCACACATCCATCAAACCATTCTTATAAGAAATAATGTTGCGAGATCGGCTAGTTGTTCCAACATGCAAAGGACGCGGAATGAGACCCTGCTGGCAACAACCCGGAGAATCCATCACAACTGAGAGGTATAAGTTTTCTACCATGTAGATATTTCCCTTGCTAGGTAAAAGGATAGGCATACCATCTCTGTGGCTAGCGTGAATACTGTAATCATGATGTAGCTAATAACTGAGAAGTACCGGTCGCTTCATATTTCGTTATAACAACCTCAATAGGTTTCTTTTTTTTACTATGCAACTAGCGATACAGCTTTCCCTTTCGTAAAGCCCATATTTATTCGTTTCTAGAAAGAAATTCTTAAGTTGCACAGAGGCGTACACGGAATTATTTCATAATGACGGTGCTGGTGGTGGTGGCGGGTTAACAGCACGCTGGTGTAGACTAGCGATTTGTCACAGATGTGTGCTACCACACATCCATCAAACCATTCTTATAAGAAATAATGTTCCGAGATCGGCTAGTTGCTCCAACATGCAAAGGACGCGGAATGATACCCTGCTGGCAACAACCCGGAGAATCGATCACAACTAAGAGGTATAAGTTTTCTACCATGTAGATATTTCCGTTGCTAAGTAAAAGGATAGGCAAACCATCTCTGTGGCTAGCGTGAATACTGTAATCATGATGTAGCTAATAACTGAGAAGTACCGGTCGCTTCATATTTCGTTATAACAACCTCAATAGGTTTTTTTTTTTTACTATGCAATTAGCGGTACAGCCTTTCCTTTCGTAAAGCCCATATTTATGCGTTTCTAGAAAGGAATTCTTAAGTGGCACAGAGGCGTACACGGAATTATTTCATAATGGCGGTGCTGGTGGTGGTGGCGGGTGAGCAGCACGCTGGTGTAGACTAGCGATTTGTCACAGATGTGTGCTACCACACATCCATCAAACCATTCTTATAAGAAATAATGTTGCGAGATCGGCTAGTTGCTCCAACATGCAAAGGGCGCGGACAAAGATCCTGCTGGCAACGACCCGCAGAATCCAGAAATACTGCGAGGTATTCCTTTTCTACCATGTAGATATTTCTCTTTCTACGTAAAAGGTAGCCAAACCATCTCTGTGGCTAGCGCGAATACTGTAATCATGATGTAGCTCCGTAATCTATCGGTAATGCCAAACGCGATTTTTTCGAAACCTACCTCCCCAATATCCTAACAAATAACCCGAGGAAGTTCTGGAAAGTACCAAATCCTCAACAGGCTCCGATCATCACACTAGCTTATCCACTTGGCGTGAATACCAGTGACCATTGACTGTGCAAATGTTTTTACTCTGCTTTCTCATCCGTCTTCACACACGATTCTGATATGCCAGTTTCTACCGCAACTATCAACCTAGGTTTGCCTATGCCTTCAATCTTGTTTTCTGCGCACGGCACTATATGTATTATAGAAAATATCAAGATGTCATCTTCAGCGGGTGCTGATGAAATCACCCCCAAGTTCCTCAAAAATACTGGCCATGCTTCCGCACCGTATCTATCAAAGATTTTGCACAATCACTTTTCACAGGTAGCATTCCCAGCGATTGGAAGGTGGGGAAGGCTGTTCCGGTCTCCAAATCAGGTAACAAAGAATCACCTCTAACTACCGCCCCATCTCTTTAACAAGTGTGCCGTGCAAAATCATGGAACATGTTATTTATTCCCACATAATGAACTTTCTTGACTCTATTAATTTTTTTCATCCTTCTCAACATGGCTTCCGTAAAAACCTACCCTGCGATACACAAGTGGCTATTTTCATACATGACTTGCATAAGAACTTTGACTGTAACCTTCAAACTGATGCATTATTCCTGGACTTCGTGAAAGCGTTTGACAAAGTACCGCAAAAACGCTTGCTACTAAAACTTTCGTGGTTAAACCTTCATCCTAACATTTTACAGTGGACAAGTTAATTCGTTGCTAACCGCACCCAGTATGTTTACGTTAATAATCAAGCCTCTAGTCCTCTTCCCGTAACATCAGGTGACCCGCAAGGATCAGTCCTTGGCCCGCTTTTATTTGTAATATACATTAATGGCCTCCCAACGCATGTCTCTTGTAACATCCGTATTTTTGCCGACGACTGTGTCATGTATAGCACAATCAATAACACCTCTGATCAGCTCGCCCTCCAGAATGTCTTAAGCAGCGTACAGGACTGGTGTAACGAATGGCTCATGGAACTAAACCCCAATAAATGTAAACTCGTGTCTTTTAACCGAAAACGTAATCCTCTCCTCTTTTGATACAAAATCTCGCACGTCACGGTAGAATTAACTCACACTTATATATACCTCGGAGTTACATTGTCCAATGATCTAACCTGGAACGCACATGTCACAAAAATCATATCATCCGCTAACAGAACCCTTGGATTCTTAAAACGTCATCTACGACATGCCCCACAAAACCTAAAATTACTTGCCTACAAATGACTTGTCCGTCCTAAATTAGAATACCCCTCTGCTACTGTGAGCCCTAACCAAAATTATCTAACTATTTCTCTAGAATCACTACAAAGTCGAGCCACAAGATTCATATATTCGTGCTATTCATATAATGTTAGTATATCATCATTAGAAGCAGAGGCAGGTTTAACATCTCTAGCTTGTAGGCGTCGTATTACTAGTATGTGCTTGTTTCATAAACTTTATTACAGCTCACTTCGTCATCCGCCCAAATCAATCCGCCGGCACGTATTTCCCCCCGCATTGGTCATCCCTTTCAAGTTGCACGGCCTCGTACGCGCACTGCTACATTCGCATCTTCTTTCTTTCCGCGCTCAGCTCCTGACTGGAACGGCCTTCCACACGACATCGCCGCAATCACCTGTACATCTAAATTTCTGAACTGTATAGCTACTGTATTTAACGGCGAATAATTTACGTTCATCACGTGTTTCCTTTGTTTAGTATATGATTTATACATGTAACCGACCCCTTATGTAACACCCCCAACCCAGGGGGCTTTTAAGGTAATAAAGTGAAGAGAATTAGCTAATAACTGAGAAGCACCGGTCGCCATATATTCTGTTAACAACTGCGATAGTTTTCTTTTACTATGCCATTAGAGATACAGCTCTCCCTTTCGGAAAGCTCTTATTTACTCATTTCTAGACAGAAATTCTGAAGTTGCACGGAAGCGTACGCGGAATTATTTCATAATATCGGTGCTGGTGGTGGGTTAACAGCACGCTGGTGTAGACTAGCGATTTGCCACAGATGTGTGCTACCACACATCCATGAAACCATTTTTATACGAAATAATTTTGCGAGATCAGCTAGTTGCTACATACACGCAAAGGGCGCGGACAAAGATCCTGCTGGCAACGGCCCTGAGAATCCGGCACAACTGGGATGTATGAGTTTTGTACGATTTAGATATTTCCCTTGCTATGTCAAAGGTACCCAAACCATCTATGTGGCTAGCGTGAATACTGTAATCATGATGTAGCTAATAAGTGAGAAGTACCGGTCACTACATATATTGTTAACAACCGCGATAGCCTTTTTACTATGCAATTAGCGATACAGCTTTGCCTTTCGTAAAGCTCTTATTTATTCATTTTAGAAAGAAATTCTGAAGTTGCACGGAAGCGTACGCGGAAGTAATTCATAATGGCGGTGCTGGTGGTGGTGGTGGGTTAACAGCACGCATTTGTAAAAGATGTGTGCTACCACACATCCATCAAACCATTCTTATACGAAATAATGTTGCGAGATCGGCTAGCACTCCTTTCTATTTTAACGATGGAGTTTTTACAAGCCAATATGCTTTTCTTGGGATGTCCCCCACTGCCACCGTTAAGCGGCGTTGACAGGCACGTAGCCCGCGCTTCCATCTGTGGATCAAAACAAACCACACACCAGCTCCGCAAGGGCCATGATGGCGTCGCTGCTTTACAAACAAACCAAGAAGCCTCTTCTGGCGTTTTTATTTTTCAGAAATGCAGCAGTGAACTTGTGGCTGTAGTCCTTCTCCCAGCATAAAAAATTGCCAATGTCAGCCTTGTCATTTACGTGAAACCTCTTCACGATGTCGAACTTCCTGTCAGGAATGCAATGTCTTGTCGACACGCGTGTGCTGTTAATTTACTCAAAATACCGAGAGCGCAGGATTTTAGAAAGGAACTGTAGGCATTAAGGTGCGGCATTATAAGTGAATTGGTCGACGAATTGACGCTTTGCAGAAATGCTGTTGCGCATGCGCGAACACAGCAGTCACAATTGCCCACAACAGTACGAGAAACAAGCGAACAAGGAACGCTGCCTTAGCGCGCCTTGAGACGCCATATTGTTTTGGTTTTTATCACGCTGTTTTCGTGAACAGGCCGGCTAGTTCTGTTGTGTATGGGTGCACGAATAGCCTCGCTGACAAATGGAGTACGAATTTATTTCGGTTTCCGTCCGAGCAGAG
Source organism: Dermacentor andersoni (assembly GCF_023375885.2). Classification (NCBI taxonomy): domain Eukaryota; kingdom Metazoa; phylum Arthropoda; class Arachnida; order Ixodida; family Ixodidae; genus Dermacentor; species Dermacentor andersoni. The sequence goes on along the minus strand of NC_092816.1, from coordinate 124,021,822 downwards.
CTATCAGGCGAGGAAAGCAGCATGAATAAACTACGTCCGGAGATGCCTTCACAGCACGCGACTTGCGCTCTGCCTCGCTATCCGCAGGGCCGGGTCTCATCACGCTGACTGCGACTACTGAATCTACACATGCCAGCGCCGCGAGGTTATTTCGGCCTGCAAGCTTCGAGACGCCCTTAAAGGCAGCCGCATGATGCCGGAAATTTGGAAAGCTCAAGATATAGGAGGATGGATAGAGATTGCGAAAGCGCAGTGGTGTCACTAAGGTTGTCTTTTTTGCGCTGTTCTCCCCATCCAGCTCTTGAAAGCGTCCATATTGGTGCATTTGCTCTCTGTGCAGGACTACCAACTGTCTAGGTAACCCTTGGTAAGCTTACGCCAAAACTAGATACGTAGACCTTCCAAAAGCTACACGTGGTTTCCCCGCGTAAGCAACCACCGCATTTTATTTTAACGCGAAGCTTTCTTTGCCTATTCCTTCGACTTTCCCACCGCTGCTGCTGCTGTGGCTGCTGTCGTGCACACCGCGTCGGGGGGTGGTTCAGAGCGCGTATAATAATGGCAGGAGCGATTAAGAGAGTAAAGGCGACGAGGGAAACACGTTTTGAACCCTCCGCGTCGAATGTGCACAATGCCCTCTAGATCTCCCAGGGCGTCGCCACATTAGCCGCTTCATGCTGTAATTATCCGTGACTCACCTCAGAAGAACTGCAGGAACTGCTGTGCTTACTTAAGTTGAGTGCCGAAAGGGGACGTAGATAGAACTGTAGAGAGGAGGGCGGAGAAGAGGCAGTTCCCCTTTATGAGAGTGGGGGAGGCGACGTGAGAAGCCAAGGAAACCCCACTACTATACGTCAGTGGCTGCGGCGAAACAGGATGAGCTGAAGTTCAAAGTAGAGTACCGTACTTTGACATGCTTTGAAACGCCATGCAAGTATGTAAAGCGGGTAACTTACGCATGGGGTGGAGAAGCAGAGCCAGATTAATTAAAACGACCCACAGGATCCAGGAGACCCTACAGAAACGGTCGATCGTCAAATCAACACTTTGCACGCCGCGTTAACTTCGCGGTTATGGCATTGCTAGAGGTCGTGGATTTAATCCCAATCGCGACACCCGCATTTCGACGGGGCCGAAATAGAAAACGCCCGCGCACTTAGATTTTGGCACACGGCAGAGAACATCACGGTGACAAAATTAATCCGGAGTCCACCATTACGGCTTGCCTCATAATCTGAGTGTGGTTTAGGCACGTCCAGCCCCATTCTCTAATTCAAGTTTAATACTTCTGCCACACTGCGACGGGCTATGTGAGGCAATGACAACGCTCAACCCTCGCAGATGTTATACAATATGGCGCACAACGCCTCAAGCAAACATATCTCACTGTGTGTACTACGCAGACAAACAGTGGTGCACGCAAAGTAAAGTTTAACATAATCTTTCTCGTATTGGACTACGCATTACAGAAATGAGGCTTTCACCGTCAGCGTCACCGCTAATTATCGTCAATCAAAGCATCCTCCTCGCAAAGCTTCGCTTACATCGATTCCCACAATGCGTGGGATGTGCATAATTTTTATAAGCTGTGGTGAATGTGCTACTTCTGTCTGTGCCGACGGTGTCGAAATCTGTGCAGCACGTTGTCGCTCACATGTAATTGTAATGAATATTATAAAATGATGACGAAACTGCGCCTCATACGTAAATCAGCGCCTAGTCCTACACCACTGAAGTGATTGAAACACACAATCCGAAGGCAGTTGGTATTAAGTTGGTTTCGGACACGGGCAGCGCTCAGCGACCACCATGCGAGGTTGTTCCCCTGGATTACTCTTTGCTGCAAATGGTGTAGAGATATGCAAATGTATTTTTTAGCAGCGAGCTCACGGCCCAAAGGGCCCTAGTGCAGCACGCGAGCGATGCAGCACGACTCAGTGGAGCCTTGGAATAGGGGCCCACCCTTGCTGAAGAGTAGTGTCAAGTCGCCAGCGCCAAGACGATGAAGACGACGGAAACCTCGTAACCGCGAAACTCTTGAAAGACTCAATAAAAAATTTCACTCACTCGCTCCCTCATTTAACCCCTTCTTGTACATGCGTTCGTTAGAGACTGTACAAGAACTAAGCGTTCAATCGCTAGCGCAGCCCTGTTCGTAACCAGTGACACCCACGGCCAGCGAGCAATGCCTAGAGTCTTCATCGATGGCAGTTACTGCGTGCAGACGAGAGAATGGCGCGTGGTTTGAGACTTTCCCGTATTTAGTTTGCGCAAAAAAAAGCACTATCGTAATAAGAGAAACACGTCTGTGAAACTTTCCTTTGTCCGAGATGGGCCATTTTAGTACGGCAATCTGCCCTGAGGGGAGCATCACGCTCGGTTCACTGACTTTCTCGGTTGCCGCCGATCGCTCGAGCGATAGGCCTACCTCTCGTTTGTCAAAGCAGCAGCCGACGGCGCTTGCCATGAAAACGCCGCTAGTCAGAAAGCGTTTATTTTCGTGAGCATTTTAGCCTCTTTTGAGATATGCCGTGCTTAATTGAACATAGATTTGCATAGATTTGGTTCACAATACACTCTGTCGCCTGCAAAGAGAGAACCAAGGTAGCCACCTCGCACGGAGGTCGCTGCGCGCAGTCAGTCTGCGACACCAAGTGTCGCCACTCGGCGAAACATCGTCAGCCTGTTTCGGCGACGAAAACCCCAATCTATGTTCAAGGAGCGCATGTCACTCGCACCAGGCCCGTGCTGGCATCAGCAGTCACAAAACATGTGATATCTTTAACGTAATCTACTTGCTTCAGTGCAGAGCCTCGATGAGCCTGGCGAATAATGGCAGTTTTAGAAAGCAGATACTACATGTCAAGCACGATTAGTTTGAATGGTACGCTTCGAGAAGTCGGAGAAGCATGTCATGTAAGAAAACGGCAGCGGCGTGACGGCGTTTTCAATTATTTTTGACGCAGTGAAGAACACATGCGGTTCCAGCGGCAGAGGCCAGTCAGAAGAAGAGGAACGAAACTCACTTCGGTGGCGCTCACTCTTTTGCAAACCATCAATTCCGTGTGCAGCCATAAAAGCTTCTCCCAACGCAAGACGATAATACGCAGTTTAGACAGAGTTCAAGCACAGTCTCTAGCTGCCATTCGGTGTACTCTGATAAACGACCCATTGTCCGCGATAAGAATAAACATTCCCGCGCAGAGCATTCTTCTAGCCCGTCCGTTTTCGACATTCCCGATACGTTATACATAGAAAAAGAAGCATTAAGCATAGGCAAAAATGCATAAGCCCACTCTAAACGGGCGGTAGCATGCAGCATAGGACGCCCTGGTATGCACCGGACCTGCAGTAAGGATGGATTGTGAAGAAAGGAGACCCAAAACGAGCCACTAGCAAGAGTAATCTATAGGGCAACGTATTGCAGGGTTCTACCTGTCTCGCGTGTTTATCAGGACCATGCTTGGCATTGTTGGATACTTGTTCTTTATTCAGATGAATGCTGCGTTGTGTGTTGTATGGCGTAAAAAGAAATTAAATTACAGGCTTCAACGTGCCAAAACCACTTTCTGATTATGAGGCACGCCGTAGTGGAGGACTCCGGAAATTTCGACCACCTGGGGTTCTTTAACGTGCACCTAAATCTAAGTACACGGGTGTTTTCGCATTTCGCCCCCATCGATATGCGGCAGCCGCGGCCGGGATTCCATCCCGCGACCTCGTGCTCAACAGCCCAACACCATAGCCACTGAGCAACCACGGCAGGTCTTGTATGGCGTAATACCCACAAAATGTATGCAGTTTTCGCTTTTTTCCGTGAGGAACCTGCTGCGAAAGATCCCGAACAACTAGAAGCTAAAAGCTTCGCTGTAAAAGAAAGGGCTTATAACTGGGCTTATAATACGCTGCCGAGTAGATGGCGGGAAATGCGGATTAAAATTCCTCTGCAAGAAGTGCTTGCTATTTACTGGGCGGCATGCATGCTCATTTTTTTTGCATTTCCGCAATATCCAATCAATGCTTCAGAGGTAACCAAACGACAGGTCGCTGCCTTTCCTGTCATTGAGAGGCTGCTGTATACAGAATTTTACGCATTTAATTGTTTATTGCGGCTATGGTCATGTAGTCAACATCTCCTCAACAGAACTGCAATTGAAACAAATTCATGCTTCTCGAAACCTATGCATTGCAGCAGCGTAACGCCTATAAAAAAATACACCATACTGTTGTGCAGGTGGGCCACCGGCAGGTCATTGAAGTTTCGATTTCGCGATGTCCGCGATATATAGGTGGCGCCCATGGTCAACCAATATGGCTGACCGGAGGGCGATCGACATTGAAGCTGAGAGCACGGAAAAGTGTTATATGGAGGGTTGTCACAATTTTTCCCCACCCTGCCACTTTTAACATTTCGCATAATTGAGCCGTGTGGAAGTGGAACTTCCATTCTATAGGTAATTAAAGTTCAATAAGCACAATTTGAATCTATGCTAGTTCATATTGTGCGGCGTTATACAGCTTGTTCCAGTCGTGTACGTAAGTGTGCCACGGTAGAATTTTAAGGGGAGGGGCTCCCATAAAAAAAAGTTATTGAGGAGGCATTGAAATATCGTAGTTCAATGTTGAGCTTTTTATTGAGGAATTATTGAGAGTTAGTTGGAGAATTGTTGGGTTGAGTGTAGAGGGCTCTTGAATATTGGTCGCTGAAATTTATTTGAAACACCATTGGGTATCTCAATGTTCAATAATTGTTAAGTTACCATTGAAAGTCCGTTGTGCTTAACCGGCCCGTTGTGTTCGTTTTGTTGAATGGTTGTTGGGATACCATTGATCCTGCGTTGAACTGACGTGGTAGTTCTGTTGACCTGTTGAGTTATTGTCACAGCACTGAAAAGTACGTTGTGACCCAGTTAAAATGGCATTGAGATATCAGAAGTCGCCATTGAAATATAATTGACGTTTCGTTGGGCTAGTGTATTTTTATTCATGTATTGAAATTGCTTTGCTGTGCACACTTGCATGCCCCGGTGCCTGCTCATAGCTTTCCCAAGCACAAACAAAATCAAAAGAGACACTGATCAACTTGAAGTACCTTTATTCACACTAAACATGCGTGCACGTGAAACATTACAGTACTAAGGCACCACTACATCCAACCTGGAGACATAGGCTAGTACGTACAGCACTCTAGCAGTGTAAATACATCTAAAAAACCTATACATATGAATTCAATCAAAACGATCATTGTGGTCTTCACTTTCGACTTAGTTTATGACTAGAAGGCAAAGAGACTCTAAAGGCACGGCTTAAGCATACCCTTGTAACAACCAACTTTGACCACATGAACACTTGAAGCTGCTTGCGTGTGAATACACAAAAGACATCTGAATATGTTACATTAAAATATTTCGCACACTAACATCACAGGAAGAGCTACGGCTGACTGTGAGAAGCCAAAATAACTGACTTGAAACAAATGACTTCACGTAAATATTGACACGTGTACTTGTCTTTATCGGGCGACCAGGTTTCGCCGCCTAACAAATGTTATCACACAGCGCTAGACGCGCCTGCATGTATCCGAAGTTTCTGGAAAGTTATCGATGCTTCTATCCGCCGTCTGCTGTCGCCGTCGCCGAACCTTGTGTTGTCCGATTTCATCGCGTGACTCGAATGGTGTAGAACTTTGTGGAAGGCATGCGGGTCCCAACGATTAGTCTCGAACATTCGATGACTTCTCTATAAAAGCCGACGCGCTTGACCCGCTGATCAGATTTTCGACGATCGCCGACTGTGTTCGCCGCTATCGTTTTGCTATAAGTGTAGCTTGTTTTGTGGGCACAGGTTCGCCCAATAACATTTAGTTTTGTCGTTCACAGTACTGCTACTGTGTTCTTCAACGTCACCAACACGTGACAATATATGCCCTTCAGTCACGACGTCCGCATTTGTGGACGCGACCTATTTTTGCCATTTCTGTGCAGAGGTAGCAAGGAATAGGGCATAAGCATTAAGCTTAGGGTAAATTGAACCATCTGTTAAGCTAAGTTACTTCTATTTTACTTCTAAGTGATATGTACCGTTGTAGAGTACCCCTTTGGTGAAGGCACTACCGTGTTTTACGTGACATTTGAGGTGGGGCATGTGGGTAGCAAGCTCGGAATATTTTTGTTTCTTGAAATTCCTGCCGCCAAGAAATACCTTTTGCCTGTAATTTGGGCAGGCGATTCAATCCTATTTGTGAAGAAATCTAGCATGATTGCCTTTGCAATATTCAAATATTTATTTACTCTGTAATGATGATGACTTCATAAAAGCCACGAAGAATAATTCTACCCCCTTGATTTGCTTTCGATTGAATCTCAAGCAGCCTGGCAAAAACTTTGTTTCACACATGTAGCGACAGTCGATCGTTATTCGTGACTGAAGGGGATATACAAGCTTTAGCATACGTCTCTCACCGCGATTAAAATTTAATGAAGTAGCAAAGTAGACTTGCCTGAGCTTTTCGCCTTCGAGATGTATAGATTATCATGTTGCCCAATTATTTTATAAAATAACATCACTCAACTTAGCTATTCATTGACGAGACATAATTTAGAAAGTTGTCGGGCATGGTGAACACCTGAATCGTATGTTTGTAAACTTGTAAAACTTGTAAATAAACTTGTAAAACTTTTGTGTAATGAATGCAGCTTATCTCCCTGGCACAAGTCAAGAACAAACCGTACACCATTTGATTATGTCAATTTGGGGTACAGAAGAATTTGTTGGTGGCATTTCCTCAATTTCGTGAGCTCATTTTCAGGTAATATTTCTGGACTTGCACAAAGCTAATTACAGCACTTTTTGGGGCCTTTTCCCTATACCCAGCAACTAAGTGGTACCTCAGTCAATAAAGAGGCAAGGCAAGGGTAATACCTTGAACGATAACAGAAAAAATAATTATTTAGCACAGAAAATTGGCAGTAACACACAACGAACACAATTCCAAAGAGCCAAATAAATGGTCACCTGCACTTGCAGTATCAAGTAACCCAGAAATACACATAAAGGATGAGAAAAGGTTCCAATGACTGGACAGCCAGATTGGTTAGACAGAGAAAAACGCAAATAAATGAGTATACGAAACACCAATGACCTCAATTGCGCAGGTAAAATGTTCTTAAAATGCTATGAGAATATTATTGCATAAAACACATAGAAGCTGCATAAAAATTGGGACAAAGTAGTAACAAAGACGGAGGGAGGTACAGCACCCGTGTTGAAAAAAAATTACAAGGGATATACATGCATATTTAAGCTCACGACAATTTTTCCCCCAACATATATACAAGAAGAACACATGCACTTACCGCATAAAAAAAGGTTCCTGCGCCTGGAGAATGCAGCACAGTACAAAGCAGCGTCATGAGAATCGAAAAGTAGAGTTTAGTATGTTTAAAAACTACAAATGCTTGCACACCTACAAACAGGCATGTGACATGTCATGCCTTGAATGGATGAAAACCATAAATCTTACACACAAAGGAAGTTACCATCACTTTTATTGGCTTCCTCAGGGGACTCCTTGAAGTTGAACTAGAAAAATGTACATCAGTGTTAAAAACAAAGAGAGGATAAGACCCTAGAGCGTTCTGCCTGAAATAAACAGCGCAAATAACATCATGTATCAATTCTATGGACACTTCGCCAATTCGGTGTACATTTATATTTGACAACCACCCAAACAGAGACCAAGAGGATGAATTAAGGTAGGAACACACATGAACGCTGACTCAACTAGAAGTTTATTCGTGAAGACAAATATTTGGACACACTGGCCAACTTCACAAAGAAAAAAACTTGGAGGCTTATCAAGGTTAAGCCCAGTGGATGCGAAGCATGTTAAGCAGCTGCCTCAGTGTGGATGGGGCTAAGTAGCGGAGACGTGGTTTTAGGTTAATCGCTCTTCGCGTTCTTCATCGGTTTCCGTAGCACGCTGCAGCCTTCGTTTCGCATTCCTATTATTAACGTCCTTAGCGTTAGGAGGCATGTTGACCGCATACACGCCCGGCGCAAAGACGCTGGCGCGGTTGCGGGCACAGAGACTGACGCGACGGCGGGCGCGCGCCGCTTCATCCCTCGCGTGACGTCACATATCACGTGATGCACCGATGGTGGCGCCGCCGCCGCGTCGCCCGCGACGCCGCGAACCGAAGCGTGGAGGCCTCCGCTGGGCGACGTCCGACGGCGCGATATGAGGCCCCATCAGCAGCCGGTGTGACGTCATCACGTGACGACACATCATGTGATCTCACTTCAGGGTCAATGGTGGCCACCGCCGCGAGGCGACCGACGGCGCGATGTGAGGCCTCATCTGCAGCCGGTGTGACGTCATCACGTGACGTCATGTCACGTGACCACACTTCAGGGTAAATGGTGGCCACCGCCGGGCGTCGCGCGAAGGCCCGAAACCTACGTTAATATACTTCGCATAAAAGCCATGGATGTGCAGCAGAAACAGCCCGGCACAACAAAAAAAGAACCGAATACGTCCTGTAGAATAAACATGTGCGTCAAAAACTAACAAAAACATGAAAACTGAAAGGTTTGTCCAGTAAGTGATATTAACGATAAGTACTGCAGCAACTCTTTCCTACTAAAGGTCACAGAAATCTTGCTTATGAATTTTTCTTCGTGATCAATAAATATTCCTTTCATAAGTCCACTTGTGTTCTGGTCTTCGTGATGAAACAATCGTTCTTTCTGCTCTATACCGCAACACCAGAGGAGTTCCAGAAGCAATATTTATTGATCACAAACGAAACAAATGCATAACCAAGCTATCTGTTGCCCTTAGCCGGAAAAAGTTCTCAAAAGAATATTTCTCGGTGGGTATAATCATTTATCGGACAAATCTTTCGCTTTTTCGAAAGATTTAACCGATAGTTCTCGTTTTTCAGGCACGTATATTCTATATGACATGGCTTTTTCATATTTTTTTCTTGTCGCACGTGGCTGTTTCTGCCACGCATGCACGGCTTTTTACCTTAGTCAAGTTGACCAGCGTCTTTAATACCTCTGTCATCAAAAGTAAACTTTTAGTTGAGCTTGCGCTCGTGTGTGCTCCTACCTATTTCGTCGTCCGTCGTCGGCCTCTGTTCGTGCTGTTTTTTACAGTACGCACGTATCACTTTGTTAGGCTGGTAAACATTCTCACAAACAAAAGCAAATGCTTCCCCTCAAAAGGTAGTCCATCCTTTACTGCTAAACGCCAGAGCAAATCGAAAGTAAGCCTTCACAGCGTCCATGCGGCAGCTAGTACGCCACAGAGCAGCATAAAAAATAGTTGAAAATCCCACTTGATGGAGAGTGGCAACAGAGATGCGAGCTTGCTAGTGAATCAGCCACATATCAAAGGGTGTCTCTTGCACAACGCCAAGGTGCTCTTGACGTAGAACACTTTAGCACCTGGGAATTTGCTGCATGCGTAACCCGTGAGAAGCGAATCCGGACAGAAAATGAGATTACGCGGATTAAGAATCTGCCACTCACTGCACATAACTACGCGCGAAATAGAAGTACACACTATACTGGCAACTAAAAATTTGGGACTCTTTACGAGTGCCGTCGAGATAAGGAAGAAATGGGTTGCTATGGTAAATGTTAGCTAAAACACGCACACCGACGTTTCACAACGGGGAAAAATATTCCCGGCTCTCTGGCAGAACCAAAGACCACAAGACTATGCATAGCCGATACCACGCAGATATCGAATCTTTGGGTAGAAGTCCAGCAGAAGGAATGACCTAAAGATACGCCGAGAGCGATGCGAGCGTGAGCGCGCCTGTACGAGTGAGAACATGCACCGCTTCTTTGAAGCTATCCGCTCCGGCGTGGCTCCGATCATCCCACGCCATTTGTGTGCAGAACGTCGCGTACACACCCTTGCGCGTTTTGCACGGTAGCGTCTGCGCAGTGAGCTAGCTTCATGCACGCATCATTCTTCGCCGCGCAAACGGTGCTCGAGTGCGACGCTTAGCTCGAGGCGACAACGCGCCGATTGGGGCCCCTTTCGCTTCTGCAAGCAACGCACATTCGGATCGGTCCCACTCAAAGAGGCAACGGAAAACGGTGACATGTTTCGGTTATCGCCTATTAAAATTGTACGGTACGCCTTCAACGGCAACCCGCCGCGCTAGATAAAGATGCTTACTGCGGTAGTTTTGGCGGTGATAGCGGATAACGCGAGCCCGTCGGCGGCTGTGTTCTTTGCCGACGTCGTCACCACACCTCTGTTCATTTGCGCTGTGTATCCGCGTACAGTCACCGCGCGGAAGCTGTGACTAATCGGTTGGCCGTTCTCCGCACATCCCAAAGAGACGAAATATATCTTGCGGTGCGCCGCATCATTAGCCGCAACCTAAATCGAGGCGCGCTTAACCGCTACGGCACAAAAGGCGATCACACTAACCGTATGCTATACGATGAGCCACTACGGATTTAAAAAAATAATTCTGATGTCCTACGTGCCGAACCAACGATCTGATTATGAGGCAGATCGTAGTTAGGGACTCCGTATCAATTTTGACTTCCTGGAAATGTTTATGTGCATACAATGCACAATGCACGAGCGTTTTTTGCATTCCGCTCTTTTGGAATACGGCCACTGCAGGGATCGTATCTACGACCTCGAGCCCCAAATTGCCACAGCGGCCGCCATAGTTACGAAATGCGTATGCGTGAAGTGCAACACTGCCTTCCGGTACGAGTGTGGTACAAGCGTAGCAGAGCCGCACACCTGCTGCACAATTATTTGTCGCGGTTGTCCTAAGCTCGTAGCGCCTGCCTAAATACCTTGAAATGCAGCGCGCCTCTCGCGTATCGAAACGCGATAACAAGCGCTTAGACGGCCCACGTGAGCGCCTATGAAAGATGACGTGGCCACTGTAGAAAATTATCACTCCGCAGAGAAGCCGATCCTTATGTTCCAATTGTGTTCTCTCATACAAATTAAGGAAACGTTATTTGACAGGAACAAATGAAGCAATGCAATTTTACGCGCGTGGTGCGCCGCTGCCTCTTCGCCTACCATCGTTTCAAACGAAGTGACGGCGGCAGCGAGCGTTAGTATCGCGCGCTTAATTGCTCCGTGGCATGCGGTTTGCTTGAAGAAACAGAACGGTGTGCTTAACGTCTCACGCTCGTCAATGTCAAAATAGAAAAAAAAGGCTACGTGATCAAGAAAAATAGATTACTTACCTATCTGCAGAAGTTCGGCTGCGACTGTTTCGGAGTGCCTTCTCTCCAACAGGGATCATGACCTCTGCCGCGCAACTCATCAAAACAACCAGGCTCGCACATCAGCCGAAAACTAGTAGCCGGGTGAGCCAACGACCTTGACGGATAAACGTCCAATGCCTCCTTTACTAGATGCGGGCCGCCTTGCTCGCTTTCCCATTGCGGCGGCGGTTCCCTTAGTTCAGCATAAATTCTGTAAGGCGGCGCTCGTTCCCTTTTCAACTTCCGGCGGCAGCGGCTGACTGCTTCCGCCGGCACATCGATAGCGCTGGTATGCGGGGGCGTCTGCTAGAGAGCGTTCTCGTGGGCGTCTTAAATATATATATATATATATATAGTGTGTGTGTGTGTTCTTTCGTTAGTCATTTTCATTATCGCAACTGTTTGCCCGCTTCTTATATTATGCAGCACGGTGCTGGTAGATCATGCATATTATACGTCTTATCAGCTTTGCGTTACTGTTCAAGACTTTTTTTCTCTATGCGGCACATGCGTTTTTTCAAAGAACACTAAATAACTGGCTAGCTTAACCTACGCTTTTCAGTGACATGCGCGGTAAGATGCATGCAATCGACGCACGCACTCTAATATAAACTTGGGCATTACGTTTTAGCTTGCGATGTCGGGGCCTCCGCCAATGCACCAGCCGTCAGGTGATCGTCGAGTTTCTACTAGTCCATCGCTTGTTGCTTCCGCTTGCTCGTCGGCCTCGCTTGAACGAAATAGCTCTTAATTGCAGTTTGTTTTGAAGTGCTGCTTGAACGACCGAGCTCATTGATCGCACAGAACACAATTGTCCTGGAGTAACACGTGAAGTCAACTTATGCGCAGTTCACACTGCCAGCAGTTCAAGGAAGAATTGCTATATTTCGCGTTCACCGACACTATCTCTCGCAAGAGAACGCGTCAAACCATGTGCAGCGTTTGCGTTCGGCAGCATGTCTCTTGGAAGTCGCACGTAATCGCTCATGCGTGTTGAGGTAGTGATGCTTTCGCTCAGATCACGCGTGCTCATAGCAATGTAGCACAGGTCGCTTTCAGAGAGAACGCGTTGCGCGCATCAAGCAAAGTTTTTAAGGCGCAAGCCTTTAGTAGCTCATGAGCGTCGTGACGCAGTCCGTGGTGTGCGCAGGAAAGCGGTGATCACCGGCGAGGGGAGCACGGAGACGAGGCGTCATGCCAGTAGCGCTGTGTGAGTGGGCGCGTGGGAGAGCGCGGACAAGCGCGTGTGGACATCGGCGACAAACCTTGCAGGCATATGGCTGTGATTGCATCTCATGCTCGCGGCTCACGGCGGCGTCCGTTCGCAGAACAGTTCAGACAACAGTAACAGAGGCACTCATAGATAGGCTTTCGCCTATCGCAGTTTAGCTCAGCAAAGTGCCCATAGATTTTTGATCCCAGCCCTAAAGAAGTTTGGCGATAATGATGGCCAGGCTTGAGGCATTCATATTCTGCGTGGGAACTGAGCACGTCCACTTCTTCCCGCTTAAACTGTATGGCCGTGAGCGTGTCGTTCAAATGTCGTTCAATTGTTCAAAAGACGAGCGCATAGTGCGTTTCCTTGCTCAGAAAGTTTTCTGTGCGGCTTTTAGTTTTCAGCTGCTCAATGTAAGAAAGGAACTCGCCCTCAAGCCATTGCAGCCTCGGGTCATCAATTTCAGAAAACTGACGAGCATCTTCGTCATTGCGATGGATGTGCTGCAGAAGATTGCTCACATCCATGCATGTGAACCACTTATGGAAGGCTTCCATGAACTGAACAGTCGGCCCCACAGATGCAAATTCAAAATCGCAGCTGCGACCTGCCTGACCCCCGAGGTATTTGAGTGCTGCAGTTACTGCAGGAGAAAATAACTGCACGGCCGTCTTCACATTCATTTTTTTTTATATTCGACGGGAAAACGTGCTTCCTTGTAAGGAACCTGATTGGCCGCACTGTTGATTGTCTCTGATTCTTGTGGAGCACTTTGATGTACTTTGATGAAATTTTCTTGTTTTTACCAAATTCCTCGACCAGGAATTGAGACCTGATGTTCTTTATAACGTGGCTCTGATCGGATGAGAAAAATATATCCATTGATGGATCTGCCGGATGCGGTACCCGTGTTTTTGCTTCTCTGCCACTCAGAATTTCCATAGCCGTTACGTTGATCTTGCGGTTGTCGGTTGCAACTCTGATGATGTCAAAACCAACGCTGGCTGTTTGGATGACGACGTGGCGAATGACCTCGGCGAGCTGGTCTCCAGTGCAGCCTTTGGTGAAGAAATAGCCAACAGGGATCTTATATCTTGCTTGCAGGCCGCAAAGGGGAAAACACACCAGTGAATTCGCCAGATGTTCACCTTCAGCTGCACGAGCAAGATACTCGAGGTCAGGACCTAGGTCGACATCACCAATAAACGCGTCCCTTTGCTTGTGGTAGAGCAGCTTTTTTTTAATTCTCACCTCGTCAACAACGAGGCTACATGCTTTTGACTGTGGTGTGTCCAGATTCTCAAGCTCCGCTTCCAGGGGGGAGCGAACCAACTCGCTGAAACCAACTTCGCCGGATGTAGTACCGAAGTATTTTTGTAGCGTTGTTATCCAAGGTAGCTTGAGAAGCTCTTCGTCCCTCAAGTATTCGTAGGCTTTTGTCGAGAGGTGTCGCATTACGATGTCATGCCTGATTGTTGCTTCCAACCAGCGTGGTGTTTTCCTTTTATAATGTTTTACTTGGTTTTGGAGCAGCACTGCTTTTGCCGTCCCCTACTCGGCGTCAGCCACAACTTGCAGAAATGCAGAGACGTAGCACTCTTCTTTCAATTTTTGAAGTTCTTCTTTGTAGGCTTCTACAGTTCTGCGCAGTTTATCGTTTTCTGCTCGCAGCGCACGTTCTTTTCGTCGCCATCGCTTTCTTTCTACAAACACGCTTGACGTGTTTGAGCTCCATTTTCCTTGCGTCTTGAACGAGCGCAAAGCCTTTGTTGGTTGCCTTTTCTTCTTAGATGCAAACTTCACTGAATCTGTTAGAGCGCGAGGAAGTGGCACGCGGCGCACGCGCCAAGCATTTCAGGGCTTAATGGCTTTCAAATGAGAGGAGTATGCACGCGCTCGTGGCGTATTGGTTAGAGTACCGGGTTCGACGGCCGACGTTCGATTCCACCCCATCGCTCACACATTATTTTTTTTTAATGAAAGCGAGACGGAAGAACATACCTGCCGCAAAGCGACAGGAATGAGGTGGGAACGCTTCGCAATAAACTTTTGGAATGTCTTCATGTGCAACTCCTAATTATTGTATACTGGACTCAACTGCTACACAACAAGAAAACAACAAGAAAAATCAACACACATTACCCAATAAATTGCTTATTGAGAACACTCAACGGTGATGTTGTTGTGTAAGGGTTGAGTGAACTCGATTGCTCTTGAAAATTTGTTGAAGTCCGTTGTTTCAACAATTGCCCAACAATATATCAATGGTTTATCAACAGTCATTTTTGTACGGGCTGCAACGCCCCACTACCTGCCCTACCGGATTCTTTATCACTCTAACATCAAAAAAGGCGAAGAAAGCTTACAAGTAGCACCATTTCATATGCTCGACTTAATTAACATTACATATGCAGGTAAGGAAATCAATTCGCCAATGTTCGTAGTAATATTCAATACCTGAAGTATCAATATCCCCCATTCTTGCACGTTTCCCTTCACGCAAATATATTGCAATGTATCTACGACATTAATATTATTACTAAATACACCGGACCGTATTAGAAGACAAAGTAGTGTGTTTCTGCCATTATTGCTCCGACTTCGTGCAAGCTTACTAGGAAAAACATGTTTTTCAGCGTAATTTATGCAACGCATCCTATGCTGCGTAACCTTGAACACGTTGATGACGTAGTAACAAATCAAAGAGTAAAGCGTGAGACACACGCTCCGATTCCGTATCCGATCCGGCGTCCGACGCGCCGGAACGGCCGCCGGAATCGGGGTGTTTTGCCGTGCCGAAGCGCCGGATCGGGCGTCCGGCGTGCGACAAACCGGGCAGATTTTCATCGTCCGACGCGTCCGACAACGGCACCGTCGCCTGACCGCAGCCAATGACAGCACGGCTGGCATGTGACCTTCTCTGACGTTCCCTCCACGGAGGCGGCGCTGGATGGCCGGTATCTCGCAGTGTTTGTTTTTTCCTTGCCTGCTGCAGTTTGTTTTCGACATGAAATAGTTACCAGTTCAGTAAAATGATCTCGAACGTGTGCCTGTTATGCAAAGCAGCGCCTAGTACACTAGCACTAAGCTACTGGCGAGATCGGGAGCCGCGACGCGAGGGCACTTCGCGGGCAGACATCACACACCGACCGTCTGAGCGAGGCTGCTAGCTTCGCTTGCACGTTTGCCCTTCGCAACGACTGCATCGAGTAAACCAATTGTATTTAATTACGGGCGACCTAAGTGTACAGTGTTAATTGTTTTGGCAAACATAAGCACTCTTCGACGAGCTCGGGTTGGATCGTAAGCGCCGTCGATCGCGGCGTCTGCCTAGCCAGGCCTACCGACCCGTTGTACACTGACAACTCCGCTGTTAGCGGAGTTGTCAGTGTACAATGCGCCGTCCTGAAGTGTTTCGTCACTCGTAGGGGCATAATTTTATTGACAGTGTTCGCGTAAAGCGAAGCAGTGTTGTGTAGAGTTGGTTATGTTGCGTTTCTCGACGTGGCTATGAAGTCCAGCTGGGGGGCTAGATCTGGGCGGAGCTTACGCGCCGCTCAATCTTTCGTATGCACGCACTGTGTGCCCCCAATCGTCGTATGCCACATGCCGGAGCATGCGGCGCCGCACGTCCGATCGGAC
The DNA here is from genome assembly GCF_023375885.2 of Dermacentor andersoni. Taxonomy (NCBI): domain Eukaryota; kingdom Metazoa; phylum Arthropoda; class Arachnida; order Ixodida; family Ixodidae; genus Dermacentor; species Dermacentor andersoni. The sequence continues at coordinate 124,005,699 of NC_092816.1, read as the reverse complement.
GCCAAATCGTACCGTGTGTCTCCTGCTTAATAAGCATACCACAAAATTTTATTTCCTTATTATGACTGCCGAAAATCCTGTAACTGGTACGCTGAAAACAAAAAAAACCTAGATGAAGTGTAATCAAGTGTTTACCTAACCCACACGTTCGGGTGTCTTTTCCAGATTTCCTCTCCAGATCGCGAATTTTTCTTCTTCCTAAAAGAAGTAGCCGCCGGACTTTCTGTAATTGCACATTATATTTTTCATCGTTGGGGTCAGCACACCTCTCCACAGCTTGGAGAGGTTTGAGCTTACCTGAGCTTACTATTGTTGTTCTTGACCAACGTACGAGCGAAACGGGTAAACAAAAGGATGTGCTTGCATGGCAGGTTTTGGCACATCCCGGACCAGCCTCGTGAAAACATGACCATACCGCGTTGTGGTTTGCGCGACCGTCTAGGGCATTGCATGGCTACTTGGTCAATTTTTTTTTAGAAATCACGCTCGCACCCACCTCGCACGACATCCAAATCTAGACCTTACTAATTGCCTGCCTCGTTCTCAGAAAAGCTTTACTTTTTGGGAAAGCCCACCTGGAAACAAAATAATGCAGGCTCCACGCACTGTGGGAATCGATGTAAGCGAAGCTTTCTGTGCTGGTTGATTTCATGGACGATAATTAGCGGTGATGTTCACGGTGAAAGCTTAATTTCTTCAACATTTAGTCTAACACGAGAGCGGCGAGTTTATTTTAAACGTTCCTCTGCGTGAGCCACTCCTGTTTGTCTGCGCACAGCAAAGAACACGGACAGGGCGAGATGTTTGCTTTAGGCGTTGTTGCGCCATATTTAATGATCTCTTAGAGGGTTGAGCATTGTCATTGCCTCCCATGGCACGTCGCATCGTGGCAGAAGTATCAAAGTTGAATTGGATTATGGGGCTGTACGTGTCAAAACCACACTCTCATAATGAGGCACGTCGTGGCGGACTCCGGATTAATTTTGACACCGGGACATTCTTTAATGTGTCCCAAAATGTGCAAAATGTGCGCAAAATGTGTGAAAGTGCCCGTGCGTTTTCTATTTCGTCCCCGACAAAATGCGGCTGCCGCGGTTGGGACTAAATCCGTGGCATCTAGCAAGGCCATAGCCGCAAAGCTGCAGCGGCGGGCACACAATTCTTCATATGACGGTCGACCGCTTCCGTAGTGTCGCCTGGACCCTGCAGTGCGCTTTAATTATCGCAGCTCTGCTTCTGCACGCCCTGCGTAATTTGTACGCTGAAATATTTTACATGGTGCTTATTTTTCACAACTAGTAGGAACGTACTGTACCGTACCTTGAACTTCCAGAAAAAGTGCCACCGCGGTTGCATAGCAGTAGGGTTTCCTTGCCTTATCCCGTCACCTACCCACCCCTCTTGCATGGGAACTGCCTCTTTTCTTCCCCCTCTCTACGGTTCCATCTATGTCTCCTCTGTAGCAGAAAAGCAAGCACTGCAGTTTCTACAATGCTTTTGAGTGGGGTCACGGATAATTACAGCTGTCAAGAGGATAATGCGGCAACGCCCAAGGAGCTCCATTAAGCACTGCGGACATTCGATGCGGTTGGGATCAAACGTTTCTTCTCACTTCGCCTTATTTCTGATTCGCTGTTGTCATGTATAAACATGTTCCAAACCACCCTGCAGCAGCACCAGCAGCTGCAGTGGGAATGGTAAACGTTACCTTGCGGGCACCACTGCTGTTTCCGTAGTACACAGAGCATACAGGGAGAGGTGTTCGCGTGAGGCGTTGTTGTGTGCCATTTCTCCTTCACTCTGAGAGGGTTGAGCATAGTCATTGCCTCATATGGCACACAACACTGTGGCTGAAGTACTAAACTTAATTGGGGTATGTGGTTGTATGTGCCAAAACCACAATGGCATTATGAGGCACGTCGTAGTGGCAGACTCCGGGTTAATTCCAACAACATGATGTTCCTTAACGTGTCCCAAAGTCTTCTAAGTTTTCTATTTCGCCCCCATCGAAATGCGGCTGTCGTGGTTGGGACCAAACAGCCGTAAAGCTAACGCGGCGGGCACGAAGTGTTGATTTTGTGGTATACCGCTTCCGTAGTGTTGTCGCCTGCACCCTACGGTGCACATTAATTAATGCGGCTCTACTTTTGCACCCCCTGCGTAGTTTTTCCGCTGGTGATCACTGCAGTGACGGGGCCCGGTACTTTACCATCAGCACTGCAGCGACGGTGCCCGTCACGTTAACAACAACACGGGAGCCATGGGGGCCGTCACTATAACGATGTCGGTACTGGGGGCGAGCACTTACGGAGTCGCCATCGCGCGGAATCCCCTCAATTGCGTCTTCTCGTTGATAACGCGACGCGCTCCACAAAGTTTTGGCTATCGGCGCTAAATAAAGATGCCACGCGGGAGCCCTCCTGGTCATTTTTGCAAGAACTCTCGGAATGACAAAATTATTATACATAATAAAATAACCTTCCACAAACAGAAAACACAGAATGGTTTACTGACGCTATCTGCTCACCTACTACCTCGAGTACGTTGGGACACTGCGCGCGGTCGCCGCGATCGATTCCCCCCAACCGGTTTATTTGCATGAAACGTAGGCATTCGCTGAGAGACAACTATGTAAAATACGTTCTTATAGTGGGCTGTCTGTGAAGCCAAATGGAGCATAACGGAATGAACTTCAATGCAGCGATCGCACGGACTCGATGTGACCGTCTGCATGCATGTTCGCGCAGAATGTTTCGCTTTCGCTGCGAGCGCGTTTTCGCACCGTACCGTGAGCTTTATGCCCCAGCGTATGAGCATATCACAGCACACAAGCAAGCATTCTTGCATGGTCACTATCAGAGCTGTTCAAAAATAATTTCGTTATAGCGAGGGACTTCGAACGCTACGGCGACTTGTGATGATGCTGCCTAACACGTGTCTGGCTCCAGTGCCGTTGCGACGATTACCAGCTCCTCCTTTTTCTTAATCCAGAACAATATTCGTTGTCTGGAGCTACACAAGCATGAACGTATGCCATGCCTTTTTTTAATGTGCTTTTTACCGTTCTCTTTCCATTCCACTTAACTTTCTTACTCTCTTTCTTTATTATTATCATCATAGCTGTTGGACTCTTCGACCTAATAGCAGCAGGCGGCTAGATGCGTCCAGATTCGTAATATAATAGACATTCGCTACAAGCATGGGGGGATCAATACACAGGATGAATGCAACACATTAGCACATTAAAAACAGAAAAGAATTTTTTTTTACATTATGCATGAAAATTCTCAGCAATTACATAAAGTACGAAACCCGAAAGAACTGAACGCCAAGCAAGACTACAGGCACCAAACCAGTGGTTCAAACCTAATAAATATGATTTCAGTGCTTTGCCGAAATTTTATGTTTCTTTTATTTTGGATGGTATGTTGTTCCATGTCATAACTCCAACAAATTCACATGCATTCTGTGCAGGAGGCAGGCTAAAATTTCCGGTGGCAGTAATTCCGGTAGCATGTGACGATGACAGAAATATGGACACAGGTAAAGGATGGTTGCGTTCCACAACAGCTGTTAACGTAGATAGCTGTTTTATGCTCAAACATTAATTCCAATGGCATTATGTTTATTTATTTGAGCATAACAGAATGAAGCTTCAGTGCAGCCGGGCCCCGTCACTGTAGTGTAGATGTCAAAGAGCCAGGCCTCGTTACTGCAGCGCAGATGTGAAAGGGCCGGACCCAGTCACTGTATTCCCTGCCTTTTCCACTTGACACATCTGCACAGTGTTCATTTCACAGAAATAGTTGGAACGTACTGTACTGTACCTTGAACTTAAGCTTATTCAGTTTCCCCGAAACCGTCTTCGTTTTGCCTTCTCATCTTACCTCCCCCCCCCCCACCTCGTCCCTTCCATAGAAACTGGCTCATCTCTTCCCTACAGTCCTACCTATGTCCCCTCCTGACCCACACCTTAGTAGAAAGGGAAGCACTGCTGTTTCTGCAATGCTGCTGAGGAGTGTCACGGATAATTATACCTGTCAAGACGCTAATGTGGTGACGGTCAAGGAGCTACAGGGGGCGATTGTGCACATTCGACGCGGTGGGGTGAAAACGACTTTCCAGCGTCTGCTTTCCTCACTGACTCATTCCTGTCATGCACGCACACTCAAGGACAATCCCCCTCTCCCCACCTAGACGAGGCGTGCCGGACAGCAGCAGAGGGAAAGTCGAAGGAAGAGACAAAGAAAGATTGGCTTGAAAAACGAGGGGCGAGTTTCTCCTCTACCCAATGCCCTTTCTCATTGGGGAAGGGGGTCATACGCACCGATCGCAGGGCTAGTTTTTTTCATTCTGTGGTTGTGCGCGGTGCCGTTCAGTTGTTTGCTTTCTGTGTACCACTGAAATTGGTCGTGTGCTTCTTGTCGCAGGTGCTCTCTTGACGACCATGGCGCTGAACGTCAACGATGTCGAGCGGCTGGCCGTGGAGAAGCTTCGAGCTCTCAAGCGTCGTAGCTTCGATCTTCGGAAGTGGCTGCTTCTGAAGTTCCTGCTGGCAAAGACCAGTAGAATTCGACACAACTGGGAGGTATGAGTTTTCTACAGCGTGTATCTTTCCCTTCCTAGGTAAAACGTAGCCGAACCATCTCCGTGGCTACTATGAATACTATTATCATGATGTAGTATATAACTGACAAATTCCGGTCGCTTCAGAGATTCTTAACAACTGCGATATCTCTTGTTTTTTTTTTTTACTATGAAATTAGTGATTCAGCTTTTCTTTCGTGAAGCTCTTATTTATTCATTTCTAGAAAGAAATTCTTAAGTTGCACGGAAGCCTACGCGTATTTTTTATATAATGGCGGCGCTGGTGGTGGTGGCGGGTTATCAGCACGCTTGCGTAAAGTAGCGGTTTGTCATAGATGTGTGCCACCACACACACATCAAATCATTCTTATTCGAATTAATGTTGCGGGATCGGCTAGTTGCTCCATACATGCAAAGGGCGCGGACAAAGATCCTGCAGGCAAGGACACTGAGGATCCGGCACAACTTGGACGTATGAGTTTTATATCATGCAGATATTTCCCTTGCTAGATAAAAGGTAGCAAAAACATCTCTGTGGCTACAGTGAATACTGAAATCATGATGTAGCTAATAACTGAGAAGTTAAAAGACATGTCTTTTGCCGCAATTACACACACTCAAAAGAAAGACACATAAAGACAACACGGGCGGCACTTCCAACTGATTTATTTTGTGCTGCGACCCAAGAATATATATATATATATATATATATATATATATATATATATATATATATATATACATGCACGCATGCGCTGGCTGTTCGCAGATCTACGTTACCCAGCGGTCAAACAATCTAGTTTCCGATTTATAGAGCACAATAAATGTATCGCTAAATAAATTTGTACTTTTATTTTTTTTATAGTAAGCTATGCATATATATTCTTGGGTAAACGCCCAAAATAAATCAGTTAAAAGTGCCGCCCGTGTTGTCTTTATGTGTCTTACATTTGTGTGCGTATAATTGCTACAAAAAACATGGCTTTTAGCAAGCACTAACTAGGCCGACAAGCAGTTCAGTTGTAATTGAGAACTACCGGTCCCCACATCTTTTGTTAGCAAGCGCGATAGCTTTTTTTTTTTTTTTACAAATGAAGTTGATTGTGAAAACATTCCACAAATCTCCGCCACGCATGTGTATACACCCAAGAACAATAACAAGGTTTGTAGTGAATTATCAACAAAGTTATACACGTACACAAAAGCGAAGTCACACCCTTTCCCGACTGAGGCAACAACACTTGGATTAACATGCTAAATTTAGAAATTGAATTTCTTTATCATTGATATGCAGTGCGGAGAGAGCGTAGTAAACTGGGAAAAGAAATTGCCGAAGCGTCCCACATGAAAAAATTGGGCGCGCATACATGTGTCAGTGAACCTTCACTTCACATCAATGATAACGAACTTCAATTTCTAAATTTATCATGTTTATCCACGTGTTGTTGCCTTCATGGGGAAGGGGTGCGACTTGGCTTTTGTGTACCTGTATAACTTTGTTGATTATTGACTACAAACCTTGTTATTGTTCTTGGGTGTTTACGCATGCGTGGCGGAGATTTGTGGAATCTTTTCACAATAAACTTCAGTTGTAAGTCCAGCGTTGTTCTGTGTCTTTCAACTTGCTTGTGCTCGCGTCCGTACTTGCTGGAAAGCATTCTACGTTCACCATGCATCAACTGGCCCTGCAAACAACTCTACTAAAAAAGCTTTTTTTTTACTATGCAATTAGCGATACAGCTTTCCCTTTCGTAAAGCTTTTATTTATTCATTTCTAGAAAGAAATTCTTTACTTGCATGGAAGCGTACGCGGAATGTTTTCATAATGGCGGTGGTGGTGGAGGGTTATCAGCACGCTGGTGTAGACTAGCAATTTGAAAAAGATGTGTGCTACCACACATCCATCAAACCATTCTTATACGAAATAATGTTGCGAGATGAGCTAGTTGCTATATACACGAAAAGGGCGCGGACAAAGATCCCGCTGGCAACAACCGGGGGAATCCGGCACAACTGGGATGTATGAGTTTTCTACCATGTAGATATTTCCCTCGCTAGGTAAGAGGTAGCCAAACCATCTTTATGACTAGCTTGCATACTGCAATCATGATGTAGCTAATAACTGAGAAGTACCGGTCGCTTCCCATTTTGTTAACAAGCGCGATACCTTTTTTTTACTGCGCAACTGGTGATACAGCTTTCCCTTTCGTAAAGCTCTAATTTATTCATTTCGAGAAAGAAATTGTTAAGTTGCACGGAATTACACGTAATTAATTCATAATGGCGGCGCTGGTGGCGGGTTAACAGCATGCTGGTGTAGACTAGCGATTTGTCACCGATGTGTGCTACCACACATCCATCAAACCATTCTTACACGAAATAATATACAGTTTTAGTATATAGCGTACGCTATACCATAGCGTACGCTAAAAAATAGCGGGACGTCACTGCGCATGCGCTGAACGCTAAACGAAATAGCGGGTATAGCGGGCGTACGCAACGCAAACGAGTTAGCGTTGCCGGTTTTGCGGGGTTAGCGGAGTGGTCTCGCGAAGGTGAGAGCGTGCATTTCAAGATGGCTCCTCACAGTGCAAGCAACGTTTCGATCATGAGCGCAGCGGCCAAAGGCAATCCTCGCGTGCGCTTTTCGTCTGCTGACGACATCGAGCTGCTGCGCGAGGTAAGGGAGGCCTGTCCTTTCGGGGATCAGAACCGATAGGCCCCGATTGCAGCTGTTTTGAATGCAGCAACCGGCAAAACATTCACGGCACGCAACGCCCGCTTACGTGCGGAACTGATGCTTTGCCGCTACTCATCGAACGACCGGAAAAACCTCCCCAAGTGAGTTGATTTGTTCATTAGGTGAAATATACTAATATGAATCTTAAACTGCTAGTGTAAAAATGTTATTCATGACCTTACAGATCTGGCACAGAGGAAGAGTACAGTGAGAAGAAGCAGCTTCTGCACGAGATCATTGAAAAAAAATGAAACATGAAGGCTTAACGACTAGGGCACCGCGGCGTTCAAATAACGGTGCAGTACCACAGCCGGCTCGTGGCCGCCTCACGTCGACTCAAAAAGCGGTACGTCGCTCAGCAGCGACCGAGAGAGACGCTGCCGCCGAAGCTTACACGTTGGAGGACGATTGGGACAACACGGGTACGTAGTGAAGACTGGATGTTGCCATGAGGAATCTGGATGGCATTTTCTACTACAGCGTATATAATTCTGCACTGAACATGCAATTCATTTGTTTTTAATTTGCATTGTTGTGTACTTACGAAAATGACTTGCAGGTGTGAGCGAGTCGCCATCACAGTTGTTCAACAACATGATAAACGGTGACGACAACGCCTCGGCTGAACAACAGCAGTGCTCGCAATTTCCAAGCACAGAGAGTACAGCGCCTGCTGCAACGGCAATCTCGCTACGCGATGATCAGGGGCCATCAGCTGGACCAAGTGGCAGCATTTCTGACTGAGCTTCGCCCACAACGACAGCACGAAGCGAGCTACAGCGTGGCAAGTACCCATCACCATTATCTAACAATTTTCAGTGAAAAAATAGGTGTATATAACTGCCGAATTCCACTTATGTGCCGATTCTATCGTTGTTTTCCGAGCAACAATAATGTTGCACAATAAGATCAGTGTTGTTATTGTGCCTGACGTACGATACACACCAGGGGTAGTAGCTAATGCTGAACTTATTTGAGTGTCAGTTCCCTCATGTTTTTACCCAACACAACCGTGAAAATACAGTAAACTTTCGGTAACGGTAACTGGAACCTCAAGGGTTCAGATAGGTATGTTCCGATAAAAAGGGATTCCGATAAAAAGCGATTCCATTTACTGAAAGAGGTGTGCAAAAGTGCAGCACGTGAAAATACAGGAAACTCTCGGTAACTGGAACCTCAAGGGTCCAGAGAAGTGTGCTCCGCTAAAAAGGGATTCCATTTACTGAAAGAGGTGTGCAAAAGTGCATGCAGCACTATGTCATACACACTCTTACTAAGGAAAAGACGGGGAATGCGGGAGATGGAACTTCAAGACGATGTGCAAAACGTGAACAAGGTGAATGCAGGAGCCAACGTTTCGACAAGTGGACTTGTCTTCTTCAAGGCGACGTACGTTTTCCTCGCCACAGTATATATAAGTGGGGTTCTTCTAAAGGGGAGAGGGTGCGGAAACGAGGGAAGGTGTTAGCGTGTCGAATTGAGAGTAAAGGAACGCGGTGCACAAGGTCAAAGCCAGGGCACCCCCCCCACCCCGGTCTGTCAACGCACCCGAGTTAGCCGGCGTGTCAAGGGCGTCTGACACGCCGGCTGACAAAAAAAAAAGGAAAGGAAAAAAAAGGGGGGGGGATACGCCAAGAAATCAAACTAAGTGTTGTTGCCTATAGCTTGAAGTTTAGCATAGCGAATAGATTCTAAAGCCCCTCATTATGCAAAATAGAAGTGAGGCGTGCCGACAGGACACAAGAGTAGAGAAGTGGACAACACGAACGCCGACTATCAACTGAGGGGAGCACTGAGGCGAAAAAAGAAAGAAGACACAAAACTCATCTGCGCATGCTCAGGAATGGTAACACCAGGTGTCAATCGGGTACACGTGCCGGCCTACGTGAAAGATAACTGTTAAGGCACTTAATCTCTTCCTTATGCAAAGTTATCGAAGGCTGACTCGATAACTTTCGGAACATACCTATCTGGACCCTTGAGGTTCCAGTTACCGTTACCGAAAGTTTACTGTATTTTCACGGTTGTGTTGGGTAAAAACATGAGGGAACTGACACTCAAATAAGTTCAGCATTAGCTACTACCTCTGGTGTGTATCGTATGTCAGGCACAATAACAACACTGAACTTATTGTGCAACATTATTGTTGCTCGGAAAACAACGATAGAATCGGCACATAAGTGGAATTCGGCAGTTATATTCATTCTTATGCCTGTACAATATCGCGCATTCATCTAACTCTGGTGTGCAGTTACAATCTGCCCAATGTAAGGAAAGATTAGAAGGCCATCCACCGGTTAACGACCTTTTATTTTCCATTAGCCTCTGACTGATACACCGTCCCGTTTGCCCTACGTAGAACTGGCCACAGCTAAGGGGAATTTTATAAACCACACCCATACGACAGTCAGTAAAACAGTTGTTCTTATTGTGCTTCACTGGACAAATATCTGTTCTTTTTTTGCCTTTTACCTGCTCCTTTTTCCTCTGCGTGGCAGCGCATATCTTACCTAGCTTATTGGGAGCAGTGAAAGCAACATTAACATCATATCTACTAGCAACTTGTTTAAACCTGTGCGACACTGAATGAAAAAAAAAAAATTAAATTATGGGGTTTTACGTGCCAAAACCACTTTCTGATTATGAGGCACGCCGTAGTGGGGAACTCCGGAAATTTCGACCACCTGGGGTTCTTTAACGTGCACCTAAATCTAAGTACACGGGTGTTTTCGCATTTCGTCCCCATCGAAATGCGGCCGCCGTGGCCGGGATTCGATCCCGCGACCTCGTGCTCAGCAGCCTAACACCATAGCCACTGAGCAACCACGGCGGGTGACACTGAATGAATATACGGAATAGCCACTACTCTTTTATTGTTATTACTGCTTTCTGTAATCACGTCCGTCCCTCTCGAAACCGACTTCTTTAGGCGCTCAGCCACAGTGGCCACCGCTACACTAGGATAACCTGCTTCTAATAGGCGCCGGACCTGCGCATTAAAACTGGCGCTCATTTTGTGCATGCAGGAGTTTAGCAACGGCTTCGAAGATCTTGGGGAGTACTGCCAACAAACATGATTTTGTTCCAAGATCAAGGAAATGTCAAGGAACTGAATTACGCGTCTCTGAGGAAATTCCTTGGTAAACTTTAATCCTCCCCCATCAAGTTTAAATTGCTCACTTACTGAGGTAGCAGCGGAATTGAATTCTGCCCTATTGCAGAAAATCAGGTAATCATCAACGTAACGAAATATCTTGATAACGCTATCACCTAAGGCTTTCTCTAAGCAGTTGTCAACCTTACTCAGGTAAATGTTGCTAAGAATAGGGGCAACCTTTGAGCCAATACAAATGCCGGATTTCTGCAGAAAAACGCCATCTCTCCACCCAATCACCGTTGACTTCAAGTACATTGAAAGAATTTCTAGAAAAGCTCCCGTGGAAACACCGCATCTGTCAATAAAAGCCGACTCTTGCACTTGTTCTTTAATGCACTCATTTACGGAATTTAGCAAGTTTTTTCAGACCCCTTTTGCCTACGTAATTCTCAGGCACTAGTTCAGTATTTGAGAGAGGAAAATCCTGGTGATTGTACAGCTTTTAGTATGGATATCGAAGACCTGTATTATTCCTTGCCGCATGACGGGTTGCTAAATTCCTTAAATACAGAGAATACAGAGAAAATAAAGAAAATCATGCCTTATCCATAAGTTCAAGACATTGCAACCAATAGGCATAAACGTTTCAAAGGGAGCTTTAGAATCTATTCGCTATGCTAAACTACAAGCTATAGGCAACAACACTTAGTTGAATTTCTTGACGTATCCACCTCCCCCTTTTATTTATTTTTTTCCTTTCCATTCCTCTCCCCCCTCCTTGCTTTTTTTTTTGCAGCCGGCGTGTGAGACGCGCTTCACACGCCGGCTAACACGCGTGGGTTAAAAGACTGGGGTGAGGGGTCAGGGGTGGCCCTGGCTTTGACCTTGTGCACCGCGTTCCTTTACTCTCAATTCGACACCCTAACACACCTTCCATCGTTTCCGCACCCTCCCGCCTCACACCCTCTCCCCTTTAGAAGAACCCCACCTATATATACTGTGGCGAGGAAAGCGTGCGTCGCCGTGAAGAAGACAGGTCCACTTGTCGAAACGTTGGCTCCTGCATTCACCTTGTTCACCTTTTGCTCACACTCTTACTAATGTTAGACATTATAAGAATAAAGAAATGGATGTACCAGCTAGCTTGTCCCATGGTTTAAGCGCAGCAAGAGATTTCTGGATTGTCCAGGGTTCACTCATTTTCATTTAAAGGAGACCTCGGCGACGTATCAAAGCAAAAACATTGCCCTTACTGCTCGTTAGCTCAATTAGCATGAAGTCATGCTGCTGAGGTCTAAATTATCGAACAGTGCGCTGTAAGGTGGGCGGATTTTCAGTTCTTACTCTGGCAATCTATGGTGTGTGTGGCTGTATCACCAGGCTGTCTGGGCTGCACATGCTATATGCACTATCTATTATATTTTTGTTTGCTTGAGTCTTAAGGATGGCCCTCTATGTAGAAGATAGGTGTCACAAAATAAAAACCAAATTATGGCTTTTCCTGACAAATTTACTTTACACCTTGCTTCTGTTCCGTTAAGTGAAGGTTGCACAAATGTTGGTTCCAATTTACGCGTGTTCTCGCATTGTCCAAATAAAAATGCTGCTGTTCTATGTAAACGGCAATTGCGTTTAAGCAATTTCCATTTAACGAGATTCTACTGTGATCACATAGTTCATTATTATTCAGAAATTATGATTACACACGTTATAAAAAATTGTCACAAAAGCATATGAAGTTCTTCGTTGTCACAAAAGGCAGATGTGCTAATAATTATAGATGTAAGGGTATGTTAATATACTTCAGTCATATTCTGCTATCCTGCCTGCATGGAGGCAGACCTTCTGCACTACATAATTTAGGCTTTTAAACATTTATTTCAACTGCCTAGATGCACCCAACTTTAGACTATGTCTAAGGCTTTCTATCTGTCTGCTCGGTAACCAAATGCTAGTGTGTAGCCTAACACAATCACGATAACTCACAAAAGAATAATTACACATTTAAATCATGTGATAAAGTGTGTTTTCTTGACTGTGCTAGGAAGATGGCATAGTTGTTGCAAGCTTAACTCTTTGTGACTACTTTTGTTGGCAGGAAAGAGGAAGCAAGAACAAACAGATTATGAATTCCTTGAAAAGCGTGTGAAACATGAAATGGAAATGAAAGACAAAGACTTAGTGCTCGAGACAAAGCGCATCGCCCTGGAAGAAAGCCGCCTATCGTGGGAGAAGGAACGGGCACTGCTAGACGCCCGTTTAAAAGAAGCTGAGCTGCAGGAGAGGAAGGAGCTATTGCTACAGTTCAATCTAATGAAAGAATGGATGAGGAAGGAGCGAGCAGAAGAACGCCGCTTTCATGCAGCACAACAGCAAGCTGTACTTGGCCTACTTGAAAATATTGTGACAAAGTTAAATAACATAGGCTAAACATAGCAAAGCATGTACTATCGTGCTCAGTACGATATGAGTTACAATGCAAAAGCTTATAAGAAGCCAACGAACAAAAACACCAAGGACAACACAGGGGAAATTGTACATTTCCCGTGTTGTCCTTGGTGTCTGTGTTTGTCGGCTTCTTATGATACGATTAATAGAAATTGCACCCCTTCGTTACCCACTTCGTTCAGCGCAAAGGCCTTGTAGCTTATATTGAACTGTAATTTCTGGTAATAAAAATGTTTTGATTTTTCTAACACCGCACCACTGTCCGTGTTTTGAGCACATTTGCTGGCTAGGTTTGAAAGCAGCACACACACATAGACATGTGGAAATGTGAATGGTGCTCCGAAAACTGAAACTGTCATTGCACCTTGACATGTTTTATTTCCATATTGCACAAAGTACACCTTCAGGCATGTCTAATGAAGAGATCGGGTTAAAGGTACAAGAATCATTCTCATCATGTGAAGACAAACATTAGCTGCAGTTTATGGAGAGGTCGTCGATTTAATCCCAATCGCGACAACCGCATTTCGACGGGGCCCAAATAGAAAACGCGCGTGCACTTGGATTGTGGCGCACGGCAGAGAACATCACGGTGTCAAAATTATTCCTGAGTCCACCATTACGGCTTGCCTCATAATCTGAATGTGATTTAGGCACGTCCAGCCCGATTCTCTAATTGAAGTTTAATACTTCTTCCACACTGCGACGGGCTATGTGAGGCAATGACAAAGCTCAACCCTCGCAGATGTTATACGATATGGCGCACAACAACGCCTCAAGCAAACATATCTCACTGTGTGTATATATACTACGCAAACAAGCAACAGTGGTGCACGCAAAGTAAAGCTTAACATAATCTTTCTCGTATTGAACTACGCATTACAGAAATTAGGCTTTCGTCGTCAGCGCCACCGCTAATTATCGTCAATCAATGCATCCTCCTCGCAAAGCTTCGCTTACATCGATTCCCACAATGCGTGGGATGTGCATAATCTTTATAAGCTGTGGGGAATGTGCTACTTCTAGCTGTGCCGACGGCGTCGAAATCTGTTCAGCAAGTTGTCGCTCACATGTAATTGTAATGAATATTATAAAATGATGACGAAACTGCGCCTCATACGTAAATCAGCGCCTATAGCCTTACACCACTGAAGTGATTGAAACACACAATCCGAAGGCAGTTGGTATTAAGTTGGTTTCGGACACGGGCAGCGCTCAGCGACCACCGTGCGAGGTTGTTCCCCTGGATTACTCTTTGCTGCAAATGGTGTAGAGATATGCAAATGTATTTTTTAGCAGCGAGCTCACGGCCCAAAGGGCCCTAGTGCAGCACGCGAGCGATGCAGCACGACTCAGTGGAGCCTTGGAATAGGGGCCCACCCTTGCTGAAGAGAAGTCTCAAGTCGCCAGCGCCAACAAAATAAAGACGACGGAGACCTCGTAACCGCGAAACTCTTAAAAGACTCAATAAAAGTTTTCACTCACTCACTCACTCATTTAACCCCTTCTTGTCCATGCGTTCGTTAGAGACTGTACAAGAACTAAGCGTTCAATCGCTAGCGCAGCCCTGTTCGTAACCAGTGACACCCACGGCCAGCGAGCAATGCCTAGCGTCTTCATCGATGGCAGTTACTGCGTGCAGACGAGAGAATGGCGCGTGGTTTGAGACTTTCCCGTATTTAGTTTCCGCAAAAAAAGCCCTATCGTAATAAGAGAAACAAGTCTGTGAAACTTTCCTTTGTCCGAGATGGGCATTTTAGTATGGCAATCTGCCCTGAGGGGAGCATCACGCTCGGTTCACTGACTTTCTCGGTAGCCGCCGATGGCTCGAGCGATAGGCCTAGCTCTCGGTTGTCAAAGCAGCAGCCGACGGCGCTTGCCACGGAAACGCCGCTAGTCAGAAAGCGTTTATTTTCGTGAGCATTTTAGCCTCTTGTGAGATCATCATCATCATCATCAGCCTAGTTACGCCCACTGCAGGGCAAAGGCCTCTCCCATACTTCTCCAACTACCCCGGTCATGTACTAATTGTGGCCATGTTGTCCCTGCAAACGTCTTAATGTCATCTGCCCACCTAACTCTCTGCCGCCCCCTGCTACGCTTCCCTTCTCTTGGAATCCAGTCCGTAGCTCTTAGTGACCATCGGTTATCTTCCCACCTCATTACATGTCCGGCCCATGCCCATTTCTTTTTCTTGATTTCAACTAAGATGTCGTTTACCCGCGTTTGTTGCCTTACCCAATCTGCTCTTTTCTTATCCCTTAACGTTACACCCTTCATTCTTCTTTCATAGCTCGTTGCGTCGTTCTCAATTTCAGCAGAACCCTTTTCGTAAGCCTCCAGGTTTCTGCCCCATATGTGAGTACTGGTAACACACAGCTGTTGTACACTTTCCTTTTGAAGGATAGTGGCAACCTACTGTTCATGATTTGAGAATGCCTGCCAAACGCACCCCAACCCATTCTTATTCTTCTGGTTATTTCAGTCTCATGATCCGGATCCGTAGTCACTACCTGCCCTAAGTAGATGTATTCCCTTACCACTTCCAGTGTTTCGCTACCTATCGTAAACTGCTGTTCTCTTCCGAGACTGTTAAACAGTACTTTAGTTTTCTGCAGATTAATTTTCAGACCCACCCTTCTGCTTTGCCTCTCCAGGTCAGTAAGCATGCATTGCAATTGGTCTCCTGAGTTACTAAGCAAGGCAATATCATCAGCGAATCGCAAGTTGCTAAGGTATTCTCCATCAACTTTTATCCCCAATTCTTCCCACTCCAGGCCTCTGAATACCTCCTGTAAACATGCTGTGAATAGCATTGGAGATATCGTATCTCCCTGTCTGACGCCTTTCTTTATAGGGATTTTGTTGCTTTCTTTGTGGAGGACTACGGTGGCTGTGGAGCCGCTATACATATCTTCCAGTATTTTTACATATGGCTCATCTACACCCTGATTCCGTAATGCCACCATGACTGCTGAGGTTTCGACTGAATCAAACGCTTTCTCGTAATCAATGAAAGCTATATATAAGGGTTGGTTATATTCTGCACATTTCTCTACCACTTGATTGATAGTGTGAATATGGTCTATTGTTGAGTAGCCTTTACGGAATCCTGCTTGGTCCTTTGGTTGACAGAAGTCTAAGGTGTTCCTGATTCTATTTGCGATTACCTTAGTAAATACTTTGTAGGCAACGGACAGTAAGCTGATCGGTCTATAATTTTTCAAGTCTTTGGCGTCCCCTTTCTTATGGATTAGGATTATGTTAGCGTTCTTCCAAGATTCCGGTACGCTCGAGGTTATGAGGCATTGCGTATACAGGGTGGCCAGTTTCTCTAGAACAATCTGACCACCATCCTTCAACAAATCTGCTGTTACCTGATCCTCCCCAGCTGCCTTCCCCCTTTGCATAGCTCCTAAGGCTTTCTTTACTTCTTCTGGCGTTACCTGTGGGATTTCGAATTCCTCTAGGCTATTCTCTCTTCCACTATCGTCGTGGGTGCCACTGGTACTGTATAAATCTCTATAGAACTCCTCAGCCACTTGAACTATCTCGTCCATATTAGTAACGATATTGCCGGCTTTGTCTCTTAACGCACACATCTGATTCTTGCCTATTCCTAGTTTCTTCTTTACTGTTTTTAGGCTTCCTCCGTTCCTGAGAGCCTGTTCAATTCTATCCATATTATAGTTCCTGATGTCCGCTGTCTTACGCTTGTTGATTAACTTAGAAAGTTCTGCCAGTTCTATTCTAGCTGTAGGATTAGAGGCTTTCATACATTGGCGTTTCTTGATCAGATCTTTCGTCTCCTGCGATAGCTTACTGGTTTCCTGTCTAACGGCGTTACCACCGACTTCTATTGCGCACTCCTTAATGATGCCCATGAGATTGTCGTTCATTGCTTCAACACTAAGGTCCTCTTCCTGAGTTAAAGCCGAATACCTGTTCTGTAGTTTGATCCGGAATTCCTCTAGTTTCCCTCTTACCGCTAACTCATTGATTGGCTTCTTGTGTACCAGTTTCTTTCGTTCCCTCCTCAAGTCTAGGCTAATTCGAGTTCTTACCATCCTGTGGTCACTGCAGCGTACCTTGCCGAGCACGTCTACATCTTGAATGATGCCAGGGTTCGCGCAGAGTATGAAGTCGATTTCATTTCTAGTCTCACCATTCGGGCTCCTCCACGTCCACTTTCGGCTAACCCGCTTGCGGAAAAAGGTATTCATTATACGCATATTATTCTGTTCTGCAAACTCTACTAATAATTCTCCTCTGCTATTCCTAGAGCCTATGCCATATTCCCCCACTGACTTGTCTCCAGCCTGCTTCTTGCCTACCCTGGCATTGAAGTCGCCCATCAGTATAGTGTATTTTGTTTTGACTTTACCCATCGCCGATTCTACGTCTTCATAAAAGCTTTCGACTTCCTGGTCATCATGACTAGATGTAGGAGCGTAGACCTGTACAACCTTCATTTTGTACCTCTTATTAAGTTTCACAACAAGACATGCCACCCTCTCGTTAATGCTATAGAATTCCTGTATGTTACCAGCTATTTCCTTATTAATCAGGTATCCGACTCCTAGTTCTCGTCTCTCCGCTAAGCCCCGGTAACACAGTACATGCCCGCTTTTTAGCACTGTATATGCTTCTTTTGTCCTACTAACCTCACTGAGCCCTATTATATCCCATTTACTACCCTCTAATTCCTCCAATAACATTGCTAGACTCGCCTCACTAGATAGCGTTCTAACGTTAAACATTGCCAGGTTCAGATTCCAATGGCGGCCTGTCCGGAGCCAGGTATTCTTAGCACCCTCTGCAGCGTCACAGATCTGACCGCCGCCGTGGTCAGTTGCTTCGCGGCTGCTGGGGACTGAGGGCCGGGGTTCGATTGTTGTATTCATATAGGAGGTTGTGGCCAAGTACTGCACCAGGGTGGCCAATCCTGCTCTGGTGAGAGAGTGCGTTACCGGTTCTGGTCACCGGGATCAGGCCGCACTCCAGGCCTGTTTGTGCAATTTTCTCAACACACGGTTTTTTTTTTTTTTTGTATTTTCCGGTGGAGAATAGCGCAGCACCGGGATTTGAATCACGGTCCTCTTGCACTGGAGACGGATACTCTACAGTCCCCGTAGGAGTTAAATTAAAAATTAATTTATGGGGTTTTACGTGACAAAACCACTTTCTGATTATGCACGCCGTAGTGGAGGACTCCGAAAATTTCGACCACCTGGGGTTCTTTAACGTGCACCTAATTCTAAGCACACGGGTGTTTTCGCATTTCGCCCCCATCGAAATGCGGCCGCCGTGGTCGGGGTCCGATCCCGCGACCTCGTGCTCAGCAGTCTAACACCATAACCACTGAGCAACCACGGCGGGTCCCGCAGGAGTTGTACGCCTCATTTAACCTACAGTGGTGCCCTACTTGGTCAGTCAAGGTGGACCAATCTGAGCTCGGTTATACCGCATGGGTGGCACTCGGCTAGAGAACCTGGAATTTATGACCTGCACATGTGAGCGTGAGGCCATACATATTTGAAGATATCTATCTTTCTTTCTTTTTTTTTTTTTTGAGCGCAGCTCTTTGGCGTCCGTTCCTGGGTTTCGCGTCGTCGTCGGCGTTGTCGTCGGCCTCGTAACCAGCTCCGCCCCCCTTTCATCCCCCCAGCGCTAGCAGCGACCGACTGATACCGCTGGATGCCGCTGACGCCGCTAGAGAGTCAAGATAACGTGACTGCATAGAACACCGTCGCCGCCATGCAGAAAGAGGAGGAAAGGGTCCCCCCCCCCCTGTTCTTGTGTGGCGGATAGGGTGCTCCTCAGTTGCCGACGCGCTGGTTATTTCACGTAGGCCCCGGCACGTCGACGAATACGTGACCACCTTCCCACGGCTAGACCTGCTTCTTAGCGCTGCGGAAGCGAGGGTATCATATTGTTTGTGTCGGCATCGGCGGCGTTGTCCCTGAAACCAACTCCGCAGCTGGGGTTGACTCACTATCGGCGTCAGCGGCATCAGTCAGTCGCTGCTATCTCTTCCCTCCTCCCTTTATCGTGTTGTCCGCTTGCTGCGCGCGCTTCTGCCCCCATCGTTTGCCGCTGGGTGTACACGCCGCCCCCCTCCCCCCTCTTCCTGCGAGTCTCCGGTTGTCAAAGCGCCGGCTCGAACTTAATTCCTTTCTTCGCTCCTCCTCCAATGCAACCCCTGTGCGGTGGCAATCAGAGAGCCAGATCGGTGGCGGCGGATCTGTATGTGTGCACCGCCCGAGCCGAAATTGCCGCTGCCGTTCCCCTGTGCGGTGGCAATCAGAGAGCCAGATCGGTGGCGGCTTGACATAAAGACAAACAGCAATTTCCTAACACTTATGCGGGAGAACATCCCGTTCCTCTCGCTCGTAACGCGTCCCACGGCTGTGACAACCTCGCGAGGCACTTGTATAGATCTCGTCTTTGAGAATCAAGCATTGGTGTACCAAGTCGAACATATATCAGTCTATTTCTCCGACCACAAAGCGTCCTTCATGACTGTCAAGAACTGTTAGTGGAGTCTTTGTTAAAGGAATACGTGTGAAAAATAAAAACAAATTCTGTGATAGCGCATACATGTGTTGCTCGATTTCTTTGCCTCAATCTATCGAAAAGGTGAAACAGCTTATTTGCTGCGCTCAAATTTCGCATTAGGAAGTAACGTAATCGTCGGTATTTTTTTTTTTTAGGAGGGTTCCCGTACAGTGATAAAATAAAGGAAAAGACATTAAAAGAAAGAAAAAAAAAGAAAAAGAAAGGGGCGGAAAAAAAAAGGAACATAACAGGTGATTTGAACTCGTGACCCTTCGATGTTGCCCGGAAAGATTCTTGTGAGATATGCCGCGCTTAATTGAACATAAATTTGCATAGATTTGGTTCACAATAGACTCTGTCGGCGGCAAAGAGAAAACCAAGGTAGCCGCCTCGCACGGAGGTCGCTGCGCGCTGTCAGTCTGCGACACCAAGTGTCGTCACTCGGCGACGCATCGGCAGCGTGTTTCGGCGACGAAAACCCCAATCTATGTTCAAGGAGTGCATGTCACTCGCACCAGGCCCGTGCTGGCATCAGCAGTCACAAAACGTGTGATACCTTTAACGTAATCTACTTGCTTCAGTGCAGAGCCTCGATGAACCTCGCGAATAGTGGCAGTTTTAGAAAGCAGATACTACATGTTAAGCACGATTAGCTTGAATGGTACGCTTCGAGAAGTCGGAGAAGCATGTCATGTACGAAAACGGCACCGGCGTGACGGTGTTTTCAATTATTTTTGACGCAGTGAAGAACACATGCGGTTCCAGCGGCACAGGCCAGTCGGAAGAAGAGGAACGAAACTCACTTCGGTGGCGCTCACTATTTTGCAAACCATCAATTCCGTGTGCAGCCATAAAAGCTTCTCCCAACGCAAGACGATAATACGCAGTTTAGACAGAGTTCAAGCACAGTCTCTAGCTGCCATTCGGTGTACTCTGATAAACGACCCATTGTCCGCGATAAGAATAAACATTCCCGCGCAGAGCATTCTTCTAGCCCGTCCGTTTTCGACATTCCCGATACGTTATACATAGAAAAAGAAGCATTAAGCATAGGCAAAAATGCATAAGCCCACACTAAACGGGTGGTAGCATGCAGTATAGGACGCCCTGGTATACACCGGACCTGCAGTAAGGATGGATTGTGAAGAAAGGAGACCCAAAAAGAGCCACTAGCAAGAGTAATCTATAGGTAAACGTATGGCCGGAGTTTTATGTTCCGCGAGTTTATCAGGACCATGCTTGGCATTGTTGGATACTTGTTCTTTATTCAAACGAATGCTGCGTTGTGTGTTGTATGGCGTCAAAAGAAATTAAATTACGGGGTTTAACGTGCCAAAACCACTTTCTGATTATGAAGCACGCCGTAGTGGAGGACTCCGGAAATTTCGACCACCTGGGGTTCCTTAACGTGCACCTAAATCTAAGTACACGGGTGTTTTCGCATTTCGCCCCCATCGATATGCGGCAGCCGCGGCCGGGATTCCATCCCGTGACCCCGTGCTCAACAGCCCAACACCATAGCCACTGAGCAACCACGGCGGGTATTGTATGGCGTTATACCCACAAAATGTATGCAGTTTTCGCTTTTTTTCTGTGAGGAAGCTGCTGCGAAAGATCCCGAGCAACTACAAGCTAAAAGCTTCGCTGTAAAAAAAAAAGGCATTCATAAAGTTTCAACTAGATAATTTATGTCGCTGTCGTAAAGGGCACAAAGAGTTAAACCAAATTATTATTATTAAATTAGATTATTAAACCAGATCAAAACCAAGTCAGACACAAAGAAAGCCGCAGCTATACCGATGGGTGCGTCAAAGGAAATAGAAAAGTTGTTCTTTTTCTTGAAGTTGATCCAGTCTCATTAGCAGAGTCGCCGGACTTTAGGAAAGCGTTTCCCGCTCTTTCCCTTCAGGACTCTCTCTCTCTTTCATATTCCCATTCTGTTAGCTATTGCTCGCTGCGTGGGTGCCTCTAATTTCTGGCATCGCGTTTCTGCGTAATTTGTCCGCAGGCCCGCTCTCATAGAAAGCGAGAAGTGACACGCGCACAGGCAATCACAAAGCACTCCGTCAAAGCAGCGTTTAAGTGAAATGCTACGCCGTCAATACTCTGACCCCTAAAAGCTTTAGACAACTGGGCTGTTCGACAAATGCAGGATTGTGGACATCGTCTCCGTAAAGGTCATAGACCCCGTAAAAGGCGCCTGTCATAACGTGTCCTTTGACCTGACAAAACCGCGTCCGTCATCGTCGCCCTCCAACATTGGCGACGCTGTTAACGCTCCTTAATTGAAGGACTGCATTCGTGCGCGTCATGCAAGGTCAGTTACCGTGCAGAGAGAGAGCCGGGAAATTGATTGTATATTCAGCGCGCTACGCCGCCTATTCTGCATGTTTGAGAGATGAGCAGCTTAGCAGTAGTTGCAGGTTGAAAATCCCTGCCCCATTATTTCGAGTTTCACGCGCCTGTAAAGTGTCTCATCTTTAATTACCGATTTTGGGAACTTACCGCAATGAAAAGAGGAGACTTGAAGAAAGGGACAGTACGAAGCCGTTCCTGTTGTCCCTTTGTTCAAGTCTCGTGTTTTGCTTGCGGTAACTTCCCAAAATCATGAATCACCAACTGGTCTGCACCCACAATCTGCTATGCTTATTTTTATTTATTTAAACAACATACCCCTAAAGTATCTCACGCCTGAGGGTGTTGCATAGGGGTTTGTGGGCAGGTACAGGCAATTGATGAAAAATAGTATAAAACGAGAATTCATTGTACACATGATGTAGCGTTAGAACATAAGTATGCCGAATACTGTAAATTCTGACAAGCACAAAGAAAAAGAAAAGAACCAGTAACATGAACAGGGGAGTAGCAAAAAATTATAGATCTTCTAAACAACAGGTTCAAACGAAAGGAAACAAGGCCTACATTATTAGAAACATTACCTAACAAAAAAAAAGGGTTCAAACATGAGATAATATACGAATCATATAATTGCAAACATTCGGATCTACGGCAGTAGTTCTTTACCCGTCAATTTCGCGTCGCTCCCCATTGCATACTTGTCCGGATCCCATTTAAAGAGGCAACAATTGTCAAAAAGACTACATTGGCATACCCATTGGTTTTGTCCAGTGGTGGTGATCTCGAGGCTGCCGCTCTTTCGTGATCAAGGGTACAAAACAAAAGCGCCGTCACTTGCAATCGAATATGCCTTCAGTGTTGTTTCTCCAGTTCGGTTGTAAACTTCGAAGAACAATTAATTCGCTGCTTCGTTTGGTTACACGAATGAAAACACCGCTTAGGCCTTTTCACAATTCGCTTTATAAACTTAATACGCTGCGACAAACCGTGACTAGTTTGACCGCCCTCTCCAAACAATGAACTGAGCTTACGATACGCTGCCGAGTACATTGCGGGAAATGCGGAGTAAAATGCGTTTCCAAGAATTATTTGCTATTTACTGGGCGGTATGCATGCTCATCTTTTGCATTTCCACAACATCCAATCAATGTTTCAGTGGTAAACAAACGAATGGTTGCTGCGTTTCCTACCATTGAGAGGCTGCTGTATATGGAATTTTACGCATTTAATTGTTTATTGCGGCTATGGTCATGTACTCAGCATTTCCTCAATAGAACTGCAACTGAAACAAATTCATTCTCGAAACCTATGCGTTCAACCAGCGTAGCGCCTATAAAGATGCCCACCATGCTGTATGCGCAGGGCCACCTGCAGGTCATTAAAGTTTCGAACTCTCGATGTCCGCGACCTACAGGTGGCGCCCGTGGCAAACCAATATGGCTGACCGGAGTGCGATCGCAACTGAAGCTGAGAGCACGGAAACGTGTTGTAGAGCGGGTTGTGACAAGTGTGCACCACTCTGCCACTTTTAATATTTCGCTGATTGAGCCGCGTGGAAGCCGAACTGCGATTCTATAGGTAATTAATGTTCAATAAACAGAAATTAAATCCGTGCTAGTTCATCTTGTGCGGCGTTATACTGCTCGCTCCAGTCGTGTACATAAGAGTGCCACGGGAGAATTTTAAGGGGAGGGGCTCCAACGCCCCACTACCTGCCCTACCCAATGCTTTATCACACTAACACCAAAAAGCGAAGAAAGCTTACAAGTAACACTATTTCATATGCTCGGCTTAATTAACATTACATATGCAGGTAAGAAAATGAATTCGCCGATGTTCGTAGTAATATTCAATACATGCAACATATATATCTCCCACTATTGCACATTTTCCATCTCGTAAATATATTGCAATGGACCTACGACATGAATATTATTAATAAATACACGGGACTGTATTGGAAGACATAAAATAGTGTGTTTCTGACATATTGCTCAGACTTATTGCAAGCTTACTCGGAAAAACATGTTTTTCAGCCTAATTTATGCAACGTATCCTATGCCGCGTAACCTTGAACGCGTTGAGAACGTAGTAACACACTAAAGAGTAGTAAGCATACCACAAAATTTTATTTGCTTATTATGACTGCCGAAAATCCTGTAACCGGTACGCTGAAGACAAAAAGAATCTAGATCAAGTGTAATAAAGTGTTGACACAACCCACAGTGCCCGTGTCTCTTTAGATTCCATGTCCAGTTCGCGAATTTTTCTTCTTCCTAAAACAAGGGGCCGTCGGAATTTCTGTTTTGCACATTATCCTTTTTATCGTTGGGGTCAGGACCCTACCTCTCCATAGCCTCACCAACCATTGTTTCTCGGCCGATCTTGCCGGAATGAAGAAAACTGATCTCGTTGTGGTAAATTCGGTTTCTCCACTGGGAAACGCAGCGCCTGCGCTTATTATTGTTCTTCTTGACCAACGTACGAGCGAAACAGGTAAACAAAAGGACGTGCCTGCATGGCAGGTTTTGGCACATCCCGGACCAGCCGCGTCAAAACGTGGTCATGCTGTGTTGTCGTCTGCGCGACAGTCGACGGGCACTGCGAGGCGGGTTGGTCAATTTTTGGAAATCATGCGCGCACCCGCCTTCCACGACACCCAAATCTAGACCTTGACAAATTGCCTGTCTCGTTCTCAGCAAAGCTTTACTTTTTGCGGAAGCCCACCTGGAAATGCCACGCGTAAACAAAATTATGCAGGCTCCACGCACTGTGGGAATCGATGTGCGCGAAGCTTTCTGTGCTGGTTGCTTTCAATGACGATAATTAGCTGTGATGTTCACGGTGAAAGCTTAATTTCTTCGACGTTTATACTAACACGAGAGCGGCCAGTTCATTTTAAACGTTGCCTCGCGTGCACCACTACTGTTTGTCTGCGATGACCAAAGAACACAGAGAGGGAGAGATGTTTGCTTTAGGCGTTGTCCGCCATATTTATTCATCTTCGAGAAGGTTGAGCATTGTCATTGCCTCACATGGCACATCGCATTGTGGCAGAAGTGTCAAAGTTGAATTCGATTATGGGGCTGTAGGTGCCAAAACCACAATCGAATTAGGAGGAACGCCGTAGTGGCTGACTCACGATGAATTTTGACGCCGTGATGTCATATAACGCGTCCCAAAATGTGTAAAATATGTGCAAGTGCACGTGCGCTTTATATTTCGCACCCGTCGAAATGCGGCTGCCGCGGTTGGGATTAAATCCGTGACATCTAGCAAGGCCATAGCCGCAACGCTACCGCGGCGGACACACAATTGTCTACTTGAGGGTCGACCGCTCCCGCGGTGTCGCCTAGACCCAGCAGTGCGCTTTAATTATTGCAGCTCTGCTTCTGCACGCCCTGCGTAATTTCCCCGCTGACATATTTTGCATGGGGTTTACTTTTCAGAACTAGTAGGAACGTACTGCACCGTACCTTGAACTTCAGATTATCCAGAATCATTGCCACCGCGGTTGCACAGCAGTAGGGTTTCCTTGCCTAACCCGCCACCTCAACACCCCGTTTGTATTGGAACTATCTCTTTACTTCCCCCTATCTACAGTTGTAAGTCTCCTCTGGAGTAGAAAAGGAAGCACTGCAGTTTCTACAATGCTTTTGAGGTAGGTCACGGATAATTACAGCTGTCAAGAGGATAATGCGGCGACGCTCAAGGAGCCTATAAAGCACTGAGCACATTCGATGTGGTTGGGACCAAACGTTGTTTCTCACTTCGCCTTATTTCTGATTCGCTATTGTCATGTATAAACATGTTCTAAACCAGCCTGCAGCAGCGCCAGCAGCTGCAGTGGGAAAGTCGAAGGAAGAGACATAGAAAGCTTCGATTTAAAAATTATGCAGATCCCACGCACTCTGGGTATCAATGTAAGCGAAGCATTCCCTGCTGGATGCGTTGATTGACGATAATTAGCGGTGGTGTTCACGGCTAAAGCGTAATTTCTTCAACGTTTAGTCTAAGACGAGAGTGATGAGTTGATGTTAAACGTTACCTTGCGGGCACCACTGCTGTTTGTGTAGTTCACAGTGCTTACAAGGAGAGGTGTTTGCGTGAGGCGTTGTTGTGCGCCATCTTTCATACCCTCTCAGAGGGTTGAGCATAGTCATTGCATCATAAGGCACATCGCAATGTGGCTGAAGTACTAAACTTAACTTGGGTTATTGGGTTGTACGTGCCGAAACCACAATCGCATTATGAGGCACCTCGTAGTGGCGGACTCCGGATTAATTCCGACACCATGATGCTCTTTACCGTGTCCCGAAATCTAAGCTTTCTATTTCGCTCCCGTCGAAATGCGGCTGTCGCGGTTGGGACCAAATAGCCGTAAAGCTAACGCGGCGGGCACGAAGTGTTGATTGTGCGGTAGACCGCTTCCGTAGTGTCGCCTGGACCCTACGGTGCGCTTTAATTAATGCGGCTCTGCTTTTGCACCCCCTGCGTAGTTTTTCCGCTGGTAATCACTACAGTGACGGGGCCCGGTACTTTACCGTGAGCACTACATTGACGGAGCCCGTCACTTTAACAACAACACTGGAGCCACGGGGCCGTCGCTATAACGATGTCGGTATTGGGGGCGAGCACTTACAGAGTCGCCATCACTCGGAAGCGCCTCAATTGCGTCTTCTCATGGATAACGCGGCGCGCTCGGCAGTGTTTTGGCTATCGGCGCTAAATAAAGAGGCCACGCGGGAGGCCTCCTGGATATTTTTGCAAGTACACAGGATGAATGCAACACATTAGCACATAAAAAACACAAAATAATAATTTTTTTACATTATGCATGAAAATTATCAGCAATTACATAAATTATCACACCGCAAAGAAGAGAACGCCAAGCAAGAATACACGCACCCAACCAGTGGTTCATACCAAATAAATATGATTTTAGTGCTTTCCAGAAATTTTGTTTCATTTATTTTGGATGGTATGTTGTTCCATGTCCAACAAATTTATGTACAGGAGGCAGGCGAAAATTTCCGGTGGCAGTACTGCCGGTAGCATGTGACGATGACAGAAATATGGACACAGGGAAAGCACGATTGCGTTTCACAACAGCTGTTTACGTAGATACCTGTTTTATGCTCAGACATTAACTCCAATGGCAATATGTTTATTGATTTGAGCATAACAGAATGAATGTTCAATACAGCCGGGTCCGTCACTGCAGGGCAGATGTTAAAGGGCCGGGCCCAGTCACTGTAATTACTGCCTTTTCCCCTTGACATATCTGCACCGTGTTCATTTTTCAGAAATAGTTGGAACCTACTCTACTGTAGCTTGAACTTGAGCTTATTCACTTTCCCAGAAACCGCCGTCTTTTTGCCTTCTCACGGTACCTCCCCACCCCCCTCGTCCCTTCTATATGAACTGGCTCTTCTCCCTACAGTTCTACCTACGCGCCCTCCGGACTCACAGCTTAGTAGAAAGGGAAGCGCTGGTGTTTGTGGAACCCTGCTGAGGACAGTCACGGATAATTATAGCTGTCAAGAGGTTAATGTGGTCACGCCCAAGGAGCTACAGGGGGCATTGTGCACATTCGACGCGGTGGGGTGAAAACGACTTTCTAGCGTGGCCTTTCCTCTCTGACTCATTCCTGTTGTATACACACGCATGGACCATCCCCCTCCCCCACCCCGTCGCGGCGTGCCCGACAGCAGCAGAGGGAACATCGAAGGAAGACACAAAGACAGTTTCGCTTTAAAAACGAGGGGCGAGTTTTCCCCTCAGCTCATTGCCCTTTCCCATTGGGTAAGGGGGGCAGTACGCACCGATCGCAGCTCTAGTTTTTTCATTCTGTGGCTGCCCACGGTGCTCTTCGGTTCTTTGCTGTGTGTACCACTGAAAGTGATCGTGTGCTTTTTGTCGCAGGTGCTCTCTTGACTACCATGGCGCTGAACGTGAACGATGTGGAGCGGCTCGCCGTGGACAAACTTCGAGCTCTCAGGCGTCGTAGCTTCGAACTTCGGAAGTGGCTACTTCTGAAGATCCTGCTGGCAAAGACCAGCAGAATTCGGCACAACTGGGAGGTATGAGTTTTCTACAGCGTGTATCTTTCCCTTCCAAGGTCAAACGTAGCCGAACCATATTTGCGGCTGCTATGACTGATATTATCATGATGTAGCTTATAACTGAAAAATTCCGGTGGCTTCGCAGTTTCTTAACAGCCGCGATATTTCTTTTTACTATGCAACAAGCGATATAGCCTTTCCTTTCGTAAAGCTCGCATTTATTCATTCCTAGAAAGAAATTCTTAAGTTGCACAGAGGCCTACACGCAATTATTTCGTAATGGCGGTGCTGGTGGTGGTGGCGGGTTAACAGCACGCTGGTGTAGGCTAGCGATTCGTCACAGATGTGTGCTACCACACATCCATCAAACCATTCTTATAAGAAATACTGTTGCGAGATCGGCTAGTTGTTCCAACAAGCAAAGGACGCGGAATAAGACCCTGCTGGCAACAACCCTGAGAATCCAGCACAACTGAGAGGTATAAGTTTTCTAGCATGTAGATATTTCCCTTGCTAGGCAAAAGGATAGGCAAACCATCTCTGTGGCTAGCGTGAATACTGTAATCATGATGTAGCTAATAACTGAGAAGCACCGGTCGCTTCATATTTCATTAACAAGCACAACAGGTTTTTTTTGTTACTATGCAATTAGCGATACAGCCTTTCCTTTCGTAAAGCTCATATTTATTCGCTTCTAGAAAGAAATTCTTAAGATGCACGGAAGCGTACACGGAATTATTTCGTAATGGCGGTGCTGGAGATGGTGGCGGGTTAACAGCACGCTGGTGTAGACTAGCGATTTGTCACACATGTGTGCTACCACACATCCGTCAAACCATTCTTATAAGAAATAATGTTGCGAGATCGGCTAGTTGTTCCAACATGCAAAGGAGGCGGAATGAGACCCTGCTGGCAACAACCCGGAGAATCCAGCACAACTGAGAGGTATAAGTTTTCTACCATGTAGATATTTTCCTTGCTAGGTAAAAGGATAGGCAAACCATCTCTGTGGTTAGCGTGAATACTGTAATCATGATGTAGCTAATAACTGAGAAGTGCCGGTCGCTTCATATTTCATTAACAAGCACAACAGGTTTTTTTTTTTTTTTTACTGTGCAATTAGCGATACAGCCTTTCCTTTCGTAAAGCTCATATTTATTCGCTTCTAGAAAGAAATTCTTAAGATGCACGGAAGCGTACACGGAATTATTTCGTAATGGCGGTGCTTGTGGTGGTGGCGGGTTAACAGCACGCTGGTGTAGACTAGCGATTTGTCACAGACGTGTGCTACCACACATCCATCAAAGCATTCTTATAAGAAATAATCTTGCGAGATCGGCTAGTTGTTCCAACATGCAAAGGACGCGGAATGAGACCCTGCTGGCAACAACCCGGAGAATCCAGCACAACTGAGAGGTATAAGTTTTCTAGCATGTAGATATTTCCCTTGCTAGGTAAAAGGATAGGCAAACCATCTCTGTGGCTAGCGTGAATACTGTAATCTTGATGTAGCTAATAACTGAGAAGTACCGGTGGCTTCATATTTCATTAACAAGCGCAACAGTTTTTTTTTTTTACTATGCAATTAGCGATACACCCTTTCCTTTCGTAAAGCTCATATTTATTCGTTTCTAGGAAGAAATTCTTAAGTTGCACAGAGGCGTACACGGAATTATTTCATAATGGTGGTGCTGGTGGTGGTGGCGGGTTAACAGTACGCTGGTGTAGACTAGCGATTTGTCACAGATGTGTGCTACCACACATCCATCAAACCATTCTTATAAGAAATAATGTTGCGAGATCGGCTAGTTGTTCCAACATGCAAAGGACGCGGAATGAGACCCTGCTGGCAACAACCCGGAGAATCCAGCACAACTGAGAGGTATAAGTTTTCTAGCATGTAGATATTTCCCTTGCTAGGTAAAAGGATAGGCAAACCATCTCTGTGGCTAGCGTGAATACTGTAATCATGATGTAGCTAATAACTGAGAAGTACCGGTCGCTTCATATTTCATTAACAAGCGCAACAGGTTTTTTTTTTTACTATGCAATTAGCGATACAGCCTTTCCTTTCGTAAAGCTCATATTTATTCGTTTCTAGGAAGAAATTCTTAAGTTGCACAGAGGCGTACACGGAATTATTTCATAATGGTGGTGCTGGTGGTGGTGGCGGGTTAACAGCACGCTGGTGTAGACTAGCGATTTGTCACAGATGTGTGCTACCACACATCCGTCAAACCATTCTTATAAGAAATAATGTTGCGAGATCGGCTAGTTGTTCCAACATGCAAAGGAGGCGGAATGAGACCCTGCTGGCAACAACCCGGAGAATCCAGCACAACTGAGAGGTATAAGTTTTCTACCATGTAGATATTTTCCTTGCTAGGTAAAAGGATAGGCAAACCATCTCTGTGGCTAGCGTGAATACTGTAATCATGATGTAGCTAATAACTGAGAAGTGCAGGTCGCTTCATATTTCATTAACAAGCACAACAGGTTTTTTTTTTACTATGCAATTAGCGATACAGCCTTTCCTTTCGTAAAGCTCATATTTATTCGCTTCTAGAAAGAAATTCTTAAGATGCACTGAAGCGTACACGGAATTATTTCGTAATGGCGGTGCTTGTGGTGGTGGCGGGTTAACAGCACGCTGGTGTAGACTAGCGATTTGTCACAGATGTGTGCTACCACACATCCATCAAACCATTCTTATAAGAAATAATGTTGCGAGATCGGCTAGTTGTTCCAACATGCAAATGACGCGGAATGAGACCCTGCTGGCAACAACCCGGAGAATCCAGCACAACTGAGAGGTATAAGTTTTCTAGCATGTAGATATTTCCCTTGCTAGGTAAAAGGATGGGCAAACCATCTCTGTGGCTAGCGTGAATACTGTAATCATGATGTAGCTAATAACTGAGAAGTACCGGTCGCTTCATATTTCATTAACAAGCGCAACAGTTTTTTTTTTACTATGCAATTAGCGATACAGCATTTCCTTTCGTAAAGCTCATATTTATTCGTTTCTAGGAAGAAATTCTTAAGTTGCACAGACGCGTACACGGAATTATTTCATAATGGTGGTGGCGGGTTAACAGCACACTGGTGTAGACTAGCGATTTGTCACAGATGTGTGCTACCACACATCCATCAAACCATTCTTATAAGAAATAATGTTGCGAGATCGGCTAGTTGCTCCAACATGCAAAGGGCGCGGACAAAGATCCTGCTGGCAACGACCCGCAGAATCCAGAAATACTGCGAGGTATTACTTTTCTACCATGTAGATATTTCTCTTTCTACGTAAAAGTTAGCCAAACCATCTCTGTGGCTAGCGTGAATACTGCAATCATGATGTAGCTCCCAGTGGCGTAGCCAGAAATTTCATTCGGGGGGGGCTCACGTTGCAGGTGGACCTCCTCCTTAAGAGGAAACATTAGGTCGGATGCTCCTATTTAAATACATGTAGAAGGAGAATTCGTTTTTCTCGGCAACCAGTGCACCAAATTTGACGAGGTTTGTTGCATTTAAAAGAAAAACTTAAATTCTAGTTACTTTTTGTTTCGAATTTTCGATTTAGGTCGTCAATATTTTATTGAAAAGTGGCAAAAATCGAAAATTTTCAGAAAACGAAACAATTAAGTTTACAACTCTGTAAATCAACATTGAAAATTGATATCAAAGTTCTGTGAATTGCACATAATAGTACATCTACAGAGGACAAAATTGATTTGTTACACATGAGTCTTAAAAATTAAGTATTATGGAAATACGGCTTTGCAGAACCCTTGGACATAACATAACCAATTCACGTAAGATACAAATTGACATATCGAATTTGTCCGCTTTGAATGGTGTAATGGATGCCGTGCACAGAACCGCGATATCTCTTCTTGATGATGAGCTATTAATATTTAAACTACGTGATTCAATTTTTTTCGAACTTTCAAATTTTTCAAAATATTTTAAACAAAGTTCAGGCCCTAAATCGAAATTCCGCTTCCAACAGACACTAGAATTTAACATACTCTCTCAAATGCAACAAATTTTATTAAAATCGATTCAGGAGTTATCTCAGAAAACCGTTTCTGCGTTTTACATGTATCTGAATAGGCCGCGTCGGAGTTGGGCCCGAGCTAAAACTTCCTCTTAAACAATTTGCCTAGGGATCAAATACACGAATAATAACTGCATTGCCATTGCCAAAGATGCTGCAAACGAAGTGTTGAACGCTACGCACTGTCAATACAAGTATTATATGTATTTGTTTACAAAAGAATGTACTCGTATGTGCCAAAAATTGTGCCTAACATAACTGATGTCAATGCTTCCATGTATTTTGTCTTTTTAATAAGTAAATAAAATATCTCACGAACTTTAGAACTACATCACTTCGAAGCCAGCAAAGCAGTGCATGCCGCTGATATGAAAAATGTAAAGGCCATGAAATGAACAAGTTGAGGACAAATATGTTAATGACACTTTGTCATTCAAGATCCTTGTTTACATTCTTGTACATATGCAACGGCCAGTGAAAACTCTTAGTGACGCTGCCATTTGTTCCAATGTATTACGCAGCAGCAGCTGTCACCGGTCGTGTATCTTGAGTAATTGCACTGAAATTATATTTGCAACAGAGACCACGTATAACAAGCAGGAGTTCTGCAGAATATACGAGGGCGTGTCAAATGATAGTGAGCCAATGCGAATATATAACAAACGGGGTACTTTAATTAAAAGTAGCCCCCATGAGCATTTAGACATTTGTCCCATTGACAAAAGAGTCGCGTAATTCCCATCTCATAAAGCTTCTTGGGTTGCTGCTTCAAAACGTCTGCAACTGACTTTCACGACATCGTCCGAGACGAATCTGGTTCCCTTGAGCTGTTTTTTCGGTTGCCCCAAAATGTGGAAGTCGCAAGGCGACAGGTCTGAGCTGTATGGCGGATGTTGCAGCGTTTCCCGCTTAAACTTTGCCAGTTTTGTATTAACCACATCAGCGACGTGGGAACGGGCATTTTCGTGGAACAAGATGACCCCATTCGTCAATTTTCCACGTAGTTTGTTCTTGATTGCGACACGCAGCCGATCCGGCGTTTCACAATATCGGAAACAATTGATAGTCTCTCAAGATTTAGCAAATTCTATCAGTAATGGCCCCTGACGATCGAAAAATAAAAGTCAACAACACCTTTCTGACGGAAATGGCGGCCTTTGCTTTCTTTGGGGAAGGTGAATTTGAATGTTTCCATTGTAAGCTTTGCCGTCGTGTTTCAGGCTCTTAGAAGTGGCATGATGGTTCGTCTCCGATCACAATTGCAGACAAGATCGTCACCTTTATTGTGATACCGGATCAGATGAGTAAAGGCAGCGCTAATC
Organism: Dermacentor andersoni; assembly: GCF_023375885.2. NCBI lineage: Eukaryota > Metazoa > Arthropoda > Arachnida > Ixodida > Ixodidae > Dermacentor > Dermacentor andersoni. The sequence continues at coordinate 123,972,467 of NC_092816.1, read as the reverse complement.
TTCTCCGTATTGTGGCGGTGGTTCAAAATCTTGCGCATCCATTGCGCACACAAGAGCCGATAGCCGAGATGTTCATGAATTATGGCGTGAACAAAACCGTGACTGATGTTCACACGCTCTGCCAGTTCATCGATGCTTATCCTCCGTTCTTGTCTCATCAGCTCGTCAACCTTTGCAATTTTGTTAGGGGCGATCGCACGATGGCTTTGGCCCGGCCTGGGATCGTCTTTGCAAATTTCACGTCCTTCTTTGAAGCGTTTGTTCCAACGCTTCACAGTGGCTAATGAAATGCAATGTTAAACATACACGGCAGCCATACGGCGGCTAATTTCTTTTTGGGAAACACCTTCAGCTGTCAAAAACCTGACGGCATCACGCTGCTCAACTTCTGGAGAGTCCATTACGGCACGCAACCATGTCCAACCCAGTGTACGAGAGCATTAAATAACATTTACCCTCACATCTGCGTGTCACACTTGTAAATGAGAGCTGCCTGTGTGCTACGCGCAGGCCTTGCAGATAATGAACAGAACCATAATTGCACGGGGTGGGTATGTTGCGAGATCGGCTAGCACTCCTTTCAATTTTAACGATGGAGTTTTTCACAAACCAATATGCTTTTCTTGGGATGTCCCTCACTGCCACCGTTAAGCGGCGTTGACAGGCACGTAGCCCGCGCTTCCATCTGTGGTTCAAAACAAACCACACACCAGCTCCGCAAGGGCCATGATGGCGTCGCTGCTTTACAAACAAACCAAGAAGCCTCTTCTGGCGTTTTTATTTTTCAGAAATGCAGCAGTGAACTTGTGGCTGTAGTCCTTCTCCCAGCATAAAAAATTGCCGATGTCAGCCTTGTTATTTACGTGAAACCTCTTCACGATGTCGAACTTCCTGTCAGGAATGCAATGTCTTGTCGACACGCGTGTGCTGTTAATTTACTCAAAATACCGAGAACGCAGGATTTTAGAAAGGAACTGTAGGCATTAAGGTGCGGCATTATAAGTGAGTTGGTCGACGAATTGACGCTTTGCAGAAATGCTGTTGTGCATGCGCGAACACAGCAGTCACATTTGCCCACAACACGGTTAGGTACGAGAAACAAGCGAACAAGGAACGCTGCCTTAGCGCGCCTTGAGACGCCATATTGTTTTGGTTTTTATCACGCTGTTTTCGTGAACAGGCCAGCTAGTTCTGTTGTGTATGGGTGCATGAATAGCCTCGCTGACAAATGGAGTACTAATTTATTTCGGTTTCCGTCCGAGCAGAGCTGTCAAGCGAGGAAGACAGCATGGACAAACTACGTCCGGAGATGCCTTCACAGCACGCGACTTGCGCTCTACCTCGCTATCCGCAGGGCCGGGTCTCATCACGCTGATTGCGACTACTGAATCGACACATGCCAGCGCCGCGAGGTTATTTCGGCCTGCAAGCTTCGAGACGCCCTTAAAGGCAGCCGCATGATGCCGGAAATTTGGAAACCTCAAGATATAGGAGGATGGATAGAGATTGCGAAATCGCAGTGGGGTCACTAAGGTTGTCTTTTTTGAGCTGCTCTCCCCATCCAGCTCTTGAAAGCGTCCATATTGGTGCATTTGCTCTCTGTGCAGGACTACCAACTGTCTAGGTAACCCTTGGTAAGCTTACGCCAAAACTAGATACGTAGACCTTCCAAAAGCTACACGTGGTTTCCCCGCGTAAGCAACCACCGCATTTTATTTTAACGAGAAGCTTTCTTTGCCTATTCCTTCGACTTTCCCACCGCTGCTGCTGCTGTGGCTGCTGTCGTGCACACCGCGTCGGGGGGTGGTTCAGAGCGCGTAAAATAACGACAGGAGCGATTAAGAGAGTAAAGGCGACGAGAGAAACACGTTTTGAACCCTCCGCGTCGAATGTGCACAATGCCCTCTGGATCTTCCAGGCCGTCGCCACATTAGCCGCTACATGCTGTAATTATCCGTGACTCACCTCAGAAGAACTGCAGAAACTGCTGCGCTTACTTAAGTTGCGTGCCGAAAGGCGACGTAGATAGAACTGTAGAGAGGAGGGAGGAGAAGAGGCAGTTCCCCTTTATGAGAGTGGGGGAGGCGACGTGAGAAGGCAAGGAAACCCCACTGCTATACGTCGGTGGCTGCGGGGAAACAGGATGAGCTCAAATTCAAAGTAGAGTACCGTACTTTGACATGCTTTGAAACGCCATGCAAGTATGTAAAGCGGGTAACTTACGCATGGGGTGGAGAAGCAGAGCCGCATTAATTAAAACGCACCACAGGATCCAGGAGACCCTACAGAAACGGTCGATCGTCAAATCAACAGTTCTGTGCCCGCCGCGTTAACTTCGCGGTTATGGCATTGCTAGAGGTCGTGGATTTAATCCCAATCGCGACACCCGCATATCGACGGGGCCGAAATAGAAAACGCCCGTGCACTTAGATTTTGGCACACGGCAGAGAACATCACGGTGACAAAATTAATCCGGAGTCCGCCATTGCGGCTTGCCTCATAATCTGAGTGTGGCTTAGGCACGTCCAGCGCCATTCTCTAATTCAAGTTTAATACTTCTGCCACACTGCGACGGGCTATGTGAGGCAATGACAACGCTCAACCCTCGCAGATGTTATACAATATGGCGCACAACAACGCCTCAAGCAAACATATCTCACTGTGTGTACTACGCAGACAAACAACAGTGGTGAACACAAAGTAAAGTTTAACAGAATCTTCCTCGTATTGGACTACGCATTACAGAAATGAGGCTTTCGCCGTCAGCGTCACCGCTAATTATCGTCAATCAAAGCATCCTCCTCGCAAAGCTTCGCTTACATCGATTCCCACAATGCGTGGGATGTGCATAACTTTTATAAGCTGTGGTGAATGTGCTACTTCTGTCTGTGCCGACGGTGTCGAAATCTGTGCAGCAAGTTGTCGCTCACATGTAATTGTAATGAATATTATAAAATGATGACGAAACTGCGCCTCATACGTAAATCAGCGCCTAGCCCTACACCACTGAAGTGATTGAAACACACAATCCGAAGGCAGTTGGTATTAAGTTGGTTTCGGACACGGGCAGCGCTCAGCGACCACCGTGCGAGGTTGTTCCCCTGGATTACTCTTTGCTGCAAATGGTGTAGAGATATGCAAATGTATTTTTTAGCAGCGAGCTCACGACCCAAAGAGCCCTAGTGCAGCACGCGAGCGATGCAGCACGACTCAGTGGAGCCTTGAAATAGGGGCCCACCCTTGCTGAAGAGAAGTGTCAAGTCGCCAGCGCCAAGACGATGAAGACGACGGAAACCTCGTAACCGCGAAACTCTTGAAAGACTCAATAAAAGTTTTCACTCACTCGCACACTCATTTAAGCCCTTCTTGTCCATGCGTTCGTTAGAGACTGTACAAGAACTAAGCGTTCAATCGCTAGCGCAGGTCTGTTCGTAACCAGTGACACCCACGGCCAGCGAGCAATGCCTAGCGTCTTCATCGGTGGCAGTTACTGCGTGCAGACGAGAGAATGGCGCGTGGTTTGAGACTTTCCCGTATTTAGTTTGAGCAAAGAAAGCACTATCGTAATAAGAGAAACAAGTCTGTGAAACTTTCCTTTCTCGGTAGCCGCCGATCGCTCGAGCGATAGGCCTAGCTCTCGGTTGTCAAAGCAGCAGCCGACGGCGCTTGCCATGAAAACGCCGCTAGTCAGAAAGCGTTTATTTTCGTGAGCATTTTAGCCGCTTGTGAGATATGCCGCGCTTAATTGAACATAGATTTGCATAGATTTGGTTCACAATACACTCTGTCGGCTGTGAAGAGCGAACCAAGGTAGCCGCCTCGCACGGAGGTCGCTGCGCGCAGTCAGTCTGCGACACCAAGTGTCGCCACTCGGCGAAGCATCGTCAGCGTGTTTCGGCGACGAAAACCCCAATCTATGTTCAAGGAGCGCATTTCATTCGCACCAGGCCCGTGCTGGCATCAGCAGTCACAAAACGTGTGATATCTTTAACGTAATCTACTTGCTTCAGTGCAGAGCCTCGATGAGCCTGGCGAACAGTGGCAGTTTTAGAAAGCAGATACTACATGTCAAGCACGATTAGCTTGAATGGTACGCTTCGAGAAGTCGGAGAAGCATGTCATGTACGAAAACGGCACCGGCGTGACGGTGTTTTCAATTATTTTTGACGCAGTGAAGAACACATGCGGTTCCAGCGGCAGAGGCCAGTCAGAAGAAGAGGAACAAAACTCACTTCGGTGGCGCTCACTATTTTGCAAACCATCAATTCTGCGTGCAGCCATAAAAGCTGCTCCCAACGCAAGACGATAATACGCAGTTTAGACAGAGTTCAAGCGCAGTCTGTAGCTGCCATTCGGTGTGCTCTGATAAACGACCCTTTGTCCGCGATAAGAAAAGACGTGCCCACGCAAAGCATTCTACTAGCCCGTCCGTTTTCGACATTCCCGATACGTTATACATAGAAAAAGAAGCATTAGGCATAGGCAAAAAATGCATAAGCCCACACTAAACGGGTGGTAGCATGCATGCAGTATAGGACGCCCTCGTATGCACCGGACCTGCAGTAAGGATGGATTGTGAAGAAAGGAGACCCGAAACGAGCCACTAGCAAGAGTAATCTATAGGGAAACGTATGGCCGGAGTTCTACCTGTTTCGCGTGTTTATCAGGACCATGCTTGGCATTGTTGGATACTTGTTCTTTATTCAAACGAATGCTGCGTTGTGTGTTGTATGGCGTAAAAAGAAATTGAATTACGGGGTTTAACGTGCCAAAACCACTTTCTGATTATGAGGCACGCCGTAGTGGCGGACTCTGGAAATTTCGACCACCTGGGGTTCTTTAACGTGCACCTAAATCTAAGTACACGGGTGTTTTCGCATTTCGCCCCCATCGATATGCGGCAGCCGCGGCCGGGATTCCATCCCGCGACCTCGTGCTCAACAGCCCAACACCATAGCCACTGAGCAACCACGGCGGGTCTTGTACGGCGTTATACCCACAAAATGTATGCACTTTTCGCTTTTTTCCGTGAGGAAGCTGCTGCGAAAGAACCCGAGCTACTAGAAGCTAAAAGCTTCGCTGTAAAAGAAAGGGCATTCATAAAGTTTCAACTAGATAATTTATGTCGCTGTCGTAAAGGGCACAAAGAGTTAAACCAGATTATTATTATTAAATTAGATTATTAAACCAGATCAAAACCAAGTCAGACACAAAGAAAGCCGCAGCTATACCGATGGGTGCGTCAAAGGAAGTAGAAAAGTTGTTCTTTTTTCTTGAAGTTGATCCAGTCTCATTAACAGAGTCGCCGGACTTTAGGAAAGCGTTTCCCACTCTTTCCCTTCAGGGCTCTCTCTCTCTCTCACTTTCTCTCTCTTTCATATTCCCATTCTGTTAGCTATTCCTCGCTGCGTGGGTGCCTCTAATTTCTGGCATCGCGTTTCTGCGTAATTTGTCCGCAGGCCCGCTCTCATAGAAAGCGAGAAGTGACACGCGCACAGGCAATCACAAAGCACTCCGTCAAAGCAGCGTTTATGTGAAATGCTACGCTGTCACTACACTGGCCCCTGAAAGCTTTAGACAACTGGGCTGTTCTACATTTGCAGGACTGGGGACATCGTCTCCGTAAAGGTCATAGACCCCGTAAAAGGCGCCTGTCATAACGTGTCCTTCGACCTGACAAAAGCGCGTCCGTCATCGTCGCCCTCCAACATAGGCGACGCTGTCAACGCTCCTTAATTGAAGGGCTGCATTCGTGCGCGTCATGCAAGGTCAGTTACCGTGCAGAGAGAGAGCCGGGAAATTGATTGCATATTTAGCGCGCTACGCCGCCTATTCTGCATGTTTGAGAGATGAGCAGCTTAGCAGAAGTTGCAGCTTGAAAATCCCTGCCCCATTATTTCGAGTTTCATGCGCCTGTAAAGTGCCTTATTTTTAATAAAAGATTTTGGAAAGTTACTGCAGTGAAAAGAGGAGATTTGAAGAAAGGGACAGTAGGAAGCGTTTCCTGTTGTCCATTTGTTCAAGTCTCGAGTTTTGCCTGCGGTATAACTTCCCAAAATCATGAATCACTAACTGGTCTGCACCCACAATCTGCTATGGTTATTTTTATTTATTTATACAACATATCCCTAAAGTCTCTCACGCCTGAGGGTAATGCATAGGGGTTGATAGCCAGGTACAGGCAATTGATGAAAAATAGAATACACCAAAGATTCATTGTACACATGATGTAGCGTTAGAACATAAGTGTACCGAATACTGTTAATTCTGACAAGCACAAAGAAAACGAAAAGAAGCAATAACATCAACAGGGCAGTAGTAAAATATTATACCAATTATACATCTTCCAAACAACAGGTTCAAACGAAATGAAACAAGGCCTACATTATTACAAACATTACCTAACAAAAAAAGGGTTCAAACATGAGATAATAATATACGAATCATACAATCGCAAACATTAAGATCTACGGCAGCAGTTCTTTACCCGTCAATTTCGCGTCGCTCCCCATTGCATACTTGTCCGGATCCCATTTAAAGAGGCAACAATTGTCAAAAAGACTACATTGGCATACCCATCGGTTTTGTCCAGTGGTGGTGAAGATCTCGAGGCTGCCGCTCTTTCGTGATCAAGGGTACAAAACAAAAGCGCCGTCACTTGCAATCGAATATGCCTTCAGTGTTGTTTCTCCAGTTCGATTGTAAACTTCGAAGAACAATTAATTCGCTGCTTCGTTTGGTTACACGAATGAAAACACCGCTTAGGCCTTTTCACAATTCGCTTTATAAACTTAATACGCTGCGACAAACCGTGACTAGTTTGACCGCCCTCTCCAAACAATGAACTGAGCTTACGGTACGCTGCCGAGTACATTGCGGGAAATGCGGAGTAAAATGCGTTTCCAAGAATTATTTCCTATTTACTGGGCGGTATGCATGCTCATCTTTTGCATTTCCACAACATCCAATCAATGTTTCAGTGGTAAACAAACGAATGGTTGCGGCGTTTCCTGCCATTGAGAGGCTGCTGTATATAGAATTTTACGCATTGAATTGTTTATTGCGGCTATGGTCATGTAGTCAACATTTCCTCTATAGAACTGCAACTGAAACAAATTCATTCTCGAAACCTATGCGTTCAGCCAGCGTAGCGCCTATAAAGATGCCCACCATGCTGTATGCGCAGGTGGGCCACCTGCAGGTCATTAAAGTTTCGAACTCTCGATGTCCGCGACCTACAGGTGGCGCCCGTGGCAAACCAATATGGCTGACCGGAGTGCGATCGCAACTGAAGCTGAGAGCACGGAAACGTGTTGTAGGGCGGGTTGTGACAAGTTTGCACCACTCTGCCACTTTTAATATTTCGCTTATTGAGCCGCGTGGAAGCCGAACTGCGATTCTATAGGTAATTAATGTTCAATAAACAGAAATTAAATCCGTGCTAGTTCATCTTGTGCGGCGTTTACAGCTCGCTCCAGTCGTGTACATAAGAGTGCCACGGGAGAAGTTTAAGGGGAGGGGCTCAAACGCCCCACTACCTGCCCTACCCAATGCTTTATCACACTAACACCAAAAATCGAAGAAAGCTTACAAGTAATACTATGTCATATGCTCGGCTTAATTACCATTACATATGCAGGTAAGAAAATGAATTCGCCGATGTTCGTAGTAATATTCAATACATGCAACATATATATCTCCCACTATTGCACATTTCCCATCTCGCAAATATATTGCAATGGACCTACGACATGAATATTATTAATAAATACACGGGACTGTATTGGAAGACATAAAATAGTGTGTTTCTGACATATTGCTCCGACTTATTGCAAGCTTACTCGGAAAAACATGTTTTTCAGCCTAATTTATGCAACGTATCCTATGCCGCGTAACCTTGAACGCGTTGAGGACGTGGTAACACACTAAAGAGTAGTAAGCATACCACAAAATTTTATTTGCTTATGACTGCCGAAAATCCTGTAACCGGTACGCTGAAGACAAAAAGAATCTAGATCAAGTGTAATCAAGTGTTGACATAACGCACAGTGCCCGTGTCTCTTTAGATTCCATGTCCAGTTCGCGAATTTTTCTTCTTCCTAAAACAAGGGGCCGTCGGAATTTCTGTTTTGCACATTATCCTTTTTATCGTTGGGGTCAGGACCCTACCTCTCCATAGCCTCACCAACCATTGTTTCTCGGCCGATCTTGCCAGAATGAAGAAAACTGATCTCGTTGTGGTAAATTCGGTTTCTCCACTGGGAAACGCAGCGCCTGCGCTTATTATTGTTCTTCTTGACCAACGTACGAGCGAAACGGGTTAACAAAAGGACGTGCCTGCATGGCAGGTTTTGGCACATCCCGGACCAGCCGCGTCAAAACGTGGTCATGCTGTGTCGTCGTCTGCGCGACAGTCGACGGGCACTGCGAGGCGGGTTGGTCAATTTTTGGAAATCATGCGCGCACCCGCCTTCCACGACACCCAAATCTAGACCTTGACAAATTGCCTGTCTCGTTCTCAGCAAAGCTTTACTTTTTGCGGAAGCCCACCTGGAAATGCCACGCGTAAACAAAATTATGCAGGCTCCACGCACTGTGGGAATCGATGTGCGCGAAGCTTTCTGTGCTGGTTGCTTTCAATGAAGATAATTAGCGGTGATGTTCACGGTGAAAGCTTAATTTCTTCGACGTTTATACTAACACGAGAGCGGCCAGTTCATTTTAAACGTTGCCTCGCTTGCACCACTACTGTTTGTCTGCGATGACCAAAGAACACAGAGAGGGAGAGATGTTTGCTTTAGGCGTTGTGCGCCATATTTAATCATCATCGAGAAGGTTGAGCATTGTCATTGCCTCACATGGCACATCGCATTGTGGCAGAAGTGTCAAAGTTGAATTCGATTATGGGGCTGTAGGTGCCAAAACCACAATCGAATTAGGAGGAACCCCGTAGTGGCTGACTCAGGATTAATTTTGACGCCGTGATGTCATATAACGCGTCCCGAAATGTGTAAAATATGTGCAAGTGCACGTGCGCTTTCTATTTCGCACCCGTCGAAATGCGGCTGCCGCGGTTGGGATTAAATCCGTGACATCTAGCAAGGCCATAGCCGCAACGCTGATTCGCTATTGTCATGTATAAACATGTTCTAAACCAGCCTGCAGCAGCGCCAGCAGCTGCAGTGGGAAAGTCGAAGGAAGAGACATAGAAAGCTTCGATTTAAAAATTATGCAGATCCCACGCACTCTGGGTATCAATGTAAGCGAAGCATTCCCTGCTGGATGCTTTGATTGACGATAATTAGCGGTGGTGTTCACGGCTAAAGCGTAATTTCTTCAACGTTTAGTCTAAGACGAGAGTGATGAGTTGATGTTAAACGTTACCTTGCGGGCACCACTGCTGTTTATGTAGTTCACAGAGCATACAAGGAGAGGTGTTTGCGTGAGGCGTTGTTGTGCGCCATTTTTCATACTCTCTCAGAGGGTTGAGCATAGTCATTGCATCATAAGGCACATCGCAATGTGGCTGAAGTACTAAACTTAAATTGGGTTATGGGATTGTACGTGCCAAAACCACAATCGCATTATGAGGCACCTCGTAGTGGCGGACTCCGGATTAATTCCGACACCATGATGCTCTTTACCGTGTCCCAAAATCTAAGCTTTCTATTTCGCTCCCGTCGAAATGCGGCTGTCGCGGTTGGGACCAAATAGCCGTAAAGCTAACGCGGCGGGCACGAAGTGTTGATTGTGCGGTAGACCGCTTCCGTAGTGTCGCCTGGACCCTACGGTGCGCTTTAATTAATGCGGCTCTGCTTTTGCACCCCCTGCGTAGTTTTTCCGCTGGTAATCACTACAGTGACGGGGCCCGGTACTTTACCGTGAGCACTACAGTGACGGTGCCCGTCACTTTAACAACAACACTGGAGCCACGGGGCCGTCGCTATAACGATGTCGGTATTGGGGGCGAGCACTTACAGAGTCGCCATCACTCGGAAGCGCCTCAATTGCGTCTTCTCATGGATAACGCGGCGCGCTCGGCAATGTTTTGGCTATATATCGGCGCTAAATAAAGAGGCCACGCGGTAGGCCTCCTGGACATTTTTGCAAGTACACAGGATGAATGCAACACATTAGCACATAAAAAACAGAAAATATTAATTTTTTTTACATTATGCATGAAAATTATCAGCAATTACATAAATTATCACACCGCAAAGAAGAGAACGCCAAGCAAGAATACACGCACCAAACCAGTGGTTCATACCAAATAAATATGATTTTAGTGCTTTCCAGAAATTTTGTTTCATTTATTTTGGATGGTATGTTGTTCCATGTCCAACAAATTCACACGCATTGTGTACAGGAGGCAGGCTAAAATTTCCGGTGGCAGTACTGCCGGTAGCATGTGACGATGACAGAAATATGGACACAGGCAAAGCACGATTGCGTTTCACAACAGCTGTTTACGTAGATAGCTGTTTTATGCTCAGACATTAACTCCAATGGCAATATGTTTAGTTGATTTGAGCATAACAGAATGAATGTTCAATAGAGCCGGCTCCGTCACTGCAGGGCAGATGTTAAAGGGCCGGGCCCAGTCACTGTAATTACTGCCTTTTCCCCTTGACATATCTGCACAGTGTTCATTTTTCAGAAATAGTTGGAACCTACTCTACTGTACCTTGAACTTGAGCTTATTCACTTTCCCGGAATGAAATGGAATGGAAAAACTTTATTTCTCTATATCTCAGAGAGATTGCCGGTGGGCCGGTGTCTTCATGTTTTGAGTCCTGGCCGCTTCACAAGGTCGGCGCTCCTATTTCCCGGAAACCGCCGTCTTTTTGCCTTCTCACGGTACCTCCCCCCCCCCCCTCGTCCCTTCTATATGAACTGGCTCTTCTCCCTACAGTTCTACCTACGCGCCCTCCGGACTCACAGCTTAGTAGAAAGGGAAGCGCTGGTGTTTGTGGAACCCTGCTGAGGACAGTCACGGATAATTATAGCTGTCAAGAGGTTAATGTGGTCACGCCCAAGGAGCTACAGGGGGCATTGTGCACATTCGACGCGGTGGGGTGAAAACGACTTTCTAGCGTAGCCTTTCCTCTCTGACTCATTCCTGTTGTATACACACGCTGGACCATCCCCCTCCCCCCACCCCGACGCGGCGTGCCCAACAACAACAGAGGGAACATCGAAGGAAGACACAAAGAAAGTTTCGCTTTAAAAACGAGGGGCGAGTTTTCCCCTCAGCTCATTGCCCTTTCCCATTGGGTAAGGGGGGCAGTACGCACCGATCGCAGCTCTAGTTTTTTCATTCTGTGGCTGCCCACGGTGCTCTTCGGTTCTTTGCTGTGTGTACCACTGAAAGTGATCGTGTGCTTTTTGTCGCAGGGGCTCTCTTGACTACCATGGCGCTGAACGTGAACGATGTGGAGCGGCTCGCCGTGGACAAACTTCGAGCTCTCAAGCGTTGTAACTTCGAACTTCGGAAGTGGCTACTTCTGAAGATCCTGCTGGCAAAGACCAGCAGAATTCGGCACAACTGGGAGGTATGAGTTTTCTACAGCGTGTATCTTTCCCTTCCAAGGTCAAACGTAGCCGAACCATATCTGCGGCTACTATGAATGATATTATCATGATGTAGCTTATAACTGAAAAATTCCGGTGGCTTCGCAGTTGCTTAACAGCCGCGATATTTCTTTTTACTATGAAATTAGGGATTCAGCTTTCCCGTTCGTAAAGCTCTTATTTATTCCTTGCTACAAAGAAATCCTTAAGATGCACGGAAGCGTACGCGGAATTATTTCATAATGGCGATGCTGGTGGTGGTGGCGGCTTATCAGCACGCTGGTGTAGACTAGCGATTTGTCACAAATGTATGCTACCACACATCCAACAAATGATTCTTATTCGAATTAATGTTGCGGGATTGGCTAGTTGTTCCTACATGCAAAGGGTGCGGACAAAGATCCTGCCGGCAAAGACCCTGAGAATCCGGCCCAACTTGGACGCATGAGTTGATATCATGTAGATATTTCCCTTGTTAGGTAAAAGGTAGCCAAGCCACCTCTGTGGCTAGCGTGACTACTGCAATCACGATGTAGCTAATAACTGAGAAGTATCGGTCACTACATATTTTGTTAGCAACCGCGATAGCTTTTTTTTTTTACACCTGAAGTTTATTGTGAAAACATTCCACAAATCTCCGCCACGCATGCGTATACACCCAAGATCAATAACAAGGTTTGTAGTCATTTATCCAAAAAGTTATACACATTATACACGTACACAAAAGCGAAGTCACACCCCTTCCCGACAAAGGCAACAACAATTGGATTAACATGATAAATTTGGAAATTGAAGTTCTTTATCATTGATATGAAGTGGGAGGGAGCGCCGTAAATTTGAAAAAAAATTACCGAAGCGTTCCACATGAAAAAGTTGGGCGCGCATACATGTGTGAGTGAACCTTCGTTTCACATCAATGATAAAGAAAATCAATTTCTAAATTTATCATGTTAAGCCTCGTGTTGTTGCCTTTCTCGGGAAGGGGTGTGACTTCGCTTTTGCGTACGTGCATAACTTCGTTGATTATTGACTAAAAACCTTGTTATTGTTCTTCGGTGTATAAGCATGCGTGGCGGAGATTTGTGGAATCCTTTTAGAAAAAAAAAAGACTTCAGTTGTAAATCCAGCGTTTTCCAGTCCGTTTCTACTGCTGCTTGCGTCCGTACTTGCTGGAAACCATTATACGTTCACCATGCACCAACTGGCCCAGCAAACTACTCTACGAAAAAACCTTATTTTTTTTTGCTATGCAATTAGCGATACAGCTTTCCCTTTCGTAAAGCTCTTATTATTTCATTTCTAGAAAGAAATTCTTAAGTTGCACGGAAGCATCAGCGGAATTTTTTCGTAATGGTGGTTCTGGTGGTTGTGGAAGGTTATCACCACGCTGGTGTATACTAACGATTTGTCAGATTGAAGTAGTAAAGGCAAGGCGCAGAAGACCAGGACTCAAGAAGAAGAACCCCAAGGACAGGACCGGCACCACTCACAACTAAGTTTATTTCGGCAACAAGCCTGCCTTATGTAGGTTATTCATGCCGAGTCACGCACTAAACTTTAGAAGTAAAAAACAGCGATCTATCTACCACTCAGCAATCATATCTGGTACATAATATCGAATGAGCAAGCAAGAACCACACGTGGATCAGCACGGGAGGCAATTGATCTAGTATAGTCTTTTCCAAGCCAACGGCGACAAAAAAGGAGACATAAAAAGTACCGTCTGCGCTTCACTATCAAACTATCCACAACATAACACACATCAAACGCCTAAGGCCCAGTCAGTTACAATACTCGCACGACTATGAAAATAATGACCAACGAATAACACAAAAAAACATGAAAAAGGCGTCTAAGTACAGCGTCTGCGTCAAAACTAATATCTCTAACAGTCACTCACCTTAAAGCTTGATGAAACGTGTGACCAGCGCGAAAAATGAACCACGTGACAAACAATGAAATGGACAGAAGACTTGAACGATAAACGTCTAAAGAACAATGTCTGCGTAAAAAAAAGCAACAAAAGCTTAAGAGCCACTAGAAAATCGTCAACAAAATAAAAACTACTTAAATAAAAGGAAGACAGAGGGAAAAGCCAAATGGAATCACTCTAACATGAGGCCTGAATGAAACCTTCTGCAACCACAACGGACGGCCTGCTGACGCATGCGTTTCCCTCTTTCTTGATGAATTATGCTTCCACAATTTCCCGCTCGAACCTGTCTTTTCCAAACTTCAAAAATTTAGTTTTGTCAAACTGAGGGCGGCAATTAGAGCAGTCTCTACAATGCTCGGCAAGGAAACTCCCTTTATTGTGGCACAGATTACGACAATGTTCCATTGCACGCTCATTGAAACATCGACCTATTTGACCGATGTAGCTGCGATCACAGCTTAGAGGGATTTGGTAGAAGACATGTGTCCTGCATTCAGTGAACTTCTTCTGATGCTGAATTGAACAAGCCGGGCGTTTCTCTCGGTTGTAGAAGGTTTCATTCAGGCATCATGTTAGATAGATGACGTTTGGTTTTTCCGTCTGTCTCCTTTTTATGTAACTAGTTTTTATTTTGTTGATGATTTTCTAGTGGCTCTCAGGCTTTTGTTGCATTTTTTTTTTGACGCAGACGTTGTTCTTTAGACCTTTATCGTTCAACTGTTCTGTCCATTTCATTGTTTGTCACGTGGTTCATTTTTCGCGAGGTCACATGTTTTATCAATTTTTTAGGTGAGTGACTATTAGAGATTTTAGTTTTGACGCAGACGCTGTACTTGGACGCCTTTTAATGTTTTTTCCGTGTTATTCGTTGGTCATTATTCCCAGAGTCGTGCGGGTTTCATCACTGACTGGACCTTAGGCGTTTAAAGTGTGTTATGTTGTGGATAGTTTAATAGTGAAGCGTAGACGGTACGTTTTATGTCTCGTTTTTTGTCCCCGTTGGCTTGGAAAAGACTATACTAGATCAATTGCCTCCCGTTCTGATCCACAAGTGGTTCTTGTTTGCTTATTCGATATTATGTGACAGATATGATCCCTTAGTGGTCGATAGATTGTTGTTTTTCACTTATAAAGTTTAGTGCGTGACTCGGCATATGCATAACCTACATAAGGCAGGCTTGTTGCGGAAATAAACTTAGTTGTGAGTGGACCCGGTCCTGTCGTTTGTGTTCTTCTTCTTGAGTCCTGGTCTTCTGCGTTTTGCCTTTACTACTTCAAGCATGAACCAACTTAACCAAGCAAGACTTTTACTTGTCAAAGATGTGTGCTACCACACATCCATCAAACCATTCTTATACGAAATAATGTTGCGAGATCGGCTAGTTGCTCCTATATGCAAAGGGCGCGGACAAACATACTGTGGCAATGACCCGTTGAATCCGGCACAACTGGGACGTATGAGTTTTCTACCACGTAGATATTCCTTTTTGCTAGGTAAAAGGTACCCAAACCATCTCTGTGGCTAGCGTGAATACTGTGATCATGATGTAGCTAATAACTGAGAAGTACCGGTCGCTTCATATATAGTTATAACAACCTCAATAGGGGTTTTTTTTTTCTTACTATGCAACTAGCGATACAGCCCTTCGTTTCGTAAAGCTCGCATTTATTCATTCCTAGAAAGAAATTCTTAAGTTACACAGAGGCGTACACGGAATTATTTCATAATGGCGGTGCTGGTGGTGGTGGCGGGTTAACAGCACGCTGGTGTAGGCTAGCGATTTGTCACGGATGTGTGCTACCACACATCCATCGAACCATTCTTATAAGAAATACTGTTGCGAGATCGGCTAGTTGCTCCAACATGCAAAGGACGCGGAATGAGACCCTGCTGGCAACAACCCGGAGAATGCATCACAACTGAGAGGTATACGTTTTCTACCATGTAGATATTTCCCTTGCTAGGTAAAAGAATAGGCAAACCATCTCTGTGGCTAGCGTGAATACTGTAATCATGATGTAGCTAATAACTGAGAAGTACCGGTCGCTTCATATTTAGTTATAACAACCTCAATAGTTTTTTTTTTACTATGCAATTAGCGATACAGCCTTTCTTTTCGTAAAGGTCATATTTATTCGTTTCTAGAAAGAAATTCTTAAGATGCACGGAAGCGTACACGGAATTATTTCATAATGGCGGTGCTGGTGGTGGTGGCGGGTTAACAGCACGCTGGTGTAGACTAGCGATTTGTCACGGATGTGTGCTACCACACATCCATCAAACTATTCTTATAAGAAACAATGTTGCGAGATCGGCTAGTTGCTCCAACACGCAAAAGACGCGGAATGAGACCCCGCTGGCAACAACCCGGAGAATCCAGCACAACTGAGAAGTATAAGTTTTCTACCATGTAGATATTTCCCTTGCTAGGTAAAAGGATAGGCAAACCATCTCTGTGGCTAGCGTGAATACTGTAATCATGATGTAGCTAATAACTCAGAAGTACCGGTCGCTTCGTATTTCATTCACAAACGCAACATGTTTTTTTTTTTTTTTTTACTATGCAATTAGCGATACAGCCTTTCCTTTCGTAAAGCTCATATTTATTCGTTTCTAGGAAGAAATTCTTAAGTTGCACAGAGGCGTACACGGAATTATTTCATAATTGCGGTGCTGGTGGTGGTGGCGGGTTAACAGCACGCTGGTGTAGACTAGCGATTTGTCACAGATGTGTGCTACCACACATCCATCAATCCATTCTTATAAGAAATAATGTTGCGAGATCGGCTAGTTGTTCCAACATGCAAAGGACGCGGAATGAGACCCTGCTGGCAACAACCCCGAGAATCCAGCACAACTGAGAAGTATAAGTTTTCTACCATGTAGATATTTCCCTTGCTAGGTAAAAGGATAGGCAAACCATCTCTGTGGCTAGCGTGAATATTGTAATCATGATGTAGCTAATAACTGAGAAGTACCGGTCGCTTCATATTTCGTTATAACAACCTCAATAAGTTTTTTTTTTTTACTATGCAATTAGCGATACAGCCTTTCCTTTCGTAAAGCTCATATTTATTCGTTTCTAGAAAGAAATTCTTAAGATGCACGGAAGCGTACACGGAATTATTTCATAATGGAGGTGCTGGTGGTGGTGGCGGGTTAACAGCACGCTGGTGTAGGCTAGCGATTTCTCACAGATGTGTGCTACCACACATCCATCAAACCATACTTATAAGAAATAATGTTGCGAGATCGGCTAGTTGTTCCGACAAGCAAAGGACGCGGAATGAGACCCTGCTGGCAACAACCCGGAGAATCCAGCGCAACTGAGAGGTATAAGTTTTCTACCATGTAGATATTTCCCTTGCTAGGTAAAAGGATAGGCAAACCATCTCTGTGGCTAGCGTGAATACTGTAATCATGATGTAGCTAATAACTGAGAAGTACCGGTCGCTTCATATTTCGTTATAACAACCTCAATAAGTTTTTTTTTTTTTACTATGGAATTAGCGATACAGCCTTTCCTTTCGTAAAGCTCATATTATTCGTTTCTAGAAAGAAATTCTTAAGATGCATGGAAGCGTACACGGAATTATTTCATAATGGCGGTGCTGGTGGTGGTGGCGGGTTAACAGCACGCTGGTGTAGGCTAGCGATTTGTCACAGATGTGTGCTACCACACATCCATCAAACCATTCTTATAAGAAATACTGTTGCGAGATCGGCTAGTTGCTCCAACATGCAAAGGGCGCGGACAAAGATCCTGCTGGCCACGACCCGCAGAATCCAGAAATACTGCGAGGTATTACTTTTCTACCATGGAGATATTTCTATTTCTACGTAAAAGGTAGCCAAACTATCTCTGTGGCTAGCGTGAATACTGTAATCATGATGTAGATCCGTAATCTATCGGTAATGCCAAACGCGGTTTTTTCGAAACTGACCTCCCCTAGATCCTAACAAATAACCCAAGGAAGTTCTGGAAAGTACCAAATCCTCAACAGGCTCCGATCATCGCACTAGCTTATCCACTTGGCGTGAAGACCAGTGACCATTGACTGTGCAAATATTTTTAACACTGCTTTCTCATCCGTCTTCACACACGATTCTGATATGCCACTTTCTACCGCAACTACCAACCTAGGTTTGCCTATGCCTTCAATCTTGTTTTCTGCGCACGGCACTATATGTATTATAGAAAATATCAAGATGTCATCTTCAGCGGGTGTTGACGAAATCACCCCCAAGTTCCTCAAAAATACTGGCCATGCTTCCGCACCGTATCTATCAAAACTTTTTGCACAATCAATTTCCACAGGTAGCATTCCCAGCGACTGGAAGGTGGGGAAGGCTGTTCCGGTCTTCAAATCAGGTAACAAAGAATCACCCCTAACTACCGCCCCATCTC
The DNA here is from genome assembly GCF_023375885.2 of Dermacentor andersoni. Taxonomy (NCBI): domain Eukaryota; kingdom Metazoa; phylum Arthropoda; class Arachnida; order Ixodida; family Ixodidae; genus Dermacentor; species Dermacentor andersoni. Next base: position 123,954,551 of record NC_092816.1, on the reverse strand, counting down.
TTTAACAAGTGTGCCGTGCAAAATCATGGAACATGTCATTTATTCCCACATAATGAACTTTCTTGACTCTATTAATTTTTTTTCATCCTTCTCAACATGGCTTCCGTAAAAACCTATCCTGCGATACACAAGTGGCTATTTTCATACATGACTTGCATAAGAACTTTGACTGTAACCTTCAAACTGATGCATTATTCCTGGACTTCGTGAAAGCGTTTGACAAAGTACCGCAAAAACGCTTGCTACTAAAACTTTCGTGGTTAAACCTTCATCCTAACATTTTACAGTGGACAAGTTAATTCCTTGCTAACCGCACCCAGTATGTTTACGTTAATAATCAAGCCTCTAGTCCTCTTCCCGTAACATCAGGTGACCCGCAAGGATCAGTCCTTGGCCGGCTATTATTTGTAATATACATTAATGGCCTCCCAACGCATGTCTCTTGTAACATCCGTATTTTTGCCGACGACTGTGTCATCTATAGCACAATCAATAACACCTCTGATCAGCTCGCCCTCCAGAATGTCTTAAGCAGCGTACAGGACTGATGTAACGAATGGCTCATGGAACTAAACCCCAATAAATGTAAACTCGTGTCTTTTAACCGAAAACGTAATCCTCTCCTCTTTTGATACAAAATCTCGCACGTCACGGTAGAATTAACTCACACTTATATATACCTCGGAGTTACATTGTCCAATGATCTAACCTGGAATGCACATGTCACAAAAATCATATCATCCGCTAACAGAACCCTTGGATTCTTAAAACGTCATCTACGACATGCCCCACAAAACCTAAAATTACTTGCCTACAAATCACTTGTCCGTCTTAAATTAGAATACCCCTCTGCTATTTGGAGCCCTAACCAAAATTATCTAACAATTTCCCTAGAATCAGTACAAAGTCGAGCCACAAGATTCATATATTCGTGCTATTCATATAATGTTAGTATATCATCATTAAAAGCAGAGGCAGGTTTAACATCTCTACCTTGTAGGCGTCGTATTACTAGTATGTGCTTGTTTCATAAACTATATTACAGCTCACTTCGTCATCCACCCAAATCAATCCGCCGGCACGTATTTCCACCCGCATTGGTCATCCCTTTCAAGTTGCACGGCCTCGTACGCGCACTGCTACATTCGCACCTTCTTTCTTTCCGCGCTCAGCTCCTGACTGGAACGGCCTTCCACACGACATCGCCGCAATCACCTGTACATCTAAATTTCTGAACTGTATAGCTACTGTATTTAACAGCGAATAATTTATGTTCATCACGTGTTTTCTTTGTTTAGTATATGATTTATACATGTAACCGACCCCTTATGTAACACCCCCAACCCTGGGGGCTTTTAAGGTAATAAAGTGAAGAGAAGTAGCTAATAACTGAGAAGCACCGGTCGCCATATATTCTGTTAACAACTGCGATAGTTTTCTTTTACTATGCCATTAGAGATACAGCTTTCCCTTTCGGAAAGCTCTTATTTACTCATTTCTAGACAGAAATTCTGAAGTGTCACGGAAGCGTACGCGGAATTAATTGATAATGTCGGTGCTGGTGGTGGGTTAACAGCACGCTGGTGTAGACTAGCGATTTGCCACAGATGTGTGCTACCACACATCCATGAAACCATTCTTATACGAAATAATTTTGCGAGATCAGCTAGTTGCAACATACACGCAAAGGGCGCGGACAAAGATCCTGCTGGCAACGGCCCTGAGAATCCGGCACAACTGGGATGTATGACTTTTGTACGATTTAGATATTTCCCTTGTTATGTCAAAGGTACCCAAGCCATCTATGTGGCTAGCGTGAATACTGTAATCATGATGTAGCTAATAAGTGAGAAGTACCGGTCACTACATATATTGTTAACAACCACGATAGCCTTTTTACTATGCAATTATCGATACAGCTTTGCCTTTCGTAAAGCTCTTATTTATTCATTTCTAGAAAGAAATTCTGAAGATGCACGGAAGCGTACGCGGAAGTAATTCATAATGGCGGTGCTGGTGGTAGTGGTGGGTTAACAGCACGCATTTGTAAAAGATGTGTGCTACCACACATCCATCAAACCATTCTTATACGAAATAAATATTGCGAGATCGGCTAGCACTCCTTTCTATTTTAACGATGGAGTTTTTCACAAGACAATATGCTTTTCTTGGGATGTCCCTCACTGCCACCGTTAAGCGGCGTTGACAGGCACGTAGCCCGGGCTTCCATCTGTGGTTCAAAACAAACCACACAGCAGCTCCGCAAGGGCCATGATGGCGTCGCTGCTTTACAAACAAACCAAGAAGCCTCTTCTGGCGTTTTTATTTTTCAGAAATGCAGCAGTGACCTTGTGGCTGTAGTCCTTCTCCCAGCATAAAAAATTGCCGATGTCAGCCTTGTTATTTACGTGAAACCTCTTCACGATGTCGAACTTCCTGTCAGGAATGCAATGTCTTGTCGACACGCGTGTGCTGTTAATTTACTCAATATACCGAGAGCGCAGGATTTTAGAAAGGAACTGTAGGCATTAAGGTGCGGCATTATAAGTGAGTTGGTCGACGAATTGACGCTTTGCAGAAATGCTGTTGTGCATGCGCGAACACAGCAGTCACAATTGCCCACAACAGTACGAGAAACAAGCGAACAAGGAACGCTGCCTTAGCGCGCCTTGAGACGCCATATTGTTTTGGTTTTTATCACGCTGTTTTCGTGAACAGGCCGGCTAGTTCTGTTGTGTATGGGTGCACGAATAGCCTCCCTGACAAATGGAGTACGAATTTATTTCGGTTTCCGTCCGAGCAGAGCTATCAGGCGAGGAAGACAGCATGGATAATCTACGTCCGGAGATGCCTTCACAGCACGCGACTTGCGCTCTACCTCGCTATCCGCAGGGCCGGGTCTCATCACGCTGACTGCGACTACTGAATCTACACATGCCAGCGCCGCGAGGTTATTTCGGCCTGCAAGCTTCGAGACGCCCTCAAAGGCAGCCGCATGATGCCGGAAATTTGGAAAGCTCAAGATATAGGAGGATGGATAGAGATTGCGAAAGCGCAGTGGTGTCACTAAGGTTGTCTTTTTTGCGCTGTTCTCCCCATCCAGCTCTTGAAAGCGTCCATATTGGTGCATTTGCTCTCTGTTCAGGACTACCAACTGTCTAGGTAACCCTTGGTAAGCTTACGCCAAAACTAGATACGTAGACCTTCCAAAAGCTACACGTAGTTTCCCCGCGTAAGCAACCACCGCATTTTATTTTAACGCGAAGCTTTCTTTGCCTATTCCTTCGACTTTCCCACCGCTGCTGCTGCTGTGGCTGCTGTCGTGCACACCGCGTCGGGGGGTGGTTCAGAGCGCGTATAATAATGGCAGGAGCGATTAAGAGAGTAAAGGCGACGAGGGAAACACGTTTTGAACCCTCCGCGTCGAATGTGCACAATGCCCTCTGGATCTCCCAGGGCGTCGCCACATTAGCCGCTTCATGCTGTAATTATCCGTGACTCACCTCAGAAGAACTGCAGAAACTGCTGCGCTTACTTAAGTTGCGTGCCGAAAGGGGACGTAGATAGAACTGTAGAGAGGAGGGAGGAGAAGAGGCAGTTCCCCTTTACCCCACTACTATACGTCAGTGGCTGCGGGGAAACAGGATGAGCTGAAGTTCAAAGTAGAGTACCGTACTTTGACATGCTTTGAAACGCCATGCAAGTATGTAAAGCGGGTAACTTACGCATGGGGTGGAGAAGCAGAGCCGGATTAATTAAAACGCACCACAGGATCCAGGGTACGCTACAGAAACGGTCGATCGTCAAATCAACACTTTGCCCGCCGCGTTAACTTCGCGGTTATGGCATTGCTCGAGGTCGTGGATTTAATCCCAATCGCGACACCCGCATTTCGACGGGGCCGAAATAGAAAACGCCCGCGCACTTAGATTTTGGCAGACGGCAGAGAACATCACGGTGACAAAATTAATCCGGAGTCCACCATTACGGCTTGCCTCATAATCTGAGTGTGGTTTAGGCACGTCCAGCCCCATTCTCTAATTCAAGTTTAATACTTCTGCTACACTGCGACGGGCTATGTGAGGCAATGACAACGCTCAACCCTCGCAGATGTTATACAATATGGCGCACAACAACGCCTCAAGCAAACATATCTCACTGTGTGTACTACGAAGACAAACAACAGTGGTGCACGCAAAGTAAAGTTTAACATAATCTTTCTCGTATTGGACTACGCATTACAGAAATGAGGCTTTCGCCGTCAGCGTCACCGCTAATTATCGTCAATCAAAGCATCCTCCTCGCAAAGCTTCGCTTACATCGATTCCCACAATGCGTGGGATGTGCATAATTTTTATAAGCTGTGGTGAATATGCTACTTCTGTCTGTGCCGACGGTGTCGAAATCTGTGCAGCAAGTTGTCGCTCACATGTAATTGTAATGAATATTATAAAATGTTGACGAAACTGCGCCTCATACGTAAATCAGCGCCTAGCCCTACACCACTGAAGTGATTGAAACACACAATCCGAAGGCAGTTGGTATTAAGTTGGTTTCGGACACGGGCAGCGCTCAGCGACCACCGTGCGAGGTTGTTCCCCTGGATTACTCTTTGCTGCAAATGGTGTAGAGATATGCAAATGTATTCTTTAGCAGCGAGCTCACGGCCCAAAGGGCCCTAGTGGAGCACGCGAGCGATGCAGCACGACTCAGTGGAGCCTTGGAATAGGGGCCCACCCTTGCTGAAGAGAAGTGTCAAGTCGCCAGCGCCGAGACGATGAAGACGACGGAAAACTCGTAACCGCGAAACTCTTGAAAGACTCAATAAATGTTTTCACTCACTCGCTCACCCATTTAACCCCTTCTTGTCCATGCGTTCGTTAGAGACTGTACAAGAACTAAGCGTTCAATCGCTAGCGCAGCCCTGTTCGTAACCAGTGACACCCACGGCCAGCGAGCAATGCCTAGCGTCTTCATCGATGGCAGTTACTGCGTGCAGACGAAAGAATGGCGCGTGGTTTGAGACTTTCCCGTATTTAGTTTGAGCAAAGAAAGCACTATCGTAATAAGAGAAACAAGTCTGTGAAACTTTCCTTTGTCCGACATGGGCCATTTTAGTACGGCAATCTGCCCTGAGGGGAGCATCACGCTCGGTTTACTGACTTTCTCGGTAGCCGCCGATCGCTCGAGCGATAGGCCTAGCTCTCGGTTGTCAAAGCAGCAGCCGACGGCGCTTGCCATGAAAACGCCGCTAGTCAGAAAGCGTTTATTTTCGTGAGCATTTTAGCCGCTTGTGAGATATGCCGCGCTTAATTGAACATAGATTTGCATAGATTTGGTTCACAATACACTCTGTCGGCTGTGAAGAGCGAACCAAGGTAGCCGCCTCGCACGGAGGTCGCTGCGCGCAGTCAGTCTGCGACACCAAGTGTCGCCACTCGGCGAAGCATCGTCAGCGTGTTTCGGCGACGAAAACCCCAATCTATGTTCAAGGAGCGCATTTCATTCGCACCAGGCCCGTGCTGGCATCAGCAGTCACAAAACGTGTGATATCTTTAACGTAATCTACTTGCTTCAGTGCAGAGCCTCGATGAGCCTGGCGAACAGTGGCAGTTTTAGAAAGCAGATACTACATGTCAAGCACGATTAGCTTGAATGGTACGCTTCGAGAAGTCGGAGAAGCATGTCATGTACGAAAACGGCACCGGCGTGACGGTGTTTTCAATTATTTTTGACGCAGTGAAGAACCCATGCGGTTCCAGCGGCAGAGGCCAGTCAGAAGAAGAGGAACGAAACTCACTTCGGTGGCGCTCACTATTTTGCAAACCATCAATTCTGCGTGCAGCCATAAAAGCTGCTCCCAACGCAAGACGATAATACGCAGTTTAGACAGAGTTCAAGCGCAGTCTGTAGCTGCCATTCGGTGTGCTCTGATAAACGACCCTTTGTCCGCGATAAGAAAAGACGTGCCCACGCAAAGCATTCTACTAGCCCGTCCGTTTTCGACATTCCCGATACGTTATACATAGAAAAAGAAGCATTAGGCATAGGCAAAAAATGCATAAGCCCACACTAAACGGGTGGTAGCATGCATGCAGTATAGGACGCCCTCGTATGCACCGGACCTGCAGTAAGGATGGATTGTGAAGAAAGGAGACCCGAAACGAGCCACTAGCAAGAGTAATCTATAGGGAAACGTATGGCCGGAGTTCTACCTGTTTCGCGTGTTTATCAGGACCATGCTTGGCATTGTTGGATACTTGTTCTTTATTCAAACGAATGCTGCGTTGTGTGTTGTATGGCGTAAAAAGAAATTGAATTACGGGGTTTAACGTGCCAAAACCACTTTCTGATTATGAGGCACGCCGTAGTGGAGGACTCTGGAAATTTCGACCACCTGGGGTTCTTTAACGTGCACCTAAATCTAAGTACACGGGTGTTTTCGCATTTCGCCCCCATCGATATGCGGCAGCCGCGGCCGGGATTCCATCCCGCGACCTCGTGCTCAACAGCCCAACACCATAGCCACTGAGCAACCACGGCGGGTCTTGTATGGCGTTATACCCACAAAATGCATGCACTTTTCGCTTTTTTCCGTGAGGAAGCTGCTGCGAAAGAACCCGAGCTACTAGAAGCTAAAAGCTTCGCTGTAAAAGAAAGGGCATTCATAAAGTTTCAACTAGATAATTTATGTCGCTGTCGTAAAGGGCACAAAGAGTTAAACCAGATTATTATTATTAAATTAGATTATTAAACCAGATCAAAACCAAGTCAGACACAAAGAAAGCCGCAGCTATACCGATGGGTGCGTCAAAGGAAGTAGAAAAGTTGTTCTTTTTTCTTGAAGTTGATCCAGTCTCATTAACAGAGTCGCCGGACTTTAGGAAAGCGTTTCCCACTCTTTCCCTTCAGGGCTCTCTCTCTCTCTCACTTTCTCTCTCTTTCATATTCCCATTCTGTTAGCTATTCCTCGCTGCGTGGGTGCCTCTAATTTCTGGCATCGCGTTTCTGCGTAATTTGTCCGCAGGCCCGCTCTCATAGAAAGCGAGAAGTGACACGCGCACAGGCAATCACAAAGCACTCCGTCAAAGCAGCGTTTATGTGAAATGCTACGCTGTCACTACACTGGCCCCTGAAAGCTTTAGACAACTGGGCTGTTCTACATTTGCAGGACTGGGGACATCGTCTCCGTAAAGGTCATAGACCCCGTAAAAGGCGCCTGTCATAACGTGTCCTTCGACCTGACAAAAGCGCGTCCGTCATCGTCGCCCTCCAACATAGGCGACGCTGTCAACGCTCCTTAATTGAAGGGCTGCATTCGTGCGCGTCATGCAAGGTCAGTTACCGTGCAGAGAGAGAGCCGGGAAATTGATTGCATATTTAGCGCGCTACGCCGCCTATTCTGTATGTTTGAGAGATGAGCAGCTTAGCAGAAGTTGCAGCTTGAAAATCCCTGCCCCATTATTTCGAGTTTCACGCGCCTGTAAAGTGCCTTATTTTTAATAAAAGATTTTGGAAAGTTACTGCAGTGAAAAGAGGAGATTTGAAGAAAGGGACAGTAGGAAGCGTTTCCTGTTGTCCATTTGTTCAAGTCTCGAGTTTTGCCTGCGGTATAACTTCCCAAAATCATGAATCACTAACTGGTCTGCACCCACAATCTGCTATGGTTATTTTTATTTATTTATACAACATATCCCTAAAGTCTCTCACGCCTGAGGGTATTGCATAGGGGTTGATGGCCAGGTACAGGCAATTGATGAAAAATAGAATACACCAAAAATTCATTGTACACATGATGTAGCGTTAGAACATAAGGGTACCGAATACTGTTAATTCTGACAAGCACAAAGAAAACGAAAAGAAGCAATAACATCAACAGGGCAGTAGTAAAATATTATACCAATTATACATCTTCCAAACAACAGGTTCAAACGAAATGAAACAAGGCCTACATTATTACAAACATTACCTAACAAAAAAAGGGTTCAAACATGAGATAATAATATACGAATCATACAATCGCAAACATTAAGATCTACGGCAGCAGTTCCTTACCCGTCAATTTCGCGTCGCTCCCCATTGCATACTTGTCCGGATCCCATTTAAAGAGGCAACAATTGTCAAAAAGACTACATTGGCATACCCATCGGTTTTGTCCAGTGGTGGTGAAGATCTCGAGGCTGCCGCTCTTTCGTGATCAAGGGTACAAAACAAAAGCGCCGTCACTTGCAATCGAATATGCCTTCAGTGTTGTTTCTCCAGTTCGATTGTAAACTTCGAAGAACAATTAATTCGCTGCTTCGTTTGGTTACACGAATGAAAACACCGCTTAGGCCTTTTCACAATTCGCTTTATAAACTTAATACGCTGCGACAAACCGTGACTAGTTTGACCGCCCTCTCCAAACAATGAACTGAGCTTACGGTACGCTGCCGAGTACATTGCGGGAAATGCGGAGTAAAATGCGTTTCCAAGAATTATTTCCTATTTACTGGGCGGTATGCATGCTCATCTTTTGCATTTCCACAACATCCAATCAATGTTTCAGTGGTAAACAAACGAATGGTTGCGGCGTTTCCTGCCATTGAGAGGCTGCTGTATATAGAATTTTACGCATTGAATTGTTTATTGCGGCTATGGTCATGTAGTCAACATTTCCTCAATAGAACTGCAACTGAAACAAATTCATTCTCGAAACCTATGCGTTCAGCCAGCGTAGCGCCTATAAAGATGCCCACCATGCTGTATGCGCAGGTGGGCCACCTGCAGGTCATTAAAGTTTCGAACTCTCGATGTCCGCGACCTACAGGTGGCGCCCGTGGCAAACCAATATGGCTGACCGGAGTGCGATCGCAACTGAAGCTGAGAGCACGGAAACGTGTTGTAGGGCGGGTTGTGACAAGTTTGCACCACTCTGCCACTTTTAATATTTCGCTTATTGAGCCGCGTGGAAGCCGAACTGCGATTCTATAGGTAATTAATGTTCAATAAACAGAATATAAATCCGTGCTAGTTCATCTTGTGCGGCGTTTACAGCTCGCTCCAGTCGTGTACATAAGAGTGCCACGGGAGAATTCTGAGGGGAGGGGCTGCAACTCCCCACTACCTGCCCTACCGGATGCTTTATCACTCCAACACCAAAAAAGCGAAGAAAGCTTACGAGTAATACTATTTCACATGTTCGGCTTAATTAACATTACATATGCAGGTAAGAAAGTGAATTCGCCGATGTTCGTAGTAATATTCAATACATTAAACATATATATCTCACATTATTGCACATTTCCCTTCTCGCAAATATATTACAATGGACCTACGGAATGAATATTACTAATAAATACACGGGATTGTATTGGAAGACATAAAATAGTGTGTTTCTGACATATTGCTCCGACTTATTGCAAGCTTACTCGGAAAAACATGTTTTTCAGCCTAATTTATGCAACGTATCCTATGCCGCGTAACCTTGAACGCGTTGAGGACGTGGTAACACACTAAAGAGTAGTAAGCATACCACAAAATTTTATTTGCTTATGACTGCCGAAAATCCCGTAACCGGTACGCTGAAGACAAAAAGAATCTAGATCAATTGTAATCAAGTGTTGACATAACCCACAGTGCGGGTGTCTCTTTAGATGCCATGTCCAGTTCGCGAATTTTTCTTCTTCCTAAAACAAGGGGCCGTCGGAATTTCTGTTTTGCACATTATCCTTTTTATCGTTGGGGTCAGGACCCTACCTCTCCATAGCCTCACCAACCATTGTTTCTCGGCCGATCTTGCCAGAATGAAGAAAACTGATCTCGTTGTGGTAAATTCGGTTTCTCCACTGGGAAACGCAGCGCCTGCGCTTATTATTGTTCTTCTTGACCAACGTACGAGCGAAACGGGTAAACAAAAGGACGTGCCTGCATGGCGGGTTTTGGCACATCCCGGACCAGCCGCGTCAAAACGTGGTCATGCTGTGTCGTCGTCTGCGCGACAGTCGACGGGCACTGCGAGGCGGGTTGGTCAATTTTTGGAAATCATGCGCGCACCCGCCTTCCACGACACCCAAATCTAGACCTTGACAAATTGCCTGTCTCGTTCTCAGCAAAGCTTTACTTTTTGGGGAAGCCCACCTGGAAATGCCACGCGTAAACAAAATTATGCAGGCTCCACGCACTGTGGGAATCGATGTGCGCGAAGCTTTCTGTGCTGGTTGCTTTCAATGAAGATAATTAGCGGTGATGTTCACGGTGAAAGCTTAATTTCTTCGACGTTTATACTAACACGAGAGCGGCCAGTTCATTTTAAACGTTGCCTCGCGTGCACCACTACTGTTTGTCTGCGATGACCAAAGAACACAGAGAGGGAGAGATGTTTGCTTTAGGCGTTGTGCGCCATATTTAATCATCATCGAGAAGGTTGAGCATTGTCATTGCCTCACATGGCACATCGCATTGTGGCAGAAGTGTCAAAGTTGAATTCGATTATGGGGCTGTAGGTGCCAAAACCACAATCGAATTAGGAGGAACCCCGTAGTGGCTGACTCAGGATTAATTTTGACGCCGTGATGTCATATAACGCGTCCCGAAATGTGTAAAATATGTGCAAGTGCACGTGCGCTTTCTATTTCGCACCCGTCGAAATGCGGCTGCCGCGGTTGGGATTAAATCCGTGACATCTAGCAAGGCCATAGCCGCAACGCTGATTCGCTATTGTCATGTATAAACATGTTCTAAACCAGCCTGCAGCAGCGCCAGCAGCTGCAGTGGGAAAGTCGAAGGAAGAGACATAGAAAGCTTCGATTTAAAAATTATGCAGATCCCACGCACTCTGGGTATCAATGTAAGCGAAGCATTCCCTGCTGGATGCTTTGATTGACGATAATTAGCGGTGGTGTTCACGGCTAAAGCGTAATTTCTTCAACGTTTAGTCTAAGACGAGAGTGATGAGTTGATGTTAAACGTTACCTTGCGGGCACCACTGCTGTTTATGTAGTTCACAGAGCATACAAGGAGAGGTGTTTGCGTGAGGCGTTGTTGTGCGCCATTTTTCATACCCTCTCAGAGGGTTGAGCATAGTCATTGCATCATAAGGCACATCGCAATGTGGCTGAAGTACTAAACTTAAATTGGGTTATGGGATTGTACGTGCCAAAACCACAATCGCATTATGAGGCACCTCGTAGTGGCGGACTCCGGATTAATTCCGACACCATGATGCTCTTTACCGTGTCCCAAAATCTAAGCTTTCTATTTCGCTCCCGTCGAAATGCGGCTGTCGCGGTTGGGACCAAATAGCCGTAAAGCTAACGCGGCGGGCACGAAGTGTTGATTGTGCGGTAGACCGCTTCCGTAGTGTCGCCTGGACCCTACGGTGCGCTTTAATTAATGCGGCTCTGCTTTTGCACCCCCTGCGTAGTTTTTCCGCTGGTAATCACTACAGTGACGGGGCCCGGTACTTTACCGTGAGCACTACAGTGACGGTGCCCGTCACTTTAACAACAACACTGGAGCCACGGGGCCGTCGCTATAACGATGTCGGTATTGGGGGCGAGCACTTACAGAGTCGCCATCACTCGGAAGCGCCTCAATTGCGTCTTCTCATGGATAACGCGGCGCGCTCGGCAATGTTTTGGCTATCGGCGCTAAATAAAGAGGCCACGCGGTAGGCCTCCTGGACATTTTTGCAAGTACACAGGATGAATGCAACACATTAGCACATAAAAAACAGAAAATAATAATTTTTTTTACATTATGCATGAAAATTATCAGCAATTACATAAATTATCACACCGCAAAGAAGAGAACGCCAAGCAAGAATACACGCACCAAACCAGTGGTTCATACCAAATAAATATGATTTTAGTGCTTTCCAGAAATTTTGTTTCATTTATTTTGGATGGTATGTTGTTCCATGTCCAACAAATTCACACGCATTGTGTACAGGAGGCAGGCTAAAATTTCCGGTGGCAGTACTGCCGGTAGCATGTGACGATGACAGAAATATGGACACAGGCAAAGCACGATTGCGTTTCACAACAGCTGTTTACGTAGATAGCTGTTTTATGCTCAGACATTAACTCCAATGGCAATATGTTTAGTTGATTTGAGCATAACAGAATGAATGTTCAATAGAGCCGGCTCCGTCACTGCAGGGCAGATGTTAAAGGGCCGGGCCCAGTCACTGTAATTACTGCCTTTGCCCCTTGACATATCTGCACAGTGTTCATTTTTCAGAAATAGTTGGAACCTACTCTACTGTACCTTGAACTTGAGCTTATTCACTTTCCCGGAATGAAATGGAATGGAAAAACTTTATTTCTCTATATCTCAGAGAGATTGGCGGTGGGCCGGTGTCTTCATGTTTTGTGTCCTGGCCGCTTCACAAAGTCGGGGCTCCTATTTCCCGGAAACCGCCGTCGTTTTGCCTTCTCACGGTACCTCCCCCCCCCCCCTCTTCCCTTCTATAGGAACTGGCTCTTCTCCCTACAGTTCTACCTACGTGCCCTCCGGACTCACAGCTTAGTAGAAAGCGAAACGCTGGTGTTTGTGGAACGCTGCTGAGGAAAGTCACGGATAATTATAGCTGTCAAGAGGTTAATGTGGTCACGCCCAAAGAGCTACAGGGGGCATTGTGCACATTCGACGCCGTGGGGTGAAAACGACTTTCTAGCGTAGCCTTTCCTCTCTGACTCATTCCTGTTGTATACACACGCTGGACCATCCCGGTCCCCCACCCCGTCGCGGCGTGCCCGACAGCAGCAGAGGGAACGTCGAAGGAAGACACAAAGAAAGTTTCGCTTTAAAAACGAGGGGCGAGTTTTCCCCTCAGCTCATTGCCCTTTCCCATTGGGTAAGGGGGGGCAGTACGCACCGATCGCAGCTCTAGTTTTTTCATTCTGTGGCTGCCCACGGTGCTCTTCGGTTCTTTGCTGTGTGTACCACTGAAAGTGATCGTGTGCTTTTTGTCGCAGGTGCTATCTTGACTACCATGGCGCTGAACGTGAACGATGTGGAGCGGCTCGCCGTGGACAAACTTCGAGCTCTCAAGCGTCGTAGCTTCGAACTTCGGAAGTGGCTACTTCTGAAGATCCTGCTGGCAAAGACCAGCAGAATTCGGCACAACTGGGAGGTATGAGTTTTCTACAGCGTGTATCTTTCCCTTCCAAGGTCAAACGTAGCCGAACCATATCTGCGGCTACTATGAATGATATTATCATGATGTAGCTTATAACTGAAAAATTCCGGTGGCTTCGCAGTTGCTTAACAGCCGCGATATTTCTTTTTACTATGAAATTAGGGATTCAGCTTTCCCGTTCGTAAAGCTCTTATTTATTCATTGCTATAAAGAAATCCTTAAGATGCACGGAAGCGTACGCGGAATTATTTCATAATGGCGGTGCTGGTGGTGGTGGCGGTTTATCAGCACGCTGGTGTAGACTAGCGATTTGTCACAAATGTATGCTACCACACATCCAAGAAATGATTCTTATTCGAATTAATGTTGCGGGATTGGCTAGTTGTTCCTACATGCAAAGGGTGCGGACAAAGATCCTGCCGGCAAAGACCCTGAGAATCCGGCACACTTGGACGCATGAGTTGATATCATGTAGATATTTCCCTTGTTAGGTAAAAGGTAGCCAAGCCACCTCTGTGGCTAGCGTGAATACTGCAATCACGATGTAGCTAATAACTGAGAAGTATCGGTCACTACATATTTTGTTAGCAACCGCGATAGCTTTTTTTTTTACACCTGAAGTTTATTGTGAAAACATTCCACAAATCTCCGCCACGCATGCGTATACACCCAAGATCAATAACAAGGTTTGTAGTCATTTATCCAAAAAGTTATACACATTATACACGTACACAAAAGCGAAGTCACACCCCTTCCCGACAAAGGCAACAACAATTGGATTAACATGATAAATTTGGAAATTGAAGTTCTTTATCATTGATATGAAGTGGGAGGGAGCGCAGTAAATTGGAAAAAAAATTACCGAAGCGTTCCACATGAAAAAGTTGGGCGCGCATACATGTGTGAGTGAACCTTCGTTTCATATCAATGATAAAGAAATTCAATTTCTAAATTTATCATGTTAAGCCTCGTGTTGTTGCCTTTCTCGGGAAGGGGTGTGACTTCGCTTTTGCGTACGTGCATAACTTCGTTGATTATTGACTAAAAACCTTGTTATTGTTCTTCGGTCTATAAGCATGCGTGGCGGAGATTTGTGGAATCCTTTCAGAAAAAAAAAGACTTCAGTTGTAAATCCAGCGTTTTCCAGTCCGTTTCTACTGCTGCTCGCGTCCGTACTTGCTGGAAACCATTATACGTTCACCATGCACCAACTGGCCCAGCAAACTACTCTACGAAAAAACCTTATTTTTTTTGCTATGCAATTAGCGATACAGCTTTCCCTTTCGTAAAGCTCTTATTAATTCATTTCTAGAAAGAAATTCTTAAGTTGCACGGAAGCATCAGCGGAATTTTTTCGTAATGGCGGTTCTGGTGGTTGTGGAAGGTTATCACCACGCTGGTGTATACTAACGATTTGTCAGATTGAAGTAGTAAAGGCAAGGCGCAGAAGACCAGGATTCAAGAAGAAGAACACCAACGACAGGACCGGCACCACTCACAACTAAGTTTATTTCGGCAACAAGCCTGCCTTATGTAGGTTATTCATGCCGAGTCACGCACTAAACTTTAGAAGTAAAATACAGCGATCTATCGACCACTCAGCAATCATATCTGGTACATAATATCGAATGAGCAAACAAGAACCACACGTGGATCAGCACGGGAGGCAATTGATCTAGTATAGTCTTTTCCAAGCCAACGGTGACAAAAAAGGAGACATAAAAAGTACCGTCTGCGCTTCACTATCAAACTATCCACAACATAACACACATCAAACGCCTAAGGCCCAGTCAGTTATAATACTCGCACGACTATGAAAATAATGACCAACGAATAACACAAAAAAAACATCAAAAAGGCGTCTAAGTACAGCGTCTGCGTCAAAACTAATATCTCTAACAGTCACTCACCTTAAAGCTTGATGAAACGTGTGACCAGCGCGAAAAATGAACCACGTGACAAACAATGAAATGGACAGAAGAGTTGAACGATAAACGTCTAAAGAACAACGTCTGCGTAAAAAAAAAGCAACAAAAGCTTAAGAGCCACTAGACAATCGTCAACAAAATAAAAACTACTTAAATAAAAGGAAGACAGAGGAAAAGCCAAATGGAATCACTCTAACATGAGGCCTGAATGAAACCTTCTAAAAAAATCGTCTCTTTGTCACTAAGCACAACGGACGGCCTGCTGACGCATGCGTTTCCCTCTTTTTTGATGAATTATGCTTCCACAATTTCCCGCTCGAACCTGTCTTTTCCAAACTTCAAAAATTTAGTTTTGTCAAACTGAGGGCGGTAATTAGAGCAGTCTCTACAATGCTCGGCAAGGAAACTCCCTTTATTGTGGCACAGATTACGACAATGTTCCATTGCACGCTCATTGAAACATCGACCTATTTGACCGATATAGCTGCGATCTCAGCTTAGAGGGATTTGGTAGAAGACATGTGTCCTGCATTCAGTGAACTTCTTCTGATGCTGAATTGAACAAGCCGGGCGTTTCTCTCGGTTTTAGAAGGTTTCATTCAGGCATCATGTTAGATAGATGACGTTTGGTTTTTTCGTCTGTCTTCCTTTTATGTAACTAGTTTTTATTTTGTTGACGATTTTCTAGTGGCTCTCAGGCTTTTGTTGCTTTTTTTTTTTTTATTTGACGCAGACGTTGTTCTTTAGACCTTTATCGTTCAACTGTTCTGTCCATTTCATTGTTTGTCACGTGGTTCATTTTTCGCGAGGTCACATGTTTTATCAATTTTTTAGGTGAGTGACTATTAGAGATTTTAGTTTTGACGCAGACGCTGTACATAGACGCCTTTTAATGTTTTTTCCGTGTTATTCGTTGGTCATTATTCCCATAGTCGTGCGGGTTTCATCACTGACTGGACCTTAGGCGTTTAAAGTGTGTTATGTTGTGGATAGTTTAATAGTGAAGCGTAGACGGTACGTTTTATGTCTCGTTTTTTGTCCCCGTTGGCTTGGAAAAGACTATACTAGATCAATTGCCTCCCGTTCTGATCCACGTGTGGTTCTTGTTTGCTTATTCGATATTATGTGACAGATATGATCCCTTAGTGGTCGATAGATTGTTGTTTTTCACTTATAAAGTTTAGTGCGTGACTCGGTATGAATAACCTACATAAGGCAGGCTTGTTGCGGAAATAAACTTAGTTGTGAGTGGCCCCGGTCCTGTCGTTTGTGTTCTTCTTCTTGAGTCCTGGTCTTCTGCGCCTTGCCTTTACTACTTCAAGCATGAACCAACTTGACAAAGCAAGACTTTTACTTGTCAAAGATGTGTGCTACCACACATCCATCAAACCATTCTTATACGAAATAATGTTGCGAGATCGGCTAGTTGCTCCTATATGCAAAGGGTGCGGACAAACATACTGTGGCAATCACCCGGAGAATCCATCACAACTGAGAGGTATAAGTTTTCTACCATGTAGATATTTCCCTTGCTAGGTAAAAGGATAGGCAAACCATCTCTGTGGCTAGCGTGAATACTGTAATCATGATGTAGCTAATAACTGAGAAGTACCGGTCGCTTCATATTTCGTTATAACAACCTCAATAGGTTTTTTTTTTTTACTATGCAATTACCGATACAGCCTTCCTTTCGTAAAGCTCATATTTATTCGTTTCTAGAAAGAAATTCTTAAGTTGCACAGAGGCGTACACGGAATTATTTCATAATCGCGGTGCTGGTGGTGGTGGCGAGTTAACAGCACGCTGGTGTAGACTAGCGATTTGTCACAGATGTGTGCTACCACACATCCATCAAACCATTCTTATAAGAAATAATGTTGCGAGATCGGCTAGTTGTTCCAACATGCAAAGGACGCGGAATGGGACCCTGCTGGCAACAACCCGGAGAATCCAGCACAACTGAGAGGTATAAGTTTTCTACCATGTAGATATTTCCCTTGCTAGGTAAAAGGATAGGCAAACCATCTCTGTGGCTAGCGTGAATACTGTAATCATGATGTAGCTAATAACTGAGAAGTACCGGTCGCTTCATATTTCGTTATAACAACCTCAGTAGGTTTTTTTTTTTTACTATGCAATTAGCGATACAGCCTTCCTTTCGTAAAGCTCATATTTATTCGTTTCTAGAAAGAAATTCTTAAGATGCACGGAAGCGTACACGGAATTAT
Source organism: Dermacentor andersoni (assembly GCF_023375885.2). Classification (NCBI taxonomy): domain Eukaryota; kingdom Metazoa; phylum Arthropoda; class Arachnida; order Ixodida; family Ixodidae; genus Dermacentor; species Dermacentor andersoni. The sequence goes on along the minus strand of NC_092816.1, from coordinate 123,937,272 downwards.
TTCATAATGGCGGTGCTGGTGGTGGTGGCGAGTTAACAGCACGCTGGTGTAGACTAGCGATTTGTCACAGATGTGTGCTACCACACATCCATCAAACCATTCTTATAAGAAATAATGTTGCGAGATCGGCTAGTTGTTCCAACATGCAAAGGACGCGGAATGGGACCCTGCTGGCAACAACCCGGAGAATCCAGCACAACTGAGAGGTATAAGTTTTCTATCATGTAGATATTTCCCTTGCTAGGTAAAAGGATAGGCAAACCATCTCTGTGGCTAGCGTGAATACTGTGATCATGATGTAGCTAATAACTGAGAAGTACCGGTCGCTTGATATTTCTTTTACAAGCGCAACAGGTTTTTTTTTGTTTTTTTTTACTATGCAATTAGCGATACAGCCTTTCCTTTCGTAAAGCTCATATTTATTCGTTTCTAGAAAGAAATTCTTAAGTTGCACAGAGGCGTACACGGCATTATTTCATAATGGCGGTGCTGGTGGTGGTGGCGGGTTAACAGCACGCTGGTGTAGACTAGCGATTTGTCACAGAGGTGTGCTACCACACATCCATCAAACCATTCTTATAAGAAATAATGTTGCGAGATCGGCTAGTTGTTCCAACATGCAAAGGACGCGGAATGGGACCCTGCTGGCAACAACCCGGAGAATCCAGCACAACTGAGAGGTATAAGTTTTCTACCATGTAGATATTTCCCTTGCTAGGTAAAAGGATAGGCAAACCATCTCTGTGGCTAGCGTGAATACTGTGATCATGATGTAGCTAATAACTGAGAAGTACCGGTCGCTTCATATTTCATTAACAAGAACATCAGGTTTTTTTTTTTTTACTATGCAATTAGCGATACAGCCTTTCCTTTCGTAAAGCCCATATTTATTCGTTTCTAGAAAGAAATTCTTAAGATGCACCGAAGCGTACAGGGAATTATTTCATAATGGCGGTGCTGGTGGGGGTGGCGTGTTAACAGCACGCTGGTGTAGACTAGCGATTTGTCACAGATGTGTGCTACCACACATCCATAAAACCATTCTTCTAAGAAATAATGTTGCGAGATCGGCTAGTTGTTCCAACATGCAAAGGACGCGGAATGGGACCCTGCTGGCAACAACCCGGAGAATCCAGCACAACTGAGAGGTATAAGTTTTCTACCATGTAGATATTTCCCTTGCTAGGTAAAAGGATAGGCAAACCATCTCTGTGGCTAGCGTGAATACTGTGATCATGATGTAGCTAATAACTGAGAAGTACCGGTCGCTTCATATTTCTTTTACAAGCGCAACAGGTTTTTTTTTTTGGTTTTTTTTACTATGCAATTAGCGATACAGCCTTTCCTTTCGTAAAGCTCATATTTATTCGTTTCTAGAAAGAAATTCTTAAGTTGCACAGAGGCGTACACGGCATTATTTCATAATGGCGGTGCTGGTGGTGGTGGCGGGTTAACAGCACGCTGGTGTAGACTAGCGATTTGTCACAGATGTGTGCTACTACACATCCATCAAACCATTCTTATAAGAAATAATGTTGCGAGATCGGCTAGTTGTTCCAACATGCAAAGGACGCGGAATGAGACCCTGCTGGCAACAACCCGGAGAATCCATCACAATTGAGAGGTATAAGTTTTCTACCATGTAGATATTTCCCTTGCTAGGTAAAAGGATAGGCAAACCATGTCTGTGGCTAGCGTTAATACTGTAATCATGATGTAGCTAATAACTGAGCAGTACCAGTCGCTTCATATTTCGTTATAACAACCTCAATAGGTTTTTTTTTTTTTTACTATGCAACTAGCGATACAGCTTTCCCTTTCGTAAAGCTCATATTTATTCATTTCTAGAAAGAAATTCTTAAGTTGCACAGAGGCGTACACGGAATTATTTCATAATGGCGGTGCTGGTGGTGGTGGCGGGTTAACAGCACGCTGGTGTAGACTAGCGATTTGTCACAGATGTGTGCTACCACACATCCATCAAACCATTCTTATAAGAAATAATGTTCCGAGATCGGCTAGTTGTTCCAACATGCAAAGGACGCGGAATGAGACCCTGCTGGCAACAACCCGGAGAATCCATCACAACTGAGAGGTATAAGTTTTCTACCATGTAGATATTTCACTTGCTAGGTAAAAGGATAGGCAAACCATCTCTGTGGCTAGCGTGAATACTGTAATCATGATGTAGCTAATAACTGAGAAGTACCGGTCGCTTCATATTTCGTTATAACAACCTCAATAGGTTTTTTTTTTTACTATGCAATTAGCGATACAGCCATTCCTTTCGTAAAGCCCATATTTATTCGTTTCTAGAAAGAAATTCTTAAGTTGCACAGAGGCGTACACGGAATTATTTCATAATGGCGGTGCTGGTGGTGGTGGCGGGTTAACAGCACGCTGGTGTAGACTAGCGATTTGTCATAGATGTGTGCTACCACACATCCATCAAACCATTCTTATAAGAAATAATGTTCCGAGATCGGCTAGTTGCTCCAACATGCAAAGGACGCGGAATGAGACCCTGCTGGCAACAACCCGGAGAATCGATCACAACTGAGAGGTATAAGTTTTCTACCATGTAGATATTTCTCTTTCTACGTAAAAGGTAGCCAAACCATCTCTGTGGCTAGCGTGAATACTGTATTCATGATGTAGCTCCGTAATCTATCGGTAATGCCAAACGCGATTTTTTCGAAACTGACCTCCCCAAGATCCTAACAAATAACCCGAGGAAGTTCTGGAAAGTACCAAATCCTCAACAGGCTCCGATCATCACACTAGCTTATCCACTTGGCGTGAACACCAGTGACCCTTGACTGTGCAAATGTTTTTAACACTTCTTTCTCATCCGTCTTCACACACGATTCTGATATGCCACTTTCTACCGCAACTATCAACCTAGGTTTGCCTATGCCTTCAATCTTGTTTTCTGCGCACGGCACTATATGTATTATAGAAAATATCAAGATGTCATCTTCAGCGGGTGCTGATGAAATCACCCCCAAGTTCCTCAAAAATACTGGCCATGCTTCCGCACCGTATCTATCAAATCTTTTTGCACAATCACGTTCCACAGGTAGCATTCCCAGCGATTGGAAGGTGGGGAAGGCTGTTCCGGTCTCCAAATTAGGTAACAAAGAATCACCCCTAACTACCGCCCCATCACTTTAACAAGTGTGCCGTGCAAAATCATGGAACATGTCATTTATTCCCACATAATTAACTTTCTTGACTATTAATTTTTTTCATCCTTCTCAACATGGCTTCCGTAAAAACCTATCCTGCGATACACAAGTGGCTATTTTCATACATGACTTGCATAAGAACTTTGACTGTAACCTTCAAACTGATGCATTATTCCTGGACTTCGTGAAAGCGTTTGACAAAGTACCGCAAAAACGCTTGCTACTAAAACTTTCGTGGTTAAACCTTCATCCTAACATTTTACATTGGACAAGTTAATTCCTTGCTAACCGCACCCAGTATGTTTACGTTAATAATCAAGCCTCCAGTCCTCTTCCCGTAACATCAGGTGACCCGCAAGGATCAGTCCTTGGCCCGCTATTATTTGTAATATACATTAATGGCCTCCCAACGCATGTCTCTTGTAACATCCGTATTTTTGCCGACGACTGTGTCATCTATAGCACAATCAATAACACCTCTGATCAGCTCGCCCTCCAGAATGTCTTAAGCAGCGTACAGGACTGGTGTAACGAATGGCTCATGGAACTAAACCCCAATAAATGTAAACTCGTGTCTTTTAACCGAAAACGTAATCCTCTCCTCTTTTGATACAAAATCTCGCACGTCACGGTAGAATTAACTCACACTTATATATACCTCGGAGTTACATTGTCCAATGATCTAACCTGGAACGCACATGTCACAAAAATCATATCATCCGCTAACAGAACCCTTGGATTCTTAAAACGTCATCTACGACATGCCCCACAAAACCTAAAATTACTTGCCTACAAATCACTTGTCCGTCCTAAATCAGAATACCCCTCTGCTATTTGGAGCCCTAACCAAAATTATCTAACAATTTCTCTAGAATCAGTGCAAAGTCGAGCCACAAGATTCATATATTCGTGCTATTCATATAATGTTAGTATATCATCATTAAAAGCAGAGGCAGGTTTAACATCTCTAGCTTGTAGGCGTCGTATTACTAGTATGTGCTTGTTTCATAAACTTTATTACAGCTCACTTCGTCATCCGCCCAAATCAATCCGCCGGCACGTATTTCCCCCCGCATTGGTCATCCCTTTCAAGTTGCACGGCCTCGTACGCGCACTGCTACACTCGCATCTTCTTTCTTTCCGCGCTCAGCTCCTGACTGGAACGGCCTTCCACACGACATCGCCGCAATCACCTGTACATCTAAATTTCTGAACTGTATAGCTACTGTATTTAACAGCGAATAATTTATGTTCATCACGTGTTTTCTTTGTTTAGTATATGATTTATACATGTAACCGACCCCTTATGTAACACCCCCAACCCTGGGGGCTTTTAAGGTAATAAAGTGAAGAGAAGCAGCTAATAACTGAGAAGCACCGGTCGCCATATATTCTGTTAACAGCTGCGATAGTTTTCTTTTACTATGCCATTAGAGATACAGCTTTCCCTTTCGGAAAGCTCTTATTTACTCATTTCTAGACAGAAATTCTGAAGTTGCACGGAAGCGTACGCGGAATTATTTCATAATGTCGGTGCTGGTGGTGGGTTAACAGCACGCTGGTGTAGACTAGCGATTTGCCACAGATGTGTGCTACCACACATCCATGAAACCATTCTTATACGAAATAATTTTGCGAGATCAGCTAGTTGCTACATACACGCAAAGGGCGCGGACAAAGATCCTGCTGGCAACGGCCCTGAGAATCCGGCACAACTGGGATGTATGAGTTTTGTACGATTTAGATATTTCCCTTGCTATGTCAAAGGTACCCAAACCATCTATGTGGCTAGCGTGAATACTGTAATCATGATGTAGCTAATAAGTGAGAAGTACCGGTCACTACATATATTGTTAACAACCGCGATAGCCTTTTTACTATGCAATTAGTGATACAGCTTTGCCTTTCGTAAAGCTCTCATTTATTCATTTCTAGAAAGAAATTCTGAAGTTGCACGGAAGCGTACGCGGAAGTAATTCATAATGGCGGTGCTGGTGGTGGTGGTGGGTTAACAGCACGCATTTGTAAAAGATGTTTGCTACCACACATCCATCAAACCATTCTTATGCGAAATAATGTTGCGAAATCGGCTAGCAGTCCTTTCTATTTTAACGATGGAGTTTTTCACAAGCCAATATGCTTTTCTTGGGATGTCCCTCACTGCCACCGTTAAGCGGCGTTGACAGGCTCGTAGCCCGCGCTTCCATCTGTGGTTCAAAACAAACCACACACCAGCTCCGCAAGGGCCATGATGGCGTCGCTGCTTTACAAACAAACCAAGAAGCCTCTTCTGGCGTTTTTTTTTTTTTTCAGAAATGCAGCAGTGAACTTGTGGCTGTAGTCCTTCTCCCAGCATAAAAAATTGCCGATGTCAGCCTTCTTATTTACGTGAAACCTCTTCACGATGTCGAACTTCCTGTCAGGAATGCAATGTCTTGTCGACACGCGTGTGCTGGTAATTTACTCAAAATACCGAGAGCGCAGGAATTTAGAAAGGAACTGTAGGCACTAAGGTGCGGCATTAAAAGTGAGTTGGTCGACGAATTGACGCTTTGCAGAAATGCTGTTGTGCATGCGCGAACACAGCAGTCACAATTGCCCACAACACGGTTAGGTACGAGAAACAAGCGAACAAGGAACGCTGCCTTAGCGCGTCTTGAGACGCCATATTGTTTTGGTTTTTATCACGCTGTTTTCGTGAACAGGCCGGCTAGTTCTGTTGTGTATGGGTGCACGAATAGCCTCGCTGACAAATGGAGTACGAATTTATTTCGGTTTTCGTCCGAGCAGAGCTATCAGGCGAGGAAGACAGCATGGATAAACTACGTCCGGAGATGCCTTCACAGCACGCGACTTGCGCTCTACCTCGCTATCCGCAGGGCCGGGTCTCATCACGCTGACTGCGACTACTGAATCTACACATGCCAGCGCCGCGAGGTTATTTCGGCCTGCAAGCTTCGAGACGCCCTTAAAGGCAGCCGCATGATGCCGGAAATTTGGAAAGCTCAAGATATAGGAGGATGGATAGAGATTGCGAAAGCGCAGTGGTGTCACTAAGGTTGTCTTTTTTGCGCTGTTCTCCCCATCCAGCTCTTGAAAGCGTCCATATTGGTGCATTTGCTCTCTGTGCAGAACTACCAACTGTCTAGGTAACCCTTGGTAAGCTTACGCCAAAACTAGATACGTAGACCTTCCAAAAGCTACACGTGGTTTCCCCGCGTAAGCAACCACCGCATTTTATTTTAACGCGAAGCTTTCTTTGCCTATTCCTTCGACTTTCCCACCGCTGCTGCTGGTGTGGCTGCTGTCGTGCACACCGCGTCGGGGGGTGGTTCAGAGCGCGTATAATAATGACAGGAGCGATTAAGAGAGTAAAGGCGACGAGGGAAACACGTTTTGAACCCTCCGCGTCGAATGTGCACAATGCCCTCTGGATCTCCCAGGGCGTCGCCACATTAGCCGCTTCATGCTGTAATTATCCGTGACTCACCTCAGAAGAACTGCAGAAACTGCTGCGCTTACTTAAGTTGCGTGCCGAAAGGGGACGTAGATAGAACTGTAGAGAGGAGGGAGGAGAAGAGGCAGTTCCCCTTTATGAGAGTGCGGGAGGCGACGTGAGAAGGCAAGCAAACCCCACTACTATACGTCAGTGGCTGCGGGGAAACAGGATGAGCTGAAGTTCAAAGTAGAGTACCGTACTTTGACATGCTTTGAAACGCCATGCAAGTATGTAAAGCGGGTAACTTACGCATGGGGTGGAGAAGCAGAGCCGGATTAATTAAAACGCACAACAGGATCCAGGGGACGCTACAGAAACGGTCGATCGTCAAATCAACACTTTGCACGCCGCGTTAACTTCGAGGTTATGGCATTGCTAGAGGTCGTGGATTTAATCCCAATCGTGACACCCACATTTCGACGGGGCCGAAATAGAAAACGCCCGCGCACTTAGATTTTGGCACACGGCAGAGAACATCACGGTGACAAAATTATACCGGAGTCCACCATTACGGCTTGCCTCATAATCCGAGTGTGGTTTAGGCACGTCCAGCCCCATTCTCTAATTCAAGTTTAATACTTCTGCCACACTGCGACGGGCTATGTGAGGCAATGACAACGCTCAACCCTCGCAGATGTTATACAATATGGCGCACAACAACGCCTCAAGCAAACATATCTCACTGTGTGTACTACGCAGGCAAACAACAGTGGTGCACGCAAAGTAAAGTTTAACAGAATCTTTCTTGTATTGGACTACGCATTACAGAAATGAGGCTTTCGCCGTCAGCGTCACCGCTAATTATCGTCAATCAAAGCATCCTCCTCGCAAAGCTTCGCTTACATCGATTCCCACAATGCGTGGGATGTGCATAATTTTTATAAGCTGTGGTGAATGCGCTACTTCTGTCTGTGCCGACGGTGTCGAAATCTGTGCAGCACGTTGTCGCTCGCATGTAATTGTGATGAATATTATAAAATGATGAGGAAACTGCGCCTCACACGTAAATCAGCGCCTAGCCCTACACCACTGAAGTGATTGAAACACACAATCCGAAGGCAGTTGGTATTAAGTTGGTTTCGGACACGGGCAGCGCTCAGCGACCACTATGCGAGGTTGTTCCCCTGGATTACTCTTTGCTGCAAATGGTGTAGAGATATGCAAATGTATTCTTTAGCAGCGAGCTCACGGCCCAAAGGGCCCTAGTGCAGCACGCGAGCGATGCAGCACGACTCAGTGGAGCCTTGGAATAGGGGCCCACCCTTGCTGAAGAGAAGTGTCAAGTCGCCAGCGCCAAGACGATGAAGACGACGGAAACCTCGTAACCGCGAAACTCTTGAAAGACTCAATAAAAGTTTTCACTCACTCACTCATTTAACCCCTTCTTGTCCATGCGTTCGTTAGAGACTGTACAAGAACTAAGCGTTCAATCGCTAGCGCAGCCCTGTTCGTAACCAGTGACACCCACGGCCAGCGAGCAATGCCTAGCGTCTTCATCGGTGGCAGTTACTGCGTGCAGACGAGAGAATGGCGCGTGGTTTGAGACTTTCCCGTATTTAGCTTGCGCAAAAAAAGCTCTATCGTAATAAGAGAAACAAGTCTGTGAAACTTTCCTTTGTCCGACATGGGCCATTTTAGTACGGCAATCTGCCCTGAGGGGAGCATCACGCTCGGTTCACTGACTTTCTCGGTAGCCGCCGATCGCTCGAGCGATAGGCCTATCTCACGGTTGTCAAAGCAGCAGCCGACGGCGCTTGCCATGAAAACGCCGCTAGTCAGAAAGCGTTTATTCTCGTGAGCATTTTAGCCTATTGTGAGATATGCCGCGCTTAATTGAACATAGATTAAGCCTATGCATAAGCCCACACTAAACGGGTAGTAGCATGCAGTATAGGATGCCCTGGTATGCACCGGACCTGCAGTAAGGATGGATTGTGAAGAAAGGAGACCCAAAACGAGCCACTAGCAAGAGTAATCTATAGAGAAACGTATGGCGGGAGCTCTACCTGTTTCGCATGTTTATCAGGACCATGCTTGGCATTGTTGGATACTTCTTTATTCAAACGAATGCTGCGTTGTGTGTTGTACGGCATAAAAAGAAATTAAATTAAGGGGTTTAACGTGCCAAAACCACTTTCTGATTATGAGGCACGCCGTAGTGGAGGACTCCGGAAATTTCGACCACCTGGGGCTCTTTAACGAGCACCTAAATCTAAGTACACGGGTGTTTTCGCATTTCGCCCCCATCGAAATGCGGCAGCCGCGGCCGGGATTCCATCCCGCGACCTCGTGCTCAACAGCCCAACACCGTAGCCACTGAGCAACCACGGCGGGTCCTGTATGGCGTAATACCCACAAAATATATGCACTTTTCGTTTTTTCCCATGAGGAAGCGGCTGCGAAAGTTCCCGACCAACTACAAGCTAAAAGCTCCGCTGTAAAAAAAAGGGCATTCATAAACTTCCAACTAGATAATTTATGTCGCTGTTGTAAAAAGCACTAAGAGTTAAAACAGATTATTTCGAGCAATGTAGTTGTGCGATTAGCGATATTGATGTGTTGCCTGTATTTTGGGAAAAGACGAATTGTTCAAAACTAAGTCGGACACAAAGAAAGCCGCAGCTACCGATGGGTGCGTCAAGGAAGTAGAAAAGTCCTTTTTCTTGTAGTTGATCCAGTCTCTTCTTGAAGTTGATCCAATCTCATCAGCAGCGTCGCCGGACTTTAGGAAAACGTGTCGCACACTTTCCCAAAGGGCTCTCTGTCTCTCTCTCTCTCTCTCTCTTATTCCCATTCTGTCAGCTACTCCCCGCTGCGTGGATGCCTCTAATTTCTGGCATCGCGTTTCTGCGTAATTTGTACGCAGGCCCGCTCTCATAGAATGCGAGAAGTGACACGCGCACAGGCAATCACAAAGCACTCCGTCAAAGCAGCGTTTATGTGAAATGCTGCGCTGTCACTACACTGCCCCCTAAAAGCTCTTAACAACTGGGCTGTTCTACATTTGCAGGATTGTGGACATCGTCTGCGTAAAGGTCATAGACCCCGTAAAAGGCGCCTGTCATAACGTGTCCTTTGACCTCACAAAACCGCGTCCGTCATCGTCGCCCTCCAACATTGGCGACGCTGTCAACGCTCCTTAATTGAAGGGCTGCATTCGTGCGCGTCTTGCAAGGTCACTTACCGTGCAGAGAGAGAGCCGGGAAATTGATTGTATATTTAGAGCGCTACGCTGCCTATTCTGCATGTTTGAGAGATGAGCAGCTTAGCAGAAGTTGCAGCTTGAAAATCCCTGCCCCATTATATCGAGTTTCACGCGCCTGTAATGTGCCTTATTCGTAATAAAAGATTTTGGGAAGTTACCGCAATGAAAAGAGCAGGCTTGAAGAAAGGGACAGTAGGAAGCGGTTCCTGTTGTCCATTTCTTCAAGTCTCGTGTTTTGCCTGCGGTAACGTCCCAAAATCATGAATCACCAACTGGTCTGCACCCACAATCTGCTCTGGGTATTTTTATTTATTTATACAAGATATCCCTAAAGTCTCTCACGCCTGAGGGTATTGCATAGGGGTTGGCGGGCAGGTACAGGCAATTGATGAAAAATAGAATACACCGCAAATTCATTGTGCACATGATGTAGCATTAGAACATAAGTGTACCGAATACTGTTAATTCTGACAAGCACAAAGAAAAAGAAAAGAACCAATAACATGAACAGGGCAGCAGTAAAAAATTATGCCAATTATACATCTTCCAGACAACAGGTTCAAACGAAATGAAACAAGGCCTACATTATTAGAAATATTACCTAACAAAAAAAAGGGTTCAAACATGAGATAATAATATAGGAATCGTACAATTACAAACATTCCTATCTACGGCAGTAGTTCTTTACCCGTCAATTTCACGTCGCTCCCCATTGCATACTTGTCCGGATTCCATTAATGACAGAAAAAAAAAAGATTAATCCCTAAAAGAAGCAACATTTGTCAAAAAGACTACATTGGCATACCAATTGGTTTTGTCCAGTGGTGGTGAAGATCTCGAGGCTGCCGCTCTTTCGTGATCAAGGGTACAAAACAAAGCGCCGTCACTTGCAATCGAATATGCCTTCAATGTTGTTTCTCCAGTTCGTTCGTAAACTTCGAGGAACAATTAATTCACTGCTTCGTTTGGTTACACGAACGGGAACACCGCTTAGGCCTTTTCACAATTCGCTTTATAAACTTAATACGCTGCGACAAACCGTGACGAGTTTGACCGCCCTGCCCAAACAATGAACTAAGCTTATGATACGCTGCCGAGTACATTGCGGGAAATGCGGATTAAAATGCGTCTTCAAGAATTGTTTACTATTTACTGGGCGGTATGCATGCTCATCTTTTGCATTTCCACAACATCCAATCAATGTTTCAGGGGTCAACAAACGACAGGTTGCTGCGTTTCCTGCCATTGAGAGGCTGCTATATATAGAATTTTACGCATTTAATTGTTTATGGCGGCCATGGTCATGTACTCAGCATTTCCTCAATAGAACTGCAACTGAAACAACTTCATTCTCGAAAGCTATGCATTCAACCAGCGCAGCGCCTATAAAGATGTCCACCATACTGTATGCGCAGGTGGGCCACCTGCAGGTCATTAATGTTTCGAATTCTCCATGTCCGCGATCTATAGGTAGCGCCCGTGGTAAATCAAGGCTAATGTTTCTCTATACGCTCCCGCAGGGACGCTATATACAGGGACACTAACCGAGACGGCTGTCCGGAGAAGCATCGACACTGAAGCTGAGAGCACCGAAACGTGTTGTAGGGCGGGTTGTGACAATTTTGCAGAAACCTGCCACTTCTATTATTTCGCATATTGAGCCGCGTGGAAGCCGAACTGCGATTCTATAGGTAATTAATGTTCAATAAACAGAAATTACATCCGTGCTAGTTCATTTTGTGCGGCGTTATACAGCTCGTTCCAGTCGTGTACATAAGAGTGCCACGGGAGAATTTTGAGGGGAGGGGCTGCAACTCCCCACTACCTGCCCTACCGGATGCTTTAACACCAAAAAAGCGAAGAAAGCTTACGAGTAATACTATTTCATATGTTCGGCTTAATTACCATTACATATGCAGGTAAGAAAATGAATTCGCCGATGTTCGTAGTAATATTCAATACATTAAAGATATATATCTCACATTATTGCACATTTCCCTTCTCGCAAATATATTACAATGGACCTACGACATGAATATTATTAATAAATACACGGGATTCTATTGGAAGACATAAAATAGTGTGTTTCTGACATATTGTTACGACTTATTGCAAGCTTACTCGGTAAAACATGTTTTTCAGCCTAGTTTATGCAACGTATCCTATGCCGCGTAACCTTGAACGCGTTGAGGACGTAGTAACACACTAAAGAGAAGTAAGCATACCACAAAATTTTATTTGCTTATTATGACTGCCGAAAATCCTGTAACCGGTACGCTGGAGACAAACAGAGTCTAGATCAAGTGTAATCAAGTGTTGACATAACCCACAGTGCGGGTGTCTCTTTAGATTCCACGTCTAGTTCCCGAATTTTTCTTCTTCCTAAAGGAAGGGGCCCTCGGAATTTCTGTAATGGCACATTATCATTCTTATCGTTGGGGTGAGGACCCTACTTCTCCATAGCCTCACCAACCGTTGTTTCTTGGCCGATCTTGCCGTTATGAAGAAAACTGATCTCGTTGTGGTAAATTCGGTTTCTCCACTGGGAAACGCACCGCCTGCGCTTATTATTGTTCTTCTTGACCAACGTACGAGCGATACGGGTAAACAAAAGGATGTGCCTGCATGGCATGTTTTGGCACAACCCGGACCAGCCGCGTCAAAACGTGGCCATGCTGTGTTGTCGTCTGCGCGACAGTCGACGGGCATTGCGAAGCGGGTTGGTCAATTTTTGGAACTCATGCGCGCACCCACCTTCCACGACACCCAAATCTAGACCTTGACTAATTGCCTGCCTCGTTCTCAGCAAAGCTTTACTTTTTGGGGAAGCCCATCTGGAATTGCCACGCGTAAACAAAATTATGCAGGCTCCACGCACTGTGGGAATCGATGTCCGCGAAGTTTTCTGTGCTGGTTGCTTTCAATGACGATAATTAGAGGTGATGTTCACGGTGAAAGCTTAATTTCTTCGACGTTTATACTAACACGAGAGCGGCCAGTTCATTTTAAACGTTGCCTCACGTGCACCACTACTGTTTGTCTGCGATGACCAAAGAACACAGACAGGGAGATATGTTTGCTTTAGGCGTTGTGCGCCATATTTAATCATCTCCGAGAGGGTTGAGCATTGTCATTGCCTTACATGACACATCGCATCGTGGCAGAAGTATCAAAGTTGAATTCGATTATGGGACTGTAAGTGCCATAACCACAATCGAATTAGGAGGAACACCGTAGTGGCTGACTCAGGATTAATTTTGACGCCGTGATATCATATAAAACATCCCAAAATGTGTAAAATGTGTGCAAGCGCCCGTGCGCTTTCTATTTCGCACCCGTCGAAATGCGGCTGCCGCGGTTGGGATTAAATCCGTGACATCTAGCAAGGCCATAGCCGCAACGCTGATTCGCTATTGTCATGTATAAACATGTTCTAAACCAGCCTGCAGCAGCGCCAGCAGCTGCAGTGGGAAAGTCGAAGGAAGAGACATAGAAAGCTTCGATTTAAAAATTATGCAGATCCCACGCACTCTGGGTATCAATGTAAGCGAAGCATTCCCTGCTGGATGCTTTGATTGACGATAATTAGCGGTGGTGTTCACGGCTAAAGCGTAATTTCTTCAACGTTTAGTCTAAGACGAGAGTGATGAGTTGATGTTAAACGTTACCTTGCGGGCACCACTGCTGTTTATGTAGTTCACAGAGCATACAAGGAGAGGTGTTTGCGTGAGGCGTTGTTGTGCGCCATTTTTCATATGTCGCCTAGACCCTACATGTGCGCTTTAATTATTGCAGCTCTGCATCTGCACGCCCTGCGTAATTTCCGCGCTGACATATTTTGCATGGGGTTTATTTTTCAGAACTAGTAGGAACGTACTGCACCGTACCTTGAACTTCAGATTATCCAGAATCATTGCCACCGCGGTTGCACAGCAGTAGGGTTTCCTTGCCTTATCCCGTCACCTCCCGACCCTACTTGTATTGGAACTGTCTCTTTACTTCTCCCTTTCTACAGTTCTAAGTCTCCTCTGGTGTAGAAAAGGAAGCACTGCAGTTTCTACAATGCTTTTGAGGACGGTCACGGATAATTACAGCTGTCAAGAGGATAATGTGGCGACGCTCAAGGAGCTTATAAAGCACTGAGCACATTCGATGCGGTTGGGACCAAACGTTGCTTCTCACTTCGCCTTATTTCTGATTCGCTATTGTCATGTATAAACATGTTCTAAACCAGCCTGCAGCAGCGCCAGCAGCTACAGTGGGAAAGTGAAAGGAAGAGACATAGAAAGCTTCGATTTAAAAATTATGCAGATCCAACGCACTCTGGGTATCAATGTAAGCGAAGCATTCCCTGCTGGATTCTATAATTGACGACAATTAGCGCTGGAGTTGACGGCGAAAGCCTAATTTCTTCAACGTTTAGTCTAAGACGAGAGTGATGAGTTGATGTTAAACGTTACCTAGTGGGTACCACTGCTGTTTGTGTAGTTCACAGAGCATACAGGGAGAGGTGTTTGCGTGAGGCGTTGTTGTTCGCCATTTTTCATACCCTCTCAGAGGGTTGAGCATAGTCATTGCATCATAAGGCACATCGCAATGTGGCTGAAGTACTAAACTTAAATTGGGTTATGGGGTTGTACGTGCCAAAACCTCAATCGCATTATGAGGCACGTCGTAGTGGCGGACTCCGGATTAATTCCGACACCATGATGTTCTTTAACGTGTCCCAAAATCTAAGCTTTCTATTTCGCTCCCGTCGAAATGCGGCTGTCGCGGTTGGGACCAAATAGCCGTAAAGCTAACGCGGCGGGCACGAAGTGTTGATTGTGCTGTAGACCGCTTTCGTAGTGTCGCCTGGACCCTACGGTGCGCTTTAATTAATGCGGCTCTGTTTTTGCACCCCCGGCGTAGTTTTTCCGCTGGTAATCACTACAGTTACGGGGCCCGGTACTTTACCATCAGCACTACAGTGACGGCGCCTGTCACTTTAACAACAACACTGGAGCCACGGGGCCGTCGCTATAACGATGTCGCCATTGGGGGCGAGCACTTACGGACTCGCCATCGGTCGGAAGCGCCTCAATTGCGTCTTCTCAAGGATAACGCGGCGCGGCGCGCTCCGCAATGTTTTGGCTATCGCCGATAAATAAAGATACCACGCGGGAGCCCTCCTGGACATTTTTGCAAGTACACAGGATGAATGCAACACATTAGCACATAAAAAACAGAAAATAATTCTTTTTACATTATGCATGAAAATTATCAGCAATTACATAAATTATCACACCGCAAAGAAGAGAACGCCAAGCAAGAATACACGCACCAAACCAGTGGTTCATACCTAATAAATATGATTTTAGTGCTTTCCCGAAATTTTGTTTCATTTATTTTGGATGGTACGTTGTTCCATCTCATAACTCCAAAAAATTCACGCGCATTATGTACAGGAGGCAGGCTAAAATTTCCGGTGGCAGTACTTCCGGTAGCATGTGACGACAGAAATTTGGCCACAGGGAAAGCACAATTGCGTTTCACAACAGGTGTTTACGTAGGTAGCTGTTTTACGCTCAGACAATAACTTCAATGGCAATATGTTTAGTTGATTTGAGCATAACAGAATGAACGTTCCATACAGCCGGGCCCCGTCACTGTAGTGTAGGTGTTAAAGAGCCAGGCCTCGTTACTGCAGTGCAGATGTGAAAGGGCCGGGCCCAGTCACTGTATTCACTGCCTTTTCCACTTGACACATCTGCACAGTGTTTATTTCACAGAAATGGTTCGAACGTACTTTACTGTACCTTGAACTTCAGCTTATTCACTTTCCCCGAAACCGCCGTCTTTTTGCCTTCTCACGTTACGTCCCCCCCCCCCCTCGTCCCTTCTATAGGAACTGCCTCTTTTCCCTACAGTTCTACCTACGTCCCCACCGGACTCACACCTTAGTAGAAAGCGAAGCGCTGGTGTTTGTGGAATGCTGCTAAGGAAAGTCACGGATAATTATAGCTATCAAGAGGTTAATGTGGTGACGCCCAAGGAGCTACAGGGGGCATTGTTCACATTCGACGCGGTGGGGTGAAAACGACTTTCTAGCCTAGCTTTTCCTCTCTGACTCATTCCTGTCATGTATACAAACGCAAGGACAATCCCGCTCCCCCCACCCCGACGAGGCGTGCCTGACAGCAGCAGAGGGAACATTGAAGGAAGACACAAAAGAAGTTTCGCTTTAAAAACGAGGGGCGAGTTTTCCCCTCAACTCATTGCCCTTCCCTATTGGGTAAGGGGGGCAGTACGCACCGATCGCAGCTCTAGTTTTTTTCATTCTGTGGCTGCCCACGGTGCTCTTCGGTTCTTTGCTGTGTGTACCACTGAAAGTGATCGTGTGCTTTTTGTCGCAGGTGCTCTCTTGATTATCATGGCGTTGAACGTGAACGATGTGGAGTGGCTCGCCATGGACAAACTTCGAGCTCTCAAGCGTCGTAGCTTCGATCTTAGGAAGTGGCTACTTCTGAAGATCCTGCTGGCAAAGACCAGGAGAATTCGGCACAACTGGGAAGTATGAGTTTTCTACAGAGTGTATGTTTCCCTTCCTAGGTCCAACGTAGCCGAACCATCTCTGCGGCTACCATTAATGATATTATCATGATGTAGTTTATAACTCGCTAATTCCGCTCGCTTCGCAGTTTCTTAACAGCCGCGATATTTCTTTTTACTATGAAATTAGGGATTCAGCTTTTCCTTTCGTGAAGCACTTATTTATTCATTTCTAGAAAGAAATTCTTAAGTTGCACGGAAGCGTACGCGGAATGTTTTCATAATGGCGGCGCTGGTGGTGGTGGCGGGTTATCAACACGCTGGTGTAGACTAGCGATTTGTCACAGATGTGTGCTACCACACATCCATCAAACCATTATTATAGGAAATAATGTTGCGAGATTGGCTAGTTGTTCCTACATGCAAAGGACGCGGACAAAGATCCTGCTGGCAAAGGCCCTGAGAATGCGGCACAACTTGGACGCATGAGTTTATATCATGTAGATATTTCCCTTGTTAGGTAAAAGGTAGCCAAACCATCTCTTTGGCTAGCGTGAATACTGCAATCACGATGTAGCTAATAACTGAGAAGTATCGGTCGCTACATATTTTTTTAGCAACCGCGATAGCTCTTTTTTTTTAGACCTGAAGTTTATTGGGAAAACATTTCACAAATCTCCGCCACGCATGCGTTTACACCCAAGATCAATAACAAGGTTTGCAGTCAATTATCAACAAAGTTATACACGTACACAAAAGCGACGTCACACCCCTTCCCGAAAAGGGCAACAACACTTGGATTAACATGATAAATTTAGAAATTGAAGTTCTTTATGATTGATATGAAGTGGGAGAGAGCGCATTAAAATGGAAAAAGAAATTACCGAAGCGATCCACATGAAAAAGTTGCGCGCGCATACATGTGTGAGTGAACCTTCGGCTCATATCAATGATAAAGTAGTTCAATTTCTAAATTTATCATGTTAAGCCACGTGTTGTTGCCTTTGTCGGGAAAGGGTGTGACTTCGCTTTTGTGTACGTGCATAACTTCGTTGAATATTGACTAAAAACCTTGTTATTGTTCTTGGGTGTGTAGGCATACGTGGCGGAGATTTGTGGAATCTTTTCAGAAAAAAAAAACTTCAGTTGTAAATCCAGCGTTGTCCTGTCCGTTTCAACTTGTGCTCGCGTCCGTACTTGCTGGAAACCATTATACGTTCACCATGCACCAACCGGCCCAGCAAACTACTCTACGAAAAAAAGCTTGTTTTTTTTTACTATACAATTAGCGATACAGCTTTCCCTTTCGTAAAGCTCTTATTTATTCATTTCTAGAAACAAATTCGTAAGTTGCACGGAAGCATGAGCGGAATTTTTTTTGTAATGGTGGTTCTGGTGGTTGTGGAGGGTTATCACCACGCTGGTGTATACTAACGATTTGTCACAGATTGAAGTAGTAAAGGCAAGCCGCAGAAGACCAGGACTCAAGAAGAAGAACACAAACGGCAGGACCGTCACCACTCACAACTAAGTTTATTTCCGCAACAAGCCTGCCTCATGTAGGTTATTCACGCCGAGTCACGCACTTAACTTTACAAGTAAAAAACAGCAATATATCAACCACTCAGGAAACATATGTGGCACATAATATCGAATGAGCAAACAAGAACCATACGAGGATCAGCACGGGAGGCAATTGATCTAGTACAGTCTTTTCCAAGCCAACGGGGACAAAAATCGAGACATAAAAAGTACCGTCTGCGCTTCACTATCAAACTATCCACAACATAACACACTTCAAACGCCTAAGGCCCAGCCAGTAATAAAACTCGCACGACTATGAGAATAATGACCAACATGTTTTTCCCGTGTTGTTCGTTGGTCATTATTCCCATAGTCGTGCGGGTTTTATCACTGACTCGGCCTTAGGCGTTTGAAGTGTGTTATGATGTGGATAGTTTAAAAATGCAGCGTAGACGGTACTTTTTATGTCTCGTGTTTTGTCCCCGTTGGCTTGGAAAAGACTCTACTAGATTTTGTTGCGGATGACCAAGAAGCCAACTGTGGCTTTATCACGTGCAGTTTATTTCTTCGTCCCACATGCGTTGCCAGTGGTTGCGTAGTTTCCTTCTTAAGAAAGGCTTCAGGTCTGTGACAGGGACCGACGCAGTAGGATTAACTGCATGCAGTGAAATTGATGGGGCCATCTGGTCCGCTAGAACGTTACCCTCGATGCCCCTATGTCCAGCCACCAAGCATATACTCACGTGTTCTTTAGATATGTATGGGGGGGACGACGACGAAGTGCCTTCTTCTTAGAACGCTTCTATCTGTGTTCTCTGTTTTCCGACGAATTCTTCGGAATTTCCTGGTGCCTTGGCTCCCGGTTTTGTGGCCATGGACGCGGAGCCTTCCAGAGGCCCTCCTGGCCAGAGGTCATCAAGGCCGTCCCTCACGAGGAAGAGAGGAAGCGTGCTCAGTGACACCGAGGACACTGAGCTATACTCAATGTCGGATGAAGACTCATCGGATGATAGCTTCATCACTGTCCGCAGAAAGAGGGCCAAAAGGAGGACTGTCAACGCGAACCCATCAACGCAAGCGAGCACGGCGACTCTGAAGTCAAGGCCTGAACGCTGGCCTCACGCCATCGTGTTCGTACCCGAAGAGCCCTCAAACAACCTCCGACTCCGAAGCAGATCGTCAAGTCCTTTCAATGCTGCGTCCCCTCATAGATGCCATTCGAGCGATTCTGTCGAACCTTGAAACTACGTCTGCTCAAAATGCACTAAAAGTACTGGACGCCTTAAGCCCAGTGCTTGAATCCCTCGAATAGAGACATGGCCAGCCATCCCCCATCGTTTCGAGAGGAAGTCAAGGCAGCGTCAATCATACAGTGGAACGCAAGAGGACTAAAATCACGCCTTTCGGACTTTCGTCAGTATATATATACTAATTTGTTCCCAGTCATTGTCATATGTGAGCCTAATGTATCGAAACCAGTCAGATTATCGGGATACGAAGCTGTTATATCCGCAACAACTAATGCATGCAGCAAAGTCATCGTTTTTATTCGTCGAGAACTGACCTATGTTCACCAGCCGATTCCGCCTCATGATAAAAATCAATACGTTTGCCTAACAATTAAAAAGGGCAAACTCATGTTTACACTTGTAGGCGTTTATATATCGCCTTCAAGTATTTTTGATCCCAAACGATTAACGAACATCTTGTCTGTGTGCCCTGCCCCATATGTCATCATCGGAGATTTTAATGCGCACCATATAGCATGGGGAAGCGCAAGAACAAATGCAAGAGGGCAAAGACTTGCAAACTTCGCCTGTAGCCACGGCCTTTCACTCCTGAATGACGGCAGCCCAACGTTTATACGAGGCGTGAATTATGGCAGCTGTCTTGACCTAGCTTTCGTCTCCAGCACTTTCACAAGATATGTTAAATGGTTTTCGGATATCGAGACACACGGGAGTGATCATATTCCCACATACCTTGTCATCAAAGGAATGTCCAGTCCCACCCCACGGAACACCATTCGATTAATTGATTGGACCACTTTTACATCCACCATGGAGGATGCTTGTCGAGAGGGCTTGTCCTCTGGATTAGAGGAAGCAATCAAGTCTGCAATGCTACACGCCACGCGCACGGTCACGGTTTCGTCGAAGCGCACGGAATTGGATATAGAGTTGGAGCGACTTCGTGCACTCCGTCGTCGGGCGGAGCGGCGTTACCGGCGTACAAAATCCATCGAAGACCTTAGGACAGCCAGACGACTACAAAAGAAAATTCAACGTCACATGGATAGATTGGCATCTCGACGTTGGACAAGATTTTGCCAGTCACTAGACCCCCGAAAGCCACTTTCCCACATCTGGAGAACCATACGTGGTCTACGTTCCCTCCCTGAACAACGCTTCCCATTCAAAGCGCTGGCGCTCTTCCAGGGGCGGCTAGAGGCTGATGTTGCAGAGGACTTTTGTGCAAGGATCGCTGGCCAAGCAACCGGTCCAGGCTTTCCAGCCCCCAGTCGCATCCCTGTTTCACGTGACGGCCGCATGGATCTTCCTTTCATAATGGAGGAACTAGAAGCGGCTCTTGCTCTATGCAGGCGTTCTTCATCCGCGGGACCGGATGGAATATCCTACCGCGCCTTGAACAACCTGAGTGATAGCGCACGGAGAGAACTGTTACATCTCTACAACTTATCTTGGCAGGATGGCATGGTTCCCGAAGAATGGAAGATAAGCCGCTTGGTCCCTCTCCTGAAGCAAGGCAAGTCCCCACTTGAATCCACCTCATACCGCCCAATAGCGCTGGCCAGCTGTGTGGGAAAGATAATGGAAAAGATGATCCTTGCCCGCTTGGAATGGTACCTGGAGCACTACAACATGTTACCGAATTGCATGGCTGGTTTTCGACGAGATCGCTCTTCAGTAGACAGTGTTGTTGATCTCGCTACGTACGTCAAGCTTCAAAAGTCACGCAAAAGACTATCTGCAGCTTTGTTCTTGGATGTCAAGGGGGCATACGATAACGTATCTCACGAGGCTATCCTCGATGCTCTTGAGATGGTTGGCCTAGGTGGTCGAGTTTTCCAATGGATCTCTCATTACCTTTTTATGAGATCGTTCTTTGTCTGTACCGGTGATGGCAAAACGGCACTACACTACACGTACCGAGGTGTTCCTCAAGGCGGTGTACTAAGCCCTACCCTATTCAACCTCACACTCATTGGTCTCGTTGATCATCTGCCAGCAGCGATCAAGATATCAATGTACGCCGACGACATATGTATATGGACCTCAGGTGTGACACGTCCTCAGATACGTGCAAGACTTCAAAAAGCTGCTACTCTAACAGCTATATACCTGCGCAACCAAGGTCTTGAAATCTCTTCAGACAAATGTGCACTGCTGGCGTTCACTCGCAAACCAATGACACCCTACGCCATATCAATAAATGGCCACATAATTTCGTATGAGAAGACTCACAAATTTCTTGGCATAATCATTGATAGAGATCTGTCATGGAGCCCGCACGTGACCTACTTGAAAAAGCGTCTGACAGCAATCTCCCAACTTTTCAAGTTTCTGGGAGGAAAGACTTGGGGAATGTCAGTGCATGCAATGTTGGAATTGTACAGGGCTCTTTTTCTGGGCTTCTTGAGGTACAGTTTGCCCTTACTGACCAACACCTGCCAGACAAATCTTCGTGCTCTACAGGCTATTCAAGCTCGGGCTCTCAGGGTTTGTCTTGGTTTGCCAAAATGCACATCGACAGCAGCGACTATTACGATTGCTCGGGACCAACCTATACAAACACACATTGCGGTAGAGGTGTTGAGAGTGCACATTAGGCACGTTGCCCATGCCTGTTCCCACCATCTGGCAACACTACCGTCAGAAAGGCCGCAGGCAGTATTTTGTACTACGATTTCGAAGTATTATACCTGCCTCCCATCAGGCTTCACCCCCGCAACTAAGCCATCGATTCCTCCATGGTGTTTGGCTCGACCCTCAGTACACCTCACCGTACCAGGAATCAGGAAAAAATCTGAGCTGTCATCACCAGCTCTTAAACAACTAACTCTGCTCCTTTTGCACGAGAGGTACGCCGAACACGTACATATTTATACTGATGGATCGGCAACTCTCCAGTGTTCCTCTGGAGCCGTGGTCTTCCCAGCGAAAGCCACCACCATCAGTTTCAAGACATGTCACCCAACGACACCGATGGCCGCGGAACTTGCAGCCCTTCGCGCTGCACTTCGTCTCGTCAGCCAAGAACAACCTCGAAGATGGTCAATATTCAGTGACTCGAAGGCTGCACTGCAATCTCTGCTATCGGCCCTGCGGCGCGGACCACATGAACAACTGGTATTTGAGATTAGAGAACTCATTCATACCTTAACTGATAAAGGACACTACGTGACATTTCAGTGGCTTCCAAGTCACTGCGGAGTCATAGGGAACGAACACGCTGATAACGCTGCTCGGTCGGCTCTTCAAGGGGACGAAGAGGAGCCGATACCGTTATCAAGGACAGATGCCGCTCGAAAACTTCGATTGATCAGCCGTGACATCACGTTCTCCTTGTGGAACGCTGGAAGTTTTCACGACTACCGACTCCACAATCTTGACTCCTCTCTACGCCTTTGTATTCCACCTGGACTCTGCCGTCGCGAAGCTACCCTGCTTTGTCGACTATGGCTAGGGGTGGCTTTCACCAAGTCTTTCGCTTACCGAATTGGATGGGCCGACGACGCCTCGTGTGAGGACTGTGGTGACGAGGAGACTTTTCAACACCTTCTTTGTGACTGTCCTCGATATAATTTACAGAGACAATCACTCGCAATCGCGATAGCGCGCTTTGACCAAGGACCTCTCACAGAGGAACTTATTTTGGAATGCCGCCATCATAGGCCTTCGCGGCGGGGGGCGACGAGTGCACTGTTGCGGTTCTTGAGGGCGACAGAATTGGATAGGCGGCTGTAGCCTGAACAGGTGTTGACAGTGCTTCAAGTGTCACTGTGCTGTGCGATGACAGTATTCAGTGACAGTGACCGACTGTGATTGTGTGTTTATTCTCCTTCCTTTCCTTATCTCTACTTTTCTACCACTTTACCTCCCCCTCCCCTCTCTCCCCAGCGTAGGGTAGCCAACCGGACCTTTTCTCTGGTTAACCTCCCTGCCTTTCCCCTTTCCTTTCTCTCTCTCTCTCTCTCTTTTAGATATGTATGCTTCACACAGGACAGAATAGAGTTCCGGATTTTTGGAGAATTGAGGACCGGATTTTTGTGGTTACAGAATGAGATCAAGGACTTCAAAACACTAAGGGAGTCCGTATATATAACTGATTTCTGGAGTCTTGATTTCTTTATATGCTTTACAGCCGACAGTAGTGCGTAGGCCTCAGCCGTAAAGATACTAGTTTCCGGATGCAGTACATCGGTTTCCGAGAAGGATGGACCAACGGCTGCATAGGACACCCCGTCGTGTGACTTCGATGCGTCTGTGTAGAATTCCGTGCAGGAGTGTTTGTACTGGAGCTCTCGCAAATACATTTGAATTTCAATCTCTGCAGCGTGCTTTGTAACTTGTATGAAAGATATATCGCATTGTATCAGCTGCCAATCCCAAGGAGCTAGCAGCTTGGCTGGATGCATTAGGCGAAGCTTGAGGAGTGGGACATGCATTTCATCACTAAGCTGCCTCACACGAAGTAAAAAGTGTTGTCTTACAGAGGGACGATTACGAAAGAGTATCAAATGTCATATCGTTAACGGTGTTAAAGCACGGATGTTGAGGATTAGAGTGAACTTTCAGAAAATATGTTTGGCTGGTGTATGTTCTCTGCAGATGAAGCGACCACTCATTTGATTCAACATACAAACTTTCAATGCGACTTGTACTGAAAGCGCCCGTGGCCAGTCGAATTCCTAGATGGTGGACCGGATCTACCATCTTTAGCGCGCTCGGGGCGGCAGAATGATAGATCACAGCACCGTAGTCCAGCCGTGATCGAACGAGGCTCTTGTAAAGATTCATTAAACATTTCCTGTCGCTGCCCCATGTTGTGTGGGATAACACTTTGAGTAAGTTCATTGTTTTTAGGCATTTGACCTTTAGATACTTTATGTGTGGAATAAATGTTAGTTAAGAGTCAAGCATGATGCCTAAGAACTTGTGTTCATTGTTCACAGGTATTCGCTGACCATACATTTCGATACTGGGATCTGCAATGAGCCCTTTGTTTCTCGTGAAAAGCACGCAAGAACTCTTGTTGGTGTTCACTTTAAATCCGTTTTCGTCTGCCCATTTGGAGACTTTGTTCAAGCCCTGTTTTACTTGCCTCTCGCATACTGTAAGGTAGCAGGATTTGAAACCTATCTGTATGTCGTCTACGTAAACAGAATAAAAAATGGCTGGTGGTAATGAAGCACGAAGGGTATTCATTTTCACGATAAAGAGCATGCAGCTGATCACACCTCCTTGAGGCACACCAGTTTCTTGTATAAAAGGATTGCCAATTTTACGCGGAAGGTACGTTTGGACAAATAGCTTTCTAGTATATTTAGCATATTTCCATGAATGCCCATTTCCGATAAGTCTCGCAAGATCCCGTACCGCCACGTTGTATCATACGCCTTTTCCATATCGAGAAATATCGATAAGAAGAACTCCTTATGTATAAATGCATCGCCGATATTCCCTTCAAATCGAACAAGATGATCAGTTGTGGACCGCCCTTTACTGAAGCTACACTGATAGGGATCAAGCATAATATTCAGTTCAAGGAAGTGTATTAATCTACGATTAATCATTTCTTCAAATGGCTTACACAGACAACTCGTAAAAGCTATCGGGCTATAACTTGCCGCCAAGGAAGGGTCTTTACCCAGCTTCAAGACGGGAATAACAATAGCTTCCTTCCATGAAGGTGGAAAGTATCCGGCAGCCCAGATAGTGTTGAAAAGCGCCAGTAGTGTCATTTGTGTGTCTTTGTGTAAGTTCTTAATTATGTCATGCATGATTCTATCAGCTCCAGGTGCAGAGCTTGTACATGTGCTCAATGCAGCTTTAAGCTCGGCAATATTAAAAGGACGGTTATATGGTTCATCCGGACGGCATTTACGATCCACTGCCTTAAGTTCAGCTAATTGTTTATATCTGAGGAATGATTTTGTGTAATGTGTGGAGCTTGATACATGTTCGAAGTGTTCGCCTAGAGCGTTGGCTTGGTCTTCCCTTGGTCGTCCACTAGGGGCGAAGGGTGGATTTGTTGACCCTTTATCCTTCTTACACTATGTCATGCATTGAACTCTTGGGTGTAGGAAGTGATGCCCGAGAGAACCCACTCCCAGCTAGCCCTCCTTGCCTGTCTCCATGTGCGCCTTCCTTGTGAATTTGCCAGTTTAAATTCTATGAGGTTCTCTGCAGTCGGGGAACGACGCAGTAAACCCCACGCTTTGTTTTGATTTCTTTCGTGCCAGTCTGCATTATTCATTCCACCACGGGGCCAGTCTTTTACTTGAGAGCCCTTGTGTTCGTGGAATCAATTTTTCTGCTGCGTCCAGAATAAAACAAGTAAAATACGCCACTGCTTCATCTATGTTAAAATCAGTGATAACATGCCGTGATAAGTAAGTTGCTTCCTTAAAATCATTCCATTCGGCGGAGGCTAGTTTCCACCGGGGTGTATGTAGGGGGCATTCATGCTGAGGCATTGAATTTAACATTACAGGGAAGTGGTCACTTCTATAGGGATTTTTGATTACATGTCATTGCAAGTCCGGGAAAATTCAAGAAGAGCCAATCGACAAGTCTATTGATGAATATGAATTATGATGAATATTATTATACGTTTGCTCCTACTTGTTAAATTGGCATACACCCGAGTTCAGTAGAAAATTTTCAATGAAATGACCTCTCCCGTCACATCGCGAGTCTCCCCACATGGTGTTGTGGGCGTTAAAATCGCCTACGAGTATGTAGGGGTCCGGAAGGTGATCAATTAGTTTTTAAAAATCACTTTTTCTGAGATGATAATTAGGGGGTATGTATAAGCAGCATACTGTGATCAATTTATTAAAGAGAATCGCCCGAATTGAAACTTCAAGGGGCGTCTGAAGAGCGACATGATGACAAGCTACGGACTTGTCCACAACTATTGCTACACCACCAGACGATGATGATGTGTGGTGTTTTGTGGCGCAAGGGCCAGGTTTGGCCAAAGAGCGCCATGACAGGTGGTAGTGTTAACGATGTATTATGGAAGATGTGACTTGGCTGTAAAGTGGCCTAAAAATAGTCGCTGTATAGGCGTAAAATCTATGTACTATAAAATTATGGCGATGACTAATGACGAATACTATGAACATTAAAATCCATCGTAAAAGAATGATGCATTGTTTAAAATATGCGAGATGTTAAATTGCTTACAGCACTACTGCCTCGCCAGAGCCCTTGAACAACAAGGGCCTAGAGGCATGTGCTATTCAAAATAATTATCGCAGCGGCATCCTCTGGAGAGAGGAGGCGCTACGAACGTGTGGGGCTAATAACATGCAACACAACATCTTTCAAAAAACCTAGGACGGCGTTGCTGTCAAAGAGTGGTTCTGGACCAAGTAGCATAACAGGATGAAGGGGGATGTGGTGCCGGTATGCTAAGAGAAAACGTTTTTTTTCTTTCGGATTCGGCTTCCCGACACTCCAGTAGGACGTGGAGGACGGTCAGCCTCTCCCCGCATCTACCACAGGTTGGAGGCTCGTTTCCCGTGAGTAAAAAGTTATGTGTGCCAAAAGTGTGCCCTATTCTTAGACGGCAGAATAGGACATCTGTACGGCGGGATTTTGTTACAGGAGGCCAAAAACCTAATTGTGGCTTTATTACATGCAGTTTATTATTTATTTCTTCGTCCCACATGCGTTGCCAATGCTTTCGTAGTTTCCTTCTTAAGAAAGGCTTCAGGTCTGTGACAGGGACCGAAGCAGTAGAATTAACTGCATGAGATGAAGTTGATGTGGCCATCTGGTCGGCTAGAATGTTTCCCTCGATGCCCCTGTGTCCAGGCACCCAGCATATAATCAAATGTTGGTTAGATATATATGCTTTACACAGTACGGAATAGAGTTCATTAAATACTGGATTTTTGTGATTACAGAAAGACATCAAGGCCTTCACAACACTGAGGGAGTCTGTATATATAACTGATTTCTGGAGTTGTGATTTATTTATATGCTTTACGGCCGACAGCAGTGCGTAGGCCTCAGCCGTAAAGATACTAGTTTCCGGATGCAGTACGTCGGATTCCGAGAAGGATGGACCGACGGCTGCATAAGACACCCCGTCGTGTGACTTCGATGCGTCTGTGTACAACTCCGTGCAGGAGTATTTGTGCTGGAGTTCCCGGAAATGCATTTGAATTTCAACCTCTGGAGCGTGTTTTGTAACTTTCATGAAAGATATATCGCATTGTATCAGCTGCTACTCCCAAGGAGGTAGCAGCTTGGCTGGATGCATTAGGCGAAGGTCGAGGAGGGGGACATGCATTTCATGACTAAGGTCCCTCACACGCAGCGAGAAAGGCTGTCTTACGGAGGGACGATTATGAAAGAGTGTAGCATATGTCAAATCATTAACGGTAGTATAACACGGATGCTGAGGATTAGAGTGGACTTTCAGAAAATATGTTTGGCTGATGTATGTTCTCTGGAGATGAAGTGACCACTCGTTCGATTCGGCGTATAATCTTTCAACAGGACTCGTCCTGAAAGCGCCCGTGGCCAAACGCATACCTAGGTGGTGAATAGGGTCTAGCATTTTTAGCGCACTCGGGGCGGCAGAGTGATAAATCACGGCACCATAGTCTAGGCGTGAACGAATGAGGCTTTTATAGAGTTTCAATAAAGACATCCTGTCACTACCCCATGTACTCTGGGATAGGAGTTTCATTATGTTCATCGTTTTTAGACATTTTTCTTTAAGATGTTTAATGTGGGGGACGAAAGTGAGTCTGTAGTCAAGTATGACACCTAGAAATTTGTGTTCTTTGTTTACAGGTATTTGTTGTCCACCCAGTTCTAAGCAAGGGTCTGGGATCATTCCTCTCTTTCTTGTTAAAAGAACGCAAGTGCTTTTGTTAGGATTGATCTTAAATCCATTCCTGTCTGCCCACATTGAGACTTTGTTCAGGCCATGCTGTACCTGTCTCTCGCACACTGCGAGGTTACAGGATTTGAAAGCTATCTGAATGTCGTCCACGTAGACAGAGTAAAAGATGGCCTGAGGTAATGAAGCGCGAAGCGTGTTCATCTTCACGATGAAGAGCGTGCAGCTGAGCACGCCTCCCTGGGGTACACCCGTTTCTTGCGTAAAAGGACGTGAGAGTGCATTGCCTACTTTTACCCGGAACGTACGATTTGACAGATAGCTTTCCATTATGTCAAGCATATTACCGTGGATGCCCATTTCTGACAGGTCTCTTAAGATTCCGTAACGCCACGTTGTGTCATAGGCCTTTTCCATATCGAGAAATATCGATAGGAAGAACTGTTTATGTATGAATGCCTCCCGAATATTTGCTTCAACACGCACGAGATGATCGGTTGTGGACCGCCCTTCTCGAAAGCCGCATTGATAAGGATCAAGCATTTTGCTCATTTCAAGGAAATGGATCAGTCGCCGATTAATCATTTTTTCAAATACCTTACAAAGGCAACTTGTGAGGGCTATCGGGCGGTAACTTGCCACTGAGGAAGGATCTTTACCTTGTTTCAAAACAGGGACCACAATAGCTTCCTTCCATGCGGTTGGAAGGTACCCTGCATCCCAGATGGTGTTGAAAAGTGTGAGTAGTGTAACTTGCGTGTTATCGTGTAAGTTCTTGAGCATTTCATACATGATTCTGTCAGATCCGGGTGCAGAGCTCTTGCATGAGCTCAAGGCAGCTTTCAACTCAGCAATACTGAATGGGCAGTTGTATGATTCACTCTGTGGACACTTTCTTATGAGTGGCCTACATTCTTCCATTTGCTTATATTTCAGGAAGGATTTCGAATAATGTTTTGAACTTGACACACTCTCAAAGTGCTCCCCAAGTGAGTCTACTTGATGTTGCAGCGTATCACCCTGTGTGTTTACCAGAGGGAGTGAATATGTTTGTCTCCCTCTAATTCTATTTACGCGGTTCCAGACTTTCGCCTCATCTGTAAACGAGTTGATGTTCGATAAAAACCTTTGCCAGCTCTCTCTTCTGGCCCGTCGGCGGGTTCTCCTGCCTTGAGACTTAACTTTCTTAAAGTTAACGAGATTCTCTGCAGTGGGCGAAGCGCGTAGCAACCCCCACGCTTTGTTTTGATTCCTGCGTGCGACTCTACATTCATCGTTCCACCACGGGACATGCCGTTTGCATGCCGAGCCACTTACTTCACGTATGCATTTAGATGCGGCATCTATAATAAAAGCTGTAAGGTAATCCACAGCAGCATCAATTTGTAACGAGGACATGTCATCCCATGATATGCTAGTTATGGTTCGGAATTTCTCCCAGTCGGCCGTGTCAACCTGCCACCTAGGAGCCTGTGGTAGATATTCGTTTTCTTCAAGTGTTCCTAATAGTATGGGGAAGTGGTCGCTTCCGTAAGGATTGTTCGCAACTTCCCACTCCAGTTCAGGCAGTATAGACGGGGAAACTATGCTGAGATCAATTGAAGAAAAGGTATTATTTGCAAGACAGTAATAAGTGGGTTTCTTCTTATTCAAAAGGCACGCACCAGAAGAAAAAAGTAACTGTTCAACAAGACGACCTCGCGCATCTATACGACAGTCACCCCACAGGGGGCTGTGCGCATTGAGATCGCCAAGAACAACATAAGGTTCTGGCAATTCGTCTATAAATGACTGGAATTCATGTTTGTTTAACTTGTAGTGTGGGGGTACGTAAAGCGAGCTAATGGTGATGAGTTTGTTTAGGAGGACAGCTCGAACTGCCACTGCTTCAAGAGGCGTTTGGAGCTGTAAATGTTGACACGCAATGCTTTTGTGGATAACTATAGCTACACCTCCCGATGATGCGATAGCATCATCGCGATCTTTGCGAAAAGTTATATACTGTCGGAGAAAGTTTGTGTGTTTTGATTTTAGGTGTGTTTCCTGTAAACACAGCACTTTTGGATTGTGTTTGTGTATGAGTTCTTGTACGTCATCCAGGTTTCTAAGAAGACCTCTGACGTTCCATTGAATAATTTGTGTATCCATATTTAGAGTAAATTGGTGCTGTGTGTACGGAAACGGAAAGATGCCTTAGATTACAGAGCCCTTTCGAGGCCCTGTAATGGGTGTTTTGTTCTTTTTGAAGCGTTCGAGCGATTCTCGACGCTCCTTAGGCGTTTGGTGCGCCTTGGGGACAGGTGTAGTGTCCATTGCCTCGTGTGAGGCGCCGGACAAGCGCTCTTGCGAGCGAGAGGTTTTCAGAGGGAGTCCCGCCTTGGAGGGCAAGACCCCTGCGCCCACCAGCCCGGAGGTCGATGGGGCTCCCAGAGGGATTTGGCTGCGCTGGCCGTTGCCAGCGCTGGAAGGGGCCTCGGAGGCTGGGGCAGCCTCGGCTGCGTCCACCTTCGAGGTCGATGGTCCCTCATTCTGGGTAGACGGAGCAGCGCTAGCTGCAACCGCCGCGGGGGCAGATGGCGTAACTGCCGACTCACTGCCTGTGGGTCGCACAGCCGCCGGAGGCCGTTGTGACGCTGCCCCCTTACGCGCCACATCGGCAAAGCTACTCTTAGACAGGTATGGCACCCGCCTACGTGTCTCCTTGAAAGATATGTTTTCTTTGACTTTGATTGTCACAATCTCTTTTTCTCTTTTCCAGGACGGGCAGGCGCGCGAGTATGCGGCGTGCTCGCCATCACAGTTGACACAGTGTGGAGTCTTCTGGCATGTTTCGGAGGAATGTTCAGTGTCACTACACTTGGCACATGTCAGCCGGCCTCGACAGTTCTGTGAACTGTGGCCGAACCTTTGGCACTTAAAGCATCTGAGAGGATTGGGCACGTATGGCCTAACACGAAGTTTGATGTAACCGGCCTCGATGGACTCGGGGAGGACACTTGAGCTGAAAGTGAGTATCAGGTGTTTTGTTTGGATTTCTTTTCCATCTCGCCTAATCTTGATTCTTTTGACATTTATGACATTTTGTTCACTGAAACCCTCCAAGAGTTCAGCCTCAGTGAGCTCCATCAAGTCATCGTCAGAGACAACACCACGGGTGGTGTTCATCGTGCGGTGCGGGGTTATAAATATTTGGGTTTCCCCAAATGAAACTAGTGTTGACAATTTTTCATATTGTTTTTGATCGCGTAGCTCCAAGAGGAGATCACCGCTTGCCATCCTCGACGCCTTATATCCAGCACCAAAGACTTCAGTCAATGACTTCGAAACAAGGAAGGGTGAGATAGTTCTTACTGGTTTATCTGGTTTTTCAGAGTGGATCACGTGAAAACGAGGGAAAGATTCTTTTTGCCGTCCAAAAAACTGGAATACTTCATCGGCGCGCCCTCTTTTCTGAGGGCGATCAGGAAGTGGAGGGAAGGATGTTGCCATAAAGGAATTGAATTTTCGGCAATAACGCCAGCCACCCACCATGGAGTCCTACAAGGGGACGCTACAGAGTCTGTAAGAACAGGTCCTGTAAACGCCAGCTGTACGTCATCACTATAACCAAATATGAAATAACCTAGGTTGGTCAATCACACAAGGTTAACCCTTGCTGCCTGGAAAATTGGAAGTAAGCGGAAGCTAGAAGACAGGAAAGATGAAAAGTAAGAGAAAGACGAAGATTGGAGAGAGAGAGAGAAAGGAAAAGGCAACTACCGATTTCCCCCGGGTGGGTCAGTCCGGGGGTGCCGTCTATGTGAAGCAGAGGCCAAAGGGGTGTGTTGCCTCAGCCGGGGGGTTTTAAAGGTCCAAACACCCAGCATCGGCTCAACCCCCAGGATCCCCTTTTCCCCAGACACGGCTAAGCCGCGCACGGCTACACGCGGGAGCGTCCAACCCTCGTGTGCTCGGGTACGTGGTGTCGCAACACACACCACCAGACGAGGTGTTCGCCTTACGATAGATGGTGCACTGACGAAAAAAGTTTGTTCGTGTACATTTAAGATGTGTCTGCTGAACACACAGCACCTTTGGGTTATATTTGTTTAAGAGTTCTTTAATGTCATCGAGGTTGTGGATAAGACCTCTAACGTTCCAGTGTATTATTTGTGTAGCCATATTGTTCGTGTTTTTATGCTGTGTGTCAAGAGGAGTCAAGTTAGAGAAATGACTTAGGGAGCCTTTTCAGGCCCCGTGATTAAGGTGCGGGTTTTGTGTGTGTCGGAGCGGTCGCGAGACTCGCGCCGCTCCCGAGGCGCTAGATGCGCCTTCTGGCTCGGAGTTGTGTCCATCGACTCTTGGGAGCCACTGGACTTCCGCTCACACGTGCGGGGTGTTTTCACCGTAGGCCTTGCCTCGAAAAGCAGGGCCTTGGAGGCCATCAACCCAGAGGTCGATGGGCCCTCCTTCAGGGACAGCGCAGAAGCGCTGGCTGCTGGCGCCAGGGGGGCTGGTGGCAAGGCCGCAACCACACTGGTTGTAGGCTTGGCCGGAGCCGGAGTCAGCTGCGACGTTGCCCCCTTGCGTGCCGCACCAGCCTACCCTAAGGTACGAAAAAATGAAACACGTTTCCGCGCTTCTTGAAATGAGATGTTTTCTTTGATTTTCAGTGTGATAATGTCTTTTTCTTTTTTCCATGTGGGGCAGGTTCGAGAGTATGCTGCATGTCCACCGTCACAGTTGGGACAGTGGAGTGTGCCATTACAGTTGTTGGATTCGTGTTCGTGTTCGCCACACTTTGCACAGGTAAGTCGGCCATGGTAGCTTTGCGAACCATGGCCATATTTCTGACACTTGAACCATCTTCGGGGGTTTGGGATGTAAGGCCTGACTCTAATTTTGGTATATCCCGTTTCTAGGGTTCCTGGTAGCACTCTCGATGCAAAGGTAAGGATGAGATCCTAAGTTGGAATATCTTGGTTGTGTCGCTTGATCTTTATTCTTCGCACTTGAATGACATTGTGTTCTTTCGAGCCCTCCAGGAGCTCTTCCTCGCTTAGGCTCAATAGATCTTCATCAGAGATGACTCCCTTGCATGTGTTCAGTGATCGGGGGGGGGGGGGGGTAACAGTGATTGCCACATTACGGAATGCTACGAGATCTGAGAGTTTGCCATGCTGTTGTGTGTCGCGGACCTCAAGAAGAAGGTCGCCACTGCTCATTTTTGTCACTTTGTAGCCGGCACCTAGTGTGTCGGTAAGGCATTTAGCTACGATGAAAGGTGAGATAGTTCTGACTGTCTTATCGGAATCTTGACTGTGTATTACATGAAAACGGGGGAAGTTCCTTTCCGCTGGCTATATAACTGAAAGGTTTCTTCGGTGCGCCCTCTTTTTGAAAGAGGACGATCGGAAAGGGGGGGGGGGGCATGCAGAATAATTTAATTTCGGTGGCTACGCCAGCCGCCCACCACCGAGCCCAACAAGGGGACGCCACGAGTCCGGGAGGAAACACAGACGCCAGCTGTACGTAGATACTATAACCTAATAAAAGATACCCAGGGTTGGATACATACACCAGGCTAACCCTTGCCGCCTTGAAATTCGGAAGTGAGAAGAAGTAATAAGAAGACAGGAAAGAAGAGACAGCGAGAGGAAAAGCAAAAGATTGAAGAGAAGGACAGGAAAAGGCGACTGCCGATTTCCTCCAGGTGGGTCATTCTGAAGTGGGTCAGTCTATGTGAAGCAGAGGCCAAAGAGGTGTGGCCTCCGCCGGGGGGCCTTAAAGGTCCAGAAACCCAGCATCGGCTCAACCTCCAGGATCCCCCTTTCTCCAAACAGGGCTAAGCCGCTCACGGCTACACGCGGGCAGGTCCAACCCTCGTGTGCTTGGGTACGTGGTGTCGCAACACACCGAACGCCTGCTGATGCAAACGCCCCTGCAGGGCTGCATTGTGGAAAAAGATGAATTGTTCAAAACCAAGTCAGACACAAAGAAAGCCGCAGCTACCAATGTGGGCGTCAAGGAAGCAGAAAAGTTTACCTTATTTTCTTGAAGTTGATACAATCTCATTAGCAGAGTCGCCGGATTTTAGGAAATTGTAGCCCTTTGGGAAAGACTGCGAAACCTCTCGCTCTCTCTCTGTCTCTCTCTCTCTCTCTCATATTCCCATTCTGTCAGCTATTCCTCGCTGCGTGGGTGCCTCTAATTTCTGGCATCTCGTTTCTGCGTAATTTGTCCGCGGGCCCGCTCTCATAGAATACGAGAAGTGACACGCGCACGGGAAATCAAAAAGCACTCCGTCAAAGGAGCGTTTATGTGAAATGCTACGCCGTCAATACCCTGGCCCCTAAACGCTTTAAACAACTGGGCTGTTCTACATTTGCAGGATTGTGGACACCGTTTCCGTACCGGTCATAGACCACGTAAAAGGCGCCTGTCATAGCGTATCCTTTGACGGAGGCATTTAGACCAGACAAAAGCGCGTCTGACATCATCGCCCCCCAACTTTGGCGACGCTGTCAACGCTCCTCCATTGAAAGGTTGCATTCATGCGCGTCATGCAAGGTGAGTTACCGTGCAGAGAGAGAGCCGGGAGATTGATTGTATATTTAGCGCGCTACGCCGCCTATTCTGCATGTTTGAGAGATAAGCAGCTTAGCAGAAGTTGCAGGTTCAAAATCCCTGCCCCATTATTTCGAGTTTCACGCGCCTGTAAATTGCCTTATTTTTAATAAAAGATTTTGGGAAGTTACCGCAATGAAAAGAGGAGACATGAAGAAAGGGACAGTAGGAAGCGGTTCCTGTTCTCCATTTGTTCAAGTGTCGTGTTTTGCTTGCGATAACTTCCCCAAATCATGAATCCCCAACTGATCTATACACACGCTCTGCTATGTTTATATTTATGTATTTATACAACATACCCCTAAAGGCTCTCACGTCTGAGGGCATTACATAGGGGTCAGTGGGCAAGTACAGGCAATTGATGAAAAATACAATACAACGCAAATTCATTGTACAAATGATGTGACGTTAAAACATAAGTATACCGAACACTGTTAATTCTGAAAAGCACAAAGAAAGAAAAAACCAATAACATGAACAGGGGAATACTTAAACATTATACCAATTATACATCTTCCAAACAACAAGTTAAAATTAAATGAAACAAGGTCTACATTATTGGAAATATTAACAAAGAAGGGTTCAAACATGATATATTAATGTACGAATCATATAATTGCAAACATTCAGATCTGCGGCAGTAGTTCTATACCCGTCAATTTCGCGTCACTCTCCGTTGCATACTTATCCGGATCACATCCATTGCTTTTGTCCAGTGGTGGTGAACGTCTCGAGCCTACCGTAATTTCGTGATCAAGGGTACAAAACAAAGCGCCGTCACTTGCAATCGAATGCGCCTTCAATGTTGTTTCTCCACTACGGTCGCAAACTTCAAAGAACAATTAATTCGCTGCTTCGTTTGGTTACACGAACGGAAACACCGCTTAGGCCTTTTGGCGTTCGCTTCATAAACCTAATACACTGCGACAAACCATGACGAATTTGACCGGCCTCGCTAAACAATGAACTGAGCTTATAATACGCTGCCAAGTAGATGGCGGGAAATGCGGATTAAAATTCGTCTGCAAGAATTGCTTGCTATTTACTGGGCGGTGTGCATACTCATCTTTTGCATTTCCACAACATCCAATCAATGTTTCAGAGGTAAACAAACGACAGGTTGCTGCGTTTCCTGCCATTGAGAGGCTGCTGCATATAGAATTTTACGCATTTAATTGTTTATTGCGGCTATGGTCATGTACTCAACATTTCCTCAATAGAACTGCAACTGAAACAAATTAATGCTTCTCAAAACCTATGCATTGCAGCCGCGTAACGTCTATAAAAACATACGCCATACTGCAGGTGGGCCACCTGCAGGTCATTGAAGTTTCGATTTCGCGATGTCCGCGATATATAGGTGGCGCCCATGGTAAACCAATATGGCTGACCGGAGGGCGATCTACATTGAAGCTGAGTGCACGGAAAAGTGTTATATGGAGGGTAGTCACAATTTTTCCCCACCCTGCCACTTTCAACATTTCGCATATTGAGCCGTGTGGAAGTGGAACTTCTATTCTATAGGTAATTAAAGTTCAATAAGCACAATTTGAATCTATGCTAGTTCATATTGTGCGGCGTTATACAGCTTGTTCCAGTCGTATACGTAAGTGTGCCACGGTAGAATTTTAAGGGGAGGGGCTGCCGTACAAAAAAAAGTTATTGAGAAGGCATAGTTGTTCAGTGTTGAGCTTTTTATTGGGGAATTATTGAGAGTTAGTTGGAGAATTGTTGGATTGAGTGTAGAGGGCTCTTGAATTTTGGTCACTGAAATTTATTTGAAACACCATTGGGTATCTCAATGTTCAATAATTGTTAAGTTACCATCAAAAGTCCGTTGTCCTTTACCGGCCCGTTGTGTTCGTTTTGTTGAATGGTTGTTGGGTTACCATTGATTCTGCGTTGAACTGACGTGGTAGTTCTGTTGACCTGTTGAGTTATTACCACAGCACTGAAAAGTACGTTGCGACCCAGCTAAAATGGCATTGAGATATCAGAAGTCGCCATTGAAATATAATTGACGTTTCGGTGGGCTAGTGGATTTTTATTCATATATTGAAATTGCTTTGCTGTGCACACTTGCATGCCCCGGTGCCTGCTCATAGCTTTCCCAAGCACAAACAAAAGCAAAAGAGACACTGATCAACTTGAAGTACCTTTATTTACTCTAAAGATGCGTGCACGTGAAACATTACAGTACTAAGGCACCACTACATCCAACCTGGAGACATAGGCTAGTACGTAGAGCACTCTAGCAGTGTAAATACATGTAAAAAACCTATACATATGAATTCAATCCAAACGATCATTGTGGTCTTCACTTTCGACTTAGTTTATGACTAGAAGGCAAAGCGACTCAAAAGGCACGGCTTAAGCATACCCTTGTAACAACCACCTTTGACCACATGAACACTTGAAGCTGCTTGCGTGTGAATACACAAAAGACATCTGAATATGTTACATTAAAATATTTCGCACACTAACACATCACAGGAAGAGCTACGGCTGACTGTGAGAAGCCAAAATAACAGACTTGAAACAAATGACTTCACGTAAATATTGACACGTGTACTTGTCTTTATCGGGCGACCAGGTTTCGCCGCCTAACAAATGTTATCGCACAGCGCTTGACGCGCCGGCATGTATCCGAAGTTTCTGGAAAGTTATCGATGCTTCTATCCGCTGTCTGTTGTCGCCGAACCTTGTGTTATCTGATTTCATCGCGTGACTCGAATGGTGTAGAACTTTGTGGAAGGCATGCGGGTCCCAACGATTAGTCTCGAACATTCGATGACTTCTCTATAAAAGCCGACGCGCTTGACCCGCTGATCAGATTTTCGACGATCGCCGACTGTGTTCGCCGCTATCGTTTTGCTATAAGTGTAGCTTGTTTTGTGGGCACAGGTTCGCCCAATAAAATTTAGTTTTGTCCTTCACAGTACTGCTACTGTGTTCTTCAACGTCACCACCACGTGACAATATATCCCCTTCAGTCACGACGTCCGCATTTGTGGACGCGACCTATTTTTGCCATTTCAGTGCAGAGGTAGCAAGGAATAGGGCATAAGCATTAAGCTTA
Organism: Dermacentor andersoni; assembly: GCF_023375885.2. Classification (NCBI taxonomy): domain Eukaryota; kingdom Metazoa; phylum Arthropoda; class Arachnida; order Ixodida; family Ixodidae; genus Dermacentor; species Dermacentor andersoni. The sequence continues at coordinate 123,899,533 of NC_092816.1, read as the reverse complement.
GGGTAAATTGAACCCTCTGTTAAGCTAAGTTACTTCTATTTTACTTCTAAGTGATATGTACCGTTGTAGAGTACCCCTTCGGTGAAGGCACTACCGTGTTTTACGTGACATTTGACGTGGGGCATGTGGGTAGCAACCTCGGAATATTTTTGTTTTCTTTCTTGAAATTCCTGCGGCCAAGAAATACTTTTTGCCTGTAATTTAGGCAGGCGATTCAATCCTATTTGTGAAGAAATCTAGCATGATTATCTTTGCAATATTCAAAGATTTATTTACTCTGTAATTATGATGACTCTTCATAAAAGCCACGAAAAATAATTCTACCCCCTTGATTTGCTTTCGATTGAATCTCCAGCAGCCTGGCCAAAACTTATCCATGTTTCACACATGTAGCGGCAGTCGATCGTTATTCGTGACTGAAGGGGATATACAAGCTTTAGCATACGTCTCTCACCGCGATTAAAATTTAATGAAGTACCAAACTAGACTTGCCTGAGCTTTTCGTCTTCGAGATGTATAGGTTTTCATGTTCCCCAATTATTTTATAAAATAACATCACTCAACTTAGCTATTCATTGACGAGACATAATTTAGAAAGTTGTCGGGCATGGTGAACACCTGAATCGTATGTTTGTAAACTTGTAAAACTTGTAAATAAACTTGTAAAACTTTTGTATAATGAATGCAGCTTATATCCCTGGCACAAGTCAAGAACAAACCGTACACCATTTGATTATGTCAATTTGGGGTACAGAAGAGTTTGTGGGTGGCATTTCCTCAATTTAGTGAGCTCATTTTCAGGTAATATTTCTGGACTTGCACAAAGCTAATTACAGCACTTTTTGGGGTCTTTTCCCTATACCCAGCAATTAAGTGGTACCTCAGTCAATAAAGAGGTAAAGCAAGGCTAATACCTTGAACGATAACAGAAAAAATAATTATTTAGCACAGAAAATTGGCAGTAACACACAGCCAACACAATTCCAAAGAGCCAAATAAATGGTCACCTGCACTTGCAGTATCAAGTAACCCAGAAATAGTCAGAGGATGAGAAAAGGTTCCAATGACTGGACAGCCAGATTGGTTAGACAGTGAAAAACGCAAATAAATGAGTATACGAAACACCAATGACCTCAATTGCGCAGGTAAAATGTTATTAAAATGCTATGAGAATTTTATTGCATAAAATACATAAAAGCTGCATAAAAATTGGGACAAAGCAGTAATAAAGACGGAGGGAGATGCAGCACCCGTGTTGAAAAAAAATTACAAGGGATATACATGCATATTTAAGCTCACGACAATTTTTCCCCCAATATATATACAAAAAGAACACATGCACTTACCTTATAAAAAAAGGTTCCTGCGCCTGGAGAATGCAGCACAGTACAAAGCAGCGTTATGAGAATTGAAAAGTAGAGCTTAGTTTGTTTAAAAACTACAAATGCTTGCACACCTACAAACAGGCATGTGACATGTTATGCCTTGAATGGATGAAATTCATAAATCTTACAAACAAAGGAAGTTACCATCACTTTTATTGGCTTCCTCAGGGGACTCCTTGAAGTTGAACTAGAAAAATGTACATCAGTGTTAAAAACAAAGAGAGGATAAGACCCTAGAGCGTTCTGCCTGAAATAAACAGCGCATATAACTTCATGTATCAATTCTATGGACACTTCGCCAATTCAGTGTACATTTATATTTGACAACCACCCAAACAGAGACGAGAAGGATGAATTAAGGTAGGAACACACATGAACGCTGACTCAACTAGAAGTTTGTTCGTGAACACAAATATTTTGAACACACTGGCCAACTTCACAAACAAAAAGCCATGGATGTGCAGCAGAAACAGCCCGGCGCAACAAAAAAGAACCGAATACATCCGTAGAATAAACATGTGCGTCAAAAACTAACAAAAACATGAAAACTGAAAGGTTTGTCCTGTAAGTGATATTAACGATAAGTACTGCAGCAACTCTTTCCCACTAAAAGTCAGAGAAATCTTGCTTATGAATTTTTCTTCGCGATCAATAAATAATGCTTCCACAAGTCCTCTTGTGTTCTCGTCTTTGTGATGAAACAATCGTTCTTTCTGCTCTATACCGCAACACCAGAGGAGTTCCAGAAGCAATAATTATTGATCACAAACGAAACAAATACATAACCAAGCTATCTGTTGCCCTTAGTCGGAAAAAGTTCTCAAAAGAATATTTCTCGGGTATAGTCACTTATCGGACAAATCTTTCGCTTTTTCAAAAGATTTATCCGATAGTTCTCGTTTTTCAGGCACGTTTATTCTATATGACATGGCTTTTTCATATTTTTTTCGTGTCGCACGTGGCTGTTTCTGCCACGCATGCACGGCTTTTTACCTTAGTCAAGTTGACCAGCGTCTTTAATACCTCTGTCATCAAAAGTAAACTTTTAGTTGAGCTTGCGCTCGTGTGTGCTCCTACCTATTTCGTCGTCCTTCGTCGGCCTCTGTTCGTGCTGCTTTTTACAGTACGCACGTATCACTTTGTTAGGCTGGTAAACATTCTCACAAACAAAAGCAAACGCTTCCCCTCAAAAGGTAGTCCATCCTTTACTGCTAAACGCCAGAGCAAATCGAAAGTAAGCGTTCACAGCGTTCATGCGGCAGCTAGTACGCCACAGAGCAGCATAAAAAATTGTTGAAAATCCCACTTGATGGAGAGTGGCAACAGAGATGCGAGCTTGCTAGTGAATCAGCCACATATCAAAGGGTGTCTCTTGCACAACGCCAAGGTGCTCTTCACGTAGAACACTTTAGTACCTGGGAATTTGCTGCATGCGTAACCCGTGAGAAGGGAATGCGGACAGAAAATGAGATTACGCGGATTAAGAATCTGCCACTAACTGCACATAACTACGCGCGAAATAGAAGTACACACTATACTGGCAACTAAAAATTTGCGACTCTTTACGAGTGCCGTCGAGATAAGGAAGAAATGGGTTGCTACGGTAAATGTTAGCTAAAACACGCACAGCGATGTTTCACAACGGGGAAAAATATTCCCGGCTCTCTCGCAGAACCAAAGACCACAAGACAATGCATAGCCGATACCACGCAGATATCGAATCTTTGGGTAGAAGTCCAGCAGAAGGAATGACCTAAAGATACGCCGAGAGCGATGCGAGCGTGAGCGCGCCTGTACGAGTGAAGCCTGTTTCACATGATGCGATTTTCGTCGTACCGGAAGTGCGATTTCCGTCGCTTGCGATGAAAATCGCAGTCGCAGTGCCGACCCCCCGATTTTCGGCTGCGACCAACCGGTTGGTCGCACAGTCGCACCGTCGCACCGATCGCTGCGATTTTCCGTCGAAATTGCGCGGAGAGCTGTCAACGGAGCTATTTCGCCGGTTCGTTTTGGAAAATGGCGTCTGGCACGACAAGTGCAATGCGCGGAGACGTGGATTGTCGAATTCGGTACGTACGCAAAGGGAGAATAAAAAACTTGTACCGCATATTCGATTCTCCCATTTATGTACATTTGTCGACACGGTACGCAGCAAATAAAGTGCATTTTCACGTTTGCTTCGTACGCCTTTGTGAGTTGTCAGTGCTAGGAGGTGTTCGATCCCCAGCAGACGACGAGGTCGTCACAATTTTCTTTTGTTGAGTAGCATGCAAAAATCGCGCTTACGGAGCAGCTTGAATTATTTCAACCTCGGCAAGGGCAAATGACAAGACAGCAAAGTACCCGAAGTTTCAACGTTGCGCTGAACGCGGTACCGTTCAGTTGCATTTTCTTGTCGGTTTTCAAGCATGAATTTCCCGATGCATTTTGAAAGCTTATCTTGCCTCTTATTAAATTTAACAGAGCAAAAGTGTAAGCTGTCGTAATGAATTTGCTACGATAGCATTAAATCCGTGGCTTGAATAAAATATTACATGCGCGTTAAGTTGCACCTCTTCTCTGGAGAATTTTTTTTCCTTGCACAGAAACCAATAAACATTGACTATGCTGCGGACTTTGTATCCTTACTGCATCTGTATGAACACTTGCTCTGCAACGTAATTAACTGTACAACTAGTAGAGTAAGTAAATTGCTTGCTATAGTGGCACAGTGACAACGTACCCTCCTGCACAATCATGTAGAACTCGTGCAACAATGCGAAAACCAGGCGAGCGGCCTGTTCTTGTGGGGATAAAACAGTATAAAACGACACGCTGAAGAAAAGTAAATCAAAACTGTGCAGTGAAGTCAGCCAGTAGAAGCAGTTCTTGCACGTTCACAGCTGATCAAGTGTGCAGAAACATTCATGCCTTACACGTTTCTAGCAAGTTTCTAATAAGTTTGTGATCACATATATTAGTGTGTAAACCCATCTAACGATATCCGCTGCGATTACTATCTTTATAAGTAATGAAATACCATGCTACTTGCAAGAACATATATCACCCGAGGATTTTAGAACAAATTTCTGCATTTCAACTATACACAACATGTGGTTTATTCAATAAAAGACCACAAACTGGGCTTGTTTGCAGTGACAAACTTATTCCAAACTTTACTTACATACAGGCAAGAAAAAAAGTTATAGACAGACATATCGTTCTTCAATTTGTTCACCTGCCACTGTGGCTATAGCATTCTGCTGCTAACACAAGGCGAGGGGTTGATTTGCCAGCCAAGGAAGTCGCATTTTGATGGGAGTCATAGGTGAAAAAAAAAGCTCTTGCACTTAGATTTAGTTCATCACCTTTCACTGAACCCTTACACTTCAAAATACTATTGCATAGGGGGGCATGCTTATGCACCAATAGAAAGCAAAGGGCAGAATTGTAAAACAACCATCTTTCGTGATAATTCGAGTGTGTAAATATTCATTGGATCAATATGTATTGTTCAACAGCACTGCACAAATAAGCATGATCAGGTATAGCAAGTAGGGAGCTGGTTCTACAGATGTATAAATGTCAAGGCATGAATGCTCATGCTACGTCGCACACATAGCACAAAGAAAACCTTTTTCAAGAGTTGTCCCTTCTGGCAGATATGAGTGGGCCATAAGCAACAGAAACTTTATTGCAGGACATTGTGTAATACCGCTTATGAAGGAATGAAGAGAGTGAAGAGGCTTTTAACAGCAGTGCCTCATGCTGCTCTAATAAGAAGAACGATGAGCAAAAACATTTCTGGTAGAGCACTTAAACAGTAAATTTCTGAAAGACAGAAAATTCCAGGTGAGAGTTGGAGGTACATTTGGCCCACACACACACCAAAAACGCGGGCATACTACAAGAAACACTACAGCCTATGGTGTATTACAGTCTGTGGGAAAGCTATCTTATACAGAAATCAAGAATGATGCAACAAGCCCTCAACAACACTGCAGACTTTCTTGGCCAGTCTGGCCTCTCGCTTTCTGATAAGTCAGCTCATATCGACGGCGGAAAAAAAAAAGACTAGAATCAAGAACTGCCCCAGATTACACATTGTGATCCACAAAGCTGGACAAATATGCCTGCAAGTCAACATCTACAAATCCTCAGCTAGTGTAAGCCCATGACGGCAGAGCCAGCACGTGGGTGAAACAATTATGCAATGCCTGGACGCAACTTCCACACCTGGTGAAAAGAATAATCTCGAAATAATGGGGGTGTACGAGTGGATACTATGGAAAATCACAGATGCTGTGCTTGTGTCCAAGGTATAGTACGGTATGAATTACCAGCAGCACACAAAAAAGACAACTGATCGAATACAGGCATCAGGTAGTAATAATAGGTCTTTCCAACTTCACCATGCTTGAAGACCTCTATGAGAAAGAGCTAACGAACAAGCACCTAGACAGAGTAGAGTTGCAGCCTGCAGCAAAATTCTTTGTCTCAAGAGCTCAGACCCTCGTCCCAACATACTATGCCAACTAGCATATGAGATGCTAAGATGACTACCCCTCCCTTCAGAAACACAACCTCGGGAGTACCTGAACTTGAAGCACACCAGGCCCATATCGTGAAATATGGGGGCAAAAAATTAGGCCAGGAGACTATATGCAACTGCCAAACACACAGAGGAGGTTGCTAATCATGAAGATGCAAGCAAACGTAAGGCACATATAGTACACTGATCTGGCAATAGCAGTGTAACAGTACTATGACACTACATAAAACTAAACCCCATATAAGTGAGTACCACTCCAGGTCATCCTACTCCTACAAAAACTGAAATGAAAGCATTCAAAGCAGCACTTGTAGTGCAGATTACACCCTGTACAACACCCTGCATGGATTCACCAAAAACTGTCTGGGCCTGCACATCATACAAGATTGTCAGGAAAATCAGGAGATTGACACGCGACTTGCAAGCACATGGCCAGAAATTAAATTACAGGATACATAGCCGAGCAGATTTTCCAGGACACAAGCGGGCTTATAAGCCCGACATAATAACTGAAAACTAGATGAGTTTGTGTGTATTCATTATAACTAAAGCGCAACAGATTTCCCCAGAAAAAGAAATACATCTTTGAAGGATAGATAAAAATTGGTGCTTGATGCAGCCAAACATAAATAAAAATGCTACAGAAAGAAAATAGAGAAAAATTCCATGTGCAGGAAAAAATCATTACAATTGCCAATCCTGCATGCCAGCACCTTTCAAGAAACACTGTTGTTATTCCAATAGACAGACTGACAGCTTGCTGATACAAGCACATTCTTCCAGTTCCATGCCATTGGGAAAAGAATGAGTTTCCTGGAAGGTAGCCACATGCACACTTGGTGATCACAATGTTTTTTTTTCCTGGACTTGTATATCTATATGTATTTTCTCCCTTTCCTGCTTTTATGTTTGGTTTCATCAAGCACTAGTCTTTATCAGGTTTTATTGCTGTACTACTTTGTGGTAACCTTTATAGATCACTGCATTTTTACAATAAACCTTTTAATTAGAAGTTAACGTACCCTGTTCTTACTGTTTCACACTGTACAGTCTTGCTACATTGGCCAAATAAAAGATTTTATAAGGTATCATGAGGGCCATTAAAGTGACTTGTTGCAGTCTAAAAAAAATATGAATAGCCTGGCTGCAAATGGCACCAGAGAACACATAGGACAAACAAGAAAACCGAGATGATCTAACAACCAAAAGTTTAATGTACACACTGAGTAAATGCTCGCTGACAAGCAATAGACTGAACATACACGAAAAGGAGAAGCAAAAATTCATGTGCGTTTCCTGACAGGAAATGCATCCATTTCTAACGGAGGCCGTGCTGACAAGATTAACCCAGCATTTTTAGATCTACAGCTTCCGAAATTTCTCTAGGCGGCCGATCTGCACAGAATGCTAGCTTCTTCCTCTACAATGCACGCTCAGATGTGGAGAGTGCATTGTAAAGGAAGAAGCTAGCATTCTGCGGAGATCGGCTGCCCAGAGAAATCATGGAAGCTGTAGATGCAAAGACACTGGGAGAATCTTGTGTCAGCATGGCCGCTGTTACACTTTCAGAGATGGATGCGTTTCCTGTTGGGATCAGTATGGACACACATCAGATCTTGCTTCTGCTTATTGTGTAAATTCGATTTATTGCTTGTCAACCAGCATTTACTCGGCATGTTCAATAAACTTTCATTTGTTTATACACCTCATGATTGTCTTGGTCTCTAGCAGAAAGGAGTTCTTTCTTTTTACAGTGAAGCTGTATATGCCTAGGCGAAACACTCGTGGTCCGATCCCAAAAACCCTACTGTAGGGGTATGAGCCATTGTTTAACGGGGTGTGAGCCATTGCATTCGCCTTGCATGATGGTATGGTATGGTAAGATGAACTTTATTTAATGTCCTGAAGATCAACCCTTAGGTTGACGCAGGCGGCTCCCACGTCGGGACAGTAAGGTTTAACCTTACCGCCGTATCATGGGCCTTCTGGACGGCCTGTACTTGATCGGAAAGAACTCCACTGTGTAGGACTCGCCGCCACCCGTCTCTCTCCTTGACACAGTCGGTGAAAGTCACAGGACATTGCCAGAGCATGTGATCCAGAGTAATGATGCCATTACACTTCTCGCAATTGATTGGTATCTCTCTTTCAGGATATATCTTGTTCATAAAGTTTGGACTTGGATAAGTTCTTGTTTGCAACAATCTCAGAGTCACCGCTTGAGCTCTATTGAGCTTAGCGTGTGGCACTGGGAATTCCCTTCTGTTCATGTAGTAATGCCTCGTGATTTCATTATATGTAAGTAATTGGTCCCTGTTCTCCTCCTGTATATTATTAAGGTCCTGGTCGCGTAGTGCACGGATAGTAAGTCCTCGTGCAGCTGCGTTAGCCATCTCGTTTAAATTCTTCCGAGATGGATCGACAGACCCCGTGGACAGAGAAATTTCATGTTGGGTAGACATAGAAATGCTTATGCATTTCAAACATACATTTATCTGCGTATTATTGCAGGGAAGGGACACAGAGGGGGATGGGGTTAAGACAAGATCATGATGTCATTATTATCTCGCAGCAAAGGTGTGGTGGGCCATTGGCTAGACCGATAGTGACGTCGTTTCTCTCTAGCAGCAGAGCGCGCGTGCAGCAGTCTCTCTACGACTTCCCAATAGGTTCGAAAATGTGTCCCTGTATTTAATTAAATGAAATGTGCAGCCCCGGTGCGTCACTTGGTAACTACAGTGCATAACTGAGTCATAAACATTATGATTAACGCATTACAAAACGCAAGTGCGTAACATAATTCAGAAATACTTTGATGGGCCCGCTGGATTAACACAATGAACCACTCATTGCACTTTCCATGATGGTGATCTTGCAAAGTGCAATGTGTGGCATTCCAAATAAACAATGTGATAAACCCAAGCCAAACATGTGCATAACCTCATTAAGAAACACAGACATAACCAATAATATAGAAAGACCTGAATAAACCATTGGAATTAACCCAGTGATAAACACCGGGGCCGCACATTTCAGCTTCGCAGGTTTACCGTCTGTACAGTGTGCATGGGCAGTAACTTTTTCTGTTATTGATTGTTAAGTATTGTATAATGTTGTGCCAGTAAAACACGTTGGGCTAGTTGGTGCAATGTATTGGTACTGCTCTTATTGCTGTTTTTTGTCTTAATGTTGTGCCCTTCTTCCTTTTGTAACAACTTTTTTATTCCCCCTTGCATAATACTCCAACCTTGCAGCCTGCGAGGTATATAAATAAATAAGTACATAAGCACGTCATTCATTCATCTGCATACACCTCACACCATTCCTTGCTCAACAAACGTCACTGTGTTGATGTCTCGCAGCGTGCATGTACATTAACTGCCGTTTGCATTTTGGTATGGTTTGTGAACAGTATAATGCATAAATAATACATGACATTAAGGTTGTGACCTATGCGGTGCATAAGCAAACCTTGCAAAAGATGACATGTTGGATGTTGTAAATAAGACAAATTGTATATATTGCAGTTACTTTAACAGCATTTAATTGACCACTTGACAAAAACTTCACTTCGCATAGATTCCAACACGTACACTGCATCTGCAGTTTTTTTTTTTTGCTTAATAATGTGGTCGTTACTGCATGGCCACATTGCAGATTTGAAAACAAAGTTAAATAAATTTGTTTGTTGCAATATAACAATATGTGTAGGTCACTGCGATTGTAACACCAGAACTTGATACAAGCATGCACACTATAGGATGCCGACAAATGCTCAGGACAAACTCTAGAATGTTTGCATCCTGATACTTATGAAAGTGAACGGTTTCATTCCATGGCTGTCAATGAGAGGGAGAGAGAAAACTTAATTGTGTTCGTGGAACAAAAACGCATTGATAAGCTTAGAGATATAGTAATTGCTTAACACTCTCGAAATGAATAATTATAGCTTGCTCTCGACATTGAATCAGCCTTTCGACAGCAAGAAAAGGAATCAGTTTTTCCAGCTCTGAACATTGAATTGCAGGAAGTGCAAGCAGGCATAAAATTCTGCCACTATAATCTGTTTAGGAATATTAAATTGGAATAAACATTGAGACTTGCATTTGTACTTTCTCTGGCTGAGCAACCTAGTTTGAAATGACTCCCATAAGCATGTCGTAACAATGTTGATCTAATACAGGTTAAATGCATGACTAGCTTAAGAAATCTGGATGATTGCTATAAATTACAGCGAAGGAACTATAATGTTTTATAACATTAATAATATAATAATAATATTTATTTCCACAAGACAGGCTAACCGTGAGCGGCGTGCGAGGCTGAGCAGAAAGCCGAAAAATTCTACGGCAAGTGCGCCTACCGTCGGCCTAGGATCCTGCATTATGAAGAGCGCGTATTGATATGGTCTTCTTGTTAGAAGTTCCGAGTATACTACCAGCGCGAGACACAAAGTGGACGAGAAGCGTGTCTTTTATAATGCTGTGTTACAACGTACAGGTTTCTACAAAAGTGACGGTAACTGCTCGAAACATTTGATGCGTCGGCTTTTGCGCCTTTAGAAATGTTTAGAGAGGGCTCCCATATATATATTCGCAGCGCAAGCACGGCGATAGATGAACCAGGCTAGCGCTAAGGTTGAATTTCACAACACAATTTTCATTCCACGCCCAGTAATCACACAGATCATTTGAGGCTTCGTTCAGGGGCACACGCGGGCTTTCGGGTTGGTGCTTCTTGTTGCTTTTGGCGCAAGAATATGGCTAGGAGCAGGCACAACATAAGCGCAATTACGGGCAATATACACGCATCATTTCTCCAGGAGCTGACGCCGAGCACGGGTAGCGCGAGGATCTTGTTGGGCTGACAGGAGAACTTCGTGGCAGCCGAATTCCGAATACTGCATAAGCGGTGAGGGTAGCTATATGAACTTGTCGATAGGTCATCTTGTAGATTGTTGTAGCGCAGGCAGAACGAAACGGTCATAGAAGGTAGATAAGACAACACACAGCGCTGAACCACCTGCGAACAGCTGTTTACGTGCGCGATGTCGCACTGAACTACAGAAACCACCGTCGCGCATTCCAAGACAAATCTTAACTGACGTTTTTAAATTAGTAAACGTACATATTATTTGCTTCTTATCAAGAGAAGTCAATAATATTATAGTGTCAACGTTTTATTCACTACAATAAAAGAATTATGCAGCGTGTGCCACGAAACCTGGCAATCAGCAACCCTGGGCGTCGCACCAGTCGCATTGTTGAAATCGCAATCATGTGAAATGAGCCCTCTGAAAATCGCATTGCGACGCGTGCGACAGCACCGATTTTCGTCGTTGCAGTCGCAGCATGTGAAACAGCCTTGAGAACATGCACCGCTTCTTTGAAGCTATCCGCTCCGGCGTGGCTCCGATCATCCCACGCGATTTGTGTGCAGAACGTCGCGTACACACCCTTGCGCGTTTTGCACGGTAGCGTCTGCGCAGTGTACTAGCTTCATGCACGCGTCATTCTTCACCGCGCAAACGGTGCTCGAGTGCGACGCTTAGCTCGAGGCGACAACGCGCCGATTGGGGCCCCTTCGCTTCTGCAAGCAACGCACATTCAGATCGGTCCAACTCAAAGAGGCAGCAGAAAACGGTGGCATGTTTCGGTTATCGCCTATTAAAATTGTACGGTACGCCTTCAACGGCAACCCGCCGCGCTAGATAAAGATGCTTACTGCGGTAGTTTTGGCGGTGATAGCGGATAACGCGAGCCCGTCGGCGGCTGTGTTCTTTGCCGACGTCGTCACCACACCTCTGTTCATTTGCGCTGTGTATCCGCGTACAGTCACCGCGCGGAAGCTGTGACTAATCGGTTGGCCGTTCTCCGCAAATCCCAAAGAGACGAAATATATTTTGCGGTGCGCCGCATCATCAACCGCAACCTAAATCGAAATCGAGGCGCGCTTAACCGCTACGGCACAAAAGGCGATCACACTAACCGTATGGTATACGATGAGCCACTACGGATGTAAAAAAATAATTCTGATGTAGTACGTGCCGAACCAACGATCTGATTATGAGGCAGATCGTAGTTGGGGACTCCGTATCAATTTTGACTTCCTGGAAATGTTTACCTGCATACAATGCACAATGCATGAGCGTTTTTTGCATTCCGCTCTTTTGGAATACGGCCGCTGCAGGGATCGTATCCACGACCTCGAGCCCCAAATTGCCACAGCGGCCGCCATAGTTACGAAATGCGTAAGCGTGAAGTGCAACACTGCCTTCCGGTACGAGTGTGGTACAAGCGTAGCAGAGCCGCACACCTGCTGCACAATTATTTATCGCGGTTCTCCTAAGCTCGTAGTGCCTGCCTAAATACCTTGAAATGCAGCGCGCCTCTCACGTATCGAAACGCGATAACAAGCGCTTAGACGGCCCACGTGAGCGCCTATGAAAGATGACGTGCCCACTGTAGAAAACTATCACTGCGCAGAGAAGCCGATCCTTATGTTCCAATTGTGTTCTCTCATACAAATTAAGGAAACGTTATTTGACAGGAACAAATGAAGCAATGCAATTTTACGCACGTGGGGCGCCGCTGCCTCTTCGCCTACAATTGTTTCAAACGAAGTGACGGCGGCAGCGAGCGTTAGTATCGCGCGCTTAATTGCTCCGGGGCATGCGGTTTGCTTGAAGAAACAGAACGGTATGCTTAACGTGTCGCACTTGTCAATGTCAAAATAGAAAAAAAGGCTACGTGCTCAAGAAAACGAGATTACTTACCTATCTGCAGAAGTTCGGCTGCGACTGTTTCGGAGTGCCTTCTCTCCAACAGGCATCATGACCTCTGCCGCGCAACTCATCAAAACAACCAGGCTCACACATCAGCCGAAGACTAGTAGCTGGGTGAGCCAACGACTTCGACGGATAAACGTCCAATGCCTCCTTTACTAGATGCAGGCCGCGTTGCTCGCTTTCCCATTGCGGCGGCGGTTCCCTTAGTTCATGCATAAATTCCGTAAGGCGGCGCTCGTTGCCTTTTCAACTTCCGGCGGCGGCGGCTGACTGCTTCCGCCGGCGCATCGATAGCGCTGATTACAGTGTTCTAGAAGCCCCTTCTCGATCACTGTAGCGCTGGTATGCGGGGGCGTCTACTAGCGAGCGTTCTCGTGGGCATCTTAAATATATATATATATATATATATATATATATATATATATATATATATATATATATATATATATATATATATATATATATAATGTGTGTGTTCGTTCGTTAGTCATTTTCATTATCGCAGCTGTTCGCCCGCTTCTTATATTATGCAGCACGGTGCTAGTAGATCATGCATTTTATACGCCTTATCAGCTTTGCGTTACTGTTCAAGCCTTTTTTTCACTATGCGGCAAATGCGTTTTTTCAAAGAACACTAAATAACTGGCTAGCTTAACCTACGCTTTTCAGTGACATGCACGGTAAGATGCATGCAATCGACACACGCACTCTAAAATAAACTTGGGCATTACGTTTTAGCTTGTGATGTCGGGGCCTCCGCCAATGCACCAGCCGTCAGGAGATCGTCGAGTTTCTACTAGTCCATCGCTTGTTGCTTGCGCTTGCTCGTCGGCCGCGCTTGAACGAAATAGCGCTTAATTGCAGTTTGTTTTGAAGTGCTGCTTGGTCGACCGAGTTCATTGATCGCACAGAACATAATTGCCCTGGTGCAACACGTGAAGTTAACTTATGCGCAGTTCAAGGAAGAATTGCTATATTTCGCGTTCACCGACACTATCTCTCGCAAGAGAACGCGTCAAACCATGTGCAGCGTTTGCGTTCGGCAGCATGTCTCTTGGAAGTCGCACGTAATCGCTCATGCGTGTTGAGGTAGTGATGCTTTCGCTCAGGTCACGCGTGCTCATAGCAATGTAGCACAGGTCGCTTTCAGAGAGAACGCGTTGCGCGCATCGAGCAAAGTTTTTAAGGCGCAAGCCTTTAGTAGCTCATGAGCGACGTGACGCAGTCCGTGGTGTGCGCAGGAAAGCGGTGATCACCGGCGAAGGGAGCAAGAAGACGAGGCGTCATGCCAGTAGCGCTGTGTGAGTGGGCGCGTGGGAGAGCGCGGACAAGCGCGTGTGGACATCGGCGACAAACCTTGCAGGCATATGGCTGTGATTGCATCTCATGCTCGCGGCTCACGGCGGCGTCCGTTCGCAGAACAGTTCAGACAACAGTAACAGAGGCACTCATAGATAGGCTTTCGCCTATCGCAGTTTAGCTCAGCAAACACAGGCAGCACACCAGCATTGGTCCAACCATGGCCCAATGCTGGCAGAAATTGGTACCAATGTTGGACCAATGTTGGCATATTTGCCAAGTGCAACCCAATCCAATGCTGGCCCAGCGTTAAAGCCAAGATTGGACCAATGTTATGCCAATGCAGCAGCCATTGTGCTGCCAGCGTAGGACCAGCGTTAAAGCCAAGATTGGACCAATGTTATGCCAATGCAGCAGCCATCGTAGGACCAGCGTTAAAGCCAAGATTGGACCAATGTTATGCCAATGCAGCAGCCATCGTGCTGCCAGCGTAGGACCACTGTTGAGCCATATCGTTGCCATTATTATTGCCAGCTTTGAGCCTGTGTCCTTTGCATGACGAATATTCAAGATACGCTGGTTTTAGAGCACGCACACATTCTTACCGCAAACCTTTTGCTAGCGGCATTTTTGTAGCAATTGTCCCCTTACCGTCTTCCTCAATAGTAGCTAGGAAAGCTCGACAAAAAGATGTCAAGAAGCAGAAGTCATATATGCTTGCAAATAATAATAAAAGAATACTGAAATTGACGTTTAAGACAGTTTATTTGCGAATACATTTTCACAAATAGGCATTTTCCGGGGACCTAGATGGGTGACGCTCGGTTATCTTCAAACAGTTTATTTACAGGCACTGCCCTCAGGATAGGAATTGGGCAAGGTGCCGAGGACGGTGGGCTGGCCAGGGGTTTTAGGGCAGGGAGCTGACGTCGGTAGGCAGGTTGGTCAGTGCTTGGATCACGGCGGGCTGATCAGGACCCCCGAGGACCACGATAACGCGGTGGTTTCGTTGATATTGCTACCATATCCCATAGCGACTTCACCATTACTTGGAGACTTGCACTGCTTGCACTGTAAAATAAAAAGAAACATTATCAGAGATGTTGGTATGACAAATGTATGTGGCAGCGTTCTCATTTGAAAAATCGCCATACTGCAACAATATTATAAGTCTGAGCAGAGAGTTCGAAGGGGTGAATCAAGAAATTTTCTTGCAAGAGATTTGTCAGGTAACACTTCTTGATATTTCGACATATATGGCATATCTTGTACAAGGTGTAACGTAATATTTAGAACAGACATAAAATGCGCAGGATCCGTCCGCCTTGTTTACACCCCACACCTAGTCAGCGTAGAACTTTTATAATTAAATTGCAGCAAAACCTGCTACAGCACAAAAAGCCTAGTTTCAGACTGTGTAGACACAATGCGGCCTTCGTGCGAAATTTTTAATGTGGAAACCGAGAAGTTCCGTCAGGAAACACCAGTAAAAGAGGCATTTATTATACGAAAAGAAAAAAATACTGTCAGCTGGAAATGATGCTTGACCTATAACAGTGAGAAGAAGCGTGGTTCCTCGGTATCACTAGCAGGATCAGGCCGCGCGCGTGGCTTGATAAAATCATAGTCCTAGAATTTGGGTGAAATTCACAGAGATTTACACGTGGTTCTACTCCGGGCACTATTCAAAGGCTGCAAATAAAAAGAGCTATGTAATTACAGGCACTCTACATTAGCCAGGCCTGTTTCAGTAATATATACACCGCATGATATTGCTTGGGTGATATTGCTCCTTATAAAACTTATAACATGCGCAAAACAAATGCACTCACCATTGTAAGATCCATGCTTCTGTGTATCCGAGTTCATCCCACATCGAAGACGGTGGCCACGAGCGCCTACTTTTTTTCTAATTGTTGTTTCGCCTATATTAATTTTAACTCAGAAAAATTCGTGGCGACATTGCTGCGTATTTCAAGATGTAGGCTTCTCAGTAGGAATGACGACCGCAAGCAAGCATTTTTCGCGAGAGGAGTGCGCTGGCAAGAACGGACAAGACGGCAAGCACTCAGGCGGTGTTGCACCCAGTCGGCGTGCTAGCGACGCAAAGAAGGAAAGAGTGAAAGGAAAGGGTAAACGAAGAATATGGCGTAAACGCCACTTTCCCCCGCTGGACCTAGCCCGACCGCGTTTTGGGGCGACAGCGACGGAGGGCGACAGGGAGGACAACAGTGACCCCATCGCTTTCCCCCATGCTTCCGAGAGCACCCAATTCGACACAGCAGCTTATGGCTGTCTGAACGCTTGACTGATAGCATTGACCAGGCGCACGTGGGTGCGTGGGGGAGCGGCAAGTGGGGGCTAAAGGACGGAAAGCTAGGCCGAAAAAAAAAAATATCTGGAATGCGCCGTGCCTACTAAAGGCGAAGACAAGAGGTTGTTGACATGCAAATGCCAAAACGTGCAATTAATTTTTCTTTCTGTCAGGGGCATTCGTACAAGGAGCTTACTACACATGCACGAACAAACAAATATATTAGAATAGGAGCATGATGATTATGTCGCCGCAACATGCCATGCATGCTAAACAAACAAAAGTTTCACTAATACATATGCGCTCCATCTCGATGCAATATAAAACGGTTCCATCAGCTCTGAGGCACTGTAATTCTCAATTCTCCTCAGAATCCTGACCCACCAAAGCCGCGTAGCGTACATGCAAAATATACAATGCGCAGGCAAATTCGCAATACCGTTGCTTCTTATGGAAAGCTCATGCTCTTATTCACGATCAATAAAGCAGCGGCTAAATTTATGCGACTTCCCCTGCTTGCTACGTGGTACACTGGCTTTCTCTTTAGGGGACGCATTTCGGTAAAGGAGAAGTGCAAAAATGGCGGTGTACCATGCATGGAGTTGACATGGGAGAACATATTTCTGGTTCCTGCGCAGTGTGCCTGTGATCAGTGCGTTAGTTTTCAAAACACGTTGTTCAATCTCAGCAATACGTAGAGCACTAAAAGCCGACTAGGCGAAAATTGGCTTATTACGGGCCAATGTCCTCCAAAGAAAGCCAACTAGTAACCCATATTGGCAAATCCATACGAAAGTCGGTCCAATAATTACCGCCTTGTTGAACGGCAGTGCCAATATTGTTTACTGACTGTGTAATGTGGGCCAACATTGGATCTCTATCAGAATGGCACAGCCAATATTGTTTACTGACTGTGTAATGTGGGCCAACGTTGGATCTCTATCAGAATGGCACAGCCAATATTCGCGCCACGCTGTTAACCTTAGGCCATCATTGGGCCAGGAATCAGAATGGCACAGCCAATATTGGAACCACGCTGTTAATCTTAGGCCGTCATTGGGCCAAGAAGTGCCAATATGTTTCCAACGTTGGCCCAACCTGACGTGCCGCCTGGGTTATAAGTGCCCATAGATTCTTGATCCCAGCCCTAAAGAAGTTTGGCGATAATGATGGCCAGGCTTGAGGAATTCATATTCTGCGCGGGAACTGAGCACGTCCACTTCTTCCCGCTTAAATTGTATGGCCATGAGCGTGTCGTTCAAATGTCGTTCAATTGTTCAAAAGACGAGCGCATAGTTCGTTTCCTTGCTGAGGAAGTTTTCTGCGCGGCTTTTAGTTTTCAGCTGCTCAATGTAAAAAAGGAACTCGCCCTCAAGCCATTGCAGCCTCGGGTCATCAATTTCAGAAAACTGACGAGCATCTTCGTCATTGCGATGGATGTGCTGCAGAAGATTGCTCACATCCATGCATGTGAACCACTTATGGAAGGCTTCCATGAACTGAACAGTCGGCTCCACAGATGCAAATTCAATATCGCAGCTGCGACCTGCCTGATCCCCGAGGTATTTGAGTGCTGCAGTTACTGCAGGAGAAAATAACTGCACGGCCGTCTTCACATTCATTTTTTTTTTTATATTCGACGGGAAAACGTGCTTCCTTGTAAGGAACCTGATTGGCCGCACTGTTGATTGTCTCTGATTCTTGTGGAGCACTTTGATGTACTTTGATGAAATTTTCTTGTTTTCACCAAATTCCTCGGCCAGGAATTGAGACCTGATGTTCTTTATAACGTGGCTCTGATCGGATGAGAAAAATATATCCATTGATGGATCTGCCGGATGCGGTGCCCGTGTTTTTGCTTCTCTGCCACTGAGAATTTCCATAGCCGTTACGTTGATCTTGCGGTTGTCGGTTGCAACTCTGATGATGTCAAAACCAATGCTGGCTGTTTGGATGACGACGTGGCGAATGACCTCGGCGAGCTGGTCTCCAGTGCAGCCTTTGGTGAAGAAATAGCCAACAGGGATCTTATATCTTGCTTTCAGGCCGCAGAGGAGAAAACACACCAGTGAATTCGCCAGATGTTCACCTTCAGCTGCACGAGCAAGATACTCGAGGTCAGGACCTAGGTCGACATCACCATTAAACGCGTCCCTTTGCTTGTGGTAGAGCAGCTTTTGTTTAATTCTCATCTCGTCAACAACAAGGCTACATGCTTTTGACTGTGGTGTGTCCAGATTCTCAAGCTCCGTTTCCAGGGGGGAGCGAACCAACTCGCTGAAACCAACTTCGCCGGATGTAGTACCGAAGTATTTTTGTAGCGTTGTTCTGCAAGGTAGCTTGAGAAGCTCTTCGTACCTCAAGTATTCGTAGGCTTTTGTCGAGAGGTGTCGCATTACGATGTCATGCCTGATTGTTACTTCCGACCAGCGATGTGTTTTCTTTTTATAATTTTTTACTTGGTTTTGGAGCAGCACTGCTTTTGCCGTCCCCTCCTCGGTGTCAGCCACAACTTCCAGAAATGCAGAGACGTAGCACTCTTCTTTCAATGTTTGAAGTTCTTTTTTGTAGGCTTCTACAGTTCTGCGCAGTTTATCGTTTTCTGCTCGCAGCGCACGTTCTTTTCGTCGCCATCGCTTTCTTTCTACAAACACGCTTGACGTGTTTGAGCTCCATTTTCCTTGCGTCTTGAACGAGCGCAAAGCCTTTGTTGGTTGCCTTTTCTTCTTAGATGCAAACTTCACTGAATCTGTTAGAGCGCGAGGAAGTGGCACGCGGCGCACACGCCAAGCATTTCAGGGCTTACTGGCTTTCGAATGAGAGGAGTATACGCGCGCTCGTGGCGTATTGGTTAAGGCCCGTTTATAGTCCGACGTTATCGGCGCGCGGGCGAGCGTCGTTCGCGGTCAGTCACGCTACGTCGGTTGCGCTGCGCCAGCCGAGATGCCATCCCCTCTATGGACGACCGCACGCCAAGTTTCATCCTAGACGCCAGCGCTCGTTTCTCCCCTGGCGGAACGATTTCATCTCCAACGGGTGTAGGTTTCCGCCGCCGCTTCCCTTAGCGGTCGCGCCCACGTTCAGTTCGCGCTGCGCGCGAAACGTCTCTTGTTTGCGAGGGCGCCTCTTCGGATGACCGGAAATTATTATTGTGTTGTTAACTGTCACGACAGCAATGTAAACACGAAATGGTTGATGCCACCAGTGAAATTCTGCCGATTCACAAGAAAATGGTACGAAAAAAGCAGACGACACACATGGATTACTGCGGTGCGCCGAGCGAAGTAAACAACTGGCAAACGAAGCGAGCTCGTTCATTGATCACTCCTGAGTGTATGACGGTTTTTATATGTAACCCACATGAATTTAATAATTACTCGGTACATAATCCTTTTATTCATATAAAAACTTTTGTTCGACGAGCGCTTGTCCTGTCTTCTTTCTCGTGTTTCGTTTACGTGTGCGCTGCGCAAGAATGGAAACCACTTCTGTTGTATGCGCTAGCAGTGGCCGAAGTTCACGCGTGCCGAGAAATTGAATATGTGCACGATGCATTGAACATGACCGGAGTTCATTCCCGCTTCACCACTGCACCGATCGATCGAGTTACTGGACGATACGCGGCCCGCGTCTTGGTCGTGCCGGCATTGCTGAAGCAGGAATGATTACTAATACTTTCAACTTCCGTCTCTTGAGCACTGTTAAAAAATGGCCAAGCTGTCTACATTGCTGCTTCTATTCCATATTGTAGGGGACGCACTAGTTAAAGTTGTGTGCGCATGTCGTACTTGTGCTATGCAGCGATATATTTTGTTTATTTCCGCACAGTGTCGATGGAAGACCGTTGTCGCCATCAGAGACAACACGGATTTGTAGCAAACATATTGTGAGAAACTGCAAAAATGACTTTAGCTCGTATGTGCCGTATGTATGTGCCGCATCGTATGTGCTGACAATTTTTCCGGCGGTACATATACGATGTCGTTTCCAATCACCTGCTCAGCGTCACTTACATGGTTAAGCAGACGCTGCCCTTTCGCCGCATTGCAGCCATAAAAATAATCGTCAAGCCTACCGATCTTCTTAAAGGCAAATAGAAGCGTGTACAGTCTGTTTCACACTTAGGGGAAAACTGGGAACGTATTGCATCGCGTTGCGGCAAGCAATGCAGTCGTGCGGTGGCAGCAGCTCGAGCAGGCGCAGACGCTCGAGGGGCGGAGTCGTGATCTGCGACGTCTGCTACGGCGGCGCGCGCTGGCCGCATTGTCGGGAAGCGTGCTACTGTCAGGGGCAGTGTACGTATATTTCTTCACTGTGTGTGCTACCGTAATAAGCAGCGACAAGACGCACCAAGATGTGCGCGCAACGTGTTCAGTCTTTGTTTGACTCGAAAGGAAAACAAAGCACTCAACAATGATAACTATGGGAGTCGAACACGATGAAACAAACGGATACGATTAAATGAATGTTTTAGGTTCAGACAATGAGCTGGAAATGGTTTTTCTCGACAATCATTCGCTACACCAGACAGACTCTGCCCGCCGGCGGGGAAATGGACACGTCACACTCGGAACTTCAGTTAGTATCTCGTCATGTCCCCAGCGGCAGCGATGACAGCGCTCATCCTGGAAGGCAGTGAAGTGCAGAATGACTTGATCAGGGATGTGTTCATTCGCAGCACGTCTCAGTCACTGACGATGGTGGATCGAAGCCTATCCTCGGGCGACTGATAGAGGGGACGGTGCGCCAGCGATACTTTCAACGAGCCCCAGACATTTTAAATGATGTTGGCGCCCGGGGATTGAGGCGGCCACTCCAAGAGAGTGACTGCGCGCTCTTCTAGCAGTTGTTGCACCACACGAGCAGTGTGGATCGGCGACCTATCGCGTTAGAATATATAGTCGCCTTCCAGAAACGGGCCGTCAAGAATGTATGGAATCAGTACGTCGTCTATGACTGCCCTGCAGCGATGAACTTACCTTCGAGGCGAATCAGTTGGCGTCGCACAACGCATAGTAAAGAATACCAGCTCATTTCACGCCGTAGCGATGAGATCGGCGCCCTGCAACTGATAGTAGAACGTTTCCCGACAATGCGGCCAGCGCGCGCCGCCGTAGCAGACGACGCCGTTGAAGATCCCGCCCCTCGAGCACCTGCGCGAGCTGCTGCCGCCGCCGGACTCAAGCGCTCGCCGCATCGCGATGCAATGCGCTGCGAGTTTTCCCCTAAATGTGAAACAGACTGTACACCGCCCTTCGAACGAAATCTCCACGCGCACACACGTAGGCACACACCGCGCGCGGCGCGAAACGTGCCAAAACACGCGCAGTGCAGGAGGCAATCAAGGCGGCACGAACGAGAGATGGGAGAGGGGTACCACCCGCTAATAGAATTTTGCTTCGCATGCGGCGCTCTCAACGCCGGCGCAGCAGCGCCGCTCTCGGTGCCGTTCTTGTCTATACTTCAACGCGCGCGCCGTAGGCTGCTATCTTCGGAGCATGCGCAGAGCGTTCGCCAAGTCGCGCGCCGTCCGCAAAAGCCGTCAGCGGAGTTGTGTTGGCGCCTTTTTCTTCGCGCGCAATGCATTGTGGGTCGACGCGGTTGGCGGCGCCGGCGCGCGAATGGAGCAGGAGCCAAATATGCGCCGAGCTCGTCGGGGCGCGCTGGCAGCCGCCGGTTACGTCGGCGCTGCAGTGCGTCGGACTATAGAAAGAGTTGTTTTCGCCAACGTAACGTAGCGTGCGCGAGCGCGCGCGCGCCTTACGTCGGACTATAAACGGCCCTTTAGAGTACCGGGTTCGACGGCCGACGTTCGATTCCACCCCATCGCTCACACATTATTTTTTTTTAATGAAAGCGAGACGAAAGAACATACCTGCCGCAAAGCGACAGGAATGAGGTGGGAACGCTTCGCAATAAACTTTTGGAATGTCTTCATATGCAAGTCCTAATTATTGTATACTGGACTCAACTGCTACACAACAAAACAACAACAAGAAAAATCAACAAAGATTACCCAATAAATTGTTTATTGAGAACACTCAACGGTGATGGTGTTGTGTAAGGGTTGAGTGAACTTGATTGCTCTTGAAAATTTGTTCAAGTCCGTTGTTTCAAGAATTGCCCAACAACATATCAATGGTTAATCAACAGTCATTCTTGTACCGGCTGCAACGCCCCACTACCTGCCCTACCGGATTCTTTATCACTCTAACATCAAAAAAGGCGAAGAAAGCTTACAAGTAGTACCATTTCATATGCTCGACCTAATTAACATTACATATGCAGGTAAGGAAATGAATTCGCCAATGTTCGTAGTAATATTCACTACCTGAAGCATCAATATCCCCCATTCTTGTACGTTTCCCTTCACGCAAATATATTGCAATGTATCTACGACATTAATATTATTACTAAATACACCGGACCGTATTAGAAGACAAAGTAGTGTGTTTCTGACATTATTGGTCCGACTTCGTGCAAGCTTACTAGGAAAAACATGTTTTTCAGCCTAATTTATGCAACGCATCCTATGCTGCGTAACCTTGAACACGTTGATGACGTAGTAACAAATCAAAGAGTAAAGCGTGAGCCACACGCTCCGATTCCGTATCCGATCCGGCGTCCGACGCGCCGGAACGGCCATCGGAATCGAGGTGTTTTCCCGTGCCGAAGCGCCCGATCGGGCGTCCGGCGTGCGACAAACCGGGCAGATTTTCATCGTCCGACGCGTCCGACAACCGCACCGTCGCCTGACCACAGCCAATGACAGCGCGGCTGGCATGTGACCTTCTCTGACGTTTCCTCCACGGAGGCGGCGCTGGCTGGCCTGTTTCTCGCAGTGTTTGTTTTTTCCTTCCCTGCTGCAGTTTGTTTTGGACATGAAATAGTTACCAGTTCAGTAAAATGATCTCGAGCGTGTGCCTGTTATGCAAAGCAGCGCCTAGTACACTAGCACTAAGCTACTGGCGAGATCGGGAGCCACGACGCGAGGGCACTTCGCGGGCAGACATCACACACCGACCGTCTGAGCGAGGCTGCTAGCTTCGCTTGCACGTTTGCCCTTCGCAACGACTGCATCGAGTAAACCAATTGTATTTAATTACGGGCGACCTAAGTGTACAGTGTTAATTGTTTTGGCCAACATAAGCACTCTTCGACGAGCTCGGGTTGGATCGTAAGCGCCGTCGATCGCGGCGTCTGCCTAGCCAGGCCTACCGACCCGTTGTACACTGACAACTCCGCTGTTAGCGGAGTTGTCAGTGTACAACGCGCCGTCCTGAAGTGTTTCGTCACTCGTAGGGGCATAATTTTATTGATAGTGTTCGCGTAAAGCGAAGCAGTGT
Source organism: Dermacentor andersoni (assembly GCF_023375885.2). Classification (NCBI taxonomy): domain Eukaryota; kingdom Metazoa; phylum Arthropoda; class Arachnida; order Ixodida; family Ixodidae; genus Dermacentor; species Dermacentor andersoni. The sequence continues at coordinate 123,875,871 of NC_092816.1, read as the reverse complement.
TGTGTAGAGTTGGTTATATTGCGTTTCTCGACGTGGCTATGAAGTCCAGCTGGGGAGCTAGATCTGGGCGGAGCTTACGCGCCGCTCAATCTTTCGTATGCACGCACTGTGTGCCCCCAATCGTCGTATGCCACATGCCGGAGCATGCGGTGCCGCACGTCGGATCGGACGCCAAATCGTACCGTGTGTCTCCTGCTTTATTTTATTTTATTTTAATTTTATTTCCTTATTATGACTACCGAAAATCCTGTAACCGGTACGCTGAAAATAAAAAAAAAACTAGATGAAGTGTAATCAAGTGTTGACCTAACCCACACGTTCGGGTGTCTTTTCCAGATTTCCTCTCCAGATCGCGAATTTTTCTTCTTCCTAAAAGAAGTAGCCGCCGGACTTTCTGTAATTGCACATTATATTTTTCATCGTTGGGGTCAGCACACCTCTCCACAGCTTGGAGAGGTTTGAGCTTACCTGAGCTTACTATTGTTGTTCTTGACCAACGTACGAGCGAAACGGGTAAACAAAAGGATGTGCTTGCATGGCAGGTTTTGGCACATCCCGGACCAGCCTCGTGAAAACATGACCATACCGCGTTGTGGTTTGCGCGACAGTCTAGGGCATTGCATGGCTAGTTGGTCAATTTTTTTTTAGAAATCACGCTCGCACCCACCTGGCACGACATCCAAATCTAGACCTTACTAATTGCCTGCCTCGTTCTCAGAAAAGCTTTACTTTTTGGGAAAGCCCACCTGGAAACAAAATAATGCAGGCTCCACGCACTGTGGGAATCGATGTAAGCGAAGCTTTCTGTGCTGGTTGATTTCATAGACGATAATTAGCGGTGATGTTCACGGTGAAAGCTTAATTTCTTCAACATTTAGTCTAACACGAGAGCGGCGAGTTTATTTTAAACGTTCCTCTGCGTGAGCCACTCCTGTTTGTCTGCGCACAGCAAAGAACACGGACAGGGCGAGATGTTTGCTTTAGGCGTTGTTGCGCCATATTTAATGATCTCTTAGAGGGTTGAGCATTGTCATTGCCTCACATGGCACGTCGCATCGTGGCAGAAGTATCAAAGTTGAATTGGATTATGGGGCTGTACGTGTCAAAACCACACTCTCATAATGAGGCACGTCGTGGCGGACTCCGGATTAATTTTGACACCGGGGCATTCATTAATGTGTCCCAAAATGTGTAAAATGTGCGCAAAATGTGTGAAAGTGCCCGTGCGTTTTCTATTTCGTCCCCGACAAAATGCGGCTGCCGCGGTTGGGACTAAATCCGTGGCATCTAGCAAGGCCATAGCCGCAAAGGTGCAGCGGCGGGCACACAATTCTTGATATGACGGTCGACCGCTTCCGTAGTGTCGCCTGGACCCTGCAGTGCGCTTTAATTATCGCAGCTCTGCTTCTGCACGCCCTGCGTAATTTGTACGCTGAAATATTTTACATGGTGCTTATTTTTCACAACTAGTAGGAACGTACTGTACCGTACCTTGAACTTCCAGAAAAAGGGCCACCGCGGTTGCATAGCAGTAGGGTTTCCTTGCCTTATCCCGTCACCTACCCACCCCTCTTGCATGGGAACTGCCTCTTTTCTTCCCCCTCTCTACGGTTCCATCTATGTCTCCTCTGTAGCAGAAAAGCAAGCACTGCAGTTTCTACAATGCTTTTGAGTGGGGTCACGGATAATTACAGCTGTCAAGAGGATAATGCGGCAACGCCCAAGGAGCTCCATTAAGCACTGCGGACATTCGATGCGGTTGGGATCAAACGTTTCTTCTCACTTCGCCTTATTTCTGATTCGCTGTTGTCATGTATAAACATGTTCCAAACCACCCTGCAGCAGCACCAGCAGCTGCAGTGGGAATGGTAAACGTTACCTTGCGGGCACCACTGCTGTTTCCGTAGTACACAGAGCATACAGGGAGAGGTGTTCGCGTGAGGCGTTGTTGTGTGCCATTTCTCCTTCACTCTGAGAGGGTTGAGCATAGTCATTGCCTCATATGGCACACAACACTGTGGCTGAAGTACTAAACTTAATTGGGGTATGTGGTTGTATGTGCCAAAACCACAATGGCATTATGAGGCACGTCGTAGTGGCAGACTCCGGGTTAATTCCAACAACATGATGTTCCTTAACGTGTCCCAAAGTCTTCTAAGTTTTCTATTTCGCCCCCGTCGAAATGCGGCTGTCGTGGTTGGGACCAAACAGCCGTAAAGCTAACGCGGCGGGCACGAAGTGTTGATTTTGTGGTATACCGCTTCCGTAGTGTTGTCGCCTGCACCCTACGGTGCACATTAATTAATGCGGCTCTACTTTTGCACCCCCTGCGTAGTTTTTCCGCTGGTGATCACTGCAGTGACGGGGCCCGGTACTTTACCATCAGCACTGCAGCGACGGTGCCCGTCACGTTAACAACAACACGGGAGCCATGGGGGCCGTCACTATAACGATGTCGGTACTGGGGGCGAGCACTTACGGAGTCGCCATCGCGCGGAATCCCCTCAATTGCGTCTTCTCGTTGATAACGCAACGCGCTCCACAAAGTTTTGGCTATCGGCGCTAAATAAAGATGCCACGCGGGAGCCCTCCTGGTCATTTTTGCAAGAACTCTCGGAATGACAAAATTATTATACATAATAAAATAACCTTCCACAAACAGAAAACACAGAATGGTTTACTGACGCTATCTGCTCACCTACTACCTCGAGTACGTTGCGACACTGCGCGCGGTCGCCGCGATCGATTCCCCCCAACCGGTTTATTTGCATGAAACGTAGGCATTCGCTGAGAGACAACTATGTAAAATACGTTCTTATAGTGGGCTGTCTGTGAAGCCAAATGGAGCATAACGGAATGAACTTCAATGCAGCGATCGCACGGACTCGATGTGACCGTCTGCATGCATGTTCGCGCAGAATGTTTCGCTTTCGCTGCGAGCGCGTTTTCGCACCGTACCGTGAGCTTTATGCCCCAGCGTATGAGCATATCACAGCACACAAGCAAGCATTCTTGCATGGTCACTATCAGAGCTGTTCAAAAATAATTTCGTTATAGCGAGGGACTTCGAACGCTACGGCGACTTGTGATGATGCTGCCTAACACGTGTCTGGCTCCAGTGCCGTTGCGACGATTACCAGCTCCTTCTTTTTCTTAATCCAGAACAATATTCGTTGTCTGGAGCTACACAAGCATGAACGTATGCCATGCATTTTTTTAATGTGCTTTTTACCGTTCTCTTTCCATTCCACTTAACTTTCTTACTCTCTTTCTTTATTATTATCATCATAGCTGTTGGACTGTTCGACCAAATAGCAGCAGGCGGCTAGATGCGTCCAGATTCGTAATATAATAGACATTCGCTACAAGCATGGGGGGATCAATACACAGGATGAATGCAACACATTAGCACATTAAAAACAGAAAAGAATTTTTTTTTACATTATGCATGAAAATTCTCAGCAATTACATAAAGTACGAAACCCGAAAGAACTGAACGCCAAGCAAGACTACAGGCACCAAACCAGTGGTTCAAACCTAATAAATATGATTTCAGTGCTTTGCCGAAATTTTATGTTTCTTTTATTTTGGATGGTATGTTGTTCCATGTCATAACTCCAACAAATTCACATGCATTCTGTGCAGGAGGCAGGCTAAAATTTCCGGTGGCAGTAATTCCGGTAGCATGTGACGATGACAGAAATATGGACACAGGTAAATGATGATTGCGTTTCACAACAGCTGTTAACGTAGATAGCTGTTTTATGCTCAAACATTAAGTCCAATGGCATTATGTTTATTGATTTGAGCATAACAGAATGAAGCTTCAGTGCAGCCGGGCCCCGTCACTGTAGTGTAGGTGTTAAAGAGCCAGGCCTCGTTACTGCAGCGCAGATGTGAAAGGGCCGGACCCAGTCACTGTATTCCCTGCCTTTTCCACTTGACACATCTGCACAGTGTTTATTTCACAGAAATGGTTGGAACGTACTGTACTGTACCTTGAACTTGAGCTTATTCAGTTTCCCCGAAACCGTCTTCGTTTTGCCTTCTCACCTTACCTCCCCCCCCCACCTCGTCCCTTCCATGGAAACTGCCTCATCTCTTCCCTACAGCTCTACCTATGTCCCCTCCTGACCCACACCTTAGTAGAAAGGGAAGCACTGCTGTTTCTGCGATGCTGCTGAGGAGTGTCACGGATAATTATAACTGTCAAGAAGCTAATGTGGTGACGGTCAAGGAGCTACAGGGGGCAATTGTGCACATTCGACGCGGTGGGGTGAAAACGACTTTCCAGCGTCTGCTTTCCTCACTGACTCATTCCTGCCATGCACGCACAGTCAAGGACAATCCCCCTCCCCCCACCTCGACGAGGCGTGCCTTACAGCAGCAGAGGGAAAATCGAAGGAACCGACAAAGAAAGATTCGCTTTAAAAACTAGGGGCGAGTTTCTCCTCTACCCAATGCCCTTTCTCATTGGGGAAGGGGGTCATACGCACCGATCGCAGGGCTAGTTTTTTTCATTCTGTGGTTGTGCACGGTGCTGTTCAGTTGTTTGCTTTGTGTGTACCACTGAAATTGCTCGTGTGCTTCTTGTCGCAGGTGCTCTCTTGACGACCATGGCGCTGAACGTCAACGATGTCGAGCGGCTGGCCGTGGAGAAGCTTCGAGCTCTCAAGCGTCGTAGCTTCGATCTTCGGAAGTGGCTGCTTCTGAAGTTCCTGCTGGCAAAGACCAGTAGAATTCGACACAACTGGGAGGTATGAGTTTTCTACAGCGTGTATCTTTCCCTTCCTAGGTAAAACGTAGCCGAACCATCTCCGTGGCTACTATGAATACTATTATCATGATGTAGTATATAACTGACAAATTCCGGTCGCTTCAGAGATTCTTAACAACTGCGATATCTCGTTTTTTTTTTTACTATGAAATTAGTGATTCAGCTTTTCTTTCGTGAAGCTCTTATTTATTCATTTCTAGAAAGAAATTCTTAAGTTGCACGGAAGCCTACGCGTATTTTTTATATAATGGCGGCGCTGGTGGTGGTGGCGGGTTACCAGCGCGCTAGCGTAAAGTAGCGGTTTGTCATAGATGTGTGCCACCACACATACATCAAATCATTCTTATTCGAATTAATGTTGCGGGATCGGCTAGTTGCTCCATACATGAAAAAGACGCGCGAACAGACCCTGCAGGCAATGACCCGGAGAATCCTGCACAACTGGGGGGGTATGAGTTTTCGAGAATGTAGATATTTTCCTTGGTAGCTAAAAGGTAGCCAAACCATCTCCATGGCTAAGTGAATACTGTAATCATGATGTAGCTAATAACTGAGAAGTACCGGTCCCTTCATATTTTGTTAACTACCGCAATAGCTTTTTTTTACTATGCACTTAGCGACACAGCTTTCCCTTTCGTAAAGCTCTTATTTATTCATTTCTAGAAAGATATTGTTACGTAGGAAGACGCAGACGAAAAGCTATGTACAAATATATTTACAAGGGAAATACGCTGCGCTTGGCCAAGAGGCAACAGCCCGCGCTAGCTTCTAATCGTCGTCGTCGTCTTCACACTGCTGGCCTTTCGTGATCGCGCATATTGTGCCGTAGCACTACCCCCGGCTGCAAAAGCGCCGTCCCGGAGCGACTAAAGATCGGACTCGGAAGCAGTGTAGTAGGCCTTGAGCCTACTGACGTGTACGACATCACTAGATGCCACAGGAGAGGACGAGGTTGAGGCCACAGGAGCAATTTCGTAAGTCACAGGCGTCACCTGGCGCAGCACGCGGTAGGGCCCTGTGTATCGCGAAAGGAGCTTCTCTGAAAGTCCGACGTGACGAGAGGGCGACCACAGGAGCACGAGCGCACCAGGTGAAAACTGTACGTCACGATGGCGGGCGTTGTACTGACACTGTTGAGTGGTCTGTGAGGCCGTCAGTCGAGCACGGGCAAGCTGGCGTGCATGGTCAGCGAGGGCGATGGCGTCGCGCGCATACTCGCTTGTTGAGACCGCAGCAGGAGGAAGTGCCGTGTCTAGGGGCAAGGTAGGTTCGCGACCGTACAGTAGATAAAAGGGAGAAAATCCGGCGGTGTCGTGCCGGGAAGAATTGTACGCAAATGTTACGTAAGGAAGGGCAATGTCCCAGTCGTGGTGGTCCTTGGAAACGTACTTGGCCAGCATATCGGTAAGAGTACGGTTTAACCGCTCTGTCAGGCCATTGGTTTGAGGATGGTATGAAGTAGTCAGTTTGTGTTGAATGGAGCAGGAACGCACAATGTCAGCGATAACTTTCGAGAGGAAGTTTCGACCACGGTCAGTAAGCAGCTGTCGCGGGGCGCCATGAAGCAAGATAATGTCACGCAAGAGAAAGTCCGCGACGTCAGTGGCGCAGCTGGTAGGGAGAGCCCGAGTGATAGCGTATCGGGTGGCGTAATCAGTCGCGACGGCTACCCATTTGTTCCCAGAAGATGACGTGGGAAAGGGACCGAGCAGGTCTAATCCAACACGAAAGAACGGTTCCACAGGGACGGTGATCGGCTGGAGATGACCGGCAGGTAGCACCTGAGGTGTCTTCCGACGCTGGCAGGGATCACAGGCAGCAACATAGCGTCGAACGGAGCGAGCGAGACCAGGCCAATAGAAGCGGCGGCGGACGCGGTCGTACGTGCGGGTTACCCCAAGATGTCCTGAAGTGGGTGCGTCATGCATCTCAAAGAGCACAGTCTGTCGTAGCTGTTTTGGCACGACAAGAAGAAGGTCAGAGCCGTCAGGGAGGAAGTTCCTTCGATACAGAATGCCACCCTGGAGGACATATCGGCGAACGGATGCGTCGGTAGGTGTAGAGCGCAGACGCTCGATAAGTGCTCGCAGCGATAGGTCTCGGTACTGCTCATCGGCGATGTTACCGAAGGCAGAGACAGAGAAAATGCCGTTGGCGCTACTACTGTCGGCGTCGTCAGGCTCGTCGACCGGGTAGCGAGACAGGCAGTCAGCGTCCTTGTGTAGTCGGCCAGATTTATAGGTGACAGTATACGAATATTCTTGGAGGCGTAAGGCCCAGCGACCAAGTCTTCCTGTAGGATCTTTCAGTGAGCATAACCAGCAAAGCGCGTGATGGTCTGTGACAACGGAAAAGGATCGGCCATATAAGTATGGGCGGAATTTCGCAACCGCCCAAACTAGGGCCAGACACTCACGCTCAGTGATGGAATAGTTGCGCTCCGCGGGTGAGAGGAGCCTGCTGGCGTAAGCGATAACACGGTCGTGGCCACGCTGGCGTTGTGCCAGTACTGCTCCAATTCCGTGACCGCTGGCATCAGTACGGACTTCGGTAGGCGCAGAAGGATCGAAATGGGCCAAAACGGGAGGCGTTGTGAGAATGTCGATTAGATGAGAGAATGCAGAGGCCTCGTTATCGCCCCACTGGAAAGGAGCGTCTTTTTTCAAAAGGTCGGTTAGCGGTCGTGCTATGGCGGCGAAATTTCTCACGAAACGGCGGAAGTACGAACAAAGGCCGATGAAGCTGCGCACATCCTTGACACACTTCGGAACAGGGAAGTGCGTAACAGCATGGATCTTGCCTGGGTCCGGTTGCACTCCGTTCGCGTCAACGAGATGTCCAAGGACGGTAATCTGGCGGCGGCCGAATTGGCACTTCGATGCGTTGAGTTGCAGACCGGCTCGCCGAAAAACGTCCAGGACTGCTGAGAGGCGCTCGAGGTGCGTAGCGAACGTTGGGGAGAATACGATAACGTCGTCCAAGTAGCACAGGCACGTGGACCATTTGAAACCGTGAAGAAGGGAGTCCATCATGCGTTCAAAAGTGGCAGGGGCGTTACATAGACCGAACGGCATCACTTTGAATTGATAAAGACCGTCGGGTGTGACAAAAGCAGTCTTCTCGCGGTCGAGATCGTCCACGGCAATCTGCCAGTAGCCGGAGCGAAGGTCAATAGAAGAGAAATAGCGAGCACCGTGGAGGCAGTCAAGGGCGTCATCAATCCGAGGTAGGGGATACACGTCCTTTTTGGTAACCCTGTTAAGGTGCCGATAATCCACGCAAAAGCGCCATGAGCCATCCTTCTTTTTGACCAGTACTACAGGTGACGCCCATGGACTATATGATGGTTCAATAATGTTCTTGGCAAGCATTTTGCGAACTTCTGCGTGAATAACTTGACGCTCAGCTGGTGACACTCGATACGGGCGGCGATGAATAGGAGGGGCATCGCCGGTATTAATGCGATGTTTGACAGCTGTAGTTTGGGCTAAAGGACGATCGTTAAAGTCAAAAATATCGTGGTAGGAAAACAGAACGCGGTAGAGTTCACGAGCGTGCTCGGAGGGCAAGTCGGGGGCAATCATTTTCCGTAAGTCAGCGATGGTACAATTTGCCGACTGCGATGGTAGAGGAGTATCGGATGAAGTGTCGTCTACTGCAATGGATGCTACTGAGTGATCCTCGAATGAACAAAGCTGGGCCAAAGACATCCCACGTGGCAGCACTTGTGTCGTCAAGCCAAAGTTGACCACTGGCAGGCAGACGCAATTCGCCGTAATAGATAAAACTGTATGGGGTACTGTGATCCCATGTGTAAGGAGGACGTCTTGCATAGGAGCCGCGATGTAGTGACCGTCGGGGACTGGTGGGGATGACACTAGGTCAACGTAGGTCAGTGCCGAAGGTGGCAAGCGAACGAAGTCGGCGGAACTGAGGCGACTGGGGTGTGGTTCAGCAGGATCCAGAACAGGCAGGTCAAGGCGGAGAGTACTGGCGGAACAATCGATGAGAGCAGAATGTGCGGAAAGGAAGTCTAAGCCGAGGATGATGTCGTGGGGACAGTGGGCGATGACTGTGAATAGCACGATTGTTGAGCGATCGGCGAAGGAGACGCGGGCGGTACACATACCAATTACGGGGGCTGTTCCGCCATCGGCGACACGGACAACAGGCGTCGTGGCGGGCGTGATAATTTTCTTGAGCCGGTTACGAAGGTCAGCGCTCATTACGGACAAATGCGCCCCAGTGTCTATGAGAGCAGACACAGAAACACCGTCGACTTGCACGTCAAGAAGGTTCAGATGAGTGGGCAAAGTCAGTAGAGGATTTGGCGGCGTAGGGAGCAATGCAGCGTCACCTCGAGGCGCTGCATCGTCTAGTTTTCCGGCTGGGAGCGGCGTCCGAAGGGAGTCGGCGAATAGGAGCGACGGGGCTGGGGAGAGCGAGATTGTCGTCGTTGGGGCGAAGGCGAACGAGAATAGGGGCGGTTCGTTGCAGGAGAATCAGTGGCGGCATTATCGGAGCGTGCGGCATAGGGACGAGAAGGGCCACCTGAGGGGCGAGAGTAGGCAGTATAAGTAGGCCGGCTCGGGGAACTCCAGCGACTACGACAGTGCCGAGAAATGTGCCCGATTCGATGGCAGTGGAAACAAATAGGCTTGTCGTCAGCAGTGCGCCATTCAGATGGGTTGCGGAAACGTGGTGGGTAAGAAGATGCGGGACGGGGCGAAATCGAAGAAGCCGGGCGGGTATTAGGGCGATGGGCCGAGCAGATGGTGTGAAGACCCATGTTTTCAAACTCCTGGCGGACAACTGCCTGGATCAGTGAGACCGTGACTGCAGATGTGTTGGTGGGACTGGAGTCGAAGGCAGCCGGATAGGCGGCCTCGATCTCACGCCGGACGATCCTGGTAACATCGGCAGTGTTGTTGGGACGAGGAGCGTCGGCACAGGAAGATGTCGCTGGGGTGTTGGGCAGACGGGCAAACTGTTGGTCAATACGTCGGCTTTTGGCGAGTTCCAGGCGGCGGCACTCTCTTATAACAGCATCCACCGTCGCTACGTTGTTGCAAACGAGCAAGTTGAAGGCGTCATCGGCAATGCCTTTGAGGATGTGGGAAACCTTGTCTGACTCAGTCATGTGGGTGTCAACTTTGCGGCACAGAGCCAAGACGTCCTGAATGTACGTGACATAGGGCTCTGTTGACGTCTGCACACGGCCGGAAAGCGCCTTCTGCGCGGCAAGTTGTTGACCGTAGGGGTTGCCGAACAAGTCTCGAAGCTGTGTCTTAAGTGAATCCCAACTGGTGAGCTCATCTTCGTGCGTGCGATACCAAACTCGAGCTGTGCCACCGAGGTAAAAGACTACGTTGGCGAGCATAATAGTAGGGTCCCACCGGTTATTGCGGCTGACATGTTCATACAGGCTGATCCAGTCATCGACGTCTTCCCCATCTTGGCCCGAGAATACGCCAGGATCACGGGGAGCGGGGAGAGTGATGTAGGTCGTCGAAGTGGCAGCAGGTGTCGGAGCCGGCGGAGTCGGGTTGTCGTCGCCGGGAGCCATGAAGGAAGGCTCGACGTACCGTCCACTGCGAAGCTCCGTGACGAGGTACAGGGAACGTCCACCTCCACCAGATATGTTACGTAGGAAGACGCAGACGAAAAGCTATGTACAAATATATTTACAAGGGAAATACGCTGCGCTTGGCCAAGAGGCAACAGCCCGCGCTAGCTTCTAATCGTCGTCGTCGTCTTCACACTGCTGGCCTTTCGTGATCGCGCATATTGTGCCGTAGCAATATTCTTAAGTTGCACGGAAGCCTGCGCCGAATGTTTTCATAATGGCGGTGCTGGTGGTGGTGGCGGGTTATCAGCACGATGGTCTAGACTAGCGATTTGAGAAAGATGTGTGCTACCACACATCCATCAAACCAATATTATACGAAATGATATTGCGAGATCGGCTAGTGTCTCCATACATTCAAAGGGCGCGGACAAAGATCCTGCAGGCAAAGACACTGAGGATCCGGCACAACTTGGACGTATGAGTTTTATATCATGCAGATATTTCCCTTGCTAGATAAAAGGTAGCAAAAACATGTCTGTGGCTACAGTGAATACTGAAATCATGATGTAGCTAATAACTCAGAAGTTAAAAGACATGTCTTTTGCCGCAATTACACACACTCAAAAGAAAGACACATAAAGACAACACGGGCGGCACTTCCAACTGATTTATTTTGTGCTGCGACCCAAGAATATATATATATATATATATATATATATATATATATATATATATATATATATATATATATATATATATACATGCACGCATGCGCTGGCTGTTCGCAGATCTACGTTACCCAGCGGTCAAACAATCTAGTTTCCGATTTATAGAGCACAATAAATGTATCGCTAAATAAATTTGTACTTTTATTTTTTTTATAGTAAGCTATGCATATATATTCTTGGGTAAACGCCCAAAATAAATCAGTTAAAAGTGCCGCCCGTGTTGTCTTTATGTGTCTTACATTTGTGTGCGTATAATTGCTACAAAAAACGTGGCTTTTAGCAAGCACTAACTAGGCCGACAAGCAGTTCAGTTGTAATTGAGAACTACCGGTCCCCACATCTTTGTTAGCAAGCGCGATAGCTTTTTTTTTTTTTTACAAATGAAGTTGATTGTGAAAACATTCCACAAATCTCCGCCACGCATGTGTATACACCCAAGAACAATAACAAGGTTTGTAGTGAATTATCAACAAAGTTATACACGTACACAAAAGCGAAGTCACACCCTTTCCCGACTGAGGCAACAACACTTGGATTAACATGCTAAATTTAGAAATTGAATTTCTTTATCATTGATATGCAGTGCGGAGAGAGCGTAGTAAACTGGGAAAAGAAATTGCCGAAGCGTCCCACATGAAAAAATTGGGCGCGCATACATGTGTCAGTGAACCTTCACTTCACATCAATGATAACGAACTTCAATTTCTAAATTTATCATGTTTATCCACGTGTTGTTGCCTTCATGGGGAAGGGGTGCGACTTGGCTTTTGTGTACCTGTATAACTTTGTTGATTATTGACTACAAACCTTGTTATTGTTCTTGGGTGTTTACGCATGCGTGGCGGAGATTTGTGGAATCTTTTCACAATAAACTTCAGTTGTAAGTCCAGCGTTGTCCTGTGTCTTTCAACTTGCTTGTGCTCGCGTCCGTACTTGCTGGAAAGCATTCTACGTTCACCATGCATCAACTGGCCCTGCAAACAACTCTACTAAAAAAGCTTTTTTTTTACTATGCAATTAGCGATACAGCTTTCCCTTTCGTAAAGCTTTTATTTATTCATTTCTAGAAAGAAATTCTTTACTTGCATGGAAGCGTACGCGGAATGTTTTCATAATGGCGGTGGTGGTGGAGGGTTATCAGCACGCTGGTGTAGACTAGCAATTTGAAAAAGATGTGTGCTACCACACATCCATCAAACCATTCTTATACGAAATAATGTTGCGAGATGAGCTAGTTGCTATATACACGAAAAGGGCGCGGACAAAGATCCCGCTGGCAACAACCGGGGGAATCCGGCACAACTGGGATGTATGAGTTTTCTACCATGTAGATATTTCCCTCGCTAGGTAAGAGGTAGCCAAACCATCTTTATGACTAGCTTGCATACTGCTATCATGATGTAGCTAATAACTGAGAAGTACCGGTCGCTTCCCATTTTGTTAACAAGCGCGATAGCTTTTTTTTTTTTTACTGCGCTACTGGCGATACAGCTTTCCTTTCGTAAAGCTCTTATTTATTCATTTCTAGAAATGCTTAAGTTGCACAGAATTACGCGGAAGTAATTCATAATGGCGGTGCTGGTGGTGGTGGTGGGTTAACAGCACACTGGTGTAGACTAGCGATTTGTAACAGATGTGTGCTACCACACATCCATCAAACCATTATACGAAATAATGTTGCGAGATCGGCAAGTTGCTCCACACACGCAAAGGGCGCGGACAAAGATTCTGCTGGCAACGACCCGGAGAATCCAGCAATACTACGAGGTAATAATTTTCTACTATGTAGATGTTACCCATGCTATGTAAAAGGTAGCCAAACCATCTCTATGGCTAGCGTGAATATTGTAATCATGATTTAGCTAATAACTGAGGACTACCGGTTGCTACATATTTTGTTAGCAACCGCGATAGCTTTTTTTTTACACCTGAAGTTTATTGTGAAAACATTCCACAAATCTCCGCCACGCATGTGTATACACCCAAGATCAATAACAAGGTTTGTAGTGAATTATCAAAAAAGTTATACACATTATACACGTACACAAAAGCGAAGTCACACCCCTTCCCGACAAAGGCAACAACGCTTGGATTACTATGATACATTTACACACTGAATTTCTTTATCATTGATATGACTGGGGAGAGAGCGCAGTAAACTGGAAAAAGAAATTACCGAAGCATTCCATGTGAAAAAGTTGGGTGCGCATACATGTGTCAGTGAACCTTCAGTTCACATCAATGATAACGAACTTCAATTTCTCAATTTATCATGTTGCTCCACGTGTTGTTGCCTTTATCGGGAATGGGTGTGACTTGGCTTTTGTGTACCTGTATAACTTCGTTGATTATTGACTACAAACCTTGTTCTTCTTCTTGGGTGTTTACGCATGCGTGGCGGAGATTTGGGGAATGATTTCACAATAAAATTCTATTGTAAGTCCAGCGTTGTCCTGTCCCTTTCAACTTGTGCTCGCGTCCGTACTTGCTGGAAACCATTCTACGTTCACCATGCATCAACTGGCCCAGCAAACTACTGTACGAAAAAGCTTTTTTTTTTACTATGCAATTAGCGATACAGCTTTCCCTTTCGCAAAGCTCTTATTTATTCATTTATAGAAAGAAATTCTTTACTTGCACCGAAGCGTACGCGGAATGTTTTCATAATGGCGGTGGTGGTGGAGGGTTATCAGCACGCTGATGTAGACTAGCAATTTGAAAAAGATATGTGCTACCACACATCCATCAAACGTTTCTTATACGAAATAATGTTGCGAGGTCAGCTAGTTGCTCCATACACGAAAAAGGCGCGGACAAAGATCCCGCTGGCAACGACCGGGGGAATCCGGCACAACTGGGATGTATGAGTTTTCTACCATACAGGTATTTCCCTTGCTAGGTAAAAGGTAGCCAAACCATCTTTATGACTAGCTTGCATACTGCAATCATGATGTAGCTAATAACTGAAAAGTACCGGTCGCTTCCCATTTTGTTAACAAGCGCGATACCTTTTTTTTTTTTTTTTCCTGCGCAACTGGTGATACAGCTTTCCCTTTTGTAAAGCTCTAATTTATTCATTTCGAGAAAGAAATTGTTAAGTTGCACGGAATTACACGTAATTAATTCATAATGGCGGCGCTGGTGGCGGGTTAACAGCATGCTGGTGTAGACTAGCGATTTGTCACCGATGTGTGCTACCACACATCCATCAAACAATTCTTACACGAAATAATATACAGTTTTAGTATATAGCGTACGCTATACCATAGCGTACGCTAAAAAATAGCGGGACGTCACTGCGCATGCGCTGAACGCTAAACGAAATAGCGGGTATAGCGGGCGTACACAACGCAAACGAGTTAGCGTTGCCGGTTTTGCGGGGTAGCGGAGTGGTCTCGCGAAGTCTCGCCAAGGTGAGAGCGTGCATTTCAAGATGGCTCCTCACAGTGCAAGCAACGTTTCGATCATGAGCGCAGCGGCCAAAGGCAATCCTCGCATGCGCTTTTCGTCTGCTGGCGACATCGAGCTGCTGCGCGAGGTAAGGGAGGCCTGTCCTTTCGGGGATCAGAACCGATAGGCCCCGATTGCAGCTGTTTTGAATGCAGCAACCGGCAAAACATTCACGGCACGCAACGCCCGCTTACGTGCGGAACTGATGCTTTGCCGCTACTCATCGAACGACCGGAAAAACCTCCGCAAGTGAGTTGATTGATTCATTAGGTGAAATATACTAATATGAATCTTAATCTGCAAGTGTAAAAATATTATTCATAACCTTACAGATCCGGCACAGAGGAAGAGTACAGTGAGAAGGAGCAGCTTCTGCACGAGATCATTGAAAAAAATGAAACATGAAGGCTTAACGACTAGGGCACCGTGGCGTTCAAATAACGGTGCAGTACCACAGCCGGCTCGTGGGCGCCTCACGTCGACGCAAGAAGCGGCACGTCGCTCAGCAGCGACCGCGAGAGACGCTTCCGCCGAAGCTTACACGTTGGAGGACGATTGGGACAACACGGGTACGTAGTAAAGACTGGTGTTGCTATGAGGAATCGCGATGGCATTTTCTACTACAGCGTATATAATTTTGCACTGAACATGCAATTCATTTGTTTTTAATTTGCATTGTTGTGTACTTACAAAAACGACTTGCAGGTGTGAGCGAGTCGCCATCACAGTTGTTCAACAACATGATAAACGGTGACGACAACGCCTCGGCTAAACAACAGCAGTGCTCGCAATTCCCAAGCACAGAGAGTACAGCGCCTGCTGCATCGGCAATCTCGCTACGTGACGATCAGGGGCCATCAGCTGGACCAAGTGGCAGCATTTCTGACTGTGCTTCGCCCAGAACGACAGCACGAAGCGAGCTAAAGCGTGGCAAATACAATCACCATTATCTAACAATCTTCAGTGAAAAAATAAGTGTATATAACTGCCGAATTACACTTATGTGCCGATTCTACCGTTGTTTTCCGAGCGAAAATAATGTTGCACAATAAGTTCAGTGTTCTTATTGTGCCTGACATACGATACTCACCAGGGGCAGTAGCTAATGCTGAACTTATTTGATTGTCAGTTCCCCCATGTTTTTACCCAAGACAACCGTGAAAATACAGTAACCTCTCGGTAACTGGAACCTCAAGGGTCCAGAGAGGTATGTTCCGATAAAAAGGGATTCCGATAAAAAGGGATTCCATTTACTGAAAGAGGTGTGCAAAAGTGCAGCACGTGAAAATACAGTAAACTCTCGGTAACTGGAGCCTCAAGGGTCCCGAGAAGTATGCTCCGATAAAAAGGGATTCCATTTACTGAAAGAGGTGTGCAAAAATGCGTGCAGCACTATGTCATACACACTCTTACTAAGGAAAAGACGGGGAATGCGGCAGATGGAACTGCAGGCACCTTCAAAGTGACATTAAAATTAAGAGCACCGCAAATAGTTATACACATGAAGTCAAATGTAGCTTCACTTGTACAAATTCGGATGTGATTTATATGCTTGAATGTTCCTTCTGTAAGAAACAATCGCCGAACAATCGTCGCAGAGCATTTCAACCAACCAGCTCATAACTTTGATGAACTTAAACTCTACATCTTACAGTCAAATTCCTTTCTGAACGAGAAAGAAAATACGGAGGATCATACCTTATCCATAAGTTCAAGACATTGCAACCAATAGGCATAAACGTTTCAAAGGGAGCTTTAGAATTTATTCGCTACGCTAAACTTCAAGCTATAGGCAACAAAACTTCCACTCCTCCCCCCCCCCCCCTCCTTTCTTTTTTTTCAGCCGGCGTGTGAGACGCCCTTCACACGGCGGCTAACACGCGTGGGTTACAAGACCGGGATGGGGGGTGAGGGGTGGCCCTGGCTTTGACCTCGTGCACCGTGTTCCTTTACTCTCAATTCGACACGCTAACACACCTTCCCTCGTTTCCGCACCCTCCCGCCTCACACCCTCTCCCCTTTAGAAGAACCCCACCTATATATACTTTGGCGAGGAGAGCGTACGTCGCCTTGAAGAAGACAAGTCCACTTGTCGAAACGTTGACTCCCGCATTCGCCTTGTTCACGTTTTGCTCACATTCTTACTAATGTTACACATTATAAGAATAAAGAAATAAAGAATAATAAAGCTTGTCCCATGGTTTAAGCGCAGCAAGAGACTTCTGGATTGCCCAGGGTTCACTCATTTTCATTTAAAGGAGACATCGGCGACGTATCAAAGCAAGAACATTGCTCTTACTGCTCGAGTCGTTAGCTGAATTAGGATGAAGTCATGCTGCTGAGGTCTAAATTATCGAACAGTGCGCTGTAAGGTGGCCGGATTTTCAGTTCTTACTCTGGCCATCTATGGGCGTGTGGCTGTATCACCAAGCTGTCCGGACTGCACATGCTATGCACTATCTATTATATTTTTGTTTGCTTGAGTCTTAAGGATGGCCCTCTATGTAGACGACAGGTGTCACAAAAAAAAACCAAATTATGGCTTTTCCTGAAAAATTTACTTTAAACCTTGCTTCTGTTCCGTTAACTGAAGGTTGCACAAATGTTGGTTCCAATTTACGCGTGTTCTCGCATTGTCGAAATAAAAACTAACCTATATAAAGGCTGCTGTTCTGTGTAAACGGCAATTGCGTTTAAGCAATTTTCATTTAACGAGATTCTACTGTAATTGTATACTTCATTATTATTCAGAAATTATGATTACACACGTTATAAAAAATAGTCACAACAGCATATGAAGTCCTTCACTGTCGAAAAAGGCAGATGTGCTAATAAATATAGATGTAATGGTATGTTAATATACCTCAGTCATTTTCTGCTATCCTGCCTGCATGGAGGCAGATCTTCTGCACTACATAATTTAGGCTTTTAAACATTTATTTCAACTGCCTAGATGCATCCAACTTTAGACTATGTCTAAGGCTTTCTATCTGTCTGCTCGGTAACCAAATGCTAGTGTGTAGCCTAGCACAATCACGATAACTCACACAAAAGAATAATTACACATTTAAATCATGTGATAAAGTGTGTTTTCTTGATTGTGCCAGGCTGATGGCATAGTTGTTGCAAGCTTAACTCTTTGTGACTACTTTTGTTTACAGGAAAGAGGAAGCAAGAACAAACAAAAAAGCGTACGAAACATGAAATGGAAATGAAAGACAAAGACTTTGTACTCGTGACAAAGCGCATCGCCCTGGAAGAAAGCCGCCTATCGTGGGAGAAGGAACGGGCACTGCTAGACGCCCGTTTAAAAGAAGCTCAGCTGAAGCAGAGGAAGGAGCAATTGCTACAGTTCAATCTAATGCAAGAAGAGATGAGGAAGGAGCGAGCAGAAGAACGCCACTTTAATGCAGCACAACAGCAAGCTGTACTTGGCCTCCTTGAAAATATTGTGACAAAGTTAAATAACATAGGCTAAACATAGCAAAGCATGTACTATCGTGCTCAGTACGATATGAGTTACAATGCAAATGCTTATAAGAAGCCAACGAACAAAACACCAAGGACAACACAGGGGAAATTGTAAATTTCCCGTGTTGTCCTTGGTGTCTGTGTTTGTCGGCTTCTCATGATACGATTAATAGAAATTGCACCCCTTCGTTAACCCACTTCGTTCAGCGCAAAGGCCTTGTAGCTCATATTGAACAGTAATTTCTGGTAATAAAAATGTTTTGATTTTTCTAACACCGCACCACTGTCCGTGTTTTGGGCACATCTGCTGGCTATAGGTTTGAAAGCAGCACACACACACAGACATGTGGAAATGTGAATGGTGCTCCGAAAACTGAAACTGTCATTGCACCTTGACATGTTTTATTTCCATATTGCACATAGTACACCTTCAGGCATGTCTAAAGAAGAGATCGGGTTAAAGGTACAACAATCATTCTCGTCATGTGAAGACAAACATTAGCTGCAGTTTATGGAGAGGTCGTGGATTTAATCCCAATCGCGACAACCGCATTTCGACGGGGCCGAAATAGAAAACGCGCGTGCACTTAGATTGTGGCGCACGGCAGAAAACATCACGGTGTCAAAATTATTCCTGAGTCCACCATTACGGCTTGCCTCATAATCTGAGTGTGGTTCAGGCACGTCCAGCCCGATTCTCTAATTGAAGTTTAATACTTATCCCACAATGCGACGGGCTATGTGAGGCAATGACAAAGCTCAAGCCTCGCAGATGTTATACAATATGGCGCACAACAACGCCTCCAGCAAACACATCTCACTGTGTGTATATATACTACGCAAACAAACAACAGTGGTGCACGGAAAGTAAAGTTTAACATAACCTTTCTCGTATTGAACTACGCATTACAGAAATTAGGCTTTCGTCGTCAGCGCCACCGCTAATTATCGTCAATCAATGCATCCTCCTCGCAAAGCTTCGCTTACATCGATTCCCATAATGCGTGGGATGTGCATAATTTTTATAAGCTGTGGTGAATGTGCTACTTCTAGCTGTGCCGACGGTGTCGAAATCTGTTCAGCAAGTTGTCGCTCACATGTAATTGTAATGAATATTATAAAATGATGACGAAACTGCGCCTCATACGTAAGTCAGCGCCTAGCCCTACACCACTGAAGTGATTGAAACACACAATCCGAAGGCAGTTGGTATTAAGTTGGTTTCGGACACGGGCAGCGCTCAGCGACCACCGTGCGAGGTTGTTCCCCTGGATTGCTCTTTGCTGCAAATGGTGTAGAGATATGCAAATGTATTTTTTAGCAGCGAGCTCACGGCCCAAAGGGCCCTAGTGCAGCACGCGAGCGATGCAGCACGACTCAGTGGAGCCTTGGAATAGGGGCCCACCCTTGCTGAAGAGAAGTGTCAAGTCGCCAGCGCCAAGACGATGAAGACGACGGAAACCTCGTAACCGCGAAACTCTTAAAAGACTCAATAAAAGTTTTCACTCACTCACTCACTCACTCATTTAACCCCTTCTTGTCCATGAGTTCGTTAGAGACTGTACAAGAACTAAGCGTTCAATCTCTAGCGCAGCCCTGTTCGTAACCAGTGACACCCACGGCCAGCGAGCAATGCCTAGCGTCTTCATCGATGGCAGTTACTGCGTGCAGACGAGAGAATGGCGCGTTGTTTGAGACTTTCCCGTATTTAGTTTGCGCAAAAAAAGCACTATCGTAATAAGAGAAACAAGTCTGTGAAAGTTTCCTTTGTCCGAGACGGGCATTTTAGTACGGCAATCTGCACCAAGTGTCGTCACTCGGCGACGCATCGGCAGCGTGTTTCGGCGACGAAAACCCCAATCTATGTTCAAGGAGCGCATGTCACTCGCACCACGCCCGTGCTGGCATCAGTAGTCAGAAAACATGTGATATCTTTAACGTAATCTACTTGCTTCAGTGCAGAGCCTCGATGAGCCTGGCAACAGTAGCAGATTTAGAAAGCAGATACTGTCAAGCACGATTAGTTCAAATGGTACGCTTCGAGATGTCGGAGAACCATGTCATGTACGAAAACGGCACCGGCGTGACGGTGTTTTCAATTATTTTTGACGCAGTGAAGAACACATGCGGTTCCAGCGGCAGAGGCCAGTCGGAAGAAGAGGAACGAAACTCACTTCGGTGGCGCTCACTATTTTGCGAACCAGCAATTCCGCGTGCAGCCAGAAAAACTTCTCCCAACGCAAGACGATAATACGCAGTTTAGACCAACTTCAAGCTCAGTCTGTAGCTGCCATTCGGTGTACTCTGATAAACGGCCCATTGTACGAGCCCGTCCGCTTTCGACATTCCCGATAGGATATATATAGAAAAAGAAGCATTAGGCATGGGCAAAAAATGCATAAGCCCACACTAAACGGGTAGTATAGCATGCAGTATAGGACGCCCTGGTATGCACCGGACCTGCAGTAAGGATGGATTGTGAAGAAAGGAGACCCAAAACGAGCCACTAGCAAGAGTAATCTATAAAGAAACGTATGGCGGGAGCTCTACCTGTTTCGCATGTTTATCAGGACCATGCTTGCCATTGTTGCGTACTTCTTCTTTATTCAAACGAATGCTGCGTTGTGTGTTGTACGCCGTAAAAAGAAATTAAATTAGGGGTTTAACGTGCCAAAACCACTTTCTGATTATGAGGCACGCCGTAGTGGAGGACCACCTGGGGTTCTTTAACGTGCACCTAAATCTAAGTACACGGGTGTTTTCGCATTTCGCCCCCATCGATATGCGGCAGCCGCGGCCGGGATTCCATCCCGCGACCTCGTGCTCAACAGCCCAACACCATAGCCACTGAGCAACCACGGCGGGTCCTCTATGGCGTAATACCCACGAAATACATGCACTTTTCGTTTTTTTTCTGTGAGGAAGCTGCTGCGAAAGTTCCCGACCAACTACAAGCTAAAAGCTTCGCTGTAAAAAAAAGGGCATTCATAAAGTTTCAACAAGATAATTTATGTCGCTGTTGTAAAAGGCACTAAGAGTTAAAACAGATTATATCGCGCAATGTAGTTGTGCGATTAGCGATATTGATATGTAGCCTCTATTTTGGGAAAAGATGAATTCTTCAAAACCAAGTCAGACACAAAGAAAGCCGCAGCTACCGATGGGTGCGTCAAGGAAGTAGAAAAGTTATTTTTTTCTTGAAGTTGATTCAGTCTCTTCTTGAAGTTGATCCAATCTCATTAGCAGCGTCGCCGGACTTTAGGAAAGCGTTTCGCACTCTTTTCGAAAGGGCTCTCTCTCTCTCTCTCTTTTATTCCCATTCTGTTAGCTACTCCCCGCTGCGCGGATGTCTCTAATTTCTGGCATCGCGTTTCTGCGTAATTTCTCCGCAGGCCCGCTCTCATAGAATGCGAGAAGTGACACGCGCACAGGCAATCACAAAGCACTCCGTCAAAGCAGCGTTTATGTGAAATGCTACGCCGTCAATACCCTGGCCCCTAAAAGCTTTAAACAACTTGGCTGTTCGACAAATTCAGGATTGTGGACGTCGTCTCCGTAAAGGTCATAGACCCCGTAAAAGGCACCTGTCATAACGTGTCCTTTCACCTGACAAAAGCGCGTCCGTCATCGTCGCCCTCCAACATTGGCGACGCTGTCAACGCTCCTTAATTGAAGGGCTGCATTCGTGCGCGTCATGCACGGTCAGTTACCGTGCAGAGAGAGAGCTGGGAAATTGATTGTATATTTAGCGCGCTACGCCGCCTATTCTGCATGTTTGATTGATGAGCAGCTTAGCAGAAGTTGCAGGTTGAAAATCCCTGCCCATTATGTCGAGTTTCACGCGCCTGTAAAGTGCTTTATGTTTAATAAAAGATTTTCGGAAGTTACCGCAATGAAAAGAGGAGATTTGAAGAAAGAGACAGTAGGAAGCGTTTCCTGTTGTCCCTTTGTTCAAGTCTCGAGTTTTCCCTGCGGTAACTTCCCAAAATCATGAATCACCAATGGTCTGCACCCACAATCTGCTATGGTTATGTTTATTTATTTATACAACAAATCCCTAAAGTCTCTCACGTCTGAGGGTATAGCATAGGGGTTGGTGGGCAGGTACAGGCAATTGGTGAAAAATAGAATACACCGCAAATTCATTGTGCACATGATGTAGCGTTAGAACATAAGTGTACCGAATACTGTTAATTCTGACAAGCACAAAGAAAAAGAAAAGAACCAATAACATCAACAGGGCAGTAGTAAAAAATTATGCCAATTATACTTCTTCCAAACAACAGGTTCAAACGAAATGAAACAAGGCCTACATTATTAGAAATATTACCTAACAAAAGAAAGGGTTCAACCATGAGATAATAATATACGAATCATACAATTGCAAACATTCCTATCTACGGTAGTAGTTCCTTACCCGTCAATTTCGCGTCGCTCCCCATTGCATACTTGTCCGGTTCCCATTATTGACAGAAAAAGAATTAATGCCTAAAAGAAGCAGCATCTGTCAAAAAGACTACATTGGCATACGAATTGGTTTTGTCCAGTGGTGGTGAAGATCTCGAGGCTGCCGCTCTTTCGTGATCAAGGGTACAAAACAAAGCGCCGTCACTCGCAATCGAATATGCCTTCAATGTTGTTTCTCCAGTTCGTTCGTAAACTTCGAAGAACAATTAATTCACTCCTTCGTTTGGTTACACGAACGGGAACACCGCTTAGGCCTTTTCACGTTCGCTTTATAAACCTAATACGCTGCGACAAACCGTGACGAGTTTGACCGCCCTGCCCAAACAAAGAACTGAGCTTACGATACGCTGCCGAGTAAATTGCGAGTATTGCGGAGTAAAATGCGTCTACAAGAATTGTTTGATATTTACTGGGCGGTATGGATGCTCATCTTTTGCATTTCCACAACGTCCAATCAATGTTTCAGAGGTAAACAAACGACAGGTTGCTGCGTCTCCTGCCATTTAGAGGCTGCTGTATATAGAATTTTACACCTTTAATTGTTTATTGCGGCTATGGTCATGTACTCAACATTTTCTCAATAGAACTGCAACTGAAACAAATTCATTCTCGAAACCTATGCATTCAACCAGCGCAGCGCCTATAAAGATGTCCACCATACTGTATGCGCAGGTAGGCCACCTGCAGGTCATTAATGTTTCTGCGATTAATGTTTCTGCGATTCTGTAGGTAATTCATTTTTAATAAACAGAAATTAAATCCATGCTAGTTCATCTTGTGCGGCGTTATATAGCTCGTTCCAGTCGTGTACATAAGAGTGCCACGGGAGAATTCTGAGGGGAGGGGCTGCAACTCCCCACTACCTGCCCTACCGGATGCTTTATCACTCTAACACCAAAAAAGCGAAGAAAGCTTACGAGTAATACTATTTCATATGTTCGTCTTAATTAACATTACATATCCAGGTAAGAAAGTGAATTCGCCGATGTTCGTAGTAATATTCAATACATTATACATATATATCTCACATTATTGCACATTTCCCTTCTCGCAAATATATTGCAATGGACCTACGGAATGAATATTACTAATAAATACACGGGATTGTATTGGAAGACATAAAATAGTGTGTTTCTGACATATTGCTCCGACATATTGCAAGCTTACTCGGAAAAACATGTTTTTCAGCCTAATTTATGCAACGTATCCTATGCCACGTAACCTTGAACGCGTTGAGGACGTAGTAACACACTAAAGAGTAGTAAGCATACCACAAAATTTTATTTGCTTATTATGACTGCCGAAAACCTGTAACCGGTACGCTGGAGACAAAAAGAATCTAGATCAATTGTAATCAAGTGTTGACATAACCCACAGTGCGGGTGTCTCTTTAGATGCCATGTCCAGTTCGCGAATTTTTCTTCTTCCTAAAACAAGGGGCCGTCTGAATTTCTGTTTTGCACATTATCCTTTTTATCGTTGGGGTCAGGACCCTACCTCTCCATAGCCTCACCAACCATTGTTTCTCGGCCGATCTTGCCTGAATGAAGAAAACTGATCTCGTTGTGGTAAATTCGGTTTCTCCACTGGGAAACGCACCGCCTGCGCTTGTTATTGTTCTTCTTGACCAACGTGCGAGCGAAACGGGTAAACAAAAGGATGTGCCTGCATGGCAGGTTTTGGCACATCCCGGACCAGCCGCGTCAAAACGTGGTCATGCTGTGTCGTCGTCTGCGCGACAGTCGACGGGCATTGCGAAGCTGGTTGGTCAATTTTTGGAAATCATGCGCGCACCCACCTTGCACGACACCCAAATCTAGACCTTGACTAATTGCCTGCCTCGTTCTCAGCAAAGCTTTACTTTTTCGGGAAGCCCACCTGGGAATGCCACGCGTAAACAAAATTATGCAGGCTCCACGCACTGTGGGAATCGATGTAAGCGAAGCTTTCTGCACTGGTTGCTTTCAATGACGATAATTAGCGGTGATGTTCACGGTGAAAGCTTAATTTCTTCGACGTTTATACTAACACGAGAGCGGCCAGTTCATTTTAAACGTTGCCTCGCGTGCACCACTACTGTTTGTCTGCGATGACCAAAGAACACAGACAGGGAGAGATGTTTGCTTTAGGCGTTGTGCGCCATATTTAATAATCTCCGGGAGGGTTGAGCATTGTCATTGCCTCACATGGCACATCGCATCGTGGCAGAAGTATCAAAGTTGAATTCGCTAATGGGGCTGTAGGCGCCAAAACCACAATCGAATTAGGAGGCACGCCGTAGTGGCTGACTCAGGATTAATTTTGACGCCGTGATGTCATATAACGCCTCCCAAAATGTGTAAAATGTGTGCAAGTGCACGTGCGCTTTCTATTTCGCACCCGTCGAAATGCGGCTGCCGCGGTTGGGATTAAATCCGTGACATCTAGCAAGGCCATAGCCGCAACGCTACCACGGCGGGCACACAATTGTTGACTTGACGGTCGACCGCTCCCGCGGTGTCGCCTAGACCCCGCAGTGCGCTTTAATTATTGCAGCTCTGCTTCTGCACGCCCTGCGTAATTTCCCCGCTGACATATTTTGCATGGGGTTTATTTTTCAGAACTAGTAGTAAGGTACTGCACCGTACCTTGAACTTCAGATTATCCAGAATCATTGCCACCGCGGTTGCACACCAGTAGGGTTTCCTTGCCTTATCCCGTCACCTCCCCACCCTACTTGTATTGGAACTGTCTCTTTACTTCTCCCTTTCTACAGTTCTAAGTCTCCTCTGGTGTAGAAAAGGAAGCACTGCAGTTTCTACAATGCTTTTGAGGACGTTCACGGATAATTACAGCTGTCAAGAGGATAATGCGGCGACGCTCAAGGAGCCTATAAAGCACTGAGCACATTCGATGTGGTTGGGACCAAACGTTGCTTCTCACTTCTCCTTATTTCTGATTTGCTATTGTCATGTATTAACATGTTCTAAACCAGCCTGCAGCAGCGCCAGCAGCTGCAGTGGAAAAGTCGAAGGAAGAGACATAGAAAGCTTCGATTTAAAAATTATGCAGATCCCACGCACTCTGGGTATCAATGTAAGGGAACCATTCCCTGCTGGATGCTTTGATTGACGATAATTAGCGGTGGAGTTGACGGCTAAAGCCTAATTTCTTCAACGTTTAGTCTAAGACGAGAGTGATGAGTTGATGTTAAACGTTACCTTGCGGGCACCACTGCTGTTTGTGTAGTTCACAGAGCATACAAGGAGAGGTGTATGCGTGAGGCGTTGTTGTGCGCCATTTTTCATACCCTCTCAGAGGGTTGAGCATAGTCATTGCATCATAAGGCACATCGCAATGTGGCTGAAGTACTAAACGTAAATTGGGTTATGGGGTTGTACGTGCCGAAACCACAATCGCATTATGAGGCACGTCGTAGTGGCGGACTCCGGATTAATTCCGACGCCATGATGCTCTTTACCGTGTCCCAAAATCTAAGCTTTCTATTTCGCTCCCGTCGAAATGCGGCTGTCGCGGTTGGGACCAAATAGCCGTAAAGCTAACGCGGCGGGCACGAAATGTTGATTGTGCGGTAGACCGCTTTCGTAGTGTCGCCTGGACCCTACGGTGCGCTTTAATTAATGCGGCTCTGCTTTTGCACCCCCTGCGTAGTTTTTCCGCTGGTAATGACTACAGTGACGGGGCCCGGTACTTTACCATGAGCACTACAGTGACGGTGCCTGTCACTTTAACAACAACACTGGAGCCACGGGGCCGTCGCTATAACGATGTCGGTTTTGGGGGCGAGCACTTACGGAGTCGCCATCGCTCGGAAGCGCCACAATTGCGTCTTGTCATAGATGACGCGGAGCGCTCGGCAATGTTTTGGCTATCGGCGCTAAATAAAGAGGCCACGCGGGAGCCTTCCTGGATATTTTTGCAAGTACACAGGATGAATGCAACACATTAGCACATAAAAAACATGAAATAATAATTTTTTTTGTACATTATGCAAGAAAATTATCAGCAATTACATAAATTATCACACCGCAAAGAAAAGAACGCCAAGCAAGAATACAGGCACCAAACCAGTGGTTCATACCAAATAAATATGATTTTAGTGCTTTCCCGAAATTTTGTTTCATTTATTTTGGATGGTATGTTGTTCCACGTCATAACTCCAACAAATTCACATGCATTATGTACAGGAGGCAGGCTAAAATTTCCGGTGGCAGTACTTCCGGTAGCATGTGACGATGACAAAAATGTGGACACAGGGAAAGCACTATTGCGTTTCACAACAGCTGTTTACGTAGATAGCTGTTTTATGCTCAGACATTACCTCAAAGGGCAATATGTTTAGTTGATTTGAGCATAACAGAATGAATGTTCAATACAGCCGGGCCCCGTCACTGCAGGGTAGATGTTAAAGGGCCGGGCCCAGTCACTATAATTACTGCCTTTTCCCCTTGACATATCTGCACAGTGTTCATTTTTCAGAAATAGTTGGAACCTACTCTACTGTACCTTGAACTTGAGCTTATTCACTTTCCTCGAAACCGCCGTCTTTTTGCCTTCTCACGGTACCTCACCCCCCCCCCCCTCGTCCCTTCTATAGGAACTGCCTCTTCTCCCTACAGTTCTACCTACGTGCCCTCCGGACTCACAGCTTAGTAGAAAGGGAAGCGCTGGTGTTTGTGGAACGCTGCTGAGGCAAGTCACGGATAATTATAGCTGTCAAGAGGTTAATGTGGTCACGCCCAAGGAGCTACAGGGGGCATTGTGCACATTCGACGCGGTGGGGTGAAAACGACTTTCTAGCGTAGCCTTTCCTCTCTGACTCATTCCTGTCATGTATACACACGCATGGACAATCCCCCTCTCCCTACCTCGACGCGGCGTGCCTGACAGCAGCAGAGGGAACAAAGAAGGAAGACACAAAAAAAGTTTCGCTTTAAAAACGAGGGGCGAGTTTTCCCCTCAACTCATTGCCCTTTCCCATCGGGTAAGGGGGGCAGTACGCACCGATCGCAGCTCTAGTTTTTTCATTCTGTGGCTGCCCACGGTGCTCTTCGGTTCTTTGCTCTGTGTACCACTGAAAGTGATCGTGTGCTTTTTGTCGCAGGTGCTCTCTTTACTACCATGGCGCTGAACGTGAACGATGTGGAGCGGCTCGCCGTGGACAAACTTCGAGCTCTCAAGCGTCGTACCTTCGAACTTCGGAAGTGGCTACTTCTGAAGATCCTGCTGGCAAAGACCAGCAGAATTCGGCACAACTGGGAGGTATGAGTTTTCTACAGCGTGTATCTTTCGCTTTCTAGGTCAAACGTAGCCCAACCATATCTGCGGCTACTATGAATGCTATTATCATGATGTAGCTTATAATTGACAAATTCCGGTCGCTTCGCAGTTTCTTAACAGCCGCGATATTTGTTTTTACTAAGAAATTAGGGATTCAGCTTTCCCTCTCGTAAAGCTCTTATTTATTCATTACTACAAGGAAATTCTTAAGATGCACAGAAGCGTACGCGGAATTATTTCATAATGGCGGTGCTGGTGGTGGTGGCGGGTTATCAGCACGCTGTTGTAGACTAGCGATTTGTCACAAATGTATGCTACCACAGATCCAAAAAATCATTCTTATTCGAATTAATGTTGCGGGATTGGCTACTTGTTCCTTACATGCAAAGTTCGCGGACAAAGATCCTGCCGGCAAAGACCCTGAGAATCCGGCACAACTTGGACGCATGAGTTTATATCATGTAGATATTTCCCTTGTTAGGTAAAAGGTAGCCACGCCATCTGTGTGGCTAGCGTGAATACTGCAATCACGATGTAGCTAATAACTGAAAAGTATCAGTCGCTACATATTTTGTTAGCAACCGCGATAGCTTTTTTTTTTTTTACACCTGAAGTTTATTGTGAAAACACTCCACAAATCTCCGCCACGCATGCGTATACACCCAATATCAATAACAAGGTTTGTAGTCTATTACCAACAAAGTTATACACGTACAGAAAAGCGAAGTCACACCCCTTCCCGACAAAGGCAACAACAATTGGATTAACATAATAAATTTAGAAATTGAAGTTCTTTATCATTGATATGAAGTGGGAGGGAGCGCAGTAAACTGGAAAAAAAATTACCGAAGCGTTCCACATGAAAAAGTTGGGCGCGCATACATGGGTGAGTGAACCTTCGTTTCATATCAATGATAAAGAAATTCAATTTCTAAATTTATCATGTTAAGCCACGTGTTGTTGCCCTTCTCGGGAAGGGGTGTGACTTCGCTTTTGCGTACGCGCATAACTTCGTTGATTATTGACTAAAAACCTTGTTATTGTTCTTCGGCGTATACGCATGCGTGGCGGAGATTTGTGGAATCTTTTCAGAAAAAAAAACTTCAGTTTTAAATCCAGCGTTGTCCAGTCCGTTTCTACTGCTGCTCGCGTCCGTACTTGCTGGAAACCATTACACGTTCACCATGCACCAACTGGCACAGCAAACTACTCTACGAAAAAAGCTTTTTTTTTTTTTTTGCTATGCAATTAGCGATACAGCTTTCCCTTTCGTAAAGCTCTTATTAATTCATTTCTAGAAAGAAATTCTTAAGTTGCACGGAAGCATCAGCAGAATTTTTTCGTAATGGCGGTTCTGGTGGTTGTGGAAGGTTATCACCACGCTGGTGTATACTAACGATTTGTCACGGATTGAAGTAGTAAAGGCAAGGCGCAGAAGACCAGGACTCAAGAAGAAGAACACAAACGACAGGACCGGCACCACTCACAACTAAGTTTATTTCGGCAACAAGCCTGCCTTATGTAGGTTATTCATGCCGAGTCACGCACTAAATTCTAGAAGTAAAAAACAGCAATCTATCGACCACTCAGCAATCATTTCTGGTACATAATATCGAATGAGCAAACAAGAACCACACGTGGATCCGCACGGGAGGCAATTGATCTAGTATAGTCTTTTCCAAGCAAACGGCGACAAAAAAGGAGACATAAAAAGTACCGTCTGCGCTTCACTATTAAACTATCCACAACATAACACACATCAAACGCCTAAGGCCCAGTCAGTTATAATACTCGCACGACTATGAAAATAATAACCAACGAATAACACAAAAAAAACATGAAAAAGGCGTCTAAGTACAGCGTCTGCGTCAAAACTAATATCTCTGACAGTCACTCACCTAAAAACTTGATGAAACGTGTGACCAGCGCGAAAAATGAACCACGTGACAAACAATGAAATGGACAGAAGAGTTGAACGATAAAGGTCTAAAGAACAACGTCTGCGTAAAAAAAAGCAACAAAAGCTTAAGAGCCACTAGAAAATCGTCAACAAAATAAAAGCTACTTAAATAAAAGGAAGACAGAGGGAAAAGCCAAATGGAATCACTCTAACATGAGGCCTGAATGAAACCTTCTGAAACCACAACGGACGGCCTGCTGACGCATGCGTTTCCCTCTTTCTAGATGAATTATGCTTCCACAATTTCTCGCTCGAACCTGTCTTTTCCAAACTTTAAAAATTTAGTTTTGTCAAACTGAGGGCGGTAATTAGAGAAGTCTCTACAATGCTCGGCAAGGAAACTCCCTTTATTGTAGCACAGATTACGACAATGTTCCATTGCACGATCATTGAAACATCGACCTATTTGACCGATATAGCTGCGACCACAGCGTAGAGGGATTTGGTAGAAGACATGTGTCCTGCATTCAGTGAACTTCTTCTGATGCTGAATTGAACAAGCCGGGCGTTTCTCTCGGTTTTAGAAGGTTTCATTCAGGCATCATGTTAGATAGATGACGTTTGGTTTTTCCGTCTGTCATCCTTTTATGTAACTAGTTTTTATTTTGTTGACGACTTTCTAGTGGCTCTCAGGCTCAGTCCCCGTTGGATTGGAAAAGACTATACTAGATCAATTGCCTCCCGTTCTGATCCACGTGTGGTTCTTGTTTGCTTATTCGATATTATGTGACAGATATGATCCCTTAGTGGTCGATAGATTGTTGTTTTTCACTTCTAAAGTTTAGTGCGTGCCTCGGCATGAATAACCTACATAAGGCAGGCTTGTTGCGGAAATAAACTTAGTTGTGAGTGGACCCGGTCCTGTCGTTTGTGTTCTTCTTCTTGAGTCCTGGTCTTCTGCGCCTTGCCTTTACTACTTCAAGCATGAACCAACTTGACCAAGCAAGACTTTCACTTGTCAAAGATGTGTGCTACCACACATCCATCACACCATTCTTATACGAAATAATGTTGCGAGATCGGCTAGTTGCTCCTATATGCAAAGGGCGCGGACAAACATACTGTGGCAATGACCCGTTGAATCCGGCACAACTGGGACGTATGAGTTTTCTACCACGTAGATATTCCCCTTTGCTAGGTAAAAGGTACCCAAACCCTCTCTGTGGCTAGCGTGAATACTGCAATCATGATGTAGCTAATAACTGAGAAGTACCAGCGGCTTCATATTTGTTTAACAACCGCGATAGCTTTTTTTTACTATGCAATTAGCGTAGAGCCTTTCCTTTCGTAAAGCTCATATTTATTCGTTTCTAGAAAGAAATTCTTAAGATGCACGGAAGCGTACACGGAATTATTTCGTAATGGCGGTGCTGGTGGCGGTGGCGGGTTAACAGCACGCCGGTGTAGGCTAGCGATTTGTAACAGATGTGTGCTACCACACATCCATCAAACCATTCTTATAAGAAGTAATGTTGCGAGATCGGCTAGTTGTTCCAACATGCAAAGGACGCGGAATGAGACCCTGCTGGCGACTACCCGGAGAATCCAGCACAACTGAGAGGTATAAGTTTTCTACCATGTAGATATTTCCCTTGCTAGGTAAAAGGATAGGCAAACCATCTCTGTGGCTAGCGTGAATACTGTAATCATGATGTAGCTAATAACTCAGAGGTACCGGTCGCTTCATATTTAGTTATAACAACCTCAATAGGGTTTTTTTTTTCTTACTATGCAACTAGCGATACAGCCTTTCCTTTCGTAAAGCTCATATTTATTCGTTTCTAGAAAGAAATTCTTAAGTTGCACAGAGGCGTACACGGAATTATTTCATAATGGCGGTGCTGGTGGTGGTGGCGGGTTAACAGCACGCTGGTGCAGGCTAGCGATTTGTCACAGATGTGTGCTACCACACATCCATCAAACCATTCTTATAAGAAATAATGTTGCGAGATCGGCTAGTTGTTCCAACATGCAAAGGACGCGGAATGAGACCCTGCTGCAACAACCCGGAGAATCCATCACAACTGAGAGGTATAAGTTTTCTACCATGTAGATATTTCCCTTGCTAGGTAAAAGGATAGGCAAACCATCTCTGTGGCTAGCGTGAATTCTGTAATCATGATGTAGCTAATAACTGAGAAGTACCGGTCGCTTCATATTTAGTTATAACAACCTCAATAGGTTTTTTTTTTTTACTATGCAACTAGCGATACAGCCTTTCCTTTCGTAAAGCTCGTATTTATTCATTTCTAGAAAGAAATTCGTAAGTTGCACAGAGGCGTACACGGCATTATTTCATAATGGCGGTGCTGGTGGTGGTGGCGGGTTAACAGCACGCTGGTGCAGGCTAGCGATTTGTCACAGATGTGTGCTACCACACATCCATCAAACCATTCTTATAAGAAATAATGTTGCGCGATCGGCTAGTTGTTCCAACATGCAAAGGACGCGGAATGAGACCCTGCTGGCAACAACCCGGAGAATCCATCACAACTGAGAGGTATAAGTTTTCTACCATGTAGATATTTCCCTTGCTAGGTAAAAGGATAGGCAAACCATCTCTGTGGCTAGCGTGAATACTGTAATCATGATGTAGCTAATAACTGAGAAGCACCGGTCGCTTCATACTTCGTTATGACAACCTCAATAGGGTTTTTTTTTTACTATGCAATTAGCGATACAGCCTT
This sequence comes from Dermacentor andersoni, assembly GCF_023375885.2. Classification (NCBI taxonomy): domain Eukaryota; kingdom Metazoa; phylum Arthropoda; class Arachnida; order Ixodida; family Ixodidae; genus Dermacentor; species Dermacentor andersoni. Next base: position 123,843,482 of record NC_092816.1, on the reverse strand, counting down.
TCCTTTCGTAAAGCTCATATTTATTCGTTTCTAGAAAGAAATTCTTAAGATGCACGGAAGCGTACACGGAATTATTTCATAACGGCGGTGCTGGTGGTGGTGGCGGGTTAACAGCATGCTGGTGTAGACTAGCGATTTGTCACAGATGTGTGCTACCACACATCCATCAAACCATTCTTATAAGAAGTAATGTTGCGAGATCGGCTAGTTGTTCCAACATGCAAAGGACGCGGAATGAGACCCTGCTGGCAACAACCCGGAGAATCCAGCACAACTGAGAGGTATAAGTTTTCTACCATGTAGATATTTCCCTTGCTAGGTAGAAGGATAGGCAAACCATCTCTGTGGCTAGCGTGAATACTGTAATCATGATGTAGCTAATAACTGAGAAGTACCGGTCGCTTCATACTTCGTTATGACAACCTCAATAGGTTTTTTTTTTTTTTTACTATGCAATTAGCGTAGAGCCTTTCCTTTCGTAAAGCTCATATTTATTCGTTTCTAGAAAGAAATTCTTAAGATGCACGGAAGCGTACACGGAATTATTTCGTAATGGCGGTGCTGGTGGCTGTGGCGGGTTAACAGCACGCCGGTGTAGGCTAGCGATTTGTAACAGATGTGTGCTACCACACATCCATCAAACCATTCTTATAAGAAGTAATGTTGCGAGATCGGCTAGTTGTTCCAACATGCAAAGGACGCGGAATGAGACCCTGCTGGCGACTACCCGGAGAATCCAGCACAACTGAGAGGTATAAGTTTTCTACCATGTAGATATTTCCCTTGCTAGGTAAAAGGATAGGCAAACCATCTCTGTGGCTAGCGTGAATACCGTAATCATGATGTAGCTAATAACTGAGAAGTACCGGTCACTTCATATTTCGTTATAACAACCTCAATAGGGGTTTTTTTTTTCTTACTGTGCAACTAGCGATACAGCCTTTCGTTTCGTAAAGCTCGCATTTATTCATTCCTAGAAAGAAATTCTTAAGTTGCACGGAGGCGTACACGGAATTATTTCATAATGGCGGTGCTGGTGGTGGTGGCGGGTTAACAGCACGCTGGTGTAGGCTAGCGATTTGTCACAGATGTGTGCTACCACACATTCATCAAACCATTCTTATAAGAAATACTGTTGCGAGATCGGCTAGTTGTTCCAACAAACAAAGGACGCGGAATGAGACCCTGCTGGCAACAACCCGGAGAATCCAGCACAACTGAGAGGTATAAGTTTTCTACCATGTAGATATTTCCCTTGCTATGTAAAAGGATAGGCAAACCATCTCTGTGGCTAGCGTGAATACTGTAATCATGATGTAGCTAATAACTGAGAAGTACCGGTCGCTTCATATTTCGTTATAACAACCTCAATAGGGGTTTTTTTTTTCTTACTGTGCAACTAGCGATACAGCCTTTCGTTTCGTAAAGCTCGCATTTATTCATTCCTAGAAAGAAATTCTTAAGTTGCACGGAGGCGTACACGGAATTATTTCATAATGGCGGTGCTGGTGGTGGTGGCGGGTTAACAGCACGCTGGTGTAGGCTAGCGATTTGTCACAGATGTGTGCTACCACACATTCATCAAACCATTCTCATAAGAAATACTGTTGCGAGATCGGCTAGTTGTTCCAACAAACAAAGGACGCGGAATGAGACACTGCTGGCAACAACCCGGAGAATCCAGCACAACTGAGAGGCATAAGTTTTCTACCGTGTAGATATTTCCCTTGCTAGGTAAAAGGATAGGCAAAACATCTCTGTGGCTAGCGTGAATACTGTAATCATGATGTAGCTAATAACTGAGAAGTACCGGTCGCTTCATATTTCGTTATAACAACCTCAATAGGGTTTTTTTTTTCTTACTGTGCAACTAGCGATACAGCCTTTCGTTTCGTAAAGCTCGCATTTATTCATTCCTAGAAAGAAATTCTTAAGTTGCACGGAGGCGTACACGGAATTATTTCATAATGGCGGTGCTGGTGGTGGTGGCGGGTTAACAGCACGCTGGTGTAGACTAGGAGATTTGTTTCAGATGTGTGCTACCACACATCCATCAAACCATTCTTATGCGGAATAATGCTGCGAGATTGGCTAGTTGCTCCAACATGCAAAATACGCGGAATGAGACCCTGCTGGCAACAACCCGGAGAATCCATCACAACTGAGAGGCATAAGTTTTCTACCATGTAGATATTTCCCTTGCTAGGTAAAAGGATAGGCAAACTATCTCTCAGGCTAGCGTGAATACTGTAATCGTGATGTAGCTAATAACTGAGAAGGACCGGTCGCTTCATATTTAGTTATACCAACCTCAATAGGGTTTTTTTTTGTTTTTTTTTACTATGCAACTAGCATACAGCCTTTCCTTTCGTAAAGCTCGTATTTATTCATTTCTAGAAAGAAATTCTCATGTTGCACAGAGGCGTACACGGAATTATTTCATAATGGCGGTGCTGGTGGTGGTGGCGGGTTAACAGCACGCCGGTGTAGACTAGCGATTTGTCACAGATGTGTGCTACCACACATCCATCAAACCATTCTTATAAGAAATACTATTGCGAGATCGGCTAGTTGTTCCAACAAGCAAAGGACGCGGAATGAGACCCTGCTGGCAACAACCCGGAGAATCCAGCACAACTGAGAGGCATAAGTTTTCTACAGTGTAGATATTTCCCTTGCTAGGTAAAAGGATAGGCAAACCATCTCTGTGGCTAGCGTGAATACTGTAATCATGATGTAGCTAATAACTGAGAAGTACCGGTCGCTTCATATTTCGTTATAACAACCTCAATAGGCTTTTTTTTTTTGCTATGCAACTAGCGATACAGCCTTTCCTTTCGTAAAGCTCATATTTATTCGTTTCTAGAAAGAAATTCTTAAGTTGCACGGAGGCGTACACGGAATTATTTCATAATGGCGGTGGTGGTGGTGGTGGCGGGTTAACAGCACGCTGGTGTAGGCTAGCGATTTGTCACAGATGTGTGCTACCACACATCAATCAAACCATTGTTATAAGAAATACTGTTGCCAGATCGGCTAGTTGTTCCAACATGCAAAGGAGGCGGAATGAGACCCTGCTGGCAACAACCCGGAGAATCCAGCACAACTGAGAGGTATAAGTTTTCTACCATGTAGATATTTCCCTTGCTAGGTAAAAGGATAGGCAAACGATCTCTGTGGCTAGCGTGAATACTGTAATCATGATGTAGCTAATAACTGAGAAGTACCGGTCGCTTCATATTTCGTTATAACAACCTCAATAGGCTTTTTTTTTTTTGCTATGCAACTAGCGATACAGCCTTTCCTTTCGTAAAGCTCATATTTATTCGTTTCTAGAAAGAAATTCTTAAGTTGCACGGAGGCGTACACGGAATTATTTCATAATGGCGGTGGTGGTGGTGGTGGCGGGTTAACAGCACGCTGGTGTAGGCTAGCGATTTGTCACAGATGTGTGCTACCACACATCAATCAAACCATTGTTATAAGAAATACTGTTGCCAGATCGGCTAGTTGTTCCAACATGCAAAGGAGGCGGAATGAGACCCTGCTGGCAACAACCCGGAGAATCCAGCACAACTGAGAGGTATAAGTTTTCTACCATGTAGATATTTCCCTTGCTAGGTAAAAGGATAGGCAAACGATCTCTGTGGCTAGCGTGAATACTGTAATCATGATGTAGCTAATAACTGAGAAGTACCGGTCGCTTCATATTTCGTTATAACAACCTCAATAGGTTTTTTTTTTTTTTTACTATGCAATTAGCGATACAGCCTTTCCTTTCGTAAAGCTCATATTTATTCGTTTCTAGAAAGAAATTCTGAAGTTGCACGGAAGCGTACGCGGAAGTAATTCATAATGGCGGTGCTGGTGGTGGTGGTGGGTTAACAGCACGCATTTGTAAAAGATGTGTGCTACCACACATCCATCAAACCATTCTTATACGAAATAATGTTGCGAGATCGGCTAGCACTCCTTTCTATTTTAACGATGGAGTTTTTGACAAGCCAATATGCTTTTCTTGGGATGTCCCTCACTGCCACCGTTAAGCGGCGTTGACAGGCACGTAGCCCACGCTTCCATCTGTGGTTCAAAACAAGCCACACACCAGCTCCGCAAGGGCCATGATGGCGTCGCTGCTTTACAAACAAACCAAGAAGCCTCTTCTGGCGTTTTTATTTTTCAGAAATGCAGCAGTGAACTTGTGGCTGTAGTCCTTCTCCCAGCATAAAAAAATGCCGATTTCAGCCTTGTTATTTACGTGAAACCTCTTCACGATGTCGAACTTCCTGTCAGGAATGCAATGTCTTGTCGACACGCGTGTGCTGTTAGTTTACTCAAAATACCGAGAGCGCAGGATTTTAGAAAGGAACTGTAGGCATTACGGTGCGGCATTATGAGTGAGTTGGTCGACGAATTGACGCTTTGCACAAATGCTGTTGTGCATGCGCGAACACAGCAGTCACAATTGCCCACAGCACGGTTACGTACGAGAAACAAGCGAACAAGGAACGCTGCCTTAGCGCGCCTTGAGACGCCATATTGTTTTGGTTTTTATCACGCTGTTTTCGTGAACAGGCCGGCTAGTTCTGTTGTGTAATGGGTGCACGAATAGCCTCGCTGACAAATGGAGTATGAATTTATTTCGGTTTCCGTCCGAGCAGAGCTATCAGGCGAGGAAGACAGCATGGACAAACTACGTCCGGAGATGCCTTCACAGCACGCGACTTGCGCTCTACCTCGCTATCCGCAGGGCCGGGTCTCATCACGCTGACTGCGACTACTGAATCTACACGTGCCAGCGCCGCGAGGTTATTTCGGCCTGGAAGCTTCGAGACGCCCTTAAAGGCAGCCGCATGATGCCGGAAATTTGGAAAGCTCAAGATATAGGAGGATGGATAGAGATTGCGAAAGCGTAGTGGTGTCACTAAGGTTGTCTTTTTTGCGCTGCTCTCCCCATCCAGCTCTTGAAAGCGTCCATATTGGTGCATTTGCTCTCTGTGCAGGACTACCAACTGTCTAGGTAACCCTTGGTAAGCTTACGCCAAAACTAGATACGTAGTCCTTCCAAAAGCTACACGTGGTTTCCCCGCGTAAGCAACCACCGCATGTTATTTGAACGCGAAGGTTTCTTTGCCTATTCCTTCGACTTTCCCACCGCTGCTGCTGCTGTGGCTGCTGTCTTGCACACCGCGTCGGGGGGTGGTTCAGAGCGCGTATAATAATGACAGGAGCGATTAAGAGAGTAAAGGCGACGAGGGAAACACGTTTTGAACCCTCCGCGTCGAATGTGCACAATGCCCTCTGGATCTCCCAGGGCGTCGCCACATTAGCCGCTTCATGCTGTAATTATCCGTGACTCACCTCAGAAGAACTGCAGAAACTGCTGCGCTTACTTAAGTTGCGTGCCGAAAGGGGACGTAGATAGAACTGTAGAGAGGAGGGAGGAGAAGAGGCAGTTCCCCTTTATGAGAGTGGGGGAGGCGACGTGAGAAGGCAAGGAAACCCCACTACTATACGTCAGTGGCTGCGGGGAAACAGGATGAGCTGAAGTTCAAAGTAGAGTACCGTACTTTGACATGCTTTGAAACGCCATGCAAGTATGTAAAGCGGGTAACTTACGCATGGGGTGGAGAAGCAGAGCCGGATTAATTAAAACGCACCACAGGATCCAGGGGACCCTACAGAAACGGTCGATCGTCAAATCAACACTTTGCACGCCGCGTTAACTTCGCGGTTATGGCATTGCTAGAGGTCGTGGATTTAATCCCAATCGCGACACCCGCATTTCGACGGGGCCGAAATAGAAAACGCCCGCGCACTTAGATTTTGGCACACGGCAGAGAACATCACGGTGACAAAATTAATCCGGAGTCCACCATTACGGCTTGCCTCATAATCTGAGTGTGGTTTAGGCACGTCCAGCCCCATTCTCTAATTCAAGTTTAATACTTCTGCCACACTGCGACGGGCTATGTGAGGCAATGACAACGCTCAACCCTCGCAGATGTTATACAATATGGCGCACAACAACGCCTCAAGCAAACATATCTCACTGTGTGTACTACGCAGACAAACAACAGTGGTGCACGCAAAGTAAAGTTTAACATAATCTTTCTTGTATTGAACTACGCATTACAGAAATGAGGCTTTCGCCGTCAGCGTCACCGCTAATTATCGTCAATCAAAGCATCCTCCTCGCAAAGCTTCGCTTACATCGATTCCCACAATGCGTGGGATGTGCATAATTTTTATAAGCTGTGTTGAATGTGCTACTTCTACTTGTGCCGACGGTGTCGAAATCTATGCAGCAAGTTGTCGCTCACATGTAATTGTAATGAATATTATAAAATGATGACGAAACTGCGCCTCATACGTAAATCAGCGCCTAGCCCTACACCACTGAAGTGATTGAAACACACAATCCGAAGGCAGTTGGTATTAAGTTGGTTTCGGACACTGGCAACACTCAGCGACACCATGCGAGGTAGTTCACCTGGATTACTCTTTGCTGCAAATGGTGTAGAGATATGCAAATGTATTTTTTAGCAGCGAGCTCACGGCCCAAAGGGCCCTAGTGCAGCACGCGAGCGATGCAGCACGACTCAGTGGAGCCTTGGAATAGGGGCCCACCCTTGCTGAAGAGAAGTGTCAAGTCACCAGCGCCAAGAAAATGAAGACGACGGAGACCTCGTAACCGCGAAACTCTTCAAAGACTCAATAAAAGTTTTCACTCACTCACTCAGTCATTTAACCCCTTCTTGTCCATGCGTTCGTTAGAGACTACAAGAACTAAGCGTTCAATTTCTAGCGCAGCCCTGTTCGTAACCAGTGACACCCACGGCCAGCGAGCAATGCCTAGCGTCTTCATCGATGGCAGTTACTGCGTGCAGACGAGAGAATGGCGCGTGGTTTGAGACTTTCCCGTATTTAGTTTGCGCAAGAAAAAGCACTATCGTAATAAGAGAAACAAGTCTGTGAAACTTTCCTTTGTCCGACATGGGCCATTTTAGTGCGGCAATCTGCCCTGAGGGGAGCATCACGCTCGGTTCACTGAGTTTCTCGGTAGCCGCCGATCGCTCGAGCGATAGGCCTAGCTCTCGGTTGTCAAAGCAGCAGCCGACGGCGCTTGCCATGAAAACGCCGCTAGTGAGAAAGCGTTTATTTTCGTGAGCATTTTAGCCTCTTGTGAGATATGCCGCGCTTAATTGAACATAAATTTGCATATATTTGGTTCACAATACACTCTGTCGGCTGCAAAGAGAGAACCAAGGTAGCGCAGTCAGTCCGCGACACCAAGTGTCCTCACTCGGCGAAGCATCGTCAGCCTGTTTCGGCGACGAAAACCCCAATCAATGTTCCAGGAGCGCATGTCACTCGGACCACGCCCGTGCTGGCATCAGCAGTCACAAAACGTGTGATATCTTTAACGTAATCTACTTGCTTCAGTGCAGAGCCTCGATGAGCCTGCCGAACAGTGGAAGTTTTAGAAAGCAGATACTGTAAAGCACGATTAGTTCAAATGATACGCTTCGAGATGTCGGAGAACCATTTCATGTACGAAAACGGCACCGGCGTGACGGTGTTTTCAATTATTTTTGACGCAGTGAAGAACACATGCGGTTCCAGCGGCAGAGGCCAGTCAGAAGAAGAGGAACGAAACTCACTTCGGTGGCGCTCACTCTTTTGCAAACCATCAATTCCTTGTGCAGCCATAAAAGCTTCTCCCAACGCAAGACGATAATCCGCAGTTTAGAGCAAGTTCAAGCTCAGTCTGTAGCTGCCGTTCGGTGTACTCTGATAAACGACCCGTTGTCCGCGATAAGAATAAGCGTTCCCGCGCAGAGCATTGTACGAGCCGGTCCGCTTTCGACATTCCCGATAGGATATATATAGAAAAAGAAGCATTAGGCATGGGCAAAAAATGCATAAGCCCACACTAAACGGGTAGTATAGCATGCAGTATAGGACGCCCTGGTATGCACCGGACCTGCAGTAAGGATGGATTGTGAAGAAAGGAGACCCAAAACGAGCCACTAGCAAGAGTAATCTATAAAGAAACGTATGGCGGGAGCTCTACCTGTTTCGCATGTTTATCAGGACCATGCGTGGCATTGTTGGATACTTGTTCTTTATTCCAACGAATGCTGCGTTGTGTGTTGTATGGCGTAAAAAGAAATTAAATTAAGGGGTTTCACGTGCCAAAACCACTTTCTGATTATGAGGCACGCCGTAGCGGAGGACTCCGGAATTTCGACCACCTGGGGTTCTTTAACGTGCACCTAAATCTAAGTACACCGGTGTTTTCGCATTTCGCCCCCATCGAAATGCGGCAGCCGCGGCCGGGATTCCATCCCGCGACCTCGTGCTCAACAGCCCAACACCATAGCCACTGAGCAACCACGGCGGGTCCTCTATGGCGTAATACCCACGAAATACATGCACTTTTCGTTTTTTTTCTGTGAGGAAGCTGCTGCGAAAGTTCCCGACCAACTACAAGCTAAAAGCTTCGCTGTAAAAAAAAGGGCATTTATAAAGTTTCAACTAGATAATTTATGTCGCTGTTGTAAAAGGCACTAAGAGTTAAAACAGATTATATCGCGCAATGTAGTTGTGCGATTAGCGATATTGATATGTAGCCTCTATTTTGGGAAAAGATGAATTCTTCAAAACCAAGTCAGACACAAAGAAAGCCGCAGCTACCGATGGGTGCGTCAAGGAAGTAGAAAAGTTTTTTTTTTTCTTGAAGTTGATTCAGTCTCTTCTTGAAGTTGATCCAATCTCATTAGCAGCGTCGCCGGACTTTAGGAAAGCGTTTCGCACTCTTTTCCAAAGGGCTCTCTCTCTCTCTCTCTTTTATTCCCATTCTGTTAGCTACTCCCCGCTGCGCGGATGTCTCTAATTTCTGGCATCGCGTTTCTGCGTAATTTCTCCGCAGGCCCGCTCTCATAGAATGCGAGAAGTGACACGCGCACAGGCAATCACAAAGCACTCCGTCAAAGCAGCGTTTATGTGAAATGCTACGCCGTCAATACCCTGGCCCCTAAAAGCTTTAAACAACTGGGCTGTTCGACAAATGCAGGATTGTGGACGTCGTCTCCGTAAAGGTCATAGACCCCGTAAAAGGCACCTGTCATAACGTGTCCTTTCACCTGACAAAAGCGCGTCCGTCATCGTCGCCCTCCAACATTGGCGACGCTGTCAACGCTCCTTAATTGAAGGGCTTCATTCGTGCGCGTCATGCACGGTCAGTTACCGTGCAGAGAGAGAGCTGGGAAATTGATTGTATATTTAGCGCGCTACGCCGCCTATTCTGCATGTTTGATTGATGAGCAGCTTAGCAGAAGTTGCAGGTTGAAAATCCCTGCCCATTATGTCGAGTTTCACGCGCCTGTAAAGTGCCTTATGTTTAATAAAAGATTTTCGGAAGTTACCGCAATGAAAAGAGGAGATTTGAAGAAAGAGACAGTAGGAAGCGTTTCCTGTTGTCCCTTTGTTCAAGTCTCGAGTTTTCCCTGCGGTAACTTCCCAAAATCATGAATCACCAATGGTCTGCACCCACAATCTGCTATGGTTATGTTTATTTATTTATACAACAAATCCCTAAAGTCTCTCACGTCTGAGGGTATAGCATAGGGGTTGGTGGGCAGGTACAGGCAATTGGTGAAAAATAGAATACACCGCAAATTCATTGTGCACATGATGTAGCGTTAGAACATAAGTGTACCGAATACTGTTAATTCTGACAAGCACAAAGAAAAAGAAAAGAACCAATAACATCAACAGGGCAGTAGTAAAAAATTATGCCAATTATACTTCTTCCAAACAACAGGTTCAAACGAAATGAAACAAGGCCTACATTATTAGAAATATTACCTAACAAAAGAAAGGGTTCAAACATGAGATAATAATATACGAATCATACAATTGCAAACATTCCTATCTACGGTAGTAGTTCCTTACCCGTCAATTTCGCGTCGCTCCCCATTGCATACTTGTCCGGATCCCATTATTGACAGAAAAAGAATTAATGCCTAAAAGAAGCAGCATCTGTCAAAAAGACTACATTGGCATACGAATTGGTTTTGTCCAGTGGTGGTGAAGATCTCGAGGCTGCCGCTCTTTCGTGATCAAGGGTACAAAACAAAGCGCCGTCACTCGCAATCGAATATGCCTTCAATGTTGTTTCTCCAGTTCGTTCGTAAACTTCGAAGAACAATTAATTCACTCCTTCGTTTGGTTACACGAACGGGAACACCGCTTAGGCCTTTTCACGTTCGCTTTATAAACCTAATACGCTGCGACAAACGGTGACGAGTTTGACCGCCCTGCCCAAACAAAGAACTGAGCTTACGATACGCTGCCGAGTAAATTGCGAGAATTGCGGAGTAAAATGCGTCTACAAGAATTGTTTGATATTTACTGGGCGGTATGGATGCTCATCTTTTGCATTTCCACAACGTCCAATCAATGTTTCAGAGGTAAACAAACGACAGGTTGCTGCGTTTCCTGCCATTTAGAGGCTGCTATATATAGAATTTTACACCTTTAATTGTTTATTGCGGCTATGGTCATGTACTCAACATTTTCTCAATAGAACTGCAACTGAAACAAATTCATTCTCGAAACCTATGCATTCAACCAGCGCAGCGCCTATAAAGATGTCCACCATACTGTATGCGCAGGTAGGCCACCTGCAGGTCATTAATGTTTCTGCGATTAATGTTTCTGCGATTCTGTAGGTAATTCATTTTTAATAAACAGAAATTAAATCCATGCTAGTTCATCTTGTGCGGCGTTATATAGCTCGTTCCAGTCGTGTACATAAGAGTGCCACGGGAGAATTCTGAGGGGAGGGGCTGCAACTCCCCACTACCTGCCCTACCGGATGCTTTATCACTCTAACACCAAAAAAGCGAAGAAAGCTTACGAGTAATACTATTTCATATGTTCGTCTTAATTAACATTACATATCCAGGTAAGAAAGTGAATTCGCCGATGTTCGTAGTAATATTCAATACATTATACATATATATCTCACATTATTGCACAATTCCCTTCTCGCAAATATATTGCAATGGACCTACGGAATGAATATTACTAATAAATACACGGGATTGTATTGGAAGACATAAAATAGTGTGTTTCTGACATATTGCTCCGACATATTGCAAGCTTACTCGGAAAAACATGTTTTTCAGCCTAATTTATGCAACGTATCCTATGCCACGTAACCTTGAACGCGTTGAGGACGTAGTAACACACTAAAGAGTAGTAAGCATACCACAAAATTTTATTTGCTTATTATGACTGCCGAAAACCTGTAACCGGTACGCTGGAGACAAAAAGAATCTAGATCAATTGTAATCAAGTGTTGACATAACCCACAGTGCGGGTGTCTCTTTAGATGCCATGTCCAGTTCGCGAATTTTTCTTCTTCCTAAAACAAGGGGCCGTCTGAATTTCTGTTTTGCACATTATCCTTTTTATCGTTGGGGTCAGGACCCTACCTCTCCATAGCCTCACCAACCATTGTTTCTCGGCCGATCTTGCCTGAATGAAGAAAACTGATCTCGTTGTGGTAAATTCGGTTTCTCCACTGGGAAACGCACCGCCTGCGCTTGTTATTGTTCTTCTTGACCAACGTGCGAGCGAAACGGGTAAACAAAAGGATGTGCCTGCATGGCAGGTTTTGGCACATCCCGGACCAGCCGCGTCAAAACGTGGTCATGCTGTGTCGTCGTCTGCGCGACAGTCGACGGGCATTGCGAAGCTGGTTGGTCAATTTTTGGAAATCATGCGCGCACCCACCTTGCACGACACCCAAATCTAGACCTTGACTAATTGCCTGCCTCGTTCTCAGCAAAGCTTTACTTTTTCGGGAAGCCCACCTGGGAATGCCACGCGTAAACAAAATTATGCAGGCTCCACGCACTGTGGGAATCGATGTAAGCGAAGCTTTCTGCACTGGTTGCTTTCAATGACGATAATTAGCGGTGATGTTCACGGTGAAAGCTTAATTTCTTCGACGTTTATACTAACACGAGAGCGGCCAGTTCATTTTAAACGTTGCCTTGTGTGCACCACTACTGTTTGTCTGCGATGACCAAAGAACACAGACAGGGAGAGATGTTTGCTTTAGGCGTTGTGCGCCATATTTAATCATCTCCGGGAGGGTTGAGCATTGTCATTGCCTCACATGGCACATCGCATCGTGGCAGAAGTATCAAAGTTGAATTCGCTAATGGGGCTGTAGGCGCCAAAACCACAATCGAATTAGGAGGCACGCCGTAGTGGCTGACTCAGGATTAATTTTGACGCCGTGATGTCATATAACGCGTCCCAAAATGTGTAAAATGTGTGCAAGTGCACGTGCGCTTTCTATTTCGCACCCGTCGAAATGCGGCTGCCGCGGTTGGGATTAAATCCGTGACATCTAGCAAGGCCATAGCCGCAACGCTACCACGGCGGGCACACAATTGTTGACTTGACGGTCGACCGCTCCCGCGGTGTCGCCTAGACCCCGCAGTGCGCTTTAATTATTGCAGCTCTGCTTCTGCACGCCCTGCGTAATTTCCCCGCTGACATATTTTGCATGGGGTTTATTTTTCAGAACTAGTAGTAAGGTACTGCACCGTACCTTGAACTTCAGATTATCCAGAATCATTGCCACCGCGGTTGCACACCAGTAGGGTTTCCTTGCCTTATCCCGTCACCTCCCCACCCTACTTGTATTGGAACTGTCTCTTTACTTCTCCCTTTCTACAGTTCTAAGTCTCCTCTGGTGTAGAAAAGGAAGCACTGCAGTTTCTACAATGCTTTTGAGGACGTTCACGGATAATTACAGCTGTCAAGAGGATAATGCGGCGACGATCAAGGAGCTTATAAAGCACTGCGCACATTCGATGCGGTTGGGACCAAACGTTGCTTCTCACTTCGCCTTATTTCTGATTTGCTATTGTCATGTATTAACATGTTCTAAACCAGCCTGCAGCAGCGCCAGCAGCTGCAGTGGAAAAGTCGAAGGAAGAGACATAGAAAGCTTCGATTTAAAAATTATGCAGATCCCACGCACTCTGGGTATCAATGTAAGGGAACCATTCCCTGCTGGATGCTTTGATTGACGATAATTAGCGGTGGAGTTGACGGCTAAAGCCTAATTTCTTCAACGTTTAGTCTAAGACGAGAGTGATGAGTTGATGTTAAACGTTACCTTGCGGGCACCACTGCTGTTTGTGTAGTTCACAGAGCATACAAGGAGAGGTGTATGCGTGAGGCGTTGTTGTGCGCCATTTTTCATACCCTCTCAGAGGGTTGAGCATAGTCATTGCATCATAAGGCACATCGCAATGTGGCTGAAGTACTAAACGTAAATTGGGTTATGGGGTTGTACGTGCCGAAACCACAATCGCATTATGAGGCACGTCGTAGTGGCGGACTCCGGATTAATTCCGACGCCATGATGCTCTTTACCGTGTCCCAAAATCTAAGCTTTCTATTTCGCTCCCGTCGAAATGCGGCTGTCGCGGTTGGGACCAAATAGCCGTAAAGCTAACGCGGCGGGCACGAAATGTTGATTGTGCGGTAGACCGCTTTCGTAGTGTCGCCTGGACCCTACGGTGCGCTTTAATTAATGCGGCTCTGCTTTTGCACCCCCTGCGTAGTTTTTCCGCTGGTAATGACTACAGTGACGGGGCCCGGTACTTTACCATGAGCACTACAGTGACGGTGCCTGTCACTTTAACAACAACACTGGAGCCACGGGGCCGTCGCTATAACGATGTCGGTATTGGGGGCGAGCACTTACGGAGTCGCCATCGCTCGGAAGCGCCACAATTGCGTCTTGTCATAGATAACGCGGAGCGCTCGGCAATGTTTTGGCTATCGGCGCTAAATAAAGAGGCCACGCGGGAGCCTTCCTGGATATTTTTGCAAGTACACAGGATGAATGCAACACATTAGCACATAAAAAACATGAAATAATAATTTTTTTTGTACATTATGCAAGAAAATTATCAGCAATTACATAAATTATCACACCGCAAAGAAAAGAACGCCAAGCAAGAATACAGGCACCAAACCAGTTGTTCATACCAAATAAATATGATTTTAGTGCTTTCCCGAAATTTTGTTTCATTTATTTTGGATGGTATGTTGTTCCACGTCATAACTCCAACAAATTCACATGCATTATGTACAGGAGGCAGGCTAAAATTTCCGGTGGCAGTACTTCCGGTAGCATGTGACGATGACAAAAATGTGGACACAGGGAAAGCACTATTGCGTTTCACAACAGCTGTTTACGTAGATAGCTGTTTTATGCTCAGACATTACCTCAAAGGGCAATATGTTTAGTTGATTTGAGCATAACAGAATGAATGTTCAATACAGCCGGGCCCCGTCACTGCAGGGTAGATGTTAAAGGGCCGGGCCCAGTCACTATAATTACTGCCTTTTCCCCTTGACATATCTGCACAGTGTTCATTTTTCAGAAATAGTTGGAACCTACTCTACTGTACCTTGAACTTGAGCTTATTCACTTTCCCCGAAACCGCCGTCTTTTTGCCTTCTCACGGTACCTCCCCCCCCCCCCCCCTCGTCCCTTCTATAGGAACTGCCTCTTCTCCCTACAGTTCTACCTACGTGCCCTCCGGACTCACAGCTTAGTAGAAAGGGAAGCGCTGGTGTTTGTGGAACGCTGCTGAGGCAAGTCACGGATAATTATAGCTGTCAAGAGGTTAATGTGGTCACGCCCAAGGAGCTACAGGGGGCATTGTGCACATTCGACGCGGTGGGGTGAAAACGACTTTCTAGCCTAGCCTTTCCTCTCTGACTCATTCCTGTCATGTATACACACGCATGGACAATCCCCCTCTCCCTACCTCGACGCGGCGTGCCTGACAGCAGCAGAGGGAACAAAGAAGGAAGACACAAAAAAAGTTTCGCTTTAAAAACGAGGGGCGAGTTTTCCCCTCAACTCATTGCCCTTTCCCATCGGGTAAGGGGGGCAGTACGCACCGATCGCAGCTCTAGTTTTTTCATTCTGTGGCTGCCCACGGTGCTCTTCGGTTCTTTGCTCTGTGTACCACTGAAAGTGATCGTGTGCTTTTTGTCGCAGGTGCTCTCTTTACTACCATGGCGCTGAACGTGAACGATGTGGAGCGGCTCGCCGTGGACAAACTTCGAGCTCTCAAGCGTCGTACCTTCGAACTTCGGAAGTGGCTACTTCTGAAGATCCTGCTGGCAAAGACCAGCAGAATTCGGCACAACTGGGAGGTATGAGTTTTCTACAGCGTGTATCTTTCGCTTTCTAGGTCAAACGTAGCCCAACCATATCTGCGGCTACTATGAATGCTATTATCATGATGTAGCTTATAATTGACCAATTCCGGTCGCTTCGCAGTTTCTTAACAGCCGCGATATTTGTTTTTACTAAGAAATTAGGGATTCAGCTTTCCCTCTCGTAAAGCTCTTATTTATTCATTACTACAAGGAAATTCTTAAGATGCACGGAAGCGTACGCGGAATTATTTCATAATGGCGGTGCTGGTGGTGGTGGCGGGTTATCAGCACGCTGTTGTAGACTAGCGATTTGTCACAAATGTATGCTACCACAGATCCAAAAAATCATTCTTATTCGAATTAATGTTGCGGGATTGGCTACTTGTTCCTTACATGCAAAGTTCGCGGACAAAGATCCTGCCGGCAAAGACCCTGAGAATCCGGCACAACTTGGACGCATGAGTTTATATCATGTAGATATTTCCCTTGTTAGGTAAAAGGTAGCCACGCCATCTGTGTGGCTAGCGTGAATACTGCAATCACGATGTAGCTAATAACTGAGAAGTATCAGTCGCTACATATTTTGTTAGCAACCGCGATAGCTTTTTTTTTTTTTTACACCTGAAGTTTATTGTGAAAACACTCCACAAATCTCCGCCACGCATGCGTATACACCCAATATCAATAACAAGGTTTGTAGTCTATTATCAACAAAGTTATACACGTACAGAAAAGCGAAGTCACACCCCTTCCCGACAAAGGCAACAACAATTGGATTAACATAATAAATTTAGAAATTGAAGTTCTTTATCATTGATATGAAGTGGGAGGGAGCGCAGTAAACTGGAAAAAAAATTACCGAAGCGTTCCACATGAAAAAGTTGGGCGCGCATACATGGGTGAGTGAACCTTCGTTTCATATCAATGATAAAGAAATTCAATTTCTAAATTTATCATGTTAAGCCACGTGTTGTTGCCCTTCTCGGGAAGGGGTGTGACTTCGCTTTTGCGTACGCGCATAACTTCGTTGATTATTGACTAAAAACCTTGTTATTGTTCTTCGGTGTATACGCATGCGTGGCGGAGATTTGTGGAATCTTTTCAGAAAAAAAAACTTCAGTTTTAAATCCAGCGTTGTCCAGTCCGTTTCTACTGCTGCTCGCGTCCGTACTTGCTGGAAACCATTACACGTTCACCATGCACCAACTGGCACAGCAAACTACTCTACGAAAAAAGCTTTTTTTTTTTTTTTTTTGCTATGCAATTAGCGATACAGCTTTCCCTTTCGTAAAGCTCTTATTAATTCATTTCTAGAAAGAAATTCTTAAGTTGCACGGAAGCATCAGCAGAATTTTTTCGTAATGGCGGTTCTGGTGGTTGTGGAAGGTTATCACCACGCTGGTGTATACTAACGATTTGTCACGGATTGAAGTAGTAAAGGCAAGGCGCAGAAGACCAGGACTCAAGAAGAAGAACACAAACGACAGGACCGGCACCACTCACAACTAAGTTTATTTCGGCAACAAGCCTGCCTTATGTAGGTTATTCATGCCGAGTCAAGCACTAAATTCTAGAAGTAAAAAACAGCAATCTATCGACCACTCAGCAATCATTTCTGGTACATAATATCGAATGAGCAAACAAGAACCACACGTGGATCCGCACGGGAGGCAATTGATCTAGTATAGTCTTTTCCAAGCAAACGGCGACAAAAAAGGAGACATAAAAAGTACCGTCTGCGCTTCACTATTAAACTATCCACAACATAACACACATCAAACGCCTAAGGCCCAGTCAGTTATAATACTCGCACGACTATGAAAATAATGACCAACGAATAACACAAAAAAAACATGAAAAAGGCGTCTAAGTACAGCGTCTGCGTCAAAACCCATATCTCTAACAGTCACTCACCTAAAAACTTGATGAAACGTGTGACCAGCGCGAAAAATGAACCACGTGACAAACAATGAAATGGACAGAAGAGTTGAACGATAAAGGTCTAAAAAACAACGTCTGCGTAAAAAAAAGCAACAAAAGCTTAAGAGCCACTAGAAAATCGTCAACAAAATAAAAACTACTTAAATAAAAGGAAGACAGAGGGAAAAGCCAAATGGAATCACTCTAACATGAGGCCTGAATGAAACCTTCTGAAACCACAACGGACGGCCTGCTGACGCATGCGTTTCCCTCTTTCTAGATGAATTATGCTTCCACAATTTCTCGCTCGAACCTGTCTTTTCCAAACTTTAAAAATTTAGTTTTGTCAAACTGAGGGCGGTAATTAGAGAAGTCTCTACAATGCTCGGCAAGGAAACTCCCTTTATTGTAGCACAGATTACGACAATGTTCCATTGCACGATCATTGAAACATCGACCTATTTGACCGATATAGCTGCGACCACAGCGTAGAGGGATTTGGTAGAAGACATGTGTCCTGCATTCAGTGAACTTCTTCTGATGCTGAATTGAACAAGCCGGGCGTTTCTCTCGGTTTTAGAAGGTTTCATTCAGGCATCATGTTAGATAGATGACGTTTGGTTTTTCCGTCTGTCATCCTTTTATGTAACTAGTTTTTATTTTGTTGACGACTTTCTAGTGGCTCTCAGGCTTTTGTTGCATTTTTTTGTTTTTTTGACGCAGACGTTGTTCTTTAGACCTTTATCGTTCAACTGTTCTGTCCATTTCATTGTTTGTCACGTGGTTCATTTTTCGCGAGGTCACATGTTTTATCAATTTTCTAGGTGAGTGACTATTAGAGATTTTAGTTTTGACGCAGACGCTGTACTTAGACGCCTTTTAATGTTTTTTCCGTGTTATTCGTTGGTCATTATTCCCATAGTCGTGCGGGTTTCATCACTGACTGGACCTTAGGCGTTTAAAGTGTGTTATGTTGTGGATAGTTTAATAGTGAAGCGTAGACGGTACGTTTTATGTCTCGTTTTTTGTCCCCGTTGGATTGGAAAAGACTATACTAGATCAATTGCCTCCCGTTCTGATCCACGTGTGGTTCTTGTTTGCTTATTCGATATTATGTGACAGATATGATCCCTTAGTGGTCGATAGATTGTTGTTTTTCACTTCTAAAGTTTAGTGCGTGCCTCGGCATGAATAACCTACATAAGGCAGGCTTGTTGCGGAAATAAACTTAGTTGTGAGTGGACCCGGTCCTGTCGTTTGTGTTCTTCTTCTTGAGTCCTGGTCTTCTGCGCCTTGCCTTTACTACTTCAAGCATGAACCAACTTGACCAAGCAAGACTTTCACTTGTCAAAGATGTGTGCTACCACACATCCATCACACCATTCTTATACGAAATAATGTTGCGAGATCGGCTAGTTGCTCCTATATGCAAAGGGCGCGGACAAACATACTGTGGCAATGACCCGTTGAATCCGGCACAACTGGGACGTATGAGTTTTCTACCACGTAGATATTCCCCTTTGCTAGGTAAAAGGTACCCAAACCCTCTCTGTGGCTAGCGTGAATACTGCAATCATGATGTAGCTAATAACTGAGAAGTACCAGCCGCTTCATATTTGTTTAACAACCGCGATAGCTTTTTTTTACTATGCAATTAGCGATACAACCTTTCCTTTCGTAAAGCTCGTATTTATTCATTGCTACAAAGAAATTCTTAAGATGCACGGAAGCGTGCACGGAATTATTTTATAATGGCTGTGCTCGTGGTGGTGGCGGGTTAACAGCACGCTGGTGCAGGCTAGCGATTTGTCACAGATGTGTGCTACCACACATCCATCAAACCATTCTTATGCGAAATAATGTTGCGAGATTGGCTAGTTGCTCCGACATGCAAAAGACGCAGAATGAGACCCTGCTGGCAACAACCCGGATATCCATCACAACTGAGAGGTATACGTTTTTTACCATGTAGATATTTCCCTTGCTAGGTAAAAGGATAGGCAAACCATCTCTGTGGCTAGCGTGAATACTGTAATCATGATGTAGCTAATAACTGAGAAGTACCGGTCGCTTCATATTTAGTTATAACAACCTCAATAGGTTTTTTTTTACTATGCAACTAGCGATACAGCCTTTCCTTTCGTAAAGCTCGTTTTTATTCATTTCTAGAAAGAAATTCTTAAGTTGCACAGAGGCGTACACGGAATTATTTCATAATGGCGGTGCTGGTGGTGGTGGCGGGTTAACAGCACGCTGGTGCAGGCTAGCGATTTGTCACAGATGTGTGCTACCACACATCCATCAAACCATTCTTATAAGAAATAATGTTGCGAGATCGGCTAGTTGTTCCAACATGCAAAGGACGCGGAATGAGACCCTGCTGGCAACAACCCGGAGAATCCATCACAACTGAGAGGTATAAGTTTTCTACCATGTAGATATTTCCCTTGCTAGGTAAAAGGATAGGCAAACCATCTCTGTGGCTAGCGTGAATACTGTAATCATGATGTAGCTAATAACTGAGAAGTACCGGTCGCTTCATATTTAGTTATAACAACCTCAATAGGTTTTTTTTTTTACTATGCAACTAGCGATACAGCCTTTCCTTTCGTAAAGCTCGTATTTATTCATTTCTAGAAAGAAATTCTTAAGTTGCACAGAGGCGTACACGGCATTATTTCATAATGGCGGTGCTGGTGGTGGTGGCGGGTTAACAGCACGCTGGTGCAGGCTAGCGATTTGTCACAGATGTGTGCTACTACACATCCATCAAACCATTCTTATAAGAAATAATGTTGCGCGATCGGCTAGTTGTTCCAACATGCAAAGGACGCGGAATGAGACCCTGCTGGCAACAACCCGGAGAATCCATCACAACTGAGAGGTATAGGTTTTCTACCATGTAGATATTTCCCTTGCTAGGTAAAAGGATACGCAAACCATCTCTGTGGCTAGCGTGAATACTGTAATCATGATGTAGCTAATAACTGAGAAGCACCGGTCGCTTCATACTTCGTTATGACAACCTCAATAGGTTTTTTTTTTTTACTATGCAATTAGCGATACAGCCTTTCCTTTCGTAAAGCTCATATTTATTCGTTTCTAGAAAGAAATTCTTAAGATGCACACGGAAGCGTACACGGAATTATTTCATAATGGCGGTGCTGGTGGTGGTGGCGGGTTAACAGCATGCTGGTGTAGACTAGCGATTTGTCACAGATGTGTGCTACCACACATCCATCAAACCATTCTTATAAAAAGTAATGTTGCGAGATCGGCTAGTTGTTCCAACATGCAAAGGACGCGGAATGAGACCCTGCTGGCAACAACCCGGAGAATCCAGCACAACTGAGAGGTATAAGTTTTCTACCATGTAGATATTTCCCTTGCTAGGTAGAAGGATAGGCAAACCATCTCTGTGGCTAGCGTGAATACTGTAATCATGATGTAGCTAATAACTGAGAAGTACCGGTCGCTTCATACTTCGTTATGACAACCTCAATAGGTTTTTTTTTTTTTACTATGCAATCAGCGTAGAGCCTTTCCTTTCGTAAAGCTCATATTTATTCGTTTCTAGAAAGAAATTCTTAAGATGCACGGAAGCGTACACGGAATTATTTCGTAATGGCGGTGCTGGTGGCGGTGGCGGGTTAACAGCACGCCGGTGTAGGCTAGCGATTTGTCACAGATGTGTGCTACCACACATCCATCAAACCATTCTTATAAGAAGTAATGTTGCGAGATCGGCTAGTTGTTCCAACATGCAAAGGACGCGGAATGAGACCCTGCTGGCGACTACCCGGAGAATCCAGCACAACTGAGAGGTATAAGTTTTCTACCATGTAGATATTCCCCTTGCTAGGTAAAAGGATAGGCAAACCATCTCTGTGGCTAGCGTGAATACTGTAATCATGATGTAGCTAATAACTGAGAAGTACCGGTCGCTTCATATTTCGTTATAACAACCTCAATAGGGTTTTTTTTTTTCTTACTGTGCAACTAGCGATACAGCCTTTCGTTTCGTAAAGCTCGCATTTATTCATTCCTAGAAAGAAATTCTTAAGTTGCACGGAGGCGTACACGGAATTATTTCATAATGGCGGTGCTGGTGGTGGTGGCGGGTTAACAGCACGCTGGTGTAGACTAGGAGATTTGTTTCAGATGTGTGCTACCACACATCCATCAAACCATTCTTATGCGGAATAATGCTGCGAGATTGGCTAGTTGCTCCAACATGCAAAATACGCGGAATGAGACCCTGCTGGCAACAACCCGGAGAATCCAGCACAACTGAGAGGTATAAGTTTTCTACCATGTAGATATTTCCCTTGCTAGGTAAAAGGATAGGCAAACTATCTCTCAGGCTAGCGTGAATACTGTAATCGTGATGTAGCTAATAACTGAGAAGTACCGGTCGCTTCATATTTAGTTATACCAACCTCAATAGGGTTTTTTTTTCTTTTTTTTTTTACTATGCAACTGGCATACAGCCTTTCCTTTCGTAAAGCTCGTATTTATTCATTTCTAGAAAGAAATTCTCATGTTGCACAGAGGCGTACACGGAATTATTTCATAATGGCGGTGCTGGTGGTGGTGGCGGGTTAACAGCACGCTGGTGTAGGCTAGCGATTTGTCACAGATGTGTGCTACCACACATCCATCAAACCATTCTTATAAGAAATACTGTTACGAGATCGGCTAGTTGTTCCAACAAGCAAAGGACGCGGAACGAGACCCTGCTGGCAACAACCCGGAGAATCCAGCACAACTGAGAGGCATAAGTTTTCTACAGTGTAGATATTTCCCTTGCTAGGTAAAAGGATAGGCAAACCATCTCTGTGGCTAGCGTGAATACTGTAATCATGATGTAGCTAATAACTGAGAAGTACCGGTCGCTTCATATTTCATTATAACAACCTCAATAGGCTTTTTTTTTTTGCTATGCAACTAGCGATACAGCCTTTCCTTTCGTAAAGCTCATATTTATTCGTTTCTAGAAAGAAATTCTTAAGTTGCACGGAGGCGTACACGGAATTATTTCATAATGGCGGTGGTGGTGGTGGTGGCGGGTTAACAGCACGCTGGTGTAGGCTAGCGATTTGTCACAGATGTGTGCTACCACACATCAATCAAACCATTGTTATAAGAAATACTGTTGCCAGATCGGCTAGTTGTTCCAACATGCAAAGGAGGCGGAATGAGACCCTGCTGGCAACAACCCGGAGAATCCAGCACAACTGAGAGGTATAAGTTTTCTACCATGTAGATATTTCCCTTGCTAGGTAAAAGGATAGGCAAACGATCTCTGTGGCTAGCGTGAATACTGTAATCATGATGTAGCTAATAACTGAGAAGTACCGGTCGCTTCATATTTCGTTATAACAACCTCAATAGGTTTTTTTTTTTTTACTATGCAACTAGCGATACAGCCTTTCCTTTCGTAGAGCTCATATTTATTCGTTTCTAGAAAGAAATTCTTAAGTTGCACGGAGGCGTACACGGAATTATTTCATAATGGCGGTGCTGGTGGAGGTGGCGGGTTAACAGCCGGCTGGTGTAGGCTAGCGATTTGTCACAGATGTGTGCTACCACACATCCATCAAACCATTCTTGTAAGAAATACTGTTGCGAGATCGGCTAGTTGTTCCAACAAGCAAAGGACGCGAAATGAGACCCTGCTGGCAACAACCCGGAGAATCCATCACAACTGAGAGGCATAAGTTTTCTACCGTGTAGATATTTCCCTTGCTAGGTAAAAGGATAGGCAAACCATCTCTGTGGCTAGCGTGAATACTGTAATCATGATGTAGCTAATAACTGAGAAGTACCGGTCGCTTCATATTTGTTATAACAACCTCAATAGGTTTTTTTTTTACTATGCAATTAGCGATACAGCCTTTCCTTTCGTAAAGCTCATATTTATTCGTTTCTAGAAAGAAATTCTGAAGTTGCACGGAAGCGTACGCGGAAGTAATTCATAATGGCGGTGCTGGTGGTGGTGGTGGGTTAACAGCACGCATTTGTAAAAGATGTGTGCTACCACACATCCATCAAACCATTCTTATACGAAATAATGTTGCGAGATCGGCTAGCACTCCTTTCTATTTTAACGATGGAGTTTTTCACAAGCCAATATGCTTTTCTTGGGATGTCCCTCACTGCCACCGTTAAGCGGCGTTGACAGGCACGTAGCCCGCGCTTCCATCTGTGGTTCAAAACAAACCACACACCAGCTCCGCAAGGGCCATGATGGCGTCGCTGCTTTACAAACAAACCAAGAAGCCTCTTCTGGCGTTTTTATTTTTCAGAAATGCAGCAGTGAACTTGTGGCTGTAGTCCTTCTCCCAGCATAAAAAAATGCCGATTTCAGCCTTGTTATTTACGTGAAACCTCTTCACGATGTCGAACTTCCTGTCAGGAATGCAATGTCTTGTCGACACGCGTGTGCTGTTAGTTTACTCAAAATACCGAGAGCGCAGGATTTTAGAAAGGAACTGTAGGCATTACGGTGCGGCATTATGAGTGAGTTGGTCGACGAATTGACGCTTTGCACAAATGCTGTTGTGCATGCGCGAACACAGCAGTCACAATTGCCCACAACACGGTTACGTACGAGAAACAAGCGAACAAGGAACGCTGCCTTGGCGCGCCTTGAGACGCCATATTGTTTTGGTTTTTATCACGCTGTTTTCGTGAACAGGCCGGCTAGTTCTGTTGTGTAATGGGTGCACGAATAGCCTCGCTGACAAATGGAGTATGAATTTATTTCGGTTTCCGTCCGAGCAGAGCTATCAGGCGAGGAAGACAGCATGGACAAACTACGTCCGGAGATGCCTTCACAGCACGCGACTTGCGCTCTACCTCGCTATCCGCAGGGCCGGGTCTCATCACGCTGACTGCGACTACTGAATCTACACGTGCCAGCGCCGCGAGGTTATTTCGGCCTGCAAGCTTCGAGACGCCCTTAAAGGCAGCCGCATGATGCCGGAAATTTGGAAAGCTCAAGATATAGGAGGATGGATAGAGATTGCGAAAGCGTAGTGGTGTCACTAAGGTTGTCTTTTTTGCGCTGCTCTCCCCATCCAGCTCTTGAAAGCGTCCATATTGGTGCATTTGCTCTCTGTGCAGGACTACCAACTGTCTAGGTAACCCTTGGTAAGCTTACGCCAAAACTAGATACGTAGACCTTCCAAAATCTACGCGTGGTTTCCCCGCGTAAGCAACCACCGCATGTTATTTGAACGCGAAGCTTTCTTTGCCTATTCCTTCGACTTTCCCACCGCTGCTGCTGCTGTGGCTGCTGTCTTGCACACCGCGTCGGGGGGTGGTTCAGAGCGCGTATAATAATGACAGGAGCGATTAAGAGAGTAAAGGCGACGAGGGAAACACGTTTTGAACCCTCCGCGTCGAATGTGCACAATGCCCTCTGGATCTCCCAGGGCGTCGCCACATTAGCCGCTTCATGCTGTAATTATCCGTGACTCACCTCAGAAGAACTGCAGAAACTGCTGCGCTTACTTAAGTTGCGTGCCGAAAGGGGACGTAGATAGAACTGTAGAGAGGAGGGAGGAGAAGAGGCAGTTCCCCTTTATGAGAGTGGGGGAGGCGACGTGAGAAGGCAAGGAAACCCCACTACTATACGTCAGTGGCTGCGGGGAAACAGGATGAGCTGAAGTTCAAAGTAGAGTACCGTACTTTGACATGCTTTGAAACGCCATGCAAGTATGTAAAGCGGGTAACTTACGCATGGGGTGGAGAAGCAGAGCCGGATTAATTAAAACGCACCACAGGATCCAGGGGACCCTACAAAAACGGTCGATCGTCAAATCAACACTTTGCACGCCGCGTTAACTTCGCGGTTATGGCATTGCTAGAGGTCGTGGATTTAATCCCAATCGCGACACCCGCATTTCGACGGGGCCGAAATAGAAAACGCCCGCGCACTTAGATTTTGGCACACGGCAGAGAACATCACGGTGACAAAATTAATCCGGAGTCCACCATTACGGCTTGCCTCATAATCTGAGTGTGGTTTAGGCACGTCCAGCCCCATTCTCTAATTCAAGTTTAATACTTCTGCCACACTGCGACGGGCTATGTGAGGCAATGACAACGCTCAACCCTCGCAGATGTTATACAATATGGCGCACAACAACGCCTCAAGCAAACATATCTCACTGTGTGTACTACGCAGACAAACAACAGTGGTGCACGCAAAGTAAAGTTTAACATAATCTTTCTTGTATTGAACTACGCATTACAGAAATGAGGCTTTCGCCGTCAGCGTCACCGCTAATTATCGTCAATCAAAGCATCCTCCTCGCAAAGCTTCGCTTACATCGATTCCCACAATGCGTGGGATGTGCATAATTTTTA
Organism: Dermacentor andersoni; assembly: GCF_023375885.2. Lineage (NCBI taxonomy): Eukaryota > Metazoa > Arthropoda > Arachnida > Ixodida > Ixodidae > Dermacentor > Dermacentor andersoni. The sequence continues at coordinate 123,817,907 of NC_092816.1, read as the reverse complement.
TAAGCTGTGTTGAATGTGCTACTTCTACTTGTGCCGACGGTGTCGAAATCTATGCAGCAAGTTGTCGCTCACATGTAATTGTAATGAATATTATAAAATGATGACGAAACTGCGCCTCATACGTAAATCAGCGCCTAGCCCTACACCACTGAAGTGATTGAAACACACAATCCGAAGGCAGTTGGTATTAAGTTGGTTTCGGACACTGGCAACACTCAGCGACACCATGCGAGGTTGTTCACCTGGATTACTCTTTGCTGCAAATGGTGTAGAGATATGCAAATGTATTTTTTAGCAGCGAGCTCACGGCCCAAAGGGCCCTAGTGCAGCACGCGAGCGATGCAGCACGACTCAGTGGAGCCTTGGAATAGGGGCCCACCCTTGCTGAAGAGAAGTGTCAAGTCACCAGCGCCAAGAAAATGAAGACGACGGAGACCTCGTAACCGCGAAACTCTTCAAAGACTCAATAAAAGTTTTCACTCACTCACTCAGTCATTTAACCCCTTCTTGTCCATGCGTTCGTTAGAGACTACAAGAACTAAGCGTTCAATTTCTAGCGCAGCCCTGTTCGTAACCAGTGACACCCACGGCCAGCGAGCAATGCCTAGCGTCTTCATCGATGGCAGTTACTGCGTGCAGACGAGAGAATGGCGCGTGGTTTGAGACTTTCCCGTATTTAGTTTGCGCAAGAAAAAGCACTATTTTCGGTGCACTCTGACAAACGACCCGTTGTCCGCGATAAGAATAAACGTTCCCGCGCCGAGCATTCTACGAGGCCGTCCGCTTTCGACATTCCCGATACGCTATATATAGAAAAAGAAGCATTAGGCATAGGCAAAAATGCATAAGCCCACACTAAACGGGTGGTAGCATGCAGCATAGGACGCCCTGGTATGCACCGGACCTGCAGTAAGGATGGATTGTGAAGAAGGGAGACCCAAAACGAGCCACTAGCAAGAGTAATCTATAAAGAAACGTATGGCGGGAGCTCTACCTGTTTCGCATGTTTATCAGGACCATGCGTGGCATTGTTGGATACTTGTTCTTTATTCCAACGAATGCTGCGTTGTGTGTTGTATGGCGTAAAAAGAAATTAAATTAAGGGGTTTCATGTGCCAAAACCACTTTCTGATTATGAGGCACGCCGTAGCGGAGGACTCCGGAATTTCGACCACCTGGGGTTCTTTAACGTGCACCTAAATCTAAGTACACCGGTGTTTTCGCATTTCGCCCCCATCGAAATGCGGCAGCCGCGGCCGGGATTCCATCCCGCGACCTCGTGCTCAACAGCCCAACACCATAGCCACTGAGCAACCACGGCGGGTCCTCTATGGCGTAATACCCACGAAATACATGCACTTTTCGTTTTTTTTCTGTGAGGAAGCTGCTGCGAAAGTTCCCGACCAACTACAAGCTAAAAGCTTCGCTGTAAAAAAAAGGGCATTTATAAAGTTTCAACTAGATAATTTATGTCGCTGTTGTAAAAGGCACTAAGAGTTAAAACAGATTATATCGCGCAATGTAGTTGTGCGATTAGCGATATTGATATGTAGCCTCTATTTTGGGAAAAGATGAATTCTTCAAAACCAAGTCAGACACAAAGAAAGCCGCAGCTACCGATGGGTGCGTCAAGGAAGTAGAAAAGTTTTTTTTTTCTTGAAGTTGATTCAGTCTCTTCTTGAAGTTGATCCAATCTCATTAGCAGCGTCGCCGGACTTTAGGAAAGCGTTTCGCACTCTTTTCCAAAGGGCTCTCTCTCTCTCTCTCTTTTATTCCCATTCTGTTAGCTACTCCCCGCTGCGCGGATGTCTCTAATTTCTGGCATCGCGTTTCTGCGTAATTTCTCCGCAGGCCCGCTCTCATAGAATGCGAGAAGTGACACGCGCACAGGCAATCACAAAGCACTCCGTCAAAGCAGCGTTTATGTGAAATGCTACGCCGTCAATACCCTGGCCCCTAAAAGCTTTAAACAACTTGGCTGTTCGACAAATGCAGGATTGTGGACGTCGTCTCCGTAAAGGTCATAGACCCCGTAAAAGGCACCTGTCATAACGTGTCCTTTCACCTGACAAAAGCGCGTCCGTCATCGTCGCCCTCCAACATTGGCGACGCTGTCAACGCTCCTTAATTGAAGGGCTGCATTCGTGCGCGTCATGCACGGTCAGTTACCGTGCAGAGAGAGAGCTGGGAAATTGATTGTATATTTACGCGCTACGCCGCCTATTCTGCATGTTTGATTGATGAGCAGCTTAGCAGAAGTTGCAGGTTGAAAATCCCTGCCCATTATGTCGAGTTTCACGCGCCTGTAAAGTGCCTTATGTTTAATAAAAGATTTTCGGAAGTTACCGCAATGAAAAGAGGAGATTTGAAGAAAGAGACAGTAGGAAGCGTTTCCTGTTGTCCCTTTGTTCAAGTCTCGAGTTTTCCCTGCGGTAACTTCCCAAAATCATGAATCACCAATGGTCTGCACCCACAATCTGCTATGGTTATGTTTATTTATTTATACAACAAATCCCTAAAGTCTCTCACGTCTGAGGGTATAGCATAGGGGTTGGTGGGCAGGTACAGGCAATTGGTGAAAAATAGAATACACCGCAAATTCATTGTGCACATGATGTAGCGTTAGAACATAAGTGTACCGAATACTGTTAATTCTGACAAGCACAAAGAAAAAGAAAAGAACCAATAACATCAACAGGGCAGTAGTAAAAAATTATGCCAATTATACTTCTTCCAAACAACAGGTTCAAACGAAATGAAACAAGGCCTACATTATTAGAAATATTACCTAACAAAAGAAAGGGTTCAAACATGAGATAATAATATACGAATCATACAATTGCAAACATTCCTATCTACGGTAGTAGTTCCTTACCCGTCAATTTCGCGTCGCTCCCCATTGCATACTTGTCCGGATCCCATTATTGACAGAAAAAGAATTAATGCCTAAAAGAAGCAGCATCTGTCAAAAAGACTACATTGGCATACGAATTGGTTTTGTCCAGTGGTGGTGAAGATCTTGAGGCTGCCGCTCTTTCGTGATCAAGGGTACAAAACAAAGCGCCGTCACTCGCAATCGAATATGCCTTCAATGTTGTTTCTCCAGTTCGTTCGTAAACTTCGAAGAACAATTAATTCACTCCTTCGTTTGGTTACACGAACGGGAACACCGCTTAGGCCTTTTCACGTTCGCTTTATAAACCTAATACGCTGCGACAAACCGTGACGAGTTTGACCGCCCTGCCCAAACAAAGAACTGAGCTTACGATACGCTGCCGAGTAAATTGCGAGAATTGCGGAGTAAAATGCGTCTACAAGAATTGTTTGATATTTACTGGGCGGTATGGATGCTCATCTTTTGCATTTCCACAACGTCCAATCAATGTTTCAGAGGTAAACAAACGACAGGTTGCTGCGTTTCCTGCCATTTAGAGGCTGCTGTATATAGAATTTTACACCTTTAATTGTTTATTGCGGCTATGGTCATGTACTCAACATTTTCTCAATGGAACTGCAACTGAAACAAATTCATTCTCGAAACCTATGCATTCAACCAGCGCAGCGCCTATAAAGATGTCCACCATAGTGTATGCGCAGGTAGGCCACCTGCAGGTCATTAATGTTTCTGCGATTAATGTTTCTGCGATTCTGTAGGTAATTCATTTTTAATAAACAGAAATTAAATCCATGCTAGTTCATCTTGTGCGGCGTTATATAGCTCGTTCCAGTCGTGTACATAAGAGTGCCACGGGAGAATTCTGAGGGGAGGGGCTGCAACTCCCCACTACCTGCCCTACCGGATGCTTTATCACTCTAACACCAAAAAAGCGAAGAAAGCTTACGAGTAATACTATTTCATATGTTCGTCTTAATTAACATTACATATCCAGGTAAGAAAGTGAATTCGCCGATGTTCGTAGTAATATTCAATACATTATACATATATATCTCACATTATTGCACATTTCCCTTCTCGCAAATATATTGCAATGGACCTACGGAATGAATATTACTAATAAATACACGGGATTGTATTGGAAGACATAAAATAGTGTGTTTCTGACATATTGCTCCGGCATATTGCAAGCTTACTCGGAAAAACATGTTTTTCAGCCTAATTTATGCAACGTATCCTATGCCACGTAACCTTGAACGCGTTGAGGACGTAGTAACACACTAAAGAGTAGTAAGCATACCACAAAATTTTATTTGCTTATTATGACTGCCGAAAACCTGTAACCGGTACGCTGGAGACAAAAAGAATCTAGATCAATTGTAATCAAGTGTTGACATAACCCACAGTGCGGGTGTCTCTTTAGATGCCATGTCCAGTTCGCGAATTTTTCTTCTTCCTAAAACAAGGGGCCGTCTGAATTTCTGTTTTGCACATTATCCTTTTTATCGTTGGGGTCAGGACCCTACCTCTCCATAGCCTCACCAACCATTGTTTCTCGGCCGATCTTGCCTGAATGAAGAAAACTGATCTCGTTGTGGTAAATTCGGTTTCTCCACTGGGAAACGCACCGCCTGCGCTTGTTATTGTTCTTCTTGACCAACGTGCGAGCGAAACGGGTAAACAAAAGGATGTGCCTGCATGGCAGGTTTTGGCACATCCCGGACCAGACGCGTCAAAACGTGGTCATGCTGTGTCGTCGTCTGCGCGACAGTCGACGGGCATTGCGAAGCTGGTTGGTCAATTTTTGGAAATCATGCGCGCACCCACCTTGCACGACACCCAAATCTAGACCTTGACTAATTGCCTGCCTCGTTCTCAGCAAAGCTTTACTTTTTCGGGAAGCCCACCTGGGAATGCCACGCGTAAACAAAATTATGCAGGCTCCACGCACTGTGGGAATCGATGTAAGCGAAGCTTTCTGCACTGGTTGCTTTCAATGACGATAATTAGCGGTGATGTTCACGGTGAAAGCTTAATTTCTTCGACGTTTATACTAACACGAGAGCGGCCAGTTCATTTTAAACGTTGCCTTGTGTGCACCACTACTGTTTGTCTGCGATGACCAAAGAACACAGACAGGGAGAGATGTTTGCTTTAGGCGTTGTGCGCCATATTTAATCATCTCCGGGAGGGTTGAGCATTGTCATTGCCTCACATGGCACATCGCATCGTGGCAGAAGTATCAAAGTTGAATTCGCTAATGGGGCTGTAGGCGCCAAAACCACAATCGAATTAGGAGGCACGCCGTAGTGGCTGACTCAGGATTAATTTTGACGCCGTGATGTCATATAACGCGTCCCAAAATGTGTAAAATGTGTGCAAGTGCACGTGCGCTTTCTATTTCGCACCCGTCGAAATGCGGCTGCCGCGGTTGGGATTAAATCCGTGACATCTAGCAAGGCCATAGCCGCAACGCTACCACGGCGGGCACACAATTGTTGACTTGACGGTCGACCGCTCCCGCGGTGTCGCCTAGACCCCGCAGTGCGCTTTAATTATTGCAGCTCTGCTTCTGCACGCCCTGCGTAATTTCCCCGCTGACATATTTTGCATGGGGTTTATTTTTCAGAACTAGTAGTAAGGTACTGCACCGTACCTTGAACTTCAGATTATCCAGAATCATTGCCACCGCGGTTGCACACCAGTAGGGTTTCCTTGCCTTATCCCGTCACCTCCCCACCCTACTTGTATTGGAACTGTCTCTTTACTTCTCCCTTTCTACAGTTCTAAGTCTCCTCTGGTGTAGAAAAGGAAGCACTGCAGTTTCTACAATGCTTTTGAGGACGTTCACGGATAATTACAGCTGTCAAGAGGATAATGCGGCGACGATCAAGGAGCTTATAAAGCACTGCGCACATTCGATGCGGTTGGGACCAAACGTTGCTTCTCACTTCGCCTTATTTCTGATTTGCTATTGTCATGTATTAACATGTTCTAAACCAGCCTGCAGCAGCGCCAGCAGCTGCAGTGGAAAAGTCGAAGGAAGAGACATAGAAAGCTTCGATTTAAAAATTATGCAGATCCCACGCACTCTGGGTATCAATGTAAGGGAACCATTCCCTGCTGGATGCTTTGATTGACGATAATTAGCGGTGGAGTTGACGGCTAAAGCCTAATTTCTTCAACGTTTAGTCTAAGACGAGAGTGATGAGTTGATGTTAAACGTTACCTTGCGGGCACCACTGCTGTTTGTGTAGTTCACAGAGCATACAAGGAGAGGTGTATGCGTGAGGCGTTGTTGTGCGCCATTTTTCATACCCTCTCAGAGGGTTGAGCATAGTCATTGCATCATAAGGCACATCGCAATGTGGCTGAAGTACTAAACGTAAATTGGGTTATGGGGTTGTACGTGCCGAAACCACAATCGCATTATGAGGCACGTCGTAGTGGCGGACTCCGGATTAATTCCGACGCCATGATGCTCTTTACCGTGTCCCAAAATCTAAGCTTTCTATTTCGCTCCCGTCGAAATGCGGCTGTCGCGGTTGGGACCAAATAGCCGTAAAGCTAACGCGGCGGGCACGAAATGTTGATTGTGCTGTAGACCGCTTTCGTAGTGTCGCCTGGACCCTACGGTGCGCTTTAATTAATGCGGCTCTGCTTTTGCACCCCCTGCGTAGTTTTTCCGCTGGTAATGACTACAGTGACGGGGCCCGGTACTTTACCATGAGCACTACAGTGACGGTGCCTGTCACTTTAACAACAACACTGGAGCCACGGGGCCGTCGCTATAACGATGTCGGTATTGGGGGCGAGCACTTACGGAGTCGCCATCGCTGAGCTCAAGTGCCCAAATTGTCAAGGATCGCACGCTGCGTCCTCAAAAGACTGTCCACGCCTTAAGAAAGAGCAGAAAATCTTGAGAAAAATGGCCAGAGACGGATCGTCACACAGAGATGCTTCTGAAGCGATAAGGCGACATCGCTCCCGGAAACGAAAGCCTATGAAACCCTCTTCCGGTTCAAGGGAAATGTCTCGTCCGGCAACGCCACCTCCTGTTCCATCTGTCTCCAGTAAGAGCACGAATGTCAACGAAAGAAGTGGCCATGCTTCACCAAGTGATGCGTGGCCGGCACTGCCGAGGACATGCCACGCGCCAGAGCCACAGCAAATGACTCGCCATTTAAAGTCAAATGTCACTACAGTTGACCAAATGCAAGACAAGGACTCACAAGTGATTGCCATGCTCAAATCGCTCACGAATGTCATGCGTCTGCTACTGACGAACATGGACACTCCAGCTGCTCGTAGCGCACTGCAAGTATTGGACGCGCTGACTCCAGTACTTGAAAACATCGCATAGCACCATGGCCCGCCCCTCGCTGCCCTTCCACAAGGAAGTCAAGAAAGCATCTTTACTGCAGTGGAATTCCCGTGGTCTCAAATCAAGAATTTCAGATTTTAGACATTTTGTCTTCGAAAACCGTTTTCCCATCCTCGTAATTTGCGAACCGAACGTGCAGAATGTTATACGTATTTCTGGCTATGAGGCATTCATGTCCTCTACCTGTGGTGATGTAAGCAAGGTAATTGTATATATTAGATGTGATCTGACTTACGTGTTGCAGCCAGTTCCGCCTCACGACGACAACCAGTACGTTTGTTTAATCGTGAAAACGAATAAGCTTACGTTCACACTCGTCGCTGTGTACATTGCTCCTTCAAGTGGCTTCGACTCTAAACGACTGCACGACGTGCTATCAGCGGCACCCGGCCCTACGATTCTCACAGGAGATTTTAATGCTCACCATCCGCTTTGGGGGAGCCTGAAGATGGACTCCAGGGGAAGGCGAATAGCATCCTTTGCCACACAGCACGACCTTTACTGCCTCAACGATGGTAGTCCGACATATTTACGTGGGCCTACTTACAGCAGCTGCCAAGACTTGACCCTGGTTTCTCGGCTTCTTGAAAGAAACGTGCAATGGTTTACAGACATCGAAACACATGGAAGCGACCATATTCCGACGTACCTGAAGATCAAGGGACTATCGAAATGCTCCTCCATGACGCTCCGGCGAATTGACTGGTCGGCGTTTCGGTCGCACATGGAGGGAGTATGTCAGCAAGGGAACCATTCAAGTCCGGAACACGAAATTCAAAAAGCCATGCAAGAGGCTACGCGTAGTTTCCAGCCTTTCCCGAAATATGCAGAATTTGAAGCAGAACTGCAGCGACTACGAGCAATTCGCCGGCGGGCTGAAAGAAGATACAGGAGAACTAAATCCATCCATGATCTCCGAGAGGCAAGGCGGATGCAAAAGAAGATTCAACGTCGCATCGATGCACTACAATCTCAAAGATGGAAACGTTTCTGTGAGTCGTTGGATCCACGTCAGCGATTATCTCAGATATGGAGAACCGTGCGTGGGCTTCGCCTATCACCACAACAGCGTGTCCCTTTCAAAGCCCTCGCTTTGCACCAAGGTCGCAGCGAAATTGACATTGCTGAAGAATTTTGCTCAAGACTTTCCAGCTTGCAGTTCCAACGCGCAATTACACCATGTGCTACTCCTGTGCCACGGGATTCACGCATGGATGTAATTTTTTCGCTGGAGGAGCTTGAAGCGGCACTGGCGACTTGCAGGCGCTCTTCGTCACCTGGCCCGGACGGGGTTACCTATGCGGCGCTCGCCAATCTTGGTCAGAAAGCACGACTCATGCTACTAAACCATTACAACGAGTCCTGGCGCAACGGTTTGGTTCCACGTGACTGGAAATGCAGCCGCTTGGTTCCACTTCTCAAACCTGGTAAATCACCGTTAAACTTATCATCGTACCGCCCCATCGCTCTGGCCAGCTGCATAGGGAAAATAATGGAACGAATGATTTTGACGCGCTTGGAATGGTACCTGGAAAATTACAACGTGTACCCAGATGCTCTGTCTGGCTTCCGGCGAGGGCGCTCATCCATAGATAATGTCATCGATTTGGTTACGTTTGTTCAGCATCAAAAAAGCCGGAAACGACTCACTGCTGCATTATTCCTAGACATAAAAGGCGCCTATGATAACATAGCACATTATGCCATTATAAATGCTCTTATTGAAACCGGAATCGGTGGCCGCACTTTTCAGTGGCTGTGCAGTTATTTGACCGACAGGCATTTCTTCGTGATGACCGAGGATGGCGCCACGACTCAACACCAAGCGTGCCGTGGAGTACCGCAAGGCGGAGTGTTGAGCCCGACGCTATTTAACCTAGTGCTCGTTGGCCTAGTCCGATCCCTTATGAAAATGAACCATGAGTTTCTGTAGAGGACGTTATGTGTTCCTAAGGTGACATCAGACATTCATAAGAAATGCATCGTCTAATGTTTTTTGGCATCACAAGTACATCAGAGACTCAAATGACAATGCACCTTAGGATTTCTGATGAGAGGAGTATACGGCTTTTTTGTGTTATTGCTAATGTTAAAGTACATCATATATGAATGTGTACGATGCCAAGTCGTGAAAAATTCTTTGTAATGCGATAGCATTAAATGACACATGAGCCGGAAAATCCGGCATTGTCGGCGTGAGCATCGATGTACAAATAGGTTACAAACTCTCAACCTTTCATGGGAGTCGAACCCACTACCTTTGGCGGTAATTAAGGCTACGAACCCACGACCTTTGGTGTTGATTAAGACACCGTTAATTAAGACAGTTATTGAAGATATAGTTAATTAATGCACTCGAACGCACGTACGACCCTTAGTGGAAGTCGAAGCCTGTTAATTAATATGTTAATTAATGTGCAGCTGATTATTATGTAGTTAATTAAGACACTCGAACCCACGATCTTCGGTGTTAATGAAGGCGATGTTAATTAGGGCACAGTTAAGATACAGTTATTTGAGGCACTCCAACCCACGACCTTTGTTAATGATGATGATGCTAATTAAGGCACGGTTAATTACGACCTAGGAATTAAGTCACTCGAACACATTACCTTGTGTGGGAATCGAACCAACGACCATTGTTGTTAATGAAGGCGATATTAATTGAGGTATTGTTAATTAAGATATAGTCAATTAAGACACTCGAACCCACGATCTTCGGTGTTAATGAAGGCGATGTTAATTAGGGCACAGTTAAGATACAGTTATTTGAGGCACTCGAACCCACGACCTTGGTTAATGAAGATTGTGTTAATTAATGCTATGTTAATTAATATCTAGCAATTAAGTCGCTCACACCCAGTACCTTGGGTGGGTGAATGAAGAAATGAAGAAAACGATATAACACAGCGTGAGCGCCGAGTACTCTGGAAACGCTTCCGATATATCAGGGCTAGGCACAAAACAACGACGTCATTTTCTTTCCTTTTTAAAGAGCATTGTAAGTTCGTGTTACCCCGTTATCACATTTGGTAAACAGTGCAAACCTATAGCGTATGCCTTGTTCTGAGCAGTTTGATTTCTCGGATGTGTTACTAGTCTTTAAGTGGCAAACCGACAATTGTGCAGATTGACATGATCATGACATGGAAAACTGCGCGTAAAAAATTATGGGGTTTTACGTGCCAAAACCACTTTCTGATTATGAGGCACGCCGTAGTGGATCGAGGACTCCGGAAATTTCGACCACCTGGGGTTCTCTAACGTGCACCTAAATCTATGTACACGGGTGTTTTCGCATTTCGCCCCCATTGAAATGCGGCCGCCGAAGCCGGGATTCGATCCCGCGACCTCGTGCTCAGTAGCCTAACACCACCACTGAGCAACCACGACGGGGAAAAAAAAAAAAAAGAACTGCGCGTAAGCGGCAGCGTCTATTTGCTGGAACGCACTGTAGTACTTGGTTGCAAGCACATCGTACGCCAGCGCACATTTCTGGCATATACCACATAGGACAAATGCACGCTGCCGAGACATGTGGGTTTTTCGAGGAATCTTCGTGGGTAGCACGATCAACACAGAAGGCACGAGCGACAGGAGTGCAACCCGCGCACATTAAACACACTAACACGAAAGCAAGATACGGACGACAGGGGTGTAAGCTGCGCCACACGAGCAGATTTGATGCTTTCCGACTGACACTGTTGCAACGGGCACTAAAACATCGCACACTGCACATGTGTCTCTCGGAGATCGCGTCAACGATGTCTGAGGCTATATAGTTGATGTTAACGACAGCAGGAAGTTATTTAAATTGAAGTGACGGCGCAGGCAGCACGGGGAGCAGCGAAATGTGTAATTCACGGGTTTTATGAGAGGTAACCGAAGTGAAAATCGTTCGAATAACGTCACCGCAACGGTTTTCTATAGGGTTAACATTTTCAGATCTCGAAGGCCATGCTTTTGCTGGCTGCAGATAGCAGAAGCGATTCAAATTGAAAATGCGTTATAGAATTTCTTTCTATGCCAAACTATAGCTTACAATATAGACTTATCTGTGATTCTGTTTGTCTTGCAACAGCTCTGCGCAATTAGGCAGCCGCACAAATCCTCAGATGACGCTAGCCGAGACATTGGCTGGCCCCAACCGACCTGTTGGTGGCGCCACCCACCGCCCCGTTTCCAATCCAATCCAATCCAATCAGCCTGTCGCTCTGTTTACGAGTCGGTCGGGTGTGCGAGCTGCAACCATGTGCTTGTTTGATCGTGTGTTTTTGTGTTTGCTGTAACGAAATGTGACTTAGTTCGCGTGCGCATAAGTGCCACAGACAGCTTGTGTCTCGCTGCAAACTCGCCGTGTGCGTGGCGCGCCAGCCAAATGTGGACCAACGATGTTCATGCCGTGGAGTGCGTTCCCTTTGTCTCTGGTTGTCGTGGAAAGTTAGGTGGACGTCGCGAAGAATTAATGCGTGTTGTTAGCGTGCCACTGCTCGTCCACTATGCACCGACATATCTGCTGGGAGTAACATCGAAGCACCGGCAACTTGGAGGGCGCTTTTCGACCGCGTCGTGCCATTCAAAAGGTGAGTAACCGTGCTTGCTAACTACACACGTGTTGTGCGTGCTTCTCGTGTGGGCATAGGGTGCCTTGCGAACGTAGGAAAGAGAACTCCCACGACAACAGTGAAACCTATGCCGATGCTTGCTGGGTGTCAGAGTTTAGTTGCGCGAATTTATTGCCATAATGCAGAATTGAAAATCTTGATAAGCGTTTTCTTCTGATGAGAAAGATTACGTTCGGAAATAATCGTGTTCATCATGTGCGCTTGTGCGTGAGCTCCCGCTTTTCTGCTGAAGTCGCATGATAACGACTCATCTACCTCTTGACCGATTCTTACTGCTACGACGTTTCCTCGCTTATAAATGATTCGTCGTTGTAGATAATGTCTGCTTACAAGGTTTTCGATTTACGAGCAGTATTAGGAAAAAAGAAATGTAAGCAATCACAGCGTGCTACTGGTACAGGTTTGTTTTGAAGGGGTGTTGCCATAACTTTGACGTAAGTAAACATTACAAGGGATAGTTACTTAAAGTCATGAAAGAAACTCTAGAATCGTTATGTAAACAAACATTCATGTAATGCGCTGCTGCTGCTGCGTGTGAAATTTTGCCTTGTTGAAGGGGTCCCTGTTATCGTGACATTCATCAGTGACTTCGACTTTGTGCTCTGTTGCCACCCTGCACCAGTGCAAGCATTGTTTTCGGGACTGTTTTTACATGCTCCTTGCATGTGTTCACGATGTGATAGTCTTATTGTGCCACAGCTATAAGTTAACACCCAATTCTCTTTGTAGTGGTGAAGCCGTGACCCACAACAGTGTCCACATAATCCGTGGCAATGGCTGCAGCAGCACGGCGTGTAATCTGGATGGACATGTCAGGTATGCTTTAAGTGTACGTGTTCACAAAAGTAGGATCTCGGTATCATTAGTGGATAAGTGTATCGACATATTACTTAATGCATCTTGCTAAATAGGCTAAATATTTGTGCAACTTTATTCCACTTGCTGCTTATTTGTGTTTGTAGACATTATGCACACGTTATCTTGTTCTGTTAAAACTACACCTCGCATGTCCTGACGTTTAGTATTTTTCTCGCATCAATTGCTTGGCTGCAAGTCCACTTTATTTTTGCCTATTACACAGTAGGTTCCTTTTTTATTTTGGTTTTATTTGTTTGGAACTGTTTCTTATGCTGTAGCATATATTTCCCTGTTTTCCTTTCTGCTTATGATACACACATGTGCTGTTTTTGTCCATGTAAGAATTCGAAGTGTAGTGTGCCATATATCTCGAAGGTCTAAGCACGCAGTGTGCATACCATTGTTTAACATTGATGTTTACAATTATGTCTGTCTTGTTCTCAGAATAACTGTCACTGGCAAATACACATTTGATGAACTCGAATTTCTTGAAATGAAATAGGAAGGCCAGTATTCATTGTGCTGCAGTTTCTTAAGTAGTGAGGTGCTTTCTGGTAAGCTTTCTATTTTTTCTCTCACTTTCTTCGTATTCTTTTCTTTGCAAGTTGCCCCTATTCATGCTGGTAGGCATTGTAGCAGTTGTGAGTGTGTCTACTGCAGCAATGTCACAGCTAGTTCGCACACACTCCAGGATGCCAACAGATACCCATCACTGCTTTTGTGCATTTCTGAGAACCAGCTGTATCCACTCGGCGAAACTTGTAGTGTCCATTTGAATTTGCCAATCAGTTCATGTAACTTTTCAGGACAAAATTTACGCAGCGAGGGAAGGGAGACTATGCAACATGACCTTGGCTAACAACTGACTGTTTAAGTTGTTGGAAGGACTAACAAAAATAGCACTGGATGTGCACTTGTGTTGTGCACCAGTTAATTTGAGAGGGATGGCAGAAGTTATAATACAAAGGCATAAAATCATGATAAATGGTGTTTGCATAAAAAGAAGTAAGTAAATAGGCACAGACTAATTTCTATCCCTTGTAATGTACAAAGGATGCCTTTCTTCATGCATTGATAATGGGGGCTGGCTCACACTTACTGTTACTTATGTGGTGTGCCTGACTGATTTCTCTTGCCAATTTTCAGCCATGGGTGAAAACAGATAAACAATCCTAATCCGGCCTGAAGCCCCATTGCGGATATGTGTGGCCAAGTCTGACGAGCATACTGGTCTTTTGAGTGAAATATGGTGATCTCATAGGTACATATTTAGGCACCAGCCAGTCTGCGCTATGTACATTTGACCACATGTGAAAGGAATACAGTACAGTGCCTCTGACACGCACTGGACAAATTTGGTGCTACCTTTAACCAAGCAAGCCTCGCTTGCCTCCTTGCCTTTCTCGATTCAATTTTCAATTCAATCAGTTCATGTAACATTTCAGGACAAAATTTGCGCAGCGAGGGAAGGGAGACCATAAAACACGACTGTTGTGCATATGCTGCCTAATTTATTTTTGCTGGAAATATATGTGCATTGCAGTCCACAAGTGAATTGACAAAGGCACCCAGGCATTGGAGGCTTGCTTAGTTAGATACCCAAAATTTGTCTCGTATCTTTCAGGGTTAATGTAGGCTATTCTTTTGATCACATGCATATTTGGTCCAATGTACATCGGGCACGGTGACTAGCCAGTGCCTCAGCATGCGCCTAGGAGAGCACCATAATTCACTCAAAGGACCAGTGTGCTCGTCCCATTTGACCATGCATTGACATGACAAGCTGTGCCCTGGATTTAGATTGTTTATCTGTTTCGTTCGCCTATGGCAACCGATTGGTATAACAAAATCAGTGAGGAATATCACATCCAAAAATGGGACGTGTGTCAGCCAACGCTCATTATGATTGCATGACAAAGAGGAATACTCTCTAATGACGTCGGATAGCAACCACTATGCTTATTTATTAAATTATTTTTATGCAAGCTTGTTTATCATGCTTATACGCATTTGTTTTTCAACTTGTGCCCTCCCTCTGAAAGCAGTGCTCGGGTGTAAATGATAAAAAGACCCAGACATGGTGTGGTGTATTTCTTGAATGGTATATATGCCATCATTCAGGAGGCCAACACATGCATGACATAGTAGGCTTGGAATGTGTGAGAACTGTGACCGTAGCTGATGCAAATATTCTATAACGACTGGCACTTGGATGTCTCTGGGATGCATTGGGTTGCCCGTACACAAACACTCCTACGCTCATTTCTATGCCAAGTAATTAGTGAGATTTTGTCATTCACGCTAGCAATCCACAGACACTGCCGTCCTTTGTCAAGTGGAAACCGATATAGCTGAAGCTGTTCACATGTACACATGCCACAGCTGATCCATGTTGCACATTTGTACAGCCAAGAGCAATTTCTGCTTACTGTAGGTACTGCTGCACCCAAAGGCCACACAGTGGTTCCTCAACTTTGTGTGAACCGACACCACATAAATGTTTTGCAGAACTAGCTATAACATCTCCAGATCGTTCTGCAGCAAGTGATACGGCGTGTATTTCTGTGGTTGATTGCCAAGTTTTGTTAATTTTCTGTCCTTTCTACCATGCAGGGTATACGTGCACTTACTTCAAGATGACGACACTCCACCTCAAGAACAGCCTCTCCTCAATGATAAGTAGCGAGATTAAATGAAAGGAAGATATCACATCCGTAACCGGACTGATACTGTGTTTTCCTTTCATTTAACCTTCTTCTGCATTTAAGGAAGCATTGATATGCCCAATAAATGTTCTTGTTAAATTTCTTTCGTTGAGTAATGTCTAACATGCAGCATATGTAGGGCCCATGTACATGTCAAAAGTGCTGCATCGTCGCTGGACATACATGCATACAGGCTGCATATATGTAGCACCAAAGACAGTCACGCACAGGTAACAGCTTTAAATAAGGTCTGACTGCCATTGGGACACATGAGAAAATGTTACCACACGTGGTGGCCAATTTTGTTATAGCAGTAATATGAGCACCAGCAGTCTAATGTATAAGCTCATTAGAGATTCGTTAGGAAGACGTGAGAAAGTCACAAGAAAACTGCTTTGGAGCGCACATTAGGAAGACATTTCATGCTCACAAGAAAAACACTCGTCAAGAATTCTACAGAAAGACGGTGGCCAATATGTTTTAGAATGACATTAGGAATACATCAGAAAATTCCAAAGAAACTCATCAGAAACTCTAATGGCTGTGATGTCAAAACTCGTCAGACTTTCATGTGAAACTCATCTCATATTTTCATAAGGGATGCTTGCCCAACACAGTTAAGGTATCAATATATGCCGACGATATCTGCATTTGGGCGTCTGCCGTAACACGACTGCAGGTACGAGCACGGCTACAAAAGGCAGCTACGATAACATCTCTGTACTTGCGGAAACAGAACGTAGAGCTGTCTTCAGAGAAATGCTGCCTTGTTACATTCAC
The DNA here is from genome assembly GCF_023375885.2 of Dermacentor andersoni. Classification (NCBI taxonomy): domain Eukaryota; kingdom Metazoa; phylum Arthropoda; class Arachnida; order Ixodida; family Ixodidae; genus Dermacentor; species Dermacentor andersoni. Next base: position 123,801,659 of record NC_092816.1, on the reverse strand, counting down.
TCGGAAGGAAATGCAGCGTTACAGTGTAAAGGTCAATGGGCAAGCAGTAGCAAATGCACGGAAACACCGCTTTTTAGGGGTAATTATTGACCGAGACCTATCATGGAGCCCGCATGTTTCATACTTGAAGAAGAGATTATTGACAATAATACATCTCCTCAAATTTCTCGGCGGAAAGTCATGGGGCACTTCGGTGTGGTCAATGCTGCAGCTGTATAACGCCTTGTTCCTCGGTTTCGCAAGATACAGCCTCCCTGTGATTGGGAACACCTGCAAAACAAACCTGCGTATACTCCAGGGACTACAAGCTCAAGCCCTAAGGACGTGTCTCGGTCTTCCGAGGTGTGCGTCTACAGCGGCAACGATTGTCATAGCTCGAGATCACCCAATATCAACGTACTTGGCAACCGACGCTCTCAGGGCGCATATTCGGCACGTTGCCCGATTACCTTCTCACCATCTTGCCGCTCTACCCACAGAAAGGCCACACACAACTTTCAGTCGTTTAATTGATGCCAATCGTAACTCACTGCCATCGAACTACATGCCTGCAGCAAGACCATCCTTACCTTTATGGTGCCTGCACAGACCTGACATACGCCTCACCATCCCAGGAATCATGAAGAAAGCCAACATGCCATCGTTTGCCCTTAAGCAGGCCACGTTAGAACTTTTACATGAGGTGCACAGTGGCCGCGTACACGTTTACATCGACGGTTCAGTCACATCTGCAAGCGCAGCTGCCGCTGTGGTGATACCAAGAAGATCCGTCAAGATACAGCTAAAGACGTCACATGTATCCTCAACGACAGCTGCTGAACTGGTAGCCATGCGTGCGGCTCTTCATTTTATTAAGGAGGAACCATCCCACGCATGGTCAATCTTCTGTGATTCCAAGGCAGCCCTGCAGAGTGTACTCTCAGCACTGCGCCATGGATCACATGAGCAGCTCGCCGCAGAGATCAGAGAAGTCCACCATCGACTAGTTGACGAAGGACACGATATAATATATCAGTGGTTGCCTAGTCACTGTGGCATACATGGCAATGATCGAGCAGACGCAGCTGCCCGATCTGCCCATGACGGCGTCAACTCCGTTGCCATTCCTCTTTCGAGAGCCGACGCAGCGAAAAAACTTGCCGCACTTGCGCGTGACCTGACATTAGCCCAGTGGAATTCATCCGATTTCACAAGTGCACGCCTCCATACACTGGACCCTAATTTACAGCTCCATATTCCGCCCGAGCTTCCACGACGTGACTGCACCCTTCTTATCCGTCTATGGCTTGGAGTAGCATTTTCAAATGCCTACTCTTTCCTTATCGGAATGGCCAACAGCCCACTGTGTGACTTCTGCGGGTGCAACGAAACGATCGAGCACCTTCTTTGTCAGTGCTCTCGTTTTAACCCACAAAGAACTGTCCTCTCAGCCACCTTAGACAAACTGGACAAGCGCCCAATGACAGAAAGCAAGATCCTTGGAACCTGGCCTACGCGAACATCAGCGCGATCCGCTATGAAGGCGCTGCTGCGATACTTGAAAGACACGGGACTTTCTGACAAATTGTGACAGTACACTGTGTGGCGCAGGACTGTACGGTGACACTGCGTAAGACTAGGAATGCCTTTGCGGGTTGCGTGACAGTGCCCACAGAAATAGTTCGTGTGTACGTGCGTGTGTGTGCTTAGGTTTTTTTTTTTTCCCCTTTTTTTATCCTTCTTTCTTTCTCACCTATTGCATCCCCTTTCCCCTCCCCCAGTACAGGGTAGCCAACCGGAAATAATCTCTGGTTAACCTCCCTGTCTTTCCTTTGCCTTTCTCTCTCTCTCTCTCTCGGCAATGTTTTGGCTATCGGCGCTAAATAAAGAGGCCACGCGGGAGCCTTCCTGGATATTTTTGCAAGTACACAGGATGAATGCAACACATTAGCACATAAAAAACATGAAATAATAATTTTTTTTGTACATTATGCAAGAAAATTATCAGCAATTACATAAATTATCACACCGCAAAGAAAAGAACGCCAAGCAAGAATACAGGCACCAAACCAGTGGTTCATACCAAATAAATATGATTTTAGTGCTTTCCCGAAATTTTGTTTCATTTATTTTGGATGGTATGTTGTTCCACGTCATAACTCCAACAAATTCACATGCATTATGTACAGGAGGCAGGCTAAAATTTCCGGTGGCAGTACTTCCGGTAGCATGTGACGATGACAAAAATGTGGACACAGGGAAAGCACTATTGCGTTTCACAACAGCTGTTTACGTAGATAGCTGTTTTATGCTCAGACATTACCTCAAAGGGCAATATGTTTAGTTGATTTGAGCATAACAGAATGAATGTTCAATACAGCCGGGCCCCGTCACTGCAGGGTAGATGTTAAAGGGCCGGGCCCAGTCACTATAATTACTGCCTTTTCCCCTTGACATATCTGCACAGTGTTCATTTTTCAGAAATAGTTGGAACCTACTCTACTGTACCTTGAACTTGAGCTTATTCACTTTCCCCGAAACCGCCGTCTTTTTGCCTTCTCACGGTACCTCACCCCCCCCCCCCCCCCCCTCGTCCCTTCTATAGGAACTGCCTCTTCTCCCTACAGTTCTACCTACGTGCCCTCCGGACTCACAGCTTAGTAGAAAGAGAAGCGCTGGTGTTTGTGGAACGCTGCTGAGGCAAGTCACGGATAATTATAGCTGTCAAGAGGTTAATGTGGTCACGCCCAAGGAGCTACAGGGGGCATTGTGCACATTCGACGCGGTGGGGTGAAAACGACTTTCTAGCGTAGCCTTTCCTCTCTGACTAATTCCTGTCATGTATACACACGCATGGACAATCCCCCTCTCCCTACCTCGACGCGGCGTGCCTGACAGCAGCAGAGGGAACAAAGAAGGAAGACACAAAAAAAGTTTCGCTTTAAAAACGAGGGGCGAGTTTTCCCCTCAACTCATTGCCCTTTCCCATCGGGTAAGGGGGGCAGTACGCACCGATCGCAGCTCTAGTTTTTTCATTCTGTGGCTGCCCACGGTGCTCTTCGGTTCTTTGCTCTGTGTACCACTGAAAGTGATCGTGTGCTTTTTGTCGCAGGTGCTCTCTTTACTACCATGGCGCTGAACGTGAACGATGTGGAGCGGCTCGCCGTGGACAAACTTCGAGCTCTCAAGCGTCGTACCTTCGAACTTCGGAAGTGGCTACTTCTGAAGATCCTGCTGGCAAAGACCAGCAGAATTCGGCACAACTGGGAGGTATGAGTTTTCTACAGCGTGTATCTTTCGCTTTCTAGGTCAAACGTAGCCCAACCATATCTGCGGCTACTATGAATGCTATTATCATGATGTAGCTTATAATTGACAAATTCCGGTCGCTTCGCAGTTTCTTAACAGCCGCGATATTTGTTTTTACTAAGAAATTAGGGATTCAGCTTTCCCTCTCGTAAAGCTCTTATTTATTCATTACTACAAGGAAATTCTTAAGATGCACGGAAGCGTACGCGGAATTATTTCATAATGGCGGTGCTGGTGGTGGTGGCGGGTTATCAGCCCGCTGTTGTAGACTAGCGATTTGTCACAAATGTATGCTACCACAGATCCAAAAAATCATTCTTATTCGAATTAATGTTGCGGGATTGGCTACTTGTTCCTTACATGCAAAGTTCGCGGACAAAGATCCTGCCGGCAAAGACCCTGAGAATCCGGCACAACTTGGACGCATGAGTTTATATCATGTAGATATTTCCCTTGTTAGGTAAAAGGTAGCCACGCCATCTCTGTGGCTAGCGTGAATACTGCAATCACGATGTAGCTAATAACTGAGAAGTATCAGTCGCTACATATTTTGTTAGCAACCGCGATAGCTTTTTTTTTTTTTTTTTACACCTGAAGTTTATTGTGAAAACACTCCACAAATCTCCGCCACGCATGCGTATACACCCAATATCAATAACAAGGTTTGTAGTCTATTATCAACAAAGTTATACACGTACAGAAAAGCGAAGTCACACCCCTTCCCGACAAAGGCAACAACAATTGGATTAACACAATAAATTTAGAAATTGAAGTTCTTTATCATTGATATGAAGAGGGAGGGAGCGCAGTAAACTGGAAAAAAAATTACCGAAGCGTTCCACATGAAAAAGTTGGGCGCGCATACATGGGTGAGTGAACCTTCGTTTCATATCAATGATAAAGAAATTCAATTTCTAAATTTATCATGTTAAGCCACGTGTTGTTGCCCTTCTCGGGAAGGGGTGTGACTTCGCTTTTGCGTACGCGCATAACTTCGTTGATTATTGACTAAAAACCTTGTTATTGTTCTTCGGTGTATACGCATGCGTGGCGGAGATTTGTGGAATCTTTTCAGAAAAAAAAACTTCAGTTTTAAATCCAGCGTTGTCCAGTCCGTTTCTACTGCTGCTCGCGTCCGTACTTGCTGGAAACCATTACACGTTCACCATGCACCAACTGGCACAGCAAACTACTCTACGAAAAAAGCTTTTTTTTTTTTTTTGCTATGCAATTAGCGATACAGCTTTCCCTTTCGTAAAGCTCTTATTAATTCATTTCTAGAAAGAAATTCTTAAGTTGCACGGAAGCATCAGCAGAATTTTTTCGTAATGGCGGTTCTGGTGGTTGTGGAAGGTTATCACCACGCTGGTGTATACTAACGATTTGTCACGGATTGAAGTAGTAAAGGCAAGGCGCAGAAGACCAGGACTCAAGAAGAAGAACACAAACGACAGGACCGGCACCACTCACAACTAAGTTTATTTCGGCAACAAGCCTGCCTTATGTAGGTTATTCATGCCGAGTCACGCACTAAATTCTAGAAGTAAAAAACAGCAATCTATCGACCACTCAGATATCATTTCTCGTACATAATATCGAATGAGCAAACAAGAACCACACGTGGATCCGCACGGGAGGCAATTGATCTAGTATAGTCTTTTCCAAGCAAACGGCGACAAAAAAGGAGACATAAAAAGTACCGTCTGCGCTTCACTATTAAACTATCCACAACATAACACACATCAAACGCCTAAGGCCCAGTCAGTTATAATACTCGCACGACTATGAAAATAATGACCAACGAATAACACAAAAAAAAACATGAAAAAGGCGTCTAAGTACAGCGTCTGCGTCAAAACTAATATCTCTAACAGTCACTCACCTAAAAACTTGATGAAACGTGTGACCAGCGCGAAAAATGAACCACGTGACAAACAATGAAATGGACAGAAGAGTTGAACGATAAAGGTCTAAAGAACAACGTCTGCGTAAAAAAAAGCAACAAAAGCTTAAGAGCCACTAGAAAATCGTCAACAAAATAAAAACTACTTAAATAAAAGGAAGACAGAGGGAAAAGCCAAATGGAATCACTCTAACATGAGGCCTGAATGAAACCTTCTGAAACCACAACGGACGGCCTGCTGACGCATGCGTTTCCCTCTTTCTAGATGAATTATGCTTCCACAATTTCTCGCTCGAACCTGTCTTTTCCAAACTTTAAAAATTTAGTTTTGTCAAACTGAGGGAGGTAATTAGAGAAGTCTCTACAATGCTCGGCAAGGAAACTCCCTTTATTGTAGCACAGATTACGACAATGTTCCATTGCACGATCATTGAAACATCGACCTATTTGACCGATATAGCTGCGACCACAGCGTAGAGGGATTTGGTAGAAGACATGTGCCCTGCATTCAGTGAACTTCTTCTGATGCTGAATTGAACAAGCCGGGCGTTTCACTCGGTTTTAGAAGGTTTCATTCAGGCATCATGTTAGATAGATGACGTTTGGTTTTTCCGTCTGTCATCCTTTTATGTAACTAGTTTTTATTTTGTTGACGACTTTCTAGTGGCTCTCAGGCTTTTGTTGCATTTTTTTTTTTTTACGCAGACGTTGTTCTTTAGACCTTTATCGTTCAACTGTTCTGTCCATTTCATTGTTTGTCACGTGGTTCATTTTTCGCGAGGTCACATGTTTTATCAATTTTCTAGGTGAGTGACTATTAGAGATTTTAGTTTTGACGCAGACGCTGTACTTAGACGCCTTTTAATGTTTTTTCCGTGTTATTCGTTGGTCATTATTCCCATAGTCGTGCGGGTTTCATCACTGACTGGACCTTAGGCGTTTAAAGTGTGTTATGTTGTGGATAGTTTAATAGTGAAGCGTAGACGGTACGTTTTATGTCTCGTTTTTTGTCCCCGTTGGATTGGAAAAGACTATACTAGATCAATTGCCTCCCGTTCTGATCCACGTGTGGTTCTTGTTTGCTTATTCGATATTATGTGACAGATATGATCCCTTAGTGGTCGATAGATTGCTGTTTTTCACTTCTAAAGTTTAGTGCGTGCCTCGGCATGAATAACCTACATAAGGCAGGCTTGTTGCGGAAATAAACTTAGTTGTGAGTGGACCCGGTCCTGTCGTTTGTGTTCTTCTTCTTGAGTCCTGGTCTTCTGCGCCTTGCCTTTACTACTTCAAGCATGAACCAACTTGACCAAGCAAGACTTTCACTTGTCAAAGATGTGTGCTACCACACATCCATCACACCATTCTTATACGAAATAATGTTGCGAGATCGGCTAGTTGCTCCTATATGCAAAGGGCGCGGACAAACATACTGTGGCAATGACCCGTTGAATCCGGCACAACTGGGACGTATGAGTTTTCTACCACGTAGATATTCCCCTTTGCTAGGTAAAAGGTACCCAAACCCTCTCTGTGGCTAGCGTGAATACTGCAATCATGATGTAGCTAATAACTGAGAAGTACCAGCCGCTTCATATTTGTTTAACAACCGCGATAGCTCTTTTTTTACTATGCAATTAGCGATACAACCTTTCCTTTCGTAAAGCTCGTATTTATTCATTGCTACAAAGAAATTCTTAAGATGCACGGAAGCGTGCACGGAATTATTTTATAATGGCTGTGCTCGTGGTGGTGGCGGGTTAACAGCACGCTGGTGTAGACTAGCGATTTGTTTCAGATGTGTGCTACCACACATCCATCAAACCATTCTTATGCGAAATAATGTTGCGAGATTGGCTAGTTGCTCCAACATGCAAAAGACGCAGAATGAGACCCTGCTGGCAACAACCCGGAGAATCCATCACAACTGAGAGGCATAAGTTTTCTACCATGTAGATATTTCCCTTGCTAGGTAAAAGGATAGGCAAACCATCTCTGTGGCTAGCGTGAATACTGTAATCATGATGTAGCTAATAACTCAGAGGTACCGGTCGCTTCATATTTAGTTATAACAACCTCAATAGGGTTTTTTTTTCTTACTATGCAACTAGCGATACAGCCTTTCCTTTCGTAAAGCTCATATTTATTCGTTTCTAGAAAGAAATTCTTAAGTTGCACAGAGGCGTACACGGAATTATTTCATAATGGCGGTGCTGGTGGTGGTGGCGGGTTAACAGCACGCTGGTGCAGACTAGCGATTTGTCACGGATGTGTGCTACCACACATCCATCAAACCATTCTTATAAGAAATACTGTTGCGAGATCGGCTAGTTGTTCCAACAAGCAAAGGACGCGGAATGAGACCCTGCTGGCAACAACCCGGATATCCATCACAACTGAGAGGTATACGTTTTTTACCATGTAGATATTTCCCTTGCTAGGTAAAAGGATAGGCAAACCATCTCTGTGGCTAGCGTGAATACTCTAATCATGATGTAGCTAATAACTGAGAAGTACCGGTCGCTTCATATTTAGTTATAACAACCTCAATAGGTTTTTTTTTACTACGCAACTAGCGATACAGCCTTTCCTTTCGTAAAGCTCGTATTTATTCATTTCTAGAAAGAAATTCTTAAGTTGCACAGAGGCGTACACGGAATTATTTCATAATGGCGGTGCTGGTGGTGGTGGCGGGTTAACAGCACGCTGGTGCAGGCTAGCGATTTGTCACAGATGTGTGCTACCACACATCCATCAAACCATTCTTATAAGAAATAATGTTGCGAGATCGGCTAGTTGTTCCAACATGCAAAGGACGCGGAATGAGACCCTGCTGGCAACAACCCGGAGAATCCATCACAACTGAGAGGTATAAGCTTTCTACCATGTAGATATTTCCCTTGCTAGGTAAAAGGATAGGCAAACCATCTCTGTGGCTAGCGTGAATACTGTAATCATGATGTAGCTAATAACTGAGAAGTACCGGTCGCTTCATATTTAGTTATAACAACCTCAATAGGTTTTTTTTTTTACTATGCAACTAGCGATACAGCCTTTCCTTTCGTAAAGCTCGTATTTATTCATTTCTAGAAAGAAATTCTTAAGTTGCACAGAGGCGTACACGGCATTATTTCATAATGGCGGTGCTGGTGGTGGTGGCAGGTTAACAGCACGCTGGTGCAGGCTAGCGATTTGTCACAGATGTGTGCTACCACACATCCATCAAACCATTCTTAGAAAAAATAATGTTGCGCGATCGGCTAGTTGTTCCAACATGCAAAGGACGCGGAATGAGACCCTGCTGGCAACAACCCGGAGAATCCATCACAACTGAGAGGTATAAGTTTTCTACCATGTAGATATTTCCCTTGCTAGGTAAAAGGATAGGCAAACCATCTCTGTGGCTAGCGTGAATACTGTAATCATGATGTAGCTAATAACTGAGAAGCACCGGTCGCTTCATACTTCGTTATGACAACCTCAATAGGTTTTTTTTTTTACTATGCAATTAGCGATACAGCCTTTCCTTTCGTAAAGCTCATATTTATTCGTTTCTAGAAAGAAATTCTTAAGATGCACGGAAGCGTACACGGAATTATTTCATAATGGCGGTGCTGGTGGTGGTGGCGGGTTAACAGCATGCTGGTGTAGACTAGCGATTTGTCACAGATGTGTGCTACCACACATCCATCAAACCATTCTTATAAGAAGTAATGTTGCGAGATCGGCTAGTTGTTCCAACATGCAAAGGACGCGGAATGAGACCCTGCTGGCAACAACCCGGAGAATCCAGCACAACTGAGAGGTATAAGTTTTCTACCATGTAGATATTTCCCTTGCTAGGTAGAAGAATAGGCAAACCATCTCTGTGGCTAGCGTGAATACTGTAATCATGATGTAGCTAATAACTGAGAAGTACCGGTCGCTTCATACTTCGTTATGACAACCTCAATAGGTTTTTTTTTTTTTTACTATGCAATTAGCGTAGAGCCTTTCCTTTCGTAAAGCTCATATTTATTCGTTTCTAGAAAGAAATTCTTAAGATGCACGGAAGCGTACACGGAATTATTTCGTAATGGCGGTGCTGGTGGCGGTGGCGGGTTAACAGCACGCCGGTGTAGGCTAGCGATTTGTCACAGATGTGTGCTACCACACATCCATCAAACCATTCTTATAAGAAGTAATGTTGCGAGATCGGCTAGTTGTTCCAACATGCAAAGGACGCGGAATGAGACCCTGCTGGCGACTACCCGGAGAATCCAGCACAACTGAGAGGTATAAGTTTTCTACCATGTAGATATTTCCCTTGCTAGGTAAAAGGATAGGCAAACCATCTCTGTGGCTAGCGTGAATACCGTAATCATGATGTAGCTAATAACTGAGAAGTACCGGTCGCTTCATATTTAGTTAAAACAACCTGAAGTTTTTTTTTTTTTACTATGCAACTAGCAATACAGCCTTTCCTTTCGTAAAGCTCGTATTTATTCATTTCTAGAAACAAATTCTCAAGTTGCACAGAGGCGTACACGGAATTATTTCATAATGGCGGTGCTGGTGGTGGTGGCGGGTTAACAGCACGCCGGTGTAGACTAGCGATTTGTCACAGATGTGTGCTACCACACATCCATCAAACCATTCTTATAAGAAATACTATTGCGAGATCGGCTAGTTGTTCCAACAAGCAAAGGACGCGGAATGAGACCCTGCTGGCAACAACCCGGAGAATCCAGCACAACTGAGAGGTATAAGTTTTCTACCATGTAGATATTTCCCTTGCGATGTAAAAGGATAGGCAAACCATCTCTGTGGCTAGCGTGAATACTGTAATCATGATGTAGCTAATAACTGAGAAGTACCGGTCGCTTCATATTTCGTTATAACAACCTCAATAGGGTTTTTTTTTTCTTACTGTGCAACTAGCGATACAGCCTTTCGTTTCGTAAAGCTCGCATTTATTCATTCCTAGAAAGAAATTCTTAAGTTGCACGGAGGCGTACACGGAATTATTTCATAATGGCGGTGCTGGTGGTGGTGGCGGGTTAACAGCACGCTGGTGTAGACTAGGAGATTTGTTTCAGATGTGTGCTACCACACATCCATCAAACCATTCTTATGCGGAATAATGCTGCGAGATTGGCTAGTTGCTCCAACATGCAAAATACGCGGAATGAGACCCTGCTGGCAACAACCCGGAGAATCCATCACAACTGAGAGGCATAAGTTTTCTACCATGTAGATATTTCCCTTGCTAGGTAAAAGGATAGGCAAACTATCTCTCAGGCTAGCGTGAATACTGTAATCGTGATGTAGCTAATAACTGAGAAGTACCGGTCGCTTCATATTTAGTTATACCAACCTCAATAGGGTTTTTTTTTGTTTTTTTTTACTATGCAACTAGCATACAGCCTTTCCTTTCGTAAAGCTCGTATTTATTCATTTCTAGAAAGAAATTCTCATGTTGCACAGAGGCGTACACGGAATTATTTCATAATGGCGGTGCTGGTGGTGGTGGCGGGTTAACAGCAGGCTGGTGTAGGCTAGCGATTTGTCACAGATGTGTGCTACCACACATCCATCAAACCATTCTTATAAGAAATACTATTGCGAGATCGGCTAGCTGTTCCAACAACCAAAGGACGCGGAATGAGACCCTGCTGGCAACAACCCGGAGAATCCAGCACAACTGAGAGGTATACGTTTTCTACCATGTAGATATTTCCCTTGCTATGTAAAAGGTTAGGCAAACCATCTCTGTGGCTAGCGTGAATACCGTAATCATGATGTAGCTAATAACTCAGAAGTACCGGTCGCTTCATATTTAGTTAAAACAACCTGAAGTTTTTTTTTTTTTTTTACTAGGCAACTAGCAATACAGCCTTTCCTTTCGTAAAGCTCGTATTTATTCATTTCTAGAAACAAATTCTCAAGTTCCACAGAGGCGTACACTGAATTATTTCATAATGGCGGTGCTGGTGGTGGTGGCGGGCTAACAGCACGCCGGTGTAGACTAGCGATTTGTCACAGATGTGTGCTACCACACATCCATCAAACCATTCTTATAAGAAATACTATTGCGAGATCGGCTAGTTGTTCCAACAAGCAAAGGACGCGGAATGAGACCCTGCTGGCAACAACCCGGAGAATCCAGCACAACTGAGAGGTATAAGTTTTCTACCGTGTAGATATTTCCCTTGCTAGGTAAAAGGATAGGCAAAACATCTCTGTGGCTAGCGTGAATACTGTAATCATGATGTAGCTAATAACTGAGAAGTACCGGTCGCTTCATATTTAGTTATAACAACCTCAATAGGTTTTTTTTTTTACTATGCAACTAGCGATACAGCCTTTCCTTTCGTAAAGCTCGTATTTATTCATTTCTAGAAAGAAATTCTTAAGTTGCACAGAGGCGTACACGGCATTATTTCATAATGGCGGTGCTGGTGGTGGTGGCGGGTTAACAGCACGCCGGTGTAGACTAGCGATTTGTCACAGATGTGTGCTACCACACATCCATCAAACCATTCTTATAAGAAGTAATGTTGCGAGATCGGCTAGTTGTTCCAACATGCAAAGGACGCGGAATGAGACCCTGCTGGCAACAACCCGGAGAATCCAGCACAACTGAGAGGTATAAGTTTTCTACCATGTAGATATTTCCCTTGCTAGGTAGAAGAATAGGCAAACCATCTCTGTGGCTAGCGTGAATACTGTAATCATGATGTAGCTAATAACTGAGAAGTACCGGTCGCTTCATACTTCGTTATGACAACCTCAATAGGTTTTTTTTTTTTTTACTATGCAATTAGCGTAGAGCCTTTCCTTTCGTAAAGCTCATATTTATTCGTTTCTAGAAAGAAATTCTTAAGATGCACGGAAGCGTACACGGAATTATTTCGTAATGGCGGTGCTGGTGGCGGTGGCGGGTTAACAGCACGCCGGTGTAGGCTAGCGATTTGTCACAGATGTGTGCTACCACACATCCATCAAACCATTCTTATAAGAAGTAATGTTGCGAGATCGGCTAGTTGTTCCAACATGCAAAGGACGCGGAATGAGACCCTGCTGGCGACTACCCGGAGAATCCAGCACAACTGAGAGGTATAAGTTTTCTACCATGTAGATATTTCCCTTGCTAGGTAAAAGGATAGGCAAACCATCTCTGTGGCTAGCGTGAATACCGTAATCATGATGTAGCTAATAACTGAGAAGTACCGGTCGCTTCATATTTAGTTAAAACAACCTGAAGTTTTTTTTTTTTTACTATGCAACTAGCAATACAGCCTTTCCTTTCGTAAAGCTCGTATTTATTCATTTCTAGAAACAAATTCTCAAGTTGCACAGAGGCGTACACGGAATTATTTCATAATGGCGGTGCTGGTGGTGGTGGCGGGTTAACAGCACGCCGGTGTAGACTAGCGATTTGTCACAGATGTGTGCTACCACACATCCATCAAACCATTCTTATAAGAAATACTATTGCGAGATCGGCTAGTTGTTCCAACAAGCAAAGGACGCGGAATGAGACCCTGCTGGCAACAACCCGGAGAATCCAGCACAACTGAGAGGTATAAGTTTTCTACCATGTAGATATTTCCCTTGCGATGTAAAAGGATAGGCAAACCATCTCTGTGGCTAGCGTGAATACTGTAATCATGATGTAGCTAATAACTGAGAAGTACCGGTCGCTTCATATTTCGTTATAACAACCTCAATAGGGTTTTTTTTTTCTTACTGTGCAACTAGCGATACAGCCTTTCGTTTCGTAAAGCTCGCATTTATTCATTCCTAGAAAGAAATTCTTAAGTTGCACGGAGGCGTACACGGAATTATTTCATAATGGCGGTGCTGGTGGTGGTGGCGGGTTAACAGCACGCTGGTGTAGACTAGGAGATTTGTTTCAGATGTGTGCTACCACACATCCATCAAACCATTCTTATGCGGAATAATGCTGCGAGATTGGCTAGTTGCTCCAACATGCAAAATACGCGGAATGAGACCCTGCTGGCAACAACCCGGAGAATCCATCACAACTGAGAGGCATAAGTTTTCTACCATGTAGATATTTCCCTTGCTAGGTAAAAGGATAGGCAAACTATCTCTCAGGCTAGCGTGAATACTGTAATCGTGATGTAGCTAATAACTGAGAAGTACCGGTCGCTTCATATTTAGTTATACCAACCTCAATAGGGTTTTTTTTTGTTTTTTTTTACTATGCAACTAGCATACAGCCTTTCCTTTCGTAAAGCTCGTATTTATTCATTTCTAGAAAGAAATTCTCATGTTGCACAGAGGCGTACACGGAATTATTTCATAATGGCGGTGCTGGTGGTGGTGGCGGGTTAACAGCAGGCTGGTGTAGGCTAGCGATTTGTCACAGATGTGTGCTACCACACATCCATCAAACCATTCTTATAAGAAATACTATTGCGAGATCGGCTAGCTGTTCCAACAACCAAAGGACGCGGAATGAGACCCTGCTGGCAACAACCCGGAGAATCCAGCACAACTGAGAGGTATACGTTTTCTACCATGTAGATATTTCCCTTGCTATGTAAAAGGTTAGGCAAACCATCTCTGTGGCTAGCGTGAATACCGTAATCATGATGTAGCTAATAACTCAGAAGTACCGGTCGCTTCATATTTAGTTAAAACAACCTGAAGTTTTTTTTTTTTTTTTACTAGGCAACTAGCAATACAGCCTTTCCTTTCGTAAAGCTCGTATTTATTCATTTCTAGAAACAAATTCTCAAGTTCCACAGAGGCGTACACTGAATTATTTCATAATGGCGGTGCTGGTGGTGGTGGCGGGCTAACAGCACGCCGGTGTAGACTAGCGATTTGTCACAGATGTGTGCTACCACACATCCATCAAACCATTCTTATAAGAAATACTATTGCGAGATCGGCTAGTTGTTCCAACAAGCAAAGGACGCGGAATGAGACCCTGCTGGCAACAACCCGGAGAATCCAGCACAACTGAGAGGTATAAGTTTTCTACCGTGTAGATATTTCCCTTGCTAGGTAAAAGGATAGGCAAAACATCTCTGTGGCTAGCGTGAATACTGTAATCATGATGTAGCTAATAACTGAGAAGTACCGGTCGCTTCATATTTCGTTATAACAACCTCAATAGGGTTTTTTTTTTCTTACTGTGCAACTAGCGATACAGCCTTTCGTTTCGTAAAGCTCGCATTTATTCATTCCTAGAAAGAAATTCTTAAGTTGCACCGAGGCGTACACGGAATTATTTCATAATGGCGGTGGTGGTGGCGGGTTAACAGCACGCTGGTGTAGGCTAGCGATTTGTCACAGATGTGTGCTACCACACATCCATCAAACCATTCTTATAAGAAATACTGTTACGAGATCGGCTAGTTGTTCCAACAAGCAAAGGACGCGGAACGAGACCCTGCTGGCAACAACCCGGAGAATCCAGCACAACTGAGAGGCATAAGTTTTCTACAGTGTAGATATTTCCCTTGCTAGGTAAAAGGATAGGCAAACCATCTCTGTGGCTAGCGTGAATACTGTAATCATGATGTAGCTAATAACTGAGAAGTACCGGTCGCTTCATATTTCGTTATAACAACCTCAATGGGTTTTTTTTTTTTTTACTATGCAACTAGCGATACAGCCTTTCCTTTCGTAGAGCTCATATTTATTCGTTTCTAGAAAGAAATTCTTAAGTTGCACGGAGGCGTACACGGAATTATTTCATAAAGGCGGTGCTGGTGGAGGTGGCGGGTTAACAGCCGGCTGGTGTAGGCTAGCGATTTGTCACAGATGTGTGCTACCACACATCAATCAAACCATTGTTATAAGAAATACTGTTGCCAGATCGGCTAGTTGTTCCAACATGCAAAGGAGGCGGAATGAGACCCTGCTGGCAACAACCCGGAGAATGCAGCACAACTGAGAGGTATAAGTTTTCTACCATGTAGATATTTCCCTTGCTAGGTAAAAGGATAGGCAAACGATCTCTGTGGCTAGCGTGAATACTGTACCGAATAATAAGTACCGGTCGCTTCATATTTGTTATAACAACCTCAATAGGTTTTTTTTTTTACTATGCAATTAGCGATACAGCCTTTCCTTTCGTAAAGCTCATATTTATTCGTTTCTAGAAAGAAATTCTGAAGTTGCACGGAAGCGTACGCGGAAGTAATTCATAATGGCGGTGCTGGTGGTGGTGGTGGGTTAACAGCACGCATTTGTAAAAGATGTGTGCTACCACACATCCATCAAACCATTCTTATACGAAATAATGTTGCGAGATCGGCTAGCACTCCTTTCTATTTTAACGATGGAGTTTTTCACAAGCCAATATGCTTTTCTTGGGATGTCCCTCACTGCCACCGTTAAGCGGCGTTGACAGGCACGTAGCCCGCGCTTCCATCTGTGGTTCAAAACAAACCACACACCAGCTCCGCAAGGGCCATGATGGCGTCGCTGCTTTACAAACAAACCAAGAAGCCTCTTCTGGCGTTTTTATTTTTCAGAAATGCAGCAGTGAACTTGTGGCTGTAGTCCTTCTCCCAGCATAAAAAAATGCCGATTTCAGCCTTGTTATTTACGTGAAACCTCTTCACGATGTCGAACTTCCTGTCAGGAATGCAATGTCTTGTCGACACGCGTGTGCTGTTAGTTTACTCAAAATACCGAGAGCGCAGGATTTTAGAAAGGAACTGTAGGCATTACGGTGCGGCATTATGAGTGAGTTGGTCGACGAATTGACGCTTTGCACAAATGCTGTTGTGCATGCGCGAACACAGCAGTCACAATTGCCCACAGCACGGTTACGTACGAGAAACAAGCGAACAAGGAACGCTGCCTTAGCGCGCCTTGAGACGCCATATTGTTTTGGTTTTTATCACGCTGTTTTCGTGAACAGGCCGGCTAGTTCTGTTGTGTAATGGGTGCACGAATACCCTTGCTGACAAATGGAGTATGAATTTATTTCGGTTTCCGTCCGAGCAGAGCTATCAGGCGAGGAAGACAGCATGGACAAACTACGTCCGGAGATGCTTTCACAGCACGCGACTTGCGCTCTACCTCGCTATCCGCAGGGCCGGGTCTCATCACGCTGACTGCGACTACTGAATCTACACGTGCCAGCGCCGCGAGGTTATTTCGGCCTGCAAGCTTCGAGACGCCCTTAAAGGCAGCCGCATGATGCCGGAAATTTGGAAAGCTCAAGATATAGGAGGATGGATAGAGATTGCGAAAGCGTAGTGGTGTCACTAAGGTTGTCTTTTTTGCGCTGCTCTCCCCATCCAGCTCTTGAAAGCGTCCATATTGGTGCATTTGCTCTCTGTGCAGGACTACCAACTGTCTAGGTAACCCTTGGTAAGCTTACGCCAAAACTAGATACGTAGACCTTCCAAAAGCTACACGTGGTTTCCCCGCGTAAGCAACCACCGCATGTTATTTGAACGCGAAGCTTTCTTTGCCTATTCCTTCGACTTTCCCACCGCTGCTGCTGCTGTGGCTGCTGTCTTGCACACCGCGTCGGGGGGTGGTTCAGAGCGCGTATAATAATGACAGGAGCGATTAAGAGAGTAAAGGCGACGAGGGAAACACGTTTTGAACCCTCCGCGTCGAATGTGCACAATGCCCTCTGGATCTCCCAGGGCGTCGCCACATTAGCCGCTTCATGCTGTAATTATCCGTGACTCACCTCAGAAGAACTGCAGAAACTGCTGCGCTTACTTAAGTTGCGTGCCGAAAGGGGACGTAGATAGAACTGTAGAGAGGAGGGAGGAGAAGAGGCAGTTCCCCTTTATGAGAGTGGGGGAGGCGACGTGAGAAGGCAAGGAAACCCCACTACTATACGTCAGTGGCTGCGGGGAAACAGGATGAGCTGAAGTTCAAAGTAGAGTACCGTACTTTGACATGCTTTGAAACGCCATGCAAGTATGTAAAGCGGGTAACTTACGCATGGGGTGGAGAAGCAGAGCCGGATTAATTAAAACGCACCACAGGATCCAGGGGACCCTACAAAAACGGTCGATCGTCAAATCAACACTTTGCACGCCGCGTTAACTTCGCGGTTATGGCATTGCTAGAGGTCGTGGATTTAATCCCAATCGCGACACCCGCATTTCGACGGGGCCGAAATAGAAAACGCCCGCGCACTTAGATTTTGGCACACGGCAGAGAACATCACGGTGACAAAATTAATCCGGAGTCCACCATTACGGCTTGCCTCATAATCTGAGTGTGGTTTAGGCACGTCCAGCCCCATTCTCTAATTCAAGTTTAATACTTCTGCCACACTGCGACGGGCTATGTGAGGCAATGACAACGCTCAACCCTCGCAGATGTTATACAATATGGCGCACAACAACGCCTCAAGCAAACATATCTCACTGTGTGTACTACGCAGACAAACAACAGTGGTGCACGCAAAGTAAAGTTTAACATAATCTTTCTTGTATTGAACTACGCATTACAGAAATGAGGCTTTCGCCGTCAGCGTCACCGCTAATTATCGTCAATCAAAGCATCCTCCTCGCAAAGCTTCGCTTACATCGATTCCCACAATGCGTGGGATGTGCATAATTTTTATAAGCTGTGTTGAATGTGCTACTTCTACTTGTGCCGACGGTGTCGAAATCTATGCAGCAAGTTGTCGCTCACATGTAATTGTAATGAATATTATAAAATAATGACGAAACTGCGCCTCATACGTAAATCAGCGCCTAGCCCTACACCACTGAAGTGATTGAAACACACAATCCGAAGGCAGTTGGTATTAAGTTGGTTTCGGACACTGGCAACACTCAGCGACACCATGCGAGGTTGTTCACCTGGATTACTCTTTGCTGCAAATGGTGTAGAGATATGCAAATGTATTTTTTAGCAGCGAGCTCACGGCCCAAAGGGCCCTAGTGCAGCACGCGAGCGATGCAGCACGACTCAGTGGAGCCTTGGAATAGGGGCCCACCCTTGCTGAAGAGAAGTGTCAAGTCGCCAGCGCCAAGAAAATGAAGACGACGGAGACCTCGTAACCGCGAAACTCTTCAAAGACTCAATAAAAGTTTTCACTCACTCACTCAGTCGTTTAACCCCTTCTTGTCCATGCGTTCGTTAGAGACTACAAGAACTAAGCGTTCAATTTCTAGCGCAGCCCTGTTCGTAACCAGTGACACCCACGGCCAGCGAGCAATGCCTAGCGTCTTCATCGATGGCAGTTACTGCGTGCAGACGAGAGAATGGTGCGTGGTTTGAGACTTTCCCGTATTTAGTTTGCGCAAGAAAAAGCACTATAGTAATAAGAGAAACAAGTCTGTGAAACTTTCCTTTGTCCGACATGGGCCATTTTAGTGCGGCAATCTGCCCTGAGGGGAGCATCACGCTCGGTTCACTGAGTTTCTCGGTAGCCGCCGATCGCTCGAGCGATAGGCCTAGCTCTCGGTTGTCAAAGCAGCAGCCGACGGCGCTTGCCATGAAAACGCCGCTAGTGAGAAAGCGTTTATTTTCGTGAGCATTTTAGCCTCTTGTGAGATATGCCGCGCTTAATTGAACATAAATTTGCATATATTTGGTTCACAATACACTCTGTCGGCTGCAAAGAGAGAACCAAGGTAGCGCAGTCAGTCCGCGACACCAAGTGTCCTCACTCGGCGAAGCATCGTCAGCCTGTTTCGGCGACGAAAACCCCAATCAATGTTCCAGGAGCGCATGTCACTCGGACCACGCCCGTGCTGGCATCAGCAGTCACAAAACGTGTGATATCTTTAACGTAATCTACTTGCTTCAGTGCAGAGCCTCGATGAGCCTGCCGAACAGTGGAAGTTTTAGAAAGCAGATACTGTAAAGCACGATTAGTTCAAATGATACGCTTCGAGATGTCGGAGAACCATTTCATGTACGAAAACGGCACCGGCGTGACGGTGTTTTCAATTATTTTTGACGCAGTGAAGAACACATGCGGTTCCAGCGGCAGAGGCCAGTCAGAAGAAGAGGAACGAAACTCACTTCGGTTGCGCTCACTCTTTTGCAAACCATCAATTCCTTGTGCAGCCATAAAAGCTTCTCCCAACGCAAGACGATAATCCGCAGTTTAGAGCAAGTTCAAGCTCAGTCTGTAGCTGCCGTTCGGTGTACTCTGATAAACGACCCGTTGTCCGCGATAAGAATAAGCGTTCCCGCGCAGAGCATTGTACGAGCCGGTCCGCTTTCGACATTCCCGATAGGATATATATAGAAAAAGAAGCATTAGGCATGGGCAAAAAATGCATAAGCCCACACTAAACGGGTAGTATAGCATGCAGTATAGGACGCCCTGGTATGCACCAGACCTGCAGTAAGGATGGATTGTGAAGAAAGGAGACCCAAAACGAGCCACTAGCAAGTGTAATCTATAAAGAAACGTATGGCGGGAGCTCTACCTGTTTCGCATGTTTATCAGGACCATGCGTGGCATTGTTGGATACTTGTTCTTTATTCCAACGAATGCTGCGTTGTGTGTTGTATGGCGTAAAAAGAAATTAAATTAAGGGGTTTCACGTGCCAAAACCACTTTCTGATTATGAGGCACGCCGTAGCGGAGGACTCCGGAATTTCGACCACCTGGGGTTCTTTAACGTGCATCCAAATCTAATTACACCGGTGTTTTCGCATTTCGCCCCCATCGAAATGCGGAAGCCGCGGCCGGGATTCCATCCCGCGACCTCGTGCTCAACAGCCCGACACCATAGCCGCTGAGCAACCACGGCGGGTCCTCTATGGCGTAATACCCACGAAATACATGCACTTTTCGTTTTTTTTCTGTGAGGAAGCTGCTGCGAAAGTTCCCGACCAACTACAAGCTAAAAGCTTCGCTGTAAAAAAAAGGGCATTTATAAAGTTTCAACTAGATAATTTATGTCGCTGTTGTAAAAGGCACTAAGAGTTAAAACAGATTATATCGCGCAATGTAGTTGTGCGATTAGCGATATTGATATGTAGCCTCTATTTTGGGAAAAGATGAATTCTTCAAAACCAAGTCAGACACAAAGAAAGCCGCAGCTACCGATGGGTGCGTCAAGGAAGTAGAAAAGTTTTTTTTTTCTTGAAGTTGATTCAGTCTCTTCTTGAAGTTGATCCAATCTCATTAGCAGCGTCGCCGGACTTTAGGAAAGCGTTTCGCACTCTTTTCCAAAGGGCTCTCTCTCTCTCTCTCTTTTATTCCCATTCTGTTAGCTACTCCCCGCTGCGCGGATGTCTCTAATTTCTGGCATCGCGTTTCTGCGTAATTTCTCCGCAGGCCCGCTCTCATAGAATGCGAGAAGTGACACGCGCACAGGCAATCACAAAGCACTCCGTCAAAGCAGCGTTTATGTGAAATGCTACGCCGTCAATACCCTGGCCCCTAAAAGCTTTAAACAACTGGGCTGTTCGACAAATGCAGGATTGTGGACGTCGTCTCCGTAAAGGTCATAGACCCCGTAAAAGGCACCTGTCATAACGTGTCCTTTCACCTGACAAAAGCGCGTCCGTCATCGTCGCCCTCCAACATTGGCGACGCTGTCAACGCTCCTTAATTGAAGGGCTGCATTCGTGCGCGTCATGCACGGTCAGTTACCGTGCAGAGAGAGAGCTGGGAAATTGATTGTATATTTAGCGCGCTACGCCGCCTATTCTGCATGTTTGATTGATGAGCAGCTCAGCAGAAGTTGCAGGTTGAAAATCCCTGCCCATTATGTCGAGTTTCACGCGCCTGTAAAGTGCCTTATGTTTAATAAAAGGTTTTCGGAAGTTACCGCAATGAAAAGAGGAGATTTGAAGAAAGAGACAGTAGGAAGCGTTTCCTGTTGTCCCTTTGTTCAAGTCTCGAGTTTTCCCTGCGGTAACTTCCCAAAATCATGAATCACCAATGGTCTGCACCCACAATCTGCTATGGTTATGTTTATTTATTTATACAACAAATCCCTAAAGTCTCTCACGTCTGAGGGTATAGCATAGGGGTTGGTGGGCAGGTACAGGCAATTGGTGAAAAATAGAATACACCGCAAATTCATTGTGCACATGATGTAGCGTTAGAACATAAGTGTACCGAATACTGTTAATTCTGACAAGCACAAAGAAAAAGAAAAGAACCAATAACATCAACAGGGCAGTAGTAAAAAATTATGCCAATTATACTTCTTCCAAACAACAGGTTCAAACGAAATGAAACAAGGCCTACATTATTAGAAATATTACCTAACAAAAGAAAGGGTTCAAACATGAGATAATAATATACGAATCATACAATTGCAAACATTCCTATCTACGGTAGTAGTTCCTTACCCGTCAATTTCGCGTCGCTCCCCATTGCATACTTGTCCGGATCCCATTATTGACAGAAAAAGAATTAATGCCTAAAAGAAGCAGCATCTGTCAAAAAGACTACATTGGCATACGAATTGGTTTTGTCCAGTGGTGGTGAAGATCTTGAGGCTGCCGCTCTTTCGTGATCAAGGGTACAAAACAAAGCGCCGTCACTCGCAATCGAATATGCCTTCAATGTTGTTTCTCCAGTTCGTTCGTAAACTTCGAAGAACAATTAATTCACTCCTTCGTTTGGTTACACGAACGGGAACACCGCTTAGGCCTTTTCACGTTCGCTTTATAAACCTAATACGCTGCGACAAACCGTGACGAGTTTGACCGCCCTGCCCAAACAAAGAACTGAGCTTACGATACGCTGCCGAGTAAATTGCGAGAATTGCGGAGTAAAATGCGTCTACAAGAATTGTTTGATATTTACTGGGCGGTATGGATGCTCATCTTTTGCATTTCCACAACGTCCAATCAATGTTTCAGAGGTAAACAAACGACAGGTTGCTGCGTTTCCTGCCATTTAGAGGCTGCTGTATATAGAATTTTACACCTTTAATTGTTTATTGCGGCTATGGTCATGTACTCAACATTTTCTCAATAGAACTGCAACTGAAACAAATTCATTCTCGAAACCTATGCATTCAACCAGCGCAGCGCCTATAAAGATGTCCACCATACTGTATGCGCAGGTAGGCCACCTGCAGGTCATTAATGTTTCTGCGATTAATGTTTCTGCGATTCTGTAGGTAATTCAATTTTAATAAACAGAAATTAAATCCATGCTAGTTCATCTTGTGCGGCGTTATATAGCTCGTTCCAGTCGTGTACATAAGAGTGCCACGGGAGAATTCTGAGGGGAGGGGCTGCAACTCCCCACTACCTGCCCTACCGGATGCTTTATCACTCTAACACCAAAAAAGCGAAGAAAGCTTACGAGTAATACTATTTCATATGTTCGTCTTAATTAACATTACATATCCAGGTAAGAAAGTGAATTCGGCGATGTTCGTAGTAATATTCAATACATTATACATATATATCTCACATTATTGCACATTTCCCTTCTCGCAAATATATTGCAATGGACCTACGGAATGAATATTACTAATAAATACACGGGATTGTATTGGAAGACATAAAATAGTGTGTTTCTGACATATTGCTCCGACATATTGCAAGCTTACTCGGAAAAACATGTTTTTCAGCCTAATTTATGCAACGTATCCTATGCCACGTAACCTTGAACGCGTTGAGGACGTAGTAACACACTAAAGAGTAGTAAGCATACCACAAAATTTTATTTGCTTATTATGACTGCCGAAAACCTGTAACCGGTACGCTGGATACAAAAAGAATCTAGATCAATTGTAATCAAGTGTTGACATAACCCACAGTGCGGGTGTCTCTTTAGATGCCATGTCCAGTTCGCGAATTTTTCTTCTTCCTAAAACAAGGGGCCGTCTGAATTTCTGTTTTGCACATTATCCTTTTTATCGTTGGGGTCAGGACCCTACCTCTCCATAGCCTCACCAACCATTGTTTCTCGGCCGATCTTGCCTGAATGAAGAAAACTGATCTCGTTGTGGTAAATTCGGTTTCTCCACTGGGAAACGCACCGCCTGCGCTTGTTATTGTTCTTCTTGACCAACGTGCGAGCGAAACGGGTAAACAAAAGGACGTGCCTGCATGGCAGGTTTTGGCACATCCCGGACCAGCCGCGTCAAAACGTGGTCATGCTGTGTCGTCGTCTGCGCGACAGTCGACGGGCACTGCGAAGCGGGTTGGTCAATTTTTGGAAATCATGCGCGCACCCACCTTGCACGACACCCAAATCTAGACCTTGACTAATTGCCTGCCTCGTTCTCAGCAAAGCTTTACTTTTTGCGGAAGCCCACCTGGAAATGCCAGGCGTAAACAAAATTATGCAGGCTCCACGCACTGTGGGAATCGATGTGCGCGAAGCTTTCTGTGCTGGTTGCTTTCAATGACGATAATTAGCTGTGATGTTCACGGTGAAAGCTTAATTTCTTCGACGTTTATGCTAACACGAGAGCGGCCAGTTCATTTTAAACGTTGCCTCGCGTGCACCACTACTGTTTGTCTGCGATGACCAAAGAACACAGAGAGGGAGAGATGTGTGCTTTAGGCGTTGTCCGCCATATTTATTCATCTTCGAGAAGGTTGAGCATTGTCATTGCCTCACATGGCACATCGCATTGTGGCAGAAGTGTCAAAGTTGAATTCGATTATGGGGCTGTAGGTGCCAAAACCACAATCGAATTAGGAGGAACGCCGTAGTGGCTGACTCAGGATGAATTTTGACGCCGTGATGTCATATAACGCGTCCCAAAATGTGTAAAATATGTGCAAGTGCACGTGCGCTTTATATTTCGCACCCGTCGAAATGCGGCTGCCGCGGTTGGGATTATATCCGTGACATCTAGCAAGGCCATAGCCGCAACGCTACCGCGGCGGGCACACAATTGTCTACTTGACGGTCGACCGCTCCCGCGGTGTCGCCTAGACCCAGCAGTGCGCTTTAATTATTGCAGCTCTGCTTCTGCACGCCCTGCGTAATTTCCCCGCTGACATATTTTGCATGGGGTTTACTTTTCAGAACTAGTAGGAACGTACTGCACCGTACCTTGAACTCCAGATTATCCAGAATCATTGCCACCGCGGTTGCACAGCAGTAGGGTTTCCTTGCCTAACCCGCCACCTCAACACCCCGTTTGTATTGGAACTGTCTCTTTACTTCCCCCTATCTACAGTTGTAAGTCTCCTCTGGAGTAGAAAAGGAAGCACTGCAGTTTCTACAATGCTTTTGAGGTAGGTCACGGATAATTACAGCTGTCAAGAGGATAATGCGGCGACGCTCAAGGAGCTTATAAAGCACTGCGCACATTCGATGCGGCTGGGACCAAACGTTGCTTCTCACTTCGCCTTATTTCTGATTCGCTATTGTCATGTATTAAAATGTTCTAAACCAGCCTGCAGCAGCGCCAGCAGCTGCAGTGGGAAAGTCGAAGGAAGAGACATAGAAAGCTTCGATTTAAAAATTATGCAGATCCCACGCACTCTGGGTATCAATGTAAGCGAAGCATTCCCTGCTGGATGCGTTGATTGACGATAATTAGCGGTGGTGTTCACGGCTAAAGCGTAATTTCTTCAACGTTTAGTCTGAAACGAGAGTGATGAGTTGATGTTAAACGTTACCTTGCGGGCACCACTGCTGTTTGTGTAGTTCACAGTGCATACAAGGAGAGGTGTTTGCGTGAGGCGTTGTTGTGCGCCATCTTTCATACCCTCTCAGAGGGTTGAGCATAGTCATTGCATCATAAGGCACATCGCAATGTGGCTGAAGTACTAAACTTAACTTGGGTTATTGGGTTGTACGTGCCAAAACCACAATCGCATTATGAGGCACCTCGTAGTGGCGGACTCCGGATTAATTCCGACACCATGATGCTCTTTACCGTGTCCCGAAATCTAAGCTTTCTATTTCGCTCCCGTCGAAATGCGGCTGTCGCGGTTGGCACCAAATATCCGTAAAGCTAACGCGGCGGGCACGAAGTGTTGATTTTGTGATATACCGCTTCCGTAGTGTTGTCGCCTGGACCCTACGGTGCACTTTAATTAATGCGGCTCTACTTTTGCACCCCCTGCGTAGTTTTTCCGCTGGTGATCACTGCAGTGACGGTGCCCGGTACTTTACCACCAGCACTGCAGTGACGGTGCCCGTCACTTTAACAACAACACTGGAGCCACGGGGGCCGTCACTATAACCATGTCGGTACTGGGGGCGAGCACTTACGGAGTCGCCATCGGGCGGAAGCCCCTCAATTGCGTCTTCTCGTTGATAACGCGGCGCGCTCCGCAAAGTTTTGGCTATCGGCGCTAAATAAAGATGCCACGCGGGAGCCCTCCTGGACATTTTTGCAAGAACTCTCGGAATGACAAAATTATTATACTTAAATAAGATAACCTTCCACAAACAGAAAACACAGAATGGTTTACTGACGCTATATGCTCACCTACTACCTCGAGTACGTTGGGACACTGCGCGCGGTCGCCGCGATCGATTCCCCCCAACCGGTTTATTTGCGTGAAACGTAGGCATTCGCTGAGAGACAACTATGTAAAATACGTTCTTATAGTGGGCTGTCTGTGAAGCCAAATGGAGCATAACGGAATGAACTTCAATGCAGCGATCGCACGGACTCGGTGTGACCGTCTGCATGCATGTTCGCGCAGAATGTTTCGCTTTCGCTGCGAGCGTTTTCGCACCGTACCGTGAGCTTTATGCCCCAGCGTATGAGCATATCACAGTTCACAAGCAAGCATTCTTGCATAGTCACTATCAGAGCTGTTCAAAAATAATTTCGTTATAGCGAGGGACTTCGAACGCTACGGCGACTTGTGATGATGATGCCTAACACGTGTCTGGCTCCTGTGCTGTTGCGACGATTACCGGCTCCTTCTTTTTCTTAATCCAGAACAATATTTGTTGTCTGGAGCTACACAAGCATGAACGTATGCCATGCCTTTTTTTAATGTGCTTTTTACCGTTCCATATTTGTTGTCTGGAGCTACACAAGCATGAACGTATGCCATGCCTTTTTTTAATGTACTTTTTACCGTTCCCTTTCCATTCCACTTAACTTTCTTACTCTCTTTCTTTATTATTATCGTCATAGCTGTTGGACTGTTCGACCTAATAGCAGCAGGCGGCTAGATGCGTCCAGATTCGTAATATAATAGACATTCGCTACAAGCATGGGGGGATCAATACACAGGATGTATGCAACACATTAGCACATTAAAAACAGAAAAGAAGAATTTTTTTACATTATGCGTGAAAATTATCAGCAATTACATAAAATATGAAACCCGAAAGAACTGAACGCCAAGCAAGACTACAGGCACCAAACCAGTGGTTCAAACCTAATAAATATGATTTTAGTGCTTTGCCGAAATTTTATGTTTCTTTTATTTTGGATGGTATGTTGTTCCATGTCATAACTCCAACAAATTCACATGCATTCTGTACAGGGGGCAGGCTATAATTTCCGGTAGCAGTAATTCCGGTAGCATGTGACGATGACAGAAATATGGACACAGGGAAAGGATGGTTGCGTTTCACAACAGCTGTTAACGTAGATAACTGTTTTATGCTCAAACATTAAGTCCAATGGCATGTTTGTGGCATGTTTGTGGCATGTTATGTTTATTGATTTGAGCATAACAGAATGAAGCTTCAGTGCAGCCGGGCCCCGTCACTGTAGTGTAGGTGTTAAAGAGCCAGGCCTCGTTACTGCAGTGCAGATGTGAAAGGGCCGGACCCAGTCACTGTATTCCCTGCCTTTTCCACTTGACACATCTGCACAGTGTTTATTTCACAGAAATGGTTGGAACGTACTGTACTGTACCTTGAACTTGGGCTTACTCAGTTTCCCCGAAACCGTCTTCGTTTTCCCTTCTCACGTTACCTCCCCCCCCCCACCTCGTCCCTTCTATCGGAACTGCCTCATCTCCCTACAGTTCTACCTATGTCCCCTCCTGACCCACACCTTAGTAGAAAGGGAAGCACTGCTGTTTCTGCAATGCTGCTGAGGAGTGTCACGGATAATTATAGCTGTCAAGAAGCTAATGTGGTGACGGTCAAGGAGCTACAGGGGGCGATTGTGCGCATTCGACGCGGTGGGGTGAAAACGACTTTCCAGCATCTGCTTTCCTCACTGACTCATTCCTTTTATGCACGCACACTCAAGGACAATCCCCCCCCCCCCAACTCGACGAGGCGTCCCTGACAGCAGCAGAGGGAAAGTCGAAGGAAGAGACAAAGAAAGATTCACTTTAAAAACGAGGGGCGAGTTTCTCCTCTACCCAATGCCCTTTCTCATTGGGGAAGGGAGTCATACGCACCGATCGCAGGGCTAGTTTTTTTCATTATGTGGTTGTGCACGGTACTGTTGAGTTGTTTGCTTTGTGTGTACCACTGAAATTGCTCGTGTGCTTCTTGTCGCAGGTGCTCTCTTGACGACCATGGCGCTGAACGTCAACGATGTGGAGCGGCTGGCCGTGGAGAAGCTTCGAGCTCTCAAACGTCGTAGCTTCGATCTTCGGAAGTGGCTGCTTCTGAAGATCCTGCTGGCAAAGACCAGTAGAATTCGACACAACTGGGAGGTATGAGTTTTCTACAGCGTGCATCTTTCCCTTCCTAGGTCAAACGTAGCCGAACCGTGTCCGTGGCTACTATGAATGCTATTGTCATGATGTAGTATATAACTGACAAATTCCGGTCAGTTCAGAGATTCTTAACAACTGCGATATCTCTTGTTTCTTTTTTACTATGAAATTAGGGATTCAGCTTTTCCTTCGTGAATTCATTTCTTTATTCATTTCGTTATTTCATTTATTCATTATTCATTTCTAGAAAGAAATTCTTAAGTTGCACGGAAGCCTACGCGTATTTTTTATATAATGGCGGCGCTGGTGGTGGTGGCGGGTTATCAGCACGCTAGCGTAAAGTAGCGGTTTGTCATAGATGTGTGCCACCACACATACATCAAATCATTCTTATTTGAATTAATGTTGCGGGATCGGCTAGTTGCTCCATACATGCAAAAGACGCGGACAAAGATCCTGCAGGCAAAGACCCGGAGGATCCTGCACAACTTGGACGTATGAGTTTTATATCATGCAGATATTTCCCTTGCTAGATAAAAGGTAGCAAAAACATCTCTGTGGCTACAGTGAATACTGAAATCATGATGTAGCTAATAACTGAGAAGCTAAAAGACATGTCTTTTGCCGCAATTACACACACTCAAAAGAAAGACATATAAAGACAACACGGGCGGCACTTCCAACTGATTTATTTTGGGCTGCGACACAAAAAAAAAATATATATATATATATATATATATATATATATATATATATATATATATATATATATATATATATATATATATATACATGCACGCATTCGCTGGCTGTTCACAGATCTACGTTACACAGCGGTCAAACAATCTAGTTTCCGATTTATAGAGCACAATAAATGTATCGCTAAAACAATTTGTACCTTTATTTTTTTTTTGCTAGTAAGCTATGTATATATATTCTTGGGTAAACGCCCAAAATAAATCAGTTAAAAGTGCCGCCCGTGTTGTCTTTATGTGTCTTACATTTGTGTGCGTATAATTGCTACAAAAAACATGTCTTTTAGCAAGCACTAACTAGGCCGACAAGCAGTTCAGTTGTAATTGAGAACTACCGGTCCCGACATGTTTTGTTAGCAAGCGTGATAGCTTTTTCTTTTAAGAAATGAAGTTGATTGTGAAAACATTCCACTAATCTCAGCCACGCATGTGTATACACCCAAGAACAATAACAAGGTTTGTAGTGAATTATCAACAAAGTTATACACGTACACAAAAGCGAAGTCACACCCAGTCCCGACTAACGCAACAACACTTGCATTAACATGCTAAATTTAGAAATTGAATTTCTTTATCATTGATATGCAGTGGGGAGAGAGCGTAGTAAACTGGAAAAAGAAATTACCGAAGCGTCCCACATGAAAATTTGGGCGCGCATACATGTGTCAGTGAACCTTCACTTCACATCAATGATAACGAACTTCAATTTCTAAATTTAGCATGTTAATCCACGTGTTGTTGCCTTTATGGGGAAGGGGTGCGACTTGGCTTTTGTGTACCTGTATAACTTTGTTGATTATTGACTACAAACCCTGTTATTGTTCTTGGGTGTTTACGCATGCGTGGCGGAGATTTGTGGAATCTTTTCACAATAAACTTCAGTTGTAAGTCCAGCGTTGTCCTGTCCCTTTCAACTTGTGCACGCGTCCGTACTTGCTGGAAACCATTCTACGTTCACCATGCATCAACTGGCCCAGCAAACTACTGTACTAAAAAGCTTTTTTTTTTTACTATGCAATTAGCGATACAGCTTTCCCTTTCGCAAAGCTCTTATTTATTAATTTCTAGAAAGAAATTCTTTACTTGCACGGAAGCGTACGCGGAATGTTTTCATAATGGCGGTGGTGGTGCTGGTGGAGGGTTATCAGCACGCTGGTGTAGACTAGCAATTTGACACAGATGTGTGCTACCACACATCCATGAAACCATTCTTATACGAAATAATGTTGCGAGATCAGCTAGTTGCTCCATACACGAAAAGGGCGCGGACAAAGATCCCGCTGTCAACGACCGGGGGAATCCGGCACAACTGGGATGTATGAGTTTTCTACCATACAGATATTTCCCTTGCTAGGTAAAAGGTAGCCAAACCATCTTTATGACTAGCTTGCACACTGCAATCATGATGTAGCTAATAACTGAGAAGTACTGGTCGCTTCCAATTTTGTTAACAAGCGCGATACCTTTTTTTTTTTTTTACGGCGCAACTGGTGATACAGCTTTCCCTTTCGTAAAGCTCTAATTTATTCATTTCGAGAAAGAAATTCTTAAGTTGCACGGAATTACACGTAATTAATTCATAATGGCAGCGCTGGTGATGGTGGCGGGTTAACAGCATGCTGGTGTAGACTAGCGATTTGTCACCGACGTGTGCTACCACACATCCATCAAACCATTCTTACAGGAAATAATAGACAGATTTAGTATATAGCGTACGCTATACCATAGCGTACGCTACAAAATAGCGGGACGTCACTGCGCATGCGCTGAAAGCTAAACGAAATAGCGGGCGTACGCAACGCAAACGAGTTAGCGTTGCCGGTTTTGCGGGGTTAGCGGAGTGGTCTCGCGAAGTCTCGCCAAGGTGACAGCGTGCATTTCAAGATGGCTCCTCACAGTGCAAGCAACGTTTCGATCATGAGCGCAGCGGCCAAAGGCAATCCTCGCGTGCGCTTTTCGTCTGCTGGCGACATCGAGCTGCTGCACGAGGTAAGGGAGGCCTGTCCTTTCGGGGATCAGAACCGATGGGCCCTGATCACAGCTGTTTTGAATGCAGCAACCGGCAAAACATTCACGGCACGCAACGTCCGTGAACGTGCGGAACTGATGCTTTGCCGCTACTCATCGAACGACAGGAAAAACCTCCGCAAGTGAGTTGATTTGTTCATTAGGTGAAATATACTAATATGAAACTTAAACTTCAAGTGTAAAAATGTTATTCATGACCTTACAGTTCCGGCACAGAGAAAGAGTACAGTGAGAAGGAGCAGCTTCTGCACGAAATAACGGTGCTGTACCACAGCCGGCTCGTGGGCGCCTCACGTCGACGCAAGAAGCGGCACGTCGCTCAGCAGCGACCGCGAGAGACGCTTCCGCCGAGGCTTACACGTTGGAGGACGATTGGGACAACGCGGGTACGTAGTAAAGACTGGTGTTGCTATGAGGAATCGCGATGGCATTTTCTACTACAGCGTATATAATTTTGCACTGAACATGCAATTCATTTGTTTTTAATTTGCATTGTTATGTACTTACAAAAATGACTTCCAGGTGTGAGCGAGTCGCCATCACAGTTGTTCAACAACATGATAAACGGTGACGACAGCGCCTCGGCTGAACAACAGCAGTGCTCGCAATTTCCAAGCACAGAGAGTACAGCCCCTGCTGCATCGGCAATCTCGCTACGCGAGGATCAGGGGCCATCAGCTGGACCAAGTGGCAGCATTTCTGACTGTTCTTCGCCCAGAACGACAGCACGAAGCGAGCTACAGCGTGGCGAGTACCGTCACCATTATCTATCAATTTTCAGTGAAAAAATAAGTGTATATAACTGCCGAATTACACTTATTTGCCGATTCTACCGTTGTTTTCCGAGCAACAATAATGTTGCACAATAAGTTCAGTGTTCTTATTGTGCCTGACATACGATACTCACCAGGGGCAGCAGCTAATGCTGAACTTATTTGAGTGTCAGTTCCCCTATGTTTTTACCCCACATAACCGTGAAAATACAGTAAACTCTCGGTAACTGGAACCTCAAGCGTCCTGAGAGGTATGTTCCGATAAAAAGGGATTCCGATAAAAAGGGATTCCATTTACTGAAAGAGGTGTGCAAAAATGCATGCAGCACTATGTCATACACACTCTTACTAAGGA
The DNA here is from genome assembly GCF_023375885.2 of Dermacentor andersoni. Classification (NCBI taxonomy): domain Eukaryota; kingdom Metazoa; phylum Arthropoda; class Arachnida; order Ixodida; family Ixodidae; genus Dermacentor; species Dermacentor andersoni. The sequence continues at coordinate 123,770,060 of NC_092816.1, read as the reverse complement.
AAAGACGGGGAATGCGGCAGATGGAACTGCAGGCACCTTCAAAGTGACATTAAAATTAAAAGCACCGCAAATAGTTATACACATGAAGTCAAATCTAGCTTCACTTGTACAAATTCGGACGTGATTTACATGCTTAAATGTTCCTTCTGTAAGAAACAATATATCGGTGAAACAGGACAATCATTGAACGTCAGATTAAACGGACACCGCGCGGACACAGCTAAAAACCTTCCCAAAGACGTCGCCGAGCATTTCAACCAACCAGCTCATAACTTTGATGAACTTAAACTCTACATCTTACAGTCAAATTCCGTTCTGAACGAGAAAGAAAATACAGAGAATCATACCTTATCCATAAGTTCAAGACATTGCAACCAATAGGCATAAACGTTTCAAAGGGAGCTTTAGAATTTATTCGCTATGCTAAACTTCAAGCTATAGGCAACAACACTTAGTTGAATTTGTTGACGTATCCTCCTCCCCCTTTTATTTATTTTTTTTCCTTTCCATTCCTCACCCCCCTTCTTTCTTTTTTTTCAGCCGGCGTGTGAGACGCCCTTCACACGGCGGCTAACACGCGTGGGTTAAAAGACCGGGGTGGGGGGTGGCCTGGCTTTGACCTCGTGCAGCGTGTTCCTTTACTCTCAATTCGACACGCTAACACACCTTCCCTCGTTTCCGCACCTTCCCGCCTCACCCCCTCTCCCCTTTAGAAGAACCCCACCTATATATACTGTGGCGAGGAAAGCGTGCGTCGCCTTGAAGAAGACAAGTCCACTTGTCGAAACGTTGGCTCCCGCATTCACCTTGTTCACGTTTTGCTCACACTCTTACTAATGTTAGACATTATAAGAATAAAGAAATAAAGAATAATAAAGCTTGTCCCATGGTTTAAGCGCAGCAAGACTTCTGGATTGCCCAGGGTTCACTCATTTTCATTTAAAGGAGACATCGGCGACGTATCAAAGCAAGAACATTGCTCTTACTGCTCGAGTCGTTAGCAGAATTAGCATGAAGTCATGCTGCTGAGGTCTAAATTATCGAACAGTGCGCTGTAAGGTGGCCGGATTTTCAGTTCTTACTCTGGCCATCTATGGGGCGTGTGGCTGTATCACCAAGCTGTCTGGACTGCACATGCTATGCACTATCTATTATATTTTTCTTTGCTTGAGCCTTAAGGATGGCCCTCTATGTAGAAGACAGGTGTCACAAAATAAAAACCAAATTATGGCTTTTCCTGAAAAATTTACTTTAAACCTTGCTTCTGTTCCGTTAACTGAACGTTGCACAAATGTTGGTTCCAATTTACGCGTGTTCTCGCATTGTCCAAATAAAAATTAACCTATATAAAGGCTGCTGTTCTGTGTAAACGGCAATTGCGTTTAAGCAATTTTCATTTAACGAGATTCTACTGTAATTGTATACTTCATTATTATTCAGAAATTAGGATTACACACGTTATAAAAGATAGTCACAACAGCATATGATGTTCTTCACTGTCGCAAAAGGCAGACGTGCTAATAATTATAGATGTAATGGTATGTTAATATACCTCAGTCATTTTCTGCTATCCTGCCTGCATGGAGGCAGATCTTCTGCACTACATAATTTAGGCTTTTGAACATTTATTTCAACTGCCTAGATGCACCCAACTTTAGACTATGTATAAGGCTTTCTATTTGTCCACTCGGTAACCAAATGCTTGTGTGTAGCCTAGCACAATCACGATAACTCACGCAAAAGAAACATTACACATTTAAATCATGCGACAAAGTGTGTTTCCTTGACTGCTCTAGGATGATGGCATAGTTGTTGCCAGCTTAACTCTTTGTGACCACTTTTGTTTGCAGAAAAGAGGAAGCAAGAACAAACAGATTATGAATTCCTTTAAAAGCGTATGAAACATGAAATGGAAATGAAAGACAAAGACTTTCTGCTCGAGACAAAGCGCATCGCCCTGGAAGAAAGCCGCCTATCGTGGGAGAAGGAACGGGCACTACTAGACGCCCGTTTAAGAGAAGCTGAGCTGAAGCAGAGGAAGGAGCAATTGCTACAGTTCAATCTAATGAAAGAAGAGATGAGGAAGGAGCTAGCAGAAGAACGCCGCTTTAATGCAGCACAACAGCAAGCTGTACTTGGCCTACTTGAAAATATTGTGACAAAGTTAAATAACATAGGCTAAACACAGCAAAGCATGTACTATCGTGCTCAGTACGATATGAGTTACAATGCAAATGCTTATAAGAAGCCAACGAAGAAAAACACCAAGGACAACACAGGGGACATTGTAAATTTCCCGTGTTGTCCTTGGTGTCTGTGTTTCTCGGCTTCTCATGATACGATTAATAGATATTGCACGCACCCCTTCGTTAACCCACTTCGTTCAGTGCAAAGGCCTTGTAGCTTATATTGAACTGTTGTGGCTGGGAGTGGCGTTCACGAACGCATACTCCTACCGTATGGGAATGGCCGAGAGCCCGATGTGCGACTCCTGTGGGTGCGAGGAGACCATCGAGCACCTATTGTGTACCTGCCCTCGTTACGATGTCCAACGCCTCTCTTTGCGGGCAACTTTACGCAGACTGGACTCGAGATCTTTCACCGAGTCAAAGATACTCGGACCGTGGCCACAGCCGTCACTGGCTCGAAAAGCGATTCGTGCACTAGTGCGGTACTTGAAGTGCACGGGCTTAACAGACCGTTTATAGTGTCCTTGTGTATGGTGTCGCTCCCACACGTACTCAGTGCTTCCTCTCTCCCTTTCTTCCTCTTTCTATTCCCCTTCCCCCCCCCCCAGTGTAGAGTAGCAAACCGGATGCTGTTCTGGTTGACCTCCCTGCCTTTCCTACCCTTGCTTTCTCTCTCTCTCTCTCTCTCTTGAACTGTAATTTCTGGTAATAAAAATGTTTTGATTTTTCTAACACCGCACCACTGTCCGTGTTTTGAGCGCATTTGCTGGCTAGGTTTGAAAGCAGCACACACACATAGACTTGTGGAAATGTGAATGGTGCTCCGAAAACTGAAGCTATCATTGCACCTTGACATGTTTTATTTCCATATTGCACATAGTACACCTTCAGGCATGTCTAAAGAAGAGATTGGGGTAAAGGTACAACAATCATTCTCATCATGTGAAGACAAACATTAGCTGCAGTTTATGGAGAGGTCGTGGATTTAATCCCAATCGCGACAACCGCATTTCGACGGGGCCGAAATAGAAAACGCGCGTGCACTTGGATTGTGGCGCACGGCAGAGAACATCACGGTGTCAAAATTATTCCTGAATCCACCATTACGGCTTGCCTCATAATCTGAGTGTGGTTTAGGCACGTCCAGCCCGATTCTCTAATTGAAGTTTAAAACTTCTTCCACAATGCGACAGGCTATGTGAGGCAATGACACAGCTCAACCCTCGCAGATGTTATACAATATGGCGCACAACAACGCCTCAAGCAAACATATCTCACTGTGTGTATATATACTACGCAAACAAACAACCGTGGTGCACGCAAAGTAAAGTTTAACATAATCTTTCTCGTATTGAACTACGCATTACAGAAATTAGGCTTTCGTCGTCAGCGCCTCCGCTAATTATCGTCAATCAATGCATCCTCCTCGCAAAGCTTCGCTTACATCGATTCCCACAATGCGTGGTATGTGCATAATTTTTATAAGCTGTGGTGAATGTGCTACTTCTAGCTGTGCCGACGGTGTCGAAATCTGTGCAGCAAGTTGTCGCTCACATGTAATTGTAATGAATATTATAAAATGATGACGAAACTGCGCCTCATACGTAAATCAGCGCCTATAGCCTTACAGCACTGAAGTGATTGAAACACACAATCCGAAGGCAGTTGGTATTAAGTTGGTTTCGGACACTGGCAGCGCTCAGCGACCACCGTGCGAGGTTGTTCCCCTGGATTGCTCTTTGCTGCAAATGGTGTAGAGATATGCAATTTTTTTTTTTAACAGCGAGCTTACGGCCCAAAGGGCCCTAGTGCAGCACGCGAGCGATGCAGCACGACTCAGTGGAGCCTTGGAATAGCGGCCCACCCTTGCTGAAGAGAAGTGTCAAGTCGCCAGCGCCAAGAAAATGAAGACGACGGAGACTTCGTAACCGCGAAACTCTTAAAAGACTCAATAAAAGTTTTCACTCACTCGCTCACCCATTTAACCCCTTCTTGTCCATGCGTTCGTTAGAGACTGTACAAGAACTAAGCGTTCAATCGCTAGCGCAGCCCTGTTCGTAACCAGTGACACCCACGGCCAGCGAGTAATGCCTAGCGTCTTCATCGGTGGCAGTTACTGCGTGCAGACGAGAGAATGGCGCGTGGTTTGAGACTTTCCCGTATTTAGTTTGCGCAAAAAAAAAGCACTATCGTAATAAGAGAAACAAGTCTGTGAAACTTTCCTTTGTCCGAGATGGGCATTTTAGTATGGCAATCTGCCCTGAGGGGAGCATCACGCTCGGTTCACTGACTTTCTCGGTAGCCGCCGATCGCTCGAGCGATAGGCCTAGCTCTCGGTTGTCAAAGCAGCAGCCGACGGCGCTTGCCACGGAAACGCCGCTAGTCAGAAAGCGTTTATTTTCGTGAGCATTTTAGCCTCTTGTGAGATATGCCGCGCCTAATTGAACATAAATTTGCATAGATTTGGTTCACAATACACTCTGTCGGCTGCAAAGAGAGAACCAAGGTAGCCGCCTCGCACGGAGGTCGCTGCGCGCAGTCAGTCTGCGACACCAAGTGTCGTCACTCGGCGAAGCATCGTCAGCCTGTTTCGGCGACGAAAACCCCAATCTATGTTCAAGGAGCGCATGTCACTCGCAACAGGCCCGTGCTGGCATCAGCAGTCACAAAACATGTGATATCTTTAACGTAATCTACTTGCTTCAGTGCAGAGCCTCGATGAGCCTGGCGAATAGTGGCTTAGAAAGCAGATACTACACGTCAAGGACGATTAGTTTGAATGGTACGCTTCGAGAAGTCAGAGAAGCATGTCATGTACGAAAACGGCAGCGGCGTGACGGCGTTTTCAATTATTTTTGACGCAGTGAAGAACACATGCGGTTCCAGCGGCAGAGGCCCGTCAGAAGAAGAGGAACGAAACTCACTTCGGTGGCGCTCACTATTTTGCAAACCATCCATTCCGTGTGCAGCCATAAAAGCTTCTCCCAACGCTAGACGATAATACGCAGTTTAGACAGAGTTCAAGCGCAGTCTGTAGCTGCCATTCGGTGTACTCTGATAAACGACCCATAGTTCGCGATAAGAACAGACGTGCCCGCGCAAAGCATTCTACTAGCCCGTCCGTTTTCGACATTCCAGATACGTTATACATAGAAAAAGAAGCATTAGGCATAGGCAAAAAATGCATAAGCCCACACTAAACGGGTGGTAGCATGCATGCAGTATAGGACGCCCTCGTATGCACCGGACCTGCAGTAAGGATGGATTGTGAAGAAAGGAGACCCGAAACGAGCCACTAGCAAGAGTAATCTATAGGGAAACGTATGGCCGGAGTTCTACCTGTTTCGCGTGTTTATCAGGACCGTGCTTGGCATTATTGGATACTTATTCTTTATTCAAACGAATGCTGCGTTGTGTGTTGTATGGCGTAAAAAGAAATTAAATTACGCGGTTTAACGTGCCAAAACCACTTTCTGATTATGAGGCACGCCGTAGTGGAGGACTCCGGAAATTTCGACCACCTGGGGTTCTTTAACGTGCACCTAAATCTAAGTACACGGGTGTTTTCGCATTTCGCCCCCATCGATATGCGGCAGCCGCGGCCGGGATTCCATCCCGCGACCTCGCGCTCAACAGCCCAACACCATAGCCACTGAGCAACCACGGCGGGTCTTGTATGGCGTAATACCCACAAGATGTATGCACTTTTCGCTTTTTTCCGTGAGGAAGCTGCTGCGAAAGATCCCGAGCTACTAGAAGCTAAAAGCTTCGCTGTGAAAGAAAGGGCATTCATAAAGTTTCAACTAGATAATTTATGTCGCTGTCGTAAGGGGCACAAAGAGTTAAACCAGATTATTATTATTAAATTAGATTATTAAACCAGATCAAAACCAAGTCAGACACAAAGAAAGCCGCAGCTATACCGATGGGTGCGTCAAAGTAAGTAGAAAAGTTGTGCTTTTTTCTTCAAGTTGATCCAGTCTCATTAACAGAGTCGCCGGACTTTAGGAAAGCGTTTCCCACTCTTTCCCTTCAGGGCTCTCTCTCTCTCTCTCACTCTCTCTCTCTTTCATATTCCCATTCTGTTAGGTATTCCTCGCTGCGTGGGTGCCTCTAATTTCTGGCATCGCGTTTCTGCGTAATTTGTCCGCAGGACCGCTCTCATAGAATACGAGAAGTGACACGCGCACAGGCAATCAAAAAGCACTCCGTCAAAGCAGCGTTTATGTGAAATGCTACGCTGTCACTACACTGGCCCCTGAAAGCTTTAAACAACTGGGCTGTTCTACATTTGCAGGATTGTGGACATCGTCTCCGTACAGGTCATAGACCGCGCTAAAGGCGCCTGTCATAACGTGTCCTTTGACCTGACAAAAGCGCGTCCGTCATCGTCGCCCCCCAACTTTGGCGACGCTGTCAACGCTCCTTAATTGAAGAGCTGCATTCGTGCGCGTCATGCAAGGTCAGTTACCGTGCTGAGACAGAGCCGGGAAATTGATTGCATATTTAGCGCGCTACGCCGCCTATTCTGCATGTTTGAGAGATGAGCAGCTTAGCAGAAGTTGCAGGTTGAAAATCCCTGCCCCATTATTTCGAGTTTCACGCGCCTGTAAAGTGCCTTATTTTTAATAAAAGATTTTGGAAAGTTACTGCTGTGAAAAGAGGAGATTTGAAGAAAGGGACAGTAGGAAGCGTTTCCTGTTGTCCATTTGTTCAAGTCTCGAGTTTTGCCTGCGGTAACTTCCCAAAATCATGAATCACTAACTGGTCTGCACCCACAATCTGCTATGGTTATTTTTATTTATTTAGACAACATACCCCTAAAGTATCTCACGCCTGAGGGTATTGCATAGGGGTTTGTGGGCAGGTACAGGCAATTGATGAAAAATAGAATACACCGAAAATTCATTGTACACATGATGTAGCGTTAGAACATAAGTGTACCGAATACTGTCAATTCTGACAAGCACAAAGTAAACGAAAAGAAGCAATAACATCAACAGGGCAGTAGTAAAATATTATACCACTTATACATCTTCCAAACAACAGGTTCAAACTAAATGAAACAAGGCCTACATTATTACAAACATTACCTAACAAAAAAAGGGTTCAAACATGAGATAATAATATACGAATCACACAATCGCAAACATTAAGATCTACGGCAGCAGTTCTTTACCCGTCAATTTCGCGTCGCTCCTCATTGCATACTTGTCCGGATCCCATTTAAAGAGGCAACAATTGTCAAAAAGACTACATTGGCATACCCATTGGTTTTGTCTAGTGGTGGTGAAGATCTCGAGGCTGCCGCTCTTTCGTAATCAAGGGTACAAAACAAAAGCGCCGTCACTTGCAATCGAATATGCCTTCAGTGTTGTTTTTCCAGTTGGGTTGTAAACTTCGAAGAACAATTAATTCGCTGCTTGGTTAGGTTACACGAATGAAAACACCGCTTAGGCCTTTTCACAATTCGCTTTATAAACTTAACACGCTGCGACAAACCGTGACTAGTTTGACCGCCCTCTCCAAACAATGAACTGAGCTTACGATACGCTGCCGAGTACATTGCGGGAAATGCGGAGTAAAATGCGTTTCCAAGAATTATTTGCTATTTACTGGGCGGTCTGCATGCTCATCTTTTGCATTTCCACAACATCCAATCAATGTTTCAGTGGTAAACAAACGAATGGTTGCGGCGTTTCCTGCCATTGAGAGGCTGCTGTATATAGAATTTTACGCATTGAATTGTTTATTGCGGCTATGGTCATGTAGTCAACATTTCCTCAATAGAACTGCAACTGAAACAAGTTCATTCTCGAAACCTATGCGTTCAGCCAGCGTAGCGCCTATAGAGATGCCCACCATGCTGTATGCGCAGGTGGGCCACCTGCAGGTCATTAAAGTTTCGAACTCTCGATGTCCGCGACCTACAGGTGGCGCCCGTGGCAAACCAATATGGCTGACCGGAGTGCGATCGCAACTGAAGCTGAGAGCACGGAAACGTGTTGTAGGGCGGGTTGTGACAAGTTTGCACCACTCTGCCACTTTTAATATTTCGCTTATTGAGCCGCGTGGAAGCCGAACTGCGATTCTATAGGTAATTAATGTTCAATAAACAGAAATTAAATCCGTGCTAGTTCATCTTGTGCGGCGTTTACAGCTCGCTCCAGTCGTGTACATAAGAGTGCCACGGGAGAAGTTTAAGGGGAGGGGCTCAAACGCCCACTACCTGCCCTACCCAATGCTTTATCACTCTAACATCAATAAAGGCGAAGAAAGCTTACAAGTAATACTATGTCATATGCTCGGCTTAATTACTATTACATATGCAGGTAAGAAAATGAATTCGCCGATGTTCGTAGTAATATTCAATACATGCAACATATATATCTCCCACTATTGCAAATTTCCCATCTCGCAAATATATTGCAATGGACCTACGACAAGAATATTATTAATAAATACACGGGACTGTATTGGAAGACATAAAATAGTGTGTTTCTGACATATTGTTCCGACTTATTGCAAGCTTACTCGGAAAAACATGTTTTTCAGCCTAATTTATGCAACGTATCCTATACCGCGTAACCTTGAACGCGTTGAGGACGTGGTAACACACTAAAGAGTAGTAAGCATACCACAAAATTTTATTTGCTTATGACTGCCGAAAATCCTGTAACCGGTACGCTGAAGACAAAAAGAATCTACATCAAGTGTAATCAAGTGTTGACATAACCCACAGTGCGGGTGTCTCTTTAGATTCCATGTCCAGTTCTCGAATTTTTCTTCTTCCTAAAAGAAGGGGCCGTCGGAATTTCTGTAATTGCACATTATCCTTTTTATCCTTGGGGTCAGGACCCTACCTCTCCATAGCCTCACCAACCATTGTTTCTCGGCCGATCTTGCCAGAATGAAGAAAACTGATCTCGTTGTGGTAAATTCGGTTTCTCAACTGAGAAACGCAGCGCCTGCGCTTATTATTGTTCTTCTTGACCAACGTACGAGCGGAGCGGGTAAACAAAAGGACGTGCCTGCATGGCAGGTTTTGGCACATCCCGGACCAGCCGCGTCAAAACGTGGTCATGCTGTGTCGTCGTCTGCGCGACAGTCGACGGGCACAGCGAGGCGGGTTGGTCAATTTCTGGAAATCATGCGCGCACCCGCCTTCCACGACACCCAAATCTAGACCTTGACTAATTGCCTGCCTCGTTCTCAGCAAAGCTTTACTTTTTGGGGAAGTCCACCTGGGAATGCCACGCGTAAACAAAATTATGCAGGCTCCACGCACTGTGGGAATCGATGTGCGCGAAGGTTTCTGTGCTGGTTGCTTTCAATGACGATAATTAGCGGTGATGTTCACGGCGAAAGCTTAATTTCTTCGGCGTTTATACTAACACGAGAGCGGCCAGTTCATTTTAAACGTTGCCTCGCGTGTACCACTACTGTTTGTCTGCGATGACCAAAGAACACAGACAGGGAGAGATGTTTGCTTTAGGCGTTGTGCGCCATATTTAATCATCTCCGAGAGGATTGAGCATTATCATTGCCTCACATGGCACATCGCATTGTGGCAGAAGTGTCAAAGTTGAATTCGACTATGGGGCTGTAGGTGCCAAAACCACAAGCGAATTAGGAGGAACGCCGTAGTGGCTGACTCAGGATTAATTTTGACGCCGTGATGTCATATAACGCGTCCCAAAATGTGTAAAATATGTGCAAGTGCACGTGCGCTTTCTATTTCGCACCCGTCGAAATGCGGCTCCCGCGGTTGGGATTAAATCCGTGACATCTAGCAAGGCCATAGCCGCAACGCTACCGCGGCGGGCACACAATTGTCTACTTGACGGTCGACCACTCCCGCGGTGTCGCCTAGACCCAGCAGTGCGCTTTAATTATTGCAGCTCTGCTTCTGCACGCCCTGCGTAATTTCCCCGCTGACATATTTTGCATGGGGTTTATTTTTCAGAACTAGTAGGAACGTACTGCACCGTACCTTGAACTCCAGATTATCCAGAATCATTGCCACCGCGGTTGCACAGCAGTAGGGTTTCCTTGCCTTATCCCGCCACCTCAACACCCCGTTTGTATTGGAACTGTCTCTTTACTTCCCCCTATCTGCAGTTCTAAGTCTCCTCTGGAGTAGAAAAGGAAGCACTGCAGTTTCTACAATGCTTTTGAGGTAGGTTACAGATAATTACAGCTGTCAAGATTATAATGCGGCGACGCTCAAGGAGCTTATCAAGCACTGCGCACATTCGATGCGGCTGGGACCAAACGTTGCTTCTCACTTTGCCTTAGTTCTGATTCGCTATTGTCATGTATAAACATGTTCTAAACCAGCCTGCAGCAGCGCCAGCAGCTGCAGTGGTAAAGTCGAAGGAAGAGACATAGAAAGCTTCGATTTAAAAATTATGCAGATCCCACGCACTCTGGGTATCAATGTAAGCGAAGCATTCCCTGCTGGATGCTTTGATTGACGATAATTAGCGGTGGTGTTCACGGCTAAAGCGTAATTTCTTCAACGTTTAGTCTAAGACGAGAGTGATGAGTTGATGTTAAACGTTACCTTTCGGGCACCACTGCTGTTTATGTAGTTCACAGAGCATACAAGGAGAGGTGTTTGCGTGAGGCGTTGTTGTGCGCCATTTTTCATACCCTCTCAGAGGGTTGAGCATAGTCATTGCATCATAAGGCACATCGCAATGTGGCTGAAGTACTAAAATTGGGTTATGGGATTGTACGTGCCAAAACCACAATCGCATTATGAGGCACCTCGTAGTGGCGGACTACGGATTAATTCCGACACCATGATGCTCTTTACCGTGTCCCAAAATCTAAGCTTTCTATTTCGCTCCCGTCGAAATGCGGCTGTCGCGGGTGGGACCAAATAGCCGTAAAGCTAACGCGGCGGGCACGAAGTGTTTATTGTGCGGTAGACCGCTTCCGTAGTGTCGCCTGGACCCTACGGTGCGCGTTAATAATGCGGCTCTGCTTTTGCACCCCCTGCGTAGTTTTTCCGCTGGTAATCACTACAGTGACGGGGCCCGGTACATTACCGTGAGCACTACAGTGACGGTGCCCGTCACTTTAACAACAACACTGGAGCCACGGGGCCGTCGCTATAACGATGTCGGTATTGGGGGCGAGCACTTACAGAGTCGCCATCGCTCGGAAGCGCCTCAATTGCGTATTCTCATGGATAACGCGGCGCGCTCGGCAATGTTTTGGCTATCGGCGCTAAATAAAGAGGCCACGCGGTAGGCCTCCTGGACAATTTTGCAAGTACACAGGATGAATGCAACACATTAGCACATAAAAAAACAGAAAATAATTTTTTTTACATTATGCATGAAAATTATCAGCAATTACATAAATTATCACACCGCAAAGAAGAGAACGCCAAGCAAGAATACACGCACCAAACCAGTGGTTCATACCAAATAAATATGATTTTAGTGCTTTCCAGAAATATTGTTTCATTTATTTTGGATGGTATGTTGTTCCATGTCCAACAAATTCACACGCATTGTGTACAGGAGGCAGGCTAAAATTTCCGGTGGCAGTACTGCCGGTAGCATGTGACGATGACAGAAATATGGACACAGGCAAAGCACGATTGCGTTTCACAACAGCTGTTTACGTAGATAGCTGTTTTATGCTGAGACATTAACTCCAATGGCAATATGTTTAGTTGATTTGAGCATCACAGAATGAATGTTCAATAGAGCCGGGTCCGTCACTGCAGGGCAGATGTTAAAGGGCCGGGCCCAGTCACTGTAATTACTGCCTTTTCCCCTTGACATATCTGCACAGTGTTCATTTTTCGGAAATAGTTGGAACCTACTCTACTGTACCTTGAACTTGAGCTTATTCACTTTCCCGGAATGAAATGGAATGGAAAAACTTTATTTCTCTATATCTCAGAGAGATTGCCGGTGGGCCGGTGTCTTCATGTTTTGAGTCCTGGCCGCTTCACAAGGTCGGCGCTCCTATTTCCCGGAAACCGCCGTCTTTTTGCCTTCTCACGGTACCTCCCCCCCCCTCTTCCCTTCTATAGGAACTGGCTCTTCTCCCTACAGTTCTACCTACGTGCCCTCCGGACTCACAGCTTAGCAGAAAGCGAAATCCTGGTGTTTGTGGAACGCTGCTGAGGAAAGTCACGGATAATTAGAGCTGTCAAGAGGTTAATGTGGTCACGCCCAAGGAGCTACAGGGGGCATTGTGCACATTCGACGCGGTGGGGTGAAAACGACTTTCTAGGGTAGCCTTTCCTCTCTGACTCATTCCTGTTGTATACACACGCATGGACCATCCCCCTCCCCCCACCCCGTCGCGGCGTGCCCGACAGCAGCAGAGGGAACATCGAAGGAAGACACAAAGAAAGTTTCGCTTTAAAAACGAGGGGCGAGTTTTCCCCTCAGCTCATTGCCCTTTCCCATTGGGTAAGGGGGGGCAGTACGCACCGATCGCAGCTCTAGTTTTTTCATTCTGTGGCTGCCCACGGTGCTCTTCGGTTCATTGCTGTGTGTACCACTGAAAGTGATGATGATGATTGATGTTTAATGGCGCAAGGGCATCTAAGGCCAAAGAGCGCCAGTACATGTGTTATGGTTTAGTAAAATTGTGAGATTAGGACTATGATTTAAAATAAAGGCTGTATAGAGGCCTACACGTAAGATCTTTAGATACTAGTGGATGAATTCTAAAATAATTACTAAGATAAATATAGGGCTTTAAAAACAATTGCTACAGGCACACATGTTAATTTATTCTGGATTGTCCAAGTCCCTTGGTGTACAATTCTTGCTTACGCAAGAAGCGCAAGAGCTCAGACATACTTTTGTGCATCAGACTGTGCCTCACCTGTGAGGCGCAATCTGAAGGTTAGGATGGTATGAGATGATGTTGAGAAAGTTAACTTGCGCAAGATAATTAAGCACTCTTTTATAATTAAAAAGTGCATCCTCTGATAAGAACATCGAGGGATGGGGTGGTATATGGTGTGAGTAGAGTTCTCTAAAATGAGTCAATCGGTGTCGGTGAAGTTCAGGACATTGAATGAGGACATGTAGGACGGTTAGGTTCTCACCGCAGCGTGTGCACGTCGGTGGGTCAGTTGCTGTCAAGAGGTATTTGTGTGTGCCATAAGTGTGTCCTATTCTGAGGCGTGCCAGGGTGACTTCGGTGTGTCTATTAAGCTTCAGTGGAAAGGATTTGGTTAACTGCGGTTTGAGCAGGTGCAGCTTATTTTGAACTTCCTTGTCCCATTCAGTTTGCCAATGATTACGGAGCGCCTTTCGTACCACAGGTTTCATATCCACACCAGGTACCCAACTTACATCAATTGTACCCCGATGAGCCGCTTCTCCAGCATTTTTGTCCGCCATTTCATTGCCTGCGATCCCAGAGTGGCCTGGCACCCAGCATACAACAAGAGCAAGGTTTTGTTTATGCGCTACATGAATCTGTTTAAGGAGCTGGTTAATTACGGGGTTTCGGCTTGCTTTGCCACAGGACAGGGCTGTGACAACGCTTAAGGAATCTGTGTATATTATAGACTTTTCTATCTTGTGCTGAACTATATACTCAACAGTGATTAGGATACCATACGCTTCCGCTGTAAAGATGCTGCTGTGTTTATGTAAGGTTTTAGAGTTGGAGAAGTTTGGGCCATGGGCTGCACATGATACCGAATTTGCAGACTTTGAAGCATCAGTGAAAAGTGCAATGGATCTGTACTTGTCTTCAACAGCCATGAAATGTTGCTGGATGAGGGCACTTGGACAACTCTTTTTCTTAAGCTCTCTAAAGGACAAGTCACAAGTGACAGGACATTGCTCCCAAGGTGGAATGGGTTCAGCATTGTCGCTTTCCTGTATATCTGTGAAAACTACTCCGAGTTTTTCCGCAATAGATTTTACTGCCAGCGAAAACGGCGGGGTGTGTGAAGGCCTGTTTAGGTACAACTGATTTGTCGACTGATCACTTATGAGTGCTTTGCATGGATGTTGTTTTAGTGACATGATTCTTATTGCATAGGTGACTCCCAGATATGTACGTTGATAATCCAGCGGCCACTGATCCGATTCTGCATACAGACTTTGGACGGGGCTCGTCCGAAAGGCACCAAGCGCTAGACGGATACCCAAGTGATATACAGGATCGAGTAGCTTAAGCGTTGTCTTTGAGGCCGATTGGTAAACAATACATCCATAATCTATGCGTGACAACACAAGGCTTTTAAAAAGAGATAGGAGACAGTGCCTATCTGTTCCCCACGACTGATGAGATAAAATCTTTAAAAGGTTCATGGTTTTAAGACATTTCAGCTTCAACTGTTTTATGTGCTGCATGAAGGTTAGCTTGGTATCGAAGATTACACCCAGAAATTTTTGTTCTTTTCTTATAAAGAGGCTTCTCCCATGCATCGTAATGCAGGGGTCCGGACATACCCCTCTTCGCCTAGAAAACAGCACACAAGAAGTCTTTTCGGCACTGAATCTAAACCCGTTTTCGTCTGCCCATTTCGTCAGCCGATTAACACTCAGCTGTATCTGGCGTTCACATATTGATAAGTTGCAAGATTTAAAGCTGATTTGGATATCGTCCACATAGACAGAATAAGACACCGTGGGTGGTATAACAGAGCGGAGAGAGTTCATTTTGATTATAAAAAGTGTGCAACTTAGCACTCCTCCCTGTGGTACACCGTTTTCCTGGATAAAAGTGCGTGATAGTACATTACCAATTCTTACGCGGAACTTTCTTTCAGATAAGTAATCTTGCAAAAGGTTCAGCATACTACCACAAATTCCATAGGACGACAGGTCTTGCAGAATACCGTAACGCCAGGCAGTATCATATGCCTTCTCAAGATCAAAGAATACAGATAAACAGTATTGGCTATGTACAAATGCATCACGTATATATGATTCAAGGAGAACAAGATTATCGGTTGTAGACCTCGCTCTTCGGAAACCAGATTGGCGAGGGTCCAATATACCATTATATTCCAAAAAGAACACAAGGCGACGGTTAATCACTTTTTCAAATACCTTGAGTAAGCAGCTAGTGAGTGCAATTGGTCTGTAACTGTTAACTAAGGAGGGGTCTTTGCCGTGTTTGAGTATTGGTAGGACTATTGCTTCTTTCCAAGATGAAGGTATATGACCAGTTGCAAAAATCTTATTGTAAAGACCTAAGATGCAGTTTAGGGTCTCATAAGGCAGATTGTTGATTATTTCATAAGTTATTGTGTCAGAACCTGGAGCCGAACTACCACAAGAACCTAGGGCAAGCTTGAGTTCATGGAATGTTAACGGTCTATTGTACCCTTCTGATGACTTGTTTGGGCGCAGAGGAGTATTTTCTGCTATTCTTTTATGCTTTAAGAAAGTTTCGGAATAGTTTTCCGAACTTGATACTCTTTCAAAGTGCTGACCAAGAGTACTTGCTTGATCTTCTATTGTATCGCCAGAGCCAGGGATGAGAGGAAAAGGATTTGCACGTTGACCTTTTAGTTTACGTACCCTGTTATATACTTTACTAACATCCGTGTATGAGTTTATGGAGGATACGTAGCGTGACCAGCTTTCTCTTTTGGATGTTCGGCGGATGCGGCGGCCATTTGCTTTGCACCGCTTAAATTCTATTAGGTTTTCTGTGGTTGGATAGCGTGAAAATCTACTCCATGCTTTGTTCTGCCGTTTCTTTGCAGTTTCGCAGTCTCTGTTCCACCACGGCTTTGGATTGACTTTATCTGTGCAGGACTGAGGTATGCAGTTTTTAGCAGAACAGAGGATATGCTCAGTGATGTAGCTTGCCAGTTCTTCTACACCTAGGTGGTCCACATCTTCCAGGCACAGTTTACATATGTTTCTGAATTTCGACCAGTCTGCACTATGAAGTTTCCACTTTTTGGGGTAAGCTGGTCCATCGTGCCACTTTGTTGTTTCTAGGAGTGTAGGGAAATGATCGCTCCCATATGGATTACTGATAACTCTCCACTCCAGGTGTGGAAGAAGTGATGCTGACCCTATGGCTAAGTCAATACATGAATACGTGTTGTGTGTAGGACTGTGAAAAGTTGGCTCTGTCTTGTTAAATAGACAGGCTCCAGATGAAAGAAGGAACTTTTCTATTGCCCGTCCTCTCGGATCACATCTTGAGTCACCTCAAAATGGACTGTGAGCATTAAAATCTCCAATTACTATATAAGGTTCAGGAAGCTGGTCAATCAGCTTTTCAAATTCTGTTGTGTCAAACCGTTCATTAGGCGATATATATATGGAGCAAATCGATATAAGATGATTGAACAGTATAGCCCGAACAGCTACTGCTTCAAATGAGCTCTGGAGTGATACATGCTGGCATGCTACTGATTTTTGGACTATGATTGCCACACCACCTGAAGAAGAATTACCATTATTTCTATCTTTACGGAAAACTGTGTACTGTTTTAAGAAGTTCTGGTGTGTAGAGTTTAAATGTGTTTCTTGAACACAGAACAGTCGTGGCTGATATTCCGCAAGTAGGTCTTTGATATCATCTAGATTGCGAAATAGGCCCCTGGCATTCCACTGAATTATTTGTGTAGCCATATTGAGGAAGGTTTTTGTTGTCTGTGTTCAAGAGAAAATGTTAAAAATAGGTAATATGTATACAAGGACGGTAACCGTTTAGGTTACCGGTCCCTTCCTTTGAGGAGTTATAGGTATTTTCTCTCTCCTAGCGCGCTCCTGAGAGCGCTGATCTTTCGGCGTCGATGACGCCGGGGATTTTTGATCGACCTCCATAACCTTCTCTGAGGTGCTGGAGGATCGTGAACTAGGCGCTGAAACTCGCGTCCCAGGCCGTGGAGTTCGGATTAGCTTTGGAACCTGCGGGACTGGAGTCGGCAGGTCCACCTTCGATGTTGATGGAGCAGCATTTGCTGCAGCCACCAGGGGGGCAGGCGGACTGATTACCGGGCCACTGTCAGTGACCGCGGTAGACTCCCGGGAGATTTGTGACGCTGCCCCCCGTCGCGCCACCTCGGAAAAGCTCGTGTGATTCAAGTATGACAGACGTTTCCTTGCTTCGTGAAATGTTATATTTTCTTTGACCTTTAGTGTAATGATTTCTTTTTCTTTCTTCCATTTAGGGCACGTTCTAGAGTAGGCTGGATGGCTTCCATCACAGTTCACGCAATGTGGAGATGAGTCGCAAGTGTCTGATGGATGATCGTTCGAGCTGCATTTCGCGCAAGTCTGCCGTCCTCGGCATGTCTGGGAACCGTGCCCATACCTCTGGCACTTGAAGCACCGTCGAGGATTTGGAATGTACGGCCTTACACGTACTTTGATATAGCCTGCATCCACTGTACTAGGCAACACACTGGTACCAAAGGTTAGTACAATGTGCTTTGTTCGAAGTTGTTCGTTATTCCTGCGGATTAGAATTCGTTCTACCTTGATGACATTTTGGTCCTGAAAACCTTCAAGAAGCTCTTCGTTACTAAGGTCCATGAAGTCGTCTTCGGAGATTACTCCACGGCTCGTGTTCATGGTTCGATGTGCGGACACAGTGACCGCTACATCGCCTATGCATTTCAAGTCATTCATTTTCTCATATTGGGATTTATCTTTCAATTCAAGGAGCAGATCTCCATTGGACATTTTTGTGGCTTTGTAGCCAGGTCCTATCGTGTTGCGAAGGCATTTCGCCACCAAGAAGGGGGAGAATTTACGGACGCTCGTGTTACTTTCACTATGGATTACATGGTACTTAGGGAAATTTTCTTCATTGGTTTTCAAAAAGAATTGAAAGGTTGCATCGGTGCGCCCTCTTTTTAGAGGGCGATCAAGGGAAAGTGGTTTACTAGAGGCCATATAGAGGTCATGAGTTCGGCAGCAGCGCCAACCGCCCACCACCGAGCCCAACATGGGGACGGAGCAGGTCTTACGAGTAAGACAAGCCCTCGCCAGTTGTACGGTGCCACTATAACCCAATCTGGAGTACCCAAGGTTGGCCACCCACACAAGGTTAACCCTCGCTGCCAGGAAAGTTGGAAGTAAATAGAAGAGACGAGAAGACAGGAAAGATTGAAAGGAAGAGAGAAAGACGCAGAATGGAGAGGAGGACAGGAAAAGGCAACTACCGATTTCCCCCGGGTGGGTCAGTCCGGGGGTGCCGTCTACGTGAAGCAGAGGCCAAAGAGGTGTGTTGCCTCCGCCGGGGGGCCTTAAAGGTCCAAACACCCGGCATCGGATCAAACCCCAGGATCCCCCTTTCCCCGGACACGGCTAAGCCGCGCACGGCTACACGCGGGAGGGTCCGACCCTCATGTGCTCGGGTCCGTGGTGTCGCAACACACCAAACGCCTGCTCACGCAGACGCCCCTGCGGGGACCACTGAAAGTGATAGTGTGCTTTTTGTCGCAGGTGCTCTCTTGACTACCATGGCGCTGAACGTGAACGATGTGGAGCGGCTCGCCGTGGACAAACTTCGAGCTCTCAAACGTCGTAGCTTTGATCTTCGGACGTGGCTACTTCTGAAGATCCTGCTGGCAAAGACCAGGAGAATTCGGCACAACTGGGAGGTATGAGTTTTCTACAGCGTGTATCTTTCCCTTCCTAGGTCAAACGTAGCCGAACCATCTCCGTGGCTACTATGAATGCTATTATCATGATGTAGCTTATAACTGACAAATTCCGGTCGCTTCGCAGTTTCTTAACAGCCGCGATATTTCTTTTTACTATGAAATTAGGGATTCAGCTTTCCCTTTCGTAAAGCTCTTATTCATTCATTGCTACAAAGAAATTCTTAAGATGCACGGAAGCGTACGCGGAATTATTTCAAATGGCGGTGCTGGTGGTGGTGGCGGGTTATCAGCACGCTGGTGTAGACTAGCGATTCGTCACAGATGTGTGCTACCACACATCCAACAAATCATTCTTATTCGAATTAATGTTGCGGGATTGGCTAGTTGCTCCATACATACAAAGGGCGCGGACAAAGATCCTGCTGGCAAAGACCCTGAGAATCCGGCACAACTTGGACGCATGAGTTTATATCATGTAGATATTTACTTGTTAGGTAAAAGGTAGCCAAGCCATCTCTGTGGCTAGCGTGAATACTCCAATCACGATGTAGCTAACAACTGAGAAGTATCGGTCGCTACATATATTGTTAGCAACCGCTATAGCTTTTTTTTTACACCTGAAGTTTATTGTGAAAACATTCCACAAATCTCCGCCACGCATGCGTATACACCCAATATCAATAACAAGGTTTGTAGTCTATTATCAACAAAGTTATACACGTACACAAAAGCGAAGTCACACCCTTTCCCGACAAAGGCGACAACACTTGGATTTACATGAAAAATTTAGAAATTGAAGTTCTTTATCATTGATATGAAGTGGGAAGGAGCGCAGTAAACTGGAAAAAGAAATTACCGAAGCGTTCCACATGAAAAATTTGGGCGCGCATACATGTGTGAGTGAACCTTCGGTTCATATCAATGATAAGGAAATTCAATTTCCCAATTTATCATGTTAAGCCACGTGTTGTTGCCTTTGTCGGGAAGAGGTGTGACTTCGCTTTTGTGTACGTGCATAACTCCGTTGATTATTGACTAAAAACCTCGTTATTGTTCTTGGGTGTATACGCATGCGTGGCGGAGATTTGTGGAATATTTTCAGAAAAAAAAACTACAGTTTTAAATCCAGCGTTGTCCAGTCCGTTTCTACTTGTGCTCGCGTCCGTACTTGCTGGAAACCATTACACGTTCACAATGCACCAACTGGCACAGCAAACTACTCTACGAAAAAAGCTCATTTTTTTACTATGAAATTAGCGATACAGCTTTCCCTTTCGTAAAGCTCTTATTTATTCATTTCTAGAAAGAAATTCTTAAGTTGCACGGAAGCATCAGCGGAATTTTTTCGTAATAGCGGTTCTGGTGGTTGTGGAGGGTTATCACCACGCTGGTGTATACTAACGATTTGTGACAGATTGAAGTAGTGAAGGCAAGCCACAGAAGACCAGGACTCACGAAGAAGAACACAAACGGCAGGACCGGCACCACTCACAACAAAGTTTATTTCCGCAACAAGCCTGCCTTATGTAGGTTATTCACGCCGAGTCACGCACTAAACTTTAGAAGTAAAAAACAGCAATCTATCGACCACTCAGGAATCATATCTGGCACATAATATCGAATGAGCAAACAAGAACCACACGTGGATCAGCACGGGAGGCAATTGATCTAGTATAGTCTTTTCCAAGACAACGGCGACAAAAAACGAGACATAAAAAGTCTGCGCTTCACTATCAAACTATCCACAACATAACACACTTCAAACGCCTAAGGCCCAGTCAGTAATAAAACTCGCACGACTATGGGAATAATGACCAACAAATAACGCGGTAAAAACATGAAAAAGGCTATAAGTACAGCGTCTGCGTCAAAACTAAAATCTCTAAAAGTCACGCACTTAAAAAAATTGATAGAACATGCGACCTTGCGAAAAATGAACCACGTGACAAACAATGAAATGGACAGAACAGTTGAACGATAAAGGTCTAAAGAATAACGTCTGCGTCAAAAAAAGAAATGCGACAAAAGCTTAAGAGCCACTAGAAAATCGTCAACAAAATAAAGCTAGTTAAATAAAAGGAAGATTGAGGGAAAAACCAAATGGAATCACTCTATCATGAGGCCTGAATGAAACCTTCTAAAAAGGTCGTCTCCTTGTCACTAAGCACAACGGACGGCCTGCTGACGCATGCGTTTCCCTCTTTCCTGATGAAAAAGGCTTCCACAATTTCCAGTTCGAACCTGTCTTTTCCAAACTTCAAAAATTATTTTTGTCAAACTGAGGGCGGCACTTATTGCAGTCTCTACAATGCTCGGCAAGGAAACTACCTTCATTGCTGCACAGATTACAATGTTCCATTGCACGCTCATTGAAACATCGACCTGTTTGTCCGATATAGCTGCGACCACAGCTTAGAGGGATTTGGTAGACGACACCAGTCCTGCATTCAGTGAACTTCTTCTGATGCTGAATTGAACAAGCCGGGCGTTTCTCTCTGTTTTAGAAGGTTTCATTCAGGCATCACGTGAGATAAATGACATTTATTTTCTCCGTCTGTCTTCCTTTTATTTAACTAGTTTTTATTTTGTTGTCGATTTTCTTGTGGCTCTTAAACTTTCGTTGCATTTTTTTTTGACGCAGACGTTGTACTTTAGACCTTTATCGTTCAACTGTTCTGTCCAATTCATTGTTTGTCACGTGGTTAATTTCTCGCGAGGTCACATGTTCTATCAATTTTTTAGGTGAGTGACTATTGAAGATTTTAGTTTTGACGCAGACGCTGTACTTAGACGCCTTTCTATGTTTTTTCCGTGTTATTCCTTGGTCATTATTCCCATAGTCGTGCGGGTTTTATCACTGACTGGGCCTTAGGCGTTTGAAGTGTGTTATGATGTGGATAGTTTAATAATGCAGCGTAGACTGTACTTTTTATGTCTCGTTTTTTGTCCCCGTTGGCTTGGAAAAGACTATACTAGATCAATTGCCTCCCGTGCTGATCCACGTGTGGTTCTTCTTTGCTCATTCGATATTATGTGCCAGATAAAATTCCTTAGTGGTCGATAGACTGCTGTTTCTTACTTCTAAAGTTTAGTGCGTGACTCGGCATATGCATAACCTACATAAGGCAGGCTTGTTGCGGCAATAAACTTAGTTGTGAGTGGCGCCGGTCCTGTCGTTTGTGTTCTTCTTCTTGAGTCCAGGTCTTCTGCGCTTTGCCTTTACTATTTCAAGCATGAACCAACTAGGCCAAGCAAGACTTTTACTTGTCAAAGATGTGTGCTACCACACATCCATCAAACCATTCTTATACGAAATAATGTTGCGAGATCGGCCAGTTGCTCCTATATGCAAAGGGCGCGGACAAACAACTGTGGCAATGACCCGTTAAATCCGGCACAAGCCCCCGCAGGGGCGTCTGCGTCAGCAGGCGTTTGGTGTGTTGCGACACCACGGACCCGAGCACACGAGGGTTGGACCCTCCCGCGTGTAGCCGTGCGCGGCTTAGCCGTGTCCGGGGAAAGGGGGATCCTGGGGGTTGAGCCGACGCCGGGTGTTCGGACCTTTAAGGCCCCCCAGTGGAGGCAACACACCTCTTTGGCCTCGGCTTCGCGTAGACGGCACCCCCGGACTGACCCACCCGGGCGAAATCGGCAGTCGCCTTTTCCTGTCCTCTCCATTCTTCGTCTTTCTCTCCCACTTTTAAATCTTTCCTGTCTTCTCTTCACTTCTCCTCACTTCCTAGTTTCCCGGCGGCAAGGGTTAACCTTGTGTAGCTAGCCAGCCTTGGTTATGCTGTATTTGGTTATAGCAGCGATGTACGGCTGGCGTTGGCAGGGTTCCTCTAGCAGGAACTCCTGTCACGTCCCCCTGTTGGGCTCCATGGTGGGTCGTCGGCATCGCGGCCGAAAGCCCAACTGTACTCATGAAAAATGCTTTTCCTAAACTCCCTGATCGCCCTCAGAAACGAGGGCGCACCGAAGAGGTCTTTCAGTTTTTTGGACGCCAAGTCCACAACTTTCCCCGTTTTCATGTGATCCACACAGAAAAACCAGCCAAACAAGTGCGAACAATCTCCCCGTTCCTTGTATCTAAGTCTCTTACCGAAGTTTTTGGACCAGGATATAAGGTGTCGAGGATGGCTAGCGGTGACCTCCTCTTGGAGCTCCGCGATCAGAAGCAATTTGAGAAACTGCCTCAGCTAGTATCATTTGGGGAGACCCAAATAGTAGTAACCCCGCACAGCACGATGAATACCTCCCGCGGCATTGTCTCGGACGATGATTTGCTGGAGCTCACCGAGGCTGAGCTGTTGGAGGGCTTCAGCGAACAGAATGTTATAAATGTCAAAAGAATTAAGATTAGGCGCGATGGTAAAGAAATTGCAACCAAACACCTAATACTCACTTTCAATTCAAGTGTCCTGCCCGAGTCAATCGAGGCCGGGTACATCAAACTCCGCGTAAGACCGTACGTGCCAAATCCCCTCCGATGTTTCAAGTGCCAGCGTTTTGGCCACAGCTCGCAGAGCTGCCGAGGCCGCCAAACTTGTGCGAAATGCAGCGCGCATGAACACTCCTCTGAAGCTTGTGAGAATTCTCTCCACTGTGTAAATTGTGATGGGGAGCACGCCGCGTACTCCCGGTCGTGCCCATCCTGGAAGAAAGAAAAAGAAATAGTGACGATCAAAGTGAAAGAAAATATCTCATTCAAGGAGGCACGCAGGCGGGTAGCATACCTGCCAAAGAAAAGCTTTGCCGAAGTGGCGCGTCAGGGGGCAGCGCCACAACGGCCTCCGGCGGCTGTCCGACCCACAAACAGTGAGTCGGCAGTTACGCCATCTGCCCCCACGGCGGTTGCAGCTAGCGCTGCTCCGCCAACCCAACAGACGGGGCCATCGACCCCGAAGGTGGGCGCAGCCGAGGCTGCCCCAACCTCCGAGGCCCCTTCCAGCGCTGGCAACGGCCAGCGCAGCCAAATCCCTCAGGGAGCTCCATCAACCTCCGGGCTGGTGGGCGCAGGGGTCTTGCCTTCCGGGGCAGGACTCTCTCGGAAAACCTCTCGCTCGCAAGAGCGCTTGTCCGGCGTCTCACAGGAGGCAATGGACACTACACCTGTCCTCAAGGCGCACCAAACGCGTAAGGAGCGCCGAGACTCCCTCGAGCGCTTCAGAAAGGGCAAAACCCCTATTACAGGGCCTCTAAAGGGCTCTGTAATCTCAGACATCCCTTCCGTTTCCGTAAACACAGCACCAATTTACTTTAAATATGGACACACAAATAATTCAGTGGAACGTCAGAGGTCTTCTTAGAAACCTTGACGATGTACAAGAACTCATCCACAAACATAATCCAAAAGTGCTGTGTTTACAGGAAACACACTTAAAATCCAAACACACAAACTTTCTCCGAACGTATGTTACGTTTCGCAAAGATCGCGATGATGCCGTCGCATCATCGGGTGGTGTTGCGATTGTCACTCATAACAGTATAGCCTGTCAACCTTTACAGCTACAAACGCCCCTTGAAGCAGTGGCGGTTCGAGCTGTTCTCCTAAACAAACTCATCACTATTAGCTCTCTTTACATACCCCCACATTACAAGTTAACGAAACATGAATTCCAATCCTTTATAGATCAATTGCCAGAACCTTATGTTGTTCTTGGAGATTTCAATGCGCACAGCTCCCTGTGGGGCGACTCTCGTACAGACGCACGAGGTCGTCTTGTTGAACAGTTCCGTTTTTCTTCAGGTGCGTGCTTGCTGAATAAGAAGGAACCCACGTATTACTCCCTAGCAAACAGAACCTTTTCTTCTATTGATCTGAGCATAGTTTCCTCGTCCATTCTGCCTGAACTCGAATGGGAAGTTATGAACAATCCTTACGGAAGCGACCACTTCCCCATACTATTAAGAACACTTAAAGAAAACGAATATTCGCCACAGGCTCCCAGGTGGAAGATTGACACAGCAGACTGGGAGAGGTTCCGAAACGTAACTAGTATATCATGGGATGACATGTCTTCTTTAGAAATCGATGCTGCTGTGGAGTACTTCACAGCCTTCGTAATAGATGCCGCATCTAAATGCATACGTGAATTAAGCGGCTCGGCATGCAAACGGCATGTCCCGTGGTGGAACAATGAATGCAGAATCGCACGTAGGAATCAGAACAAAGCGTGGGGGTTGCTACGCGCTGCGCCCACTGCAGAAAATCTTGTCAACTTTAAAAAAGTAAAATCCCAAGGCAGGAGAACCCGCCGACAGGCCAGAAGAGAAAGCTGGCAAAAGTATCTATCGAGTATTAACTCGTTTAGGGATGAGGCCAAGCCTGGAACAGAGTTAATAGGATTAGAGGGCGGCTAACATATTCAGTCCCCCTGGTAAACACACAGGGCGATACACTGCAAGACCAGGCAGACTCACTTGGGGAATATTTTGAGAGCGTGTCAAGTCCAACTAATTATACACAATCCTTTCTCAAATAGAAACAAACAGAAGAACGTAAGCCATTAATAAGAAAAGGTCTAGAGAATGAGCCTTACAACCGTCCTTTTTGTATTGCCGAATTGAGAGCTGCCTTGAGCGCATGCAACAGCTCCGCACCAGGATCTGACAGAATCATGTATGAAATGCTCAAAAACTTACACAATGACACGCAGGTTACACTGCTCACACTTTTCAACACCATTTGGGATGCAGGGTACCTTCCAACCGCATGGAAGGAAGCCATTGTGGTCCCTGTTTTGAAACAAGGCAAGGACCCTTCCTCAGTGGCAAGTTACCGCCCGATAGCCCTCACAAGGTGCACTTGTAAGGTGTTTGAAAAAATGATTAACCGGCGACTCATTCATTTCCTTGAACGGAGCAAAATCCTTGATCCCTATCAGTGCGGCTTCCGAGAGGGGCGCTCCACAACTGACCATCTTGTACGTGTAGAAGCAAATATCCGGGACGCATTTGTACACAAACAATTCTTCTTATCCATATTCCTCGATATGGAGAAGGCGTACGATACGACGTGGCGTTACGGAATCCTAAGAGACTTGTTAGAAATGGGTATCCATGGAAATATGCTTAACCTAATAGAAAGCTATCTGTCCAGTCGTACCTTGCGGGTAAAAGTCGGCAATGTACTTTCACGACCTTTTATGCAAGAAACGGGTGTACCCCAAGGAGGCGTGCTCAGCTGCACACTTTTCATCGTGAAGATGAACACGCTTCGCGCTTCATTACCACCGGCAATCTTTTATTCTGTCTACGTGGACGATATACAAATAGCTTTCAAATCTTGTAACCTCGCAGTCTGCGAGAGGCAGGTACAGCATGGCCTGAACAAAGTCTCAATGTGGGCAGACAATAATGGATTTAAGATCAATCCTAACAAAAGCTCTTGCGTTCTTTTTACAAGAAAGAGAGGAATGATCCCAGATCCTTGCTTAGAACTATGTGGACAACAAATACGCGTAAACAAAGAGCACAAATTTCTAGGTGTTATACTAGACTACAGACTCACTTTCGTCCCCCACATTAAACATCTTAAAGAAAAATGTCTGAAAACAATGAACCTAACGAAACTTCTATCCCATACATCATGGGGTAGTGACAGGAAGTGCTTAATTAATCTCTATAAGAGCCTGATCCGTTCGCGATTAGATTATGGTGCCGTAATCTATCACTCTGGCGCCCCGAGTGCGCTAAAGATACCAGACCCTGTTCACCATCTAGGTATCCGTTTAGCCACAGGAGCTTTCAGAACGAGTCCCGTACAAAGTTTATATGCAGAATCGAATGTGTGGTCACTTCATATCCAGAGAACGTACATCAGCCAAACATATTTTCTGAAAGTCCACTCAAATCCTGAACATCCCTGTTTTAATACCGTTAATGACATGACATATGCTACACTCTTTCGCAATCGTCCCTCCGTAAGACAGCCTTTCTCGCTGCGTGTGAGGGAGAGAGAGAGAGAGAGGAAAGGGGAAAGGCAGGGAGGTTAACCAGAGAAAAAGATCCGGTTGGCTACCCTACGCTGGGGAGAGAGGGGAGGGGGAGGTAAAGTGGTAACAAAGTATAGATAAGGAAAGGAGGGAGCATAGACACACAATCACAATCGGTCACTGTCACCGAATACTGTCATCGCACAGCACAGTGACACTTGAAGCACTGTCAACATCTGTTCAGGCTACAGCCGCCTGTCCAATTCTGTCGCCCTCAAAAACCGCAACAGTGCACTCGTCGCCCTCTGCTGCGAAGGCTTATGATGGCGGTATTTTAAAATAAGTTCCTCTGTGAGAGGTCTTTGGTCGAAGCGCGCTATCGCGGTTGCGAGTGATTGTCTCTGTAAATTATATCGAGGACAGTCACAAAGAAGGTGTTGAAAAGTCTCCTCGTCACCACAGTCCTCACACGAGGCGTCGTCGGCCCATCCAATTCGGTAAGCGAAAGACTTGGTGAAAGCCACCCCTAGCCATAGTCGACAAAGCAGGGTAGCTTCGCGACGGCAGAGTCCAGGTGGAATACAAAGGCGTAGAGAGGAGTCAAGATTGTGGAGTCGGTAGTCGTGAAAACTTCCAGCGTTCCACAAGGATAACGTGATGTCACGGCTGATCATACGAAGTTTTCGAGCGGCATCTGTCCTTGATAACGGTATCGGCTCCTCTTCGTCCCCTTGAAGAGCCGACCGAGCAGCGTTATCAGCGTGTTCGTTCCCTATGACTCCGCAGTGACTCGGAAGCCATTGAAATGTCACGTGGTGTCCTCTCTCAGTTAAGGTATGAATGAGTTCTCTAATCTCAAATACCAGTTGTTCGTGTGGTCCGCGCCGCAGGGCCGATAGCAGAGATTGCAGTGCAGCCTTCGAGTCACTGAATATTGACCATCTTCGAGGTTGTTCTTGGCTGACGAGACGAAGTGCAGCGCGAAGGGCTGCAAGTTCCGCGGCCATCGGTGTCGTTGGGTGACATGTCTTGAAACTGATGGTGGTGGCTTTCGCTGGGGAGACCACGGCTCCAGAGGAACACTGGGGAGTTGCCGATCCATCAGTATAAATGTACGTGTTCGGCGTACCTCTCGTGCAAAAGGAGCAGAGTTAGTTGTTTAAGAGCAGGTGATGACAGCTCAGATTTTTTCCTGATTCCTGGTACGGTGAGGTGTACTGCGGGTCGAGCCAAACACCATGGAGGAATTGATGGCTTAGTTGCGGGGGTGAAGCCTGATGGGAGGCAGGTATAATACTTCGATATCGTAGTACAAAATGCTGCCTGCGGCCTTTCTGACGGTAGTGTTGCCAGATGGTGGGAACAGGCACGGGCAACGTGCCTAATGTGCACTCTCAACACCTCTACCGCAATGTGTGTTTGTATAGGTTGGTCCCGAGCAATCGCAATAGTCGCTGCTGTCGATGTGCATTTTGGCAAACCAAGACAAACCCTGAGAGCCCGAGCTTGAATAGCCTGTAGAGCACGAAGATTTGTCTGGCAGGTGTTAGTCAGTAAGGGCAAACTGTATCTCAAGAAGCCCAGAAAAAGAGCCCTGTACAATTCCAACATTGCATGCACTGACATTCCCCAAGTCTTTCCTCCCAGAAACTTGAAAAGTTGGGAGATTGCTGTGAGACGCTTTTTCAAGTAGGTCACGTGCGGGCTCCATGACAGATCTCTATCAATGATTATGCCAAGAAATTTGTGAGTCTTCTCATAAGAAATTATCTGGCCATTTATTGATATGACGTAGGGTGTCATTGGTTTGCGAGTGAACGCCAGCAGTGTACATTTGTCTACTAGTGTACATTTACTCATTAGTAATGAAATGCATGTCCCACTCCTCGAGCTCCGCCTAATGCCTCCAGCTAAGCTGCTACCTCCTTGGGAGTGGCAGATGATACAATGCGATATATCTTTCATGCAGATTACAAAACACGCTCCAGAGGCCGAAATCAGAATGCATTTCCTAGAACTCCAGCACAAGCATTCCTGTGCAGAGTTCTACACAGACGCTTCGAAGTCAAATGCCGGGGTATCCTATGCGGCCGTCGGCCCATCCTTCTCGGAATCCGACGTACTGCATCCGGAAACAAGCATATTTACGGCCGAGGCCTACGCATTACTCTCTGCTGTGAAGCATATAAGAAAATCGAAACTTCCAAAAGCAGCGATCTATACAGACTCCCTAAGCGTCGTGAAGGCCTTAATCACATTCAGCAAACATAAAAATCCCGTATTTATTGAGCTCTATTCTGTCTTGTGTAAAGTGTACTCATCCAAGCAGCATATCATAATATGCTGGATACCTGGCCATAGGGGAATTGAAGGCAACGTTCTGGCAGACGAGAAAACATGCACCGCTTCTTTGAAGCTATCCGCTCCGGCGTGGCTCCGATCATCCCACGCCATTTGTGTGCAGAACGTCGCGTACAGGCGCCCAAATCTTTAGCTGCTGTGCGGGAGCAGCGACTTTTCCGGGCGTCAGCGCCGTATGACGGGTCGAGGCTGGAAACAGCCTAGCAGACGATGGGCCCAGCTGAGCGCGCTTTGGCCGCATGCGCTTAGCCTCAGACTGTTTCCAGCCTCGCCCCGTCATACGGCGCTGACGCCCGGAAAAGTCGCTGCTCCCGCACAACAGCTAAAGATTTGGGCGCCTGTACACACCCTTGCGCGTTTTGCACGGTAGCGTCTGCGCAGTGTACTAGCTTCATGCACGCGTCATTCTTCGCAGCGCAAACGGTGCTCGAGTGCGACGCTTAACTCGAGGCGACAACGCGCCGATTGGGGCCCCTTCGCTTCTGCAAGCAACGCACATTCGGATCGGTCCAACTCAAAGAGGCAGCAGGAAACAGTGGCATGTTTCGGTTATCGCCTATTAAAATTGTACGGTACGCCTTCAACGGCAACCCGCCGCGCTAGATAAAGATGCTTACTGCGGTAGTTTTGGCGGTGATAGGGGATAAGGCGAGCCCGTCGGCGGCTGTGTTCTTTGCCGACGCCGTCACCACACCTCTGTTCATTTGCGCTGTGTATCCGTGTACAGTCACCGCGCGGAAGCTGTGACTAATCGGTTGGCCGTTCTCCGCAAATCCCAAAGAGACGAAATGTATTTTGCGGTGCGCCGCATCATTAGCCGCAACCTAAATCGAAATCAAGGCGCGCTTAACCGCTACGGCACAAAAGGCGATCACACAAACCATATGGTATACGATGAGCCACTACGGATCTAAAAAAAATAATTCTGATGTAGTACGTGCCGAACCAACGATCTGATTATGAGGCAGATCGTAGTTGGGGACTCCGTATCAATTTTGACTTCCTGGAAATGTTTACGTGCATACAATGCACAATGCATGAGCGTTTTTTGCATTCCGCTTTTTTGGAATACGGCCGCTGCAGGGATCGCATCCACGACCTCGAGCCCCAAATTCCCACAGCGGCCGCCATAGTTACGAAATGCGTGAGCGTGAAGTGCAACACTGCCTTCCGGTACGAGTGTGGTACAAGCGTAGCACAGCTGCACACCTGCTGCACTATTATTTGTCGCGGTTGTCCTAAGCTCGTAGAGCCTGCCTAAGTAGCTTGAAATGCAGCATGCCTCTCACGTATCGAAACGCGATAACAAGCGCTTAGACGGCCCACGTGAGCGCCTATGAAAGATGACGTGGCCACTGTAGAAAATTATCACTGCGCAGAGAAGCCGATCCTTATGTTCCAATTGTGTTCTCTCATACAAATTAAGGAAACGTTATTAGACAGGAACAAATGAAGCAATGCAATTTTACGCGCGTGGTGCGCCGCTGCCTCTTCGCCTACCATTGTTTCAAACGAAGTGACGGCAGCAGCGAGCGTTAGTATCGCGCGCTTTTGCTCCGGGGCACGCGGTTTGCTTGAAGAAACAGAACGGTGTGCTTAACATCTCACGCTCGTCAATGTCAAAATAGAAAAGAAAGGCTACGTGCTCAAGAAAACGAGATTACTTACCTATCAGCAGAAGTTCGGCTGCGACTGTTTCGGAGTGCCTTCTCTCCAACAGGCATCATGACCTCTGCCGCGCAACTCATCAAAACAACCAGGCTCGCACATCAGCCGAAGACTAGTAGCCGGGTGAGCCAACGACTTTGACGGATAAACGTCCAATGCCTCCTTTACTAGATGCGGCAAGGTCGATTCAAATAGGTCGCGAAGCTTCGGGCGAAAAGCGGTTCAGTACAGATTGTCACCGACATCAGCATGGTTGTGGGAGCAGCGATTGAAGCGCGACTAGGTTTGGAGGGAACAAACACTGGAAAAGAAAAACGCGTTTTTTAATTCAAACGAGACACAGTTCGATTCATTGAACGAAAATAAAATTCCTAGTCAATTTTATATATTCGTGACGAGTTAAGAAAATACAAGTTTCATTTTATTATTATTAATAAACGCATTTCTTTTCAGCGCCCATCGCTACAGGGGGCGTTGACGCCACTATCACTCGCAATGCAATGCACGTCTTGAAATGGGCGGAAAGGCGCACTCGTATCACCTGTTGAAATACGCCCCTCTCACAGTTTGCCCTTTCTTGCTTCATTGGTAGCTTCATTGCTTCTTAATCTGTTCAGTCAAAAGTAGTGAATTACGACCGCCAGATAATTGTGTAGTTGTTTTCGTGCGACTGCGCTGGCCGACGGGCTTGGCATCCAACAATAGGATCAGCACTCTACACCTAAAGCTTTCGTCGACCTCCAAAGAAAGTATGTTCTGTGCAGGGATGCGATTTCGACAACCGTACGACTGGTCTTTTCCTGCATCGCTTTCCACGCTGAAAGCTCGAAACGCCTATCAAGTCGAATGGCGGGGCATTTGAATATATAGCTCCAAAGGAAGAACAACAAAACAAATTTCGCGCCTTCCAAAACAAAATGACGTCACTTCTGCTTTTAACGGACATGGCGTCACATTATTTTTTCTTCCGCCGGAAGTGTTCCGACCACATACAGATGGCGCTAAGCCCCATGAACCGCTGATGGAACGCCATGTTTTGAACTTATGGGCTCCTATGGAAGCTTCGCTACCAGGTATATTTACCTTGGATGCGGGCCGCGTTGCTCGCTTTCCCATTGCGGCAGCGGTTCCCTTAGTTCAGCATAAATTCCGTAAGGCGGCGCTCGTTGCCTTTTCAACTTCCGGCGGCTGAGTGCTTCCGCCGGCGCATCGATAGCGCTGGTATGCGGGGGCGTCTGCTAGCGAGCGTTCTCGTGGGCGTCTTAAATATATATATAATATGGTGTGTGTGTGTGTGTTCTTTCGTTAGTCATTTCCATTATCGCAACTGTTTGCCCGCTTCTTATATTATGCAGCACGGTGCTGGTAGATCATGCATTTTATACGTCTTATCAGCTTTGCGTTACTGTTGAAGACTTTTTTTTCACTATGCGGCACATGCGTTTTTTCAAAGAACACTAAATAACTGGCTAGCTTAACCAACGCTTTTCAGTGACATGCACGGTAAGATGCATGCAATCGACGCAAGCACTCTAAAATAAGCTTGGGCATTACGTTTTAGCTTGTGATGTCGGGGCCTCCGCCAATGCACCAGCCGTCAGGAGATCGTCGAGTTTCTACTAGTCCATCGCTTGTTGCTTCCGCTTGCTCATCAGCCTCGCTTGAACGAAATAGCGCTTAATTGCAGTTTGTTTTGAAGTGCTGCTTGGTCGACCGAGCTCATTGATCGCACAGAACATAATTGCCCTGGTGCAACACGTGAAGTTAACTTATGCGCAGTTCAAGGAAGAATTGCTATATTTCGCGTTCACCGACACTATCTCTCGCAAGAGAACGCGTCAAACCATGTGCAGCGTTTGCGTTCGGCAGCATGTCTCTTGGAAGTCGCACGTAATCGCTCATGCGTGTTGAGGTAGTGATGCTTTCGCTCAGGTCACGCGTGCTCATAGCAATGTAGCACAGGTCGCTTTCAGAGAGAACGCGTTGCGCGCATCAAGCAAAGTTTTTAAGGCGCAAGCCTTTAGTAGCTCATGAGCGTCGTGACGCAGTCCGTGGTGTGCGCAGGAAAGCGGTGATCACCGGCGAGGGGAGCAAGGAGACGAGGCGTCATGCCAGTAGTGCTGTGTGGGTGGGCGCGTGGGAGAGCGCGGACAAGCGCGTGTGGACATCGGCGACAAACCTTGCAGGCATATGGCTGTGATTGCATCTCATGCTCGCGGCTCACGGCGGCGTCCGCTCGCAGAACAGTTCAGACAACAGTAAGAGAGGCACTCATAGATAGGCTTTCGCCTATCGCAGTTTAGCTCAGCAAAGTGCCCATAGATTTTTGATCCCAGCCCTAAAGAAGTTTGGCGATAATGATGGCCAGACTTGAGGCATTCATATTCTGCGTGGGAACTGAGCACGTCCACTTCTTCCCGCTTAAATTGTATGGCCGTGAGCGTGTCGTTCAAATGTCGTTCAATTGTTCAAAAGACGAGCGCATAGTGCGTTTCCTTGCTCAGGAAGTTTTCTGCGCGGCTTTTAGTTTTCAGCTGCTCAATGTAAGAAAGGAACTCGCCCTCAAGCCATTGCAGCCTCGGGTCATGAATTTCAGAAAACTGACGAGCATATTCGTCATTGCGATGGATGTGCTGCAGAAGATTGCTCACATCCATGCAAGTGAACCACTTATGGAAGGCTTCCATGAACTGAACAGTCGACCCCACAGAAGCAAATTCAAAATCGCAGCTGCGACCTGCCTGATCCCCGAGGTATTTGAGTGCTGCAGTTACTGCAGGAGAAAATAACTGCACGGCCGTCTTCACATTCATTTTTTTTATATTCGACGGGAAAACGTGCTTCCTTGTAAGGAACCTGATTGGCCGCACTGTTGATTGTCTCTGATTCTTGTGGAGCACTTTGATGTACTTTGATGAAATTTTCTTGTTTTCACCAAATTCCTCGGCCAGGAATTCAGACCTGATGTTCTTTATTACGTGGCTCTGATCGGATGAGAAAAATATATCCATTGATGGATCTGCCGGATGCGGTGCCCGTGTTTTTGCTTCTCTGCCACTCAGAATTTCCATAGCCGTTACGTTGATCTTGCGGTGGTCGGTTGCAACTCTGATGATGTCAAAACCAATGCTGGCTGTTTGGATGACGACGTGGCGAATGACCTCGGCGAGCTGGTCTCCAGTGCAGCCTTTGGTGAAGAAATAGCCAACAGGGATCTTATATCTTGTTTGCAGGCCGCAAAGGAGAAAACACACCAGTGAATTCGCCAGATGTTCACCTTCAGCTGCACGAGCAAGATACTCGAGGTCAGGACCTAGGTCGACATCACCAATAAACGCGTCCCTTTGCTTGTGGTAGAGCAGCTTTTGTTTAATTCTCATCTCGTCAACAACGAGGCTACATGCTTTTGACTGTGGTGTGTCCAGATCCTCAAGCTCCGCTTCCAAGGGGGAGCGAACCAACTCGCTGAAACCAACTTCGCCGGATGTAGTACCGAAGTATTTTTGTAGCGTTGTTCTGCAAGGTACCTTGAGAAGCTCTTCGTACCTCAAGTATTCGTAGGCTTTTGTCGAGAGGTGTCGCATTACGATGTCATGCCTGATTGTTACTTCCGACCAGCGTGGTGTTTTCTTTTTATAATTTTTTACTCGGTTTTGGAGCAGCACTGCTTTTGCCGTCCCCTCCTCGGCGTCAGTCACAACTTCCAGAAATGCAGAGCCGTAGCACTCTTCTTTCAATTTTTGAAGTTCTTCTTTGTAGGCTTCTACAGTTCTGCGCAGTTTATCGTTTTCTGCTCGCAGCGCACGTTCTTTTCGTCGCCATCGCTTTCTTTCTACAAACACGCTTGACGTGTTTGAGCTCCATTTTCCTTGCGTCTTGAACGAGCGCAAAGCCTTTCTTGGTTGCCTTTTCTTCTTAGATGCAAACTTCACTGAATCTGTTAGAGCGCGAGAAAGTGGCACGCGGCGCACGCGCCAAGCATTTCAGGGCTTACTGGCTTTCGAATGAGAGGAGTATGCGCGCGCTCGTGGCGTATTGGTTAGAGTACCGGGTTCGACGGCCGACGTTCTATTCCACCCCATCGCTCACACATTATTTTTTTTAATGAAAGCGAGACGGAAGAACATACCTGCCGCAAAGCGACAGGAATGAGGTGGGAACGCTTCGCAATAAACTTTTGGAATGTCTTCATATGCAAGTCCTTATTATTGTATACTGGACTCAACTGCTCCACAACAAAAAATAACAAGAAAAATCAACACAGATTACCCAATAAATTGTTTATTGAAAACACTCAACGGTGATGTTGTTGTGTAAGGGTAGAGTGAACTCGATTGTTCTTGAAAATTTGTTGAAGTCCGTTGTTTCAACAATTGCCCAACAATATATCAATGGTTAATCAACAGTCATTTTTGTACGGGCTGCAACGCCCCACTACCTGCCCTACCGGATTCTTTATCACTCTAACATCAAAAAAGGCGAAGAAAGCTTACAAGTAGCACCATTTCATATGCTCGACTTAATTAACATTCCATATGCAGGTAAGGAAATGAATTCGCCAATGTTCGTAGCAATATTCAATACCTGAAGTATCAATATCCCCCATTCTTGCACGTTTCCCTTCACGCAAATATATTGCAATGTATCTACGACATTAATATTATTACTAAATACACCAGACCGTATTAGAAGACAAAGTAGTGTGTTTCTGACATTATTGCTCCGACTTCGTGCAAGCTTACTAGGAAAAACATGTTTTTCAGCCTAATTTATGCAACGCATCCTATGCTGCGTAACCTTGAACACGTTGATGACGTAGTAACAAATCAAAGAGTAAAGCGTGAGACACACGCTCCGATTCCGTATCCGATCCGGCGTCCGACGCGCCGGAACGGCCGCCGGAATCGAGGTGTTTTGCCGTGCCGAAGCGCCGGATAGGGCGTCCGGCGTGCGACAAACCGGGCAGATTTTCATCGTCCGACGCGTCCGAAAACCGCACCGTCGCCTGGCCGCAGCCAATGACAGCGCGGCTGGCATGTGACCTTCTCTAACGTTCCCTCCACGGAGGCGGCGCTGGCTGGCCGGTTTCTCGCAGTGTTTGTTTTTTCCTTGCCTGCTGCAGTTTGTTTTCGACATGAAATAGTTACCAGTTCAGTAAAATGATCTCGAACGTGTGCCTGTTATGCAAAGCAGCGCCTAGTACACTAGCACTAAGCTACTGGCGAGATCGGGAGCCACGACGCGAGGGCACTTCGTGGGCAGACATCACACACCGACCGTCTGAGCGAGGCTGCTAGCTTCGCTTGCACGTTTGCCCTTCGCAACGACTGCATCGAGTAAACCAATTGTATTTCATTACGGGCGAGCTAAGTGTTCAGTGTTAATTGTTTTGGCAAACATAAGCACTCTTCGACGAGCTCGGGTTGGATCGTAAGCGCCGTCGATCGCGGCGTCTGCCTAGCCAGGCCTACCAACCTGTTGTACACTGACAACTCCACTGTTAGCGGAGTTGTCAGTGTACAACGCGCCGTCCTGAAGTGTTTCGTCACTCATAGGGGCATAATTTTATTGACAGTGTTCGCGTAAAGCGAAGCAGTGTTGCGTAGAGTTGGTTATATTGCGTTTCTCGACGTGGCTATGAAGTCCAGCTGGGGGGGGGGGGGGGGGGGGTAGATCTGGGCGGAGCTTACGCGCTGCTCAATCTTTCGTATGCACGCACTGTGTGCCCCGAATCGTCGTATGCCACATGCCGGAGCATGCGGCGCCGCACGTCGGATCAGACGCCAAATCGTACCGTGTGTCTCCTGCTTAATAAGCATACCACAAAATTTTATTTCCTTATTATGACTGCCGAAAATCCTGTAACCGGTACGATGACAATAAAAAAAAAACCTAGATGAAGTGTAATCAAGTGTTGACCTAACCCACACGTTCGGGTGTCTTTTCTAGATTTCTTCTCCAGATCGCGAATTTTTCTTCTTCCTAAAAGAAGTAGCCGCCGGACTTTCTGTAATTGCACATTATATTTTTCATCGTTGGGGTCAGCACACCGCTCCACAGCCTGGAGAGGTTTGAGCTTACCTGAGCTTACTATTGTTGTTCTTGACCAACGTACGAGCGAAACGGGTAAACAAAAGGATGAGCTTGCATGGCAGGTTTTGGCACATCCCGGACCAGCCTCGTGAAAACATGGCCATACCGCGTTGTCGTTTGCGCGACAGTCTAGGGCATTGCATGGCGAGTTAGTCAATTTTTTTTAGAAATCAGGCACGCACCCACCTGGCACGACATCCAAATCTAGACCTTACTAATTGCCTGCCTCGTTCTCAGAAAAGCTTTACTTTTTAGGAAGCCCACCTGGAAACAAAATTATGCAGGCTCCACGCACTGTGGGAATCGATGTAAGCGAAGCTTTCTGTGCTGGTTGATTTCATTGACGATAATTAACGGTGACGTTCACGGTGAAACCTTAATTTCTTCAACTTTTAGTCTAACACGAGAGCGGCGAGTTTATTTTAAACGTTCCTTTGCGTGAGCCACTCCTGTTTGTCTGTGCAGAGCAAAGAACACGGGCAGGGCGAGATGTTTGCTTTAGGCGTTGTTGAGCCATATTTAATGATCTCTTAGAGGGTTGAGCATTGTCATCGCCTCACATGGCACGTCGCATCGAGGCAGAAGTACCAAAATTGAATTGGATTATGGGGCTGTACGTGCCAAAACCACACTCTCATTATGAGGCACGTCGTGGCGGACTCCGGATTAATTTTGACACCGGGATGTTCTTTAATATGTCCCAAAATGTGTAAAATGTGCGCAAAATGTGTGAAAGTGCCCGTGCGTTTTCTATTTCGTCCCCGTCAAAATGCGGCTGCCGCAGTTGGGATTAAATCCGTGGCATCTAGCAAGGCCATAGCCGCAAAGCTGCAGCGGCGCGCACACAATTCTTCATATGACGGTCGACCGTTTCCGTAGTGTCGCCTGGACCCTGCAGTGCGCTTTAATTATCGCAGCTCTGCTTCTGCACGCCCTGCGTAATTTGTCCGCTGAAATATTTTACATGGTGTTTATTTTTCACAACTAGGAGGAACGTACTGTACCGTACCTTGAACTTCCAGAAAAAGTGCCACCGCGGTTGCATAGCAGTAGCGTTTCCTTGCCTTATCCCGTCACCTACCCACCCCTCTTGCATGGGAACTGCCTCTTTTCTTCCCCCCTCTCTACGGTTCCATCTATGTCTCCTCTGTAGCCGAAAAGCAAGCACTGCAGTTTCTACAATGCTTTTGAGTTGGGTCACGGATAATTACAGCTGTCAAAAGGATAATGCGGCGACGCCCAAGGAGCTCCATTAGGCACCGCGGACATTCGATGCGCTGGGATCAAACGTTTCTTCTCACTTCGCCTTATTTCTGATTCGCTGTTGTCATGTACAAACATGTTCTAAACCACCCTGCAGCAGCACCAGCAGCTGCAGTGGGAATGGTAAACGTTACCTTGCGGGCACCACTGCTGTTTCCGTAGTACACAGAGCATACAGGGAGAGGTGTTCGCATGAGGCGTTGTTGTGTGCCATTTCTCATTCCCTCTGATAGGGTTGAGCATAGTCATTGCCTCATATGGCACACAACACTGTGGCTGAACTACTAAACTTATTTTGGGTTATGTGGTTGTATGTGCCAAAACCACAATCGCATTATGAGGCACCTCGTAGTGGCGGACTCCGGATTAATTCCGACACCATGATGCTCTTTACCGTGTCCCAAAATCTAAGTTTTCTATTTCGCCCCCGTCGAAATGCGGCTGTCGCGGTTGGGACCAAACAGCCGTAAAGCTAACGCGGCGGGCACGAAGTGTTTATTTTGTGGTATACCGCTTCCGTAGTGTTGTCGCCTGGACCCTACGGTGCACTTTAATTAATGCGGCTCTACTTTTGCACCCCCTGCGTAGTTTTTCCGCTGGTGATCACTACAGTGACGGGGCCCGGTACTTTACCATCAGCACTGCAGTGACGGTGCCCGTCACTTTAACAACAACACTGGAGCCACGGGGGCCGTCACTATAACGATGTCGGTACTGGGGGCGAGCACTTACGGAGTCGCCATCGGGCGGAAGCCCCTCAATTGCGTCTTCTCGTTGATAACCCTCCGCAAAGTTTTGGCTATCGGCGCTAAATAAAGATGCCACGCGGGAGCCCTCCTGGACATTTTTGCAAGAACTCTCGGAATGACAAAATTATTATACCTAAATAAAATAACCTTCCACAAACAGAAAACACAGAATGGTTTACTGACGCTATCTGCTCACCTACTACCTCGAGTACGTTGGGACACTGCGCGCGGTCGCCGTCATCGATTCCCCTCAACCGGTTTATTTGCGTGAAACGTAGGCATTCGCTGAGAAACAACTATGTAAAATACGTTCTTATAGTGGGCTTTCTGTGAAGCCAAATGGAGCATAACGGAATGAACTTCAATGCAGCGATCGCACGGACTCGATGTGACCGTCTGCATGCATGTTCGCGCAGAATGTTTCGCTTTCGCTGCGAGCGCGTTTTCGCACCGTACCGTGAGCTTTATGCCCCAGCGTATGAGCATATCACAGCACACAAGCAAGCATTCTTGCATGGTCACTATCAGAGCTGTTCAAAAATAATTCCGTTATTGCGAGGGACTTCGAACGCTACGGCGACTTGTGATGATGCTGCCTAACACGTGCCTGGCTCCTGTGCTGTTGCGACGATTACCGGCTCCTTTTTCTTAATCCAGAACAATATTCGTTGTCTGGAGCTACACAAGCATGAACGTATGCCATGCCTTTTGTTAATGTGCTTTTTACCGTTCCCTTTCCATTCCACTTTACTTTCTTACTCTCTTTCTTTATTATTATCATCATAGCTGTTGGACTGTTCCACCTAATAGCAGCAGGCGGCTAGATGCGTCCAGATTCGTAATACAATAGACATTCGCTACAAGCATGGGGGGATCAATACACAGGATGAATACAACACATTAGCACATTAAAAACAGAAAAGAAGAATTTTTTTTACAGTATGCATGAAAATTATCAGCAATTACACAAAATATGAAGCCCGAAAGAACTGAACGCCAAGCAAGACTACAGGCACCAAACCAGTGGTTCAAACCTAATAAATGTGATTTTAGTGCTTTGCCGAAATCTGTAATGTAGGTGTTAAAGAGCCAGGCCTTGTTACTGCAGCGCAGACGTGAAAGGGCCGGACACAGTCACTGTATTCCCTGCCTTTTCCACTTGACAAATCTGCACAGTGTTTATTTCACAGAAATGGTTGGAACGTACTGTACTGTACCTTGAACTTGAGATTATTCAGTTTCCCCGAAACTGTCTTCGTTTTGCCTTCTCACCTTACCTCCCCCCCGCACCTCGTCCCTTCCATAGAAACTGCCTCATCTCTTCCCTACAGTTCTACCTATGTCCCCTCCTGACCCACACCTTAGTAGAAAGGGAAGCACTGCTGTTTCTGCAATGCTGCTGAGGAGTGTCACGGATAATTATAGCTGTC
The DNA here is from genome assembly GCF_023375885.2 of Dermacentor andersoni. Lineage (NCBI taxonomy): Eukaryota > Metazoa > Arthropoda > Arachnida > Ixodida > Ixodidae > Dermacentor > Dermacentor andersoni. Next base: position 123,729,788 of record NC_092816.1, on the reverse strand, counting down.
AAGAAGCTAATGTGGTGACGGTCAAGGAGCTACAGGGGGCGATTGTGCACATTCGACGCGGTGGGGTGAAAACGACTTTCCAGCGTCTGCTTTCCTCACTGACTCATTCCTGTCATGCACGCACACTCAAGGACAATCCCCCTCTCCCCACCTAGACGAGGCGTGCCTGACAGCACCAGAGGGAAAGTCGAAGGAAGCGACAAAGAAAGATTCGCTTGAAAAACGAGGGGCGATTTTCTCCTCTACCCAATGCCCTTTCTCATTGGGGAAGGGGGTCATACGCACCGATCGCAGGGCTAGTTTTTTTCATTCTGTGGTTGTGCGCGGTGCTGTTCAGTTGTTTGCTTTGTGTGTACCACTGAAATTGCTCGTGTGCTTCTTGTCGCAGGTGCTCTCTTGACGACCATGGCGCTGAACGTCAACGATGTGGAGCGGCTGGCCGTGGAGAAGCTTCGAGCTCTCAAGCGCCGTAGCTTCGATCTTCGGAAGTGGCTGCTTCTGAAGATCCTGCTGGCAAAGACCAGTAGAATTCGACACAACTGGGAGGTATGAGTTTTCTACAGCGTGTATCTTTCCCTTTCTAGGTCAAACGTAGTCGAACCATCTCCGTGGCTACTATGAATGCTATTATCATGATGTAGCATATAACTGACAAATTCCGGTCGCTTCAGAGATTCTTAACAACTGCGATAAATCTTGTTTTTTTTTTACTATGAAATTGGGGATTCAGGTTTTCCTTCGCGAAGCTCTTATTTATTCATTTCTAGAAAGAAATTCTTAAGTTGCACGGAAGCCTACGCGTATTTTTTATATAATGGCGGCGCTGGTGGTGGTGGCGGGTTATCAGCACGCTAGCGTAAAGTAGCGGTTTGTCATAGATGTGTGCCACCACACATACATTAAATCATTCTTATTCGAATTAATGTTGCGGGATCGGCTAGTTGCTCCATACATGAAAAAGGCGCGCAAACAGACCCTGCAGGCAATGACCCGGAGAATCCTGCACAATTGGGGGGGGGGGGGGTATGAGTTTTAGAGAATGTAGATATTTTCCTTGGTAGGTAAAAGGTAGCCAAACCATCTCCATGGCTAGGTGAATACTGTAATCATGATGTAGCTAATAACTGAGAAGTACCGGTCCCTTCATATTTTGTTAACAACCGCAGTACCTTTTTTTTACTATGCAATTAGCGACACACCTTTAATTAATTAAATTATGGGGTTTTACTTGCCAAAACCACTTTCTGATTATGAGGCACGCCGTAGTGGGGGACTCAGGAAATTTCGACCACCTGGGGTTCTTTAACGTGCACCTAAATCTAAGTACACGGGTGTTTTCGCATTTCGCCCCATCGAAATGCGGCCGCCGTGGCCGGGATTCGATCCCGCCACATCGTGCTCAGCAGCCTAACACCATAGCCACTGAGCAACCACGGCGGGTGACACAGCTTTCCCTTTCGTAAAGCTCTTATTTATTCATTTCTAGAAAGATATTCTTAAGTTGCACGGAAGCCTGCGCCGAATTTTTTCATAATGGCGGTGCTGGTGGTGGTGGCGGGTTATCAGCACGATGGCGTAGACTAGCGCTTTGAGAAAGATGTGTGCTACCACACATCCATCAAACCAATATTTTACGAAATAATATTGCGAGATCGGCTAGTGTCTCCATACATTCAAAGGGCGCGGACAAAGATCCTGCAGGCAAGGACCCTGAGGATCCGGCACAACTTGGACGTATGAGTTTTATATCATGCAGATATTTCCCTTGCTAGATAAAAGGTAGCAAATACATCTCTGTGGCTACAGTGAATACTGAAATCATGATGTAGCTAATAACTGAGAAGTTAAAAGACATGTCTTTTGCCGCAATTACACACACTCAAAAGAACGACACATAAAGACAACACGGGCGGCACTTCCAACTGATTTATTTTGGGCTGCGACCCAAGAATGTATACATTATATATATATATACATGCACGCATGCGCTGGCTGTTCGCAGATCTACGTTACCCAGCGGTCAAACAATCTAGTTTCCGATTTATAGAGCACAATAAATGTATCGCTAAAACAATTTGTACTTTTATTTTTCTTTTATAGTACGCTATGTATGTATATTCATGGGTTAAGGCCCAAAATAAATCACTCAGAAGTGCCGCCCGTGTTGTCTTTATGCGTCTTACATTTGTGTGCGTATAATTGCTACAAAAAACATGGCTTTTAGCAAGCACTAACTAGGCCGACAAGCAGTTCAGTTGTAATTGAGAACTACCGGTCCCGACATCTTTTGTTAGCAAGCGCGATAGCTTTTTTTTTTTCACAAATGAAGATTATTGTGAAAACATTCCACAAATCTCCGCCACGCATGTGTATACACCCAAGAACGATAACAAGGTTTGTAGTGAATTATCAACAAAGTTATACACGTACACAAAAGCGAAGTCACACCCTTTCCCGACTGAGGCAACAACACTTGGATTAACATGCTAAATTTAGAAATTGAATTTCTTTATCATTGATATGCAGTGGGGAGAGAGCGTAGTAAACTGGGAAAAGAAATTGCCGAAGCGTCCCACATGAAAAAATTGGGCGCGCATACATGTGTCAGTGAACCTTCACTTCACATCAATGATAACGAACTTCAATTTCTAAATTTATCATGTTAGTCCACGTGTTGTTGCCTTTATGGGGAAGGGGTGCGACTTGGCTTTTGTGCACCTGTATAACTTTGTTGATTGTTGACTACAAACCTTGTTATTGTTCTTGGGTGTTTACGCATGCGTGGCGGAGATTTGTGGAATATTTTCACAACTAACTTCTGTTGTAAGTCCAGCGTTGTCCTGTCCCTTTCAACTTGTGCTCGCGTCCGTACTTGCTGGAAACCATTCTACGTTCACCATGCATCAACTGGCCCAGCAAACTACTCTACTAAAAAGCTTTTTTTTTACTATGCAATTAGCGATACAGCTTTCCCTTTCGCAAAGCTCTTATTTATTCATTTCTAGTAATAAATTCTTTACTTGCATGGAAGCGTACGCGGAATGTTTTCATAATGGCGGTGCTGGTGGTGGTGGAGGGTTATCAGCACGCTGGTGTAGACTAGCAATTTGAAAAAGATGTGTGCTACCACACATCCATCAAACCATTCTTATACGAAATAATGTTGCGAGATCAGCTAGTTGCTCCATACACGAAAAGGGCACGGACATAGATCCCGCTGGCAGCGACCGGGGGAATCCAGCACAACTGGGATGTATGAGTTTTCTACCATACAGATATTTCCCTTGCTAGGTAAAAGGTAGCCAAACCATCTTTATGACTAGCTTGCATACTGCAATCATGATGTAGCTAATAACTGAAAAGTACCGGTCGCTTCCCATTTTGTTAACAAGCGCGAAACCTTTTTTTTTTTTTTTACTGCGCAACTGGTGATGCAGCTTTCTCTTTCGTAAAGCTCTAATTTATTCATTTCGAGAAAGAACTTCTTAAGTTGCACGGAATTACACGTAATTAATTCATAATGGCGGCGCTGGTGGTGGTGGCGGGTTAACAGCATGCTGGTGTAGACTAGCGATTTGTCACCGATGTGTGCTACCACACATTCATCAAACCATTCTTACACGAAATAATAGACAGTTTTAGTATATAGCGTACGCTATACCATAGCGTACGCTAAAAAATAGCGGGACGTCACTGCGCATGCGCTGAACGCTAAACGAAATAGCGGGTATAGCGGGCGTACGCAACGCAAACGAGTTAGCGTTGCTGGTTTTGCGGGGTTAGCGGAGTGGTCTCGCGAAGGTGAGAGCGTGCATTTCAAGATGGCTCCTCACAGTGCAAGCAACGTTTCGATCATGAGCGCAGCGGCCAAAGGCAATCCTCGCGTGCGCTTTTCGTCTGCTGATGACATCGAGCTGCTGCGCGAGGTAAGAGAGGCCTGTCCTTTCGGGGATCAGAACCGAGGGGCCCTGATCGCAGCTCTTTTGAATGCAGCAACCGGCAAAACATTCACGGCACGCAACGTCCGCTTACGTGCGGAACTGATGCTTTGCCGCTACTCATCGAACGACCGGAAAAACCTCCCCAAGTGAGTTGATTTGTTCATTAGATGAAATATACTAATATGATTCTTAAACTGCAAGTGTAAAAATGTTATTCATGACCTTACAGATCTGGCACAGAGGAAGAGTACAGTGAGAAGAAGCAGCTTCTGCACGAGATCATAGAAAAAAATGAAGGCTTAACGATTTGGGCACCGCGGCGTTCAAATAACGGTGCAGTACCACAGCCGGCTCGTGGGCGCCTCACGTCGACGCAAGAAGCGGCACGTCGCTCAGCAGCGACCGCGAGAGATGCTGCCGCCGAAGCTTACACGTTCGAGGACGATTGGGACAACACGGGTACGTAGTAAAGACTGGATGTTGCCATGAGGAATCGGGATGGCATTTTCTACTACAGCGTATATAATTCTGCACTGAACATGCAATTCATTTGTTCTTAATTTGCATTGTTGTGTACTTACAAAAATGACTTGCAGTTGTGAGCGAGTCGCCATCACAGTTGCTCAACAACATGATAAACGGTGACGACAACGCCTCGGCTGAAGAACAGCAGTGCTCGCAATTTCCAAGCACAGAGAGTACAGCGCCTGCTGCAACGGCAGTCTTGCTACGCGATGATCATGGGCCATCAGCTGGACCAAGTGGCAGCATTTCTGACTGAGCTTCGCCCACAACGACAGCACGAAGCGAGCTACAGCGTGGCAAGTACCCATCACCATTATCTAACAATTTTCAGTGAAAAAAATAAGTGTATATAACTGCCGAATTCCACTTATGTGCCGATTCTATCGTTGTTTTCCGAGCAACAATAATGTTGCACAATAAGTTCAGTGTTGTTATTGTGCCTGACATACGATACACACCAGGGGTAGTAGCTAATGCTGAACTTATTTGAGTGTCAGTTCCCTCATGTTTTTACCCAACACAACCGTGAAAATACAGTAAACTTTCGGTAACGGTAACTGGAACCTCAAGGGTCCAGATAGGTATGTTCCGATAAGAAGGGATTCCGATAAAAAGCGATTCCATTTACTGAAAGAGGTGTGCAAAAGTGCAGCACGTGAAAATACAGGAAACTCTCGGTAACTGGAACCTCAAGGGTCCAGAGAAGTGTGCTCCGCTAAAAAGGGATTCCATTTACTGAAAGAGGTGTGCAAAAGTGCATGCAGCACTATGTCATACACACTCTTACTAAGGAAAAGACGGGGAATGCGGGAGATGGAACTTCAAGACGATGTGCAAAACGTGAACAAGGTGAATGCAGGAGCCAACGTTTCGAAAAATGGACTTGTCTTCTTCAAGGCGACGTACGCTTTCCTCGCCACAGTATATATAAGTGGGGTTCTTCTAAAGGGGAGAGGGTGCGGAAACGAGGGAAGGTGTTAGCGTGTCGAATTGAGAGTAAAGGAACGCGGTGCACAAGGTCAAAGCCAGGGCATCCCCCCACCCCGGTCTGTCAACGCACCCGAGTTAGCCGGCGTGTCAAGGGCGTCTGACACGCCTGCTGACAAAAAAAAAAGGAAAGGAAAAAAAAAAGGGGGGGGTGGGATACGCCAAGAAATCAAACTAAGTGTGGTTGCCTATAGCTTGAAGTTTAGCATAGCGAATAGATTCTAAAGCCCCTCATTATGCAAAATAGAAGTGAGGCGTGCAGACAGGACGCAAGAGTAGAGAAGTGGACAACACGAACGCCGACTATCAACTGAGGGGAGCACTGAGGCGAAAAAAGAAAGACACAAAACTCATCTGCGCCTGCTCAGGAATGGTAACACCACGTGTCAATCGGGTACACGTGCCGGCCTACGTGAAAGATAACTGTTAAGGCACTTAATCTCTTCCTTATGCAAAGTTATCGAAGGCTGACTCCCGCATTCCCCGTCTTTTCCTTAGTAAGAGTGCGTATGACATAGTGCTGCATGCACTTTTGCTCACCTCTTTCAGTAAATGGAATCCCTTTTTAGCGGAGCACACTTCTCTGGACCCTTGAGGTTCCAGTTACCGAGAGTTTCCTGTATTTTCACGTGCTGCACTTTTGCACACCTCTTTCAGTAAATGGAATCGCTTTTTATCAGAATCCCTTTTTATCAGAACATACCTATCTGGACCCTTGAGGTTCCAGTTACCGTTACCGAAAGTTTACTGTATTTTCACGGTTGTGTTGGGTAAAAACATGAGGGAACTGACACTCAAATAAGTTCAGCATTAGCTACTACCCCTGGTGTGTATCGTATGTCAGGCACAATAACAACACTGAACTTATTGTGCAACATTATTGTTGCTCGGAAAACAACGATAGAATGGGCACATAAGTGGAATTCGGCAGTTATATTCATTCTTATGCCTGTACAATATCGCGCATTCATCTAACTCTGGCGTGCAGTTACAATCTGCCCAATGTAAGGAAAGATTAGAAGGCGATCCACCGGTTAACGACCTCTTATGCTCCATTAGCCTTTGACTGATACACCGTCCCGTTTGCCCTACGTAGAACTGGCCATAGCTAAGGGGAATTTTATAAACCACACTCATACGACAGTCAGTAAAACAGTTGTTCTTATTGTGCTTCACTGGACAAATATCTGTTCTTTTTTTTGCCTTTTACCTGCTCCTTTTTCCTCTGCGTGGCAGCGCATATCTTACCTAGCTTATTGGGAGCAGCGAAAGCAACATTAACATCATATCTACTAGCAACTTGTTTAAACCTGTGCGACACTGAATGAATATACGGAATAGCCACTACTCTTTTTTTGCTATTACTGCTTTCTGTAATCACGTCCGTCCCTCTCGAAACCGACTTCTTTAGGCGCTCAGCCACAGTGGCCACCGCTACACTAGGATAACCTGCTTCTAATAGGCGGCGGACCTGCGCATTAAAACTGGCGCTCATTTTGTGCATGCAGGAGTTTAGCAACGCCTTCGAAGATCTTGGGGAGTACTGCCAACAAACATGATTTTGTTCGAAGATCAAGGAAATGTCAAGCAACTGAATTACGCGCCTCTGAGGAAATTCCTTGGTAAACTTTAATCCTCCCCCATAAAGTTTAAATTGCTCACTTACTGAGGTAGCAGCGGAATTGAACTCTTCCCTATTGCAGAAAATCAGGTAATCATCAACGTAACGAAATATCCTGATAGCGCTATCACCTAAGGCTTTCTCTAAGCAGTTGTCAACCTTACTCAGGTGAATGTTGCTAAGAATAGGGGCAACTTTGAGCCAATACAAATGCCGGATTTCTGCAGAAAAACGCCATCTCTTCACCCAATCACCGTCGACTTCAAGTACATTGAAAGAATTTCTAGAAAAGCTCCCGTGGAAACACCGCATCTGTCAATAAAAGCCGACTCTTGCACTTGTTCTTTAATGCACTCATTTACGGAATTTAGCAAGTTTTTTCAGACCCCTTTTGCCTACGTAATTCTCAGGCACTAGTTCAGTATTTGAGAGAGGAAAATCCTGGTGATTGTACAGCTTTTAGTATGGATATCGAAGACCTGTATTATTCCTTGCCGCATGACGGGTCGCAAAATTCCGTAAATACAGAGAATACAGAGAAAATAAAGAGAATCATACCTTATCCATAAGTTCAAGACATTGCAACCAATAGGCATAAACGTTTCAAAGGGAGCTTTAGAATCTATTCGCTATGCTAAACTACAAGCTATAGGCAACAACACTTACTTGAATTTCTTGGCGTATCCAACTCCCCCTTTTATTTATTTTTTTCCTTTCCATTCCTCTCCCCCCTCCTTTTTTTTTTCAGCCGGCGTGTGAGACGCCCTTCACACGCCGGCTAACACGCGTGGGTTTAAAGACTGGGGTGAGGGGTGGCCCTGGCTTTGACCTCGTGCACCGTGTTCCTTTACTCTCAATTCGACACGCTAACACACCTTCCCTCGTTTCCGCACCCTCCCGCCTCACACCCTCTCCCCTTTAGAAGAACCCCACTTATATATACTGTGGCGAGGAAAGCGTACGTCACCTTGAAGAAGACAAGTCCACTTGTCGAAACGTTGGCTCCCGCATTCACCTTGTTCACGTTTTGCTCACACTCTTACTAATGTTAGACATTATAAGAATAAAGAAATAAAGAATAATAAAGCTTGTCCCATGGTTTAAGCGCAGCAAGAGACTTCTGGATTGCCCAGGGTTCACTCATTTTCAATTAAAGGAGACATCGGCGACGTATCAAAGCAAGAACATTGCTCTTACTGCTCGAGTCGTTAGCTGAATTAGGATGAAGTCATGCTGCTGAGGTCTAAATTATCGAACAGTGCGCTGTGAGGTGGCCGGATTTTCAGTTCTTACTCTGGCCATCTATGGGGTGTGTGGCTGTATCACCAGGCTGTCTGGGCTGCACATGCTATGTACTATCTATTATATCTTTGTTTGCTTGAGTCTTAAGGATGGCCCTCTATGTAGAAGATAAGTGTCACAAAATAAAAACCAAATTATGGCTTTTCCTGACACATTTACTTTACACCTTGCTTGTGTTCCGTTAAGTGAAGGTTGCACAAATGTTGGTTCCAATTTACGCGTGTTCTCGCATTGTCCAAATAAAAATGCTGCTGTTCTGTGTAAACGGCAATTGCGTTTAAGCAATTTCCATTTAACGAGATTCTACTGTAATTGTATAGTTCATTATTATTCAGAAATTATGATTACACACGTTATAAAAAATAGTCACAACAGCATATGAACTTCTTCACTGTCGCAAAAGGCAGATGTGCTAATAAATATAGATGTAATGGTATGTTAATATACCTCAGTCATTTTCTGCTATCCTGCCTGCATGGAGGCAGATCTTCTGCACTACATAATTTAGGCTTTTAAACATTTATTTCCACTGCCTAGATGCACCCAACTTTAGACTACGTCTAAGGTTTTCTATCTGTCTTCTCGGTAACCAAATGCTAGTGTGTAGCCTAGCACAATCACGATAACTCACACAAAAGAATAATTACATATTTAAATCATGTGATAAAGTGTGTTTTCTTGATTGTGCTAGGATGATGGCATAGTTGTTGCAAGCTTAACTCTTTGTGACCACTTTTGTTTACAGGAAAGAGGAAGCAAGAGCAAACAGATTATGAATTCCTTTAAAAGCGTACGAAACATGAAATGGAAATGAAAGACAAAGGCTTTGTGCTCGAGACAAAGCGCATCGCCCTGGAAGAAAGCCGCCTATCGTGGGAGAAGGAACGGGCACCGCTAGACGCCCGTTTAAAAGAAGCTGAGCTGGAGCAGAGGAAGGAGCAATTGCTACAGTTCAATCTAATGCAAGAAAAGATGAGGAAGGAGCGAGCAGAAGAACGCCGCTTTAATGCAGCACAACAGCAAGCTGTACTCGGCCTACTTGAAAATATTGTGACAAAGTTAAATAACATAGGCTAAACATAGCAAAGCATGTACTATCGTGCTCAGTACGATATGAGTTACAATGCAAAAGCTTATAAGAAGCAAACAAACAAAAACACCAAGGACAACACAGGGGAAATTGTAAATTTCCCGTGTTGTCCTTGGTGTCTTTGTTTGTCGGCTTCTCATGATATGATTAACAGAAATTGCACCCCTTCGTTAACCCACTTCGTTCAACGCAAAAGCCTCGTAGATTATATTGAACTGTAATTTCTGGTAATAAAAATGTTTTGATTTTTCTAACACCGCACCACTGTCCGTGTTTTGAGCACATTTGCTAGCTAGTTTTGATAGCAGCACACACACATAGACATGTGGAAATGTGAATGGTGCTCCGAAAACTGAAACTGTCATTGCACCTTGACATGTTTTATTTCCATATTGCACATAGTACACCTTCAGGCATGTCTAAAAAATAGATCGGGGTAGAGGTACAAGAATCATTCTCATCATGTGAAGACAAACATTAGCTGCAGTTTATGGAAACATTAGCTGCAGTTTATGGAGAGGTCGTGGATTTAATTCCAATCGCGACAACCGCATTTCGACGGGGCCGAAATGGAAAACGCGCGTGCACTTAGATTGTGGCGCACGGCAGAGAACATCACGGTGTCAAAATTATTCCCGAGTCCACCATTACGGCTTGCCTCATAATCTGAGTGTGGTTCTGGCACGTCCAGCCCGATTCTCTAATTGAAGTTTAATACTTCTTCCACAATGCGACGGGCTATGTGAGGCAATGACAAAGCTCAACCCTCGCAGATGTTATACAATATGGCGCACAACAACGCCTCAAGCAAACATATCTCACTGTGTGTATATATACTACGCAAACAAGCAACAGTGGTGCACGCAAAGTAAAGTTTAACATAATCTTTCTCGTATTGAACTACGCATTACAGAAATGAGGCTTTCGCCGTCAGCGTCACCGCTAATTATCGTCAATCAAAGCATCCTCCTCGCAAAGCTTCGCTTACATCGATTCCCACAATGCGTGGGATGTGCATAATTTTTATAAGCTGTGGTGAATGTGCTACTCCTAGCTGTGCAGACGGTGTCGAAATCTGTGCAGCACGTTGTCGCTCACATGTAATTGTAATGAATATTATAAAATGATGACGAAACTGCGCCTCATACGTAAATCAGCGCCTAGTCCTACACCACTGAAGTGATTGAAACACACAATCCGAAGGCAGTTGGTATTAAGTTGGTTTCGGACACTGGCAGCGCTCAGCGACACCGTGCGAGGTTGTTCCCCTGGATTGCTCTTTGCTGGAAATGGTGTAGAGATATGCAAATGTATTTTTTAGCGGCGAGCTCACGGCCCAAAGGGCCCTAGTGCAGCACGCGAGCGATGCAGCACGACTCAGTGGAGCCTTGGAATAGGGGCCCACCCTTACTGAAGAGAAGTCTCAAGTCGCCAGCGCCAAGAAGATGAAGACGACGGAAACCTCGTAACCGCGAAACTCTTGAAAGACTCAATAAAAGTTTTCACTCACTCACTCACTGACTCACTCATTTAACCCCTTCTTGTCCATGCGTTCGTTAGGGACTGTACAAGAACTAAGCGTTCAATCTCTAGCGCCGCCCTGTTCGTAACCAGTGACACCCACGGCCATCGAGCAATGCCTAGCGTCTTCATCGGTGGCAGTTACTGCGTGCAGACGAGAGAAAGGCGCGTGGTTTGAAACTTTCCCGTACTTAGTTTGCGGAAAAAAAGCACTATGGTAATAAGAGAAACAAGTCTATGAAACTTTTCTTTGTCCGAGATGGGCCATTTTAGTATGGCAATCTGCCCTGAGGGGAGCATCACGCTCGGTTCACTGACTTTCTCGGTAGCCGCCGATCGCTCGAGTGATAGGCCTAGCTATCGGTTGTCAAAGCAGCAGCCGACGGCGCTTTCCACGGAAACGCCGCTAGTCAGAAAGCGTTTATTTTCGTGAGCATTCTAGCCTCTTGTAAGATATGCCGCGCTTAATTGAACATAAATTTGCATAGATTTGGTTCACAATACACTCTGTCGGCTGCAAAGAGAGAACCAAAGTAGCGCCTCGCACGGAGGCCGCTGCGCGCAGTCAGTCTGCGACACCAAGTGTCCTCACTCGGCGAAGCATCGGCAGCGTGTTTCGGCGACGAAAACCCCAATCTATGTTCAAGGAGCGCATGTCACTCGCACCAGGCCCGTGCTGGCATCAGCAGTCACAAAACATGTGATATCTTTAACGTAATCTACTTGCTTCAGTGCAGAGCCTCGATGAGCCTGGCGAATAATGGCAGTTTTAGAAAGCAGATACTACATGTCAAGCACGATTAGTTTGAATGGTACGCTTCGAGAAGTCAGAGAAGCATGTCATGTACGAAAACGGCAGCGGCGTGACGGCGTTTTTAATTATTTTTGACGCAGTGAAGAACACATGCGGTTCCAGCGGCAGAGGCCCGTCAGAAGAAGAGGAACGAAACTCACTTCGGTGGCGCTCACTCTTTTGCAAACCATCAATTCCGTGTGCAGCCATAAAAGCTTCTCCCAACGCAAGACGATAATACGCAGTTTAGACAGAGTTCAAGCGCAGTCTGTAGCTGCCATTCGGTGCACTCTGACAAACGACCCGTTGTCCGCGATAAGAATAAACGTTCCCGCGCCGAGCATTCTACGAGGCCGTCCGCTTTCGACATTCCCGATACGCTATATATAGAAAAAGAAGCATTAGGCATAGGCAAAAATGCATAAGCCCACACTAAACGGGTGGTAGCATGCAGCATAGGACGCCCTGGTATGCACCGGACCTGCAGTAAGGATGGATTGTGAAGAAGGGAGACCCAAAACGAGCCACTAGCAAGAGTAATCTATAGGGCAACGTATGGCAGGAGTTCTACCTGTCTCGCGTGTTTATCAGGACCATGCTTGGCATTGTTGGATACTTGTTCTTTATTCAGACGAATGCTGCGTTGTGTGTTGTATGGCGTAAAAGGAAATTAAATTACAGGGTTTAACGTGCCAAAACCACTTTCTGATTATGAGGCACGCCGTAGTGGAGGACTCCGGAAATTTCGACCACCTGGGGTTCTTTAACGTGCACCTAAATCTAAGTACACGGGTGTTTTCGCATTTCGCCCCCATCGATATGCGGCAGCCGCGGCCGGGATTCCATCTCGCGACCTCGTGCTCAACAGCCCAACACCATAGCCACAGAGCAACCACGGCAGGTCTTGTATGGCGTAATACCCACAAAATGTATGTAGTTTTCGCTTTTTTCCGTGAGGAATCTGCTGCGAAAGATCCCGAACAACTAGAAGCTAAAAGCTTCGCTGTAAAAGAAAGGGCTTATAGCTGAGCTTATAATACGCTGCCGAGTAGATGGCGGGAAATGCGGATTAAAATTCGTCTGCAAGAATTGCTTGCTGTTTACTGGGCGGTATGCATGCTCATTTTTTTGCATTTCCACAATATCCAATCAATGCTTCAGAGGTAACCAAACGACAGGTCGCTGCCTTTCCTGCCATTGAGAGGCTGCTGTATACAGAATTTTACGCATTTAATTGTTTATTGCGGCTGTGGTCATGTAGTCAACATCTCCTCAACAGAACTGCAATTGAAACAAATTGATGCTTCTCGAAACCTATGCATTGCAGCAGCGTAACGCCTATAAAAAAATACACCATACTGTTGTGCAGGTGGGCCACCGGCAGGTCATTGAAGTTTCGATTTCGCGATGTCCGCGATATATAGGTGGCGCCCATGGTAAACCAATATGGCTGACCGGAGGGCGATCGACATTGAAGCTGAGAGCACGGAAAAGTGTTATATGGAGGGTTGTCACAATTTTTCCCCACCCTGCCACTTTTAACATTTCGCATATTGAGCCGTGTGGAAGTGGAACTTCCATTCTATAGGTAATTAAAGTTCAATAAGCACAATTTTAATCTATGCTAGTTCATTTTGTGCGGCGTTATACAGCTTGTTCCAGTCGTGTACGTAAGTGTTCCACGGTAGAATTTTAAGGGGAGGGGCTCCCGTAAAAAAAAGTTATTGAGAAGGCATTGAAATATCGTAGTTGAATGTTGAGCTTTTTATTGAGGAATTATTGAGAGTTAGTTGGAGAATTGTTGGGTTGAGTGTAGAGGGCTCTTGAATATTGGTCACTGAAATTTATTTGAAACACCATTGGGTATCTCAATGTTCAATAATTGTTAAGTTACCATTTAAAGTCCGTTGTGCTTCACCGGCCCGTTGTGTTCGTTTTGTTGAATGGTTGTTGGGATACCATTGATCCTGCGTTGAACTGACGTGGTAGTTCTGTTGACCTGTTGAGTTATTGTCACAGCACTGAAAAGTACGTTGTGACCCAGTTAAAATGGCATTGAGATATCAGAAGTCGCCATTGAAATATAATTGACGTTTCGTTGGGCTAGTGTATTTTTATTCATGTATTGAAATTGCTTTGCTGTGCACACTTGCATGCCCCGGTGCCTGCTCATAGCTTTCCCAAGCACAAACAAAAGCAAAAGAGACACTGATCAACTTGAAGTACCTTTATTCACTCTAAAGATGCGTGCACGTGAAACATCACAGTACTAAGGCACCACTACATCCAACCTGGAGACATAGGCTAGTACGTACAGCACTCTAGCAGTGTAAATACATCTAAAAAACCTATACATATGAATTCAATCAAAACGATCATTGCGGTCTTCACTTTCGACTTAGTTTATGACTAGAAGGCAAAGCGACTCAAAAGGCACGGCTTAAGCATACCCTTGTAACAACCAACTTTGACCACATGAACACTTGAAGCTGCTTGCGTGTGAATACACAAAAGACATCTGAATATGTTACATTAAAATATTTCGCACACTAACATCACAGGAAGAGCTACGGCTGACTGTGAGAAGCCAAAATAACAGACTTGAAACAAATGACTTCACGTAAATATTGACACGTGTACTTGTCTTTATCGGGCGACCAGGTTTCGCCGCCTAACAAATGTTATCGCACAGCGCTTGACGCGCCTGCATGTATCCGAAGTTTCTGGAAAGTTATCGATGCTTCTATCCGCTGTCTGTTGTCGCCGTCGCCGAACCTATACCCAGGAACTAAGTGGTACCTCAGTCAATAAAGAGGTAAAGCAAGGCTAATACCTTGAACGATAACAGAAAAAATAATTATTTAGCACAGAAAATTGGCAGTAACACACAACCAACACAATTCCAAAGAGCCAAATAAATGGTCACCTGCACTTGCAGTATCAAGTAACCCAGAAATAGTCAAAGGATGAGAAAAGGTTCCAATGACTGGACAGCCAGATTGGTTAGACAGTGAAAAACGCAAATAAATGAGTATACGAAACACCAATGACCTCAATTGCGCAGGTAAAATGTTCTTAAAATGCTATGAGAATATTATTGCATAAAACACAAAAAAGCTGCATAAGAATTGGGACAAAGCACTAACAAAGACGGAGGGAGGTACAGCACCCGTGTTGAAAAAAAATTACAAGGGATATACATGCATATTTAAGCTCACGACAATTTTCCCCCCAATATATATACAAGAGAGAGAGAGAGAGAGAGAAAATAATGCAGAGAAAGGCAGGGAGGTTAACCAGAGGTAGTTCCGGTTGGCTACCTTGAGCAGGGGGAAGGGTTAAGAGGGATAAAAAGAGGAACAGAGTGGAAGGGGGAGATAGAAAGAAAGGGAGACAAGCCCGAACAAAGCGCGTACACTACAGAACGGTAGGGGGCGGCATTCTCAGAGTCTGTCGTGAAGCCCCGTAGACCGCAAGAACGTTAATAGCGCGAGTAAGGCCTTCAACGCGGATGTTCTTTCGGAGCATTGGCCTAAAGCTTTTAGTTCTGAAAGTGGACGATTGTCCAGCTGGTCCAGTACCCTGCACATCACTTGTCTCTCAGCACTGTATCGCGGGCAGACACAGATAATGTGTGCGAGCGTCTCGTCGATGTTACATGTGTCGCACGTGGGGCTGTTGGCCATTCCTATGAGGAAAGCATAGGCGTTTGTAAAGGCAACGCCTAGCCACAGACGGTAAAGCATGGTCTGTTCACGTCGTGGTAATCCAGGCGGGAGGTGCATCCGTATGTCCGGAGACAACGAACGCAACCGACACATGGTGAAAACATTTGAGTCCCACAGGGGCCAAAGTGCACTCACGGGACATCAATCGCAGCCCAGCCGCAGCGTCTGTTCGCGAAAGCGGAATGAAGACTCGTTGACCACTTTCATGTGCCGATCGGGCGGCTTCGTCGGCTTGGTCATTCCCGCTGATGTTACAATGTCCTGGAAGCCACTGAAAGATTATGTTGTGTCCCTTATCATAGCTTTGATGATATATGTGCCGAATTTCTGAGGCCAGTTGTTCATTGGGTCCGTGGCGCATTGGGCTTCGTATGCACTGAAGGGCTGCCTTGGAGTCACTGAAGACTGTCCATTGTTGCGGTGGTTTCTGCTTAATGAAATCAAGTGCAGCACGGAGCGCCGCGAGTTCTGCACCCGTCGATGTCGTCACACATGAAGTTCTTAATTTGATTTTCTCAGATTGTGCCGGGATGATGACTGCAGCAGCAGCGCTGTTGAGTTTTACTGAGCCATCTGTGTATACATGTTTCCGGAATCTGTGCACGTTGTGAATGTGCTCCAAAGTTGCTTGCTTCAAAGCTTGCAATGGCGCTCCAGCTTTCTTTCTGACTCCTGGAATTGTCAGTTGCACTTGCGGCCGGTGCAGACACCACAATGGATCTGGCAATCGTGAAGCGGGCGTAAATTCTGATGGCAAGTACGACTGATGTCTTACAATAGTTTTAGCAAAACTTGAAAGTGGCCTTTTTGTTGGCAAGCAAGCAAGATGGTGTGAGGGAATCCGAGTCAGGTGTCGGATGTGCGCTCTCAGGATATCTGTATCAATGTAGACTGTCAAAGGCGCGTCTCTGCCTATGGCCACTGTCGCAATCGATGACGTTGTTTTGGGAAGACCGAGACAAGTCCTGAGTGCTTGGGCTTGCACGCTCTGGAGTTTGCGAATATTCGTAGTACAAGTATTACCTATTACAGGTAAGCTGTACCGCAGGAAGCCCAAAAACAGTGCTTGATATAGTTGCAACATTGACGGTACTGTTGCGCCCCAGGACTTCCCGCCGAGAAACGCAAGAAGGTCCACAATGGCGGCCAAACGCTTTGTCATGTACGAGATGTGAGGGCTCCAAGACAAGTCTCTATCAATGATGACGCCAAGAAATCGGTGCGTTCGTCTGTACCGTATGATTTGGTCATTAATCCGCAAAGCATACGGGGACATCGATTTACGAGTAAAAGCAACGACTGCACATTTCTCAGCAGAAAGCTCCAGGCCTTGTCTTCTTAGGTATCTTGACACAGCCGTTGAGGCTTTCTGAAGTCGTGCGCGGACTTGTACACGCCTGAAGCCCATATGCAAATGTCGTCTGCATATAAGGAGAGCTGTACAGTTTGCGGTAACGAATCAGCGAGACCAACGAGCACCAGGTAGAAAAGGGTAGGGCTGAGTACTCCGCCTTGCGGTACACCACGACTGGTATAGCTAGATGGCGTTGGTCCGTCTTCAGTCAACATAAAGAAAGATCTTCCATGCAAATAATTGCATATCCAGCGAAAGGTGCGTCCACCAATCCCTGCAGCTTCTAAGGCGTCCAGAATTGCCTGATGATCTACATTGTCGTACGCACCTTTAACATCAAGGAATAGGGCCGCAGTGATTCGTTTCAGATGTTTCTGGTGTTGTACGTATGTTACCAGGTCGATAACGCTATCTATTGACGAGCGGCCACGTCGAAAACCAGCCATTACCTCTGGATAGACGTTGTAGAATTCTAAGTACCATTCTAGCCGTGCAAGTATCATTCTTTCCATTACCTTGCCGACACAGCTGGCCAGTGCTGTTGGACGGTAAGATGACAATTCCAACGGGGATTTGCCAGCCTTGAGGAGTGGAACAAGCCGGCTGGATTTCCACGTTGTAGGGACCAAGCCGTCACGCCATGATGCGTTGTATAGGCCAAGAAGGGCATCTCTGGCCTCTTGACCAAGGTTTACAAGCGCAGAGTATGTGATGCCATCTTGTCCTGGTGACGAAGATCGCCTGCAACCAGCAAGTGCGGCCTCCATTTCTTCGATGGAGAAAGCAGCGTCCATACGAGGATCCCGGGAGCAAGGGGGCACAATGGGAATAGGTGCGCAAGGTGAATACGTGAGCGCCGGACCCGCGATCCTTGCGCAGTAATCTTCGGCTACCTCAACTTCTCGACGTCCTTGATGTAGGGCTAGACACTTAAATGGACGACGCTGTTGAGGAGCTGTTCGAAGACCACGGATTGTTCTCCAGACAACCGACAGAGGTTTACGTGGGTCGAGAGACTCACAAAACGACTTCCAGCGTTGATTGTGCAGTACAGCAAGGCGACGCTGAATTTTCTTTTGAATGCGTCTCGCCTCTCTAAGGTCGTAGAGTGATTTAGTGCGTCGGTACCGTCACTCCGCTCGCCGGCGGATTGCACGGAGGCTCTGTATTTCCGAATCAAAATCTGTGTATTTCTCTAATGGCCGAAATGAGCGCATAGCATCCTGCATAGCCTTGGCGATCTCAAATTCTAGTGTGGACGAAATGCCTTCGTGGCATGCGTCTTCCATAAGGGATTTAAACACGGGCCAATCTATTGTTTGTTTAAAATTTGATGGAACGGATTTGGTGAGGCCTTTTATCTTCAGGTAGGTAGGAATGCGGTCGCTTCCGTGGGTTTCTATATCTGCGAACCAATGGACGCAGCGAGTGAGGCATCGCGAAACAAATGCTAAGTCTAAACAACTACTGTATGTCCGGCCGCGCAGAAACGTGGGACTGCCATCATTTAGACAACAAAGTTCATGGTCGCAAGCAAAGGACACGAGGTTTCTTCCTTTCGAATTTATCTTGTTGCTTCCCCAAAGTGAATGATGCGCTTTGAAGTCCCCAACAACAATCCATGGACCAGGTGTCGCATCTATAATGTCACTCAGTCTCTGCCTATCAAAACGACTTGATGGAGAAAGGTAAGCGCCCACTAAAGTAAACGCAAGGTTTTGTTGTTTCACGGTCAAACACACATACTGATTAGTGTCATGTGGCCGCACTGGATGAACAACATAAGTCAATTCACACCGTATGTAGATGGTCACTTTGCTAATGTCAGTACAAGTCGATGACACATGAGGTTCATAGCCTGAGATCCGGACGGGTGTCTGTAGCTTCGGTTCACAGACGACAACAATGGGGAATCGATTGGTGAAAACGTAATGGCGAAAATCACTGCGGGATTTCAGGCCACGGGCATTCCATTGCATAATAGATGCTTCCTTGACTTGTCTGAAGAACGGCTGACGCGGTAGAGCCATTGTGCTTGCTACTCGAGGCTCGCAAGAACCGGATCCAGCCCGTCCAGCACTTGTAGTGCACATCGAGCAGATGGCGTCTGCATGTCGTTTAACAACACGCGAATGACATTCATTAGAGATCTTATTATGGCGATTACTTGCTTGTCTTGACCTCGCACGTGATCTGTGCCCTCATTGGTTCGTCGGTAGTCCACCGTCGACCTTTGTTGGGCTGGAGGACTTAATGTCGGAAGTGCAGGCCAGTCGTTTGCGGTAGAGGTATTCACTGCGTCATCAGACACCGTGTTGTTAGTGTGGGTGAGCGCCTTGGGAGCACCAGCCTCAGGAACTATCGGCTGTCTTGCGACGGTATCAGTATTTCTAGTAGACGAAGATCGTCTACGGTGACGGCGGACACTACGCCGTCGTACTTTGGCGGCGGCCGCTCTGTGAGTTGAGTTGTCTCTCACCATTTGTTTGAGGACTTTCCGCTCTGTCTTGTGTCTCGGGCAGTCTTTCGACGATGCTTCATGGGGACCGGAGCAATTGGCACATTTGAAGTGAGTTGCACGGCAAGCATCTGCACTGTGCTGCTCAGAACATCTCGCGCACACGGTCGAATTTTTGCATATGCCGCTGACATGCCCGATCTTCAAACAATTACGACACTGGAGTGGTCTTGGAACGAACGGTCGCACTGGATGACGAAAAAATCCAACTTTCACGTGGGACGGCAAGCTACCTCCCTTGAAAGTTATCCTCACACAGCGTGAATCTCCTAGGCGACGGATTTCAATAATAGGAACATCGGCTGTGGCGGGTTTGACCAAAATAGGCAGATCGTTGTCGTCGATTGACTCATCGACATCATAAATCACACCTGATATATTATTGCTGTGCTGTGGTATTATGGTGCGAACATTTATCTTGCCCAGCATTTTCACTGTACTCAAGATATCCAATGCTGCTCTGTTCTTGACATCAACCGCGAGAATGTTCTTACGGGTGTTAACTCTCATATCCATGATCTCATTTGGAACAACAGCCTCTAGTGTTACAGATACGGCTTGCCTGTTTAGCCGATTCGGGTTGTCGGTCGGCGTCACGGGTAAGAAGAGGATGGTATGAGCCGTGTCATGGGCCTTTGCTGCCGCCGTCGTCCTTGTTGAAGACGAGGAGGCAGTGACGATTCTCCTCTTTCCTTTTTGCCTCACAACTGTCAAGTAGTCGCCGTCATCCGACAGATCTTCTTCTGAAGCAGAGTAGTACAGCAGGGTGTCCTCGCTGCCTGTGTCGCTCATCAGGTGATTGCGCTTCCTCGGAGCGCTCGACGCTGTGACGTCGGTCTCCTCCGGACGTCTAGCTGACTCCGCTTCCATCGCCGAAGGTCTCGGAAGCGGCGCCTCCCGAAAACACGCAAAAATACTCGCAAAATGAGAACAGTAGAAAACGGGGTTCCACACAAGAGCCACACATGCACTTACCGCATAAAAAAAGGTTCCTGCGCCTGGAGAATGCAGCACAGTACAAACCAGCGTCATGAGAATCGAAAAGTAGAGTTTAGTATGTTTAAAAACTACAAATGCTTGCACACCTACAAACAGGCATGTGACATGTCATGCCTTGAATGGATGAAATTCATAAATCTTACACACAAAGGAAGTTACCATCACTTTTATTGGCTTCCTCAGGGGACTCCTTGAAGTTGAACTAGAATAATGTACATCAGTGTTAAAAACAAAGAGAGGATAAGACCCTAGAGCGTTCTGCCTGAAATAAACAGCGCAAATAACATCATGTATCAATTCTGTGGACACTTCGCCAATTCGGTGTACATTTATATTTGACAACCACCCACACAGAGACCAAAAGGATGAATTAAGGTAGGAACACACATGAACGCTGACTCAACTAGAAGTTTATTCGTGAAGACAAATATTTGGACACACTGGCCAACTTCACAAAGAAAAAAACTTGGAGGCTTATCAAGGATAAGCCCAGTGGATGCGAAGCATGTTAAGCAGCTGCCTCAGTGTGGATGGGGCTAAGTAGCGGAGACGCGGTTTTAGGTTAATCGTTCTTCGCGTTCTTCATCGGTTTCCGTAGCACGCTGCAGCCTTCGTTTCGCATTCCTATTATTAACGTCCTTAGCGTTTGGAGGCATGTTGACCGCATACACGCCCGGCGCAAAGACGCTGGCGCGGTTGCGGCCACTGAGACTGACGCGACGGCGGGCGCGCGCCGCTTCATCCCTCGCGTGACGTCACATATCACGTGATGCAGCGATGGTGGCGCCGCCGCCGCGTCGCCCGCGACGGCGCGAACCGAAGCGTGGAGGCCTCCGCTGGGCGACGTCCGACGGCGCGATATGAGGCCCCATCTGCAGCCGATGTGACGTCATCACGTGACGTCACATCATGTGATCTCACTTCAGGGTCAATGGTGGCCACCGCCGCGAGGCGACCGACGGCGCGATGTGAGGCCCCATCTGCAGCCGGTGTGACGTCATCACGTGACGTCATGTCACGTGACCCCACTTCAGGGTCAATGGTGGCCACCGCCGGGCGTCGCGCGAAGGCCCGAAACCTACGTTAATATGCTTCGCATAAAAGCCATGGATGTGCAGCAGAAACAGCCCGGCACAACAAAAAAGAACCGAATACGTCCTGTAGAATAAACATGTGCGTCAAAAACTAACAAAAACATGAAAACTGAAAGGTTTGTCCAGTAAGTGATATTAACGATAAGTACTGCAGCAACTCTTTCCCACTAAAGGTCACAGAAATCTTGCTTATGAATTTTTCTTTGTGATCAATAAATAATGCTTTCATAAGTCCACTTGTGTTCTGGTCTTCGTGATGAAACAATCGTTCTTTCTGCTCTATACCGCAACACCAGAGGAGTTCCAGAAGAATATTTATTGATCACAAACGAAACAAATGCATAACCAAGCTATCTGTTGCCCTTAGCCGGAAAAAGTTCTGAAAAGAATATTTCTCGGTGGGTATAATCATTTATCGGACAAATCTTTCGCTTTTTCGAAAGATTTATCCGATAGTTCTCGTTTTTCAGGCACGTATATTCTATATGACATGGCTTTTTCATATTTTTTTCTTGTCGCACGTGGCTGTTTCTGCCACGCATGCACGGCTTTTTACCTTAGTCAAGTTGACCAGCGTCTTTATTACCTCTGTCATCAAAAGTAAACTTTTAGTTGAGCTTGCGCTCGTGTGTGCTCCTACCTATTTCGTCGTCCGTCGTCGGCCTCTGTTCGTGCTGCTTTTTACAGTACGCACGTATCACTTTGTTAGGCTGGTAAACATTCTCACAAACAAAAGCAAATGCTTCCCCTCAAAAGGTAGTCCATCCTTTACTGCTAAACGCCAGAGCAAATCGAAAATAAGCATTCACAGCGTCCATGCAGCAGCTAGTACGCCACAGAGTAGCATAACAAATAGTTGAAAATCCCACTTGATGGAGAGTGGCAACAGAGATGCGAGCTTGCTAGTGAATCAGCCACATATCAAAGGGTGTCTCTTGCACAACGCCAAGGTGCTCTTGACGTAGAGCACTTTAGTACCTGGGAATTTGCTGCATGCGTAACCCGTGAGAAGGGAATGCGGACAGAAAATGAGATTACGCGGATTAAGAATCTGCCACTCACTGCACATAACTACGCGCGAAATAGAAGTACACACTATACTGGCAACTAAAAATTTGCGACTCTTTACGAGTGCCGTCGAGATAAGGAAGAAATGGGTTGCTACGGTAAATGTTAGCTAAAACACGCACAGCGATGTTTCACAACGGGGAAAAATATTCCCGGCTCTCTCGCAGAACCAAAGACCACAAGACAATGCATAGCCGATACCACGCAGATATCGCATCTTTGGGTAGAAGTCCAGCAGAAGGAATGACCTAAAGATACGCCGAGAGCGATGCGAGCGTGAGCGCGCCTGTACGAGTGAGAACATGCACCGCTTCTTTGAAGCTATCCGCTCCGGCGTGGCTCCGATCATCCCACGCCATTTGTGTGCAGAACGTCGCGTACACACCCTTGCGCGTTTTGCACGGTATATTGGCCTCGAGCTCCACCACTGGAAAAGCTGGCGCCACCGTCGGCGTGACGTGCTAGGAGGGATCACGTGGACATAGTGGCCGCGTCGGCTGCTTCGGGCGCGCCGAAGCGAGCTGAAAACGAGTTTAAATTCCCTCGTACGCTGCGGTTCTCATTTAGCGGCGAAATTTTCCCGCTTCGAGTGTCTCCTTTACAACGCTTGAAAGCACTACAATAGGTAGTGGCTGCCTTTGAAGGCGCGCGACATGGTAGGCTACTGCTCGGTGCCGCAGGGCCGGACGCACGTAACGGAGGCCGGTGTCAGCCTTATCCACAGGTAGCCGCAGGACAAGAAGCTGTGTGAAGCTTGGCTCGCGAAACGTAAAACCGGCAAACAGTCATCGGCTACAACTCGGGTATGCAGCAAGCACAGACGCGAGGAAGATTTCTGCTACGGCGCCCGGTCTGCGATGTTCTGAAAACGCGCACTGAGACGCACGCCCGAGTCCGCTGCCCGACTAATGTCATGACGGTTTGGTCTATGAACTTGTCGATACTATAGATACTGACAAGTTCAGTGGAGTGGAAAGGCAGCGGTAAGAAGCACATTTAAAGAAAGCATGGCATATGGTCATGTTTATGTTATGAATTAAAGCACTGGATTACAAAAAAGGAGCAGCGGGAAATTGCACGCTGAGAACGCCGATAAACATACAGTGCGACGCAACTCGAGAAATAGTATCGAAAGGTCAAAGAATTTAGCAGACAAAAAAAGATTGAATCGTCGCGACGGCACATCACAGTCCCCGGAGGCGTCGAAGTCTCTACAATGAAATTATTTTTGAACAGCTCTGATAGCGCCCACGCAACAATAGTTGCTTGTATACTGTCAAATGCTCATATTCTGCGGCCTAAAGCTCATGGCACGGTGCGAAAACGCGCGCGCGGAGAAAGCGAAACAGTGCGCGGACAAGCATGCAGACGCGCAGTCGGTCGCTGCGAATCTGCGCGATCGCTGCATTGAGGCTTCATTCTATTACGCTCCATTTAGTTATACAAACACTATAAGAACATATTTCACATAGTTTGCTCTCAGCGTTTACCTACCTTTCACGCAAGAAGCCGGTTCGGGAGACTCCATCGCGGCGACCGCGCGCAGTGGCGTTCACTGTACGTATTCGGTAAGGAGATGGCGGCTGTAAACGATTGTGTGCTTTCAGTTTGCCCAAGATTATTATTTAGGCAGTAAGAAACTTCTCTCGTTTCGAAAGTACTTCCAGAAATGTCCGGGAGAGCTCGCGCGTGGTGTTTTCAGTGAGCGCTGACAGCAAAATCTATGAGGAGCGCGCCACGTGATCCCTCATACTACGCCAGCGAGGCGCTTCCGATAGAGGGCGACTCCGTAACTCCTCGCCGCCAATAGCGTCTGCGCAGTGTACTAGCTTCATGCACGCGTCATTCTTCGCCGCGCAAACGGTGCTCGAGTGCGACGCTTAGCTCGAGGCGACAACGCGCCGATTGGGGCCCCTTCGCTTCTGCAAGCAACGCACATTCGGATCGGTCCAACTCAAAGAGGCAGCAGAAAACGGTGGCATGTTTCGGTTATCGCCTATTAAAATTGTACGGTACGCCTTCAACGGCAACCCCCCGCGCTGGATAAAGATGCGTACTGCGGTAGTTTTGGCGGTGATAGGGGATAAGGCGAGCCCGTCGGCGGCTGTGTTCTTTGCCGACGTCGTCACCACACCTGTGTTCATTTGCGCTGTGTATCCGTGTACAGTCACCGCGCGGAAGTTGACTAATCGGTTGGCCGTTCTCCGCAAATCCCAAAGAGACGAAATATATTTTGCGCTGCGCCGCATCATTAGCCGCAACCTAAATTGAAATCGAGGCGCGCTTAACCGCTACGGCACAAAAGGCGACCACACTAACCGTATGGTATACGAAGAGCCACTACGGATTTAAAAAAATAATTCTGATGTAGTACGTGCCAAACCAACGATCTGATTATGCGGCAGGTCGTAGTTGGGGACTCCGTATCAATTTTGACTTCCTGCAAATGTTTACGTGCATACAATGCACAATGCATGAGCGTTTTTTGCATTCCGCTGTTTTGGAATACGGCCGCTGCAGGGATCGTATCCACGACCTCGAGCCCCAAATTGCCACAGCGGCCGCCATAGTTACGAAATGCGTAAGCGTGAAGTACAACAGTGCCTTCCGGTACGAGTGTGGTACAAGCGTAGCACAGCTGCACACCTGCTGCACAATTATTTGTCGCGGTTCTCCTAAGCTCGTAGTGCCTGCCTAAGTAGCTTGAAATGCAGCGCGCTTCTCACGTATCGAAACGCGATAACAAGCGCTTAGACGGCCCACGTGAGCGCCTATGAAAGATGACGTGGCCACTGTAGAAATTATCACTGCGCAGAGAAGCCGATCCTTATGTTCCAATTGTGTTCTCTCATACAAATTAAGGAAACGTTATTTGACAGGAACAAATGAAGCAATGCAATTTTACGCACGTGGGGCGCCGCTGCCTCTTCGCCTACAATTGTTTCACACGAAGTGACGGCGGCAGCGAGCGTTAGTATCGCGCGCTTAATTGCTCCGGGGCATGCGGTTTGCTTGAAGAAACAGAACGGTGTGCTTAACGTGTCGCACTTCTCAATTTCAAAATAGAAAAAAAGGCTACGTGCTCAAGACAACGAGATTACTTACCTATCTGCAGAAGTTCGGCTGCGACTGTTTCGGAGTGCCTTCTCTCCAACAGGCATCATGACCTCTGCCGCGCAACTCATCAAAACAACCAGGCTCGCACATCAGCCGAAGACTAGTAGCTGGGTGAGCCAACGACTTTGACGGATAAACGTCCGATGCCTCCTTTACTAGATGCGGGCCGCGTTGCTCGCTTTCCCATTGCGGCGGCGGTTCCCTTAGTTCATGCATAAATTCCGTAAGGCGGCGCTCGTTGCCTTTTCAACTTCCGGCGGCGGCGGCTCACTGCTTCCGCCGGCGCATCGATAGCGGTGGTATGCGGGGGCGTCTGCTTGCGAGCGTTCTCGTGGGCGTCTTAAATATATATATACATATATATACATATATATATATATATATATATATATACATATAATGTGTGTGTTCGTTCGTTAGTCATTTTCATTATCGCAGCTGTTCGCCCGCTTCTTATATTATGCAGCACGGTGCTAGTAGATCCTGCATTTTATACGCCTTATCAGCTTTGCGTTACTGTTCAAGCCTTTCTTTTACTATGCGGCAAATGCGTTTTTTCAAAGAACACTAAATAACTGGCTAGCTTAACCTACGCTTTTCAGTGACATGCGCGGCAAGATGCATGCAATCGAAACACGCACTCTAAAATGAACTTGGGCATTACGTTTTAGCTCGTGATGTCGGGGCCTCCGCCAATGCAGCAGCCGTCAGGAGATCGTCGAGTTTCTACTAGTCCATCGCTTGTTGCTTCCGCTTGCTCGTCGGCCTCGCTTGAACGAAATAGCTCTTAATTGCAGTTTGTTTTGAAGTGCTGCTTGGTCTACCGAGCTCATTGATCGCACAGAACATAATTGCCCTGGTGCAACACGTGAACTTAACTTATGCGCAGTTCAAGGAAGAAGTGCTATATTTCGCGTTCACCGACACTATCTCTCGCAAGAGAACGCGTCAAACCATGTGCAGCGTTTGCGTTCGGCAGCATGTCTCTTGGAAGTCGCACGTAATCGCTCATGCGTGTTGAGGTAGTGATGCTTTCGCTCAGGTCACGCGTGCTCATAGCAATGTAGCACAGGTCGCTTTCAGAGAGAACGCGTTGCGCGCATCAAGCAAAGTTTTTAAGGCGCAAGCCTTTAGTCGCTCATGAGCGTCGTGACGCAGTCCGTGGTGTGCGCAGGAAAGCGGTGATCACCGGCGAGGGGAGCAAGGAGACGAGGCGGCATGCCAGTAGCGATGTCTGACTGGGCGTGTGGGAGAGCGCGGACAAGCGCGTGTGGACATCGGCGACAAACCTTGCAGCCATATGGCTGTGATTGCATCTCATGCTCGCGGCTCACGGCGGCGTCCGTTCGCAGAACAGTTCAGACAACAGTAACAGAGGCACTCATAGATAGGCTTTCGCCTATCGCAGTTTACCTCAGCAAAGTGCCCATAGATTTTTGATCTCAGCCCTAAAGAAGTTTGGCGATAATGATGGCCAGGCTTGAGGCATTCATATTCTGCGTGGGAACTGAGCACGTCCACTTCTTCCCGCTTAAATTGTATGGCCGTGAGCGTGTCGTTCAGATGTCGTTCAATTGTTCAAAAGACGAGCGCATAGTGCGTTTCCTTGCTCAGGAAGTTTTCTGCGCGGCTTTTATTTTTCAGCTGCTCAATGTAAGAAAGGAACTCGCCCTCAAGCCATTGCAGCCTCGGGTCATCAATTTCAGAAAACTGACGAGCATCTTCGTCATTGCGATGGATGTGCTGCAGAAGATTGCTCACATCCATGCATGTGAACCACTTATGGAAGGCTTCCATGAACTGAACAGTCGGCCCCACACATGCAAATTCAAGAGAGAGAGAGAGAATGAAGAGGAAAGGCAGGGAGGTTAACCAGATATGAGTCTCCGGTTTGCTACCCAACACTGGGGATGGGGGATAGGGGTTAGAAAGATGACAGAGAGGAAAACGCAAAAAAAAAAAACGAATTCTACAACATCGAAAAGACCTACCGTCACAGAAGAAGGCCGTGCAAGCGCTATTGCGCTTTTTGCGATCTACCGGCCTGTGTGAACGACTTTAACTGGAACGCCTTTTGTGTGTGTGTGCCTCCATGTATGCAAATTCAAAATCGCAGCTGTGACCTGCCTGATCCCCGAGGTATTTGAGTGCTGCAGTTACTGCAGGAGAAAATAACTGCACGGCCATCTTCACATTCATTTTTTTTTATATTCGACGGAAAACGTGCTTCCTTGTAAGGAACCTGATTGGCCGCACTGTTGATTGTCTCTGATTCTTGTGGAGCACTTTGATGTACTTTGATGAAATTTTCTTGTTTTCACCAAATTCCTCGGCCAGGAATTGAGACCTGATGTTCTTTATAACGTGGCTCTGATCGGATGAGAAAAATATGTCCATTGATGGATCTGCCGGATGCGGTGCCCGTGTTTTTGCTTCTCTGCCACTCAGAATTTCCATAGCCATTACGTTGATCTTGCGGTTGTCGGTTGCAACTCTGATGATGCCAAAACCAAAGCTGGCTGTTTGGATGACGACGTGGCGAATGACCTCGGCGAGCTGGTCTCCAGTGCAGCCTTTGGTGAAGAAATAGCCAACAGGGATCTTATATCTTGCTTGCAGGCCGCAAAGGAGAAAACACACCAGCGAATTCGCCAGATGTTCACATTCAGCTGCACGAGCAAGATACTCGAGGTCAGGACCTAGGTCGACATCACCAATAAACGCGTCCCTTTGCTTGTGGTAGAGCAGCTTTTGTTTAATTCTCATCTCGTCAACAACGAGGCTACATGCTTTTGACTGTGGTGTGTCCAGATTCTCAAGCTCCGCTTCCAGGGGGGAGCGAACCAACTCGCTGAAACCAACTTCGCCGGATGTAGTACCGAAGTATTTTTGTAGCGTTGTTCTGCAAGGTAGCTTCAGAAGCTCTTCGTACCTCAAGTATTCGTAGGCTTTTGTCGAGAGGTGTCGCATTGCGATGTCATGCCTGATTGTTACTTCCGACCAGCGTGGTGTTTTCTTTTTATAATTTTTTACTTGGTTTTGGAGCAGCACTGCTTTTGCCGTCCCCTCCTCGGCGTCAGCCACAACTTCCAGAAATGCAGAGACGTAGCACTCTTCTTTCAATTTTTGATGTTCTTCTTTGTAGGCTTCTACAGTTCTGCGCAGTTTATCGTTTCCTGCTCGCAGCGCACGTTCTTTTCGTCGCCATCGCCTTCTTTCTACAAACACGCTTGACGTGTTTGAGCTCCATTTTCCTTGCGTCTTGAACGAGCGCAAAGCCTTTCTTGGTTGCCTTTTCTTCTTAGATGCAAACTTCACTGAATCTGTTAGAGCGCGAGGAAGTGGCACGCGGCGCACGCGCCAAGCATTTCAGGGCTTACTGGCTTTCGAATGAGAGGAGTATGCGCGCGCTCGTGGCGTATTGGTTAGAGTACCGGGTTCGACGGCCGACGTTCGATTCCACCCCATCGCTCACACATTATTTTTTTAATGAAAGCGAGACGGAAGAACATACCTGCCGCAAAGCGACAGGAATGAGGTGGGAACGCTTCGCAATAAACTTTTGGAATGTCTTCATATGTAAGTCCTAATTATTGTATACTGGTCTCAACTGCTACACAACAAAAAAATAACAAGAAAAATCAACACAGATTACCCAATAAATTGTTTATTGAGAACACTCAACGGTGATATTGTTGTGTAAGGGTTGAGTGAACTCGATTGCTCTTGAAAATTTGTTGAAGTCCGTTGTTTCAACAATTGCCCAACAATATATCAATCGTTAATCAACAGTCATTTTCGTACGGGCTGCAACGCCCCACTACCTGCCCTACCGGATTCTTTATCACTCTAACATCAAAAAAAGCGAAGAAAGCTTACAAGTAGCACCAATTCATATGCTCGACTTAATTAACATTCCATATGCAGGTAAGGAAATGAATTCGCCAATGTTCGTAGCAATATTCAATACCTGAAGTATCAATATCCGCCATTCTTGCACGTTTCCCTTCACGCAAATATATTGCAATGTATCTACGACATTAATATTATTACTAAATACACCAGACCGTATTAGAAGACAAAGTAGTGTGTTTCTGACATTATTGCTCCGACTTCGTGCAAGCTTACTAGGAAAAACATGTTTTTCAGCCTAATTTATGCAACGCATCCTATGCTGCGTAACCTTGAACACGTTGATGACGTAGTAACAAATCAAAGAGCAAAGCGTGAGACACACGCTCCGATTCCGTATCCGATCCGGCGTCCGACGCGCCGGAACGGCCGCCGGAATCGAGGTGTTTTGCCGTGCCGAAGCGCCGGATCGGGCGTCCGGCGTGCGACAAACCGGGCAGATTTTCATCGTCCGACGCGTCCGAAAACCGCACCGTCGCCTGACCGCAGCCAATGACAGCGCGGCTGGCATGTGACCTTCTCTGACGTTCCCTCCATGGAGGCGGCGCTGGCTGGCCGGTTTCTTGCAGTGTTTGTTTTTTCCTTGCCTGCTGCAGTTTGTTTTAGACATGAAATAGTTACCAGTTCAGTAAAATGATCTCGAACGTGTGCCTGTTATGCAAAGCAGCGCCTAGTACACTAGCACTAAGCTACTGGCGAGATCGGGAGCCACGAGGCGAGGGCACTTCGTGGGCAGACATCACACACCGACCGTCTGAGCGAGGCTGCGAGCTTCGCTTGCACGTTTGCCCTTCGCAACGACTGCATCGAGTAAACCAATTGTATTTAATTACGGGCGACCTAAGTGTACAGTGTTAATTGTTTTGGCAAACATAAGCACTCTTCGACGAGCTCGGGTTGGATCGTAAGCGCCGTCGATCGCGGCGTCTGCCTAGCCAGGCCTACCGACCCGTTGTACCCTGACAACTCCGCTGTTAGCGGAGTTGTCAGTGTACAACGCGCCGTCCTGAAGTGTTTCGTCACTCGTAGGGGCATAATTTTATTGACAGTGTTCGCGTAAAGCGAAGCAGTGTTGTGTAGAGTTCGTTATATTGCGTTTCTCGACGTGGCTATGAAGTCCAGCTGGGGGGCTAGATCTGGGCGGAGCTTACGCGCCGCTCAATCTTTCGTATGCACGCACTGTGTGCCCCGAATCGTCGTATGCCACATGCCGGAGCATGCGGCGCCGCACGTCGGATCGGACGCCAAATCGTACCGTGTGTCTCCTGCTGAATAAGCATACCACAAAATTTTATTTCCTTATTATGACTGCCGAAAATCCTGTAACCGGTACGATGACAATAAAAAAAAAAAAACCTAGATGAAGTGTAATCAAGTGTTGACCTAACCCACACGTTCGGGTGTCTTTTCTAGATT
Organism: Dermacentor andersoni; assembly: GCF_023375885.2. Lineage (NCBI taxonomy): Eukaryota > Metazoa > Arthropoda > Arachnida > Ixodida > Ixodidae > Dermacentor > Dermacentor andersoni. Next base: position 123,698,802 of record NC_092816.1, on the reverse strand, counting down.
TCCTCTCCAGATCGCGAATTTTTCTTCTTCCTAAAAGAAGTAGCCGCCGGACTTTCTGTAATTGCACATTATATTTTTCATCGTTGGGGTCAGCACACCTCTCCACAGCCTGGAGAGGTTTGAGCTTACCTGAGCTTACTATTGTTGTTCTTGACCAACGTACGAGCGAAACGGGTAAACAAAAGGATGTGCTTGCATGGCAGGTTTTGGCACATCCCGGACCAGCCTCGTGAAAACATGGCCATACCGCGTTGTCGTTTGCGCGACAGTCTAGGGCATTGCATGGCGAGTTAGTCAATTTTTTTTAGAAATCAGGCACGCACCCACCTGGCACGACATCCAAATCTAGACCTTACTAATTGCCTGCCTCGTTCTCAGAAAAGCTTTACTTTTTAGGGAAGCCCACCTGGAAACAAAATTATGCAGGCTCCACGCACTGTGGGAATCGATGTAAGCGAAGCTTTCTGTGCTGGTTGATTTCATTGACGATAATTAGCAGTGACGTTCACGGTGAAACTTTAATTTCTTCAACTTTTAGTCTAACACGAGAGCGGCGAGTTTATTTTAAACGTTCCTTTGCGTGAGCCACTCCTGTTTGTCTGTGCAGAGCAAAGAACACGGACAGGGCGAGATGTTTGCTTTAGGCGTTGTTGCGCCATATTTAATGATCTCTTAGAGGGTTGAGCATTGTCATTGCCTCACATGGCACGTCGCATCGTGGCAGAAGTACCAAAGTTGAATTGGATTATGGGGCTGTACGTGCCAAAACCACACTCTCATTATGAGGCACGTCGTGGCGGACTCCGGATTAATTTTGACACCGGGATGTTCTTTAATATGTCCCAAAATGTGTAAAATGTGCGCAAAATGTGTGAAAGTGCCCGTGCGTTTTCAATTCCGTCCCCGTCAAAATGCGGCTGCCGCGGTTGCGATTAATTCCGTGGCATCTAGCAAGGCCATAGCCGCAAAGCTGCAGCGGCGGGCACACAATTCTTGATATGACGGTCGACCGTTTCCGTAGTGTCGCCTGGACCCTGCAGTGCGCTTTAATTATCGCAGCTCTGCTTCTGCACGCCCTGCGTAATTTGTCCGCTGAAATATTTTACATGGTGTTTATTTTTCACAACTAGAAGGAACGTACTGTACCGTACCTTGAACGTCCAGAAAAAGTGCCACCGCGGTTGCATAGCAGTAGCGTTTCCTTGCCTTATCCCGTCACCTACCCACCCCTCTTGCGTGGGAACTGCCTCTTTTCTTCCCCCCTCTCTACGGTTCCATCTATGTCTCCTCTGTAGCCGAAAAGCAAGCACTGCAGTTTCTACAATGCTTTTGAGTGGCGTCACGGATAATTACAGCTGTCAAGAGGATAATGCGGCGACGCCCAAGGAGCTCCATTAGGCACTGCGGACATTCGATGCGGTTGGGATCAAACGTTTCTTCTCACTTCGCCTTATTTCTGATTCGCTGTTGTCATGTATAAACATGTTCTAAACCACCCTGCAGCAGCACCAGCAGCTGCAGTGGGAATGGTAAACGTTACCTTGCGGGCACCGCTGCTGTTTGCGTAGTACACAGAGCATACAGGGAGAGGTGTTCGCGTGAAGCGTTGTTTTTCTCCTTCCCTCTGAGAGCGTTGAGCATAGTCATTGCCTCATATGGCACACAACACTGTGGCTGAAGTACTAAACTTAAATTGGGTTATGGGGTTGTATGTGACAAAACCACAATGGCATTATGAGGCCCGTCGTAGTGGCAGACTCCGGGTTAATTCACACACCATGATGTTCCTTAACGTGTCCCAAAGTCTTCTAAGTTTTCTATTTCGCCCCCGTCGAAATGCGGCGGTCGCGGTTGGGACCAAATAGCCGTAAAGCTAACGCGGCGGGCACGAAGTGTTGATATTGTGGTATACCATTTCCGTAGTGTTGTCGCCTGGACCCTACGGTGCACTTTAATTATAGCGGCTCTACTTTTGCACCCCCTGCGTAGTTTTTCCGCTGGTGATCACTACAGTGACGGGGCCCGGTACTTCACCGTGAGCACTACAGTGACGGTGCCCGTCACTTTAACAACAACACTGGAGCCACGGGGGCCGTCACTATAACGATGTCGGTACTGGGGGCTAGCACTTACGGAGTCGCCATCGGGCGGAAGCCCCTCAATTGCGTCTTCTCGTTGATAACGCGGCGCGCTCCGCAAAGTTTTGGCTATCGGCGCTAAATAAAGATGCCACGCGGGAGCCCTCCCTGACATTTTTGCAAGAACTCTCGGAATGGCAAAATTATTATACTTAAATAAAATAACCTTCCACAAACAGAAAACACAGAATGGTTTACTGACGCTATCTGCTCACCTGCTACCTCGAGTACGTTGGGACACTGCGCGCGGTCGGCGCGATCGATTCCCCCCAACCGGTTTATTTGCGTGAAACGTAGGCATTCGCTGAGAGACAACTATGTAAAATACGTTCTTATAGTGGGCTGTCTGTGAAGCCAAATGGAGCATAACGGAATGAACTTCAATGCAGCCATCGCACGAACTCGATGTGACCGTCTGCACGCATGTTCGCGCAGAATGTTGCGCTTTCGCTGCGAGCGCGTTTTCGCACCGTACCGTGAGCTTTATGACCCAGCGTATGAGCATATCACAGCACACAAGCAATCATTCTTGCATGGTCACTATCAGAGCTGTTCAAAAATAATTTCGTTATACCGAGGGACTTCGAACGCTACGGCGACTTGTGATGATGCTGCCTAACACGTGTCTGGCTCCTGTGCTGCTGCGACGATTACCGGCTCCTTCTTTTTCTTAATCCAGAACAATATTCGTTGTCTGGAGCTACACAAGCATGAACGTATGCCATGCCTTTTTCTAATGTGCTTTTTACCGTTCCCTTTCCATTCCACTTAACTTTCTTACTCTCTTTCTTTATTATTATCATCATAGCTGTTGGACTGTTCGACCTAATAGCAGCAGGCGGCTAGATGCGTCCAGACTCGTAATATAATAGACATTCGCTACAAGCATGGAGGGATCAATACACAGGATGAATGCAACACATTAGCACATTAAAAACAGAAACGAAGAATTTTTTTTACATTATGCATGAAAATTATCAGCAATTACATAAAATATCAAACCCGAAAGAACTGAATGCCAAGCAAGACTACAGGCACCAAACCAGTGGTTCAAACCTAATAAATATCATTTTAGTGCTTTGCCGAAATTTTATGTTTCTTTTATTTTGGATGGTATGTTGTTCCATGTCATAACTCCAACAAATTCACAAGCATTCTGTACAGGAGGCAGGCTAAAATTTCCGGTGGCAGTAATTCTGGTAGCATGTGACGATGACAGCAATATGGACACAGGTAAAGGATGATTGCGTTTCACAACAGCTGTTAACGTAGATAGCTGTTTTATGCTCAAACATTAAGTCCGATGGCATTATGTTTATTGATTTGAGCATAACAGAATGAAGCTTCAGTGCAGCCGGGCCCCGTCACTGTAGTGTAGGTGTCAAAGAGCCAGGCCTCGTTACTGCAGCGCAGATGTGAAAGGGCCGGACCCAGTCACTGTATTCCCTGCCTTTTGCACTTGACACATCTGCACAGTGTTTATTTCACAGAAATAGTTGGAACGTACTGTACTGTACCTTGAACTTGAGCTTATTCAGTTTCCCCGAAACCGTCTTCGTTTTCCCTTCTCACGTTACCTTTCCCCCCCCACCTCGTCCCTTCTATAGGAACTGCCTCTTCTCCCTACAGTTCTACCTATGTCCCCTCCTGACCCACACCTTAGTAGAATGGGAAGCACTGCTGTTTCTGCAATGCTGCTGAGGAGTGTCACGGATAATTATAGCTGTCAAGAAGCTAATGTGGTGACCGTCAAGGAGCTACAGGGGGCGATTGTGCACATTCGAAGCGGTGGGGTGAAAACGACTTTCCAGCGTCTGCTTTCCTCACTGACTCATTCCTGTCATGCACGCACACTCAAGGACAATCGCCCTCTCCCCATCTCGACGAGGCGTGCCTGACAGCAGCAGAGGGAAAGTCGAAGGAAGAGACAAAGGAAGATTCGCTTTAAAAACGAGGGGCGAGTTTCTCCTCTACCCAATGCCCTTTCTCATTGGGGAAGGGGGTCATACGCACCGATCGCAGGGCTAGTTTTTTTCATTCTGTGGTTGTGCGCGGTGCCGTTCAGTTGTTTGCTTTCTGTGTACCACTGAAATTGCTCGTGTGTTTCTTGTCGCAGGTGCTCTCTTGACGACCATGGCGCTGAACGTCAACGATGTGGAGCGGCTGGCCGTGGAGAAGCTTCGAGCTCTCAAGCGTCGTAGCTTCGATCTTCGGAAGTGGCTGCTTCTGAAGATCCTGCTGGCAAAGACCAGTAGAATTCGACACAACTGGGAGGTGTGAGTTTTCTACAGCGTGTATCTTTCCCTTCCTAGGTCAAACGTAGCCGAACCATCTCCGTGGCTACTATGAATGCTATTATCATGATGTAGTATATAACTGACAAATTCCGGTCGCTTCAGAGATTCTTAACAACCGCAATATCTCTTGTTTTTTTTTACTATGAAATTAGGGATTCAGCTTTTCCTTCGTGAAGCTCTTATTTATTCATTTCTAGAAATAAATTCTTAAGTTGCACGGAAGCCTACGCGTATTTTTTATATAATGGCGGCGCTGGTGGTGGTGGCGGGTTACCAGCGCGCTAGCGTAACGTAGCGGTTTGTCATAGATGTGTGCCACCACACATACATCAAATCATTCTTATTCGAATTAATGTTGCGGGATCGGCTAGTTGCTCCATACATGAAAAAGACGCGCGAACAGACCCTGCAGGCAATGACCCGGAGAATCCTGCACAACTGGGGGGCTATGAGTTTTCGAGAATGTAGACATTTTCCTTGGTAGGTAAAAGGTAGCCAAACCATCTCCATGGCTAAGTGAATACTGTAATCATAATGTAGCTAATAACTGAGAAGTACCGGTCCCTTCATATTTTGTTAACAACCGCAATAGCTTTTTTTTACTATGCAATTGGCGACACAGCTTTCCCTTTCGTAAAGCTCTTATTTGCTCATTTCTAGAAAGATATTCTTAAGTTGCACGGAAGCCTGCGCCGAATGTTTTCATAATGGCGGTGCTGGTGGTGGTGGCGGGTTATCAGCACGATGGTGTAGACTAGCGATTTGAGAAAGATGTGTGCTACCACACATCCATCAAACCAATATTATACGAAATAATATTGCGAGATCGGCTAGTGTCTCCATACATTCAAAGGGCGCGGACAAAGATCCTGCAGGCAAAGACCCTGAGGATCCGGCACAACTTGGGCGTATGCGTGTTATATCATGCAGATATTTCCCTTGCTAGAAAAAAGGTAGCAAAAACATCTCTGTGGCTACAGTGAATACTGAAATCATGATGTAGCTAATAGCTGAGAAGTTAAAAGACATGTCTTTTGCCGCAATTACACACACTCAAAAGAAAGACACATAAAGACAACACGGGCGGCACTTCCAACTGATTTATTTTGGGCTGCGAACCAAGAATATATATATATATATACATGCACGCATGCGCTGGCTGTTCGCAGATCTACGTTACCCAGCGGTCAAACAATCTAGTTTCCGATTTATAGAGCACAATAAATGTATCGCTAAAACAATTTGTACTTTTATTTTTTTTTATAGTAAGCTATGTATATATATTCTTCGGTAAACGCCCAAAATAAATCAGTTAAAAGTGCAGCCCGTGTTGTCTTTATGTGTCTTACATTTGTGTGCGTATAATTGCTACAAAAAACATGGCTTTTAGCAAGCACTAACTAGGCCGACAAGCAGTTCACTTGTAATTGAGCACTAGCGGTCCCGACATCTTTTGTTAGCAAGCGCGATAGCTTTTTTTTTTACAAATGAAGTTGATTGTGAAAACATTCCGCAAATCTCCGCCACGCATGTGTATACACCCAAGAACAATAACAAGGTTTGTAGTGAATTATCAACAAAGTTATACACGTACACAAAAGCGAAGTCACACCCTTTCCCGACTGAGGCAACAACACTTGGATTAACATGCTAAATTTAGAAATTGAATTTCTTTATCATTGATATGCAGTAGGGAGAGAGCGCAGTAAACTGGAAAAAGAAATTACCGAAGCGTCCCACATGAAAAAATTGGGCGCGCATACATGTGTCAGAGAACCTTCACTTCACATCAATGATAACGAACCTCAATTTCTAAATTTATCATGTTAATCCTCGTGTTGTTGCCTTTAAGGGGAAGGGGTGCGACTTGGCTTTTGTGTACCTGTATAACTTTGTTGATTATTGACTACAAACCTTGTTATATTTCTTGGGTGTTTACGCATGCGTGGCGGAGATTTGTGGAATCTTTTCACAATAAACTTCAGTTGTAAGTCCAGCGTTGTCCTGTCCCTTTCAACTTACTTGTGCTCGCGTCCGTACTTGCTGGAAACCATTCTACGTTCGCCATGCATCAACTGGCCCAGCAAACTACTCTACTAAAAAAGCTTTTTTTTTTTACTATGCAATTAGCGATACAGCTTTCCCTTTCGTAAAGCTCTTATTTATTCATTTCTAGAAAGAAATTCTTTACTTGCACGGAAGGGTACGCGGAATGTTTTCATAATGGCGGTGCTGGTGGTGGTGGAGGGTTATCAGCACGCTGGTGTAGACTAGCAATTTGAAAAAGATGTGTGCTACCACACTTCCATCAAACCATTCTTATACGAAATAATGTTGCGAGATCGGCTAGTTGCTCCTCCATGCAAAGGGCGCGGACAAAGATCCCGCTGGCTGCGACCCAGAGAATCCAGCAATACTGCGAGGTAATAATTTTCTACTATGTAGATATTTCCCTTGCTATGTAAAAGGCAGCCAAACCATCTCTGTGGCTAGCCTGAATACTGTAATCATGATATAGATAATAACAGTGAAGCACCGGTCGCTACATATTCTGTTAACAACCGCGATAGCTTTTTTTACTCTGCACTTAGCGATATACACCTCTCCCTTTCGTAAAGCTCTTATTTCTTCTTTTCTAGAAAGAAATTCTGAAGTTACACGGAAGCGTACGCGAAAATAATTCATAATGGCGTTGCTGGAAGTGGTGGGTTAACAGCATGCTGGTGTACACTAGCGATTTGTCACCGATATGTGCTACCACACATCCATCAAACCATTCTTACACGAAAGAATAGACAGCTTTAGTAGCGTACGCTATACCATAGCGTACGCTAAAAAATAGCGGGACGTCACTGCGCATGCGCTGAACGCTAAACGAAATAGCGGGTATAGCGGGCGTACGCAACGCAAACGAGTTAGCGTTGCCGGTTTTGCGGGGTTAGCGGAGTGGTTTCGCGAAGTCTCGCCAAGGTGAGAGCGCGCATTTCAAGATGGCTCCTCACAGTGCAAGCAACGTTTCGATCATGAGCGCAGCGGCCAAAGGCAATCCTCGCGTGCGCTTTTCGTCTGCTGACGACATCGAGCTGCTGCGCGAGGTAAGGCAGGCCTGTCTTTTCGGGGATCAGAACAGATGGGCCCTGATTTCAGCTGTTTTGAATGCAGCAACCGGCAAAACATTCACGGCACGCAACGTCCGCTTACGTGCGGAACTGATGCTTTCCCGCTACTCATCGAACGACCGGAAAAACCTCCCCAAGTGAGTTGATTTGTTCATTAGGTGAAATATACTAATATGAATCTTAAACTGCAAGTGTAAAAATGTTATTCATGACCTTACAGATCTGGCACAGAGGAAGAGTACAGTGAGAAGAAGCAACTTATGCACGAGATCATTGAAAAAAATGAAACATGAAGGCTTAACGACTAGGGCACCGCGGCGTTCAAATAACGGTGCAGTACCACAGCCGGCTCGTGGGCGCCTCACGTCGACTCAAAAAGCTATACGTCGCTCAGCAGCGACCGCGAGAGACGCTGCCGCCGAAGCTTACACGTTGGAGGACGATTGGGTCAACACGGGTAGGTAGTAAAGACTGGATGTTGCCATGAGGAATCGGGATGGCATTTTCTACTACAGCGTATATAATTTTGCACTGAACATGCAATTCACTTGTTTTTAATTTGCATTGTTGTGTACTTACAAAAATGACTTCCAGGTGTGAGCGAGTCGCCATCACAGTTGTTCAACAACATGATAAACGGTGACGACAACGCCTCGGCTGAAGAACAGCAGTGCTCGCAATTTCCAAGCACAGAGAGTACAGCGCCTGCTGCAACGGCAATCTAGATGCGCGATGATCAGGGGCCATCAGCTGGACCAAGTGGCAGCATTTCTGACTGAGCTTCGCCCACAACGACAGCACGAAGCGAGCTACAGCGTGGCAAGTACCCATCACCATTATCTAACAATTTTCAGTGAAAAAATAAGTGTATATAACTGCCGAATTCCACTTATGTGCCGATTCTATCGTTGTTTTCCGAGCAACAATAATGTTGCACAATGAGTTCAGTGTTGTTATTGTGCCTTACATACGATACACACCAGGGGTAGTAGCTAATGCTGAACTTATTTGAGTGTCAGTTCCCTCATGTTTTTACCCAACACAACCGTGAAAATACAGTAAACTTTCGGTAACGGTAACTGGAACCTCAAGGGTCCAGATAGGTATGTTCCGATAAAAAGGGATTCCGATAAAAAGCGATTCCATTTACTGAAAGAGGTGTGCAAAAGTGCAGCACGTGAAAATACAGGAAACTCTCGGTAACTGGAACCTCAAGGGTCCAGAGAAGTGTGCTCCGCTAAAAAGGGATTCCATTTACTGAAAGAGGTGTGCAAAAGTGCATGCAGCACTATGTCATACACACTCTTACTAAGGAAAAGACGGGGAATGCGGGAGATGGAACTTCATGACGATGTGCAAAACGTGAACAAGGTGAATGCAGGAGCCAACGTTTCGACAAATGGACTTGTCTTCTTCAAGGCGACGTACGCTTTCCTCGCCACAGTATATATAAGTGGGGTTCTTCTAAAGGGGAGAGGGTGCGGAAACGAGGGAAGGTGTTAGCGTGTCGAATTGAGAGTAAAGGAACGCGGTGCACAAGGTCAAAGCCAGGGCACCCCCTCACCCCGGACTGTCAACGCACCCGAGTTAGCCGGCGTGTCAAGGGCGTCTGACACGCCGGCTGACAAAAAAAAGGAAAGGAAAAAAAAAGGGGGGGGGATACGCCAAGAAATCAAACTAAGTGTTGTTGCCTATAGCTTGAAGTTTAGCATAGCGAATAGATTCTAAAGCCCCTCATTATGCAAAATAGAAGTGAGGCGTGCAGACAGGACACAAGAGTAGAGAAGTGGACAACACGAACGCCGACTATCAACTGAGGGGAGCACTGAGGCGAAAAAAGAAAGAAGACACAAAACTCATCTGCGCATGCTCAGGAATGGTAACACCACGTGTCAATCGGGTACACGTGCCGGCCTACGTGAAAGATAACTGTTAAGGCACTTAATCTCTTCCTTATGCAAAGTTATCGAATGCTGACTCACGCACGCACTTCTACCGTTATAGATATGCCATGCCTCTACCATAAGTAGAGGCATGGCATACGTATCTCCCGCATTCCCCGTTTTTTCCTTAGTAAGAGTGTGTATGACATAGTGCTGCATGCAGTTTTGCACACCTCTTTCAGTAAATGGAATCCCTTTTTAGCGGAGCACACTTCTCTGGACCCTTGAGGTTCCAGTTACCGAGAGTTTCCTGTATTTTCACGTGCTGCACTTTTGCACACCTCTTTCAGTAAATGTAATCGCTTTTTATCGGAATCCCTTTTTATCGGAACATACCTATCTGGACCCTTGAGGTTCCATTTACCGTTACCGAAAGTTTACTGTATTTTCACGGTTGTGTTGGGTAAAAACATGAGGGAACTGACACTCAAATAAGCTCAGCATTAGCTACTACCCCTGGTGTGTATCGTATGTCAGGCACAATAACAACACTGAACTTATTGTGCAACATTATTGTTCCTCGGAAAACAACGATAGAATCGGAACATAAGTGGAATTCGGCAGTTATATTCATTCTTATGCCTGTACAATATCGCGCATTCATCTAACTCTGGCGTGCAGTTACAATCTGCCCAATGTAAGGAAAGATTAGAAGGCGATCCACCGGTTAACGACCTTTTATGTTCCATTAGCCTCTGACTGATACACCGTCCCATTTGCCCTACGTAGAACTGGCCACAGCTAAGGGGAATTTTATAAACCACACCCATACGACAGTCAGTAAAACAGTTGTTCTTATTGTGCTTAACTGGAAAAATATCTGTTCTTTTTTTTACTTTTACCTGCTCCTTTTTCCTCTGCGTGGCAGCGCATATCTTACCTAGCTTATTGGGAGCAGTGAAAGCAACATTAACATCATATCTACTAGCAACTTGTTTACACCTGTGCGACACTGAATGAATATACGGAATAGCCACTACTCTTTTTTTGCTATTACTGCTTTCTGTAATCACGTCAGTCCCTCCCGAAACCGACTTTTTTAGGCGCTCAGCCACAGTGGCCACCGCTACACTAGGATAACCTGCTTCTAATAGGCGCCGGGCCTGCGCATTAAAACTGGCGCTCATTTTGTGCATGCAGGAGTTTAGCAACGGCTTTGAAGATCTTGGGGAGTACTGCCAACAAACATGATTTTGTTCGAAGATCAAGGAAATGTCAAGGAACTGAATTACGCGTCTCTGAGGAAATTCCTTGGTAAACTTTAATCCTCCCCCATAAAGTTTAAATTGCTCACTTACTGAGGTAGCAGCGGAATTGAATTCTTGCCTATTGCAGAAAATCAGGTAATCATCAACGTAACGAAATATCTTGATAACGCTATCACCTAAGGCTTTCTCTAAGCAGTTGTCAACCTTACTCAGGTAAATGTTGCTAAGAATAGGGGCAACCTTTGAGCCAATACAAATGCCGGATTTCTGCAGAAAAATGCCATCTCTCCACCCAATCACCGTCGACTTCAAGTACATTGAAAGAATTTCTAGAAAAGCTCCCGTGGAAACACCGCATCTGTCAATAAGAGCCGACTCTTGCACTTGTTCTTTAATGCACTCATTTACGGAATTTAGCAAGTTTTTTCAGACCCCTTTTGCCTACGTAATTCTCAGGCACTAGTTCAGTATTTGAGAGAGGAAAATCCTGGTGATTGTACAGCTTTTAGTATGGATATCGAAGACCTGTATTATTCCTTGCCGCATGACGGGTTGCTAAATTCCGTAAATACAGAGAATACAGAGAAAATATAGAGAATCATACCTTATCCATAAGTTCGAGACATTGCAACCAATAGGCATAAACGTTTCAAAGGGAGCTTTAGAATCTATTCGCTATGCTAAACTACAATCTATAGGCAACAACACTTAGTTGAATTTGTTGGCGTATCCACCTCCCCCTTTTATTTATTTTTTTCCTTTCCATTCCTCTCCCCCGGCTAACACGCCGGCTAACACGCGTGGGTGAAAAGACTGGGGTGAGGGGTGGCCCTGGCTTTGACCTTGTGCACCACGTTCCTTTACTCTCAATTCGACACGCTAACACACCTTCCCTCGTTTCCGCACCCTCCCGCCTCACACCCTCTCCCCTTTAGAAGGACCCCACTTATATATACTGTGGCGAGGAAAGCGTACGTCGCCGTGAAAAAGACAGGTCCACTTGTCGAAACGTTGGCTCCTGCATTCACCTTGTTCACGTTTTGCTCACACTCTTACTAATGTTAGACATTAAAAGAATAAAGAAATGAATGTAGCAGCTAGCTTGTCCCATGCTTTAAGCGCAGCAAGAGGCTTCTCGATTGTCCATGGTTCACTCATTTTCATTTAAAGGAGACATCGGCGACGTATCAAAGCAAAAACATTGCTCTTACTGCTCGAGTCGTTAGCTGAATTAGCATGAAGTCATGCTGTTGAGGTCTAAATTATTGAACAGTGCGCTGTAAGGTGGGCGGATTTTCAGTTCTTACTCTGGCAATCTATGGGGTGTGTGGCTGTATCACCAGGCTGTCTGGACTGCACATGCTATGCACTATCTATTATATTTTTGTTTGCTTGAGTCTTAAGGATGGCCCTCTATGTAGAAGATAGGTGTCACAAAATAAAAACCAAATTATGGCTTTTCCTGACAAATTTACTTTACACCTTGCTTCTGTTCCGTTAAGTGAAGGTTGCACAAATGTTGGTTCCAATTTACGCGTGTTCTCGCATTGTCCAAATAAAAATGCTGCTGTTCTGTGTAAACGGCAATTGCGTTTAAGCAATTTCCATTTACCGAGATTCTACTGTAATTGTATAGTTCATTATTATTCAGAAATTATGATTACGCACGTTATAAAAAATAGTCACAACAGCATATGAAGTTCTTCACTGTCAGAAAAGGCAGATGTGCTAATAATTATAGATGTAATGGTATGTTATTATACCTCAGTCATTTTCTGCTATCCTGCCTGCATGGAGGCAGATCTTCTGCACTACATAATTTAGGCTTTTAAACATTTATTTCAACTGCCTAGATGCACCCAACTTTAGACTATGTCTAAGGCTTTCTATCTGTCTGCTCGGTAACCAAATGCTAGTGTGTAGCCTAGCACAATCACGATAACTCACACAAAAGAATAATTACACATTTAAATCATGTGATAAAGTGTGTTTTCTTGATTGTGCTAGGGTGATGCTATAGTTGTTGCAAGCTTAACTCTTTGTGACTACTTTTGTTTGCAGGAAAGAACAAGCAAGAACAAACAGATTATGAATTTCTTTAAAAGCTTATGAAACATGAAATGGAAATGAAAGACAAAGACTTTGTGCTCGAGACAAAGCGCATCGCCCTGGAAGAAAGCCGTCTATCGTGGGAGAAGGAACGGGCACTGCTAGACGCCCGTCTAAAGGAAGCTGAGCTGGAGCAGAGGAAGGAGCAATTGCTACAGTTAAATCTAATGCAAGAGATGAGGAAGGAGCGAGCAGAAGAACGCCGCTTTAATGCAGCACAACAGCAAGCTGTACTTGGCCTACTTGAAAATATTGTGACAAAGTTAAATAACATAGGCTAAACACAGCAAAGCATGTACTATCGCGCTCAGTACGATATGAGTTACAATGCAAATGCTTATAAGAAGCCAACGAACAAAAACACCAAGGACAACACAGGGGACATTGTAAATTTCCCGTGTTGTCCAGGGTGTCTGTGTTTGTCGGCTTCTTATGATACGATTAATAGAAATCGCACCCCTTCGTTACCCACTTCGTTCAGCGCAAAGGCCTTGTAGCTTATAGTGAACTGTAATTTCTGGTAATAAAAATGTTTTGATTTTTCTAACACCGCACCACTGTCCGTGTTTTGAGCACATTTGCTGGCTAGGTTTGAAAGCAGCACACACACATAGACATGTGGAAATGTGAATGGTGCTCCGAAAACTGAAACTGTCATTGCACCTTGACATGTTTTATTTCCATACTGCACATAGTACACCTTCAGGCATGTCTAATGAAGAGATCGGGTTAAAGTTACAACAATCATTCTCATCATGCGAAGACAAATATTAGCTGCAGTTTATGGAAACATTAGCTGCAGTTTATGGAGAGGTCGTGGATTTAATCCCAATCGCGACAACCGCATTTCGACGGGGCCGAAATAGAAAACGCGCGTGCACTTAGATTGTGGCGCACGGCAGAGAACATCACGGTGTCAAAATTATTCCCGAGTCCACCATTACGGCTTGCCTCATAATCTGAGTGTGGTTTAGGCACGTCCAGTCCGATTCTCTAGTTGAATACTTCTTCCACAATGCGACGGGCTATGTGAGGCAATGACAAAGCTCAACCCTCGCAGATGTTATGCAATATGCCGCACAACAACGCCTCAAGCAAACATATCTCACTGTGTGTACTACGAAGACAAACAACAGTGGTGCACGCAAAGTAAAGTTTAACATAATCTTTCTCGTATTGAACTACGCATTAGCGAAATTAGGTTTTCGTCGTCAGCGCCACCGCTAATTATCGTCAATCAATGCATCCTCCTCGCAAAGCTTCGCTTACATCGATTCCCACAATGCGTAGGATGTGCATAATTTTTATAAGCTGTGGTGAATGTGCTGCTTCTGTCTGTGCCGACGGTGTCGAAATCTGTGCAGCAAGTTGTCGCTCACATGTAATTGTAATGAATATAATAAAATGATGACGAAACTGCGCCTCATACGTAAATCAGCGCCTAGCCCTACACCACTGAAGTGATTCAAACACACAATCCGAAGGCAGTTGGTATTAAGTTGGTTTCGGACACGGGCAGCGCTCAGCGACCACCGTGCGAGGTTGTTCCCCTGGATTACTCTTTGCTGCAAATGGTGTAGAGATATGCAAATGTATTTTTTAGCAGCGAGCTCACGGCCCAAAGGGCCCTAGTGCAGCACGCGAGCGATGCAGCACGACTCAGTGGAGCCTTGGAATAGGGGCCCACCCTTGCTGAAGAGAAGTCTCAAGTCGCCAGCGCCAACAAAATAAAGACGACGGAGACCTCGTAACCGCGAAACTCTTAAAAGACTCAATAAAAGTTTTCACTCACTCACTCACTCATTTAACCCCTTCTTGTCCATGCGTTCGTTAGAGACTGTACAAGAACTAAGCGTTCAATCGCTAGCGCAGCCCTGTTCGTAACCAGTGACACCCACGGCCAGCGAGCAATGCCTAGCGTCTTCATCGATGGCAGTTACTGCGTGCAGACGAGAGAATGGCGCGTGGTTTGAGACTTTCCCGTATTTAGTTTCCGCAAAAAAAGCCCTATCGTAATAAGAGAAACAAGTCTGTGAAACTTTCCTTTGTCCGAGATGGGCATTTTAGTATGGCAATCTGCCCTGAGGGGAGCATCACGCTCGGTTCACTGACTTTCTCGGTAGCCGCCGATCGCTCGAGCGATAGGCCTAGCTCTCGGTTGTCAAAGCAGCAGCCGACGGCGCTTGCCACGGAAACGCCGCTAGTCAGAAAGCGTTTATTTTCGTGAGCATTTTAGCCTCTTGTGAGATATGCCGCGCTTAATTGAATATAAATTTGCATAGATTTCATTCACAATGCACTCTGTCGGCTGCAAAGAGAGAACCAAGGTAGCCGCCTCGCACGGAGGTCGCTGCGCGCAGTCAGTCTGCGACACCAAGTGTCGCCACTCGGCGAAGCATCGTCAGCGTGTTTCGGCGACGAAAACCCCAATCTATGTTCCAGGAGCGCATGTCACTCGCACCAGGCCCGTCCTGGCATCAGCAGTCACAATCCATGTGATATCTTTAACGTAATCTACTTGCTTCAGTGCAGAGCCTCAATGAGCCTGGCGAATAGTAGCAGTTTTAGAAAGCAGATACTACATGTCAAGCACCATTAGTTTCAATGGAGAAGCAAGTCGGAGAAGCATGTCATGTACGAAAACGGCAGCGGCGTGACGGCGTTTTCAATTATTTTTGACGCAGTGAAGAACACATGCGGTTCCAGCGGCAGAGGCCAGTCAGAAGAAGAGCAACGAAACTCACTTCGGTGGCGCTCCCTCTTTTGCAAACCATCAATTCCGTGTGCAGCCATAAAAGCTTCTCCCAACGCAAGACGATAATACGCAGTTTAGACAGAGTTCAAGCGCAGTCTGTAGCTGCCATTCGGTGCACTCTGACAAACGACCCGTTGTCCCCGATAAGAATAAACGTTCCCGCGCAGAGCATTCTACGAGGCCGTCCGCTTTCGACATTCCTGATACGCTATATATAGAAAAAGAAGCATTAGGCATAGGAAAAAATGCATAAGCCAACACTAAACCGGTGTTAGCATGCAGCACAGGACGCCCTGGTATGCACCGGACCTGCAGTAAGGATGGATTGTGAAGAAAGGAGACCTAAAACGAGCCACTAGCAAGAGTAATCTATAGGGCAACGTATGGCAGGAGTTCTACCTGTTTCGCGTGTTTATCAGGACCATGCTTGGCATTGTTGGATACTTGTTCTTTATTCAGACGAATGCTGCGTTGTGTGTTGTATGGCGTAAAAAGAAATTAAATTACGGGGTTTAACGTGCCAAAACCACATTCTGATTATGAGGCACGCCGTAGTGGAGGACTCCGGAAATTTCGACCACCTGGGGTTCTTTAACGTGCACCTAAGTCTAAGTACACGGGTGTTTTCACATTTCGCCCCCATCGATATGCGGCAGCCGCGGCCGGTATTCCATCCCGCGACCTCGTGCTCAACAGCCCAACACCATAGTCACTGAGCAACCACGGCGGGTCTTGTATGGCGTAATACCCACAAAATTGATGCACTTATCGCTTTTTTCCGTGAGGAAGCTGCTGCGAAAGATCCCGAGCAACTAGAAGCTCAAAGCTTCGCTGTAAAATAAAGGGCATTCATAAAGTTCCAACTAGATAATTTATGTCGCTGTCGTAAAGGGCACAAAGAGTTAAACCAGATTATTTCGCGCAATGTAGTTGTTTGATTAGCGATATTGATGTGTTGCCTGTATTGTGGAAAAAGATGAAATGTTCAAAACCAAGTCAGACACAAAGAAAGCCGCAGCTACCGATGGGTGCGTCAAGGAAGTAGGAAAGTTGTTCTTTTTCTTGAAGTTGATCCAGTCTCATTAGCAGAGTCGCCGGACATTAGGAAAGCGTTTCCCACTCTTTCCTTTCAGGGCTCTCTCTCTCTCTCTCTCTCTCTCTCTCTCTTTCATATTCCCATTCTGTTAGCTAATTCTCGCTGCGTGGGTGCCTCTAATTTCTGGCATCGCGTTTCTGCGTAATTTGTCCGCAGGCCCGCTCTCATAGAAAGCGAGAAGTGACACGCGCACAGGCAATCACAAAGCACTCCGTCAAAGCAGCGTTTATGTGAAATGCTACGCTGTCACTACACTGGCCCCTGAAAGCTTTAGACAACTCGGCTGTTCTACATTTGCAGGATTGTGGACATCGTCTCCGTACAGGTCATAGACCCCGTAAAAGGCGCCTGTCATAACGTGTCCTTTGACCTGACAAAACCGCGTCCGTCATCGTCGCCCTCCAACATTGGCGACGCTGTCAACGCTCCTTAATTGAAGGACTGCATTCGTGCGCGTCATGCAAGGTCAGTTACCGTGCAGAGAGAGAGCCGGGAAATTGATTGTATATTCAACGCGCTACGCCGCCTATTCTGCATGTTTGAGAGATGAGCAGCTTAGCAGTAGTTGCAGGTTGAAAATCCCTGCCCCATTATTTCGAGTTTCACGCGCCTGTAAAGTGTCTCATCTTTAATTACCGATTTTGGGAAGTTACCGCAATGAAAAGAGGAGACTTGAAGAAAGGTACAGTAGGAAGCGGTTCCTGTTGTCCATTTGTTCAAGTCTCGTGTTTTGACTGCGCTAACTTCCCAAAATCATGAATCACCAACTAGTCTGCACCCACAATCTGCTATGGTTATTTTTATTTATTTATACAACATACCCCTAATGTATCTCACGCCTGATGGTATTGCATAGGGGTTTGTGGGCAGGTACAGGCAATTGATGAAAAATAGAATACACCGAAAATTCATTGTACACATGATGTAGCGTTAGAACATAAGTATACCGCATACTGTTAATTCTGACAAGCACAAAGAAAAAGTAGAGAACCAATAACATGAACAGGGCAGTAGTAAAAAAATCATACCAATCATACATCTTCCAAACAACAGGTTAAAATGAAATGAAACAACAAGGCCTACATTATTAGAATCATTAGCTAACAAAAAAAGGGTTCAAACATGAGATAATAATATACGAATCATACAATTGCAAACATTGAGATCTACGGCGGTAGTTCTTTACCCGTCAATTTCGCGTCGCTCCCCATTGCATACTTGTCCGGATCCCAGTTATGACAGAAAAAAAAAATTAATCCCAGAAAGAGGCAACATTTCTCAAAAAGACTACATTGGCATACCCATTGGTTTTGTCCAGTGGTGGCGAAGATCTCGAGGCTGCCGCTCTTTCGCGATCAAGGGTACAAAACAAAAGCGCCATCACTTGCAATCGAATATGCCTTCAGAGTTGTTTCTCCAGTTCGGTTGTAAACTTCGAAGAACAATTATTTCGCTGCTTCGTTTGGTTACACGAGTGAAAACACCGCTTAGGCCTTTTCACAATTCGCTTTATAAACTTAATAGGCTGCGACAAACCGTGGCGAGTTCGACCGCCCTCCCAAAACGAAGAACTGACCTTACAATACGCTGCCGAGTACATTGCGGGAAATGCGGAGTAAAATGCGTTTCCAAGAATTATTTGCTATTTACTGGGCGGTATGCATGCTCATCTTTTGCATTTCCACAACATCCAATCAATGTTTAAGAGGTAAAGAAACTACAGGTTGCTGGGTTTCCTGCCATTGAGAGGCTGCTGCATATAGAATTTTACGCATTTAATTGTTTATTGCGGCTATGGTCATGTGCTCAACACTTCCTCAATACAACTGCAACTGAAACAAATTCATTCTCGAAACCTATGCATTCAACCAGCGTAGCGCCTATAAAGATGCCCACCATACTGTATGCGCAGGTGGGCCACCTCCAGGTCTTTAATGTTTAGAATTCGCGTTGTGCGCGACCTACAGGTGGCGCCCGTGGCAAACCAATATAGCTGACCGGAGTGCGATCGCAATTGAAGCTGAGAGCACGGAAACGTGTTGTAGGGCGGGTTGTGTCAATTTTTCCCCACTCTGCCAATTTTAATATTTCGCATATTGAGCCGCGTGGAAGTGGAACTTCCATTCTATAGCTGAATAAAGTTCAATAAACAGAAATTAAATCCATGCTAGTTCATCTTGTGCGGCGTTATAAAGCTCGTTCCAGTCGTGTACATAATAGTGCCACGGGAGAACTTTAAGGGGAGTGGCTGCCTACCCAATGCTTTATCACACTAACATCAAAAAAGCGAAGAAAGCTTACAAGTAATGCTATTTCATATGCTTGGCTTAATCAACATTACATATGCAGGTAAGAAAATGAATTCGCCGAAGTTCGTTGTAATATTCAATACATGAAACATATATATCTCCCATTATTGCACATTTCTCTTCGCGCAAATATATTGCAATGGACCTACGACATGAATATTGCGTATTAATAAATACGCCGGACTGTATTGGAAGACATAATATAGTGTGTTTCTGACATATTGCTCCGACTTCTTGCAAGCTTACTATTAAAAACATGTTTTTCAGCCTAATTAATGTAACGTATCCTATGCCGCGTAACCTTGAACGCGTTGGGGGCTTAGACATTAAAAAGTAGTAAGCATACCACAAAATTTTCGTTGCTTATTATGACTGCCGCAAATCCTGTAGCCGGTACGCTGAAGATAAGAATCTAGATCAAGTGTAATCAAGTGTTGACCTAACCCACACGTGCGGGTGTCTTTTTAGACTTCCTCTCCAGATCGCCAATTTTTCTTCTTCCTAAAAGAAGTGGCCGCCGAACTTTCCGCAATTGCACATTATCCTCTTCATTGGTGTGGTCAGGACCTTACATCTCCATAGCCTCAACAACCATTGTTTCTCGGCCGATCTTGACGGAATGAAGAAAACTGATCTCGTTGTGGTAAATTCGGTTTCTCCACTGGGAAACGCAGCACCTGCGCTTATTATTGTTGTTCTTGAGTAATGCACGAGCGAAACGGGTAAACAAAAGGATGTGCCTGCATGGCAGGTTTTGGCACATCTCGGACCAGCCTCGTGAAAACGTGGCCATGCTGCGTTGTCGTCTGCGCGACAGTCGACGGGCACTGCGAGGCAGGTTGGTCAATTTTTGGAAATCATGCGCGCACCCACATTCCACGACACCCAAATCTCGACCTTGACTAATTGTATGGCTCCTTCTCAGCAAAGGTTTACTTTTTGGGGACGTCCACCTGGAATGGCCACGCGTAAACAAAATTATGCAGGCTCCACGCACGGTGGGAATCGATGTAAGCGAAGCTTTCTGTGCTGGTTGCTTTCAATGACGATAATTAGCGGTGATGTTCACGGTGAAAGCTTAATTTCTTAAAAGTTTAGTCTAACACGAGAGCGACGAGTCCATTTTGAACATTGCTTTGCGTGCGCCACTGCTGTTTGTCTGCGTAGAGCAAAGAACACGGATAGGGCGTGATGTTTGATTTAGGCGTTGTTGCGCCATATTTAATCATCTCCGAGAGGGTCACGGATAATTACAGCTGTCAAGAGGATAATGCGGCGACGCCCAAGGAGCTCCATAAAGCACTACGCACGTTCGATGCGGCTGGGACCAAACGTTGTTTCTCACTTCGCCTTATTTCTGATTCGCTCCTGTCATGTATAAACATGTTCTAAACCAGCCTGCAGCAGCGCCAGCAGATGCAGTGGGAAAAACGAAGTGAGAGAGATAGAAGGCTTCGCTTTAAAAATTATGCAGATCCCACGCACTCTGGGTATTGTTACGTTTCGCCTACAACGCGCGGTAATGCCGGCGTGGATGCAACGGACGCCGGGGCTTTGTTCAAAGCGGCGGACATTTTGGCCCGTCCGACGCCACCGCAACGCCTACCCGCCAAGCGTGTCCAGGCGTGTTTCAGTGCCACGTGTCTTCGTGTGTGTGTGTGTGTGTGTGCCCACGCTTGTCAAAGCGCGGCATCAGGGGAGCGGAGCTCCCCAAGTGAAGGTTGGCGATGCGTCACTACACTCGGTTCAGCAGGTCTCTCGGCCCGACAGTTCGCGCCGTCGTGGGCTCCTGCTGCGCCGTCCCGTGACCTTCATCCCGTGACCTTCCCTCCTTCCCTTTTGGACCGCGACGCCGGGAGTATAAGAGCAGCTGCCCCCGGACGCCAGAGGAGAGGCTCCGATTTGTACTGTTGAGTTACGTGCTCTCCCGTCTCTCCACTTCGGTCAACCTGACCGGCCGCTCTTTTGCTATGTTAGAATAAACAAGTTGTTCTGTTACCAGTCTTCTCATGCTTTGCCGGGACCTTCGGATGCTTCCAGTGCCCCAGGCCGCCAGGCCAACGCTACCCTTGGGGCTTGCGACCCATTGGCAACAACGGGCGTCAGCACCGAGACCCCAACAACTCGGGCCAGCGGTGCGATTACAACATCTGGTTGCCAGCGGTGAGATCGCGACAACGGAGGCCAGCAGCGAAGAGATGCGGTTGACTGTATGCTGAGCAGCTCAACGACCATCCGGGAGCAGTGCAACGAGCCCTGTGTGATGACTGGTTGCCTGCAGCGGAACGACTGCGCTGAAGTCTTGGCTGCGAGGTTTGGTGAGTGCGGGACTTTCTTCTTCTGAGTTTTGCCAGGCTTTTGTTAGTGTTAGAAACAGAGCTGGTAATTGTGGTTGTCGTTGCTGCCGGGTTAGTTTGCGGCAAGACAATAGTAGGCAGTAGAGAAAGCAGCATTCAGAGCAGCCATGGATTTGAAGTCGTTGCGCAAACCGATATTGCTGGAGCTTGCAAGAGAGTTGGGTCTGGATGTCTCAGACAAACTCAGAAAACCAGAACTGCTAAGGGCTATTCTTGAGTTAGAAGCTGAGGATGACGAGCTGTCGGATTGCCTTGAGACCATTGAGGAGCGGGCAAAAAGACATGAGCGCGAACTTATAGAACAGAAAGAAAAAGAAGAGCGTGAACACGCTTTGGAAATGAAGCGTCTCGAGTTAGAGATGGAACGCGCTCGTAATGGAAGTCAGGCACACGGTGCAGGAGAACGAGTATTGTTCAAAATGACTGACCTGATGCGGCCGTTTAAGCTTGGAGAGGACATTGGTTTGTTCCTGGTTAACTTTGAGCGAACGTGCGAGAAGCAGGGGTTCTCTCGGGAAACGTGGCCACAGCGCTTGCTCACTTTGCTACCCGGCGAGGCGGCCGACGTAGTCGCTCGCTTGGAGAGAGAGGAGACAGAGGATTTCGAGAAAGTGAAATCAAGTCTGCTAAAGAAGTACAGGCTGTCAGCGGAGGCGTTCCGTCGGAAGTTCCGGGAAAATGAGAAAGGCAGAAGTGAGTCGTATACAGAGTTTGCCTACAGGCTAATGTCAAACATGCAGGAGTGGCTCAAAGAAGAGAAAGCGTTTGGTGACCACGAGAAAGTTCTGCAGTGTTTCGGGCTAGAACAGTTTTATAGTCGGTTACCTGAGAACGTGCGGTACTGGGTCTTGGATAGGCCAGACGTTAGTACGGTGGCTCGAGCCGCTGAGCTAGCCGAGGAGTTTGTGACGCGTCGGGCTCGCGGAGCTAAGGACGGTCAAAAGGGTGAATTTGGCTCTAAGTTTGAGAGGCCGAAGTTCACGCCCATGAGAAAGCGGTTCGAGATGAGGCAAGTGCGCGTGTGTTATACGTGCCAGAAGCCGGGACACTTTTCGGCGCAGTGCCCAGAAACAAAACCAAAAGTCGTGTTTTTTTCATTAGGCAGCACTGACGAGAACATGAAGCTTCTCGAGCCTTACATGCGAGACCTCCTCGTGAACGGGAAAGAGTGCCGAGTGCTTCGCGATACCGCAGCTACGATGGATGTCGTTCACCCCTCTTACGTAGAACCCGATATGTTCACGGGCGAGTGCGCATGGATCAAGCAAGCAGTGGAAGCTCATAGCGTGTGTCTGCCGGTAGCAAAAGTGCTTATTGAAGGACCTTTCGGAGCACTTGAGACGGAGGCCGCAGTGTCATCTATGCTGCCCCCCCAGTACCCGTACCTATTTTCGAACAGGTCCGATCACCTCCTGCGAGAGAAGGGGCTTTTGTTTGGTGAGGCTAGCGTTCAGGCCTCAACCAGATCGAAGGTTCGGGAGCTCGCTGCTAAGGCGGTGGTTGCGGGGCCGACGTTGTTGAACGATGAGAAAGGGTCAGAGGCGCAGCAAGCTAGTATTCAGAGCACGCCCGAACGGGATAAAATTGAGCCTGTAGCGTTAAAGGCACCAGATACTGGAGAGGAAATTCCCGATGCGGGAAATTTAGAAGAGCTTCCGGTCGAGCTTCCGGGACTAGGCTCAGTGACAAACAGGAAAGACACCGATCAAGTCATTAGTGACTTAATAAGTAAAGCATCGCTGTCGCCTGAGCAGAAAACCGAACTACACCAGCTCTTACAAGAGTTTCAAGGTCTGTTCTCTGAGAGGCCTGGTAGGACTTCTGTCCTTACTCATGACATAGAACTTACCTCCCCAGAGCCAGTACGATCCAAGGCGTACCGGGTGTCACCCCGCCAGAGCGATATTATGGAGGCTGAGGTAAAGAAAATGCTACAGCTCGGTGTTATTGAAGCGGGTGAGAGTGATTATACCTCCCCTTTGATTTTAGTTGAGGTACCGGGCAAGGAACCTCGTCCTTGCGGCGACTACCGCAGGCTTAATTCCATCACTAAGGATCAAATTTATCCGATCCCTAACATCGAGGAGCGCCTTGAGAGAGTGAGTAGCGCTCAGTTTATTTCCACCCTAGATCTTGTCAGGGGTTATTGGCAGGTTCCACTTACAGAAGAGGCTAGTAGGTATGCGGCGTTCATTTCACCAATGGGGACATTCCGTCCTAAAGTTTTGAGTTTTGGTTTGAAGAACGCGCCATACTGCTTTTCAAGCCTCATGGATAAAGTGTTGCGGGGACAGCAAGAATTCGCTTTACCGTATCTAGACGACGTAGCGATATTCTCCGCATCCTGGCCTGAGCATTTGGCGCACTTGCGGGCAGTGCTAACCCGCCTGCGCGATGCGGGCTTGACAGTCAAGGCTCCCAAGTGCCAGTTAGCACAGGCCGAGGTTGTCTACCTCGGACACGTGATTGGTCGGGGTCGACGCCGCCCCTCTGAAATAAAAGTGGCCGCTGTGCGAGACTTCCCGCAACCGCGCACGAAGACCGATATTCGGTCGTTCTTAGGTGTCGCCGGCTATTATCAGAGGTACATTCCCAGGTACTCTGATATCGCGGCTCCCTTGACGGATGCTCTAAGAAAGACAGAGCCGCAAACAGTCGTCTGGGATGAGACGAAGGAAAGAGCTTTTAGCGCCCTAAAGAGCGCCCTAACAAGCCAGCCTGTGCTACGATCGCCCGACTACACAAAAGGGTTCGTTGTTCAGTGTGATGCTAGTGAGCGAGGCATGGGCGTTGTACTGTGCCAACGGGAAAATGGAGAAGTAGAACACCCCGTCCTGTATGCTAGTCGTAAGCTGACGAGTCGTGAGCAGGCGTATAGCGCCACCGAGAAAGAGTGTGCGTGTATCGTGTGGGCCGTTCAGAAATTGTCATGTTACCTAGCTGGCTCGAGGTTTATCATTGAAACGGATCACTGCCCTCTCCAATGGCTGCAGACCATCTCTCCCAAAAATGGCCGCCTCCTGCGCTGGAGCCTCGCTTTGCAACAATATTCCTTTGAGGTGCGTTACAAAAAGGGGAGTCTCAACGGTAACGCCGATGGCTTAAGTCGAAGCCCCTAACGTGGGAATCAGCCTCAAAATTGCTTGTTACTGATGTTTTTCTTCCTGAGGCAGGATTTTTTTTAACTTATTGCTTTTGTGTAGTGTTTCAAAGTGATGATGTGCTTTTTAGTGCAATTTTTCCGATTTGTGGACGCGTTCTGAGTGCTGCTAAACTACTGTAAGGAACTAGGCAGCAGTATAAAAGGGGAAAGAGCCTGGCAGGGCTTAGTGAGGGTTGTGCCGTGCTTGCTAACTGAGCGGTTGACTTTTGGCGTGGTTCTAACGCTTGCCGAAAACGAGAACAAAAATGTCAACTCTCCCGAAGTCACTTTGCAGTGTCCTGTGTGCACCTGAACGTGAGAACGAGGCCTTCTCTGTGCGCTGCGCTCAAGAAACGCCCAAGGACGCCCAACTTCGGTTATGAGCATCATCGAGCGACATCCCTCCGGACAGCGGATGCAGTCCCCTGACCATCGGGATCTCCTTCCCCCGGCGGGGCGGTCTGTTACGTTTCGCCTACAACGCGCGGTAATGCCGGCGTGGATGCAACGGACGCCGGGGCTTTGTTCAAAGCGGCGGACATTTTGGCCCGTCCGACGCCGCCGCAACGCCTACCCGCCAAGCGTGTCCAGGCGTGTTTCAGTGCCACGTGTCTTCGTGTGTGTGTGTGTGTGTGTGCCCACGCTTGTCAAAGCGCGGCATCAGGGGAGCGGAGCTCCCCAAGTGAAGGTTGGCGATGCGTCACTACACTCGGTTCAGCAGGTCTCTCGGCCCGACAGTTCGCGCCGTCGTGGGCTCCTGCTGCGCCGTCCCGTGACCTTCATCCCGTGACCTTCCCTCCTTCCCTTTTGGACCGCGACGCCGGGAGTATAAGAGCAGCTGCCCCCGGACGCCAGAGGAGAGGCTCCGATTTGTACTGTTGAGTTACGTGCTCTCCCGTCTCTCCACTTCGGTCAACCTGACCGGCCGCTCTTTTGCTATGTTAGAATAAACAAGTTGTTCTGTTACCAGTCTTCTCATGCTTTGCCGGGACCTTCGGATGCTTCCAGTGCCCCAGGCCGCCAGGCCAACGCTACCCTTGGGGCTTGCGACCCATTGGCAATAACGGGCGTCAGCACCGAGACCCCAACAACTCGGGCCAGCGGTGCGATTACAACAGTATCAATGTAAGCGAAGCATTCCCTCCTGAATGCTTTGATTGACGATAATGAGCGGTGGTGTTGACGGCTAAAGCGTAATTTCTTTAACGTTTAGTCTAAGACGGGAGTGATGAGTTGGTGTTAAACGTTACCTTGCGGGCACCACTGCGGTTTGTGTAGTACGCAGAGCATACAGGGAGAGGTGTTTCCGTGAGGCGTTGTTGTGCGCCATTTTTCAAACGCTCTGAGAGGGTTGAGCATAGTCATTGCCTCATAAGGCACATCACAATGTGGTTGAAGTACTAAACTTAAATGGGGTTATGGGGTTGTACGTGAAAAAACCACAATCGCATAATGAGGCACGTCGTAGTGGCGGACTCCGGATTAATTCCGACACCATGATGTTCTTTAACGTGTCCCAAAGTCTTCTAAGTTTTCTATTTCGCCCCCGTCGAAATGCGGCTGTCGCGGTTAGGACCAACTAGCCGTAAAGCTAACGCGGCGGGAACGACGTGTTGATTTTGCGGTATACCGCTTCCGTAAGTGTCGCCTGGACCCTACGGTGCGCTTTAATTAATGCGGCTCTGCATTTGCACCCCCTGCGTAGTTTTCCCGCTGGTAATCACTACAGTTACGGAGCCCGGTACTTTAACATCAGCACTACAGTGACGGTGCCTGTCACTTTAACAACAACACTGGAGCCACGGGGCCGTCACTATAACGATGTCGCTATTGGGGGCGAGCGCTTACAGAGTCGCCATCGGTCGGAAGCGCCTCAATTGCGTCTTCTCATGGATAACGCGGCGCGCTCCGCAATGTTTTCTCTATCGCCGATAAATAAAGATACCACGCGGGAGCCGTCCTGGACATTTTTGCAAGTACACAGGCTGCATGCAACACATTAGCACATAAAAAACATAAAAGAAGAATTTTTTTTTACATTATGCATGAAAATTATCAGCAATTAATAAATTATCACACCGCAAAGAACAGAACGCCAAGCAAGAATACAGGCACCAAACCTAATAAATATGATTTTGGTATTTTGGTAATTAGGTAAGATGAGTTCATACCTAATAAATATAATTTTAGTGCTTTCCTGAAATTTCATTTCTTTTATTTTGGATGGTATGTTGTTCCATGTCATAACTCCAACAAATTCACGCGCATTATGTACAGGAGGAAGGCAAAAATTTCCGGTGGCAGTACTTCCGGTAGCATGTGACGATGACAGAAATATGGACACAGGTAAAGGATGACTGCGTTTCACAACAGCTGTTAACGCAGATAGCTGTTTTATGCTCAAGCATTAAGTCCAATGGCATTATGTTTAGTTGATTTGAGCATAACAGAATGAAGCTTCAGTGCAGCCGGGCCCCGTCACTGTAGTGTAGGTGTTAAAGAGCCAGGCCTCGTTACTGCAGTGCAGATGTGAAAGGGTCGGGCCCAGTCAATGAATTCACTGCCTTTTCCGCTTGACACATCTGTACAGTGTTTATTTCACAGAAATAGTTCGAACGTACTATACTGTACCTCTAACTTTAGCTTATTGACTTTCCCCGGAACCACCGTCTTTTTGCCTTCTCACACCACCTCCCCCCCCCTCGTCCCTTATATAGGAACTGCCTCTTGTCCCTACAGTTCTACCTACGTCCCCTCCGGACTCACACCTTAGTAGAAAGGGATGCACTGCTGTTTCTGCAATGCTGCTGAGGAATGTCACGGATAATTATAGCTGTCAAGAAGCTAATGTGGTGACCGTCAAGGAGCTACAGGGGACGATTGTGCACATTCGACGCGGTGGGGTGAAAACGACGTTCTAGCGTCTCCTCAAGGACAATCCCCCTCCCCCTACCTCGACGAGGCGTGCCTGACAGCAGCAGAGGGAAAGTCGAAGGAAGCGACAAAGAAAGATTCGCTTTAAAAACGAGGGGCGAGTTTCCCCTCAACCCAATGCCCTTTCCCATTGGTTAAGGGGGGGCACTACGCACCGATCGCAGCTCTAGTTTTTTCATTCTGTGGCTGCCCACGGTGCTCTTCAATTCTTTGCTGTGTGTACCACGGAAAGTGATCGTGTGCTTTTTGTCGCAGGTGCTCTCTTGATTGACTACCATGGCGTTGAACGTGAACGATGTGGAGCGGCTCGCCGTGGACAAACTTCGAGCTCTCAAACGTCGTAGCTTCGACCTTCGGATGTGGCTACTTCTGAAGATCCTGCTGGCAAAGACCAGGAGAATTCGGCACAACTGGGAGATATGAGTTTTCTACAGCGTGTATCTTTCCCTTCCTAGGTCAAACGTAGCCAAACCATCTCCGTGGCTACTATGAATGCTATTATCATGATGTAGCTTATAACTGACAAATTCCGGACGCTTCGCAGTTTGTTAACAGCCGCGATATTTCTTTTTACTATGAAATTAGGGATTCAGCTTTCCCTTTCGTAAAGCTCTTATTTATTCATTGCTACAAAAAATTCTTAAGATGCACGGAAGCGTACGCGGAATTATTTCAAATGGCGGTGCTGGTGGTGGTGGCGGGTTTTCAGCACGCTGGTGTAGACAAGCGATTTGTCACAGATGTGTGCTACCACACATCCAACAAATCATTCTTATTCGAATTAATGTTGCGGGATTGGCTAGTTGCTCCATACATACAAAGGGCGCGGACAAAGATCCTGCTGGCAAAGACCCTGAAGAATATGAATTAGGATGAATATTATTATACGTTTGCTCCTACTTGTTAAATTGGCATACACCCGAGTTCAGTAGAAAATTCTAAATGAAATGACCTCTCCCGTCACATCACGAGTCTCACCACATGGTGTTGTGGGCGTTAAAATCGCCTACGAGTGTGTAGGGGTCCGGAAGGTGGTCAATTAGTTTTTAAAAATCACTTTTTCTGAGATGATAATTAGGGGGTATATATAAGCAGCATACTGTGATCAATTTATTAAAGAGAATTGCCCGAATTGATACTTCCTCAAGGGGCGTCTGAAGGGCGACATGATGACAAGCTAAGGACTTGTCCACAAATATTGCTACACCGCCACACGAGGTATTCACCTCGTTCCGGTCTTTACGGTATATGGTGTACTGAAGAAGAAAGTTTGTTTGTGTACATTTAAGATGTGTCTGCTGAACACAGAGCACCTTTGGGTTATATTTGTTTAAGAGTTCTTTAATGTCATCGTGGTTGTGGATAAGACCTCTAACGTTCCAGTGTATTATTTGTGTAGCCATATTGTTCGTGTTTTTATGCTGTTTGTCAAGAGGAGTCAAGTTAGAGAAATGACTTAGGGAGCCTTTTCAGGCCCCGTGATTATGGTGCGGGTTTTGTGTTTGTCGGAGCGGTCGCGAGACTCGCGCCGCTCCCGAGGTGCTAGATGCGCCTTCTGGCTCGGAGTTGTGTCCATCGACTCTTGGGAGCCACTGGACTTCCGCTCACACGAGCGGGGTGTTTTCACCGTAGGCCTTGCCTCGAAAAGCAGGGCCTTGGAGGCCATCAACCCAGAGGTCGATGGGCCCTCCTTCAGGAACAGCTCAGAAGCGCTGGCTGCTGGCGCCAGGGGGGCTGGTGGCCGCAACCACACTGGTTGTAGGCTTGGCCGGAGCCGGAGTCAGCTGCGACGTTGCCCCCTTGCGTGCCGCACCAGCCTACCCTAAGGTACGAAAAAATGAAACACGTTTCCGCGCTTCTTGAAATAGGATGTTTTCTTTGATTTTCATTGTGATTATGTCTTTTTTTTTCCATGTGGGGCAGGTTCTAGACTATGCTCCATGTCCACCGTCACAGTTGGGACAGCGGAGTGCGCCATTACAGTTGTTGGATTCGTGTTCGTGTTCGCCACACTTTGCACAGGTAAGTCGGCCATGGCAGCTTTGCGAGCCATGGCCATATTTCTGACACTTTAAGCATCTTCGGGGGTTTGGGAAGTAAGGCCTGACTAATTTTGGTATATCCCGTTTCTAGGGTTCCTGGTAGCACTCTCGATGCAAAGGTAAGGATGAGATGCTCAGTTGGAATGTCTTGGTTGTCTCGCTTGATCTTTATTCTTCGCACTTGAATGACATTGTGTTCTTTCGAGCCCTCCAGGAGCTCTTCCTCGCTTAGGCTCAACAGATCTTCATCAGAGATGACTCCCTTGCATGTGTTCAGTGCTCGGGGGGGGGGGGGGTAACAGTGATTGCCACATTACGGAATGCTAGGAGATCTGAGAGTTTGCCATGCTGTTGTGTGTCGCGGACCTCAAGAAGAAGGCTGCCACTGCTCATTTTTGTCACTTTGTAGCTAACACCTAGTGTGTCGGTAAGGCATTTAGCTACGATGAAAAGTGAGATAGTTCTGACTGTCTTTTCGGAATCTTGACTGTGTATTACATGAAAGCGGGGGAAGTTTCTTTCCGCTGGCTAAATAACTGAAAGGTTTCTTCGGTGCGCCCTCTTTTTGAAAGAGGACGATCGGAAAGGGGGGGGGGGGGGCATGCAGAATAATTTAATTTCGGTGGCTACGCCAGCCGCCCACCACCGAGCCCGACAAGGGGACGCCACGAGTCCGGGAGGTAACACAGATGCCAGCTGTACGTAGATACTATAACCTAATAAAAGATACCCAGGGTTGGATACATACACCAGGCTAACCCTTGCCGCCTTGAAATTCGGAAGTGAGAAGAAGTAATAAGAAGACAGGAAAGAAGAGACAGCGAGAGGAAAAGCAAAAGATTGAAGAGAAGGACAGGAAAAGGCGACTGCTGATTTCCTCCAGGTGAGTCATTCTGGAGTGGGTCAGTCTATGTGAAACAGAGGCCAAAGAGGTGTGGCCTCCGCCGGGGGGCCTTAAAGGTCCAGAAACCCAGCATCGGCTGAACCTCCAGGATCCCCCTTTCTCCAGACAGGGCTAAGCCGCTCACGGCTACACGCGGGAAGGTCCAACCATCGTGTGCTTGGGTACGTGGTGTCGCAACACACCAAACGCCTGCTGACGCAGACGCCCCTCTGCAGAACTGCATTGTGGAAAAAGATAAATTGTTCAAAACCAAGTCAGACACAAAGAAAGCCGCAGCTACCGATGTGGGCGTCAAGGAAGCAGAAAAGTTTACCTTATTTTCTTGAAGTTGATACAATCTCATTAGCAGAGTCGCCGGATTTTAGGAAATTGTTTCGCACTCTTTCCCAAAGGGCTACCTCTCTCTCTGTTTCTGTCTCTCTCTTTCTCATATTCCCATTCTATCAGCTATTCCTCGCTGCGTGGGTGCCTCTAATTTCTGGCATCGCGTTTCTGCGTAATTTGTCCGCAGGCCCGCTCTCATAGAATACGGGAAATTAAAAAGCACTCCGTCAAAGGAGCGTTTATGTGAAATGCTACGCCGTCAATACCCTGGCCCCTAAACGCTTTAAACAACTGGGCTGTTCTACACTTGCAGGATTGTGGACACCGTTTCCGTACCGGTCATAGACCACGTAAAAGGCGCCTGTCATAGCGTGTCCTTTGACGGAGGCATTTATACCAGACAAAAGCGCGTCATGCAAGATGAGTTACCGTGCAGAGAGAGAGCCGGGAAATTGATAGTATATTTAGCGCGCTACGCCGCCTATTCTGCATGTTTGAGAAATGAGCAGCTTAGCAGAAGTTGCATGTTGAAAATTCCTGCCCCATTATTTCGAATTTCACGCGCCTGTAAAGTGCCTTATTTTTAATAAAAGATCTTGGGAAGTTACCGCAATGAAAAGAAGAGACTTGAAGAAAGGGACAGTAGGAAGCGGTTCCTGTTGTCCATTTGTGCAAGTGTCGTGTTTTGCTTCCGATAACTTCCCCAAATCATGAATCACCAACTGATCTATACACACCCTCTGCTATGTTTATTTTTATCTATTTATACAACATACCCCTAAAGGCTCTCGCGTCTGAGGGCATTACATAGGGGTCGGTGGGCAGGTACAGGCAAGTGATAAAAAATACACTACAACGCAAATTCATTGTACACATGATGTGTACAATGAAACATAAGTATACCGAACACTTAATTCTGAAAAGCACAAAGAAAAAGAAAAAACCAATGACATGAACAGGGGAATACTAAAACGTTATACCAATTATACATCTTCCAAAAAACAGGTTAAAATGAAATGAAACAAGGTCTACATTATTGGAAATATTAACAAAGAAGGGTTCAAACATGAGATATTAATATACGAATCATATAATTGCAAACATTCAGATCTACGGCAGTAGTTCTATACCCGTCAATTTCGCGTCGCTCTCCGTTGCATACTTATCCGGATCGCATTCCTGACAGAAAAAAAAATTAATCACAAAAAGAGGCAACGTTTTTTTTTTTTTCGAAATGACTTTATATTGGCACATCCATTGGTTTTGTCCAGTGGTGGTGAACGTCTCGAGCCTACCGTAATTTCGTGATCAAGAGTACAAAACAAAGCGCCGTCACTTGCAATCGAATGCGCCTTCAATGTTATTTCTCCACTTCGGTCGCAAACTTCAAAGAACAATTAATTCGCTGCTTCGTTTGGTTACACGAACGGAAACACCGCTTAGGCCTTTTCGCTTTCGCTTCATAAATCTAATACGCTGCGACAACCCATGACGAGTTTGACCGGCCTCGCTAGACAATGAACTGAGCTTATAATACGCTGCCGAGTAGATGGCGGGAAATGCGGATTAAAATTCGTCTGCAAGAATTGCTTGCTGTTTACTGGGCGGTATGCATGCTCATTTTTTTGCATTTCCACAATATCCAATCAATGCTTCAGAGGTAACCAAACGACAGGTCGCTGCCTTTCCTGCCATAGAGAGGCTGCTGTATACAGAATTTTACGCATTTAATTGTTTATTGCGGCTATGGTCATGTAGTCAACATCTCCTCAACGGAACTGCAATCGAAACAAATTCATGCTTCTCGAAACCTATGCATTGCAGCAGCGTAACGCCTATAAAAAAATACACCATACTGTTGTGCAGGTGGGTCACCGGCAGGTCATTGAAGTTTCGATTTCGCGATGTCCGCGATATATAGGTGGCGCCCATGGTAAACCAATATGGCTGACCGGAGGGCGATCGACATTGAAGCTGAGAGCACGGAAAAGTGTTATACGGAGGGTTGTCACAATTTTTCCCCACCCTGCCACTTTTAACATTTCGCATATTGAGCCGTGTGGAAGTGGAACTTCCATTCTATAGGTAATTAAAGTTCAATAAGCACAATTTGAATCTATGCTAGATCATTTTGTGCGGCGTTATACAGTTTGTTCCAGTCGTGTACGTAAGTGTGCCACGGTAGAATTTTAAGGGGAGGGGGCTCCCGTAGAAAAACAAGTTATTGAGAAAGCATTGAAATATCGTTGTTCAATGTTGAGCTTTATATTGAGGAATTATTGAGAGTTAGTTGGAGAATTGTTGGGTTGAGTGCAGAGGGCTCTTGAATATTGGTCACTGAAATTTATTTCAAACACCATTGGGTATCTCAATTTTCAATAATTGTTAAGTTACCATTGAAAGTCCGTTGTGCTTAACCGGCCCGTTGTGTTCGTTTTGTTGAATGGTTGTTGGGTTACCATTGATTCTGCGTTGAACTGACGTGGTAGTTCTGTTTACCTGTTGAGTTATTGTCACAGCACTGAAAAGTACGTTGTGACCCAGTTAAAATGGCATTGAGATATCAGAAGTCGCCATTGAAATATAATTGACGTTTCGTTGGGCTAGTGGATTTTTATTCATACATTGAAATTGCTCTGCTGTGCACACTTGCATGCCCCGGTGCCTGCTCATAGCTTTCCCAAGCACAAACAAAAGCAAAAGAGACACTGATCAACTTGAAGTACCTTTATTTACTCTAAAGATGCGTGCACGTGAAACATTACAGTACTAAGGCACCACTACATCCAACCTGGAGACATAGGCTAGTACGTACAGCACTCTAGCAGTGTAAATACATCTAAAAAACCTATACATATGAATTCAATCAAAACGATCCTTGTGGTCTTCACTTTCGACTTAGTTTATGATTAGAAGGCAAAGCGACTCAAAAGGCACGGCTTAAACATACCTTTGTAACAACCAACTTTGACCACATGAACACTTGAAGCTGCTTGGGTGTGAATACACAAAAGACATCTGAATATGTTACATTAAAATATTTCGCACACTAACACATCACAGGAAGAGCTACGGCTGACTGTGAGAAGCCAAAATAACAGACTTGAAACAAATGACTTCACATAAATATTGACACGTGTACTTGTCTTTATCGGGCGACCGGCTTTCGCCGCCTAACAA
This sequence comes from Dermacentor andersoni, assembly GCF_023375885.2. Lineage (NCBI taxonomy): Eukaryota > Metazoa > Arthropoda > Arachnida > Ixodida > Ixodidae > Dermacentor > Dermacentor andersoni. The sequence continues at coordinate 123,664,945 of NC_092816.1, read as the reverse complement.
ATGTTATCGCACAGCGCTTGACGCGCCTGCATGTATCCGAAGTTTCTGGAAAGTTATCGATGCTTCTATCCGCTGTCTGTTGTCGCCGTCGCCGAACCTTGTGTTATCTGATTTCATCGCGTGACTCGAATGGTGTAGAACTTCGTGGAAGGCATGCGGGTCCCAACGATTAGTCTCGAACATTCGATGACTTCTCTATAAAAGCCGACGCGCTTGACCCGCTGATCAGATTTTCGACGATCGCCGACTGTGTTCGCCGCTATCGTTTTGCTATAAGTGTAGCTTGTTTTGTGGGCACAGGTTCGCCCAATAAAATTTAGTTTTGTCGTTCACAGTACTGCTACTGTGTTCTTCAACGTCACCACCACGTGACAATATATCCCCTTCAGTCACGACGTCCACATTTGTGGACGCGACCTATTTTTGCCATTTCTGTGCAGAGGTAGCAAGGAATAGGGCATAAGCATTAAGTTTAGGGTAAATTGAACCATCTGTTAAGCTAAGTTACTTCTATTTTACTTCTAAGTGATATGTACCGTTGTAGAGTACCCCTTTGGTGAAGGCACTACCGTGTTTTACGTGACATTTGACGTGGGGCATGTGGGTAGCAACCTCAGAATATTTTTGTTTTCTTTCTTGAAATTCCTGCGGCCAAGAAATACCTTTTGCCTGTAATTTGGGCAGGCGATTCAATCCTACTTGTGAAGAAATCTAGCATGATTGCCATTGCAATATTCAAATATTTATTTACTCTGTAATTATGATGACTCTTCATAAAATCCGCGAAGAATAATTCTACCCCCTTGATTTGCTTTCGATTGAATCTCAAGCAGCCTGGCAAAAACTTATCTATGTTTCACACATGTAGCGACAGTCGATCGTTATTCGTGACTGAAGGGGATATACAAGCTTTAGCATACGTCTCTCATCGCGATTAAAATTTAATGAAGTACCAAAGTAGACTTGCCTGAGCTTTTCGTCTTCGAGATGTATCGATTTTCATGTTGCCTAATTATTTTATAAAATAACATCACTCAACTTAGCTATTCATTGACGAGACATAATTTAGAAAGTTGTCGGGCATGGTGAACACCTGAATCGTATGTTTGTAAACTTGTAAAACTTGTAAATAAACTTGTAAAACTTTTGTCTAATGAATGCAGCTTATCTCCCTGGCACAAGTCAAGAACAAACCATACACCATTTGATTATGTCAATTTGGGGTACAGAAGAGTTTGTTGGTGGCATTTCCTCAATTTAATGAGCTCATTTTCAGGTATTATTTCTGGACTTGCACAAAGCTAATTACAGCACTTTTTGGGGCCTTTTCCCTATACCCAGCAACTAAGTGGTACCTCAGTCAATAAAGAGGTAAGGCAAGGCTAATACCTTGAACGATAACATAAAAAATAATTATTTAGCACAGAAAATTGGCAGCAACACACAGCCAACACAATTCCAAAGAGCCAAATAAATGGTCACCTGCACTTGCAGTATCAAGTAACCCAGAAATAGTCATAAAGGATGAGAAAAGGTTCCAATGACTGGACAGCCAGATTGGTTAGACAGTGAAAAACGCAAGTAAATGAGTATACGAAACACCAATGACTTCAATTGCGAAGGTAAAATGTTATCAAAATGCTATGAGAATTTTATTGCATAAAATACATAAAAGCTGCATAAAAATTGGGACAAAGCAGTAACAAAGACGGAGGGAGATACAGCACCCGTGTTGAAAAAAAATTACAACGGATATACGTGCATATTTAAGCTCACGACAATTTTCCCCCCATATATATACAAAAAGAACACATGCACTTATCGCATAAGAAAAGCCTCCTGCGCCTGGAGAATGCAGCACAGTACAAAGCAGCGTTATGAGAATCGAAAAGTAGAGTTTAGTATGTTTAAAAACTACAAATGCTTGCACACCTACAAACAGGCATGGGACATGTTATGCCTTGAATGGATGAAATTCATAAATCTTACACACAAAGGAAGTTACCATCACTTTTTTTGGCTTCCTCATGGGACTCCTTGATGTTGAACTAGAAAAATGTACATCAATGTTAAAAACAAAGAGAGGATAACACCCTAGAGCGTTCTGCCTGAAATAAACAGCGCAAATAACTTCATGTATCAATTCTATGGACACTTCGCCAATTCGGTGTACATTTATATTTGACAACCACCCAAACAGAGACGAGAAGGATGAATTAAGGTAGGAACACACATGAACGCTGACTCAACTAGAAGTTTATTCGTGAAGACAAATATTTTGAACACACTGGCCAACTTCACAAAGAAAAAGCCATGGATGTGCAGCAGAAACAGCCCGGCACAACAAAAAAGGACCGAATACGTTCTGTAGAATAAACATGTGCGTCAAAAACTAACAAAAACATGAAAACTGAAAGGTTTGTCCTGTAAGTGATATTAACGATAAGTACTGCAGCAACTCTTTCCCACTAAAGGTCACAGAAATCTTGCTTATGAATTTTTCTTCGTGATCAATAAATAATGCTTTCATAAGTCCTCTCGTGTTCTGGTCTTCGTGATGAAACAATCGTTCTTTCTGCTCTATACCGCAACACCAGAGGAGTTCCAGAAGCAATATTTATTGATCACAAACGAAACAAATGCATAACCAAGCTATCTGTTGCCCTTAGTCGGAAAAAGTTCTCAAAAGAATATTTCTCGGTGGGTATAATCACTTATCGGACAAATCTTTCGCTTTTTCCAAAGATTTATCCGATAGTTCTCGTTTTTCAGGCACATTTACTCTATATGACATGGCTTTTTCATATTTTTTCCTTGTCGCACGTGGCTGTTTCTGCCACGCATGTACGGCTTTTTACCTTAGTCAAGTTGACCAGCGTCTTTAATATCTCTGTCATCAAAAGTAAACCTTTAGTTGAGCTTGCGCTCGTGTGTGATCCTACCTATATCGTCGTCCGTCGTCGGCCTCTGTTCGTGCTGCTTTTTACAGTACGCACGTATCACTTTGTTAGGCTGGTAAACATTCTCACAAACAAAAGCAAACGCTTCCCCTCAAAAGGTAGTCCATCCTTTACTGCTAAACGCCAGAGCAAATCGAAAGTAAGCCTTCACAGCGTTCATGCGGCAGCTAGTACGCCACAGAGCAGCATAAAAAATAGTTGAAAATCCCACTTGATGGAGAGTGGCAACAGAGATGCGAGCTTGCCAGTGAATCAGCCACATATCAAAGGGTGTCTCTTGCACAACGCCAAGGTGCTCTTGACGTAGAACACTTTAGTACCTGGGAATTTGCTGCATGCGTAACCCGTGAGAAGGGAATGCGGACAGAAAATGAGATTACGCGGATTAAGAATCTGCCACTCACTGCACATAACTACGCGCGAAATAGAAGTACACACAATACTGGCAACTAAAAATTTGCGACTCTTTACGAGTGCCGTCGAGATAAGGAAGAAATGGGTTGCTACGGTAAATGTTAGCTAAAACACGCACAGCGATGCTTCACAACGGGGAAAAATATTCCCGGCTCTCTCGCAGAACCAAAGACCACAAGACAATGCATAGCCGATACCACGCAGATATCGAATGTTTGGGTAGAAGTCCAGCAGAAGGAATGACCTAAAGATACGCCGAGAGCGATGCGAGCGTGAGCGCGCCTGTACGAGTGAGAACATGCACCGCTTCTTTGAAGCTATCCGCTCCGGCGTGGCTCCGATCATCCCACGCCATTTGTGTGCAGAACGTCGCGTACACGCCCTTGCGCGTTTTGCACGGTAGCGTCTGCGCAGTGAGCTAGCTTCATGCACGCATCATTCTTCGCCGCGCAAACGGTGCTCGAGTGCAACGCTTAGCTCGAGGCGACAACGCGCCGATTGGGGCCCCTTTCGCTTCTGCAAGCAACGCACATTCGGATCGGTCCCACTCAAAGAGGCAGCGGAAAACGGTGACACGTTTCGGTTATCGCCTATTAAAATTGTACGGTACGCCTTCAACGGCAACCCGCCGCGCTAGATAAAGATGCTTACTGCGGTAGTTTTGGCGGTGATAGGGGATAAGGCGAGCCCGTCGGCGGCTGTGTTCTTTGCCGACGTCGTCACCACACCTCTGTTCATTTGCGCTGTGTATCCGTGTACAGTCACCGCGCGGAAGCTGTGACTAATCGCTTGGCCGTTCTCCGCAAATCCCAAAGAGACGAAATATATTTTGCGGTGCGCCGCATCATTAGCCGCAACCTAAATCGAAATCGAGGCGCGCTTAACCGCTACGGCACAAAAGGCGATCACACTAACCGTATGGTATACGATGAGCCACTACGGATTTAAAAAAATAATTCTGATGTAGTACGTGCCGAACCAACGATCTGATTATGAGGCAGATCGTAGTTGGGGACTCCATATTAATTTTCACTTCCTGGAAATTTTTACGTGCATACAATGCACAATGCGCGAGCGTTTCTTGATGATGATGATGATGATGTGTTGTGTTTAGTGGCGCAAGGGCCAGGTTTGGCCAAAGAGCGCCATGACAAGTGTTAATGTTGATGTACTATGGAAGATGTGACTTGGCTGTAAAGTGGCCTAAAAATAGTCGCTGTAAAGTGCGTAAAATCTACGTGCTATAAAATTATGGCGATGATTAATGAAGAAAACTATGACCTTTAAAATCCATCGTAGGAGAATGATGCAAAATGGAAAATGTATAAGATAGTAAAATTACTTGGAGCACTGCTGCCTCGCCAGAGCCCTTGAAACACAAGGGCCTAGAGGCGCGTGCTACACGAAAGAGCTATCACAGCGGTATCCTCTGAAGAGAGGACCCGCTACGAACATGTGGGGCTAAGAACATGCAAGACAACATCTTTCAGGAAGCCCAGGACTGCGCTGGAGTCAAACAGCGGTTCTGGGCCGAGTAACATTACTGGATGAAGGGGGATGTGCTGGCGTTATGCTAAGGGAAAATGTTTCTTTCAGATTCGGCTGCCCGACACTCCAGAAGGACGTGGAGGACGGTCAGCCTCTCCCCGCATCTACCACAGGTTGGAGGCTCGTTTCCGGTGAGTAAAAAGTTATGTGTGCCAAATGTGTGTCCTATTCTTAGACGACAGAATAGGACATCTGTCCGGCGTGATTTTGTTACGGAAGGCCAGAATCCTAACTGTGGCTTTATCACGTGGAGCTTATTATTTGTTTCCGCGTCCCATAGGCGTTGCCACTGGTTCCGTAGTATCCTCCGTAAGAAGGGCTTCAGGTCTGTGACAGGAACTGCAGCGGTGGGATTAGCAGAAAATGATGCAACTGACGTGGCCAGCTGGTCCGCCAGAACGTTACCTTCGATGCCCCTATGACCTGGCACCCAGCATATGATGACATGCTGATTACCTACATACGCTTTACACAGAGCAGAATAGAGTTCGTTAATTACCGGATTTTTGTGGTTAGAGAATGCCATCAAGGCCTTCACAACACTAAGGGAGTCCGTATATATGACTGCTTTCTGGAGTTTTGATTTCCTGATATGCTTCACAGCCGACAACAGTGCGTAGGCCTCAGCCGTAAACATACTAGTTTCCGGATGCAGTACGTCGGATTCCAAGAAGGATGGACCGACGGCTGCATAGCACACCCCCTCGCGTGACTTCGATGCGTCTGTGTAGAACTCCGTGCAGGAGTGTTTGTATTGGAGTTCCCGGAAATGCATTTGTATTTCAATCTTTGGAGCGTGTTTTGTAACTTGCATGAAAGATATATCGCATTCTATGTGCTGCCACTCCCAAGGAGGTAGCAGCTTGGCTGGCTGCATTAGGCGGAGCTCGAGGAGTGGGACATGCATTTCCTCACTAAGCTCCCTCACACGCATCGAAAAAGGCCGTCTTACGGAAGGACGATTATGAAAGAGCGTAGCATATGTCATATCGTTAATGGTATTAAAACATGGATGTTGAGGATTAGAGTGGACTTTCAGGAAATATGTTTGGCTGATGTATGTTCTCTGCAGACGTAGTGACCACTCATCTGATTCTGCATATAAACTTTCTATGGGACTTGTTCTGAAAGCTCCAGTGGCCAGTCGGATTCCTAGATGGTGGACCGGATCTAGCATCTTTAGCGCGCTCGGGGCTGCAGAATGATAGATCACGGCACCGTAGTCCAACCGCGATCGGATGAGGCTCTTGTACAGATTCATTAAACATTTCCTGTCGCTGCCCCATGCTGTGTGGGATAACACTTTAAGTAAGTTCATTGTTCTTAAGCATTTGACCTTGAGGTACTTTATGTGTGGAATGAAAGTTAATTTCGAATCAAGTATGATGCCTAAGAACTTGCGTTCTTTGTTCATAGGAATTCGCTGACCATACATTTCGATACTGGGTTCTGCAATGAGCCCTCTCTTTCTTGTGAAAAGCACACAAGAACTTTTGTTGGGGTTGACTTTAAATCCGTTTTCTTCTGCCCATTTGGACACTTTGTTCAAGCCCTGTTGAACTTGCCTCTCACATACTGTAAGGTTGCAGGATTTGAATCCTATCTGTATGTCGTCTACGTAAACAGAATAAAAAATGGCTGGCGGTAACGAGGCACTAAGGGTGTTCATTTTCACGATGAAGAGCGTGCAGCTAAGTACACCTCCTTGAGGTACACCAGTTTCCTGTATAAAAGGTCGCGACAATACATTGCCGACTTTCACGCGAAATGTACGGTTGGACAAATAGCTTTCTATTAGGACGAGCATATTGCCACGGATGCCAATTCCCGACAAGTCTCTCAATATTCCATAGCGCCACGTAGTGTCGTACGCCTTCTCCATATCGAGGAATACGGATAGGAAATATTGTTTATGTAGAAAGGCGTCGCGAATGTTTCCCTCAATGCGCACAAGGTGATCGGTTGTGGACCGCCCTTCTCTGAAGCCACACTGAAAGGGATCGAGGATATTGTTGAGTTCAAGGTAATGTACAAGTCTGCGGTTAACCATTTTTTCAAAAAGCTTACAAAGACAATTTGTAAGAGCTATCGGACGGTAACTTGCTGCCAAGGAAGGGTCCTTGCCCTGTTTAGGAACAGGGACCACAATCGCTTCTTTCCATGTGGATGGGAGGTTTCCCGCAGCCCAAATAGCGTTGAAAAGCGTGAGTAGTGTAAGTTTGGTTTCATCGTGTAAGTTTCTGATCATTTCGTACATGACCCTATCAGGTCCCGGCTCAGAGCCCCTGCATGTGGTCAAAGCAGCTCTCAACTCAGCAATATTGAAAGGCCGGTTATAAGGTTCATTCTGCCTGGATTTTCGTATTATGGGCTTACATTCTTCTATTTGTTTGTATTTCAAAAATGATTGCGAATAATGGTTTGAACTCGACACGCTCTCGAAGTGTTCCCCAAGTGAATCTGCCTGATCTTTTAGTGTTTCACCTTGTGTGTTTACCAAAGGAAGTGAATATGTTTGTCGCCCTTTTATCCTATTAACCCGGTTCCAGACTTTGGCCTCATCTGTATACGAGTTGATACCGGATAAAAACGTCTGCCAACTCTCTCTTCTAGCCTGTCGGCGTGTTCGCCTGCCTTGCGATTTCACTTTCTTAAAGTTAAACAGATTCTCCGCAGTGGGAGAGGCGCGTAGCAACCCCCACGCTTTGTTCTGTTTCTTACGAGCGATCCTACAGTCCTCGTTCCACCACGGGACACGCCGTTTGCATGCCAAGCCATTTACTTGTGATATACATTTAGTTGCGGCATCTATTATGAAGGCTGTAAAGTATTCCACGGCAGCATCAATTCCTAACGAGGACATCTCATCCCATGAAATATTACTGAGAGTTCGGAATTTCTCCCAGTCTCCTTTATCAATCTTCCACCTAGGAGCTTGTGGGGGAAATTCATTTTCTTTAGATGTTCTTAGCAATACGGGGAAGTGATCGCTCCCGTAAGGATTGCTCGTAACTTCCCATTCGAGTTCGAGCAGTAAAGAGGCGGAAACTATACTAAGATCTATTGACGAAAAGATTCTGTTCGCAAGAGAGTAATATGTGGGTTCTTTCTTATTTAGAAGGCACGCTCCAGAAGAGTAAAGGAACTGTTCAACGAGACGCCCTCGCGCATCGATACGAGAGTCTCCCCACAAGGTGCTGTGTGCATTGAAATCGCCAAGAACAACATAGGGTTCTGGCAATTCATCTATTAATGACTGAAATTCATGTTTGCTTAGTTTGTAGTGTGGGGGTATATAAATCGAGCAAATAGTGATAAGTTTGTTTAGCAAAACTATTCGAACCGCCACTGCTTCAAGGGCCGTTCGTAGCTGTAAATGTTGACATGCTATGCTCTTTTGGATTACAATTGCAACACCTCCCGATGATGCGATTGCGTCATCGCGATCTTTGCGAAAAGTAACATGCTGTCGGAGAAAGTTTGTGTGTTGTGTTTTTAGGTGTGTTTCCTGTAGACACAGCACTTTTGGATTGTGTTTGTGTATAATCTCTTGCACATCATCAAGGTTCCTAAGAAGACCTCTGACATTCCATTGAATGATTTGTGTATCCATGTTGAAAGTAAATAAGTGCTGTGTGTACGGAAATGGAGGTGATGATTTAGGTTACAGAGCTCTTTCGAGGCCCTGTAACGGGGGTTCTGGCCTTTCTGGAGCGTTCGAGGGAGCCTCGCCGCTCCTTAGGCGTTTGGTGCGCCTTGAGGACCGGAGTAGTGTCCATTGCCTCTTGTGAGGCGCCGGACACGTGCTCTTGCGAGCGAGAAGTTACAAGAGAGAGTCCTGCCTTGGAGGGCAAGACCCCTGCGCCCACCAGCCCGGAGGTCGATGGGGCTCCCTGAGGGATTTGGCTGCGCTGGCCGTTGCCAGCGCTGGAAAGGGCCTCGGAGGTTGGGGCAGCCTCGGCTGCTCCCACCTTCGGGGTCGATGGCTCCGTCTGCTCGGTTGGCGGAGCAGCGCTAGCTGCAACCACCGGGGGGCAGATGGCGTGACTGCCGACTCACTGACTGTGGGTCGGACAGCCGCCGGAGGCCGTTGTGACGCTGCCCCCTGACGCGCCACATCGGCAAAGGTTTTCTTTGGCAGGTATGCTACCCGCCTTCGTGCCTCTTTGAACGATATATTCTCTTTTACTTTTATAGTCACAATTCCTTTTTCCTTCTTCCAGGAGGGGCACGACCGCGAGTACGCGGCGTGGTCCCCGTCACAGTTTACACAGTGTAGAGAGTTCTTACATGCTTCAGTGGCGTGTTCAAGGGCACTGCATTTGGCGCATGTTTGGCGGCCTCGGCAGCTCTGCGAGCTGTGGCCAAAACGTTGGCATTTGAAACATCTCAAGGGATTCGGCACATACGGTCTTATACGAAGCTTGATGTACCCGGCCTCGATTGACTCGGGCAGGACACTGGAGTTAAAGGTGAGTATTAGGTATTTGGTCGCAATTTCTTTTCCGTCTCGCCTCATCTTGATTCTTCTGACATTTATGACATTCTGTTCGCTGAAGCCCTCCAAGAGCTCAGCCTCAGTCAGCTCCAATAAATCATCATCGGAGACTACGCCACGGGTGGTATTCATGGTACGATGAGGAGTTACTGTTACTTTGGCGTCACCAAATGAAACTAGATTGGGTAGATTTTCATATTGTTTCTGGTTGCGGAGCTCCAAGAGGAGATCGCCGCTTGCCATCCTGGATGCTTTATAACCTGTACCAAAAACTTGGGTAAGAGACTTGGACACGAGGAATGGAGAAATTGTTCGCACGGGTTTGCCTGGTGTTTCAGAGTGCACTACATGGAAACGAGGAAAGGTTTCTTTTTGGCGGGCAAAAAATTCAAAGACATCATCGGTGCGCCCCCTCTTGAGGGAGCGATCAGGTAATGGGGGGAAAGAAGAAGCCATAAGAGATTATAATTTCGGCAGTAACGCCAGCCACCCACCGTGGAGTCCTACAAGGGGGCGCTGCAGGGCGTGTGAGACACGGCCTGCAAGCGCCAGCTGTACATTACCACTATAACCAAATATGAAATAACCTAGGTTGGCTATTCACACAAGGTTAACCCTTGCTGCCTGGAAAAATTGGAAGTAAGCGGAAGCTAGGAGAAGACAGGAAAGATGAAAAGTAAGAGAAAGACGAAGATTGGAGGGAGAGAGAGACAGGAAAAGGCAACTACCGATTTCCCCCGGGTGGGTCAGTCCGGGGGTGCCGTCTACGTGAAGCCGAGGCCAAAGGGGTGTGTTGCCGCCGCCGAGGGGCCGTAAAGGTCCAAACACCCGGCATTGGCTCAACCCCCAGGATCCCCTTTTCCCCGGACACGGCTAAGCCGCGCACGGCTACACGCGGGAGGGTCCAACCCTCGTGTGCTCGGGCCCGTGGTGTCGCAACACACCAAACGCCTGCTGACGCAGACGCCCCTGCGGGGGAACGTTTCTTGCATTCCGCTCTTTTGGAATACGGCCACTGCAGGGATCGTATCTACGACCTCGAGCCCCAAATTGCCACAGCGGCCGCCATAGTTACGAAATGCGTAAGCGTGAAGTGCAACACTGCCTTCCGGTACGAGTGTGGTACAAGCGTAGCAGAGCCGCACACCTGCTGCACAATTATTTGTCGCGGTTGTCCTAAGCTCGTAGTGCCTGCCTAAGTAGCTTGAAATGCAGCGCGCCTCTCACGTATCGAAACGCGATAACAAGCGCTGAGACGGCCCACGTGAGCGCCTATGAAAGATGACGTGGCCACTGTAGAAAATTATCACTGCGCAGAGAAGCCGATCCTTATGTTGCAATTGTGTTCTCTCATACAAATTAAGGAAACGTTATTTGACAGGAACAAATGAAGCAATGCAATTTTACGCACGTGGGGCGCCGCTGCCTCTTCGCCTACCATTGTTTCAAACGAAGTGACGGCGGCAGCGAGCGTTAGTATCGCGCGCTTAATTGCTCCGGGGCATGCGGTTTGCTTGAAGAAACAGAACGGTGTGCTTAACGTCTCACCCTCGTCAATGTCAAAATAGAAAAAAGGCTACGTGCTCAAGAAAAAGAGATTACTTACCTATCTGCAGAAGTTCGGCTGCGACTGTTTCGGAGTGCCTTCTCTCCAACAGGCATCATGACCTCTGCCGCGCAACTCATCAAAACAACCAGGCTCGCACATCAGCCGAAGACTAGTAGCTGGGCGAGCCAACGACTTTGACGGATAAATGTCCAATGCCTCCTTTACTAGATGCGGGCCGCGTTGCTCGCTTTCCCATTGCGGCGGCGGTTCCCTTAGTTCAGCATAAATTCCGTAAGGCGGCGCTCGTTGCCTTTTCAACTTCCGGCGGCTGAGTGCTTCCGCCGGCGCATCGATAGCGCTGGTATGCGGGGGCGTCTGCTAGCGAGCGTTCTCGTGCGCGTTTTATATATATATATATATATATATATATATATATATATATATATATATATATATATATAGTGCGTGTGTGTGTTCTTTCGTTAAGCATTTTCATTATCGCAACTGTTTGCCCGCTTCTTATATTGTGCAGCACGGTGCTGGTAGATCATGCATTTTATACGTCTTATCAGCTTTGCGTTACTGTTCAAGACTTTTTTTCACTATGCGGCACATGCGTTTTTTCAAAGAACACTAAATAACTGGCTAGCTTAACCTACGCTTTTCAGTGACATGCACGGTAAGATGCATGCAATCGACGCACGCACTCTAAAATAAACTTAGGCATTACGTTTTAGCTTGGGATGTCGGGGCCTCCGCCAATGCACCAGCCGTCAGGAGATCGTCGAGTTTCTACTAGTCCATCGCTTGTTGCTTCAGCTTGCTCGTTGGCCTCGCTTGAACGAAATAGCTCTTAATTGCAGTTTGTTTTGAAGTGCTGCTTGGTCGACCGATCTCATTGATCGCACAGAACATAATTGCCCTGGTGCAACACGTGAAGTTAACTTATGCGCAGTTCAAGGAAGAATTGCTATATTTCGCGTTCACCGACACTAGCTCTCGCAAGAGAACGCGTCAAACCATGTGCAGCGTTTGCGTTCGGCAGCATGTCTCTTGGAAGTCGCACGTAATCGCTCATGCGTGTTGAGGTAGTGATGCTTTCGCTCAGGTCACGCGTGCTCATAGCAATGTAGCACAGGTCGCTTTCAGAGAGAACGCGTTGCGCGCATCAAGCAAAGTTTTTAAGGCGCAAGCCTTTAGTAGCTCATGAGCGTCGTGACGCAGTCCGTGGTGTGCGCAGGAAAGCGGTGATCACCGGCGAGGGGAGCAAGGAGACGAGGCGTCATGCCAGTAGCGCTGTGCGAGTGGGCGCGTGGGAGAGCGCGGACAAGCGCGTGTGGACATCGGCGACAAACCTTGCAGGCATATGGCTGTGATTGCATCTCATGCTCGCGGCTCACGGCGGCGTCCGTTCGCAGAACAGTTCAGACAACAGTAACAGAGGCACTCATAGATAGGCTTTCGCCTATCGCAGTTTAGCTCAGCAAAGTGCCCATAGATTTTTGATCCCAGCCCTACAGAGGTTTGGCGATAATGATGGCCAGGCTTGAGGCATTCATATTCTGCGTGGGAACTGAGCACGTCCACTTCTTCCCGCTTAAATCGTATGGCCGTGAGCATGTCGTTCAAATGTCGTTCAATTGTTCAAAAGACGAGCGCGTAGTGCGTTTCCTTGCTCAGGAAGTTTTCTGCGCGGCTTTTAGTTTTCAGCTGCTCAATGTAAGAAAGCAACTCGCCCTCAAGCCATTGCAGCCTCGGGTCATCAATTTCAGAAAACTGACGAGCATCTTCGTCATTGCGATGGATGTGCTGCAGAAGATTGCTCACATCCATGCATGTGAACCACTTATGGAAGGCTTCCATGAACTGAACAGTCGGCCCCACAGATGCAAATTCAAAATCGCAGCTGCGACCTGTCTGATCCCCGAGGTATTTGAGTGCTGCAGTTACTGCAGGAGAAAATAACTGCACGGCCGTCTTCACATTCATTTTTTTTATATTCGACGGGAAAACGCGCTTCCTTGTAAGGAACCTGATTGGCCGCACTGTTGATTATCTCTGATTCTTGTGGAGCACATTGATGTACTTTGATGAAATTTCCTTGTTTTCACCAAATTCCTCGGCCAGGAATTGAGACCTGATGTTCTTTACAACGTGGCTCTGATCGGATGAGAAAAATATATCCATTGATGGATCTGCGGGATGCGGTGCCCGTGTTTTTGCTTCTCTGCCACTCAGAATTTCTATAGCCGTTACGTTGATCTTGCGGTTGTCAGTTGCAACTCTGATGATGTCAAAACCAATGCTGGCTGTTTGGATGACGACGTGGCGAATGACCTCGGCGAGCTGGTCTCCAGTGCAGCCTTTGGTGAAGAAATAGCCAACAGGGATCTTACATCTTGCTTGCAGGCCACAAAGGAGAAAACACACCAGTGATATCGCCAGATGTTCACCTTCAGCTGCACGAGCACGATACTCGAGGTCAGGACCTAGGTCGACATCACCAATAAACGTGTCCGTTTGCTTGTGGTAGAGCAGCTTTTGTTTAATTCTCATCTCGTCAACAACGAGGCTACATGCTTTTGACTGTGGTGTGTCCAGATTCTCAAGCTCCGCTTACAGGGGGGAGCGAACCAACTCGCTGAAACCAACTTCGCCGGATGTAGTACCGAAGTACTTTTGTAGCGTTGTTCTGCAAGGTAGCTTGAGAAGCTCTTCGTACATCAAGTATTCGTAGGCTTTTGTCGAGAGGTGTCGCATTACGATGTCATGCCTGATTGTTACTTCCGACCAGCGTGGTGTTTTCTTTTTATAATGTTTTACTTGGTTTTGGAGCAGCACTGCTTTTGTCGTCCCCTCCTCGGCGTCAGCCGCAACTTCCAGAAATGCAGGGACGTAGCACTCTTCTTTCAATTTTTGAAGTTCTTCTTTGTAGGCTTCTACAGTTCTGCGCAGTTTATCGTTTTCTGCTCGCAGCGCACGTTCTTTTCGTCGCCATCGCTTTCTTTCTACAAACACGTTTGACGTGTTTGAGCTCCATTTTCCTTGCGTCTTGAACGAGCGCAAAGCCTTTGTTGGTTGCCTTTTCTTCTTAGATGCAAACTTCACTGAATCTGTTAGAGCGCGAGGAAGTGGCACGCGGCGCACGCGCCAAGCATTTAAGGGCTTACTGACTTTCGAATGAGAGGAGTATGCGCGCGCTCGTGGCGTATTGGTTAGAGTACCGGGTTCGACGGCCAACGTTCGATTCCACCCCATCGCTCACACATCATATTTTTTAACGAAAGCGAGACGGAAGAACATACCTGCCGCAAAGCGAAAGGAATGAGCTGGGAACGCTTCGCAATAAACTTTTGCAATGTCTTCATATGCAAGTCCTAATTATTGTATACTGGACTCAACTGCTACACAACAAAAAAACAAGAAAAATCAACACAGATTACCCAATAAATTGTTTATTGAGAACACTCAACGGTGATGTTGTTGTCTAAGGGTTGAGTGAACTCGATTGCTCTTGAAAATTTGTTGAAGTCCGTTGTTTCAACAATTGCCCAACAATATATCAATGGTTAATCAACAGTCATTTTTGTACGGGCTGCAACGCCCCACTACCTGCCCTACCGGATTCTTTATCACTCTAACATCAAAAAAGGCGAAGAAAGCTTACAAGTAGCACCATTTCATATGCTCGACTTAATTAACATTACATATGCAGGTAAGGAAATGAATTCGCCAATGTTCGTAGTAAATTCAATACCTGAAGTATCAATATCCCCCATTCTTGCACGTTTTCCTTCACGCAAATATATTGCAATGTATCTACGACATTAATATTATTACTAAATACACCGGACCGTATTAGAAGACAAAGTAGTGTGTTTCTGACATTATTGCTCCGACTTCGTGCAAGCTTACGAGGAAAAACATGTTTTTCAGCCTAATTTATGCAACGCATCCTATGCTGCGTAACCTTGAACACGTTGATGACGTAGTAACAAATCAAAGAGTAAAGCGTGAGACACACGCTCCGATTCCGTATCCGATCCGGCGTCCGACGCGCCGGAACGGCCGCCGGAATCGAGGTGTTTTGCCGTGCCGAAGCGCCGGATAGGGCGTCCGGCGTGCGACAAACCGGGCAGATTTTCATCGTCCGACGCGTCCGACAACCGCACCGTCGCCTGACCGCAGCCAATGACAGCGCGGCTGGCATGTGACCTTCTCTGACGTTCCCTCCACGGAGGCGGCGCTGGCTGGCCGGTTTCTCGCAGTGTTTGTATTTTCCTTGCCTGCTGCAGTTTGTTTTTGACATGAAATAGTTACCAGTTCAGTAAAATGATCTCGAACGTGTGCCTGTTATGCAAAGCAGCGCCTAGTACACTAGCACTAAGATACTGGCGAGATCGGGAGCCACGACGCAAGGGCACTTCGCGGGCAGACATCACACACCGACCGTCTGAGCGAGGCTGCTAGCTTCGCTTGCACGTTTGCCCTTCGCAACGACTGCATCGAATAAACCAATTGTATTTAATTACGGGCGGCCTAAGTGTACAGTGTTAATTGTTTTGGCAAACATAAGCACTCTTCGACGAGCTCGGGTTGGATCGTAAGCGCCGTCGATCGGGGCGTCTGCCTAGCCAGGCCTACCGACCCGTTGTACACTGACAACTCCGCTGTTAGCGCAGTTGTCAGTGTACAACGCGCCGTCCTGAAGTGTTTCGTCACTCGTAGGGGCATAACTTTATTGACAGTGTTCGCGTAAAGCGAAGCAGTGTTGTGTAGAGTTGGTTATATTGCGTTTCCCGACGTGGCTATCAAGTCCAGCTGGGGGGCTAGATCTGGGCGGAGCTTACGCGCCGCTCAGTCTTTCGTATGCACACACTGTGTGCCCCGAATCGTCGTATGCCACATGCCGGAGCATGCGGCGCCGCACTTCGGATCGGACGCCAAATCGTACCGTGTGTCTCCTCCTTAATAAGCATACCACAAAATTTTATTTCCTTATTATGACTGCCGAAAATCTTGTAACCGGTACGCTGATAATAAAAAAAAACCTAGATGAAGTTTAATCAAGTGTTGACCTAATCCATACGTTCGGGTCTCTTTTCTAGATTTCCTCTCCAGATCGCGATTTTTTCTTCTTCCTAAAAGAAGTAGCCGCCGGACTTTCTGTAATTCCACATTATATTTTTCATCGTTGGGGTCAGCACACCTCTCCACAGCCTGGAGAGGTTTGAGCTTACCTGAGCTTACTATTGTTGTTCTTGACCAACGTACGAGCGAAACGGGTAAACAAAAGGATGTGCTTGCATGGCAGGTTTTGGCACATCCCGGACCAGCCTCGTGAAAACATGGCCATACCGCGTTGTCGTTTGCGCGACAGTCTAGGGCATTGCATGGAGAGTTGGTCAATTTTTTTTAGAAATCAGGCACGCACCCACCTGGCACGACATCAAAATCTAGACCTTACTAATTGCCTGCCTCGTTCTCAGAAAAGCTTTACTTCTTGGGGAAGCCCACCTGGAAACAAAATTATGCAGGCTGCACGCACTGTGGGAATCGATGTAAGGGAAGCTTTCTGTGCTGGTTGATTTCATTGACGATAATTAGCGGTGACATTCACGGTGAAAGCTTAATTTCTTCAACTTTTAGTCTAACACGAGAGCGGCGAGTTTATTTTAAACGTTCCTTTGCGTGAGCCACTCCTGTTTGTCTGCGCAGAGCAAAGAACACGGACAGGGCGAGATGTTTGCTTTAGGCGCTGTTGCGCCATATTTAATGATCTCTTAGAGGGTTGAGCATTGTCATTGCCTCACATGGCACGTCGCATCGTGGCAGAAGTATCAAAGTTGAATTGGATTATGGGGCTGTACGTGTCAAAAACCACACTCTCATTATGAGGCACGTCGTGGCAGACTCCGGACTAATTTTGACACCGGGATGTTCTTTAATGTGTCCCAAAATGTGTAAAATGTGCGCAAAATGTGTGAAAGTGCCCGTGCGTTTTCTATTTCGTCCCCGTCAAAATGCGGCTGCCACGGTTGGGATTAAATCCGTGGCATCTAGCAAGGCCATAGCCGCAAAGGTGCAGCGGCGGGCACACAATTCTTGATATGACGGTCGACCGCTTCCGTAGTGTCGCCTGGACCCTGCAGTGCGCTTTAATTATCGCAGCTCTACTTCTGCACGCCCTGCGTAATTTGTCCGCTGAAATATTTTACATTGTGTTTATTTTTCACAACTAGTAGGAACGTACTGTACCGTACCTTGAACTTCCAGAAGAAGTGCCACCGCGGTTGCATAGCAGTAGGGTTTCCTTGCCTTATCCCGTCACCTACCCACCCCTCTTGCATGGGAACTACCTCTTTTCTTCCCCCCTCTCTACGGTTCCATCTATGTCTCCTCTGTAGCAGAAAAGCAAGCACTGCAGTTTCTACAATGCTTTTGAGTGGGGTCACGGATAATTGCAGCTGTCAACAGGATAATGTGGCGACGCCCAAGGAGCTCCATAAAGCACTGCGTACATTCGATGCGGTTGGGACCAAACGTAGTTTCTCACTTCGCCTTATTTCTGATTCGCTGTTGTCATGTATAAACATGTTCCAAACCACCCTGCAGCAGCGCCAGCAGCTGCAGTGGGAAAGTCGAAGGAAGAGACATAGAAAGCTTCTATTTAAAAAAGCTGCAGTGGGAATGGTAAACGTTACCTTGCGGGCACCACTGCTGTTTCCGTAGTACACAGAGCATACAGGGAGAGTTGTTCGCCTGAGGCGTTGTTGTGTGCCATTTCTCATTCCCTCTGAGAGGGTTGAGCATAGTCATTGCCTCATATGGCACACAACACTGTGGCTGAAGTACTAAACTTAAATTGGGTTATGGGGTTGTATGTGCCAAAACCACAATGGCATAATGAGGCACGTCGTAGTGGCAGACTCCGGGTTAATTCCAACACCATGATGTTCCTTAATGTGTCCCAAAGTCTTCCAAGTTTTCTATTTCACCCCCGTCGATATGCGGCTGTCGCGGTTGGGACCAAATAGCCGTAAAGCTAACGCGGCGGGCACGAAGTGTTGATTTTGTGGCATACCGCTTCCGTAGTGTTGTCGCCTGGACACTACGGTGCACTTTAATTAATGCGGCTCTACTTTTGCACCCCCTGCGTAGTTTTTCCGCTGGTGATCACTACAGTGACGGGGCCCGGTACTTTACCATCAGCACTGCAGTGACGGTGCCCGTCACTTTAACAACAACACTGGAGCCACGGGGGCCGTCACTATAACGATGTCGGTACTGGGGGCGAGCACTTACGGAGTCGCCATTGGGCGGAAGCCCCTCAATTGCGTCTTCTCGTTGATAACCCTCCGAAAAGTTTTGGCTATCGGCGCTAAATAAAGATGCCACGCGGGAGCCCTCCTGGACATTTTTGCAAGAACACTCGGAATGACAAAATTATTATACTTAAATAAAATGACCTTCCACAAACAGAAAACACAGAATGGTTTACTGACGCTATCTGCTCACCTACTACCTCGAGTACGTTGGGACACTGCGCGCGGTCGCCGCGATCGATTCCCCCCAACCGGTTTATTTCCGTGAAACGTAGGCATTCGCTGAGAGACAACTATGTAAAATACGTTCTTATAGTGGGCTGTCTGTGGAGCCAAAAAGAGCATCACGGAATGAACTTCAATGCAGCGATCGCACGGACTCGATGTGACCGTCTGCATGCATGTTCGTGCAGAATGTTTCGCTTTCGCTGCGAGCGCGTTTTCGCAGCGTACCGTGAGCTTTATGCCCCAGCGTAGGAGCATATCAAAGCACACAAGCAAGCATTCTTGCATGGTCACTATCAGAGCTGTTCAAAAATAATTTCGTTATAGCGAGGGACTTCGAACGCTACGGCGACTTGTGATGATGCTGCCTAACACGTGTCTGGCTCCTGTGCTGTTGCGACGATTACCGGCTCCTTCTTTTTCTTAATCCAGAACAATATTCGTTGTGTGGAGCTACACAAGCATGAACGTATGCCATGCCTTTTTTTAATGTGCTTTTTACCGTTCCCTTTCCATTCCACTTAACTTTCTTACTCTCTTTCTTTATTATTATCATCATAGCTGTTGGACTGTTCGACCTAATAGCAGCAGGCGGCTAGATGCGTCCAGATTCGTAATATAATAGACATTCGCTACAAGCATGGGGGGATCAATACACAGGATGAATGCAACACATTAGCACATTAAAAACAGAAAAGAATAATTTTTTTTACATTATGCATGAAAATTATCAGCAATTACATAAAATATGAAACCCGGAAGAACAGAACGCCAAGCAAGACTACAGGCACCAAACCAGTGGTTCAAACCTAATAAATATGATTTCAGTGCTTTGCCGAAATTTTATGTTTCTTTTATTTTGGATGGTATGTTGTTCCATGTCATAACTCCAACAAATTCACCTGCATTCTGTACAGGAGGCAGGCTAAAATTTCCGGTGGCAGTAATTCCGGTAGCATGTGACGATGACAGAAATATGGACACAGGTAAAGGATGATTGCGTTTCACAACAGCTGTTAACGTAGATAGCTGTCTTATGCTCAAGCATTAAGTCCAATGGCATTATGTTTATTAATTTGAGCATAACAGAATGAAGCTTCAGTACAGCCGGGCCCCATCACTGTAGTGTAGGTGTTAAAGAGCCAGGCCTCGTTACTGCAGCGCAGATGTGAAAGGGCCGGACCCAGTCACTGTATTCCCTGCCTTTTCCACTTGACACATCTGCACAGTGTTTATTTCACAGAAATGGTTGGAACGTACTGTACTGTACATTGAACTTGAGCTTATTCAGTTTCCCCGAAACCGTCTTCGTTTTGCCTTCTCACGTTACCTCCCCCCCCCACCTCGTCCCTTCCATAGAAACTGCCTCATCTCCTCCCTACAGTTCTACCTATGTCCCCTCCTGACCCACACCTTAGAAGAAAGGGAAGCACTGCTGTTTCTGCAATGCTGCTGAGGAGTGTCACGGATAATTATAGCTGTCAAGAAGCTAATGTGGTGACGGTCAAGGAGCTACAAGGGGCGATTGTGCACATTCGACGCGGTGGGGTGAAAACGACTTTCCAGCGTCTGCTTTCCTCACTGACTCATTCCTGTCATGCACGCACACTCAAGGACAATCCCCCTCTCCCCACCTAGACGAGGCGTGCCTGACAGCAGCAGAAGGAAAGTCGAAGGAAGAGACAAAGAAAGATTCGCTTCAAAAACGAGGGGCGAGTTTCTCCTCTACCCAATGCCCTTTCTCATTGGGGAAGGGGGTCATACGCACCGATCGCAGGGTTAGTTTTTTTCATTCTGTGGTTGTGCGCGGTGCCGTTCAGTTGTTTGCTTTCTGTGTACCACTGAAATTGCTCGTGTGTTTCTTGTCGCAGGTGCTCTCTTGACGACCATGGCGCTGAACGTCAACGATGTGGAGCGGCTGGCCGTGGAGAAGCTTCGAGCTCTCAAGCGTCGTAGCTTCGATCTTCGGAAGTGGCTGCTTCTGAAGATCCTGCTGGCAAAGACCAGTAGAATTCGACACAACTGGGAGGTATGAGTTTTCTACAGCGTGTATCTTTCCCTTCCTAGGTCAAACGTAGCCGAACCATCTCCGTGGCTACTATGAATGCTATTATCATGATGTAGTATATAACTGACAAATTCCGGTCGCTTCAGAGATTCTTAACAACCGCAATATCTCTTGTTTTTTTTTACTATGAAATTAGGGATTCAGCTTTTCCTTCGTGAAGCTCTTATTTATTCATTTCTAGAAAGAAATTCTTAAGTTGCACGGAAGCCTACGCGTATTTTTTATATAATGGCGGCGCTGGTGGTGGTGGCGGGTTACCAGAGCGCTAGCGTAACGTAGCGGTTTGTCATAGATGTGTGCCACCACACATACATCAAATCATTCTTATTCGAATTAATGTTGCGGGATCGGCTAGTTGCTCCATACATGAAAAAGACGCGCACACAGACCCTGCAGGCAATAACCCGGAGAATCCTGCACAACTGGGGGGGTATGAGTTTTCGAGAATGTAGATATTTTCCTTGGTAGGTAAAAAATAGCCAAACCATCTCCATGGCTAAGTGAATACTGTAATCATGATGTAGCTAATAACTGAGAAGTACCGGTCCCTTCATATTTTGTTAACAACCGCAATAGCTTTTTTTTACTATGCACTTAGCGACACAGCTTTCCCTTTCGTAAAGCTCTTATTTATTCATTTCTAGAAGGATATTCTTAAGTTGCACGGAAGCCTGCGCCGAATGGTTTCATAATGGCGGTACTGGTGGTGGTGGCGGGTTATCAGCACGATGGTGTAGACTAGCGATTTGAGAAAGATGTGTGCTACCACACATCCATCAAACCAATATTATACCAAATAATGTTGCGAGATCGGCTAGTGTCTCCATACATTCAAAGGGCGCGGAGAAAGATCCTGCAGGCAAAGACCCTGAGGATCCGGCACAACTTGGACGTATGAGTTTTATATCATGCAGATATTTCCCTTGCTAGATAAAAGGTAGCAAAAACATCTCTGTGGCTACAGTGAATACTGAAATCATGATGTAGCTAATAACTGAGAAGTTAAAAGACATGTCTTTTGCCGCAATTACACACACTCAAACGAAAGACACATAAAGACAACACGGGCGGCACTTCCAACTGATTTATTTTGGGCTGCGACCCAAGAATATATATATATATATATATATATACATGCACGCATGCGCTGGCTGTTCGCAGATCTACGTTACCCAGCGGTCAAACAATCTAGTTTCCGATTTATAGAGCACAATAAATGTATCGCTAAAACAATTTGTACTTTTATTTTTTTTTTTATAGTAAGCTATGCATATATATTCTTGGGTAAACGCCCAAAATAAATCAGTTAAAAGTGCCGCCCGTGTTGTCTTTGTGTGTCTTACATTTGTGTGCGTATAATTGCTACAAAAAAACATGGCTTTTAGCAAGCACTAACTAGGCCGACAAGCAGTTCAGTTGTAATTGAGAACTACCGGTCCCGACATCTTTTGTTAGCAAGCGCGATAACTTTTTTTTTTTTTTACAAATGAAGTTGATTGTGAAAACATTCCACAAATCTCCGCCACGCATGTGTATACACCCAAGAACAATAACAAGGTTTGTAGTGAATTATCAACAAAGTTATACACGTACACAAAAGCGAAGTCACACCCTTTCCCGACTGAGGCAACAACACTTGGATTAACATGCTAAATTTAGAAATTGAATTTCTTTATCATTGATATGCAGTGGGGAGAGAGCGTAGTAAACTGGGAAAAGAAATTGCCGAAGCGTCCCACATGAAAAAATTGGGCGCGCATACATGTGTGAGTGAACCTTCGGTTCATATCAATGATAAGGAAATTCAATTTCTAAATTTATCATGTTAATCCACGTGTTCTTGCCTTTATGGGGAAGGGGTGCGACTTGGCTTTTGTGTACCTGTATAACTTTGTTGATTATTGACTACAAACCTTGTTATTGTTCTTCGGTGTTTACGCATGCGTGGTGGAGATTTGTGGAACCTTTTCACAATAAACTTCAGTTGTAAGTCCAGCGTTGTCCTGTGTCTTTCAACTTGCTTGTGCTCGCGTCCGTACTTGCTGGAAACCATTCTACGTTCATCATGCATCAACTGGCCCGGCAAACTGCTGTACTAAAAAGCTTTTTTTTTTTTTTTACTATGCAAGCTCTTATTTATTTATTTCTAGGAAGAAATTCTTTACTTGCACGGAAGCGTACGCGGAATGTTTTCATAATGGTGGTGGTGGTGGAGGGTTATCAGCACGCTGGTGTAGACTAGCAATTTGAAAAAGATGTGTGCTACCACACATCCATCAAACCATTCTTATACGAAATAATGTTGCGAGATCGGCAAGTTGCTCCACACACGAAAAGGGCGCGGACAAAGATCCCGCTGGCAACGACCGGGGGAATCCGGCACAACTGGGATGTATGAGTTTTCTACCATGTAGATATTTCCCTCGCTAGGTAAGAGGTAGCCAAACCATCTTTATGACTAGCTTGCATACTGCAATCATGATGTAACTAATAACTGAGAAGTACCGGTCGCTTCCCATTTTGTTAACAAGCGCGATAGCTTTTTTTTTTGTTACTGCGCAACTGGTGATGCAGCTTTCCCTTTCGTAAAGCTCTAATTTATTCATTTCGAGAAAGAAATTCTTAAGTTGCACGGAATTACACGTAATTAATTCATAATGGCGGCGCTGGTGGTGGTGGCGGGTTAACAGCATGCTGGTGTAGACTAGCGATTTGTCACCGATGTGTGCTACCACAGATCAATCAAACCATTCTTACACGAAATAACAGACAGCTTTAGTATATAGCGTACGCTAAAATATAGCGGGACGTCACTGCGCATGCGCTGAACGCTAAACGCTAAACGAAATGCCGGTTTTGCGGGGTTAGCGGAGTGGTCTCGCGAAGTATCGCCAAGGTGAGAGCGTGCATTTCAAGATGGCTCCTCACAGTGCAAGTAACGTTTCGATCATGAGCGCAGCGGCCAAAGGCAATCCTCGCGTGCGCTTTTCGTCTGCTGACGACATCGAGCTGCTGCGCGAGGTAAGGGAGGCCTGTCCTTTCGGGGATCAGAACCGATGGGCCCTGATTGCAGCTGTTTTGAATGCAGCAACCGGCAAAACATTCACGGCACGCGACGTCCGCTTACGTGCGGAACTGATGCTTTGCCGCTACACATCGAACGACCGGAAAAACCTCCCCAAGTGAGTTGATTTGTTCATTAGGTGAAATATGAATCTTAAACTGCAAGTGTAAAAATGTTATTCATGACCTTACAGATCTGGCACAGAGGAAGAGTACAGTGAGAAGGAGCAGCTTCTGCACGAGATCATTGAAAAAAATGAAAAATGAAGGCTTAACGACTAGGGCACCGCGGCGTTCAAATAACGGTGCAGTACCACAGCTGGCTCGTGGGCGGCTCACGTCGACTCAAAAAGCTATACGTCGCTCAGCAGCGACCGCGAGAGACGCTGCCGCCGAAGCTTACACGTTGGAGGACGATTGGGTCAACACGGGTAGGTAGTAAAGACTGGATGTTGCCATGAGGAATCGGGATGGCATTTTCTACTACAGCGTATATAATTTTGCACTGAACATGCAATTCACTTGTTTTTAATTTGCATTGTTGTGTACTTACAAAAATGACTTGCACGTGTGAACGAGTCGCCATCACAGTTGTTCAACAACGTGATAAACGGTGACGACAACGCCTCGGCTGAAGAACAGCAGTGCTCGCGATTTCCAAGCACAGAGAGTACAGCGCCTGCTGCAACGGCAATCTCGCTACGCGATGATCAGGGGCCATCAGCTGGACCAAGTGGCAGCATTTCTGACTGAGCTTCGCCCACAACGACAGCACGAAGCGAGCTACAGCGTGGCAAGTACCCATCACCATTATCTAACAATTTTCAGTGAAAAAATGAGTGTATATAACTGCCGAATTCCACTTATGTGCCGATTCTATCGTTGTTTTCCGAGCAACAATAATGTTGCACAATAAGTTCAGTGTTGTTATTGTGCCTGACATACGATACACACCAGGGGTAGTAGCTAATGCTGAACTTATTTGAGTGTCAGTTCCCCCATGTTTTTACCCAACACAACCGTGAAAATACAGTAAACTATAAAAAGCGATTCCGATAAAAAGCGATTCCATTTACTGAAAGAGGTGTGCAAAAGTGCATGCAGCACTATGTCATACACACTCTTACTAAGGAAAAGACGGGGAATGCGGGAGATGGAACTTCAAGACGATGTGCAAAACGTGAACAAAGTGAATGCAGGAGCCAAGGTTTCGACAAGTGGACTTGTCCTCTTCAAGGCGACGTACGCTTTCCTCGCCACAGTATATATAAGTGGGGTTCTTCTAAAGGGGAGAGGGTGCGGAAACGAGGGAAGGTGTTAGCGTGTCGAATTGAGAGTAAAGGAACGCGGTGCACAAGGTCAAAGCCAGGGCACCCCCCCCCCCCCCCCACCCCGGTCTGTCAACGCACCCGAGTTAGCCGGCGTGTCAAGGGCGTCTGACACGCCGGCTGACAAAAAAAAAAGGAAAGGAAAAAAAAGGGGGGGGGATACGCCAAGAAATCAAACTAAGTGTTGTTGCCTATAGCTTGAAGTTTAGCATAGCGAATAGATTCTAAAGCCCCTCATTATGCAAAATAGAAGTGAGGCGTGCAGATAGGACACAAGAGTAGAGAAGTGGACAAAACGAACGCCGACTATCAACTGAGGGGAGCACTGAGGCGAACAAAGAAAGAAGACACAAAACTCATCTGCGCATGCTCAGGAATGGTCACACCACGTGTCAATCGGGTACACGTGCCGGCCTACGTGATAGATAACTGTTAAGGCACTTAATCTCTTCCTTATGCAAAGTTATCGAAGGCTGACTCACGCACGCACTTCCACCATTATAGATATGCCATGCCTCTACCATAAGACGCGCATCTTCATTCTTATGCCTGTACAATATCGCGCATTCATCTAACTCTGGCGTGCAGTTACAATCTGCCCAATGTAAGGAAAGATTAGAAGGCGATCCACCGGTTAACGACCTTTTATGTTCCATTAGCCTCTGACTGATACACCGTCCCGTTTGCCCTACGTAGAACTGGCCACAGCTAAGGGGAATTTTATAAACCACACCCATACGACAGTCAGTAAAACAGTTGTTCTTATTGGGCTTCACTGGACAAATATCGGTTCGTTTTTTGCCTTTTACCCGCTTCTTTTTATTCTGTACGGCAGCGCATATCTTACCTAGCTTATTGGGAGCAGTAAAAGCAACATTAACATCATATCTACTAGCAACTTGTTTAAACCTGTGCGACACTGAATGAATATACGGAATAGCCACTACTCTTTTTTTGCTATTACTGCTTTCTGTAATCACGTCCGTCTCTCTCGAAACCGACTTCTTTAGGCGCTCAGCCACAGTGGCCACCGCTACACTAGGATAACCTGCTTCTAATAGGCGCCGGACCTGCGCATTAAAACTGGCGCTCATTTTGTGCATGCAGGAGTTTAGCAACGGCTTCTAAGATCTTGGGGAGTACTGCCACCAAACATGATTTTGTTCGAAGAACAAGGAAATGTCAAGGAGCTGAATTACGCGTCTCTGAGGAAAGTCCGTGGTAAACTTTAATCCTCCCCCATAAAGTTTAAATTGCTCACTTACTGAGGTAGCAGCGGAATAGAATTCTTCCCTATTGCAGAAAATCAGGTAATCATCAACGTAACGAAATATCTTGATAACGCTATCACCTAAGGCTTTCTCTAAGCAGTTGCCAACCTTACTCAGGTAAATGTTGCTAAGAATAGGGGCAACCTTTGAGCCAGTACAAATGCCGGATTTCTGCAGAAAAACGCCATCTCTCCACCCAATCACCGTCGACTTCAAGTACATTGAAAGAATTTCTAGAAAAGCTCCCGTGGAAACACCGCATCTGTCAATAAAAGCCGACTCTTGCACTTGTTCTTTAATGCACTCATTTACGGAATTTAGCAAGTTTTTTCAGACCCCTTTTGCCTACGTAATTCTCAGGCACTAGTTCAGTATTTGAGAGAGGAAAATCCTGGTGATTGCACAGCTTTTAGTATGGATATCGAAGACCTGTATTATTCCTTGCCGCATGACGGGTTGCTAAATTCCGTAAATACAGAGAATACAGAGAAAATAAAGAGAATCATACCTTATCCATACGTTCAAGACATTCCAACCAATAGGCATAAACGTTTCAAAGGGAGCTTTAGAATCTATTCGCTATGCTAAACTACAAGCTATAGGCAACAACACTTAGTTGAATTTCTTGGCGTATCCACCTCCCCCTTTTATTTATTTTTTTCCTTTCCATTCCTCTCCCCCCTCCTTTTTTTTTTTCCAGCCGGCGTGTGAGACGCCCTTCACACGCCGGCTAACACGCGTGGGTTAAAAGACTGGGGTGAGGGGTGGCCCTGGCTTTGACCTTGTGCACCGCGTTCCTTTACTATCAATTCGACACCCTAACACACCTTCCCTCGTTTCCGCACCCTCCCGCCTCACGCCCTCTCCCCTTTAGAAGAACCCTACCTATATATACTGTGGCGAGGAAAGCGTACGTCGCCTTGAAGAAGACAAGTCCACTTGTCGAAACGTTGGCTCCTGCATTCACCTTGTTCACGTTTTGCTCACACTCTTACTAATGTTAGACATTATAAGAATAAAGAAATGAATGTAGCAGCTAGCTTGTCCCATGGTTTAAGCGCAGCAAGAGATTTCTGGATTGTCCAGGGTTCACTCATTTTCATTTAAAGGAGACCTCGGCGACGTATCAAAGCAAAAACATTGCTCCTACTGATCGAGTCGTTAGCTCAATTAGCATGAAGTCATGCTGCTGAGGTCTAAATTATCGAACAGTGCGCTGTAAGGTGGGCGGATTTTCAGTTCTTACTCTGGCTATCTATGGGGTGTGTGGCTGTATCACCAAGCTGTCTGGACTGCACATGCTATGCACTATCTATTATATTTTTGTTTGCTTGAGTCTTAAGGATGGCCCTCTATGTAGAAGATAGGTGTCACAAAATAAAAACCAAATTATGGCTTTTCCTGACAAATTTACTTTACACCTTGCTTCTGTTCCGTTAAGTGAAGGTTGCACAAATGTTGGTTCCAATTTACGCGTGTTCTCGCATTGTCCAAATAAAAATGCTGCTGTTCTGTGTAAACGGCAATTGCGTTTAAGCAATTTCCATTTAACGAGATTCTACTGTAATTGTATAGTTCATTATTATTCAGAAATTATGATTACACACGTTATAAAAATAGTCACAACAGCATATGAAGTTCTTCACTGTCACAAAAGGCAGATGTGCTAATAATTATAGATGTAATGGTAAGTTAATATACCTCAGTCATTTTCTGCTATCCTGCCTGCATGGAGGCAGATCTTCTGCACTACATAATTTAGGCTTTTAAACATTTATTTCAACTGTCTAGATGCACCCAACATTAGACTATGTCTAAGGCTTTCTATCTGTCTGCTCGGTAACCAAATGCTAGTGTGTAGCCTAACACAATCGCGATAACTCACACAAAAGAATAATTACACATTTAAATCATGTGATAAAGTGTGTTTTTTTGATTGTGCTAGGATGATGGCATAGTTGTTGCAAGCTTAACTCTTTGTGACCACTTTTGTTTGCAGGAAAGATGAAGCAAGAACAAACAGATTATGAATTCCTTTAAAAGCGTATGAAACATGCAATGGAAATGAAAGACAAAGACTTAGTGCTCGAGACAAAGCGCATCGCCCTGGAAGAAAGCCGCCTATCGTGGGAGAAGGAACGGGCACTGCTAGACGCCCGTTTAAAAGAAGCTGAGCTGCAGCAGAGGAAGGAGCAATTGCTACAGTCCAATCTAATGCAAGAAGAGATGAGGAAGGAGCGAGCGGAAGAACGCCGCTTTAATGCCGCACAACAGCAAGCTGTACTTGGCTTCCTTGAAAATATTGTGACAAAGTTAAATAACATAGGCTAAAGATAGCAAAGCATGTACTATCGTGCTCAGTAAGATATGAGTTACAATTCAAATGCTTATAAGAAGCCAATGAACAAAAACACCAAAGACAACACAGGGGAAATTGCAACTTTCCCGTGTTGTCCTTGGTGTCTTTGTTTGTCGGCTTCTTATGATACGATTAATAGAAGTTGCACCCCTTCGTTCACCCACTTCGTTCAGCGCAAAGGCCTTGTAGCTTATACTGAACTGTAATTTCTGGTAATAAAAATGTTTTGATTTTTCTAACACCGCACCACTGTCCGTGTTTGAAAGCAGCACACACACATAGACATGTGGAAATGTGAATGGTGCTCCGAAAACTGAAACTGTCATTGCACCTTGACATGTTTTATTTCCATATTGCACATAGTACACCTTCAGGCATGTCTAATGAAGAGATCGGGTTAAAGGTACAACAATCATTCTCATCATGTGAAGACAAACATTAGCTGCAGTTTATGGAAACATTAGCTGCAGTTTATGGAGAGGTCGTGGATTTAATCCCAATCGCGACAACCGCATTTCGACGGGGCCGAAATAGAAAACGCGCGCGCACTTGGATTGTGGCGCATGGCAGAGAACATCCCGGTGTCAAAATTATTCCTGAGTCCACCATTACGGCTTGCCTCAATCTGAGTGTGGTTTAGGCACGTCCAGCCCGATTCTCTAATTGAAGTTTAATACTTCTTCCACAATGCGACGGGCTATGTGAGGCAATGACAAAGCTCAACCCTCGCAGATGTTATACAATATGGCGCACAACAACGCCTCAAGCAAACATATCTCACTGTCTGTATATATACTACGCAAACAAACAACCGTGGTGCACGCAAAGTAAAGTTTAACATAATCTTTCTCGTATTGAACTACGCATTACAGAAATTAGGCTTTCGTCGTCAGTGCCACCGCTAATTATCGTCAATCAATGCATCCTCCTCGCAAAGCTTCGCTTACATCGAATCCCACAATGCGTGGGATGTGCATAATTTTTATAAGCTGTGGTGAATGTGCTACTTCTGTCTGTGCCGACGATGTCGAAATCTGTTCAGGAAGTTGTCGCTCACATGTAATTGTAATGAATATTATAAAATGATGACGAAACTGCGCCTCATGCGTAAATCAGCGCCTAGCCTTACACCACTGAAGTGATTGAAACACACAATCCGAAGGCAGTTGGTATTATGTTGGTTTCGGACACGGGCAGCGCTCAGCGACCACCGTGCGAGGTTGTTCCCCTGGATTGCTCTTTGCTGCAAATGGTGTAGAGATATGCAAATGTATTTTTTAGCAGCGAGCTCACGGCCCAAAGGGCCCTAGTGCAGCACGCGAGCGATGCAGCACGACTCAGTGGAGCCTTGGAATAGGGGCCCACCCTTGCTGAAGAGAAGTCTCAAGTCGCCAGCGCCAAGAAGATGAAGACGACGGAAGCCTCGCAACCACGAAACTCTTGAAAGACTCAATAAAAGTTTTCACTCACTCACTCACTCATTTAACCCCTTCTTGTCCATGAGTTCGTTAGAGACTGTACAAGAACTAAGCGTTCAATCGCTAGCGCAGCCCTGTTCGTAACCAGTGACACCCACGGCCAGCGAGCAATGCCTAGCGTCTTCATCGATGGCAGTTACTGCGTGCAGACGAGAGAATGGCGCGTGGTTTGAGACTTTCCCGTATTTAGTTTGAGCAAAGAAAGCACTATCGTAATAAGAGAAACAAGTCTGTGAAACTTTTCTTTGTCCGAGATGGGCCATTTTAGTATGGCAATCTGCCCTGAGGGGAGCATCACGCTCGGTTCTCTGACTTTCTCGGAAGCCGCCGATCGCTCGAGTGATAGGCCTAGCTCTCGGTTGTCAAAGCAGCAGCCGACGGCGCTTTCCACGGAAACGCCGCTAGTCAGAAAGCATTTATTTTCGTGAGCATTCTAGCCTCTTGTAAGATATGCCACGCTTAAATGAACATAAATTTGCATAGATTTGGTTCACAATACACTCTGTCGGCTGCAAAGAGAGAACCAAGGTAGCCGCCTCGCACGGAGGCCGCTGCGCGCAGTCAGTCTGCGACACCAAGTGTCGTGACTCGGCGACACATCGGCAGCGTGTTTCGGCGACGAAAACCCCAATCTATGTTCAAGGAACGCATGTCACTCGCACCAGGCCCGTGCTGCCATCAGCAGTCACAAAACATGTGATATCTTTAAGGTTATCTACTTGCTTCAGTGCAGAGCCTCGATGAGTCTGGCGAA
Organism: Dermacentor andersoni; assembly: GCF_023375885.2. Lineage (NCBI taxonomy): Eukaryota > Metazoa > Arthropoda > Arachnida > Ixodida > Ixodidae > Dermacentor > Dermacentor andersoni. The sequence goes on along the minus strand of NC_092816.1, from coordinate 123,634,105 downwards.
CAGTAGCAGTTTTAGAAAGCAGATACTACATGTCAAGCACAATTAGCTTGAATGGTACGCTTCGAGAAGTCGGAGAACCATGTCATGTACGAAAACGGCACCGGCGTGACGGTGTTTTCAATTACTTTCGACGCAGTGAAGAACACATGCGGTTCCAGCGGCAGAGGCCAGTCAGATGAAGAGGAACGAAAGCCACTTCGGTGGCGCTCACTATTTTGCAAACCGTCAATTCCGTGTGCAGCCATGAAAGCTTCTCCCAACGCAACACGATAATACGCAGTTTAGACCAAGTTGAAGCGCAGTCTGTGGCTGCCATTCGGTGTACCCGTTGTCCGCGATACGAATAAACGTTCCCGCACAGAGCATTCGACGAGCCCGTCCGCTTTCGACATTCCTGATACGCTATATATAGAAAAAGAACCATTAGGCATAGGTAAAAAATGCATAAGCCCACACTAAACGGGTGGTAGCATGCTTGCAGTATAGGACGCCCTGGTATGCACCGGACCTGCAGTAAGGATGGATTGTGAAGAAAGGAGACCCAAAACGAGCCACTAGCAAGAGTAATCGATAAAGAAACGTATGGCGGGCGCTCTACCTGTTTCGCATGTTTATCAGGACCATGCTTCTTCTTATTCAAACTTCTTCTTTATTCAAACGAATGCTGCGTTGTGTGTTGTACGCCGTAAAAAGAAATTAAATTAGCGGTTTAACGTGCCAAAGCCACTTTCTGCTTATGAGGCACGCCGTAGTGGAGGACTCCGGAAATTTCGACCACCTGGTGTTCTTTAACGTGCACCTAAATCTAAGTACACGGGTGTTTTCGCATTTCGCCCCCATCGAAATGCGGCAGCCGCGGCCGGGATTCCATCCCGCGACCTCGTACTCAACAGCCCAACACCATAGCCACTGAGCAACCACGGCGGGTCCTGTATGGCGTAATACCCACAAAATGTATGCACATTTCGCTTTTTTCTGTGAGGAAGCTGCTGCGAAAGATCCCGACCAACTAGAAGCTAAAAGCTTCGCTGTAAAAAAAAGGGCATTCATAAAGTTTTAACTAGATAATTTATGTCGCTGTTGTAAAAGGCACTAAGAGCTAAAGCAGATTATTTCGCGCAATGTAGTTCTTCGATTAGCGATATTGATGTGTAGCCTGTACATTGGGAAAAGATGAAATGTTCAAAACCAAGTCAGACACAAAGAAAACCGCAGCTACCGATGGGTGCGTCAAGGAAGTAGAAAAGTTGTTCTTTTTTCTTGAAGTTGATTTAGTCTCATGTTGAAGTTGATCCAATCTGATGAGCAGCGTCGCCGGACTTTATGAAAGCGTTTCGCACTCTTTCCCAAAGGGCTCTCTCTCTCTCTCTCTTATTCCCATTCTGTTAGCTACTCCCCGTGGCGCGGATGCCTCTAATTTCTGGCATCGCCTTTCTGCGTAAATTGTCCGCAGGCCCGCTCTCATAGAATGCGAGAAGTGGCACGCGCACAGGCAATCACAAAGCACTCCGTCAAAGCAGCGTTTATGTGAAATGCTACGCCGTCAATACCCTGGCCCCTAAAAGCTTTAAACAACTCGGCTGTTCTACATTTGCAGGATTGTGGACATCGTCTCCGTACAGGTCATAGACCCCGTAAAAGGCGCCTGTCATAACGTGTCCTTTGACCTGACGAAAGCGCGTCCGTCATCGTCGCCCTCCAACATTGGCGACGCTGTCAACGCTCCTTAATTGAAGGGCTGCATTCGTGCGCGGCATGCAAGGTCCGTTACCGTGCTGAGACAGAGCCGGGAAATTGATTGCATATTTAGCGCGCTACGCTGCCTATTCTGCATGTTTGAGAGATGAGCAGCTTAGCAGAAGTTGCAGGTTGAAAATCCCTGCCCCATTATATCAAGTTTCACGCGCCTGTAAAGTGCCTTATTCTTAATAAAACTTTTTCGGAAGTTACCGCAATGAAAAGAGGAGATTTGAAGAAAGGGACAGTAGGAAGCGTTTCCTGTTGTCCATTTGTTCAAGTCTCGAGTTTTACCTGCGGTAACTTCCCCAAATCATGAATCACCAATGGTCTGCACCCACAATCTGCTATGGTTATGTTTATTTATTTATACAACAAATCCCTAAAGTCTCTCACGCCTGAGGGTATTGCATAGGGGTTGGTGGGCAGGTACAGGCAATTGATGAAAAATAGAATACACCGCAAATTCATTGTGCACATGATGTAGCGTTAGAACATAAGTGTACCGAATACTGTTAATTCTGACAAGCACAAAGAAAAAGAAAAGAACCAATAACATGAACAGGGCAGTAGTAAAAAATTATGCCAATTATACATCTTCCAAACAACAGGTTCAAACGAAATGAAACAAGGCCTACATTATTAGAAATATTACCTAACAAAAGAAAGGGTTCAAACATGAGATAATAATATACGAATCATACGATTGCAAACATATCTATCTACGGCAGTAGTTCTTTACCCGTCAGTTTGGCGTCGCTCCCCATTGCATGCTTCTCCGGATCCCATTATTGACAGAAAAAGAATTAATCCCTAAAAGAAGCATCTGTCAAAAAGACTACATTGGCATACCCTTTGGTTTTGTCCACCGGTGGTGAACGCCTCGAAGCTGCCGCTCTTTCGTGATCAAGGGTACAAAACAAAAGCGCCGTCACTTCCAATCGAATATGCCTTCAGTGTTGTTTCTCCAGTTCGGTTGTAAACTTCTAAGAACAATTAATTTGCTGCTTCGTTTGGTTACACGAATGAAAACACCGCTTAGGCCTTTTCACATTCGCTTTATAAACCTAATACGCTGCGACAAACCGTGACGAGTTTGACCGCCCTCCCCAAACGAAGAACTGAGCTTACAATACGCTGCCGAGTAAATTGCGAGAATTGCGGAGTAAAATGCGTCTACAAGAATTGTTTGATATTTACTGGGCGGTATGGATGCTCATCTCTTGCATTTCCACAACATCCAATCAATGTTTCAGAGGTAAACAAACGACAGGTTGCTGCGTTTCCTGCCATTTAGAGGCTGCTGTATATAGAATTTTACGCCTTTAATTGTTTATTGCGGCTATGGTCATGTACTCAACATTTTCTCAATAGAACTGGAACTGAAACAAATTCATTCTCGAAACCTATGCATTCAACCAGCGCAGCGCCTATAAAGATCTCCACCATACTGTATGCGCAGGTAGGCCACCTGCAGGTCATTAATGTTTTGAATTCACGATGTCCGCGACCTACAGGTGGCGCCCGTGGCAAACCAATATGGCTGACCGGAGAAGCATCGCAACTGAAGCTGAGAGCGCGGAAACGTATTGTAGGGCGGGTTGTGACAAGTTTGCACCACTCTGCCACTTTTAATATTTCGCGTATTGAGCCGCGTGGAAGCCGAACTGCGATTCTATAGGTAGTTAATGTTCAATAAACAGAAATTAAATCCGTGCTAGTTCATCTTGTGCGGCGTTTACAGCTCGCTCCAGTCGTGTACATAAGAGTGCCACGGGAGAAGGTTAAGGGGAGGGGCTCAAACGCCCCACTACCTGCCCTACCCAATGCTTTATCGCTCAAACACCAAAAAAAGCGAAGAAAGCTTACAAGTAATACTATTTCATATGTTCGGCTTAATTAACATTACATATGCAGGTAAGAAAGTGAATTCGCCGATGTTCGTAGTAATATTCAATACATTAAACATATATATCTCACATTATTGGACATTTCCCTTCTGATAAATATATTACAATGGACCTACGGAATGAATATTACTAATAAATACACGGGATTGTATTGGAAGACATAAAGTAGTGTGTTTCTGACATATTGCTCCGACTTATCGCAAGCTTACTCGGAAAAACATGTTTTTCAGCCTAACTTATGCAACGTATCCTATGCCGCGTAACCTTGAACGCGTTGAGGACGTAGTAACACACTAAAGAGTAGTAAGCATACCACAAAATTTTATTTGCTTATTATGACTGCCGAAAACCTGTAACCGGTACGCTGGAGACAAAAAGAATCTAGATCAAGTGTAATCAAGTGTTGACATAACCCACAGTGCGGGTGTCTCTTTAGATTCCATGTCCAGTTCGCGAATTTTTCTTCTTCCTAAAGGAAGGGGCCCTCGGAATTTCTGCAATTGCACATTATCCTTTTTATCGTTGGGCTCAGGACCCTACCTCTCCATAGCCTCAACAACCATTGTTTCTCGGCCGATCTTGCCTGAATGAAGAAAACTGATCTCGTTGTGGTAAATTCGGTTTCTCCACTGGGAAACGCACCGCCTGCGCTTATTATTGTTCTTCTTGACCAACGTACGAGCGAAACGGGTAAACAAAAGGATGTGCCTGCATGGAATGTTTGGGCACATCCCGAACCAGCCGCGTCAAAACGTGGTCATGCTGTGTTGTCGTCTGCGCGACAGTCGACGGGCACTGCGAGGCGGGTTGGTCAATTTTTGGAAATCATGCGCGCACCCACCTTCCACGACACCAAAATCTAGGCCTTGGCTAATTGCCTGCCTCGTTCTAAGCAAAGCTTTACTTTTGGGGGAAGCCCACCTGGAAATGCCACGCGTAAACAAAATTATGCAGGCTCCACGCACTGTGGGAATCGATGTAAGCGAAGCTTTCTGTGCTGGTTGCTTTCAATGACGATAATTAGCTGTGATGTTCACGGTGAAAGCTTAATTTCTTCGACGTTTATACTAACACGAGAGCGGCCAGTTCATTTTAAACGTTGCCTCGCGTGCACCACTACTGTTTGTCTGCGATGACCAAAGAACACGGACAGGAAGAGAGGTTTGCTTTAGGCGTTGTGCGCCATATTTAATCATCGCCGAGAGGGTTAAGCGTTGTCATTGCCTCACATGGCACATCGCATTGTGGCAGAAGTGTCAAAGTTGAATTCGATTATGTGGCTGTAGGTGCCAAAACCACAATCGAATTAGGAGGAACCACGTAGTGGCTGACTCAGGATTAATTTTGACGCCGTGATGTCATATAACGCGTCCCAAAATGTGTAAAATATGTGCAAGTGCAAGTGCACCCAGCAGTGCGCTTTAATTATTGCAGCTCTGCTTCTGCACGCCCTGCGTAATCTCCCCGCTGACATATTTTGCATGGGGTTTATTTTTCAGAACTAGTAGGAACGTACTGCACCGTACCTTGAACTTCAGATTATCCAGAATCATTGCCACTGCGGTTGCACAGCAGTAGGGTTTCCTTGCCTTATCCCGTCACCTCCCAACCCTACTTATATTGGAACTGTCTCTTTACTTCCCCCTATCTACAGTTCTAAGTCTGCTCTGGAGTAGAAAAGGAAGCACTGCAGTTTCTACAATGCTTTTGAGGACGGTCACGGATAATTACAGCTGTCAAGACGATAATGCGGCGACGCTCAAGGAGCTCTATAAAGCACAGCGCACATTCGATGCGGCTGGGATCAAACGTTGCTTCTCAATTCGCCTTATTTCTGATTCGCTGTTGTCATCTATATACATGTTCTAAACCAGCCTGCAGCAGCGCCAGCAGATGCAGTGGGAAAATCGAAGGAAGAGATACACGAAGCTTCGCTTTAAAAATTATGCAGATCCCACGCACTCTGGGTATCATTGTAAGCGAAGCATTCCCTGCTGGATGCTTTGATTGACGATAATTAGCGCTGGTGTTCACGGCAAAAGATTAATTGCTTCAACGTTAAGTCTAAGACGAGAGTGATGAGTTGATGTTAAACGTTACCTTGCGGGCACCACTGCTGTTTGTGTAGTGCACAGTGCGTACAGGGAGATGTGTTTGCGTGAGGCGTTGTTGTGCGTCATTTTTCATACCTTCTCAGAGGGTTTAGCATAGTCATTGCATCATACGGTACATCGCAATGTGGCTGAAGTACTAAAATTAATTTGGGTTATGGGGTTGTACGTGAAAATACCACAATCGCATCATGAGGCACGTCGTAGTGGCGGACTCCGGATTAATGCCGACACCATGATGTTCTTTAACGTGTCCCAAAATCTAAGCTTTCTATTTCGCCCCCGTCGAAACGCGGCTGTCGCGGTTGGGACCAAATAGCCGTAAAGCTAACGCGGCGGGCACGAAGTGTTGATTGTGCGGTAGACCGCTTTCGTAGTGTCGCCTGGACCCTACGGTGCGCTTTAATTAATGCGGCTCTGCTTTTGCACCCCCGGCGTAGTCTTTCCGCTGGTAATCACTACAGTTACGGGGCCCGGTACTTTACCATCAGCACTACAGTGACGGCGCCTGTCACTTTAACAACAACACTGGAGCCACGGGGCCGTCGCTATAACGATGTCGCCATTGGGGGCGAGCACTTACGTACTCGCCATCGGTCGGAAGCGCCTCAATTGCGTCTTCTCAAGGATAACGCGGCGCGCTCCGCAATGTTTTGGCTATCGCCGATAAATAAAGATACCACGCGGGAGCCCTCCTGGACATTTTTACAAGTACACAGGATGAATACAACACCTTAGCAGATATAAAAACAGAAGAGAAGAATTTTTTTTACATTATGCATGAAAATTATCAGCAATTACATAAATTATCACACCGCAAAGAACAGAACGCCAAGCAAGAATACAGGCACCACACCAGTGGTTCATACCTAATAAATATGATTTTAGTGCTTACCCGAAATTTTGTTTCATTTATTTTGGATGGTATGTTGTTCCATCTCATAACTCCAAAAAATTCACGCGCATTATGTACAGGAGGCAGGCTAAAATTTCCGGTGGCAGTACTTCCGGTAGCATGTGACGATGACAGAAATTTGGCCACAGGGAAAGCACAATTGCGTTTCACAACAGGTGTTTACGTAAATAGCTGTTTTACGCTCAGACAATAACTTCAATGGCAATATGTTTAGTTGATTTGAGCATAACAGAATGAATGTTCCATACAGCCGGGCCCCGTCACTGTAGTGTAGGTGTTAAAGAGCCAGGCCTCGTTACTGCAGTGCAGATGTGAAAGGGCCGGGCCCAGTCACTGTATTCACTGCCTTTTCCCCTGGACATATCTGCACAGTGTTCATTTTTCAGAAATAGTTGGAACCTACTTTACTGTACCTTGAACTTGAGCTTATTCACTTTCGCCGAAACCGCCATCTTTTTGCCTTCTCACGTTACCTCCCCCCCCTCCTCCCCTCTATAGGAACTGCCTCTTCTCCCTACAGTTCTACCTACGTCCCCACCGGACTCACACCTTAGTAGAAAGCGAAGCGCTGGTGTCTGTGGGATGCTGCTGAGGAAAGTCACGGATCAAGCTATCAAGAGGTTAATGTGGTGACGCCCAAGGAGCTACAGGGGGCATTGTGCACATTCGACGCGGTGGGGTGAAAACGACTTTCTAGCCTAGCTTTTCCTCTCTGACTCATTCCTGTCATGTATACAAACGCAAGGACAATCCCCCTCCCCCCACCCTGACGAGGCGTGCCTGACAGCAGCAGAGGGAACATTGAAGGAAGACACAAAGGAAGTTTCGCTTTAAAAACGAGGGGCGAGTTTTCCCCTCAACTCATTGCCCTTCCCTATTGGGTAAGGGGGGCAGTACGCACCGATCGCAGCTCTAGTTTTTTTAATTCTGTGGCTGCCCACGGTGCTCTTCGGTTCTTTGCTGTGTGTACCACTGAAAGTGATCGTGTGCTTTTTGTCGCAGGTGCTCTCTTGACTACCATGGCGTTGAACGTGAACGATTTGGAGCGGCTCGCCGAGGACAAACTTCGAGCTCTCAAGCGTCGTAGCTTCGATCTTCGGAAGTGGCTACTTCTGAAGATCCTACTGGCAAAGACCAGGAGAATTCCGCACAACTAGGAAGTATGAGTTTTCTACAGCGTGTATGTTTCCCTTCCTAGGTCCAACGTAGCCGAACCATATCTGCGGCTACCATTATTGATATTATCATGATGTAGCTTATAACTCGCTAATTCTGCTCGCTTCGCAGTTTCTTAACAGCCGCGATATTTCTTTTTACTATGAAATTAGGGATTCAGCTTTTCCTTTCGTGAAGCACTTATTTATTCATTTCTAGAAAGAAATTCTTAAGGTGCACGGAAGCGTACGCGGAATGTTTTTATAATGGCGGTGCTGGTGGTGGTGGCGGGTTATCAGCACGCTGGTGTAGACTAGCGATTTGTCACAGACGTGTGCTACCACACATCCATCAAACCATTCTTATAGGAAATAATGTTGCGAGATTGGCTAGTTGTTCCTACATGCAAAGGACGCGGACAAAGATCCTGCTGGCAAAGGCCCTGAGAATGCGGCACAACTTGGACACATGAGTTTATATCATGTAGATATTTCCCTTGTTAGGTAAAAGGTAGCCAAACCATCTCTTTGGCTAGCGTGAATACTGCAATCACGATGTAGCTAATAACTGAGAAGTATCGATCACTACATATTTTTTTAGCAACCGCGATAGCTCTTTTTTTTTTAGACCTGAAGTTTATTGCGAAAACATTCCACAAATCTCCACCACGCATGCGTTTACACCCAAGATCAATAGCAAGGTTTGTAGTCTATTATCAACAAAGTTATACACGTACACAAAAGCGAAGTCACACCCTTTCCCGACAAAGGCAACAACACTTGGATTAACATGAAAAATTTAGAAATTGAAGTTCTTTATCATTGATATGAAGTGGGAAGGAGCGCAGTAAACTGGAAAAAGAAATTACCGAAGCGTTCCACATGAAAAAGTTGGGCGCGCATACATGTGTGAGTGAACCTTCGGTTCATATCAATGATAAGGAAATTTAATTTCCCAATTTATCATGTTAAGCCACGTGTTGTTGCCTTTGTCGGGAAGGGGTGTGACTTCGCTTTTGTGTACGTGCATAACTTCGTTGATTATTGACTAAAAACCTTGTTATTGTTCTTCGGTGTATACGCATGCGTGGCGGAGATTTGTGGAATCTTTTCAGAAAAAAAAACTTCAGTTCTAAATCCAGCGTTGTCCAGTCCGTTTCTACTTGTGCTCGCGTCCGTACTTGCTGGAAACCATTACACGTTCACCATGCACCAACTGGCACAGCAAACTACTCTACGAAAAAAGCTCATTTTTTTTACTATGAAATTAGCGATACAGCTTACCCTTTCGTAAAGCTCTTATTTATTCATTTCTAGAAAGAAATTTTTAACTTGCACGGAAGCATCAGCGGACTTTTTTTCGTAATAGCGGTTCTGGTGGTTGTGGAGGGTTATCACCACGCTGGTGTATACTAACGATTTGTCACAGATTGAAGCAGTAAAGCAAGCCGCAGAAGACCAGGACTCAAGAAGAACAACACAAACGACAGGACCGGCTTCACTCACAACTAAGTTTATTTCCGCAACAAGCCTGCCTTATGTAGGTTATTCACGCCGAGTCACGCACTAAACTTTAGAAGTAAAAAACAGCAATCTATCGACCACTCAGGAATCATATCTGGCACATAATATCGAATGAGCAAACAAGAACCACAGGTGGATCAGCACGGGAGGCAATTGATCTAGTATAGTCTTTTCCAAGACAACGGCGACAAAAAACGAGACATAAAAAGTCTGCGCTTCACTATCAAACTATCCACAACATAACACACTTCAAGCGCCTAAGGCCCAGTCAGTAATAAAACTCGCACGACTATGGGAATAATGACCAACAAATAACGTGGTAAAAACATGAAAAAGGCTTTAAGTACAGCGTCTGCGTCAAAACTAAAATCTCTAAAAGTCACTCACTTAAAGAAATTGATAAAACATGTGACCTCGCGAAAAATGAACCACGTGACAAACAATGAAATGGACAGAACAGTTGAACGATAAAGGTCTAAAGAATAACGTCTGCGTCAAAAAAAAAATGCAACAAAAGCTTAAGAGCCACTAGAATATCGTCAACAAAATAAAACTAGTTAAATAAAAGGAAGACTGAGGGAAAAACCAAATGGAATCACTCTAACATGAGGCCTGAATGAAACCTAAAAAACTCGTCTCCTTGTCACTAAGCACAACGGACGGCCTGCTGACGCATGCGTTTCCCTCTTTCTTGATGAATTAGGCTTACACAATTTCCCGCTCGAACCTGTCTTTTCCAAACTTCAAAAATTTAGTTTTGTCAAACTGAGGGAGGCAATTAGTGCAGTCTCTACAATACTCGGCAAGGAAACTCCCTTCATTGTTGCTAAGATTACGACGATGTTCCATCGCACGCTCATTGAAACATCGACCTATTTGACCGATATAGCTGCGACCGCAGCTTAGAGGGATTTGGTAGACGACACGTGTCCTGCATTCAGTGAACTTCTTCTGATGCTGAATTGAACAAGCCGGGCGTTTCTCTCGGTTTTAGAAGGTTTCATTCAGGCATCATGTTAGATAGATGACATTTGGTTTTTCCGTCTGTCTTCTTCTTATTTAACTAGATTTTATTTTGTTGACGATTTTCTAGTGGCACTTAAGCTTTTCCTGCATTTTTTTTTTTTTTGGCGCAGACGTTGTTCTTTAGACCTTTATTGTTGAACTGTTCTGTCCATTTCATTGTTTCTCACGTGGTTCATTTTTCGCGAGGTCACATGTTTTCTCAATTTTTTACGTGATTGCCTATTAGAGATTTTAGTTTTGACGCAGACGCTGTACTTAGACGCCTTTTTATGTTTTTTCCGTGTTATTCGTTGGTCATTATTGCCATAGTCGTGCGGGTTTCATCACTCACTGGGACTTAGGCGTTTGAAGTGTGTTATGTTGTGGATAGTTCAATAGTGAAGCGTAGACGGTACTTCTTATGTCTCGTTTTTTGTCCCCGTTGGCTTGGAAAAGACTATACGAGATCAATTGCCTCCCGTTCTGATCCACGTGTGGTTCTTGTTTGCTCATTCGATATTATGTGACAGATATGATCCCTTAGTGGTCGATAGATCGTTTTTTACTTCTAATGTTTAGTCCATGACTCGACCTGAATAACCTACATAAGGCAGGCTTGTTGCGGAAATAAACTTAGTTATGAGTGGCGCCGGTCCTGTCGTTTGTGTTCTTCTTCTTGAGTCCTGGCCTTCTGCGCCTCGCCTTTACTACTTCAAGCATGAACGAACTAGACCAAGCCAGACTTTTACTTGTCAAAGATGTGTGCTACCACGCATCCATCAAACCATTCTTATACGAAATAATGTTGCGAGATCGGCTAGTTGCTCCAACATGCAAAGGACGCGTAATGAGACCCTGCTGGCAACAACCCGGAGAATCCAGCTCAACTGAGAGGTATAAGTTTCCTACCATGTAGATAATTCCCTTGCTAGGTAAAAGATTAGGCAAACCACCTCTGTGGCTAGCGTAAATACTGTAATCATGATGTAGCTAATAACTGAGAAGTACCGGTCGCTTCATATTTGGTTAACAACCACAATAGGTTTTTTTTTTCACTATGCAATTATCGATATAGCTTTTGCTTTCGTAAATCTCGTATTTATTCATTTCTAGAAAGAGGGGGGAGAGAGAGAGAGATGCAAATGAGAGGACGGCAGGGAGGTTAACCAGACTTAAAACGTCCGGTTTGCTACCCTGCACTAGGGGAAGGGAAAGGGGAAGTAAAGACGAAAAGAAGAGCGTGACAAAAATGAAAGCGTGAGAAAAAAAAAATTTGAAAAGGGACGAAATGGGGTGATTATAGTCTTTCTAATAGGCCACTGTCACGTAGAAAAGTCAACAGAGCCTTGATCGACTTTTGCTGCGACGACAGTTCATGTCGGCATTCCAAAACTGACTGTTCCGAAAGTGGCCTGTCGTCAAGGCGTGCCAACGCGGTCGATAGTGACAGCCGGTGCGCGCTGTATCGAGGACAGTGGCAAAGCACGTGTTCGATAGTCTCTTCGCCGCCGCAGTGTCTGCAAGCCGCGCTGTCGTCCATACCGACTCGGAAGGCGAAGGATCTTGTGTAGGCGACACCAAGCCACAGTCGGCAAAGTACTGCTGTTTCGAGTCGAGAGAGTCCAGGTGGGGGTCGAAGACGAAGGGATGGGTCCAGTCGGTGTAGACGTGTATGCTTTAAGCTGGGTGTGTTCCATAAAGTTTTGTTGGCTTCATTTGCAAGCACACGAATTTTCGTTGCAGCGTCTGTTCTTGAGAATGGAATGGAGTCTTGCAAACCCTCCTCGTGTGCAGATCGTGCTGCTGCGTCGGCATGTTCATTGCCCATTATGCCACAGTGGCTTGGAATCCACTGCAACGTGATGTCGTGTCCTTGCTCGACGAGGTGGTGAAGCAGCAGTCTGATTTCCATAACTAGTTGTTCGTGGGGTCCTCGGCGTAAGGCAGAAACCAAACAATGAAGAGCAGCCTTGGAGTCAGTGAACACGCTCCATTTCCTGGGTAGTTCTTCAGAAATTACACGAAGTGCACAACGAATAGCAGCAAGCTCCGCGGCAGTCGATGTAGTCTGGTGAGATAGTCGAATCTTTATGGTGGAAGGTTTTGCAGGAAAGATCACTGATCCTGCAGACCCATTCACCGTGGTTGAAGCGTCAGTATAAAGATGATGATGCTCGTTGTACGTCTCATACAGCAAGAGCAGTGAAAGCTGCTTGAGTGCTGGAGACGAGAGTTGGGCTTTTGTTCGTATTCCTGGTACCATTAGTCGAACATTTGCTTGAGATAAGCACCATGGTGGAAACGGAACTTTCGCTGGAGCTGTATAACCTGATGGAAGGTATGCACGATAAGGCAGGACTGTTTCACAAAAGGAAGCACGTGGTCGATCCTCTGGCAGTGAGGCTAGATGATGGGCAGGGGCTCGAGCAAGGTGTCTTACGTGTGCTCTGAGCGCTTCCATGACTATATGGGTCTTGGCTGGGAAATCGTGTGCAATGGCAATTGTTTCAGCCGTTGACGAACACCGCGGCAATCCAAGACACACTCTAAGTGCCTGGGCCTGGACGCTTTCGAGTGTACGGATATTACTTCTGCAGGTGTTGGTCAGCACAGGCAAGCTGTATCGCAAATACCCAAGAAAGAGCGTCCTGTACAGTTGCATCATTGCATGTACTGAAGTACCCCAGACATTTCCTCCAAGAAACTTAAACACATTAGAGATGTCTGTCAGGCGCTTCTTTAGGTAGGCCACATGAGGACTCCAGCAGAGGTCACGATCAATTATTACGCCTAAGAATCGGTGCGTCCTGACATAAGGTATGCTTTGACCGTCGATAGAGACATCGTATGTACTCATTGGCTTTCGGCTAAACGCCACCAATGCGCATTTTTCTGGCGAGATCTTGAGGCCTTGTTCATTTAAGTATGCCGATGTTGACGTGGCAGCTTTTTGAAGCCTGGCGCGTACTTGCGGCCGTGTCACACCAGATGCCCAGACGCAGATGTCATCGGCATACATTGATATTTTAACTGAGTTGGGAAGTCGTTCCACGAGACCAATGAGTACAAGGTTGAAAAGTGTGGGACTCAAGACACCGCCTTGTGGAACTCCATGGTGCGTATAGTATTGCGAGGTTGGGCCAGCTTCAGTGTTAAGAAAGAGAGACCGCCTATGTAAATAACTGCGAGTCCAACGATATAATGGACCGCCTAGGCCCACCGATTCCAATGCTTCAAGTATGGCGCCATGAAGAACGTTGTCGTAGGCTCCCTTTATGTCTAAGAACATTGCGACAGATAACCTCTTACACGTCTTTTGGTGTTGAACATAGGTTACCAGATCGATAACGTTGTCGATAGAACATCGGTGACGTCGAAAACCAGCCATGGCGTCCGGGTAGATTTCGTAATGTTCAAGGTACCACTCAAGTCTGGCGAGGATCATTCGCTCCATTACCTTCCCAACGCAACTTGCCAGCGCAATTGGTCGGTATGAAGTAATCTCTAAGGGAGACTTGCCAGGCTTAAGAAGCGGTACCAGGCGGCTGATCTTCCAATCTTGGGGAACGTTGCCCTCCTGCCACGACTCGTTATAGATATTAAGGAGTGCTCTTCGTGCCCGTTCACCAAGGTGACATAGCATACGGTAAGATATGCCATCCGGACCAGGCGACGACGACCGATTACATAGGGCGAGCGCCGCGTCAAGCTCTTGCGTCGTGAAAAGTCGATCCATGTGTGAATCTCGTGACTCTGGAATACGGTTCAATGTTAGCGAACCTGTACGAGTTGGCTGGCCCGCAACCATAGCACAGAAGTCTTCCGCCACATCAATGTCTTGTCGGCGCTGGAATAGTGCTAGGGCCTTAAACGGGAAACGCTGTTCCGGAACAGAACGTAGACCTCGCACAGTTCTCCATATTTGAGATAGTGGTTTGCGCGGATCTAGCGACGCACAAAATTTCGACCACCGCTGAGCCTCTAGTTTGTCCATGCGGCGTTGTATCTTCTTTTGAATTCGCCTGGCTGTTCTTAAATCCTGAATTGACTTAGTGCGTCGATATCTTCTTTCGGCACGACGGCGAATCCCACGAAGCCGCTCCAATTCCAGGTCGAATTCCAGGTCGAATTCAGAATACCTTGGAGAACACGTGAGTGTGCGCGTGGCTGTCTGTGCCGTTTCCTTGATAGCTTGTTGAAGTCCACAAGAGAGGCCTTTGTGACAAGCGTCCTCAATGTGGGACTTAAAGACAGTCCAATCTATTCTTCGTATCGTGGTGGACGTATACGTGTTAGACATTCCCTTGATCTTGAGGTAAGTGGGGATGTGGTCACTTCCGTGCGTTTCAATGTCCAAAAACCACTTAACATGTGTGGCGAGGCGGTGGGAGACGAAAGTCAAATCGAGGCAGCTGCTGTACGTTATTCCCCGCAGAAATGTTGGACTCGCGTCATTCAGCAGGTAGAGACCATTGTTGGAAACTAATGAAGCTAGTCGTCTTCCCGTCGCGTTAACCTTAGAGCTTCCCCAAATGGTATGGTGTGCGTTGAAGTCCCCTGTGATAATCCATGGACCAGGTTGTGTTTTTAAGATGTCTTCTAGCCTTTTGGTGTCAAATCGGCTTGATGGAGACAGATACACCCCCAAGAGTGCAAAGGTGACATTCCTATTTTTAACAGTCATGCACACATACTGATTGTCGTCATGAGGTTGCACCGGTTGGACGACGTAAGTAAGTTCACGGCGAATAAACACGACGACCTTGCTACTTTTGATGTCGCTTGATGAGAACGTTGTCTCGTAGCCGGATAGTCTTATTGGATGGGATAATCTTGGTTCACAGATGACAATGATTGGAAATCGGTTAGTGAGAACAAATTGACGAAAATCGGCGATGCGAGATCTTAGACCTCTCGCGTTCCACTGAAGGATCGACGCTTCTCTGACCTCCTTACGAAATGACTGGTGATTGTCAGTCATGGCTTCACTCAAGGCTTGCTAGGACGGGGCTCAGCGCGTCGAGCACTTGTAGTCCACTTCGAGCAGATGGAGTGTCAATGCTTGTCAGCATGGCCCTGATGACATTCACAATGGATCGCAGCACCGGGATCATTTGGCAGTCGACTGTTGAAGCCTCACCAAAAGAAGCGGGCTTCGATGGGAACATCAAGCGTGGAGGCTCCTTAGAAGACTGAGAGCTTGCAAGCGCCGGCCACTCTTCCACTGGGGCAGCGTTTCCCGTCTGAGGCCTCCTTGTGCTCTCGGGCATTCTATTTGAGGATGATGGCGTTGGCGCAAGCGGCGCACGAACTCCACCCTGTCTTGAGCGTTTTCGTCGATGACGACGTCGACGCCGGATCTTTTCTGAGGCTTCTCTATGCGTTGAGTTATCCCTGACCATTTGCTTCAGAACTTCGAACTCTTTTTTGAGTCTTGGGCATTCTTTAGATGTCGCTTCATGGGTGCCTTTACAGTTGCCACACCTAAAGTTTGTTGCACGGCAGACATCTACAGTGTGTGACTCCGCGCACCGGGGGCACGTTGGGGAGTTTGCGCAGGCGCCCTTAACATGCCCGATCTTGAAGCACTTGTGGCATTGAAGCGGCTTTGGGACAAACCGCCGTACGACATGTCGAAAGTGACCGACCTTTACGTGTGAAGGAATGGAATCCCCCTTGAACACAATCTTCACACAACGTCTGTTGCCGAGTCGGCATACGTGCGTGATGACCACTCCTTCGTATGCCGGTTTGATCAGAATTGGCAGGTCCGAGTTCGAAATAGCCAAGTCAACATCGTAGATCACACCTGCAGTGCAGGCCCCATCCATTGGTATGATCGGTCGTACTTTGATGTTCCCCAATTCTGTTATCTGCCGTAGCGTCTCCAGCGTGGTTGCACAGGCTGTGTCGACAGCTAGAACATTCTTTCGTGTGTTCAGCCGGACTTCCTTGATTTCGTTTGGCGCCTTTCCCTCAAGAAAAACAGAGAGAGCTTGCCTGTTCAATACTCGAAGGTTGACGGAAGAATCCACTGGCATGAAGAGGATGGTGTGCGGCCAGCGTTCACTACCTGCCTGCATGGTTGACGTACTCGCTGGTGACGACGCCTTGATAAGCCTCCTTTTAGCCCTTCGGCTCCTCACCGACACGAAGCTGTCATCGGATGAGTCGTCACCTGTGATTGAGTAGACCTCTGTGTCTTCGCTGGTGCTGGACCAGGTGCCTCGTTTCCTTGAGGAACTTGTCAATGTAGTGATCTGGCCAGACGGGCCGGCAATAGGCTTTGCATCCATGGCCACAGGAGTACGAGTCTCTCTGGAGCGTTCACTGGTGGTTGACCAGGGGCCTTGACTCATAGAAGAGCTTGCAGTTGCAGACTTCTGGCTGCACGAGCCTGCGGAACGTTCCGCGTCCATCGCCTCAAGCCAGGACGCGGGAAGCGCTCCAGAGACTGATGAAAATTTGACGAAAAACTGGCTAGCTGGGACAGGTGCGTTCTAGCACTGAGTAACTTCGTCGTCTTCCAGAAAGAAATTCTTAAGATGCACGGAAGCTTACGCGGAATTATTTCATAATGGCGGTGCTGGTGGTGGTGGCGGGTTAACTGCAGGCTAGTGTATACTAGGGATTTGTCAGAGATGTGTACTACTACACATCCATCAAACCATTTTTATACGAAATAATGTTGCGAGATCGGTTAGTTGTTCCTACATTCGCGAGTCGGAACAACGCGAAGGACGCGAACAAAAATTAATGCACATTGCAATATACGCGACTACCTTCTAGGAATGCAAGAACAGTGCGTGAAGCTTCATTGTGAGCCCCTGGCTTTATAACAAACACGGGCTGTTACGGGCATAGCCTAGTTGTAACGATTCGTGTGATTTAGGACACGTATATGGTAAAATACGTCGAATAGTACCAATGTCTAGGAGGGGCGATGATGATGTGCGGTAATTCATGGCGCAAAGGCCAGGTTTGGCCAAAGATCGCCATGACAAGTGACAATGGTAACGATATATTATGGATGGGGTGCACAATGAATTCCTCATGGTAGATGTGATACGGCTGTAAAGGGGCCAGAAATTGCCGCTGTAATTGACGTAGAATATATACGTGCTAAAATATTTACGCTGACTGGGTGGTGACGTGGGCTATGGCATTAGGCTTTTGTTAAAAACATGATGCATCAAAACATAACAATGAAACGATAGTTATAAGAAAGCCCTTGAATGCAGGCCTGTTAGACATGTGCTAAATGTTGCCTGGCCAAATCATGTCGAGGTTGTCGGTCTCGGCTGCGAAATTTTAAAGCTACCTGCACATTAAAAAACTGCTCATCGCTAAGAATAAATGCCGGGTGAAGAGGTATATCGTCGCGATATGCAGAAGGGAAATACTTTTTCCTCTCTGTTTCTATCGCAGGGAACTGAATAATGTCTAGGAGGCAGAAGACGGACATAACATCAGTGCTGCCCCGTCACAAGTCCGCTCCTAGTGGAGACGTACCTCCTGTGTTCCTAGTTCTGGTGTCATTATTAAGGTATAGCTATTGACTAAGATGAGCTGGTCCATTGACAGTTCCTATACAACCATGACGGTGCTTGTTTCTTTAAGATACAATAAGCCACGAAATACTGAGAACGAGCCCATCCTTTTCTCAGTTTAGTTTTCAGCGTTGTTCTTTTTCTTGTTTTTTTTGTTGGCGCTTGGCATGCCAGCAGCTCAAGCAACAATTCTTGCTCGTGATTTTGTAAGAGATTTTGCATTACTATTTCTAGTTATTAGGTTGTCTTTTTTATTGTTAGCCTGTTTTCGTCGAACTGACCTGGATTCGAGACTGTAGGTTGCTCTTCCATCTCAGTTCATCTTGAGATTTGTTCCGCCATTTTTTAAGCGCACCTTGGGCGGAAATATGCAAATTGTGTTCCATATCAGCGAAAATTTCTTTTTTGCGCGCCATTACAGATATTGTGGCGGCAACAATTTGCAAATTGCTTTCATTCGCTACTAATGAATTACATGGAGTGCTCTTTCTTTAGCCGGACTGGTGCAATGTTAAGTGGCGTATCACTTCTTAACAGCAATCTGTTAGGAATGACCCTGAGTACTCATGTAACGCGCAATGCTGCTATGTCTTTGGAAGTGCCAAATCTGCTCTATGCTTTTCACGCCTTGTGGAACGCCGCCCCTTTAAGTCGGGGAATTATTATCGCCTGCCGTTGACGGGTTGTATCTACGCACATGTATTATTCGGGAAATTAATGACAATTATTCACTTTCATGACCTTCCCAGCAGGTCATGGATTTCGACATAACCAATTTCCATGGTATCACCTGATGCCTTGTGCGAGAATACGATTGTTTCAAATTCTAAATTCTGAAATATTCTACGTTGCACATTCTCCTCCGTGCTTAATACCGGATAATTGCACTGGTCTTATCAAATCTGCTGGATTGTGTGAATTGGTTTCTGACTAAGACTTTTTTTGTTTACAGAACGCAAATTCTGGCACCTAGAGCCTAAAAGATAAAGATATTTTGACCGTTTTTTACTAAAGCAACACCAAAGCATAGCGAAAAGCAGCTGTATCGGTTGATTGCACGATTCTCCCGCATAATAATGCGCTCCTTCAATTTTAAATCTTGGGCTCTGAACAGCTTCGCCAATATTAACTTTATAAGGAATGACCCCACTTTGCCCTTTACTATACAAGTTGTCCGACCTAAATTTAACCATAGTTTAAAAATATGTCAATGCACTAAGGCGACGCGATCAAATGCATGTTGCAGACTACTGTATGTAGTAAATCACAAATTAGTTTCTTCTGCTTAATTTCATAATTAGTCAAGTGTAATTGTCCGACTTGTGAAGCAACAAAGTAAGGAAAATAATTCAAATTAAGAAGTTGTAGGGCGCTTTGCAAAGCGTCTGAATAAACAGTTTCTAAATCTCTATCCGTTAGGTATTGGTGTTTTTCTGCTTACTGCATGTGCCCGCTAAATAAAAAAAAATACCACATGATGTGCCCGCTTGCGCGTCGATACTGCAGCGCTCCCAAATATTTCTTGTGCAAACAAACATAGCCTCGAGCATGGTGTGCTGCCGCTTAAGGGGCGATAGGGCAATGGCGCAGGGGCAGCAAACACGGCTAAATGTTATGTTCATTTGTACGCTGAGAGTTTGGGAGCGGTGAAATCACGGCGCGCAAGCGGGCATGTCACGTGGTATTATTTTGAATTTTGCAGGCATCTGCAGCAAGCGGGAAAACACTAATGGCTAATCGGTAGAAGGTTAGAAACTATCAAATAAGACGTTTTGAAACGCACTCTGCAACATTCTAATTGGAATTATTTGGCTAACTTCCTTGCTCCCGAAGTTGCTTAATTATTGTTGACTAATCATGCAGAATACAAAAGATAGCGTCACTTACTCCATACAACAGTCAGCAACGTCCGTTTGGTCGCGTCGTCTTAGACTGCATCGGCATATATTAAAACACTTGCTAAGGTTAGCTGGGACACGCTGCATATGTAATTTAATAGGGCCGGAAAGTATTCTGAACAAATAAAACGAAGTAAACCTTTTCACTCCCACATGTCATATTGCCTTTATTCGTCAACCTGTTCGTTCGGTGATACACACGAAAATGTCAGTTTTATGCAAAAGCGTCAGCACGAACTGCACTTTCAGCTACCCAGATAGGTTATTCACATAGCTAAATACTCTATAGTTCAAGACAGATAAAGACGATAAAGGTTTCGCAAAAATATTGGTTACGCTGTTTGTATAGAGCGATATTTTTCTGTGCAGGTTTTAGCGGGCGTACTTCTAAAGTTTTGAAGCTGTACATATAAATTTGAAGCTGCACATATAAAGGAACTAGGTGAAGTATAACGTCACAAGGAGTAAAAAGAGACATGAAAGGATTATTTACGAATTAGTGACAAACGGGAAGAAAGATAGACGTTCTCTGGAGTAGCTTACCTGTGGATAGTTGGCAATAGCGGCGATAAAAAATGAAGGATTCAGTGACTGCATTAGCAGCTTCAGAAGATTGCGTTAAGAGTGACGGATATGACGAGTCGGCAAACCAATATACAATCGACGGTCGTTACAACCGACCCGCGTACAACAGACTTCCGGATATAACGGACCATATTACAAAGTTTGGTTTTCTCTACCTATTTTATTATGCAACGAAGTTCGGTTTTAACAGACTGTCGGCGACAGCGGACGAAATTAGCAGCAATTTTGTCAGAATCGGCGTATAAAATGAACTTCTGCAGTATCGACACGTGCTCTTGTATGCATGGGGCAGCCCACGATCGCGGCTCAATATGGCGCGTGTGAGGGGGTAAGGCGGGGCGGAAGCGTGCCGTCTTGTTTCGCGGGCAAGGCAAGGAGACGGGGGGGGGGGGGGGCAAGGGAGAAAGGGGTTCTACTCCGGATGTTTCTGCTTACGGCGCGCCCACGCGGGCTTCATCTTCAAAGCGATTTGCGATTATTGCAACGTGCACCTAGTGCCGGTAGTTTTGTATGCGCTGCGCTTTCGACGTTTCGTTGACGTTGACGCGAGAGGCAGCACAAAGGCCAATTAGGTCGCTGCTGCTACAGAACTTGCTTAATTTTCTATCGCGATCGATACACCTTTCGAGCGAAATTGCGACTGCTTCGTTTGTGTTTAACTTTGTACGCGTTCGTCGCTCATTCTTCGCAATAAAATTGTTAGACATTCCGGCGAAAGTTTCGGAAGGGAGGCGTTTGGCATATGGCGGACTTAGCTTAAAACGGATGTTTTTCGTCGGATTATCAGGTTTCGTTGCTACGAGAGTGGACCGTATGACATTTCTTGTGTTTTCGATGTTGCCCTTTTGTTAAATAAATGTTATCTCCGCTTTCCCCACTTACACTCTTGTCATTATATACGGATTCCACAAGTTCCACCTAGCGTAAATAGCATCATTAAAGCCTCCTCTCGCCACCTTTCCGAAAATCGGCATCAGCCATGGTTAACACATTGGAGGCAATCCTTATGTAGATGTCAATAGATGGCGTCACTCATATGTAGGCTTCGTAAAAACGGTGGGAACCGTGCATTTACATTCCTGAGGAGCACAAAGGAATGGATAAAACAGCAAATAATTATTTTTAAGAAATTACGAAATCAGAGCACCAGTCTTTGCCTTTATTAAAAAAACACCTGAAGCGCGCCTGTGTCAGCAGGCGTATGGTGCGTTGCGACACCGCGTAGCCGAGCGCATGACAGTTGAAACCACCCGCGGCTAACATTGCTCGGCTTAGCCGTGCCCGGGGAAAATGGAATCCTGGGGGTTGAGGCGATGCCGATTGCATGGACCTTTAAGGCCCCTCTTTGTGCTTCCCGTAGACGGCACCTCCGGACTGACCCCTTACGGGTGGGTCCGGGCACCAGCAGTCTCAAAACATGTGATAACTTTAACGTAATCTACTCGCTTTTGTGCAAAGCCTCGATGAGCCTGGCGAACAGTGGCAGATGTAGAAAGAAGATGCTGTCATGCACGATTAGTTTGAATGGTACGCTTCGAGAAGTCGGAGGACCATGTCAGGTGCGAAAACGGGACGGGAATGACGCTGTCTTCAATTATTTTTGCCCCAGTGCAGAGAACACACGCGTTAGAAGCCAGGCAGAAGCTGAGAAACGAAACTCACTTTGGTGGCGCTCACTATTTTGCAAACCATCAATTCCGTGTGCAGCCAGAAAATCCCCTCTCAACGCAAGACGATAATGTGCAGTTTAGACTAAGTTTATGCGCAGTCTGTAGCTGCCATTCGGGGTACTCAGACAAATGACCCGATGTCCGCGAGAAGAATGAACGTGCACGCGCAGAGCATTCTACGATCCCGCTCGCTTTCACCATTCCCGATACGCTATACGTAGAAAAAGAAGCATTAGGCATAGGCAAGAAATGGATAAGCTCACACTAAAAGGGGGGTAGCATGCAGTATAGGACGCCCTGGTATGCACCCGACCTGCGGTGAGAATGGACTGTGAATAAAGGGCACCCAAAATCAGAGGACGAGCCACTAGCAAGAGTAATCTATAGGGAAACGTATGGGGTGAGCTCTACCTGTTTCGAATATTTATCAAGGCCATGCTTGGCATTGTTGGAGACTTGTTCTCTATCAAACGAATGCTTTGTTGTGCGTTGTATGGCGTAATACGCACGAAATGTATGCACTTTCTGCTTCAGTCGCAGTTTTTGTTTTCTGTGAGGAAGCTGCCGCGAAAAATCCAGACCAACTAGAAACGAAAAGTTTCGCTGCAAAAAAAGGGCATTCAGAAAACTTCTACTAGTTCATCAATGTCGGTGTCGTAAAGGGCACAAAGAGTTAAACAAGATAATTTCGCGCAATATAGTTGTTGGATTAGCGATATTGATTTGTAGCCTGAATTGTGGAATGAATGAATGTTTGATTTTTAATGGCGCAATGGCCAAGTATGGCCAAAGAGCGCCATGTCCATGGTAATGAGTTCGCAGTATACTTAATGGATTCTATGAAGTTGGAGTGATGTGGCCGTAAAGGGGCCTTCAAAATAGTCGCTCTAAAGTACGTAAAATCTGTAAAATAAGAATACAGCGATGGGGTATGACGTGCGCTATGAACATTGAGATGCATTTAAAAGGAAAGATACGATGTGTAAAAAATATATTAGGTTATAAGATTGGCTAGAGAAATACTGCCTCCTTAGAGCCCTTGAAACAAGGGTCTGGAGGCATGTGCTATGCAACACAATTATCGCAGCGGCATCCTCAGTAAAGAGAATGCTCTACGAGTTTAATTGGCTTATAACATGTAGGACAACATCATTTAAGAAATTGAGACTGCCTTAATGTTAAAAAGCGGTTCTCTGCCAAGAAACATAGCCGGGTGAAAAGGCATGTAGTAACGGTATGCAAGAGGAAAATGTTTCTTTCTCTCCGCTTCGGCTTTCCGGCACTCCAGGAGGACGTGGAGGGCGGTAAGCCTCTCCCCGCATCTACCACAGGTTGGAGGGTCATTTCCGGTAAGGAGAAAATTATGGGTGCCAAATGTTTGTCCTATTCTGAGACGACAGAATAGGACATCTGTTCGTCGTGATTTTGTTGCGGATGACCAAGAAGCCAACTGTGGCTTTATAACGTGCAATTTATTTCTTCGTCCCACATGCGTTGCCAGTGGTTGCATAGTTTCCTTCTTAAGAAAGGCTTCAGGTCTGTGACAGGGACCGACGCAGTAGGATTAACTGCAAGCAGTGAAATTGATGCGGCCATCTGGTCCGCTAGAACGTTACCCTCGATGCCCCTATGTCCAGGCACCAAGCATATACTCACGTGTTGTTTAGATATGTATGCTTCACACAGGACGGAATAGAGTTCCGGATTTTGGGAGAATAGAGGACCGGATTGTTGTGGTTACAGAATGAGATCAAGGACTTCAAAACACTAAGGGAGTCCGTATATATAACTGATTTCTGGAGTCTTGATTTCTTTATATGCTTTACAGCCGACAGTAGTGCGTAGGCCTCAGCCGTAAAGATACTAGTTTCCGGATGCAGTACATCGGTTTCCGAGAAGGATGGACCGACGGCTGCATAGGACACCCCGTCGTGTGACTTCGATGCGTCTGTGTAGAATTCCGTGCAGGAGTGTTTGTACTGGAGCTCTCGGAAATACATTTGAATTTCAATCTCTGGACCGTGCTTTGTAACTTGTATGAAAGATATATCGCATTGTATCAGCTGCCAATCCCAAGGAGGTAGCAGCTTGGCTGGATGCATTAGGCGAAGCTTGAGGAGTGGGACATGCATTTCATCACTAGGCTCCCTCACACGAAGTAAAAAGTGTTGTCTTACAGAGGGACGATTACGAAAGAGTGTATCAAATGTCATATCGTTAACGGTGTTAAAGCACGGATGTTGAGGATTAGAGTGAACTTTCAGAAAATATGTTTGGCTGATGCATGTTCTCTGCAGATGAAGCGACCAGTCATTTGATTCAACATACAAACTTTCAATGGGACTTGTACTGAAAGCGCCCGTGGCCAGTCGAATTCCTAGATGGTGGACCGGATCTACCATCTTTAGCGCGCTCGGGGCGGCAGAATGATAGATCACAGCACCGTAGTCCAGCCGTGATCGAACGAGGCTCTTGTAAAGATTCATTAAACATTTCCTGTCGCTGCCCCATGTTGTGTGGGATGAAACTTTCAGTAAGTTCATTTTTTTAGGCATTTGACCTTTAGATACTTTATGTGTGGAGTAAATGTTAGTTAAGAGTCAAGCATGATGCCTAAGAACTTGTGTTCTTTGTTCACAGGTATTCGCTGACCATACATTTCGATACTGGGATCTGCAATGAGCCCTTTGTTTCTCGTGAAAAGCACGCAAGAACTCTTGTTGGTGTTCACTTTAAATCCGTTTTCGTCTGCCCATTTGGAGACTTTGTTCAAGCCCTGTTTTACTTGCCTCTCGCATACTGTAAGGTTGCAGGATTTGAAACATATCTGTATGTCGTCAACGTAAACAGAATAAAAAATGGCTGGCGGTAATGAAGCACGAAGGGTATTCATTTTCACGATAAAGAGCGTGCAGCTGAGCACACCTCCTTGAGGTACACCAGTTTCTTGTATAAAAGGATTGCCGATTTTACGCGGAAGGTACGTTTGGACAAATAGTTTTCTAGCATATTTAGCATATTTCCATGAATGCCCATTTCCGGTAAGTCTCGCAAGATCCCGTACCGCCACGTTGTGTCATACGCCTTTTCCATATCGAGAAATATCGATAAGAAGAACTCCTTATGTATAAATGCATCGCGGATATTCCCTTCAAATCGAACAAGATGATCAGTCGTGGACCGCCCTTTACAGAAGCTACACTGATAGGGATCAAGCATATTATTCAGTTCAAGGAAGTGTATTAATCTACGATTAATCATTTCTTCAAATGGCTTACACAGACAACTCGTGAAAGCTATCGGGCGATAACTTGCCGCCAAGGAAGGGTCTTTACCCAGCTTCAAGACGGGAATAACAATAGCTTCCTTCCATGAAGGTGGAAGGTATCCGGCAGCCCAGATAGGGTTGAAAAGCGCCAGTAGTGTCATTTGTGTGTCTTTGTGTAAGTTCTTAATCATGTCATGCATGATTCTGTCAGCTTCTGGTGCAGAGCTTGTACATGTGCTCAATGCAGCTTTAAGCTCGGCAATATTAAAAGGACGATTATATGGTTCATCTGGACGGCATTTACGATCCAGTGCCTTAAGTTCAGCTACTTGTTTATATCTGAGGAATGATTTTGTGTAATGTGTGGAGCTTGATACATGTTCGAAGTGTTC
Organism: Dermacentor andersoni; assembly: GCF_023375885.2. Classification (NCBI taxonomy): domain Eukaryota; kingdom Metazoa; phylum Arthropoda; class Arachnida; order Ixodida; family Ixodidae; genus Dermacentor; species Dermacentor andersoni. The sequence goes on along the minus strand of NC_092816.1, from coordinate 123,608,385 downwards.
GCCTAGAGCGTTGGCCTGGTCTTCCAAGGTAGTCCCTTGGTCCTCCACTAGGGGCGAAGGGTGGATTTGTTGACCATTTATCTTTCTTACACCATGCCATGCTTTGAACTCTTGGGTGTAGGAAGTGATGCCCGAGAGAAACCACTCGCAGCTAGCCCTCCTTGCCTGTCTCCGTGTGCGCCTTCCTTGTGACTTTGCCAGTTTAAATTCTATGAGGTTTTATGCAGTCGGGGAGCGACGCAGTAAACCCCACGCTTTGTTTTGTTTGTTTCGTGCCAGTCTGCATTATTCATTCCACCACGGGGCCCGTCTTTTACTTGAGAGCCCTTGTGTTCGTGGAATGAATTTTTCTGCTGCGTCCAGAATAAAACAAGCAAAATACGCCACTGCTTCATCTATGTTAAAATCAGCGATAACATGCCGTGATAAGTAAGTTGCTTCCTTAAAATCATTCCATTCGGCGGAGGCTAGTTTCCACCGGGGTGTATGCAGGGGGCATTCATGTTGAGGCATTGAATTTAACATTACAGGGAAGTGGTCACTTCTATAGGGATTTTTGATTACATGTCATTGCAAGTCCGGGAAAATTCAAGAAGAGCCAATCGACAAGTCTATTGATGAATATGAATTGTGATGAATATTATTATACGTTTGCTCCTACTTGTTAAATTGGCATACACACGAGTTCAGTAGAAAATTTTCAATGAAATGACCTCTCCCGTCACATCGCGAGTCTCCCCACATGGTGTTGTGGGCGTTAAAATCGCCTACGAGTATGTAGGGGTCCGGAAGGTGATCAATTAGTTTTTAAAGATCACTTTTTCCGAGATGATAATTAGGGGTTATGTATAAGCACCATACTGTGATCAATTTATTAAAGAGAATTGCCCAAATTGATACTTCCTCAAGGGGCGTCTGAAGGGCGACATGATGACAAGCTACGGACTTGTCCACAAATATTGCTATACCGCCACACGAGGTATTCACCTCGTTGCGGTCTTTACGGTATATGGTGTACTGAAGAAGAAAGTTTGTTTGTGTACATTTAAGACGTGTCTGCTGAACACAGAGCACCTTTGGGTTATATTTGTTTAAGAGTTCTTTAATGTCATCGAGGTTGTGGATAAGACCTCTAACGTTCCAGTGTATTATTTGTGTAGCCATATTGTTCGTGTTCTTATGCTGTGTGTCAAGAGGAGTCAAGTTAGAGAAATGACTTAGGGAGCCTTTTCAGGCCCCGTGATTATGGTGCGGGTTTTGTGTTTGTCGGAGCGGTCGCGAGACTCGCGCCGCTCCCGAGGCGCTAGATGCGCCTTCTGGCTCGGAGTTGTGTCCATCGACTCTTGGGAGCCACTGGACTTCCGCTCACACGAGCGGGGTGTTTTCACCGTAGGCCTTGCCTCGAAAAGCAGGGCCTTGGAGGCCATCAACCCAGAGGTCGATGGGCCCTCCTTCGGGGATAGCGCAGAAGCGCAGGCTGCTGGCGCCAGGGGGGCTGGTGGCCGCAACCACACTGGTTGTAGGCTTGGCCGGAGCCGGAGTCAGCTGCGACGTTGCCCCCTTGCGTGCCGCACCAGCCTACCCTGAGGTACGAAAAAATGAAACACGTTTCCGCGCTTCTTGAAATGAGATGTTTTCTTTGATTTTCATTGTGATTATGCCTTTTTCTTTTTTCCATGTGGGGCAGGTTCGAGAGTATGCTGCATGTCCACCGTCAAAGTTGGGACAGTGGAGTGTGCCATTACAGTTGTTTGATTCGTGTTCGTGTTCGCCACACTTTGCACAGGTAAGTCGGCCATCGCAGCTTTGCGAACCATGGCCATATTTCTGACACTTGGAGCATCTTCGGGGGTTTGGGATGTAAGGCCTGACTCTAATTTGGTATATCCCGTTTCTAGGGTTCCTGGTAGCACTCTCGATGCAAAGGTAAGGATGAGATGCTCAGTTGGAATCTCTTGGTTGTCTCGCTTGATCTTCATTCTTCGCACTTGAATGACATTGCGTTCTTTCGAGCCCTCCAGGAGCTCTTCCTCGCTTAGGCTCAATAGATCTTCATCAGAAATGACTCCCTTGCATGTGTTCAGTGATCGGTGCGGGGTAACAGTGATCGCCACTTTACGGAATGCTAGGAGATCTGAGAGTTTGCCATGCTGTTGAGTGTCGCGGACCTCAAGAAGAAGGTCGCCACTACTCATTTTTGTCACTTTGTAGCCAGCACCTGGTGTGTCGGTAAGGCATTTAGCTACGATGAAAGGTGAGATAGTTCTGGCTGTCCTTTCGGAATCTTGATTTTGTATTACATGAAAGCGGGGGAAATTTCTTTGCGCTCGCTAAATAACTGAAAGGTTTCTTCGGTGCGCCCTCTTTTTGAAAGAGGACGATCGGAAAGGGGGGGGGGGGGGGCATGCAGAATAATTTATTTCGGTAGCTACGCCAGCCACCCACCACCGAGCCCAACAAGGGGACGCCACGAGTCCGGGAGGAAACGCAGACGCCAGCTGTACGTAGAGACTATAACCTAATAAATAATACCCAGGGTTGGATACATACACCAGGTTAACCCTTGCCGCCTTGAAATTCGGAAGTGAGAAGAAGTGATAAGAAAACAGGAAATAAACGAGAAGAAAGGGGTTAACCTTGGGGCCCGATTTTTATTAGTCATATCATGAGAAGCCAACAAACACTGACACCAAGGACAACATAGGGGAAACTACTTGTGCTTATTAAATGGAATGAAGAAGCGATAAATTGATGGGAATTGGATGAAAAACCAACTTGCCGCAGGTGGGAACCGAACCCACAACCTTCGCATTTCGCGTGCGATGCTCTACCAATTGAGCTACCGCGACGCTGTTTCCCCATCCACTTTCTTGGGTAGTTATGTGTACTAGTAAACCCTGGGAGTGTTAGCCAGCGCCACCACTCACAGACCTTGGCGGCGGACGTGGAGCGTCCTTGTTGCCGTAGGCGTCACGAGAACGTGATCTTTTTGAGTGAAGGCAACTGGTCAATCAACCCACATATGCTACCTGAAGGCATCAATGTTGCCGAATTCGAGACCCTCGTTATGTAATAAACGACAAGAAAGGGAAGAAACCGAACGCACAACCTTCGCGAAATGCGAAGGTTGTGGGTTCGGTTCCCACCTGCGGCAAGTTGTTTTTTCATCCACTTTAATTCCCATCAATTTATCGCTTCTTCATTCCATTTATTGAGCACAAGTAATTTCCCCTATGTTGTCCTTGGTGTCAATGTTTGTTGGCTTCTCATGATATGACTAAGAAGACAGGAAAGAAGAGAGAGCGAGAGGAAAAGCAAAAGATTGAAGAGAGGGATAGGAAAAGGCGACAGCCGATTTCCTCCAGGTGGGTCATTCTATGTCAAGCAGAGGCCAAAGAGGTGTGTTGGCTCCGCCGGGGGGCCTTAAAGGTCCAGACACCCAGCATCGGCTCACCCTCCAGGATCCCCCTTTTTCCAGACACGGCTAAGCCACTCACGGCTACACGCGGGAAGGTCCAACCCTCGTGCGCTCGGGTACGTGGTGTCGCAACACACCAAACGCCTGCTGACGCAGACGCCCCTGCAGGGCTGCATTGTGGAAAAAGAATTGTTCAAAACCAAGTCAGACACAAAGAAAGCCGCAGCTACCAATGTGGGCGTCAAGGAAGTAGAAAAGTTTATCTTATTTGCTTAAAGTTGATACAGTCTCATTGGCAGAGTCGCCGGACTTTAGGAAAGTGTTTCGCACTCTTTCCCAAAGGGCTACCTTTCTCTCTCTCTCTCTCTGTCATATTCCCATTCTGTCAGCTATTCCTCGCTGCGTGGGTGCCTCTAATTTCTGGCATCGCGTTTCTGCGTAATTTGTCCGCAGACCCACTCTCACAGAATACGAGAAGTGACACGCGCACTGGAAATCAAAAAGCACTCCGTCAAAGGAGCGTTTATGTAAAATGCTACGCCGTCAATACCCTGGCCCCTAAACGCTTTAAAAACTGGGCTGTTCTACATTTGCAGGATTGTGGACATCGTTTCCGTACCGGTCATAGACCACGTAAAAGGCGCCATGTCATAGCGTGTCCTTTGACGGAGGCATTTAGACCAGACAAAAGCGCGTCCGACATCATCGCCCCCCAACTTTGGCGACGGTGTCAACGCTTCTCCATTGAAAGGTTGCATTCATGCGCGTCATGCAAGGTGAGTTACGGTGCAGAGAGAGAGCCGGGAAATCGATTGCATATTTAGCGCGCTACGCCGCCTATTCTGCATGTTTGAGAAATGAGCAGCTTAGCAGAAGTTGCACGTTGAAAATTCCTGCCCCATTATTTCGAGTTTCAAGCGCCTGTGAAATGCCTTATCTTTAATTACTGATTTTGGGAAGTTACCGCAAGGAAAACAGGAGACTTGAAGAAAGGGACAATACGAAGCGGTTCCTATTGTCCCTTTGTTCGTCTCGTGTTTTGCTTGCGATAACTTCCCCAAATCATGAATCACCAACTGATCTATACACACACTCTGCTATGTTTATTTTTATCTATTTATACAACATACCCCTAAAGGCTCTCACGTCTGAGGGCATTATATAGGGGCCGGTAGGCAGGTACAGGCAATTGATGAAAAATACAATACAACGCAAATTCATTGTACACATGATGTGACGTTAAAACATAAGTATACCGAACACTGTTAATTCTGAAAAGCACAAAGAAAAAGAAAAAAACCAATAACATGAACAGGGGAATACCAAAAAATTATATCAATTATACATCTTCCAAACAACAGGTTAAAATTAAATAAAACAAGGTCTACATTATTGGAAATATTAACAAAAAATGGTTCAAACATGAGATATTAATATACGAATCATATAATTGCAAACATTGCGATCTACGGCAGTAGTTCCATACCCGTCAATTTCGCGTCACTCCCCGTTGCATACATATCCCGATCACATTCCTGACAGAAAAAAAAATAATCACAAAAAGAGAGCAACTTTTTTTTTTCAGAATGACTTTATATTGGCACATCCATTGGTTTTGTAAAGTGGCGGTGAACGTCTCGAGCCTACCGTGATTTCGTGATCAAGGGTACAAAACAAAGCGCCCTCACTTGCAATCGAATGCGCCTTCAATGCTGTTTCTCCACTTCGGTCGCAAACTTCAAAGAACAATTAATTCGCTGCTTCGTTTGGTTACACGAACGGAAACACCGCTTAGGCCTTTTCGCGTTCGCTTCATAAACCTAATACGCTGCGACAAACCATGACGAGTTTGACCGGCCTCGCTAAACAATGAACTAAGCTTATGATACGCTGCCGAGTACATGGCGGGAAATGCGGATTAAAATGCGTCTACAAGAATTGTTTGCCATTTACTGGGCGGTATGCATGCTCATCTTTCGCATTTACACAACATCCAATCAATGTTTCAGGGCTAAACAAACGACAGGTTGCTGCGTTTTCTGCCATTGAGAAGCAGCTGTATATAGAATTGTACGCATTCAATTGTTTATTGCGGCTATGGTCATGTAGTCAACATCTCCTCAACAGAACTGCAACTGAAACAAATTCATGCTTCTCGAAACGTATGTATTGCAGCAGTGTAACGCCTATAAAAAATACACCATACTGATGTGCAGGTGGGCCACCTGCAGGTCATTAAAGTTTTGATTTCGCGATGTCCGCGATATATAGGTGGCGCCCATGGTAAACCAATATGGCTGACCAGAGGGCGATCGACATTGAAGCTGAGAGCACGGAAAAGTGTTATATGGAGGGTTGCCACAATTTTTCCCCACCCTGCCAGTTTTAACATTTCGCATATTGAGCCGTGTGGAAGTGGAACTTCCATTCTATAGCTAATTAAAGTTCAATAAGCAGAATTTGAATCCATGCTAGTTCATTTTCTGCGACGTTATACAGCTCGTTCCAGTCGTGTACGTAAGTGTGCCACGGTAGAATTTTAAGGGGAGAGCTCCCGTAAAGAAAAAATATTGAGAAGGCATTGAAACATCGTTGGTCAATGTTGAGTTTTAATTGAGGAATTATTGAGAGTTGGAGAATTGTTGGGTTCAGTGTAGAGGGCTCTTGAATATTGGTCACTGAAATTTATTTGAAACACCATTGGGTATCTCAATGTTCAATAATTGTTAAGTTACCATTGAAAGTCCATTGTGATTAGCCGGCCCGCTGTGTTCGTTTTGTTGAATGTTTGTTGGGTTACCATTGATTCAGCGTTGAACTGACGTGGTAGTTCTGTTGACCTGTTGAGTTATTGCCACAGCACTGAAAAGTATTGTGGCCCAGGTAAAATGGCATTGAGATATCAGAAGTCGCCATTGAAATATGATTGACGTTTTGTTGGGCTAGTGGATCTTTATTCATATATTTAAATTGTTTTTCTGTGCACACTTGCATGCCCCGGTGCCTGCTCATAGATTTCCCAAACAAAAACAAAAGCAAAAGAGACATTGATCAATTTGAAGTACCTTTATTTACTCTAAAGATGCGTGCACGTGAAACATTACAGTACTAAGGCACCACTACATCGAACCTGGAGACATAGGCTAGTACATACAGCACTCTACCAGTGTAAATACATCTGAAAAACCTATACATATGAATTCCATCAAAACGATCATTGTGGTCTTCCCTTTCGACTTAGTTTATGACTAGAAGGCAAAGCGACTCAAAAGGCAGGGCTTAAGCATACCCTTGTAAGAACCAACTTTGACCACATGAACACTTGAAGCTGCTTGCGTGTGAATACACAAACGACATCTGAATATGTTACATTAAAATATTTCGCACACTAACACATCACATGAAGAGCTACGGCAGACTGTGAGAAGGCAAAATAACAGACTTGAAACAAATGACTTCACGTAAATATATACAAGCTTTAGCATACGTCTCTCACCGCGATTAAAATTTGATGAAGTACCAAAGTAGACTTGCCTGAGCTTTTCGTCTTAGTGATGTATATATTTTCATGTTGCCCAATCATTTTATAAAATAACATCACACAACTTAGCTATTAATTGACGAGACATAATTTAGAAAGTTGTCGGGCATGGTGAACACCTGAATCGTATGTTTCTGACGAGCCAGGTTAGCTTTCTTCAGAAATAAACTTGTAAAACTTGTGTAATGAATGCAGCTGATCTCCCTGGCACAAGTCAAGAACAAACCGTACACCATTTGATTATGTCAATTTGGGGTACAGAAGAGTTTGTTGGCGGCATTTCCTCAATTTAGTGAGCTCATTTTCGGGTAATATTTCTGGACTTGCACAAAGCTAATTACAGCACCTTTTGGGGCCTTTTCCCTATACCCAGCAACTAAGTGGTACCTCAATCAATAAAGAGGTAAGGCAAGGCTAATTATTTAGCAAAATAATTATTTAGCACAGAAAATTGGTAGTAACACACAGCCAACACCATTCCAAAGAGCCAAATAAATGGTCACCTGCACTTGCAGTATCAAGTAACCCAGAAATAGTCAGAGGATGAAAAAAGGTTCCAATGACTGGACAGCTAGATTGGTTAGACAGTGAAAAACGCAAATAAATGAGTATACGAAACACCAATGACCTCAAGTGCGCAGGTAAAATGTTATTAAAATGCTATGAGAATTTTATTGCATAAAATACATAAAAGCTGCATAAAAATTGGGACACAACAGTAACAAATACGGAGGGAGATACAGCACCCGTGTAGAAAAAAAAAAAAACAAGTGATATACATGCATATTTAAGCTCACGACAATTTTTTTCTCCAATATATATACAAAAAGAACACATGCACTTACCGCATAAAGAAAGGTTCCTGCGCCTGGAGAATGCAGCACAGTACAAAGCAGCGTCATGAGAATCGAAAAGTAGAGTTTAGTATGTTTAAAAACTACGAATGCTTGCACACCTACAAACAGGTATGTGACATGTCATGCCTTGAATGGATGAAATTCATAAATCTTACACACAAAGGAAGTTACCCTCACATTTATTGGCTTCCTCAGGGGACTCCTTGAAGTTGAACTAGAAAAATTTACATCAGTGTTAAAAACAAAGAGGATAAGACCCTATAGCGTTCTTCCTGAAATAAACAGCGCAAATAACTTCATGTATCGATTCTATGGACACTTCGCCAATTCGGTGTACATTTATATTTGACAACCACCCAAACAAACACGAGAACGATGAATTAAGGTAGGAACACACATGAAGGCTGATTCAACTAGAAGTTTATTCGTGAAGACAAAGATTTTAAGAACACTGGCCAACTTCACAAAGAAAAAGCCATGGATGTGCAGCAGAAACAGCCCCGGCACAACAAAAAGGACCGAAAGACGTCCTGTAAAATAAACATGTGCGTCAAAAACTAACAAAAACATGAAAACTGAAAGGTTTGTCCTGTAAGTGGTATTAACGATAAGTACTGCAGCAACTCTTTCCCACTAAAGGTAACAGAAATCTTGCTTATGAATTTTTCTTCGTGATCATAAATAATGCTTTCATAAGTCCTCTTGTGTTCTGGTCTTCGTGATGAAACAATCGTTCTTTCTGCTCTATACCGCAACACCAGAGGAGTTCCAGAAGCAATATTTATTGATCACAAACGAAACAAATGCATAACCAAGCTATCTTCTGCCCGTAGTCGGAAAAAGTTCTCAAAAGAATATTTCTTGGTGGTTATAATCACTTATCGGACAAATCTTTAGCTTTTTCGAATGACTTATCCGATAGTTCTCGTTTTTCAGGCACGTTTATTCTATATGACATGGCTTTTTCAAATTTTTTTCTTGTCGCACGTGGCTGTTTCTGCCACGCATGCACGGCGTTTTACCTTTGTAAAGTTGACCAGCGTCTTTAATACCTCTTTCATCAAAAGTAAACTTTTAGTTGAGCTTGCGCTCGTGTGTGCTCCTACCTATTTCGTCGTCGGCCTCTGTTCGTGCTGCTTTTTACAGTACGCACGTATCACTTTGTTAGGCTGGTAAACATTCTCACAAACAAAAGTAAATGCTTCCCCTCAAAAGGTAGTCCATCCTTTACTACTAAACGCCAGAGCAAATCGAAAGTAAGCCTTCACAGCGTCCATGCGGCAGCTAGTACGCCACAGAGCAGCATAAAAAATAGTTGAAAATCCCACTTGATGGAGAGTGGCAACAGAGATGCGAGCTTGCTAGTGAATCAGCCACATATCAAAGGGTGTCTCTTGCACAACGCCAAGGTGCTCTTGACGTAGAACACTTTAGCACCTGGGAATTTGCTGCATGCGTAACCCGTGAGAAGGGAATGCGAACAGAAAATGAGATTACGCGGATTAACAATCTGCCACTCACTGCACATAACTACGCGCGAAATAGAAGTAGACACTATACTGGCAACTAAAAATTTGGGACTCTTTACGAGTGCCGTCGAGATAAGGAAGAAATGGGTTGCTACGGTAAATGTTAGCTAAAACACGCACAGCGATGTTTCACAACGGGGAAAAATATTCCCGGCTCTCTGGCAGAACCAAAGACCACAAGACAATGCATAGCCGATACCACGCAGATATCGAATCTTTGGGTAGAATTCCAGCAGAAGGAATGACCTAAATATACGCCGAGAGCGATGCGAGCGTGAGCGCGCCTGTACGAGTGAGAACATGCACCGCTTCTTTGAAGCTATCCGCTCCGGCGTGGCTCCGATCATCCCACGCCATTTGTGTGCAGAACGTCGCGTACACACCCTTGCGCGTTTTGCACGGTAGCGTCTGCGCAGTGAGCTAGCTTCATGCACGCATCATTCTACGCAGCGCAAACGGTGCTCGAGTGCGATGCTTAGCTCGAGGCGACAACGTGCCGATTGGGGCCCCTTTCGCTTCTGCAAGCAACGCACATTCGGATCGGTCCCACTCAAAGAGGCAGCGGAAAACGGTGACATGTTTCGGTTATCGCCTATTAAAATTGTACGGTACGCCTTCAACGGCAACCCGCCGCGCTAGATAAAGCTGCTTACTGCGGTAGTTTTGGCGGTGATAGGGGATAACGCGAGCCCGTCGGCGGCTGTGTTCTTTGCCGACGTCGTCACCACACCTCTGTTCATCTGCGCTGTGTATCCGTGTACAGTCACCGCGCGGAAGCTGTGACTAATCGGTTGGCCGTTCTCCGCACATCCCAAAGAGACGAAATATATTTTGCGGTGCGCCGCATCATTAGCCGCAACCTAAATCGAGGCGCGCTTAACCGCTACGGCTCAAAAGGCGATCACACTAACCGTATGCTATACGATGAGCCACTACGGATTTAAAAAAATAATTCTGATGTCCTACGTGCCGAACCAACGATCTGATTATGAGGCAGATCGTAGTTAGGGACTCCGTATCAATTTTGACTTCCTGGAAATGTTTATGTGCATACAATGCACAATGCACGAGCGTTTTTTCCATTCCGCTCTTTTGGAATACGGCCACTGCAGGGATCGTATCTACGACCTCGAGCCCCAAATTGCCACAGCGGCCACCATAGTTACGAAATGCGTAAGCGTGAAGTGCAACACTGCCTTCCGGTACGAGTGTGGTACAAGCGTAGCAGAGCCGCACACCTGCTGCACAATTATTTGTCGCGGTTCTCCTAAGCTCGTAGTGCCTGCCTAAATACCTTGAAATGCAGCGCGCCTCTCACGTATCGAAACGCGATAAGAAGCGCTTAGACGGCCCATGTGAGCGCCTATGAAAGATGACGTGGCCACTGTAGAAAATTATCACTGCGCAGAGAAGCCGATCCTTATGTTTCAATTGTGTTCTCTCATACAAATTAAGGAAACGTTATTAGACAGGAACAGATGAAGCAATGCAATTTTACGCGCGTGGTGCGCCGCTGCCTCTTCACCTACCATTGTTTCAAACGAAGTGACGGCGGCAGCGAGCGTTAGTATCGCGCGCTTATTTTGCTCCGGGGCATGCGGTTTGCTTGAAGAAACAGAACGGTGTGCTTAACGTGTCGCACTTGTCAATGTCAAAATAGAAAAAAAGGCTACGTGCTCAAGAAAACGAGATTACTTACGTATCTGCAGAAGTTCGGCTGCGACTGTTTCGGAGTGCCTTCTCTCCAACAGGCATCATGACCTCTGCCGCGCAACTCATCAAAACAAACAGGCTCGCACATCAGCCGAAGACTAGTAGCCGGGTGAGCCAACGACTTTGACGGATAAACGTCCAATGCCTCCTTTACTAGATGCGGCAAGGTCGATTCAAATAGGTCGCGAAGCTTCGGGCGAAAAGCGGTTCAGTACAGATTGTCACCGACATCAGCATGAGGGGTTATGGGAGCAGCGATTGAAGCGCGACTAGGTTTGGAGGGAACAAACACTGGAAAAGAAAAACGCGTTTTTTAATTCAAACGAGACACAGTTCGATTCATTGAACGAAAATAAAATTCCTAGTCAATTTTATATATTCGTGACGAGTTAAGAAAATACAAGTTTAATTTTATAATTATTAATAAACGCATTTCTTTTCAGCGCCCATCGCTACAGGGGGCGTTGACGCCACTATCACTCGCAATGCAATGCACGTCTTGAAATGGGCGGAAAGGCGCACTCGTATCAGCTGTTGAAATACGCCCCTCTCACAGTTTGCGCTTTCTTGCTTCATTGGTAGCTTCATTGCTTCTTCATCTGTTCAGTCAAAAGTAGTGAGTTACGACCGCCAGATAATTGTGTAGTTGTTTTCGTGCGACTGCGCTGGCCGACGGGCTTGGCATCCAACAATAGGATCAGCACTCTACACCTAAAGCTTTCGTCGGCCTCCAAAGAAAGTATGTTCTGTGCAGGGATGCGATTTCGACAACCGTACGGCTGGTCTTTTTCTGCATCGCTTTCCACGCTGAAAGCTCGAAACGCCTATCAAGTCGAATGGCGGGGCATTTGAATATATAGCTCCAAAGGAAGAACAACAAAACAAATTTCGCGCCTTCCAAAACAAAATGACGTCACTTCTGCTTTTAACGGACATGGCGTCACATTATTTTTTCTTCCGCCGGAAGTGTTCCCACCACATACAGATGGCGCTAAGCCCTATGGACCGCCGATGGAACGCCATGTTTTGAACGTATGGGCTCCTATGGGCGTCTTGCGCTGGAGTTTGAGGTATAGTAGCGGCGCCTGGTGGCGGCGCGGGAAACGACATCTGGGTCGTACCAGCTTGGGTCGTATTGAGCCCTGGCTGTGGCGAAGCATGTTTCTAGGCCGAGTTTTGCGTCGATTCGCACTTTTTTCTGCCCTGTTGCGAGTGCGAAAAGGCTCGTCACTTCTCACAGACCACGTCGACCACGCTGCGAGCTGGTCGCAGCCTATAGTTTAACGAAAACGGACTCTCCGTGTGCCGTGGGACGTAATGCTGGAAGCAGAAGGAATCGGCGACGCCGATCCGGAGGGACCTAGCTCAGCATCGAAAAAGCGTCACCGTCGATACTGCTGCGTCGTGGGCTGCCATGAACAAGAAGCCCTGAATCCCAACATCCGATTCTATCGTTTCCCTTCAAGGCCTCACGAAGCGGAGCGTAGGGCGCGCTGTATAACTGCAGTTCGTCGCGCTGGGTAAGCGAAACTTCGCGCCATGCTGACTGCTTCACCTGTCTTGAAGCTTGCTTGATTATAGATCTGCGTTCTAAAATTCGGTCTTTTGCACCTACAGTCCCGACGGCAGACCGACATAGCAGCAGGCATGGCTGGTTGTTCACGATTCGAAACGCGGCCACAGCGACAAATAACAATTCGACCGGTGCGAAGTGGTGAAGTACCCAGGTGTGTGCAAATGACCACAAATGGCCGGGCTGATTCGGTGACAATTCACTACCCCACTACGAGCAGCACAGGTTAGAGAGGTTGAATGTGCTCATACTTGACCTCAAGCCAGCATGTTGAGGCAGCGCAGCAAGATAGTATTGATTACAGCAGATCGATTTTCGAGCGTTGTCATTAAAAGCTACATCAAGCGAGCAGCGCACGAGCTCGCGCTGCACCGCGATTCGCACGTACGTGCGAGCTCATATGCATTGCATCAGTTATTACCAGTTACTAAAAGGGACAGATGGCCGCTACTACAATGCAGGCATAACTACTTGTTTAGCGGCATGCAGTCAACAAAGATTGCAGGAGGCCCGCCGTTTCGCGGCATGTCGAAAGACCGCTGCCGTCGCGGCGCGTACGATCGTGCGCTCGAGCAGTTCGTACGTCGCGGCATGCTGAAAGACCGCTGCCGTCGCCGCGCGTACCGTCGTGCGCTCGAGCAGTTCCGTACACATGATGCCGGCTTATCGCTGCTATGGATTCATTTATAGCAAGCATTTCCTCGCGTTTGTGCGCCTGAATCTAGCAGCGTGCAAACCTAATTACCTGAAGTTCCACTTCGTACGCGACTCGCTTCACTTGCGATTGACACCGCGCTAAAACTTCGCCGCTTAATTCTTGAACAGCATACACGTATTCGGCACTGCATAATTTCTTGCCTTTACGCAGCGTGCCACTCCTGAAAAAAATCTTCGGCGCCCGATATTCGCTGCAAGCCGTGATACAACACAACCGAAAGTGGCGGGTCCATATTGTAAACGTGCTTTCTGAAGCAGACGACCGAGCTTGGTACGACCCATTTTAGGACAGGGGGCGCTTTTCAGCACCTTTTTCGCAGCGCCTCCTGGGCAATGCAAGAGCCCCATGGAAGCTTCGCTACCAGGTATATTTACCTTGGATGCGGGCCGCGTTGCTCGCTTTCCCATTGCGGCAGCGGTTCCCTTAGTTCAGCATATATTCCGTAAGGCGGCGCTCGTTGCCTTTTCAACTTATATATATGGTGTGTGTGTGTGTGTGTTCTTTCGTTAGTCATTTCCATTATCGCAACTGTTTGCCCGCTTCTTATATTATGCAGCACGGCGCTGGTAGATCATGCATTTTATACGTCTTATCAGCTTTGCGTTACTGTTGAAGACTTTTTTTCACTATGCGGCACATGCGTTTTTTCAAAGAACACTAAATAACTGGCTAGCTTAACCTACGCTTTTCAGTGACATGCACGGTAAGATGCATGCAATCGACGCACGCACTCTAAAATAAACTTGGTCATTACGCATTAGCTTGTGATGTCGGAGCCTCCGCCAATGCAGCAGCCGTCAGGAGATCGTCGAGTTTCTACTAGTCCATCGCTTGTTGCTTCCGCTTGCTCGTCGGCCTCGCTTGAACGAAATAGCTCTTAATTGCAGTTTGTTTTGAAGTGCTGCTTGGTCGACCGAGCTCATTGAACGCACAGAACATAATTGCCCTGGTGCAACACGTGAAGTTAACTTATGCGCAGTTCAAGGAAGAATTGCTACATTTCGCGTTCACCGACACTATCTCTCGCAAGAGAACGCGTCAAACCATGTGCAGCGTTTGCGTTCGGCAGCATGTCTCTTGGAAGTCGCACGTAATCGCTCATGCGTGTTGAGGTAGTGATGCTTTCGCTCAGGTCACGCGTGCTCATAGCAATGTAGCACAGGTCGCTTTCAGAGAGAACGCGTTGCGCGCATCAAGCAAAGTTTTTAAGGCGCAAGCCTTTAGTAGCTCATGAGCGTCGTGACGCAGTCCGTGGTGTGCGCAGGAAAGCGGTGATCACCCGCGAGGGGAGCAAGGAGACGAGGCGTCATGCCAGTAGCGCTGTGTGAGTGGGCGCGTGGGAGAGCGCGGACAAGCGCGTGTGGACATCGGCGACAAACCTTGCAGGCATATGGCTGTGATTGCATCTCATGCTCGCGGCTCACGGCGGCGTCCGTTCGCAGAACAGTTCAGACAACAGTAACAGAGGCACTCATAGATAGGCTTTCGCCTATCGCAGTTTAGCTCAGCAAAGTGCCCATAGATTTTTGATCCCAGCCCTACAGAAGTTTGGCGATAATGATGGCCAGGCTTGAGGCATTCATATTCTGCGTGGGAACTGAGCACGTCCACTTCTTCCCGCTTAAATTGTATGGCCGTGAGCGTGTCGTTCAAATGTCGTTCAATTGTTCAAAAGACGAGCGCTTAGTGCGTTTCCTTGGTCAGGAAGTTTTCTGCGCGGCTTTTAGTTTTCAGCTGCTCAATGTAAGAAAGGAACTCGCCCTCAAGCCATTGCAGCCTCGGGTCATCAATTTCAGAAAACTGACGAGCATCTTCGTCTTTGCGATGGATGTGCTGCAGAAGATTGCTCACATCCATGCATGTGAACCACTTATGGAAGGCTTCCATGAACTGAACAGTCGGCCCCACAGATGCAAATTCAAAATCGCAGCTGCGACCTGCCTGATCCCCGAGGTATTTGAGTGCTGCAGTTACTGCAGGAGAAAATAACTGCACGGCCATCTTCACATTCATTTTTTTATATTCGACGGGAAAACGTGCTTCTTTGTAAGGAACCTGATTGGCCGCACTGTTGTTTGTCTCTGATTCTTGTGGAGCACTTTGATGTACTTTGATGAAATTTTCTTCTTTTCACCAAATTTCCCGGCCAGGAATTGAGACCTGATGTTCTTTATAACGTGGCTCTGATCGGATGAGAAAAATATATCCATTGATGGATCTGCCGGATGCGGTGCCCGTGTTTTTGCTTCTCTGCTACTCAGAATTTCCATAGCCGTTACGTTGATCTCGCGGTTGTCGGTTGCAACTCTGATGATGTCAAAACCAATTCTGGCTGTTTGGATGACGACGTGGCGAATGACCTCGGCGAGCTGGTCTCCAGAGCAGCCTTTGGTGAAGAAATAGCCAACAGGGATCTTATATCTTGCTTGCAGGCCGCAAAGGAGAAAACACACCAGTGAATTCGCCAGATGTTCACCTTCAGCTGCACGAGCAAGATACTCGAGGTCAGGACCTAGGTCGACATCACCAATAAACGCGTCCCTTTGCTTGTGGTACAGCAGCTTTTGTTTAATTCTCATCTCGTCAACAATGAGGCTACATGCTTTTGACTGTGGTGTGTCCAGATTCTCAAGCTCCGCTTCCAGGGGGGAGCGAACCAACTCGCTGAAACCAACTTCGCTGGATGTAGTACCGAAGTATTTTTGTAGCGTTGTTCTGCAAGGTAGCTTGAGAAGCTCTTCGTTCCTCAAGTATTCGTAGGCTTTTGTCGAGAGGTGTCGCATTACGATGTCATGCCTGATTGTTACTTCCGACCAGCGTGGTGTTTTCTTTTTATAATTTTTTACTTGGTTTTGGAGCAGCACTGCTTTTGCCGTCCCCTCCTCGGCGTCAGCCACAACTTCCAGAAATGCAGAGACGTAGCACTCTTCTTTCAATTTTTGAAGTTCTTCTTTGTAGGCTTCTACAGGTCTGCGCAGTTTATCGTTTTCTGCTCGCAGCGCACGTTCTTTTCGTCGCCATCGCTTTCTTTCTACAAACACGCTTGACGTGTTTCAGCTCCATTTTCCTTGCGTCTTGAACGAGCGCAAAGCCTTTGTTGGTTGCCTTTTCTTCTTAGATGCAAACTTCACTGAATCTGTTAGAGCGCGAGGAAGTGGCACGCGGCGCACGCGCCAAGCATTTCAGGGCTTACTGGCTTTCGAATGAGAGGAGTATGCGCGCGCTCGTGGCTGTTGTAATCGCACCGCTGGCACGAGTTGTTGGGGTCTCGGTGCTGACGCCCGTTATTGCCAATGGGTCGCAAGCCCCAAGGGTAGCGTTGGCCTGGCGGCCTGGGGCACTGGAAGCATCCGAAGGTCCCGGCAAAGCATGAGAAGACTGGTAACAGAACAACTTGTTTATTCTAACATAGCAAAAGAGCGGCCGGTCAGGTCGACCGAATTGGAGAGACGGGAGAGCACGTAACTCAACAGTACAAATCGGAGCCTCTCTCCTGGCGTCCGGGGGCAGCTGCTCTTATACTCTCGGCGTCGCGGTCCAAAAGGGAAGGAGGGAAGGTCACGGGATGAAGGTCACGGGACGGCGGAGCATGAGCCCACGACGGCGCGAACTGTCGGGCCGAGAGACCTGCTGAACCGAGTGTAGTGACGCATCGCCAACCCTCACCCACACGACGGCGCGAACAGTTGAGCCGAGAGACGTCCAGGCTCCTCATTCGGGGAACTCCGCTCCCCGGCTGCCGCGCTTTGACAAGCGAGGGCACACACACACACACGCACACACGAAGACACGTGGCACTGAAACACGCCTGGACACGCTTGGCGGGTAGGCGTTGCGGCGGCGTCGAACAGGCCAAAATGTCCGCCGTTTTGAACAAAGCCCCGGCGTCCGTTGCATCCGCGCCGGCATTACCGCGCGTTGTAGGCGAAACGTAACAGACCGCCCCGCCGGGGGAAGGAGATCCCGATGGTCAGGGGACTGCATCCGCTGTCCGGAGGGATGTCGCTCGATGATGCTCATAACCGAAGTTGGGCGTCCTTGGGCGTTTCTTGAGCGCAGCGCACAGAGAAGGCCTCGTTCTCACGTTCAGGTGCACACAGGACACTGCAAAGTGACTTCGGGAGAGTTGACATTTTTGTTCTCGTTTCCGGCAAGCGTTAGAACCGCGCCAAAAGTCAACCGCTCAGTCAGCAAGCACGGCACAACCCTCACTAAGCCCTGCCAGGCTCTTCCCCCTTTTATACTGCTGCCTAGTTCCTTACAGTAGTTTAGCAGCACTCAGAACGCGTCCACAAATCGGAAAAATTGCACTAAAAAGCACATCATCACTTTGAAACACTACACAAAAGCAATAAGTTAAAAATCCTGCCTCAGGAAGAAAAACATCAGTAACAAACAATTTTGAGGCTGATTCCCACGTTAGGGGCCTCGACTTAAGCCATCGGCGTTACCGTTGAGACTCCCCTTTTTGTAACGCACCTCAAAGGAATATTGTTGCAAAGCGAGGCTCCAGCGCAGGAGGCGGCCATTTTTGGGAGAGATGGTCTGCAGCCATTGGAGAGGGCAGTGATCCGTTTCAATGATAAACCTCGAGCCGGCTAGGTAACATGACAATTTCTGAACGGCCCACACGATACACGCACACTCTTTCTCGGTGGCGCTATACGCCTGCTCACGACTCGTCAGCTTACGACTAGCATACAGGACGGGGTGTTCTACTTCTCCATTTTCCCGTTGGCACAGTACAACGCCCATGCCTCGCTCACTAGCATCACACTGAACAACGAACCCTTTTGAGTAGTCGGGCGATCGTAGCACAGGCTGGCTTGTTAGGGCGCTCTTTAGGGCGCTAAAAGCTCTTTCCTTTGTCTCGTCCCAGACGACTGTTTGCGGCTCTGTCTTTCTTAGAGCATCCGTCAAGGGAGCCGCGATATCAGAGTACCTGGGGATGTACCTCTGATAGTAGCCGGCGACACCTAAGAACGACCGAATATCGGTCTTCGTGCGCGGTTGCGGGAAGTCTCGCACAGCGGCCACCTTTATTTCAGAGGGGCGGCGACGACCCCGACCAATCACGTGTCCGAGGTAGACAACCTCGGCCTGTGCTAACTGGCACTTGGGAGCCTTGACTGTCAAGCCCGCATCGCGCAGGCGGGTTAGCACTGCCCGCAAGTGCGCCATATGTTCCGGCCAGGATGCGGAGAATATCGCTACGTCGTCTAGATACGGTAAAGCGAATTCTTGCTGTCCCCGCAACACTTTATCCATGAGGCTTGAAAAGCAGTATGGCGCGTTCTTCAAACCAAAACTCAAAACTTTAGGACGGAATGTCCCCATGGGTGAAATGAACGCCGCATACCTACTAGCCTCTTCTGTAAGTGGAACCTGCCAATAACCCCTGACAAGATCTAGGGTGGAAATAAACTGAGCGCTACTCACTCTCTCAAGGCGCTCCTCGATGTTAGGGATCGGATAAATTTGATCCTTAGTGATGGAATTAAGCCTGCGGTAGTCGACGCAAGGACGAGGTTCCTTGCCCGGTACCTCAACTAAAATCAAAGGGGAGGTATAATCACTCTCACCCGCTTCAATAACACCGAGCTGTAGCATTTTCTTTACCTCAGCCTCCATAATATCGCTCTGGCGGGGTGACACCCGGTACGCCTTGGATCGTACTGGCTCTGGGGAGGTAAGTTCTATGTCATGAGTAAGGACAGAAGTCCTACCAGGCCTCTCAGAGAACAGACCTTGAAACTCTTGTAAGAGCTGGTGTAGTTCTGTTTTCTGCTCAGGCGACAGCGATGCTTTCCTTATTAAGTCACTAATGACTTGATCGGTGTCTTTCCTGTTCGTCACTGAGCCTAGTCCCGGAAGCTCGACCGGAAGCTGTTCTAACTTTCCCGCATCGGGAATTTCCTCTCCAGTATCTGGTGCCTTTAACGCTACAGGCTCAATTTTATCCCGTTCGGGCGTGCTTTGAATACTAGCTTGCTGCGCCTCTGACCCTTTCTCATCGTTCAACAACGTCGGCCCCGCAACTACCGCCTTTGCAGCGAGCTCCCGAACCTTCGATCTGGTTAAGGCCTGAACGCTAGCCTCACCAAACAAAAGCCCCTTCTCGCGCAGGAGGTGATCGGACCTGTTCGAAAATAGGTACGGGTACTGGGGGGGCAGCATAGATGACACTGCGGCCTCCGTCTCAAGTGCTCCGAAAGGTCCTTCAATAAGCACTTTTGCTACCGGCAGACACACGCTATGAGCTTCCACTGCTTGCTTGATCCATGCGCACTCGCCCGTGAACATATCGGGTTCTACGTAAGAGGGGTGAACTACATCCATTGTAGCTGCGGAATCGCGAAGCACTCGGCACTCTTTCCCGTTCACGAGGAGGTCTCGCATGTAAGGCTCGAGAAGCTTCATGTTCTCGTCAGTGCTGCATATAGACAAAAACACGACTTGTGTTTTTGTTTCTGGACACTGCGCCGAAAAGTGACCCGGCTTCTGGCACGTATAACAAACGCGCGCTTGCCTCATCTCGAACCGCTTTCTGCGTTCGGCTTCGGTTGCCGCCGTCTCTTTACGTTCGGTCGGACTGCTTTCACTCGCATCCGAACTACGTGTGTCCCCCTTTGCTCTCATGGGCGTGAACTTTGGCCTCTCAAACTTGGAGCCAAATTCACCCTTTTGACCGTCCTTAGCTCCACGAGCCCGACGCGTCACAAACTCCTCGGCTAACTCAGCGGCTCTAGCCACCGTACTAACGTCTGGCCTATCCAAGACCCAGTACCGCACGTTCTCAGGTAACCGACTATAAAACTGTTCTAGCCCGAAACACTGCAGAACTTTCTCGTGGTCACCAAACGCTTTCTCTTCTTTGAGCCACTCCTGCATGTTTGACATAAGCCTGTACGCAAACTCTGTATATGACTCACTTCTGCCTTTCTCATTTTCCCGAAACTTCCGACGGAACGCCTCCGCTGACAGCCGGTACTTTTTTAGCAGACTCGATTTCACTTTGTCGAAATCCTCTGCCTCCTCTCTCTCCAAGCGAGCGACTACGTCGGCCGCCTCGCCGGGTAGCAAAGTGAGCAAGCGCTGTGGCCACGTTTCCCGAGAGAACCCCTGCTTCTCGCACGTTCGCTCAAAGTTAACCAGGAACAAACCAATGTCCTCTCCAAGCTTAAACGGCCGCATCAGGTCAGTCATTTTGAACAATACTCGTTCTCCTGCACCGTGTGCCTGACTTCCATTACGAGCGCGTTCCATCTCTAACTCGAGACGCTTCATTTCCAACGCGTGTTGACGGTCGCGCTCTTCTTTTTCTTTCTCTTTTTGTTCTTTAAGTTCGCGCTCCTGTTTCTCTTTTTGCTCTTTAAGTTCACGCTCCCTCTCCTCAATGGTCTCAAGGCATTCCGACAGCTCGTCATCCTCAGCTTCTAACTCAAGAATAGCCCTTAGCAGTTCTGGTTTTCTGAGTTTGTCTGAGACATCCAGACCCAACTCTCTTGCAAGCTCCAGCAATATCGGTTTGCGCAACGACTTCAAATCCATGGCTGCTCTGAATGCTGCTTTCTCTACTGCCTACTATTGTCTTGCCGCAAACTAACCCGGTAGCAACGACAACCACAATTACCAGCTCTGTTTCTAACACTAACAAAAGCCTGGCAAAACTCAGAAGAAGAAAGTCCCGCACTCACCAAACCTCGCAGCCAAGACTTCAGCGCAGTCGTTCCGCTGCAGGCAACCAGTCATCACACAGGGCTCGTTGCACTGCTCCCGGATGGTCGTTGAGCTGCTCAGCATACAGTCAACCGCATCTCTTCGCTGCTGGCCTCCGTTGTCGCGATCTCACCGCTGGCAACCAGATGTTGAAATCGCACCGCTGGCACGAGTTGTTGGGGTCTCGGTGCTGACGCCCGTTATTGCCAATGGGTCGCAAGCCCCAAGGGTAGCGTTGGCCTGGCGGCCTGGGGCACTGGAAGCATCCGAAGGTCCCGGCAAAGCATGAGAAGACTGGTAACAGAACAACTTGTTTATTCTAACATAGCAAAAGAGCGGCCGGTCAGGTCGACCGAATTGGAGAGACGGGAGAGCACGTAACTCAACAGTACAAATCGGAGCCTCTCTCCTGGCGTCCGGGGGCAGCTGCTCTTATACTCTCGGCGTCGCGGTCCAAAAGGGAAGGAGGGAAGGTCACGGGATGAAGGTCACGGGACGGCGGAGCATGAGCCCACGACGGCGCGAACTGTCGGGCCGAGAGACCTGCTGAACCGAGTGTAGTGACGCATCGCCAACCCTCACCCACACGACGGCGCGAACAGTTGAGCCGAGAGACGTCCAGGCTCCTCATTCGGGGAACTCCGCTCCCCGGCTGCCGCGCTTTGACAAGCGAGGGCACACACACACACACGCACACACGAAGACACGTGGCACTGAAACACGCCTGGACACGCTTGGCGGGTAGGCGTTGCGGCGGCGTCGAACAGGCCAAAATGTCCGCCGTTTTGAACAAAGCCCCGGCGTCCGTTGCATCCGCGCCGGCATTACCGCGCGTTGTAGGCGAAACGTAACATGGCGTATTGGTTAGAGTACCGGGTTCGACGGCCGACGTTCGATTCCACCCCATCGCTCACACATTTTTTTTTTATGAAAGCGAGACGGCAGAACATACCTGCCACAAAGCGACAGGAATGAGGTGGGAACGCTTCGCAATAAACTTTTGGAATGTCTTCATATGCAAGTCCTAATTATTGTATACTGGACTCAACTGCTACACAACAAAAAAAAACAACAAGAAAAATCAACACAGATTACCCAATAAATTGTTTATTGAGAACACTCAACGGTGATGTTGTTGTGTAAGGGTTGAGTGAACTGGATTGCTCTTGAAAATTTGTTGAAGTCCGTTATTTCAACAATTGCCCAACAATATATCAATGGTTAATCAACAGTCATTTTTGTACGGGCTGCAACGCCCCACTACCTGCCCTACCGGATTCTTTATCACAGTAACATCAAAAAAGGCGAAGAAAGCTTACAAGTAGTACCATTTGATATGCTCGACTTAATTAACATTACATATGCAGGTAAGGAGATGAATTCGCCAATGTTCGTAGTAATATTCAATACCTGAAGTATCAATATCCCCCATTCTTGCACGTTTCCCTTCACGCAAATATATTGCAATACACCGGACCGTATTACAAGACAAAGTAGTGCGTTTCTGAAATTATTGCTCCGACTTCGTGCAAGCTTACAAGGAAAAACATGTTTTTCAGCCTAATTTATGCAACGCATCCTATGCTGCGTAACCTTGAACACGTTGATGACGTGGTAACAAATCAAAGAGTAAAGCGTGAGACACACGCTCCGATTCCGTATCCGATCCGGCGTGCGACGCGCCGGAACGGCCGCCGGAATCTAGGTATTTTGCCGTGCCGAAGCGCCGGATCGGGCGTCCGGCGTGCGACAAACCGGGCAGATTTTCATCGTCCGACGCGTCCGACAACCGCACCGTCGCCTGACCGCAGCCAATGACAGCGCGGCTGGCATGTGACCTTCTCTGACGTTCCCTCCACGGAGGCGGCGCTGGCTAGCCGGTTTCTCGCAGTGTTTGTTTTTTTCTTGCCTGCTGCAGTTTGTTTTCGGCATGAAATAGTTACCAGTTCAGTAAAATGATCTCGAACGTGTGCCTGTTATGCAAAGCAGCGCCTAGTACACTAGCACTAAGCTACTGGCGAGATCGGGAGCCACGACGCGAGGGCACTTCGCGGGCAGACATCACACACCGACTGTCTGAGCGAGGCTGCTAGCTTCGCTTGCACGTTTGCCCTTCGCAACGACTGCATCGAGTAAACCAATTGTACTTAATTACGGGCGACCTAAGTGTACAGTGTTAATTGTTTTGGCGAACATAAGCACTCTTCGACGAGCTCGGGTTGGATCGTAAGCGCCGTCGGTCGCGGCGTCTGCCTAGCCAGGCCTACCGACCCGTTGTACACTGACAACTCCGCTGTTAGCGGAGTTGTCAGTGTAGAACGCGCCGTCCTGAAGTGTTTCGTCACTCATAGGGGCATAATTTTATTGACAGTGTTCGCGTAAAGCGAAGCAGTGTTGTGTAGAGTTGGTTATATTGCGTTTCTCGACGTGGCTATGAAGTCCAGCTGGGGGGCTAGATCTGGGCGGAGCATACGCGCCGCTCAATCTTTCGTATGCACGCACTGTGTGCCCCGAATCGTCGTATGCCACATGCCGGAGCATGCGGCGCCGCACGTCGGATTGGACGCCAAATCGTACCGTGTGTCTCCTGCTTAATAAGCATACTACAAAATTTTATTTCCTTATTATGACTGCCGAAAATCCTGTAACCGGTACGCTGAAAATAAAAAAAAAACCTAGATGAAGTGTAATCTAGTGTTGACCTAACCCACACGTTCTGGTGTCTTTTCTAGATTTCCTCTCCAGATCGCGAATTTTTCTTTTTCCTAAAAGAAGTAGCCGCCGGACTTTCTGTAATTGCACATTATATTTTTCATCGTTGGGGTCAGCACACCTCTCCACAGCCTGGAGAGGTTTGAGCTTACCTGAGCTTACTATTGTTGTTCTTGACCAACGTACGAGCGAAACGGGTAAACAAAAGGATGTGCTTGCATGGCAGGTTTTGGCACATCCCGGACCAGCCTCGTGAAAACATGGCCATACCGCGTTGTCGTTTGCGCGACAGTCTAGGGCATTGCATGGCGAGTTGGTCAATTTTTTTTTTAGAAATCAGGCACGCACCCACCTGGCACGACATCCAAATCTAGACCTTACTAATTGCCTGCCTCGTTCCCAAAAAAGCTTTACTTTTTGGGGAAGCCCACCTGGAAACAAAATTATGCAGGCTCCACGCACTGTGGGAATCGATGTAAGCGAAGCTTTCTGTGCTGGTTGATTTCATTGACGATAATTAGCGGTGACGTTCACGGTGAAAGCTTAATTTCTTCAACTTTTAGTCTAACACGAGAGTGGCGAGTTTATTTTAAACGTTCCTTTGCGTGAGCCACTCCTGTTTGTCTGCGCAGAGCAAAGAACACGGACAGGGCGAGATGTTTGCTTTAGGCGTTGTTGCGCCATATTTAATGATCTCTTAGAGGGTTGAGCATTGTCATTGCCTCACATGGCACGTCGCATCGTGGCAGAAGTATCAAAGTTGAATTGGATTGTGGGGCTGTACGTGTCAAATACCACACTCTCATAATGAGGCACGTCGTTGCGGACTCCAGATTAATTTTGACACCGGGATCTTCTTTAATGTGTCCCAAAATGTGTAAAATGTGCGCAAAATGTGTGAAAGTGCCCGGGCGTTTTCTATTTCGTCCCCGTCTAAATGCGGCTGCCGCGGTTGGGATTAAATCCGTGGCATCTAGCAAGGCCATAGCCGCAAAGCTGCAGCGGCGGGCACACAGTTCTTGATATGACGGTCGACCGCTTCCGTAGTGTCGCCTGGACCCTGCAGTGCGCTTTAATTATCGCAGCTCTGCTTCTGCACGCCCTGCGTAATTTGTCCGCTGAAATATTTTACATGGTGTTTATTTTTCACAACTAGTAGGAACGTACTGTACCGTCCCTTGAACTTCCAGAAAAAGTGCCACCGCGGTTGCATAGCAGTGGGGTTTCCTTGCCTTATCCCGTCACCTACCCACCCCTCTTGCATGGGAACTGCCTCTTTTCTTCCCCCCTCTCTGCGGTTCCATCTATGTCTCCTCTGTAGCAGAAAAGCAAGCACTGCAGTTTCTACAATGCTTTTGAGTGGGGTCACGGATAATTACAGCTGTCAAGAGGATAATGCGGCGACGCCCAAGGAGCTCCATTAAGCACTGCGGACATTCGATGCGGTTGGGATCAAACGTTTCTTCTCACTTCGCCTTATTTCTGATTCACTGTTGTCATGTATAAACATGTTCTAAACAACCCTGCAGCAGCACCAGCAGCTGCAGTGGGAATGGTAAACGTTACCTTGCGGGCACCACTGCTGTTTCCGTAGTACACAGAGCATACAGGGAGAGGTGTTCGCATGAGGCGTTGTTGTGTGCCATTTCTCATTCCCTCTGAGAGGGTTGAGCATAGTCATTGCCTCATATGGCACACAACACTGTGGCTGAAGTACTAAACTTAAATTGGGTTATGGGGTTGTAGGTGCCAAAACCACAATGGCATTATGAGGCACGTCGTAGTGGCAGACTCCGGGTTAATTCCAACACCATGATGTTCCTTAACGTGTCCCAAAGTCTTCTAAGTTTTCTATTTCGACCCCGTCGAAATGCGGCTGTCGCGGTTGGGACCAAATAGCCGTAAAGCTAACGCGGCGGGCACGAAGTGTTGATTTTGTGATATACCGCTTCCGTAGTGTTGTCGCCTGGACCCTACGGTGCACTTTAATTATTACGGGTCTACTTTTGCACCCCCTGCATAGTTTTTCCGCTGGTGATCACTACAGTGACGGGGCCCAGTACTTTACGATCAGCACTGCAGTGACGGTGCCCGTCACTTTAACTACAACAGTGGAGCCACGGGGGCCGTCACTATAACGATGTCGGTACTGGGGGCGAGCACTTACGGAGTCGCCATCGGGCGGAAGCCCCTCAATTGCGTCTTCTCGTTGATAACGCGGCGCGCTCCGCAAAGTTTTGGGTATCGGCGCTAAATAAAGATGCCACGCGGGAGCCCTCCTGGACATTTTTGCAAGAACTCTCGGAATGACAAAATTATTATACTTCAATAAAAAACCCTTCCACCAACAGAAAACACAGAATGGTTTAATGACGCTATCTGCTCACCTACTACCTCGAGTTCGTTGGGACACTGCGCGCGGTCGCCTCGATCGATTCCCCCCAACCGGTTTATTTGCGTGAAACGTAGGCATTCGCTGAGAGACAACTATGTAAAATACGTTCTTATAGTGGGCTGTCTGTGAAGCCAAATGCAGCATAACGGAATGAACTTCAATGCAGCGATCGCACGGACTCGATGTGACCGTCTGCATGCATGTTCGCGCAAAATGTTTCGCTTTCGCTGCGAGCGCGTTTTCGCACCGTACCGTGAGCTTTATGCCCCAGCGTATAAGCATATCACAGCACACAAGCAAGCATTCTTGCATGGTCACTATCAGAGCTGTTCAAAAATAATTTCGTTATAGCGAGGGACTTCGAACGCTACGGCGACTTCTGATGATGCTGCCTAACACATGTCTGGCTCCTGTGCTGTTGCGACGATTACCGGCTCCTTCTTTTTCTTAATCCAGAACAATATTCGTTGTCTGGAGCTACACAAGCATGAACGTATGCCATGCCTTTTCTTAATGTGCCTTTTACCGTTCCCTTTCCATTCCACTTAACTTTCTTACTCTCTTTCTTTATTATTATCACCATAGCAGTTGGACTGTTCGACCTAATAGCAGCAGGCGGCTAGATGCGTCCAGATTCGTAATATAATAGACATTCGCTACAAGCATGGGGGGATCAATACACAGGATGCATGCAACACATTAGCACATTAAAAACAGAAAAGAAGAATTTTTTTTACATTATGCATGAAAATTATCAGCAATTACATAAAATATGAAACACGAAAGAACTGAACGCCAAGCAAGACTACAGGCACCAAACCAGTGGTTCAAACCTAATAAATATGATTTCAGTGCTTTGCCGAAATATTATGTTTGTTTTATTTTGGATGGTATGTTGTTCCATGTCATAACTCCAACAAATTCACATGCATTCTGTACAGGAGGCAGGCTAAACTTTCCGGTGGCAGTAATTCCGGTAGCATGTGACGATGACAGAAATATGGACACAGGTAAAGGATGATTGCGTTCCACAACAGCTGTTAACGTAGATAGCTGTTTTATGCTCAAACATTAAGTCCAATGGCATTATGTTTATTGATTTGAGCATAACAGAATGAAGCTTCAGTGCAGCCGGGCCCCGTCACTGTAGTGTAGGTGTTAAAGAGCCAGGCCTCGTTACTGCAGTGCAGATGTGAAAGGGCGGGACCCAGTCAGTGTATTCCCTGCCTTTTCCACTTGACACATCTGCACAGTGTTTATTTCACAGAAATGGTTGGAACGTACGTACTGTACCTTGAACTTGAGCTTATTCAGTTTCCCCGAAACCATCTTCGTTTTGCCTTCTCACGTTACCTCCCCCCCCCCACCTCATCCCTCATCTCTTCCCTACAGTTCTACCTATGTCCCCTCCTGACCCACACCTTAGTAGAAAGGGAAGCACTGCTGTTTCTGCAATGCTGCTGAGGAGTGTCACGGATAATTATAGCTGTCAAGAAGCTAATGTGGTGACGGTCAAGGAGCTACAGGGGGCGATTGTGCGCATTCGACGCGGTGGGGTGAAAACGACTTTCCAGCGTCTGCTTTCCTCACTGAATCGTTCCTGTCATGCACGCACACTCAAGGACAATCCCCCTCTCCCCACCTAGACGAGGCGTCCCTGACAGCAGCAGAGGGAAAGTCGAAGGAAGAGACAAAGAAAGATTCGCTTCAAAAACGAGGGGCGAGTTTCTCCTCTACCTAATGCCCTTTCTCATTGGGGAAGGGGGTCATACGCACCGATCGCAGGGCTAGTTTTTTTCATTCTGTGGTTGTGCACGGTGCTGTTCAGTTGTTTGCTTTGTGTGTACCACTGAAATTGCTCGTGTGCTTCTTGTCGCAGGTGCTCTCTTGACTACCATGGCGCTGAACGTCAACGATGTGGAGCGGCTGGCCGTGGAGAAGCTTCGAGCTCTCAAGCGTCGTAGCTTCGACCTTCGGAAGTGGCTACTTCTGAAGATCCTGCTGGCAAAGACCAGTAGAATTCGACACAACTGGGAGGTATGAGTTTTCTACAGCGTGTATCTTTCCCTTTCTAGGTCAAACGTAGCCGAACCATCTCCGTGGCTACTATGAATGCTATTATCATGATGTAGTATATAACTGACAAATTCCGGTCGCTTCAGAGATTGTTTTCAGATCTCTTGTTTTTTTTTTTTACTATGAAATTAGTGATTCAGCTTTTCTTTCGTGAAGCTCTTATTTATTCATTTCTAGAAAGAAATTCTTAAGTTGCACGAAAGCCTACGCGTATTTTTTATATAATGGCGGCGCTGGTGGTGGTGGCGGGTTATCAGCACGCTAGCGTAAAGTAGCGGTTTGTCATAGATGTGTGCCACCACACATACATCAAATCATTCTTATTCGAACTAATGTTGCGGGATCGGCTAGTTGCTCCATACAAGCAAAAGACGCGCACACAGACCCTGCAGGCAATGACCCGGAGAATCCTGCACAACTGGGGGGCTATGAGTTTTCGAGAATGTAGATATTTTCCTTGGTAGCTAAAAGGTAGCCAAACCATCTCCATGGCTAAGTGAATACTGTAATCATGATGTAGCTAATAACTGAGAAGTACCGGTCCCTTCATATTTTGTTAACTACCGCAATAGCTTTTTTTACTATGCAATTAGCGACACAGCTTTCCCTTTCGTAAAGCTCTTATTTATTCATTTCTAGAAGGATATTCTTAAGTTGCACGGAAGCCTGCGCCGAATGGTTTCATAATGGCGGTACTGGTGGTGGTGGCGGGTTATCAGCACGATGGTGTAGACTAGCGATTTGAGAAAGATGTGTGCTACCACACATCCATCAAACCAATATTATACGAAATAATATTGCGAGATCGGCTAGTGTCTCCATACATTCAAAGGGCGCTCACAAAGATCCTGCAGGCAAAGGCCGTGAGGATCCGGCACAACTTGGACGTATGAGTTTTATATCATGCAGATATTTCCCTTGCTAGATAAAAGGTAGCAAAAACATCTCTGTGGCTACAGTGAATACTGAAATCATGATGTAGCTAATAACTGAGAAGTGCAAAGACATGTCTTTTGCCGCAATTACACTTACTCAAAAGAACGACACATAAAAACAACACGGGCGGCACTTCCAACTGATTTAGTTTGGGCTGCGACCCAAGAATATATATATATATATATATATATATATATATATATATATATATATATATATATATATATATATATATGTACATGCACGCATTCGCTGGCTGTTCACAGATCTACGTTACCCAGCGGTCAAACAATCTAGTTTCCGATTTATAGAGCACATTAAATGTATCGCTAAAACAATTTGTACCTTTATTTTTTTATAGTAAGCTATGTATATATATTCTTGGCTAAACGCCCAAAATAAATCAGTTAAAAGTGTCGCCCATGTTGTCTTTATGTGTCTTACATTTGCGTGCGTATAATTGCTACAAAAACATGTCTTTTAGCAAGCACTAACTATGCCGACAAGCAGTTCACTTGTAATTGAGAACTACCGGTCCCGACATCTTTTGTTTGCAAGCGCGATAGCCTTTTTTTTTTTTACAAATGAAGTTGATTGTGAAAACATTCCACAAATCTCCGCCACGCATGTGTATACACCCAAGAACAATAACAAGGTTTGTAGTGAATTATCAACAAAGTTATACACGTACACAAAAGCGAAGTCACACCCTTTCCCGACTAAGGCAACAACACTTGGATTAACATGCTAAATTTAGAAATGGAATTTCTTTATCATTGATATGCAGTGGGGAGACAGCGTAGTAAAATGGAAAAAGAAATTACCGAAGCGTCCCACATGAAAAAATTGGGTGCGCATACATGTGTCAGTGAACCTTCACTTCACATCAATGGTAACGATCTTCAATTTCTAAATTTAGCATGTTAATCCACGTGTTGTTGCCTTTATGGGGAAGGGGTGCGACTTGGCTTTTGTGTACCTGTATAACTTTGTTGATTATTGACAACAAACCTTGTTATTGTTCTTGGGTGTTTACGCATGCGTGGCGGAGATTTGTGGAATCTTTTCACAATAAACTTCAGTTGTAAGTCCAGCGTTGTCCTGCCCCTTTCAACTTGTGCTCCCGTCCGTACTTGCTGGAAACCATTCTACGTTCACTATGCATCAACTGGCCCAGCAAACTACTCTACTAAAAAAGCTTTTTTTTTACTATGCAATTAGCGATACAGCTTTCCCTTTCGTAAAGCTCTTATTTATTCATTTCTAGAAAGAAATTCTTTACTTGCATGGAAGCGTACGCGGAATGTTTTCATAATGGCGGTGCTGGTGGTGGTGGAGGGTTATCAGCACGCTGGTGTAGACTAGCAATTTGAAAAAGATGTGTGCTACCACACATCCATCAAACCATTCTTTTACGAAATAATGTTGCGAGATCAGCTAGTTGCTCCATACACGAAAAGGGCGCGGACAAAGATCCCGCTAGCATCGACCGGGGGAATCCAGCAATATTACGAGGTAATAATTTTCTACTATGTAGATATTACCCATGCTCTGTAAAAGGTAGCCAAACCATCTCTATGGCTAGCGTGAATATTGTAATCATGATTTAGCTAATAACTGAGAACTACCTGTTGCTACATATTTTGTTAGCAACCGCGATATCTCTTTTTTTCAACTGATTTTTATTTTGAAAACGTTTCCCGAATCTCCGCCACGCATTCGTCTACGCCCAAGAACAATAACAAGGTTTTTAGCCAATTATCAACAAAGTTATACACGTACACAAAAGCGAAGTCACACGCCTTCCCGACAAAGGTAACAACGCTTGGATTACCATGATACATTTATAAACTGAATTTCTTTATCATTGATATGATTGGGGAGAGAGCGCAGTAAACTGGAAAAAGCAATTACCGAAGCGTTCCATATGAAAAAGTTGGGCGCGCATACATGTGTCAGTGAACCTTCAGTTCACATCAATGATAACGAACTTCAATTTCTCAATTTATCATGTTAATCCACGTGTTGTTGCCTTTATCGGGAATGGGTGTGACTTGGCTTTTGTGTACCTGTATAACTTCGTAGATTATTGACAACAAACCTTGTTATTGTTCTTGGGTGTTTACGCATGCGTGGCGGAGATTTGTGGAATCTTTTCACAATAAACTTCAGTTGTAAGTCCAGGGTTGTCCTGTGTCTTTCAACTTGCTTGTGCTCGCGTCCGTACTTCCTGGAAACCATTCTACGTTCACTATGCATCAACTGGCCCAGCAAACTACTGTACTAAAAAGCATTTTTTTTACTATGCAATTAGCGATACAGCTTTCCCTTTCACAAAGCTCTTATTTATTCATTTCTAGAGAGAAATTCTTTACTTGCACGGAAGCGTACGCGGAATGCTTTCATAATGACGGTGGTGGTGGTGGTGGAGGGTTATCAGCACGCTGGTGTAGACTAGCAATTTGAAAAAGATGTGTGCTACCACACATCCATCAAACCATTCTTACACGAAATAATAGACAGTTTTAGTATATAGCGTACGCTAAAAAATAGCGGGATGTCACTGCGCATGCGCTGAACGCTAAACGAAATAGCGGGTATAGCGGGCGTACGCAACGCAAACGAGTTAGCGTTGCCGGTTTTGCGGGGTTAGCGGAGTGGTCTCGCGAAGTCTCGCCAAGGTGAGAGCGTGCATTTCAATATGGCTCCTCACAGTGCAAGCAACGTTTCGATCATGAGCGCAGCGGCCAAAGGCAATCCTCGCGTGCGCTTTTCGTCTCCTGACGACATCGAGCTGCTGCGCGAGGTAAGGGAGGCCTGTCCTTTCGGGGATCAGAACCGATGGGCCCTGATCGCAGCTGTTTTGAATGCGGCAACCGGCAAAACATTCACAGCACGCAACGTCCGTGAACGTGCGGAACTGATGCTTTGCCGCTACTCATCGAACGACCGGAAAAACCTCCCCAAGTGAGTTGATTTGTTCATTAGGTGAAATATACTAATATGAATCTTAAACTGCAAGTGTAAAAATGTTATTCATGACCTTACAGATCCGGCACAGAGGAAGAGTACAGTGAGAAGGACCAGCTTCTGCACGAGATCATTGAAAAAAATGAAAAATGAAGGCTTAACGATTAGGGCACCGCGCCGTTCAAATAACGGTGCAGTACCACAGCCGGCTCGTGGCCGCCTCACGTCGACGCAAGAAGCGGCACGTCGCTCAGCAGCCACCGCGAGAGACGCTGCTGCCGAAGCTTACACGTTGAAGGACAATTGGGACAACACGGGTACGTAGTAAAGACTGGATGTTGCCATGAGGAAACGGGATTGCATTTTCTACTACAGCGTATATAAATCTGCACTGAACATGCAATTTATTTGTTTTTAATTTGCATTGTTGTGTACTTACAAAAATGACTTGCAGGTGTGAGCCAGTCGCCATCACAGTTGTTCAACAATATGATAAACGCTGACGACAACGCCTCGGCTGAACAAGAGCAGTGCTCGCAATTTCCAAGCACAGAGAATACAGCCCCTGCTGCATCGGCAATCTCGCTACGCGATGATCAGGGGCCATCAGCTGGACCAAGTGGCAGCATTTCTGACTGTGCTTCGCCGAGAACGACAGCACGAAGCGAGCTACAGCGTGGCAAGTACCGTCACCATTATCTAACAATTTTCAGTGAAAAAATAAGTGTATATAACTGCCGAAATCACTTATGTGCCGATTCTATCGTTGTTTTCCGAGCAACAATAATGTTGCACAATAAGTTCAGTGTTGTTATTGTGCCTGACATACGATACTCACCAGGGGCAGTAGCTAATGCTGAACTTATTTGAGTGTGAGTTCCCCCATGTTTTTACCCAACACAACCGTGAAAATACAGTAAACTCTCGGTAACTGGAACCTCAAGGGTCCACAGAGGTATGTTCCGATAAATAGGGATTCCGATAAAAAGGGATTCCATTTACTGAAAGAGGTGTGCAAAAGTGCAGCACGTGAAAATACAGTAAACGCTCGGTAACTGGAACCTCAAGGGTCCCGAGAAGTATGCTCCGATAAAAAGGGATTCCATTTACTGAAAGAGATGTGCAAAAATGCATGCAGCACTATGTCATACACACTCTTACTAAGGAAAAGACGGGGAATGCGGGAGATGGAACTGCAGGCACCTTCTAGTGCAGGCACCTTCAAAGTGACATTAAAATTAAAAGCACCGCAAATAGTTATACACATGAAGTCAAATCTAGCTTCACTTGTACAAGTTCGGATGTGATTTATATGCTTGAATGTTCCTTCTGTAAGAAACAATATATCGGTGAAACAGGACAATCAATGAACGTCAGATTAAACGGACACCGCGCGGACACAGCTAAAAAGCTCCCAAAGCCACCGCCGAGCATTTCAACCAACCAGGTCATAACTTTGATGAATTTAAACTCTACATCTTACAGTCAAATTTCCGTTCTGAACGAGAAAGAAAATACAGAGAATCATACCTTATCCATAAGTTCAAGACATTGCAACCAATAGGCATAAACGTTTCAAAGGGAGCTTTAGAATTTATTCGCTATGCTAAACTTCAAGCTATAGGCAACAACACTTAGTTGAATTTCTTGGCGTATCCTCCTCCCCCTTTTATTTATTTTTTTTCCTTTCCATTCCTCTCTCCCCTCCTTTCTTTTTTTTTTTTTTCAGCCGGCGTGTGAGACGCCCTTCACACGGCGCATAACACGCGTGGGTTAAAAGACCGGGGTGGGGGGTGAGGGAGGCCCTGGCTTTGACCTTGTGCACCGTGTTCCTTTACTCTCAATTCGACACGCTAACACACCTTCCCTCGTTTCCGCACCCTCCCGCCTCACACCCTCTCCCCTTTAGAAGAACCCCACCTATATATACTGTGGCGAGGAAAGCGTACGTCGCCTTGAAGAAGACGAGCCCACTTGTCGAAACGTTGGCTCCTGCATTCACCTTGTTCACGTTTTGCTCACACTCTTACTAATGTTAGACATTATAAGAATAAAGAAATGAATGTAGCAGCTAGCTTGTCCCATGCTTTAAGCGCAGCAAGAGGCTTCTCGATTGTCCATGGTTCACTCATTTTCATTTAAAGGAGACATCGGCGACGTATCAAAGCAAAAACATTGCTCTTACTGCTCTAGTCGTTAGCTGAATTAGCATGAAGTCATGCTGTTGAGGTCTAAATTATCGAACAGTGCGCTGTAAGGTGGCCGGATTTTCAGTTCTTACTCAGACCATCTATGGGGCGTGTGGCTGTATCACCAAGCTGTCTGGACTGCACATGCCATGCACTAATATATTTTTCTTTGCTTGAGTCTTAAGGATGGCCCTCTATGTAGAAGATAGGTGTCACAAAATAAAAACCAAATCATGGCTTTTCCTGACAAATTTACTTTAAACCTTGCTTCTGTTCAATTACCTGAAGGTTGCACAAATGTTGGTTCCAATTTACGCGTGTTCTCGCATTGTCCAGATAAAAACTAACCAATATAAAGGCTGCCGTTCTGTGTAAACGGCAATTGCGTTTAAGCAATTTCCATTTAACGAGATTCTACTGTAATTGTATACTTCATTATTATTTAGAAATTATGATTGCACACGTTATAAAAAATAGTCACAACAGCATATGAAGTTCTTCACTGTCACAAAAGGCAGACGTGCTAATAATTATAGATGTAATGGTATGTTAATATACCCCAGTCATTTTCTGCTATCCTGGCTGCATGGAGGCAGATCTTCTGCGCTACATAATTTAGGCTTTTGAACATTTATTTCAACTGCCTAGATGCACCCAACTTTAGACTATGTCTAAGGCTTTCTGTCTGTCTGCTCGGTAACCAAATGCTAGTGTGTAGCCTAGCACAATCACGATAACTCACACAAAAGAATAATTACACATTTAAATCATGTGATAAAGTGTGTTTTCTTGATTGTGCTAGGATGATGGTATAGTTGTTGCAAGCTTAACTCTTTGTCACTACTTTTGTTTGCAGGAAAGAAGAAGCAAGAACAAACAGATTATGAATTCCTTTAAAAGCATATGAAACATGAAATGGAAATGAAAGACAAAGACTTTCTGCTCGAGACAAAGCGCATCGCCCTGGAAGAAAGCCGCCTATCGTGGGAGAAGGAACGGGCACTGCTAGACGCCCGTTTAAAAGAAGCTGAGCTGGAGCAGAGGAAGGAGCAATCGCTACAGTTCAATCTAATGCAAGAAGAGATGAGGAAGGAGCGAGCAGAAGAACGCCGCTTTAATGCAGCACAACAGCAAGCTGTACTTGGCCTCCTTGAAAATATTGTGACAAAGTTAAATAACATAGGCTAAACACAGCAAAGCATGTACTATCGTGCTCAGTACGATATGAGTTACAATGCAAATGCTTATAAGAAGCCAACGAACAAAAACACCAAGGACAACACAGGGGACATTGTAAATTTCCCGTGTTGTCCTTGGTGTCTGTGTTTGTCGGCTTCTCATGATACGATTAATAGATATTGCACCCCTTCGTTAACCCACTTCGTTCAGTGCAAAGGCCTTGTAGCTTATATTGAACAGTTGTGGCTGGGAGTGGCGTTCACGAACGCATACTCCTACCGTATGGGAATGGCCGAGAGCCCGATGTGCGACTCCTGTGGGTGCGAGGAGACCATCGAGCACCTATTGTGTACCTGCCCTCGTTACGATGTCCAACGCCTCTCTCTGCGGGCAACTTTACGCAGACTGGACTCGAGATCTTTCACCGAGTCAAAGATACTCGGACCGTGGCCACACCCGTCACTGGCTCGAAAAGCGATTCGTGCACTAGTGCGGTACTTGAAGTGCACGGGCTTAACAGACCGTTTATAGTGTCCTTGTGTATGGTGTCGCTCCCACACGTACTCAGTGCTTCCTCTCTCCCTTTCTTCCTCTTTCTATTCCCCTTCCCCCCCCCCCCCCCCAGTGTAGAGTAGCAAACCGGATGCTGTTCTGGTTGACCTCCCTGCCTTTCCTACCCTTGCTTTCTCTCTCTCTCTCTCTCTTGAACTGTAATTTCTGGTAATAAAAATGTTTTGATTTTTCTAACACCGCACCACTGTCCGTGTTTTGAGCACATTTGCTGGCTAGGTTTGAAAGCAGCACACACACACATAGACATGTGGAAATGTGAATGGTGCTCCGAAAACTGAAGCTGTCATTGCACCTTGACATGTTTTATTTCCATATTGCACATAGTACACCTTCAGGCATGTCTAAAGAAGAGATTAGGGTAAAGGTACAACAATCATTCTCATCATGTGAAGACAAACATTAGCTGCAGTTTATGGAGAGGTCGTGGATTTAATCCCAATCGCGACAACCGCATTTCGACGGGGCCGAAATAGAAAACGCGCGTGCACTTGGATTGTGGCGCACGGCAGAGAACATCACGGTGTCAAAATTATTCCTGAGTCCACCATTACGGCTTGCCTCATAATCTGAGTGTGGTTTAGGCACGTCCAGCCCGATTCTCTAATTGAAGTTTAAAACTTCTTCCACACTGCGACAGGCTATGTGAGGCAATGACAAAGCTCAACCCTCGCAGATGTTATACAATATGGCGCACAACAACGCCTCAAGCAAACATATCTCACTGTGTGTATATATACTACGCAAACAAACAACCGTGGTGCACGCAAAGTAAAGTTTAACATAATCTTTCTCGTATTGAACTACGCATTACAGAAATTAGGCTTTCGTCGTCAGCTCCTCCGCTAATTATCGTCAATCAATGCATCCTCCTCGCAAAGCTTCGCTTACATCGATTCCCACAATGCGTGGGATGTGCATAATTTTTATAAGCTGTGGTGAATGTGCTACTTCTAGCTGTGCCGACGGTGTCGAAATCTGTGCAGCAAGTTGTCGCTCACATGTAATTGTAATGAATATTATAAAATGATGAGGAAACTGCGCCTCATACGTAAATCAGCGCCTAGCCCTACGCCACTGAAGTGATTGAAACACACGATCCGAAGGCAGTTGGTATTAAGTTGGTTTCGGACACGGGCAGCGCTCAGCGACCACCATGCGAGGTTGTTCCCCTGGATTGCTCTTTGCTGCAAATGGTGTAGAGATATGCAAATTTTTTTTTAGCAGCGAGCTCACCGCCCAAAGGGCCCTAATGCAGCACGCGAGCGATGCAGCACGACTCAGTGGAGCCTTGGAATAGGGGCCCACCCTTGCTGAAGAGAAGTCTCAAGTCGCCAGCGCCAAGAAAATGAAGACGACGGAGACCTCGTAACCGCGAAACTCTTAAAAGACTCAATAAAAGTTTTCACTCACTCATTCACTCACTCACTCATTTAACCCCTTCTTGTCCATGCGTTCGTTAGAGACTGTACAAGAACTAAGCG
The DNA here is from genome assembly GCF_023375885.2 of Dermacentor andersoni. Taxonomy (NCBI): domain Eukaryota; kingdom Metazoa; phylum Arthropoda; class Arachnida; order Ixodida; family Ixodidae; genus Dermacentor; species Dermacentor andersoni. The sequence continues at coordinate 123,570,806 of NC_092816.1, read as the reverse complement.
TTCAATCTCTAGCGCAGCCCTGTTCGTAACCAGTGACACCCACGGCCAGCGAGCAATGCCTAGCGTCTTCATCGGTGGCAGTTACTGCGTGCAGACGAGAGAATGGCGCGTGGTCAGTGGCGTAGCAACAGGGGGGGCCGGGGGGCCGTGGGCCCCGGGTGCACGGGGACAGTGGGGGGGGGGGGGGGGGGGGTGTCATATACGTCTGAAGACACCTGAAAATTGTCGATATCCTCGCCTTCCTTGACTATAACCGGGGGGGGGGGGGGTGACAGAAGAGCTATCGGCCCCGGGTGCCAGATGACCTAGCTACGCCACTGCGCGTGGTTTGAGACTTTCCCGTATTTAGCTTGCGCAAAAAAAAAGCACTATCGTAATAAGAGAAACAAGTCTGTGAAACTTTCCTTTGTCCGAGATGGGCATTTTAGTACGGCAATCTGCCCTGAGGGGAGCATCACGCTCGGTTCACTGACTTTCTCGGTAGCCGCCGATCGCTCGACCGATAGGCCTAGCTCTCGGTTTACAAAGCAGCAGCCGACGGCGCTTGCCATGAAAACGCCGCCAGTCAGAAAGCGTTTATTTTCGTGAGCATTTTAGCCTCTTGTGAGATATGCCGCGCTTAATTGAACATAGATTTGCATAGATTTCATTCACAATACACTCTGTCGGCTGCAAAGAGAGAACCAAGGCAGCGCAGTCAGTCCGCGACACCAAGTGTCGTCACTCGGCGACGCATCGGCAGCGTGTTTCGGCGACGAAAGCCCCAATCTATGTTCAAGGAGCGCATGTCACTCGCACCAGGCCCGTGCTGGCATCAGCAGTCACAAAACATGTGATATCTTTAACGTAATCTACTTGCTTCAGTGCAGAGCCTCGATGAGCCTGGCGAACAGTAGCACTTTTAGAAAGCAGATACTGTCAAGCACGATTAGTTCAAATGGTACGCTTCGAGAAGTCGGAGAAGCAAGTCATGTACGAAAACGGCACCGGCGTGACGGTGTTTTCAATTGTTTTTGACGCAGTGAAGAACACATGCGGTTCCAGCGGCAGAGGCCAGTCGGAAGAAGAGGAACGAAACTCACTTCGGTGGCGCTCACTATTTTGCAAACCAGCAATTCCGTGTGCAGCCATAAAAGCTTCTCCCAACGCAAGACGATAATACGCAGTTTAGACCAAGTTCAAGCGCAGTCTGTAGCTGCCATTCGGTGTACTCTGATAAACGACCCGTTGTCCGCGATAAGAATAAACGTTCCCGCGCAGAGCATTGTACGAGCCCGTCCGCTTTCCACATTCCCGTTAGGCTATATATAGAAGAAGAAGCATTAGGCATAGACAAAAAATGCATACGCCCACACTAAACGGGTAGTAGCATGCAGTATAGGACGCCCTGGTATGCACCGGACCTGCAGTAAGGATGGATTGTGAAGAAAAGAGACCCGAAACGAGCCACTAGCAAGAGTAATCTATAGAGAAACGTATGGCGGGGGCTTTACCTGTTTCGCATGTTTATCAGGACCATGCTTGGCATTGTTGCGTACTTCTTCTTTATTCAAACGAATGCTGCGTTGTGTGTTGTACGGCGTAAAAAAATATTAAATTAAGGGGTTTAACGTGCCAAAACCACTTTCTGATTATGAGGCCCGCCGTAGTGGAGGACTCCGCGGAAATTTCGACCACCTGGGGTTCTTTACCGTGCACATAAATCTAAGTACACGGGTGTTCTCGCATTTCGCCCCCATCGAAATGCTACAGCCGCGGCCAGGATTCCATCCCGCGACCTCGTGCTCAACAGCCCAACACCATAGCCACTGAGCAACCACGGCGGGTCCTGTATGGCGTAATACCCACAAAATATATGCGCTCTTCGTTTTTTTCCTTGAGGAAGCTGCTGCGAATGTTCCCGACCAACTACAAGCTAAAAGCTTCGCTGTAAGAAAAAGGGCATTCATAAAGTTTCAACTAGATAATTTATGTCGCTGTTGTAAAAGGCACTAAGAGTTAAAACAGATTATTTCGCGCAATGTAGTTGTGCGATTAGCGATATTGATATGTAGCCTGTATTTTGGGAAAAGATGAATTGTTCAAAAAAAAGTCAGACACAAAGAAAGCCGCAGCTACCGATGGGTGCGTCAAGGAAGTAGAAAAGTTTTTTTTTTTTCTTGAAGTTGATTCAGTCTCTTCTTGAAGTTGATCCAATCTGATGAGCAGCGTCGCCGGACTTTAGGAAAGCGTTTCGCACTCTTTTCCAAAGGGCTCTCTCTCTCTCTCTCTCTCTTTTATTCCCATTCTGTTAGCTACTCCCCGCTGCGCGGATGCCTCTAATTTCTGGCATCGCGTTTCTGCGTAATTTGTCCGCAGGCCCGCTCTCATAGAAAGCGAGAAGTGACACGCGCACAGGCAATCACAAAGCACTCCGTCAAAGCAGCGTTTATGTGAAATGCTACGCTGTCACTACACTGGCCCCTGAAAGCTTTAGACAACTGGGCTGTTCTACATTTGCAGGATTGTGGACATCGTCTCCGTACAGGTCATAGACCCCGTAAAAGGCGCCTGTCATAACGTGTCCTTTGACCTGAAAAAAGCGCGTCCGTCATCGTCTCCCTCCAACATTGGCGACGCTGTCAACGCTCCTTAATTGAAGGGCTGCATTCGTGCGCGTCATGCACGGTCAGTTACCGTGCAGAGAAAGAGCCGGGAAATTGATTGTATATTTAGCGCGCTACGCCGCCTATTCTGCATGTTTGAGAGATGAGCAGCTTAGCAGAAGTTGCACGTTGAAAATCCCTGCCCCATTATTTCGAGTTTCACGCGCCTGTAAAGTGTCTCATCTTTAATTACCGATTTTGGGAAGTTACCGCAATGAAAAGAGGAGACTTGAAGAAAGGGACAGTACGAAGCCGTTCCTGTTGTCCCTTTGTTCAAGTCTCGTGTTTTGCTTGCGGTAACTTCCCAAAATCATGAATCACGAACTGGTCTGCACCCACAATCTGCTATGCTTATTTTTATTTATTTATACAACATACCCCTAAAGTATCTCACGCCTGAGGGTATTGCATAGGGGTTTGTGGGCAGGTACAGGCAATTGATGAAAAATAGAATAACACGAAAATTCATTGTACACATGACGTAGCGTTAGAACATATGTATGCCGAATACTGTTAATTCTGACAAGCACAAAGAAAAAGAAAAGAACCAGTAACATGAACAGGGGAGTAGCAAAAAATTATACCAATTATACATCTTCTAAACAACAGGTTCAAACGAAAGGAAACAAGGCCTACATTATTAGAAACATTACCTAACAAAAAAAGGGTTCAAACATGAGATAATATACGAATCATACAATTGCAAACATTCGGATCTACGGCAGTAGTTCTTTACACGTCAATTTCGCGTCGCTCCCCATTGCATACTTGTCCGGATCCCATTTAAAGAGGCAACAACTGTCAAAAAGACTACATTGGCATACCCATTGGTTTTGTCCAGTGGTGGTGAAGATCTCGAGGCTGCCGCTCTTTCGTGATCAAGGGTACAAAACAAAAGCGCACACTTGCAATCGAATATGCCTTCAGTGTTGTTTCTCCAGTTCGATTGTAAACTTCGAAGAACAATTAATTCGCTTCTTCGTTTGGTTACACGAATGAAAACACCGCTTAGGCCTTTTCACAATTCGCTTTATAAACTTAATACGCTGCGACAAACCGTGACTAGTTTGACCGCCCTCTCCAAACAGTGAACTGAGCTTACGATACGCTGCCGAGTACATTGCGGGAAATACGGAGTAAAATGCGTTTCCAAGAAATATTTGCTATTTACTGGGCGGTATGCATGCTCCACTTTTGCATTTCCACAACATCCAATCAATGTTTCAGTGGTAAAAAAACGAATGGTTGCTGCGTTTCCTGCCATTGGGAGGCAGCTGTATACAGAATTGTACGCATTCAATTGTTTATTGCGGCTATGGTCATGTAGTCAACATTTCCTCAATAGAACTGCAACTGAAACAAATTCATTCTCGAAACCTATGCGTTCAACCAGCGTAGCGCCTATAAAGATGCCCACCATGCTGTATGCGCAGGTGATCCACCTGCAGGTCATTAAAGTTTCGAACTCTCGATGTCCGCGACCTACAGGTGGCGCCCGTGGCAAACCAATATGGCTGACCGGAGTGCGATCGCAACTGAAGCTGAGAGCACGGAAACGTGTTGTAGGGGGGGTTGTGACAAGTTTGCACCACTCTGCCACTTTCAATATTTCGCTTATTGAGCCGCGTGGAAGCCGAACTGCGATTCTATAGGTAATTAATATTCATTAAACAGAAATTAAATCCGTGCTAGTTCATCTTGTGCGGCGTTATACAGCTCGCTCCAGTCGTGTACATAAGAGTGCCACGGGAGACTTTTAAGGGAAGGGGCTCCAACGCCCCACTACCTGCCCTACCCAATGCTTTATCACACTAACACCAAAAATCGAAGAAAGCTTACAAGTAACACTATTTCATATGCTCGGCTTAATTAACATTACATATGCAGGTAAGAAAATGAATTCGCCGATGTTCGTAGTAATATTCAATACATGCAACATATATATCTCCCACTATTGCACATTTCCCATCTCGCAAATATATTGCAATGGACCTACGACATGAATGTTATTAATAAATACACGGGACTGTATTGGAAGACATAAAACAGTGTGTTTCTGACATATTGCTCCGACTTATTGCAAGCTTACACGGAAAAACATGTTTTTCAGCCTAAATTATGCAACGTATCCTATTCCGCGTAACCTTGAACGCGTTGAGGACGTAGTAACACACTAAAGAGTAGTAAGCATACCACAAAATTTTATTTGCTTATTATGACTGCCGAAAATCCTGTAACCGGTACGCTGAAGAGAAAAAAAAAATCTAGATCAAGTGTAATCAAGTGTTGACATAACCCACAGTGCGGGTGTCTCTTTAGATTCCATGTCCAGTTCGCGAATTTTTCTTCTTCCTAAAAGAAGGGGCCGTCGGAATTTCCGTAATTGCACATTATCCTTTTTATCGTTGGGGTCAGGACCCTACCTCTCCATAGCCTCACCAACCATTGTTTCTCGGCCGATCTGGCCGGAATGAAGAAAACTGATCTCGTTGTGGTAAATTCGGTTTCTCCACTGGGAAACGCAGCGCCTGCGCTTATTATTGTTCTTCTTGACCAACGTACGAGCGAAACGGGTAAACAAAAGGACGTGCCTGCATGGCAGGTTTTGGCACATCCCGGACCAGCCGCGTCAAAACGTGGTCATGCTGTGTTGTCGTCTGCGCGACAGTCGACGGGCACTGCGAGGCGGGTTGGTCAATTTTTGGAAATCATGCGCGCACCCGCCTTCCACGACACCCAAATCTAGACCTTGACAAATTGCCTGTCTCGTTCTCAGCAAAGCTTTACTTTTTGGGGAAGCCCACCTGGAAATGCCACGCGTAAACAAAATTATGCAGGCTCCACACACTGTGGGAATCGATGTGCGCGAAGCTTTCTGTGCTGGTTGCTTTCAATGACGATAATTAGCTGTGATGTTCACGGTGAAATGATGATGATGATATGTAGTGTTTATTGGCGCAAGGGCCAAGTGTGGCCAAAGAGCGCCAAGACAGTGGTAATGAGTTTGCAATGTAGTTATGGCATCGATGGGGTTATTGTAAAGTGGCTGTATAGGGGCCTTAAAAATAGTCGCTCTAGAGTGCGTAAAATCTATCTGTAATAAGAATATGTCGATGACAATGACGTGTTCTATGTGCAATAAAATCCATCGTGAAAGAGTGATGCAAAAAGAAAATATATAAGCTGGTAAAATCACTTGGAGCACTGCTGCCTCGCCAGAGCCCTTGACACGCAAGGGACGAGAGGCATGTGCTATACGGAAAAACTATCACAGCGCTATCCTCTATAGAGAGGATGCGCTGCGAACGTATGGGCTAATTACATGTAATACAACATCTTTCAGGAAACCTAGGACTGCGTTAGTGTCAAAGAGCGGTTCTGCTCCGAGTAACATAACAGGATGGAGGGGGATATGCTGCCGGTATGCTAAGGGAAAATGTTTCTTTCTGTCATGTTCGGCTTCCCGACACTCCAGGAGGACGTGGAGGACGGTCAGCCTTTCCCCGCATCTACCACAGGTAGGAGGCTTGTTTCCCGTGAGCAAAAAGTTATGTGTGCCAAAAGTGTGTCCTATTCTTAGCCGGCAGAGTAGGACATCTGTCCGACGTGATTTTGTTGCAGAAGGCCAGAACCCTAATTGTGGCTTTATTACGTGCAGTTTATTATTTGTTTCCATGTCCCACGAGCGTTGCCAGTAGTTCCGCAGTTTTCTGCGCAAGTAGGGCCTCAGATCTGTGACAGGGACTGCTGCGGTAGGATTTACAGAATACGATGCTATTGATGTGGCCATCTGGTCCGCCAGAGCATTGCCTTCGATGCCCCTATGACCCGGCACCCAGCATATGGTGACATGCTGGTTACATATATACGTTTTACATAGGACGGAATAGAGTTCAATGATTACTGGGTTTTTGTGCTTAGAAAATGACATTAGGGCCTTCACAGTACTTAGTGAGTCCGTATATACAACTGATTTCTCGAGTTTTGATTTCTTTATATACTTTACAGCCGACAACAGTGCGTAGGCCTCAGCCGTAAAGATGCTTGTTTCCGGATGCAGTACATCGGATTCCGAGAAGGATGGGCCGACGGCTGCATAGGACACCCCCTCGCGTGACTTCGATGCGTCTGTGTAGAACTCCGTGCAGGAGTGTTTGTATTGGAGTTCCAGGAAATGCATTTGGATTTCAATGTCTGAAGCGTGCTTTGTAACTTGAACGGAAGATGTGTCGCATTGTATCACCTGCCACTCCCAAGGAGGTAGCAGCTTGGCTGGATGCATTAGGCGAAGCTCGAGGAGTGGAACTTGCATTTCTTCACTAAGCTCCCTCACACGCAGCGAGAAAGGCTGTCTTACGGAGGGACGATTGCGAAAGAGTGTAGCGTATGTCATCTCGTTAACGGTATTATAACACGGATGTTGAGGATTAGAGTGGACTTTCAAAAAATATGTTTGGCTGATGTATGTTCTCTGGATATGAAGTGACCACTCATTCGATTCTGCATATAAACTTTGTATGGGACTCGTTCTGAAAGCGCCCGTGGCTAAGCGGATTCCTAGATGGTGGACCGGATCTAGCATCTTTAGCGCGCTCGGGGCGGCAGAATGGTAGATCACGGCACCATAATCTAATCGTGACCGAATCAGGCTCTTATAGAGATTCATTAGGCACGTCCTGTCACTACCCCACGTAGTTTGCGATAGAAGTTTCAAGAGGTTCATTGTTTTCAGACATTTTTCTTTAAGATATTTTATGTGTGGGATGAAAGTGAGTCTATTGTCAAGTATAACACCTAGAAATTTGTGTTCTTTGTTTACAGGTATCTGTTGTCCACACAGTTCTAAGCAAGGATCCGGAACCAGGCCTCTCTTTCTTGTATACAGAACACAAGAACTCTTGTGAGGATTGATTTTAAATCCATTTTTCTCTGCCCACTGTGACACCTTGTTCAAACCATGCTGTACCTGTCTCTCGCAGACTGTGAGGTTGCAGGATTTAAAACCTATTTGTATATCGTCTACGTACACGGAATAGAAAATAGCTGGTGGTAAAGATGCACGAAGCGTGTTCATCTTTACGACAAAGAGCATGCAGCTGAGTACGCCACCCTGGGGTACCCCAGTTTCCTGTTTAAATGTACGCGACAGTGCAGGACCTATTTTCACTCGAAATGTACGGTTCTCTAGGTAGCTCTCTATAGTATTTAGCATATTGCCGCGGATACGTAGCGCGGAAAGATCGCGCAGGATTCCGTACCGCCAGGTTGTGTCGTACGCTTTTTCCATATCCAGAAATACAGATAAGAAGGATTGCTTGTGCACGAAGGCATCGCGAATGCTCGCTTCGATGCGCACAAGATGGTCGGTTGTAGATCGCCCTTCCCGAAAACCACATTGAAATGGGTCAAGCATTTTACTGGACTCTAGGAGATGCACGAGACGGCGATTGATCATTTTTTCAAATACCTTACAAAGGCAACTTGTCAGGGCTATCGGGCGGTAACTTGCCACTGAGGAAGGATCTTTGCCTTGTTTCAAAACCGGGATCACAATGGCTTCTTTCCATGTAGTCGGGAAGTATCCCGCAGCCCAAATCGTGTTGAAAAGTGTGACTAGTGTAACTTGGGTGTCTTTATGTAGGTTTTTGATCATTTCATACATGATTCTGTCAGATCCCGGAGCAGAGCTCTTGCATGCGCTCAAGGCAGCTCTCAACTCGGCAATGCTAAAAGGACAGTTGTATGGTTCATTCTGTTGACATTTTCTCATGAGTGGCTTACATTCTTCTATTTGTTTATATTTGAGAAAGGATTGCGAGTAATGGTTGGCACTTGACACGCTCTCAAAGTGCTCCCCAAGTGAGTCCGCCTGATCTTGTAGGGTATCGCCTTCTGTGTTTACCAAAGGAAGTGCATGTGCTTGTCGCCCTCTTAACCTATTGACCCTGTTCCAGGCTTTCGCCTCATCTCTGAACGAGTTAATACTCGATAGGAACTTCTGCCAACTTTCTCGTCTGGCCTGTCGGCGGGTTCGCCTGCCTTCGGATTTTACTTTTTTAAAGTTGACTAGATTCTCTGCAGTGGGAGAAGCGCGTAGCAACCCCCACGCCCTGTTCTGTTTTTTACGAGCGATCCTACAATCGTCGTTCCACCATGGGACATGTCGTTTGCAGGCCAAGTCTTTTACTTCTGATATGCATTTAAATGCGACATCTATTATGAATGCTGTAAAAAACTCGACTGCAGCGTCAATTCCTAACGAAGACAGGTCAGCCCATGAGATACTAGTTAGAGATCGAAATTTCTCCCAATCAGCTGTCTCAATCTTCCACCTAGGAGCGTATGGTGGATATTCGTTTTCTTTATATGATCTTAGCAGTATAGGGAAGTGGTCGCTACCGTAAGGGTTGTCGGTAACTTCCCATTCAAGTTCAGGCAGTACAGACGGGGAGACTATACTAAGGTCTATTGACGAAAAGGATCGGTTTGCAAGAGAGTAATATGTGGGTTCTTTCTTATTGATAAGGCACGCTCCAGAAGAAAAAAGGAGCTGTTCAACAAGGCGACCTCGCGCATCTATACGGGAGTCGCCCCACAGGGAGCTGTGCGCATTGAAATCGCCAAGAAGAGCATAAGGTTCTGGCAATTGATCGATCAAGGAGTGAAATTCATGTTTGTTCAGTTGGTAATGCGGGGGTATGTAAAGGGAGCAAATGGTGATTAGTTTGTTTAGTAGGACAACTCGAACCGCCACTGCTTCAAGGGGCGTTTGTAGCTGTAGAGGTTGACACGCAATACTTCTATGAGTAAGAATCGCAACACCGCCCGATGATGCGACGGCATCATCGCGATCTTTGCGAAACGTAACATACGTACGGAGAAAGTTTGTGTGTTTAGATTTTAAGTGTGTTTCCTGTAAACACAGCACTTTTGGATTATGTTTGTGGATGAGTTCTTGCAAATCATCAAGGTTTCTAAGGAGACCTCTGATGTTCCATTGAATGATTTGTGTATCCATGTTTAAGGTAAATTGGTGCTGTGTTTACGGAAACGGAGTGGATGCCTTATATTACAGAGCCCTTTCGAGGCCCTGTAATAGGTGTTTTGTTCTTTTTGAAGCGTTCGAGCGATTCTCGACGCTCCTTAGGCGTTTGGTGCGCCTTGGGGACAGCTGTAGTGTCCATTGCCTCGTGTGAGGCGCCGGACAAGCGCTCTTGCGAGCGAGAGGTTTTCGGAGGGAGTCCCGCCTTGGAGGGCAAGACCCCTGCGCCCACCAGCCCGGAGGTCGATGGGGCTCCCAGAGGGATTTCGCTGCGCTGGCCGTTGCCAGCGCTGGAAGGGGCCTCGGAGGCTGGGGCAGCCTCGGCTGCGTCCACCTTCGGGGTCGATGGTCCCTCATTCTGGGTAGACGGAGCAGCGCTAGCTGCAACCGCCGCGGGGGCAGATGGCGTAACTGCCGACTCACTGCCTGTGGGTCGGACAGCCGCCGGAGGCCGTTGTGACGCTGCCCCCTTACGCGCCACATCGGCAAAGCTACTCTTAGACAGGTATGACACCCGCCTACGTGCCTCCTTGAAAGATATGTTTTCTTTGACCTTGATTGTGACTATTTCTTTTTCTTTCTTCCAGGACGGGCATGACCGCGAGTATGCGGCATGCTCGCCATCACAATTAACACAATGTGGAGTGTTCCGACACGTTTCAGAGGAATGTTCGTTGTCACTGCAGTTGGCACAAGTCAGCCGGCCTCGACAGTTCTGTGAACTGTGGCCGAAACGTTGGCACTTAAAGCATCTGAGAGGATTGGGAATGTATGGCCTAACACGAAGTTTGATATAACCGGCCTCGATGGACTCGGGAAGGACACTTGAGCCGAAGGTGAGTATCAGGTGTTTCGTTTTGATCTCTTTTCCATCTCGCCTCATCTTAATTCGCTTAACATTGATAACATTCTGGTCACTGAAGCCCTCCAAGAGTTCAGCCTCGGTGAGCTCCATCAAGTCATCGTCAGAGACAACACCACGGGTGGTGTTCATCGTGCGGTGCGGGGTAATAATTATCTGGGTTTCCCCAAATGACACTAGTTTTGACAAGTTTTCATATTGTTTTTGGTCGCGGAGCTCCAAGAGGAGATCACCACTTGCCATCCTCGACGCCTTATAACCAAGACCAAAGACTTCAGTCAATGACTTGGAAACAAGGAAGGGTGAGATCGTTCGTACTTGTTTACCTGGGTTTGCAGAATGAATCACATGGAAACGTGGGAATGATTCTTTTTGGCGGCCAAAAAACTGGAAGACTTCATCGGTGCGCCCTCTTTTCTGAGGGCGATCAGGTAGTGGAGGGAAGGAAACAGCCATGTGTGGAAGTGTAGTTTTCGGCAGCAACGCTAGCCACCCACCATGGAGTCCAACAAGGGGACGCTGCAGGGCCTGAGCAACAGGGCCTGCAAACGCCAGCTGTACGTTGCCGCTATAACCCAATATGATATAACCAAGGTTGGCTACTCACACAAGGTTAACCCTTGCTGCCAGAAAGGTCGGAAGTAATAAAGAAGTGAGAAGGAGACAGGAAAGGTGGAAAGTAAGGAAAAGACGAAGGTTGTAGGGAGAGAGAGACAGGAAAAGGCAACTACCGATTTCCCCTGGGTGGGTCAGTCCGGGGGTGCCGTCTATGTGAAGCCGAGGCCGAAGAGGTGTGTTGCCTCCGCCGGGGGGCCTTAAAGGTCCAGACACCCTGCATCGGCTCAACCCCCAGGATCCCCTTTTCCCCAGACACGGCTAAGCCGCGCACGGCTACACGCGGGAGGGTCCAACCCTCGTGTGCTCGGGTCCGTGGTGTCGCAACACACCAAACGCCTGCTGACGCAGACGCCCCTGCGGGGGTTCACGGTGAAAGCTTAATTTCTTCGACGTTTATACTAACACGAGAGCGGCCAGTTCATTTTAAGCGTTACCTCGCGTGCACCACTACTGTTTGTCTGCGATGACCAAAGAACACAGAGAGGGACAGATGTTTGCTTTAGGCGTTGTCCGCCATATTTAATCATCTTCGAGAAGGTTGAGCATTGTCATTGCCTCACATGGAACATCGCATTGTAGCAGAAGTGTCAAAGTTGAATTCGATTATGGGGCTGTAGGTGCCAAAACTACAATCGAATTAGGAGGAACGCCGTAGTGGCTGACTCAGGATTAATTTTGACGCCGTGATGTCATATAACGCGTCCCAAAATGTGTAAAATATGTGCAAGTGCACGTGCGCTTTCTATTTCGCACCCGTCGAAATGCGGCTGCCGCGGTTGGGATTAAATCCGTGACATCTAGCAAGGCCATAGCCGCAACGCTACCGCGGCGGGCACACAATTGTCTACTTGACGGTCGACCGCTCCCGCGGTGTCGCCTAGACCGAGCAGTGCGCTTTAATTATTGCAGCTCTGCTTCTGCACGCCCTGCGTAATTTCCCCGCTGACATATCTTGCATGGGGTTTATTTTTCAGAACTCTTAGGAACGTACTGCACCGCACCTTGAACTCCAGATTATCCAGAATCATTGCCACCGCGGTTGCACAGCAGTAGGGTTTCCTTGCCTTATCCCGCAACCTCAACACCCCGTTTGTATTGGAACTGTCTCTTTACTTCCCCCTATCTACAGTTCTAAGTCTCCTCTGGAGTAGAAAAGGAAGCACTGCAGTTTCTACAATGCTTTTGAGGTAGGTCACGGATAGTTACAGCTGTCAAGATGATAATGCGGCGACGCTCAAGGAGCTTATAAGGCACTGCGCACAATCGATGCGGCTGGGACCAAACGTTGCTTCTCACTTCGCCTTATTTCTGATTCGCTATTGTCATGTATAAACATGTTCTAAACCAGCCTGCAGCAGCGCCAGCAGCTGCAGTGGGAAAGTCGAAGGAAGAGACATAGAAAGCTTCGATTTAAAAATTATGCAGATCCCACGCACTCTGGGTATCAATGTAAGCGAAGCATTCCCTGCTGGATGCTTTGATTGACGATAATTAGCGGTGGTGTTCACGGCTAAAGCGTAATTTCTTCAACATTTAGTCTAAGACGAGAGTGATGAGTTGATGTTAAACGTTACCTTGCGGGCACCACTGCTGTTTGTGTAGTTCACAGAGCATACAAGGAGAGGTGTTTGCGTGAGGCGTTGTTGTGCGCCATTTTTCATACCCTCTCAGAGGGTTGAGCATAGTCATTGCATCATAAGGCACATCGCAATGTGGCATAAGTACTAAACTTAAATTGGGTTATGGGATTGTACGTGCCAAAGCCACAATCGCATTATGAGGCACCTCGTAGTGGCGGACTCCGGATTAATTCCGACACCATGATGCTCTTTACCGTGTCCCAAAATCTAAGCTTTCTATTTCGCTCCCGTCGAAGTGCGGCTGTCGCGGTTGGGACCAAATAGCCGTAAAGCTAACGCGGCGGGCACGAAGTGTTGATTGTGCGGTAGACCGCTTCCGTAGTGTCGCCTGGACCCTACGGTGCGCTTTAATAATGCGGCTCTGCTTTTGCACCCCCTGCGTAGTTTTTCCGCTGGTAATCACTACAGTGACGGGGCCCGCTACTTTACCGTGAGCACTACAGTGACGGTGCCCGTCACTTTAACAACAACACTGGAGCCACGGGGCCGTCGCTATAACGATGTCGGTATTGGGGGCGAGCACTTACGGAGTCGCCATCGCTCGGAAGCGCCTCAATTGCGTCTTCTCATGGATAACGCGGCGCGCTCGGCAATGTTTTGGCTATCGGCGCTAAATAAGGAGGCCACGCGGTAGGCCTCCTGGACATTTTTGCAAGTACACAGGATGAATGCAACACATTAGCACATAAAAAACAGAAAATAATAATTTTTTTTACATTATGCATGAAAATTATCAGCAATTACATAAATTATCACACCGCAAAGAAGAGAACGCCAAGCAAGAATACACGCACCAAACCAGTGGTTCATACCAAATAAATATGATTTTAGTGCTTTCCAGAAATTTTGTTTCATTTATTTTGGATGGTATGTTGTTCCATGTCCAACAATTTCACACGCATTGTGTACAGGAGGCAGGCTAAAATTTCCGGTGGCAGTACAGCCGGTAGCATGAGACGATGACAGAGATATGGACACAGGGAAAGCACGATTGCGTTTCACAACAGCTGTTTACGTAGATAGCTGTTTTATGCTCAGACATTAACTCCAATGGCAATATGTTTAGTTGATTTGAGCATAACAGAATGAAGGTTCAATAGAGCCGGGTCCGTCACTGCAGGGCAGATGTTAAAGGGCCGGGCCCAGTCACTGTAATTACTGCCTTTTCCCCTTGACATATCTGCACAGTGTTCATTTTTCATAAATAGTTGGAACCTACTCTACTGTACCTTGAACTTGAGCTTATTCACTTTCCCGGAATGGAATGGAATGGAAAAACTTTATTTCTCTATATCTCAGAGAGATTGGCGGTGGGCCGGTGTCTTCATGTTTTGAGTCCTGGCCGCTTCACAAGGTCGGCGCCCCTATTTCCCGGAAACCACCGTCTTTTTGCCTTCTCACGGTACCTCCCCCCCCCCCCCTCTTCCCTTCTATGAACTGGCTCTTCTCCCTACAGTTCTACCTACGTGCCCTCCGGACTCACAGCTTAGTAGAAAGCGAAACGCTGGTGTTTGTGGAACGCTGCTGAGGAAAGTCACGGATAATTATAGCTGTCAAGAGGTTAATGTGGTCACGCCCAAGGAGCTACAGGGGGCATTGTGCACATTCGACGCGGTGGGGTGAAAACGACTTTCTAGCTTAGCCTTTCCTCTCTGACTCATTCCTGTTGTATACACACGCTGGACCATCCTCCTCCCCCCACCCCGACGCGGCGTGCCCAACAACAGCAGAGGGAACATCGAAGGAACAAACAAAGAAAGTTTCGCTTTAAAAACGAGGGGCGAGTTTTCCCCTCAGCTCATTGCCCTTTCCCATTGGGTAAGGGGGGGGCAGTACGCACCGATCGCAGCTCTAGTTTTTTCATTCTGTGGCTGCCCACGGTGCTCTTCGGTTCTTTGCTGTGTGTACCACTGAAAGTGATCGTGTGCTTTTTGTCGCAGGTGCTCTCTTGACTGCCATGGCGCTGAACGTGAACGATGTGGAGCGGCTCGCCGTGGACAAACTTCGAGCTCTCAAGCGTCGTAGCTTCGAACTTCGGAAGTGGCTACTTCTGAAGATCCTGCTGGCAAAGACCAGCAGAATTCGGCACAACTGGGAGGTATGAGTTTTCTACAGCATGTATCTTTCCCTTCCAAGGTCAAACGTAGCCGAACCATATCTGCGGCTACTATGAATGATATTATCATGATGTAGCTTATAACTGAAACATTCCGGTGGCTTCGCAGTTTCTTAACAGCCGCGATATTTCTTTTTACTATGAAATTAGGGATTCAGCTTTCCCTTTCGTAAAGCTCTTATTTATTCATTGCTACAAAGAAATCCTTAAGATGCACGGAAGCGTACGCGGAATTATTTCATAATGGCGGTGCTGGTGGTGGTGGCGGTTTATCAGCACGCTGGTGTAGACTAGCGATTTGTCACAAATGTATGCTACCACACATCCAACAAATGATTCTTATTCGAATTAATGTTGCGGGATTGGCTAGTTGTTCCTACATGCAAAGGGTGCGGACAAAGATCCTGCCGGCAAAGACCCTGAGAATCCGGCACAACTTGGACGCATGAGTTGATATCATGTAGATATTTCCCTTGTTAGGTAAAAGGTAGCCAAGCCACCTCTGTGGCTAGCGTGAATACTGCAATCACGATGTAACTAATAACTGAGAAGTATCGGTCACTACATATTTTGTTAGCAACCGCGATAGCTTTTTTTTTTACACCTGAAGTTTATTGTGAAAACATTCCACAAATCTCCGCCACGCATGCGTATACACCCAAGATCAATAACAAGGTTTGTAGTGAATTATCCAAAAAGTTATACACATTATACACGTACACAAAAGCGAAGTCACACCCCTTCCCGACAAATCATTGATATGAAGTGGGAGGGAGCGCAGTAAATAGGAAAAAAAATTACCGAAGCGTTCCACATGAAAAAGTTGGGCGCGCATACATGTGTGAGTGAACCTTCGTTTCATATTAATGATAAAGAAATTCAATTTCTAAATTTATCATGTTAAGCCTCGTGTTGTTGCCTTTCTCGGGAAGGGGTGTGACTTCGCTTTTGCGTACGTTCATAACTTCGTTGATTATTGACTAAAAACCTTGTTATTGTTCTTCGGTGTATAAGCATGCGTGGCGGAGAATTGTGGAATCCTTTCAGAAAAAAAAGACTTCAGTTGTAAATCCAGCGTTTTCCAGTCCGTTTCTACTGCTGCTCGCGTCCGTACTTGCTGGAAACCATTATACGTTCACCATGCACCAACTGGCCCAGCAAACTACTCTACGAAAAAAACATTTTTTTTGCTATGCAATTAGCGATACAGCTTTCCCTTTCGTAAAGCTCTTAATAATTCATTTCTAGAAAGAAATTCTTAAGTTGCACGGAAGCATCAGCGGAATTTTTTCGTAATGGCGGTTCTGGTGGTTGTGGAAGGTTATCACCACGCTGGTGTATACTAATGATTTGTCAGATTGAAGTAGTAAAGGCAAGGCGCAGAAGACCAGGACTCAAGAACAAGAACACAAACGACAGGACCGGCACCACTCACAACTAAGTTTATTTCGGCAACAAGCCTGCCTTATGTAGGTTATTCATGCCGAGTCACGCACTAAACTTTAGAAGTAAAAAACAGCAATCTATCGACCACTCAGCAATCATATCTGGTACGTAATATCGAATGAGCAAACAAGAACCACACGTGGATCAGCACGGGAGGCAATTGATCTAGTATAGTCTTTTCCAAGCCAACGGCGACAAAAAAGGAGACATAAAAAGTACCGTCTGCGCTTCACTATCAAACTATCCACAACATATCACGCATCAAACGCCTAAGGCCCAGTCAGTTATAATACTCGCATGACTATGAAAATAATGACCAACGAATAACACAAAAAAAACATGAAAAAGGCGTCTAAGTACAGCGTCTGCGTCAAAACTAATATCTCTAACAGTCACTCACCTTAAAGCTTGATGAAACGTGTGACCAGCGCGAAAAATGAACCACGTGACAAACAATGAAATGGACAGAAGAGTTGAACGATAAACGTCTAAAGAACAACGTCTGCGTAAAAACAAAGCAACAAAAGCTTAAGAGCCACTAGAAAATCGTCAACAAAATAAAAACTACTTAAATAAAAGGAAGACAGAATGAAAAGCCAAATGGAATCACTCTAACATGAGGCCTGAATGAAACCTTCTAAAAAAATCGTCTCCTTGTCACTAAGCACAACGGACGGCCTGCTGACGCATGCGTTTCCCTCTTTTTTGATGAATTATGCTTCCACAATTTCCCGCTCGAACCTGTCTTTTCCAAACTTCAAAAATTTAGTTTTGTCAAACTGAGGGCGGCAATTAGAGCAGTCTCTACAATGCTCGGCAAGGAAACTCCCTTTATTGTGGCACAGATTACGACAATGTTCCATTGCACGCTCATTGAAACGTCGACCTATTTGACCGATATAGCTGCGATCACAGCTTAGAGGGATTTGGTAGAAGACATGTGTCCTGCATTCAGTGTGAACTTCTTCTGATGCTGAATTGAACAAGCCGGGCGTTTCTCTCGGTTTTAGAAGGTTTCATTCAGGCATCATGTTAGATAGATGACGTTTGGTTTTTTCGTCTGTCTTCCTTTTATGTAAGTAGTTTTTATTTTGATGACGATTTTCTAGTGGCTCTCAGGCTTTTGTTGCATTTTTTTTTTTTTGACGCAGACGTTGTTCTTTAGACCTTTATCGTTCAACTGTTCTGTCCATTTCATTGTTTGTCACGTGGTTCATTTTTCGCGAGGTCACATGTTTTATCAATTTTTTAGGTGAGTGACTATTAGAGATTTTAGTTTTGACGCAGACGCTGTACTTAGACGCCTTTTAATGTTTTTTCCGTGTTATTCGTTGGTCATTATTCCCATAGTCGTGCGGGTTTCATCACTGACTGGACCTTAGGCGTTTAAAGTGTGTTATGTTGTGGATAGTTTAATAGTGAAGCGTAGACGGTACGTTTTATGTCTCGTTTTTTGTCCCCGTTGGCTTGGAAAAGACCATACTAGATCAATTGCCTCCCGTTCTGATCCACGTGTGGTTCTTATTTGCTTATTCGATATTATGTGACAGATATGATCCCTTAGTGGTCGATAGATTGTTGTTTTTCACTTCTAAAGTTTAGTGCGTGACTCGGCATGAATAACCTACATAAGGCAGGCTTGTTGCGGAAATAAACTTAGTTGTGAGTGGCCCCGGTCCTGTCGTTTGTGTTCTTCTTCTTGAGTCCTGGCCTTCTGCGCCTTGCCTTTACTACTTCAAGCATGAACCAACTTGACAAAGCAAGACTTTTACTTGTCAAAGATGTGTGCTGCCACACATCCATCAAACCATTCTTATACGAAATAATGTTGCGAGATCGGCTAGTTGCTCCTATATGCAAAGAGCGCGGACAAACATACTGTGGCAATGACCCGGAGAATCCATCACAACTGAGACGTATAAGTTTTCTACCATGTAGATATTTCCCTTGCTAGGTAAAAGGATAGGCAAACCATCTCTGTGGCTAGCGCGAATACTGTAATCATGATGTAGCTAATAACTGAGAAATACCGGTCGCTTCATATTTAGTTATAACAACCTCAATAGGGGTTTTTTTTTTCTTACTATGCAACTAGCGATACAGCCTCTCCTTTCGTAAAGCTCATATGTATTCATTTCTAGAAAGAAATTCTTAAGTTGCACAGAAGCGTACACGGAATTATTTCATAATGGTGGTGGTGGTGGCGGGTTAACAGCACGCTGGTGTAGACTAGCGATTTGTCACAGATGTGTGCTACCACACATCCATCAAACCATTCTTATAAGAAATAATGTTGCGAGATCGGCTAGTTGTTCCAACATGCAAAGGACGCGGAATGAGACCCTGCTGGCAACAACCCGGAGAATCCATCACAACTGGGAGGTATAAGTTTTCTACCATGTAGATATTTCCCTTGCTAGGTAAAAGGATAGGCAAACCATCTCTGTGGCTAGCGCGAATACTGTAATCATGATGTAGCTAATAAATGAAAAGTACCGGTCGCTTCATAATTAGTTATAACAACCTCAATAGGTTTTTTTTACTATGCAACTAGCGATACAGCTTTCCCTTTCGTAAAGCTCATATTTATTCATTTCTAGAAAGAAATTCTTAAGATGCACAGAGGCGTACACGGAATTATTTCATTATGTCGGTGCTGGTGGTGGTGGCGGGTTAACAGCACGCTGGTGTAGACTAGCGATTTGTCACAGACGTGTGCTACCACACATCCATCAAACCATTTTTATAAGAAATAATGTTGCGAGATCGGCTAGTTGTTCCAACATGGAAAGGACGCGGAATGAGACCCTGCTGGCAACAACCCGGAGAATCCAGCACAACTGAGAGGTATAAGTTTTCTACCATGTAGATATTTCCCTTGCTAGGTAAAAGGATAGGCAAACCATCTCTGTGGCTAGCGTGAATACTGTAATCATGATGTAGCTAATAACTGATAAGTACCGGTCGCTTCATATTTCGTTATAAGAACCTCAATAGATTTTTTTTTACTATGCAACTAGCGATACAGCTTTCCCTTTCGTATAGCTCATATTTATTCATTTCTAGAAAGAAATTCTTAAGTTGCACAGAGGCGTACACGGAATTATTTCATAATGGCGGTGCTGGTGGTGGTGGCGGGTTAACAGCACGCTAGTGTAGACTAGCGATTTGTCACAGACGTGTGCTACCACACATCCATCAAACCATTCTTATAAGAAATAATGTTGCGAGATCGGCTAGTTGTTCCAACATGCAAAGGACGCTGAATGAGACCCTGCTGACAACAACACGGAGAATCCAGCACAACTGAGAGGTATAAATTTTCTACCATGTAGATATTTCCCTTGCTAGGTAAAAGGATAGGCAAACCATCTCTGTGGCTAGCGTGAATACTGTAATCATGATGTAGCTAATAACTGAGCAGTACCGGTCGCTTCATATTTCATTAACAAGCACAACAGGTTTTTTTTTTTTACTATGCAATTAGCGAAACAGCCTTTCCTTTCGTAAAGCCCATATTTATTCGTTTCTAGAAAGAAATTTTTAAGATGCACGGAAGCGTACACGGAATTATTTCATAATGGCGGTGCTGGTGGTGGTGGCGGGTTAACAGAACGCTGGTGTAGACTAGCGATTTGTCACAGATGTGTGCTACCACACATCCATCAAACCATTCTTATAAGAAATAATGTTGCGAGATCGGCTAGTTGTTCCAACATCCAAAGGACGCGGAATGAGACCCTGCTGGCAACAACCCGGAGAATCCAGCACAACTGAGAGGTATAAGTTTTCTACCATGTAGATATTTCCCTTGCTAGGTAAAAGGATAGGCAAACCATCTCTGTGGCTAGCGTGAATACTGTAATCATGATGTAGCTAATAACTGATAAGTACCGGTCGCTTCATATTTCGTTATAAGAACCTCAATAGATTTTTTTTTACTATGCAACTAGCGATACAGCTTTCCCTTTCGTATAGCTCATATTTATTCATTTCTAGAAAGAAATTCTTAAGTTGCACAGAGGCGTACACGGAATTATTTCATAATGGCGGTGCTGGTGGTGGTGGCGGGTTAACAGCACGCTAGTGTAGACTAGCGATTTGTCACAGACGTGTGCTACCACACATCCATCAAACCATTCTTATAAGAAATAATGTTGCGAGATCGGCTAGTTGTTCCAACATGCAAAGGACGCTGAATGAGACCCTGCTGACAACAACACGGAGAATCCAGCACAACTGAGAGGTATAAGTTTTCTACCATGTAGATATTTCCCTTGCTAGGTAAAAGGATAGTCAAACCATCTCTGTGGCTAGCGTGAATACTGTAATCATGATGTAGCTAATAACTGAGCAGTACCGGTCGCTTCATATTTCATTAACAAGCACAACAAGTTTTTTTTTTACTATGCAATTAGCGATACAGCCTTTCCTTTCGTAGAGCCCATATTTATTCGTTTCTAGAAAGAAATTCTTAAGTTGCACAGAGGCGTACACGGAATTATTTCATAATGGCGGTGCTGGTGGTGGTGGCGGGTTAACAGCACGCTGGTGTAGACTAGCGATTTGTCACAGATGTGTGCTACCACACATCCATCAAACCATTCTTATAAGAAATAATGTTGCGAGATCGGCTAGTTGTTCCAACATGGAAAGGACGCGGAATGAGACCCTGCTGGCAACAACCCGGAGAATCCAGCACAACTGAGAGGTATAAGTTTTCTACCATGTAGATATTTCCCTTGCTAGGTAAAAGGATAGGCAAACCATCTCTGTGGCTAGCGTGAATACTGTAATCATGATGTAGCTAATAACTGATAAGTACCGGTCGCTTCATATTTCGTTATAAGAACCTCAATAGATTTTTTTTTACTATGCAACTAGCGATACAGCTTTCCCTTTCGTATAGCTCATATTTATTCATTTCTAGAAAGAAATTCTTAAGTTGCACAGAGGCGTACACGGAATTATTTCATAATGGCGGTGCTGGTGGTGGTGGCGGGTTAACAGCACGCTAGTGTAGACTAGCGATTTGTCACAGACGTGTGCTACCACACATCCATCAAACCATTCTTATAAGAAATAATGTTGCGAGATCGGCTAGTTGTTCCAACATGCAAAGGACGCGGAATGAGACCCTGCTGACAACAACCCGGAGAATCCAGCACAAGTGAGAGGTATAAGTTTTCTACCATGTAGATATTTCCCTTGCTAGGTAAAAGGATAGGCAAACCATCTCTGTGGCTAGCGTGAATACTGTAATCATGATGTAGCTAATAACTGAGCAGTACCGGTCGCTTCATATTTCATTAACAAGCACAACAGGTTTTTTTTTTTTTTACTATGCAATTAGCGATACCGGACAGGCCGCCATTGGAATATGAACCTGGCAACGTTTAACGCTAGAACGTTATCTAGTGAGGCGAGTCTAGCAGTGCTATTGGAGGAATTAGAGGGCAGTAAATGGGATATAATAGGGCTCAGTGAAGTTAGGAGGCCAAAACAAGCATATACAGTGCTAAAAAGCGGGCACGTCCTGTGCTACCGCGGCCTAGAGGAAAGAAGAGAACTAGGAGTCGGATTCCTGATTAATAAGAATATAGCTGGTAACATACAGGAATTCTATAGCATTAACGAGAGGGTGGCAGGTCTTGTTGTTAAACTTAATAAGAGGTACAAAATGAAGATTATACAGGTCTACGCCCCTACATCCAGTTATGATGACCAGGAAGTAGAATGCTTCTATGAAGACGTGGAATCGGCGATGGGTAGAGCGAAAACCAAATACACTATACTAATGGGCGACTTTAATGCCAAGGTAGGCAAGAAGCAGGCTGGAGACAAGGCAGTGGGGGAATATGGCATAGGCACTAGGAATAGCAGGGGGGAGTTATTAGTCGAGTTTGCGGAACAGAATAATATGAGGATAATGAATACTTTCTTCCGCAAGCGGGATAGCCGAAAGTGGACGTGGAGGAGCCCGAACGGCGAGACTAGAAATGAAATAGACTTCATACTCTGCGCTAACCCTGGCATCATACAAGATGTGGACGTGCTCGGCAAGGTGCGCTGCAGTGACCACAGGATGGTAAGAACTCGAATTAGCCTAGACCTGAGGAGGGAACGGAAGAAACTGGTACATAAGAAGCCGATCAATGAGTTAGCGGTAAGAGGGAAAATAGAGGAATTCCAGATCAAGCTACAGAACAGGTATTCGGCTTTAACTCAGGAAGAGGACCTTAGTGTTGAAGCAATGAACGACAATCTTGTGGGCATCATTAAGAAGTGTGCAATGGAAGTCGGTGGTAACTCGATTAGGCAGGATACCAGTAAACTATCGCAGGCGACGAAAGATCTGATCAAGAAACGCCAATGTATGAAAGCCTCTAACCCTACAGCTAGAATAGAACTGGCAGAACTTTCGAAGTTAATCAACAAGCGTAAGACAGCTGACATAAGGAAGTATAATATGGATAGAATTGAACATGCTCTCAGGAACGGCGGAAGCCTAAAAACAGTGAAGAAGAAACTAGGAATTGGCAAGAATCAGATGTATGCGTTAAGAGACAAAGCCGGCAATATCATTACTAATATGGATGAGATAGTTCAGGTGGCTGAGGAGTTCTATAGAGATTTATACAGTACCAGTGGCACCCACGACGATAATGGAAGAAAAAATAGTCTAAAGGAATTCGAAGTCCCAAAGGTAACGCCGGAAGAAGTAAAGAAAGCCTTGGAAGAAATGCAAAGGGGGAAGGCAGCTGGGGAGGATCAGGTAACAGCAGATTTGTTGAAGGATGGTGGGCAGATTGTTCTAGAGAAACTGGCCACCCTGTATACGCAATGCCTCATGACGTCGAGCGTACCGGAATCTTGGAAGAACGCTAACATAATCCTAATCCATAAGAAAGGGGACGCCAAAGACTTGAAAAATTATAGACCGATCAGCTTACTGTCCGTTGCCTACAAAATATTTACTAAGGTAATCGCAAATAGAATCAGGAACACCTTAGACTTCTGTCAAGCAAAGGACCAGGCAGGATTCCGTAAAGGCTACTCAACAATAGATCATATTCACACTATCAATCAGGTGATAGAGAAATGTGCGGAATATAACCAACCCTTATATATAGCTTTCATTGATTATGAGAAAGCGTTTGATTCTGTCGAAACCTCAGCAGTCATGGAGGCATTAAGGAATCAGGGTGTAGACGAGCCGTATGTAAAAATACTGAAAAATATCTATAGCGGCTCCACAGCCACCGTAGTCCTCCATAAAGAAAGCAACAAAATCCCAATAAAGAAAGGCGTCAGGCAGGGAGATACGATCTCTCCAATGCTATTCACAGCGTGTTTACAGGAGGTATTCAGAGACCTGGATTGGGAAGAATTGGGGATAAAAATTAATGGAGAATACCTTAGTAACTTGCGATTCGCTGATGATATTGCCTTGCTTAGTAACTCAGGGGACCAATTGCAATGCATGCTCACTGACCTGGAGAGGCAAAGCAGAAGAGTGGGTCTAAAAATTAATCTGCAGAAAACTAAAGTACTGTTTAACAGTCTCGGAAGAGAACAGCAATTTACAATAGGCAGCGAGGCACTGGAAGTCGTAAGGGAATACATCTACTTAGGGCAGGTAGTGACGGCGGATCCGGATCATGAGACGGAAATAATCAGAAGAATAAGAATGGGCTGGGGTGCGTTTGGCAGGCATTCTCAGATCATGAACAGCAGGTTGCCATTATCCCTCAAGAGAAAAGTGTATAATAGCTGTGTCTTACCAGTACTCACCTACGGGGCAGAAACCTGGAGGCTTACGAAAAGGGTTCTACTCAAATTGAGGACGACGCAACGAGCTATGGAAAGAAGAATGATAGGTGTAACGTTAAGGGATAAGAAAAGAGCAGACTGGGTGAGGGAACAAACGCGAGTTAATGACATCTTAGTTGAAATCAAGAAAAAGAAATGGGCATGGGCAGGACATGTAATGAGGAGGGAATATAACCGATGCTCATTAAGGGTTACGGACTGGATCCCAAGGGAAGGGAAGCGTAGCAGGGGGCGGCAGAAAGTTAGGTGGGCGGATGAGATTAAGAAGTTTGCAGGGACGGCATGGCCGAAATTAGTACATGACCGGGGTTGTTGGAGAAGTATGGGAGAGGCCTTTGCCCTGCAGTGGGCGTAACCAGGCTGATGATGATGATGATGATAGCGATACAGCCTTTCCTTTCGTAAAGCCCATATTTATTCGTTTCTAGAAAGAAATTCTTAAGTTGCACAGAGGCGTACACGGAATTATTTCATAATGGCGGTGCTGGTGATGGTGGCGGGTTAACAGCACGCTGGTGTAGGCTAGCGATTTGTCACAGATGTGTGCTACCACACATCCATCAAACCATTCTTATAAGAAATACTGTTGCGAGATCGGCTATTTGTTCCAACAAGCAAAGGACGCGGAATGAGACCCTGCTGGCAACAACCCGGAGAATCCAGCACAACAGACAGGTATAAGTTTTCTACCATGTAGATATTTCCCTTGCTAGGTAAAAGGATAGGCAAACCCTCTCTGTGGCTAGCGTGAATACTGTGATCATGATGTAGCTAATAACTCAGAAGTACCGGTTGCTTCGTATTTCATTAACAAGCGCAACAGGTTTTTTTTTTTACTATACAATTAGCGATACAGCCTTTCCTTTCGTAAAGCTCATATTTATTCGTTTCTATGAAGAAATTGTTAAGTTGCACAGAGGCGTACACGGAATTATTTCATAATGGCGGTGCTGGTGGTGGTGGCGGGTTAACAGCACGCTGGTGTAGACTAGCGATTTGTTTCAGATGTGTGCTACCACACATCCATCAAACCATTCTTATAAGAAATAATGTTGCGAGATCGGCTAGTTGTTCCAACATGGAAAGGACGCGGAATGAGACCCTGCTGGCAACAACCCGGAGAATCCAGCACAACTGAGAGGTATAAGTTTTCTACCATGTAGATATTTCCCATGCTAGGTAAAAGGATAGGCAAACCATGTCTGTGGCTAGCGTGAATACTGTAATCATGATGTAGCTATAACTGATAAGTACCGGTCGCTTCATATTTCGTTATAACAACCTCAATAGGTTTTTTTTTTACTATGCAACTAGCGATACAGCTTTCCCTTTCGTATAGCTCATATTTATTCATTTCTAGAAAGAAATTCTTAAGTTGCACAGAGGCGTACACGGAATTATTTCATAATGGCGGTGCTGGTGGTGGTGGCGGGTTAAGAGCACGCTGGTGTAGACTAACGATTTGTCACAGATGTGTGCTACCACACATCCATCAAACCATTCTTATAAGAAATAATGTTGCGAGATCGGCTAGTTGTTCCAACATGCAAAGGACGCGGAATGAGACCCTGCTGGCAACAACCCGGAGAATCCAGCACAACTGAGAGGTATAAGTTTTCTACCATGTAGATATTTCCCTTGCTAGGTAAAAGGATAGGCAAACCCTCTCTGTGGCTAGCGTGAATACTGTAATCATGATGTAGCTAATAACTCAGAAGTACCGGTCGCTTCATATTTCGTTATAACAAACTCTATAGTTTTTTTTTTTTACTATGCAACTAGCGATACAGCTTTTCCTTTCGTGAAGCTCATATTTATTCGTTTCTAGAAAGAAATTCTTAAGTTGCACAGAGGCGTACACGGAATTATTTCATAATGGCGGTGCTGGTGATGGTGGCGGGTTAACAGCACGCTGGTGTAGGCTAGCGATTTGTCACAGATGTGTGCTACCACACATCCATCAAACCATTCTTATAAGAAATACTGTTGCGAGATCGGCTATTTGTTCCAACAAGCAAAGGACGCGGAATGAGACCCTGCTGGCAACAACCCGGAGAATCCAGCACAACAGACAGGTATAAGTTTTCTACCATGTAGATATTTCCCTTCCTAGTTAAAAGGATAGGCAAACCATCTCTGTGGCTAGCGAGAATGCAGTAATCATGATGTAGCTGATAACTGAGAAGTACCGGTCGCTTCATATTTCGTTGTAACAAACTCTATAGGTTTTTGTTTTTTTTTACTATGCAACTAGCGATACAGCTTTCCCTTTCGTGAAGCTCATATTTATTCGCTTCTAGAAAGAAATTCTTAAGTTGCACGAAAGCGTACACGGAATTATTTCATAATGGCGGTGCTGGTGATGGTGGCGGGTTAACAGCACGCTGGTGTAGGCTAGCGATTTGTCACAGATGTGTGCTATCACACATCCATCAAACCATTCTTATAAGAAATACTGTTGCGAGATCGGCTAGTTGTTCCAACAAGCAAAGGACGCGGAATGAGACCCTGCTGGCAACAACCCGGAGAATCCAGCACAACTGAGAGGTAAAGGTTTTCTACCATGTAGATATTTCCCTTGCTAGGTAAAAGGATAGGCAAACCATCTCTGTGGCTAGCGAGAATACTGTAATCATGATGTAGCTAATAACTGAGAAGTACCGTTCGCTTCATATTTCGTTATAAGAACCTCAATAGGTTTTTTTTTTTTACTATGCAACTAGCGATACAGCTTTCCCTTTCGTGAAGCTCATATTTATTCCCTTCTAGAAAGAAATTTTTAAGTTGCACAGAGGCGTACACGGAATTATTTCATAATGGCGGTGCTGGTGGTGGTGGCGGGTTAACAGCACGCTGGTGTAGGCTAGCGATTTCTCACAGATGTGTGCTACCACACATCCATCAAACCATTCTTATAAGAAATACTGTTGCGAGATCGGCTAGTTGCTCCAACATGCAAAGGAAGCGGAATGAGACCCTGCTGGCAACAACCCGGAGAATCCAGCACAACAGACAGGTATAAGTTTTCTACCATGTAGATATTTCCCTTGCTAGGTAAAAGATTAGGCAAACCATCTCTGTGGCTAGCGTGAATACTGTAACCATGATGTAGCTAATAACTGAGCAGTACAGGTCGCTTCATATTTCGTTATAACAAACTGTAAAGGTTTTTTTTTTTTTACAATGCAAGTAGCGATACAGCTTTCCCTTTCGTGAAGCTCATATTTATTCGCTTCTAGAAAGAAATTTTTAAGTTGCACAGAGGCGTACACGGAATTATTTCATAATGGCGGTGCTGGTGGTGGTGGCGGGTTAACAGCACGCTGGTGTAGGCTAGCGATTTGTCACAGATGTGTGCTACCACACATCCATCAAACCATTTTTATAAGAAATACTGTTGCGAGATCGGCTAGTTGCTCCAACATGCAAAGGAAGCGGAATGAGACCCTGCTGGCAACAACCCGGAGAATCCAGCACAACAGGCAGGTATAAGTTTTCTACCATGTAGATATTTCCCTTGCTAGGTAAAAGGATAGGCAAACCCTCTCTGTGGCAACAACCCGGAGAATCCAGCACAACAGACAGGTATAAGTTTTCTACCATGTGGACATTTCCCTTGCTAGATAAAAGATTAGGCAAACCCTCTCTGTGGCTGGCGTGAATACTGTAACCATGATGTAGCTAATAACTGAGCAGTACAGGTCGCTTCATATTTCGTTATAACAAACTGTAAAGGTTTTTTTTTACAATGCAACTAGCGATACAGCTTTCCCTTTCGTGAAGCTCATATTTATTCGCTTCTAGAAAGAAATTTTTAAGTTGCACAGAGGCGTACACGGAATTATGATGATATGTGGTGTTTAATGGCGCAAGGGCCAGGTGTGGCCAAAGAGCGCCATGACAAGTGGTGATGTTGACGATGTATTATGGAGATGTGACTTGGCTGTAAAGTGGCCTAAAATTAGTTGCTGTAAAGTGCGTAAAATCTACGTGATATAAAATTATGGCGATGACTAATGACGAATACTATGAACATTAAAATCCATAATAAAAGAATGACATAGAATTGAAAATATACGAGATGGTAAAAATAGCTGGAGCACTGTTGCCTCGCCGGAGCCCTTGAAACACAAGGGCCTAGAGGCACGTGCTATACGAAAGAGCTATCACAGCGGTATCCTCTGAAGAGAGGACCCGCTATGAACATGTGGGGCTAATAACATGCAGGACAACATCTTTCAGGAAATTTAGGACTGCGTTGGTATCAAATAGCGGTTCTGGGCCGAGTAACATTACGGGATGTAGGGGGATGTGCTGCCGGTATGCTAGGGAAAAATGTTTCCTTCTTTCAGATTCGGCTGCCCGACACTCCAGGAGGACGTGGAGGACGGTCAGCCTCTCTCCGCATCTACCGCAGGTTGGAGGATCGTTTTCAGTGAGTAAAAAGTTATGTGTGCCAAATGTGTGTCCTATTCTGAGGCGACAGAATAGGACATTTGTTCGCCGTGATTTTGTTACGGGGGGCCAAGAACCTAACTGTGGTTTTATCACGTGCAGTTTGTTATTTACTTCTGCGTCCCACATACGTTGCCAGTGATTTCGCAGTTTCCTTCTTAAAAAAGGCTTGAGGTCTGTGACAGGGACCGAAGCAGCAGGATTAACTGTTTGCAAGGAAATTGATGTGGCCATCTGGTCTGCTAGAACGTTACCCTCGATGCCCCTATGTCCAGGCACCCAACATACAATGACATGCTGGTTAGACATATACGCTCTACAGAGAATGGAATAGAGCTCAGTAATTACGGGGTTTCTGTGTTTACAGTGTGACTTCAAGGCTTTCACGACGCTTAGGGAGTCTGTAAATAAAATTGTTTTTTGAATATTTGATTTTCTGATATGTTTCACAGCCGACAATAGTGCATGGGCCTCAGCCGTAAATATACTTGTTTCAGGGTGCAGTACACCGGATTCCGAGAAGGACGGACCAATGGCTGCGTAGGACACCCCGGCATGCGACTTTGAAGCGTCTGTGTAAAACTCTGTGCACGCGTACTTGTACTGGAGCTCCAAGAAATGCATTTTGATATGTGTCTCTGGCGCATGTTTAGTGACCTCTACAAAGGATGTGTCACACTCTATCAGCTGCCACTCCCAGGGCGGTACTAGCTTAGCTGGAGGCATTAGGCGTTGTTCGTGAACTGGGACATCCATTTCCGTGCTAAGTTCTCTTGCACGCAGTGAAAAAGGAAGTCTCATAGAGGGTCTGTTATGATAAAGTGTTTCGCACGTCAAGTCGTTAGCGATTGTGAAACACGGATGTTCCTTATTAGAGCGAACCTTGAGAAAATACGTTAAGCTGATGTTTGTTCTCTGAAGATGGAGTGGCCACTCATCTGACTCTACATATAGGCTTTCAACAGGGCTTGTCCTAAATGCGCCAGTGGCCAGACGGATACCCAGATGGTGAACGGGGTCTAACATCTTAAGTGCGCTCGGTGCGGCCGAGTGATATACTACGGCACCATAATCTAACCGTGATCGAACTAGGCTCTTGTAAATATTCAATAAACACTGTCTGTCGCTACCCCACGTTGTGTGGGATAGGACTTTAAGTAAGTTCATTGTTCTAAGACATTTTTCTTTAAGATGCTTTATGTGAGGTATGAAAGTGAGCCTGGAGTCAAGAATAACACCAAGGAATTTGTGCTCTTTGTTGACAGGGATTTGTTGTCCGCCCAGTTCTACACAAGGATCTGGGACCAGGCCTCTCTTTCTTGTGAAGAGAACACAAGAACTTTTGTGGGGGTTGACCTTAAATCCGTTTTCGTCTGCCCACTTGGAAACCTTGTTCAAGCCCTGCTGTACCTGTCTTTCGCATACTGTGAGATTGCAGGATTTGAAGCCTATTTGTATATCGTCTACGTATACGGAATAAAAAATGGCAGGTGGTAGTGAAGCACGTAGCGTGTTCATCTTAACGATAAAGAGAGTGCAGCTGAGCACGCCTCCCTGGGGTACACCAGTTTCCTGCGTAAAGGGACGTGACAGTGCATTGCCGACTTTTACTCGGAAGGTACGATTTGACAAATAGCTTTCAATTGTGTTCAGCATATTTCCACGGATGCCAATTTCCGACAGGTCTCGCAAGATACCGTAACGCCATGCCGTGTCATATGCCTTCTCCATATCGAGGAATATCGATAGGAAAGACTGTTTATGTATAAAGGCATCGCGGATATTTCCTTCTATGCGCACAAGATGATCGGTCGTCGACCGCCCTTCTCGGAATCCACACTGATAAGGATCGAGCATATTGTTGACCTCGAGGAAATGTATTAGTCTGCGATTTATCATTTTTTCAAAAAGCTTACACAGACAATTAGTTAGAGCTATCGGACGGTAACTTGCCGCCAAGGAGGGGTCTTTTCCGTGCTTCAGAACAGGGACTACAATCGCTTCTTTCCATGTGGATGGGAGGTATCCGGAAGCCCAAATAGTGTTGAATAGTGTAAGTAGTGTAACTTGTGTGTCAGTATGTAGGTTTCTGATCATGTCATACATGACTCTGTCAGGTCCCGGTGCAGTGCTTTTGCATGTGTTCAAGGCAGCTTTCAACTCGGCAATACTAAAGGGTCGGTTATACGGTTCATTCTGCCTGGATTTTCGTATGATTGGCTTACGTTCTATTATTTCTTTATGTTTAAGAAAGGACTGCGAATAATTGATTGAGCTCGACACACGCTCAAAGTGCTCCCCAAGTGAATCTGCCTGGTCTTGCAGAGTTTCGCCTTGTATGTTTACCAAAGGGAGGGAGTATGTTTGTCGTCCTCTTATCCTACTAACCCTGTTCCAGACTTTCGCCTCATCTGTGTACGAGTTGATGCCCGATAAAAAGTTCTGCCAGCTTTCTCTTCTAGCCTGTCGGCGGGTTCGCCTGCCTTCGGATTTTACTTTTTTAAAGTTGATAAGATTTTCTGCAGTGGGAGAAGCGCGTAGCAAACCCCACGCTTTGTTCTGTTTTTTACGTGCGATCCTACAATCGTCGGTCCACCACGGGACGCGCCGTTTGCACGAGAGGCCATTTACTTGTGATATGCATTTAGATGCGGCATCTATTATAAAGGCTGTAAAATACTCCACAGCAGCATCAATTTCTAACGAGGAGATGTTATGCCATGAGATACCAGTAAGAGTTCGAAATTTGTCCCAATCAGCTGTCTCAATCTTCCACCGAGGTGCCTGTGGTGGATTTTCGTTTTCTTGAGGTGTTCTTAGTAGTATGGGGAAGTGATCGCTTCCGTAAGGGTTCTTTGTAACTTCCCATTCAAGTTCAGGCAGAATAGAAGGAGAAACTATGCTGAGATCGATTGAAGAAAAGGTTCTGTTTGCTAGAGAGTAATATGTGGGTTCCTTCTTATTCAAAAGGCACGCACCACAAGAAAAAAGGAACTGTTCAACAAGACGACCTCGCGCATCTATACGAGAGTCGCCCCACAGGGAGCTGTGCGCATTGAAGTCGCCAAGAACAACATAGGGTTCTGGCAGTTCATCTATAAAGGACTGAAATTCATGTTTAGTTAATTTGTATTGTGGGGGTATATAAAGCGAGCAAATAGTGATGAGTTTGCTTAGCAGAACAACTCGCACCGCCACTGCTTCAAAGGGCGTTCGAAGCTGTAAAGGTTGACATGCTATACTTTTATGTGTGAGAATCGCAACACCACCCGATGATGCGATGGCATCATCGCGATCTTTACGAAACGTAACATACGTACGGAGAAAGTTTGCGTGTCTGGATTTTAAATGTGTTTCCTGTAAACACAGCACTTTTGGATTATGTTTGTGGATGAGTTCTTGCAAATCATCAAAGTTTGTAAGGAGACCTCTAATGTTCCATTGAATGATTTGTGTATCCATATTTAAAATAAATTGGTGCTGTGTTTACGGAAACGGACGGGATGCCTTAGATTACAGAACCCTTTCGAGGCCCTGTAATAGGGGTTTTGTTCTTTCTGGAGCGTTCGAGGGAGCCTCGCCGCTCCTTAGGCGCTTGGTGCGCCTTGAGGATGGGTGTAGTGTCCATTGCCTCTTGTGAGGCGCCGGACACGTGCTCTTGCGAGCGAGATGTTTCCCGAGAGAGTCCCGCCTTGGAGGGCAAGACCCCTGCGCCCACCAGCCCGGAGGTCGATGGGGCTCCCTGAGGGATCTGGCTGCGCCGGCTGTTGCCAGCGCTGGAAGGGGCCGGGGAGGTTGGGGCAGCCTCGGCTGCGCCCACCTTCGGGGTCGATGGCCCCGTCTGCTGTGTTGGCGTAGCAGCGTTAGCTGCAGCCGCCGAGGGGGCGGATGGCGTCACTGCCGCCTCACTGGGTGTGGGTCGGACAGCCGCCGGAGACCGTTGTGGCGCTGCCCCCTGACGCGCCACATCGGCAAAGGTGTGCTTTGGCAGGAAGGATACCCGCCTGCGTGCCTCTTTGAAACTTATGTTTTCTTTTACTTTAATTGTAACTATTTCCTTTTCTTTCTTCCACGATGGGCACGACCGCGAGTATGCAGCGTGCTCCCCTTCACAGTTTACACAATGGAGAGAGTTTTCACAAGTTTCAGAGGTGTGCTCATGAGCACTGCATTTCGCGCAGGTTTGGCGGCCTCGACAGCTCTGTGAACTGTGACCGAAACGCTGGCATTTGAAGCAACGCAGGGGATTTGGAACATATGGGCGAACACGGAGCTTGATATAGCCGGCCTCGATTGATTCGGGCAGGACACTTGATCCGAAGGTGATTATCAAGTGCTTGGTTTGGATTTCTTTGCCATCTCGCCTCATCTTAATTCTTTTGACATTGATTACATTCTGTTCACTGAAGCCCTCCAAGACTTCAGCCTCAGTGAGCTCGAGCAAGTCATCGTCCGACACAACGCCGCGGGTGGTGTTCATAGTACGGTGCGGGGTTACTGTTAGTTGGTGATCCCCAAATGACACTAGCTTAGGCAGTTTCTCGTATTGCTTCTTATCGCGGAGCTCCAGGAGGAGATCACCGCTTGCCATCCTGGTCGCCTTATAACCGGCTCCAAAAACATCAGTCAGGGTCTTTGATACAATGAAAGGTGAAATGGTGCGTACTGGTTTGCCTGGTGTTTCCGAGTGAACTACATGGAAACGTGGGAAGTTGTGGACTTGGCGTCCGAAAAACTGAAAGACTTCATCGGTGCGCCCTCTTTTCTGAGGGCGATCAGGGAGTTGAGGAAAGGAGCTATCCATAAATATATGTGATATTTCGGCAGTAACGCCAGCCACCCACCATGGAGTCCTACAAGGGGACGCTGCAGGACCTGTGAAACACTGCCTGCAAACGCCAGCTGTACATTACCACTATAACCAAATATGAAATAACCAAGGTTGGCTATTCACACAAGGTTAACCCTTGCTGCCTGGAAAAATCGGAATGAAAAGAAGCCAGAAGAAGACAGGAAAGGTGGAAAGTAAGGGAAAGACGAAGGTTGTAGGGAGAGAGAGACAGGAAAAGGCAACTACCGATTTCCCCCGGGTGGGTCAGTCCGGGGGCGCCGTCTACGTGAAGCAGAGGCCAAAGAGGTGTGTTGCCTCCGCCGGGGGGCCTTAAAGGTCCGAACACCCGGCATCGGCTCAACCTCCAGGATCCCCCTTTCCCCGGACACGGCTAAGCCGCGCACGGCTACACGCGGGAGGGTCCAACCCTCGTGTGCTGGGGTACGTGGTGGCGCAACACACCAAACGCCTGCTTACGCAGACGCCCCTGCGGGGTACACGGAATTATTTCATAATGGCGGTGCTGGTGGTGGTGGCGGGTTAACAGCACGCTGGTGTAGGCTAGCGATTTGTCACAGATGTGTGCTACCACACATCCATCAAACCATTTTTATAAGAAATACTGTTGCGAGATCGGCTAGTTGCTCCAACATGCAAAGGAAGCGGAATGAGACCCTGCTGGCAACAACCCGGAGAATCCAGCACAACAGACAGGTATAAGTTTTCTACCATGTAGATATTTCCCTTGCTAGGTAAAAGGACAGGCAAACCCTCTCTGTGGCAACAACCCGGAGAATCCAGCACAACAGACAGGTATAAGTTTTCTACCATGTGGACATTTCCCTTGCTAGATAAAAGATTAGGCAAACCCTCTCTGTGGCTAGCGAGAATACTGTAATCATGATGTAGCTAATAACTGAGAAGTACTGCTCGCTTCATATTTCGTTAACAACCACAATAGCTTTTTTGTACTATGGAATTAGCGATACAGCTTTCCCTTTCGTAAACCTCTTATTTATTCATTGCTACGACGACATTCTTAAGATGCACGGAAGCGTACACGGAATTGTTTCATAATGGCGGTGCGGGTGATGGTGGCGGGTTAACTGCAGGCTAGTGTAGACTAGCGATTTGTCAGAGATGTGTACTACTACACATCCATCAAACCATTTTTATACGAAATAATGTTGCGAGATCGGTTAGTTGCTCCTACATTCGTGAGTGGGAATAACGCGAAGGACGCGAACAAAAATTAATGCACATTGCAATCAACGCGACTACCTTCTAGGAATGCAAGAACAGTGCGTGAAGCTTCATTGTGAGCCCCTGGCTTTATAACAAACACGGGCTGTTACGGGCATAGCCTAGTTGCAACGATTCGTGTGATTTAGGACATGTATATGGTAAAATACGTCGAATAGTACCAATGTCTAGGAGGGGTGATGATGATGTGCGGTAATTCATGGCGCAAAGGCCAGGTTTGGCCAAAGATCGCCATGACAAGTGACAATGGTAACGATGTATTATGGATGGGGTGCACAATGAATTCCTCATGGTAGATGTGATACGGCTGTAAAGGGGCCAGAAATTGCCGCTGTAATTGGCGTAGAATATATACGTGCTAAAATATTTACGCTGACTGGGTGGTGATGTGGGCTATGGCAATGGGCTTTTGTTAAAATCATGATGCATCAAAACATAACAATGAAACGATAGTTATAAGAGAGCCCTTGAATGCAGGCCTGTTAGTCATGTGCTAAATGATGCCTGGCCAAATCATGTCGAGGTTGTCGGTTTCGGCTACGAAATTTAAAAGCTACCTGCAGATTAAAAAACTGCTCATCGCTAAGAATAACCCTTATGAAAATGACTGTTGAAATGTTGTTGGCATATTGTTGACGAATTGTTGACTCAATAGCCTTTCAACAATACCTCAACACTTATTGAAACCACAGAGTAATATTCAACAGTAAAGTTGTTGGGCAGTTCACAACAAAAAAGTCGTTGACTAAATTCTGTTGGTATATTGTTGAATACTATTGAGTAATATTGAGCCATTGTTGAGTAGTTTTCAACAATGAAGTCGTTGACTAAATTTTCTTGATATATTGTTGAATAGTATTGAGTATTATTGAGCCATTGTTGAGTAGTTCCCAACAATAAAGTCATTGACTAAATTCTGTTGATATATTGTTGAATAGTATTGAGTATTATTGAGCCAATGTTGAGTAGTTTCCAACAATAAAGTCATTGACTAAATTCTCTTGACATATATTTGAATAATGAGTATTGAACCATTGTTGAGTAGTTTCCAACAATAAAGTCGTTGACTAAATGCTGTTAACTTATTGTTGAATAAAATTGAGTCACGAGCAATTTTGAGTTTCGAAGTATATGTGAAAAACATGCACATATGTATGTGTGCGTCTTTTGCACATATATGTTGCTTTACTGATCACTTGATCACCATTGCAGATATACAGGGTGTTGTTCCACGTTACTTGAACCATAGACGTATATACACGTGTTTCAGCTAACTTTACTCAGAGTTTAAAAATATGCCGATGCACCAAAAGACGATGCGACAAAATGCATGTTGCTCACTCTTGTATGCGTCACGCTATTCTTGTATTTTCCTAAGTAGTTAATTAGTCAAGTAAATTAGCCATTCTGAAGGAACAAAGTTAGGCGAAAAATTGCAATTACAAAGTTCTACAGCACTTTGTAAAACGTTAGATTAGGCAATTTCTAACTTTCTATCTATTAAGTGTTAGTGTTTTTCAGCTTACTGCAGATGCCCGCGAAATAAAAAAAATATATTACTTTACATACCCGCTTGCGCGCCGTGCTTGCAGCGCTCCCAACCGAGCATACCATCGAGCAGGGTGTGTTGCCGCTTAAAAGGCGACAGGGCAGTGACGAAGGCGTTGGCTGTGGTATTGACGCCAGCGACGTGCTTCCCTCGCTGCGGTTCATGATGGCGATAAGCAGACGGGTGTTCACACTGGTTAAATGGTATGTTTTCGTTTGTGCGCAGAAGGCTTAGCAGCAGTGCAATCACGACTCGCAGGCGGGCATGTCACGTGGTGCTTTTTGTATTTCGCGAGCATCCGCAGTAAGCTGAAAAACACTAATACACTATACTTAACAGATAGAAAGACAGAAACTGTTTATGCGGACGTGTTAATTGCCAACTGCTCTGCAACTTTCTAATTGGAATTTCTTTCCTAACTTCCTTGCTTCAGAAGTTGGTTAATTATCCTTGACTAATTAGCAAATTATAAGCAAAATACAGAAATAGCGCGACACGCTATGTACCAAAGGGAGCAACATGCATTTAGTCGCGTCTTCATAGAAGGCATAGAGTTTACACTCGGCCTAAAGTTAGCAGAAACACCCCGCATATATATATATATATGCAGTTTGAGAAGACAAACGTCCCTACAAGCAGTGACAAAGAACCGATGATTGGACGCATCCTGCATTTCCATCAGCGTCCATTATAAGGCGCCAGTGCCCTGGCTGTGTGTTAGGAAACGGCATTGCATGCCTCCATGTTAAATATGGTCAAGGTGGGGGAGAACGTTAACAAAATTCAAGTCTGGGGTTTGACGTGCCAAAACCACGCTTTGATTATGAGCCGCACCGTAGTAAGAAACTCCATAATTATTTTGAACATCTGGGGTCCTTTAACCTGCACCAAACGCACAGTACACGGGCGTTTTTGCATTTCAGCCCCATCGAAATGCAGCCGCCGCGGCCGGCATAGATCCCAAGCACTCAGGTTAGTAGCGCAACACCTCAGCCACTATGCCACCACGGCGGGTGCGGCGGAGAAAGGAGTGAACACCGTTTTTACAGAGTGCGTTTCGCTTAGATGTTACCCGTAGCGCGCTACAGAACGAAACGAAAAGCTTGGCCGATATGTACAACATGGCGCTCATATTTCACATGTAGCCCAAATTATTTTCTGTGACCTAGACGGGATGCTGGCGAATGTGTTGGGAATCTGCTCGGCCACCAAGCACAATCTGCGCTGCTATACGTTCTCGGTGACAAATCGCACATCGCAGAAGCGCACGCACAAATGTTTGAAGAATGGGACGACAGACCGCCTGCAGTTTGCCATGACGTCGAAATAAGAAGCACAAACAGCGACGTTTCTGTACTTTTCTGGTCAATAGTTCAGGTCGTATGGTTGCGGCACGCATTACTTTCTTTTTTAATCCAAACGACGAAAACTGTGCGCGCACAAATTAGCATGGCGTTTGCGACGTTTGAATTTGGCGCCTTTTCCCGCGCATGCCATTAGCTCCGGCCGGTGCACTGCGTTACTGCGCTAAAGAAAGTAGTTCATCAAAGAAGCGAAGCAAATAACTTTCATACCCTTGTAAATCGCAACAATTGTTCAGTAATAACATGAAATTACAAAATTTGTTATCAAATCGTACAATTTACGATAATATAAGCGTGTATTTATATGAGTGTACATGTATGATTGCGCGTTTGCGCTGTTGAAGCTTGGCACATTCCGGCGAGTTCGTGCACGCTGTTTGCTTGAGAGCTTCCTGCGTTTTCTGCGTTCTTTGTGTGCTTCGCTGTGACATCTTTGGAATATTCCTGCGTGTTGCTCGCTTTTTATGGGCTTGTTGCCTCGAAGATCGCCATGATCGCCTCCGACTCAGCGACATCAAGGGTGAGTGAGTGTTTCGAATTCCCCTTGTTCGTCCATTGTGACGCGGTGAACGGAAGCGCTGAAATGATTTCAGCGCTTGTGTGTGTCTTCCGCGCGCCTCTCTTCTAGTTTTCATTCCTAGTACTATCCTTCCGTTGTGAGAATTGGTTGTACAGCACTAGATTTGTGGTATATAACATGGAGTTTTGTCCTAGTTTAACTTTACACTCCGCTTGTGGTGACGTAAGGCAGCTATGTGGTGCCAGTTAAAACAGGGCATGTTTTATGTACGCCATGATTTCTGATACGGTGTTCGAGCACCGATTGAGTTAGCCTTATTAATGAGCGCAAAACAATGCGACGTGAAACCATCCGATCTGTACTGTAATCGAAGATATTTTGTTTGCGCCACGCTAGTACAAGGCGTGGGAGCGAGCTTGTAGCAACTTAGGGCGGTGGGATCGGCGAAAGTGTATTATGTTACGCTGTTCCCTTCAGGATCGAGTGACTCCGCGCTGCTTCAAGGCCACTATCTGACACGCCGTGCGGCCGATGTTCGCGCGATCGGAAAACACAGAGGAGGCTGTCGCGCAATAATAAAGAATTTCAAGGGTGTACATGCGATTCTATGCGATACGTGAGATACAACAGGGGTGATGCCACAGAGTGCTGCGAAATCATCGAGTTATACGCCTTGCCAACCGCGTGTGTTTTGTTTTCCAACAGTTCGCGCGCATTCAACTTTCTTTTTTCATTTTCTCCGTTCGACGCCATCGAGTGCTTCACCCAAACGGCTTCGCGTAGGCGCTCTTTGCATTCACGGAAAGGCGGATTTCATGGCACCCCAGCTCCTACAACATTCAAAATAATGTAATTTCGTGAAATTGCAGCTTTTCGCACTTCAGTAACTGATTGATTTAACGAAGTATTAAAATCAGTAAAGGAACGAGATGCCTGGCATATCTGCCTTGTTGACCCACTGTGTTTCGAGGCGGCATGTATACGTTATCGGCAACATTAACATCAATAATTAGCATTGTTTCTTGTGACCATAGAAGTAGCTAGTTATGTCGAAAAGCTATTTTTGCGTTGAATCCGAGCACTATAGAGTGAACAGATTGAAAGGGGAGCGCATCGTTGTGAAATAAATGACGACGCTTTGCCACAAGCTTGGAATAATGCTTTGCCGAAAGAGCAGTTCTGTGAAATTCTTTCTTTGAGAGTAAGCAAAACTTCAGTAGCATCAGGTAGACGGGGAGTAAAAGAATGTAACACTGTGGTTTTATATGAAGGAGCTGCCTTTAATATGTGGCCATAACAGTTCAGTAGATGCGTGGAAATAATTTTTAAAATAAGTAGGGGAATGTGAAATAAATTATTTGACAAGCTCACACTGCCATTGGCAAGAGCGGCCACACTTTAGTGTATTCAATGACTAGTCATTTGTATCCGTCCATTTATGTCAGCCTAATGGTCCATTGTCGCTTTTGCTGCATCGTGGCTTCACGTTTTAATACTGACATCTTTTTTCAGATTCAAAATGAGCTGGGAGACACCCAAGCTGGAATGCTAAGGTGAATTCTTTGGCTATCCATTCTGTAGTGGCACCATGATCAAATACAGTGATTCCGTGAAAATGTATTGCAGGAAGCAGGAAAAAAACAACATTGCTGATGCAACTGCAAGGCATTTCCTCCAGTGATCAAATGGTGCAGAGTACCTTCATTAGCAGACATGGTGCCTTTAAGCACTCAGCTGAAAGACTTTGCAACTGCACCGGGACTGGGGGTGAATTTCAGTGTCACTTGTGAATATATTAAACATAGAATGTGCCTTCTTCAGTGTACATGCCTGATATAAGAGCGGCTTTCAGGAACTTCCTGTGCACATTAGTGGTCTACATAAGTGCACATCTTTCTAGTTTTACCAGAATGGAGGTATTATGACCTATGTCATACAGCAGTGCACTGTTAGCGGTATCAAACCAAAACAGCAACACCCATTGAGGAAGTTGGCTGAAGAACGAGCAGTGATGGGGCTTTTCTCATTTCAAGGGCCAAATTCCAAAAAGATTGATGCCGACCTGGACGGTGTGCAGTGCCGGTCGCCACATACTGTAGCCAGCATGGCATGAATCTCCTTGGCATTATGTCTCTAAGATACAGAAATTGCATCACTGCTCATAAAACAATCGGAAATTGGAATGTTGAAGGGAAGTGGCAGGGCTGCCCGCTGGAGCAGCCAGTGCATGCCCTCTGCTGACAATCCTGCCAATCCTGCCTTAATGAGAACCAGTGGTGCATGTTATCCTATTACGCCGCCAAGTGCATTCGTTGTTTTGTGTTAAGGTGGCACTAATGACACCCCGAATCAATTTAGAATAAAAAAGCATCGTTTTCAGTATCTAATTCTGTTAACTTCTTGGTAGTTGGTTAATTATTAGAGAAAATAAAGCTCGAAGTTCAATTTTCTGAGTATCGCCCCAAAATCTTCGCGCCGACATCTCATTGTCACATCGTGGATTTCAAGTATTTTTACAAACTTGGGTTCTATTGGTTCAGTAAAAGTTCCTGACGGTTTTTATTATGGGTTTTTGGCTTTTTGGAATACAATGAACATCTTTATTTGTAAAAAAAAATTGCTGCACCTGAACAGACATCAAAATATATGACGCCACAGCAAGCTGGTGTGGCGACTTCAAGGCAGCACTGCCACCAATCTTTCCTCTTGCTCCTTTTACACTTAACTCAGCCTCTTGCCGCGGTACGAGTGAATCTCTTGAATTGTAGTAAAGTCATTTACAGATACATCTAAAATAATTTTTCTCTTTCGTGCTTTCATGCAGTAGTTGCTTAGGGGCATCGGCACAGCGCCGCGAAGCACGAGGTCACAGGATAAAACTGCATTTTGATGGAGGTGAAATGCAAAACTACCCATGTACCGTGCAGCCTGAGGTGGTCAAAATTAATCCGGGGTTGCCCACTAGGGCGAACCTCAATATCAGATTGTCATTTTGGCACGTAAAATGCCGGAAATTAATTAATTTAATTTTTCTTTAATGCTCCTTTAAGCTGTAGCATTCATTATCTCTGCAAAAATTCATACTCGAAGTATTCTCCATAAAGATTTAATAAACAGTAGATATAGGTGTCTGCTTATATTTTAATTAGTGGCGATACGTGATGACTATTAGAACGGTGGCACAACGAGACAGACAGAATTGTAATACAATGTGTGAGGGCACGATGAGGGACACTAAGGAAATGATAGTCTCCCTTGAGGTCCCCGACATGGACATGAACTGACTGTCCACAAACTTCTGAGTTCACTCCGTGATCTTGTGCAGCCTGTGCTTTGCGAGTCAATTAATTTAATTGATGAGGTGGTGGTTGGCACATACTGTCTTTGCAGCTTATGTACATATCATACAGTGGAGTGAAATCTCGCATTTTACTTCTGGAGCACAGCAAGCGAACCTGATGTGTAGTGATAATCTTAGTAACAATCGACAGTCATATCCCTCTTCGAGCTTCTAATGCGGCTTGCCAACACAAGCAGCAACAGTTGCCCAAGATAGCGTGAAAGAGATTCATTAGAAAGTGGCATATGCCCAAGGTCACATACCGAGTCACCCAAGCTGTTC
Organism: Dermacentor andersoni; assembly: GCF_023375885.2. Lineage (NCBI taxonomy): Eukaryota > Metazoa > Arthropoda > Arachnida > Ixodida > Ixodidae > Dermacentor > Dermacentor andersoni. The sequence goes on along the minus strand of NC_092816.1, from coordinate 123,529,000 downwards.
TGACTGTTGATTGTGAACCCACTGCCCTCAACATAGCAGCCCAATCTCTTCCCATTAGACCATGGGCTACCCGTTGACACAAATGGGTGGGAAAATAGAGACAAACACCCAAAAATATGAAGTATCCTAAGAATGGTAATCACATTAAATAATACTAGATCTTTTGGATACTTTGGTTTACTTATTATTTTTCTTGTTTGTGCTGGATTGTTTTTCTGAAACATGTGACATCCAGACAGCATAAGAAGCTTGTAAGAAGTCAAGTTTAGCATTCAAGATTTGCAACAGGTACTTTTGTAATTTATTTGCAGTAGGGCTGTTGTGTGAATGTGCTTGAAAGGCTTAAAACTGTTTTGCTAACATTTACTTAAACATGCAGGTTCACATAGGTTGGAGGAGTGCACATTGAGAAGGTTATCCTGGCACAGCTTACCATGGCCTGCCATGGTGGACCAGGAAAGTTTGCAAGGGCATTGCTTCACCATGTGTTCACAGAGGAGGAGCTCATGGGCCATTTGGGCTTTGGAAATAACACCAAGGGGCAAAAGAGGCTCTTGACCCCAACAGGGTCAGTGCTGTTATAGGCAAGTACCATATATCCTTTCCGGTTGCATTTTTACATTCACATTTTTTTCTAAAATTAGCAACTTGCCATTGGCTAATAAACTACATTCAAGTAGCCCGTGTGTGCAGTTGTGTGCTACAATAGCCTACCATTTGGAATGACTGTTCATATGATCTTAAGTGCCTAATGCCGCCATACTCAAATGCTTCTAAAATTTAAAGGCTGCCTTCACTGCCGAAAGTTTTTAGCGGCTCCACCACATAAAATGAGCTGCATTTGCGCATTAGCAGTGCTACTTGGCTGTCATTGCAAGGAATAGTCTGTGAAGCACGCTCCAAATCTATTGGCATGGAGGACATGTTTAAGTAGCCTGAAAGTGTTATTCTAATACACGAATTGCGGAGAAGCTATGCTCAAGTGTGGTTACTGCTCAGCTCGAGCAGGAGCACGTTCACCAAATTGCAGAAATCAAAACAGCTCTCCAGGTTCTGAGATGTGGAACAGCAGTTTCACCAATTTTAACACACCACATCGAATCAAAGTTGCTCCTATCTTGAAGGAGGTCCATGTGATGTGAGACAGCAGCCTTTCAGCAGAGGGAACCTGTTTGGTGTGGCAATTTTCTTTTGGTTGTTTCAATCAAAGAAACAACAGAGACAGAGTTGCCAGCTTCACTGTCAACTGTACTATGTTCAGTGGACGCTTACTCATTCTAAGCACCTAACCTATGACTCGTATTTATTAACATGCACTTTGTCACTTTGTATTCTAAGATATGAAAAAAATATTTATGTGGCTTTTCCCCATATACTTCAATAAATTGAGAATAGGCTCTTGGGGCCTAATGTATAAAGCTTCTTACAGACCATCGGACATGTCCACTACTCCCATTCTGAAATTGTTATAATTGTTTCCTGCTTCCTTACTTCACCTACCTGTTAGCAGGGTTATGAACCATTGCCAAGTAGATTATGGGCATAAATTTATCAAAGATGAATGGGCTTTTCTGTCGCTGTTGTTTAGCCCGTTGAGGATCACATTTTGGGGAGAAATATGCCTCTTTAATTTAGGAGTTATATATCTTTTGTGGTGTGCAAATACTCAAAACTTCTGAATTGAATAGTGTCCTATTCAATTTAGTCTTTGAATGGTCACCATTTGTAAATACGAGTATTCTAATATTTTGAAACACCAATAAAACATGAAATTTGAGCCGAAGTACGGGAAATTTTTACCTCCAATAACATAGTATAGACTTAAAACGTAAGAACTTGTAAGAATAGCAGAACAGGCTATGTTATTTAAGTACCCGTACTTTAGAGGCTGTATAGCAATCATTTATGCTTACTGAAGAGTCCTGTGCATGTGAAGAAACTTTTTGCTGCTCCATTTGCGCTTTTAATAAACAGCTCTTCATAACATGACAGAAACTTGCTAACTTTAAGAATATAGGGTGTGAACCTCATCTTACATTAATTGTGATATCAGCTGTTCATTGTTCAGAAGCTTTCCAATATTTGATTAGCTTCTGGCATTATTCGGTTCAGTCTCAAAAATCACTTTTCGCGCATCCTTAATATTTTTATTGCAGATTTAAGTTCTTCAGGGTGACTTTCCGAGAAAATAAACTGGTAAATAATTCTTTTGAATAACAATAAAGTGGCAATACCCTTTCAGTATTTGCAGTTTTACATGTTTTATTTTTTTACGCAGGATAAAGCAGCATAATTTTTTTGTGTAATGAAACTTACAAAATCTTGTGGCAACACTCCCAAATTACTGCAATGACAGACGCCAAGGAGCTAAGTAAAAAATCAGTTTTGGAGAAACCCAAGGAGCGACAGCACTATAAGAATATATTCTAGAGGTCTCAGAAGATTGCAGCACCTCAAGTGGGATGCTAGGCAACACTTTGTTCTGAAAAGGCAAATTTTTTCAGAAAGTTCCGTCACAGCCACAGATCTATGGCAGTGAACCCTAAAAGGGTTAAAGAAGTCAGTCCTATGGCATATGGCTCTTAAAAGACAGCATTTCTTCGTATCTGTCACATTCTGCATGTGTCATGCTAAGCAGCTTAGTGCACAACTACACGGAATCCTCATTATAACAGTAATTCAGTCGTTGAGGCAGAAAACATGCTTCGCTGTAAGCAGTGTCTTCTTTAATGTAGAAAGTCGTAAGGCGAGAAGTACATTCCGATTGCATGTGAACTCAGGAAACCTAACTTCAAATGAAGCTACACTCAATTGTAGTGACATGACAGTATTGTATTTGGAGCATGGAAAAGCACAGTGAAGTGCTGCACATTTTAATTATGAAAGTTACAAGAAATAATTTTAGTTGTCAGTTCAGGCTTATTTATGAACGACGGATTTTTTTCACCATTTTGTTTCTCAGCAAGCAAAGTTCACATCTTTGACATTGAGGATATTCATAAAGTTATTTTGCTACAGTGTTTTGTTCCTCTTTGCCTTTTCCTGCAGTCCTGAACCACACTGAATAAATTTAAATGGTCATGCTGTAAAGCTGTACCCATGAAAAGTTAGAATAAAGCAACACAAATACATAAATCAATTTCATTATAACAAGGGCATATTACATGCCATTCTTTTGCAAGTGAAAGTTGCTTTTTAAAACTTGTTCTGGCTTGTTTTTGCAGGCTTCACGTGTCGCAAATTTCGTGGTACCAACATGCCCTATGTAAAGAACTCTGGCCTCGCTTCTTGCATGGGACCAATAGCCTCTGAAGAGCCCAAGTTGGACAGCTCAAACCAAAACACAAGTGTTGTGCTTTTGTAACTCTCGACATTTTTATGTTTTATGTTAGTCTCCTGAAGGGCCCAGGCCCAATTTGAATTTCTCAAATGAGCATACAAATGTGCCTTTCTATGCCTTGAAATGTTTATGTTAATTTTATTTATGTTAATTATGCTAGTCTCCTGAGAAGCCCAAATTGGATTGCTCAATCCAGAATACAAGTGCTGTGCTTTGTTATAGTTCACTACATCTTTATGTTAGTTTTTGATATGGTTCCAGTAAGGATAGTGTTTCCTTATTCATATATTTTTTAAGTACCTTAAGTCATTTCATGCCAAACGACCCAATTTTGTCAAGAACTGTTCCATTATGGCAAACCATTTCAAGTTTGCTTGATTTTGAGTAGGTACAATGAGAAAATTTTCGAGAAAATTTGCGTTCATACATACACTTCAGTCATTCCAGGGCAACCGACCAGCGTTTTTTTTACCATCACAGATATAGTTGAAGCTCCGAACTCTTGCTCCCCATTTATTTTCCTTCGCAAGATGTTTTTGAATTTGGGCAAAAATTTATTGTTCTTGCCCAGCTAAGCTAGAACGCACTGATACACGTTTCTTTTGAAAGGGAAATTGTATGATCCAGATATTCAGATGGTGTTCATGTCAAGAGAATGAAGTGTTGTGACTGCCAAAATTTGAAAAGTTTGAATTTTCTTCTAACGTAGGGAAATACAGAAGGCACAAAATAAATATAAAATCAGACTGGTTGACTTGGGATAGCTGCAAAATATTTCAAGCCTTGGAGGTTCAGTTGATCAGGTAAAAAAACTGAAAAGTTCAAATTTTTTTGCAAAAAGCTTCGTGCTGAAGGTAAAAAATTAGCTTTGGTGGTTGGCACAAAAGTATGTCACCCATCATTACACAGCCCTACATGTCTGCTATGCATGTGGCAAGTAACAAAAAGGTATTATTCTTTAAGTGCAATAAATTATTTTTTATAATGTTCATTTGTGGGTCACACATATAGCACAAATATATGAAGCCATGTCATCTAGCAAGGAAAGATTGTTAATATAATTAGCCACAAGAACTACTCAACAAACTGACTGCCTTTTTTTATCATTACGAAGGCAGGTGACGTCAAGCGCTGCAGTCTCAACTTGTATTTTTTTAACATGAATGCAAGAAGTGGTCGCCAATGGTGTCTGACCACATCAGACTGAACATGGCACATATGACTTTTATAGATGAGCATGTTCCGTCTCTGAAACAGTGGTAGCAAACAACACCACAAGAATTTGTTCGTACTCATGTAGGTTTTCAGTCTTATTTATGAAGGTGTTTTCTTGCATCATTGGGCTCCAGGGAGCAGGGCACAAAGTGTCCTGCTCCCTCTATGTTGCATTGCAATGCGACATGCCCTTTAAAATGCTTTGTATGAACAATATCAGCGCTCTTTCTGGATTTACTGTCTTTATAATAGCCGATATTTCTTTTTGTAAACTGCATGAAACATATCTTTTAGCACTGCAGGATTCCCTCACGTATTTAATACGTACGAGGTCTGTTAGAAAAGTCTGACCTTTTTTTGCGAACACCTCATGAATATGAAACAAGCGCATTTTCATCAGCAGCCCTTGAACCTTTGTGCGCATGCACAAATTTTTTCCTGCCTGCCAATAGCGTGAATTGCTGGGACGCAGCGTTTGAATGAGGTAGTACACAGTGCTCTCGTCGGTTTTTTATTGCAAGGAAAATAGCGGAGCGACTGGAGCAGTGCTACTGCATCAAATTTTGCCAGAAACTTGGCGACAGCCTAGTGGAAACCATTCGGAAGATTCAGACTGCTTTCGGTGACTATGCTATGAGCAGCACACAGATTAAGGAGAGGTACAACCAGTTTAAAGACGGCCACACATCGATGGAGAGCGAGCCACGCTCCAGTCGGCCATCAACATGCCGAAATGACCAGGTCATTGCCGAAGTGAACCTCGTGGTGATGCGGGACCGTCGTGTGACTATCCAAGGAATTGCGGAAGAGGTGGGCATCAGCACATTTTATCCACATTCCATTATCGCCGAAGATTTGGCCATGAAGAAGAGTTGCGCCGAAATTCGTTCCCAAGCTGCTCATGGTGGAGCAAAAGCAACTTCGTGTTGAAGTCTCACAGACATGCTGGATTCCACAAACAGTGACCCCAACTTCATGAACACAATAATCACTGGTGACAAGTCTTGGGTGCATGTTTACGACCCGGAAACCAAATCCCAGTCGTTACATTCGAAGCATTCCACGTCACCAACCAAAGACCGCTAAGTGCACAGCAACGTCAAAGTGTTGCTGACTGCTTTCTTTGACTCCCGCAGTGTGGTACACCACGGGTACGCACCACAGGGTCAAACAATCACTAAAGACTACTACAGGGATGTCCTCCATGGCGTATGTGATGCTGTGTGGCGCAAGATACTGAAGTCGTCAACAAGAAATTGGTACATCCATCACGTCAATGCTTTTCTCGCACTTGATTCAGACTTTTTTGCCGAAAAACCAGACTACTGTAGCTCGACAGGCGCCTTACTCTCCTGATATGGCCGCCTGCGACTTCTGGCTGTTTCCCAAAATCAAGAGGTCATTGAAAGAAGCGCGGTTTCAGACAAGAGAAGATATTATGGCTGCAACGACAGCTGAGCTAAACTCCATTCGGAAAGAGGCCTTCTCAGAATGCTTCTAACGATGGCAGCACCACTGGGAGAAGTGGCTGAATTCCCAAGGAGACTACTTTGAGGGTGATTAGGTTTCCAACGCTCCAGTTATGCCAGTTTCTTTTTTTCTTCTGCCAAAGGTCATATACTTTTCTAACAGACCTCGTGTTGATATTTTATGTGCAATGGCTGTATGGTTTACTGGCCCACACCAAACACAAGCCTCGTTGCGTTAGAGCATGTGTCCCTTGGCAATAAAATGCAGACCCTAACACCACTTCTCTGTCATCTGTGTTGCAGACGAAGCCAGCTTTGTCGCCTGCATTCCCAGCTGGCAAGCTGTGCGCACATCCGAGAAAAGTCGGTGCTGACAAAATTTCAAAAAAGAATTTCTCGCATTTAAAAATAATGCCTTTTTTAACTTCACACATGCATAGCAGACATGTAGAGCTATCCAATAATGTATCACATATTTTTTGGCCAACTACGAAAGCTGTTTTTTCCTTGAACATGAAGCTTCTTGCAAAAGATTAGAATTTGTTTTTTTTTTACAGGCAATCAGCTGAACCTTCAGAGCTTCATATATTTTTCTGCTATACTATGTCACCTGGGCTACCATTCTGTATTTAATTTCTGTCCTGTGAATTTTCCTTACATAAAAAAATAACGGATTGAAATTTGACTAATTTTTGCTGGTGCCAAAAGCAATTGAAGCATTCAAATATTTGAAAAAATGGCTATTTCGGCAGTTGCATCACTTCATCGTATTTCCACGCACACCATTTGAAGTCCTCGTTCAATAGGATGTGCATTTGAAAAAGAATGTTGATTGATGTCCTCTAGCTCAGCTGAGCAGGAAAACTAAACTGTCCCCAAAATGCCACAGAATATCTGTCAAAAATAAATAAAAGTGGGTAACGAGTTTTGAACTCTAGTAAACATATGGCAATGTTTCAGCTATAGGTTTTGTGTCAAAAAACGCTGGTCGATTCGGCATGGAATCGCACACCTGCAAGTGCATCTGTGCCATTGTCAGAGTTCAGTAAAAACTGCATTTTACACAACTTTGTGAAAATGGTTTATTGCTATCTAAAATACATGAGTAAAAATTAATAGGTATAAGTCGGCTTAAATTTAAAATGCAACAAAAAATCTCCGGTAATGGCAATGATGTGCCTTTCATGTTTGCATGAAACCATATCTTCTTTCTGAATTCTTTCGTTATTTTTTGTGGCAGTGAATAAAATTGAAATGGAACTCACACAAGGAGTAACTTAGCTGTATTCCAGCACATCACTAATAGCTGTCTTTTTTTCATATAAAAATCTGAAGCAGTTAATATGAATAAGTCGCTTGATATGGAATGACCTGCGCAGGAACGTTATCATGGCAGAAAACAACTGGATCATGCAACAGCAATGCAGCGTAATAAACTGCTCCCATAAGCGTCACTTATTGTGATTGCCATGTTTCAAAAGCATGTAAGGTTTACTGAAATCGGCACACACCATCCAACCAATAAATAATGATTGTACAGTGATCCTTTTTGAGTTTTACAGACTTTTTTTAAGTTGTCTGTGCCAGGTAGCATAATTCTTGTTCTTGAGCTGGATTATTCAGAGGTGGACATTACTAGCACAAGAAATGGAAACATTAAACTGATTCTCATAAATTTATTAATTCACTTATAACATCACGGCACATATTTCAGTTTGCAAATTGTAGCCAGTGAGTTTAAAAGACATTCACTTGAAATTAATTTCCAGGATTACACCAGTTTCAAGATTTTTCCATAAATGTGAGAGAAATACATGGGCATTCTGGTTACTTTTGTGCTTCAATGCATAACAGTGCGTTTTGTTAAAAAAAAAGTAAGTGCTACAGCAGTGCATTTCTACAGCCAGTTTGATGGCATGTGTCTCGTTACTGGTGTCATTCTGGAAATTCATTCTAAGTGTATACACCTTGTAAAATTACCGGCTACAATTCGTAAAAACTTTATTAGGAACTGAGTTTTTGTTAATCAGCTGACTATGGTGTCTTGATTTCTCATGCAAGTAATGTTTGGCACTCTGTAGTCAGTTTTTAATGAATCTATGAAACTTAAAAGATAACCACCCTGCATATCAGGTCTCAGTTGAGTGCTGTGGGCTCAAGCAAATCGTGCCATGGTTATAGTACCACTGGCTACCTTACCTAATAGAGAAAGCAAGTACCTTTTTTGAGTGTTCTTATTTACAGTCATGTCAATCTGCTTGTACATTGATTTATTTAGGTATTTATTTCTTTAAATTTATTTCTTTTGGGAAATGTGTTTTACTTGAGGGCCACACAGACTACATCTTCAGTATTCAATTTTGTTATGGTGTCAAGCTGCAGGAAGTTTGTACTGTGCAATAGTTTTTAAGAAGTTTCTGATGTTCTCAAACTACAAATGGTTGTACATTTACACAGATGTTTGGTTACAAATAAACAGTTCACCTAGAAAAATGGTTTTTGTCTGCATCAGTTCAGCACTCTTAATTTTTTGGAGGACCATTCACTCTGACAATTGAAAAAAGTGGCATAACAGTACTGCTAGCAGTTTTACAATGTGGTTTATTACAGGCAATCTAGGAGCATGCTTTTGAGCCCAGGGTGACAGAGGCCTGCGAGACAAAACGCCTGTATTTAAATTTTATCCCTATCCTCTCACAGCAAACATACCACCCGGACATCAAAGGTAATTATATGCAACATAGCTCAGCAGTATCTTAAGGAAAGTGCAGGTTTAAACTGCCAAATACCCAGTGGGGCATAAAGGGCTTTCAACATAATTTGTGTTGATGTTCAACAGATCTGCAACAATTCTTCCATGGGCTTTCAATATTGACGAACAACACATTTCAACAATACCTCAATGGGCTTTCAATTTTGAGCTTCAACAATGCTTCAATGGGCTTTCAACATTGACAAACAACACATTTCAACAATACATCAATGGGCTTTCAGTTTTGAGCTTCAACAATGCTTCAATGGGCTTTCAACATTGACCAACAACACATTTCAACAATACCTCAATGGGCTTTCAACATTGACAAACAACACATCTTCAACAATGCTTCAATGGGCTTTCAACAGTGAAATACACCATAGTTTCAACGATATGCCAATGATCTTTCAAATTGAGAGGCCACAATGATGTTTCGACAAAATGTCGCGGGCCAATTATCAACACTTGTCAACAATTTCCTCAATGATGTTTCAACAATTCCCCAATGATCTTTCAAGGTCATTTGTTGACGTTGAACAATGATATTTCAATAACCTTTCAACAATTTTTTTTGTAAGGGAAATGCCGGGTGAAGAGGTATATCGTCGCAATATGCAGAAGGGAAATACTTTTTCCTCTCTGTTTCTATCGCAGGGAACTGAATAATGTCTAGGAGGCAGAAGACGGACATAACATCAGTGCTGCCCCGTCACAAGTCCGCTCCTAGTGGAGATGTACCTCCTGCGTTCCTAGTTCTGGTGTCATTAATAAGGTATAGCTATTGACTAAGATGAGCTCGTCCATTTACAGTTCCTATACAACCATGACGGTGCTTGTTTTTTTAATATACAATAAGCCACGAAATACTGAGAACGAGCCCCATCCTTTTCTCAGTTTAGTTTTCAGCGTTGTTTTTTTTTTTTGGCGCTTGACATGCCAGCAGCTCAAGCAACAATTCTTGCTCTTGATTTTGCAAGAGATTTTGCATTGCTATTTGCAGTTATTAGGTTCTGTCTTTTATTGTTAGCCTGTTTTCGTCGAACTGACCTGGATTCGAGACTGTATGTTGTTCTTCCATCTCAGTTCATCTTGAGATTTGTTCCGCCATTTTTAAGCGCACCTTGGGCGGAAATATGCAAATTGTGTTGCATATCAGCGAAAATTTCTTTTTCGCGCGCCATTACAGATATTGTGGCGGCAACCATTTGCACATTGCTTTCATTCGCTACTAATGAATTACATGGAGTGCTCTTTCTTTAGCCGGACTGGTGCAACGTCAAGTGGCGTATCACTTCTTAACAGCAACCTGTTAGGAATGACCCTGAGTACTCATGTAACGCGCAATGCTGCTATGTCTTTGGAAGTGCCAAATCTGCTCTATGCTTTTCACGCCTTGTGGAACGCCGCCCCTTTAAGTCGGGGAATTATTATCGCCTGCCGTTGACGGGTTGTATCTACACACATGTATTATTCGGAAATGAATGACGATTATTCACTTTCATGACCTTCCCAGCAGGTCACGGATTTCGACATAACCAATTTCCATGGTATCACCTGATGCCTTGTGCGAGAATACGATTGTTTCAAATTCTAAATTCTGAAATATTCTACGTTGCACTTTCTACTGCGTGCTTAATTCCGGATAATTGCACTGGTCTTAGCAAATCTGCTGGATTGTGTGAATTGGTTTCTGACTAAGACTTTTTTTGTTTACACAACGCAAATTCTGGCACCTAGAGCCTAAAAGATAAAGATGTTTTGACCGTTTTTTACTAAAGCAACACCAAAGCATAGCGAAAAGCAGCTGTATCGGTTGATTGCACGATTCTCCCGCATAATATTGCGCTGCTTGAATTTTAAATCTTTGACTCTGAACAGCTTCGCCAATATTAACTTTACAAGGAATGACCCCACTTTGCCCTTTACTATACAAGTTGTCCGAGCTAAATTTAACCATAGTTTAAAAATATGTCAATGCACTAAGGCGACGCGATCAAATGCATGTTGCAGACTGCTGTATGTAGTAAATCACAAATTTGTTTCTTCTGCTTAATTTCATAATTAGTCAAGTGTAATTGTCTGACTTCTGAAGCAACAAAGTAAGGAAAATAATTCAAACTAAAAAGTTGTAGGGCGCTTTGCAAAGCGTCTGAATAAACAGTTTCTAAATCTCTATCCATTAGGTATTGGTGTTTTTCTGCTTACTGCATATGCCCGCTAAATACCAAAAAAATACCACATGATGTGCCCGCTTGCGCGTCGATACTGCAGCGCTCCCAAATATTTCTTGTGCAAACAAACATAGCCTCGAGCATGGTGATCTGCCGCTTAAGAGGCGATAGGGCAATGGCGCAGGCGTTGGCTATGCGGCGGTTCATCGTAGTCATATGCAGGCGCAGGGGCAGCAAACACGGCTAAATGTTATGTTCATTTGTACGCTGAGAGTTTGGGAGCGGTGAAATCACGGCGCGCAAGCGGGCATGTCACGTGGTATTATTTTGAATTTTGCAGGCATCTGCAGCAAGCGGGAAAACACTAATGGCTAATCGGTAGAAGGTTAGAAACTATCAAATAAGACGTTTTGAAACGCACTCTGCAACATTCTAATTGGAATTACTTGGCTAACTTCCTTGCTTCCGAAGTTGCTTAATTATTGTTGACTAATCATGCAGAATACAAAAGATAGCGTCACTTACTCCATACAACAGTCAGCAACGTCCGTTTTGTCGCGTGGTCTTAGACTGCATCGGCATATATTAAAACGCTTGCTAAGGTTAGCTGGGACACGCTGCATATGTAATTTAATAGGGCCGGAAAGTATTCTGAACAAACAAAACGAAGTAAACCTTTTCACTCCCACATGTCATATTTCCTTTACTCGTCAACCTGTTCGTTCGGTGATACACACGAAAATGTCAGTTTTATGCAAAAGCGTCAGCACGAACTGCACTTTCAGCTACCCAGATAGGTTATTCACATAGCTAAATACTGTATAGTTCAACACAGATAAAGACGATAAAGGTTTCGCAAAAATATTGGTTACGCTGTTTGTATAGAGCGATATTTTTCTGTGCAGGTTTTAGCGGGGTATTTCTAAAGTTTTGAAGCTGTACATATAAAGGAACTAGGTGAAGTATAACGTCACAAGGAGTAAAAAAAGACATGAAAGGATTATTTACAAATTAGTGACAAATGCGAAGAAAGATAGACGTTGTCTGGAGTAGCTTACCTGTGGATAGTTGGCAATAGCGGCGATAAAAAATGAAGGATTCAGTGACTGCATTAGCAGCTTTAAAAGATTGCGTTAAGAGTGCCGGATATGACGAGTCGGCAAACCAATATACAATCGACGGTCGTTACAACCGACCCGCGTACAACAGACTTCCGGATATAACAGACCATATTACAAAGTTGGTTTTCTCTACCTATTTTATTATGCAACGAAGTTCGGTTTTAACAGACTGTCGGCGATAGCGGACGAAATTAGCAGCAATTTTGTCAGAATCGACGCATAAAATGAACTTCTGCAGTATCGACACGCGCTCTTGTATGCATGGGGCAGCCCACGATCGCGGCTCAATATGGCGCGTGTGAGGGGGTAAGGCGGGGCGGAAGCGTGCCGTCTTGTTTCGCGAGCAAGGCAAGGAGACGGGGGGTGGGGGGGGCGAGGGAGAAAGGGGTTCTACTCCGGATGTTTCTGCTTACGGCGCGCCCACGCGGGCTTCATCTTCAAAGCGATTTGCGATTATTGCAACGTGCACCTAGTGCCGGTAGTTTTGTATGCGGTGCGCTTTCGACGTTTCGTTGGCGTTGACGCGAGAGGCAGCACAAAGGCCAATTAGGTCGCTGCTGCTACAGAACTTGCTTAATTTTCTATCGCGATCGATACTTCACCTTTCGAGCGAAATTGCGACTGCTTCGTTTGTGTTTAACTTTGTACGCGTTCGTGGCTCATTCTTCGCAATAAAATTGTGAGACATTGCGGCGAAAGTTTCGGAAGGGAGGCGTTTGGCATATGGCGGACTTAGCTTAAAACGGATGTTTTTCGTCGGATTATCAGGTTTCGTTGCTACGAGAGTGGACCGTATGACATTTCTTGTGTTTTCGATGTTGCCCTTTTGTTAAATAAATGTTATCTCCGCTTTCCCCACTTACACTGTTGTCATTATATACGGATTCCACAAGTTCCACCTAGCGTAAATAGCATCATAAAGCCACCTTCCCGAAAATCGGCATCAGCCATAGTTAACACATTGGAGGCAATCCTTATCTAGATGTCAATAGATGGCGTCACTCATATGTAGGCTTCGTAAAAACGGTGGGAACCTTGCATTTACATTCCTGAGGAGCACAAAGGAATGGATAAAACAGCAAATAATTATTTTTAAGAAATTACCAAGTCAGAGCACCAGTCTTTGCCTTTATTCAAAAAACACCTCAAGGGCGCCTGTGTCAGCAGACGTATGGTGCGTTGCGACACCGCGTAGCCGAGCGCATGAGAGTTGATACCACCCGCGCCTAACAGTGCTCGGCTTAGCCGTGCCCGGGGAAAATGGAATCCTGGGGGTTGAGGCGATGCCGATTGCATGGACCTTTAAGGCCCCTCTTTGTCTGTGCTTCCCGTAGACGGCATCTCCGGACTGACCCCTGACGGGTCAGTCCGGGCACCAGCAGTCTCAAAGGAGGTCCCCTCAGGAGGTTTCAAGGAGGTCCCCCTGACAGTTCTTGTAACTCCGGGACCTCCTTCTGTACTAATGATGAATGACGAAATAAAGGACCTGCCCTAAAGAAAAAAAAAAAGATGTGATAGCTTTAAGGTAATCTACTCGCTTTTGTGCAAAGCCTCGATGAGCGTGGCGAACAGTGGCAGTTTTAGAAAGGAGATGCTGTCCATGCACGATTAGTTTGAATGGTACGCTTCGAGAAGTCGGAGGACCATGTCAGGTGCGAAAACGGGACGGGAATGGCGCTGCCTTCAATTATTTTTGCCCCAGTACAGAGAACACACGCGGTTGCCGCGTTAGAAGGCAGGCAGAAGCTGAGAAACGAAACTCACTTTGGTGGCGCTCACTCTGTTGCAAACCATCAATTCCGTGTGCAGCCAGAAAATCCCCTCTCAACGCAAGACGATAATGTGCAGTTTAGACTAAGTTTATGCGCAGTCTGTAGCTGCCATTCGGGGTATTCAGACAAACGACCCGATGTCCGCGAGAAGAATGAACGTGCACGCGCAGAGCATTCTACGATCCCGCTCGCTTTCACCATTCCCGATATGCTATAAGTAGAAAAAGAAGCATTAGGCATAGGCAAGAAATGGATAAGCTCACGCTAAAAGGGGGGTAGCACGCAGTATAGGACGCCCTGGTATGCACCGGAACTGCGGTGAGAATGGACTGTGAATAAAGGGCGCCCAAAATCAGAGGACGAGCCACTAGCAAGATTAATCTATAGGGAAACGTATGGGGCGAGCTCTACCTGTTTCGAATATTTATCAAGGCCATGCTTGGCATTGTTGGAGACTTGTTCTTTATCAAACGAATGCTTTGTTGTGTGTTGTATGGCGTAATACGCACGAAATGTATGCACTTTCCGCTTCAGTCGCAGTTTTTGTTTTCTGTCAGGAAGCTGCCGCGAAAAATCCAGACCAACTAGAAACGAAAAGTTTCGCTGCAAAAAAAGGCCATTCAGAAAAATTCTACAAGTTCATCAATGTCGGTGTCGTAAAGGGCACAAAGAGTTAAACAAGATAATTTCGCGCAATGTAGTTGTTGGATTAGCGATATTGATTTGTAGCCTGAATTGAGGAATGAAAAAATGTTTGATTTTTAATGGCGCAAGGGCCAAGTATGGCCAAAGAGCGCCATGTCCATGGTACTGAGTTCGCAGTATACTTAATGGATTCTATGAAGTTGGAGTGAAGTGGCTGTAAAGGGGCCTTAAAAATAGTCGCTCTAAAGTACGTAAAATCTGTAAAATAAGAATACAGCGATGGGGTATGACGTGCGCTATGAACATTGAGATGCATTTAAAAGGAAAGATACGATGTGTAAAAAATATATCAGGTTATAAGATTGGCTAGAGCAATACTGCCTCCTTAGAGCCCTTGAAACAAGGGTCTGGAGGCATGTGCTATGCAACACAATTATCGCAGCGGCACCGTCAGTAAAGAGGATGCTCTACGAATTTAATTGGCTTCATAACATGTAGGACAACATCATTTAAGAAATTGAGGACTGCCTTAATGTTAAAAAGCGGTTCTCTGCCAAGAAACATAGCCGGGTGAAAAGGCATGTAGTAACGGTATGCAAGAGGAAAATGTTTCTTTCTCGCCGCTTCGGCTTTCCGGCACTCCAGGAGGACGTGGAGGGCGGTAAGCCTCTCCCCGCATCTACCACAGGTTGGAGAGTCATTTCCGGTAAGGAGAAAATTATGGGTGCCAAATGTGTGTCCTATTCTGAGACGACAGAATAGGACATCTGTTCGTCGTGATTTTGTTGCGGATGACCAAGAAGCCAACTGTGGCTTTATCACGTGCAGTTTATTTCTTCGTCCCACATTGTCAGGATTTGGGGACTGATGCCTACACACTATTGTCGGCTGTAAAGCATATAAAGAAACCAAGACTCCAGAAATCAGTTATATATACGGACTCCCTTAGTGTTCTGAAGGCCTTGATCTCATTCTGTAACCAGAAAAATCCGGAACTCTATTCCGTCCTGTGTGAAGCATACATATCTAAACAACACGTGAGTATATGCTTGGTGCCTGGACATAGGGGCATCGAGGGTAATGTTCTAGCGGACCAGATGGCCGCATCAATTTCACTGCATGCAGCTAATCCTACTGCGTCGGTCCCTGTCACAGACCTGAAGCCTTTCTTAAGAAGGAAACTACGCAACCACTGGCAACGCTTGTTTTTAAGAATGGCGAGCTGCAAGGAAAAATTGCCACCCAATTACGACTGGGGGACAAGGCGCGCATCCCGCACTCTCCGTCGCTGCAGCTAGACTGCGTTCGAAGAAGCGGGCTTTGTGCTGAAAACCACCTCCATCCACGAGCCCCATCTCCGTTGTGATGAAACGGGTTCGACGGACGAACTATTGTGCCCGTGGTCCCCAGTGCGAACCTGATTTCGCTAGGCATGAGCAAGCCGCGGCGGGACAACGAGCTACCCAGAATGTCTCCGAGCTTCCCGGAACGACTCCCCTCGGTCGTCGGCTCCCTTCGCACCTGTGTGTTTGCGTGTGTGTGTGCGTAAACCGGTCGCGGGAGGCGGCTAGTTTTGCGATGACGAAACGGACATTCGCTGCCTTGCATCGCCGGAGGACCAAGTGGTTAGAAAAACGGCTGTTGTGCGGAGGCTCGACACACTTTCTCTTGAGCAGTCATGTTGGACTGACACTCTTTTTCTTAAGCAGTCATGTTAGACTGATTTAATTTCTGTAAATAAACCCATTTTCCTCGTTCTCGATGAGAAGCAGTTCTTCCCTTCATCAACGTCCTCAGCGTGTTTAAGTTGGACGACGGCATGGGCCAGCTACCTTCGAATTCATGCCGGACTCCAATCTTGGCAACGGATCTCGAGCGATGGGATTGAGCCCCCCAATCCTGACAACTGGCTGACAGCGGTGAGATGGACTTTGCGACATGGTGCTGTATCTGCGGTGAGTGCGTGATTCTTGCTTTGACTCTCTAGGCTTCATTTTGTGGTTGTTCTGTTTAGAACTGTAGGGAAGCTAGATTGTTGTGTGTTAGCTAGGTTGTGTTTTCCTAGCTAGATTTAGAGAGCAGAATCAAGGCAGTAAAGCAGCAGTCATGGGATTAAGGACACTGCTGAGAGACGAGTTGTTGATTGTTGGTGAGGAACTGGGCCTAGATGTACGCGAGGAAATGCTAAGATCAGAATTATTGCATATCATTTCCGAACAGGCAAGTGAGGAAGATATTGAAATGGGATTGGAACTTCTCAAACAGAGAGAGAAACGGGAAAGAGAAAGAGCAGAACGGGAAAGAGAAAGAGAAAGAGAAGAACGGGAAAGAGAAAGAGAAGAACGGAATAGGGAGAGAGAGGAACGCGATAAAGATCGCGAGTTAACAAAAATGCAACTTGAACTTGAAAGCAAACGTTTGGAGTTGTCTCAAGGAAGTGAAGGCGCTCTGGGACGATCAAGTGAGGCAGAATCGTACCGCATGGACAGGCTATTAAAGCCATTTGAGGTCGGGACCGACATAGGCTTGTTCCTAAGCAATTTTGAAAGGACTTGCGAAAAGATGAACTTCGGCCCGAATACATGGCCACAGCGGTTGCTGTCTATGTTGCCGTGTGAGGCGGCGGAAGTAATCGCCAGACTGAGTGCACAGGATGCATATGATTATGCAAAAGTTAAGGCTAGTCTCCTGAAGAAATACCGCCTTTCAGCCGAAGCTTTTCGGCAAAGGTTTAGGAGCACAGGAAAGAAAGATAGCGAGGGATATCCGGAGTTTGCATATAGCTTAAAGGCCAACCTAGTCGAGTGGCTTAAAAGCGCGGAAGCGTACGACAGCAGAGACATGATCATTGAATGCATGTGTCTAGAACAGTTTTACAAGACCATCCCCCAAGCTGTGAAACTGTGGGTGCAAGACAGAGGTAATGTAAACACTGTGGAAAGGGCGGCTGAATTAGCCGAAGAGTACGCAACCCGTAGAAAGTTGAACGCCGAGGAGGGAAACTGGGACGGTTGAAATGGACCGCGGAAACCATTTCCGTTCAAAAAGGGTGCGCAGACTAGACGATCGGAGCCTGTAGACATGGCGGAAAAGCCCGCAGAAAAGAGCGAGGAGAGACTTAACGGAGAAACCGCACAAAAAGAACAGAAAAGAAAATTCGAATCTTTTAGACCAATTCGCTGTTACAAATGCCACAAACTGGGACATATAGCTGTAAACTGCGAGAAGCCTAGCGTAGTTTTCTCCTACGTGGAGGAAAAGGATGAGAATATGGAACTTTTAAGTCCATATCTCCACGACCTGCAAGTTAATGGAAAACCATGCCGAGTGCTAAGAGACAGTGCCGACACGATGGACATTGTCCATCCGTCTTACGTGACGGTAGATGACTTCACCGGAGAAGTAGCATGGATAAAACAGGTGGTAGAAGAACACAGCGTGTGTCTGCCCATGGCTAAAGTCAAAATCAATGGACCATTCGGGGAGCTAGAGACTGAGGCTGCAGTTTCCAAATTTTTGTCACTGCAGTATCCTTACATCTTTTCGAATCGTTCGAATCTGTTACTGTGTGACAAAGGGCTCAAACTGGGAGAGGGCATAGTACAGGCATTGACCCGAGGCCAAGCTCGTAAGATCTCGGCGCTTTCGGTGGAAAATGCACACGCTCCTCCAGCGGGAGCAAAAAAGGGGATAACTTCAATACCCGAATCCGAGCTAGGCCCGAGGGACAAAAGAACAGTTGAGGAGAGCCTGCCAGCTGACCAGCTCAATGAGAGCGTAGCACTTGAGTGTCAAAGTTCTAGCCTGCAGGAAGAGCAAGCTGACGCACTCACAAGCGAGACAGGGTCGTTATTATCACCGGCCTCAAAGAACTTTGATCAGCTCTTACGTGTGGATAAAGAGTCACTGGCAGCTGAGCAAAAGAATGATGAGAGCTTAGCTAAATTACATGACACAGCTAAAGAAGGCATTGCTAGGCGCAACGTGACGATACATGAGAGAGGAGGTTTGTTGTATCGGCACTACAGAGATCAAAAGGGTAGGATTTTAGATCAGTTAGTCGTACCTACTAAGTATAGGGAGGACCTTTTGAGTCTCTGTCATGGAAATGGGTGGTCCGGCCACCTAGGCATAAACAAATCAATGGAAAGATTGCTTGTGGAATACTACTGGCCTGGCTGTTTCAAAGACGTAGAAAACTTTGTAAGATCATGCGACGCCTGCCAGCGTTCGGGTAAACCAGGAGAGACATGGAAAGCTCCACTGAAGGTAGTGCCCTTAATAACAGAGCCTTTCAGACGACTTGTAACAGACACGGTAGGGCCTCTTCCAAAAACAAAATCGGGCTACAGGTACTTGTTTACCATGCTGTGTCCGGCTACCAAGTTTCCAGAAGCAATCCCTTTGAAAGAGCTCAGTTCCACCGAAGTAGTAGACGCGCTTTTGACAGTGTTTGCACGAGTTGGGTTTCCAGCCGAAATTCAGGCAGATCAAGGGTCAGTATTCGCGAGCGCACTGACTTCCATATTCTTGCAAAAGTGCGGGGTAAAGTTAATACACAGTTCTGTCTATCACCCTCAGTCAAACAGTGTAGAGAGGTGGCATTCGGTGCTTAAGCGAGTTTTGCGTGCGCTCTGTTACGAGCATAAGGAGGACTGGGAGAACTGTCTGCCGGCAACTTTGTTTGCTTTGCGAACGGTTCCACATGAAGGGACAGGGTTCTCACCAGCAGAACTAGTGTATGGGAGGACACTCCGTTCTCCACTGAGAATGTTAAGAGAGATGTGGGAGGAAAGAGGTGAGAGTCCAAAAGTGGTTGAATACGTGCTAAATTTACTGGAACGGCTAAGCGCAACCCAAGACCTAGTCGGAAAGAACATGGGAGTAGCTCAAAAGAACGCCAAATTCTATTACGACAAGAATGCGAGGCTTCGTACGTTTAACGCCGGAGACCAGGTAATGATCCTCAAACCTTCAAGAAAGGACAAGCTTGAAGTTCACTGGGACGGGCCCGTTAAAGTGTTGCACAAACTTTCAGACACTAACTATGCTTTGAGAATGCCCGGTCGCAGGAAGGAAGTGAGGATATATCACTGTAATTTGATGAAGCCGTATGTAGAGCGGAGCGGAGTCGTTAACTATACCATCAAAGAGCCGGATGGCAATAATACCAAGTTTAAGGAGTATAGGGCGACCTCCAACTCTGAAATCGGTCTAGAAGAACTAGTCGAGCACTCGGTAAGCTCGCACGCTCTAAGACCCGAGCAGCTAGATGAGCTAAAGGAGGTGTTAGGGGAATATCTCGACAGATTCACCGATCGGCCGGGTAGAACCGAACTGATAACGCATGAAATTGAGCTGACATCAACCGAACCAGTAAGATCAAAGTCTTACAGGGTGTCTCCAAGACAGAGAGAGATTATGGAGGCAGAGATACAGCGCATGCTAGAGTTGGGAGTTATTGAGCCCGCTGAGTGACTACACGTCACCGCTAATACTGGTAGAAACCCCTAACAAGGACCCTCGTCCGTGTGTTGACTACAGGAAGTTAAATGCCATCACTAGGGATCAGCTGTACCCGATACCCAACATTGAGGAACGAATTGAAAGAGTTAGCGCTGCTAAATACATTTCAACCATAGATCTCGTGCGGGGGTACTGGCAAGTTCCCCTTTCAGAAAGTGCCAGCCGCTATGCCGCATTCATCTCGCCTGCAGGCACTTTTCGCCCTCTCGCACTCAGCTTCGGGCTGAAGAACGCGCCGTTTAGCTTCTCTAAATTAATGGATATTGTCCTAAAAGACTTGCAGGAGTTCGCCTTGCCCTATCTTGATGATGTGGCAATTTTTTCGGACAGCTGGGAACAACACGTATCGCACCTCAAACAGGTGTTCTCACGGTTGAGGGAAGCCGGCTTGACGATGAAAGCGGAAAAGTGTAGGTTTGGTTGTTCGCAGGTTACTTATCTAGGCCATGTTGTCGGTCAGGGCATGAGACGGCCGGCGGAGCTGAAAATAGCTACGATTCGAGGGTTTTCTCAGCCGCGCACGAAAACGGACCTTCGTTCATTTTTGGGACTTGTGGGGTACTATCAACGGTACATTCCGAATTACTCGCAAATGGCAAGTCCATTAACAGACGCCCTCCGAAAGGGAGCACCGAGTAACGTACACTGGGATAAGGACAAAGAGAACGCTTTCCAAAGTTTGAAAACGCTATTGGTTTCTCGCCCTGTGCTTCGCGCGCCAGACTACACAAAGAAATTCATAGTTCAATGCGACGCAAGCGACAGAGGTATGGGCGTGGTACTTAGTCAGGTCGGCGACGATAACGAGGAGCATCCTATCCTCTATGCCAGCCGTAAACTAAATGTAAGAGAGGAAGCCTACAGCGCTTCAGAGAAGGAATGTGCTTGTTTAGTTTGGGCCGCACAGAAGTTGTCGTGTTACTTGTACGGAGCGAAGTTCATCTTCGAGACCGACCACTGTCCTCTGACGTGGCTCAATCAAATGTCACACAAAAATGGCCGCTTGCTCCGATGGAGCCTCACTCTCCAAGAGTACAACTTCTCCGTTAGATATAAGAAGGGAAAGTTGCATATCAATGCGGATGGTTTGAGCAGGCTAATTTGAATTCTGCGTTTGAGGCTCCCGCCTAAATTTTAGGGTTACTAGTGCTAATTTTATTAAGCGAAGAAGATCCCCTCTCATTTAGCAGGATTCCATCCACGATTGCTGAATTCGTCAGCAGGAATTTGCTTCAGAAATTGGCATAGCGAAATGCAGCATTTTTTGTTTCTGCACTTCTGTTGTTGTTTTTTTTTTTTTTTTTGAAGCCTAGCGAGTCTAAAGTGAGAGCCAATGCACGTCATCTCGGCGCAGAGCCGTGTTGTGGGGTTCATTTTGCAGTTGCCTGTCCTTGTTGGATGTTTTGGGGCGGTGACATCAATACACAAGTGGTCGCTGCGAGCCAAGACATCAATCCCCCCCTGACCACCTGCCGTTCTCTTCCTGCCTACCGGTTGTCTGCGCTAGACAGTCGAGATTTTTCGGGCCATGGAGGCGCTGTTAAGAATGGCGAGCTGCAAGGAAAAATTGCCACCCAATTACGACTGGGGGACAAGGCGCGCATCCGCCACTCTCCGTCGCTGCAGCTAGACTGCGTTCGAAGAAGCGGGCTTTGTGCTGAAAACCACCTCCATCCACGAGCCCCATCTCCGTTGTGACGAAACGGGTTCGACGGACGAACTATTGTGCCCGAGGTCCCCAGTGCGAACCTGATTTTGCTACGCATGAGCAGGCCGCGGCGGGACAACGAGCTACCCAGGATGTCTCCGAGCTTCCCGGAACGACTCCCCTCGGTCGTCGGCTCCAGTCCTTCGAACCTGTGTGTTTGCGTGTGTGTGTGCGTCACCTTGTCGCGGGAGGCGGCTAGTTTTGCGATGACGAAACGAACATTCGCTGCCTTGTATCGCCGAAGGACCGAGCGTTTAAAACCGGCTGTTGGGCGGAGGCTCGACAGACTTTTCTCGTGCAGTCAGGTTGGACTGACACACTTCTCTCGTGCAGTCATGTTGGACTGACACTCTTTTTCTTAAGCAGTCATGTTAGACTGATTTAATTTCTGTAAATAAACCCATTTTCCTCGTTCTCGATGAGAAGCAGTTCTTCCCTTCATCAACGTCCTCAGCGTGTTTAGGTTGGACGACGGCATGGGCCAGCTACCTTCGAATTCATGCCGGACTCCAATCTTGGCAACGGATCTCGAGCGATGGGATTGAGCCCCCCAATCCTGACAGAATGCAAGAACAGTGCGTGAAGCTTCATTGTGAGCCCCTGGCTTTATAACAAACACGGGCTGTTACGGGCATAGCCTAGTTGCAACGATTCGTGTGATTTAGGACACGTATATGGTAAAATACGTCGAATAGTACCAATGTCTAGGAGGGGTGATGATGATGTGCGGTAATTCATGGCGCAAAGGCCAGGTTTGGCCAAAGATCGCCATGACAAGTGACAATGGTAACGATGTATTATGGATGGGGTGCACAATGAATTCCTCATGGTAGATGTGATACGGCTGTAAAGGGGCCAGAAATTGGCGCTGTAATTGGCGTAGAATATATACGTGCTAAAATATTTACGCTGACTGGGTGGTGATGTGGGCTATGGCAATGGGCTTTTGTTAAAAACATGATGCATCAAAACATAACAATGAAACGATAGTTATAAGAAAGCCCTTGAATGCAGGCCTGTTAGTCATGTGCTAAATGTTGCCTGGCCAAATCATGTCGAGGTTGTCGGTTTCGGCTACGAAATTTTAAAGCTACCTGCAGATTAAAAAACTGCTCATCGCTAAGAATAAATGCCGGGTGAAGAGGTATATCGTCGCGATATGCAGAAGGGAAATACTTTTTCCTCTCTGTTTCTATCGCAGGGAACTGAATAATGTCTAGAAGGCAGAAAACGGACATAACATCAGTGCTGCCCCGTCACAAGTCCGCTCCTAGTGGAGACGTACCTCCTGCGTTCCTAGTTCTGGTGTCATTATTAAGGTATAGCTATTGACTAAGATGAGCTGGTCCATAAACAGTTCCTATACAACCATGACGGTGCTTGTTCTTTTAAGATACAATAAGCCACGAAATACTGAGAACGAGCCCCATCCTTCTCTCAGTTTAGTTTTCAGCGTTGTTGTTTTTTTTGTGTTCTTTTTGGCGCTTGACATGCCAGCAGCTCGAGCAACAATTCTTGCTCTTGATTTTGCAAGAGATTTTGCATTACTATTTGCAGTTATTAGGTTCTGTCTTTTTTATTGTTAGCCTGTTTTCGTCGAACTGACCTGGATTCGAGACTGTATGTTGCTCTTCCATCTCAGTTCATCTTGAGATTTGTTCCGCCATTTTTTAAGCGCACCTTGGGCGGAAATATGCAAATTGTGTTGCATATCAGCGAAAATTTCTTTTTCGCGCGCCATTACAGATATTGTGGCGGCAACCATTTGCACATTGCTTTCATTCGCTACTAATGAATTACATGGAGTGCTCTTTCTTTAGCCGGACTGGTGCAACGTTAAGTGGCGTATCACTTCTTAACAGCAACCTGTTAGGAATGACCCTGAGTACTCATGTAACCCGCAATGCTGCTATGTCTTTGGAAGTGCCAAATCTGCTCTATGCTTTTCACGCCTTGTGGAACGCCGCCCCTTTAAGTTGGGGAATTATTATCGCCTGCCGTTGACGGGTTGTATCTACGCACATGTATTATTCGGGAAATGAATGACAATTATTCACTTTCATGACCTTCCCAGCAGGTCATAGATTTCGACATAACCAATTTCCATGGTATCACCTGATGCCTTGTGCGAGAATAGGATTGTTTCAAATTCTAAATTCTGAAATATTCTACGTTGCACATTCTCCTGCGTGCTTAATACCGGATAATTGCACTGGTCTTAGCAAATCTGCTGGATTGTGTGAATTGGTTTCTGACTAAGACTTTTTTTGTTTACACAACGCAAATTCTGGCACCTAGAACCTAAAAGATAAAGATGTTTTGACCGTTTTTTACTAAAGCAACACCAAAGCATAGCGAAGAGCAGCTGTATCGATTGATTGCACGAGTCTCCCGCATAATAATGCGCTGCTTGAATTTTAAATCTTTGACTCTGAACAGCTTCGCCAATATTAACTTTATAAGGAATGACCCCACTTTGCCCTTTACTAACAAGTTGTCCGAGCTAAATTTAACCATAGTTTAAAAATATGTTAATGCACTAAGGCGACGCGATCAAATGCATGTTGCAGACTGCTGTATGTAGTAAATCACAAATTTGTTTCTTCTGCTTAATTTCATAATTAGTCAAGTGTAATTGTCTGACTTCTGAAGCAACAAAGTAAGGAAAATAATTCAAACTAAAAAGTTGTAGGGCGCTTTGCAAAGCGTCTGAATAAACAGTTTCTAAATCTCTATCCATTAGGTATTGGTGTTTTTCTGCTTACTGCATATGCCCGCTAAATACCAAAAAAATACCACATGATGTGCCCGCTTGCGCGTCGATACTGCAGCGCTCCCAAATATTTCTTGTGCAAACAAACATAGCCTCGAGCATGGTGATCTGCCGCTTAAGAGGCGATAGGGCAATGGCGCAGGCGTTGGCTATGCGGCGGTTCATCGTAGTCATATGCAGGCGCAGGGGCAGCAAACACGGCTAAATGTTATGTTCATTTGTACGCTGAGAGTTTGGGAGCGGTGAAATCACGGCGCGCAAGCGGGCATGTCACGTGGTATTATTTTGAATTTTGCAGGCATCTGCACCAAGCGGGAAAACACTAATGGCTAATCGGTAGAAGGTTAGAAACTATCAAAGACGACGTTTTGAAACGCACTCCGCAACATTCTAATTGGAATTATTTGGCTAACTTCCTTGCTTCCGAAGTTGCCTAATTATTGTTGACTAATCATGCAGAATACAAAAGATAGCGTCACTTACTCCATGCAACAGTCAGCAACGTCCGTTTGGTCGCGTCGTCTTAGACTGCATCGGCATATATTAAAACGCTTGCTAAGGTTAGCTGGGACACGCTGCATATGTAATTTAATAGGGCCGGAAAGTATTCTGAACAAATAAAACGAAGTAGACCTTTTCACTCCCACATGTCATATTGCCTTTACTCGTCAACCTGTTCGTTCGGTGATACACACGAAAATGTCAGTTTTATGCAAAAGCGTCAGCACGAACTGCACTTTCAGCTACCCAGATAGGTTATTCACATAGCTAACTACTGTATAGTTCAAGACAGATAAAGACGACAAGTGTTTCGCAAAAATATTGGTTACGCTGTTTGTATAGAGCGATATTTTTCTGTGCAGGTTTTAGCGGGGTATTTCTAAAGTTTTGAAGCTGTACATATAAAGGAACTAGGTGAAGTATAACGTCACAAGGAGTAAAAAAAGACATGAAAGGATTATTTACGAATTAGTGACAAATGGGAAGAACGATAGACGTTGTCTGGAGTAGCTTACCTGTGGATAGTTGGCAATAGCGGCGATAAAAAATGAAGGATTGAGTGACTGCATTAGCAGCTTTAGAAGATTGCGTTAAGAGTGCCGGATATGACGAGTCGGTAAACCAATATACAATCAACGCTCGTTACAACCGACCCGCGTACAACAGACTTCCGGATATAACGGACCATATTACAAAGTTGGTTTTTTCTACCTATTTTATTATGCAACGAAGTTCGGTTTTAACAGACTATCGGCGACAGCGGACGAAATTAGCAGCAATTTTGTGAGAATCGGCGTATAAAATGAACTTCTGCAGTATCGACACGTGCTCTTGTATGCATGGGGCAGCCCACGATCGCGGCTCAATATGGCGCGTGTGAGGGGGTAAGGCGGGGCGGAAGCGTGCCGTCTTGTTTCGCGAGCAAGGCAAGGAGACGGGAGTGGGGGGGGCGAGGGAGAAAGGGGTTTTACTCCGGATGTTTCTGCTTACGTCGCGCCCACGCGGGCTTCATCTTCAAAGCGATTTGCGATTATTGCAACGTGCACCTAGTGCCGGTAGTTTTGTATGCGCTGCGCTTTCGACGTTTCGTTGACGTTGACGCGAGAGGCAGCACAAAGGCCAATTAGGTGCAATTAGGCCAACTGCTGCTACAGAACTTGCTTAATTTTCTATCGCGATCAATACTTCACCTTTCGAACGAAATTGCGACTGCTTCGTTTGTGTTTAACTTGGTACGCGTTCGTCGCTCATTCTTCGCAATAAAGTTGTCAGACATTCCGGCGAAAGTTTCGGAAGGGAGGCGTTTGGCATATGGCGGACTTAGCTTAAAACGGATGTTTTTCGTCGGATTATCAGGTTTCGTTGCTACGAGAGTGTACCGTATGACATTTCTTGTGTTTTCGATGTTGCCCTTTTGTTAAATAAATGTTATCTCCGCTTTCCCCACTCACACTCTTGTCATTATATACGGATTCCACAAGTTCCACCTAGCGTAAATAGCATCATTAAAGCCACCTTTCGCCACCTTCCCGAAAATCGGCATCAGCCATAGTTAACACATTGGAGGCAATCCTTATGTAGATGTCAATAGATGGCGTCACTCATATGTAGGCTTCGTAAAAACGGTGGGAACCGTGCATTTACATTCCTGAGGAGCACAAAGGAATCGGTAAAACAGCAAATTAATATTTTTAAGAAATTACGAAGTCAGAGCACCAGTCTTTGCCTTTATTCAAAAAACACCGCAGGGGCGCCTGTGTCAGCAGGCGTATGGTGCGTTGCGACACCGCGTAGCCGAGCGCATGAGAGTTGAAACCACCCGCGCCTAACAGTGCTCGGCTTAGCCGTGCCCGGGGAAAATGGAATCCTGGGGTTTGAGGCGATGCCGATTGCATGGACCTTTAGGGCCCCTATTTTTCTGTGCTTCCTGTAGACGGCACCACCGGACTGACCCCTGACGGGTCAGTCCGGGCACCAGCAGTCTCAAAAGATGTGATAACTTTAACGTAATCTACTCGCTTTTGTGCAAAGCCTCCATGATCCTGGCGAACAGTGGCAGTTTTAGAAAGCAGATGCTGTCATGCACGATTAGTTTGAATGGTACGCTTCGAGAAGTCGGAGGACCATGTCAGGTGCGAAAACGGGACGGGAATGACGGTGTCTTCAATTATTTTTGCCCCAGTGAAGAGAACACACGCGGTTGCCGCGTTAGAAGCCAGGCAAAAGCTGAGAAACGAAACTCACTTTGGTGGCGCTCACTATTTTGCAAACCATCAATTCCGTGTGCAGCCAGAAAATCCCCTCTCAACGCAAGACGATAATGTGCAGTTTAGACTAAGTTTATGCGCAGTCTGTAGCTGCCATTCGGGGTACTCTGACAAACGACCCGATGTCCGCGAGAAGAATGAACGTGCACGCGCAGAGCATTCTACGATCCCGCTCGCTTTCACCATTCCCGATACGCTATACGTAGAAAAAGAACCATTAGGCATAGGCAAGAAATGGATAAGCTCACACTAAAAGGGGGGTAGCATGCAGTATAGGACGCACTGGTGTGCACCAGACCTGCGGTGAGAATGGACTGTGAATATAGGGGACCCAAAATCAGAGGACGAGCCACTAGCAAGATTAATCTATAGGGAAACGTATGGGGCGAGCTCTACCTGTTTCGAATATTTATCAAGGCCATGTTTGGCATTGCTGGAGACTTGTTCTTTATCAAACGAATGCTTTGTTGTGTGTTGTATGGCGTAATATGCACGAAATGTATGCACTTTCCGCTTCAGTCGCAGTTTTTGTTTTCTGTGAGGAAGCTGCCGCGAAAGATCCCGACCAACTAGAAACTAAAAGTTTCGCTGCAAAAGAAGGGCATTCAGAAAACTTCTACTAGTTCATCAATGTCGGTGTCGTAAAGGGCACAAAGAGTTAAACAAGATAATTTCGCACAATGTAGTTGTTCGATTAGCGATATTGATTTGTAGCCTGAATTGTGGAATGAATGAATGTTTGATGTTTAATGGCGCAAGGGCCAAGTATGACCAAAGAGCGCCATGTCTATGGTAATGAGTTCGCAGTATACTTAATGGATTCTATGAAGTTGGAGGCTGTAAAGGGGCCTTAAAAATAGTCGCTCTAAAGTACGTAAAATCTGTATATTAAGAATACGGCGATGGCGTATGAAGTGCGCTATGAACATTGAGATGCATTTAAAAGGAAAGATACGATGTGTAAAAAATATATCAGGTTATAAGATTAGCTAGAGCACTATATACTGCCTTCTTAGAGCCCTTGAAACAAGAGTCTGTAGTGCTACGCAACACAATTATCGCAGCGGCATCCTCTGGAACGAGGATGCTCTACGAGTTTAATGGGCTTATAACATTTAGGACAACATCATTTAAGAAATTGAGGCCTGCCTTGATGTTAAAAAGCGGTTCTCTGCCAAGAAACATAGCCGGGTGAAGGGGCATGTAGTAACGGTATGCAAGAGTAAAATGTTTCTTTCTCTCCGCTTCGGCTTTCCGGCACTCCAGGAGGACGTGGAGGACGGTAAACCTCTCCCCGCATCTACCACAGGTTCGAGGATCATTTCCGGTAAGGAGAAAATTATGGATGCCAAATGTGTGTCCTATTCTGAGACGACAGAATAGGACATCTGTTCGCCGTGATTTTGTTGCGCATGACCAAGAAGCTAACTGTGGCTTTATCACGTGCAGTTTGTTATTTATTTCTTCGTCCCACATGCGTTGCCAGTGGTTTCGTAGTTTCCTTCTTAAGAAAGGCTTCAGGTCTGTGACAGGGACCGAAGCAGTAGGATTAACTGCATGCAGTGAAATTGATGCGGCCATCTGGTCCGCTAGAACGTTACCCTCGATGCCCCTATGTCCAGGCACCCAGCATATACTCCCGTGTTGGTTAGATATGTATGCTTCACACAGGACGGAATGGAGTTCCGGATTTTTGGAGAATAGAGAACCGGATTTTTGTGGTTACAGAATGAGATCAAGGCCTTCACAACAATAAGGGAGTCTGTATATATAACTGATTTCTGGAGTCTTGGTTTCTTTATATGCTTTACAGCCGACAATAGTGTGTAGGCCTCAGCCGTAAAGATACTAGTTTCCGAATGCAGTACATCGGTTTCCGAGAAGGATGGACCGACGGCTGCATAGGACACCCCGTCGTGTGACTTCCATGCGTCTATGTAGAATTCCGTGCAGGAGTGTTTGTACTGGAGCTCTCGGAAATACATTTGAATTTCAATCTCTGGAGCGTGCTTTGTAACTTGCATGAAAGATATATCGCATTGTATCAACTGCCAATCCCAAGGAGGTAGCAGCTTGGCTGGATGCATTAGGCGAAGCTCGAGGAGTGCGACATGCATTTCATCACAGGTCCCTCACACGAAGTAAGAAGTGTTGTCTTACAGAGGGACGATTACGAAAGAGTGTAGCATATGTCATATCGTTAACAGTGTTACAGCACGGATGTTGAGGATTGGAGTGAACTTTCAGAAAATATGTTTGGCTGCTGTATGTTCTCTGCAGATGAAGCGACCACTCATTTGATTCTACATAAAAACATTCAATGGAACTTGCTCTGAAAGCGCCCGTGACCAGTCGAATTCCTAGATGGTGGCCCGGATCTACCATCTTTAGCGCGCTCGGGGCGGCAGAATGATAGATCACAGCACCGTGGTCCAGCCGTGATCGAACGAGGCTCTCGTAAAGATTCATTAAACATTTCCTGTCGCTGCCCCATGTTGTGTGGGATGAAGCTTTCAGTAAGTTCATTGTTTTTAAGCATTTGACCTTTAGATACTTTATGTGTGGAATAAACGTTAGTTCAGAGTCAAGCATAATGCCTAAGAACTTGTGTTCTTTGTTCACAGGTATTCGCTTACCATACATTTCGATACTGGGATCTGCAATGAGCCCTTTGTTTGTCGTGAAAAGCACGCAAGAACTCTTGTTGATGTTCACTTTAAATCCGTTTTCGTCTGCCCATTTGGAGACTTTGTTCAAGCCCTGTTTTACTTGGCTCTCGCATACTGTAAGGTTGCAGGATTTGAAACCTATCTTTATGTTGTCTACCTAAACAGAATAAAAAATGGCTGGCGGTAATGAAGCACGAGGGGAATTCATTTTCACGATAAAGAGCGTGCAGCTGAGCACACCTCCTTGAGGCACACCAGTTTCTTGTATAAAAGGATTGCCGATTTTACGCGGAAGGTACATTCGGACAAATAGCTTTCTAGTATGTTTAGCATATTTCCATGAATGCCCATTTCCGATAAGTCTCGCAAGATCCCGTACCGCCACGTTGTGTCATACGCCCTTTCCATATCGAGAAATATCGATAAGAAGAACTTCTTATGTATAAATGCATCGCGGATATTCCCTTCAATGCGAACAAGATGATCAGTCGTGGACCGCCCTTCTCTGAAGCTACACTGATAGGGATCAAGCATATTGTTCAGTTCAAGGAAGTGTATTAATCTACGATTATTCATTTTTTCAAATGGCCTACACAGACAAGTCGTAAGAGCTATCAGGTGATAACTTGCCGCCACAGAAGGGCCTTTACCCAGCTTCAAGGCGGGAATAACAATAGCTTCCTTCCATGAAGGTGGAAGGTATCCGGCAGCCCAGATAGGGTTGAAAAGCGCCAGTAGTGTCATTTGTGTGTCTTTGTGTAAGTTCTTAAACATGTCATGCATGATTCTATCAGCTCCTGGTGCAGAGCTTGTACATGTGCTAAATGTAGCTTTAAGCACGGCAATATTAAAAGGACGGTTATATGGTTCATCCGGACGGCATTTACGACGCAGTGCCTTAAGTTCAGCTAATTGTTTATATCTGAGGAATGATCTTGTGTAATGTGTGGAGCTTGATACATGTTCGAAGTGTTCGCCTAGAGCGTTGGCCTGGTCTTCCAAGGTAGTCCCTTGGTCGTCCACTAGGGGCGAAGGGTGGATTTGTTGACCCTTTATCTTTCTTACACCATTCCATGCTTTGAACTCTTGGGTGTAGGAAGTGATGCCCGAGAGAAACCACTCGCAGCTAGCCCTCCTTGCCTGTCTCCGTGTGCGCCTTCCTTGTGACTTTGCCAGTTTAAATTCTATGAGGTTTTCTGCAGTCGGGGAGCGACGCAGTAAACCCCACACTTTTTTTTTGTTTCTTTCGTGCCAGTCTGCATTATTCATTCCACCACGGGGCCCGTCTTTTACTTGAGAGCCCTTGTGTTCGTGGAATGAATATTTCTGCTGCGTCCAGAAAAAAACAAGTAAAATACGCCACTGCTTCATCTATGTTAATATCAGCGATAACATGCCGTGATAAGTAAGTTGCTTCCTTAAAATCATTGCATTCGGCGTAGGCTAGTTTCCACCGGGGTGTATGTAGGGGGCATTCATGTTGAGGCATTGAATTTAACATTACAGGGAAGTGGTCACTTCTATAGGGATTTTTGATTACATGTCATTGCAAGTCCGGGAAAATTCAAGAAGAGCCAATCGACAAGTCTATTGATGAATATGAATTATGATGAATATTATTATACGTTTGCTCCTACTTGTTAAATTGGCATACACCCGAGTTCAGTAGAAAATTTTCAATGAAATGACCTCTCCCGTCACATCGCGAGTCTCCCCACATGGTGTTGTGGGCGTTAAAATCGCCTACGAGTATGTAGGGGTCCGGAAGGTGATCAATTAGTTTTTAAAAATCACTTTTTCCGAGATGATTATTAGGGGCTATGTATGAGCAGCATACTGTGATCAATTTATTAAAGAGAATTGCCCGAATTGATACTTCCTCAAAGGGCGTCTGAAGGGCGTCATGATGACAAGCTACGGACTTGTCCACAAATATTGCTACACCGCCACACGAGGTATTCACCTCG
Organism: Dermacentor andersoni; assembly: GCF_023375885.2. Lineage (NCBI taxonomy): Eukaryota > Metazoa > Arthropoda > Arachnida > Ixodida > Ixodidae > Dermacentor > Dermacentor andersoni. The sequence goes on along the minus strand of NC_092816.1, from coordinate 123,497,101 downwards.
TTGCGGTCTTTACGGTATATGGTGTACTGAAGAAGAAAGTTTGTTTGTGTACATTTAAGATGTGTCTGCTGAACAAAGAACACCTTTGGGTTATATTTGTTTAAGAGTTCTTTAATGTCATCGAGGTTGTGGATAAGACCTCTAACATTGCAGTGTATTATTTGTGTAGCCATATTGTTCGTGTTTCTATGCTGTGTGTCAAGAGGAGTCAAGTTAGAGAAATGACTTAGGGAGCCTTTTCAGGCCCCGTGATTATGGTGCGGGTTTTGTGTTTGTCGGAGCGGTCGCGAGACTCGCGCCGCTCCCGAGGCGCTAGATGCGCCTTCTGGCTCGGAGTTGTGTCCATCGACTCTTGGGAGCCACTGGACTTCCGCTCACACGAGCGGGGTGTTTTCACCGTAGGCCTTGCCTCGAAAAGCAGGGCCTTGGAGGCCATCAACCCAGAGGTCGATGGGCCCTCCTTCAGGGACAGCGCAGAAGCGCTGGCTGCTGGTGCCAGGGGGGCTGGTGGCAAGGCCGCAACCACACTGGTTGTAGGCTTGGCCGGAGCCGGAGTCAGCTGCGACGTTGCCCCCTTGCGTGCCGCACCAGCCTACCCTGAGGTACGAAAAAATGAAACACGTTTCCGCGCTTCTTGAAATGAGATGTTTTCTTTAATTTTCATTGTGATTATCTCTTTTTCTTTTTTCCATGTGGGGCAGGTTCGAGAGTATGCTGCATGTCCACCGTCACAGTTGGGACAGTGGAGTGTGCCATTACAGTTGTTGGATTCGTGTTCGTGTTCGCCACACTTTGCACAGGTGAGTCGGCCATGGCAGCTTTGCGAACCATGGCGATATTTCTGACACTTGAAGCATCTTCGGGTGTTTGGGATGTAAGGCCTCACTCTAATTTCGGTATATCCCGTTTCTAGGGTTCCTGGCAGCACTCTCGATGCAAATGTAAGGATGAGATGCTCAGTTGGAATGTCTTGGTTGTCTCGCTTGATCTTTATTCTTCGCATTTGAATGACATTGTGTTCTTTCGAGCCCTCCAGGAGCTCTTCCTCGCTTAGGCTCAATAGATCTTCATCAGAGATGACTCCCTTGCATGTGTTCAGTGATCGGTGGGGGGTAACAGTGATTGCCACATTACGGAATGCTAGGAGATCTGAGAGTTTGCCATGCTGTTGTGTGTCGCGGACCTCAAGAAGAAGGTCGCCACTGCTCATTTTTGTCACTTTGTAGCCAGCACCTAGTGTGTCGGTAAGGCATTTAGCTACGATGAAAGGTGAGATAGTTCTGACTGTCCTTTCGGAATCTTGACTGTGTATTACATGAAAGCGGGGGAAGTTTCTTTCCGCTGGCTAAATAACTGAAAGGTTTCTTCGGTGCGCCCGCTTTTTGAAAGAGGACGATCGGAAAGGGGGGGGGGGGCATGCAGAATAATTTAATTTCGGTGACTGCGCCAGCCGCCCACCACCGAGCCCAACAAGGGGACGCCACGAGTCCGGAAGGAAACACAGACGCCAGCTGTACGTAGATACTATAACCTAATAAAAGATACCCAGGGTTGGATACATACACCAGGCTAACCCTTGCCGCCTTGAAATTCGGAAGTGAGAAGAAGTAATAAGAAGACAGGAAAGAAGAGACAGCGAGAGGAAAAGCAAAAGATTGAAGAGAAAGACAGGAAAAGGCGACTGCCGATTTCCTCCAGGTGGGTCATTCTGGAGTGGGTCAGTCTATGTGAAGCAGAGGCCAAAGAGGTGTGGCCTCCGCCGGAAGGCCTTAAAGGTCCAGAAACCCAGCATCGGCTCAACCTCCAGGATCCCCCTTTCTCCAGACACGGCTAAGCCGCTCACGGCTACACGCGGGAAGGTCCAACCCTCGTGTGCTTGGGTACGTGGTGTCGCAACACACCAAAGGCCTGCTGACGCAGACTCCCCTGCAGGGTTGCTTTGTCGAAAAAGATGAATTGTTCAAAACCAAGTCAGACACAAAGAAAGCCGCAGCTACCGATGTGGGCGTCAAGGAAGCAGAAAAGTTTACCTTATTTTCTTGAAGTTGATACAATCTCATTAGCAGAGTCGCCGGATTTTAAGAAATTGTTTCGCACTCTTTCCCAAAGGGCTACCTCTCTCTCTCTCTCTCTGTCTCTCTCTCTCTCTCATATTCCCATTCTGTCAGCTCTTCCTCGCTGCGTGGGTGCCTCTAATTTCTGGCATCGCGTTTCTGCGTAATTTGTCCGCAGGCCCGCTCTCATAGAATACGAGAAGTGACACGCGCACGGGAAATCAAAAAGCATTCCGTCAAAGGAGCGTTTATGTGAAATGCTACGCCGTCAATACCCTGGCCCCTAAACGCTTTAAACAACTGGGCTGTTCTACATTTGCAGGATTGTGGACACCGTTTCCGTACCGGTCATAGACCACGTAAAAGGCGCCTGTCATAGGGTGTCCTTTGACGGAGACATTTAGACCAGACAAAAGCGCGTCTGACATCATCGCCCCCCAACTTTGGCGACGCTGTCAACGCTCCCCCATTGAAAGGTTGCATTCATGCGCGTCATTCAAGGTGAGTTACCGTGCAGAGAAAGAGCCGGGAAATTGATTGTATATTTAGCGCGCTACGCCACCTATTCTGCATGTTTGAGAGATGAGCAGCTTAGCAGAAGTTGCAGGTTGAAAATCCCTGCCCCATTATTTCGAGTTTCACGCGCCTGTAAAGTGCCTTATTTTTAATAAAAGATTTTGGGAAGTTACCGCAATGAAAAGAGGAGACTTGAAGAAAGGGACAGTAGGAAGCGGTTCCTGTTGTCCATTTGTTCAAGTGTCGTGTTTTGCTTGCGATAACTTCCCCAACTCATGAATCACCAACTGATCTATTCACACGCTCTGCTATGTTTATTTGTATCTATTTATACAACATACCCCTAAAGGCTCTCACGTCTGAGGGCATTACATAGGGGTCGGTGGGCAGGTACAGGCAATTGATGGAAAATACATTGCAACGCAAATTCATTGTGCACATGATGTGACGTTAAAACATAAGTATACCGAACACTGTTAATTCTGAAAAGCACAAAGAAAAAGAAAAAAACCAATAACATGAACAGGGGAATACTAAAATATTATACCAATTATACATCTTCCAAACAACAGGTTAAAATGAAATGAAACAAGGTCTACATTATTGGAAATTTTAAGAAAGAAGGGTTCCAACATGAGATATTAATATACGAATCATATAATTGCAAACATTCAGATCTACGGCAGTAGTTCTATACCCGTCAATTTCGCGTCGCTCTCCGTTGCATACTTATCCGGATCGCATTCCTGACAGAAAAAAAAATTAATCACAAAAAGAGGCAACGTTTTTTTTTTTTTCAAAATGACTTTATATTGGCACATCCATTGGTTTTGCCAAGTGGTTGTGAACGTCTCGAGCCTACCGTAATTTCGTGATCAAGGGTACAAAACAAAGCGCCGTCACTTGCAATCGAATGCGCCTTCAATGTTGTTTCTCCACTTCGGTCGCAAACTTCAAAGAACAATTAATTCGCTGCTTCGTTTGGTTACACGAACGGAAACACCGCTTAGGCCTTTTCGCGTTTGCTTCATAAACCTAATACGCTGCGACAAACCATGACCAGTTTGACCGGCCTCGCTAAACAATGAACTGAGCTTATAATACGCTGCCGAGTAGATGGCGGGAAATGCGGATTAAAATTCGTCTGCAAGATTTGCTTGCTATTGACTCGGCGGTATGCATGCTCATTTTTTTGCATTTCCACAATATCCAATCAATGCTTCAGAGGTAACCAAACGACAGGTCGCTGCCTTTCCTGCCATTGAGAGGCTGCTGTATACAGAATTTTACGCATTTAATTGTTTATTGCGGCTATGCTCATGTAGTCAACATCTCCTCAACAGAACTGCAATTGACACAAATTCATGCTTCTCGAAACCTATGCATTGCAGCAGCGTAACGCCTATAAAAAAATACACCATACTGTTGTGCAGGTGGGCCACCGGCAGGTCATTGAAGTTTCGATTTCGCGATGTCCGCGATATATAGGTGGCGCCCATGGTAAACCAATATGGCTGACCGGAGGGCGATCGACATTGAAGCTGAGAGCACGGAAAAGTGTTATATGGAGGGTTGTCACAATTTTTCCCCACCCTGCCACTTTTAGCATTTCGCATATTGAGCCGTGTGGAAGTGGAACTTCCATTCTATAGGTAATTAAAGTTCAATAAGCACAATTTGAATTATGCTAGTTCATTTTGTGCGGCGTTATACAGCTTGTTCCAGTCGTGTACCTAAGTGTGCCACGGTAGAATTTTAAGGGGAGGGGCTCCCGTACAAAAAAAGTTATTGAGAAGGCATTGAAATATCGTTGTTCCCTGTTGAGCTTTTTATTGAGAGTTAGTTGGAGAATTGTTGGGTTGAGTGTAGAGGGCTCTTGAATATTGGTGACTGAAATTTATTTGAAACACCATTGGGTATCTCAATATTCAATAATTGTTAAGTTACCATTGAAAGTCCGTTGTGCTTAACCGGCCCGTTGTGTTCGTTTTGTTGAATGGTTGTTGGGTTACCATTGATTCTGCGTTGAACTGACGTGGTAGTTCTGTTGACCTGTTGAGTTATCGCCACAGCACTGAAAAGTACGTTGCGACCCAGTTAAAATGGCATTGAGATATCAGAAGTCGCCATTGAAATATAATTGACGTTTCGTTGGGCTAGTGGATTTTTATTCATATATTGAAATTGCTTTGCTGTGCACACTTGCATGCCCCGGTGCCTGCTCATAGCTTTCCCAAGCACAAACAAAAGCAAAAGAGACACTGATCAACTTGAAGTACCTTTATTTACTCTAAAGATGCGTGCACGTGAAACATTACAGTACTAAGGCACCGCTACATCCAACCTGGAGACATAGGCTAGTACGTACAGCACTCTAGCAGTGTAAATACATCTAAAAAACCTATACATATGAATTCAATCAAAACGATCATTCAGTAACACTTCTTTTGGGCCTAGTTGGTACATACTTCTGAACTAAACGTAACAGCGCAAACAACTAAGACGAGCCACAAAAAGAAAGACAGGACACAAAAAGACCGGACAGGACACAGACAGGCAGCGCCAGTGTGTGTCCTGTCTTTCTTTTTGTGGCTCGTCTTAGTTGTTTGCGCTGTTACGTTTAGTTCAGAAAACGATCATTGTGGTCTTCACTTTCCACTTAGTTTATGACTAGAAGGCAAAGCGACTCAGAAGGCATGGCTTAAGCATACCCTTTTAACAACCAACTTTGACCACATGAACACTTGAAGCTGCTTGCGTGTGAATACACAAAAGACATCTGAATATGTTACATTAAAATATTTCGCACACTAACACATCACAGGAAGAGCTACGGCTGACTGTGAGAAGCCAAAATAACAGACTTGAAACAAATGACTTCACGCAAATATTGACACGTGTACTTGTCTTTATCGGGCGACCAGGTTTCGCCGCCTAACAAATGTTATCGCACAACGCTTGACGCGCCTGCATGTATCCGAAGTTTCTGGAAAGGTATCGATGCTTCTATCCGCTGTCTGTTGTCTCCGTCGCCGAACCTTGTGTTATCTGATTTCTTCGCGTGACTCGAATGGTGTAGAACTTTGTGGAAGGCATGCCGGTCCCAACGATTAGTCTCGAACGTTCGATGACTCCTCTATAAAAGCCGACGCGCTTGACCCGCTGATCAGATTTTCGACGATCGCCGACTGTGTTCGCCGCTATCGTTTTGCTATAAGTGTAGCTTGTTTTGTGGGCAAAGGTTCGCCCAATAAAATTTAGTTTTTTCGTTCACAGTACAGCTACTGTGTTCTTCAACGTCACCACCACGTGACAATATATACAAGCTTTAGCATACGTCTCTCACCGCGATTAAAATTTAATGAAGTACCAAAGTAGACTTGCCTGAGCTTTTCGTCCTCGAGATGTATAGATTTTCATGTTGCCCAATTATTTTATAAAATAACATCACTCAACTTAGCTATTCATTGACGAGACATAACTTAGAAAGTTGTCGGGCATGGTAAACACCTGAATCGTATGTTTCTAAACTTGCAAAACTCGTAAATAAACTTGTAAAACTTTTGTGTAATGAATGCAGCTTATCTCCCTGGCACAAGTCAAGAACAAACCGTACACCATTTGAATATGTCAATTTGGGGTACAGAAGAGTTTGTTGGTGGCATTTCCTCAATTTAGTGAGCTCATTTTCAGGTAATATTTCTGGACTTGCACAAAGCTAATTACAGCACTTTTTGGGGCCTTTTCCCTATACCCAGCAACTAAGTGGTACCTCAGTCAATAAAGAGGTAAGGCCAGGCTAATGCCTTAAACGATAACAGGAAAAATAATTATTTAGCGCAGAAAATTGGCAGTAACACACAGCCAACACAATTCCAAACAGCCAAATAAATGGTCACCTGCACTTGCAGTATCAAGTAACCCAGAAATAGTCATAAAGGATGAGAAACGGTTCGAATGACTGGACAGCCAGATTGGTTAGACAGTGAAAAACGCAAATAAATGAGTATACGAAACACCAATGACCTCAATTGCGCAGGTAAAATGTTATTAAAATGCTATGAGAATTTTATTGCATAAAATACATAAAAGCTGCATAAAAATTGGGACAAAGCAGTAACAAAGACGGAGGGAGATACAGCACCCGTGTTGAAAAAAAAATACAAGTGATATACATGCATATTTAAGCTCACGACAATTTCTTCCCCCAATATATATACAAAAAGAACACATGCACTTACCGTATAAAAAAGGTTCCTGCACCTGGAGAATACAGCACAGTACAAAGCAGCATTATGAGAATCGAAAAGTAGAGTTTAGTATGTTTAAAAACTACAAATGCTTGCACACCTACAAACAGGCATGTGACATGTGATGCCTTGAATGGATGGAATTCATAAAACTTACACACACAGGAAGTTACCATCACTTTTATTGGCTTCCTCAGGGGACTCCTTGAAGTTGAACTAGAAAAATCTACATCAGTGTTACAAACAAAGAGAGGATAAGACCCTAGAGCGTTCTGCCTGAAATAAACAGCGCAAATAACTTCATGTATCAATTCTATGGACACTTCGCTAATTCGGTGTACATTTATATTTGACAACCACCCAAACAGAGACGAGAAGGATGAATTAAGGTAGGAACACACATGAACGCTGACTCAACTAAAAGTTTATTCGTGAAGACAAATATTTTGAACACACTGGCCAACTTCACAAAGAAAAAGCCATGGATGTGCAGCAGAAAACGCCCGGCACAACAAAAAAGGACCGAATACGTCCTGTAGAATAAACATGTGCGTCAAAAACTAACAAAAACATGAAAACTGAAAGGTTTGTCCTGTAAGTGATATTAACGATAAGTACTGCAGCAACTCTTTCCCACTAAAGGTCACAGAAATCTTGCTTATGAATTTTTCTTCGTGATCAATAAATAATGCTTTCATAAGTCCTCTCGTGTTCTGGTCTTCGTGATGAAACAATCGTTCTTTCTGCTCTATACCGCAACGCCATAGGAGTTCCAGAAGCAATATTTATTGGTCACAAACGAAACAAATGCATAACCAAGCTATCTGTTGCCCTTAGTGGGAAAAAGTTCTCAAAAGAATATTTCTCGGTGGGTATAATCACTTATCGGACAAATCTTTCGCTTTTTCGAAAGATTTATCCGATAGTTCTCGTTTTTCAGGCACGTTTATTCTATATGACATGGCTTTTTCATATTTTTTTCTTGTCGCACGTGGCTGTTTCTGCCACGCATGCACGGCTTTTTACCTTATTCAAGTTGACCAGCGTCTTTAATACCTCTGTCATAAAAAGTAAACTTTTAGTTGAGCTTGCGCTCGTGTGTGCTCCTATATATTTCGTCGTCCGCCGTCGGCCTCTGTTCGTGCTGCTTCTTACAGTACGCACGTATCACTTTGTTAGGCTGGTAAACATTCTCACAAACAAAAGTAAATGCTTCCCCTCAAAAGGTAGTCCATCCTTTACTGCTAAACGCCAGAGCAAATCGAAAGTAAGCCTTCACAGCGTCCATGCGGCAGCTAGTACGCCACAGAGCAGCATAAAAATGGTTGAAAATCCCACTTGATGGAGAGTGGCAACAGAGATGCGAGCTTGCTAGTGAATCAGCCACATATCAAAGGGTGTCTCTTGCACAACGCCAAGGTGCTCTTGACGTACAACACTTTAGTACCTGGGAATTTGCTGCATGCGTAACCCGTGAGAAGGGAATCCGGACAGAAAATGAGATTACGCGGATTAAGAATCTGCCACTCACTGCACATAACTACGCGCGAAATAGAAGTACACACTATACTGGCGACTAAAAATGTGCGACTCTTTACGAGTGCCGTCGAGATAAGGAAGAAATGGGTTGCTACGGTAAATGTTAGCTAAAACACGCACAGCGATGTTTCACAACGGGGAAAAATATTCCCGGCTCTCTCGCAGAACCAAAGACCACAAGACAATGCATAGCCGATACCACGGAGATATCGAATCTTTGGGTAGAAGTCCAGCAGAAGGAATGAGCTCAAGATACGCCGAGAGCGATGCGAGCGTGAGCGCGCCTGTACGAGTGAGAACATGCACCGCTTCTTTGAAGCTATCCGCTCCGGCGTGGCTCCGATCATCCCACGCGATTTGTGTGCAGAACGTCGCGTACACACCCTTGCGCGTTTTGCACGGTAGCGTCTGCGCAGTGAGCTAGCTTCATGCACGCATCATTCTTCGCCGCGCAAACGGTGCTCGAGTGCGACGCTTAGCTCGAGGCGACAACGCGCCGATTGGGGCCCCTTTCGCTTCTGCAAGCAACGCACATTCGGATCGGTCCCAGTCAAAGAGGCAGCGGAAAACGGTGGCATGTTTCGGTTATCGCCTATTAAAATTGTACGGTACGCCTTCAACGGCAACCCGCCGCGCTAGATAAAGATGCTTACTGCGGTAGTTTTGGCGGTGATAGGGAATAACGCGAGCCCGTCGGCGGCTGTGTTCTTTGCCGACGTCGTCACCACACCTCTGTTCATTTGCGCTGTGTATCCGTGTACAGTCACCGCGCGGAAACTGTGACTAATCGGTTGGCCGTTCTCCGCAAATTCCAAAGAGACGAAATATATTTTGTGGTGCGCCGCATCATTAGCCGCAACATAAATCGAAATCGAGGCCCGCTTAACCGCTACGGCACAAAAGGCAATCACAGTAACCGTATGGTATACGATGAGCCACTACGGATTTAAAAAAATAATACTGATGTAGTACGTGCCGAACCAACGATCTCATTATGAGGCAGATCGTAGTTGGGGACTCCGTATCAATTTTGACTTCCTGGAAATGTTTGCGTGCATACAATGCACAATGCATGAGCGTTTTTTGCATTCCGCTCTTTTGGAACACGGCCGCTGCAGGGATCGTATCCACAACCTCGAGCCCCAAATTGCCACAGCGGCCGCCATAGTTACGAAATGCGTAAGCGTGAAGTGCAACACTGCCTTCCGGTACGAGTGTGGTACAAGCGTAGCACAGCTGCACACCTGCTGCACAATTATTTGTCGCGGTTGTCCTAAGCTCGTAGTGCCTGCCTAAGTAGCTTGAAATGCAGCACGCCTCTCACGTATCGAAACGCGATAACAAGCGCTTAGACGGCCCACGTGAGCGCCTATGAAAGATGACGTGGCCACTGTAGAAAATTATCACTGCGCAGAGAAGCCGATCCTTATGTTCCAATTGTGTTCTCTCATACAAATTAAGGAAACGTTATTAGACAGGAACAAATGAAGCAATGCAATTTTACGCACGTGGGGCGCCGCGGCCTCTTCGCCTACCATTGTTTCAAACGAAGTGACGGCGGCAGCGAGCGTTAGTATCGCGCGCTTAATTGCTCCGGGGCATGCGGTTTGCTTGAAGAAAGAGAACGGTATGCTTAACGTGTCGCACTTGTCAATGTCAAAATAGAAAAAAAGGCTACGTGCTCAAGAAAACGAGATTACTTACCTATATGCAGAAGTTCGGCTGCGACTGTTTCGGAGTACCTTCTCTCCAACAGGCATCATGACCTCTACCGCGCAACTTATCAAAACAACCAGGCTCGCACATCAGCCGAAGACTAGTAGCTGGGTGAGCCAACGACTTTGACGGATAAACGTCCAATGCCTCCTTTACTAGATGCGGGCCGCGTTGCTCGCTTTCCCATTGCGGCGGCGGTTCCCTTAGTTCATGCATAAATTCCGTAAGGCGGCGCTCGTTGCCTTGTCAACTTCCGGCGGCGGCGGCTGACTGCTTCCGCCGGCGCATCGATAGCGCTGGTATGCGGGGGCGTCTGCTAGCGAGCGTTCTCGTGGGCGTCTTATCTATCTATCTATCTATATATATATATATATATATATATATATATATATATATATATATATAGTGTGTGTGTGTTCGTTCGTTAGTCCTTTTCATTATCGCAGCTGTTCGCCCGCTTCTTATATTATGCAGCACGGTGCTAGTAGATCATGCATTTTATACGCCTTATCAGCTTTGCGTTACTGTTCAAGCCTTTTTTTCACCATGCGGCAAATGCGTTTTTTCAAAGAACACTAAATAACTGGCTAGCTTAACCTACGCTTTTCAGTGACATGCGCGGTAAGATGCATGCAATCGACACACGCACTCTAAAATAAACTTGGGCATTACGTTTTAGCTTGTGATGTCGGGGCCTCCGCCAATGCACCAGCCGTCAGGAGATCGTCGAGTTTCTACTAGTCCATCGCTTGTTGCTTCCGCTTGCTCGTCGGCCACGCTTGAACGAAATAGCGCTTAATTGCAGTTTGTTTTGAAGTGCTGCTTGGTCGACCGAGCTCATTGATCGCACAGAACATAATTGCCCTGGTGCAACACGTGAAGTTAAGTTATGCGCAGTTCAAGGAAGAATTGCTATATTTCGCGTTCACCGACACCATCTCTCGCAAGAGAACGCGTCAAACCATGTGCAGCGTTTGCGTTCGGCAGCATGTCTCTTGGAAGTCGCACGTAATCGCTCATGCGTGTTGAGGTAGTGATGCTTTCGCTCAGGTCACGCGTGCTCATAGCAATGTAGCACAGGTCGCTTTCAGAGAGAACGCGTTGCGCGCATCAAGCAAAGTTTTTAAGGCGCAAGCCTTTAGTAGCTCATGAGCGTCGTGACGCAGTCCGTGGTGTGCGCAGGAAAGCGGTGATCACCGGCGAGGGGAGCAAGGAGACGAGGCGTCATGCCAGTAGCGCTGTGTGAGTGGGCGCGTGGGAGAGCGCGGACAAGCGCGTGTGGACATCGGCGACAAACCTTGCAGGCATATGGCTGTGATTGCATCTCATGCTCGCGGCTCACGGCGGCGTCCGTTCGCAGAACAGTTCAGACAACAGTAACAGAGGCACTCATAGATAGGCTTTCGCCTATCGCAGTTTAGCTCAGCAAAGTGCGCATAGATTTTTGATCCCAGCCCTAAAGAAGTTTGGCGATAATGATGGCCAGGCTTGAGGCATTCATATTCTGCGTGGGAACTGAGCACGTCCACTTCTTCCCGCTTAAATTGTATGGCCGTGAGCGTGTCGTTCAAATGTCGTTCAGTTGTTCAAAAGACGAGCGCATAGTGCGTTTCCTTGCTCAGGAAGTTTTCTGCGCGGCTTTTAGTTTTCAGCTGCTCAATGTAAGAAAGGAACTCGCCCTCAAGCCATTGCAGCCTCGGGTCATCAATTTCAGAAAACTGACGAGCATCTTCGTCATTGCGGTGGATGTGCTGCAGAAGATTGCTCACATCCATGCATGTGAACCACTTATGGAAGGCTTCCATGAACTGAACAGTCGGCCCCACAGATCCAAATTCAAAATCGCAGCTGCGACCTGCCTGATCCCCGAGGTATTTGAGTGCTGCAGTTACTGCAGGAGAAAATAACTGCACGGCCGTCTTCACATTCATTTTTTTTATATTCGACGGGAAAACGTGCTTCCTTGTAAGGAACCTGATTGGCCGCACTGTTGATTGTCTCTGATTCTTGTGGAGCACTTTGATGTACTTTGATGAAATTTTCTTGTTTTCACCAAATTTCTCGGCCAGGAATTGAGACCTGATGTTCTTTATAACGTGCTCTGATCGGATGAGAAAAATATATCCATTGATGGATCTGTCGGATGCGATGCCCGTGTTTTTGCTTCTCTGCCACTCAGAATTTCCATAGCCGTTACGTTGATCTTGCGGTTGTCGGTTGCAACTCTGATGATGTCAAAACCAATGCTGGCTGTTTGGATGACGACGTGGCGAATGACCTCGGCGAGCTGGTCTCCAGTGCAGCCTTTGGTGAAGAAATAGCCAACAGGGATCTTATATCTTGCTTGCAGGCCGCAAAGGAGAAAACACACCAGTGAATTCGCCAGATGTTCACCTTCAGCTGCACGAGCAAGATACTCGAGGTCAGGACCTAGGTCGACATCACCAATAAACGCGTCCCTTTGCTTGTGGTAGAGCAGCTTTTTTTTAATTCTCACCTCGTCAACAACGAGGCTACATGCTTTTGACTGTGGTGTGTCCAGATTCTCAAGCTCCGCTTCCAGGGGGGAGCGAACCAACTCGCTGAAACCAACTTCGCCGGATGTAGTACCGAAGTATTTTTGTAGCGTTGTTCTGCAAGGTAGCTTGAGAAGCTCTTCGTACCTCAAGTATTCGTAGGCTTTTGTCGAGAGGTGTCGCATTACGATGTCATGCCTGATTGTTACTTCCGACCAGCGTGGTGTTTTCTTTTTATAATATTTTACTTGGTTTTGGAGCAGCACTGCTTTTGCCGTCCCCTCCTCGGCGTCAGCCACAACTTCCAGAAATGCAGAGACGTAGCACTCTTCTTTCAATTTTTGAAGTTCTTCTTTGTAGGCTTCTACAGTTCTGCGCAGTTTATCGTTTTCTGCTCGCAGCGCACGTTCTTTTCGTCGCCATCGCTTTCTTTCTACAAACACGCTTGACGTGTTTGAGCTCCATTTTCCTTGCGTCTTGAACGAGCTCAAAGCCTTTGTTGGTTGCCTTTTCTTCTTAGATGCAAACTTCACTGAATCTGTTAGAGCGCGAGGAAGTGGCACGCGGCGCACGCGCCAAGCATTTCAGGGCTTAATGGCTTTCAAATGAGAGGAGTATGCACGCGCTCGTGGCGTATTGGTTAGAGTACCGGGTTCGACGGCCGACGTTCGATTCCACCCCATCGCTCACAGATTATTCTTTTCAATGAAAGCGAGACAGAAGAACTAACCTGCCGCAAAGCGACAGGAATGAGGTGGGAACGCTTCGCAATAAACTTTTGGAATGTCTTCATATGCAAGTCCTAATTATTGTATGCTGGACTCAACTGCTACACAACAAAAAAACAACAAGAAAAATCAACACACATTACCCAATAAATTGCTTATTGAGAACACTCAACGGTGATGTTGTTGTGTAAGGGTTGAGTGAACTCGATTGCTCTTGAAAATTTGTTGAAGTCCGTTGTTTCAACAATTGCCCAACAATATATCAATGGTTTATCAACAGTCATTTTTGTACGGGCTGCAACGCCCCACTACCTGCCCTACCGGATTCTTTATCACTCTAACATCAAAAAAGGCGAAGGAAGCTTACAAGTAGCACCATTTCATATGCTCGACTTAATTAACATTACATATGCAGGTAAGGAAATGAATTCGCCAATGTTCGTAGTAATATTCAATACCTGAAATATCAATATCCCCCATTCTTGCACGTTTCCCTTCACGCAAATATATTGCAATGTATCTACGACATTAATATTATTACTAAATACACCGGACCGTATTAGAAGACAAAGTAGTGTGTTTCTGACATTATTGCTCCGACTTCGTGCAAGCTTACTAGGAAAAACATGTTTTTCAGCCTAATTTATGCAACGCATCCTATGCTGCGTAACCTTGAACACGTTGATGACGTAGTAACAAATCAAAGAGTAAAGCGTGAGAGAGACACACGCTCCGATTCCGTATCCGATCCGGCGTCCGACGCGCCGGAACGGCCGCCGGAATGGGGTGTTTTGCCATGCCGAAGCGCCGGATCGGGCGTCCGGCGTGCAACAAACCGGGCAGATTTTCATCGTCCGACGCGTCCGACAACCGCACCGTCGCCTGACCGCAGCCAATGACAGCGCGGCTGGCATGTGACCTTCTCTGACGTTCCCTCCACGGAGGCGGCGCTGGATGGCCTGTTTCTCGCAGTGTTTGTTTTTTCCTTGCCTGCTGCAGTTTGTTTTCGACATGAAATAGTTACCAGTTCAGTAAAATGATCTCGAACGTGTGCCTGTTATGCAAAGCAGCGCCTAGTACACTAGCACTAAGCTACTGGCGAGATCGGGAGCCACGACGCGAGGGCACTTCGCGGGCAGACATCACACACCGACCGTCTGAGCGAGGCTGCTAGCTTCGCTTGCACGTTTGCACTTCGAAACGACTGCATCGAGTAAACCAATTGTATTTAATTACGGGCGACCTAAGTGTACAGTGTTAATTGTTTTGGCAAACATAAGCACTCTTCGACGAGCTCGGGTTGGATTGTAAGCGCCGTCGATCGCGGCGTCTGCCTAGCCAGGCCCCTAACCGTTGTACACTGACAACTCCGCTAACAGCGGAGTTGTCATTGTACAACGCGCCGTCCTGAAGTGTTTCGTCACTCGTAGGGGCATAGTTTTATTGACAGTGTTCGCGTAAAGCGAAGCAGTGTTGTGTAGAGTTGGTTATATTGCGTTTCTCGACGTGGCTATGAAGTCCAGCTGGGGGGCTAGATCTGGGCGGAGCTTACGCGCCGCTCAATCTTTCGTATGCACGCACTGTGTGCCCCGAATCGTCGTATGCCACATGCCGGAGCATGCGGCGCCGCACGTCGGATCGGACGCCAAATCGTACCGTGTGTCTCCTGCTTAATAAGCATACCACAAAATTTTATTTCCTTATTTTGACTGCCGAAAATCCTGTAACCGGTACGCTGAAAATAAAAAAACAACCTAGATGAAGTGTAATCAAGTGTTTACCTAACCCACACGTTCGGGTGTCTTTTCTAGATTTCCTCTCCAGATCGCGAATTTTTCTTCTTCCTAAAATAAGTAGCCGCCGGACTTTCTGTAATTGCACATTATATTTTTCATCGTTGGGGTCAGCACACCTCTCCACAGCCTGGAGAGGTTTGAGCTTACCTGAACTTACTATTGTTGTTCTTGACCAACGTACGAGCGAAACGGGTAAACAAAAGGATGTGCTTCCATGGCAGGTTTTGGCACATCCCGGACCAGCCTCGTGAAAACATGACCATACCGCGTTGTGGTTTGCGCGACAGTCTAGGGCATTGCATGGCTAGTTGGTCAATTTTTTTTTAGAAATCAGGCTCGCACCCACCAGGCACGACATCCAAATCTAGACCTTACTAATTGCCTGCCTCGTTCTCAGAAAAGCTTTACTTTTTGGGAAAGCCCACCTGGAATCAAAATAATGCAGGCTCCACGCACTGTGGGAATCGATGTAAGCGAAGCTTTCTGTGCTGGTTGATTTCATTGACGATAATTAGCGGTGATGTTCACGGTGAAAGCTTAATTTTTTCAACTTTTAGTCTAACACGAGAGCGGCGAGTTTATTTTAAACGTTCCTTTGCGTGAGCCACTCCTGTTTGTCTGCGCACAGCAAAGAACACGGACAGGGCGAGATGTTTGCTTTAGGCGTTGTTGCGCCATATTTAATGATCTCTTAGAGGGTTGAGCATTGTCATTGCCTCACATGGCACGTCGCATCGTGGCAGAAGTATCAAAGTTGAATTGGATTATGGGGCTGTACGTGTCAAAACCACACTCTCATAATGAGGCACGTCGTGGCGGACTCCGGATTAATTTTGCCACCGGGATCTTCTTTAATGTGTCCCAAAATGTGTAAAATGTGCGCAAAATGTGTGAAAGTGCCCGTGCGTTTTCTATTACGTCCCCGTCAAACTGGGGCTGCCGCGGTTGGGATTAAATCCGTGGCATCTAGCAAGGCCATAGCCGCAAAGCTGCAGCGGCGGGCACACAATTCTTGATATGACGGTCGACCGCTTCCGTAGTGTCGCCTGGACCCTGCAGTTCCCTTTAATTATAGCAGCTCTGCTTCTGCACGCCCTGCGTAATTTTTCCGCTGAAATATTTTACATGGTGCTTATTTTTCACAACTAGTAGAAACGTACTGTACCGTACCTTGAACTTCCAGAAAAAGTGCCACCGCGGTTGCATAGCAGTAGGGTTTCCTTGCCTTATCCCGTCACCTACCCACCCCTCTTGCATGGGAACTGCCTTTTTTCTTCCCCCCTCTCTACGGTTCCATCTATGTCTCCTCTGTAGCAGAAATGCAAGCACTGCAGTTTCTACAATGCTTTTGAGTGGGGTCACGGATAATTACAGCTGTTAAGAGGATAATGCGGCGACGCCCAAGGAGCTCCATTAAGCACTGCGGACATTCGATGCGGTTGGGATCAAACGTTTCTTCTCACTTCGCCTTATTTCTTATTCGCTGTTGTCATGTATAAGCATGTTCTAAACCACCCTGCAGCAGCACCAGCAGCTGCAGTGGGAATGGTAAACGTTACCTTGCGGGCGCCACTGCTGTTTCCGTAGTACACAGAGCATACAGGGAGAGGTGTACGCGTGAGGCGTTGTTGTGTGCCATTTCTCATTCCCTCTGAGAGGGTTGAGCATAGTCATTGCCTCATATGGCACACAACACTGTGGCTGAAGTACTAAACTTAAATTGGGTTATGTGGTTGTATGTGCCAAAACCACAATGGCATTATGAGGCACGTCGTAGTGGCAGACTCCGGGTTAATTCCAACACCATGATGTTCCTTAACGTGTCCCAAAGTCTTCTAAGTTTTCTATTTCGCCCCCGTCGAAATGCGGCTGTCGCGGTTGGGACCAAATAGCCGTAAAGCTAACGCGGCGGGCACGAAGTGTTGATTTTGTGGTATACCGCTTCCGTAGTGTTGTCGCCTGGACCCAACGGTGCACTTTAATTAATGCGGCTCTACTTTTGCACCCCCTGCCTAGTTTTTCCGCTGGTGATCACTACAGTGACGGGGCCCGGTACTTTACCATCAGCACTGCAGTGACGGTGCCCGTCACTTTAACAACAACACTGGAGCCACGGGGGCCGTCACTATAACGATGTCGGTACTGGGGGCGAGCACTTACGGAGTCGCCATCGGGCGGAAGCCCCTCAATTGCGTCTTCTCGTTGATAACGCGGCGCGCTCCGCAAAGTATTGGCTATCGGCGCTAAATAAAGATGCCACGCGGGAGCCCTCCTGGACATTTTTGCAAGAACTCTCGGAATGACAAAATTATTATACTTAAATAAAATAACTTTCCACAAACAGAAAACACAGAATGGTTTACTGACGCTATCTGCTCACCTACTACCTCGAGTACGTTGGGACACTGCGCGCGGTCGCCGCGATCGATTCCCCCCAACCGGTTTATTTACATGAAACGTAGGCATTCGCTGAGAGACAACTATGTAAAATACGTTCTTATAGTGGGCAGTCTGTGAAGCCAAATGGAGCATAACGGAATGAACTTCAATGCAGCGATCGCACGGACTCGATGTGACCGTCTGCATGCATGTTCGCGCAAAATGTTTCGCTTTCGCTGCGAGCGCGTTTTCGCACCGTACCGTGAGCTTTATGCCCCAGCGTATGAGCATATCACAGCACACAAGCAAGCATTCTTGCATGGTCACTATCAGAGCTGTTCAAAAATAATTTCGTTATAGCGAGGGACTTCGAACGCTACGGCGACTTGTGATGATGCTGCCTAACACGTGTCTGGCTCCTTTGCTGTTGCGACGATTACCGGCTCCTTCTTTTTCTTAATCCAGAACAATATTCGTTGTATGGAGCTACACAAGCATGAACGTATGCCATGCCTTTTTTTAATGTGCTTTTTACCGTTCCCTTTCCATTCCACTTAACTTTCTTACTCTCTTTATTGTTATCATCATAGCTGTTGGACTGTTCGACCTAATAGCAGCAGGCGGCTAGATGCGTCCAGATTCGTAATATAATAGACATTCGCTACAAGCATGGGGGATCAATACACAGGATGAATGCAACACATTAGCACATTAAAAACCGAAAAGAATAATTTTTTTTACATTATGCACGAAAATTATCAGCAATTACATAAAATACGAAACCCGAAAAAACTGAACGCCAAGCAAGACTACAGGCACCAAACCAGTGGTTCAAACCTAATAAATGTGATTTCAGTGCTTTGCCGAAATTTTATGTTTCTTTTATTTTGGATGGTATGTTGTTCCATGTCATAACTCCAACAAATTCACATGCATTCTGTACAGGAGGCAGGCTAAAATTTCCGGTGGCAGTAATTCCGGTAGCATGTGACGATGACAGAAATATGGACACAGGTAAAGGATGATTGCGTTCCACAACAGCTGTTAACGTAGACAGCTGTTTTATGCTCAAACATTAAGTCCAATGGCATTATGTTTATTGATTTGAGCATAACAGAATGAAGCTTCAGTGCAGCCGGGCCCCGTCACTGTAGTGTAGGTGTTTAAGAGCCAGGCCTCGTTACTGCAGCGCAGATGTGAAAGGGCCGGACCCTGTCACTGTAGTCCCTGCCTTTTCCACTTGACACATCTGCACAGTGGTTATTTCACAGAAATGGTTGGAACGTACTGTACTGTACCTTGAACTTGAGCGTATTCAGTTTCCCCGAAACCGTCTTCGTTTTGCCTTCTCACGTTACCTCCCCCCCCCCACCTCGTCCCTTCCATAGAAACTGCCTCATCTCTTCCCTACAGTTCTACCTATGTCCCCTCCTGACCCACACCTTAGTAGAAAGGGAAGCACTGCTGTTTCTGCAATTCTGCTGAGGAGTGTCACGGATAATTATAGCTGTCAAGAAGCTAATGTGGTGACGGTCAAGGAGCTACAGGGGGCGTTTGTGCACATTTGACGCGGTGGGGTGAAAACGACTTTCCAGCGTCTGCTTTCCTCACTGACTCATTCCTGTCATGCACGCACACTCAAGGACAATCCCCCTCTCCCCACCTAGACGAGGCGTCCCTGACAGCAGCAGAGGGAAAGTCGAAGGAAGAGACAAAGAAAGATTCGCTTGAAAAACGAGGGGCGAGTTTCTCCTCTACCCAATGCCCTTTCTCATTAGGGAAGGGGGTCATACGCACCGATCGCAGAGTTAGTTTTTTTCATTCTGTGGTTGTGCACGCTACTGTTGAGTTGTTTGCTTTGCGTGTACCACTGAAATTGCTCGTGTGCTTCTTGTCGCAGGTGCTCTCTTGACGACCATGGCGCTGAACGTCAACGATGTGGAGCGGCTGGCCGTGGAGAAGCTTCGAGCTCTCAAGCGTCGTAGCTTCGATCTTCGGAAGTGGCTGCTTCTGAAGATCCTGCTGGCAAAGACCAGTAGAATTCGACATAACTGGGAGGTATGAGTTTTCTACAGCGTGTATCTTTCCTTTTCTAGGTCAAACGTAGCCGAACCATCTCCGTGGCTACTATGAATGCTATTATCATGATGTAGTATATAACTGACGAATTCCGGTCGCTTCAGAGATTCTTAACAACTGCGATATCTCTTGTTTTTTTTACTATGAAATTAGGGATTCAGCTTTTCCTTCGTGAAGCTCTTATTTATTCATTTCTAGAAAGAAATTCTTAAGTTGCACGGAAGCCTACGCGTATTTTTTATATAATGGCGGCGCTGGTGGTGGTGGCGGGTTATCAGCACGCTTGCGTAAAGTAGCGGTTTGTCATAGATGTGTGCCACCACACATACATCAAATCATTCTTATTCGAATTAATGTTGCGGGATCGGCTAGTTGCTCCATACATGAAAAAGACGCGCGAACAGACCCTGCAGGCAATAACCCGGAGAATCCTGCACAACTGGGGGGGTATGAGTTTTCGAGAATGTAGACATTTTCCTTGGTAGGTAAAAGGTAGCCAAACCATCTCCATGGCTAAGTGAATACTGTAATCATAATGTAGCTAATAACTGAGAAGTACCGGGCCCTTCATATTTTGTTAACAACCGCAATAGCTTTTTTTTACTATGCAATTGGCGACACAGCTTTCCCTTTCGTAAAGCTCTTATTTATTCATTTCTAGAAAGAAATTCTTAAGTTGCACGGAAGTGTGTGCGGAAATTTTTCATAATGGCGGTGCTGGTGGTGGTGGCGGGTTATCAGCACGATGGTGTAGACTAGCGATTTGAGATAGATGTGTGCTACCACACATCCATCAAACCCATATTATACGAACTAATATTGCGAGATCGGCTAGTGTCTCCATACATTCAAAGGGCGCGGACAAAGATCCTGCAGGTAAATACCCTGAGGATGCGGCACAACTTGGACGTATGAGTTTTATATCATGCAGATATTTCCCTTGCTAGATAAAAGGTAGCAAAAACATCTCTGTGGCTACAGTGAATACTGAAATCATGATGTAGCTAATAACTGAGAAGTTAAAAGACATGTTTTTTGCCGCAATTACACACACTCAAAAGAAAGACACATAAAGACAACGCGGGCGGCACTTCCAACTGATGTATCTTGGGCTGCGACCCAAGAATATATATATATATATTATATATATATATATATATATATATATATATATATACATGCACGCATGCGCTGGCTGTTCGCAGATCTACGTTACCCAGCGGTCAAACAATCTAGTTTCCGATTTATAGAGCACAATAAATGTATCACTAAAACAATTTGTACCTTTATTTTTTTTATAGTAAGCTATGTATATATATTCTTGGGTAAACGCCCAAAATAAATCAGTTAAAAGTGCTGCCCGTGTTGTCTTTATGTGTCTTACATTTGTGTGCGTATAATTGCTACAAAAAACATGTCATTTGCAAGCACTAACTAGGCCGACAAGCAGTTCAGTTGTAATTGAGAACTACCGGTCCCGACATCTTTTGTTAGCAAGCGCGACAGCTTTTCTTTTTTTACAAATGAAGTTGATTGTGAAAGCATTCCACAAATGTCCCCCACGCATGTGTATACACCCAAGAACAATAACAAGGTTTGTAGTGAATTATCAACAAAGTTATACACGTACACAAAAGCGAAGTCACACCCCTTCCCGAAAAAGGCAACAACGCTTGCATTAACATGCTAAATTTAGAAATTGAATTTCTTTGTCATTGTTGTGAAGTGGGGAGAGAGCGTAGTAAACTGGAAAAAGAAATTACCGAAGCGTTCCAGATGAAAAAGTTGGGCGCGCATGCATGTGTCAGTGAACCTTCGGTTCATATCAATGATAAAGAAATTCAATTTCCAAATTTATCTTATTAAGCCACGTGTTGTTGCCTTTATCGGCAATGGGTGTGACTTGGCTTTTGTGTACCTGTATAACTTCGTTGATTATTGACTACAAACCTTGTTATTGTTCTTGGGTGTTTACGCATGCGTGGCGGAGATTTGTGGAATCTTTTCACAATAAACTTCAGTTGTAAGTCCAGCGTTGTCCTGTCCCTTTCAACTTGTGCTCGCGTCCGTACTTGCTGGAAACCATCCTACGTTCACCATGCATCAACTGGCCCAGCAAACTACTGTACTACAAAGCTTTTTTTTTTACTATGCAATTAGCAATACAGCTTTCCCTTTCGCAAAGCTCTTATTTATTCATTTCTAGAAAGAAATTCTTTACTTGCACGGAAGCGTACGCGGAATGTTTTCATAATGGCGGTGTTGGTGGTGGTGGAGGGTTATCAGCACGCTGGTGTAGACTAGCAATTTGAAAAAGATGTGTGCTACAACACATCCATCAAACCATTCTTATACGAAATCATGTTGCGAGATCGGCTAGTTGCTGCAACATGCAAAGGACGCGGAATGAGACCCTGCAGGCAACAACCCGGAGAATCCAGCACAACAGACAGGTATAAGTTTTCTACCATGTCGATATTTCCCTTGCTAGGTAAAAGGTTAGGCAAACCATCTCTGTGGCTAGCGAGAATACTGTAATCATGATGTAGCTAATAACTGAGAAGTACCAGTCGCTTCATATTTCGTTAACAACCACAATAACTTTTTTGTACTATGCAATTAGCGATACAGCTTTCCCTTTCGTAAAGCTCTAATTTATTCATTTCGAGAAAGAAATTGTTAAGTTGCACGGAATTACACGTAATTAATTCATAATGGCGGCGCTGGTGGTGGTTGCGGGTTAACAGCATGCTGGTGTAGACTAGCGATTTCTCACCGATGTGTGCTACCACACATCCATCAAACCATTCTTACACGAAATAATAGACAGTTTTAGTATATAGCGTACGCTATACCATAGCGTACGCTAAAAAATAGCGGGACGTCACTGCGCATGCGCTGAACGCTAAACGAAATAGCGGGTATAGCGGGCGTACGCAACGCAAACGAGTTAGCGTTGCCGGTTTTGCGGGGTTAGCGGAGTGGTCTCGCGAAGTCTCGCCCAGGTGAGAGCGTGCATTTCAAGATGGCTCCTCATAGTGCAAGCAACATTTCGATCATGAGCGCAGCGGCCAAAGGCAATCGTCGCGTGCGCTTTTCGTCTGCTGACGACATCGAGCTGCTGCGCGAGGTAAGGGAGGCCTGTCCTTTCGGGGATCAGAACCGATGGGCCCTGATTGCAGCTGTTTTGAATGCAGCAACCGGCAAAACATTCACGGCACGCGACGTCCGCTTACGTGCGGAACTGATGCTTTGCCGCTACACATCGAACGACAGGAAAAACCTCCCCAAGTGAGTTGATATGTTCATTAGGTGAAATATACTAATATGAAACTTAAACTGCAAGTGTAAAAATGTTATTCATGACCTTACAGTTCCGGCACAGAGGAAGGCTACAATGAGAAGGAGCAGCTTCTGCACGAGATCATTGAAAAAAATCAAGGCTTAACGATTAGGGCACCACGGCGTTCAAATAACGGCTCAGCCATCACAGCCGGCTCGTGGGCGCCTCACGTCGACGCAAGAAGCCGCACGTCGCTCAGCAGCGACCGCGAGAGACGCTTCCGCCGAAGCTTACACGTTGGAGGACGAGTGGGACAACACGGGTACGTAGTAAAGACTGGATGTTACCATGAGGAATCGGGATGGCATTTTCTACTACAGCGTATATAATTTTGCACTGAACATGCAATTCATTTGTTTTTAATTTGCATTGTTGTGTACTTACAAAAATGACTTGCAGGTGTGAGCGAGTCGCCATCACAGTTGTTCAACTACATGATAAACGGTGACGACAACGCCTCGGCTGAACAACAGTAGTGCTCGCAATTTCCAAGCACAGAGAGTACATCGCCTGCTGCATCGGCAATCTCGCTACGCGATGATCAGGGGCCATCAGCTGGACCAAGTGGCAGCATTTCTGACTGTGCTTCGCCCAGAACGACAGCACGAAGCGAGCTACAGCGTGGTAAGTACCCATCACCATTATCTAACAATTTTCAGTGAAAAAATAAGTGTATATAACTGCCGAATTCCACTTATGTGCCGATCCTATCGTTGTTTCCCGAGCAACAATAATGTTGCACAATAAGTTCAGTGTTGTTATTGTGCCTGACATACGATACTCACCAGGGGTAGGAGCTAATGCTGAACTTATTTGAGTGTCAGTTCCTTCATGTTTTTACCCAACACAACCGTAAAAATACAGTAAACTCTCGGTAACTGGAACCTCAAGGGTCCAGAGAAGTATGCTCCGATAAAAAGGGATTCCATTTACTGAAAGAGGTGTGCAAAAGTGCATGCAGCACTATGTCATACACACTCTTACTAAGAATGCGGGAGATGGAACTTCAAGACGATGTGCAAAACGTGAACAAGGTGAATGCAGGAGCCAACGTTTCGACAAGTGGACTTGTCTTCTTCAAGGCGACGTACGCTTTCCTCGCCACAGTATATATAGACCGTTTCATCGGGCGAGGAGCATAGGGCGCGCGGAGAGCCTTTCCTCCTCTCTGGCTTGGGCGATCAGGCGCGGCGCCGCTTGAAAGTATTTATGTCGCGCGCTGCGGAACGATTTCGAAAGGTTTTAGATCTTACTTTGTGAAATTTACGCCATGTTCGTTCATATAAGGTCGTCAGGGAAGCCTTTCGGTGCATCGGTAACTACTGTAGGCAGAAATATGTCTTGGGAGTGCAAGAATGTGACGCGCATAATCAGCCGCGGTGTACGCGCATTATCAGTCGCGGTGCGTGTACGTGTTGTTTACTATTTTGCTTATATCGATTTTAATTCAACAAAGAAAACCGGCGTCTCTGTATTGCCAGCTATAAATGGTAAATCAGCTCACTGTCTGATCGATTGGCGTAGGGAGTAAAACAAAACATAACAGCGCATGCTCGTGCAGGGCCAACCTAAGGCAACCTCGAAACATCTGGGAGGCAGGCGCTATCAAATATTTGTGATACACTGGCATCGTTCTCACGCATTTTAAGTCTAGTATGCTTGAAATTACCATATGTCTACGCTAGCCTTGCTGCATGAGGCCCATGGCGCTGCTCAACACAGCGATCACTGCGGTTGGTGAACCAGCAGGATGCATATATAAGCTGTGTGCTTCGGCATCGCCTGTTTGGCCTGTATACAACCATAATATATGAGAGGGTTCGCATAAAAAAAAATGCGATGGCTATTTTTGAGCGCAAAATTTCCGTAATACGTGTGAGTGCGTCGTAGAGAAATGAAGGAACAACCGAACACAACCGAAAAAAAAAATTCGGTTATCATCCTCTTTCTCTGAAAAGCAAGAGAAAACGGGCGAACGCCGCACAACGTTTATAAATATGTAACCGCTGATGCCGTATGCTTGGACCATGCGCTATATAGAACAAAGATATCTGTAATCCAGCACCTACTACTGCTTAGGACGCTCGCGCAGTTTGTAAACTGTCACTTTGCTGGACAAGCTTAATTCAGACTGTAAGGTATGTTGCTATTACTTGCCAAAACTATATTATTCATGGGTGGAAACCTCATCCATCCAACAAAGTAGTCACGCAATGTAACCTGCAGCGAACTGTTTGAACGCTTGTCAAAGTATAACAGCACAGCTATCGTAGCAGAACGGTACCCACGCTGTTACGATCGTCGCGTATGTTTCATGGCTCCTAAACCACAGCTTAGAAACAGAGGATAATACTGCAATAAGGTCACATTAGTGATTGGAGCATTCATAAATACACAATCTCCGACGCTGATTGTGGGCTCAAATATGCGCGCACACATCGCGCTGCGTGTTCCGTCCACCTCAACGCCAGCAGAAATTCCGGCCATGACGCCTTAAACCACTTCAGCACGTCTCACAGAACCGTTTACCACGTAGAAGACGCACGTCATACTAAACAGACCGCACGACCGCGAAAACAAACGCCAGAACCTACCGCCGAGCGTATACCTGCCATGCAAAAGACCGCTTTCACCCAAGCCAGTATGGCGCTGCTCATAGGCGGCGCCACCATGTTCACAATATGGCGGCGCCTACGAAAAAACGGTCTATAGGTGGGGTTCTTCTAAAGGGGAGAGGGTGTGGGACGGGAGGGAGCGGAAACAAGGGAAAGTGTGTTAGCGTGTCGAATTGAGAGTAAAGGAACGCGGTGGACAAGGTCAAAGTCAGGGAATCCCCCCCCCCCCCACCCCGGTCTGTCAACGCACGCGCGTTAGCCGGCTGTCAACTGCGTCTGACACGCCGGCTGACAAAAAAAAAAAAAAGAAAGGAAAGCAAAGGAAAAAAGAAAGGGGGGGGGATACGCCAAGAAATCAAACTAAGGGTTGTTGCCTATAGCTTGAAGTATCTATTAGAATCTATTCGCTATGAATAGATTCTAAAGCCCCGCTTTGAGACGTTTATGCCTAATGGTTGCAATGTCTTCAACTTATGGATAACGTATCATTCTCTGTATTTTCTTTCTCATTCAGAACGGAAATTTGACTGTAAGATGTAGAGTATCAGTTCATCAAAGTTATGACCTGGTTGGTTGAAATGCTCGGCGATGGCTTTGGGAAGCTTTTTAGCTGTGTCCGCGCGGTGTCCGTTTAATCTAACGTTCATTGGTTGTCCTGTTTCACCAATATATTGTTTCTTACAGAAGGAACATTCCAGCATATAAATCACATCCGAACTTGTGCAAGTGAATCTATATTTGACTTCATGGGTATAACTATTTGCGGTGCTTTTAATTTTTTTTGTCACTTTGAAGGTGCCTGCAGGTTTTGCACCTAGGGCGACAACATGCTTTTACTACGGGGGAATGCTGTTGGCTGACTTTTGCGGGCCCTAACATGTCTTTAAGGTTATTGTTTCGGCGATAGGTAACCCTGGGTACATCCGGGAACGCTTTTCGCAGACGTTCGTTACTTGATAATATTGGGTGGTATTTTCTTAGGATGTTGTTTATGTTTGGGAGTGCATTAGAATATTTTGTTATAAAGGCCGGCGGTCTGTCAGATTTTAATGTGGGCTGTCTCTTCGCCAATTGCGACTGTCTCTCCAATCTTGACGCGGCATCATAAGCTCTATCGAGAGCAACTTGGGGATACGTCCTTTCTTCTAGCGTTGATTTTAGGTCATTTAGGTGGTGGATATAATCGTGGTCTTCGCTGCAGACTCCTCTCATACGTTTCGCTTGTCCGACAAAAATTCCTTGCTTGCAATGTCGCGGGTGATGACTGTTGTAGTCTAAATATTGCTGGCTATCTGTATGCTTCCGGTAAAGTGTCGTTCTCAGTTTTCCGTTTTCTATGTAGACCGTCATGTACAGGAAGTTGATCTGTCTAGGAGAGTGGTGAGCAGTAAATATAATACTTGGGTGAAAGCGATTGAAATAGCTAATTAAGTCGGTTAAGGCGCTTGTGCCGTGTTCGCATATTATAAATATGTCGTCAATGTAACGAAGATAGGTGTGGGGTTTTAAAGGGTAGGATTTCAGCATGTCTGCTTCAAGCTGTCACACGAAAATGTTCGCATACGTGGGAGCGAATGGCGCACCCATGCTAGTGCCGAAAATTTGCAGGTAGTGTATAGAATCGAATTCGAAATAGTTGAGCGTGAGAACTAACCTAAGGAGCGATAAGTAAACTTCAGGAGCGTGCGCTTGGGAATTGATTGCGAGGGATCTAGAAACGGCTTCAATTCCTTCACTCATGGGAATGTTGGTGTAAAGGGCAGAAACATCCACAGTGACTAGAGTCGATAATTCGAAGGAAGTGCGGCGTGTCTTGAACGAATGATGGCAGGGTAGTGGGTATGTTTGACGGGTGGTGATTTAAGAATTTAGATGGTGACTCAGTAGGTGTGTTGTTATTAGACACAATAGGCCGACCTGGGATTTCTGCTGTAAATATTTCTTCGACCGGAAATTTATGTATATTAGGAAGAAGATAAAAGCGGCCTGCTGTATTGTTCTTGGGCATCATGAAGCGATATTCAGATTGCGTGATTAGTTCCCCGGACAGGAGCTCCGCTATTGTGAGATTCAAATCGACATTAAAATTAAAAGCACCGCAAATAGTCATACACATGAAGTCAAATCTAGCTTCACTTAAACAAGTTCGGATGTGATTTATATGCTTGAATATTCCTTCCGTAAGAAACAATATATCGGTGAAACAGGACAATCAATGAACGTCAGATTAAACG
This sequence comes from Dermacentor andersoni, assembly GCF_023375885.2. Lineage (NCBI taxonomy): Eukaryota > Metazoa > Arthropoda > Arachnida > Ixodida > Ixodidae > Dermacentor > Dermacentor andersoni. The sequence continues at coordinate 123,469,336 of NC_092816.1, read as the reverse complement.
GACACCGCCCGGACACAGCTAAAAAGCTTCCCAAAGCCCTTGCCGAGCATTTCAACCAACCAGGTCATAACTTTGATGAACTTAAGCTCTACATCTTACAGTCAAATTTCCGTTCTGAACGAGAAAGAAAATACAGAGAATCATACCTGATCCATAGGTTCAAGACATTGCAACGAATAGGCATAAACGTTTCAAAGGGAGCTTTAGAATCTATTCGCTATGCTAAACTTCAAGCTATAGGCAACAATACTTAGTTGAATTTCTTGGCGTATCCTCCTCCCCCTTTTATTTTTTTTTCTTGCCATTCCTCTCCCCCCTCCTTTCTTTTTTTTTCTTTTTTTTTTTTCAGCCGGCGTGTGAGACGCCCTTCACACGGCGGCTAACACGCCTGGGTTAAAAGACCGGGGTGGGGGGTGAGGGAGGCCCTGGCTTTGACCTTGTACACCGTGTTCCTTTACTCTCAATTCGACACGCTAACACACCTTCCCTCGTTTCCGCACCCTCCCGCCTCACACCCTCTCCCCTTTAGAAGAACCCCACCTATATATACTGTGGCGAGGAAAGCGTACGTCGCCGTGAAGAAGACAGGTCCACTTGTCGAAACGTTGGCTCCTGCATTCACCTTGTTCACGTTTTGCTCACACTCTTACTAATGTTAGACATTATAAGAATAAAGAAATGAATGTAGCAGCTAGCTTGTCCCATGCTTTAAGCGCAGCAAGAGGCTTCTCGATTGTCCATGGTTCACTCATTTTCATTTAAAGGAGACATCGGCGACGTATCAAAGCAAAAACATTGCTCTTACTGCTCGAGTCATTAGCTGAATTAGCATGAAGTCATGCTGTTGAGGTCTAAATTATCGAACAGTGCGCTGTAAGGTGGCCGGATTTTCAGTCCTTACTCTGAGCATCTATGGGGCGTGTGGCTGTATCACCAAGCTGTCTGGACTGCACATGCTATGCACTAATATGTTTTTGTTTGCTTGAGTCTTAAGGATGGCCCTCTATGTAGAAGATAGGTGTCACAAAATAAAAACCAAATCATGGCTTTTCCTGACAAATTTACTTTAAACCTTGCTTCTGTTCAATTACCTGAAGGTTGCAGAAATGTTGGTTCCAATTTACGCGTGTTCTCGCATTGTCCAAATAAAAACTAACCAATATAAAGGCTGCCGTTCTGTGTAAACGGCAATTGCGTTTAAGCAATTTCCATTTAACGACATTCTACTGTAATTGTATACTTCATTATTATTTAGAAATTATGATTACACACGTTATAAAAATAGTCACAACAGCATATGAAGTTCTTCACTGTCACAAAAGGCAGACGTGCTAATAATTATAGATGTAATGGTATGTTAATATACCTCAGTCATTTTCTGCTATCCTGCCTGCATGGAGGCAGATCTTCTGCACTACATAATTTAGGCTTTTGAACATTTATTTCAAATGCCTAGATGCACCGAACTTTAGACTATGTCTAAGGCTTTCTATCTGTCTGCTCGGTAACCAAATGCTAGTGTGTAGCCTAGCACAATCACGATAACTCACACAAAAGAATAATTACACATTTAAATCATGTGATAAAGTGCGTTTTCTTGATTGTGCTAGGATGATGGCATAGTTGTTGCAAGCTTAACTCTTTGTGACTACTTTTGTTTACAGGAAAGAGGAAGCAAGAACAAACAGATTATGAATTCCTTTAAAAGCGTAGGAAACATGAAATGGAAATGAAAGAGAAAGACTTAGTGCTCGAGACAAAGCGCATCGCCCTGGAAGAAAGCCGCCTATCGTGGGAGAAGGAACGGGCACTGCTAGACGCCCGTTTAAAAGAAGCTCAGCTGAAGGAGAGGAAGGAGCAATTGCTACAGTTCAATATAATGCAAGAAGACATGAGGAAGGAGCGAGCAGAAGAACGCCACTTTAATGCAGCACAACAGCAAGCTGTACTTGGCCCACTTGAAAATATTGTGACAAACATAGACAAACATAGCAAAGCATGTATTATTGTGCTCAGTACGATATGAGTTACAATGCAAAAGCTTATAAGAAGCCAACGAACAAAAACACCAAGGACAACACAGAGGAAATTGTAAATTTCCCGTGTTGTCCTTGGTGTCTTTGTTTGTCGGCTTCTCATGATACGATTAATAGAAGTTGCACCCCTTCGTTAACCCACTTCGTTCAGCGCAAAGGCCTTGTAGCTTATACTGAACTGTAATTTCTGGTAATAAAAATGTTTTGATTTTTCTAACACCGCACCACAGTCCGTGTTTTGAGCACATTTGCTGGCTAGGTTTGAAAGCAGCACACACACATAGACATGTGGAAATGTGAATGGTGCTCCGAAAACTGAAATTGTCATTGCACATTGACATGTTTTATTTCCATATTGCACATAGTACATCTTCAGGCATGTCTAATGAAGAGATCGGGTTAAAGGTACAACAATCATTCTCATCATGTGAAGACAAACATTAGCTGCAGTTTATGGAGAGGTCGTGGATTTAATCCCAATCGCGACAACCGCATTTCGACGGGGCCGAAATAGAAAACGCGCGTGCACTTGGATTGTGGCGCACGGCAGAGAACATCACGGTGTCAAAATTATTCCTGAGTCCACCATTACGGCTTGCCTCATAACCTGAGTGTGGTTTAGGCACGTCCAGCCCGATTCTCTAATTGAAGTTTAATACTTCTTCCACAATGCGACGGGCTATGTGAGGCAATGACAAAGCTCAACCCTCGCAGATGTTGTACAATATGGCGCACAACAACGCCTCAAGCAAACATATCTCACTGTGTGTACTACGCAGACAAACAACAGTGGTGCACGCACAGTAAAGTTTAACATAATCTTTCTCGTATTGAACTACGCATTACAGAAATTAGGCTTTCGTCGTCAGCGCCACCGCTAATTATCGTCAATCAATGCATCCTCCTCGCAAAGCTTCGCTTACATCGATTCCCACAATGCGTGGGATGTGCATAATTTTTATAAGCTGTGGTGAATGTGCTACTTCTAGCTGTGCCGACGGTGTCAAAATCTGTTCAGCAAGTTGTCGCTCACATGTAATTGTAATGAATATTATAAAATGATGACGAAACTGCGCCTCATACGTAAATCAGCGCCTAGCCCTACACCACTGAAGTGATTGAAACACACAATCCGAAGGCAGTTGGTATTAAGTTGGTTTCGAACACGGGCAGCGCTCAGCGACCACCGTACGAGGTTGTTCCCCTGGATTACTCTTTGCTGCAAATGGTGTAGAGATATGCAAATGTATTTTTTAGCAGCGAGCTCACGGCCCAAAGGGCCCTAGTGCAGCACGCGAGCGATGCAGCACGACTCAGTGGAGCCCTGAAATAGGGGCCCACCCTTGCTGAAGAGAAGTGTCAAGTCGCCAGCGCCAAGACGATGAAGACGACGGAAACCTCGTAACCGCGAAACTCTTGAAAGACTCAATAAAAGTTTTCACTCACTCGCTCACTCATTTAACCCCTTCTTGTCCATGCGTTCGTTAGAGACTGTACAAGAACTAAGCGTTCAATCTCTAGCGCAGCCCTGTTCGTAACCAGTAACACCCACGGCCAGCGAGCAATGCCTAGCGTCTTCATCGATAGCAGTTACTGCGTGCAGACGAGAGAATGGCGCGTGGTTTGAGACTTTCCCGTATTTAGTTTGAGCAAAAAAAAAGCACTATCGTAATAAGAGAAACAAGTCTGTGAAACTTTCCTTTGTCCGACATGGGCCATTTTAGTACGGCAATCTGCCCTGAGGGGAGTATCACGCTCGGTTCACCGACTTTCTCGGTAGCCGCCGATCGCTCGAGCGATAGGCCTAGCTCTCGGTTGTCAAAGCAGCAGCCGACGGCGCTTGCCATGAAAACGCCGCTAGTCAGAAAGCGTTTATTTTCGTGAGTATTTTAGCCGCTTGTGAGATATGCCGCGCTTAATTGAACATAGATTCGCATAGATTTGGTTCACAATACACTCTGTCGGCTGCGAAGAGCGAACCAAGGTAGCCGCCTCGCACGGAGGTCGCTGCGCGCAGTCAGTCTGCGACACCAAGTGTCGCCACTCGGCGAAGCATCGTCAGCGTGTTTCGGCGACGAAAACCCCAATCTATGTTCAAGGAGCGCATGTCACTCGCACCAGGCCCGTGCTGCCATCAGCAGTCACAAAACATGTGATATCTTTAACGTAATCTACTAATCAATTATTATTAGGGTTATACTTATATTCGAGTGCTGATTGCTGTGCTATCGTTTGTTAACGAAGCTTTCCCTCAAGTCTAAATATTTTAAGGCGGTTTGTCGTGTGCGTATCATTGCCACGCACGCTTATATCGCCTTCCGTTTCTCTACCACGGGTGGGCTTTACAACCACGGCGCTGCAGTTTTGCTTTCCTTTCCTTCCTTCTTCTCCGCCCTTAAACTGGCTCTCTTAACTACTACACGCAGAGACAAAGCAACAGCGCGCGCATGCGATCCCACAGATGAGATGAATATATATATATATATATATATAGAAAACTATCAGTCATAGCTCTCGTAGTAAGCCCTCTGGCCCGTTCCCTTTTTTTCTTTTAGAAAGTAGTCCTATTAGGGTTATTATAATTACACGAAGGTATTTCGCCCTCGTCAGCAGCAGTCCTTGAGATAGTTATTCTCGCGGCTAGGTTCCCACGCTATGCGTGCCGCCATCGCACCTGGTTAAGCTTCTCCTAGACGCTAGAGTTATACTATGTCCGCGCAACTTTGAGCGATCGGAAAGCGCGTTTTCCCCTCTTGGCCGGCGAGGACGAGAGGCTTTGTTCCGGCCGCAAAGCCCTCCACGTCTCAGTAAGGTGCCTGGTGCTGGTCTCGTGCGGATGATGCCCTCTCGGTGAGCGCATATTTCCCCTCATCTTTTAAGAGGCTCAATACTTACAAGCATTTGTCTCACAAACCATATTTATTTCAAGAAAATTTTCCACGTCTCAATAATTTCTCTCGTCGTATTCGAGTGCTGATTGCCGAGTTATAGTTTGTTAACGAAGCTTTCCCTCAAGTCTAAATATATTAAGGCAGTTTTCCTAGTCACTAAAGCCGCTCGAGTTCGCTCTTCTGCTCGGGCAGCCATTTTTCCATGAAAGTAGCCGACTCTCCCGGACAAGATCAGTTCCTTTCCACGTAAGTACGAGGCTCGGAGTAGGAGCTGTGGCGCTTGAAAATAGCCTGGGGCCTGACGAACCAACCGACTGAGCTATCTTTCCGGGCAACACCGAAGGGTCACGAGTTCGAATCACCTGTTATGTTCCTTCTTTTTTTTTCCTTTTTCTTTTTTTTCTTTCTTTATAATGTCTTTTCCTTTATTTTATCACTCTACGGGAACCCCCCTAAATTGAAAAAAAAAGATAGATACATATCTTCAATTATGTATGGCCACACATGTGCAGGTCATAAATACCAGGTTCTCTAGCCGAGTGCCATCCGTGCGGTATAACCGAGCTCAGATTGGTCCACCTTGACTGATCAAATAGGGCACCACTGTATGTTAAATGATGCGTACAACTCCTGCGGGACCCGCCGTGGTTACTCAGTGGCTATGGTGTTAGACTGCTGAGCACGAAGTCGCGGGATCGGATCCCGGCAACGGCGGCCGCATTTCGATGGGGGCGAAATGCGAAAACACCCGTGTACTTAGATTTAGGTGCACGTTAAAGAACCCCAGGTGGTCGAAATTTCCGGAGTCCTCCACTACGGCGTGCCTCATAATCAGAAAGTGGTTTTGTCACGTAAAATCCCATAATTTAATTTTTAATTTACCTCCTGCGGGGACGGTAGAGTATCCGCCTCCCGTGCAAGAGGACCGTGATTCAAATCCCGGGCCGCACAATTCTCCACCGGAAAATACCAGAAAAAAAACAACAACAACCGTGTGTTGAGAAAATTGCACAAACAGGCCTGGAGTGCGGCCTGATCCCGGTGACCAGAACTGGTAACGCACTCTCTCACCAGAGCAGGATTGGCCACCCTGGTGCAGTATTTGGCCACAACCTCCTATATGAACACAACAATCAAACCCCGGCCCTCAGTCCCCAGCAGCTGCGAAGCAACTGACCACGGCGGCGGTCAGACCTGCGACGCTGCAGAGGGTGCTAAGAATCCCTGGCTCCGGACAGGCCGCCATTGGAATATGAACCTGGCAACGTTTAACGCTAGAACGTTATCTAGTGTGGCGAGTCTAGCAGTGCTATTGGAGGAATAAGAGGGCAGTAAATGGGATATAATAGGGCTCAGTGAAGTTAGGAGGCCAAAAGAAGCATATACAGTGCTAAAAAGCGGGCACGTCCTGTGCTACCGGGGCTTAGCAGAGAGACGAGAACTAGGAGTCGGATTCCTGATTAATAAGAACATAGCTGGTAACATACAGGAATTCTATAGCATTAACGAGAGGGCGGCATGTCTTGTTGTGAAACTTAATAAGGGGTACAAAATGAAGGTTGTACAGGTCAACGCCCCTACATCTAGTCATGATGACCAGGAAGTCGAAAGCTTCTATGAAGACGTGGAATCGGCGATGGGTAAAGTCAAAACAAAATACAGTATACTGATGGGCGATTTCAATGCCAGGGTAGGCAAGAAGCAGGCTCGAGACAAGGCAGCGGGGGAATATGGCATAGGCTCTAGGAATAGCAGAGGAGAGTTATTAGTAGAGTTTGCAGAACAGAATAATATGCGGATAATGAATACCTTTTTCCGCAAGCGGGTTAGCCGAAAGTGGACGTGGAGGAGCCCGAATGGTGAGACTAGAAATGAAATCGACTTTATACTCTGCGCGAACCCTGGCATCATAGAAGATGTAGACGTGCTCGGCAAGGTGCGCTGCAGTGACCATAGGATGGTAAGAACTCGAATTAGCCTTGACTTGAGGAGGGAACGGAAGAAACTGGTACATAAAAAACCAATCAATGAGTTAGCGGTAAGAGGGAAACTAGAGGAATTCCGGATCAAGCTACAGAACAGGTATTCGGCTTTAACCCAGGAAGAGGACCATAGTGTTGAAGCAATGAACGACAATCTTATGGGCATCATTAAGGAGTGCGCAATAGAAGTCGGTGGTAACGCTGTTAAACAGGAAACCAGTAAGCTATCGCAGGAGACGAAAGACCTGATCAAGAAACGCCAATGTATGAAAGCCTCTAACCCTACAGCTAGAATAGAACTGGCAGAACTTTCTAAGTTAATCAACAAGCGTAAGACAGCGGACATAAGGAACTATAATATGGATAGATTTGAACAGGCTCTCAGGAACGGAGGAAGCCTAAAAGCAATAAAGAAGAAATTAGGAATAGGCAAGTATCAGATGTGTGCGTTAAGAGACAAAGCCAGCAATATCGTTACTAATATGGATGAGATAGTTCAAGTGGCTGAAGAGTTTTATAGAGATTTATACAGTACGAGTAACACCCACGACGATACGGTGAGAGAGAATAGTCTAGAGGAACTTAAAATCCCACAAGTAACACCGGAAGAGGTAAAGAACGCCTTGGGAGCTATGCAAAGGGGGAAGGCAGCTGGGGAGGATCAGGTAACAGCAGATTTGTTGAAGGAAGGTGGGAACACTGTCCTAGAAAGGTTGGCCGCCCTATATACACAATGCCTCATGACCTCGAACGTACCGGAATCTTGGAAGAACGCTAACATAATCCTAATCCATAAGAAAGGGGACTCCAATGACTTGAAAAATTATAGACCGATCAGCTTACTGTCCGTTGCCTACAAAGTATTTACTAAGGTAATCGCAAATAGAATCAGGAATACCTTAGACTTCTGTCAACCAAAGGACCAGGCAGGATTCCGTAAAGGCTACTCAACAATAGACCATATTCACACTATCAATCAGGTGATAGAGAAATGTGCGGAATATAACCAACCCTTATATATAGCCTTCATTGATTACGAGAAAGCATTTGATTCAGTCGAAACCTCAGCAGTCATGAAGGCACTACGGAATCAGGGTGTAGATGAGCCATATGTAAAGATACTGAAAGCTATCTACCGTAATCCTCCACAAAGAAAGCAACAAAATCCCAATAAAGAAAGGCGTTAGACAGGGAGATACGATATCTCCAATGCTATTCACAGCATGTTTACAGGAGGTATTCAGAGACCTGGAGTGGGAAGAATTGGGGATAAAAGTTGATGGAGAATACCTTAGCAACTTGCGATTCGCTGATGATATTGCCTTGCTTAGTAACTCAGGAGACCAATTGCAATGCATGCTCACTGACCTGGAGAGGCAAAGTAGAAGGGTGGGTCTGAAAATTAATCTACAGAAAACTAAAGTAATGTTTTACAGTGTCGGGAGACAACAGCAGTTTACGATATGTAGCGAGGCACTGGAAGTGGTAAGGGAATACATCTACTTGGGGCAGGTAGTGACCATGGATCCGGATCATGAGACTGAAATAACCAGAAGAATAAGAATGGGCTGGGGAGCGTTTGGCAGGCATTCTCAAATCATGAACAGCAGGTTGCCACTATCCCTCAAGAGGAAAGTGTATAACAGCTGTGTCTTACCAGTACTCACCTACGGGGCAGAAACCTGGAGGCTTACGAAAAGGGTTCTGCTGAAATTGAGGACGACGCAACGAGCTATGGAAAGAAGAATGATAGGTGTAACGTTAAGGGATAAGAAAAAAGCAGATTGGGTGAGGGAACAAACGCGGGTAAATGACATCTTAGCTGAAATCAAGAAAAAGAAATGGGCATGGGCCGGACATGTAATGAGGAGCGAAGATAACCGATGGTCATTAAGGGTTACGGACTGGATTACAAGGGAAGGGAAACGTAGTAGGGGGCGGCAGAAAGTTAGGTGGGCGGATGACATTAAGACGCTTGCAGGGACAACATGGCCACAATTAGTACATGACCGGGGTAGTTGGAGAAATATGGGAGAGGCCTTTGCCCTGCAGTGGGCGTAACTAGGCTGATGATGATGATGATGACTTGCTTCAGTGCAGAGCCTCGATGAGCCTGGCGAACAGTAGCAGTTTTAGAAAGCAGATACTAGATGTCAAGCACGATTAGCTTGAATGGTACGCTTCGAGAAGTCGGAGAAGCATGTCATGTACGAAAACGGCACCGGCGTGACGGTGTTTTCAATTATTTTTGACGCAGTGAACAACAGATGCGGTTCCAGCGGCAGAGGCCAGTCAGAAGAAGAGGAACGAAACTCACTTCGGTGGCGCTCACTATTTTGCAAACCATCAATTCCGTGTGCAGCCATAAAAGCTTCTCCCAACGCAAGACGATAATACGCAGTTTAGACAGAGTTCAAGCGCAGTCTGTAGCTGCCATTCGGTGCACTCTGACAACGACCCGTTGTCCGCGATAAGAATAAACGTTCCCGCGCAGAGCATTCTACGAGCCCGTCCGCTTTCGACCCCTCCCCCCCCCATTCCCGATAGGCTATATATAGAAAAAGAAGCATTAGGCATAGGCAAAAAATGCATAAGCCCACACTAAACGGGTGGTAGCATGCATGCAGTATAGGACGCCCTCGGATGCACCGGACCTGCAGTAAGGATGGATTGTGAAGAAAGGAGACCCGAAACGAGCCACTAGCAAGAGTAATCTATAGGGAAACGTATGGCCGGAGTTCTACCTGTTTCGCGTGTTTATCAGGACCATGCTTGGCATTGTTGCATACTTGTTCTTTATTCAAACGAATGCTGCGTTGTGTGTTGTATGGCGTAAAAAGAAATTAAATTACGGGGTTTAACGTGCCAAAACCACTTTCTGATTATGAGGCACGCCGTAGTGGAGGACTCTGGAAATTTCGACCACCTGAGGTTCTTTAACGTGCACCTAAATCTAAGTACACGGGTGTTTTCGCATTTCGCCCCCATCGATATGCGGCAGCCGCGGCCGGGATTCCATCCCGCGACCTTGTGCTCAACAGCCCAACACCATAGCCACTGAGCAACCACGGCGGGTCTTGTATGGCGTAATACCCACAAAATGTATGCACTTTTCGCTTTTTTCCGTGAGGAAGCTGCTGCGAAAGATCCCGAGCTACTAGAAGCTAAAAGCTTCGCTGTGAAAGAAAGGGCATTCATAAAGTTTCAACTAGATAATTTATGTCGCTGTCGTAAAGGGCACAAAGAGTTAAACCAGATTATTATTATTAAATTAGATTATTAAACCAGATCAAAACCAAGTCAGACACAAAGAAAGCCGCAGCTATACCGATGGGTGCGTCAAAGGAAGTAGAAAAGTTGTTCTTTTTTCTTGAAGTTGATCCAGTCTCATTAACAGAGTCGCCGGACTTTAGGAAAGCGTTTCCCACTCTTTCCCTTCAGGGCTCTCTCTCACTCTCTCTCTCTTTCATATTCCCATTCTGTTAGGTATTCCTCGTTGCGTGGGTGCCTCTAATTTCTGGCATCGCGTTTCTGCGTAATTTGTCCGCAGGCCCGCTCTCATAGAAAGCGAGAAGTGACACGCGCACAGGCAATCACAAAGCACTCCGTCAAAGCAGCGTTTATGTGAAATGCTACGCTGTCACTACACTGGCCCCTGAAAGCTTTAGACAACTGGGCTGTTCTACATTTGCAGGATTGTGGACATCGTCTCCGTACAGGCCACAGACCCCGTAAAAGGCGCCTGTCATAACGTGTCCTTTGACCTCACAAAAGCGCGTCCGTCATCGTCGCCCTCCAACATTGGCGACGCTGTCAACGCTCCTTAATTGAAGGGCTGCATTCGTGCGCGTCATGCAAGGTCAGTTACCGTGCTGAGACAGAGCCGGGAAATTGATTGCATATTTAGCGCGCTACGCCGCCTATTCTGCATGTTTGAGAGATGAGCAGCTTAGCAGAAGTTGCAGGTTGAAAATCTCTGCCCCATTATTTCGAGTTTCACGCGCCTGTAAAGTGTCTCATCTTTAATTACCGATTTTGGGAAGTTACCGCAATGAATAGAGGAGACTTGAAGAAAGGGACAGTACGAAGCCGTTCCTGTTGTCCCTTTGTTCAGGTCTCGTGTTTTGCTTGCGGTAACTTCCCAAAATCATGAATCACTAACTGGTCTGCACCCACAATCTGCTATGGTTATTTTTATTTATTTATACAACATATCCCTAAAGTCTCTCACGCCTGAGGGTATTGCATAGGGGTTGATAGCCAGGTACAGGCAATTGATGAAAAATAGAATACACCGAAAATTCAGTGTACACATGATGTAGCGTTAGAACATAAGTGTACCGAATACTGTTAATTCTGACAAGCACAAAGAAAAAGAAAAGAAGCAATAACATCAACAGGGCAGTAGTAAAATATTATACCAATTATACATCTTCCAAACAACAGGTTCAAACGAAATGAAACAAGGCCTACATTATTACAAACATTACCTAACAAAAAAAGGGTTCAAAAATGAGATAATAATATACGAATCATACAATCGCAAACATTCAGATCTACGGTAGCAGTTCTTTACCTGTCAATTTCGCGTCGCTCCCCATTGCATACTTGTCCGGATCCCATTTAAAGAGGCAACAATTGTCAAAAAGACTACATTGGCATACCCATTGGTTTTGTCCAGTGGTGGTGAAGATCTCGAGGCTGCCGCTCTTTCGTGATCAAGGGTACAAAACAAAAGCGCCGTCACTTGCAATCGAATATGCCTTCAGTGTTGTTTCTCCAGTTCGGTTGTAAACTTCGAAGAACAATTAATTCGCTGCTTGGTTTGGTTACACGAATGAAAACACCGCTTAGGCCTTTTCACAATTCGCTTTATCAACTTAATACGCTGCGACAAACCGTGACTAGTTTGACCGCCCTCTCCATACAATGAACTGAGCTTACGATACGCTGCCGAGTACATTGCGGGAAATGCGGAGTAAAATGCGTTTCCAAGAATTATTTGCTATTTACTGGGCGGTATGCATGCTCATCTTTTGCATTTCCACCACATCCAATCAATGTTTCAGTGGTAAACAAACGAATGGTTGCGGCGTTTCCTGCCATTGAGAGGCTGCTGTATATAGAATTTTACGCATTGAATTGTTTATTGCGGCTATGGTCATGTAGTCAACATTTCCTCAATAGAACTGCAACTGAAACAAATTCATTCTCGAAACCTATGCGTTCAGCCAGCGTAGCGCCTATAAAGATGCCCACCATGCTGTATGCGCAGGTGGGCCACCTGCAGGTCATTAAAGTTTCGAACTCTCGATGTCCGCGACCTACAGGTGGCGCCCGTGGCAAACCAATATGGCTGACCGGAGTGCGATCGCAACTGAAGCTGAGAGCACGGAAACGTGTTGTAGGGCGGGTTGTGACAAGTTTGCACCACTCTGCCACTTTTAATATTTCGCTTATTGAGCCGCGTGGAAGCCGAACTGCGATTCTATAGGTAATTAATGTTCACTAAACAGAAATTAAATCCGTGCTAGTTCATCTTGTGCGGCGTTATACAGCTCGCTCCAGTCGTGTACATAAGAGTGCCACGGAAGAATTTTAAGGGGAGGGGCTCCAACGCCCCACTACCTGCCCTACCCAATGCTTTATCACACTAACACCAAAAATCGAAGAAAGCTTACAAGTAACACTATTTCATATGCTCGGCTTAATTAACATTACATATGCAGGTAAGAAAATGAATTCACCGATGTTCGTAGTAACATTCAATACATGCAACATATATATCTCCCACTATTGCACATTTCCCATCTCGCAAATATATTGCAATGGACCTACGACATGAATATTAATAATAAATACACGGGACTGTATTGGAAGACATTAAATTGTGTGTTTCTGACATATTGCTCCGACTTATTGCAAGCTTACTCGGAAAAACATCTTATCTTATGCCGCGTAACCTTGAACGCGTTGAGGACGTAGTAACACACTAAAGTGTAGTAAGCATACCACAAAATTTTATTTGCTTATTATGACTGCCGAAAATCCTGTAACCGGTACGCTGAAGACAAGAAGAATCTAGATCAAGTGTAATCAAGTGTTGACATAACCCACAGTGCCCGTGTCTCTTTAGATTCCATGTCCAGTTCGCGAATTTTTCTTCTTCCTAAAACAAGGGGCCGTCGGAATTTCTGTTTTGCACATTATCCTTTTTATCGTTGGGGTCAGGACCCTACCTCTCCATAGCCTCACCAACCATTGTTTCTCGGCCGATCTTGCCAGAATGAACAAAACTGATCTCGTTGTGGTAAATTCGGTTTCTCCACTGGGAAACGCAGCGCCTGCGCTTATTATTGTTCTTCTTGACCAACGTACGAGCGAAACGGGTAAACAAAAGGACGTGCCTGCATGGCAGGTTTTGGCACATCCCGGACCAGCCGCGTCAAAACGTGGTCATGCTGTGTTGTCGTCTGCGCGACAGTCGACGGGCACTGCGAGGCGGGTTGGTCAATTTTTGGAAATCATGCGCGCACCCGCCTTCCACGACACCCAGATCTAGACCTTGACAAATTGCCTGTCTCGTTCTCAGCAAAGCTTTACTTTTTGGGGAAGCCCACCTGGAAATGCCACGCGTAAACAAAATTATGCAGGCTCCACGCACTGTGGGAATCGATGTGCGCCAAGCTTTCTGTGCTGGTTGCTTTCAATGACGATAATTAGCTGTGATGTTCACGGTGAAAGCTTAATTTCTTCGACGTTTATACTAACACGAGAGCGGCCAGTTCATTTTAAACGTTGCCTCGCGTGCACCACTACTGTTTGTCTGCGATGACCAAAGAACACAGAGAGGGAGAGATGTTTGCTTTAGGCGTTGTCCGCCATATTTAATCATCATCGAGAAGGTTGAGCATTGTCATTGCCTCACATGGCACATCGCATTGTGGCAGAAGTGTCAAAGTTGAATTCGATTATGGGGCTGTAGGTGCCAAAACCACAATCGAATTAGGAGGAACCCCGTAGTGGCTGACTCAGGATTAATTTTGACGCCGTGATGTCATATAACGCGTCCCAAAATGTGTAAAATATGTGCAAGTGCAAGTGCACCCAGCAGTGCGCTTTAATTATTGCAGCTCTGCTTCTGCACGCCCTGCGTAATTTCCCCGCTGACATATTTTGCATGGGGTTTATTTTTCAGAACTAGTAGGAACGTACTGCACCGTACCTTGAACTCCAGATTATCCAGAATCATTGCCACCGCGGTTGCACAGCAGTAGGGTTTCCTTGCCTTATCCCGCCACCTCAACACCCCGTTTGTATTGGAACTGTCTCTTTACTTCCCCCTATCTACAGTTCTAAGTCTCCTCTGGAGTAGAAAAGGAAGCACTGCAGTTTCTACAATGCTTTTGAGGTAGGTCACGGATAATTACAGCTGTCAGGGTGATAATGCGGCGACGCTCAAGGAGCTTATAAAGCACTGAGCACATTCGATGCGGCTGGGACCAAACGTTGCTTCTCACTTCGCCTTATTTCTGATTCGCTATTGTCATGTATAAACATGTTCTAAACCAGCCTGCAGCAGCGCCAGCAGCTGCAGTGGGAAAGTCGAAGGAAGAGACATAGAAAGCTTCGATTTAAAAATTATGCAGATCCCACGCACTCTGGGTATCAATGTAAGCGAAGCATTCCCTGCTGGATGCTTTGATTTACGATAATTAGCGGTGGTGTTCACGGCTAAAGCGTAATTTCTTCAACGTTTAGTCTAAGACGAGAGTGATGAGTTGATGTTAAACGTTACCTTGCGGGCACCACTGCTGTTTGTGTAGTTCACAGAGCATACAAGGAGAGGTGTTTGCGTGAGGCGTTGTTGTGCGCCATTTTTCATACCCTCTCAGAGGGTTGAGCATAGTCATTGCATCATAAGGCACATCGCAATGTGGCTGAAGTACTAAACTTAAATTGGGTTATGGGATTGTACGTGCCAAAACCACAATCGCATTATGAGGCACCTCGTAGTGGCGGACTCCGGATTAATTCCGACACCATGATGCTCTTTACCGTGTCCCAAAATCTAAGCTCCCGTCGCTCCCGTGTCCCAATTTCGCTCCCGTCGAAATGCGGCTGTCGCGGTTGGGACCAAATAGCCGTAAAGCTAACGCGGCGGGCACGAAGTGTTGATTGTGCGGTAGACCGCTTCCGCAGTTTCGCCTGGACCCTACGGTGCGCTTTAATTAATGCGGCTCTGCTTTTGCACCCCCTGCGTAGTTTTTCCGCTGGTAATCACTACAGTGACGGGGCCCGGTACTTTACCGTGAGCACTACAGTGACGGTGCCCGTCACTTTAACAACACTGGAGCCACGGGGCTGTCGGTATAACGATGTCGGTATTGGGGGCGAGCACTTACGGAGTCGCCATCGCTCGGAAGCGCCTCAATTGCGTCTTCTCATGGATAACGCGGCGCGCTCGGCAATGTTTTGGCTATCGGCGCTAAATAAAGAGGCCACGCGGTAGGCCTCCTGGACATTTTTGCAAGTACACAGGATGAATGCAACACATTAGCACATAAAAAACAGAAAATAATATTTTTTTTACATTATGCATGAAAATTATCAGCAATTACATAAATTATCACACCGCAAAGAAGAGAACGCCAAGCAAGAATACACGCACCAAACCAGTGGTTCATACCAAATAAATATGATTTTAGTGCTTTCCAGAAATTTTGTTTCATTTATTTTGGATGGTATGTTGTTCCATGTCCAACAAATTCACACGCATTGTGTACAGGAGGCAGGCTAAGATTTCCGGTGGCAGTACTGCCGGTAGCATGTGACGATGACAGAAATATGGACACAGGCAAAGCACGATTGCGTTTCACAACAGCCGTTTACGTAGATAGCTGTTTTATGCTCAGACATTAACTCCAATGGCAATATGTTTAGTTGATTTGAGCATAACAGAATGAATGTTCAATAGAGCCGGGTCCGTCACTGCAGGGCAGCTGTTAAAAGGCCGGGCCCAGTAACTGTAATTACTGCCTTTTCCCCTTGACATATCTGCACAGTGTTCATTTTTCAGAAATAGTTGGAACCTACTCTACTCTGCCTTGAACTTGTGCTTATTCACTTTCCCGGAAACCGCCGTCTTTTTGCCTTCTCACGGTACCTCCCCCCCCCCCCTCGTCCCTTCTATAGCAACTGGCTCTTCTCCCTACAGTTCTACCTACGTGCCCTCCGGACTCACAGCTTAGTGGAAAGCGAAACGCTGGTGTTTGTGGAACGCCGCTGAGGAAAGTCACGGATAATTATAGCTGTCAAGAGGTTAATGTAGTCACGCCCAAGGAGCTACAGGGGGCATTGTGCACATTCGACGCGGTGGGGTGAAAACGACTTTCTAGCGTCTCCTTTCCTCTCTGACTCATTCCTGTTGTATACACACGCATGGACAATCCCCCTCCCCCCACCCCGACGCGGCGTGCCCGACAGCAGCAGAGGGAACAAAGAAGGAAGCCACAAAGAAAGTTTCGCTTTAAAAACGAGGGGCGAGTTTTCCCCTCAACTCATTGCCCTTTCCCATCGGGTAAGGGGGGGCAGTACGCACCGATCGCAGCTCTAGTTTTTTCATTCTGTGGCTGCCCACGGTGCTCTTCGGTTCTTCGCTGTGTGTACCACTGAAAGTGATCGTGTGCTTTTTGTCGCAGGTGCTCTCTTGACTACCATGGCGCTGAACGTGAACGATGTGGAGCGGCTCGCCGTGGACAAACTTCGAGCTCTCAAGCGTCGTCGTAGCTTCGAACTTCGGAAGTGGCTACTTCTGAAGATCCTGCTGGCAAAGACCAGCAGAATTCGGCACAACTGGGAGGTATGAGTTTTCTACAGCGTGTATCTTTCCCTTCCAAGGTCAAACGTAGCCGAACCATATCTGCGGCTACTATGAATGGTATTATCATGATGTAGCTTACAACTGAAAAATTCCGGTGGCTTCGCAGTTTCTTAACAGCCGCGATATTTCTTTTTACTATGAAATTAGGGATTCAGCTTTCCCCTTCGTAAAGCTCTTATTTATTCATTGCCATAAAGAAATCCTTAAGATGCACGGAAGCGTACGCGGAATTATTTCATAATAGCGGTGCTGGTGGTGGTGGCGGGTTAACAGCACGCCGGTGTAGGCTAGCGATTTGTCACAGATGTGTGCTACCACCCATCCATCAAACCATTCTTATAAGAAATAATGTTGCGAGATCGGCTAGTTGTTCCAACATGCAAAGGACGTGGAATGAGACCCTGCTGACAACAACCCGGAGAAGCCAGCACAACTGAGAGGTATAAGTTTTCTACCATGTAGATATTTCCCTTGCTAGGTAAAAGGATAGGCAAACCATCTTTGTGGCTAGCGTGAATACTGTAATCATGATGTAGCTAATAACTGAGAAGTACTGGTCACTTCATATTTCATTAACAAGAACAGCAGTTTTTTTTTTACTATGCAATTAGCGATAGAGCCTTTCCTTTCGTAAAGCTCATATTTATTCGTTTCTAGAAAGAAATTCTTAAGTTGCACAGAGGCGCACACGGAATTATTTCATAATGGCGGTGCTGACGGTGGTGGCGAGTTAACAACACGCTGGTGTAGGCTAGCGATTTGTCACAGATGTGTGCTACCACACATCCATCAAACCATTCTTATAAGAAATACTGTTGCGAGATCGGCTAGTTGTTCCAACAAGCAAAGGACGCGGAATGAGACCCTGCTGGCAACAACCCGGAGAATCCATCACAACTGAGAGGTGTACGTTTTCTACCATGTAGATACTTCCCTTGCTATGTAGAAGGATAGGCAAACCATCTCTGTGGCTAGCGTGAATACTGTAATCACGATGTAGCTAATAACTGAGAAGCAGCGGTCGCTTCATATTTCATTAACACGCACAACAGGTTTTTTTTTTTACTATGCAATTAGCGATACAGCCTTTGCTTACGTAAAGCTCATATTTATTCGTTTCTAGAAAGAAATTCTTAAGTTGCACAGAGGCGTACACGGAATTATTTCATAATGGCGGTGCTGGTGGTGGTGGCGGGTTAACAGCACGCTGGTGTAGACTGGCGATTTCTCACAGATGTGTGCTACCACACATCCATCAAACCATTCTTATAAGAAATACTGTTGCGAGATCGGCTAGTTGTTCCAACAAGCAAAGGACGCGGAATGAGACCCTTCTGGCAACAACCCGGAGAATCCATCACAACTGAGAGGTGTACGTTTTGTACCATGTAGATACTTCCCTTGCTAGGTAGAAGGATAGGCAAACCATCTCTGTGGCTAGCGTGAATACTGTAATCACGATGTAGCTAATAACTGAGAAGTACCGGTCGCTTCATATTTAGTTATAACAACCTCAATAGGGGTTTTTTTTTTCTTACTATGCAACTAGCGATACAGCCTTTCCTTTCGCAAAGCTAATATTTATTCGTTTCTAGAAAGAAATCCTTAAGTTGCACAGAGGCGTACACGGAATTATTTCATAATGGCGGTGCTGGTGGTGGTGGCGGGTTAACAACACGCTGGTGTAGGCTAGCGATTTGTCACAGATGTGTGCTACCACACATCCATCAAACCATTCTTATAAGAAATACTGTTGCGAGATCGGCTAGTTGTTCCAACAAGCAAAGGACGCGGAATGAGACCCTGCTGGCAACAACCCGGAGAATCCATCACAACTGAGAGGTATACGTTTCCTAGCATGTACATATTTCCCTTGCTAGGTAAAAGAATAGGCAAATCATCTCTCTGGCTAGCGTGAATACTGTAATCATGATGTAGCTAATAACTGAGAAGTACCGGTCGCTTCATATTTAGTTATAACAACCTCAATAGGGTTTTTTTTTCTTACTATGCAACTAGCGATACAGCCTTTCCTTTCGTAAAGCTCATATTTATTCGTTTCTAGAAAGAAATTCTTAAGTTGCACAGAGGCGTACACCTAATTATTTCATAATGGCGGTGCTGGTGGTGGTGGCGGGTTAACAGCACGCTGGTGTAGGCTAGCGATTTGTCACAGATGTGTGCTACCACACATCCATCAAACCATTCTTATAAGAAATACTGTTGCGAGATCGGCTAGTTTTTCAACAAGCAAAGGACGCGGAATGAGACCCTGCTGGCAACAACCCGGAGAATCCATCACAACTGAGAGGTATACGTTTTCTACCATGTAGATATTTCCCTTGCTAGGTAGAAGGATAGGCAAACCGTCTCTGTGGCTAGCGTGAATACTGTAATCATGATGTAGCTAATAACTGAGAAGTACCGGTCGCTTCATATTCAGTTATACCAACCTCAATAGGGTTTTTTTTTTCTTACTATGCAACTAGCGATACAGCCTTTCCTTTCGTAAAGCTAATATTTATTCGTTTCTAGAAAGAAATTCTTAAGTTGCACAGAGGGGTACACGGAATTATTTCATAATGGCGGTGCTGGTGGTGGTGGCGGGTTAACAACACGCTGGTGTAGGCTAGCGATTTGTCACAGATGTGTGCTACCACACATCCATCAAACCATTCTTATAAGAAATACTGTTGCGAGATCGGCTAGTTGTTCCAACAAGCAAAGGACGCGGAATGAGACCCTGCTGGCAACAACCCGGAGAATCCATCACAACTGAGAGGTATACGTTTCCTAGCGTGTACATATTTCCCTTGCTAGGTAAAAGAATAGGCAAATCATCTCTGTGGCTAGCGTGAATACTGTAATCATGATGTAGCTAATAACTGAGAAGTACCGGTCGCTTCATATTTAGTTATAACAACCTCAATAGGGTTTTTTTTTCTTACTATGCAACTAGCGATACAGCCTTTCCTTTCGTAAAGCTCATATTTATTCGTTTCTAGAAAGAAATTCTTAAGTTGCACAGAGGCATACACGGAATTATTTCATAATGGCGGTGCTGGTGGTGGTGGCGGGTTAACCGCACGCTGGTGTAGGCTAGCGATTTGTCACAGATGTATGCTACCACACATCCATCAAACCATTCTTATAAGAAATACTGTTGCGAGATCGGCTAGTTTTTCAACAAGCAAAGGACGCGGAATGAGACCCTGTTGGCAACAACCCGGAGAATCCATCACAACTGAGAGGTATACGTTTTCTACCATGTAGATATTTCCCTTGCTAGGTAGAAGGATAGGCAAACCATCTCTGTGGCTAGCGTGAATACTGTAATCATGATGTAGCTAATAACTGAGAAGTACCGGTGGCTTCATATTTAGTTATAACAACCTCAATAGGGTTTTTTTTTTCTTACTATGCAACTAGCGATACAGCCTTTCCTTTCGTAAAGCTCATATTTATTCGTTTCTAGAAAGAAATTCTTAAGTTGCACAGAGGCGTACACGGAATTATTTAATAATGGCGGTGCTGGTGGTGGTGGCGGGTTAACAGCACGCTGGTGTAGGCTAGCCATTTGTCACAGATGTGTGCTACCACACATCCATCAAACCATTCTTATAAGAAATACTGTTGCGAGATCGGCTAGTTTTTCAACAAGCAAAGGACGCGGAATGAGACCCTGCTGGCAACAACCCGGAGAATCCATCACAACTGAGAGGTATACGTTTTCTACCATGTAGATATTTCCCTTGCTAGGTAGAAGGATAGGCAAACCATCTCTGTGGCTAGCGTGAATACTGTAATCATGATGTAGCTAATAACTGAGAAGTACCGGTCGCTTCATATTCAGTTATAACAACCTCAATAGGGTCTTTTTTTTCTTACTATGCAACTAGCGATACAGCCTTTCCTTTCGTAAAGCTAATATTTATTCGTTTCTAGAAAGAAATTCTTAAGTTGCACAGAGGCGTACACGGAATTATTTCATAATGGCGGTGCTGGTGGTGGTGGCGGGTTAACAACACGCTGGTGTAGGCTAGCGATTTGTCACAGATGTGTGCTACCACACATCCATCAAACCATTCTTATAAGAAATACTGTTGCGAGATCGGCTATTTGTTCTAACAAGCAAAGGACGCGGAATGAGACCCTGCTGGCAACAACCCGGAGAATCCATCACAACTGAGAGGTATACGTTTCCTAGCATGTACATATTTCCCTTGCTAGGTAAAAGAATAGGCAAATCATCTCTGTGGCTAGCGTGAATACTGTAATCATGATGTAGCTAATAACTGAGAAGTACCGGTCGCTTCATATTTAGTTATAACAACCTCAATAGGGTTTTTTTTTCTTACTATGCAACTAGCGATACAGCCTTTCCTTTCGTAAAGCTCATATTTATTCGTTTCTAGAAAGAAATTCTTAAGTTGCAGAGAGGCGTACACGGAATTATTTCATAATGGCGGTGCTGGTGGTGGTGGCGGGTTAACAGCACGCTGGTGTAGACTAGCGATTTGTCACAGATGTATGCTCCCACACATCCATCAAACCATTCTTATAAGAAATAATGTTGCGAGATCGGCTAGTTGCTCCAACATGCAAAAGACGCGGAATGAGACCCTGCTGGCAACAACCCGGAGAATACATCACAACTGAGAGGTATAAGTTTTCTACCATGTAGATATTTCCCTTGCTAGGTAAAAGGCTAGGCAAACGATCTCTGTGGCTAGCGTGAATACTATAATCATGATGTAGCTAATAACTGAGAAGTACCGGTCACTTCATATTTCGTTATAACAACCTCAATAGGTTTTTTTTTACTATGCAATTAGCGATACAGCCTTCCTTTCGTAAAGCTCTTATTTATTCGTTTCTAGAAAGAAATTCTTAAGATGCACGGAAGCGTACACGGAATTATTTCATCATGGCGGTGCTGGTGGTGGTGGCGGGTTAACAGCACGCTGGTGTAGACTAGCGATTTGTTTCAGATGTGTGCTACCACACATCCATCAAACCATTCTTATAAGAAATAATGTTGCGAGATCGGCTAGTTGCTCCAACATGCAAAGGGCGCGGACAAAGATCCTGCTGGCAACGACCCGCAGAATCCAGAAATACTGCGAGGTATTACTTTTCTACCATGTAGATATTTCTCTTTCTACGTAAAAGGTAGCCAAACCACCTCCGTGGCTAGCGTGACTACTGTAATCATGATGTAGCTCCGTAATCTATCGGTAATGCCAAACGCGATTTTTTCGAAACTGACCTCCCCAAGATCCTAACAAATAACCCGAGGAAGTTCTGGAAAGTACCAAATCCTCAACAGGCTCCGATCATCACACTAGCTTATCCACTTGGCGTGAAGACCAGTGACCATTGACTGTGCAAATATTTTTAACACTGCTTTCTCATCCGTCTTCACACACGATTCTGATATGCCACTTTCTACCGCAACTACCAACCTAGGTTTGCCTGTGCTTTCAATCTTGTTTTCTGCGCACGGCACTATATGTATTATAGAAAATATCAAGATGTCATCTTCAGCGGGTGCTGATGAAATCACCCCCAAGTTCCTCAAAAATACTGGCCATGCTTCCGCACCGTATCTATCAAAACTTTTTGCACAATCACTTTCCACAGGTAGCATTTCCAGCGATTGGAAGGTGGGGAAGGCTGTTCCGGTCTTCAAATCAGGTAACAAAGAATCAACCCCTTAACTGCCGCCCCATCTCGTTAACAAGTGTGCCGTGCAAAATCATGGAACATGTCATTTATTCCCACATAATGAACTTTCTTGACGCTATTAATTTTTTTCATCCTTCTCAACATGGCTTCCGTAAAAACCTATCCTGCGATACACAAGTGGCTATTTTCATCCATGACTTGCATAAGAACTTTGACTGTAACCTTCAAACTGATGCATTATTCCTGGACTTCGTGAAAGCGTTTGACAAAGTACCGCAAAAACGCTTGCTACTAAAACTTTTGTGGTTAAACCTTCATCCTAACATTTTACAGTGGACAAGTTAATTCCTTGCTAGCCGCACCCAGTATGTTTACGTTAATAATCAAGCCTCTAGTCCTCTTCCCGTAACATCAGGTGACCCGCAAGGATCACTCCTTGGCTCGCTATTATTTGTAATATACATTAATGGCCTCCCAACGCATGTCTCTTGTAACATCCGTATTTTTGCCGACGACTGTGTCATCTATACCACAATCCATAACACCTCTGATCAGCTCGCCCTCCAGAATGTCTTAAGCAGCGTACAGGACTGGTGTAACGAATGGCTCATGGAACTAAACCCCAATAAATGTAAACTCGTGTCTTTTAACCGAAAACGTAATCCTCTCCTCTTTTGATACAAAATCTCGCACGTCACGGTAGAATTAACTCACACTTATATATACCTCGGAGTTACATTGTCCAATGATCTAACCTGGAACGCACATGTCACAAAAATCATATCATCCGCTAACAGAACCCTTGGATTCTTAAAACGTCATCTACGACATGCCCCACAAAACCTAAAATTACTTGCCTACAAATCACTTGTCCGTCCTAAATTAGAATACCCCTCTGCTATTTGGAGCCCTAACCAAAATTATCTAACAATTTCCCTAGAATCAGTACAAAGTCGAGCCACAAGATTCATATATTCGTGCTATTCATATAATGTTAGTATATCATCTTTAAAAGCGAAGGCAGGTTTAACATATCTAGCTTGTAGGCGTCGTATTACTAGTATGTGCTTGTTTCATAAACTTTATTACAGCTCACTTCGTCATCCGCCCCAATCAATGCGCCGGCACGTATTTCCCCCCGCATTGGTCATCCCTTTCAATTTGCACGGCCTCGTACGCGCACTGCTACATTCGCATCTTCTTTCTTTCCGCGCTCAGCTCCTGACTGGAACGGCCTTCCACACGACATCGCCGCAATCACCTGTACATCTAACTTTCTGAACTGTATAGCTACTGTATTTAACAGCGAATAATTTATGTTCATCACGTGTTTTCTTTGTTTAGTATAAGATTTAAACGTGTAACCGACCCCTTATGTAACACCCCCAACCCTGGGGGCATTTAAGGTAATAAAGTGAAGAGAAGTAGCTAATAACTGAGAAGCACCGGTCGCCATATATTCTGTTAACAACTGCGATAGTTTTCTTTTACTATGCCATTAGAGATACAGTTTCCCTTTCGGAAAGCTCTTATTTACTCATTTCTAGACAGAAATTCTGAAGTTGCACGGAAGCGTACGCGGAATTAATTCATAATGTCGGTGCTGGTGGTGGGTTAACAGCACGCTGGTGTAGACTAGCGATTTGCCACAGATGTGTGCTACCACACATCCATGAAACCATTTTTATACGAAAAAATTTTGCGAGATCAGCTAGTTGCTACATACACGCAAAGGGAGCGGACAAAGATCCTGCTGGCAACGGCCCTGAGAATCCGGCACAACTGGGATGTATGAGTTTTGTACGATTTAGATATTTCCCTTGCTATGTCAAAGGTACCCAAACCATCTATGTGGCTAGCGTGAATACTGTAATCATGATGTAGCTAATAAGTGAGAAGTACCGGTCACTACATATATTGTTAACAACCGCGATAGCGTTTTTACTATGCAATTAGCGATACAGCTTTGCCTTTCGTAAAGCTCTTATTTATTCATTTCTAGAAAGAAATTCTGAAGTTGCACGGAAGCGTACGCGGAAGTAATTCATAATGGCGGTGCTGGTGGTGGTGGTGGTGGGTTAACAGCACGCATTTGTAAAAGATGTGTGCTACCACACATTCATCAAACCATTCTTATTCGAAATAATGTTGCAAGATCGGCTAGCACTCCTTTCTATTTTAACGATGGAGTTTTTCACAAGCCAATATGCTTTTCTTGGGATGTCCCTCACTGCCACCGTTAAGCGGCGTTGACAGGCACGTAGCCCGCGCTTCCATCTGTGGTTCAAAACAAACCACACACCAGCTCCGCAAGGGCCATGATGGCGTCGCTGCTTTACAAAAAACCAAGAAGCCTCTTCTGGCGCTTTAATTTTTCAGAAATGCAGCAGTGAACTTGTGGCTGTAGTCCTTCTCCCAGCATAAAAAATTGCCGATGTCAGCCTTGTTATTTACGTGAAACCTCTTCACGATGTCGAACTTCCTGTCAGGAATGCAATGTCTTGTCGACACGCGTGTGCTGTTAATTTACTCAAAATACCGAGAGCGCAGGATTTTAGAAAGGAACTGTAGGCATTAAGGTGCGGCATTATAAGTGAGTTGGTCGACGAATGGACGCTTTGCAGAAATGCTGTTGCGCATGCGCGAACGCAGCAGTCACAATTGCCCACAACACGGTTACGTACGAGAAACAAGCGAACAAGGAACGCTGCCTTAGCGCCCCTTGAGACGCCATATTGTTTTAGTTTTTATCACGCTGTTTTCGTGAACAGGCCGGCTAGTTCTGTTGTGTATGGGTGCACGAATAGCCTCGCTGACAAATGGAGTACGAATTTATTTCGGTTTTCGTCCGAGCAGAGCTATCAGGCGAGGAAGACAGCATGGATAAACTACGTCCGGAGATGCCTTCACAGCACGCGACTTGCGCTCTACCTCGCTATCCGCAGGGCCGGGACTCATCACGCTGACTGCGACTACTGAATCTACACATGCCAGCGCCGCGAGGTTATTTCGGCCTGCAAGCTTCGAGACGCCCTTAAAGGCAGCCGCATGATGCCGGAAATTTGGAAAGCTCAAGATATAGGAGGATGGATAGAGATTGCGAAAGCGCAGTGGTGTCACTCAGGTTGTCTTTTTTGCGCTGTTCTCCCCATCCAGCTCTTGAAAGCGTCCATATTGGTGCATTTGCTCTTTGCGCAGGACTACCAACTGTCTCGGTAACCCTTGCTAAGCTTACGCCAAAACTAGATACGTAGACCTTCCAAAAGCTACACGTGTTTTCCCCGCGTAAGCAACCACCGCATTTTATTTTAACGCGAAGCTTTCTTTGCCTATTCCTTCGACTTTCCCACCGCTGCTGCTGCTGTGGCTGCTGTCGTCCACACCGCGTCGGGGGGTGGTTCAGAGCGCGTATAATAATGACAGGAGCGATTAAGAGAGTAAAGGCGACGAGGGAAACACGTTTTGAACCCTCCGTGTCGAATGTGCACAATGCCCTCTGGATCTCCCAGGGCGTCGCCACATTAGCCGCTTCATGCTGTAATTATCCGTGACTCACCTCAGAAGAACTGCAGAAACTGCTGCACTTACTTAAGTTGCGTGCCGAAAGGGGACTGAGATAGAACTGTAGAGAGGAGGGAGGAGAAGGGGTAGTTCCCCTTTATGAGAGTGGGGGAGGCGACGTGAGAAGGCAAGGAAACCCCACTACTATACGTCAGTGGCTGCGGCGAAACAGGATGAGCTGAAGTTCAAAGTACAGTAGCGTACTTTGACATGCTTTGAAACGCCATGCAAGTATGTAAAGCGGGTAACTTACGCATGGGGTGGAGAAGCAGAGCCGGATTAATTAAAACGCACCACAGGATCCAGGGTACGCTACAGAAACGGTCGATCGTCAAATCAACACTTTGCCCGCCGCGTTAACTTCGCGGTTATGGCATTGCTAGAGGTCGTGGATTTAATCCCAATCGCGACACCCGCATTTCGACGGGGCCGAAATAGAAAACGCCCGCGCACTTAGATTTTGGCACACGGCAGAGAACATCACGGTGACAAAATTAATCCAGAGTCCACCATTACGGCTTGCCTCATAATCTGAGTGTGGTTTAGGCACGTCCAGCCCCATTCTCCAATTCAAGTTTAATACTTCTGCCACACTGCGACGGGCTATGTGAGGCAATGACAACGCTCAACCCTCGCAGATGTTATACAATATGGCGCACAACAACGCCTCAAGCAAACATATCTCACTGTGTGTACTACGCAGAAAACAACAGTGGTGCACGCAAAGTAAAGTTTAACATAATCTTTCTCGTATTGGACTACGCATTACAGAAATGAGGCTTTCGCCGTCAGCGTCACCGCTAACTATCGTCAATCAAAGCATCCT
The DNA here is from genome assembly GCF_023375885.2 of Dermacentor andersoni. Classification (NCBI taxonomy): domain Eukaryota; kingdom Metazoa; phylum Arthropoda; class Arachnida; order Ixodida; family Ixodidae; genus Dermacentor; species Dermacentor andersoni. The sequence goes on along the minus strand of NC_092816.1, from coordinate 123,442,469 downwards.
CCTCGCAAAGCTTCGCTTACATCGATTCCCACAATGCGTGGGATGTGCATAATTTTTATAAGCTGTGGTGAATGTGCTACTTCTCGCTGTGTCGACGGTGTCGAAATCTGTGCAGCAAGTTGTCGCTCACATGTAATTGTAATGAATATTATAAAATGATGACGAAACTGCGCCTCATACGTAAATCAGCGCCTAGCCCTACACCACTGAAGTGATTGAAACACACAATCCGAAGGCAGTTGGTATTAAGTTGGTTTCGGACACGGGCAGCGCTCAGCGACCACCGTGCGAGGTTGTTCCCCTGGATTACTCTTTGCTGCAAATGGTGTAGAGATATGCAAATGTATTTTTTAGCAGCGAGCTCACGGCCCAAACGGCCCTAGTGCAGCACGCGAGCGATGCAGCACGACTCAGTGGAGCCTTGGAATAGGGGCCCACCCTTGCTGAAGAGAAGTGTCAAGTCGCCAGCGCCAAGACGATGAAGACGACGGAAACCTCGTAACCGCGAAACTCTTGAAAGACTCAATAAAAGTTTTCACTCACTCGCTCACTCATTTAACCCCTTCTTGTCCATGCGTTCGTTAGAGACTGTACAAGAACTAAGCGTTCAATCTCTAGCGCAGCCCTGTTCGTAACCAGTGACACCCACGGCCAGCGAGCAATGCCTAGCGTCTTCATCGATGGCAGTTACTGCGTGCAGACGAGAGAATGGCGCGTGGTTTGAGACTTTCCCGTATTTAGTTTGCGCAAAGAAAGCACTATCGTAATAAGAGAAAAGGGTCTGTGAAACTTTCCTTTGTCCGACATGGGCCATTTTAGTACGGCAATCTGCCCTGAGAGGGGCGTCACGCTCGGTTCAATGACTTTCTCGGTAGCCGCCGATCGCTCGAGCGATAGGCCTAGCTCTCGGTTGTCAAAGCAGCAGCCGACGGCGCTTGCCATGAAAACGCCGCTAGTCAGAACGCGTTTATTTTCGTGAGCATTTTAGCCGCTTGTGAGATGTGCCGCGCTTAATTGAACATAGATTTGCATAGATTTGGTTCACAATACACTCTGTCGGCTGCGAAGAGCGAACCAAGGTAGCCGCCTCGCACGGAGGTCGCTGCGCGCAGTCAGTCTGCGACACCAAGTGTCGCCACTCGGCGAAGCATCGGCAGCGTGTTTCGGCGACGAAAACCCCAATCTATGTTCAAGGAGCGCATGTCACTCGCCCCAGGCCCGTGCTGCCATCAGCAGTCACAAAACATGTGATATCTTTAACGTAATCTACTAATCAATTATTATTAGGGTTATACTTATATTCGAGCGCTGATTGCTGTGCTATCGTTTGTTAACGAAGCTTTCCCTCAAGTCTAAATATTTTAAGGTGGTTTGTCGTGTGCGTATCATGGCCACGCACGCTTATATCGCCTTGCGTTTCTCTACCACGGGTGGGCTTTACAACCACGGCGCTGCAGTTTTGCTTTCCTTTCCTTCCTTCTTCTGGCTCTCTTAACTGGCTCTCTTAACTTCTACACGCAGAGACAAAGCAACAGCGCGCGCATGCGATCCCATAGATGAGATGAATATATATATATATATATATATAGAAAACTATCAGTCATAGCTCTCGTAGTAAGCCCTCTGGCCCGTTCCCTTTTTTTCTTTTCGAAAGTAGTCCTATTAGGGTTATTATAATTACACGAAGGTATTTCGCCCTCGTCAGCAGCAGTCCTTGAGATAGTTATTCTCGCGGCTAGGTTCTCACGCTATGCGTGCCGCCATCGCACCTGGTTAAGCTTCTCCTAGACGCTAGAGTTATACTATGTCCGCGCAACCTTGAGCGATCGGAAAGCGCGTTTTCCCCTCTTGGCCGGAGGGGACGGGAGGCTTTGTTCCGGCCGCAAAGCCCTCCACGTCTCAATAAGGTGCCTGGTGGTGGTCTCGTGCGGATGATGCCCTCTCGGTGAGCGCATATTTCCCCTCATCTTTTAAGAGGCAAGCATTTGTCTCGCAAACCATATTTATTTCAAGAAAATTTTCCACGTCTCAATAATTTCTCTCGTCGTATTCGAGTGCTGATTGCCGTGTTATAGTTTGTTAACGAAGCTTTCCCTCAAGTCTAAATATTTTAAGGCAGTTTTCCTAGTCACTAACGCCGCTCGAGTTCGCTCTTCTGCTCGGGCAACCATTTTTCCAACAAAGTAACCGACTCTCCCGGAGAAGATCAGTTCCTTTCCACGTAAGTACGAGGCTCGGAGTAGGAGCTGTGGCGCTTGAAAATAGCCTGGGGCCTGACGAACCAACCGACTGAGCTATCTTTCCGGGCCACATCGAAGGGTCACGAGTTCGAATCACCTGTTATGTTCCTTCTTTTTTTTCCCTTTTTCTTTTTTTTTTCTTTCTGTTTAATGTCTTTTCCTTTATTTTATCACTGTACGGCAACCCCCCCTAAATTGAAAAAAAAAAGATAGATACATATCGTCAATTATGTATGGCCACACATGTGCAGGTCATAAATACCAGGTTCTCTAGCCGAGTGCCATCCATGCGGTATAACCGAGCTCAGATTGGTCCACCTTGACTGATCAAATAGGGCACCACTGTATGTTAAATGATGCGTACAACTCCTGCGGGACCCGCCGTGGTTACTCAGTGGCTATGGTGTTACACTGCTGAGCACGAAGTCGCGGGATCGGATCCCGGCCACGGCGGCCGCATTTCAATGGGGGCGAAATGCGAAAACAGCCGTGTACTTAGATTTAGGTGCACGTTAAAGAACCCCAGGTGGTCGAAATTTCCGGAGTCCTCCACTACGGCGTGCCTCATAATCAGAAAGTGGTTTTGTCACGTAAAATCCCATAATTTAATTTTTAATTTAACTCCTGCGGGGACGGTAGAGTATCCGCCTCCCGTGCAAGAGGACCGTGATTCAAATCCCGGGCCGCACAATTCTCCACCAGGAAATACCAGATAAAAAACAACAACTGTGTTGAGAAAATTGCACAAACGGGCCTGGAGTGCGGCCTGATCCCGGTGACCAGAACCGGTAACGCACTCTCTCACCAGAGCAGGATTGGCCACCCTGGTGCAGTACTTGGCCACAACCTCCTATATGAACACAACAATCAAACCCCGGCCCTCAGTCCCCAGCAGCTGCGAAGCAACTGACCACGACGGCGATCAGACCTGCGACGCTGCAGAGGGTGCTAAGAATCCCTGGCTCCGGACAGGCCGCCGTTGGAATATGAACCTGGCAACGTTTAACGCTAGAACGTTATCTAGTGAGGCGAGTCTAGCAGTGCTAATGGAGGAATTAGAGGGCAGTAAATGGGATATAATAGGGCTCAGTGAAGTTAGGAGGCCAAAAGAAGCATATACAGTGCTAAAAAGCTAGCACGTCCTGTGCTACCGGGGTTTAGCAGAAAGACGAGAACTAGGAGTCGGATTCCTGATTAATAAGAACATAGCTGGTAACATACAGGAATTCTATAGCATTAACGAGAGGGCGGCATGTCTTGTTGTGAAACTTAAGAGGTACAAAATGAAGGTTGTACAGGTCTACGCCCCTACATCTAGTCATGATGACCAGGAAGTCGAAAGCTTCTATGAAGACGTGGAATCGGCGATGGGTAAAGTCAAAACAAAATACAGTATACTGATGGGCGATTCCAATGCCAGGGTAGGCAAGAAGCAGGCTCGAGACAAGGCAGTGGGGGAATATGGCATAGGCTCTAGGAATAGCAGAGGAGAGTTATTAGTAGTTTGCAGAACAGAATAATATGCGGATAATGAATACCTTTTTCCGCAAGCAGGTTAGCCGAAAGTGGACGTGGAGGAGGCCGAATGGTGCGACTAGAAATGAAATCGACTTTATACTCTGCGCGAACCCTGGCATCATACACGATGTATACGTGCTCGGCAAGGTGCGCTGCAGTGACCATAGGATGGTAAGAACTCGAATTAGCCTTGACTTGAGGAGGGAACGGAAGAAACTGGTGCATAAGAAACCAATAAATGAGTTAGCGGTAAGAGGGAAACTAGAGGAATTCCGAATCAAGCTACAGAACAGGTATTCGGCTTTAACTCAGGAAGAGGACCATAGTGTTGAAGCAATGAACGACAATCTCATGGGCATCATTAAAGCGTGCGCAATAGAAGTCGGTGGTAACGCTGTTAAACAGGAAACCAGTAAGCTATCGCAGGAGACGAAAAACCTGATCAAGAAACGCCAATGTATGAAAGCCTCTAACCCTACAGCTAGAATAGAACTGGCAGAACTTTCTAAGTTAATCAACAAGCGTAAGACAGCGGACATCAGGAACTATAATATGGATAGAATTGAACAGGCTCTCAGGAACGGAGGAAGCCTAAAAACAGTGAAGAAGAAACTAGGAATAGGCAAGAATCAGATGTGTGCGTTAAGAGACAAAGCCAGCAATATCGTTACTAATATGGATGAGATAGTTCAAGTGGCTGAAGAGTTTTATAGAGATTTATACAGTACGAGTAACACCCACGACGATAAGGTGAGAGAGAATAGTCTAGAGGAACTTGAAATCCCACAAGTAACACCGGAAGAGGTAAAGAACGCCTTGGGAGCTATGCAAAGGGGGAAGGCAGCTGGGGAGGATCAGGTAACAGCAGATTTGTTGAAGGAAGGTGGGAACGCTGTCCTAGAAAGGTTGGCCGCCCTATATACACAATGCGTCATGACCTCGAACGTACCGGAATCTTGGAAGAACGCTAACATAATCCTAATCCATAAGAAAGTGGGCGCCAAAGACTTGAAAAATTATAGACCGATCAGCTTACTGTCCGTTGCCTACAAAGTATTTACTAAGGTAATCGCAAATAGAATCAGGAATACCTTAGACTTCTGTCAACCAAAGGACCAGGCAGGATTCCGTAAAGGATACTCAACAATAGACCATATTCACACTATCAATCAGGTGATAGAGAAATGTGCGGAATATAACCAACCCTTATATATAGCCTTCATTGATTACGAAAAAGCATTTGATTCAGTCGAAACCTCAGCAGTCATGGAGGCACTACGGAATCAGGGTGTAGATGAGCCATATGTAAAGATACTGGAAGCTATCTATAGCGGTTCCACAGCCACCGTAATCCTCCAGAAAGAAAGCAACAAAATCCCAATAAAGAAAGGCGTCAGAGAGGGAGATACGATATCTCCAATGCGTGCTTACAGCGTGCTTACAGGAGGTATTCAGAGACCTGGAGTGGGAAGAATTGGGGATAAAAGTTGATGGAGAATACCTTAGCAACTTGCGATTCGCTGATGATATTGCCTTGCTTAGTAACTCAGGAGACCAATTGCAATGCATGCTCACTGACCTGGAGAGGCAAAGTAGAAGGGTGGGTCTGAAAATTAATCTACAGAAAACTAAAGTAATGTTTAACAGTCTCGGGAGAGAACAGCAGTTTACGATAGGTAGCGAGGCACTGGAAGTGGTAAGGGAATACATCTACTTGGGGCAGGTAGTGACCATGGATCCGGATCATGAGTCTGAAATAACCAGAAGAATAAGAATGGGCTGGGGTGCGTTTGGCAGGCATTCTCAAATCATGAACAGCAGGTTGCCACTATCCCTCAAGAGGAAAGTGTATAACAGCTGTGTCTTACCAGTACTCACCTACGGGGCAGAAACCTGGAGGCTTACGAAAAGGGTTCTGCTGAAATTGAGGACGACGCAACGAGCTATGGAAAGAAGAATGATTGGTATAACGTTAAGGGATAAGAAAAGAGCAGATTGGGTGAGGGAACAAACGCGGGTAAATGACATCTTAGTTGAAATGAAGAAAAAGAAATGGGCATGGGCCGGACATGTATTGAGGAGGGCAGATAACGATGGTCATTAAGGGTTACGGAGTGGATTACAAGGGAAGGGAAGCGTAGTAGGGGGCGGCAGAAAGTTAGGTGGGCGGATGACATTAAGACGCTTGCAGGGACAACATGGCCACAATTAGTACATGACCGGGGTAGTTGGAGAAGTATGGGAGAGGCCTTTGCCCTGCAGTGGGCGTAACTAGGCTGATGATGATGATGATTACTTGCTTCAGTGCAGAGCCTCGATGAGCCTGGCGAACAGTAGCAGTTTTAGAAAGCAGATACTACATGTCAAGCACGATTAGGTTGAATGGTACGCTTCGAGAAGTCGAAGAAGCATGTCATGTACGAAAACGGCACCGGCGTGACGGTGTTTTCAATTATTTTTGACGCAGTGAACAACACATGCGGTTCCAGCGGCAGAGGCCAGTCAGAAGAAGAGGAGCGAAACTCACTTCGGTGGCGCTCACTATTTTGCAAACCATCAATTCCGTGTGCAGCCATAAAAGCTTCTCCCAACGCAAGACGATAATACGCAGTTTAGACAGAGTTCAAGCGCAGTCTGTAGCTGCCATTCGGTGCACTCTGACAACGACCCGTTGTCCGCGATAAGAATAAACGTTCCCGCGCAGAGCATTCTACGAGCCCGTCCGCTTTCGACCCCCCCCCCCCTTCCCGATAGGCTATATATATAAAAAGAAGCATTAGGCATAGGCAACAAATGCATAAGCCGACAATAAACGGGTGGTAGCATGCATGCAGTATAGGACGCCCTCGTATGCACCGGACCTGCAGTAAGGATGGATTGTGAAGAAAGGAGACCCGAAACGAGCCACTAGCAAGAGTAATCTACAGGGAAACGTATGGCCGGAGTTCTACCTGTTTCGCGTGTTTATCAGGACCATGCTTGGCATTGTTGGATACTTGTTCTTTATTCAAACGAATGCTGCGTTGTGTGTTGTATGGCGTAAAAAGAAATTAAATTACGGGGTTTAACGTGCCAAAACCACTTTCTGATTATGAGGCACGCCGTAGTGGAGGACTGGAAATTTCGACCACCTGGGGTTCTTTAACGTGCACCTAAATCTAAGTACACGGGTGTTTTCACATTTCGCCCCCATCGATATGCGGCAGCCGCGGCCGGGATTCCATCCCGCGACCTCGTGCTCAACAGCCCAACACCATAGCCACTGAGCAACCACGGCGGGTCTTGTATGGCGTAATACCCACAAAATGTATGCACTTTTCGCTTTTTTCCGTGAGGAAGCTGCTGCGAAAGATCCCGAGCTACTAGAAGCTAAAAGCTTCGCTGTAAAAGAAAGGGCATTCGTAAAGTTTCAACTAGATAATTTATGTCGCTGTCGTAAAGGGCACATCGAGTTAAACCAGATTATTTTTATTAAATTAGATTATTAAACCAGATCAAAACCAAGTCAGACACAAAGAAAGCCGCAGCTACCGATGGGTGCGTCAAGGAAGTAGAAAAGTTTTTTTTTTTTTTCATGATGTTGATCCAGTCTCATTAGCAGAGTCGCCGGACTTTAGGAAAGCGTTTCCCGCTCTTTCCCTTCAGGGCTCTCTCTCTCTCACTCTCTCTCTCTTTCATATTCCCATTCTGTTAGGTATTCCTCGCTGCGTGGGTGCCTCTAATTTCTGGCATCGCGTTTCTGCGTAATTTGTCCGCAGCCCCGCTCTCATAGAAAGCGAGAAGTGACACGCGCACAGGCAATCACAAAGCACTCCGTCAAAGCAGCGTTTATGTGAAATGCTACGCCGTCAATACCCTGGCCCCTAAAAGCTTTAAACAACTGGGCTGTTCTACATTTGCAGGATTGTGGACATCGTCTCCGTAAAGGTCATAGACCGCGTAAAAGGCGCCTGTCATAACGTGTCCTTTGACCTCACAAAAGCGCGTCCGTCATCGTCGCCCTCCAACATTGGCGACGCTGTCAACGCTCCTTAATTGAAGGGCTGCATTCGTGCGCGTCATGCAAGGTCCGTTACCGTGCAGAGAGAGAGCCAGGAAATTCGTTGTATATTTAGCGCGCTACGCCGCCTATTCTGCATGTTTGAGAGATGAGCAGCTTAGCAGAAGTTGCAGGTTGAAAATCCCTGCCCCATTATTTCGAGTTTCACGCGCCTGTAAGGTGCCTTATTTTTAATTACAGATTTCGGGAAGTTACCGCAATGAAAAGAGGAGACTTGAAGAAAGGGACAGTACGACGCGGTTCCTGTTGTCCGTTTGTTCAAGTCTCCTGTTTTGCCTGCGGTAACTTCCCAAAATCATGAATCACCAACTGGTCTGCACCCACAATCTGCTATGGTTATGTTTATTTATTTATAGAACATACCCCTAAAGTCTTTCACGCCTGAGGGTATTGCATAGGGGTTGGTGGGCAGGTACAGGCAATTGATGAAAAATAGAATACACCACAAATTCATTGTACACATGATGTAGCGTTAGAACATAAGTGTACCGAATACTGTTAATTCTGACAAGCACAAAGAAAAAGAAAAGAACCAATAACATGAACAGGGCAGTAGTAAAAAATTATACCAATTATACATCTTCCAAACAACAGGTTCAAATGAAATGAAACAAGGCCTACATTATTAGAAATATTGCCAAAAAAAAGGGGGTTCAAACATGAGATAATAATATACGAATAATCATACAATTGCAAACATTCAGATCTATGGCAGTAGTTCTTTACCCGTGAATTTCGCGTCGCTCCCCATTGCATTTTGGTCGGGATCGCATTCCTGACGGAAAAAAAATTAATCCCAAAAAAGGCAACATTTGTCAAAAAGACTTTACATTGGCACATCCATTGATTTTGTCCAGGGGTGGTGAACGTCTCGAGGCTACCGTTCTTTCGTGATCAAGGGTACAAAAGAAAAGCGCCGTCACTTGCAATCGAATATGCCTTCAGTGTTGTTTCCACAGTTCGGTTGTAAACTTCGAAGAACAATTAATTCGCTGCTTCGTTTAGTTACACGAATGAAAACACCACTTAGGCCTTTTCACATTCGCTTTATAAACCTAATACGCTGCGACAAACCGTGACGAGTTTGACCCCCTCGCCAAACAGTGAACGGAGCTTACCGATACGCTGCCGAGTACATGGCGGGAAATGCGAGTAAAATGCGTCTACAAGAATTGTTTGCTCTTTACTGGGCGGTGTGCATGCTCATCTTTTGATTTTACACAACATCCAATCAATGTTTAAGTGGTAAACAAACGACAGGTTGCTGCGTTTCATGCCATTGAGAGGCTGCTGTATATGGAATTGTACGCATGTACTTGTTTATTGAGGCTATGGTCATGTACTCAACATTTCCTCAATAGAACTGCAACTGAAACAAATTAATGCTTCTCAAAACCTATGCATTGCAGCAGCGTAACGTCTATAAAAACATACGCCATACTGCAGGTGGGCCAACTGCAGGCCATTAAAGTTTCGATTACGTGATGTCCGCGATCTATAGGTGGCGCCCATGGCAAACCAATATGGCTGACCGGAGTGCGATCGCAATTGAAGCTGAGAGCACGGAAACGTGTTGTAGGGCGGGTTGTGACAATTTTTCCCCACTCTGCCAATTTTAATATTTCGCATATTGAGCCGAGTGGAAGTGGAACTTCCATTCTATAGATAAATAAAGTTCAATAAACAGAAATTAAATCCCTGCTAGTTCACCTTGTGCGGCGTTATACAGCTCGTTCCAATCGTGTACATAACAGTGCCACGGGAGACCTTAAAGGGGAGGGGCTCCAACGCCCCACTACCTGCCCTACCGGATGCTTTATCACTCTAACACCAAAGCGAAGAAAGCTTACAAGTAATACTATTTCATATGCTCGGCTTAATTAACATTACATATGCAGGTAAAAAATGAATTCGCCGATGTTCGTAGTAATATTCAATACATGAAACATACATATCTCCCATTATTGCACATTTCCCTTCTCGCAAATATATTGCAATGGACCTACGACATGAATATTATTAATAAATACACGGGACTATATTGGAAGAAATAAAATAGTGTGTTTCTGACATATTCCTTCGACTTACTGCAAGCTTACTCGGAAAAACGTGTTTTTCAGCCTAAATTATGCAACGTATCCTATGCCGCGTAACCTTGAACGCGTTGAGGACGTAGTAACACACTAAAGAGTAGTAAGCACACCACAAAATTTTATTTGCTTATTATGACTGCCGAAAATCCTGTAACCGGTACGCTGAAGAGAAAAAAAAATCTAGATCAAGTGTAATCAAGTGTTGACATAACCCACAGTGCGGGTGTCTCTTTAGATTCCATGTCCAGTTCGCGAATTTTTCTTCTTCCTAAAAGAAGGGGCCGTCGGAATTTCCGTAATTGCACATTATCCTTTTTATCGTTGGGGTCAGGACCCTACCTCTCCATAGCCTCACCAACCATTGTTTCTCGGCCGATCTTGCCGGAATGAAGAAAACTGATCTCGTTGTGGTAAATTCGGTTTCTCCACTGGGAAACGCAGCACCGGCGCTTATTATTGTTCTTCTTGACCAACGTATGAGCGAAACGGGTAAAAAAAAGGATGTGCCTGCATGGCAGGTTTTGGCACATCCCGGACCAGCCGCGTCGAAACGTGGCCATGCTGTGTTGTCGTCTGCGCGACAGTCGACGGGCACTGCGAGGCGGGTTGGTCAATTTTTGGAAATCATGCGCGCACCAACCTTCCACGACACCCAAATCTAGACCGTGACTAATTGCCTGCCTCATTCCCAGCAAAGCTTTACTTTCTGGGAAAGCCCACCTGGAAATGCCACGCGTAAACAAAATTATGCAGGCTCCACGCACTGTGGGAATCGATATGCGCGAAGCTTTCTGTGCTGGTTGCTTTCAATGACGATAATTAGCGGTGATATGTTCACGGTGAAAGCTTTGTGTAGTTCACAAAGTATACAGGGAGAGGTGTTTGCGCGAGGCGTTGTTGAGCGCCATTTTTCATACCCTCTCAGAGGGTTGAGCATAGCCATTGCATCATAAGGCACATCGCAATGTGGCTGAAGTACTAAACTTAAATTGGGTTATGGGGTTGTACGTGCCAAAACCACAATCGCATCATGAGGCACGTCGTAGTGGCGGACTCCGGATTAATTCCGACACCATGATGCTCTTTACCGTGTCCCAAAATCTAAGCTTTCTATTTCGCTCCCGTCGAAATGCGGCTGTCGCGGTTGGGACCAAATAGCCGTAAAGCTAACTCGGCGGGCACGAAGTGTTGATTGTGCGGTAGACCGCTTCCGTTGTGTCGCCTGGACCCTACGGTGTGCTTTAATTAATGCGGCTCTGCTTTTGCACCCCCTGCGTAGTTTTTCCGCTGGTAATCACTACAGTGACGGGGCCCGGTACTTTACCGTGAGCACTACAGTGACGGTGCCTGTCACTTTAACAACAACACTGGAGCCACGGGGCCGTCGCTATAACGATGTCGGTATTGGGGGCGAGCACTTACGGAGTCGCCATCGCTCGGAAGCGCCTCAATTGCGTCTTCTCATGGATAACGCGGCGTGCTCGGCAATGTTTTGGCTATCGGCGCTAAATAAAGAGGCCACGCGGGAGCCCTCCTGGACATTTTTGCAAGTACACAGGATGAATGCAACACATTAGCACATAAAAAACTGAAGCTTTTTACATTATGCATGAAAATTATCAGCAATTACATAAATTATCACATCGCAAAGAAGAGAACGCCAAGCAAGAATACAGGTACCAAACCAGTGGTTCATACCAAATAAATATGATTTTAGTGCTTTCCCGAAATTTTGTTTCATTTATTTTGCATGGTATGTTGTTCCATGTCATAACTCCAACAAATTCACACGCATTATGTACAGGAGACAGGCTAAAATTTCCGGTGGCAGTACTTCCGGTAGCATGTGACGATGACAGAAATATGGACACAGGGAAAGCACGATTGCGTTTCACAACAGCTGTTTACGTAGATAGCTGTTTTATGCTCAGACATTAACTCCAATGGCAATATGTTTAGTTGATTTGAGCATAACAGAATAATGTTCAATACAGGCGGGCCCCGTCACTGCAGGGCAGATTTTAAGTGGCCGGGCCCAGTCACTGTAATTACTGCCTTTTCCCCTTGACATATCTGCACAGTGTTCATTTTTCAGAAATAGATGGAACCTACTCTACTGTACCTGGAACTTGAGCTTATTCACTTTCCCGGAAACCGCCGTCTTTTTGCCTTCTCTAGACGCGGTGGGGTGAACACGACTTTCTAGCGTAGCCTTTCCTCTCTGACTCATTCCTGTCATGTATACACACGCATGGACAATCCCCCTCCCCCCACCCCGACGCGGCGTGCCTGACAGCAGCAGAGGGAACATCGAAGGAAGACACAAAGAAAGTTTCGCTTTAAAAACGAGGGGCCAGTTTTCCCCTCAACTCATTGCCCTTTCCCATTGGGTAAGGGGGGGCAGTACGCACCGATCGCAGCTCTAGCTTTTTCATTTTGTGGCTGCCCACGGTGCTCTTCGGTTCTTCGCTGTGTGTACCACTGAAAGTGATCGTGTGCTTTTTGTCGCAGGTGCTCTCTTGACTACCATGGCGCTGAACGTGAACGATGTGGAGCGGCTCGCCGTGGACAAACTTCGAGCTCTCAAGCGTCGTAGCTTCGAACTTCGGAAGTGGCTACTTCTGAAGATCCTGCTGGCAAAGACCAGCAGAATTCGGCACAACTGGGAGGTATGAGTTTTCTACAGCGTGTATCTTTCCCTTCCATGATCAAAGGTAGCCGAACCATATCTGCGGCTACTATGAATGATATTATCATGATGTAGCTTACAACTGAAAAATTCCGGTGGCTTCGCTGTTTCTTAGCAGCCGCGATATTTCTTTTTACTATGAAATTAGGGATTCAGATTTCCCTTTCGTAAAGCTCTTATTGATTCATTGCTACAAAGAAATCCTTAAGATGTACGGAAGCCTACGCGGAATTATTTCATAATGGCGGTGCTGGTGGTGGTGGAGGGTTATCAGCACGCTGGTGTAGATTAGCGATTTGTCACAAATGTGTGCTACCACACATCCAACAAATGATTCTTATTCGAATTAATGTTGCGTGATTGGCTAGTTGTTCCTACATGCAAAGGGCGCGGACAAAGATCCTGCCGGCAAAGACCCTGAGAATCCGGCACAACTTGGACGCATGAGTTGATATCATGTATATATTTCCCTTGTTAGGTAAACGGTAGCCAAGCCACCTCTGTGGCTAGCGTGAATACTGCAATCACGATGCAGCTAATAACTGAGAAGTATCGGTCACTACATATTTTGTTAGCAACCGCGATAGCTTTTTTTTTTTACACATGAAGTTTATTTTGAAAACATTCCACAAATCTCCGCCACGCATGCGTATACACCCAAGATCAATAACAAGGTTTGTAGTCAATTATCAAAAAAGTTATACACGTTATACACGTACACAAAAGCGAAGTCACACCCCTTCCCGACAAAGGCAACAACAATTGGATTAACATGATAAATTTAGGAATTCAAGTTCTTTATCATTGATATGAAGTGGGAGGGAGCGCAGTAAACTGGAAAAAAAATTACCGAAGCGTTCCACATGAAAATGTTGGGCGAGCATACATATGTCAGTGAACCTTCGGTTCACATCAATGATAACGAACTTCAATTTCTAAATTTATCATGTTAAGCCACGTGTTGTTGCCTTTCTCGGGAAGGGGTGTGACTTCGCTTTTGCGTACGTGCATAACTTCGTTGATTATTGACTAAAAACCTTGTTATTGTACTTCGGTGTATACGCATGCGTGGCGGAGATTTGTGGAATCTTTTCAGGAAAAAAAAGACTTCACTTGTAAATCCAGCATTTTCCAGTCCGTTTCTACTTGTGTTCGCGTCCGTACTTGCTGGAAACCATTACACGTTCACAATGCACCAACCGGCACAACAAACTACTCTACGAAAAAAGCTTATTATTTTTTTTTTGCTATGCAATTAGCGATGCAGCTTTCCCTTTCGTAAAGCTCTTATTTATTCATTTCTAGAAAGAAATTCTTATCTTGCACGGAAGCATCAGCGGACTTTTTTCGTAATGGCGGTTCTGGTGGTTGTGGAAGGTTATCGCCACGCAGGTGTATACTAACGATTTGTGACAGATTGAAGTAGTAAAGGCAAGGCGCAGAAGACCAGGACTCAAGAAGAAGAACACAAACGATAGGACCGGCACCACTCACAACTAAGTTTATTTCGGCAACAAGCCTGCCTTATGTAGGTTATTCATGCCGAGTCACGCACTAAACTTTAGAAGTAAAAAACAGCAATCTATCGACCACTCAGCAATCATATCTGGTACATAATATCGAATGAGCAAACAAGAACCACACGTGGATCAGCACGGGAGGCAATTGATCTAGTATAGTCTTTTCCAAGCCAACGGCGACAAAAAAGGAGACATAAAAAGTACCGTCTGCGCTTCACTATCAAACTATCCACAACATAACACACATCAAACGCCTAAGGCTCAGCCAGTTATAATACTCGCACGACTATGAAAATAATGACCAACGAATAACACAAAAAAACATGAAAAAGGCGTCTAAGTACAGCGTCTGCGTCAAAACTAATATCTCTAACAGTCACTCACCTAAAAAATTGATGAAACGTGTGACCAGCGCGAAAAATGAACCACGTGACAAACAATGAAATGGACAGAAGAGTTGAACGATAAAGATCGAAAAAACAACGTCTGCGTAAAAAAAAAGCAACAAAAGCTTAAGAGCCACTAGAAAATCGTCAACAAAATAAAAACTACTTAAATAAAAGCAAGACAGAGGGAAAAGCCAAATGGAATCACTCTAACATGAGGCCTGAATGAAACCTTCTGAAACCACAACGGACGGCCTGCTGACGCATGCGTTTCCCTCTTTCTTGATGAATTAGGCTTCCACAATTTCCCGCTCGAACCTGTCTTTTCCAAACTTCAAAAATTTAGTTTTTTCAAACTCATGGCGGCAATTAGAGCAGTCTCTACAATGCTCGGCAAGGAAACTCCCTTTATTGTAGCAAAGATTACGACAATGTTCCATTGCACGCTCATTGAAACATCGACCTATTTGACCGATATAGCTGAGACCACAGCTTAGAGGGATTTGGTAGAAGACTTGTGTCCTGCATTAACTGAACTTCTTCTGATGCTGAATTGAACAAGCCGGGCGTTTCTCTCGGTTTTAGAAGGTTTCATTCAGGCATCATGTTAGATAGATGACATTTGGTTTTTCCGTCTGTCTTCCTTTTATGTAACTAGTTTTTATTTTGTTGACGATTTTCTAGTGGCTCTCAGGCTTTTGTTGCATTGTTTTTTTTTTTTTTTTTGACGCAGACGTTGTTCTTCAGACCTTTATCGTTCAACTGTTCCGTCCATTTCATTGTTTGTCACGTGGTTCATTTTTCGCGAGTTCACATGTTTTATCAATTTTTTAGGTGAGTGACTATTAGAGATTTTAGTTTTGACGCAGACGCTGTACTTAGACGCCTTTTAATGTTTTTTTCGTGTTATTCGTTGGTCATTATTCCTATAGTCGTGCGGGTTTCATCACTGACTGGACCTTAGGCGTTTAAAGTGTGTTATGCTGTGGATAGTTTAATAGTGAAGCGTAGACGGTACGTTTTATGTCTCGTTTTTTGCCCCTATTGGCTTGGAAAAGACTATACTAGATCAATTGCCTCCCGTTCTGATCCACGTGTGGTTCTTGTTTGCTTATTCGATATTATGTGACAGATATGATCCCTTAGTGGTCGATAGATTGTTGTTTTTCACTTCTAAAGTTTAGTGCGGGACTCGGCATGAATAACCTACATAAGGCAGGCTTGTTGCGGAAATAAACTTAGTTGTGAGTGGCCCCGGTCATGTCGTTTGTGCTCTTCTTCTTCAGTCCTGGTCTTCTGCGCCTTGCCTTTACTACTTCAAGCATGAACCAACTTGACCAAGCAAGACTTTTACTTGTCAAAGCTGTGTGTTACCACATTTCCATCAAACCATTCTTATAAGAAATACTGTTGCGAGATCGGCTAGTTGTTCCAACAAGCAAAGGACGCGGAATGAGACCCCGCTGGCAACAACCCGGAGAATCCAGCACAACTGAGAGGTATAAGTTTTCTAGCATGTAGATATTTCCCTTGCTAGGTAAAAGGATAGGCAAACCATCTCTGTGGCTAGCGTGAATACTGTAACCATGATGTAGCTAATAACTGAGCAGTATAGGTCGCTTCATGTTTCGTTATACCAAACTCTATAGGTTTTTTTTTACTATGCAACTAGCGATACAGCTTTCCCTTTCGTGAAGCTCATATTTATTCGCTTCTAGAAAAAAATTCTTAAGTTGCACAGAGGCGTACACGGAATTATTTAATAATGGCGGTGCTGGTGATGGTGGCGGGTTAACAGCACGCTGGTGTAGGCTAGCGATTTGTCACAGATGTGTGCTACCACACATCCATCAAACCATTCTTATAAGAAATACTGTTGCGAGATCGGCTAGTTGTTCCAACAAGCAAATGACGCGGAATGAGACCCTGCTGGCAACAACCCGGAGAATCCAGCACAACAGACAGGTATAAGTTTTCTACCATGTAGACATTTCCCTTGCTAGGTAAAAGGATAGGCAAATCATCTCTGTGGCTAGCGAGAATACTGTAATCATGATGTAGCTAATAACTGAGAAGTACCGGTCGCTTCATATTTCGTTATAACAAGCACAACAGGTTTTTTTTTCTTTACTATGCAATTAGCGATACAGCCTTTCCTTTCGTAAAGCTCATATTTATTAGTTTCTAGAAAGAAATTCTTAAGATGCACGGAAGCGTACACGGAATTATTTCATAATGGCGGTGCTGGTGGTGGTGGCGGGTTAACAGCACGCTGGTGTAGGCTAGCGATTTGTCACAGATGTGTGCTACCACACATCCATCAAACCATTTTTATACGAAATAATGTTGCGAGGTCGGCTAGTTGCTCCAACATGCAAAGGAAGCGGAATGAGACCCTGCTGGCAACAACCCGGAGAATCCAGCACAACAGACAGGTATAAGTTTTCTACCATGTAGATATTTCCCTTGCTAGGTAAAAGATTAGGCAAACCATCTCTGTGGCGAGCGTGAATACTGTAACCATGATGTAGCTAATAACTGAGCAGTACAGGTCGCTTCATATTTCGTTATGACAAACTGTAAAGGTTTTTTTTTTGTTTTACAATGCAACTAGCGATACAGCTTTCCCTTTCGTGAAGCTCATATTTATTCGCTTCTAGAAAGAAATTTTTAAGTTGCACAGAGGCGTACACGGAATTATTTCATAATGGTGGTGCTGGTGGTGGTGGCGGGTTAACAGCACGCTGGTGTAGGCTAGCGATTTGTCACAGATGTGTGCTACCACACATCCATCAAACCATTTTTATACGAAATAATGTTGCGAGGTCGGCTAGTTGCTCCAACAT
Organism: Dermacentor andersoni; assembly: GCF_023375885.2. NCBI lineage: Eukaryota > Metazoa > Arthropoda > Arachnida > Ixodida > Ixodidae > Dermacentor > Dermacentor andersoni. The sequence continues at coordinate 123,425,117 of NC_092816.1, read as the reverse complement.
GCAAAGGAAGCGGAATGAGACCCTGCTGGCAACAACCCGGAGAATCCAGCACAACAGACAGGTATAAGTTTTCTACCATGTAGATATTTCCCTTGCTAGGTAAAAGGATAGGCAAACCATCTCTGTGGCTAGCGAGAATACTGTAATCATGATGTAGCTAATAACTGAGAAGTACCGGTCGCTTCATATTTCGTTATAACAAACTCTATAGGTTTTTTTTTTTTTTACTATGCAACTAGCGATACAGCTTTCCCTTTCGTGAAGCTCATATTTATTCGCTTCTAGAAAGACATTCTTAAGTTGCGCGAAAGCGTACACGGAATTATTTCATAATGGCGGTGCTGGTGATGGTGGCGGGTCAACAACACGCTGGTGTAGGCTAGCGATTTGTCACAGATGTGTGCTACCACACATTCATCAAACCATTCTTATAAGAAATACGGTTGCGAGATCGGCTATTTGCTCCAACAAGCAAAGGACGCGGAATGAGACCCTGCTGGCAACAACCCGGAGAATCCAGCACAACTGAGAGGTAAAAGTTTTCTACCATGTAGATATTTCCCTTGCTAGGTAAAAGGATAGGCAAACCATCTCTGTGGCTAGCGAGAATACTGTAATCATGATGTAGCTAATAACTGAGATGTACCGGTCGCTTCATATTTCGTTATGACAAACTATAAAGGTTTTTTTTTTTTTTTACAATGCAACTAGCGATACAGCTTGTCCTTTCGTGAAGCTCATATTTATTCGTTTCTAGAAAGAAATTCTTAAGTTGCACAGAGGCGTACACGGAATTATTTCATAATGGCGGTGCTGGTGGTGGTGGCGGGTTAACAGCACGCTGGTGTAGGCTAGCGATTTGTCACAGATGTGTGCTACCACACATCCATCAAACCATTTTTATACGAAATAATGTTGCGAGGTCGGCTAGTTGCTCCAACATGCAAAGGAAGCGGAATGAGACCCTGCTGGCAACAACCCGGAGAATCCAGCACAACAGACAGGTATAAGTTTTCTACCATGTAGATATTTCCCTTGCTAGGTAAAAGGATAGGCAAACCATCTCTGTGGCTAGCGAGAATACTGTAATCATGATGTAGCTAATAACTGAGAAGTACCGGTCGCTTCATATTTCGTTATAACAAACTCTATAGGTTTTTTTTTTTTTTCCTATGCAACTAGCGATACAGCTTTCCCTTTCGTGAAGCTCATATTTATTCGCTTCTAGAAAGAAATTCTTAAGTTGCGCGAAAGCGTACACGGAATTATTTCATAATGGCGGTGCTGGTGATGGTGGCGGGTCAACAGCACGCTGGTGTAGGCTAGCGATTTGTCACAGATGTGTGCTACCACACATTCATCAAACCATTCTTATAAGAAATACGGTTGCGAGATCGGCTATTTGCTCCAACAAGCAAAGGACGCGGAATGAGACCCTGCTGGCAACAACCCGGAGAATCCAGCACAACTGAGAGGTAAAAGTTTTCTACCATGTAGATATTTCCCTTGCTAGGTAAAAGGATAGGCAAACCATCTCTGTGGCTAGCGAGAATACTGTAATCATGATGTAGCTAATAACTGAGATGTACCGGTCGCTTCATATTTCGTTATGACAAACTATAAAGGTTTTTTTTTTTTTACAATGCAACTAGCGATACAGCTTGTCCTTTCGTGAAGCTCATATTTATTCGTTTCTAGAAAGAAATTCTTAAGTTGCACAGAGGCGTACACGGAATTATTTCATAATGGCGGTGCTGGTGGTGGTGGCGGGTTAACAGCACGCTGGTGTAGGCTAGCGATTTGTCACAGATGTGTGCTACCACACATCCATCAAACCATTTTTATACGAAATAATGTTGCGAGGTCGGCTAGTTGCTCCAACATGCAAAGGAAGCGGAATGAGACCCTGCTGGCAACAACCCGGAGAATCCAGCACAACAGACAGGTATAAGTTTTCTACCATGTAGATATTTCCCTTGCTAGGTAAAAGGATAGGCAAACCATCTCTGTGGCTAGCGAGAATACTGTAATCATGATGTAGCTAATAACTGAGAAGTACCGGTCGCTACATATTTCGTTATAACAAACTCTATAGGTTTTTTTTTTTTTACTATGCAACTAGCGATACAGCTTTCCCTTTCGTGAAGCTCATATTTATTCGCTTCTAGAAAGAAATTCTTAAGTTGCGCGAAAGCGTACACGGAATTATTTCATAATGGCGGTGCTGGTGGTGGTGGCGGGTCAACAGCACGCTGGTGTAGGCTAGCGATTTGTCACAGATGTGTGCTACCACACATTCATCAAACCATTCTTATAAGAAATACGGTTGCGAGATCGGCTATTTGCTCCAACAAGCAAAGGACGCGGAATGAGACCCTGCTGGCAACAACCCGGAGAATCCAGCACAACTGAGAGGTAAAAGTTTTCTACCATGTAGATATTTCCCTTGCTAGGTAAAAGGATAGGCAAACCATCTCTGTGGCTAGCGAGAATACTGTAATCATGATGTAGCTAATAACTGAGATGTACCGGTCGCTTCATATTTCGTTATGACAAACTATAAAGGTTTTTTTTTTTTTTTTTACAATGCAACTAGCGATACAGCTTGTCCTTTCGTGAAGCTCATATTTATTCGTTTCTAGAAAGAAATTCTTAAGTGTCACAGAGGCGTACACGGAATTATTTCATAATGGCGGTGCTGGTGATGGTGGCGGGTTAACAGCACGCTGGTGTAGGCTAGCGATTTGTCACAGATGTGTGCTACCACACATCCATCAAACCATTCTTATAAGAAATACTGTTGCGAGATCGGCTAGTTGTTCCAACCAGTAAAGGACGCGGAATGAGACCCTGCTGGCAACAACCCGGAGAATCCAGCACAACAGACAGGTATAAGTTTTCTACCATGTAGATATTTCCCTTGCTAAGTAAAAGGATAGGCAAACCATCTCTGTGGCTAGCGAGAATACTGTAATCATGATGTAGCTAATAACTGAGAAGTACCGGTCGCTTCATATTTCGTTGTAACAAACTCTATAGATTTTTTTTTTTTTTACTATGCAAGTAGCGATACAGCTTTCCCTTTCGTGAAGCTCATATTTATTCGCTTCTAGAAAGAAATTCTTAAGTTGCGCGAAAGCGTGCACGGAATTATTTCATAATGGCGGTGCTGGTGATGGTGGCGGGTCAACAGCACGCTGGTGTAGGCTAGCGATTTGTCACAGTTGTGTGCTACCACACATTCATCAAACCATTCTTATAAGAAATACGGTTGCGAGATCGGCTATTTGCTACAACAAGCAAAGGACGCGGAATGAGACCCTGCTGGCAACAACCCGGAGAATCCAGCACAACTGAGAGGTAAAAGTTTTCTACCATGTAGATATTTCCCTTGCTAGGTAAAAGGATAGGCAAACCATCTCTGTGGCTAGCGAGAATACTGTAATCATGATGTAGCTAATAACTGAGATGTACCGGTCGCTTCATATTTCGTTATAACAACCTCAATAGGTTTTTTTTTTTTTTGCTATGCAACTAGCGATACAGCTTGACCTTTCGTGAAGCTCACATTTATTCGTTTCTAGAAAGAAATTCTTAAGTTGCACAGAGGCGTACACGGAATTATTTCATAATGGCAGTGCTGGTGATGGTGGCGGGTTAACAGCACGCTGGTGTAGGCTAGCGATTTGTCACAGATGTGTGCTACCACACATCCATCAAACCATTCTTATAAGAAATACTGTTGCGAGATCGGCTAGTTGTTCCAACAAGCAAAGGACGCGGAATGAGACCCTGCTGGCAACAACCCGGAGAATCCAGCACAACAGACAGGTATAAGTTTTCTACCATGTAGATATTTCCCTTGCTAGGTAAAAGGATAGGCAAACCATCTCTGTGGCTAGCGAGAATAATGTAATCATGATGTAGCTAATAACTGAGAAGTACCGGTCGCTTCATATTTCGTTATAACAACCTCAAAAGGTTTTTTTTTTACTATGCAACTAGCGATACAGCTTTCCCTTTCGTAAAGCTCATATTTATTCGTTTCTAGAAAGAAATTCTTAAGTTGCACGGAAGCCTACACGGAATTATTTCATAATGGCGGTGCTGGTGGTGGTGGCGGGTTAACAGCACGCTGGTGTAGGCTAGCGATTTGTCACAGATGTGTGCTACCACACATCCATCAAACCATTCTTATAAGAAATACTGTTGCGAGATCGGCTAGTTGCTCCAACATGCAAAGGAAGCGGAATGAGACCCTGCTGGCAACAACCCGGAGAATAAAGCACAACAGACAGGTATAAGTTTTCTACCATGTAGATATTTCCCTTGCTAGGTAAAAGATTAGGCAAACCATCTCTGTGGCTAGCGTGAATACTGTAACCATGATGTAGCTAATAACTGAGAAGTACCGGTCGCTTCATATTTCGTTATAACAACCTCAATAGGTTTTTTTTTACTATGCAACTAGCGATACAGCTTTCCCTTTCGTAAAGCTCTTATTTATTCATTGCTACAAAGAAATTATTAAGATGCACGGAAGCTTACGCGGAATTATTTCATAATGGCGGGGTGGTGGTGGCGGGTTAACTGCAGGCTAGTGTAGACTAGCGATTTCTCACAGATGTGTGCTATCCCACATCCATCAAACCATTCTTATACGAAATAATGTTGCGAGATCGACTAGTTGCTCCAACATGCAAAGGACGCGGAATGAGACCCTGCTGGCAACAACCCGGAGAATCCAGCACAACAGACAGGTATAAGTTTTCTACCATGTGGATATTTCCCTTGCTAGGTAAAACATTAGGCAAACCATCTCTGTGGCTAGCGAGAATACTGTAATCATGATGTAGCTAATAACTGAGAAGTACCGGTCGCTTCATACTTCGTTATGACAACCTCAATAGGTTTTTTTTTTTTACTATGCAATTAGCGATACAGCCTTTCCTTTCGTAAAGCTCATATTTATTCGTTTCTAGAAAGAAATTCTTAAGTTGCACAGAGGCGTACACGGAATTATTTCATAATGGCGGTGCTGGTGATGGTGGCGGGTTAACAGCACGCTGGTGTAGGCTAGCGATTTGTCACAGATGTGTGCTACCACACATCCATCAAACCATTTTTATACGAAATAATGTTGCGAGGTCGGCTAGTTGCTCCAACATGCAAAGGAAGCGGAATGAGACCCTGCTGGCAACAACCCGGAGAATCCAGCACAACAGACAGGTATAAGTTTTCTACCATGTAGATATTTCCCTTGCTAGGTAAAAGGATAGGCAAACCATCTCTGTGGCTAGCGAGAATACTGTAATCATGATGTAGCTAATAACTGAGAAGTACCGGTCGCTTCATATTTCGTTATAACAAACTCTATAGGTTTTTTTTTTTTTTACTATGCAACTAGCGATACAGCTTTTCCTTTCGTGAAGCTCATATTTATTCGTTTCTAGAAAGAAATTCTTAAGTTGCACAGAGGCGTACACGGAATTATTTCATAATGGCGGTGCTGGTGATGGTGGCGGGTTAACAGCACGCTGCTGTAGGCTAGCGATTTGTCACAGATGTGTGCTACCACACATCCATCAAACCATTCTTATAAGAAATACTGTTGCGAGATCGGCTAGTTGTTCCAACAAGCAAAGGACGCGGAATGAGACCCTGCTGGCAACAACCCGGAGAATCCAGCACAACAGACAGGTATAAGTTTTCTACCATGTAGATATTTCCCTTGCTAGGTAAAAGATTAGGCAAACCATCTCTGTGGCTAGCGTGAATACTGTAAACATGATGTAGCTATTAACTGAGCAGTACAGGTCGCTTCATATTTCGTTATAACAAACTGTAAAGGTTTTTTTTTTTTACAATGCAACTAGCGATACAGCTTTCCCTTTCGTGAAGCTCATATTTATTCGCTTCTAGAAAGAAATTTTTAAGTTGCACAGAGGTGTACACGGAATTATTTCATAATGGCGGTGCTGGTGGTGGTGGCGGGTTAACAGCACGCTGGTGTAGGCTAGCGATTTGTCACAGATGTGTGCTACCACACATCCATCAAACCATTCTTATAAGAAATACTGTTGCGAGATCGGCTAGTTGTTCCAACAAGCAAAGGACGCGGAATGAGACCCTGCTGGCAACAACCCGGAGAATCCAGCACAACAGACAGGTATAAGTTTTCTACCATGTAGATATTTCCCTTGCTAGGTAAAAGGATAGGCAAACCATCTCTGTGGCTAGCGAGAATACTGTAATCATGATGTAGCTAATAACTGAGAAGCACCGGTCGCTTCATATTTCGTTGTAACAAACTCTATATATATTTTTTTTACTATGCAACTAGCGATACAGCTTTCCCTTTCGTGAAGCTCATATTTATTCGCTTCTAGAAAGAAATTCTTAAGTTGTGCGAAAGCGTACACGGAATTATTTCATAATGGCGGTGCTGGTGATGGTGGCGGGTTAACAGCACGCTGGTGTAGGCTAGCGATTTGTCACAGATGTGTGCTACCACACATCCATCAAACCATTCTTACAAGAAATACTGTTGCGAGACCGGCTAGTTGTTCCAACAAGCAAATGACGCGGAATGAGACCCTGCTGGCAACAACCCGGAGAATCCAGCACAACAGACAGGTATAAGTTTTCTACCATGTAGATATTTCCCTTGCTAGGTAAAAGGATAGGCAAACCATCTCTGTGGCTAGCGAGAATAATGTAATCATGATGTAGCTAATAACTGAGAAGTACAGGTCGCTTCATATTTCGTTATAACAAACTGTAAAGGTTTTTTTTTTTTTACAATGCAACTAGCGATACAGCTTTCCCTTTCGTGAAGCTCATATTTATTCGCTTCTAGAAAGAAATTTTTAAGTTGCACAGAGGTGTACACGGAATTATTTCATAATGGCGGTGCTGGTGGTGGTGGCGGGTTAACAGCACGCTGGTGTAGGCTAGCGATTTGTCACAGATGTGTGCTACCACACATCCATCAAACCATTCTTATAAGAAATACTGTTGCGAGATCGGCTAGTTGTTCCAACAAGCAAAGGACGCGGAATGAGACCCTGCTGGCAACAACCCGGAGAATCCAGCACAACAGACAGGTATAAGTTTTCTACCATGTAGATATTTCCCTTGCTAGGTAAAAGGATAGGCAAACCATCTCTGTGGCTAGCGAGAATACTGTAATCATGATGTAGCTAATAACTGAGAAGCACCGGTCGCTTCATATTTCGTTGTAACAAACTCTATATATATTTTTTTTACTATGCAACTAGCGATACAGCTTTCCCTTTCGTGAAGCTCATATTTATTCGCTTCTAGAAAGAAATTCTTAAGTTGTGCGAAAGCGTACACGGAATTATTTCATAATGGCGGTGCTGGTGATGGTGGCGGGTTAACAGCACGCTGGTGTAGGCTAGCGATTTGTCACAGATGTGTGCTACCACACATCCATCAAACCATTCTTACAAGAAATACTGTTGCGAGACCGGCTAGTTGTTCCAACAAGCAAATGACGCGGAATGAGACCCTGCTGGCAACAACCCGGAGAATCCAGCACAACAGACAGGTATAAGTTTTCTACCATGTAGATATTTCCCTTGCTAGGTAAAAGGATAGGCAAACCATCTCTGTGGCTAGCGAGAATAATGTAATCATGATGTAGCTAATAACTGAGAAGTACCGGTCGCTTCATATTTCGTTATAACAACCTCAAAAGGTTTTTTTTTTACTATGCAACTAGCGATACAGCTTTCCCTTTCGTAACGCTCATATTTATTCGTTTCTAGAAAGAAATTCTTAAGTTGCACGGAAGCCTACACGGAATTATTTCATAATGGCGGTGCTGGTGGTGGTGGCGGGTTAACAGCACGCTGGTGTAGGCTAGCGATTTGTCACAGATGTGTGCTACCACACATCCATCAAACCATTCTTATAAGAAATACTGTTGCGAGATCGGCTAGTTGCTCCAACATGCAAAGGAAGCGGAATGAGACCCTGCTGGCAACAACCCGGAGAATAAAGCACAACAGACAGGTATAAGTTTTCTACCATGTAGATATTTCCCTTGCTAGGTAAAAGATTAGGCAAACCATCTCTGTGGCTAGCGTGAATACTGTAACCATGATGTAGCTAATAACTGAGAAGTACCGGTCGCTTCATATTTCGTTATAACAACCTCAAAAGGTTTTTTTTTTACTATGCAACTAGCGATACAGCTTTCCCTTTCGTAAAGCTCATATTTATTCGTTTCTAGAAAGAAATTCTTAAGTTGCACGGAAGCCTACACGGAATTATTTCATAATGGCGGTGCTGGTGGTGGTGGCGGGTTAACAGCACGCTGGTGTAGGCTAGCGATTTGTCACAGATGTGTGCTACCACACATCCATCAAACCATTCTTATAAGAAATACTGTTGCGAGATCGGCTAGTTGTTCCAACAAGCAAATGACGCGGAATGAGACCCTGCTGGCAACAACCCGGAGAATAAAGCACAACAGACAGGTATAAGTTTTCTACCATGTAGATATTTCCCTTGCTAGGTAAAAGATTAGGCAAACCATCTCTGTGGCTAGCGTGAATACTGTAACCATGATGTAGCTAATAACTGAGAAGTACCGGTCGCTTCATATTTCGTTATAACAACCTCAATAGGTTTTTTTTTACTATGCAACTAGCGATACAGCTTTCCCTTTCGTAAAGCTCTTATTTATTCATTGCTACAAAGAAATTATTAAGATGCACGGAAGCTTACGCGGAATTATTTCATAATGGCGGGGTGGTGGTGGCGGGTTAACTGCAGGCTAGTGTAGACTAGCGATTTCTCACAGATGTGTGCTATCCCACATCCATCAAACCATTCTTATACGAAATAATGTTGCGAGATCGACTAGTTGCTCCAACATGCAAAGGACGCGGAATGAGACCCTGCTGGCAACGACCCGGAGAATCCAGCACAACAGACAGGTATAAGTTTTCTACCATGTGGATATTTCCCTTGCTAGGTAAAACATTAGGCAAACCATCTCTGTGGCTAGCGAGAATACTGTAATCATGATGTAGCTAATAACTGAGAAGTACCGGTCGCTTCATACTTCGTTATGACAACCTCAATAGGTTTTTTTTTTTACTATGCAATTAGCGATACAGCCTTTCCTTTCGTAAAGCTCATATTTATTCGTTTCTAGAAAGAAATTCTTAAGTTGCACAGAGGCGTACACGGAATTATTTCATAATGGCGGTGCTGGTGATGGTGGCGGGTTAACAGCACGCTGGTGTAGGCTAGCGATTTGTCACAGATGTGTGCTACCACACATCCATCAAACCATTTTTATACGAAATAATGTTGCGAGGTCGGCTAGTTGCTCCAACATGCAAAGGAAGCGGAATGAGACCCTGCTGGCAACAACCCGGAGAATCCAGCACAACAGACAGGTATAAGTTTTCTACCATGTAGATATTTCCCTTGCTAGGTAAAAGGATAGGCAAACCATCTCTGTGGCTAGCGAGAATACTGTAATCATGATGTAGCTAATAACTGAGAAGTACCGGTCGCTTCATATTTCGTTATAACAAACTCTATAGGTTTTTTTTTTTTTACTATGCAACTAGCGATACAGCTTTTCCTTTCGTGAAGCTCATATTTATTCGTTTCTAGAAAGAAATTCTTAAGTTGCACAGAGGCGTACACGGAATTATTTCATAATGGCGGTGCTGGTGATGGTGGCGGGTTAACAGCACGCTGCTGTAGGCTAGCGATTTGTCACAGATGTGTGCTACCACACATCCATCAAACCATTCTTATAAGAAATACTGTTGCGAGATCGGCTAGTTGTTCCAACAAGCAAAGGACGCGGAATGAGACCCTGCTGGCAACAACCCGGAGAATCCAGCACAACAGACAGGTATAAGTTTTCTACCATGTAGATATTTCCCTTGCTAGGTAAAAGATTAGGCAAACCATCTCTGTGGCTAGCGTGAATACTGTAACCATGATGTAGCTATTAACTGAGCAGTACAGGTCGCTTCATATTTCGTTATAACAAACTGTAAAGGTTTTTTTTTTTTACAATGCAACTAGCGATACAGCTTTCCCTTTCGTGAAGCTCATATTTATTCGCTTCTAGAAAGAAATTTTTAAGTTGCACAGAGGTGTACACGGAATTATTTCATAATGGCGGTGCTGGTGGTGGTGGCGGGTTAACAGCACGCTGGTGTAGGCTAGCGATTTGTCACAGATGTGTGCTACCACACATCCATCAAACCATTCTTATAAGAAATACTGTTGCGAGATCGGCTAGTTGTTCCAACAAGCAAAGGACGCGGAATGAGACCCTGCTGGCAACAACCCGGAGAATCCAGCACAACAGACAGGTATAAGTTTTCTACCATGTAGATATTTCCCTTGCTAGGTAAAAGGATAGGCAAACCATCTCTGTGGCTAGCGAGAATACTGTAATCATGATGTAGCTAATAACTGAGAAGTACCGTTCGCTTCATATTTCGTTATAACAAGCACAACCGGTTTTTTTTTTTTACTATGCAATTAGCGATACAGCCTTTCCTTTCGTAAAGCTCATATTTATTCGTTTCTAGAAAGAAATTCTTAAGATGCACGGAAGCGTACACGGAATTGTTTCATAATGGCGGTGCTGGTGGTGGTGGCGGGTTAACAGCACGCTGGTGTAGGCTAGCGATTTGTCACAGATGTGTGCTACCACACATCCATCAAACCATTTTTATACGAAATAATGTTGCGAGGTCGGCTAGTTGCTCCAACATGCAAAGGAAGCGGAATGAGACCCTGCTGGCAACAACCCGGAGAATCCAGCACAACAGACAGGTATAAGTTTTCTACCATGTAGATATTTGCCTTGCTAGGTAAAACGATAGGCAAACCATCTCTGTGGCTAGCGAGAATACTGTAATCATGATGTAGCTAATAACTGAGAAGTACCGTTCGCTTCATATTTCGTTATAACAAACTCTATAGGTTTTTTTTTTACTATGCAACTAGCGATAAAGCTTTCCCTTTCGTAAAGCTCATATTTATTCGTTTCTAGAAAGAAATTCTTAAGTTGCACGGAAGCGTACACGGAATTATTTCATAATGGCGGTGCTGGTGGTGGTGGCGGGTTAACAGCACGCTGGTGTAGGCTAGCGATTTGTCACAGATGTGTGCTACCACACATCCATCAAACCATTCTTATAAGAAATACTGTTGCGAGATCGGCTAGTTGTTCCAACAAGCAAAGGACGCGGAATGAGACCCTGCTGGCAACAACCCGGAGAATCCAGCACAACAGACAGGTATAAGTTTTCTACCATGTAGATATTTCCCTTGCTAGGTAAAAGGATAGGCAAACCATCTCTGTGGCTAGCGAGAATACTGTAATCATGATGTAGCTAATAACTGAGAAGTACCGGTCGCTTCATATTTCTTTATAACAAGCACAACCGGTTTTTTTTTTACTATGCAATTAGCGATACAGCCTTTCCTTTCGTAAAGCTCATATTTATTCGTTTCTAGAAAGAAATTCTTAAGATGCACGGAAGCGTACACGGAATTGTTTCATAATGGCGGTGCTGGTGGTGGTGGCGGGTTAACAGCACGCTGGTGTAGGCTAGCGATTTGTCACAGATGTGTGCTACCACACATCCATCAAACCATTTTTATACGAAATAATGTTGCGAGATCGGCTAGTTGTTCCAACAAGCAAAGGACGCGGAATGAGACCCTGCTGGCAACAACCCGGAGAATCCAGCACAACAGACAGGTATAAGTTTTCTACCATGTAGATATTTCCCTTGCTAGGTAAAAGATTAGGCAAACCATCTCTGTGGCTAGCGTGAATACTGTAACCATGATGTAGCTATTAACTGAGCAGTACAGGTCGCTTCATATTTCGTTATAACAAACTGTAAAGGTTTTTTTTTTTTTACAATGCAACTAGCAATACAGCTTTCCCTTTCGTGAAGCTCATATTTATTCGCTTCTAGAAAGAAATTTTTAAGTTGCACAGAGGTGTACACGGAATTATTTCATAATGGCGGTGCTGGTGGTGGTGGCGGGTTAACAGCACGCTGGTGTAGGCTAGCGATTTGTCACAGATGTGTGCTACCACACATCCATCAAACCATTCTTATAAGAAATACTGTTGCGAGATCGGCTAGTTGTTCCAACAAGCAAAGGACGCGGAATGAGACCCTGCTGGCAACAACCCGGAGAATCCAGCACAACAGACAGGTATAAGTTTTCTACCATGTAGATATTTCCCTTGCTAGGTAAAAGGATAGGCAAACCATCTCTGTGGCTAGCGAGAATACTGTAATCATGATGTAGCTAATAACTGAGAAGTACCGTTCGCTTCATATTTCGTTATAACAAGCACAACCGGTTTTTTTTTTTACTATGCAATTAGCGATACAGCCTTTCCTTTCGTAAAGCTCATATTTATTCGTTTCTAGAAAGAAATTCTTAAGATGCACGGAAGCGTACACGGAATTGTTTCATAATGGCGGTGCTGGTGGTGGTGGCGGGTTAACAGCACGCTGGTGTAGGCTAGCGATTTGTCACAGATGTGTGCTACCACACATCCATCAAACCATTTTTATACGAAATAATGTTGCGAGGTCGGCTAGTTGCTCCAACATGCAAAGGAAGCGGAATGAGACCCTGCTGGCAACAACCCGGAGAATCCAGCACAACAGACAGGTATAAGTTTTCTACCATGTAGATATTCGCCTTGCTAGGTAAAACGATAGGCAAACCATCTCTGTGGCTAGCGAGAATACTGTAATCATGATGTAGCTAATAACTGAGAAGTACCGGTCGCTTCATATTTCGTTATAACAAACTCTATAGGTTTTTTTTTTACTATGCAACTAGCGATAAAGCTTTCCCTTTCGTAAAGCTCATATTTATTCGTTTCTAGAAAGAAATTCTTAAGTTGCACGGAAGCGTACACGGAATTATTTCATAATGGCGGTGCTGGTGGTGGTGGCGGGTTAACAGCACGCTGGTGTAGGCTAGCGATTTGTCACAGATGTGTGCTACCACACATCCATCAAACCATTCTTATAAGAAATACTGTTGCGAGATCGGCTAGTTGTTCCAACAAGCAAAGGACGCGGAATGAGACCCTGCTGGCAACAACCCGGAGAATCCAGCACAACAGACAGGTATAAGTTTTCTACCATGTAGATATTTCCCTTGCTAGGTAAAAGGATAGGCAAACCATCTCTGTGGCTAGCGAGAATACTGTAATCATGATGTAGCTAATAACTGAGAAGTACCGGTCGCTTCATATTTCGTTATAACAAGCACAACCGGTTTTTTTTTTACTATGCAATTAGCGATACAGCCTTTCCTTTCGTAAAGCTCATATTTATTCGTTTCTAGAAAGAAATTCTTAAGATGCACGGAAGCGTACACGGAATTGTTTCATAATGGCGGTGCTGGTGGTGGTGGCGGGTTAACAGCACGCTGGTGTAGGCTAGCGATTTGTCACAGATGTGTGCTACCACACATCCATCAAACCATTTTTATACGAAATAATGTTGCGAGGTCGGCTAGTTGCTCCAACATGCAAAGGAAGCGGAATGAGACCCTGCTGGCAACAACCCGGAGAATGCAGCACAACAGCCAGGTATAAGTTTTCTACCATGTAGATATTTGCCTTGCTAGGTAAAAGGATAGGCAAACCATCTCTGTGGCTAGCGAGAATACTGTAATCATGATGTAGCTAATAACTGAGAAGTACCGGTCGCTTCATATTTCGTTATAACAAACTCTATAGGTTTTTTTTTTACTATGCAACTAGCGATAAAGCTTTCCCTTTCGTAAAGCTCATATTTATTCGTTTCTAGAAAGAAATTCTTAAGTTGCACGGAAGCGTACACGGAATTATTTCATAATGGCGGTGCTGGTGGTGGTGGCGGGTTAACAGCACGCTGGTGTAGGCTAGCGATTTGTCACAGATGTGTGCTACCACACATCCATCAAACCATTCTTATAAGAAATACTGTTGCGAGATCGGCTAGTTGTTCCAACAAGCAAAGGACGCGGAATGAGACCCTGCTGGCAACAACCCGGAGAATCCAGCACAACAGACAGGTATAAGTTTTCTACCATGTAGATATTTCCCTTGCTAGGTAAAAGGATAGGCAAACCATCTCTGTGGCTAGCGAGAATACTGTAATCATGATGGAGCTAATAACTGAGAAGTACCGGTCGCTTCATATTTCGTTTTAACAAACTCTATAGGTTTTTTTTTTTTTTTTACAATGCAACTAGCGATACAGCTTTCCCTTTCGTAAAGCTCTTATTTATTCATTGCTACAAAGAAATTATTAAGATGCACGGAAGCTTACGCGGAATTATTTCATAATGGCGGTGCTGGTGGTGGTGGCGGGTTAACTGCAGGCTAGTGTAGACTAGCGATTTCTCACAGATGTGTGCTACCCCACATCCATCAAACCATTCTTATACGAAATAATGTTGCGAGATCGACTAGTTGCTCCAACATGCAAAGGACGCGGAATGAGACCCTGCTGGCAACAACCCGGAGAATCCAGCACAACAGACAGGTATAAGTTTTCTACCATGTGGATATTTCCCTTGCTAGGTAAAACATTAGGCAAACCATCTCTGTGGCTAGCGAGAATACTGTAATCATGATGTAGCTAATAACTGAGAAGTACCGGTCGCTTCATACTTCGTTATGACAACCTCAATAGGTTTTTTTTTTACTATGCAATTAGCGATACAGCCTTTCCTTTCGTAAAGCTCATATTTATTCGTTTCTAGATAGAAATTCTTAAGATGCACGGAAGCGTACACGGAATTGTTTCATAATGGCGGTGCTGGTGGTGGTGGCGGGTTAACTGCAGGCTAGTGTAGACTAGCGATTTGTCAGAGATGTGTACTACTACACATCCATCAAACCATTTTTATACGAAATAATGTTGCGAGATCGGTTAGTTGCTCCTACATTCGTGAGTGGGAATAACGCGAAGGACGCGAACAACAATTAATGCACATTGCAATCAACGCGACTACCTTCTAGGAATGCAAGAACAGTGCGTGAAGCTTCATTGTGAGCCCCTGGCTTTATAACAAACACGGGCTGTTACGGGCATAGCCTAGTTGCAACGATTCGTGTGATTTAGGACATGTATATGGTAAAATACGTCGAATAGTACCAATGTCTAGGAGGGGTGATGATGATGTGCGGTAATTCATGGCGCAAAGGCCAGGTTTGGCCAAAGATCGCCATGACAAGTGACAATGGTAACGATGTATTATGGATGGGGTGCACAATGAATTCCTCATGGTAGATGTGATACGGCTGTAAAGGGGCCAGAAATTGCCGCTGTAATTGGCGTAGAATATATACGTGCTAAAATATTTACGCTGACTGGGTGGTGATGTGGGCTATGGCAATGGGCTTTTGTTAAAAACATGATGCATCAAAACATAACAATGAAACGATAGTTATAAGAGAGCCCTTGAATGCAGGCCTGTTAGTCATGTGCTAAATGATGCCTGGCCAAATCATGTCGAGGTTGTCGGTTTCGGCTACGAAATTTAAAAGCTACCTGTAGATTAAAAAACTGCTCATCGCTAAGAATAAATGCCGGGTGAAGAGGTATATCGTCGCGATATGCAGAAGGGAAATACTTTTTCCTCTCTGTTTCTATCGCAGGGAACTGGCAGGCAGAAGGCAGAAGACGGACATAACATCAGTGCTGCCCCGTCACAAGTCCGCTCCTAGTGGAGACGTACCTCCTGCGTTCCGAGTTCTGGTGTCATTAATAAGGTATAGCTATTGACTAAGATGAGCTCGTCCATTTACAGTTCCTATACAACCATGACGGTGCTTGTTTTTTTAAGATACAATAAGCCACAAAATACTGAGAACGAGCCCCATCCTTTTCTCAGTTTAGTTTTCAGCGTTGTTTTTTTTTTTTTTGGCGCTTGACATGCCAGCAGCTCAAGCAACAATTCTTGCTCTTGATTTTGCAAGAGATTTTGCATTGCTATTTGCAGTTATTAGGTTCTGTCTTTATTGTTAGCCTGTTTTCGTCGAACTGACCTGGATTCGAGACTGTATGATGCTCTTCCATCTCAGTTCATCTTGAGATTTGTTCCGCCATTTTTTAAGCGCACCTTGGGCGGAAATATGCAAATTGTGTTGCATATCAGCGAAAATTTCTTTTTCGCGCGCCATTACAGATATTGTGGCGGCAACAATTTGCACATTGCTTTCATTTGCTACTAATGAATTACATGGAGTGCTCTTTCTTAGCCGGACTGGTGCAACGTTAAGTGGCGTATCACTTCTTAACAGCAACCTGTTAGGAATGACCCTGAGTACTCATGCAACGCGCCATGCTGCTATGTCTTTGGAAGTGCCAAATCTGCTCTATGCTTTTCACGCCTTGTGGAACGCCGCCCTTTTAAGTCGGGGAATTATTATCGCCTGCCGTTGACGGGTTGTACCTACGCACATGTATTATTCGGGAAATGAATGACAATTATTCCCTTTCATGACCTTCCCAGCGGGTCATGGATTTCGACATAACCAATTTCCATGGTATCACCTGATGCCTTGTGCGAGAATACGATTGTTTCAAATTCAAGATTATGAAATATTCTACATTGCACATTCTCCTGCGTGCTTAATACCGGATAATTGCACTGGTCTTAGCAAATATGCTGGATTGTGTGAATTGGTTTGTGACTAAGGCTTTTTTTGTTTACACAACGCAAATTCTGGCACCTAGAGCCTAAAAGATAAAGATGTTTTGACCGTTTTTTACAAAAGCAACGCCAAAGCGTAGCAAAAAGCAGCTGTATCGGTTGATTGCACGATTCTCCCGCATAATAATGCGCAGCTTGAATTTTAAATCTTTGACTCTGAACAGATTCGCCAATATTAACTTTATAAGGAATGACCCCACTTTGCCCTTTACTATACAAGTTGTCCGAGCTAAATTTAACCATAGTTTAAAAATATGTCAATGCACTAAGGCGACGCGATCAAATGCATGTTGCAGACTGCTGTATGTAGTAAATCACAAATTTGTTTCTTCTGCTTAATTTCATAATTAGTCAAGTGTAATTGTCTGACTTCTGAAGCAACAAAGTAAGGAAAATAATTCAAACTAAAAAGTTGTAGGGCGCTTTGCAAAGCGTCTGAATAAACAGTTTCTAAATCTCTATCCATTAGGTATTGGTGTTTTTCTGCTTACTGCATATGCCCGCTAAATACCAAAAAAATACCACATGATGTGCCCGCTTGCGCGTCGATACTGCAGCGCTCCCAAATATTTCTTGTGCAAACAAACATAGCCTCGAGCATGGTGATCTGCCGCTTAAGAGGCGATAGGGCAATGGCGCAGGCGTTGGCTATGCGGCGGTTCATCGTAGTCATATGCAGGCGCAGGGGCAGCAAACACGGCTAAATGTTATGTTCATTTGTACGCTGAGAGTTTGGGAGCGGTGAAATCACGGCGCGCAAGCGGGCATGTCACGTGGTATTATTTTGAATTTTGCAGGCATCTGCACCAAGCGGGAAAACACTAATGGCTAATCGGTAGAAGGTTAGAAACTATCAAATAAGACGTTTTGAAACGCACTCTGCAACATTCTAATTGGAATTACTTGGCTAACTTCCTTGCTTCCGAAGTTGCTTAATTATTGTTGACTAATCATGCAGAATACAAAAGATAGCGTCACTTACTCCATACAACAGTCAGCAACGTCCGTTTGGTCGCGTCGTCTTAGACTGCATCGGCATATATTAAAACACTTGCTAAGGTTAGCTGGGACACGCTGCATATGTAATTTAATAGGGCCGGAAAGTATTCTGAACAAATAAAACGAAGTAAACCTTTTCACTCCCACATGTCATATTGCCTTTATTCGTCAACCTGTTCGTTCGGTGATACACACGAAAATGTCAGTTTTATGCAAAAGCGTCAGCACGAACTGCACTTTCAGCTACCCAGATAGGTTATTCACATAGCTAAACACTGTATAGTTCAAGACAGATAAAGACGATAAAGGTTTCGCAAAAATGTTGGTTTCGCTGTTTGTATAGAGCGATATTTTTCTGTGCAGGTTTTAGCGGGCGTATTTCTAAAGTTTTGAAGCTGTACATATAAATTTGAAGGTGTACATATAAAGGAACTAGGTGAAGTATAACGTCACAAGGAGTAAAAAAAGACATGAAAGGATTATTTACGAATTAGTGACAAATGGGAAGAACGATAGACGTTGTCTGGAGTAGCTTACCTGTGGATAGTTGGCAGTAGCGGCGATAAAAAATGAAGGATTGAGTGACTCCATTAGCACCTTTAGAAGATTGCGTTAAGAGTGCCGGATATGACGAGTCGGCAAACCAATGTACAATCGACGCTCGTTACAACCGACCCGCGTACAACAGACTTCAGGATATAACGGACCATATTACAAAGTTGGTTTTCTCTACCTCTTTAATTATGCAACGAAGTTCGGATTTAACAGACTGTTGGCGACAGCGGACAAAATTAGCAGCAATTTTGTCAGAATCGGCGTATAAAATGAACTTCTGCAGTATCGACACGTGCTCTTGTATGCATGGGGCAGCCCACGATCGCGGCTCGATATGGCGCGTGTGAGGGGGTAAGGCGGGGCGGAAGCGTGCCGTCTTGTTTCGCGAGCAAGGCAAGAAGACGGGGAGGGGGGGGGGGGGGGGGGCGAGGGAGAAAGGGGTTCTACTCCGGATGTTTCTGCTTACGGCGCGCCCACGCGGGCTTCATCTTCAAAGCGATTTGCGATTATTGCAACGTGCACCTAGTGCCGGTAGTTTTGTATGCGCTGCGCTTTCAACGTTTCGTTGACGTTGACGCGAGAGGCAGCAACAAAGGCCAATTAGGTCGCTGCTGCTACAGAACTTGCTTAATTTTCTATCGCGATCGATACTTCACCTTTCGAGCGAAATTGCGACTGCTTCGTTTGTGTTTAACTTTGTACGCGTTCGTCGCTCATTCTTCGCAATAAAATTTAGACATTGCGGCGAAAGTTTCGGAAGGGAGGCGCTTGGCATATGGCGGACTTAGCTTAAAACGGATGTTTTTCGTCGGATTATCAGGTTTCGTTGCTACAAGAGTGGACCGTATGACATTTCTTGTGTTTTCCATGTTGCCCTTTTGTTAAATAAATGTTATCTCCGCTTTCCCCACTTACACTCTTGTCATTATATACGGATTCCACAAGTTCCACCTAGCGTAAATAGCATCATTAAAGCCACCTTTCGCCACCTTCCCGAAAATCGGCATCAGCCATAGTTAACACATTGGAGGCAATCCTTATGTAGATGTCAATAGATGGCGTCACTCATATGTGGGCTTGGAAAAACGGTGGGAACCGTGCATTCACATTTTTGAGGAGCACAAAGGAAGAAATAAAACAGCTAATTAATATTTTTTAAGAAATCACGAAGTCAGAGCGCCAGTCTCTGCCTTTATTCAAGAAACACCGCAGGGGCGCCTGTGTCAGCAGGCGTATGGTGCGTTGCGACACCGCGTAGCCGAGCGCGTGAGAGTTGAAACCACCCGCGCCTAACAGTGCTCGGCTTAGCCGTGCCCGGGGAAAATGGAATCCTGGGGGTTGAGGCGATGCCGATTGCATAGACCATTAAGGCCCCTCTTTGTCTGTGCTTCCCGTAGACGGCACCTCCGGACTGACCCCTGACGGGTCAGTCTAGGCACCAGCAGTCTCAAAAGATGTGATAACTTTAAATTAATCTACTCGCTTTTGTGCACAGCCTCGATGAGCCTGGCGAACAGTGGCAGTTTTAGAAAGCAGATGCTGTCATGCACAGTTAGTTTGAATGGTACGCTTCGAGAAGTCGGAGGACCATGTCAGGTACGAAAACGGGACGGGCATGACGGTGTCTTCAATTATTTTTGCCCCAGTGAAGAGAACACACGCGGTTGCCGCGTTAGAAGCCAGACAGAAGCTGAGAAACGAAACACACTTTGGTGGCGCTCACTATTTTGCAAACCATCAATTCCGTGTGCAGCCAGAAAATCCCCTCTCAACGCAAGACGATAATGTGCAGTTTAGACTAAGTTTATGCGCAGTCTGTAGCTGCCATTCGGGGTACTCTGACAAACGACCCGATGTCCGCGAGAAGAATGAACGTGCACGCGCAGAGCATTCTACGATCCCGCTCGCTTTCACCATTCCCGATACGCCATACGTAGAAAAAGAACCATTAGGCATAGGCAAGAAATGGATAAGCTCACACTAAAAGGGGGGTAGCATGCAGTATAGGACGCCCTGGTATGCACCGGACCTGCGGTGAGAATGGACTCTGAATAAAGGGCACGCAAAATCAGAGGACGAGCCACTAGCAAGATTAATCTATAGGGAAACGTATGGGGCGAGCTCTACCTGTTTCGAATATTTATCAAGGCCATGCTTGGCATTGTTGGAGACTTGTTCTCTATCAAACGAATCCTTTGTTGTGTGTTGTATGGCGTAATACGCACGAAATGTATGCACTTTCCGCTTCAGTCGCAGTTTTTGTTTGCTGTGAGGAAGCTGCCGCGAAAAATCCAGACCAACTAGAAACGAAAAGTTTCGCTGCAAAAAAAAAGGGCATTCCGAAAACTTCTACTAGTTCATCAATGTCGGTGTCGTAAAGGGCACAAAGAGTTAAACAAGATAATTTCGCGCAATGTAGTTGTTGGATTAGCGATATTGATTTGTAGCCTGAATTGTGGAATGAATGAATCTTTGATTTTTAATGGCGCAAGGGCCAAGTATGGACAAAGAGCGCCATGTCCATGGTAATGAGTTCGCAGTATACTTAATGGATTCTATGAAGTTGGAGTGATGTGGCTGTAAAGGGGCCTTAGAAATAGTCGCTCTAAAGTACGTAAAATCTGTAAAATAAGAATACAGCGATGGGGTATGACGTGCGCTATGAACATTGAGATGCATTTAAAAAGAAAGATACGATGTGTAAAAAATATATCAGGTTATAAGATTGGCTAGAGCAATACTGCCTCCTTAGAGCCCTTGAAACAAGGGTCTGGAGGCATGTGCTATGCAACACAATTATCGCAGCGGCATCCTCAGTAAAGAGGATGCTCTACGAGTTTAATTGGCTTATAACATGTAGGACAACATCATTTAAGAAATTGAGGACTGCCTTAATGTTAAAAAGCGGTTCTCTGCCAAGAAACATAGCCGGGTGAAAAGGCATGTAGTAACGGTATGCAAGAGGAAAATGTTTCTTTCTTTCCGCTTCGGCTTTCCGGCACTCCAGGAGGACGTGGAGGGCGGTAAGCCTCTCCCCGCATCTACCACAGGTTGGAGAATCATTTCAGGTAAGGAGAAAATTATGGGTGCCAAATGTGTGTCCTATTCTTAGACGACAGAATAGGACATCTGTTCGTCGTGATTTTGTTGCGAAAGACCAAGAAGCCAACTGTGGCTTTATCACGTGCAGTTTATTTCTTCGTCCCACATACGTTGCCAGTGGTTGCGTAGTTTCCTTCTTAAGAAAGGCTTCAGGTCTGTGACAGGAACCGACGCAGTAGGATTAACTGCATGCAGTGAAATTGATGCGGCCATCTGGTCCGCTAGAACGTTACCCTCGATGCCCCTATGTCCTGGCGCCAAGCATATACTCACGTGTTGTTTAGATATGTATGCTTCACACAGGACGGAATAGAGTTCCGGATTTTTGGAGAATAGAGGACCGGATTTTTGTGGTTACAGAATGAGATCAAGGACTTCAAAACACTAAGGGAGTCCGCATATATAACTGATTTCTGGAGTCTTGATTTCTTTATATGCTTTACAGCCGACAATAGTGCGTAGGCCTCAGCCGTAAAGATACTAGTTTCCGGATGCAGTACATCGGTTTCCGAGAAGGATGAACCGACGGCTGCATAGGACACCCCGTCGTGTGACTTCGATGCGTCTGTGTAGAATTCCGTGCAGGAGTGTTTGTACTGGAGCTCTCGGAAATACATTTGAATTTCAATCTCTGGAGCGTGCTTTGTAACTTGTATGAAAGATATATCGCATTGTATCAGCTGCCAATCCCAAGGAGGTAGCAGCTTGGCTGGATGCATTAGGCGAAGCTTGAGGAGTGGGACATGCATTTCATCACTAAGCTCCCTCACACGAAGTAAAAAGTGTTGTCTTACAGAGGGACGATTACGAAAGAGTGTATCAAATGTCATATCGTTAACGGTGTTAAAGCACGGATATTGAGGATTAGAGTGAACTTTCAGAAAATATGTTTGGCTGATGTATGTTCTCTGCAGATGAAGCGACCACTCATTTGATTCAACATACAAACTTTCAATGGGACTTGTACTGAATGCGCCCGTGGCCAGTCGAATTCCTAGATGGTGGACCGGATCTACCATCTTTAGCGCGCTCGGGGCGGCAGAATGATAGATCACAGCACCGTAGTCCAGCCGTGATCGAACGAGGCTCTTGTAAAGATTCATTAAACATTTCCTGTCGCTGCCCCATGTTGTGTGGGATGAAACTTTCAGTAAGTTCATTGTTTTTAGGCATTTGACCTTTAGATACTTTATGTGTGGAACAAATGTTAGATAAGAGTCAAGCATGATGCCTAAGAACTTGTGTTCTTTGTTCACAGGTATTCGCTGACCATACATTTCGATACTGGGATCTGCAATGAGCCCTTTGTTTCTCGTGAAAAGCACGCAAAAACTCTTGTTGGTGTTCACTTTAAATCCGTTTTCGTCTGCCCATTTGGAGACTTTGTTCAAGCCCTGTTTTACTTGCCTCTCGCATACTGTAAGGTTGCAGAATTTGAAACCTATCTGTATGTCGTCTACGTAAACAGAATAAAAAATGGCTGCCGGTAATGAAGCACGAAGGGTATTCATTTTCACGATAAAGAGCGTGCAGCTGAGCACACCTCCTTGAGGTACACGAGTTTCTTGTATAAAAGGATTGCCGATTTTACGCGGAAGGTACGTTTGGACAAATAGCTTTCTAGTATATTTAGCATATTTCCATGAATGCCCATTTCCGATAAGTCTCGCAAGATCCCGTACCGCCACGTTGTGTCATACGCCTTTTCCATACCGAGAAATATCGATAAGAACTCCTTATGTATAAATGCATCGCGGATATTCCCTTCAAATCGAACAAGATGATCAGTCGTGGACCGCCCTTCACTGAAGCTACACTGATAGGTATCAAGCATATTATTCAGTTCAAGGAAGTGTATTAATCTACGATTAATCATTTCTTCAAATGGCTTGCACAGACAACTCGTAAAAGCTATCGGGCGATAACTTGCCGCCAAGGAAGGGTCTTTACCCAGCTTCAAGACGGGAGTAACAACAGCTTCCTTCCATGAAGGTGGAAGGTATCCGGCAGCCCAGATAGGGTTGAAAAGCGCCAGTAATGTCATTTGTGTGTCTTTGTGTAAGTTCTTAATCATGGTATGCATGATTCTATCAGCTCCTGGTGCAGAGCTTGTACATGTGCTCAATGCAGCTTTAAGCTCGGCAATATTAAAAGGACGGTTATATGGTTCATCCCGACGGCATTTACGATCCAGCTTGATACCTGTTCGAAGTGTTCGCCTAGAGCGTTGGCCTGGTCTTCCAAGGTAGTCCCTTGGTCGTCCACTAGGGGCGAAGGGTGGATTTGTTGACCCTTTATCTTTCTTACACCATGCCATGCTTTGAACTCTTGGGTGTAGGAAGTGATGCCCGAGAGAAACCACTCGCAGCTAGCCCTCCTTGCCTGTCTCCGTGTGCGCCTTCCTTGTCACTTTGCCAGTTTAAATTCTATGAGGTTTTCTGCAGTCGGGGAGCGACGCAGTAAACCCCACGCTTTGTTTTGTTTCTTTCGTGCCAGTCTGTATTATTCATTCCACCACGGGGCCCGTCTTTTACTTGAGAGCCCTTGTGTTCGTGGAATGAATTTTTCTGCTGCGTCCAGAATAAAACAAGTAAAATACGCCACTGCTTCATCTATGTTAAAATCAGTGATAACATGCCGTGATAAGTAAGTTGCTTCCTTAAAATCATTCCATTCGGCGGAGGCTAGTTTCCACCGGGGTGTATGTAGGGGGCATTCATGTTGAGGCATTGAATTTAACATTAAGGGAAGTGGTCACTCCTATAGGGATTTTTGATTACATGTCATTGCAAGTCCGGGAAAATTCAGGAAGAGCCGTTCGACAAGTCTATTGATGAATATGAATTATGATGAATATTATTATACGTTTGCTCCTACTTGTTAAGTTGTCATACACCCGAGTTCAGTAGAAAATTTTCAGTGAAATGACCTCTCCCGTCACATCGCGAGTCTCCCCACATGGTGTTGTGGGCGTTAAAATCGCCTACGAGTATGTAGGGGTCCGGAAGGTGAACAATTAGTTTTTAAAAATCACTTTTTCCGAGATGATAATTAGGGGGTATGTATAAGCAGCATACTGTGATCAATTTATTAAAAAGAATTGCCCGAATTCATACTTCCTCAATGGGCGTCTGAAGGGCGACATGATGACAAGCTACGGACTTGTCCACAAATATTGCTACACCGCCACACAAGGTATTCACCTCGTTGCGGTCTTTACGGTATATGGTGTACTGAAGAAGAAAGTTTGTTTGTGTACATTTAAGATGTGCCTGCTGAACACAGAGCACCTTTGGGTTATATTTGTTTAAGAGTTCTTTAATGTCATCGAGGTTGTGGATAAGACCTTTAACGTTCCAGTGTATTATTTGTGTAGCCATATTGTTCGTGTTTTTATGCTGTGTGTCAAGAGGAGTCAAGTTAGAGAAATGACTTAGGGAGCCTTTTCAGGCCCAGTGATTATGGTGCGGGTTTTGTGCTTGTCGGAGCGGTCGCGAGACCCGCGCCGCTCCCGAGGCGCGAGTTGTGTCCAGCGAGTTGTGTCCATCGACTCTTGGGAGCCGCTGGACTTCCGCTCACACGAGCGGGGTGTTTTCACCGTAGGCCTTGCCTCGAAAAGCAGGGCCTTGGAGGCCATTAACACAGAGGTCGATGGGCCCTCCTTCAGGGACAGCGCAGAAGCGCTGGCTGCTGGTGCCAGGGGGGCTGGTGGCAAGGCCGCAACCACACTGGTTGTAGGCTTGGCCGGAGCCGGAGTCAGCTGCGACGTTGCCCCCTTGCGTGCCGCACCAGCCTACCCTGAGGTACGAAAAAATGAAACACGTTTCCGCGCTTCTTGAAATGAGATGTTTTTTTTTTATTTTCATTGTGATTATGTCTTTTTCTTTTTTCCATGTGGGGCAGGTTCGAGAGTATGCTGCATGTCCACCGTCACAGTTGGGACAGTGGAGTGTGCCATTACAGTTGTTGGATTCGTGTTCGTGTTCGCCACACTTTGCACAGGTAAGTCGGCCATGGCAGCTTTGCGAACCATGGCCATATTTCTGACACTTGAAGCATCTTCGGGGGTTTGGGATGTAAGGCCTGATTCTAATTTTGGTATATCCCGTTTCTAGGGTTCCTGGTAGCACTCTCGATGCAAAGGTAAGGATGAGATGCTCAGTTGGAATGTCTTGGTTGTCTCGCTTGATCTTTATGCTTCGCACTTGAATGACATTGTGTTCTTTCGAGCCCTCCAGGAGCTCTTCCTCGCTTAGGCTCAATAGATCTTCATCAGAGATTACTCCCTTGCATGTGTTCAGTGATCAGTGGGGGGTAACAGGGATTGTCACATTACGGAATGCTAGGAGATCTGAGAGTTTGCCATGCTGTTGTGTGTCGCGGACCTCAAGACGAAGGTCGCCACTGCTCATTTTTGTCACTTTGTAGCCAGCGCCTAGTGTGTCGGTAAGGCATTTAGCAACGATGAAAGGTGACATAGTTCTGACTGTCTTTTCGGAATCTTGACTGTGTATTACATGAAAGCGGGGGAAGTTTCTTTCCGCTGGCTAAATAACTGAAAGGTTTCTTCGGTGCGCCCTCTTTTTGAAAGAGGAGGATCGGAAAGGGGGGGGGGGGCATGCAGAATAATTTAATTTCGGTAGCTACGCCAGCCGCCCACCACCGAGCCCAACAAGGGGACGCCACGAGTCCGGGAGGAAACACAGACGCCAGCTGTACGTAGATACTATAACCTAATAAAGGATACCCAGGGTCGGATACATACACCAGGCTAACCCTTGCCGCCTTGAAATTCGGAAGTGAGAATAAGTAATAAGAAGACAGGAAAGAAGAGACAGCGAGAGGAAAAGCAAAAGATTAAAGAGAAGGACAGGAAAAGGCGACTGCCGATTTCCTCCAGGTGGGTCATTCTGGAGTGGGTCAGTCTATGTGAAGCAGAGGCCAAAGAGGTGTGGCCTCCGCCGGGGGGCCTTAAAGGTCCAGAAACCCAGCATCGGCTCAACCTCCTGGTTCCCCCTTTCTCTAGACACGGCTAAGCCGCTCAAGGCTACACGCGCGAAGGTCCAACCCTCGTGTGCTTGGGTACGTGGTGTCGCAACACACCAAACGCCTGCTGACGCAGACGCCCCTGCAGGGCTGCATTGTGGAAAAAGATGAATTGTTCAAAACCAAGTCAGACACAAAGAAAGCCGCAGCTACCGATGTGGGCGTCAAGGAAGCAGAAAAGTTTACCTTATTTTCTTAAAGTTTATACAATCTCATTAGCAGAGTCGCCGGATTTTAGGAAATTGCTTCGCACTCTTTCCCAAAGGGCTACCTCTCTCATATCCCCATTCTGTCAGCTATTCCTCGCTGCGTGGGTGCCTCTAATTTCTGGCATCGCGTTTCTGCGTAATTTGTCCGCAGGCCCGCTCTCATAGAATACGAGAAGTGACACGCGCACGGGAAATCAAAAAGCACTCCGTCAAAGGAGCGTTTATGTGAAATGCTACGCCGTCAATACCCTGGCCCCTAAACGCTTTAAACAACTGGGCTGTTCTACATTTGCAGGATTGTGGACACCGTTTCCGTACCGGTCATAGACCACGTAAAAGGCGCCTGTCATAGCGTGTCCTTTGACGGAGGCATTTAGACCAGACAAAAGCGCGTCTGACATCATCGCCCCCCAACTTTGGCGACGCTGTCAACGCTCCTCCATTGAAAGGTTGCATTCATGCGCGTCATGCAAGGTGAGTTACGGTGCAGAGAGAGAGCCGGGAAATCGATTGCATATTTAGCGCGCTACGCCGCCTATTCTGCATGTTTGAGAAATAAGCAGCATAGCAGAAGTTGCACGTTGAAAATTCCTGCCCCAATATTTCGAGTTTCAAGCGCCTGTGAAGTGCCTTATCTTCAATTACTGATTTTGGGAAGTTACCGCAAGGAAAACAGGAGACTTGAAGAATGGGACAATACGAAGCGGTTCCTGTTGTCCCTTTGTTCAAGTCTCGTGTTTTGCTTGCGATGACTTCCCCAAATCATGAATCACCAACTGATCTATACACACGCTCTGCTATGTTTATTTTTATCTATTTATACAACAGACCCCTAAAGGCTCTCACGTCTGAGGGCATTACATAGGGGTCGGTGGGCAGGTACAGGCAATTGATGAAAAATACAATACAACGCAAATTCATCGAACACATGATGTGACGTTAAAACATAAGTATACCGAACACTTAATTCTGAAAAGCACAAAGAAATAGAAAGAACCAATAACATGAACAGGGGAATACTAAAACATTATACCAATTATACATCTTCCAAACAACAGGTTAAAATGAAATGAAACAAGGTCTACATTATTGGAAATATTAACAAAGAAGGGTTCAAACATGAGATATTAATATACGAATCATATAATTGCAAACATTCAAATCTACGGCAGTAGTTCTATACCCGTCAATTTCGCATCGCTCTCCGTTGCATGCTTATCCGGATCGCATTCCTGACAGAAAAAAAAATTAATCACAAAAAGAGGCAACGTTTTTTTTTTCAAGATGACTTTATATTGGCACATCCATTGGTTTTGTCCAGTGGTGGTGAACGTCTCGAGCCTGCCGTTTTTCGTGATCAAGGGTACAAAACAAAGCGCCGTCACTTGCAATCGAATGCGCCTTCAATGTTGTTTCTCCACTTCGGTCGCAAACTTCAAAGAACAATTAATTCGCTGCTTCGTTCGGGTTCAGGAACGGAAACACCGCTTAGGCCTTTTCGCATTCGCTTCATGAACCTAATACGCTGCGAGAAACCATGACGAGTTTGACCGGCCTCGCTAAACAATGAACTGAGCTTATAATACGCTGCCGAGCAGATGGCGGGAAATGCGGATTAAAATTCGTCTGCAAGAATTGCTTGCTATTAACTGGGCGGTATGCATGCTCATTTTTTTTTTCATTTCCACAATATCCAATCAATGCTTCAGAGGTAACCAAACGACAGGTCGCTGCCTTTCCTGCCATTGAGAGGCTGCTGTATACAGAATTTTACGCATTTAATTGTTTATTGCGGCTATGGTCATGTAGTCAACATCTGCTCAACAGAACTGCAATTGAAACAAATTCATGCTTCTCGAAACCTATGCATTGCAGCAGCGTAACGCCTATAAAAAATACACCATACTGTTGTGCAGGTGGGCCACCGGCAGGTCATTAAAGTTTCGATTTCGCGATGTCCGCGATATATAGGTGGCGCCCATGGTAAACCAATATGGCTGACCGGAGGGCGATCGACATTGAAGCTGAGAGCACGGAAAAGTGTTATATGGAGGGTTGTCACAATCTTTCCCCACCCTGCCACTTTTAACATTTCGCATATTGAGCCGTGTGGAAGTGGAACTTCCATTCTATAGCTAATTAAAGTTCAATAATCACAATTTGAATCTATGCTAGTTCATATTGTGCGGCGTTATACAGCTTGTTCCAGTCGTGTACGTAAGTGGTGCCACGGTAGAATTTTAAGGGGAGGGGCTCCCGTACAAGAAAAAGTTATTGAGAAGGCATTGAAATATCGTTGTTCAATGTTGAGCTTTTTATTGAGGAATGATTGAGAGTTAGTTGGAGAATTGTTGGGTTGAGTGTAGAGGGCTCTTGAATATTGGTCACTGAAATTTATTTGAGACACCATTGGGTATCTCAATGTTCAATAATTGTTAAGTTACCATTGAAAGTCCGTTGTGCTTAACCGGCCCGTTGTCTTCGTTTTGTTGAATGGTTGTTGGGTTACCATTGATTCTGCGTTGAACTGACGTGGTAGTTCTGTTGACCTGTTGAGTTATTGCCACAGCATTGGAAAGTACGTTGCGACCCAGTTAAAATGGCATTGAGATATCAGAAGTCGCCATTGAAATATAATTGACGTTTCGTTGGGCTAGTGGATTTTTATTCATATATTGACATTGCTTTGCTGTGCACACTTGCATGCCTCGGTGCCTGCTCATAGATTTCCCAAGCACAAACAAAAGCAAAAGAGACACTGATCAACTTGAAGTACCTTTATTTACTCTGAAGATGCGTGCACGTGAAACATTACAGTACTAAGGCACCACTACATCCAACCTGGAGACATAGGCTAGTACGTACAGCACTCTAGCAGTGTAAATATATCTAAAAAACCTATACATATGAATTCAATCAAAACAATCATTGTGGTCTTCACTTTCGACTTAGTTTATGACTAGAAGGCAAAGCGACTCAAAAGGCACGGCTTAAGCATACCCTTGTAACCAACTTCGACCACATGAACACTTGAAGCTGCTTGCGTGTGAATACACAAAAGACATCTGAATATGTTACATTAAAATATTTCGCACACTCACACATCACAGGAAGAGCTACGGCTGACTGTGAGAAGCCAAAATAACAGACTTGAAACAAATGACTTCCCGTAAATATTGACACGTGTACTTGTCTTTATCGGGCGACCAGGTTTCGCCGCTTAACAAATGTTATCGCATAGCGCTTGACGCGCCTGCATGTATCCGAAGTTTCTGGAAAGTTATCGATGCTACTATCCGCTGTCTGTTGTCGCCGTCGCCGAACCTTGTGTCATCTGATTTCATCGCGTGACTCGAATGGTGTAGAACTTTGTGGAAGGCACTCGGGTCCCAACGATTAGTCTCGAACATTCGATGACTTCTCTATAAAAGCCGACGCGCTTGACCCGCTGATCAGATTTTCGACGATCGCCGACTGTGTTCGCCGCTATCGTTTTGCTATAAGTGTAGCTTGTTTTGTGGGCACAGGTTCGCCCAATAAAATTTAGTTTTGTCGTTCACAGTACTGCTACTGTGTTCTTCAAGTCACCACCACGAGACAATATATACAAGCTTTAGCACACGTCTCTCACCGCAATTAAAATTTAATGAAGTACCAAAGTAGACTTGCCTGAGCTTTTCGTCTTCGAGATGTATAGATTTTCATGTTGCCCAATTATTTTATTACTCAACTTAGCTATTCATTGATGATGATGATGATATGTGGTGTTTAATGGCGCAAGGGCCAGGTGTGGCCAAAGAGCGCCATGACAAGTGGTGATGTTGACGATGTATTATGGAGATGTGACTTGGCTGTAAAGTGGCCTAAAAATAGTTGCTGTAAAGTGCATAAAATCTACGTGATATAAAATTATGGCGGTGACTAATGAC
The DNA here is from genome assembly GCF_023375885.2 of Dermacentor andersoni. Taxonomy (NCBI): domain Eukaryota; kingdom Metazoa; phylum Arthropoda; class Arachnida; order Ixodida; family Ixodidae; genus Dermacentor; species Dermacentor andersoni. The sequence goes on along the minus strand of NC_092816.1, from coordinate 123,394,510 downwards.
GAATACTATGAACATTAAAATCCATCGTAAAAGAATGACATAGAATTGAAAATATATGAGATGGTAAAAATAGCTGGAGCACTGTTGCCTCGCCGGAGCCCTTGAAACACAAGGGCCTAGAGGCACGTGCTATACGAGAGAACTATCACAGCGCCATCCTCTGAAGAGAGGAGACGCTACGAACATGTCGGGCTAACAACATGCAATACAACATCCTTCAGGTAACTTAAGACTGCATTGGTGTCAAAGAGTGGTTCTGGGCCAAGTAACATAACAGGATGAAGGGGGATGTGCTGCCGGTATGCTAAGAGAAAATGTTTCCTTCTTTCAGATTCGGCTTCCCGACACTCCAGTAGAACGTGGAGGACTGTCAGCCTCTCCCCGCATCTACCACAGGTTGGAGGCTCGTTTCCCGTGAGTAAAAAGTTATGTGTTCCAAAAGTGTGTCCTATTCTTAGACGGCAGAAGAGGACATCTGTCCGGCGGGATTTTGTTACAGGAGGCCAGAAACCTAATTGTGGCTTTATTACATGCAGTTTATTATTTATTTCTTCGTCCCACATGCGTTGCCAGTAGTTTCGTAGTTTCCTTCTTAACAGAGGCTTCAGGTCTGTGACAGGGACTGAAGCAGTAGGATTAACTGCATTCAATGAAATTGATGTGGCCATCTGGTCCACTAGAACGTTACCCTGGATGCCCCTATGGCCAGGCAGCCAGCAAATAATCACATGCTGGTTAGATACATATGCCTTACATAACACGGAATAGAGTTCAATTATAACAGGATTTTTGTGCTTACAGAACGATATCAAAGACTTTACGACACTTAGGGAGTCTGTATATATAACTGATCTTTTGAGTTTTGATTTCCTTATATGCTTCACGGTCGATAATATTGCGTAGGCTTCAGCCGTAAAGATACTAGTTTCCGGATGCAGTACGCCGGATTCCGAGAAGCATGGACCGACGGCTGCATAGGACACCCCGTCGTGCGACTTCGATGCGTCTGTGTAGAACTCCGTGCAGGAGTGTTTGTGTTGGAGTTCCCGGAAATGCATTTGGATTTCAATGTCTGAAGCGTGCTTTGTAACTTGAACGAAAGATGTGTCGCATTGTATCAGCTGCCACTCCCAAGGAGGTAGTAGCTTGGCTGGAGGCATTAGGCAGAGCTCGAGGAGTGGGACATGCATTTGATCACTAAGCTCCCTCACACGTAGCGAGAAAGGCTGTCTTACTGAGGGACGATTATGAAAGAGTGTAGCATATGTCATATCGTTAACGGTAATGAAACATGGATGTTGAGGGTTAGAGTGGACTTTTAGGAAATAACTTTGGCTGATGTATGTTCTTTGAAAATGGAGTGACCACTCATTTGATTCTACATACAGACTTTCAATGGGACTTGTCCTAAAAGCGCCCGTGGCTAAGCGGATACCTAGATGGTGAATAGGGTCTAGCATTTTTAGCGCACTTGGGGCGGCAGAGTGATAAATCACGGCACCATAGTCTAGTCGCGATCGAATGAGGCTTTTATAGAGGTTCATTAAGCACTTTCTGTCACTACCCCACGTAGTCTGGGATAGAAGTTTGATTATGTTCATTGTTTTTAGACACTTTTCTTTAAGATGTTTAATGTGGGGGACGAAAGTGAGTTTGTAGTCAAGTATGACACCTAGAAATTTGTGCTCTTTGTTTACTGGTATCTGTTGTCCACACATTTGTAAGCAAGGATCCGGAACTAGGCCTCTCTTCCTTGTGAACAGCACACAAGAACTCTTTTGAGGATTGATTTTAAATCCGTTTTTCTCTGCCCACTGTGACACCTTGTTCAAACCATGCTGTACTTGTCTCTCGCAGACAGTGAGATTGCAGGATTTGAATCCTATCTGTATATCGTCTACGTAGACGGAGTAGAAAATAGCTGGTGGTAAAGATGCACGAAGCGTGTTCATTTTGACGACAAAGAGCGTGCAGCTGAGTACGCCACCCTGGGGTACCCCAGTTTCCTGTATGAATGTACGCGACAGTGCAGGACCTATTTTCACTCGAAATGTACGGTTCTCTAGGTAGCTCTCTATAATATTTAACATATTTCCGCGGATACCTAGCGCGGAAAGATCGCGCAGGATTCCGTGCCGCCAGGTTGTGTCGTACGCTTTTTCCATATCCAGAAATACAGATAAGAAAGATTGCTTGTGCACGAATGCATCGCGAATGCTCGCTTCGATGCGCACAAGATGATCGGTTGTAGATCGCCCTTCCCGAAAACCACACTGAAATGGGTCAAACATTTTCCTGGACTCTAGGAGATGCACGAGACGGCGATTGATCATTTTTTCAAATACCTTACAAAGGCAACTTGTCAGGGCTATCGGGCGGTAACTTGCCACTGAGGAAGGATCTTTGCCTTGTTTCAAAACCGGGATCACTATAGCTTCTTTCCATGCAGTCGGGAGGTATCCCGCAGCCCAAATGGTGTTGAAAAGTGTGACTAGTGTAACTTGGGTGTCTTTATGTAAATTTTTGATCATTTCATACATGATCCTGTCAGATCCCGGTGCAGAGCTCTTGCATGCACTCAAGGCAGCTCTCAACTCGGCAATGCTAAAAGGACAGTTGTATGGTTCATTCTGTTGACATTTTCTCATGAGTGGCTTACATTCTTCTATTTGTTTATATTTGAGAAAGGATTGCGAGTAATGGTTGGCACTTGACACGCTCTCAAAGTGCTCCCCAAGTGAGTCCGCCTGATCTTGTAGGGTATCGCCTTCTGTGTTTACCAAAGGGAGTGCATGTGCTTGTCGCCCTCTTATCCTATTGACCCTGTTCCAGGCTTTCGCCTCATCCCTGAACGAGTTAATACTCGATAGAAACATCTGCCAGCTTTCTCGTCTGGCCTGTCGGCGAGTTCGCCTGCCTTCGTATTTTACTTTTTTAAAGTTGACTAGATTCTCTGCAGTGGGAGAAGCGCGTAGCAACCCCCACGCCCTGTTCTGTTTTTTACGAGCGATCCTACAATCGTCGTTCCACCATGGGACACGTCGTTTGCAGGCCAAGCCTTTTACTTCTGATATGCATTTAAATGCGACATCTAATATGAATGCTGTAAAAAACTCGACTGCAGCGTCAATTCCTAACGAAGACAGGTCAGCCAATGAGATACTAGTTAGAGATCGAAATTTCTCCCAATCAGCTGTCTCAATCTTCCACCTAGGAGCGTATGGTGGATATTCGTTTTCTTTATATGATCTTAGCAGTATAGGGAAGTGGTCGCTACCGTAAGGGTTGTCGGTAACTTCCCATTCAAGTTCAGGCAGTACAGACGGGGAGACTATACTAAGATCTATTGACGAAAAGGATCGGTTTGCAAGAGAGTAATATGTGGGTTCTTTCTTATTGAGAAGGCACGCTCCAGAAGAAAAAAGGAACTGCTCAACAAGGCGACCTCGCGCATCTATACGAGAGTCGCCCCACAGGGAGCTGTGCGCATTGAAATCGCCAAGAAGAGCATAAGGTTCTGGCAATTGATCGATCAGGGAGTGAAATTCATGTTTGTTCAGTTGGTAATGCGGGGGTATGTAAAGGGAGCAAATGGTGATGAGTTTGTTTAGTAGGACAACTCGAACCGCCACTGCTTCAAGGGGCGTTTGTAGCTGTAGAGGTTGACACGCAATACTTCTATGAGTAAGAATCGCAACACCACCCGGTGATGCGACGGCATCATCGCGATCTTTGCGAAACGTAACATACGTACGGAGAAAGTTTGTGTGTTTAGATTTTAAATGTGTTTCCTGTAAACACAGCACTTTTGGATTGTGTTGGTGGATCAGTTCTTGTACATCATCAAGGTTTCTAAGGAGACCTCTGACGTTCCATTGTATGATTTGTGTGTCCATATTTAATGTAAATTAGTGCTGTGTTTACGGAAACGGAGTGGATGCCTTAGATTACAGAGCCCTTTCGAGGCCCTGTAATAGGTGTTTTGTTCTTTTTGAAGCGTTCGAGCGATTCTCGACGCTCCTTAGGCGCCTGGTGCGCCTTGAGCATAGGTGTAGTGTCCATTGCCTCTTGTGAGGCGCCGGACACGTGCTCTTGCGAGCGGGAAGTTTTCAGAGGGAGTCCCGCCTTGGAGGGCAAGACCCCTGCGCCCACCAGCCCGGAGGTCGATGGGGCTCCCAGAGGGATTTGGCTGCGCTTGCCGTTGCCAGCGCTGGAAGGGGCCTCGGAGGCTGGGGCAGCCTCGGCTGCGTCCACCTTCGGGGTCGATGGCCCCGTCTGCTGGGTAGACGGAGCAGCGCTAGCTGCAACCGCCGCGGGGGCAGATGGCGTAACTGCCGACTCACTGCCTGTGGGTCGGACAGCCGCTGGAGGCCGTTGTGGCGCTGCCCCCTTACGCGCCACATCGGCAAAGCTACTCTTAGACAGGTATGACACCCGCCTACGTGCCTCCTTGAAAGATATGTTTTCTTTGACTTTGATTGTCACAATCTCTTTTTCTCTTTTCCAGGACGGGCAGGCGCGCGAGTATGCGGCGTGCTCGCCATCACAGTTGACACAATGTGGAGTCTTCTGGCATGTTTCGGAGGAATGTTCAGTGTCACTACACTTGGCACATGTCAGCCGGCCTCGACAGTTCTGTGAACTGTGGCCGAACCTTTGGCACTTAAAACATCTGAGAGGATTGGGCACGTACGGCCTAACACGAAGTTTGATGTAACCGGCCTCGATGGACTCGGGGAGGACACTTGAACCGAAAGTGAGTATCAGGTGTTTCGTATTGATCTCTTTACCGTCTCGCCTGATCTTAATTCGCTTAACATTTATGACATTCTGTTCACTGAAGCCGTCCAAGAGTTCAGCTTCAGTGAGCTCTAGCATGTCATCGTCCGAGACAACGCCGCGGGTGGTGTTCATGGTACGGTGCGGAGTTACTGATATTTGGGTCTCCCCAAATGAGACAAGTTTCGGCAGTTTCTCGTACTGCTTCTTATCGTGGAGCTCCAAGAGAAGATCACCACTTGTCATTCTCGACGCCTTATATCCTGTTCCAAAAACTTCAGTTAAAGTCTTCGAAACAAGGAACGGTGAAATGTTACGCACTAGTTTGTCTGGGTTTTCTGAGTGAATCACATGGAATTTAGGAAAGTTCTGGACTTGTCGTCCGAAAAACTGAAAGAGATCTTCGGTGCGCCCTCGTTTGTGAGGGCGATCAGGGAGTTTGGGGAAAGAAGTTTCCATGAAATATATAAAAATTCGGCAACAGCGCCGACCACCCACCACGGAGCCCAACGAGGGGACGCGGCAGAGCTTGCATCCAAGTCTGCACGACGCCAGTCGTACGCCGTCACTATAACCGAATATGGTGTACCCAAGGTTGGATAGCCATACAGGGTTAACCCTTGCCGCCAAGAAGAAGGAAGTAAATAGAAGAGAGGAGGAGACAGGAAAGGTGGAAAGTAAGGGAAAGACGAAGGTTGTAGGAAGAGAGAGACAGGAAAAGGCGACTGCCGATGTCCTCCAGGTGGGTCAGCCTGGAGGTGCCGTCTATGAAGCCGAGGCCAAAGGGGTGTGTTGCCTCCGCCGGGGGGCCTTAAAGGTCCAGACACCCAGCATCGGCTCAACCCCCAGGATCCCCTTTTCCCCAGACACGGCTAAGCCGCGCACGGCTACACGCGGGAGGGTCCAACCCTCGTGTGCTCGGGTACGTGGTGTCGCAACACACCAAACGCCTGCTTGCGCAGACGCCCCTGCGGGGGGCTATTCATTGAGGAGACATAATTTAGAAAGTTGTCGGGCATGGTGAACACCTGAATCGTATGTTTGTAAACTTGTAAAACTTGTAAATAAACTTGTAAAACTTGTGTAATGAATGCAGCTTATCTCCCTGGCACAAGTCAAGAAAAAACCGTACACCATTTGATTATGTCAATTTGGGGTACAGAAGAGTTTGTTGGTGGCATTTCCTCAAGTTAGTGAGCTCATTTTCAGGTAATATTTCTGGACTTGCACAAAGCTAATTACAGCACTTTTTGGGGCCTTTTCCCTATACCCAGAAACTAAGTTGTACCTCAGTCAATAAAGAGGTAAGGCAAGGCTAATACCTTGAACGATAACAGAAAAAATAATTATTTAGCACAGAAAATCGGCAGTAACACACAGCCAACACAATTCCAAAGAGCCAAATAAATGGTCACCTGCACTTGCAGTATCAAGTAACCCAGAAATAGTCATAAAGGATGAGAAAAGGTTCCAATGACTGGACAGCCAGATTGGTTAGACAGTGAAAAACGCAAATAAATGAGTATACGAAACACCAATGTCCTCAATTGCGCAGGTAAAATGTTATTAAAATGCTATGAGAATTTTATTGCATAAAATACATAAAAGCTGCATAAACATTGGGACAGAGCAGTAACAAAGACGGAGGGAGATACAGCACCCGTGTTGAAAAAAAATTACAAGGGATATACATGCATATTTGAGCTCACGACAATTTTTTTCCCCAATATATATACAAAAAGAACACATGCACTTACCGCATAAAAAAAGGTTCCTGCGCCTGGAGAATGCAGCACAGTACAAAGCAGCGTTATGAGAATCGAAAAGCAGAGTTTAGTATGTTTAAAAACTACAAATGCTTGCACACCTACAAACAGGCATGTGACATGTTATGCCTTGAATGGATGAAATTCATAAATCTTACACACAAAGGAAGTTACCATCACTTTTATTGGCTTCCTCAGGGGACTCCTTGAAGTTGAACTAGAAAAATGTACATCAGTGTTAAAAACAAAGAGAGGATAAGACCCTAGAGCGTTCTGCCTGAAATAAACAGCGCAAATAACTTCATGTATCAATTCTATGGACACTTCGCCAATTCGGTGTACATTTATATTTGACAACCACCCAAACAGAGACGAGAAGGATGAATTAAGGTAGGAACACACATGAACGCTGACTCAACTAGAAGTTTATTAGTGAAGGCAAATATTTTGAACACACTGGCCAACTTCACAAAGAAAAAGCCATGTATGTGCAGCAGAAACAGCCCGGCACAACAAAAAAGGACCGAATACGTCCTGTAGAATAAACATGTGCGTCAAAAACTAGCAAAAACATGAAAACTGAAAGGTTTGTCCTGTGTGAGATTAACGATAAGTACTGTAGCAACACTTTCCCACTAAAGGTCACAGAAATCTTGCTTATGAATTTTTCTTCGTGATCAATAAGTAATGCTTTCATAAGTCCTCTCGTGTTCTGGTCTTCGTGATGAAACAATCGTTCTTTCTGCTCTATACCGCAACACCAGAGGAGTTCCAGAAGCAATATTTATTGATCACAAACGAAACAAATGCATAACCAAGCTATCTGTTGCCCTTAGTCGGAAAAACTTCTCAAAGGAATATTTCTCGGTGGGTATAATCACTTATCGGACAAATCTTTCGCTTTTTCGAAAGATTTATCCGATAGTTCTCGTTTTTCAGGCACGTTTATTCTATATGACATGGCTTTTTCATATTTTTTTTTGTCGCACGTGGCTGTTTCTGCCACGCATGCACGGCTTTTTACCTTAGTCAAGTTGACCAGCGTCTTTAATACCTCTGTCATCAAAAGTAAACTTTTAGTTGGGCTTGCGCTCGTGTGTGCTCCTACCTATTTCGTCGTCCGTCGTCGGCCTCTGTTCGTGCTGCTTTTTACAGTACGCACGTATCACCTTGTTCGGCTGGTAAACATTCTCACAAACAAAAGCAAACGCTTCCCCTCAAAAGGTAGTCCATCCTTTACTGCTAAACGCCAGAGCAAATCGAAAGTAAGCCTTCACAGCGTCCATGCGGCAGCTAGTACGCCACAGAGCAGCATAAAAAAATAGTTGAAAATCCCACTTGATGGAGAGTGGCAACAGAGATGCGAGCTTGCTAGTGAATCAGCCACATATCAAAGGGTGTCTCTTGCACAACGCCAAGGTGCTCTTGACGTAGAACTCTCTAGTACCTGGGAATTTGCTGCATGCGTAACCCGTGAGAAGGGAATGCGGACAGAAAATGAGATTACGCGGATTAAGAATCTGCCACTCACTGCACATAACTACGCGCGAAATAGAAGTACACACTATACTGGCACCTAAAAATTTGCGACTCTTTACGAGTGCCGTCGAGATAAGGAAGAAATGGGTTGCTACGGTAAATGTTAGCTAAAACACGCACAGCGATGTTTCACAACGGCGAAAAATATTCCCGGCTCTCTCGCGGAACCAAAGACCATAAGACAATGCATAGCCGATACCACGCAGATATCGAATCTTTGGGTAGAAGTCCAGCAGAAGGAATGACCTAAAGATACGCCGAGAGCGATGCGAGCGTGAGCGCGCCTGTACGAGTGAGAACATGCACCGCTTCTTTGAAGCTATCCGCTCCGGCGTGGCTCCGATCATCCCACGCGATTTGTGTGCAGAACGTCGCGTACACACCCTTGCGCGTTTTGCACGGTAGCGTCTGCGCAGTGTACTAGCTTCATGCACGCGTCATTCTTCGCCGCGCAAACGGTGCTCGAGTGCGACGCTTAGCTCGAGGCGACAACGCGCCGATTGGGGCCCCTTCGCTTCTGCAAGCAACGCACATTCGGATCGGTCCAACTCAAAGAGGCAGCAGAAAACGGTGGCATGTTTCGGTTATCGCCTATTAAAATTGTACGGTACGCCTTCAACGGCAACCCGCCGCGCTAGATAAAGATGCTTACTGCGGTAGTTTTGGCGGTGATAGGGAATAAGGCGAGCCCGTCGGCGGCTGTGTTCTTTGCCGACGTCGTCACCACACCTCTCTTCACTTGCGCTGTGTATCCGTGTACAGTCACCGCGCGGAAGCTGTGACTAATCAGTTGGCCGTTCTCCGCAAATCCCAAAGAGACGAAGTATATTTTGCGGTGCGCCGCATCATTAGTCGCAACCTAAATCGAAATCGAGGCGCGCTTAACCGCTACGGCACAAAAGGCGATTACACTAACCGTATGGTATACGATGAGCCACTACGGATTTTAAAAAATAATTCTGATGTAGTACGTGCCGAACCAACGATCTGATTATGAGGCAGATCGCAGTTAGCGACTCCGTATCAATTTTGACTTCCTGGAAATGTTTATGTGCATACAACGCACAATGCACGAGCGTTTTTTGCATTCCGCTCTTTTGGAATACGGCCGCTGCAGGGATCGTATCCACGACCTCGAGCCCCAAATTGCCACAGCGGCCGCCATAGTTACGAAATGCGTAAGCGTGAAGTGCAACACTGCCTTCCGGTACGAGTGTGGTACAAGCGTAGCAGAGCTTCACACCTGCTGCACAATTATTTGTCGCGGTTGTCCTAAGCTCGTAGTGCCTGCCTAAATACCTTGAAATGCAGCGCGCCTCTCACGTATCGAAACGCGATAACAAGCGCTTAGACGGCCCACGTGAGCGCCTATGAAAGATGACGTGGCCACTGTAGAAAATTATCACTGCGCAGAGAAGCCGATCCTTATGTTGCAATTGTGTTCTCTCATACAAATTAAGGAAACGTTATTAGACAGGAACAAATGAAGCACTGCAATTTTACCCGCGTGGTGCGCCGTTGCCTCTTCGCCTACCATTGTTTCAAACAAAGTGACGGCGGCAGCGAGCATTAGTATCGCGCGCTTTTGCTCCGGGGCATGCGGTTTGCTTGAAGAAAGAAAACCGTGTGCTTAACGTCTCACGCTCGTCAATTTCAAAATAGAAAAAAAGGCTACGTGCTCAAGAAAAAGAGATTACTTACCTATCTGCAGAAGTTCGGCTGCGACTGTTTCGGAGTGCCTTCTCTCCAACAGGCATCATGACCTCTGCCGCGCAACTCATCAAAACAACCAGGCTCGCACATCAGCCGAAGACTAGTAGCCGGGTGAGCCAACGACTTTGACGGATAAACGTCCAATGCCTCCTTTACTAGATGCGGGCCGCGTTGCTCGCTTTCCCATTGCGGCGCCGGTTCCCTTAGTTCAGCATAAATTCCGTAAGGCGGCGCTCGTTGCCTTTTCAACTTCCGGCGGCTGACTGCTTCCGCCGGCGCATCGATAGCGCTGGTATGCGGGGGCGTCTGCTAGCGAGCGTTCTCGTGGGCGTCTTAAACATATATATATATATATATATATATATATAGTGTGTGTGTTCTTTCGTTAGTCATTTCCATTATCGCAACTGTTTGCCCGCTTCTTATATTATGCAGCACGGTGCTGGTAGATCATGCATTTTATACGTCTTATCAGTTTTGCCTTACTGTTCAAGACTTTTTTTCACTATGCGGTACATGCGTTTTTTCAAAGAACACAAAATAACTGGCTAGCTTAACCTACGCTTTTCAGTGACATGCACGGTAAGATGCATGCAATCGACGCACGCACTCTAAAATAAACTTGGGCATTACGTTTTAGCTTGTGATGTCGGGGCCTCCGCCAATGCACCAGCCGTCAGGAGATCGTCGAGTTTCTACTAGCTAGTCCATCGCTTGTTGCTTCCGCTTGCTCGTCGGCCTCGCTTGAACGAAATAGCTCTTAATTGCAGTTTGTTTTGAAGTGCTGCTTGGTCGACCGAGCTCATTGATCGCACAGAACATAATTGCCCTGGTGCAACACGTGAGGTTAACTTATGCGCAGTTCAAGGAAGAATTGCTATATTTCGCGTTCACCGACACTATCTCTCGCAAGAGAACGCGTCAAACCATGTGCAGCGTTTGCGTTCGGCAGCATGTCTCTTGGAAGTCGCACGTAATCCCTCATGCGTGTTGAGGTAGTGATGCTTTCGCTCAGGTCACGCGTGCTCATAGCAATGTAGCACGGGTCGCTTTCAGAGAGAACGCGTTGCGCGCATCAAGCAAAGTTTTTAAGGCGCAAGCCTTTTGTAGCTCATGAGCGTTGTGACGCAGTCCGTGGTGTGCGCAGGAAAGCGGTGATCACCGGCGAGGGGAGCAAGGAGACGAGGCGTCATGCCAGTAGCGCTGTGTGAGTGGGAGCGTGGGAGAGCGCGGACAAGCGCGAGTGGACATCGGCGACAAACCTTGCAGGCATATGGCTGTGATTGAATCTCATGCTCGCGGTTCACGGCGGCGTCCGTTCGCAGAACAGTTCAGACAACAGTAACAGAGGCACTCATAGATAGGCTTTCGCCTATCGCAGTTTAGCTCAGCAAAGTGCCCATAGATTTTTGATCCCAGACCTAAAGAAGTTTGGCGATAATGATGGCCAGGCTTGAGGCATTCATATTCTGCGTGGGAACTGAGCACGTCCACTTCTTCCCGCTTAAATTGTATGGCCGTGAGCGTGTCGTTCAAATGTCGTTCAATTGTTCAAAGGACGAGCGCATAGTGCGTTTCCTTGCTCAGGAAGTTTTCTGCGCGGCTTTTAGTTTTCAGCTGCTCAATGTAAGAAAGGAACTCGCCCTCAAGCCATTGCACCCTCGGGTCATCAATTTCAGAAAACTGACGAGCATCTTCGTCATTGCGATGGATGTGCTGCGGAAGATTTCTCACATCCATGCCTGTGAACCACTTATGGAAGGCTTCCATGAACTGAACAGTCGGCCCCACAGATGCAAATTCAAAATCGCAGCTGCCACCTGCCTGATCCCCGAGGTATTTGAGTGCTGCAGTTACTGCAGGAGAAAATAACTGCACGGCCGTCTTCACATTCATTTTTTTTTATATTCGACGGGAAAACGTGCTTCCTTGTAAGGAACCTGATTGGCCGCACTGTTGATTTACTTTGATGAAATTTTCTTGTTTTCACCAAATTCCACGGCCAGGAATTAAGACCTGATGTTCTTTATAACGAGGCTCTGATCGGATGAGAAAAATATATCCATTGATGGATCTGCCGGATGCGGTGCCCGTGTTTTTGCTTCTCTGCCACTCAGAATTTCCATAGCCGTTACGTTGATCTTGCGGTTGTCGGTTGCAACTCTGATGATGTCAAAACCAATGCTGGCTGTTTGGATGACGACGTGGCGAATGACCTCGACGAGCTGGTCTCCAGTGCAGCCTTTGGTGAAGAAATAGCCACCAGGGATCTTGTATCTTGCTTGCAGGCCGCAAAGGAGAAAACACACCAGTGAATTCGCCAGATGTTCACCTTCAGCTGCACGAGCAAGATACTCGAGGTCAGGACCTAGGTCGACATCACCAATAAACGCGTCCCTTTGCTTGTGGTAGAGCAGCTTTTGTTTAATTCTCATCTCGTCAACAACGAGGCTACATGCTTTTGACTGTGGTGTGTCCAGATTCTCAAGCTCCGCTTCCAGGGGGGAGCGAACCAACTCGCTGAAACCAACTTCGCCGGATGTAGTACCGAAGTATTTTTGTAGCGTTGTTCTGCAAGGTAGCTTGAGAAGCTCTTCGTACCTCAAGTATTCGTAGGCTTTTGTCGAGAGGTGTCGCATTACGATGTCATGCCTAATTGTTACTTCCGACCAGCGTGGTGTTTTCTTTTTATAATTTTTTACTTGGTTTTGGAGCAGCACTGCTTTTGCCGTCCCCTCCTCGGCGTCAGCCACAACTTCCAGAAATGCAGAGACGTAGCACTCTTCTTTCAATTTTTGAAGTTCTTCTTTGTAGGCTTCTACAGTTCTGCGCAGTTTATCGTTTTCTGCTCGCAGCGCACGTTCTTTTCGTCGCCATCGCTTTCTTTCTACAAACACGCTTCACGTGTTTGAGCTCCATTTTCCTTGCTTCTTGAACGAGCGCAAAGCCTTTGTTGGTTGCCTTTTCTTCTTAGATGCAAACTTCACTTAATCTGTTAGAGCGCGAGGAAGTGGCACGCGGCGCACGCGCCAAGCATTTCAGGGCTTACTGGCTTTCGAATGAGAGGAGTATGCACGCGCTCGTGGCGTATTGGTTAGAGTACCGGGTTCGACGGCCGACGTTCGATTCCACCCCATCGCTCACACATTATTTTTTTTTAATGAAAGCGAGACGGAAGAACATACCTGCCGCAAAGCGACAGGAATGAGGTGGGAACGCTTCGCAATAAACTTTTGGAATGTCTTCATATGCAAGTCCTAATTATTGTATACTGGACTCAACTGCTACACAACAAAAAAACAAGAAAAATCAACACAGATTACCCAATAAATTGTTTATTGAGAACACTCAACGGTGATGTTGCTGTGTAAGGGTTGAGTGAACTCGATTGCTCTTGAAAATTTGTTGAAGTCCGTTGTTTCAACATTTGCCCAACAATATATCAATGGTTAATCAACAGTCATTTTTGTACGGGCTGCAACGCCCCACTACCTGCCCTACCGGATTCTTTATCACTCTAACATCAAAAAAGGCGAAGAAAGCTTACAAGTAGTACAATTTCATATGCTCGACTTAATTAACTTTACATATGCAGGTAAGGAAATGAATTCGCCAATCTTCGTAGTAATATTCAATACCTGAAGTATCAATATCCCCCATTCTCGCACGTTTCCCTTCACGCAAATATATTGCAATGTCTCTACGACATTAGTATTATTACTAAATACACCGGACCGTATTAGAAGACAAAGTAGTGTGTTTCTGGCATTATTGCTCCGACTTCGTGCAAGCTTACTAGGAAAAACATGTTTTTCAGCCTAATTTATGCAACGCATCCTATGCTGCGTAACCTTGAACACGTTGATGACGTAGTAACAAATCAAAGAGTAAAGCGTGAGACACACGCTCCGATTCCGTATCCGATCCCGCGTCCGACGCGCCGGAACGGCCGCCGGAATCGAGGTGTTTTGCCGTGCCGAAGCGAAGGATCGGGCGTCCGGCGTGCGACAAACCAGGCAGATTTTCATCGTCCGACGCGTCCGACACCCCCACCGTCGCCTGACCGCAGCCAATGACAGCGCGGCTGGCTTGTGATCTTCTCTGACGTTCCCTCCACGGAGGCGGCGCTGGCTGGCCGGTTTCTCGCAGTGTTTATTTTTTCCTTGCCTGCTGCAGTTTGTTTTCGACATGAAATAGTTACCAGTTCAGTAAAATGATCTCGAACGTGTGCCTGTTATGCAAAGCAGCGCCTAGTACACTAGCACTAAGCTACTGGCGAGATCGGGAGCCACGACGCGAGGGCACTTCGCGGGCAGACATCACACACCGACCGTCTGAGCGAGGCTGCTAGCTTCGCTTGCACGTTTGCCCTTCGCAACGACTGCATCGAGTAAACCAATTGTATTTAATTACGGGCGACCTAAGTGTACAGTGTTAATTGTTTTGGCAAACATAAGCACTCTTCGACGAGCTCGGGTTGGATTGTAAGCGCCGTCGATCGCGGCGTCTGCCTAGCCAGGCCCCTAACCGTTGTACACTGACAACTCCGCTAACAGCGGAGTTGTCAGTGTACAACGCGCCGTCCTGAAGTGTTTCGTCACTCGTAGGGGCATAATTTTATTGACAGTGTTCGCGTAAAGCGAAGCAGTGTTGTGTAGAGTTGGTTATATTGCGTTTCTCGACGTGGCTATGAAGTCCAGCTGGGGGGCTAGATCTGGGCGGAGCTTACGCGCCGCTCAATCTTTCGTATGCACGCACTGTGTGCCCCGAATCGTCGTATGCCACATGCCGGAGCATGCGGCGCCGCACGTCGGATCGGACGCCAAATCGTACCATCTGTCTCCTGCTTAATAAGCATACCACAAAATTTTATTTCCTTATTATGACTGCCGAAAATCCTGTAACCGGTACGCTGAAAATAAAAAAAAACCTAGATGAAGTGTAATCAAGTGTTTACCTAACCCACACGTTCGGGTGTCTTTTCTAGATTTCCTCTCCAGATCGCGAATTTTTCTTCTTCCTAAAAGAAGTAGCCGCTGGACTTTCTGTAATTGCACATTATATTTTTCATCGTTGGGGTCAGCACACCTCTCCACAGCCTGGAGAGGTTTGAGCTTACCTGAGCTTACTATTGTTGTTCTTGACCAACGTACGAGCGAAACGGGTAAACAAAAGGATGTGCTTGCATGGCAGGTTTTGGCACATCCCGGACCAGCCTCGTGAAAACATGGCCATACCGCGTTGTGGTTTGCGCGACAGTCTAGGGCATTGCATGGCGAGTTGGTCAATTTTTTTTTAGAAATCAGGCTCGCACCCACCTGGCACGACATCCAAATCTAGACCTTACTAATTGCCTGCCTCGTTCTCAGAAAAGCTTTACTTTTTGGGGAAGCCCACCTGGAAACAAAATAATGCAGGCTCCACGCACTATGGGAATCGATGTACCTAAGCGAAGCTTTCTGTGCTGGTTGATTTCATTGACGATAATTAGCGGTGGTGTTCACGGTGAAAGCTTAATTTCTTCAACTTTTAGTCTAACACGAGAGCGGCGAGTTTATTTTAAACGTTCCTTTACGTGAGCCACTCCTGTTTGTCTGCGCACAGCAAAGAACACGGACAGGGCGAGATGTTTGCTTTAGGCGTTGTTGCGCCATATTTAATGATCTCTTAGAGGGTTGAGCATTGTCATTGCCTCACATGGCACGTCGCATCGTGGCAGAAGTATCAAAGTTGAATTGGATTCTGGGGCTGTACGTGTGAAAAACCACACTCTCATAATGAGGCACGTCGTGGCAGACTCCAGATTAATTTTGACACCGGGATCTTCTTTAATGTGTCCCAAAATGTGTAAAATGTGCGCAAAATGTGTGAAAGTGCCCGTGCGTTTTCTATTTCGTACCCGTCGAAATGCGGCTGCCGCGGTTGGGATTAAATCCGTGGCATCTAGCAAGGCCATAGCCGCAAAGCTGCAGCGGCGGGCACACAATTCTTGATATGACGGTCGACCGATTCCGTAGTGTCGCCTGGACCCTGCAGTGCGCTTTAATTATCGCAGCTCTGCTTCTGCACGCCCTGCGTAATTTGTCCGCTGAAATATTTTACATGGTGCTTATTTTTCACAACTAGTAGGAACGTTCTGTACCGTACCTTGAACTTCCAGAAAAAGTGCCACCGCGGTTGCATAGCAGTAGGGTTTACTTGCCTTATCCCGTCACCTCCCCACGCTACTTGTATTGGAACTGTCTCTTTACTTCCCCCTATCTACAGTTCTAAGTCTGCTCTGGAGTAGAAAAGGAAGCACTGCAGTTTCTACAATGCTTTTGAGGACGGTCACGGATAATTACAGCTGTCAAGAGGATAATGCGGCGACGCCCAAGGAGCTACATTAAGCACTGCGGACATTCGATGCGGTTGGGATCAAACGTTTCTTCTCACTTCGCCTTATTTCTGATTCGCTGCTGTCATGTATAAACATGTTCTAAACAACCCTGCAGCAGCACCAGCAGCTGCAGTGGGAATGGTAAACGTTACCTTGCGGGCACCACTGCTGTTTCCGTAGTACACAGAGCATACAGGGAGAGGTGTTCGCGTGAGGCGTTGTTGTGTGCCATTTCTCATTCCCTCTGAGAGGGTTGAGCATAGTCATTGCCTCATATGGCACACAACACTGTGGCTGAAGTACTAAACTTAATTGGGTTATGTGGTTGTATGTGCCAAAACCCCAATGGCATTATGAGGCACGTCGTAGTAGCAGACTCCGGGTTAATTCCAACACCATGATGTTCCTTAACGTGTCCCAAAGTCTTCTAAGTTTTCTATTTCGCCCCCGTCGAAATGCGGCTGTCGCGGTTGGGACCAAACAGCCGTAAAGCTAACGCGGCGGGCACGAAGTGTTGATATTGCGGTAGACCGCTTCCGTAGTGTTGTCGCCTGGACCCAACGGTGCACTTTAATTAATGCGGCTCTACTTTTGCACCCCCTGCGTAGTTTTTCCGCTGGTGATCACTGTCGTGACGGGGCGCGGTACTTCACCATCAGCACTGCAGTGACGGTGCCCGTCACTTTAACAACAACATTGGAGCCACGGGGGCCGTCACTATAACGATGTCGGTACTGTGGGCGAGCACTTACGGAGTCGCCATCGGGCGGAAGCCCCTCAATTGCGTCTTCTCGTTGATAACGCGGCGCGCTCCGCAAAGTTTTGGCTATCGGCGCTAAATAAAGATGCCACGCGGGAGCCCTCCAGGACATTTTTGCAAGAACTCTCGGAATGACAAAATTATTATACTTAAATAAAATAACCTTCCACAAACAGAAAACACAGAATGGTTTACTGACGCTATCTGCTCACCTACTACCTCGAGTACGTTGGGACACTACGCGCGGTCGCCGCGATCGATTCCCCCCAACCGGTTTATTTGCATGAAACGTAGGCATTCGCTGAGAGACAACTATGTAAAGTACGTTCTTATAGTGGGCTGTCTGTAAAGCCAAATGGAGCATAACGGAATGAACTTCAATGCAGCGATCGCACGGACTCGATGTGACCGTCTGCATGCATGTTCGCGCAAAATGTTTCGCTTTCGCTGCGAGCGCGTTTTCGCACCGTACCGTGAGCTTTATGCCCCAGCGTATGAGGATATCACAGCACACAAGCAATCATTCTTGCATGGTCACTATCAGAGCTGTTCAAAAATAATTTCGTTATAGCGAGGGACTTCGAACGCTGCGGCGACTTGTGATGATGCTGCCTAACACGTGTCTGGCTCCTGTGCTGTTGCGACGATTACAGCTCCTTCTTTTTCTTAATCCAGAACAATATTCGTTGTCTGGAGCTACACAAGCATGAACGTATGCCATGCCTTTTTTTAATGTGCTTTTTACCGTTCCCTTTCCATTCGACTTAACTTTCTTACTCTCTTTCTTTATTATTATCATCATAGCTGTTGGACTGTTCGACCTAATAGCAGCAGGCGGCTAGATGCGTCCAGATTCGTAATATAATAGACATTCGCTACAAGCATGGGGGGATCAATACACAGGATGAATGCAACACATTAGCACATTAAAAACAGAAAAGAAGAATTTTTTTTACATTATGCATGAAAATTATCAGCAATTACATAAAATACGAAACCCGAAAGAACTGAACGCCAAGCAAGACTACAGGCACCAAACCAGTGGTTCAAACCTAATAAATATGATTTCAGTGCTTTGCCGAACTTTTATGTTTCTTTTATTTTCGATGGTATGTTGTTCCATGTCATAACTCCAACAAATTCACATGCATTCTGTACAGGAGGCAGGCTAAAATTTCCGGTGGCAGTAATTCCGGTAGCATGTGACGATGACAGAAATATGGACACAGGTAAAGGATGATTGCGTTCCACAACAGCTGTTAACGTAGATAGATGTTTTATGCTCAAACATTAAGTCCAATGGCATTATGTTTATTGATTTGAGCATAACAGAATGAAGCTTCAGTGCAGCCGGGCCCCGTCACTGTAGTGTAGGTGTCAAAGAGCCAGGCCTCGTTACTGCAGCGCAGATGTGAAAGGGCCGGGCCCAGTCACTGTATTCACTGCCTTTTCCACTTGACACATCTGCACAGTGTTTATTTCACAGAAATGGTTGGAACGTACTATACTGTACCTTGAACTTGAGCGTATTCAGTTTCCCCGAAACCGTCTTCGTTTTGCCTTCTCACCTTACCTCCCCCCCCCCACCTCGTCCCTTCCATAGAAACTGCCTCATCTCCTCCCTACAGTTCTGCCTATGTCCCCTCCTGACCCACACCTTAGTAGAAAGGGAAGCACTGCTGTTTCTGCAATGCTGCTGAGGAGTGTCACGGATAATTATAGCTGTCAAGAAGCTAATGTGGTGACGGTCAAGGAGCTACAGGGGGCGATTGTGCACATTCGACGCGGTGGGGTGAAAACGACTTTCGAGCGTCTGCTTTCCTCACTGACTCATTCCTGTCATGCACGCACACTCAAGGACAATCCCCCTCTCCCCACCTAGACGAGGCGTGCCTGACAGCAGCAGAGGGAAAGTCGAAGGAAGAGACAAAGAAAGATTCACTTTAAAAACGAGGGGCGAGTTTCTCCTCTACCCAATGCCCTTTCTCATTGGGGAAGGGGGTCGTACGCACCGATCGCAGGGCTAGTTTTTTTCATTCTGTGGTTGTGCACGGTGCTGTTCAGTTGTTTGCTTTCTGTGTACCACTGAAATTGCTCGTGTGCTTCTTGTCGCAGGTGCTCTCTTGACGACCATGGCGCTGAACGTCAACGATGTGGAGCGGCTGGCCGTGGAGAAGCTTCGAGCTCTAAAGCGTCGTAGCTTCGATCTTCGGAAGTGGCTGCTTCTGAAGATCCTGCTGGCAAAGACCAGTAGGATTCGACACAACTGGGAGGTATGAGTTTTCTACAGCGTGTATCTTTCCCTTTCTAGGTCAAACGTAGCCGAACCATCTCCGTGGCTACTATGAATGCTATTATCATGATGTAGTATATAACTGACAAATTCCGGTCGCTTCAGAGATTCTTAACAACTGCGATATCTCTTGTTTTTTTTTTTACTATGAAATTAGTGATTCAGCTTTTCTTTCGTGAAGCTCTTATTTATTCATTTCTAGAAAGAAATTCTTAAGTTGCACGGAAGCCTACGCGTATTTTTTATATAATGGCGGCGCTGGTTGTGGTGGCGGGTTATCAGCACGCTAGCGTAAAGTAGCGGTTTGTCATAGATGTGTGCCACCACACATACATCAAATCATTCTTATTCGAATTAATGTTGCGGGATCGGCTAGTTGCTCCATACAAGCAAAAGACGCGCACACAGACCCTGCAGGCAATGACCCGGAGAATCCTGCACAACTGGGGGGCTATGAGTTTTCGAGAATGTAGATATTTTCCTTGGTAGGTAAAAGGTAGCCAAGCCATCTCCATGGCTAGGTGAATACTGTAATCATGATGCAGCTAATAACTGAGAAGTACCGGTCCCTTCATATTTTCTTAACAACCGCAATAGCTTTTTTTTACTATGCAATTAGCGACACAGCTTTCCCTTTCGTAAAGCTCTTATTTATTCATTTCTAGAAAGATATTGTTAAGTTGCACGGAAGCCTGCGCCGAATGTTTTCATAATGGCGGTGCTGGTGGTGGTGGCGGGTTATCAGCACGATGGTGTAGACTAGCGATTTGAGAAAGATGTGTGCTACCGCACAACCATCAAACCAATATTATACGAAATAATATTGCGAGATCGGCTAGTGTCTCCATACATTCAAAGGGCGCGGACAAAGATCCTGCAGGCAAAGACCCTGAGGATCCGGCACAACTTGGACGTATGAGTTTTATATCATGCAGATATTTCCCTTGCTAGATGAAAGGTAGCAAAAACATCTCTGTGGCTACAGTGAATACTGAAATCATGATGTAGCTAATAACTAAGAAGTTAGAAGACATGTCTTTGGCCGCCGATTACACACACTCAAAAGAAAGACACATAAAGACAACACGGGCGGCACTTCCCACTGATTTATTTTGGGCTGCGACCCAAGAATAAATAAATAAATATATATATATATATATATATATATATATATATATATATATATATATATATATATATATATATATATATATATATATGTATATGTATATGCACGCATTCGCTGGCTGTTCACAGATCTACGTTACCCAGCGGTCAAACAATCTAGTTTCCGATTTATGGAGCACAATAAATGTATCGCTAAAACAATTTGTACCTTTATTTTTTTTATATTAAGCTATGTATATATATTCTTGGGTAAACGCCCAAAATAAATCAGTTAAAAGTGCCACCCGTGTTGTCTTTATGTGTCTTACATTTGTGTGCGTATAATTGCTACAAAAAACATGTCTTTTAGAAAGCACTAACTAGGCCGACAAGCAGTTCAGTTGTAATTGAGAACTACCGGTCCCGACATCTTTTGTTAGCAAGCGCGATAGCTTTTTTTTTTTACAAATGAACTTGATTGTGAAAACATTCCGCAAATCTCCGCCACGCATGTGTATACACCCAAGAACAATAACAAGGTTTGTAGTGAATTATCAACAAAGTTATACACGTACTCAAAAGCGAAGTCACACCCTTTCCCGACTAAGGCAACAACACTTGGATTAACATGCTAAATTTAGAAATTGAATTTCTTTATCATTGATATGCAGTGGGGAGAGAGCGTAGTAAACTGGAAAAAGAAATTACCGAAGCGTCCCACATGAAAAAATTGGGCGCGCATACATGTGTCAGTGAACCTTCACTTCACATCAATGATAACGAACTTCAATTTCTAAATTTATCATGTTAATCCACGTGTTGTTGCCTTTATGGGGAAGGGGTGCGACTTGGCTTTTGTGTACCTGTATAACTTTGTTGATTATTGAATACAAACCTTGTTATTGTTCTTGGGTGTTTACGCATGCGTGGCGGAGATTTGTGGAATCTTTTCACAATAAACTTCAGCTGTAAGTCCAGCGTTGTCCTGTCCCTTTCAACTTACTTGTGCTCGCGTCCGTACTTGCTGGAAACCATTCTACGTTCACCATGCATCAACTGGCCCAGCAAACTACTCTACTAAAAAAGCTTTTTTTTTACTATGCAATTAGCGATACAGCTTTCCCTTTCGTAAAGCTCTTATTTATTCATTTCTAGAAAGAAATTCTTCACTTGCATGGAAGCGTACGCGGAATGTATTCATAATGGCGGTGCTGGTGGTGGTGGAGGGTTATCAGCACGCTGGTGTAGACTAGCAATTTGAAAAAGATGTGTGCTACCACACATCCATCAAACCATTCTTATACGAAATAATGTTGCGAGATCAGCTAGTTGCTCCATACACGAAAAGGGCGCGGACAAAGATCCCGCTGGCAACGACCGGGGGAATCCGGCACAACTGGGATGTATGAGTTTTCTACCATACAGATATTTCCCTTGCTAGGTAAAAGGTAGCCAAACCATCTTTATGACTAGCTTGCATAGTGCAATCATAATGTAGCTAAGAATTGAGAAGTACCGGTCGCTTCCCATTTTGTTAACAAGCGCGATACCTTTTTTTTTTTTTTTTTTTACTGCGCAGCTGGTGATACAGCTTTCCCTTTCGTAAAGCTCTAATTTATTCATCTCGAGAAAGAAATTCTTAAGTTGCACGGAATTACACGTAATTAATTCATAATGGCGGCGCTGGTGGTGGTGGCGGGTTACCAGCATGCTGGTGTAGACTAGCGATTTGTCACCGATGTGTGCTACCACACATCCATGAAACCATTCTTACACGAAATAATAGACAGTTTTAGTATATAGCGTACGCTATACCATAGCGTACGCTAAAAAATAGCGGGACGTGACTGCGCATGCGCTGAACGCTAAACGAAATAGCGGGTATAGCGGGCGTACGCAACGCAAACGAGTTAGCGTTGCCGGTTTCGCGGGGTTAGCGGAGTGGTCTCGCGAAGTCTCTCCAAGGGGAGAGCGCGCATTTCAAGATGGCTCCTCAAAGTGCAAGCAACGTTTCGATCATGAGCGCAGCGGCCAAAGACAATCCTCGCGTGCGCTTTTCGTCTGCTGACGACATCGAGCTGCTGCGCGAGGTAAGAGAGGCCTGTCCTTTCGGGGATCAGAACCGATGGGCCCTGATTGCAGCTGTTTTGAATGCAGCAACCGGCAAAACATTCACGGCACGCAACGTCCGCTTACGTGCGGAACTGATGCTTTGCCGCTACTCATCGAACGACCGGAAAAACCACCCCAAGTGAGTTGATTTGTTCATTAGGTGAAATATACTAATATGAATCTTAAACTGCAAGTATAAAAATGATATTCATGACCTTACAGATCCGGCACAGAGGAAGAGTACAGTGAGAAGGAGCAGCTTCTGCACGAGATCATTCAAAAAAATGAAAAATGAAGGCTTAACGATTAGGGCACCGCGGCGTTCAAATAACGGTGCAGTACCACAGCCGGCTCGTGGGCGCCTCACGTCGACGCAAGAAGCGGCAAGTCGCTCAGCAGCGACCGCGAGAGACGCTGCCGCCGAAGCTTACACGTTGGAGGACGATTGCGACAACGCGGGTACGTAGTAAAGGCTGGATGTTGCCATGAGGAATCGGGATGGCATTTTCTACTACAGCGTATATAATTCTGCACTGAACATGCAATTCATTTGTTTTTAATTTGCATTGTTGTGTACTTACAAAAATGACTTGCAGGTGTGAGCGAGTCGCCATACAGTTGTTCAACAATATGATAAACGCTGCCGACAACGCCTCGGCTGAACAACAAAAGTGCTCGCAATTTCCAAGCACAGAGAATACAGCGCCTGCTGCATCGGCAATCTCGCTACGCGACGATCAGGGGCCATCAGCTGGACCAAGTGGCAGCATTTCTGACTGTGCTTCGCCCAGAACGACAGCACGAAGCGAGCTACAGCGTGGCGAGTATCGTCACCATTATCTAACGATTTTCAGTGAAAAAATAAGTGTATATAACTGCCGAATTACACTTATGTGCCGATTCTACCGTTGTTTTCCGAGCAACAATAATGTTGCACAATAAGTTCAGTGTTCTTATTGTGCCGGACATACGATACTCACCAGGGGCTTTTACTTTTACTCACCAGGGTTTTTACCCAACACAACCGTGAAAATACAGTAAACTCTCGGTAACTGGAACCTCAAGTGTCCAGAAAGGTATCTTCCGATAAATAGGGATTCCGATAAAAAGGGATTCCATTTACTGAAAGAGGTGTGCAAAAGTGCAGCACGTGAAGATACAGTAAACTCTCGGTAACTGGAACCTCAAGGGTCCCGAGAAGTATGCTCCGATAAAAAGGGATTCCATTTACTGAAAGAGGTGTGCAAAAATGCATGCAGCACTATGTCATACACACCGTTACTAAGGAAAAGAGGGGGAACACGGCAGATGGAACTGCAGGCACCTTCAAAGTGACATTAAAATTAAAAGCACCGCAAATAGTTATACACATGAAGTCAAATCTAGCTTCACTTGTAGAAATTCGGATGTGATTTATATGCTTGAATGTTCCTTCTGTAAGAAACAATATATCGGTGAAACAGGACAATCATTGAACGTCAGATTAAACGGACACCGCGCGGACACAGCTAAAAACCTTCCCAAAGCCGTCGCCGAGCATTTCAACCAACCAGCTCATAACTTTGATGAACTTAAACTCTACATCTTACAGTCAAATTCCGTTCTGAACGAGAGAGAAAATACAGAGAATCATACCTTATCCATAAGTTCAAGACATTGCAACCAATAGGCATAAACGTTTCAAAGGGAGCTTTAGAATTTATTCGCTATGCTAAACTTCAAGCTATAGGCAACAAAACTTCCATCCCCCCCCCTCGTTTCTTTTTTTCAGCCGGCGTGTGAGACGCCCTTCACACGGCGGCTAACACGCGTGGGTTAAAAGACCGGGGTGGGGGGTGAGGGGTGGCCTGGCTTTGACCTCGTGCAGCGTGTTCCTTTACTCTCAATTCGACACGCTAACACACCTTCCCTCGTTTCCGCACCCCCCCGCCTCACCCCCTCTCCCCTTTAAAAGAACCCCACCTATATATACCGTGGCGAGGAAAGCGTACGTCGCCTTGAAGAAGACAAGTCCACTTGTCGAAACATTGGCTCCCGCATTGACCTTGTTCACGTTTTGCTCACGCTCTTACTAATGTTAGACATTATAAGAATAAAGAAATAAAGAATAATAAAGCTTGTCCTATGGTTTAAGCGCAGCAAGAGACTTCTGGATTGCCCCGGGTTCACTCATTTTCATTTAAAGGAGACATCGGCGACGTATCAAAGCAAGAACATTGCTCTTACTGCTCGAGTCGTTAGCTGAATTAGGATGAAGTCATGCTGCTGATGTCTAAATTATCGAACAGTGCGCTGTAAGGTGGCCGGATTTTCAGTTCTTACTCTGGCCATCTATGGGGCGTGTGGCTGTATCACCAAGCTGTCTGGACTGCACATGCTATGCACTATCTATTATATTTTTGTTTGCTTGAGTCTTAAGGATGGCCCTCTATGTAGACGACAGGTGTCACAAAAAAAAAAACCGAATTATGGCTTTTCCTGAAAAATTTACTTTAAACCTTGCTTCTATTCCGTTAACTGAAGGTTGCACAAATGTTGGTTCCAATTTACGCGTGTTCTCGCATTGTCCAAATAAAAACTAACCTATATAAAGGCTGCTGTTCTGTGTAAACGGCAATTGCGTTTAAGCAATTTTCATTTAACGAGATTCTACTGTAATTGTATACTTCATTATTATTCAGAAATTATGATTACACACGTTATAAAATATAGTCACAACAGCATATGAAGTCCTTTACTGTCGAAAAAGGTAGACGTGCTAATAAATATAGATGTAATGGTATGTTAATATACCTCAGTTATTTTCTGCTATCCTGCCTGCATGGAGGCAGATCTTCTGCACTACATAATTTAGGCTTTTAAACATTTATTTCAATTGCCTAGAGGCACCCAACTTTAGACTATGTCTAAGGTTTTCTATCTGTCTGCTCGGTAATCAAATGCTAGTGTGTAGCCTAGCACAATCACGATAACTCACACAAAAGAATAATTACACATTTAAATCATGTGATAAAGTGTGTTTTCTTGATTGTGCTAGGATGACGGCATAGTTGTTGCAAGCTTAACTCTTTGTGACTACTTTTGTTTACAGGAAAGAGGAAGCAAGAACAAACAGATTATGAATTCCTTTAAAAGCGTACGAAACATGAAATGGAAATGAAAGAGAAAGACTTTGTGCTCGAGACAAAGCGCATCGCCCTGGAAGAAAGCCGCCTATCGTGGGAGAAGGAACGGGCACTACTAGACGCCCGTTTAAAGGAAGCTGAGCTGAAGCAGAGGAAGGAGCAATTGCTACAGTTCAATCTAATGAAAGAAGAGATGAGGAAGGAGCGAGCAGAAGAACGCCGCTTTAATGCAGCACAACAGCAAGCTGTACTTGGCCTACTTGAAAATATTGTGACAAAGTTAAATAACATAGGCTAAACACAGCAAAGCATGTACTATCGTGCTCAGTACGATATGAGTTACAATGCAAATGCTTATAAGAAGCCAACGAACAAAAACACCAAGGACAACACAGGGGACATTGTAAATTTCCCGTGTTGTCCTTGGTGTCTGTGTTTGTCGGCTTCTCATGATACGATTAATAGATATTGCACCCCTTCGTTAATCCACTTCGTTCAGTGCAAAGGCCTTGTAGCTTATATTGAACTGTTGTGGCTGGGAGTGGCGTTCACGAACGCATACTCCTACCGTATGGGAATGGCCGAGAGCCCGATGTGCGACTCCTGTGGGTGCGAGGAGACCATCGAGCACCTATTGTGTACCTGCCCTCGCTACGATGTCCAACGCCTCTCTCTGCGGGCAACTTTACGCAGACTGGACTCGAGATCTTTCACCGAGTCAAAGATACTCGGACCGTGGCCACACCCGTCACTGGCTCGAAACCGATTCGTGCACTAGTGCGGTACTTGAAGTGCACGGACTTAACAGACCGTTTATAGTGTCCTTGTGTATGGTGTCGCTCCCACACGTACTCAGTGCTTCCTCTTTCCCTTTCTTCCTCTTTCTATTCCCCTTCCCCCCCCCCCCCCCCCAGTGTAGAGTAGCAAACCGGATGCTGTTCTGGTTGACCTCCCTGCCTTTCCTACCCTTGCTTTCTCTCTCTCTCTCTCTTGAACTGTAATTTCTGGTAATAAAAATGTTTTGATTTTTCTAACACCGCACCACTGTCCGTGTTTTGAGCACATTTGCTGGCTAGGTTTGAAAGCAGCACACACACATAGACATGTGGAAATGTGAATGGTGCTCCGAAAACTGAAGCTGTCATTGCACCTTGACATGTTTTATTTCCATATTGCACATAGTACACCTTCAGGCATGTCTAAAGAAGAGATTGGGGTAAAGGTACAACAATCATTCTCATCATGTGAAGACAAACATTAGCTGCAGTTTATGGAGAGGTCGTGGATTTAATCCCAATCGCGACAACCGCATTTCGACGGGGCCGAAATAGAAAACGCGCGTGCACTTGGATTGTGGCGCACGGCAGAGAACATCACGGAGTCAAAATTATTCCTGAGTCCACCATTACGGCTTGCCTCATAATCTGAGTGTGGTTTAGGCACGTCCAGCCCGATTCTCTAATTGAAGTTTAAAGCTTCTTCCACAATGCGACGGACTATGTGAGGCAATGACAAAGCTCAACCCTCGCAGATGTTATACAATATGGCGCACAACAACGCCTCAAGCAAACATATCTCACTGTGTGTATATATACTACGCAAACAAACAACCGTGGTGCACGCAAAGTAAAGTTTAACATAATCTTTCTCGTATTGAACTACGCATTACAGAAATTAGGCTTTCGTCGTCAGCGCCTCCGCTAATTATCGTCAATCAATGCATCCTCCTCGCAAAGCTTCGCTTACATCGATTCCCACAATGCGTGGGATGTGCATAATTTTTATAAGCTGTGGTGAATGTGCTACTTCTAGCTGTGCCGACGGTGTCGAAATCTGTTCAGCAAGTTGTCGCTCACATGTGATTGTAATAAATATTATAAAATGATGACGAAACTGCGCCTCATACGTAAATCAGCGCCTAGCCTTACACCACTGAAGTGATTGAAACACACAATCCGAAGGCAGTTGGTATTAAGTTGGTTTCGGACACTGGCAGCGCTCAGCGACCATCGTGCGAGGTTGTTCCCCTAGATTGCTCTTTGCTGCAAATGGTGTAGAGATATGCAAATTTTTTTTTAGCAGCGAGCTCACGGCCCAAAGGGCCCTAGTGCAGCACGCGAGCGATGCAGCACGACTCAGTGGAGCCTTGGAACAGGGGGCCACCCTTGCTGAAGAGAAGTCTCAAGTCGCCAGCGCCAAGAAAATGAAGACGACGGAGACCTCGTAACCGCGAAACTCTTAAAAGACTCAATAAAAGTTTTCACTCACTCACTCACTCATTCACTCACTCACTCATTTAACCCCTTCTTGTCCATGCGTTCGTTAGAGACTGTACAAGAACTAAGCGTTAAATCTCTAGCGCCGCCCTGTTCGTAACCAGTGACACCCACGGCCATCGAGCAATGCCTAGCGTCTTCATCGATGGCAGTTACTGCGTGCAGACGAGAGAATGGCGCGTGGTTTGAGACTTTCCCGTATTTAGTTTGCGCAAAAAAAGCACTATCGTAACAAGAGAAACAAGTCTGTGAAACTTTCCTTTGTCCGAGATGGGCCATTTTAGTACGGCAATCTGCCCTGAGGGGAGCATCACGCTCGGTTCACTGACTTTGTCGGTAGCCGCCGATCGCTCGAGCGATAGGCCTAGCTCTCGGTTTACAAAGCAGCAGCCGACGGCGCTTGCCATGAAAACGCCGCTAGTCAGAAAGCGTTTATTTTCGTGAGCATTTTAGCCTCTTGTGAGATATGCCGCGCTTAATTGAACATAGATTTGCATAGATTTCAATCACAATACACTCTGTCGGCTGCAAAGAGAGAACCAAGGCAGCGCAGTCAGTCCGCGACACCAAGTGTCGTCACTCGGCGACGCATCGGCAGCGTGTTTCGGCGACGAAAGCCCCAATCTATGTTCAAGGAGCGCATGTCACTCGCACCAGGCCCGTGCTGGCATCAGCAGTCACAAAACATGTGATATATTTAACGTAATCTACTTGCTTCAGTGCAGAGCCTCGGTGAGCCTGGCGAACAGTAGCAGTTTTAGAAAGCAGATACTGTCAAGCACGATTAGTTCAAATGGTACGCTTCGAGAAGTCGGAGAAGCAAGTCATGTACGAAAACGGCACCGGCGTGACGGTGTTTTCAATTATTTTTGACGCAGTGAAGAACACATGCGGTTCCAGCGGCAGAGGCCAGTCGGAAGAAGAGGAACGAAACTCACTTCGGTGGCGCTCACTATTTTGCAAACCAGCAATTCCGTGTGCATCCAGAAAAACTTCTCCCAACGCAAGACGATAATACGCAGTTTAGACCAACTTCAAGCTCAGTCTGTAGCTGCCATTCGGTGTACTCTGATAAACGACCCGTTGTCCGCGATAAGAATAAACGTTCCCGCGCAGAGCATTGTACGAGCCCGTCCGCTTTCCACATTCCCGATAGGCTATATATAGAAGAAGAAGCATTAGGCATAGACAAAAAATGCATACGCCCACACTAAACGGGTAGTAGCATGCAGTATAGGACGCCCTGGTATGCACCGGACCTGCAGTAAGGATGGATTGTGAAGAAAAGAGACCCGAAACGAGCCACTAGCAAGAGTAATCTATAGAGAAACGTATGGCGGGGGCTTTACCTGTTTCGCATGTTTATCAGGACCATGCTTGGCATTGTTGCGTACTTCTTCTTTATTCAAACGAATGCTGCGTTGTTTGTTGTACGGCGTAAAAAAATATTAAATTAAGGGGTTTAACGTGCCAAAACCACTTTCTGATTATGAGGCCCGCCGTAGTGGAGGACTCCGCGGAAATTTCGACCACTTGGGGTTCCTTATGGTGTATCCACACGACGGACGGCTCCGCGCAAATCTGTGCCGCGGACGCTTATTCCGCCGCCCGTCCGGCTGCGAAGCGCATCCAGACGACGGACGGACTGAGTAGGCGACCGCGCCGGAAAAATAAAGATGGCGGCTACGCCCGAAGCGACTGCCGTCCGCCTCGAACGTGTCAAGTCGTCGTCGTCCACTGTGTGGCCCGTAACTTTCAAACTGAGGATTGTATTTGGTTTAAATTTGTGTACAGAAGCTTCGAGAGCAATATATTCGTGATGAGTGGGCACCGTTTCCGAAAGCGATACTCAGATTCTCGGCGTGTAGGCTTAGAGAGGCTGTATTGGCTGAACATGGCCTCGAAGATGTTGCGGCGGCCTGAGCGGATCTCAGTGGCCGTAAGTTAACATGATTGCTTGTTTCTACTCACTCTAGATGGCGCCATCGGCGTAACAAACACTTTGTCATAGGTGTTTTTCACTTTGAATGAAAATGGAGATCGAAAGGAAACGACGGTTGGCCGCAATGGCTGTTGTTTTGTCCGAATTTGACACGAATGGTGTCAGCAGTGATGAAGCTGTTTCAGAAAGATCCCAAAAGCCGCGCTTGTTGCCAGACTGTACAGCATGCTAGGCTAAATCCGCAGCATTCGACCCCCAAAATCCGGAAGCGAAAAATAGCTCGGCATTTTCCGTCCGTGGGGGTCGCGGACGACGCGCGGACGGCACAAATCCGTGACGCGTAGTCACGTGATGCGCAGTCCGTCGCGAAAAAGACGGATTTCGTCCGTCGTGTGGATCCACCAACGTGCACCTAAATCTATGTACACGGGTGTTTTCGCATTTCGCCCCCATCGAAATGCTACAGCCGCGGCCAGGATTCCATCCCGCGACCTCGTGCTCAACAGCCCAACACCATAGCCACTGAGCAACCACGGCGGGTCCTGTATGGCGTAATACCCACAAAATATATGCGCTTTTCGTTTTTTTCCTTGAGGAAGCTGCTGCGAATGTTCCCGACCAACTACAAGCTAAAAGTTTCGCTGTAAGAAAAAGGGCATTCATAAAGTTTCAACTAGATAATTTATGTCGCTGTTGTAAAAGGCACTAAGAGTTAAAACAGATGATTTCGCGCAATGTAGTTGTGCGATTAGCGATATTCATATGTAGCCTGTATTTTGGGAAAAGATGAATTGTTCAAAAAAAAGTCAGACACAAAGAAAGCCGCAGCTACCGATGGGTGCGTCAAGGAAGTAGAAAAGTTTTTTTTTTTTCTTGAAGTTGATCCAGTCTCTTCTTGAAATTGATCCAATCTGATTAGCAGCGTAGCCGGACTTTAGGAAAGCGTTTCGCACTCTTCCCCAAAGGGCTCTCTCTCTCTCTTATTCCCATTCTGTTAGCTACTCCCCGCGGCGCGGATGCCTCTAATTCCTGGCATCGCGTTTCTGCGTAATTTGTCCGCAGGCCCGCTCTCATAGAATGCGAGAAGTGACACGCGCACAGGCAATCACAAAGCACTCCGTCAAAGCAGCGTTTATGTGAAATGCTACGCCGTCAATACCCTGGCCCCTAAAAGCTTTAAACAACTGGGCTGTTCGACAAATGCAGGATTGTGGACATCGTCTCCGTAAAGGTCATAGACCCCGTAAGAGGTGCCTGTCATAACGTGTCCTTTGACCTGACGAAAGCGCGTCCGTCATCGTCGCCCTCCAACATTGGCGACGCTGTCAACGCTCCTTAATTGAAGGGTTGCATTCGTGCGCGTCATGCACGGTCAGTTACCGTGCAGAGAGAGAGCCGGGAAATTCATTGCATATTTAGCACGCTACGCCGCCTATTCTGCATGTTTGAGAGATGAGCAGCTTAGCAGAAGTTGCAGGTTGAAAATCCCTGCCCCATTATTTCGAGTTTCACGCGCCTGTAAAGTGTCTCATCTTTAATTACCGATTTTGGGAAGTTACCGCAATGAATAGAGGAGACTTGAAGAAAGGGACAGTACGAAGCCGTTCCTGTTGTCCCTTTGTTCAGGTCTCGTGTTTTGCTTGCGGTAACTTCCCAAAATCATGAATCACTAACTGGTCTGCACCCACAATCTGCTATGGTTATTTTTATTTATTTATACAACATATCCCTAAAGTCTCTCACGCCTGAGGGTATTGCATAGGGGTTGGTGGGCAGGTACAGGAAATTGATGAAAAATAGAATACACCGCAAATTCATTGTGCACATGATGTAGCGTTAGAACATAAGTGCACCGAATACTGTGAATTCTGACAAGCACAAAGAAAAAGAAAAGAACCAATAACATGAACAGGGCAGTAGTAAAAAATTATGCCAATTATACATCTTCCAAACAACAGGTTCAAACAAATTGAAACAAGGCCTACATTATTAGAAATATTACCTAACAAAAGAAAGGGTTCAAACATGAGCTAATAATATACGAATCATACAATTGCAAACATTCCTATCTACGGCAGTAGTTCTTTACCCGTTAATTTCGCATCGCTCCCCATTGCATACTTGTCCGGATCCCATTAATGACAGAAAAAAAATTAATCCCTAAAAGAAGCAACATTTGTCAAAAAGACTACATTCGCATACCCATTGCTTTTGTCGAGTAGTGGTGAAGATCTCAAGACTGCCGCTCTTTCGTGATCAAGGGTACAAAACAAAAACGCCGTCACTTGCAATCGAATATGCCTTCAGTGTTGTTTCTCCAGTTCAGTTGTAAACTTCGAAGAACAATTAATTCCCTGCTTCGTTTGGTTACACGAATGACAACACCGCTTAGGCCTTTTCACAATTCGCTTTATAATCTTAATACGCTGCGACAAACCGTGACGAGTTTGACCGCCCTCCCCAAACAGTGAACTGACCTTACAATACGCTGCCGAGTACATTGCGGGAAATGCGGAGTAAAATGCGTTTGCAAGAATTATTTGCTATTTACTGGGCGGTATGCATGCTCATCTTTTGCATTTACACAACATCCAATCAATAGAGAGTTTTAGAATAGGGGCCCCAATATTTTGGGGCCCCAAAGAGCTTTGCGGGTGTTAGCGTTGGGGCACGCAGGAGTGAAGAGTTTTAGAATAGGGCTTTGCGTTTGCAAATAGCGTCTTGCGCCGACAGCGCCACTACGGCGTCTAAGAAAAACGATTAAAAATAATTAAATAAAATATACAATCTTATGATAGGAATAGTAATTTTGACTTGCGTGTATTCGCGTTTAATTACAATTTAGAGGTTATTCTTCAAGCAACAAACAATTAGTTGTGCTTAGTTTGGAGCAACAAAACCAACTTTACGTGCCTTCACCAGCCAAGCTTAGCCGTGTTAGGCCTACGAGCCATAAAATCCACACTCGAATTCGGAATCAGCGGCGTCTAATGAATCAATCTTCATAACACACGCTAGTTGAGAGAAAGCGATAACTGCAGTCACTACTCCTAGCTTGCGAACTTCACGCATTACCGCGAATCGAACCCAGTTTGGTGCTAGGTTAGAGCCGTCGCTTCGATGGGTGCCGCCATGTTTGTTGACGCAAAGCTTTTGGGAACGCTATTTGAGCTTCCGCTAAATCGGTGAAATAGCGTTCCCAACGCAACCCAAACGCAGTTTGCGCCTCGCGCATGCGCAGTGGCTTCGACGCTATTTCTTTGGGGCCCCAAAGCGTTTGGGGCCCCTATTCTAAATCTCTCTAATGTTTCAGGGGTCAACAAACGACAGGTTGCTGCGTTTCCTGCCATTGGGAGGCAGCTGTATACAGAATTGTACGCATTCAATTGTTTATTGCGGGTATGGTCATGTACTCAACACTTCCTCAATAGAACTGCAAATAAAACAAATTCATTCTCGAAACATATGCATTCAACCAGCGTAGCGCCTATAAAGATGTCCACCATACTGTATGCGCAGTGGGCCACCTGCAGGTCATTAAAGTTTCGAACTCTCGATGTCCGCGACCTACAGGTGGCACCCGTGGCAAACCAAGACTAATGTTTCTGTATATGCTCCCGCAGGGACGCTATATAGAGGGACGCTAACCAAGACGGCTGTCCGCAGAAGCATCGCAACTGAAGCTGAGAGCACGGAAACGTGTTGTAGGGCGGGTTGTGACAATTTTGCACCACTCTGTCACTGTTAGTATTTCGCATACTGAGCCGCGTGGAACCGGAACTGCGATTCTATAGGTAATTAATGTTCAATAAACAGAAATTAAATCTCTGCTAGTTCATTTTGTGCGGCGCTATACAGCTCGTTCCAGTCGTGTACATAAGAGTGCCAAGCGAGAATTTTAAAAAGAGGGGCTCCAACGCCCCACTACCTGCCCGACCGGATGCTTTTTCACTCTAACACCAAAAAAGTGAAGAAAGCTTACGAGTAATACTATTTCATACGCTCGGCTTAATTAAGATTACATATGCAGGTAAGAAAATGAATTCGCCGATGTTCGTAGTAATATTCAATACATGAAACATATATACCTCCCATTATTGCACATTTCCCTTCTCGCAAATATATTGCAATGGACCTACGACATGAATATTATTAATAAATACACGGGACTGTATTGGAAGACATAAAATAGTGTGTTTCTGACATATTGCTCCGACTTATTGCAAGCTTACTCGGAAAAACATGTTTTTCAGCCTAATTTATGCAACGTATCCTATGCCGCGTAACCTTGAACGCGTTGAGGACGTAGTAACACACTAAAGAGTAGTAAGCATACCACAAAATTTTATTTGCTTATTATGACTGCCGAAAATCCTGTAACCGGTACGCTGAAGACAAAAAGAATCTAGATCAAGTATAATCAAGTGTTGACATAACCCACAGTGCGGGTGTCTCTTTAGATTCCATGTCCAGTTCGCGAATTTGTCTTCTTCCTAAAAGAAGGGGCCGTCGGAATTTCTGTAATTGCACATTATCCTTTTTATCGTTGGGGTCTGGACAATACCTCTCCATAGCCTCACCAACCACTGTTTCTCGGCCGATCTTGCCGGAATGACGAAAACTGATCTCGTTGTGGTAAATTCGGTTTCTCCACTGGGAAACGCAGCGCCTGCGCTTATTATTGTTGTTCTTGACGAACGTACGAGCGAAACGGGTAAACAAAAGGATGTGCCTGCATGGCAGGTTTTGGCACAACCCGGACCAGCCGCGTCAAAACGTGGCCATGCTGTGGTGTCGTCTGCGCGACAGTCGACGGGCACTGCGAGGCGGGTTGGTCAATTTTTGGAAATCATGCGAGCACCCACCTTCCACGACACCCAAATCTAGACCTTGACTAATTGCCTGCCTCGTTCTCAGCAAAGCTTTACTTTTTGGGGAAGCCCACCTGGGAATGCCACGCGTAAACAAAATTATGCAGGCTCCACGCACTGTGGGAATCGATGTGCGCGAAGCTTTCTGTGCTGGTTGCTTTCAATGACGATAATTAGCGGTGATGTTCACGGCGAAAGCTTAATTTCTTCGACGTTTATACTAACACGAGAGCGGCCAGTTCATTTTAAACGTTGCCTCGCGTGTACCACTACTGTTTGTCTGCGATGACCAAAGAACACAGACAGGGAGAGATGTTTGCTTTAGGCGTTGTGCGCCATATTTAATCATCTCCGAGAGGGTTGAGCATTGTCATTGCCACACATGGCACATCGCATTGTGGCAGAAGTGTCAAAGTTGAATACGATTATGGGGCTGTAGGTGCCAAAACCACAATTGAATTAGGAGGAACGCCGTAGTGGCTGACTCAGGATTAATTTTGACGCCGTGATGTCATGTAACGCGTCCCAAAATGTGTAAAATATGTGCAAGTGCACGTGCGCTTTCTATTTCGCACCCGTCGAAATGCGGCTGCCGCGGTTAGGATTAAATCCGTGACATCTAGCAAGGCCATAGCCGCAACGCTACCGCGGCGGGCACACAATTGTCTACTTGACGGTCGACCGCTCCCGCGGTGTCGCCTAGACCCAGCAGTGCGCTTTAATTATTGCAGCTCTGCTTCTGCACGCCCTGCGTAATTTCCCCGCTGACATATTTTGCATGGGGTTTATTTTTCAGAACTAGTAGGAACGTACTGCACCGTACCTTGAACTCCAGATTATCCAGAATCATTGCCACCGCGGTTGCACAGCAGTAGGGTTTCCTTGCCTTATCCCGCCACCTCCGCACCCCTCTTGTATGGGAAGTGCCTCTTTACTTCCCCTATCTACAGTTCTAAGTCTCCTCTGGAGTAGAAAAGGAAGCACTGCAGTTTCTACAATGCTTTTGAGGTAGGTCACGGATAGTTACAGCTTCCAAGATGATAATGCGGCGACGCTCAAGGAGCTTATAAAGCACTGCGCACAATCGATGCGGCTGGGACCAAACGTTGCTTCTCACATCGCCTTATTTATGATTCGCTATTGTCATGTATAAACATGTTCTAAACCAGCCTGCAGCAGCGCCAGCAGCTGCAGTGGGAAAGTCGAAGGAAGAGACATAGAAAGCTTCGATTTAAAAATTATGCAGATCCCACGCACTCTGGGTATCAATGTAAGTGAAGCATTCCCTGCTGGATGCTTTGATTGACGATAATTAGCGGTGGTGTTCACGGCTAAAGCGTAATTTCTTCAACGTTTAGTCTAAGACGAGATTGATGAGTTGATGTTAAACGTTACCTTGCGGGCACCACTGCTGTTTGTGTAGTTCACAGAGCATACAAGGAGAGGTGTTTGCGTGAGGCGTTGTTGTGCGCCATTTTTCATACCCTCTCAGAGGGTTGAGCATAGTCATTGCATCATAAGGCACATCGCAATGTGGCTGAAGTACTAAACTTAGCTTGGGTTATGGGGTTGTACGTGCCAAAACCACAATCGCATTATAGGGCACCTCGTAGTGGCGGACTCCGGATTAATTCCGACACCATGATGCTCTTTACCGTGTCCCAAAATCTAAGCTTTCTATTTCGCTCCCGCCGAAATGCGGCTGTCGCGGTAGGGACCAAATAGCCGTAAAGCTAACGCGGCGGGCACGAAGTGTTGATTGTGCGGTAGACCACTTCCGTAGTGTCGCCTGGACCCTACGGTGCGCTTTAATTAATGCGGCTCTGCTTTTGCACCCCCTGCGTAGTTTTTCCGCTGGTAATCACTACAGTGACGGTGCCCGTCACTTTAACAACAACACTGGAGCCACGGGGCCGTCGCTATAACGATGTCGGTATTGGGGGCGAGCACTTACGGAGTCGCCATCGCTCGGAAGCGCCTCAATTGCGTCTTCTCATGGATAACGCGGCGCGCTCGGCAATGTTTTGGCTATCGGCGCTAAATAAAGAGGCCACGCGGGAGGCCTCCTGGACATTTTTGCAAGTACACAGGATGAATGCAACACATTAGCACATAAAAAACAGAAAATAATAATTTTTTTTACATTATTCATGAAAATTATCAGCAATTACATAAATTATCACACCGCAAAGAAGAGATCGCCAAGCAAGAATACACGCACCCAACCAGTGGTTCATACCAAATAAATATGATTTTAGTGCTTTCCAGAAATTTTGTTTCATTTATTTTGGTTGGTATGTTGTTCCATGTCCAACAAATTCACACGCATTGTGTACAGGAGGCAGGCTAAAATTTCCGGAGGCAGTACAGCCGGTAGCATGAGACGATGACAGAAATATGTACATAGGGAAAGCACGATTGCGTTTCACAACAGCTGTTTACGTAGATAGCTGTTTTATGCTCAGACATTAACTCCAATGGCAATATGTTTAGTTGATTTGAGCATAACAGAATGAATGTTCAATACAGCCGGGTCCGTCACTGCAGGGCAGATGTTAAAGGGCCGGGGCCAGTCACTGTAATTACTGCCTTTTCCCCTTGACATACCTGCACAGTGTTCATTTTTCAGAAATAGTTGGAACCTACTCTACTGCACCTTGAAATTCAGCTTATTCACTTTCCCGGAAACCGCCGTCTTTTTGCCTTCTCACGGTACCTCCCCCCCCCCCCCCTCGTCCCTTCTATAGGAAGTGCCTCTTTTCCCTACAGTTCTACCTACGTGCCCTCCGGACTCACAGCTTAGTAGAAAGCGAAACGCTGGTGTTTGTGGAACGCTGCAGAGGAAAGTCACGGATAATTATAGCTGTCAAGAGGTTAATGTGGTCACGCCCAAGGAGCTACAGGGGGCATTGTGCACATTCGACGCGGTGGGGTGAAAACGACTTTCTAGCGTAGCCTTTCCTCTCTGACTCATTCCTGTTGTATACACACGCATGGACAAAGATCCTGCCGGCAAAGACCCTGAGAATCCGGCACAACTTGGACGCATGAGTTGATATCATGTAGATATTTCCCTTGTTAGGTAAAAGGTAGCCAAGCCACCTCTGTGGCTAGCGTGAATACTGCAATCACGATGTAGCTAATAACTGAGAAGTATCGGTCACTACATATTTTGTTAGCAACCGCGATAGCTTTTTTTTTTACACCTGAAGTTTATTGTGAAAACATTCCACAAATCTCCGCCACGCATGCGTATACACCCAAGATCAATAACAAGGTTTGTAGTCAATTATCAAAAAAGTTATACACGTTATACACGTACACAAAAGCGAAGTCACACCCCTTCCCG
This sequence comes from Dermacentor andersoni, assembly GCF_023375885.2. NCBI lineage: Eukaryota > Metazoa > Arthropoda > Arachnida > Ixodida > Ixodidae > Dermacentor > Dermacentor andersoni. The sequence continues at coordinate 123,356,499 of NC_092816.1, read as the reverse complement.
ACAAAGGCAACAACAATTGGATTAACATGATAAATTTGGAAGTTGAAGTTCTTTATCATTGATATGAAGTGGGAGGGAGCGCAGTAAATTGGAAAAAAAATTACCGAAGCGTTCCACATGAAAAAGTTGGGCGCGCATACATGTGTGAGTGAACCTTCGTTTCATATCAATGATAAAGAAATTCAATTTCTAAATTTATCATGTTAAGCCTCGTGTTGTTGCCTTTCTCGGGAAGGGGTGTGACTTCGCTTTTGCGTACGTGCATAACTTCGTTGATTATTGACTAAAAACCTTGTTATTGTTCTTCGGTGTATAAGCATGCGTGGCGGAGATTTGTGGAATCCTTTCAGAAAAAAAAAAAGACTTCAGTTGTAAATCCAGCGTTTCCCAGTCCGTTTCTACTCCTGCTCGCGTCCGTACTTGCTGGAAACCATTACACGTTCACCATGCACCAACTGGCCCAGCAAACTACTCTACGAAAAAACCTTATTTTTTTTGCTATGCAATTAGCGATACAGCTTTCCCTTTCGTAAAGCTCTTATTAATTCATTTCTAGAAAGAAATTCTTAAGTTGCACGGAAGAATCAGCGGAATTTTTTCGTAATGGCGGTTCTGGTGGTTGTGGAAGGTTATCACCACGCTGGTGTATACTAACGATTTGTCAGATTGAAGTAGTAAAGGCAAGGCGCAGAAGACCAGGATTCAAGAAGAAGAACACCAACGACAGGACCGGCACCACTCACAACTAAGTTTATTTCGGCAACAAGCCTGCCTTATGTAGGTTATTCATGCCGAGTCACGCACTAAACTTTAGAAGTAAAAAACAGCGATCTATCGACCACTCAGCAATCATATCTGGTACATAATATCGAATGAGCAAACAAGAACCACACGTGGATCAGCACGGGAGGCAATTGATCTAGTATAGTCTTTTCCAAGCCAACGGCGACAAAAAAGGAGACATAAAAAGTACCGTCTGCGCTTCACTATCAAACTATCCACAACATAACACACATCAAACGCCTAAGGCCCAGTCAGTTATAATACTCGCACGACTATGAAAATAATGACCAACGAATAACACAAAAAAAAACATGAAAAAGGCGTCTAAGTACAGCGTCTGCGTCAAAACTAATATCTCTAACAGTCACTCACCTTAAAGCTTGATAAAACGTGTGACCAGCGCGAAAAATGAACCACGTGACAAACAATGAAATGGACAGAAGAGTTGAACGATAAACGTCTAAAGAACAACGTCTGCGTAAAAAAAAAGCAACAAAAGCTTAAGAGCCACTAGAAAATCGTCAACAAAATAAAAACTACTTAAATAAAAGGAAGACAGAGGGAAAAGCCAAATAGAATCACTCTAACATGAGGCCTGAATGCAACCTTCTAAAAAAATCGTCTCCTTGTCACTAAGCACAACGGACGGCCTGCTGACGCATGCGTTTCCCTCTTTTTTGATGAATTATGCTTCCACAATTTCCCGCTCGAACCTGTCTTTTCCAAACTTCAAAAATTTAGTTTTGTCAAACTGAGGGCGGTAATTAGAGCAGTCTCTACAATGCTCGGCAAGGAAACTCCCTTTATTGTGGCAAAGATTACGACAATGTTCCATTGCACGCTCATTGAAACATCGACCTATTTGACCGATATAGCTGAGATCACAGCTTAGAGGGCTTTGGTAGAAGACATGTGTCCTGCATTCAGTGAACTTCTTCTGATGCTGAATTGAACAAGCCGGGCGTTTCTCTCGGTTTTAGAAGGTTTCATTCAGGCATCATGTTAGATAGATGACGTTTGGTTTCTCCGTCTGTCTTCCTTTTATGTAACTAGATTTTATTTTGTTGACGATTTTCTAGTGGCTCTCAGGCTTTTGTTTTTTTTTTTTTTTGACGCAGACGTTGTTCTTTAGACCTTTATCGTTCAACTGTTCTGTCCATTTCATTGTTTGTCACGTGGTTCATTTTTCGCGAGGTCACATATTTTATCAATTTTTTAGGTGAGTGACTATTAGAGATTTTAGTTTTGACGCAGACGCTGTTCTTAGACGCCTTTTAATGTTTTTTCCGTGTTATTCGTTGGTCATTATTCCCATAGTCGTGCGGGTTTCATCACTGACTGGACCTTAGGCGTTTAAAGTGTGTTATGTTGTGGATATTTTAATAGTGAAGCGTAGACGGTACGTTTTATGTCTCGTTTTTTGTCCCCGTTGGCTTGGAAAAGACTATACTAGATCAATTGCCTCCCGTTCTGATCCACGTGTGGTTCTTGTTTGCTTATTCGATATTATGTGACAGATATGATCCCTTAGTGGTCGATAGATTGTTGTTTTTCACTTCTAAAGTTTAGTGCGTGACTCGGCATGAATAACCTACATAAGGCAGGCTTGTTGCAGAAATAAACTTAGTTGTGAGTGGCCCCGGTCCTGTCGTTTGTGTTCTTCTTCTTGAGTCCTGGTCTTCTGCGCCTTGCCTTTACTACTTCAAGCATGAACCAACTTGACAAAGCAAGACTTTTACTTGTCAAAGATGTGTGCTACCCCACATCCATCAAACCATTCTTATACGAAATAATGTTGCGAGATCGGCTAGTTGCTCCTATATGCAAAGGGCGCGGACAAACATACTGTGGCAATGACCCGGAGAATCCATCACAACTGAGAGGTATAAGTTTTCTACCATGTAGATATTTCCCTTGCTAGGTAAAAGGATAGGCAAACCATCTCTGTGGCTAGCGTGAATACTGTAATCATGATGTAGCTAATAAATGAGAAGTACCGGTCGCTTCATATTTCGTTATAACAACCTGAATAGGTTTTTTTTTTACTATGCAATTAGCGATACAGCCTTCCTTTCGTAAAGCTCATATTTATTCGTTTCTAGAAAGAAATTCTTAAGATGCACGGAAGCGTACACGGAATTATTTCATAATGGCGGTGCTGGTGGTGGTGGCGGGTTAACAGCACGCTGGTGTAGACTGGCGATTTGTCACAGATGTGTGCTACCACACATCCATTAAACCATTCTTATAAGAAATAATGTTGCGAGATCGGCTAGTTGCTCCAACATGCAAAAGACGCGGAATGAGACCCTGCTGGCAACACCCCGGAGAATCGATCACAACTCAGAGGTATAAGTTTTCTACCATGTAGATATTTCCCTTGCTAGGTAAAAGGATAGGCAAACCATCTCTGTGGCTAGCGTGAATACTGTAATCATGATGTAGCTAATAACTGAGAAGTACCGGTCGCTTCATATTTCGTTAACAAGCACAACAGGTTTTTTTTTTTTTTTTGCTGTGCAATTAGCGATACAGCCTTTCCTTTCGTAAAGCTCATATTTATTCGTTTCTAGAAAGAAATTCTTAAGTTGCACAGAGGCGTACACGGAATTATTTCATAATGGCGGTGCTGGTGGTGGTGGCGGGTTAACAGCACGCTGGTGTAGACTAGCGATTTGTCACAGATGTGTGCTACTACACATCCATCAAACAATTCTTATAAGAAATAATGTTGCGAGATCGGCTAGTTGTTCCAACATGCAAAGGACGCGGAATGAGACCCTGCTGGCAACAACCCGGAGAATCCATCATAAGTGAGAGGTATAAGTTTTCTACCATGTAGATATTTCCCTTGCTAGGTAAAAGGATAGGCAAACCATCTCTGGCTAGCGTGAATACTGTAATCATGATGTAGCTAATAACTGAGAAGTACCGGTCGCTTCATATTTCGCTATAACAACCTCAATAGGCTTTTTTTTTTTACTATGCAACTAGCGATACAGCTTTCCGTTTCGTAAAGCTCATATTTATTCATTTCTAGGAAGAAATTCTTAAGTTGCACAGAGGCGTACACGGAATTATTTCATAATGGCGGTGCTGGTGGTGGTGGCGGGTTAACAGCACGCTGGTGTAGACTAGCGATTTGTCACAGATGTGTGCTACTACACATCCATCAAACCATTCTTATAAGAAATAATGTTGCGAGATCGGCTAGTTGTTCCAACATGCAAAGGACGCGGAATGGGACCCTGCTGGCAACAACCCGGAGAATCCAGCACAACTGACAGGTATAAGTTTTCTACCATGTAGATATTTCCCTTGCTAGGTAAAAGGATAGGCAAACCATCTCTGTGGCTAGCGTGAATACTGTGATCACGATGTAGCTAATAACTGAGAAGTACCGGTCGCTTCATATTTCATTAACAAGCACAACAGGTTTTTTTTTTTTTTTTTTTTACTATGCAATTAGCGATACAGCCTTTCCTTTCGTAAAGCCCATATTTATTCGTTTCTAGAAAGAAATTCTTAAGATGCACGGAAGCGTACACGGAATCATTTCATAATGGCGGTGCTGGTGGTGGTGGCGGGTTAACAGCACGCTGGTGTAGACTAGCGATTTGTCACAGATGTGTGCTACCACACATCCATCAAACCATTCTTATAAGAAATAATGTTGCGAGATCGGCTAGTTGTTCCAACAAGCAAAGGACGCGGAATGAGACCTTGCTGACAACAACCCGGAGAATCCAGCACAACTGAGAGGTATAAGTTTTCTACCATGTAGATATTTCCCTTGCTAGGTAAAAGGATAGGCAAACCATCTCTGTGGCTAGCGTGAATACTGTGATCATGATGTAGCTAATAACTGAGAAGTACCGGTCGCTTCATATTTCATTAACAAGCACAACAGGTTTTTTTTTTTTACTATGCAATTACCGATACAGCCTTTCCTTTCGTAAAGCCCATATTTATTCGTTTCTAGAAAGAAATTCTTAAGTTGCACAGAGGCGTACAAGGCATTATTTCATAATGGCGGCGCTGGTGGTGGTGGCGGGTTAACAGCACGCTGGTGTAGACTAGCGATTTGTCACAGATGTGTGCTACCACACATCCATCAAACCATTCTTATAAGAAATAATGTTGCGAGATCGGCTAGTTGTTCCAACATGCAAAGGACGCGGAATGGGACCCTGCTGGCAACAACCCGGAGAATCCAGCACAACTGAGAGGTATAAGTTTTCTACCATGTAGATATTTCCCTTGCTAGGTAAAAGGATAGGCAAACCATCTCTGTGGCTAGCCTGAATACTGTGATCATGATGTAGCTAATAACTGAGAAGTACCGGTCGCTTCATATTTCATTAACAAGCACAACAGGTTTTTTTTTTACTATGCAATTAGCGATACAGCCTTTCCTTTCGTAAAGCCCATATTTATTCGTTTCTAGAAAGAAATTCTTAAGATGCACGGAAGCGTACACGGAATCATTTCATAATGGCGGTGCTGGTGGTGGTGGCGGGTTAACAGCACGCTAGTGTAGACTAGCGATTTGTCACAGATGTGTGCTACCACACATCCATCAAACCATTCTTATAAGAAATAGTGTTGCGAGATCGGCTAGTTGTTCCAACATGCAAAGGACGCGGAATGGGACCCTGCTGTCAACAACCCGGAGAATCCATCACAACTGAGAGGTATAAGTTTTCTACCATGTAGATATTTCCCTTGCTAGGTAAAAGGATAGGCAAACCATCTCTGTGGCTAGCGTGAATACTGTAATCATGATGTAGCTAATAACTGAGAAGTACCGGTCGCTTCATATTTCATTTACAAGCGCAACAGGGTTTTTTTTTTATTTTTTTTTACTATGCAATTAGCGATACAGCCTTTCCTCTCGTAAAGCTCATATTTATTCGTTTCTAGAAAGAAATTCTTAAGATGCACGGAAGCGTACACAGAATCATTTCATAATGGCGGTGCTGGTGGTGGTGGCGGGTTAACAGCACGCTAGTGTAGACTAGCGATTTGTCACAGATGTGTGCTACCACACATCCATCAAACCATTCTTATAAGAAATAATGTTGCGAGATCGGCTAGTTGTTCCAACATGCAAAGGACGCGGAATGGGACCCTGCTGTCAACAACCCGGAGAATCCATCACAACTGAGAGGTATAAGTTTTCTACCATGTAGATATTTCCCTTGCTAGGTAAAAGGATAGGCAAACCATCTCTGTGGCTAGCGTGAATACTGTAATCATGATGTAGCTAATAACTGAGAAGTACCGGTCGCTTCATATTTCATTTACAAGCGCAACAGGTTTTTTTTTATTTTTTTTTTACTATGCAATTAGCGATACAGCCTTTCCTTTCGTAAAGCTCATATTTATTCGTTTCTAGAAAGAAATTCTTAAGATGCACGGAAGCGTACACGGAATCATTTCATAATGGCGGTGCTGGTGGGGGTGGCGGGTTAACAGCACGCTGGTGTAGACTAGCGATTTGTCACAGATGTGTGCTACCACGCATCCATCAAACCATTCTTATAAGAAATAATGTTGCGAGATCGGCTAGTTGTTCCAACATGCAAAGGACGCGGAATGGGACCCTGCTGGCAACAACCCGGAGAATCCATCACAACTGAGAGGTATAAGTTTTCTACCATGTAGATATTTCCCTTGCTAGGTAAAAGGATAGGCAAACCATCTCTGTGGCTAGCGTGAATACTGTGATCATGATGTAGCTAATAACTGAGAAGTACCGGTCGCTTCATATTTCATTAACAAGCACAACAGGTTTTTTTTTTACTATGCAATTAGCGATACAGCCTTTCCTTTCGTAAAGCCCATATTTATTCGTTTCTAGAAAGAAATTCTTAAGATGCACGGAAGCGTACACGGAATCATTTCATAATGGCGGTGCTGGTGGTGGTGGCGGGTTAACAGCACGCTAGTGTAGACTAGCGATTTGTCACAGATGTGTGCTACCACACATCCATCAAACCATTCTTATAAGAAATAATGTTGCGAGATCGGCTAGTTGTTCCAACATGCAAAGGACGCGGAATGGGACCCTGCTGTCAACAACCCGGAGAATCCATCACAACTGAGAGGTATAAGTTTTCTACCATGTAGATATTTCCCTTGCTAGGTAAAAGGATAGGCAAACCATCTCTGTGGCTAGCGTGAATACTGTAATCATGATGTAGCTCCGTAATCTATCGGTAATGCCAAACGCGATTTTTTCGAAACTGACCTCCCCAAGATCCTAACAAATAACCCGAGGAAGTTCTGGAAAGTACCAAATCCTCAACAGGCTCCGATCATCACACTGGCTTATCCACTTGGCGTGAAGACCAGTGACCATTGACTGTGAAAATATTTTTAACACTTCTTTCTCATCCGTCTTCACACACGATTCTGATATGCCACTTTCTACCGCAACTATCAACCTAGGTTTGCCTATGCCTTCAATCTTGTTTTCTGCGCACGGCACTATATGTATTATAGAAAATATCAAGATGTCATCTACAGCGGGTGCTGATGAAATCACCCCCAAGTTCCTCAAAAATACTGGCCATGCTTCCGCACCGTATCTATCAAAACTTTTTGCACAATCACGTTCCACAGGTAGCATTCCCAGCGATTGGAAGGTGGGGAAGGCTGTTCCGGTCTCCAAATCAGGTAACAAAGAATCACCCCTAACTACCGCCCCATCACTTTAACAAGTGTACCGTGCAAAATCATGGAACATGTCATTTATTCCCACATAATGAACTTTCTTGACTCTATTAATTTTTTTCATCCTTCTCAACATGGCTTCCGTAAAAACCTAGCCTGCGATACACAAGTGGCTATTTTCATACATGACTTGCATAAGAACTTTGACTGTAACCTTCAAACTGATGCATTATTCCTGGACTTCGTGAAAGCGTTTGACAAAGTACCGCAAAAACGCTTGCTACTAAAACTTTCTTGGTTAAACCTTCATCCTAACATTTTACAGTGGACAAGTTAATTCCTTGCTAACCGCACCCAGTATGTTTACGTTAATAATCAAGCCTCTAGTCCTCTTTCCGTAACATCAGGTGACCCGCAAGGATCAGTCCTTGGCCCGCTATTATTTGTAATATACATTAATGGCCTCCCAACGCATGTCTCTTGTAACATCCGTATTTTTGCCGACGACTGTGTCATCTATAGCACAATCAATAACACCTCTGATCAGCTCGCCCTCCAGAATGTCTTAAGCAGCGTACAGGACAGGTGTAACGAATGGCTCATGGAACTAAACCCCAATAAATGTAAACTCGTGTCTTTTAACCGAAAACGTAATCCTCTCTTCTTTTGATACAAAATCTCGCACGTCACGGTAGAATTAACTCACACTTATATATACCTCGGAGTTACATTGTCCAATGATCTAACCTGAAACGCACATGTCACAAAAATCATATCATCCGCTAACAGAACCCTTGGATTCTTAAAACGTCATCTACGACATGCCCCACAAAACCTAAAATTACTTGCCTACAAATCACTTGTCCGTCCTAAATTAGAATACCCCTCTGCTATTTGGAGCCCTAACCAAAATTATCTAACAATTTCTCTAGAATCAGTGCAAAGTCGAGCCACAAAATTCATATATTCGTGCTTTTCATATAATGTTAGTATATCATCATTAAAAGCAGAGGCAGGTTTAACATCTCTAGCTTGTAGGCGTCGTATTACTAGTATGTGCTTGTTTCATAAACTTTATTACAGCTCACTTCGTCATCCGCCCAAATCAATCCGCCGGCACGTATTTCCCCCCGCATTGGTCATCCCTTTCAAGTTGCACGGCCTCGTACGCGCACTGCTACACTCGCATCTTCTTTCTTTCCGCGCTCAGCTCCTGACTGGAACGGCCTTCCACACGACATCGCCGCAATCACCTGTACATCTAAATTTCTGAACTGTATAGCTACTGTATTTAACAGCGAATAATTTATGTTCATCACGTGTTTTCTTTGTTTAGTATATGATTTATACATGTAACCGACCCCTTATGTAACAGCCCCAACCCTGGGGGCTTTTAAGGTAATAAAGTAAAGAGAAGCAGCTAATAACTGAGAAGCACCGGTCGCCATATATTCTGTTAACAACTGCGATAGTTTTCTTTTACTATGCCATTAGAGATACAGCTTTCCCTTTCGGAAAGCTCTTATTTACTCATTTCTAGACAGAAATTCTGAAGTTGCACGGAAGCGTACGCGGAATTATTTCATAATGTCGGTGCTGGTGGTGGGTTAACAGCACGCTGGTGTAGACTAGCGATTTGCCACAGATGTGTGCTACCACACATCCATGAAACCATTCTTATACGAAATAATTTTGCGAGATCAGCTAGTTGCTACATACACGCAAAGGGCGCGGACAAAGATCCTGCTGGCAACGGCCCTGAGAATCCGGCACAACTGGGATGTATGAGTTTTGTACGATTTAGATATTTCCCTTGCTATGTCAAAGGTACCCAAACCATCTATGTGGCTAGCGTGAATACTGTAATCATGATGTAGCTAATAAGTGAGAAGTACCGGTCACTACATATATTGTTAACAACCGCGATAGCCTTTTTACTATGCAATTAGCGATACAGCTTTGCCTTTCGTAAAGCTCTCATTTATTCATTTCTAGAAAGAAATTCTGAAGTTGCACGGAAGCGTACGCGGAAGTAATTCATAATGGCGGTGCTGGTGGTGGTGGTGGGTTAACAGCACGCATTTGTAAAAGATGTGTGCTACCACACATCCATCAAACCATTCTTATACGAAATAATGTTGCGAGATCGGCTAGCACTCCTTTCTATTTTAACGATGGAGTTTTTACAAGCCAATATGCTTTTCTTGGGATGTCCCTCACTGCCACCGTTAAGCGGCGTTGACAGGCTCGTAGCCCGCGCTTCCATCTGTGGTTCAAAACAAACCACACACCAGCTCCGCAAGGGCCATGATGGCGTCGCTGCTTTACAAACAAACCAAGAAGCCTCTTCTGGCGTTTTTTTTTTTCAGAAATGCAGCAGTGAACTTGTGGCTGTAGTCCTTCTCCCAGCATAAAAAATTGCCGATGTCAGCCTTGTTATTTACGTGAAACCTCTTCACGATGTCGAACTTCCTGTCAGGAATGCAATGTCTTGTCGACACGCGTGTGCTGTTGATTTACTCAAAATACAGAGAGCGCAGGATTTTAGAAAGGAACTGTAGGCATTAAGGTGCGGCATTATAAGTGAGTTGGTCGACGAATTGACGCTTTGCAGAAATGCTGTTGTGCATGCGCGAACACAGCAGTCACAATTGCCCACAACACGGTTACGTACGAGAAACAAGCGAACAAGGAACGCTGCCTTAGCGCGCCTTGAGACGCCATATTGTTTTGGTTTTTATCACGCTGTTTTCGTGAACAGGCCGGCTAGTTCTGTTGTGTATGGGTGCACGAATAGCCTCGCTGACAAATGGAGTACGAATTTATTTCGGTTTCCGTCCGAGCAGAGCTATCAGGCGAGGAAGACAGCATGGATAAACTACGTCCGGAGATGCCTTCACAGCACGCGACTTGCGCTCTACCTCGCTATCCGCAGGGCCGGGTCTCATCACGCTGACTGCGACTACTGAATCTACACATGCCATCGCCGCGAGGTTATTTCGGCCTGCAAGCTTCGAGACGCCCTTAAAGGCAGCCGCATGATGCCGGAAATTTGGAAAGCTCAAGATATAGGAGGATGGATAGAGATTGCGAAAGCGCAGTGGTGTCACTAAAGTTGTCTTCTTTGCGCTGTTCTCCCTATCCAGCTCTTGAAAGCGTCCATATTGGTGCATTTGCTCTCTGTGCAGGACTACCAACTGTCTAGATAACCCTTGGTAAGCTTACGCCAAAACTAGATACGTAGACCTTCCAAAAGCTACACGTGGTTTCCCCGCGTAAGCAACCACCGCATTTTATTTTAACGCGAAGCTTTCTTTGCCTATTCCTTCGACTTTCCCACCGCTGCTGCTGCTGTGGCTGCTGTCGTGCACACCGCGTCGGGGGGTGGTTCAGAGCGCGTATAATAATGACAGGAGCGATTAAGAGAGTAAAGGCGACGAGGGAAACACGTTTTGAACCCTCCGCGTCGAATGTGCACAATGCCCTCTGGATCTCCCAGGGCGTCGCCACATTAGCCGCTTCATGCTGTAATTATCCGTGACTCACCTCAGAAGAACTGCAGAAACTGTTGCGCTTACTTAAGTTGCGTGCCGAAACGGGACGTAGATAGAACTGTAGAGAGGAGGGAGGAGAAGAGGCAGTTCCCCTTTATGAGAGTGGGAGAGGCGACGTGAGAAGGCAAGGAAACCCCACTACTATACGTCAGTGGCTGCGGGGAAACAGGATGAGCTGAAGTTCAAAGTAAAGTACCGTACTTTGACATGCTTTGAAACGCCATGCAAGTATGTAAAGCGGGTAACTTACGCATGGGGCGGAGAAGCAGAGCCGGATTAATTAAAACGCACCACAGGATCCAGGGTACGCTACAGAAACGGTCGATCGTCAAATCAACACTTTGCCCGCCGCGTTAACTTCGCGGTTATGGCATTGCTAGAGGTCGTGGATTTAATCCCAATCGCGACACCCGCATGTCGACGGGGCCGAAATAGAAAACGCCCGCGCACTTAGATTTTGGCACACGGCAGAGAACATCACGGTGACAAAATTAATCCGGAGTCCACCATTACGGCTTGCCTCATAATCTGAGTGTGGTTTAGGCACGTCCAGCCCCATTCTCTAATTCAAGTTTAATACTTCTGCCACACTGCGACGGGCTATGTGAGGCAATGACAACGCTCAACCCTCGCAGATGTTATACAATATGGCGCACAACAACGCCTCAAGCAAACATATCTCACTGTGTGTACTACGCAGACAAACAACAGTGGTGCACGCAAAGTAAAGTTTAACATAATCTTTCTCGTATTGGACTACGCATTACAGAAATGAGGTTTTCGCCGTCAGCGTCACCGCCAATTATCGTCAATCAAAGCATCCTCCTCGCAAAGCTTCGCTTACATCGATTCCCACAATGCGTGGGATGTGCATAATTTTTATAAGCTGTGGTGAATGTGCTACTTCTGTCTGTGCCGACGGTGTCGAAATCTGTGCAGCAAGTTGTCGCTCACATGTAATTGTAATGAATATTAGAAAATGTTGACGAAACTGCGCCTCATGTGTAAATCAGCGCCTAGCCCTACACCACTGAAGTGATTGAAACACACAATCCGAAGGCAGTTGGTATTAAGTTGGTTTCGGACACGGGCAGCGCTCAGCGACCACCGTGCGAGGTTGTTCCCCTGGATTACTCTTTGCTGCAAATGGTGTAGAGATATGCAAATGTATTTTTTAGCAGCGAGCTCACGGCCCAAAGGGCCCTAGTGCAGCACGCGAGCGATGCAGCACGACTCAGTGGAGCCTTGAAATAGGGGCCCACGCTTGCTGAAGAGAAGTCTCAAGTCGCCAGCGCCAAGACGATGAAGACGACGGAAACCTCGTAACCGCGAAACTCTTGAAAGACTCAATAAAAGTTTTCACTCACTCGCTCACTCATTTAACCCCTTCTTGTCCATGCGTTCGTTAGAGACTGTACAAGAACTAAGCGTTCAATCGCTAGCGCAGCCCTGTTCGTAACCAGTGACACCCACGGCCAGCGAGCAATACCTAGCCTCTTCATCGGTGGCAGTTACTGCGTGCAGACGAGAGAATGGCGCATGGTTTGACACTTTCCCGTATTTAGTTTGCGCAAAAAAAGCACTATAGTAATAAGAGAAACAAGTCTGTGAAACTTTCCTTTGTCCGACATGGGCCATTTTAGTACGGCAATCTGCCCTGAGGGGAGCATCACGCTCGGTTCACTGACTTTCTCGGTAGCCGCCGATCGGTCGAGCGATAGGCCTAGCTCTCGGTTGTCAAAGCAGCAGCCGACGGCGCTTGCCATGAAAACGCCGCTAGTCAGAAAGCGTTTATTTTCGTGAGCATTTTAGCCGCTTGTGAGATATGCCGCGCTTAATTGAACATAGATTTGCAAAGATTTGGTTCACAATACACTCTGTCGGCTGCGAAGAGCGAACCAAGGTAGCCGCCTCGCACGGAGGTCGCTGCGCGCAGTCAGTCTGCGACACCAAGTGTCGCCACTCGGCGAAGCATCGTCAGCGTGTTTCGGCGACGAAAACCCCAATCTATGTTCAAGGAGCGCATGTCACTCGCACCAGGCCCGTGCTGCCATCAGCAGTCACAAAACATGTGATATCTTTAACGTAATCTACTAATCAATTATTATTTGGGTTATACTTATATTCGAGTGCTGATTGCTGTGCTATCGTTTGTGAACGAAGCTTTCCTTCAAGTCTAAATATTTTAAGGCGGTTTGTCGTGTGCGTATCATGGCCACGCACGTTTATATCGCCTTCCGTTCCTCTACCACGGGTGGGCTTTACAACCACGGCGCTGCAGTTTTGCTTTCCTTTCCTTCCTTCTTCTCCGCCCTTAATCTGGCTCTCTTAACTACTACACGCAGAGACAAAGCAACAGCGCGCGCATGCGATCCCATAGATGAGATGAATATATATATATAGAAAACTATCGGTCATAGCTCTCGTAGTAAGCCCTCTGGCCCGTTCCCTTTTTTTCTTTTCGAAAGTAGTCCTATTAGGGTTATTATAATTACACGAAGGTATTTCGCCCTCGTCAGCAGCAGTCCTTGAGCTATCGGAAAGCGCGTTTTCCCCTCTTGGCCGGCGGGGACGGGAGGCTTTGTTCCGGCAGCAAAGACCTCCACGTCTCAGTAGGGTGCCTGGTGGTGGTCTCGTGCGGATGATGCCCTCTCGGTGAGCGCATATTTCCCCTCATCTTTTAAGAGACTCAATACTTACAAGCATTTGTCTCGCAAACCATATTTATTTCAAGAAAATTTTCCACGTCTCAATAATTTATCTCGTCGTATTCGAGTGCTGATTGCCGTGTTATAGTTTGTTAACGAAGCTTTCCCTCAAGTCTAAATATTTTAAGGCAGTTTTCCTAGTCACTAAAGCCGCTCGAGTTCGATCTTCTGCTCGGGCAGCCATTTTTCCATCAAAGTAGCCGACTCTCCCGGACAAGATCAGTTCCTTTGCACGCAAGTACGAGGCTCGGAGTAGGAGCTGTGGCGCTTGAAAATAGCCTGGGGCCTGACGAACCAACCGACTGAGCTATCTTTCCGGGCAACATCGAAGGGTCACGAGTTCGAATCACCTGTTATGTTCCTTCTTTTTTTTCCCTTTTTCTTTTTTTTCTTTCTTTTTAATGTCTTTTCCTTTATTTTATCACTGTACGGGAACCCCCCTAAATTGAAAAAAAAGATAGATACATATCTTCGATTATGTATGGCCACACATGTGCAGGTCATAAATACCAGCTTCTCTAGCCGAGTGCCATCCGTGCGGTATAACCGAGCTCAGATTGGTCCACCTTGACTGATCAAATAGGGCACCACTGTATGTTAAATGATGCGTACAACTCCTGCGGGACCCGCCGTGGTTACTCAGTGGCTATGGTGTTAGACTGCTGAGCACGAAGTCGCGGGATCGGATCCCGGCCACGGCGGCCGCATTTCGATGGGGGCGAAATGCGAAAACACCCGTGTACTTAGATTTAGGTGCACGTTAAAGAACCCCAGGTGGTCGAAATTTCCGGAGTCCTCCACTACGGCGTGCCTCATAATCAGAAAGTGGTTTTGTCACGTAAAATCCCATAATTTAATTTTTAATTTAGCTCCTGCGGCGACGGTAGAGTATCCGCCTCCCGTGCAAGAGGACCGTGATTCAAATCCCGGGCCGCACAATTCTCCACCGGAAAATACCAGAAAAAAAACAACAACAACCGTGTGTTGAGAAAATTGCGCAAACAGGCCTGGAGTGCGGCCTGATCCCGGTGACCAGAACCGGTAACGCACTCTCTCACCACAGCAGGATTGGCCACCCTGGTGCAGTACTTGGCCACAACGTCCTATATGAACACAACAATCAAACCCCGGCCCTCAGTCCCCAGCAGCTGCGAAGCAACTGACCACGGCGGCGGTCAGACCTGCGACGCTGCAGAGGGTGCTAAGAATCCCTGGCTCCGGACAGGCCGCCAATGGAATATGAACCTGGCAACGTTTAACGCTAGAACGTTATCTAGTGAGGCGAGTCTAGCAGTGCTATTGGAGGAATTAGAGGGCAGTAAATGGGATATAATAGGGCTCAGTGAAGTTAGGAGGCCAAAAGAAGCATATACAGTGCTAAATAGCGGGCACGTCCTGTGCTACCGGGGCTTAGCAGAGAGACGAGAACTAGGAGTCGGATTCCTGATTAATAAGAACATAGCTGGTAACATACAGGAATTCTATAGCATTAACGAGAGGGCGGCATGTCTTGTTGTGAAACTTAATAAGAGGTACAAAATGAAGGTTGTACAGGTCTACGCCCCTACATCTAGTCATGATGACCAGGAAGTCGAAAGCTTCTATGAAGACGTGGAATCGGCGATGGGTAAAGTCAAAACAAAATACAGTATACTGATGGGCGATTTCAATGCCAGGGTAGGCAAGAAGCAGGCTCGAGACAAGGTAGTGGGGGAATATGGCATAGGCTCTAGGAATAGCAGAGGAGAGTTATTAGTAGAGTTTGCAGAACAGAATAATATGCGGATAATGAATACCTTTTTCCGCAAGCGGGTTAGCCGAAAGTGGACGTGGAGGAGCCCGAATGGTGAGACTAGAAATGAAATCGACTTTATACTCTGCGCGAACCCTGGCATCATACAAGACGTAGACGTGCTCGGCAAGGTGCCCTGCAGTAACCATAGGATGGTAAGAACTCGAATTAGCCTTGACTTGAGGAGGGAACGGAAGAAACTGGTACATAAGAAACCAATCAATGAGTTAGCGGTAAGAGGGAAACTAGAGGAATTCCGGATCAAGCTACAGAACAGGTATTCGGCTTTAACCCAAGAAGAGGACCATAGTGTTGAAGCAATGAACGACAATCTTATGGGCATCATTAAGGAGTGCGCAATAGAAGTCGGTGGTAACGCTGTTAAACAGGAAACCAGTAAGCTATCGCAGGAGACGAAAGACCTGATCAAGAAACGCCAATGTATGAAAGCCTCTAACCCTACAGCTAGAATAGAACTGGCAGAACTTTCTAAGTTAATCAACAAGCGTAAGACAGCGGACATAAGGAACTATAATATGGATAGATTTGAACAGGCTCTCAGGAACGGAGGAAGCCTAAAAGCAGTAAAGAAGAAACTAGGAATAGGCAAGAATCAGATGTGTGCGTTAAGAGACAAAGCCAGCAATATCGTTACTAATATGGATGAGATAGTTCAAGTGGCTGAAGAGTTTTATAGAGATTTATACAGTACGAGTAACACCCACGACGATACGGTGAGAGAGAATAGTCTAGAGGAACTTAAAATCCCACAAGTAACACCGGAAGAGGTAAAGAACGCCTTGGGAGCTATGCAAAGGGGGAAGGCAGCTGGGGAGGATCAGGTAACAGCAGATTTGTTGAAGGAAGGTGGGAACACTGTCCTAGAAAGGTTGGCCGCCCTATATACACAATGCCTCATGACCTCGAACGTACCGGAATCTTGGAAGAACGCTAACATAATCCTAATCCATAAGAAAGGGGACTCCAAAGACTTGAAAAATTATAGACCGATCAGCTTACTGTCCGTTGCCTACAAAGTATTTACTAAGGTAATCGCAAATAGAATCAGGAATACCTTAGACTTCTGTCAACCAAAGGACCAGGCAGGATTCCGTAAAGGCTACTCAACAATAGACCATATTCACACTATCAATCAGGTGATAGAGAAATGTGCGGAATATAACCAACCCTTATATATAGCCTTCATTGATTACGAGAAAGCATTTGATTCAGTCGAAACCTCAGCAGTCATGAAGGCACTACGGAATCAGGGTGTAGATGAGCCATATGTAAAGATACTGGAAGCTATCTATAGCGGTTCCACAGCCACCGTAATCCTCCACAAAGAAAGCAACAAAATCCCAATAAAGAAAGGCGTTAGACAGGGAGATACGATATCTCCAATACTATTCACAGCATGTTTACAGGAGGTATTCAGAGACCTGGAGTGGGAAGAATTGGGGATAAAAGTTGATGGAGAATACCTTAGCAACTTGCGATTCGCTGATGATATTGCCTTGCTTAGTAACTCAGGAGACCAATTGCAATGCATGCTCACTGACCTGGAGAGGCAAAGTAGAAGGGTGGGTCTGAAAATTAATCTACAGAAAACTAAAGTAATGTTTAACAGTCTCGGGAGAGAACAGCAGTTTACGATAGGTAGCGAGGCACTGGAAGTGGTAAGGGAATACATCTACTTGGGGCAGGTAGTGACCATGGATCCGGATCATGAGATTGAAATAACCAGAAGAATAAGAATGGGCTGGGGTGCGTTTGGCAGGCATTCTCAAATCATGAACAGCAGGTAGCCACTATCCCTCAAGAGGAAAGTGTATAACAGCTGTGTCTTACCAGAGCTCACCTACGGGGCAGAAACCTGGAGGCTTACGAAAAGGGTTCTGCTGAAATTGAGGACGACGCAACGAGCTATGGAAAGAAGAATGATCGGTGTAACGTTAAGGGATAAGAAAAGAGCAGATCCGGTGAGGGAACAAACGCGGGTAAATGACATCTTAGTTGAAATCAAGAAAAATAAATGGGCATGGGCCGGACATGTAATTAGGAGGGAAGATAACCGATGGTCATTAAGGGTTACGGACTGGATTACAAGGGAAGGGA
Organism: Dermacentor andersoni; assembly: GCF_023375885.2. Taxonomy (NCBI): domain Eukaryota; kingdom Metazoa; phylum Arthropoda; class Arachnida; order Ixodida; family Ixodidae; genus Dermacentor; species Dermacentor andersoni. Next base: position 123,338,866 of record NC_092816.1, on the reverse strand, counting down.
AGCGTAGTAGGGGGCGGCAGAAAGTTAGGTGGGCGGATGACATTAAGACGCTTGCAGGGACAACATGGCCACAATTAGTACATGACCGGGGTAGTTGGAGAAGTATGGGAGAGGCCTTTGCCCTGCAGTGGGCGTAACTAGGCTGATGATGATGATGATGACTTGCTTCAGTGCAGAGCCTCGATGAGCCTGGCGAACAGTAGCAGTTTTAGAAAGCAGATACTACATGTCAAGCACGATTAGCTTGAATGGTACGCTTCGAGAAGTCGGAGAAGCATGTCATGTGCGAAAACGGCACCGGCGTGACGGTGTTTTCAATTATTTTTGACGCAGTGAACAACACATGCGGTTCCAGCGGCAGAGGCCAGTCAGAAGAAGAGGAACGAAACTCACTTCGGTGGCGCTCACTATTTTGCAAACCATCAATTCCGTGTGCAGCCATAAAAGCTTCTCCCAACGCAAGACGATAATACGCAGTTTAGACAGAGTTCAAGCGCAGTCTGTAGCTGCCATTCGGTGTACTCTGATAAACGACCCATTGTCCGCGATAAGAAAAGACGTGCCCGCGCAAAGCATTCTACTAGCCCGTCCGTTTTCGACATTCCCGATACGTTATACATAGAAAAAGAAGCATTAGGCATAGGCAAAAAATGCATAAGCCCACACTAAACGGGTGGTAGCATGCATGCAGTATAGGACGCCCTCGTATGCACCGGACCTGCAGTAAGGATGGATTGTGAAGAAAGGAGACCCGAAACGAGCCACTAGCAAGAGTAATCTATAGGGAAACGTATGGCCGGAGTTCTACCTGTTTCGCGTGTTTATCAGGACCATGCTTGGCATTGTTGGATACTTGTTCTTTATTCAAACGAATGCTGCGTTGTGTGTTGTATGGCGTAAAAAGAAATTAAATTACGGGGTTTAACGTGCCAAAACCACTTTCTGATTATGAGGCACGCCGTAGTGGAGGACTCTGGAAATTTCGACCACCTGGGGTTCTTTAACGTGCACCTAAATCTAAGTACACGGGTGTTTTCACATTTCGCCCCCATCGATATGCGGCAGTCGCGGCCGGTATTCCATCCCGCGACCTCTTGCTCAACAGCCCAACACCATAGCCACTGAGCAACCACGGCGGGTCTTGTATGGCGTAATACCCACAAAATGTATGCACTTTTCGCTTTTTTCCGTGAGGAAGCTGCTGCGAAAGATCCCGAGCTACTAGAAGCTGAAAGCTTCGCTGTAAAAGAAAGGGCATTCATAAAGTTTCAACTAGATAATTTATGTCGCTGTCGTAAAGGGCACGAAGAGTTAAACCCGATTATTATTATTAAATTAGATTATTAAACCAGATCAAAACCAAGTCAGACGCAAAGAAAGCCGCAGCTATACCGATGGGTGCGTCAAAGGAAGTAGAAAAGTTGTTCTTTTTTCTTGAAGTTGATCCAGTCTCATTAACAGAGTCGCCGGACTTTAGGAAAGCGTTTCCCACTCTTTCCCTTCAGGGCTCTCTCTCTCACTCTCTCTCTCTTTCATATTCCCATTCTGTTGGGTATTCCTCGTTGCGTGGGTGCCTCTAATTCCTGGCATCACGTTTCTGCGTCATTTGTCCGCAGGCCCGCTCTCATAGAAAGCGAGAAGTGACACGCGCACAGGCAATCACAAAGCACTCCGTCAAAGCAGCGTTTATGTGAAATGCTACGCTGTCACTACACTGGCCCCTGAAAGCTTTAGACAACTCGGCTGTTCTACATTTGCAGGATTGTGGACATCGTCTGCGTAAAGGTCATAGACCCCGTAAAAGGCGCCTGTCATAACGTGTCCTTTGACGGAGGCATTTAGACGAGACAAAAGCGCCTCCGTCATCGTCGCCCTCCAACATTGGCGACGCTGTCAACGCTACTTAATTGAAGGGCTGCATTCGTGCGCGTCATGCACGGTCAGTTACCGTGCAGAGAGAGAGCCGGGAAATTGATTGCATATTTAGCGCGCTACGCCGCCTATTCTGCATGTTTGAGAGATAAGCAGCTTAGCAGTAGTTGCAGATTGAAAATCCCTGCCCCATTATTTCGAGTTTCACGCGCCTGTAAAGTGTCTCATCTTTAATTACCGATTTTGGGAAGTTACCGCAATGAAAAGAGGAGACTTGAAGAAAGGGAAAGTACGAAGCCGTTCCTGTTGTCCCTTTGTTCAAGTCTCGTGTTTTGCTTGCGGTAACTTCCCAAAATCATGAATCACCAACTGGTCTGCACCCACAATCTGCTATGCTTATTTTTATTTATTTATACAACATACCCCTAAAGTATCTCACGCCTGAGGGTATTGCATAGGGGTTTGTGGGCAGGTACAGGCAATTGATGAAAAATAGAATAAAACGAAAATTCATTGTACACATGATGTAGCGATAGAACATAAGTATGCCGAATACTGTTAATTCTGAGAAGCACAAAGAAAAAGAAAAGAACCAGTAACATGAACAGGGGAGTAGCAAAAAATTATACCAATTATACATCTTCTAAACAACAGGTTCAAACGAAAGGAAACAAGGCCTACATTATTAGAAACATTACCTAACAAAAAAAGGGTTCAAACATGAGATAATAATATACGAATCATACAATCGCAAACATTCAGATCTACGGCAGCAGTTCTTTACCCGTCAATTTCGCGTCGCTCCCCATTGCATACTTGTCCGGATCCCATTTAAAGAGGCAACAATTGTCAAAAAGACTACATTGGCATACCCATTGGTTTTGTCCAGTGGTGTTGAAGATCTCGAGGCTGCCGCTCTTTCGTGATCAAGGGTAAAAAACAAAAGCGCCGTCACTTGCAATCGAATATGCCTTCAGTGTTGTTTTTCCAGTTCGGTTGTAAACTTCGAAGAACATATAATTCGCTGCTTGGTTTGGTTACACGAACGAAAACACCGCTTAGGCCTTTTCACAATTCGCTTTATAAACTTTATACGCTGCGACAAACCGTGACTAGTTTGACCGCCCTCTCCAAACAATGAACTGAGCTTACGATACGCTGCCGAGTACATTGCGGGAAATGCGGAGTAAAATGCGTTTCCAAGAATTATTTGCTATTTACTGGGCGGTATGCATGCTCATCTTTTGCATTTCCACAACATCCAATCAATGTTTCAGTGGTAAACAAACGAATGGTTGCTGCGTTTCCTGCCATTGAGAGGCTGCTGTATATAGAATTTTACGCATAGAATTGTTTATTGCGGCTATGGTCATGTAGTCAACATTTCCTCAATAGAACTGCAACTGAAACAAATTCATTCTCGAAACCTATGTGTTCAGCCAGCGTAGCACCTATAAAGATGCCCACCATGCTGTATGCGCAGGTGGGCCACCTGCAGGTCATTAAAGTTTCGAACTCTCGATGTCCGCGACCTACAGGTGGCGCCCGTGGCAAACCAATATGGCTGACCGGAGTGCGATCGCAACTGAAGCTGAGAGCACGGAAACGTGTTGTAGGGCGGGTTGTGACAAGTTTGCACCACTCTGCCACTTTTAATATTTCGCTTATTGAGCCGCGTGGAAGCCGAACTGCGATTCTATAGGTAATTAATGTTCAATAAACAGAAATTAAATCCGTGCTAGTTCATCTTGTGCGGCGTTATACAGCTCGCTCCAGTCGTGTACATAAGAGTGCCACGGGAGAGTATTAAGGGGAGGGGCTCCAACGCCCCACTACCTGCCCTACCCAATGCTTTATCACTCTAACATCAATAAAGGCGAAGAAAGCTTACAAGTAATACTATGTCATATGCTCGCCTTAATTACCATTACATATGCAGGTAAGAAAATGAATTCGCCGATGTTCGTAATAATATTCAATTTATGCAACATATATATCTCCCACTATTGCACATTTCCATTTCGCAAATATATTGCAATGAACCTACGACATGAATATTATTAATAAATACACGGGACTGTATTGGAAGACATAAAATAGTGTGTTTCTGACATATTGCTCCGACTTATTGCAAGCTTACTCGGAAAAACATGTTTTTCAGCCTAATTTATGCAACGTATCCTATGCCGCGTAACCTTGAACGCGTTGAGGACGTAGTAACACACTAAAGAGTAGTAAGCATACCACAAAATTTTATTTGCTTATTATGACTGCCGAAAACCTGTAACCGGTACGCTGGAGACAAAAAGAATCTAGATCAATTGTAATCAAGTGTTGACATAACCCACAGTGCGGGTGTCTCTTTAGATGCCATGTCCAGTTCGCGAATTTTTCTTCTTCCTAAAACAAGGGGCCGTCGGAATTTCTGTTTTGCACATTATCCTTTTTATCGTTGGGGTCAGGACCCTACCTCTCCGTAGGCTCACCAACCATTGTTTCTCGGCCGATCTTGCCGGAATGAAGAAAACTGATCTCGTTGTGGTAAATTCGGTTTCTCCACTGGGAAACGCAGCGCCTGCGCTTATTATTGTTCTTCTTGACCAACGTACGAGCGAAACGGGTAAACAAAAGGACGTGCCTGCATGGCAGGTTTTGGCACATCCCGGACCAGCCGCGTCAAAACGTGGTCATGCTGTGTTGTCGTCTGCGCGACAGTCAACGGGCACTGCGAGGCGGGTTGGTCAATTTTTGGAAATCATGCGCGCACCCGCCTTCCACGACACCCAAATCTAGACCTTGACAAATTGCCTGTCTCGTTCTCAGCACAAAGCTTTACTTTTTAGGGAAGCCCACCTGGAAATGCCACGCGTAAACAAAATTATGCAGGCTCCACGCACTGTGGGAATCGATGTGCGCGAAGCTTTCTGTGCTGGTTGCTTTCAATGACGATAATTAGCTGTGATGTTCACGGTGAAAGCTTAATTTCTTCGACGTTTATACTAACACGAGAGCGGCCAGTTCATTTTAAACGTTGCCTCGCGTGCACCACTACTGTTTGTCTGCGATGACCAAAGAACACAGAGAGGGAGAGATGTTTGCTTTATGCGTTGTCCGCCATATTTAGTCATCTTCGAGAAGGTTGAGCATTGTCATTGCCTCACATGGAACATCGCATTGTGGCAGAAGTGTCAAAGTTGAATTCGATTATGGGGCTGTAGGTGCCAAAACCACAATCGAATTAGGAGGAACCACGTAGTGGCTGACTCAGGATTAATTTTGACGCCGTGATGTCATATAACGCGTCCCAAAATGTGTAAAATATGTGCAAGTGCACGTGCGCTTTCTATTTCGCACCCGTCGAAATGCGGCTGCCGCGGTTAGGATTAAATCCGTGACATCTAGCAAGGCCATAGCCGCAACGCTACCGCGGCGGGCACACAATTGTCTACTTGACGGTCGACCGCTCCCGCGGTGTCACCTAGACCCAGCAGTGCGCTTTAATTATTGCAGCTCTGCTTCTGCACGCCCTGCGTAATTTCCCCGCTGACATATTTTGCATGGGGTTTATTTTTCAGAACTCTTAGGAACGTACTGCACCTTACCTTGAACTCCAGATTATCCAGAATCATTGCCACCGCGGTTGCACAGCAGTAGGGTTTCCTTGCCTTATCCCGCCACCTCAACACCCCGTTTGTATTGGAACTGTCTCTTTACTTCCCCCTATCTACAGTTCTAAGTCTCCTCTGGAGTAGAAAAGGAAGCACTGCAGTTTCTACAATGCTTTTGAGGTAGGTCACGGATAGTTACAGCTTCCAAGATGATAATGCGGCGACGCTCAAGGAGCTTATAAAGCACTGCGCACAATCGATGCGGCTGGGACCAAACGTTGCTTCTCACATCGCCTTATTTCTGATTCGCTATTGTCATGTATAAACATGTTCTAAACCAGCCTGCAGCAGCGCCAGCAGCTGCAGTGGGAAAGTCGAAGGAAGAGACATAGAAAGCTTCGATTTAAAAATTATGCAGATCCCACGCACTCTGGGTATCAATGTAAGCGAAGCATTCCCTGCTGGATGCTTTGATTGACGATAATTAGCGGTGGTGTTCACGGCTAAAGCGTAACTTCTTCAACATTTAGTCTAAGACGAGAGTGATGAGTTGATGTTAAACGTTACCTTGCGGGCACCACTGCTGTTTGTGTAGTTCACAGAGCATACAAGGAGAGGTGTTTGCGTGAGGCGTTGTTGTGCGCCATTTTTCATACCCTCTCAGAGGGTTGAGCATAGTCATTGCATCATAAGGCACATCGCAATGTGGCATAAGTACTAAACTTAAATTGGGTTATGGGATTGTACGTGCCAAAACCACAATCGCATTATGAGACACCTCGTAGTGGCGGACTCCGGATTAATTCCGACACCATGATGCTCTTTACCGTGTCCCAAAATCTAAGCTTTCTATTTCGCTCCCGTCGAAATGCGGCTGTCGCGGTTGGGACCAAATAGCCGTAAAGCTAACGCGGCGGGCACGAAGTGTTGATTGTGCGGTAGACCGCTTCCGTAGTGTCGCCTGGACCCTACGGTGCGCTTTAATTAATGCGGCTCTGCTTTTGCACCCCCTGCGTAGTTTTAGAGCGCAGCTCTTTGGCGTCCGTTCCTGGGTTTCGCGTCGTCGTCGGCGTTGTCGTCGGCCTCGTAACCAGCTCCGCCCCCCTTTCATCCCCCCAGCGCTAGCAGCGACCGACTGATACCGCTGGATGCCGCTGACGCCGCTAGAGAGTCAAGATAACGTGACTGCATAGAACACCGTCGCCGCCATGCAGAAAGAGGAGGAAAGGGACCTCCCCCCCCCCTTTTCTTGTGTGGCGGATAGGGTGCTCTTCAGTTGCCGACGCGCCGGTTATTTCACGTAGGCCCCGGCACGTCGACGAATACGTGACCACCTTCCCAAGGCTAGACCTGGTTCTTAGCGCTGCGGAAGCGAGGGTATCATATTGTTTGTGTCGGCATCGGCGGCGTTGTCCCTGAAACCAACTCCGCAGCTGGGGTTGACTCACTATCGGCGTCAGCGGCATCAGTCAGTCGCTGCTATCTCTTCCCTCCTCCCTTTATCGTGTTGTCCGCTTGCTGCGCGCGCTTCTGCCCCCATCGTTTGCCGCTGGGTGTACACGCCGCCCCCCTCCCCCCTCTTCCTGCGAGTCTCCGGTTGTCAAAGCGCCGGCTCGAACTTAATTCCTTTCTTCGCTCCTCCTCCAATGCAACCCCTGTGCGGTGGCAATCAGAGAGCCAGATCGGTGGCGGCGGATGTGTATATGTGCACCGCCCGAGCCGAAATTGCCGCTGCCGTTCGCCCTGTGCGGTGGCAATCAGAGAGCCAGATCGGTGGCGGCGGATCTGTATATGTGCACCGCCCGAGCCGAAATTGCCGCTGCCGTTCGCCACTGCGAAATTATCTGCCAGTTCTTTCTGAGCCATGAGCGAGACGACCGATGGGACTTTAATGTTGACATAAAGACAAACAGCAATTTCCTAACACTTATGCGGGAGAACATCCCGTTCCTCTCGCTCGTAACGCGTCCCACGGCTGTGACAACCTCGCGAGGCACTTGTATAGATCTCGTCTTTGAGAATCAAGCATTGGTGTACCAAGTCGAACATATATCAGTCTATTTCTCCGACCACAAAGCTTCCTTCATGACTGTCAAGAACTGTTAGTGGAGTCTTTGTTAAAGGAATACGTGTGAAAAATAAAAAAAAAAAATTCTGTGATAGCGCATACATGTGTTGCTCGATTTCTTTGCCTCAATCTATCGAAAAGGTGAAACAGCTTATTTGCTGCGCTCAAATTTCGCATTAGGAAGTAACGTAATCGTCGGTAATTTTTTTCCGCTGGTAATCACTACAGTGACGGGGCCCGGTACTTTACCGTGAGCACTACAGTGACGGTGCCCGTCACTTTAACAACAACACTGGAGCCACGGGGCCGTCGCTATAACGATGTCGGTATTGGGGGCGAGCACTTACAGAGTCGCCATCGCTCGGAAGCGCCTCAATTGCGTCTTCTCATGGATAACGCGGCGCGCTCGGCAATGTTTTGGCTATCGGCGCTAAATAAAGAGGCCACGCGGGAGGCCTCCTGGACATGTTTGCAAGTACACAGGAAGAATGCAACACATTAGCACATAAAAAACAGAAAATAATAATTTTTCTTACATTATGCATGAAAATTATCAGCAATTACATAAATTATCACACCGCAAAGAAGAGAACGCCAAGCAAGAATACACGCACCAAACCAGTGGTTCATACCAAATAAATATGATTTTAGTGCTTTCCGGAAATTTTGTTTCATTTATTTTGGATGGTATGTTGTTCCATGTCCAACAAATTCACACGCATTGTGTACAGGAGGCAGGCTAAAATTTCCGGTGGCAGTACTGCCGGTAGCATGTGACGATGACAGAAATATGGACACAGGCAAAGCACAATTGCGTTTCACAACAGCTGTTTACGTAGATAGCTGTTTTATGCTCAGACATTAACTCCAATGGCAATATGTTTAGTTGATTTGAGCATAACAGAATGAATGTTCAATAGAGCCGGGTCCGTCACTGCAGGGCAGATGTTAAAGGGCCGGGCCCAGTCACTGTAATTACTGCCTTTTGCCCTTGACATATCTGCACAGTGTTCATTTTTCAGAAATAGTTGGAACCTACTCTACTGTACCTTGAACTTGAGCTTATTCACTTTCCCGGAATGGAATGGAATGGAAAAACTTTCTTTCTCTATATCTCAGAGAGATTGGCGGTGGGCCGGTGTCTTCATGTTTTGAGTCCTGGCCGCTTCAACAGGTCGGCGCCCCTATTTCCCGGAAACCGCCGTCTTTTTGCCTTCTCACGGTACCTCCCCCCCCCCTCTTCCCTTCTATAGGAACTGGCTCTTCTCCCTACAGTTCTACCTACGTGCCCTCCGGACTCACAGCTTAGTAGAAAGGGAAACGCTGGTGTTTGTGGAACGCTGCTGAGGAAAGTCACGGATAATTATAGCTGTCAAGAGGTTAATGTGGTCACGCCCAAGGAGCTACAGGGGGCATTGTGCACATTCGACGCGGTGGGGTGAAAACGACTTTCTAGCCTAGCCTTTCCTCTCTGACTCATTCCTGTTGTATACACACGCTGGACCATCCCCCTCCCCCCCCCCCCCCGACGCGGCGTGCCCAACAGCAGCAGAGGGAACATCGAAGGAACACACAAAGAAAGTTTCGCTTTAAAAACGAGGGGCGAGTTTTCCCCTCAGCTCATTGCCCTTTCCCATTGGGTAAGGGGGGGCAGTACGCACCGATCGCAGCTCTAGTTTTTTTATTCTGTGGCTGCCCACGGTGCGCTTCGGTTCTTTGCTGTGTGTACCACTGAAAGTGATCGTGTGCTTTTTGTCGCAGGTGCTCTCTTGACTGCCATGGCGCTGAACGTGAACGACGTGGAGCGGCTCGCCGTGGACAAACTTCGAGCTCTCAAGCGTCGTAGCTTCGAACTTCGGAAGTGGCTACTTCTGAAGATCCTGCTGGCAAAGACCAGCAGAATTCGGCACAACTGGGAGGTATGAGTTTTCTACAGCGTGTATCTTTCCCTTCCAAGGTCAAACGTAGCCGAACCATATCTGCGGCTACTATGAATAATATTATCATGATGTAGCTTATAACTGAAACATTCCGGTGGCTTCGCAGTTTCTTGACAGCCGCGATATTTCTTTTTACTATGAAATTAGGGATTCAGCTTTCCCTTTCGTAAAGCTCTTATTTATTGATTGCTACAAAGAAATCCTTAAGATGCACGGAAGCGTACGCGGAATTATTTCATAATGGCGGTGCTGGTGGTGGTGGCGGTTTATCAGCACGCTGGTGTAGACTAGCGATTTGTCACAAATGTATGCTACCACACATCCAACAAATGATTCTTATTCGAATTAATGTTGCGGGATTGGCTAGTTGTTCCTACATGCAAAGGGCGCGGACAAAGATCCTGCCGGCAAAGACCCTGAGAATCCGGCACAACTTGGACGCATGAGTTGATATCATGTAGATATTTCCCTTGTTAGGTAAAAGGTAGCCAAGCCACCTCTGTGGCTAGCGTGAATACTGCAATCACGATGTAGCTAATAACTGAGAAGTATCGGTCACTACATATTTTGTTAGCAACCGCGATAGCTTTTTTTTTTACACCTGAAGTTTATTGTGAAAACATTCCACAAATCTCCGCCACGCATGCGTATACACCCAAGATCAATAACAAGGTTTGTAGTCAATTATCCAAAAAGTTATACAAATTATACACGTACACAAAAGCGAAGTCACACCGCTTCCCGACAAAGGCAACAACAATTGGATTAACATGATAAATTTGGAAATTGAAGTTCTTTATCATTGATATGAAGTGGGAGGGAGCGCAGTAAATTGGAAAAAAAATTACCGAAGCGTTCCACATAAAAAAGTTGGGCGCGCATACATGTGTGAGTGAACCTTCGTTTCATATCAATGATAAAGAAATTCAATTTCTAAATTTATCATGTTAAGCCTCGTGTTGTTGCCTTTCTCGGGAAGGGGTGTGACTTCGCTTTTGCGTACGTGCATAACTTCGTTGATTATTGACTAAAAACCTTGTTATTGTTCTTCGGTGTATAAGCATGCGTGGCGGAGATTTGTTGAATCCTTTCAGAAAAAAAAAAAGACTTCAGTTGTAAATCCAGCGTTTTCCAGTCCGTTTCTACTGCTGCTCGCGTCCGTACTTGCTGGAAACCATTACACGTTCACCATGCACCAACTGGCCCAGCAAACTACTCTACGAAAAAAGCTTATTTTTTTTGCTATGCAATTAGCGATACAGCTTTCCCTTTCGTAAAGCTCTTATTAATTCATTTCTAGAAAGAAATTCTTAAGTTGCACGGAAGCATCAGCGGAATTTTTTCGTAATGGCGGTTCTGGTGGTTGTGGAAGGTTATCACCACGCTGGTGTATACTAACGATTTGTCAGATTGAAGTAGTAAAGGCAAGGCGCAGAAGACCAGGACTCAAGAAGAAGAACACCAACGACAGGACCGGCACCACTCACAACTAAGTTTATTTCGGGAACAAGCCTGCCTTATGTAGGTTATTCATGCCGAGTCACGCACTAAGCTTTAGAAGTAAAAAACAGCGATCTATCGACCACTCAGCAATCATATCTGGTACATAATATCGAATGAGCAAACAAGAACCACACGTGGATCAGCACGGGAGGCAATTGATCTAGTATAGTCTTTTCCAAGCCAACGGCGACAAAAAAGGAGACATAAAAAGTACCGTCTGCGCTTCACTATCAAACTATCCACAACATAACACACATCAAACGCCAAGGCCCAGTCAGTTATAATACTCGCACGACTATGAAAATAATGACCAACGAATAACACAAAAAAAACATGAAAAAGGCGTCTAAGTACAGCGTCTGCGTCAAAACTAATATCTCTAACAGTCACTCACCTTAAAGCTTGATGAAACGTGTGACCAGCGGGAAAAACGAACCACGTGACAAACAATGAAATGGACAGAAGAGTTGAACGATAAACGTCTAAAGAACAACGTCTGCGTAAAAAAAAAGCAACAAAAGCTTAAGAGCCACTAGAAAATCGTCAACAAAATAAAAACTACTTAAATAAAAGGAAGACAGAGGGAAAAGCCAAATGGAATCACTCTAACATAAGGCCTGAATGAAACCTTCTAAAAAAATCGTCTCCTTGTCACTAAGCACAACGGACGGCCTGCTGACGCATGCGTTTCCCTCTTTTTTGATGAATTATGCTTCCACAATTTCCCGCTCGAACCTGTCCTTTCCAAACTTCAAAAATTTAGTTTTGTCAAACTGAGGGCGGCAATTAGAGCAGTCTCTACAACGCTCGGCAAGGAAACTCCCTTTATTGTGGCACAGATTACGACAATGTTCCATTGCACGCTCATTGAAACGTCGACCTATTTGACCGATATAGCTGCGATCACAGCTTAGAGGGATTTGGTAGAAGACATGTGTCCTGCATTCAGTGAACTTCTTCTGATGCTGAATTGAACAAGCCGGGCGTTTCTCTCGGTTTTAGAAGGTTTCATTCAGGCATCATGTTAGATAGATGACGTTTGGTTTTTTCGTCTGTCTTCCTTTTATGTAACTAGTTTTTATTTTGTTGACGATTTTCTAGTGGCTCTCGGGTTTTTGTTGCATTTTTTTTTTTTTTTTTGACGCAGACGTTGTTCTTTAGACCTTTATCGTTCAACTGTTCTGTCCATTTCATTGTTTGTCACGTGGTTCATTTTTCGCGAGGTCACATGTTTTATCAATTTTTTAGGTGAGTGACTATTAGAGATTTTAGTTTTGACGCAGACGCTGTACTTAGACGCCTTTTAATGTTTTTTCCGTGTTATTCGTTGGTCATTATTCCCATAGTCGTGCGGGTTTCATCACTGACTGGACCTTAGGCGTTTAAAGTGTGTTATGTTGTGGATAGTTTAATAGTGAAGCGTAGACGGTACGTTTTATGTCTCGTTTTTTGTCCCCGTTGGCTTGGAAAAGACTATACTAGATCAATTGCCTCCCGTTCTGATCCACGTGTGGTTCTTGTTTGCTTATTCGATATTATGTGACAGATATGATCCCTTAGTGGTCGATAGATTGTTGTTTTTCACTTCTAAAATTTAGTGCGTGACTCGGCATGAATAACCTACATAAGGCAGGCTTGTTGCGGAAATAAACTTAGTTGTGAGTGGCCCCGGTCCTGTCGTTTGTGTTCTTCTTCTTGAGTCCTGGTCTTCTGCGCCTTGCCTTTACTACTTCAAGCATGAACCAACATGACAAAGCAAGACTTTTACGTGTCAATGATGTGTGCTGCCACACATCCATCAAACCATTCTTATACGAAATAATGTTGCGAGATCGGCTAGTTGCTCCTATATGCAAAGGGCGCGGACAAACATACTGTGGCAATGACCCGGAGAATCTATCACAACTGAGAGGTATAAGTTTTCTACCATGTACATATTTCCCTTGCTAGGTAAAAGGATAGGCAAACCATCTCTGTGGCTAGCGTGAATACTGTAATCATGATGTAGCTAATTACTGAGAAGTACCGGTCACTCCATATTTCGTTATAACAACCTCTATAGGTTTTTTTTTTTACTATGCAATTAGCGATACAGCCTTCCTTTCGTAAAGCTCGTATTTATTCATTCCTACAAAGAAATTCTTAAGATGCACGGAAGCGTACACGGAATTATTTCATAATGGCAGTGCTCGTGGTGGTGGCGGGTTAACAGCACGCTGGTGTAGACTAGCGATTTGTTTCAGATGTGTGCTACCACACATCCATCAAACCATTCTTATAAGAAATAATGTTGCGAGATCGGCTAGCTGTTCCAACATGCAAAGGACGCGGAATGAGACCCTGCTGGCAACAACCCGGAGAATCCAGCACAACTGAGAGGTATAAGTTTTCTACCATGTAGATATTTCCCTTGCTAGGTAAAAGGATAGGCAAACCATCTCTGTGGCTAGCGTGAATACTGCAATCATGATGTAGCTAATAACTGATAAGTACCGGTCGCTTCATATTTCGTTATAAGAACCTCAATAGATTTTTTTTTTTACTATGCAACTAGCGATACAGCTTTCCCTTTCGTATAGCTCATATTTATTCATTTCTAGAAAGAAATTCTTAAGTTGCACAGAGGCGTACACGGAATTATTTCATAATGGCAGTGCTTCTGGTGGTGGCGGGTTAACAGCACGCTAGTGTAGACTAGCGATTTGTCACAGACGTGTGCTACCACACATCCATCAAACGATTCTTATAAGAAATAATGTTGCGAGATCGGCTAGTTGTTCCAACATGGAAAGGAGGCGGAATGAGACCCTGCTGGCAACAACCCGGAGAATCCAGCACAACTGAGAGGTATAAGTTTTCTACCATGTAGATATTTCCCTTGCTAGATAAATGGATAGGCAAACCATCTCTCTGGCTAGCGTGAATACTGTAATCATGATGTAGCGAATAACTGAGAAGTACCGGTCGCTTCATATTTCGTTATAACAACCTGAATAGGTTTTTTTTTTTTTTTTACTATGCAACTAGCGATACACCTTTCCCTTTCGTAAAGCTCATATTTATTCGTTTCTAGAAAGAATTTTTTAAGTTGCACAGAGGCGTACACGGAATTATTTCATAATGGCGGTGCTGGTGGTGGTGGCGGGTTAACAGCACGCTGGTGTAGACTAGCGATTTGTCACAGATGTGTGCTACCACACATCCATCAAACCATTCTGATAAGAAATAATGTTGCGAGATCGGCTAGTTGTTCCAACATGCAAAGGACGCTGAATGAGACCCTGCTGACAACAACCCGGAGAATCCAGCACAACTGAGAGGTATAAGTTTTCTACCATGTAGATATTTCCCTTGCTAGGTAAAAGGATAGGCAAACCATCTCTGTGGCTAGCGTGAATACTGTAATCATGATGTGGCTAATAACTGAGAAATACCGGTCGCTTCATATTTAGTTATAACAACCTCAATAGGGTTTTTTTTTTTCTTACTATGCAACTAGCGATACAGCCTTTCCTTTCGTAAAGCTCATATGTATTCATTTCTAGAAAGAAATTCTTCAGTTGCACAGAAGCGTACACGGAATTATTTCATAATGGTGGTGGTGGTGGCGGGTTAACAGCACGCTGGTGTAGACTAGCGATTTGTCACAGACGTGTGCTACCACACATCCATCAAACCATTCTTATAAGAAATAATGTTGCGAGATCGGCTAGTTGTTCCAACATGCAAAGGACGCGGAATGAGACCCTGCTGGCAACAACCCGGAGAATCCAGCACAACTGAGAGGTATAAGTTTTCTACCATGTAGATATTTCCCTTGCTAGGTAAAAGGATAGGCAAACGATCTCTGTGGCTAGCGTGAATACTGTAATCATGATGTAGCTAATAACTGAGAAGTACCGGTCGCTTCATATTTCGTTATAACAACCTCAATAGGTTTTTTTTTTTACTATGCAACTAGCGATACAGCTTTCCCTTTCGTATAGGTCATATTTATTCATTTCTAGAAAGAAATTCTTAAGTTGCACAGAGGCGTACACGGAATTATTTCATAATGGCGGTGCTGGTGGTGGTGGCGGGTTAACAGCACGCTGGTGTAGACTAGCGATTTGTCACAGACGTGTGCTACCACACATCCATCAAACCATTCTTATAAGAAATAATGTTGCGAGATCGGCTAGCTGTTCCAACATGCAAAGGACGCGGAATGAGACCCTGCTGGCAACAACCCGGAGAATCCAGCACAACTGAGAGGTATAAGTTTTCTACCATGTAGATATTTCCCTTGCTAGGTAAAAGGATAGGCAAACCATCTCTGTGGCTAGCGTGAATACTGTAATCATGATGTAGCTAATAACTGATAAGTACCGGTCGCTTCATATTTCGTTATAAGAACCTCAATAGATTTTTTTTTTACTATGCAACTAGCGATACAGCTTTCCCTTTCGTATAGCTCATATTTATTCATTTCTAGGAAGAAATTCTTAAGTTGCACAGAGGCGTACACGGAATTATTTCATAATGGCGGTGCTGGTGGTGGTGGCGGGTTAACAGCACCCTGGTGTAGACTAGCCATTTGTCACAGATGTGTGCTACCACACATCCATCAAACCATTCTTATAAGAAATAATGTTGCGAGATCGGCTAGTTGTTCCAACATGCAAAGGACGCGGAATGAGACACTGCTGGCAACAACCCGGAGAATCCAGCACAACTGAGAGGTATAAGTTTTCTACCATGTAGATATTTCCCTTGCTAGGTAAAAGGATAGGCAAACGATCTCTGTGGCTAGCGTGAATACTGTAATCATGATGTAGCTAATAACTGAGAAGTA
Organism: Dermacentor andersoni; assembly: GCF_023375885.2. Classification (NCBI taxonomy): domain Eukaryota; kingdom Metazoa; phylum Arthropoda; class Arachnida; order Ixodida; family Ixodidae; genus Dermacentor; species Dermacentor andersoni. The sequence continues at coordinate 123,323,041 of NC_092816.1, read as the reverse complement.
CCGGTCGCTTCATATTTAGTTATAACAACCTCAATAGGTTTTTTTTTTACTATGCAATTAGCGATACAGCTTTCCCTTTCGTAAAGCTCATATTTATTCATTTCTAGAAAGAAATTCCTAAGTTGCACAGAGGCGTACACGGAATTATTTCATAATGTCGGTGCTGGTGGTGGTGGCGGGTTAACAGCACGCTGGTGTAGACTAGCGATTTGTCACAGACGTGTGCTACCACACATCCATCAAACCATTCTTATAAGAAATAATGTTGCGAGATCGACTAGTTGTTCCAACATGCAAAGGACGCGGAATGAGACCCTGCTGGCAACAACCCGGAGAATCCAGCACAACTGAGAGGTATAAGTTTTCTACCATGTAGATATTTCCCTTGCTAGGTAAAAGGTTAGGCAAACCATCTCTGTGGTTAGCGTGAATAGTGTAACCATGATGTAGCTAATAACTGAGCAGTACAGGTCGCTTCATATTTCGTTATAACAAACTCTATAAGTTTTTTTTTTACTATGCAACTAGCGATACGGCTTTCCCTTTCGTGAAGCTCATAATTATTCGCTTCTAGAAAGAAATTCTGAAGTTGCACGGAAGCGTACACGGAACTATTTCATAATGGCGGTGCTGGTGGTGGTGGCGGGTTAACTGCAGGCAAGTGTAGACTGGCGATTTCTGACAGATGTGTGCTACCACACATCCATCAAACCATTCTTCTACGAAATAATGTTGCGAGATCGGCTAGTTGCTCCAACATGCAAAGGCCGAGGAATGAGACCCTGCTGGCAACAACCCGGAGAATCCAGCACAACTGAGAAATATAAGTTTTCTACCGTGTAGATATTTCCCTTGCTAGGTAAAATGTTAGGCAAACCATCTCTGTGGCTAGCGTGAATACTGTAATCATGATTTAGCTAATAACTGAGAAGTACCGGTCACGTCATATTTCGTTAACAACCACAATAGCTTTTTTTTACTATGCAATTAGCGATACAGCTTTCCCTTTCGTAAAGCTCTTATTTATTCATTGCTACGACGAAATTCTTAAGATGCACGGAAGCGTACACGGAATTATGTCATAATGGCGGTGCTGGTGGTGGTGGCCGGTTAACTGCAGGCTAGTGTAGACTGGCGATTTCTCACAGATGTGTGCTACCACACATCCATCAAACCATTCTTCTACGAAATAATGTTGCGAGATCGGCTAGTTGCTCCAACATGCAAAGGGCGAGGAATGAGACCCTGCTGGCAACAACCCGGAGAATCCAGCACAACTGAGAAATATAAGTTTTCTACCCTGTAGATATTTCCCTTGCTAGGTAAAATGTTAGGCAAACCATCTCTGTGGCTAGCGTGAATACTGTAATCATGATTTAGCTAATAACTGAGAAGTACCGGTCACGTCATATTTCGTTAACAACCACAATAGCTTTTTTTTACTATGCAATTAGCGATACAGCTTTCCCTTTCGTAAAGCTCTTATTTATTCATTGCTACGACGAAATTCTTAAGATGCACGGAAGCGTACACGGAATTATGGCATAATGGCGGTGCTGGTGGTGGTGGCGGGTTAACTGCAGGCTAGTGTAGACTGGCGATTTCTCACAGATGTGTGCTACCACACATCCATCAAACCATTCTTATAGGAGATAATGTTGCGAGATCGGCTAGTTGCTCCAACATGCAAAGGGCGAGGAATGAGACCCTGCTGGCAACAACCCGGAGAATCCAGCACAACTGAGAGGTATAAGTTTTCTACCGTGTAGATATTTCCCTTGCTAGGTAAAAGATTAGGCAAACCATCTCTGTGGCTAGCGTGAATATTGTAATCATGATTTAGCTAATAACTGAGAAGTACCGCTCGCTTCATATTTCGTTAACAACCACAATAGCTTTGTTGTACTATGGAATCAGCGATACAGCTTTCCCTCTCGTAAAGCTCTTATTTATTCATTGCTACGACGAAACTCTTAAGATGCACGGAAGCGTACACGGAATTATGTCATAATGACGGTGCTGGTGGTGGTGGCGGGTTAACTGCAGGCTAGTGTAGACTAGCGATTTGTCACAGATGTGTGCTACCACACATCCATCAAACCATTCTTATAGGAGATAATGTTGCGAGATCGGCTAGTTGCTCCAACATGCAAAGGGCGAGGAATGAGACCCTGCTGGCAACAACCCGGAGAATCCAGCACAACTGAGAGGTATAAGTTTTTTACCGTGTAGATATTTCCCTTGCTAGGTAAAAGATTAGGCAAACCATCTCTGTGGCTAGCGTGAGTACTGTAATCATGATTTAGCTAATAACTGAGAAGTACCGGTCACTTCATATTTCGTTAACAACCACAATAGCTTTTTTTTTTACTATGCAATTAGCGATACAGCTTTCCCTTTCGTAAAGCTCTTATTTATTCATTGCTACAAAGAAATTCTTAAGATGCACGGAAGCTTACGCGGAATTATTTCATAATGGCGGTGCTGGTGGTGGTGGCGGGTTAACTGCAGGCTAGTGTAGACTAGCGATTTGTCAGAGATGTGTACTACTACACATCCATCAAACCATTGTTATACGAAATAATGTTGCGAGATCGGTTAGTTGCGCCTACATTCGTGAGTGGGAACAACGCGAAGGACGCGAACAAAAATTAATGCACATTGCAATAAACGCGACTACCTTCTAGGAATGCAAGAACAGTGCGGGAAGCTTCATTGTGAGCCCCTGGCTTTATAACAAACAGGGGCTGTTACGGGCATAGCCTAGTTGCAACGATTCGCGTGATTTAGGACACGTATATGGTAAAATACGTCGAAAAGTACCAATGTCTAGGAGGGGTGATGATGATGTGCGGTAATTCAGGGCGCAAAGGCCAGGTTTGGCCAAAGATCGCCATGACAAGTTACAATGGTAACGATGTATTATGGATGGGGTGCACAATGAATTCCTCATGGTAGATGTGATACGGCTGTAAAGGGGCCAGAAATTGCCGCTGTAATTGGCGTAGAATATATACGTGCTAAAATATTTACGCTGACTGGGTGGTGATGTGGTCTATGGCAATGGGCTTTTGTTAAAAACATGATGCATCAAAACATAACAATGAAACGATAGTTATAAGAAAGCCCTTGAATGCAGGCCTGTTAGTCATGTGCTAAATGTTGCCTGGCCAAATCATGTCGAGGTTGTCGGTTTCGGCTACGAAATTTTAAAGCTACCTGCAGATTAAAAAACTGCTCATCCCTAAGAATAAATGCCGGGTGAAGAGGTATATCGTCACGATATGCAGCAGGGAAATACTTTTTACTCTCTGTTTCTATCGCAGGGAACTGAATAACGTCTAGGAGGCAGAAGACGGACATAACATCAGTGCTGCCCCGTCACAAGTCCGCTCCTAGTGGAGACGTACCTCCTGCGTTCCTAGTTCTGGTGTCATTATTAAGGTATAGCTACTGGCTAAGATGAGCTGGTCCATTGACAGTTCCTATACAACCATGACGGTGCCTGTTTTTTTAAGATACAATGAGCCACGAAATACTGAGAACGAGCCCCATCCTTTTCTCAGTTTAGTTTTCAGCGTTGTTGTTTCTTTTTTTTTTGGCGCTTGACATGCCAGCAGCTCAAGCAACAATTCTTGCTCTTGATTTTGCAAGAGATTTTGCATTACTATTTGTAGTTATTAGGTTCTGTCTTTTTTATTTTTAGCCTGTTTTCGTCGAACTGACCTGGATTCGAGACTGTATGTTGCTCTTCCATCTCAGTTCATCTTGAGATTTGTTCCGCCATTTTTTACGCGCACCTTGGGCGGAAATATGCAAATTGTGTTGCATATCAGCGAAAATTTCTTTTTCGCGCGCCATTACAGATATTGTGGCGGCAACAATTTGCACATTGCTTTCATTCGCTACTAATGAATTACATGTCGTGCTCTTTCTTTACCCGGACTGGTGCAACGTTAAGTGGCGTATCACTTCTTAACAGCAACCTGTTAGGAATGACCCTGAGTACTCATGTAACGCGCAATGCTGCTATGTCTTTGGAAGTGCCAAATCTGCTCTATGCTTTTCACGCCTTGTGGAACGCCGCCCCTTTAAGTCGGGGAATTATTATCCCCTGTCGTTGACGGTTTGTATCTACGCACATGTATTATTCGGGAAATGAATGACAATTATTCACTTTCATGACCTTCCCAGCAGGTCATGGATTTCGACATAACCAATTTCCATGGTATCACCTGATGCCTTGTGCGAAAATACGACTGTTTCAAATTCTAAATTCTGAAATATTCTACGTTGCACATTCTCCTGCGTGCTTAATACCGGATAATTGCACTGGTCTTAGCTAATCTGCTGGATTGTGTGAATTGGTTTCTGACTAAGACTTTTTTTGTTTACACAACGCAAATTCTGGCACCTAGCGCATAAAAGATAAAGATGTTTTGACCGTTTTTTACTAAAGCAACACCAAACCATAGCGAAAAGCAGCTGTATCGGTTGATTGCACGATTCTCCCGCATAATAATGCGCTGCTTGAATTTTAAATCTTTGACTCTGAACAGCTTCGCCAATATTCACTTTTTAAGGAATGACCCCACTTTGCCCTTTACTATACAAGTTGTCCGAGCTAAATTTAACCATAGTTTAAAAATATGTCAATGCACTAAGGCGTCGCGATCAAATGCATGTTGCAGACTACTGTATGTAGTAAATCACAAATTTGTTTCTTCTGCTTAATTTCATAATTAGTCAAGTGTAATTGTCCGACTTGTGAAGCAACAAAGTAAGGAAAATAATTCAAATAAAAAGTTGTAGGGCGCTTTGCAAAGCGTCTGAATAAACAGTTTCTAAATCTCTATCCATTAGGTATTGGTGTTTTTCTGCTTACTGCATATGCCCGCTAAATACAAAAAAATACCACATGATATGCCCGCTTGCGCGTCGATACTGCAGCGCTCCCAAATATTTCTTGTGCAAACAAACATAGCCTCGAGCATGGTGTGCTGCCGCTTAAGGGGCGATAGGGCAATGGCGCAGGCGTTGGCTATGCGGCGGTTCATCGTAGTCATATGCAGGCGCAGGGGCAGCAAACACGGCTAAATGTTATGTTCATTTGTACGCTGAGAGTTTGGGAGCGGTGAAATCACGGCGCGCAAGCGGGCATGTCACGTGGTATTAGTTTGAATTTTGCAGGCATCCGCAGCAAGCGGGAAAACACTAATGGCTAATCGGTACAAGGTTAGAAACTATCAAATAAGACGTTTTGAAACGCACTCTGCAACAACCTAATTGGAATTATTTGGCTAACCTACTTGCTTCCGAAGTTGCCTAATTATTGTTGACTAATCATGCAGAATACAAAAGATAGCGTCACTTACTCCATACAACAGTCAGCAACGTCCGTTTGGTCGCGTCGTCTTAGACTGCATCGGCATATATTAAAACGCTTGCTAAGGTTAGCTGGGACACGCTGCATATGTAATTTAATAGGGCCGGAAAGTATTCTGAACAAATAAAACGAAGTAGACGTTTTCACTCCCACATGTCATATTGCCTTTATTCGTCAACCTGTTCGTTCGGTGATACACACGAAAATGACAGTTTTATGCAAAAGCGTCAGCACGAACTGCACTTTCAGCTACCCAGATAGGTTATTCACATAGCTAAATACTGTATAGTTCAAGACAGATAAAGACGATAAATGTTTCGCAAAAATGTTGGTTACGCTGTTTGTACAGAGCGATACTTTTCTGTGCAGGTTTTAGCGGGCGTACTTCTAAAGTTTTGAAGCTGTACATATCAATTTGAAGCTGTACATATAAAGGAATTAGGTGAAGTATAACGTCACAAGGAGTAAAAACAGACATGAAAGGATTATTTTCGAGTTAGTGACAAATGGGAAGAAAGATAGACGTTGTCTGGAGTAGCTTACCTGTGGATAGTTGGCAATATCGGCGATAAGAAATGAAGGATTCAGTGACTGCATTAGCAGTTTTAGAAGATTGCGTTAAGAGTGCCGGATATGACGAGTCGGCAAACCAATATACAATCGACGGTCGTTACAACCGACCCGCGTACAACAGACTTCCGTATATAACGGACCATATTACAAAGTTGGTTTTCTCTACCTATTTTATTATGCAACGAAGTTCGGTTTTAACAGACTGTCGGCGACAGCGGTCGAAATTAGCAGCAATTTTGTCAGAATCGGCGTATAAAATGAACTTCTGCAGTATCGACACGTGCTCTTGTATGCATGGGGCAGCCCACGATCGCGACTCAATATGGCGCGTGTGAGGGGGTAAGGCGGGGCGGAAGCGCGCCGTCTTGTTTCGCGGGCAAGGCAAGGAGACGGGGGGGGGGGGGGGGGGCGAGGGAGAAAGGGGTTCTACTCTGGATGTTTCTGCTTACGGCGCGCCCACGCGGGCTTCATCTTCAAAGCGATTTGCGATTATTGCAACGTGCACCCAGTGCCGGTAGTTTTGTATGCGCTGCGCTTTCGACGTTTCGTTGACGTTAACGCGAGAGGCAGCACAAAGGCCAATTAGGTCGCTGCTGCTACAGACCTTGCTTAATTTTCTATCGCGATCGATACTTCACCTTTCGAGCGAAATTGCGACTGCTTCGTTTGTGTTTAACTTTGTACGCGTTCGTCGCTCATTCTTCGCAATAAAATTGTTAGACATTGCGGCGAAAGTTTCGGAAGGGAGGCGTTTGGCATATGGCGGACTTAGCTTAAAACGGATGTTTTTCGTCGGATTATCAGGTTTCATTGCTACGAGAGTGGACCGTATGACATTTCTTGTGTTTTCGATGTTGCCCTTTTGTTAAATAAATGTTATCTCCGCTTTCCCCACTTACACTCTTGTCATTATATAGGGATTCCACAAGTTCCACCTAGCGTAAATAGCATCATTAAAGCCACTTTTCGCCACCTTCCCGAAAATCGGCATCAGCCATAGTTAACACATTGGAGGCAATCCTTATGTAGATGTCAATAGATGGCGTCACTCATATGTAGGCTTCGTAAAAACGGTGGGAACCGTGCATTTACATTCCTGAGGAGCACAAAGGAATGGATAAAACAGCAAATAATTATTTTTAAGAAATTACGAAGTCAGAGAACCAGTCTTTGCCTTTATTCAAAAAACACCTCAAGGGCGCCTGTGTCAGCAGGCGTATGGCGCGTTGCGACACTGCGTAGCCGAGCGCATGAGAGTTGAAACCACCCGCGCCTAACAGTGCTCGGCTTAGCCGTGCCTGGGGAAAATGGAATCCTGGGGGTTGAGGCGATGCCGATTGCATGGACCTTTAAGGCCCCTCTTTGTCTGTGCTTCCCGTAGACGGCACCTCCGGACTGACCCCTGACGGGTCAGTCCGGGCACCAGCAGTCTCAAAAGATGTGATAACTTTAACGTAATCTACTCGCTTTTGTGCAAAGCCTCGATGAGCCTGGCGAACAGTGGCAGTTTTAGAAAGCAGATGCTGTCATGCACGATTAGTTTCAATGGTACGCTTCGAGAAGTCGGAGGACCATGTCAGGTGCGAAAACGGGACGGGAATGACAGTGTCTTCAATTATTTTTGCCCCAGTGAAGAGAACACACGCGGTTGCCGCGTTAGAAGCCAGGCAGAAGCTGAGAAACGAAACTCACTTTGGTGGCGCTCACTATTTTGCAAACCATCAATTCCGTGTGCAGCCAGAAAATCCCCTCTCAACGCAAGACGATAATGTGCAGTTTAGACTAAGTTTATGCGCAGTCTGTAGCTGCCATTCGGGGTACTCTGACAAACGACCCGATGTCCGCGAGAAGAATGAACGTGCACGCGCAGAGCATTCTACGATCCCGCTCGCTTTCACCATTCCCGATATGCTATACGTAGAAAAAGAACCATTAGGCATAGGCAAGAAATGGATAAGCTCACACTAAAAGGGGGGTAGCATGCAGTATAGGACGCCCTGGTGTGCACCGGACCTGCGGTGAGAATGGACTGTGAATAAAGGGGACCCAAAATCAGAGGACGAGCCACTAGCAAGATTAATCTATAGGGAAACGTATGGGACGAGCTCTACCTGTTTCGAATATTTATCAAGGCCATGTTTGGCATTGTTGGAGACTTGTTCTTTATCAAACGAATGCTTTGTTGTGTGTTGTATGGCGTAATACGCACGAAATGTATGCACTTTCCGCTTCAGTCGCAGTTTTTGTTTTCTGTGAGGAAGCTGCCGCGAAAGATCCCGACCAACTAGAAACTAAAAGTTTCGCTGCAAAAGGAGGGCATTCAGAAAACTTCTACTAGTTCATCAATGTCGGTGTCGTAAAGGGCACAAAGAGTTAAACAAGATTATTTCGCGCAATGTAGTTGTTGGATTAGCGATATTGATTTGTAGCCTGAATCGTGGAATGAATGAATGTTTGATTTTTAATGGCGCAAGGGCCAAGTATGGCCAAAGAGCGCCATGTCTATGGTAATGAGTTCCCAGTATACTTAATGGATTCTATGAGGTTGGAGCGATGTGGCTGTAAAGGGGCCTTAAAAATAGTCGCTCTAAAGTACGTAAAATCTGTATATTAAGAATACGGCGATGGCGTATGAAGTGCGCTATGAACATTGAGATGCATTTAAAAGGAAAGATACGATGTGTAAAAAATATATCAGGTTATAAGATTGGCTAGAGCACTATATAATGCCTTCTTAGAGCCCTTGAAACAAGGGTCTGGAGGCATGTGCTACGCAACACAATTATCGCAGCGGCATCCTCTGGAACGAGGATGCTCTACGAGTTTAATTGGCTTATAACATGTAGGACAACATCATTTAAGAAATTGAGGACTGCCTTGATGTTAAAAAGCGGTTCTCTGCCAAGAAACATAGCCGGGTGAAGGGGCAAGTAGTAACGGTATGCAAGAGGAAAATGTTTCTTTCTCTCCGCTTCGGCTTTCCGGCACTCCAGGAGGACGTGGAGGACGGTAAGCCTCTCCCCGCATCTACCACAGGTTCGAGGATCATTTCCGGTAAGGGGAAAATTATGAATGCCAAATGTGTGTCCTATTCTGAGACGACAGAATAGGACATCTGTTCGCCGTGATTTTGTTGCGGATGACCAAGAAGCTAACTGTGGCTTTATCACGTGCAGTTTGTTATTTATTTCTTCGTCCCACATGCGTTGCCAGTGGTTTCGTAGTTTCCTTCTTAAGAAAGGCTTCAGGTCTGTGACAGGGACCGAAGCAGTAGGATTAACTGCATGCAGTGAAATTGATGCGGCCATCTGGTCCGCTAGAACGTTACCCTCGATGCCCCTATTTCCAGGCACCCAGCATATACTCACGTGTTGGTTAGATATGTATGCTTCACACAGGACGGAATAGAGTTCCGGATTTTTGGAGAATAGAGGACCGGATTTTTGTGGTTACAGAATAAGATCAAGGACTTCAAAACACTAAGGGAGTCCGTATATATAACTGATTTCTGGAGTCTTGGTTTCTTTATATGCTTTACAGCCGACAATAGTGTGTAGGCCTCAGCCGTAAAGATACTAGTTTCCGGATGCAGTACATCGGTTTCCGAGAAGGATGGACCGACGGCTGCATAGGACACCCCGTCGTGTGACTTCCATGCGTCTATGTAGAATTCCGTGCAGGAGTGTTTGTACTGGAGCTCTCGGAAATACATTTGAATTTCAATATCTGGAGCGTGCTTTGTAACTTGCATGAAAGATATATCGCATTGTATCAGCTGCCATTCCTAAGGAGGTAGCAGCTTGGCTGGATGCATGAGGCGAAGCTCGAGGAGTGGGACATGCATTTCATCACAGCTCCCTCACACCAAGTGGATTGGGGATTTGGGGATTTGCAGCCGACTGTTCGCAGCTCACGCATTATTGTTCCATGTATCATAGGTTCTGACAATTTCGAGAAGCAAGCGACCAAGTCACGACACGAAGATTGTGGCGCTCCAAGCCGATAGCTGGTCATCGAACCACCTGCCGAGCTGCCTCGTGGCTACAGCCTGATCGCCTTCCATCGCGCAGGCGATCTGCGCCCCAACCCACGCAGAAGCGGCTGACATCGCACGCAGCGCCCTCCACTCAGTCGCCTACAAAAGGGATCGTCCACAAGCACCGAACGGGATTTGCAGCCGACTGTTCGCAGCTCACGCATTATTGTTCCATGTATCATAGGTGAGTGGGTTGTGACGAGAGCTTCTTCAACTTCGTTACTCTTTAGGCTGCAAATCCCGAGTGTCGTTTGATTCACCATGGGCATTGATCTGTGTACTTACCGTGCGCGGATAGGCCGCTTTGTAGCGCATGGCCATTTTGCCAGTGGTTGTTCGCCAATATGGCTTAGGCCTGCCTTGGCTACTAGTTGCTGGCGCATGGGTGGACGCTGTTCCTTGGTTTGGTTTTGTATTGCTCATTTGATACTCAGCGCTGGCGACGTAGAGACCAACCCAGGCCCGGATAAGGTGGACCAAGTTCTCGCGCTTGTTAAAGAGTTAACGTTGTCAAACGAAAAATTTCAGAAAGACACTTCAAACAAGCTAAAGGATATTCAAACAAGCGTCACTGACATCAAAAGGCGACTCAGTGGTGTCGAAGAGCGACTAAAAGCAGTTGATAACCTGTGTCAAGACGTCACCACCGTTAACTCAGTCGTTCAGGAATCGCAGGAGCAGCTGAAAACCATAGAAACTAAACAGTTGGAGCAGGCCAATCTGGTTGTTGATGACCTAAATAACCGTATGCGCAGAAATAACCTAATATTTAAGGGAATCCCGGAAGGACCAAAAGAAACATGGGTTGACAGTGAACGCATCATCAACCAGTTTGTGTTAACTAAGCTAGGCTTCAATGCAGGCGAAACAGAGCGAGCCCACAGAATAGGTCGACCTAAAGCAGGTCACATCCGACCAATTGTCGTGAAATTCCTGAGTTTTAAAGACAAGAGCATCATTTTAAGAAATGCTTCCAAATTGAAGGACCTGCAGAAGCCACGCGTGTGGATTGAAGAAGATTTCTCGGCCCGAATGCAGCTCATCAGGAAAAAACTCAGAGATTTCGCTCGCGAAGTACGTAAGCCTAACGAAAAATATACTGTGGTCTACGATAAACTTCTTCTTGGAAGCAAATGTTACACCTTTGATTCATCACAAAACAAAGTAACCTGTCTTTCAACGCGCAATGAAGCCGAAGTATGTCGGCTGAGTGAGCAACTTACTGTTGGCGCACGAGGGGACGAAACTAACCAGAATGATTGACATAGTCATGCTAATCAAGGTGATTCATTGTCACTCCTGCTGTGCAACTTTCGAAGCATGTTTCACAAACAAGACCAGCTATGTGCATTTATTGAGGCTTGTTCTGTAGATATTGTTCTTGGGACAGAAACTTGGCTTACACCCGATATTGGGGACAACGAGCTGTCGCTCTCTAGAAACTTTACTATATTTAGAAATGATAGGGTGGGCGCACGGGGAGGCGGTGTTGTAGCTGCTGTGAAATCTAATCTATGTGCTCGCGTTGTTGACACACAGTCAAATATTGAAATTTTGTGGATTTCACTTCAGGTCTGTCCCTCTGTGACTTGCGCAGTCGGGGTCTGTTACCGTCCGCCTGATGCTACTTCTGAATTCATCGAGAGTCTTAATCATTCCCTAACTTTAATCCAAGGCAAGTATCCAACTTCACCTATAATCCTTGCTGGCGATTTCAACTACCCCACAATAAATTGGCAGACGTGTACGCCCCTAGGTTGCGCAAGGAAGGGCGAATGCAAGGAATTTCTCGATGTTCTTTGTTCATTTGATCTGCATCAAATAGTTTGCAAACCAACACGTGGAAACGCTATTCTAGATCTAGTTCTCACAACCGAACCGGAAAATATGCTTGTTCACGTCCTTGAATGTATTAGCGACCACAACGTAGTACACTGTGAATACCAATTACAAAGTAGTAAACCAGAAAAGGCAACGAAATCTATTTACGATTACTCCCGTGCAAATATCGACGCGATTCTTACAGAGCTGTCATATTTTTCTGTGTGGTTCTTGGAAACCATGGCTTATCGCAATACAAATGATAACTGGCTCGCTATCCGAAGAAAGCTTATTGAACTGAAACAAAAGCACGTTCCCAAAATTAGAATAACGTCATCAACACAGAGCACATGGTTCACGTCCCAAGTAAAGAGAGCAATAAATAAACAGAAACGCCTTTACTCTAAAGCTAAGTTGTCCCACTCGGATGGTGATTGGCAGCGATACCGAGAACAATCAAATAAATGTAAAGCTGAAATTGAAGCATCTAAAGACAAGTTTTTTAACGGTGACATCGTCAGCATGATAATGAACAATCCGAAAAAGTTTTGGAAAGTAATTAACCCTAAACACTCTTCTCAATCCACTATACCAATCGTTAATAACGGTGAGCTACTCTCACCATCTGAAGCTGCGACTGAACTAAACTCGTTTTTCAGCTCTGTATTCACAAACGAAAATCCAATTACACCTGACCTTACGTTTCCTTCAATTAACTCATCTATGAATGACCTCATAATTACACCAGAGGGAATAGAATCGGCCATCGATCGACTTTCGAATAACTCAGCGCCAGGTCCAGACGGCATCTGCACAAAGATGCTTAAAATGACTAAATCTATAATATCTCCCGTATTAGCCGCCCTTTTCCAGCAATCAATAGATACAGGAATTGTACCAGATGACTGGAAGGTCGGTCGTATCACTCCCATTTATAAATCAGGTGACCGATCAGTGCCCTCAAACTATAGACCTATATCCTTGACTAGTATTCCATGTAAATTACTTGAGCATATCATATCTTCCGCAGTTATGAAATATTTATCTGAACATAACTTCTTTTCTAACAATCAACATGGATTTCAGAAAGGACGCTCTTGTGAAACACAGCTTTTTGAACTTATAACTGATCTTCATCAAGCTGTTCACGATTCCATAAAAATCGATGCCATATTTATTGACTTCAAGAAAGCATTCGATAAACTTCCCCATTCTCGCTTAATGATGAAACTTAGCCGGCTTAACATACATGGTAAAATTATTAATTGGATCTCAAGTTTTTTAACCAATCGCTAGCAATTTGTTTACGTAAATGATCACTTTTCCGCTTTAGCACAAGTTAAATCTGGCGTTCCTCAGGGATCCGTACTTGGCCCAATCTTATTCTTAATTTACATTAATGACATCAGTAACAACCTGACCTCAACAGTTCGATTGTTTGCAGATGACTGCGTTCTTTACAGACAAATTATCACCTCTCAAGACACTAATATTTTACAGGCCGACCTAAACAATATTTCACTTTGGTGCGAGCAATGGCAAATGGAAATTAATGTTTCTAAAACTAAAACAATGACATTTAGCAGAGCCAGTAACGTTCACTTAAGTTCATATTGTTACGCCCACAAAAGGCGTTACTTCGAAGCCGGGTAGAGTTAGAAGCGATGGCCTTGGTCAACTGAGCGCCTGTCGAGACTCAGCCAGCCAGCCACACCTCGTCGTCCTCGTTCACTACCCTTCGGTGCCCCCACATACTGTTTGTTGAGGCGTGAACCCACTATGCACCTAAGCGCGTCACATTCGTGAACCCACTATGCACCTAAGAGCGTCACATTTCCCTCCGCGCAGACGAAGCCCGCCGGGCAAGTCAAACAGGCTGTCGAGAAATAAAGGGCTTTAAACGGGCGACATGCGAAAGTTCAGTCTTTGCTGACCGTCGGCCATTTGATGTGAGACGTGCTATGCGGTAGGTTAATTCGCTGATGCGCTCCGTAATAACATAGGGTCCAACATAGTGGGCCAGCAGTTTTTCACATAGTCCACGTTTCCTGGTTGGTTTCCAGAGCAACACTAAATCACCAGGGTCATATATCACGTGTTGGCGTCGGCGGTCGCAGCGTGCCTTCGAGCGGTCTTGTGAAACAAGAGTGCGTAACGAAGCAAGTCGTCGGGCTTCTTCAGCAAGACAGACTGTCTCTGATATACAAAGATTATCGTGGCTGGAAAACGGGAAGATAGTGTCTAGTGTATAACGAGGCGGACGAGCGTAGAGAAGAAAGAAGGGACTGTAGCCCGTAACTTCATGCTTTGAGGTGTTAAATGCGTACGTAATGAAAGGTAGCACGCTGTCCCAGTTCTTATGATCTGACTCGACATACATGGACAGCATGTTAGTAAGAGTTCTGTTCGTGCGTTCCGTAAGGCCATTTGTTTGGGGATGATACGGGGTGGAATGTCGAAACCTTGAAGCACATAGACGAAGCATCTCTTCGACCACGTCTGCAGTGAACTGCCGCCCACGATCGCTGATGATGACTCTGGGAGGTCCATGTCGGAGAATGACAAAACGCAGCAGAAAAATACACACTTCGGTTGCAGTAGCTGATGGTATTGCAGCTGTCTCACAGTAGCGTGTCAAGTGATCGGCACACACGATAATCCAGCGATTCCCATCGGATGAACGCGGGAAAGGACCGAGGAGGTCGATGCCAACTTGCTCAAAGGGAGAGCTGGGGGGTGGCACTGGATGGAGTTGACCAGGAGGAGCACTCGTCGGACGCTTATAACGTTGACACTCGCTGCAGCTGGACACATACTGGGCGGTCGTCTGGCGCATTTTAGGCCAGTAGAACCTTTCTTGGAGGCGGTAGAGAGTTCGCGCAGAACCCAAATGTCCAGATGTTGGATCGTCATGCATAGCGCGCAAGACGGAGACACGGAGACTCTCCGGGACCACCAGAAGATATCGTGGGCCTGTAGTAGAATAGTTCTTTTTATAAAGAACCCCATCACGAACACAGAAACGAGTGGATGGTGCTGATTGCCTTGCAGTAATGAGCAGTGGTTCTAAAGTTCTGTCTTTTTGTTGCTCGACCTTGAAGGTATTTATATCAGGAAATCCCGGCTCCAGTGATGCGATATAGCAGTCGAAGTTGTCCGCGTCGCAGTCCGTCGTTGGAAGCGGCATGCGCGAGAGGCAGTCAGCGTCGGCGTGTCGACGGCCGCTTTTATAAGAAACGGTAAAGTTATATTCCTGTAAACGGAGTGTCCAACGCGCAAGCCGGCCCGACGGATCACGGAGATTAACCAGCCAGCAGAGAGAATGATGGTCTGTCACCACAGTGAAGGGGCGCCCGTACAGGTACGACCGGAAGCGCTGTACTGCGAAAATAACTGCAAGACATTCTTGCTCTGTAACGGTGTAGTTACGCTCGCACTTACTTAAAGAACGACTCGCATAGGCGACGACGTGTTCTTTGGTGTCGACGCGTTGAATAAGGACGGCGCCGATGCCAATACCGCTAGCGTCCGTATGAACTTCTGTGGGAGCCGCATGGTCGAAGTGTCGGAGAATGGGATGAGACGTCAGACGAGACTTCAGCTCACGAAAACTAGCTTCACATTCAGGAGTCCACTCAAAGGGAACGCCCTTCTGGAGGAGGCATGTCAGCGGATACGCGATGTTGGCAAATCCACGAATAAACCGGCGGAAGTACGAGCAAAGCCCTAGGAAACTGCGTAGCTCTTTTACATGGCGAGGTTGCTTGAAGGCTTCCACCGTAGCAGTCTTCGCTGGATCAGGCCGTATACCGTCCTTATCCACTAGGTGTCCCAGAACGAGTGTTTGGCGCTCTCCAAAATGACACTTTTTCGAGTTGAGCACCAAACCCGCTTTGTCCAAGCAGTCTAGCACAAGATCGAGACGTGCGTTGTGCTCACTGAACGTGCGCCCGAAAATCACTACATCATCTAGATAGCACATGCATACTTCCCACTTCAAACCACGCAGGATGTTGTCCATGAAGCGCTCGAAAGTTGCAGGCGCATTACAGAGCCCGAACGGCATCACATTAAATTCAAAAAGTCCATCTGGTGTTACAAATGCCGTTTTCTCCTTGTCTGCCTCGTGCATAGGAATCTGCCAGTACCCCGACCTCAAGTCAACAGACGAAAAGTAAGACGCTGATGAGAGGCAGTCGATAGCATCATCAATACGCGGAAGAGGATATACGTCCTTTTTAGTGATGGTGTTGAGGCGGCGGTAGTCAACACAAAATCGCCATGTACCATCTTTCTTTCTAACCAGGATCACTGGCGCTGCCCACGGACTACAGGATTCTTGGATTACATTCTTATTTAGCATTTCGTGGACTTGGTCATTGATCACCTTGCGTTCCGACGGTGAGACTCTGTATGGTTTCTGTCGCAGCGGTTGGGCAGATCCCGTATCGATGCGATGGTGTATACGAGAAGGAGGAAACAATGGTGGTCCCTCTTGCTGGAAGAAGTCAAACAGTCGGGCATGTTTTAGCAGAATATTCGCCACTTCGTGACGCTGCTTAGTGCTGAGCGACTTGTTTACCATAGTCAGAAATGAGGAGTGCGCCGCAGGGCAGACATTAGCGAAATGGCGCTCATCCGCAGAATCAAGGGCCTCTGTAAGAATGGCGAGCGATAGCACGTGATCTTCATGGTAGGCGGCAAGTTTCAGACCCTGTGGTAGTATTGCAGGTTCACTCGAACAGTTTACGGCCCATAAGTTGGTGCGTCCCTGAACAACTGACAGCGTGCAATACGGTATCAGTACATTCCTCTTGATGCAACTCAGGTGAACGGGCTCCACGGTAGCGTCAAACGTTCCGTCGGTGGTGGGGAAACAGGCGACTGAAACACACGTTGCGGACAACGGAGGCACAACTGTATCCCGGGATACACAAAGCACACTTTCACGACACGGTGGGGCTTCCATAAACGCCGCAGCAAAGCTCGTACCTACACTGATTTCACCCGTTTTGCAGTCGACGGTGGCACCACACAGTTTCAAAAAATCAAGACCCAGGATTACGTCATGCGTAGAATGAGGTAGAACAGCGAACTCCGCGTTAAATATTTGACCACCCAAGGTAACGTCTACATTACACACGCCCACAGGATACAACAACTCCCCACTCACTCCGCGAAACGTATCGGCACGGTCCCAGCGAAACATCACCTTTCGTCCTAGGAGGCTTTTAAACGCAAGACTCATCACTGAAACGGTTGCTCCCGTGTCCACTAAGGCCATGGATGAAACCCCGTCAATTAATACAAACACCTTATTCTTAAACATACAAATGGTTGGAGGTATCTCTGTCGATATCGAAGATTGTCCAGCGACCTCACCTCCAACGGCCGCGCTGGCTAGTTTTCCGGGGGTGGCGACGGGTATCGACGCCGCGGAGAGGGCGACCGGCTTACACGAGGAGCGGGTGGTGGTGTCAAGCTGCGATCGGATGCTGGAGAACGGTTCCGTAGCGGCCCCGGGTGCTGGTGAGGCAAGCTTCCTAAATATGTGTGCGAGGGCGAATATGTTTCGCCCAGAGGAGCGCGGTACCGCCTAGACATCGTCGATCGGTCGAACCTCGGTGGTTGGCGGCGATTGCAGTACCTGGCAATGTGACCCAAGTCGCCACAGCTATAGCACACAGGTAAACGACGATCGATGAACTGCCCTTCGAAGCGCTCAGCCGTGGGGGGTCGTGTAGCAGAGCGGAGCGGCTGAGCCTGCTGCACAGGAGGAACGGTCGTTCTGCGTGCAAACCTGCTGGGGCGAGGGTGTTCTGCTGGTCGGTGTTCGGGCGTAAATGTGTCCTCACGTGGCCATGGAGCACCTCTGTGGTTGACGTCTGTGACACATACCGCCGGTTGCCAGGAAGCGCAGGGTGCGGCAGGCGCCATGTGTTGCGGGTAATAAGCGTCAGGTTGTCGTATGACGTCGCGCGCAAGTTCCTGGTGCCGCAGCAGTTCTTCACGCACGATCTGCCGTATGGTAGACGAAAGATCGGCAGACGGGCTCTCATCGACGCTGGCAATGGTTGTCACATTCGCCAGGCGTCCAAACTTTGGCACAATGCGACGTGTTTTCAACGTCTCAAACGTACGGCAATGACGCACGACATCTGAGACGGAATCAACGTGTTCCCGACTTATGAGGAAATTGTACACATCTTCTGCAATTCCTTTGAGGAGATGTCCGACTCGGTCTTCCTCGGACATCTGCGGATTTACGATTTTGCACAGCTTGAGGATTTCCTCTATGTATATAGTGCATGTTTCTCCAGGAGCTTGAGCTCTTTGAGCAAGTGTTCTCTCGGCGCGTTTCTGTTTGGCGTGGGTGTCGCCAAAACACTTCTTAATTTCCTCAACAAAGTGCTCCCACGTTGTTAGGGAGTCTTCGTGGTTTTCATACCACATCAACGCTGTCTCACTCAGAAAGAGTGCAACATATTCAAGCTGAGTGACAGAATCCCAACGGTTGTAGCGGCTCACCCTTGCGTAGTGCATCAGCCACTCGTCGACGTCTTCGCCCACTTTTCCCGCGAACGAGCGTGGTTCCATGTAGTGCCGCAAAGGTCCAACTGGCGCTGACCTTTGAGAAGGTGAAACTATAGCTGGCATTTGTCCACCTCCGTCCTGAGCCATAGGGAAGGTCGTTGGCAAGAGACCGGCAAGACGACGGCTCCGGCGAAGTTCTAGATGTTGCGACTCCGTGGTACGTTCTGTCGTACCCCGCACCTCCACCACTCTGTTACGCCCACAAAAGGCGTTACTTCGAAGCCGGGTAGAGTTAGAAGCGATGGCCTTGTTCAACTGAGCGCCTGTCGAGACTCAGCCAGCCAGCCACACCTCGTCGTCCTCGTTCACTACCCTTCGGTGCCCCCACATACTGTTTGTTGAGGCGTGAACCCACTATGCACCTAAGCGCGTCACATTCGTGAACCCACTATGCACCTAAGAGCGTCACAATATTTTATGAACAGCATATGCATAGAGAATGTGTCTACATTAAAATATTTGGGAGTCCATTTAACTTCTAACCTTACATGGAATGATCACATTGATGAAATAATTTCGAAAGCAAATAAAACACTGGGATTCATTAGGCGAAATTTGTATTTAGCAAATGAGTCAACTAAATTATTAGCTTACACAGCTCTAGTTCGCTCAAAGATTGAATACGCTTCCATAATATGGAATCCAAATCAGACTTACCTAATAAACAAGCTGGAATCTTTACAAAATAAAGCAGCATGCTTCATCACTAAAACATACTCTAGAACATCCAGCATCACGGCTATCAAAGAGTCCCTCCAATTACCGTCTCTAGAAACACGACGACTGATAGCACTGCTTTCCCACTTCCACAGATTGTATCATACCCCGTCATCCTTTACAGCATCCCATATCAAACCCCCACAAAAATTTTTTCCCCGCCTCGACCATCCCTTCAAAGTGCGTCCCATGTTTGCACGTACGAATCTCCTGCGACAATCACCGCTCTTTCTAGCTATTCACCACTGGAATAAGCTGCCAAAAGAAATTGCTTCTATACGTGATCATGACTCATTTGTTAGTAATTTGAAGCGCAGTTTTACGCATGTTGGGTAAAAGCAGAATTTTATGCTTTTGACGAATTGTAAGTGTATCTACATGCTTTGTACGGAGTGTTGTTGTTGTTGTTTTCATCATGTATGCAATTCTTTTTCCTTTTTTTCTTTTTACATTTTCTTGTTGTATTCGGTGATCTTTACCACGGTGTTCTATATTGCCTTCCCCCCCCCTAATTGTGTTTGAAATTTCCTGTTGTTAACCCCCCCCCCCTATGTAATGCCCATAAGGGCCTTTAGGGTCATCATCATCATCATCATCAGCCTAGTTACGCCCACTGCAGGGCAAAGGCCTCTCCCATACTTCTCCAACTACCCCGGTCATGTACTAATTGTGGCCATGTTCTCCCTGCAAACGTCTTAATGTCATCCGCCCACCTAACTTTCTGCCGCCCCCTGCTACGCTTCCCTTCCCTTGGAATCCAGTCCGTAACTCTTAGTGACCATCGGTTATCTTCGGTATCTGAATAAAAAAAAAAAGTAAAAAGTGTTGTCTTACAGAGGGACAATTACTAAAGAGTCTAGCATATGTCATATCGTTAACGGTGTTACAGCACGGATGTTGAGGATTAGAGTGAACTTTCAGAAAATATGTTTGGCTGGTGTATGTTCTCTGCAGATGAAGCGACCACTCATTTGATTCTACATAAAAACTTTCAATGGGACTTGCTCTGAAAGCGCCCGTGGCCAGTCGAATTCCTAGATGGTGGACCGGATCTACCATCTTTAGCGCGCTCGGGGCGGCAGAATGATAGATCACAGCGCCGTGGTCCAGCCGTGATCGAACGAGGCTCTCGCAAAGATTCATTAAACATTTCCTGTCGCTGCCCCATGTTGTGTGGGATGAAACTTTCAGTAAGTTCATTGTTTTTAAGGATTTGACCTTTAGATACTTTATGTGTGGAATAAACGTTAGTTAAGAGTCAAGCATGATGCCTAAGAACTTGTGTTCTTTGTTCACAGGTATTCGCTGACCATACATTTCGATACTGGGATCTGCAATGAGCCTTTTGTTTCTCGTGAAAAGCACGCAAGAACTCTTGTTGATGTTCACTTTAAATCCGTTTTCGTCTGCCCATTTGGAGACTTTGTTCAAGCCCTGTTTTACTTGCATCTCGCATACTGTAAGGTTGCAGGATTTGAAACCTATCTGTATGTCGTCTACATAAACAGAATAAAAAATGGCTGGCGGTAATGAAGCACGAAGGGTATTCATTTTCACGATAAAGAGCGTGCAGCTGAGCACACCTCCTTGAGGCACACCAGTTTCTTGTATAAAAGGATTGCCGATTTTACGCGGAAGGTACGTTTGGACAAATAGCTTTCTAGTATGTTTAGCATATTTCCATGAATGCCCATTTCCGATAAGTCTCGCAAGATCCCGTACCGCCACGTTGTGTCATACGCCTTTTCCATATCGAGAAATATCGATAAGAAGAACTCCTTATCTATAAATGCTTCGCGGATATTCCCTTCAATGCGAACAAGATGATCAGTCGTGGACCGCCCTTCTCTGAAGCTACACTGATAGGGATCAAGCATATTGTTCAGTTCAAGGAAGTGTATTAATCTACGATTATTCATTTTTTCAAATGGCTTACACAGACAAGTCGTAAGAGCTATCAGGCGATAACTTGCCGCCACAGAAGGGCCTTCACCCAGCTTCAAGACGGGAATAACAACAGCTTCCTTCCATGAAGGTGGAAGGTATCCGGCAGCCCAGATAGGGTTGAAAAGAGCCAGTAGTGTCATTTGTGTGTCTTTGTGTAAGTTCTTAAACATATCATGCATGATTCTATCAGCTCCTGGTGCAGAGCTTGTACATGTGCTCAATGTAGCTTTAAGCACGGCAATATTAAAAGGACGGTTAATGGTTCATCCGGACGGCATTTACGACCCAGTGCCTTAAGTTCAGCTACTTGTTTATATCTGAGGAATGATTTTGTGTAATGTGTGGAGCTTGATACATGCTCGAAGTGTTCGCCTAGAGCGTTGGCCTGGTCTTCCAAGGCAGTCCCTTGGTCGTCCACTAGGGGCGAAGGGTGGATTTGTTGACCCTTTATCTTTCTTACACCATTCCGTGCTTTGAACTCTTGGGTGTAGGAAGTGATGCCCGAGAGAAACCACTCGCAGCTAGCCCTCCTTGCCTGTCTCCGTGTGCGCCTTCCTTGTGACTTTGCCAGTTTAAATTCTATGAGGTTTTCTGCAGTCGGGGAGCGACGCAGTAAACCCCACGCTTTGTTTTGTTTCTTTCGTGCCAGTCTGCATTATTCATTCCACCACGGGGCCCGTCTTTTACTTGAGAGCCCTTGTGTTCGTTGAATGAATTTTTCTGCTGCGTCCAGAATAAAACAAGTAAAATACGCCACTGCTTCATCTATGTTAAAATCAGCGATAACATGCCGTGATAAGTAAGTTGCTTCCTTAAAATCATTCCATTCGGCGGAGGCTAGTTTCCACCGGGGTGTATGCAGGGGGCATTCATGTTGAGGCATTTAATTTAACATTACAGGGAAGTGGTCACTTCTATAGGGATTTTCGATTACATATCATTGCAAGTCCGGGAAAATTGAAGAAGAGCCAATCGACAAGTCTATTGATGAATATGAATTATGATGATTATTATTAAACGTTTGTTCCTACTTGTTAAATAGGCATGCACCCGAGTTCAGTAGAAAATTTTCAATGAAATGACCTCTCCCGTCACATCGCGAGTCTCCCCACATGGTGTTGTGGGCGTTAAAATCGCCTACGAGTATGTAGGGGTCCGGAAGGTGATCAACTAGTTTTTAAAAATCACTTTTTCCGAGATGATAATTAGGGGGTATGTATAAGCAGCATACTGTGATCAATTTATTAAAAAGAATTGCCCGAATCGATACTTCCTCAAGGGGCGTCTGAAGGGCGACATGATGACAAGCTACGGCCTTGTCCACAAATATTGCTACACCGCCACACGAGCTACTCACCTCGTTGCGGTCTTTCCGTTATATGGTGTACTGATGAAGAAAGTTTGTTTGTGTACATTTAAGATGTGTCTGCTGAACACACAGCACCTTTGGGTTATATTTGTTTAAGAGTTCTTTATTGTCATCGAGGTTGTGGATAAGACCTCTAACGTTCCAGTGTATTATTTGTGTAGCCATATTGTTCGTGTTTTTATGCTGTGTGTCAAGAGGAGTCAAGTTAGAGAAATGACGTAGGGAGCCTTTTCAGGCCCCGTGATTATGGTGCGGGTTTTTCTTTGTCGGAGCGGTCGCGAGACTCGCGCCGCTCCCGATGCGCTACATGCGCCTTCTGGCTCGGAGTTGTGTCCAACGACTCTTGGGAGAAACTGGACTTCCGCTCACACGAGCGGGGTGTTTTCACCGTAGGCCTTGCCTCGAAAAGCAGGGCCTTGGAGGCCATCAACCCAGAGGTCGATAGGCCCTCCTTCAGGGACAGCGCAGTAGCGCTGGCTGCTGGCGCCAAGGGGGCTGGTGGCAAGGCCGCAACCGCACTGGTTGTAGTGTGGGTGCGTGCCGCACCAGCCTACCCTGAGGTACGAAAAAATGAAACTCGTTTCCCCGCTTCTTGAAATAGGATGTTATCTTTGATTTTCATTGTGATTATGTCTTTTTCTTTTTTCCATGTGGGGCAGGTTCGAGAGTATGCTGCATGTCCACCGCCACAGTTGGGACAGTGGAGCGTGCCATTACAGTTGTTGGATTCGTGTTCGTGTTCGCCACACTTTGCACAGGTAAGTCGGCCATGGCAGCTTTGCGAACCATGGCCATATTTCTGACACTTGAAGCATCTTCGGGGATTTGGGATGTAAGGCCTGACTAATTTTGCTATATACCGTTTCTAGGGTTCCTGGTAGCACTCTCGATTCAAAGGTAAGGATGAGATGCTCATTTGGAATGTCTTGGTTGTCTAGCTTGATCTTCATTCTTCGCACTTGAATGACATTGCGTTCTTTCGAGCCCTCCAGGAGCTCTTCCTCGCTTAGGCTCAATAGATCTTCATCAGAGATGACTCCCTTCCATGTGTTCAGTGATCGGTGGGGGGTAACAGTGATTGCCACATTACGGAATGCTAGGAGATCTGAGAGTTTGCCATGCTGTTGAGTGTCGCGGACCTCAAGAAGAAGGTCGCCACTGCTCATTTTTGTCACTTTGTAGCCAGCACCTGGTGTGTCGGTAAGGCATTTAGCTACGATGAAAGCTGAGATAGTTCTGACTGTCCTTTCTGAATCTTGACTTTGTATTACATGAAAGCGGGGGAAGTTTCTTTGCGCTGGCTAAATAACTGAAAGGTTTCTTCGGTGCGCCCTCTTTTTGAAAGAGGACGATCGGAAGGGCGGGGGGGGGGGGGGGCATGCAGAGTAATTTAATTTCGGTAGCTACGCCAGCCGCCCACCATGCACCGAGCCCAACAAGGGAACGCCACGAGTCCGGGAGGAAACGCAGACGCCAGCTGTACGTAGATACTATAACCTAATAAATGATACCCAGGGTTGGATACATACACCAGGTTAACCCTTGCCGCCTTGAAATTCGGAAGTGAGAAGAAGTGATAAAAAGACAGGAAATAAACGAGAAAAAAGGGGGTTAACCGAGGGGCCCGATTTTTATTAGTCATATTATGAGAAGCCAACAAACACTGACACCAAGGACAACATAGGGGAAACTACTTGTGCTTATTAAATGGAATGAAGAAGCGATAAATTGATGGGAATTAAAGTGGATGAAAAAAACAACTTGCCGCAAGTGGGAACCGAACCCACAACCTTCGCATTTCGCGTGCGATGCTTTACCAATTGAGCTACCGCGGCGCTGTTTCCACATCAACTTTCTTGGGTATTTATGTGTACTAGTGAATCCTGGGAGTGTTAGCCAGCGCCACCACTCACAGACCTTGGCGGCGGACGTGGAGCGTCCTTGTTGCCGTAGGTGTCACGAGAACGTGATCTTTTTGGGTGAAGGCAACTGGTCAATCAACCCACATATGCTACCTGAAGGCATCAATGTTGCCGAATTCGAGACACTCGTTATGTAATAAACGACAAGAAAGGGAAGAAACCGAACCCACAACCTTCGCGAAATGAGAAGGTTGTGGGTTCGGTTCCCACCTGCGGCAAGTTGTTTTTTCATCCACTTTAATTCCCACCAATTTATCGCTTCTTCACTCCATTTAATAAGCACAAGTAATTTCCCCTATGTTGTCCTTGGTGTCAGTGTTTGTTGGCTTCTCATAATATGACTAATAAAAATCGGGCCCCTCGGTTAACCCCCTTTCTTATCGTTTATTACATAACGAGGGTCTCGAATTCGGCAACATTGATGCCTTCAGGTAGCATATGTGGGTTGATTGACCAGTTGCCTTCACCCAAAAAGATCACGTTCTCGTGACGCCTACGGCAACAAGGACGTTCCACGTCCGCCGCCAAGGTCTGTGAGTGGTGACGCTGGCTAACACTCCCAGGGTTTACTAGTACACATAAATACCCAAGAAAGTGGATGGGGAAACAGCGCCGCGGTAGCCCAATTGGTAGAGCATCGCACGCGAAAGGCGAAGGTTGTGGGTTTGGTTCGCACCTGCGGCAAGTTGTTTTTTTATCCACTTTAATTCCCATCAATTTATCGCTTCTTCATTCCATTTAATAAGCACAAGTAATTTCCCCTATGTTGTCCTTGGTGTCAGTGTTTGTTGGCTTCTCATGATATGACTAAGAAGACAGGAAAGAAGAGACAGCGAGAGGAAAAGCAAAAGATTGAAGAGAGGGACAGGAAAAGGCGACAGCCGATTTCCTCCAGGTGGGTCATTTTGGACTGGGTCAGCCTATGTCAAGCAGAGGCCAAAGAGGTGTCTTGGCTCCGCTGGGGGGCCTTAAAAGTCCAGACACCCAGCATCGGCTCAACCTCCAGCATCCCCCTTTCTCAAGACACGGCTAAGCCACTCACGGCTACACGCGGGAAGGTCCAACCCTCGTGTGCTCGGGTACGTGGTGTCGCAACACACCAAACGCCTGCTGACGCAGACGCCCCTGCAGGGCTGCATTGTGGAAAAAGAATTGTTCAAAACCAAGTCAGACACAAAGAAAGCCGCAGCTACCGATGTGGGCGTCGAGGAAGTAGAAAAGTTTATCTTATTTACTTAAAGTTGATACAGTCTCATTAGCAGAGTCGCCGGACTTTAGGAAAGTGTTTCGCACTCTTTCCCAAAGGGCTACCTTTCTCTCTCTCTCTCTCTGTCATATTCCCATTCGGTCAGCTATTCCTCGCTGCGTGGGTGCCTCTGATTTCTGGCATCGCGTTTCTGCGTAATTTGTCCGCAGGCCCGCTCTCACAGAATACGAGAAGTGACACGCGCACTGGAAATCAAAAAGCACTCTGTCAAAGGAGCGTTTATGTGAAATGCTACGCCGTCAATACCCTGGCGCCTAAACTTTTTAAACAACTGGGCTGTTCTACATTTGCAGGATTGTGGACATCGTTTCCGTACCGGTCATAGACCACGTAAAAGGCGCCATGTCATAGCGTGTCCTTTGACGGAGGCATTTAGACGAGACAAAAGCGCGTCCGACATCATCGCCCCCCAACTTTGGCGACGGTGTCAACGCTTCTCTATTGAAAGGTTGCATTCATGCGCGCCATGCAAGGTGAGTTACGGTGCAGAGAGAGAGCCGGGAAAGTGATTGCATATTTAGCGCGCTACGCCGCCTATTCTGCATGTTTGAGAAATGAGCAGCTTAGCAGAAGTTGCACGTTGAAAATTCCTGCCCCATTATTTCGAGTTTGAAGTGCCTGTAAAGTGCCTTATTTTTAATTACTGATTTTGGGAAGTTACCGCAAGGAAAACAGGAGACTTGAAGAAAGGGACAATACGAAGCGGTTCCTGTTGTCGCTTTGTTCGGGTCTCGTGTTTTGCTTGCGATAACTTCCCCAAATCATGAATCACCAACTGATCTATACACACACTCTGCTATGTTTATTTTTATCTATTTATACGACATACCCCTAAAGGCTCTCACGTCTGAGGGCATTATTTAGGGGTCGGTAGGCAGGTACAGGCAATTGATGAAAAATACAATACAACGCAAATTCATTGTACACATGATGTGACGTTAAAACATAAGTATACCGAACACTGTTAATTCTGAAAAGCACAAAGAACAAGAAAAAAAACCAATACCATGAACAGGGGAATACTAAAAAATTATACCAATTATACATCTTCCAAACAACAGGTTAAAATTAAATGAAACAAGGTCTACATTATTGGAAATATTAACAAAAAATGGTTCAAACATGAGATATTAATATACGAATCATATAATTGCAAACATTCCGATCTACGGCAGTAGTTCCGTACCCGTCAATTTCGCGTCGCTCCCCGTTGCATACTTATCCGGATCGCATTCCTGACAGAAAAAAATATAATCACGAAAAGAGGCAACTTTTTTTTTTCAGAATGACTTTATATTGGCACATCCATTGGTTTTGTAAAGTGGTGGTGAACGTCTCGAGCCTACCGTGATTTCGTGATCAAGGGTACAAAACAAAGCGCCGTCACTTGCAATCGAATGCGCCTTCAATGTTGTTTCTCCACTTCGGTCGCAAACTTCAAAGAACAATTAATTCGCTGCTTCGTTTGGTTACACGAACGGAAACACCGCTTAGGCCTTTTCGCGTTCGCTTCATAAACCTAATACGCTGCGACAAACCATGACGAGTTTGACCGGCCTCGCTAAACAATGAACTGAGCTTATGATACGCTGCTGAGTACATGGCGGGAAATGCGGATTAAAATGCGTCTACAAGAATTGTTTGCTATTTACTGGGCGGTATGCATGCTCATCTTTTGCATTTACACAACATCCCATCAATGTTTCAGGGCTAAACAAACGACAGGTTGCTGCGTTTCCTGCCATTGAGAGGCAGCTGTAGATAGAACTGTACGCATTCAATTGTTTATTGCGGCTATGGTCACGTAGTCAACATCTCAACAGAACTGCAACTGAAACAAAGTCATGCTTCTCGAAACCTATGTATTGCAGCAGCGTAACGCCTATAAAGAATACACCATACTGTTGTGCAGGTGGGCCACCTGCAGGTCATTAAAGTTTTGATTTCGCGATGTCCGCGATATATAGGTGGCGCCCATGGTAAACCAATATGGCTGACGGGAGGGCGATCGACATTCAAGCTGAGAGCACGGAAACGTGTTATTGGAGGGTTGCCACAATTTTTCCCCACCCTGCCACTTTTAACATTTCGCATATTGAGCCGTGTGGAAGTGGAACTTGATGATGTATGGGGTTTTGTGGCGCAAGGGCCAGGTATGGCCAAAGAGCGCCATGTCTGTGGTAGTGGGTGTGCAGTGTAACTATGATTACTATGAAATCGGTGTGTCGTGGCTGTAAAGAGGCCTTAAAATATACGCTCTAAGTGGGTAAAATCTGTATGATAAAATTATGGCGATGACGTGTGACTTGTACTATGAACATTAAAATGCATATAAAAAGAATGATACGATAGGTAAAATATATCAGATTATGAGAAACGCCAGAGCACTACTGCCTCCTTAGAGCCCTTGAAACACAAGGGCCTGGAGGCATGTGCTATGCAAAACAATTATCGCAGTGGCATCCTCTCGAGAGAGGAGGCGCTACGAGTTCATGGGACTAATAACATGTAAAACCACATCTCTAAGAAAACCTAGCACTGTGTCTGTATTAAAAAGCGGTTCTGGACCAAGAAGCATTGCAGGATGAAGAGGAATGTGCTGTCGGTATGCTAATGGAAAATGTCTCTTTCTCTCAGATTCGGCTTCCCGACACTCCAGGAGGACGTGGAGTACGGTCAGCCTCTCCCCGCATCTACCACAGGCTGGAGGCTCACTTCCGGTGAGTAGAAAATTATGGGTGCCAAACGTGTGTCCTATTCTGAGACGACAAAATAGGACATCTGTTCGGCGCGATTTTGTAGTAGAGGGCCAGAATCCTAACTGTGGTTTTATCAGGTGGAGCTTATTATCTGTTTCCGCGTCCCACATGCGTTGCCAGTGGTCTCGCAATCTCCTTCGCAAGAAAGGCCTCAGATCTGTGACAGGCACCGCAGCGGTAGGGTTAACAGCTTGCAATGTGACTGACGTGGCCATCTCGTCCGCCAGAACGTTACCTTCGATTCCCCTATGGCCAGGGACCCAGCATATTATGATATTCTGGTTAGATGAGTACGCTTTGCACAAGACCGAAAATAGTTCATTAAACACGGGATTTTTATGTTTGCTGAGTGACATTAAGGCTTTCACGACGCTTCGAGAGTCAGTATAGATCGCTGCTTTTGGAAGTTTTGATTTTCTTATATGCTTCACAGCAGAGAGTAATGCGTAGGCCTCGGCCGTAAAGATACTTGTTTCCGGATGCAGTACATCGGATTCCGAAAACGATGGGCCGACGGCTGCATAGGATACCCCGGCATTTGATTTCGAAGCGTCTGTGTAGAACTCTGCGCAGAAGTGCTTGTACTGTAGTTCTAGGAAATGCATCGGGATTTCTGCCTCAGGAGCGTGTTTGTAACTTTTATAAAGGATATGTCACATTGTATTACCTGCCACTCCCAAGGAGGTAAGAGCTTGGTTAGGTGGATTAAGCGATGCTCGAGGAGTGGGACATGCATTTCATCGTTAAGCTCTTTCACACGCAGCGAGAAAGGCTGTCTTATAGAGGGGCGATTGCTGAAAAGTGTAGCGCACGTCATATCGGTAACGGTATCAAAACATGGATGTTCAGGATTAGAGCGTACTTTAAAGAAATATGTAAAGCTGTTGTATGATCTCTGTAGGTGGAGAGACCATTCATTCGATTCGGCATATAAGCTTTCAGTCGGGCTTGTTCTGAAAGCGCCCGTGGCTAAACGGATGCCTAGATGGTGAACCGGGTCTAGCATCTTTAGCGCGCTTGGGGCGGCAGAGTTATATACCACGGCACCATAATCTAATCGTGATCGGATGAGGCTCTTATACAGATTCATTAGGCACTTTCTGTCACTACCCCACGCAGTGTTGGATAGAAGTTTCATTAAGTTCATTGTTTTTAGACATTTTTCTTTCAGATATTTGATGTGCGGAATGAAAGTGAGTCTATCGTCAAGTATAATACCTAGGACTTTGTGCTCTTTGTTGATGGGAATTTGTTGTCCACACAGTTCTAAGCAAGTATCCGGGACCAGGCCTCTCTTTCGTGTAAAAAGAACACAAGAACTTTTGTGAGGATTGATTTTAAATCCGTTTTTCTCTGCCCATTTTGATACTTTGTTCAAACCATGCTGTACCTGTCTCTCGCACACTGCGAGGTTACACGATTTAAAAGCTATTTGAATGTCGTCCACATAGAGTAAAAAATGGCTGGAGGTAATGAAGCACGAAGCGTGTTCATCCTCACTATAAAGAGCGTGCAGCTAAGCACGCCTCCCTGGGGTACACCAGTTTCTTGTGTAAAAGGACGTGACAGCACATTGCCGACTTTTACACGGAATGTGCGATTGGACAAATAGCTTTCTATGAGGTTTAGCATATTACCATGAATGCCCATTTCTGCCAAGTCTCTCAAGATCCCGTATCGCCACGTTGTGTCGTATGCCTTCTCCATATCGAGGAATATGGATAGGAAAAAACTGTTTGTGTACAAATGCGTCACGGATGTTTGCTTCAATACGTACAAGGTGATCAGTTGTGGAGTGCCCTTCCCTAAAGCCACACTGATAGGGATCAAGCATTTTGTTCTATTCAAGGAAATGGATGAGGCGCCGATTTATCATTTCTTCAAATACCTTACACATGCAACTTGTGAGGGCTATCGGGCGGTAGCTTGCCACTGAGGAAGGATCTTTGCCTTGTTTTAAAACAGGGACCACAATGGCTTCTTTCCATGCAGTCGGAAGGTACCCTGCGTCCCAGATAGTGTTGAAAAGTGTAAGTAGTGTAACTTGCGTGTCATTGTGTGAGTGTTTCAGCATTTCATACATGATTCTGTCAGACCCCGGTGCAGAGCTCTTGCATGCGCTCAAGGCAGCTCTAAACTCTGCAATACTAAAAGGACGGTTGTATGGTTGATTTTGACATTTTCTGTTGAAAGGCTTACGTTCTTCTATTTGTTTGTATTTGAGGAAGGATTGTGAATAATTTGTTGAACTTGACACGTTCTCAAAATACTCCCCAAGTGAGTCTGCTGGTCTTGCAGTGTATCGCCCTGTGTGCTTACCAGTGGGAGTGAATATGTTTGGCACCCTCTAATCCTATTCACCCTGTTCCAGGCTTTGGTCTCATCTCTGAACGAGTTAATACTCGATAAAAACTTGTGCCAACTTTCTCTTTTGGCCTGTCGGCGGGTTCGCCTGCCTTGGGACTTTACTTTTTTAAAGTTCATAAGGTTCTCTGCTGTGGGAGAAGCGCGTAGCAACCCCCACGCCTTGTTCTGATTCTTACGGGCGATCCTACATTCGCTGTTCCACCACAGTACATGTCGTTTGCATGCCAGACCACTTACTTCGGATATGCATTTTGCTGCGGCATCTATTATGAATGATGTAAGATAATCCACAGCAGCATCAATTTCTAAAGAAGGAATGTCGGCCCATGAGATGCTGGTGAGAGTTCGAAATTTCTCCCAGTCGGCTGTGTCTATCTTCCACCTAGGAGCTTTTGGAGGATATTCGTTTTCTTTACATGTTCTTATCAGTATGGGGAAGTGGTCACTCCCGTAAGGATTGTTTGTAACTTCCCATTCGAGTTGGGGCGGTATGGATGGAGAAACTATGCTGAGATCAATTGAAGAGAAGGTTTTCTTTGCAAGACAGTAATATGTGGCTTCCTTCTTATTCAGAAGGCACGCACCAGAAGAGAAAAGGAACTGTTCAACAAGACGACCTCGCGCATCTATACGAGAGTCGCCCCACAGGCAACTGTGCGCATTGAAGTCGCCAAGAACAACGTAAGGCTCAGGCAATTCGTCTATAAAGGACTGAAATTCATGTTTGTTTAAATTGTATTGTGGGGGCATGTAAAGGGAACAAATGGTAATGAGTCTGTTTAGGAGAACAGCTCGAACCGCCACTGCTTCAAGAGGCGTTTGTAGCTGTAAATGTTGACACGCAACGCTTTTATGGATGACAATGGCAACACCGCCAGATGATGCGACACCATCATCGCGATCTTTACGAAAGGTTATATACTGTCGGAGAAAGTTTGCGTGTTTTGATTTTAGGTGTGTTTCCTGTAAACACAGCACTTTTGGATTGTGTTGGTGGATGAGTTCTTGTACATCGTCAAGGTTTCTCAGAAGACCTCTGACATTCCATTGTATGATTTATGTATCCATATTTAATGTAAATGGGTGCTGTGTATACGGAAACAGAAATAATGAATTAGATTACAGAACTCTTGCGAGGCCCTGTAACCGGGGTTTTGCCTTTTTTGGAGCGTTCGAGGGAGCCTCGCCGCTCCTTAGGCGCTTGGTGCGCCGTGGGGATAGGTGTTGTGTCCATTGCCTCTTGTGAGGCGCCGGACACGCGCTCTTGAGAGCGAGAAGTATTCCGAGAGAGTCTCACCTCGGAAGGCGAGACCCCTGCGCGCACGAGCCCGGAGGTCGATGGGGCTCCCTGTGGAATTTGGCTGCGCCGGCTGTTGCCAGCGCTGGGAGGGGCCGGGGAGGTCGAGGCAGCCTCGGCTGCGCCTACCTTCGTGGCGGCTATCGGTACTGCGGGATCGCTGCGTGTAGCGCAGGTGACTCTTGTGGTGCCGGCAACCCAAGGGTAGCCTGGCCTGGTTGCTGGTTGGATGGAGTAGGCTTACCTACTTCCACCCTGGGGGCAGGAGCCAAAGGTACCTGCTCGCTGCACGCGGGCTGGGTACTTGGCATTGGCCGCTGCGACGCTGCCCCCCGACGCGCCGCATCAGCATAAGGTGTGTTGTGGAAAGGTGAGCACCGTTTACGGGCTTCCTTAAACGAAATATTTTCCTTGACTTTAAGTGTGATTATCTCTTTTTCTTTCTTCCAGTTCGGACAAGAGCGTGAGTAGGCTGGATGGTCACCACTGCAGTTCACACAGTGAGGTGTGCCACTGCAGTTGTCGGAGGGGTGGCCCTGGACTCCACACGTTGCACAAGTTGTTTGACCACGGCAGCTCTGCGAGCCATGGCCGAACCTCTGACATTGGAAACACCGTCTAGGGTTGGGGATAAATGGTCGAACATTTAACCTGATGTATCCTGTTTCGATTGTTTCTGGCAGTACGCTGGATGAAAATGTTAGGATAAGATGTTTAGTGGGGATTTCCTTGTTGTCTCGTCTAATTTTAATACGTTTTACGTCAGTAACATTTTGTTCTTTCCACCCTTCCAGGAGTTCAGTTTCTGTCAAGTCTAGGAGGTCTGCCTCTGACACGACTCCCCGTGAGCTGTTCATTGTTCGGTGTTGTGAAATAGAGATTGGTATGTTACCAAATGTCACAAGAGTGCCAAGCTTCTCGTACTGATGTTTCTGAGGGATCTCAAGGAGAAAGTCTCCGCTAGCCATTTTCGTTACCTTATAACCTGACCCTAAGGCTTCGGTCAAAGATTTTGCTACTGTGAATGGAGAAATAAATCTAGCTTGTTTTTCAAGATTCTCACTGTGTACTACGTGGTATTTTGGGCAGGTCTCTTTCGTGGGGTTGAAACAAGTGCTTAAGTCTTCGGTGCGTCCCCTCTGCTGAGGGTGACGATCAAGTAGGCGGGGAAATGCGGGTGTTGCCATAGTAGTTTTGTATGTTTTCAGCAGCAATGGCGGCCACCCACCATGGAGCCCAACTTGGGGACGCTGCAGGACTTAAACGGGTAAGGCTGCAGGCGCCAACCGTACACAGCCACTATAACCTAATATATTATACCCAAGGGAGCGCACATACACAAGGTTATCCCTTGCCGCCGTGTAGAAAGGAAGTAAATTGAAGAGAGAAGAAGACAGGAAAGATCAAAAAGGGAGAAATAAAGACGAAGGTTTGAGGAGAGAGAGACAGGAAGAGGCGACTACCGATTTCCCCCGGGTGGGTCAGTCCGGGGGTGCCGTCTATGTGAAGCAGAGGCCAAAGAGGTGTGTTGCCTCCGCCGGGGGGCCTTAAAGGTCCAAACACCCAGCATCGGCTCAACCCCCAGGATCCACTGTTCCCCAGACACGGCTAAGCCGCGCACGGCTACACGCGGGAGGGTCCAACCCTCGTGTGCTCGGGTACGTGGTGTCGCAACACACCAAACGCCTGCTTGCGCAGACGCCCCTGCGGGGTGGAAGTGGAACTTCCATTCTATAGCTAATTAAAGTTCAATAAGCACAATTTGAATCCATGCTAGTTCATTTTGTGCGGCGTTATACAGCTCGTTCCAATCGTGTACGTAAGTGTGCCACGGTAGAATTTTAAGGGGAGGGGCTCCCGTACAAAAGAAATTATTGAGAAGGCATTGAACTATCGTTGGTCAATGTTGCGTTTTCATTGAGGAATTATTGAGAGTTAGTTGGAGAATTGTTGGGTTCAGTGTAGAGGGCTCTTGAATATTGGTCACTGAAATTATTTGAAACACCATTGGGTATCTCAATGTTCAAGAATTGTTAAGTTACCATTGAAAGTCCATTGTGATTAGCCGGCCCGTTGTGTTCGTTTTGTTGAATGTTTGTTGGGTTACCATTGATTCAGCGTTGAACTGACGTGGTACTTCTGTTGACCTGTTGAGTTATTGCCACAGCACTGAAAAGTATTGTGGCCCAGGTAAAATGGCATTGAGATATCAGAAGTCGCCACTGAAATATGATTGACGTTTCGTTGGGCTAGTGGATCTTTATTCATATATTTAAATTGCTTTTCTGTGCACACTTGCATGCCCCGGTGCCTGCTCATAGCTTTCCCAAGCAAAAACAAAAGCAAAAGACATTGATCAATTTGAAGTACCTTTATTTACTCTAAAGATGCGTGCACGTGAAACATTACAGTACTAAGGCACCACTACATCGAACCTGGAGACATAGGCTAGTACATACAGCACTCTAGCAGTGTAAATACATCTGAAAAACCTATACATATGAATTCAATCAAAACGATCATTGTGGTCTACACTTTCGACTTAGTTTATGACTAGAAGGCAAAGCGACTCAAAAGGCAGGGCTTAAGCATACCCTTGTAACAACCAACTTTGACCACATGAACACTTGAAGCTGCTTGCGTGTGAATACACAAAAGACATCTGAATATGTTACATTAAAATATTCCGAACACTAACACATCACATGAAGAGCTACGGCTGACAGTGAGAAGGCAAAATAACAGACTTGAAACAAATGACTTCACGTAAATATATACAAGCTTTAGCATACGTCTCTCACCGCGTTTAAACTTTGATGAAGTACCAAAGTAGACTTGCCTGAGCTTTTCGTCTTCGAGATGTATATATTTTCATGGTGCCCAATTATTTTATAAAATAACATCACTCAACTTAGCTATTAACTGACGAGAAATAATTTAGAAAGTTGTCGGGCATGGTGAACACCTGAATCGTATGTTTCTGACGAGCCAGATTAGCTTTCTTCAGAAATAAACTTGTAAAACTTTTGTGTAATGAATGCAGCTGATCTCCCTGGCACAAGTCAAGAACAAACCGTACACCATTTGATTATGTCAATTTGGGGTACAGAAGAGTTTGTTGGTGGCATTTCCTCAATTTAGTGAGCTCATTTTCGGGTAATATTTCCGGACTTGCACAAAGCTAATTACAGCACCTTTTGGGGCCTTTTCCCTATACCCAGACACTAAGTGGTACCTGAATCAATAAAGAGGTAAGGCAAGGCTAATACCTTGAACGATAACAGAAAAAATAATTATTTAGCACAGAAAATTGGTAGTAACACACAGCCAACACAATTCCAAAGAGCCAAATAAATGGTCACCTACACTTGCAGTATCAAGTAACCCAGAAATAGTCTGAGGATGAGAAAAGGTTCCAATGACTGGACAGCCAGATTGGTTAGACAGTGAAAAACGTAAATAAATGAGTATACGAAACACCAATGACCTCAAGTGCGCAGGTAAAATGTTATTAAAATGCTATGAGAATTTTATTGCATAAAATACATAAAAGCTGCATAAAAATTGGGACACAGCAGTAACAAAGACGGAGGGAGATACAGCACCCGTGTTGAAAAAAAATACAAGTGATATACATGCATATTTAAGCTCACGACAATTTTTTTCTCCAATATATATACAAAAAGAACACATCCACTTACCGCATAAAGAAAGGTTCCTGCGCCTGGAGAATGCAGCACAGTACAAAGCAGCGTCATGAGAATCGAAAAGTAGAGTTTAGTATGCTTAAAAACTACGAATGCTTGCACACCTACAAACAGGCATGTGACATGTCATGCCTTGAATGGATGAAATTCATAAATCTTGCACACAAAGGAAGTTACCATCACAATTATTGGCATCCTCAGGGGACTCCTTGAACTAGAAAAACGTACATCAGTGTTAAAAACAGAGGATAAGACCCTATAGCGTTCTTCCTGAAATAAACAGCGCAAATAACTTCATGTACCAATTCTATGGACACTTCGCCAATTCGGTGTACATTTATATTTGACAACCACCGAAACAGAGACGAGAACGATGAATTAAGGTAGGAACACACATGAAGGCTGATTCAACTAGAAGTTTATTCGTGAAGACAAAGACTTTAAACACACTGGCCAACGTAACAAAGAAAGAGTCATGGATGTGCAGCAGAAACAACCCCGGCACAACAAAAAGGACCGAAAGACGTCCTGTAAAATAAACATGTGCGTCAAAAACTAACAAAAACATGAAAACTGAAAGGTTTGCCCTGTAAGTGACATTAACGATAAGTACTGCAGCAACTCTTTCCTACTAAAGGTCACAGAAATCTTGCTTATGACTTTTTCTTCGTGATCAATAAATAATGCTTTCATAAGTCCTCTTGTGTTCTTGTCTTCGTGATGAAACAATCGTTCTTTCTGCTCTATACCGCAACACCAGAGGAGTTCCAGAAGCAATATTTATTGATCACAAACGAAACAAATGCATAACCAAGCTATCTGTTGCCCTTAGTCGGGAAAAGTTCTCAAAAGAATATTTCTCGGTGGGTATAATCACTTATCGGACAAATCTTTCGCTTTTTCGAAAGATTTATCCGATAGTTCTCGTTTTTCAGGCCCGTTTATTCTATATGACATGGCTTTTTCAATTTATTTTTCTTGTCGCACGTGGCTGTTTCTGCCACGCATGCACGGCTTTTTACCTTTGTCAAGTTGACCAGCGTCTTTAATACCTCTGTCATCAAAAGTAAACTTTTAGTTGAGCTTGCACTCGTGTGTGCTCCTACCTATTTCGTCGTCAGCCTCTGTTCGTGCTGCTTTTTACAGTACGCACGTATCACTTTGTTAGGCTGGTAAACATTCTCACAAACAAAAGCAAACGCTTCCGCTCAAAAGGTAGTCCATCCTTTACTGCTAAACGCCAGAGAAAATCGAAAGTAAGCCTTCACAGCGTCCATGCGGCAGCTAGTACGCCACGGAGCAGCATAAGAAGTAGTTGAAAATCCCACTTGATGGAGAGTGGCAACAGAGATGGAAGCTTGCTAGTGAATCAGCCACATATAAAAGGGTGTCTCTTGCACAACGCCAAGGTGCTCTTGACGTAGAACACTTTAGTACCTGGGAATTTGCTGCATGCGCAACCCGTGAGAAGGGAATGCGGACAGAAAATGAGATTACGCGGATTAAGAATCTGCCACTCACTGCACATAACTACGCGCGAAATAGAAGTACACACTATACTGGCAACTAAAAATTTGCGACTCTTTACGAGTGCCGTCGAGATAAGGAAGAAATGGGTTGCTACGGTAAATGTTAGCTAAAACACGCACAGCGATGTTTCACAACGGGGAAAAATATTCCCGGCTATCTGGCAGAACCAAAGACCACAAGACAATGCATAGCCTATACCACGCAGATATTGAATCTTTGGGTAGAAGTCCAGCAGAAGGAATGACCTAAATATACGCCGAGAGCGATGCGAGCGTGAGCGCGCCTGTACGAGTGAGAACATGCACCGCTTCTTTGAAGCTATCCGCTCCGGCGTGGCTCCGATCATCCCACGCCATTTATGTGCAGAACGTCGCGTACACACACACCCTTGCGCGTTTTGCACGGTAGCGTCTGCGCAGTGTACTAGCTTCATGCACGCGTCATTCTTCGCCGCGCAAACGGTGCTCGAGTGCGGCGCTTAGCTCGAGGCGACAACGCGCCGATTGGGGCCCCTTCGCTTCTGCAAGCAACGCACATTCGGATCGGTCCAACTCAAAGAGGCAGCAGAAAACGGTGGCATGTTTCGGTTATCGCCTATTAAAATTGTACGGTACGCCTTCAACGGCAACCCGCCGCGCTAGATAAAGATGCGCACTGCGGTAGTTTTGGCGGTGACAGGGGATAACGCGAGCCCGTCGGCGGCTGTGTTCTTTGCCGACGTCGTCACCACACCTCTGTTCATTTGCGCTGTGTATCCGTGTACAGTCACCGCGCGGAAGCTGTGACTAATCGGTTGGCCGTTCTCCGCAAATCCCAAAGAGACGAAATATATTTTGCGGTGCGCCGCATCATTAGCCGCAACCCAAATCGAAATCGAGGCGCGCTTAACCGCTACGGCACAAAAGGCGATCACACTAACCGTATGGTATACGATGAGCCACTACGGATTTAGAAAAATAATTCTGATGTAGTACGTGCCGAACCAACGATCTGATTATGAGGCAGATCGTAGTTGGGGACTCCGTATCAATTTTGACTTCCTGGAAATGTTTACATGCATACAATGCACAATGCATGAGCGTTTTCTGCATTCCGCTCTTTTGGAATACGGCCGCTGCAGGGATCGTATCCACGATTTCGAGCCCCAAATTGCCACAGCGGCCGCCATAGTCACGAAATGCGTAAGCGTGAAGTGCAACACTGCCTTCCGGTACGAGTGTGGTACAAGCGTAGCACAGGTGCACAACTGCTGCACAATTATTTGTCGCGGTTGTCCTAAGCTCGTACTGCCTGCCTAAGTAGCTTGAAATGCAGGCGCCTCTCACGTATCGAAACGCGAGAACAAGCGCTTAGACGACCCACGTGAGCGCCTATGAAAGATGACGTGGCCACTGTAGAAAATTATCACTGCGCAGAGAAGCCGATCCTTATGTTCCAATTGTGTTCTCTCATACAAATTAAGGAAACGTTATTTGACAGGAACAAATGAAGCAATGCAATTTTACGCACGTGGGGCGCCGCTGCCTCTTCGCCTACCATTGTTTCAAACGAAGTGACGGCGGCAGCGAGCGTTAGTGTCGCGCGCTTAATTGCTCCGGGGCATGCGGTTTGCTTGAAGAAACAGAACGGTATGCTTAACGTGTCGCACTTGTCAACGTCAAAATAGAAAAAAAGGCTACGTGCTCAAGAAAACGAGATTACTTACCTATCTGCAGAAGTTCGGCTGCGACTGTTTCGGAGTACCTAATCTCCAACAGGCATTATGACCTCTGCCGCGCAACTCATCAAAACAACCAGGCTCGCACATCAGCCGAAGACTACTAGCCGGGTGAGCCAACGACTTTGACGGATAAACGTCCAATGCCTCCTTTACTACATGCGGGCCGCGTTGCTCGCTTTCCCATTGCGGCGGCGGTTCCCTTAGTTCATGCATAAATTCCGTAAGGCGGCGCTCGTTGCCTTTTCAACTTCCGGCGGTGGCGGCTGACTGCTTCCGCCGGCGCATCGATAGCGGTGGTATGCGGGGGCGTCTGCTAGCGAGCGTTCTCGTGGGCGTCTTATCTATATATATATATATATATATATATATATATATATATATATATATATATATATATATATATATGTGTGTGCGTTCGTTCGTTAGTCATTTTCATTATCGCAGCTGTTCGCCCGCTTCTTATATTATGCAGCACGGTGCTAGTAGATCATGCATTTTATACGCCTTATCAGCTTTGCGTTACTGTTCAAGCCTTTTTTTCACTATGCGGCAAATGCGTTTTTTCAAAGAACACTAAATAACTGGCTAGCTTAACCTACGCTTTTCAGTGACATGCACGATAAGATGCATGCAATCGACGCACGCACTCTAAAATAAACTTGGGCATTACGTTTTAGCTTGTGATGTCGGGGCCTCCGCCAATGCAGCAGCCGTCAGGAGATCGTCGAGTTTCTACTAGCTAGTCCATCGCTTGTTGCTTCCGCTTGCTCGTCGGCCTCGCTTGAACGAAATAGCTCTTAATTGCAGTTTGTTTTGAAGTGCTGCTTGGTCGACCGAGCTCATTGATCGCACAGAACATAATTGCCCTGGTGCAACACGTGAAGTTAACTTATGCGCAGTTCAAGGAAGAATTGCTATATTTCGCGTTCACCGACACTAGCTCTCGCAAGAGAACGCGTCAAACCATGTGCAGCGTTTGCGTTCGGCAGCATGTCTCTTGGAAGTCGCACGTAATCGCTCATGCGTGTTGAGGTAGTGATGCTTTCGCTCAGGTCACGCGTGCTCATAGCAATGAAGCACAGGTCGCTTTCAGATAGAACGCGTTACGCGCATCAAGCAAAGTTTTTAAGGCGCAAGCCTTTAGTAGCTCATGAGCGTCGTGACGCAGTCCGTGGTGTGCGCAGGAAAGCGGTGATCATCGGCGAGGGGAGCAAGGAGACGAGGCGTCATGCCAGTAGCGCTGTGTGAGTGGGCGCGTGGGAGAGCGCGGACAAGCGCGTGTGGACATCGGCGACAAACCTTGCAGGCATATGGCTGTGATTGCATCTCATGCTCGCGGCTCACGGCGGCGTCCGTTCGCAGAACAGTTCAGACAACAGTAACAGAGGCACTCATAGATAGGCTTTCGCCTATCGCAGTTTAGCTCAGCAAAGTGCCTATAGATTTTTGATCCCAGCCCTAAAGAAGTTTGGCGATAATGATGGCCAGGCTTGAGGCATTCATATTCTGCGTGGGAACTGAGCACGTCCACTTCTTCCCGCTTAAATTGTATGGCCGTGAGCGTGTCGTTCAAATGTCGTTCAATTGTTCAAAAGACGAGCCCATAGTGCGTTTCCTTGCTCAGGAAGTTTTCTGCGCGGCTTTTAGTTTTCAGCTGCTCAATGTAAGAAAGGAACTCGCCCTCAAGCCATTGCAGCCTCGGGTCATCAATTTCAGAAAACTGACGAGCATCTTCGTCATTGCGATGGATGAGCTGCAGAAGATTGCTCACATCCATGCATGTGAACCACTTATGGAAGGCTTCCATGAACTGAACAGTCGGCCCCACAGATGCAAATTCAAAATCGCAGCTGCGACCTGCCTGATCCCCGAGGTATTCGAGTGCTGCAGTTACTGCAGGAGAAAATAACTGCACGGCCGTCTTCACATTCATTTTTTTTTTTTATTCGACGGGAAAACGTGCTTCCTTGTAAGGAACCTGATTGGCCGCACTGTTGATTGTCTCTGATTCTTGTGGAGCACTTTGATGTACTTTGATGAAATTTTCTTGTTTTCACCAAATTCCTCGGCAAGGAATTGAGACCTGATGTTCTTTATAACGTGGCTCTGATCGGATGAGAAAAATATATCCATTGATGGATCTGCCGGATGCGGTGCCCGTGTTTTTGCTTCTCTGCCACTCAGAATTTCCATAGCCGTTACGTTGATCTTGCGGTTGTCGGTTGCAACTCTGATGATGTCAAAACCAATGCTGGCTGTTTGGATGACGACGTGGCGAATGACCTCGGCGAGCTGGTCTCCAGTGCAGCCTTTGGTGAAGAAATAGCCAACAGGGATCTTATATCTTGCTTGCAGGCCGCAAAGGAGAAAACACACCAGTGAATTCGCCAGATGTTCACCTTCAGCTGCACGAGCAAGATACTCGAGGTCAGGACCTAGGTCGACATCACCAATAAACGCGTCCCTTTGCTTGAGGTAGAGCAGCTTTTGTTTAATTCTCATCTCGTCAACAACGAGGCTACATGCTTTTGACTGTTGTGTGTCCAGATTCTCAAGCTCCGCTTCCAGGGGGGAGCGAACCAACTCGCTGAAACCAACTTCGCCGGATGTAGTACCGAAGTATTTTTGTAGCGTTGTTCTGCAAGGTAGCTTGAGAAGCTCTTCGTACCTCAAGTATTCGTAGGCTTTTGTCGAGAGGTGTCGCATTACGATGTCATGCCTGATTGTTACTTCCGACCAGCGTGGTGTTTTCTTTTTATAATTTTTTACTTGGTTTTGGAGCAGCACTGCTTTTGCAGTCCCCTCCTCGGCGTCAGCCACAACTTCCAGAAATACAGAGACGTAGCACTCTTCTTTCAATTCTTGAAGTTCTTCTTTGTAGGCTTCTACAGTTCTGCGCAGTTTATCGTTTCCTGCTCGCAGCGCACGTTCTTTTCGTCGCCATCGCTTTCTTTCTACAAACACGCTTGACGTGTTTGAGCTCCATTTTCCTTGCGTCTTGAACGAGCGCAAAGCCTTTGTTGGTTGCCTTTTCTTCTTAGATGCAAACTTCACTGAATCTGTTAGAGCGCGAGGAAGTGGCACGCGGCGCACGCGCCAAGCATTTCAGGGCTTACTGGCTTTCGAATGAGAGGAGTATGCGCGCGCTCGTGGCGTATTGGTTAGAGTACCGGGTTCGACGGCCGACGTTCGATTCCACCCCATCGCTCACAGACAGACAGACAGACAATGAACTTTTAATGAGGTCCTGAGGGACTAGCCGGTGGAGACCCGTTGGGGCCCCCGGCTCGCCGCTGGCTGCTCCCATGTCGGAATCGGGAGGCCAAGCCTCTCCGCTCTTTCACGGGCCCTCTGGACGGCCATGGACTGGAGCTTGAGTTGCGTACTAGATATGGCCTCGTCCCAGTCCCGTTCGCTGGTGAGGGACGTGTCCCGTAACGCAGGACACTGCCAGAGCATATGAGGTATAGTGCTAACCTCCCCACAATCCGGGCACTGTGGGTCAATTTCTGGATAAATCCTGCTTAAGAAACCTCGCGAGGGATATGACCTCGTCTGAAGCATCCTAAGCGTGATCGATTGTGATCTGCATAGATTTGGATGTGGAGGCGGGAAGCGCCTGCGTTCCTCTTTATAATGGGAGACGATCTCGTGAAAGGTTAATAAGGGGTCGCTGTGGCCGAGCTCCTCCGGATCCAATGTAGCCCCATCGCCGTCGCGGCGCCTTAATTCTCGCGCACGGCGGTGAGCAATTTCATTGGGGTTCGGGCGGTCCGGTAGCACGTTGTCGCCCATGTGAGCTGGGAACCATATAATATAATGCACGGGGTCAGAATTAGTTCTGGACTTGTTTTTCAGAATCGCCTCCACCTGTCTCGCAACCATTCCCGAAGCGAAAGCCCTGACGGCCGCGCGTGAGTCAGTGTAGATATACGGCCTTTTTGAATCCTGCATCGCCAGCGCCACCGCCACCTGTTCTGCCACGTCGGCCGTCACAGCGCCTACCGAGGCCGCAGATAGGAGCTCGCCCTTTTCGCTGACCGCCGTGACCGTGAATTTACCGGAGCGCCCATATTGAGCTGCGTCCACGAAGGCTTCCATGCCGACCGTTTTCTTCAATATCGCCCTGGCACGAGCTGCTCGCCTGCCCGCATTATGTTGTGGGTGAACGTTTCTAGGGAAGGGGCTGACGACGTAGGTCCCTCTGGAGTTCTCGTCCAGCTGAACCACCTCGCTGTGATTGTAACGTGGCTGCAAGCCCGCGGCCTCCAAGAGGCGCCTACCGGCGCTGGAGCCCGAAAGCCTCGTGATCTGCGCCGCTCGTTGCGCCTCTATGAGTTCGAGGGTCGTGTTATGAACGCCGAGCTGCATTAGCCTGCCTGTGCTCGCCGTGATCGGAATACCCAGAACCTTCTTGACGCTTTTCCGCATCAACGTGTCAAGCTTGTCCCTTTCAGTCTTTGTCCACTGCAGGGCCGAGACCACATAGTTGATGTGGCTCAAAAGAAAAGCGTGATGCACCCTAAGTAGGTTGTCCTCGCCTAGGCCCCCCTTCTTAATGGAGACTCTCATGATTAATCTGAGAATATTCTCGGTTTTGGCGGTCAGATGCGCAATGGTTTTGGCATTACAGCCCCTGGCATCGAGCAACAATCCTAGAACTCTAATCGAATTCACCCTGGGGATCTTCTGGCCGTCCCGCGGATTTGCTCGAGCGGCACGAGCCCCCTAACCCCCTGCCTTGCCGGTCTGTATAACATGAGCTCTGACTTCGTCGGGGAGAGTTGGAGACCCGTGCCCTGCAGGAAGGATTGGGTCACGTCCAAGGCCTCCTGGAGCGCCTGTTCCACGGCCGCCTCCGAGCCTCCCGGACACCAGATCGTAATGTCATCGGCGTACAGCGCGTGTCCCACGTTTGGCACGGCGGCCAGCCGCTTCGAGAGTCCGTGCATTGCAATGGTAAATAGGAGGGGGGAGATCACCGCCCCTTGTGGCGTGCCTCTGTTTCCTAGCGGGAATGGTTGTAGAGCACCTCCCATCGCTCACACATTATTTTTTTTAATGAAAACGAGACGGAAGAACATACCTGCCGCAAAGCGACAGGAATGAGGTGGGAACGCTTCGCAATAAACTTTTGGAATGTCTTCATATGCAAGTCCTAATTATTGTATACTGGACTCAACTGCTACACAACAAAAAAATAACAAGAAAAATCAACACAGATTACCCAATAAATTGTTTATTGAGAACACTCAACGGTGATATTGTTGTGTAAGGGTTGAGTGAACTCGATTGCTCTTGAAAATTTGTTGAAGTCCGTTGTTTCAACAATTGCCCAACAATATATCAATGGTTAATCAACAGTCATTTTTGTACGGGCTGCAACGCCCCACTACCTGCCCTACCGGATTCTTTATCACTCTAACATCAAAAAAGGCGAAGAAAGCTTACAAGTAGCAACATTTCAAATGCTCGACTTAATTAACATTCCATATGCAGGTAAGGAAATGAATTCGCCAATGTTCGTAGCAATATTCAATACCTGAAGTATCAATATCCGCCATTCTTGCACGTTTCCCTTCACGCAAATATATTGCAATGTATCTACGACATTAATATTATTACTAAATACACCAGACCGTATTAGAAGACAAAGTAGTGTGTTTCTGACATTATTGCTCCGACTTCGTGCAAGCTTACT
Source organism: Dermacentor andersoni (assembly GCF_023375885.2). Lineage (NCBI taxonomy): Eukaryota > Metazoa > Arthropoda > Arachnida > Ixodida > Ixodidae > Dermacentor > Dermacentor andersoni. The sequence continues at coordinate 123,278,328 of NC_092816.1, read as the reverse complement.
AGGAAAAACATGTTTTTCAGCCTAATTTATGCAACGCATCCTATGCTGCGTAACCTTGAACACATTGATGACGTAGTAACAAATCAAAGAGTAAAGCGTGAGACACACGCTCCGATTCCGTATCCGATCCGGCGTCCGACGCGCCGGAACGGCCGCCGGAATCGAGGTGTTTTGCCGTGCCGAAGCGCCGGATCGGGCGTCCGGCGTGCGACAAACCGGGCAGATTTTCATCGTCCGACGCGTCCGAAAACCGCACCGTCGCCTGACCGCAGCCAATGACAGCGCGGCTGGCATGTGACCTTCTCTGACGTTCCCTCCACGGAGGCGGCGCTGGCTGGCCGGTTTCTCGCAGTGTTTGTTTTTTCCTTGCCTGCTGCAGTTTGTTTCCGACATGAAATAGTTACCAGTTCAGTAAAATGATCTCGAACGTGTGCCTGTTATGCAAAGCAGCGCCTAGTACACTAGCACTAAGCTACTGGCGAGATCGGGAGCCACGACGCGAGGGCACTTCGTGGGCAGACATCACACACCGGCCGTCTGAGCGAGGCTGCGAGCTTCGCTTGCACGTTTGCCCTTCGCAACGACTGCATCGAGTAAACCAATTGTATTTAATTACGGGCGACCTAAGTGTACAGTGTTAATTGTTTTGGCAAACATAAGCACTCTTCGACGAGCTCGGGTTGGATCGTAAGCGCCGTCGATCGCGGCGTCTGCCTAGCCAGGCCTACCGACCCGTTGTACACTCCGCTGTTAGCGGAGTTGTCAGTGTACAACGCGCCGTCCTGAAGTGTTTCGTCACTCGTAGGGGCATCATTTTATTGACAGTGTTCGCGTAAAGCGAAGCAGTGTTGTGTAGAGTTCGTTATATTGCGTTTCTCGACGTGGAGATGAAGTCCAGCTGGGGGGCTAGATCTGGGCGGAGCTTACGCGCCGCTCAATCTTTCGTATGCACGCACTGTGTGCCCCGAATCGTCGTATGCCACATGCCGGAGCATGCGGCGCCGCACGTCGGATCGGACGCCAAATCGTACCGTGTGTCTCCTGCTTAATAAGCATACCACAAAATTTTATTTCCTTATGATGACTGCCGAAAATCCTGTAACCGGTACGATGACAATAAAAAAAAAACCTAGATGAAGTGTAATCAAGTGTTGACCTAACCCACACGTTCGGGTGTCTTTTCTAGATTTCCTCTCCAGATCGCGAATTTTTCTTCTTCCTAAAAGAAGTAGCCGCCTGAATTTCTGTAATTGCACATTATATTTTTCATCGTTGGGGTCAGCACACCTCTCCACAGCCTGGAGAGGTTTGAGCTTACCTGAGCTTACTATTGTTGTTCTTGATCAACGTACGAGCGAAACGGGTAAACAAAAGGATATGCTTGCATGGCAGATTTTGGCACATCCCGGACCAGCCTCGTGAAAACATGGCCATACCGCGTTGTCGTTTGCGCGACAGTCTAGGGCATTGCATGGCGAGTTAGTCAATTTTTTTTAAGAAATCAGGCACGCACCCACCTGGCACGACATCCAAATCTAGACCTTACTAATTGCCTGCCTCGTTCTCAGAAAACCTTTACTTTTTAGGGAAGCCCACCTGGAAACAAAATTATGCAGGCTCCACGCACTGTGGCAATCGATGTAAGCGAAGCTTTCTGTGCTGGTTGATTTCATTGACGATAATTAGCGGTGACGTTCACGGTGAAACCTTAATTTCTTCAACTTTTAGTCTAACACGAGAGCGGCGAGTTTATTTTAAACGTTCCTTTGCGTGAGCCACTCCTGTTTGTCTGTGCAGAGCAAAGAACACGGACAGGGCGAGATGTTTGCTTTAGGCGTTGTTGCGCCATATTTAATGATCTCTTAGAGGGTTGAGCATTGTCATTGCCTCACATGGCACGTCGCATCGTGGCAGAAGTACCAAAGTTGAATTGGATTATGGGGCTGTACGAGCCAAAACCACACTCTCATTATGAGGCACGTCCTGGCGGACTCCGGATTAATTTTGACACCGGGATGTTCTTTAATATGTCCCAAAATGTGTAAAATGTGCGCAAAATGTGTGATTTGTTTCTATTTCGTCCCCGTCAAAATGCGGCTGCCGCGGTTGGGATTAAATCCGTGGCATCTAGCAAGGCCATAGCCGCAAAGCTGCAGCGGCGGGCACACAATTCTTGATATGACGGTCGACCGTTTCCGTAGTGTCGCCTGGACCCTGCAGTGCGCTTTAATTATCGCAGCTCTGCTTCTGCACGCCTTGCGTAATTTGTCCGCTGAAATATTTTACATGGTGTTTATTTTTCACAACTAGTAGAAACGTACTGTACCGTACCTTGAACTTCCAGAAAAAGTGCCACCGCGGTTGCATAGCAGTAGCGTTTCCTTGCCTTATCCCGTCACCTACCCACCCCTCTTGCATGGGAACTGCCTCTTTTCTTCCCCCCTCTCTACGGTTCCATCTATGTCTCCTCTGTAGCCGAAAAGCAAGCACTGCAGTTTCTACAATGCTTTTGAGTGGGGTCACGGATAATTACAGCTGTCAAGAGGATAATGCGGCGACGCCCAAGGAGCTCCATTAGGCACTGCGGACATTCGATGCGGTTGGGATCAAACGTTTCTTCTCACTTCGCCTTATTTCTGATTCGCTGTTGTCATGTATAAACATGTTCTAAACCACCCTGCAGCAGCACCAGCAGCTGCAGTGGGAATGGTAAACGTTACCTTGCGGGCACCACTGCTGTTTCCGTAGTACACAGAGCATACAGGGAGAGGTGTTCGCGTGAGGCGTTGTTGTGTGCCATTTCTCATTCCCTCTGAGAGGGTTGAGCATAGTCATTGCCTCATATGGCACACAACACTGTGGCTGAAGTACTAAACTTAAATTTGGTTATGGGGTTGTATGTGCCAAAACCACAATGGCATTATGAGGCACGTCGTAGTGGCAAACTCCCGGTTAATTCCAACACCATGATGTTCCTTAACGTGTCCCAAAGTCTTCTAAGTTTTCTATTTCGCCCCCGTCGAAATGCGGCTGTCGCGGTTGGGACCAAACAGCCGTAAAGCTAACGCGGCGGGCACGAAGTGTTGATATTGCGGTAGACCGCTTCCGTAGTGTTGTCGCCTGGACCCAACGGTGCACTTTAATTAATGCGGCTCTACTTTTGCACCCCCTGCGTAGTTTTTCCGCTGGTGATCACTGTCGTGACGGGGCGCGGTACTTCACCATCAGCACTGCAGTGACGGTGCCCGTCACTTTAACAACAACATTGGAGCCACGGGGGCCGTCACTATAACGATGTCGGTACTGGGGGCGAGCACTTACGGAGTCGCCATCGGGCGGAAGCCCCTCAATTGCGTCTTCTCGTTGATAACGCGGCGCGCTCCGCAAAGTTTTGGCTATCGGCGCTAAATAAAGATGCCACGCGGGAGCCCTCCTGGACATTTTTGCAAGAACTCTCGGAATGACAAAATTATTATACTTAAATAAAATAACTTTCCACAAACAGAAAACACAGAATGGTTTACTGACGCTATCTGCTCACCTACTACCTCGAGTACGTTGGGACACTGCGCGCGGTCGCCGCGATCGATTCCCCCCAACCGGTTTATTTGCATGAAACGTAGGCATTCGCTGAGAGACAACTATGTAAAATACGTTCTTATAGTGGGCTGTCTGTGAAGCCAAATGGAGCATAACGGAATGAACTTCAATGCAGCGATCGCACGGACTCGATGTGACCGTCTGCATGCATGTTCGCGCAAAATGTTTCGCTTTCGCTGCGAGCGCGTTTTCGCACCGTACCGTGAGCTTTATGCCCCAGCGTATGAGCATATCACAGCACACAATCAAGCATTCTTGCATGGTCACTATCAGAGCTGTTCAAAAATAATTTCGTTATAGCGAGGGACTTCGAACGCTACGGCGACTTGTGATGATGCTGCCTAACACATGTCTGGCTCCTGTGCTGTTGCGACGATTACCGGCTCCTTCTTTTTCTTAATCCAGAACAATATTCGTTGTCTGGAGCTACACAAGCATGAACGTATGCCGTGCCTTTTTTTAATGTGCTTCTTACCGTTCCCTTTCCATTCCACTTAACTTTCTTACTCTCTTTCTTTATTATTATCATCATAGCTGTTGGACTGTTCGACCTAATAGCAGCAGGCGGCTAGATGCGTCCAGATTCGTAATATAATAGACATTCGCTACAAGCATGGGGGGATCAATACACAGGATGAATGCAACACATTAGCACATTAAAAACAGAAAAGAAGAATTTTTTTTACATTATGCATGAAAATTATCAGCAATTACATAAAATACGAAACCCGAAAGAACTGAACGCCAAGCAAGACTACAGGCACCAAACCAGTGGTTCAAACCTAATAAATATGATTTCAGTGCTTTCCCGAAATTTTGTTTCTTTTATTTTGGATGGTATGTTGTTCCATGTCATAACTCCAACAAATTCACATGCATTCTGTACAGGAGGCAGGCTAAAATTTCCGGTGGCAGTAATTCCGGTAGCATGTGACGATGACAGAAATATGGACACAGGTAAAGGATGATTGCGTTCCACAACAGCTGTTAACGTAGATAGCTGTTTTATGCTCAAACATTAAGTCCAATGGCATTATGTTTATTGATTTGAGCATAACAGAATGAAGCTTCAGTGCAGCCGGGCCCCGTCACTGTAGTGTAGGTGTCAAAGAGCCAGGCCTCGTTACTGCAGCGCAGATGTGAAAGGGCCGGGCCCAGTCACTGTATTCACTGCCTTTTCCACTTGACACATCTGCACAGTGTTTATTTCACAGAAATGGTTGGAACGTACTGTACTGTACCTTGAACTTGAGCTTATTCAGTTTCCCCGAAATCGTCTTCGTTTTGCCTTCTCACCTTACCTCCCCCCCCCCCCCCACCTCGTCCCTTCCATAGAAACTGCCTCATCTCTTCCCTACAGTTCTACCTATGTCCCCTCCTGACCCACACCTTAGTAGAAAGGGAAGCACTGCTGTTTCTGCAATGCTGCTGAGGAGTGTCACGGATAATTATAGCTGTCAAGAAGCTAATGTGGTGGCGGTCAAGGAGCTACAGGGGGCGATTGTGCACATTCGACGCGGTGGGGTGAAAACGACTTTCGAGCGTCTGCTTTCCTCACTGACTCATTCCTGTCATGCACGCACACTCAAGGACAATCCCCCTCTCCCCACCTAGACGAGGCGTGCCTGACAGCAGCAGAGGGAAAGTCGAAGGAAGAGACAAAGAAAGATTCGCTTGAAAAACGAGGGGCGAGTTTCTCCTCTACCCAATGCCCTTTCTCATTGGGGAAGGCGGTCATACGTACCGATCGCAGGGCTAGTTTTTTTCATTCTGTGGTTGTTGTTTGCTTTCTGTGCACCACTGAAATTGCTCGTGTGCTTGTCGCAGGTGCTCTCTTGACGACCATGGCGCTGAACGTCAACGATGTGGAGCGGCTGGCCGTGGAGAAGCTTCGAGCTCTCAAGCGTCGTAGCTTCGATCTTCGGAAGTGGCTGCTTCTGAAGATCCTGCTGGCAAAGACCAGTAGAATTCGACACAACTGGGAGGTATGAGTTTTCTACAGCGTGTATCTTTCCCTTTCTAGGTCAAACGTAGCCGAACCATCTCCGTGGCTACTATGAATGCTATTATCATGATGTAGTATATAACTGACAAATTCCGGTCGCTTCAGAGATTCTTAACAACTGCGATATCTCTTGTTTTTTTTTTACTATGAAATTGGGGATTCAGCTTTTCCTTCGTGAAGCTCTTATTTATTCATTTCTAGAAAGAAATTCTTAAGTTGCACGGAAGCCTACGCGTATTTTTTATATAATGGCGGCGCTGGTGGTGGTGGCGGGTTACCAGCGCGCTAGCGTAAAGTAGCGGTTTGTCATAGATGTGTGCCACCACACATACATCAAATCATTCTTATTCGAATTAATGTTGCGGGATCGGCTAGTTGCTCCATACAAGCAAAAGACGCGCACACAGACCCTGCAGGCAATGACCCGGAGAATCCTGCACAACTGGGGGGCTATGAGTTTTCGAGAATGTAGATATTTTCCTTGGTAGGTAAAAGGTAGCCAAACCATATCCATGGCTAGGTGAATACTGTAATCATGATGTAGCTAATAACTGAGAAGTACCGGTCCCTTCATATTTTGTTAACAACCGCAATAGCTTTTTTTTACTATGCACTTAGCGACACAGCTTTCCCTTTCGTAAAGCTCTTATTTATTCATTTCTAGAAAGATATTCTTAAGTTGCACGGAAGCCTGCGTCGAATGTTTTCATAATGGCGGTGCTGGTGGTGGTGGCGGGTTATCAGCTCGATGGTGTAGACTAGCGATTTGAGAAAGATGTGTGCTACCACACATCCATCAAACCAATATTATACCAAATAATGTTGCGAGATCGGCTAGTGTCTCCATACATTCAAAGGGCGCGGAGAAAGATCCTGCAGGCAAAGACCCTGAGGATCCGGCACAACTTGGACGTATGCGTTTTATATCATGCAGATATTTCCCTTGCTAGATAAAAGGTAGCAAATACATCTCTGTGGCTACAGTGAATACTGAAATCATGATGTAGCTAATAACTGAGCAGTTAAAAGACATGTCTTTTGCCGCAATTACACACACTCAAAAGAAAGACACATAAAGACAACACGGGCGGCACTTCCAACTGATTTATTTTGGGCTGCGACCCAAGAATATACATATATATACATGCACGCCCAAGAATATACATATATATACATGCACGCATGCGCTGGCTGTTCGCAGATCTACGTTACCCAGTGGTCAAACAATCTAGTTTCCGATATATAGAGCACAATAAATGTATCGCTAAAACAATTTGTACTTTTATTTTTTTTTTTTATAGTAAGCTATGTATATATTCTTGGGTAAACGCCCAAAATAAATCAGTTAAAAGTGCCGCCCGTGTTGTCTTTATGTGTCTTACATTTGTGTGCGTATAATTGCTACAAAAAACATGGCTTTTAGCAAGCACTAACTAGGCCGACAAGCAGTTCAGTTGTAATTGAGAACTACCGGTCCCGACATCTTTTGTTAGCAAGCGCGATAGCTTTTTTTTTTTTTACAAATGAAGTTGATTGTGAAAACATTCCACAAATCTCCGCCACGCATGTGTATACACCCAAGAACAATAACAAGGTTTGTAGTGAATTATCAACAATGTTATACACGTACACAAAAGCGAAGTCACACCCTTTCCCGACTGAGGCAACAACACTTGGATAAACATGCTAAATTTAGAAATTGAATTTCTTTATCATTGATATGCAGTGGGGAGAGAGCGTAGTAAACTGGGAAAAGAAATTGCCGAAGCGTCCCACATGAAAAAATTGGGCGCGCATACATGTGTCAGTGAACCTTCACTTCACATCAATGATAACGAACTTCAATTTCTAAATTTATCATGTTAATCCACGTGTTGTTGCCTTTATGGGGAAGGGGTGCGACTTGGCTTTTGTGTACCCGTATAACGTTGTTGATTATTGACTACAAACCTTGTTATTGTTCTTGGGTGTTTACGCATGCGTGGCGGATTTTTGTGGAATCTTTTCACAATAAACTTCAGTTGTAAGTCCAGCGTTGTCCTGTGTCTTTCAACTTGCTTGTGCTCGCGTCCGTACTTGCTGGAAACCATTCTACGTTCACCATGCATCAACTGGCCCAGCAAACTACTCGACTAAAAAAGCTTTTTTTTTTACTATGCAATTAGCGATACAGCTTTCCCTTTCGTAAAGCTCTTATTTATTCATTTCTAGAAAGAAATTCTTTACTTGCATGGAAGCGTACGCGGAATGTTTTCATAATGGCGGTGCTGGTGGTGGTGGAGGGTTATCAACACGCTGGTGTAGACTAGCAATTTTATAAAGATGTGTGCTACCACACATCCATCAAACCATTCTTATACGAAATAATGTTGCGAGATCAGCTAGTTGCTCCATACACGAAAAGGGCGCGGACAAAGATCCCGCTGGCAACGACCGGGGGAATCCGGCACAACTGGGATGTATGAGTTTTCTACCATACAGATATTTCCCTTGCTAGGTAAGAGGTAGCCAAACCATCTTTATGACTAGCTTGCATACTGCAATCATGATGTAGCTAATAACTGAGAAGTACCGGTCGCTTCCCATTTTGTTAACAAGCGCGATAGATTTTTTTTTTTTTTACTGTGCAACTGGCGATACAGCTTTCCTTTCGTAAAGCTCTTGTTTATTCATTTCTAGAAATGCTTGAGTTGCACGGAATTACGCGGAAGTAATTCATAATGGCGGTGCTGGTGGTGGTGGTGGGTTAACAGCACGCTGGTGTAGACTAGCGATTTGTAACAGATGTGTGCTACCACACATCCATCAAGCCATTATACGAAATAATGTTGCGAGATCGGCAAGTTGCTCCTGCTGGCAACGACCCGGAGAATCCAGCAATACTACGAGGTAATAATTTTCTACTATGTAGATATTACCCATGCTAAATAAAAGGTAGCCAAACCATCTCTATGGCTAGCGTGGATATTGTAATCATGATTTAGCTAATAACTGGGAACTACCGGTTGCTACATATTTTGTTAGCAACCGCGATAGCTTTTTTTTTTTTTCAACTGATTTTTATTGTGAAAACGTTTCCCGAATCTCCGCCACGCATTCGTATACGCCCAAGAACAATAACAAGGTTTTTAGCCAATTATCAACAAAGTTATACACGTACACAAAAGCGAAGTCACACCCCTTCCCGACAAAGGCAACAACGCTTGGATTACCATGATACATTTACACACTGAATTTCTTTATCATTGATATGACTGGGGAGAGAGCGCAGTAAACTGGAAAAAGAAATTACCGAAGCGTTCCATATGAAAAAGTTGGGCGCGCATACATGTGTCAGTGAACCTTCAGTTCACATCAATGATAACGAACTTCAATTTCTCAATTTATCATGTTACTCCACGTGTTGTTGCCTTTATCGGGAATGGGTGTGACTTGGCTTTTGTGTACCGGTATAACTTCGTTGATTATTGACTACAAACCTTGTTATTGTTCTTGGGTGTTTACGCATGCGTGGCGGAGATTTGGGGAATGATTTCACAATAAACTTCTATTGTAAGTCCAGCGTTGTCCTGTCCCTTTCAACTTGTGCTCGCGTCCGTACTTGCTGGAAACCATTCTACGTTCACCATGCATCAACTGGCCCAGCAAACTACTGTACTAAAAAGCTTTTTTTTTTACTATGCAATTAGCGATGCAGCTTTCCCTTTCGCAAAGCTCTTATTTATTCATTTCTAAAAAGAAATTCTTTACCGAAGCGTACGCGGAATGTTTTCATAATGGCGGTGCTGGTGGTGGTGGAGGGTTATCAGCACGCTGGTGTAGACTAGCAATTTGAAAAAGATGTGTGCTACCACACATCCATCAAACCATTCTTATACGAAATAATGTTGCGAGATCAGCTAGTTGCTCCATACACGAAAAGGGCACGGACAAAGATTCCGCTGGCAACGACCGGGGGAATCCGGCACAACTGGGATGTATGAGTTTTCTACCATACAGATATTTCCCTTGCTAGGTAAAAGGTAGCCAAACCATCTTTATGACTAGCTTGCATACTGCAATCATGATATAGCTAATAACTGAAAAGTACCGGTCGCTTCCCATTTTGTTAACAAGCGCGATACCTCTTTTTTTTTTTTTTACTGCGCAACTGGTGATGCAGCTTTCCCTTTCGTAAAGCTCTAATTTATTCATTTCGAGAAAGAAATTCTTAAGTTGCACGGAATTACACGTAATTAATTCATAATGGCGGCGCTGGTGGTGGTGGAGGGTTAACAGCATGCTAGTGTAGACTAGCGATTTGTCACCGATGTGTGCTACCACACATCCATCAAACCATTCTTAGACGAAATAATAGACAGTTTTAGTATATAGCGTACACTATACCATAGCGTACGCTAAAAAATAGCGGGATGTCACTGCGCATGCGCTGAACGCTAAACGAAATAGCGGGTATAGCGGGCGTACGCAACGCAAACGAGTTAGCGTTGCCGGTTTTGCGGGGTTAGCGGAGTGGTCTCGCGAAGTCTCGCCAAGGTGAGAGCGTGCATTTCAAGATGGCTCCTCACAGTGCAAGCAACGTTTCGATCATGAGTGCAGCGGCCAAAGGCAATCCTCGCGTGCGCTTTTCGTCTGCTGACGACATCGAGCTGCTGCGCGAGGTAAGGGAGGCCTGTCCTTTCGGGGATCAGAACCGATGGGCCCTGATCACAGCTGTTTTGAATGCAGCAACCGGCAAAACATTCACGGCACGCAACGTCCGTGAACGTGCGGAACTGATGCTTTGCCGCTACTCATCGAACGACCGGAAAAACCTCCCCAAGTGAGTTGATTTGTTCATTAGATGAAATATACTAATATGAATCTTAAACTGCAAGTGTAAAAATGTTATTCATGACCTTACAGATCTGGCACAGAGGAAGAGTACAGTGAGAAGAAGCTGCTTCTGCACGAGATCATTGAAAAAAATGAAACATGAAGGCTTAACGACTAGGGCACCGCGGCGTTCAAATAACGGTGCAGTACCACAGCCGGCTCGTGGGCGCCTCACGTCGACGCAAGAAGCGGCACGTCGCTCAGCAGCGACCGAGAGAGACGCTGCCGTCGAAGCTTACACGTTGGAGGACGATTGGGATAACACAGGTACGTAGTAAAGACTGGATGTTACCATGAGGAATCGGGATGGCATTTTCTACTACAGCGTATATAATTTTGCACTGAACATGCAATTCATTTGTTTTTAATTTGCATTGTTGTGTACTTACAAAAATGACTTGCAGGTGTGAGCGAGTCGCCATCACAGTTGTTCAACAACGTGATAAACGGTGACGACAACGCCTCGGCTGAAGAACAGCAGTGCTCGCAATTTCCAAGCACAGAGAGTACAGCGCCTGCTGCAACGGCAATCTCGCTACGCGATGATCAGGGGCCATCAGCTGGACCAAGTGGCAGCATTTCTGATTGAGCTTCGCCCACAACGACAGCACGAAGCGAGCTACAGCGTGGCAAGTACCCATCACCATTATCTAACAATTTTCAGTGAAAAAGTAAGTGTATATAACTGCCGAATTCCACTTATGTGCCGATTCTATCGTTGTTTTCCGAGCAACAATAATGTTGCACAATAAGTTCAGTGTTGTTACTGTGCCTGACATACGATACACACCAGGGGTAGTAGCTAATGCTGAACTTATTCGAGAGTCAGTTCCCTCATGTTTTTACCCAACACAACCGTGAAAATACAGTAAACTTTCGGTAACGGTAACTGGAACCTCAAGGGTCCAGATAGGTATGTTCCGATAAAAAGGGATTCCGATAAAAAGCGATTCCATTTACTGAAAGAGGTGTGCAAAAGTGCAGCACGTGAAAATACAGGAAACTCTCGGTAACTGGAACCTCAAGGGTCCCGAGAAGTGTGCTCCGCTAAAAAGGGATTCCATTTACTGAAAGAGGTGTGCAAAAGTGCATGCAGCACTATGTCATACACACTCTTACTAAGGAAAAGACGGGGAATGCGGGAGATGGAACTTCAAGACGATGTGCAAAACGTGAACAAGGTGAATGCAGGAGCCAACGTTTCGACAAATGGACTTGTCTTCTTCAAGGCGACGTACGCTTTCCTCGCCACAGTATATATATGTGGGGTTCTTCTAAAGGGGAGAGGGTGCGGAAACGAGGGAAGGTGTTAGCGTGTCGAATTGAGAGTGAAGGAACGCGGTACACAAGGTCAAAGCCAGGGCACCCCCCCACCCCGGTCTGTCAACGCACCCGAGTTAGCCGGCGTGTCAAGGGCGTCTGACACGCCGGCTGACAAAAAAAAAAGGAAAGGAAAAAAAAGGGGGGGGGATACGCCAAGAAATCAAACTAAGTGTTGTTGCCTATAGCTTGAAGTTTAGCATAGCGAATAGATTCTAAAGCCCCTCATTATGCAAAATAGAAGTGAGGCGTGCAGACAGGACACAAGAGTAGAGAAGTGGACAACACGAACGCCGACTATCAACTGAGGGGAGCACTGAGGCGAAAAAAGAAAGACACAAAACTCATCTGCGCATGCTCAGGAATGGTAACACCACGTGTCAATCGGGTACACGTGCCGGCCTACGTGAAAGATAACTGTTAAGGCACTTAATCTCTTCCTTATGCAAAGTTATCGAAGGCTGACTCACGCACGCGCTTCCACCATTATAGATATGCCATGCCTCTACCATAAGTAGAGGCATGGCATACGTATCTCCCGCATTCCCCGTCTTTTCCTTAGTAAGAGTGTGTATGACATAGTGCTGCATGCACTTTTGCACACCTCTTTCAGTAAATGGAATCCCTTTTTAGCGGAGCACACTTCTCTGGACCCTTGAGGTTCCAGTTACCGAGAGTTTCCTGTATTTTCACGTGCTGCACTTTTGCACACCTCTTTCAGTAAATGGAATCGCTTTTTATCGGAATCCCTTTTTATCGGAACATACCTATCTGGACCCTTGAGGTTCCAGTTACCGTTACCGAAAGTTTACTGTATTTTCACGGTTGTGTTGGGTAAAAACATGAGGGAACTGACACTCAAATAAGTTCAGCATTAGCTACTACCCCTGGTGTGTATCGTATGTCAGGCACAATAACAACACTGAACTTCTTGTGCGACATTATTGTTGCTCGGAAAACAACGATAGAATCGGCACATAAGTGGAATTCGGCAGTTATATTCATTCTTATGCCTGTACAATATCGCGCATTCATCTAACTCTGGCGTGCAGTTACAATCTGCCTAATGTAAGGAAAGATTAGAAGGCGATCCACCGGTTAACGACCTCTTATGTTCCATTAGCCTCTGACTGATACACCGTCCCGTTTGCCCTACGTAGAACTGGCCACAGCTAAGGGGAATTTTATAAACCACACCCATACGAAAGTCAGTAAAACAGTTGTTCTTATTGTGCTTCACTGGACAAATATCTGTTCTTTTTTTGCCTTTTACCTGCTCCTTTTTCCTCGGCGTGGCAGCGCATATCTTACCTAGCTTATTGGGAGCAGTGAAAGCAACATTAACATCATATCTACTAGCAACTTGTTTAAACCTGTGCGACACTGAATGAATATACGGAATAGCCACTACTCTTTTTTTGCTATTACTGCTTTCTGTAATCACGTCCGTCCCTCTCGAAACCGACTTCTTTAGGCGCTCAGCCACAGTGGCTACCGCTACACTAGGATAACCTGCTTCTAATAGGAGCCGGACCTGCGCATTAAAACTGGCTTTCATTTTGTGCATGCAGGAGTTTAGCAACGCCTTCGAAGATCTTGGGGAGTACTGCCAACAAACATGATTTTGTTCGAAGATCAAGGAAATGTCAAGGAACTGAATTACGCGCCTCTGAGGAAATTCCTTGGTAAACATTAATCCTCCCCCATAAAGTTTAAATTGCTCACTTACTGAGGTAGCAGCGGAATTGAACCCTTCCCTATTGCAGAAAATCAGGTAATCATCAACGTAACGAAATATCTTGATAACGCTATCACCTAAGGCTTTCTCTAAGCAGTTGTCAACCTTACTCAGGTAAATGTTGCTAAGAATAGGGGCAACCTTTGAGCTAATACAAATGCCGGATTTCTGCAGAAAAACGCCATCTCTCCACCCAATCACCGTCGACTTCAAGTACATTGAAAGAATTTCTATAAAAGCTCCCGTGGAAACACCGCATCTGTCAATAAAAGTCGACTCTTGCACTTGTTCTTTAATGCACTCATTTACAGAATTTAGCAAGTTTTTTCAGACCCCTTTTGCCTAATTTTTTTTTTGCGTAATTTTCAGGCACTAGATTCTGGACGACGACGAAGTGATCCTATTGCTGAGTGTTTGTTCTCCGTCACCAGTATTTTGTGGTAATTCTCGCTTTCTTCCGGGGGACACTGTTCCCTGCCCGACGGGAATGGAAGTGGAGCCACCCGCACTCCGACCTGATGTAGCGGCGCCCGCGTCGGCAGCCTCAAGGAAGCGGAACAGCCTCTCGAGCGACAGCGAGGCTACCCTGATAGACTCGACCGAGAGCGACGACAGCTCCGACGACGACTACGTGACTGTCCTGAGTAAGAAAGCAAAGCGGCGGATGCTTGGGGCCTCTGTGGACACATCTACTATGAGGACTCCGCAGAGTTCGCCGAAGTACACCATCCTTTTCTTACCTGTGCTACCCTCCAACAACATGAGGTTCCTCAACAGGCAAGTTGCATCGGTTGAACTCGAGAGACTGTTGCCAAATGGCATTGAGGACGTACGAGTCAACCCTCGGAAGAATATTGTCGCGGTAGACGTCGCCCAAGCGTCGGCGTTAGATTCTCTGCGAGCTGTCACTGTTCTCGGTGGCATGAACGTCCGTACCATCATCCCGATGGGAAAAGAGACTACTACAGGCGTCATATATGACATTGATGCGGCCATTTCAGGCGAGGATTTACCACTTTTGATAAAGCCTGCCAATCATGGGACCCACATACTACAGGTGGCCCGTCTCGGAACTTCCAGATGCGTGAAAATTGTCTTTAAAGGTGACTGCCTTCCATCGCATGTGAAGGTAGGTCATTTTCGACATGCTGTCCGGCCCTTTGTTCCCAAGCCGCTTCAGTGCAGAAACTGTCAGAAATTCGGCCACGTGAGCGCCGTCTGTGGAAAGTCTGCTATATGTTCCCGCTGTGCAGCACAACACTCTGCAGGCAACTGCCAGGCAAAAACTTATAAGTGTCCGAACTGTCAAGGGCCCCACGATGCCTCATCAAAGGATTGTCCTAGAGTTAGGCGAGAACTCTCCATCTTGAAGAAAATGGTGAGGGACCGGTCGACCCATCGTGAAGCAGCTGCTGACGTCAGGCGACGTCGTTCTCGTCGCAGACGCTCATCAAGGAATTCTGCTCTCCGCACAAAGAATACGCGTGCCGCACAGCCTCTTGCTGTTGAATCTGCTCCAACCTCAGTGCAGAATGTTTCCAAACCGTGTATAGATAACGGAGCATCTGAAAAGACTGCCGTGAATGAGGAATGGCCACCACTGCCAAGGATAAGCTCTGTGGAAAAACCCCAACAAGGAAAGGCACCACAATGCTCCACCCCTCACCCAGATGAGCTGACAGATCATGACCGCCGAATTGTAACAATGCTCAAGTCTTTGATAAATGCGATTCGCACGCTTGTGGGCAACTCGAATACGCCAACAGCTCGAAGCGCAGTTCAAGTGTTGGATGCCCTGAGCCCAGTGCTTGCAAATCTTGCATAAGCACAATGGCTCTTCCACTGCCTTCACTCCGTGATGAAGTGCGTAGCGCGACAATTTTCCAGTGGAATGCCAGAGGACTTAAATCACGGATTTCATGTTTCCGCCAATACGTTTTCACGAACCGATTTCCTGTAGTGGTAATATGTGAACCGAACGTGTCGAAAGCGCTAAGACTCTCTGGATACGAAGCCTTTATGGCGTCAACGTGCGGGCAACCCAGCAAAGTAATTGTTTACATCCGTACAAAACTGACTTACATCCCCCACTCATTGCAGCCTCATGACGGAAACCAATACGTGTGTCTCCGCATTACAAAGAATAAAGTGGCCTTCACCCTCATCGGCGCCTACATATCCCCATATAGTCGGTTCGACGGCGACCGATTGCGAGACATCCTGACGGCAACTACTGGACCCTGGATTATCACAGGAGATTTTAATGCTCATCACTTGGCTTGGGGAAGCTCCAGAATAGATTCCAGGGGCCGGAAACTTGTGGAATTTGCTTCCGACCATGAACTTAGCATTATGAACGATGGCAGTCCGACGTACTTGCGTGGTGCGAACTATAGCAGTTGCTTAGACTTGACCTTGGTGTCACGGCAACTTGGTCAAAATGTTCGATGGTTCTCTGACATCGAGACTCATGGTAGTGACCATATTCCCACCTACTTAATTATCAATGGATTTGGAAGCTTCTCCTCTTGTACTTCCCGACAAGCATATATAAGGTGGTCAACGTATAAGACAAAGGTGGAAGAGGCATGCAAAGAAGGATTTACCGGCACCATTGAAAACCTTATTACAAGTGTACTGGAATCGTCTAAGTACACATTTACATCTGCGAAAAAACGTACGGATTTTGACATGGAACTTGAGCGACTTCGAACGATTCGCCGAAGAGCCGAGAGGCGATACAGGCGCACGAAGTCAATTCATGACCTTAGAGTCGCTCGACGTATACAGAAGAAAATCCAACGTCGTATGGACAGGTTGGAGGAACAACGGTGGAAGACGTTCTGCGAATCACTTGACCCCCGCAAGCCTCTGTCTATCATATGGAGGACGGTGCGCGGCCTTGGCTCGTCTCCACAGCAACGACACCCATTCTCAGCCCTAGCCCTCCATCAAGGCCGCTCACAGGTCGATATAGCCGAAGATTTCTGTGTGAAGATTGCGGGCAGTGTGATGACCATCAATAGTGAAATTCTGGGTGAAGTTCCTGCGACACGCTTCCCAGAATTGAATGTGTCCTTCTCACTTGAGGAATTGGACGCTGCTCTGGCCTCATGCAGGCGCTCATCGTCGCCAGGACCAGATGGCATCACCTACGCTGCTTTATGCCACCTAGGTGAAGATGGCCGAAGCAGACTGCTGGAATGTTATAACCAGTCATGGAATGATGGCGTCGTTCCTGAGCGGTGGAAGTCCAGCCGCTTGATACCACTCCTGAAGCCTGGAAAGTCGCCACTTGACCTAGCGTCCTACCGACCCATTGCGCTGTCCAGCTGTGTTGGGAAGGTCATGGAAAGAATGATTCTCACCCGCCTAGAATGGTATCTTGAGCGCCACAACGTATATCCCGATGCCATGGCTGGTTTTAGAAGAGGCCGTTCCTCTATTGACAACGTCATCGACCTAGTCTCGTCTGTACAACAGGAAAAACACCACAGCGTATATCGGTTGCACTATTCCTCGACGTGAAAAGCGCCTATGATAATGTAACGCATGAAGCCATCCTTGATGCCCTGGAAAATAATGGAATAGGTGGATGCATGTTTCGGTGGATTCGGAGCTATCTATTTAAAAGATCCTTCTTTGTGCACAGTGCAGATGGCCGAACTGCTGACCATTACACTTACCGTGGCGTCCCTCAGGGTGGGGTTCTTAGCCCCACTTTGTTCAACCTTGCAATCCTTGGCCTTGCCGACGTTCTACCACATACAGTAAACCTTTCCATATATGCTGACGACATATGCATATGGGCCTCGGCAGTTACACGTCTCCAGGTGCGTGCACGGCTCCAAAAAGCAGTGACCCTAACATCATCGTACCTGCGTGCGCAAGGCCTCAGCATTTCGACCGAGAAGTGCGCCTTAGTCGCCTTTACCCACAAGCCCATGACCTGGTACCCCCATTTCTATTGACCACCAACCAATTTCCTACGCAAAAACTCACCGATTCCTAGGCGTTATTATAGACAGAGACCTTTCATGGAGCCCCCACATCACATATTTGAAGAAGAGGCTTACTTCTGTCTCCCATATACTAAGGTTTCTCGCCGGTAAAACGTGGGGCACATCCGGGGCATCTATGCTTCAACTATACAGGACGCTCTTCCTAGGATACTTGCGATACAGCACACCAGTGCTGTCCAATGCTAACAAAACTAACATCCATGTCCTACAGAGCATTCAAGGCCAAGCCCTTCGAACATGTCTTGGGCTACCTCGAAATGCTTCAACCGTGGCAACAATTGCCACCGCGAGAGACCACCCAATAAGTACCTATATAGATATCGACGCGCTCCGGGTGCATGTTCGCCATATATCCAGAGTCCCTGACCACCATCTCGCTCGCATGCCTGAGAAAAGACCCAGGGCAGCGTTCTCCAGATCAATTGCGGCTAACCGGCACTCTTTGTCTTTGAGGCACTCACCCGCAACAAGAACGTCATCCCCTATGTGGTGCTTGAAGAAGCCTCCTGTGTACCTTGCTGTTCCAGGAATAGTGAAGAAAGCTAGCCTGACCACCGCGGCTCTCAAGCAGATCACATTGGAACTTCTGCATTGTTCATACTCTAACTCAATTCATGTTTACACGGATGGTTCCGTCTGGGAAAATTCTACGGGCGCCGTTGTTCTACCATCTCAATCGGTCGTCATCAAGTTTAAGACATCACACGCAACGACATCTACAGGCTCTGAACTGGCCGCTCTTCGCGCTGCTGTCGAATACATTGAAAAAGAACCGCCAAACAAATGGGCAATATTTTGTGACTCGAAAGCGGCCCTCCAGAGCTTGAGAAGTTTACGACGTGGCAATTATGAACAGCTGGTGTCACAAATCCACGAAACCTGCCATTGCGCTTCTGAAAGAGGACATAATATCATATTTCAGTGGCTGCCGGGACATTGTGGCATCGTTGGTAATCACCTCGCCGATGACGCTGCCCGACGTGCCCAGGCTGGCTCACCGACACTCCTTATACCTTTATCCAGAGTCGACGCTGCAAGAGAGCTTCGCAGTCTCGCTCGTACAATCACGTTAGGTTGCTGGCATACACCTCAGAACTCTAAGTGTCGTTTACACAGCCTCGACCCATCACTGAAACTTACATTACCAGCGAACCTTCCACGACGTGACGCAACACTGCTGTGTCGGCTGTGGGTAGGAGTAGCATTCACCAACTCCTACAGGTATCGTATTGGAATGGCGGATTCACCAATGTGCGCGAAGTGCAAGTGTGAAGAGACCATCAGTCACCTTCTGTGCCACTGTTCTCGCTTCGATAATCAACGCGAGACTCTCCAGTGTGCCTTAAATAGACTGGATGACAGGCCATTTACGGAAGCGAAGATCTTGGGGGCCTGGCCTCATAGTTCATTGGCCCAGAAAGCAGTTCGAGCGCTTTTTCGCTACCTGAGGGAAACAGACTTGAGTGCCAGACTGTAGACATCCTATACCTAAGTTCTCTCTCTCCCTCTTTCACTCCCCATTCCCCTCCCCACGTGTAGGGTAACAAACTGGACTCAGTCTAGTTAACCTCCCTGCCTTTCTGTCTTCCCTTCTCTCTCTCTCTCTCTTTCAGGCACTAGTTCAGTATTTGAGAGAGGAAAATCCTGGTGATTGTACAGCTTTTAGTATGGATATCGAAGACCTGTATTATTCCTTGCCGCATGACGGGTTGCTAAATTCCGTAAATACAGAGAATACAAAGAAAATAAAGAGAATCATACCTTATCCATAAGGTCGAGACATTGCAACCAATAGGCATAAACGTTTCAAAGGGAGCTTTAGAATCTATTCGCTATGCTAAACTACAAGCTATAGGCAACAACACTTAGTTGAATTTCTTGGCGTATCCACCTCCCCCTTTTATTTATTTTTTTCCTTTCCATTCCTCTCCCCCCTCCTTTTTTTCCAGCCGGCGTGTGAGACGCCCTTCACACGCCGGCTAACACGCGTGGGTTAAAAGACTGGGGTGAGGTATGGCCCTGGCTTTGACCTGGTGCACCGCGTTCCTTTACTCTCAATTCGACACCCTAACACACCTTCCCTCGTTTCCGCACCCTCCCGCCTCACACCCTCTCCCCTTTAGAAGAACCCCACTTATATATACTGTGGCGAGGAAAGCGTACGTCGCCGTGAAGAAGACAGGTCCACTTGTCGAAACGTTGGCTCCTGCATTCACCTTGTTCACGTTTTGCTCACACTCTTACTAATGTTAGACATTATAAGAATAAAGAAATGAATGTAGCAGCTAGCTTGTCCCATGCTTTAAGCGCAGCAAGAGGCTTCTCGATTGTCCATGGTTCACTCATTTTCATTTAAAGGAGACATCGGCGACGTACCAAAGCAAAAACATTGCTCTTACTGCTCGAGTCGTTAGCTGAATTAGCATGAAGTCATGCTGTTGAGGTCTAAATTATCGAACAGTGCGCTGTAAGGTGGGCGGATTTTCAGTTCTTACTCTCGCAATCAATGGGGTGTGTGGCTGTATCACCAGGCTGTCTGGACTGCACATGCTATGCACTATCTATTATATCTTTGTTCGCTTGAGTCTTAAGGATGGCCCTGTATGTAGAAGATAGGTGTCACAAAATAAAAACCAAATTATGGCTTTTCCTGACAAATTCACTTTACACCTTGCTTTACATGTTCCGTTAAGTGAAGGTTGCACAAATGTTGGTTCCAATTTACGCGTGTTCTCGCATTGTCCAAATAAAAATGCTGCGTTTCTGTGTAAACGGCAATTGCGTTTAAGCAATTTCCATTTAACGAGATTCTACTGTAATTGTATAGTTCATTATTATTCAGAAATTATGATTACACAAGTTATAAAAAATAGTCACAACAGCATATGAAGTTCTTCACTGTCACAAAACGCAAATGTGCTAATAATTATAGATGTAATGGTATGTTAATATACCTCAGTCATTTTCTGCTATCCTGCCTGCATGGAGGCAGATCTTCTGCACAACATAATTTAGGCTTTTAAACATTTATTTCAACTGCCTAGATGCACCCAACTTTAGACTATGTCTAAGGCTTTCTATCTGTCTGCTCGGTAACCAAATGCTAGTGTGTAGCCTAGCACAATCACGATAACTCACACAAGAGAATAATTACACATTTAAATCATGTGATAAAGTGCGTTTTCTTGATTGTGCTAGGATGATGACATAGTTGTTGCAAGCTTAACTCTTTGTGACTACTTTTGTTTGCAGGAAAGAGGAAGCAAGAACAAACAGATTATGAATTCCTTTAAAAGCGTACGAAACATGAAATGGAAATGAAAGACAAAGACTTTGTGCTCGAGACAAAGCGCATCGCCCTGGAAGAAAGCCGCCTATCGTGGGAGAAGGAACGGGCACTGCTAGACGCCCGTTTAAAAGAAGCTGAGCTGGAGCAGAGGAAGGAGCAATTGCTACAGTTCAATCTAATGCAAGAAGAGATGAGGAAGGAGCGAGCAGAAGAACGCCGCTTTAATGCAGCACAACAGCAAGCTGTACTTGGCCTACTTGAAAATATTGTGACAAAGTTAAATAACATAGGCTAAACACAGCAAAGCATGTACTATCGTGCTCAGTACGATGTGAGTTACAATGCAAATGCTTATAAGAAGCCAACGAACAAAAACACCAAGGACAACACAGGGGAAATTGTAAATTTCCCGTGTTGTCCTTGGTGTCTGTGTTTGTCGGCTTCTTATGATACGATTAATAGAAGTTGCACCCCTTCGTTAACCCACTCCGTTCAACGCAAAGGCCTTGTAGCTTATACTGAACTGTAATTTCTGGTAATAAAAATGTTTTGATTTTTCTAACACCGCACCACTGTCCGTGTTTTGAGCACATTTGCTGGCTAGGTTTGAAAGCAGCACACACACATAGACATGTGGAAATGTGAATGGTGCTCCGAAAACTGAAACTGTCATTGCACCTTGACATGTTTTATTTCCATATTGCACATAGTACACCTTCAGGCATGTCTAATGAAGAGATCGGGTTAAAGTTACAACAATCATTCTCATCATGCGAAGACAAATATTAGCTGCAGTTTATGGAAATATTAGCTGCAGTTTATGGAGAGGTCGTGGATTTAATCCCAATCGCGACAACCGCATTTCGACGGGGCCGAAATAGAAAACGCGCGTGCACTTAGATTGTGGCGCACGGCAGAGAACATCACGGTGTCAAAATTATTCCTGAGTCCACCATTACGGCTTGCCTCATAATCTGAGTGTGGTTTAGGCACGTCCAGCCCGATTCTCTAATTGAAGTTTAATACTTCTTCCACAATTCGACGGGCTATGTGAGGCAATGACAAAGCTCAACCCTCGCAGATGTTATACAATATGGCGCACAACAACGCCTCAAGCAAACATATCTCACTGTGTGTATATACACTACGCAAACAAACAACAGTGGTGCACGCAAAGTAAAGTTTAACATAATCTTTCTCATATTGAACTACGCATTACAGAAATTAGGCTTTCGTCGTCAGCGCCACCGCTAATTATCGTCAATCAATGCATACTCCTCGCAAAGCTTCGCTTACATCGATTCCCACAATGCGTGGGATGTGCATAATTTTTATAAGGTGTGGTGAATGTGCTACTTCTAGCTGTGCCGACGGTGTCGAAATCTGTGCAGCAAGTTGTCGCTCACATGTAATTGTAATGAATATTATAAAATGATGACGATACTGCGCCTCATACGTAAATCAGCGCCTAGCCTTACACCACTGACGTGATTGAAACACACAATCCGAAGGCAGTTGGTATTAAGTTGGTTTCGGACACTGGCAGCTCTCAGCGACCACCGTGCGAGGTTGTTCCCCTAGATTGCTCTTTGCTTCAAATGGTGTAGAGATATGCAAATCTATGTTTTAGCAGCGAGCTCACGGCCCAAAGGGCCCTAGTGCAGCACGCGAGCGATGCAGCACGACTCAGTGGAGCCTTGGAATAGGGGCCCACCCTTGCTGAAGAGAAGTCTCAAGTCGCCAGCGCCAAGAAAATGAAGACGACGGAGACCTCGTAACCGCGAAACTCTTAAAAGACTCAATAAAAGTTTTCGCTCACTCACTCACTCACTCATTTAACCCCTTCTTCTCCATGCGTTCGTTAGAGACTGTAAAAGAACTAAGCGTCCAATCGCTAGCGCAGCCCTGTTCGTAACCAGTGACACCCACGGCCAGCGAGCAATGCCTAGCGTCTTCATCGATGGCAGTTACTGCGTGCAGACGAGAGAATGGCGCGTGGTTTGAGACTTTCCCGTATTTAGCTTGCGCAAAAAAAGCACTATCGTAATAAGAGAAACAAGTCTGTGAAACTTTTCTTTGTCCGAGATGGGCCATTTTAGTATGGCAATCTGCCCTGAGGGGAGCATCACGCTCGGTTCACTGACTTTCTCGGTAGCCGCCGATCTCTCGAGCGATAGGCCTAGCTCTCGGTTGTCAAAGCAGCAACCGACGGCGCTTGCCATGGAAACGCGGCTAGTCAGAAAGCGTTCATTTTCGTGAGCATTTTAGCATCGTGTGAGATATGCCGCGCTTAATTGAACATAGATTTGCATAGATTTGGTTCACAATACACTCTGTCGGCTGCAAAGAGAGAACCAAGGTAGCCGCCTCGCACGGAGGTCGCTGCGCGCAGTCAGTCTGCGACACCAAGTGTCGCCACTCGGCGGAGCATCGTCAGCGTGTTTCGGCGACGAAAACCCCAATCTATGTTCAAGGAACGCATGTCACTCGCACCAGGCCCGTGCTGGCATCAGCAGTCACAAAACGTGTGATATCTTTAACGTAATCTACTTGCTTCAGTGCAGAGCCTCGATGAGCCTGGCGAATAGTGGCAGTTTTAGAAAGCAGATACTACATGTCAAGCACGATTAGCTTGAATATCACGCTTCGAGAAGTCGGAGAAGCATGTCATGTGCGAAAACGGCACCGGCGTGACGGTGTTTTCAATTATTTTTGACGCAGTGAAGAACACATGCGGTTCCAGCGGCAGAGGCCAGTCAGAAGAAGAGGAACGAAACTCACTTCGGTGGCGCTCACTATTTTGCAAACCATCAATTCCGTGTGCAGCCATAAAAGCTTCTCCCAACGCAAGACGATAATGCGCAGTTTAGACAGAGTTCAAGCGCAGTCTCTAGCTGCCATTCGGTGTACTCTGATGAACGACCCGTTGTCCGCGATAAGAATAAACGTTCCCGCGCAGATCATTCTACGAGGCCGTCCGCTTTCGACATTCCCGATACGCTATACATAGAAAAAGAAGCATCAGACATAGGCAAAACTGCATAAGCCCACACTAAACGGGTGGTAGCATGCAGCATAGGACGCCCTCGTATGCACCGGACCTGCAGTAAGGATGGATTGTGAAGAAAGGAGACCCGAAACGAGCCACTAGCAAGAGTAATCTATAGGGAAACGTATGGCCGGAGTTCTACCTGTTTCGCGTGTTTATCAGGACCATGCTTGGCATTGTTGGATACTTCTTTATTCAGACGAATGCTGCGTTGTGTGTTGTATGGCGTAAAAAGAAATTAAATTACGGGGTTTAACGTGCTAAAACCACTTTCTGATTATGAGGCACGACGTAATGGAGGACTCCGGAAATTTCGACCACCAGGGGTTCTTTACCGTGCACATAAATCTAAGTGCACGGGTGTTTTCGCATTTCGCCCCCATCGATATGCGGCAGCCGCGGCCGGGATTCCATCCCGCGACCTCGTGCTCAACAGCCCAACACCATAGCCACTGAGCAACCACGGCGGGTTTTGTATGGCGTAATACCCACAATATGTATGCAGTTTTCGCTTTTTTCCGTGAGGAAGCTGCTGCGAAAGATCCCGAACAACTAGAAGCTAAAAGCTTCGCTGTAAAAGAAAGGGCATTCATAAAGTTTCAACTAGATAATTTATGTCGCTGTCGTAAAGGGCACAAAGAGTTAAACCAGATTATTTCGCGCAATGTAGTTGTTCGATTGGCGATATTGATGTGTACCCTGTATATTGGGAAAAGATGAATTGTTCAAAACCAAGTCAGACACAAAGAAAGCCGCAGCTACCGATGGGTGCGTCAAGGAAGTAGGAAACTTGTTCTTTTTTCTTGAAGTTGATCCAGTCTCATTAACAGAGTCGCCGGACTTTAGGAAAGCGTTTCCCACTCTTTCCCTTCAGGGCTCTCTCTCTCTCTCTCTTTCATATTCCCACTCTGTTAGCTAATTCTCGCTGCTTGGGTGGCTCTAATTTTTGGCATCGCGTTTCTGCGTAATTTGTCCGCAGGCCCGCTCTCATAGAAAGCGAGAAGTGACACGCGCACAGGCAATCACAAAGCACTCCGTCAAAGCAGCGTTTATGTGAAATGCTACGCTGTCACTACACTGGCCCCTGAGAGATTTAAACAACTGGGCTGTTCTACATTTGCAGGATTGTGGACATCGTCTCCGTACTGGTCATAGACCGCGTAAAAGGCGCCTGTCATAACGTGTCCTTTGACCTTTGGCGACGCTGTCAACGCTCCTTAATTGAAGGGCTGCATTCGTGCGCGTCATGCACGGTCAGTTACCGTGCAAAGAGAGAGCCGGGACATTGATTGTATATTTAGCGCGCTACGCTGCCCATTCTGCATGTTTGAGAGATGAGCAGCTTAGCAGAAGTTGCAGGTTGAAAATCCCTGCCCCATTATATCAAGTTTCACGCGCCTGTAAAGTGCCTTATTCTTAATAAAACATTTTCGGAAGTTACCGCAATGAAAAGAGGAGATTTGAAGAAAGGGACAGTAGGAAGCGTTTCCTGTTGTCCATTTGTTCAAGTCTCGTGTTTTGCCTGCGCTAACTTCCCAAAATCATGAATCACCAACTAGTCTGCACCCACAATCTGCTATGGTTATTTTTATTTATTTATACAACATACCCCTAAATTATCTCACGCCTGATGGTATTGCATAGGGGCTTGTGGGCAGGTACAGGCAATTGATGAAAAATAGAATACACCGAAAATTCATTGTACACATGATGTAGCGTTAGAACATAAGTATACCGCATACTGTTAATTCTGACAAGCACAAAGAAAAATTACATAACCAATAACATGAAAAGGGCAGTAGTAAAAAAATTATACCAATCATACATCTTCCAAACAACAGGGTAAAATGAAATGAAACAACAAGGCCTACATTATTAGAAACATTACCTAACAAAAAAAAAGGGTTCAAACATGAGATAATAATATACGAATCATACAATTGCAAACATTCAGATCTACGGCAGTAGTTCTTTACCCGTCAATTTCGCGTCGCTCCCCATTCCATACTTGTCCGGATCCCATTTATGACAGAAAAAAAATTAATCCCAAAAAGAGGCAACAATTGTCAAAAAGACTACATTGGCATACCCATTGGTTTTGTCCAGTGGTGGTGAAGATCTCGAGGCTACCGTTCTTTCGTGATCAAGGGTACAAAACAAAAGCGCCGTCACTTGCAATCGAATATGCCTTCAGTGTTGTTTCTCCAGTTCGGTTGTAAACTTCGAAGAACAATTAATTCGCTGCTTCGTTTCGTTACACGAATGAAAACACCGCTTAGGCCTTCTCGCGTTCGCTTCATAAACCTAATACGCTGCGACAAACCGTGACGAGTTTGACCGTCCTCGCCAAACGAAGAACTGAGCTTGCAATACGCAGCCGAGTACATTGCGGGAATCGCGGAGTAAAATGCGTTTCCAAGAATTATTTGCTATTTACTGGGCGGTATGCATGCTAATCTTTTGCATTTACACAACATCCAATCAATGTTTAAGAGGTAAACAAACTACAGGTTGCTGGGTTTCCTGCCATTGAGAGGCTGCTGCATATAGAATTTTACGCATTTAATTGTTTACTGCGGCTATGGTCATGTACTCAACATTTCCTCAATAGAACTGCAACTGAAACAAATTCATTCTCGAAACCTATGCACTCAACCAGCGTAGCGCCTATAAAGATGTCCAGCATACTGTATGCGCTGGTAACGCTGGTAACGCTGGTAAGAGCACGGAAACGCGTTGTAGGGCGGTTTGTGACAATTTTGCACCACTGTGCCATTTTATTATTTCGCATATTGAGCCGCGTAGAAGTAGAACTTCCATTCTATAGCTAAATAAAGTTCAATAAACAGAAATTAAATCCATGCTAGTTCATCTTGTGCGGCGTTGTATAGCTCGTCCCAGTCGTGTACAGAATTGTGCCACGGGAGAACTTCAAGGGGAGGGGCTGCCTACCCAATGCTTTTTCACACTAACATCAAAAAAGCGAAGAAAGCTTACAAGTAATACTATTTCATATGCTTGGCTTAATTAACATTACATATGCAGGTAAGAAAATGAATTCGCCGACGTTTTTTGTAATATTCAATACATGAAACATATATATCTCCCATTATTGCACATTTCTCATCGCGCAAGTATATTGCAATGGACCTACGACATGAATATTGCGTATTATTAATACGCGGGACTGTATTGGAAGACATAATATAGTGTGTTTCTGACATATTGCTCCGACTTCTTGCAAGCTTACTAGGAAAAACATGTTTTTCAGCCTAATTAATGTAACGTATCCTATGCCGCGTAACCTTGAACGCGTTGGGGACTTAGACATTAAAGAGTAGTAAGCATACCACAAAATTTTAGTTGCTGATTATGACTGCCGCAAATCCTGTAGCCGGTACGCTGAAGATAAGAATCTAGATCAAGTGTAATCAAGTGTTGACCTAACCCACACGTGCGGGTGTCTTTTTAGACTTCCTCTCCAGATCGCAAATTTTTCTTCTTCCTAAAAGAAGTGGCCGCCGAACTTTCCGCAATTGCACATCATCCTCTTCATCGGTGTGGTCAGGACCTTACATCTCCATAGCCTCACCAACCATTGTTTCTCGGCCGATCTTGCCGGAATGAAGAAAACTGATCTCGTTGGGGTAAATTCGCTTTCTCCACTGGGAAACGCAGCACCTGCGCTTATTATTGTTTTTCTTGACCAATGCACTAGCGAAACGGGTAAACAAAAGCATGTGCCTGCATGGCAGGTTTTGGCACATCCCTGACCAGCCGCGTCAAAAGGTGGCCATGCTGCGTTGTCGTCTGCGCGACAGTCGACGCGCACTGCGAGGTGGGCACTGCGAGGTGGGTCGTGGAAGGTGGGCGCACCCACCTTCCACGACACCCAAATCTCGACCTTGACTAATTGTCTGGCTCCTTCTCAGCAAAGCTTTACTTTTGGGGGACGTCCACCTGGAATTGCCACGCGTAAACAAAATTATGCAGGCTCCACGCACGGTGGGAATCGATGTAAGCGAAGCTTTCTGTGCTGGTTGCTTTCAATGACGATAATCAGTGCTGATGTTCACGGTGAAAGCTTAATTTCTTCAAAGTTTAGTCTAACACGAGTGCGACGAGTTCATTTTGAACATTGCTTTGCGTGCGCCACTGCTGTTTGTCTGCGTAGAGCAAAGAACACGGATAGGGCATGATGTTTGCTTTAGGCGTTGTTGCGCCATATTTAATCATCTCCGAGAAGGTTGACCATTGTCACTGCCTCACATGGCACGTCGCATCATGGCAGAAGTATCAAAGTTGAATTGGATTATGGGGCTTTACGTGTCAAAACCACAATCGAATTAAGAGGCACGCCGTAGTGTAGGACTCCGGATTAATTTTGACATCGTGATGTCAAACAACGCGTCCCAAAATGACTAAAATGTGCGCAAAATGTGTGCAAGTGCACGTGCGTTTTCTGTTTGGCCCCCGTCGAAATGCGGCTGCCGCGGTTGGGACTAAATCCGTGACATCTAGCAAGGCCACAGCCGCAAAGCTGCAGCGGCGGGCACACAATTGTTGATTTGACGGTCGACCGCTTTCGCAGTGTCGCCTGGACACTGCAGTGCGCTTTAATTATTGCAGCTCTGTTTCTGCACGCCTTGCGTAATTTGTCCGCTGACATATTTTGCATGGGGCTTATTTTTCTGAACTATTAGGAACGTACTGCACCGTACCTTGAATTTCAGATTATCCAGAATCATTGCCACCGCGGTTGCATAGCAGTAGGGTTTCCTTCGCTTATCCCATCACCTCAACACCCCGTTTGTATGACAACTGCCTCTTTTTCCCCCTCTCTACAGCTCTATGTCTCCTCTAGAGTAGAAAAGGAAGCACTGCAGTTTCTACAATGCTTCTGAGGACGGTCACGTATAACTAAAGCTGCCATGAGGATTATGCGGCGACGCTCAAGGAGCTCCATAAAGCACTGCGCACATTCGATGCGGTTGGGACCAAACGTTGTTTCTCACTTCGCCTTATTTCTGATTCGCTCCTGTCATGTATAAACATGTTCTAAACCAGCCTGCAGCAGCGCCAGCAGTTGCAGTGGGAAAAACGAAGGAAGAGACATAGAAGGCTTCGCTTTAAAAATTATGCAGATCCCACGCACTCTGGGTATCAATGTAAACGAAGCATTCCCTGCTGCATGCTTTGATTGACGATAATGAGCGGTGGTGTTGACGGCTAAAGCGTAATTTCTTCAACGTTTAGACTAAGAAGGGAGTGATGAGTTGGTGTTAAACGTTACTTTGCGGGCACCATTGCTGTTTGTGTAGTACGCGGAGCATACAGGGCGAGGTGTTTCCGTGAGGCGTTGTTGTGCGCCATTTTTCAAACGCTCTGAGAAGGTTGAGCATAGTCATTGCCTCATAAGGCACATCACAATGTGGTTGAAGTACTAAACTTAAATTGGGTTATGGGGTTGTACGTGAAAAAACCGCAATCGCATCATGAGGCACGTCGTAGTCGCGGACTCCGGATTAATTCCGACACCATGATGTTCTTTAACGTGTCCCAAAGTCTTCTAAGTTTTCTATTTCGCCCCCGTCGAAATGCGGCTGCCGCGGTTAGAACCAAATAGCCGTAAAGCTAACGCGGCGGGCACGAAGTGTTGATTTTGCGGTATACCGCTTCCGTAAGTGTCGCCTGGACCCTACGGTGCGCTTTAATTAATGCGGCTCTGCTTTTGCACCCCCTGCGTAGTTTTCCCGCTGGTAATCACTACAGTTACGGGGCCCGGTACTTTAACATCAGCACTACAGTGACGGTGCCTGTCACTTTAACAACAACACTGGAGCCACGGGGCCGTCGCTAAAACCATGTCGGTATTGGGGGCGAGCACTTACGGAGTCGCCATCGGTCGGAAGCGCCTCAATTGCGTCTTCTCGTGGACAACGCGGCGCGCTCCGCAATGTTTTGGCTATCGGCGATAAATAAAGATACCACGCGGGAGCCGTCCTGGACATTTCTGCAAGTACACAGGCTGCATGCAACACATTATCACATAAAAAAAATTAAAAAAAAAATTTTTTTTTACATTATGCATGAAAATTATTAGCAATTAATAAATTATCACACCGCAAAGAACAGAACGCCAAGCAAGAATACAGGCACGAAACCAATGGTTCATACCTAATAAATATGATTTTAGTGCTTTCCTGAAATTTCATTTCTTTTATTTTGGATGGTATGTTGTTCCATGTCATAACTCCAACAAATTCACACGCATTATGTACAGGAGGCAGGCAAAAATTTCCGGTGGCAGTACTTCCGGTAGCATGTGACGATGGCAGAAATATGGACACAGGTAAAGGATGATTGCGTTTCACAACAGCTGCTAACGTAGATAGCCGTTTTATGCTGAAACATTAGGTCCAATGGCATTATGTTTAATTGATTTGAGCATAACAGAATGAAGGTTCAGTGCAGCCGGGCCCCGTCACTGTAGTGTAGGTGTTAAAGAGCCAGGCCTCGTTACTGCAGTGCAGATGTGAAAGGGCCCGGCCAGGTCACTGTATTCACTGCCTTTTCCACTTGACACATCTGTACAGTGTTTATTTCACAGAAATGGTTCGAACGTACTGTACTGTACCTTGAACTTGAGCTTATTCAGTTTCCCCGAAACCGTCTTCGTTTTGCATTCTCACCTTACCTCCCCCCCCCCCCCACCTCGTCCCTTCCATAGAAACTGCCTCATCTCTTCCCTACAGTTCAACCTACGTCCTCTCCGGACTCACACCTTAGTAGAAAGGGAAGCACTGCTGTTTCTGCAATGCTGCTGAGGAATGTCACGGATAATTATAGCTGTCAAGAAGCTAATGTGGCGAACATCAAGGAGCTGCAGGGGGCGATGTGCACATTCGACGCGGTGGGGTGAAAACGACGTTCTAGCGTCTCCTTTCCTCTCTGACTCATTCCTGTCATGCACGCACACTCAAGGACAATCCCCCTCCCCCTACCTCGACGAGGCGTGCCTGACAGCAGCAGAGGGAAACTCGAAGGAAGCGACAAAGAAAGATTCGCTTTAAAAACGAGGGGCGAGTTTTCCCCTCAACCCATTGCCCTTTCCCATTGGGTAAGGGAGGGGGCAGTACGCACCGATCGCAGCTCTAGTTTTTTCATTCTGTGGCTGCCCACGGTGCTCTTCGGTTCTTTGTTGTGTGTACCACGGAAAATGATCGTGTGCTTTTTGTCGCAGGTGCTCTCTTTACTACCATGGCGCTGAACGTGAACGATGTGGAGCGGCTCGCCGTGGACAAACTTCGAGCTCTCAAACGTCGTAGCTTCGATCTTCGGACGTGGCTACTTCTAAAGATCCTGCTGGCAAAGACCAGGAGAATTCGGCACAACTGGGAGGTATGAGTTTTCTACAGCGTGTATCTTTCCCTTCCTAGGTCAAACGTAGCCGAACCATCTCCGTGGCTACTATGAATGCTATTATCATGATGTAGCTTATAACTGACAAATTCCGGTCGCTTCGCAGTTTCTTAACAGCCGCGATATTTCTTTTTACTCTGAAATTAGGGATTCAGCTTTCCCTTTCGTAAAGCTCTTATTTATTCATTGCTACAAAGAAATTCTTAAGATGCACGGAAGCGTACGCGGAATTATTTCAAATGGCGGTGCTGGTGGTGGTGGCGGGTTATCAGCACGCTGGTGTAGACTAGCGATTTGTCACAGATGTGTGCTACCACACATCCAACAAATCATTCTTATTCGAATTAATGTTGCGGGATTGGCTAGTTGCTCCATACATACAAAGGGCGCGGACAAAGATCCTGCTGGCAAAGACCCTGAGAATCCGGCACAACTTGGACGCACGAGTTTATATCATGTAGATATTTCCCTTGTTAGGTAAAAGGTAGCCAAGCCATCTCTGTGGCTAGCGTGAATACTCCAATCACGATGTAGCTAATAACTGAGAAGTATCGGTCGCTACATATATTGTTAGCAACCGCTGTAGCTTTTTTTTTACACCTCAAGTTTATTGTGAAAACATTCCACAAATCTCCGCCACGCATGCGTATACACCCAATATCAATAACAAGGTTAGTAGTCTATTATCAACAAAGTTATACACGTACACAAAAGCGAAATCACACCCTTTCCCGACAAAGGCAACAACACTTGGATTAACATGAAAAATTTAGAAATTGAAGTTCTTTATCATTGATATGAAGTGGGAAGGAGCGCAGTAAACTGGAAAAAGAAATTACCGAAGCGTTCCACATGAAAAAGTTGGGCGCGCATACATGTGTGAGTGAACCTTCGGTTCATATCAATGATAAAGAAATTCAATTTCCCAATTTTTCAGGTTAAGCCACGTGTTGTTGCCTTTGCCGGGAAGGGGTGTGACTTCGCTTTTGTGCAAGTGCATAACTTCGTTGATTATTGACTAAAAACCTCGTTATTGTTCTTGGGTGTATACGCATGCGTGGCGGAGATCTGCGGAATATTTTCAGAAAAAAAAAAAAAAACTTCAGTTGTAAATCCAGCGTTGTCCAGTCCGTTTCTACTTGTGCTCGCGTCCGTACTTGCTGGAAACCATTACACGTTCACAATGCACCAACTGGGACAGCAAACTACTCTACGAAAAAAGCTTATTTTTTTTACTATGAAATTAGCTATACAGCTTTCCCTTTCGTAAAGCTCTTATTTATTCATTTCTAGAAAGAAATTCTTAAGTTGCACGAAAGCA
The DNA here is from genome assembly GCF_023375885.2 of Dermacentor andersoni. Taxonomy (NCBI): domain Eukaryota; kingdom Metazoa; phylum Arthropoda; class Arachnida; order Ixodida; family Ixodidae; genus Dermacentor; species Dermacentor andersoni. Next base: position 123,245,687 of record NC_092816.1, on the reverse strand, counting down.
TCAGCGGAATTTTTTCGTAATGGCGGTTCTGGTGGTTGTGAAAGGTTATCACCACGCTGGTGTATACTAACGATTTGTCACAGATTGAAGTAGTAAAGGCAAGGCGCAGAAGACCAGGACTCAAGAAGAAGAACACAAACGACAGGACCGGCGCCACTCACAACTAAGTTTATTTCCGCAACAAGCCTGCCTTATGTAGGTTATTCACGCCGAGTCACGCACTAAACTTTAGAAGTAAAAAACAGCAATCTTTCAATCACTCAGGAATCATATCTGGCACATAATATCTAATGAGCAAACAAGAACCACACGTGGATCAGCACGGGAGGCAATTGATCTAGTATAGTCTTTTCCAAAACAACGGCGACAAAAAACGAGACATAAAAAGTCTGCGCTTCACTATCAAACTATCCACAACATAACACACTTCAAACGTCTAAGGCCCAGTCAGTGATAAAACTCGCACGACTATGAAAATAATGACCAACGAATAACACAGAAAAAAACATGAAAAAGGCGTCTAAGTACAGCGTCTGCGTCAAAACTAATATCTCTAATAGTCACTCACCTAAAAATTGATAAAACGTGTAACCGCGCGAAAAATGAACCACGTGACAAGCAATGCAATGGACAGAAGAGTTGAACGATAAAGGTCTAAAGAACAACGTCTGCGTCAAAAAGAAAAATGGAACAAAAGCTTAAGAGCCACTAGAAAATCGTCAACAAAATAAAAAGTACTTCAATAAAAGGAAGACAGACGGAAAAACCAAATGGAATCACTCTAACATGAGGCCTGAATGAAACCTTCTAAAGAAGTCGTCTCCTTGTCACTAAGCACAACGGACGGCCTGCTGACGCATGCGTTTCCCTCTTTCTTGATGAATTAGGCTTACACAATTTCCCGCTCGAACCTGTCTTTTCCAAACTTCAAAAATTTAGTTTTGTCAAACTGAGGGAGGCAATTAGTGCAGTCTCTACAATGCTCGGCAAGGAAACTCCCTTCATTGTTGCACAGTTTACGACAATGTTCCATCGCACGCTCATTGAAACATCGACCTATTTGACCGATATACCTGCGACCGCAGCTTAGAGGGATTTGGTAGACGACACGTGTCCTGGATTCAGTGAACTTCTTCTGATGCTGAATTGAACAAGCCGGGCGTTTCTCTCGGTTTTAGAAGGTTTCATTCAGGCATCATGTTAGATAGATGAAATTTGGTTTTAACTAGCTTTTATTTTGTTGACAATTTTCTAGTAGCACTTAAGCTTTTCTTGCATTTTTTTTTGGCGCAGACGTTGTTCTTTAGACCTTTATTGTTGAACTGTTCTGTCCATTTCATTGTTTCTCACGTGGTTCATTTTTCGCGAGGTCACATGTTTCATCAATTTTTTACGTGAGTGCCTATTAGAGATATTAGCTTTGACGCAGACGCTGTACTTAGACGCCTTTTTATGTTTTTTCCGTGTTATTCGTTGGTCATTATTGCCATAGTCGTGCGGGTTTCATCACTCACTGGGACTTAGGCGTTTGAAGTGTGTTATGTTGTGGATAGTTCAATAGTGAAGCGTAGACGGTACTTCTTATGTCTCGTTTTTTTGTCCCCGTTGGCTTGGAAAAGACTATACTAGATCAATTGCCTCCCGTTCTGATCCACGTGTGGTTCTTGTTTGCTCATTCGATATTATGTGACAGATATGATCCCTTAGTGGTCGATAGATCGTTTTTTACTTCTAAAGTTGAGTGCGTGACTCGACGTGAATAACCTACATAAGGCAGGCTTGTTGCGGAAATAAACTTAGTTGTGAGTGGCACCAGTCCTGTCGTTTGTGTTCTTCTTCTAGAGTCCTGGTCTTCTGCGCCTTGCCTTTACTACTTCAAGCATGAACCAACTAGACCAAGCAAGACTTTTACTTGTCAAAGATGTGTGCTACCACACATGCATCAAACCATTTTTATACGAAATAATGTTGCGAGATCGGCTAGTAGCTCCAACATGCAAAGGACGCGGAATGAGACCCTGCTGGCAACAACCCGGAGAATCCAGCACAACTGAGAGGTATAAGTTTTCAACCATGTAGATATTTCCCTTGCAAGGTAAAAGGTTAGGCAAACCATCTCTGTGGCTAGCGTGAATACTGTAATCATGATGTAGCTAACAACTGAGAAGTACCGGTCACTTCATATTTCATTAACAACACCAATACGTTTTTTTACTATGCAATTAGCGATATAGCCTTTCCTTTCGTAAATCTCGTATTTATTCATTTCTAGAAAGAAATTCTTAAGTTGCAGAGAAGCGTACACGGAATTATTTCATAATGGCGGTGCTGGGGTGGTGGCGGGTTAGCAGCACGCAGGTGTAGACAAGCGATTTGTTTTAGATGTGTACTACCACACATCCATCAAACTATTTTTATACGAAATAATGTTGCGAGATCGGCTAGTTGCTCCAATATGCAAAGGACGCGGAATGAGACCCTGCTGGCAACAACCCGGACAATCCAGCACAACTGAGAGGTATAAGTTATCTACCATGTAGATATTTCCCTTGCAAGGTAAAAGGTTAGGCAAACCATCTCTTTGGCTAGCGTGAATGCTGTAATCATGATGTAGCTAATAACTGAGAAGTACCGGTCACTTCATATTTCATTAACAACACCAATACATTTTTTTTACTATGCAATTAGCGATATAGCCTTTCCTTTCGTAAATCTCGTATTTATTCATTTCTAGACAGAAATTCTTAAGTTGCAGAGAAGCGTACACGGAAATATTTCATAATGGCGGTGCTGTTGGTGGTGGCGGGTTAGCAGCACGCTGGTGTAGACTAGCGATTTGTTTTAGATGTGTGCTACAACACATCCATCAAACTATTTTTATGCGAAATAATGTTGCGAGATCGGCTAGTTGCTCCAACATGCAAAGGACGCGGAATGAGACCCTGCTGGCAACAACCCGGAGAATCCAGCACAACTGAGAGGTATAAGTTTTCAACCTTGTAGATATTTCCCTTGCAAGGTAAAAGGTTAGGCAAACCATCTCTGTGGCTAGCGTGAATACTGTAATCATGATGTAGCTAACAACTGAGAAGTACCGGTCACTTCATATTTCATTAACAACACCAATACATTTTTTTTTACTATACAATTAGCGATATCGCCTTTCCTTTCGTAAATCTCGTATTTATTCATTTCTAGAAAGAAATTCTTAAGTTGCAGAGAAGCGTACACGGAATTATTTCATAATGGCGGTGCTGTTGGTGGTGGCGGGTTAGCAGCACGCAGGTGTAGACAAGCGATTTGTTTTAGATGTGTACAACCACACATCCATCAAACTATTTTTATACGAAATAATGTTGCGAGATCGGCTAGTTGCTCCAATATGCAAAGGACGCGGAATGAGACCCTGCTGGCAACAACCCGGACAATCCAGCACAACTGAGAGGTATAAGTTATCTACCATGTAGATATTTCCCTTGCAAGGTAAAAGGTTAGGCAAACCATCTCTTTGGCTAGCGTGAATGCTGTAATCATGATGTAGCTAATAACTGAGAAGTACCGGTCACTTCATATTTCATTAACAACACCAATACATTTTTTTTTACTATGCAATTAGCGATATAGCCTTTCCTTTTGTAAATCTTGTATTTATTCATTTCTAGAAAGAAATTCTCAAGTTGCAGGGAAGCGTACACGGAATTATTTCATAATGGCGGTGCTGGTGGTGGTGGCGGGTTAGCAGCACGCTGGTGTAGACTTGCGATTTGTCACAGATGTGTACTACTCCACATCCATCAAACTATTCTTCCACGAAATAATGTTGCGAGATCGACTAGTTGCTCCAACATGCAAAGGACACGGAATGAGGCCCTGCTGGCAACAACCCGGAGAATCCAGCACAACTGAGAGGTATAAGTTTTCTAGCATGTAGATATTTCCCTTGCTAGGTAAAAGGGTAGGCAAACCATCTCTTTGGCTAGCGTGAATACTGTAATCATGATGTAGCTAATAACTGAGATGTACCGGTCACTTCATATTTCATTAACAATCACAATAGGTTTTTTTTTACTATGCAATTAGCGATATAGCCTTTCCTTCGTAAATCTCGTATTTATTCATTTCTAGAAAGAAATTCTTAAGTTGCAGGGAAGCGTACACGGAATTATTTCATTATGGCGGTGCTGGTGGTGGTGGCGGGTTAGCAGCACGCTGGTGTAGACTAGCGATTTCTCAAAGATGTGTGCTACCACACATCCATTAAACTTTTTTTAAACGAAATAATGTTTCGAGGTCTTTACGCAAAGGACGCGGACAAAGATCTTGCTGGCAACGACCCGGAGAATCCGCCACAACTGGGATGTACGAGTTTTCTACCATGTAGATATATCCCATGGAAGGTAAAAGGTAGCCAAACCATCTCTGCGGCTACACTCGTAGCACGGTAACGTTTAAGTTTACCTTTATTTACAAGTTACCTATAACATAAAGGTTACGAGGTTACTAAACCAACTTGATACTTGTGTCTTTCTTAATTTCTTTCGCGGCTAGAAGTTACATGTGTCGAAGTATGCTATTTTAAATGTTACTTTAACGCCAAATGTCTCGTAATCTGTGGATTGTAACCTATATAAGAAAGTGGCAATCCGCTAGTTAGTTAGCTAAATGGGGTTTAATGGCGCAAAAGCGGCTGAGGCTATGTTGCGCCAAATACGATATGTCTTAAAATCTAGTTTATGAAGGAAAAGGCTTTGGTAATCTATATTTTATGTAAAAAGGCAGTGTCGTCTAGTAATTTACGGACGTCACATAATGGGACTAGCGGATCATCACCTAAAATTAGAGCACGGTGTAAAGGTATGTGTAGTTGATATAATTTGTGCAAAAGTGTTCGTCTGTGTGTTTCAGTCTGCGTACATGTGAGTAATATGTGCATAAATGTTAGTGGCTGTTGACATTTCTCGCATGTTGGTGTGTCTTCTTTCGTAAGTAAGTAATTGTGTGTGAGGTGTGTGTGCCCAATGCGTAGTCGGCATAAAACTACTTCGATGAACCGCTCCTGATGATAGCATGACTTTCACTCGCCAACTATGGGTTTCGTGAGATGTAGCTTGTTGTCGGCACAACGGTCCCATTCGCGTTGCCATTTTGCCGTTAAGGCTTTTCTAGTTGCACGGATGCTATCTTTATATGGGAGTGTTGTATTTGTAATGCCTTTGTGCGCTGCAATCAATGCATATCTATCAGCTGCTTCGTTACCCGGTATCCGAACATGGCTTGGGACCCAGCAGAAACGAATGGACCTCCCGTATTTGTTAAAAGCCTCCATGTTTAAAATGTACCCAATCAGGGGTTCGCACTCAGATTTCTGCTGTAGAGCCTTCAGTGTGCTTAAAGAGTCAGTGTATATGAGTGCATTTTTGTGTTTATCAGCGATAATCTTTTCAACAACAACCCATATAGCGTAAACTTCGGCCGTGAAAAACAGAGGCATGTTGCTATTCGTGGCTCAGGGGACCTATTGTATGGATTGGAAGTTTGCTGATTATTGTGTCGCATTGGCGATCCTGATATGATATATTCAACCAGGTCTAACGTAAAGTATGGTGTGCGGCCGCGGGACGGAGGCAGGTTGGGCTAAATTAAGATGTTATTGGTGCCAGTCGGAATGTTTGTTGTTGCAATATAAAAAGAAAGCTTAAATCTTGCCCGAGCGCATGCTCAAGTCAACCAGCAGCAATTCAGTGACCAATCTTATATACTGCATACGTGTCATTATAATGTAAAAGCAAGCCACAGAAACATTAAACATACATCGGAGAATAGTGTGGCGAACGACCCTGTGGCATAAACTGTAGCTAGGGTTCAGTGTGGTGGAAAGCCTACCGCTACCACTGCAGGCATTTTAGACTGTGGTATAAAACCTGCCTTCAGAAAAACTAAACGCATATGCATTAATCACGGTGATTGAATATACATTTGTAACCAATAGGTTTTTTTTTTTTTTTTTAGTTGAGCATCAACGCTTGCTTTAGTCGCGTTTGTAATCTTCTCCTGAAACACGACACCCTTTGACAGCAGGACGCACATTGAAGGGTGCACGCGGGCGCACGCTGGAATACTGTAGAAGCTCGACGACCGACAGAATGAAAGCGTCGACCAGGCCCAATAACTATTCCGTAGGGGAGAGAAATGTTTTGTACACTGCAACAGAATGTAATATGCCGCTGTGTTTCTTTTATTTTTTTCCTTTCTAACGCATAATAGGAGGTGGTTCCTAAACTGCAGCAAATGTCGGGTTCCTTATAGAGAACGCCAGACACGCACCGCTTTTGCTAACACGCGATAAGGACGCCGGTACATTCACATGACAGAGGGCGACAGCCGCTCCAGTAAGGTCTCGTAGAGAGATGAACGGGCACTCACGGTATAAGGCCACAATGGCGACCGGCTAAGTGAGCTGAAAGAAAATATACAAATACAAACGAACAGCAACATCTTTAAACTATAGAATATTAGAATCTTCATATACTGTTAAGGGACACTTTGGCGGAACTGTAGCTTGATTATTGTTTTTATTGGCGCTCTGTAGATGGACGCAGTGGCGTAGCTAGGTCGTCTGGCACCCGGGGCCCATAGGTCTTCTGTCATCCCCCCTGATGTAGTCGAGGAAGCCGAGGATTTCGACAATTTCCGGGTTTCAGCAGCAGTACAGCCGCCTTGGATACCGCGCACGTTCCCCGGGACCCCCTCTCCTTCGCTTTCTTTCCCAGAGATCGCGAATGCAGCAAATATAGAAGCTGTTTTTCCTGCGCCAAGTAACACAGGGTGCTGCACTGATAACGTGTGATTAGCGCATGTGCACATCTTCTGTCAGACTGTAAGGCTTGGCAGCCAATACAAATGCGGCATCGTGGAAAATATGGATCACGTCACAAGTAACAAGAATATCTTTATAATAAAGTTTTAATTGCCAATTTTAGCGGCAATATTGCATTTGCGAAATTGAAGCCCGACATTCATATCTCTCCCGACAACAACTTCACAAAAATCGTCGTAGGTACTATGGCACGCAGTATTTTGTCTGTGGGCAGCCCTGAACGAAAACGAAAATTAAATTGTTTGTCAGTAACGCTGATCTCCCCACCCTATTATCTGTATGTCATCTACGTAAACAGAATAAAAATTGCTGGCGGTAATGAAGCACGAAGTGTGTTCATTTTCGCGATGGAGAGCGTGCAGCTAAGCACACCTCCTTAAGGTAAACCAGTTTCTTGCATAAAGGGTCGCTACAATACATTGCCGATTTTAACGCGGAAGGTACGTGTGGACAAATAGCTTTCTAGTATATTTACCATATTTCCACGAATGCCCTATTCCGATAATTCTCGCAATATCCCGTATTGCCAAATTGTGTCATACGCCTTTTCCATATCGAGAAATATCGATAAGAAGAACTGTTTATGTATAAATGCGTCCAGGATATTTCCTTCAATACGTACACGTACAAGATGATCAGTTGTGGAGCGCCCTTCTCTGAAGCCACACTGATAGGAACCAAGCATTTTGTTCTGTTCAAGGAAATGAATCAGTCACCGATTATTAATTTTTTCAAATACCTTAAAAAGGCAACTTGTCAGGGCTATCGGGCGGCAACTTGCCACTGAGGAAGGATCTCTGCCTTGTTTCAAACCAGGGACCACAATGGCTTCTTTCCATGCAGTTGGAAAGTATCCCGCAGGCCAAATGGTGTTGAAAATTCTGGGTTGTGTAACTTCGGCGTCATTCTGTAAGTTTTTGATCATTTCATACATGATTCCATCAGATCCCGGTGCAGAGCTCTTGCATGTGCTCAAGGCAGCTCTAGACTTGGCAATACTAAAAGAACTGTTGTACGGTTCATTCTGTCAACATTTTCTTATGAGTGGCTTACATTCTTCTATTTCTTTATATTTCAGAAAGGATTGCGAGTAATGGTTTCAACTTGACACGCTCTCAAAGTGCTCCCCAAGTGAGTCTGCCTGATCTTGCAGTGTATCGCCCTGTGTATTTACCAGAGAGATTGAATATGTTTGTTGCCCTCTAATTCTATTTACCATGTTCCAGACTTTGCCCTCATCTGTAAACGAGTTAACACTCCATAAAAACTTCTGCCAGCTTTCTCTTCTGGCCTGTCGGCGGGTTCTCTTGCCTTGGGTCTTTACTTTCTTAAAGTTGACAAGATTCTCTGTAGTGGGAGAAGCGCGTAGCAACCCCCACGCCTTGTTTTGATTCTTAGGAGCGATTCTAAATTCATCGTTCCACCACGGGACACGCCCTTTGCATGCCCAGCCACTTACTTCACATATGCATTTAGATGCGGCGTCTATTATGAAGGCTGTAAAATACTCCACAGCAGCATCAATTCGTAACGAGGACATTTAATCCCATGATATACTAGTGAGGGTTCGGAATTTCTCCAAATTAGCTGTATCAATCTTCCACCTAGGAGCCTGTGGTGGATATTCGATTTCTTTAAGAGCTCGTAACAGTATGGGGAAGTGGTCGCTTCCGTAAGGATTGTTCGTAACTTCCCGTTCGAGTTCCGGCAGCATAGAGGGGGAAACTATGCTGAGATGAATTGAAGCAAAGGTTTTGTTTGCAAGACAGTTATATGTGGGTTCCTTCTTATTCAGAAGGCGCGCACCAGAAGAAGAAAGGAACTGTTCAACAAGACGACCTCGCGCATCTATACGAAAGTCGCCCCACAGGCAGCTGTGCGCATTGAAATCGCCAAGAACAACATAAGGCTCTCGCAATTTATCTATAAAGGAATGAAAATCATGTTTGTTTAATTTGTAATGTGGAGGTGTGTAAAGCGACCTAATGGTGATGAGTTTGGTTAGGAGAACAGCTCGAACCGCCACTGCTTCGAGAGGCGTTTGTAGCTGTAAAAGTTGACACCCAATGCTATTATGGATAACAATGGCGACACCGCCAGATGATGCGACAGCATCAATCGCAATCTTTGCGAAAGTTATATACTGTCGGAGAAAGTTTGTGTGTTTTGATTTTAGGTGTGTTTCCTGTAAACGCAGCACTTTTGGATTGTGTTTGTGGATGAGTTCTTGCACATCATCAATGTTTCCAAGGAGACCTCTGACGTTCCATAGAATTATCTGTGTATTCATAATGGAAGTAAATAGCTGCTGTGCGTACAGAAACGGAACTGATGCCTTAGATTACAGAGCTCTTTCGAGACCCTGTAACGGGGTTTTTGCCGTTTCCGAAGCGTTCGAAGGATCCTCGCCGCTTCTCAGGCGCTTGGTGCACGTTGAGGATAGGTGTAGTGTCCATTGCCTCTTGTGAGGCGCCGGACACGTGCTCTTGCAAGTGAGAAGTTACCAGAGAGAGTCCCGCCTTGGAGGGCAATACCCCTGCGCCCACCAGCCCGGAGGTTGATGGGGCTCCCTGGGGGATTTGGCTGCGCCGGCTGTTGCCAGCGCTGGAAGGGGCCGGGGAGGTTGGGGCAGCCTTGGCTGCGTCAACCTTCGAGGTCGATGGTCCCTTCTGCTGGGTTGACGGAGCAGCGCTAGCTGCAACCGCCGCGGGGGCAGATGGCGTAACTGCCGACTCACTGCTTGTGGGTCGGACCACGGCCGCTCGTTGCAAAGCAAGGTGCAGCCAGCTACGTCGCGCCGCGGACAATAGGTGGGCGCGTCTCGGCCGAGTTTACAGTTGCGACCGCTTTTCTTGGTGAGGGCGCCACTGCTCGGGGATGCTTTCGCGACTTCGCGCCGGGGCTAAGCGGGCGTTGGTTCTCGCGTCATAACGTGTTTGCCTCATGCGATATGCATTAATATCATGCTTTTTCGCGTGCGTATGTGTGATCAAGTTTGCCTGTGCTTGCTGTGCTTTGTTAAGGCTCTTCGGTGTGCGTGCGTGTTGTAGCCAGCCTCGTTCATGTGGCGCGATGCCGCGCAACTGTTGTGTGCCACTCTGAGACACAAGTGCCAAAGAGGACCCGACTGTGAAATATAACGAGTTCCCCTGCGACTTGGAGCGTCGAGAAGCGTGGCTAAAAAATATTTCTCGCCAAGGAGCGTCGGAAAAAGGAAGCCAGCGGTAACTGAGCGACAGGTCTCTGGTATGTTCCCTGCACTTTACAGAAAGTGACTAAAACGAACACGAAACTTAGGCTCCTGCTTCCGATTGCGGTATCGACCGAGTTTTGCAAATATCCACAGTACCTGCAAAAAGAAAATGTGCAGCCCAAAAAACGCCATCGAAGAAACTTCACTGATCACACAGTAGTTGAGCCAAGCGATAATTGTGGCAGCTCAGGAGAAAGCCCCAACACCGAAAGTGCCTCGCAGATTCTCAGCGACGAAGTGGAAGCTCTAGCTCCAGAGACTGCCTCAGAATCATGCTCTGAACGTAGTTCTTATGTTGGCCAGGCTCCGTTTGGCATATCAGTAAATATATTCTTCCTTGCTTATGAGAATGCAATAAATGTATCAAGCTGCCAACTGAAACATTTTTTGCACTTTTCTTGGCTGCAGCTGCCCTTCTAAACTTCCGACAACTTCAACTGTATTGAATTGTTTGTTTCAATCAATGACTTAAATGTGGACATCCAGGCACGTAGCCAGATTTTCTTTTACGGGTCCCGAGATGATCTTGATGCCAAGCAGGATGAGGAGGAGGAGGCGCTGTTGGGCGAGTCAAACTTGTCAGGAACACTGGCAAGAGAGAAGAAAAGTTAAACTTCCTTAAAAGGGGCGCACTCCTTAGATAACCTCTAGCATCACTCAATATGCTTCGTTTTCATGAGAAACAATCTACTGATGAATATTTGTAATAATAGGCGTTTTTATTTCATCTAAGTTAGTTTGCATTACTTGGGAAACTCGGTACAAGTTCTCCCTATGTAAGGTTTTTACTTTGCGTACGTGTTCACGAGAAGTGAATAAAAGTACTAATAGATTGCTTCAAACAGAACCTCTCGATGAAAGTGCATCACCCGGTCGTGCATCGTACGGACAACCGTCACGGATAGCGTTCAGGCGTATTCTAGAACAAATTTCCACCCCTGTGACAATCTGTTGGCGTTTGTGGCGTAATCACCACTTCAAATGATGACTTAAAAGATTTTATCTGCAATTTCTAAATATCAAACGCATTATTTACGCCTTGATTAGAGTAGAGATCGCGCGTGCCGACGCAGCTGTGAAGGTGCTCTCCATCCGCAGCCGGATGGATGGATGGATGGATATTATGAGCGTCCCCTTTGGAATGAGGCGGTGGGTTGCGCCACCAAGCTCTTGCTACTATACTGCCTAATAACCTACCTAGATTAAACAATGAAAAAAGGAAAAAGACACTGAACTTCCACGCCGAAATTTTCTGCTCCCCTATTGCGAACTGTGCTTTTGTACGTCTCCGTCTTTTGTCGCTTCCCTACTTTTCTTCCACCAATCCTCCAGTCGCCTCTTTGCTTTACCACTGCTCCCTCTGAACCCAAGGGCTTCAAGGAGGCCAGTGGTGCCTAAATCGACCGCTGGGTAGACGTCTTCACATTCTAATAAAACATGCTCCGTAGTTTCCCTAGCTTTACCGCCGCAAGCACATCTGTCTTCTTCCTTCTTATATCTCGCTTTATAGGTGCGTGTTCTAAGGCATCCCGATCTCGCTTCGAAAAGTAATGAGCTTCCCTTTGAGTTATCATAAATGGTTTCTTTCCTGATTTCGTTTTTTCCTCTTAGGTAGTTACTCATGGCAGCTTTCTTTTCCAATGCCGCCACCCAGGAGATTAATTCAGCCTCTCTGACTTTCCGCTTGACCTTTTTTGTTGCTGTGTTGTCCACCCTACAGGCCGCATACTTGCTGGTAAGCTTCCTAGTTCTTTTCCTCCACTGTGAATCAATGTTTTTCCTGTACAGATACCTGAACACTTTCCCAGCCCATTCACTTTCTTCCATATTCCTCAGCCGTTCTTCATACTAATTTTACTGCGAGCTTCCCTCACTTCAAAACTAGTCCAGCCCATATCACCCTGCAAAGCTTCATTTGTAGTCTTCCCGTGAGCGCCCAATGCGAGGCGACCCACTGACCTTTGGTTTCCGTCGAGTCCTGATTGTACCCCTGATTTATAGCAAAATAGCCATCCCCGAGCAGTGGCGCCGCAGCGGGCGCACGGAGAACTAGGCCCGAGACGCCGTTCAGGCGCGACGCAGCGGGCCGCACCTTGTGCTTTTGGATCGAGCGGCCGTGGTCGGACAGCCGCCGCAGGCCGTTGTGTCGCTGCCCCCTGACGCGTCACATCGGCAAAACTTTTCTTGGGCAGGTATGAAACCCGCCTGCGTGCCTCCTTGAATGATACATTCTCTTTTACTTTGATCGTTACAATTTCTTTTTTCCAGGATGGGCACGACCGCGAGTACGCGGCGTGCTCCCCATCACAGTTTACACAGTGCAGAGCATTCTCGCAAGCTTCTGAGGTGTGTTCATGCGCGCTGCATTTCGCACATGTTTGGCGCCCTCGGCAGCTCTGCGAACTGTGGCCAAAATGCTGACATTTGAAACATCGTAGTGGATTTGGAACGTACGGCCTAACACGGAGCTTGATGTACCCGGCCTCGATTGACTCGGGCAAGACACTTGAAGCAAAGGTAATTAGTAGGTGCTTCGTCTGAATCTCTTTGCCATCCCGCCTCATCTTAATTCTTCTGACATTGATCACATTTTGCTTACTGAAGCCCTCCAGGAGTTCCGCTTCAGACAGCTCAAGAAAATCATCATCCGACACAACACCACGGGTAGTGTTCATTGTACGGTGCGGGGTTACTGTTATGTGGGCCTCCCCAAATGACACTAGTTTCGGTAGTTTCTCATATTGTTTCAGATCGCGGGGCTCCAAGAGGAGGTCACCGCTTGCCATCCTCGACACCTTGTAACTTGGACCAAAAACGTAAGTCAAGGACTTTCATACAAGAATGGTGAAATGGTTCGCACTGCTTTGTTTGACTTTTCAGTGAATGACGTGGAAGCGGGGGAAATTCTGAATTTGGTGTCCGAAAAACTAAACTTGAAGACATTTTCGGTGCGCCCTCGTTTCTGAGGGCGATCAGGAAGGCGGGGGAAAGAAGTTTCCATGAAAATATATAAACATTCGGCGACAACGCCGACCGCCCACCACGGAGCCCAACGAAGGGACCCGGTAAAGCTTGCATACAAGTCTGCACGACGCCAGTCGTACGCTGTCACTATAACCAAATATGGTGTACCCAAGGTTGGATAGCCACACAGGGTTAAGCCTTGCCGCCAAGGAGAAGGAAGTAAAAGGAAGAGAGAAGGAGACAGGAAAGGCGGAAAGTAAGGAAAAGACGAAGGTTGTAGGAAGAGAGAGACAGGAAAAGACGACTGCGATTTCCTCCAGGTGGGTAAGTCTGGAGGTCCCGCCTATGTGAAGACCAGGCCGAAGAGGTGTGTTGCCTCCGCCGGGGGGCCTTAAAGGTCCAGACACCCAGCATCGGCTCAATCCCCAGGATCCCATTTTCCCCAAACACGGCTAAGCCACGCGCGGCTACACGCGGGAGGGTCCAACCCTCGTGTGCTCTGGTACGTGGTGTCGCAGCACACCAAACGCCTATGTGGGGCACTACACAAGTTGTCCGAGCTAAATTTAACCATAGTGTAAAAAGATGTCGATGCTCTAAAGCGACGCGACCAAATGAATGAATGAATGAATGAATGAATGAATGAATGAATGAATGAATGTTTGATGTTTTATGGCGCAAGGGCGAAGTATGGCCAAAGAGCGTCATGTCCGTGGTAATGACTTCGAAGTGTAATCATGAGTTCGATGCAGTTGGTGTGACGTGGCTGTAGAGGGGCCTTAAAAATCGTCGCGCGAACGTGCGTAAAATCTGTATAATAAGATTATGACGATGACTTATGACGTGTACTATGAACACTAAGATGCATTTAAAAAGAATGATACGATGTGTAAAAATATATAAGGTTATAAGATATGCTAGAGCACTACTGCCTCCTTAGAGCCCTTGAAAAACAACGGCCTGGAGGCATGTGCTACGCAAAACTGTTATCGCAGTGGCATCCTCTGAAGCGCGGATGCTCTACGAATTTAATGGGCATATAACGTGTAGTACGACATCATTTAAAAAGTTGAGGACTGCCTTGGTGTCAAAAAGCGGTTCCTTACCAAGAAACATAGCCGGGTGTAGAGGGATGTAATAATGGTAAGCAAGCGGAAAATGTTTCTTTCTTTCCGTTTAGGCTTCCCGACACTCCAGGAGCACGTGGAGAACGGTAAGCTTCTCACCGCATCTACCACAGGTTGGAGGTTCACTTCCAGTAAGCAGATAATTATGGGTGCCAAATGTGTGCCCTATTCTGAGGCGACAGAATAGAACATCTGTTCGCCGAGATCTTGTTGGGGAGGGCCAAAAACCTAGCTGTGGCATTATAACGTGCAGTTTGTTATTTGTTTGCGCTTCCCACGTGCAGTGCCAGTGGTTTCGCAGTTCATTTCGTAAGAAAGGCCTCAGATCTGTGAAAGGCACATCAACGGTAGGGTTAACAGCTTGCGATGTGATTCACGTGGCCATCTCGTCCGCCAGAGCGTTACCTTCGGTTCCCCTATGTCCAGAGACCCAGCATATTATGACATTCTGGTTAGATGAGTACGCTTTACACAATACCGAATACAGTTCATTGAATACTGGATTTTTATGTTTGTAGAGTGACATTAAGGCCTTCACGACGCTTAGAGAGTCTGTATAGATCGCTGCTTTATGAAGTTTTGATTCTCTTGTATGCTTCACAGCAGAGAGTAATGCGTAGGCCTCGGCCGTAAAGATGCTTGTTTCCGGATGCAGTACATCGGATTCCGAGAAGGATGGGCCGATGGCTGCATAGGATACCCCGGCAATTGACTTCGAAGCGTCTGTGTAGAACTCTGCGCAGGGGTGTTTGTACTGAAGTTCTAGGAAATGCATTTTGATTTCGGCCTCAGGAGCGTGCTTTGTAACTTTTGTAAAGGATATGTCACATTGTATCACCTGCCACTCCCAAGGAGGTAAGAGCTTGGTTAGGTGCATTAAGCGATGCTCGAGGAGTGGGATATGTATTTCATCGCTAAGCTCCTTCACACACAGCGAGAAAGGCTGTCTTATGGAGGGACGATTGCTGAAAAGTGTAGCGCACGTCATATCGGTGACGGTATCAAAACATGGATGTTCAGGATTAGAGTGCACTTTAAGGAAATATGTAAAGCTGATGTATGATCTCTGTAGGTGGAGAGACCATTCATTCGATTCGGCATATAAGCTTTCAATCGAGCTTGTTCTGAAAGCGCCCGTGACTAAGCGGATACCTAGATGGTGTACAAGGTCTAGCATCTTTAGCGCGCTCGGGGCGGCAGAGTTATATACCACGGCACCATAATCTAATCGTGACCGGATTAGGCTCTTATAGATGTATTAGGCACTTCCTGTCACTACCCCCCGTAGTCTGGGATAGAAGTTTCATTAGGTTCATTGTTTTTAGACACTTTTCTTTAACATGTTTAATGTGTGGGACGAAAAGTGAGTCTATTGTCAAGTATAACACCTAGAAATTTGTGCTCTTTGTTTACAGGTATCTGTTGTTGACAGAGTTCTAAGCAAGGATCCGGAACCAGGCCTCTCTTTCTTGTAAACAAAACACAAGAACTCTTTTGAGGATTGATTTTAAATCCATTTTTCTCTGCCCACCCTGACACCTTGTTCAAACCATGCTGTACCTGTCTCGCACACTGCGAGGTTACAGGATTTGCAACCTATTTGAATGTCGTCCACATAGACGGAATACAAAATGGCCGGTGGTAAGGAAGCACGAAGTGTTGTCATCTTAACAATCAAGAGTGTGCAACTGAGCACGCCACCCTGGGGTACACCAGTTTCTTGTGTAAAAGGACGTGACAGCACATTGCCAACTTTTACCCGGAAGGTGCGATTGGACAAGTAGCTTTTTATTACGCTTAGCATATTACTATGAATGCCCATTTCCGATAAGTCTCGCAAGATCCCGTATCGCCACGTTGTGTCATACGCCTTTCCATATCGAGAAATGTCGAGAGGAAGAACTGTTTATGTATAAATGCGTCCCGGATATTTCCTTCAATACGTACAAGATGGTCGGTTGTGGAGTGCCCTTCTCGGAAGCCACACTGATAGGGATCAAGCATTTTGTTCTGTTCAAGGAAATGGATGAGTCGCCGATTTATCATCTTTTCAAACACCTTACGCATGCAACTTGTGAGGGCTATCGGGCGCAAGCTTGCCACTGAGAAAGGATCTTTGCCTTGTTTTAAAACAGGGACCACAATGGCTTC
The DNA here is from genome assembly GCF_023375885.2 of Dermacentor andersoni. NCBI lineage: Eukaryota > Metazoa > Arthropoda > Arachnida > Ixodida > Ixodidae > Dermacentor > Dermacentor andersoni. The sequence goes on along the minus strand of NC_092816.1, from coordinate 123,229,315 downwards.
TTTCCATGCGGTCGGAAGGTACCCTGCGTCCCAGATAGTGTCGAAAAGTGTAAGTAGTGTAACTTGCGTGTCATTGTGTAAGTTTTTCAGCATTTCATACATGATTCTATCAAATCCCGGTGCAGAGCTCTTGCATGCGCTCAAGGTAGCTCTCAACTCTGCAATACTAAAGGGGCAGTTGCACGGTTCATTCTGCCGACACTTTCTTATGAGTGGCTTGCATTCCTCTATTTGTTTATTTTTGAGAAAGGGTTTTGAATAATTGGTGGAACTTGACACGCTCTGAAAGTGCTCCCCAAGTGAGTCTGCTTGTTCAAGCAGGGTATCGCCTTGTGTGTTTACCAGGCGGAGTGAATAAGTTTGTCGTCCTTTTATCCTGTTAACCCTGTTCCAGACTTTCGCCTCCTCTGTAGAAGAGTTGATACCCGATAAAAACTTCTGCCAACTCTCTCTTCTGGCCTGTCGGCGCGTTCTCCTGGCTTGAGACTCTGCTTTTTTGAAGTTAATAAGATTTTCTGCAGTGGGAGAGGCGCGTAACGATCCCCACGCTTTGTTCTGTTTCCTACGGGCGATTGTACATTCGTTGTTCCATCACGGTACACGTCGTTTGCACGCCAAGCCGTTTATTTCTGATATACATTTAGATGCGGCATCTATTATGAAGGCTGCAAAATACTCCACAGTAGCATCAATTCCTAGCGAGGACATGTCATGCCATGAGATACAAGTGAGAATTCGGAATTTCTCCCAGTCGGCTGTATCGATCTTCCACCTAGGAGCCTGTGGTAGATATGCGTTTTCCTTATATGTTCTCAGCAGTATGGGGAAGTGGTCGCTCCCGTAAGGATTGTTTATAACTTGCGATTCGAGTTCAGGCAGTATAGACGGGGAGACTATGCTGAGATCAAATGAGGAAAAAGTTCTGTTTGCAAGAGAGTAATATGTGGGTTCCTTCTTATTCAGAAGGCACCCACCAGAAGAAAAAAGGAACTGTTCAAGAAGACTACCTCGCGCATGTATACGAGAGTCGCCCCACAGGGAGCTGTGCGCATTGAAATCGCCAAGAACAACATAAGGTTCTGGTAATTTATCTATATAAGATTGACATTCATGTTTCGTTAATTTGTAATGTGGGGGTATGTAAAGAGAGCTAATGGTGATGAGTTTGGTTAGGAGAACAGCTCGAACCGCCACTGCTTCGAGAGGCGTTTGTAGCTGTAAAAGTTGACACCCAATGCTATTATGGATAACAATGGCGACACCGTCCGATGATGCGACAGCATCATCGCGATCTTTGCGAAAAGTTATATACTGTCGGAGAAAGCTTGTGTGTTTGGATTTTAGGTGTGTTTCCTGTAAACACAGGGCTTTCGGATTGTGTTTTTGGATGAGTTCCTGCACATCATCAAGGTTTCTAAGAAGACCTCTGACGTTCCATTGAATTATTTGTGTATCCATATTGGAAATCAATAGGTGCTGTGTGTACAGAAACAGAAGTTTTAATTAGAGATTTCATAGATTTGATTACAGAGCTCTTTCGAGGTGCTGTAATCGGGGTTTTGCCCTTTCTGGAGCGTTCGAGGGAGCCTCGCCCCTCCTTAGGTGCTTGGCGCGCCGTGGGGATAGGTGTAGTGTCCATTGCCTCTTGTGAGGCGCCAGACGTGCTCTTGCGAGCGACAAGTCACCAGGGAGGGTCCCGCCTTGGAGGGCAAGACCCCTGCTCCCACCAGCCCGGAGGTCGATGGGGCTGCTTGGGGGATTTGGCTGCACCGGCCGTTGCCAGCGCTGGAAGGGACCCGGGTGGTTCAGGCAGCCTCGGCTGCGCCCACCTTCGGGGTCGATGGTCCCCTCTCCTCGGTTGACGGAGCAGCGCTAGCTGCAACCGCCGCGGGGGCAGATGGCGTAATTGCCGACTCACTGCTTGTGGGTCGGACAGCCGCCGGAGGCCGTTGTGACGCTGCCCCCTGACGCGCCACATCGGCAAAGGTTTTCTTCGGCAGGTAGGATACCCGCCTGCGTGCCTCCTTGAAACTTATATTTTCCTTTACTTTAACTGTTACGATTTCCTTTTCTTTTTTCCAGGATGGGCACGACCGCGAATACGCGGCGTGCTCCCCATCACAGTTTACACAGTGGAGAGCGTTCTCACAAGCTTCAGCGGCGTGTTCATGGGCACTGTATTTCGCACATGCTTGGCGGCCCCGGCAGCTCTGCGAACTGTGGCCGAAACGCTGGCATTTGAAACACCTTAGGGGATTTGGCACATATGGTCTGACACTGAGCTTGATGTACCCGGCCTCTACAGACTCGGGCAGAATACTTGAACCGAATGTGAGTATTAGGTGCTTCGTTTGAATTTCTTTACCATCCCTTCTCATCTTAATTCTTCTGACATTGACAACGTTATGCTCACTGAAGCCCTCCAATAGCTCAGCCTCTGTCAGCTGGAGAAAATCGTCATCAGAGACAACGCCGCGGGTGGTGTTCAGAGTGCGGTGTGGAGTTACTATCAATGGAACATTCCTAAATGACACTAGACTGGGCAACTTTTCGTATTGTTTCTGCTCATGCAGCTCTGACAGGAGATCACCACTTGCCAGCCTTGATACCTTGTAGCCTGGACCAAGGACATCAGTTAAGGACTTGGAAACTAGAAAAGAGGAGATATTTCGTACTTGTTTATCGGATTTTTCAGAGTGGATGACATGATACTGTGGGAAGTTCAGTCTTTGACGACCAAAGAACTGGAATACATCTTCGGTGCGCCCTTTTTTTTGAGGGCGATAAAGAATTGAAGAAAAGGAACTTGCCATAGAAAAACGTAGTTTTCGGCAATAACGCCAGCCACCCACCGTGGAGCCCTACGAGGGGACGCTACAGGGACTGTATGAACAGGTCCTGTAAACGCCAGCTGTACGTCATCACTATAACCAAATATGAAATAACCTAGGTTGGCTATTCACACAAGGTTAACCTTTGCTGCCTGGAAACTTGGAAATAAAGGGAAGCTAGGAGAAGACAGGAAAGATGGAAAGTGAGAAAAAGACGAAGGTTGGAGGGAGAGAGAGACAGGAAAAGGCAACTACCGATTTCTCCCGGGTGGATCAGTCCGGGGGTGCCGTCTACGTGAAGCCGAGGCCAAAGATGTGTGTTGCCTCCGCCGAGGGGCCGTAAAGGTCCAACACCCGGCATCGGCTCAACCCCCAGGATCCCCTTTTCCCCGGACACGGCTAAGCCACGCACGGTTAAACGCGGGAGGGTTCAACCCTCGTGTGCTCGGGTACGTGGTGTCGCAACACACCAAACGCCAGCCTACGCAGACGCCCCTGCGGGGCGACCAAATGCATGTTGCAGACTATTGTATGTAATAAATCACAATTTTTTTCTTCTGCTTAATTGCATAATTATTCAAGTGTAATTGTCCGACTTGTGAAGCAACAAAGTAAGGCAAAAAATCAAATTAGAAAGTTGTAGCGCGCTTTGCAAGGCGTCTGAATAAACAGTTTCTAACTTTCTATCTATTAGGTATTAGTGGTTTTCTGCTTACTGCATATGCCCGCTAAATACAGAAAAATTACCACATGATGTGCCCGCTTTCGCGTCGCGACTGCAGCACTCCCAAATATTTCTCGTGCAAACAAACATAGCATCGAGCAGAGTGTGCTGCCGCTTAAAAGGCGATAGGGCAGTGGCGCAGGCGTTGGCTATGCGATTTACGCCACGGATGTGCTTTTTTGGCGGCGGTTCATCATAGTGATATGCAGGCGCAGGGACAGCAAACCCGGCTAAATGTTACGTTCGTTTGTACGCTGAGTTTGGGAGCAGTGAAATCACGGCGCGCAAGCGGACATATCACGTGGTATTATTTTGAATTTCGCGGGCATCTGCAGCAAGCGGAAGAACACTAATCGCTAATCGGTAGAAGGTTAGAAACTGCCAAATAGGACGTTTTCGAACGCACTCTACAACATTCTAATTGCAATTATTTGGCTAACTTCCTTGCTTACGAAGTTGGTTAATTATTGTTGACTAATCATGCAATCATGCAAAATACAAAAGATAGCGTCACTTATTCCATACAATAGTCACCAACGTGCGTTTGGTCGCGTCGTCTAAAAGTGCATCGGCACATTTTTAAACTCTGGCTAAGGTTAGCTGGGACAGCCTGCATATGTAACCTAATAGGGCCGGAAAGTATTCTGAACAAATAAAACGAAGTAAACCTTTTCACTCCCACTCTTATGTCATATTGCCTTTATTCGTAAACCAGTTTTTCCGATGAAAGACATGAGGATGTCAATTTTTTGCAAAGGCGTCAGCACGAACTCCACTTTCAGCTACCTTGATAGGTTATTCACATAGCTAACTGCTGTATAGTTAAAGAAAGATTAGGACGATAACGGTTTCGCAAACAGTATTAGTTACGCTTTCGTATAGAGCGGTATTTTTCTGTGCACGTTTCAGTGAGCGTATTTCGAAAGTCTTATTGGCTTCTCTTATTCACACATCGAAAAGCTTTATTCTTCATTAACAGTTTATTGCACTTTGAAGACTAAAGTTCGTTTGACATTCTTGTCCATGATGCGGTGTGTTTGGACATGCGTTTACGCCTTTGGTGGGAATGGTAACTAGGATGATTTTGCAGTTATGGCTACAGGTGTAGCTTTAACCTAGCTCCTGAACATACTTGTAACGCGCGCATATTGATAGACGATGGGTGACACTTTGTGTCCTTGTGCGGCGTCATTGCTCTTTTCTTCTCCGCGCTTTTGCAAACGACGTCAGCGTGGACCAGGATTACTACAGTCGACTGTTGCCTAGGCATCTAGTGAACCTGCACACAGGTAATCTTTTTTCCAAATGCCCTCCATAAATTTTCACGTACTTCACGTGAAGTAGTCGTAGATGCAAGTATTCGCGGGCGATATATGCATTGGTAGATGGGTGTGATTACGGGGAATTGAAGGAGCTGATGGGTGATCACCGTTTCACAGTTTGGTCACGCATTTGCGCTTTGTGGTGCTATCTGAGGCAACACAAAATCCATTTAAATAGATCATGGATCATTCTTTTTTTTTTCAGAGAAACAATGCTTTTGTTTTGCGTTGGAGAAATTTACCCTATAGGTATACGTAGGTGACTGAGAGATCGTTGCATTACGCGGCTAAGCACGAGGTCGCCAGTTCGTCCGTTTAGAAATGCGTGATTTCAGAAATAAATTACAGGGTTGAGCGACCGAGAAATGGACAAGGGGCTTGGAGGGCCGCCGCTGTGATTGCCCCTGATCATTCTGACAATCTGAGTTTTTTTTTTTTTTTTTATGTGAACCCGACGCCTTGTACGCGAAGGATTCTCTATGTGACGGCAATCGAACACATAACGTGATAGCACCCGCGGTTGGTGGCATCCTCATTTCAATGAGGGTGGAATGCAAAAACGCTTGTCTGCTCAGACTTTCATGCACGTCAAAATTAGTCTGGAGCCGTTCACTCCAGTGCCATTGTGACTCTGCAGTTTCAGGACTATAAACTCAATAATTACCTAATTATCTTTTGAATATAGGATTCATTACTAGGTTCAAAAGTCTGGGGTATGCACTGTGTTTGTGTCTGTTCGTTTTTCCCCCTAATTTCCACCAGAAAACATTATCGTCTTTTCGAGAAAATGGATTTCCACGTATCTTCTCGTGTTTGGACCGATTATGCCCAAAATGTTTCTGAAATGTTTACTGTTCCATATTTGGTACTAAATATTGAAATGATTTCCTTTTTTTATCAATCAAGAATCATCTGGACTAGAGCAGACGCCATAAAATGCGTGTCCCGGCTCGGGGGACCGTGCTGGATCTTCAATGTAGCACTGCGACCAGTGCTCTTACTTCTGTGTGCGCATCTTTTCTAGCCTTGCAAAGCAGTCACGCACTGAAACAAAGACCCTATCTGCATTCGGCAACTGTAACCTATCACTCAAACTTGGTATTTTACTTTAGTCGCGTCCTTTAGAACGGACGCGACGGCGTCCCCTAGAACGGACGCAACGTTCACACTAAGAAACCGCGCTAACCAAAGGCACGGCACACTGATGCGGTGCCTCGGCAACAATACACCAAATTAACAATTTAATACTTTGCGAGCAACCTCTAGCGACAGAGTTGAAGACATCGTGCCTCACCCCGTTCTTGGAAAGCAAGCCCTCCCAGCAGTCCCTGCACTAAGCAACTATACGATCCCGCTGGCGCGTTTAGTCTCTATCCTCATCTTGTTTGACTTTTCAGTGCCGCATACTGATCAAATTTGGTTTGCGAAATTCCGTAAGTCGGTTGCCGCACAGTCCTGCTCATCAACGAAAGCCTCCTTCTATACACAACTTTCGCTCATGTGCGATCCGTGTGTCTAGTCACTCCGTGCCCTCCTAGCCTCAGCCACTATCAGGCAGGAAACGTGAGGGCACAGGCTATCCTAGAATTACTCCGAAATTTTCATGACCTCATGACCCCCCCCCCCCCTCGACCGTGCCAGGTGCACAGCCAGGGTTGTTTTAAGGGTCCGGGAGATCCATCCACTGTACCTCGGTAGAGTGGAGATGCAAGCTGGTTTCGTGACATGTCATTTTGTCCTAGGTATCTTGATATACAAAAATTATCGGGGAAGTAGAGAAGGAGACATATCTCGGCTTGACCACCGGCCTGCCCCGTTCCCCTCCCCCACCGTCTACACCGTTGCACCTGGTCACAAAAAGGAAATGTATTGTTGTCAATAGGCATTGTTCAAGAGGCATTATCACCACTTAACCCATTCAGAGTAGAAGTTTGCAGCGTTCTCCGATGGTAAAGCCTCAGCTCTTGTATGGGAGAGATACGTCTTTCTACTAGTCCGTGGTGGAGAGTATTTCTTGCGCAAATACCTTTCTCGCGCACGCCTAGCAACACCATTGCAGTTTGGCCGCAGTACGAACCATCAGACGGAAAGGACCACTACACCGAGCAAAACGGCCGAATGCGCCCAGAATACAAGACATGAAATATGTGCATAGTTGACGATCCTCAGTGGAATTATTTTAATGTCAAGCGCGCAGCCACGTTATTACGCTTAACGTAAGGGCCCACGTGGCACGTCGTTGCGAAGTGGCCAGTTGTCGCTGCGTGCGCGAGTGCCAGCGCGGACAAATTTTAACTATCCTCCGATTCAGCCAAAATCTTCTGATAGAACGTAATTATGTGAAATGCCATCAAAATTTGAAGCTGTACATATAAAGGAATCCCTTACAAAAATCATTGCAGACTTGCAGCAGAAATTCTGCATACCCTGAGTCACCCGGGATGCAGAATATCTGAAGACAGGTGACAGAATTTCAGTCACCTCCTGTCACCTCCCAATTGGTACATCCTTTCTGCAGAAAGTCTGCTCAATCTGTGTGCTGCAGGATACAGCATTTCTGCAGAAAGTCTGTCGAGATTGTGGTCACAGGATGCAGCATTTAGGCAGGCATTAGAGAGAATTTCTGTAGCCCCACTACCGGGAACTGGCATGCATGCAATGAAATAACAGACGCAATGGTATTCCTTGCACTTTTTATTTGTCTCGGATTTCTTCCGGGCTGCTTGGTTGGGACCAAAAGTATCTCTGCTAAGTAATGTAGTGAGTAAGGAAGGTAACCAAAGCATAAAAAGGCTCTAGTTCATGTAGGTTCGTTGTTGCATCATGACACACAGATTTAGGGGAACTAAAACACACAAGTGAAGCGTGAACTGTCTGCTGAATTTAATGAATAAGAATGATTTATACCTATAGCCGCTAGCATCAGCTGGAAGTTACATGCACAAGAAAACTGGAGAAAAGAAACTGAATGAATCAGAACTGAAAAGGCAACTCACTTGATGAGGTAGTGACATATACGGCTCCCTCATGTAGGCTTCAGCACCATCCGCAAGCCCACAAAATGCTTCCCATATCTCTCTCGTCACTTTGCACTTTTTTCTGAGCATGATTTTTGTCCCGTCAAACGACTGTGTGCAACCGCATCTCGTGCGGTGCGGAGCCAAGTTGTCTGATGTAGTTACTAGGCTGAGTATGTGTGTCCCCAGAGCCTCTGATTCAAGCACCAGCCCATTCATCAAATGTAAGCATGGTTGCTGGTGAGCAGTAGCAAGTCATCTACAAGGTACCGCTCACATGCAATTGCGCTTACGTTGGACAAACGGGCCAGTGCTGGAATCAGAGGCTCAGGGTCAGATATGCTCTCAGCCTAGTAAATGCACCGGACAACTTGAATGAACACTGCACGAAATGGGGTTCCTCACAATCTTTTGACAGCGCGGAAATCCTGTTCAGAAGCAAGTGCAATATGATGAGAGATATGGGAGCATTCTGCAACATCGCGGCTGGTAATGAAGTCTGCGTGAGGGACCATGTGTGTCACAACTAACCATCAAACACAATTTCTAACATATTGCCTCAATATGATACAAGTTGGTGACCTTGTCAGTTCTGATTATCTTTTTCTGCTATTTTACCACATGCAACCTGCAGCAGATGATAGCAGCTGCTGGTATAAATTCTTCCTCCTTGTTTATCAAACGAAGCTGACAGATTGCGCTTCACTTGTTGTGTGTTCTTGTTTCCACCAAATTTGTGTGTCACAGTGCCTGTCACAGCACAACGAACGATGAAGCAGTGAGTAGGAATCTACTGGCCACTTGATTCCTTAGGAGTTGCTTTTGGGCCCCATTTTCTGCAGCATGGAACCTGTGCTCCTCTTCAATTTGAGGTCTGCGCACTTTTACTTGCTGCCTGCATATTCTGTAAAAGAATGAAAATTAATTTTAAAGAGATATTTTTGTACTTGCAAGTAAAACCGTGAAACAATATGAAGAACAATGTCTTGCCATATATTGGCAAAATACAAGGGTCATGCAGTTTGGGCTATTTCTTGAAGTTTGGTCAGTCGACCTAGATGACCTGGAATCGAGATGAACTGGAATCCAATGTGCTGTATTACAGTCAATATAATGCTGGACGGTGCGGTAAGACTTGATAGCACTGCTTGTTTCACTAAGCATCACCCTACTACAACATTCCATTTGTTTTCTAACGGGTCCCATTAAATAGTATTGTTTAATTGGCCAAACAGGCCAATAAATAAATGACTGGCTGCGTGACCATACAAACTTGATGCGTCAGTCAGTTGGTGCGTGGCTCATTTCAATCAATGCGATACAATCTCAGCGAGGCTACCGAGATTTATGTTCTGAATGGCTGTCCATCCATTTAAGAGAAAAGTGGCGTCATTGCCTAAATGGAAAAAGAAAAGGGCCCTTTGGATGAGGCTCATTATGCTACTATCTCAATATCTTAACAAGTGCCTATTCAGTTTGTACTTATCCCAGAAGCTTGGAAATGACACAGGCCTCCCTTTGAGCCACAATTGTGTCTATTCCAAAAGGGGATAAGGCTAGAAGTGGTCGCACGCACTTTAACCGTCAAATTATAATGCATTATGACCTTTGTTTGCCACATTTAATAGTGTGCAGCTCTGTCGACATAACACGATATATGTTTTTTTTTTAAATCATGGTGTGCATGGCCCCTTTTGTTAGGTGAGGAAATATTGTTTCTTTATGCATATAAACTTTATATTTTGTTAAAATGCTGCAGAAATGAAATCCTTTGTTGGGGAGATAGCACACATTTTCTTTAAGGTTGCTCTCAGCGCCCAAATTGTGGAGTACATACACACATTTTAACCATTATTTAACTTAAGATGCAGCACACAAAGCAGCAGCGAACTTCAAAAGGTAGAAAGTGACAACATTGTTTTTAGATCACAGAGCTATTTCAGTGCCTTTTTGCTGCTGCTGATTTAGCCTGCTGCAGGCATTTATCTGAACAAACTTGCTTAAAGCAAGAGTGTCCTCTGGTTTACTTGTTAAGAATTTTGTGTCGATAATAAGAAATCCCCCCCCCAGCGCAAGTACCACCCCTATAATCTCGTTACATGCATTTTTGCAATTTCTGGCAAATTGGACCGAGATCGACCCATCAAGCCGTCATTTGAATGGATTCTCTCTACACCTCCAGTTGCAGTGTACTGTGACAAAGCAAATAATTCAATGAATCAATCACTCATCTTTCAACTGCTTGTTAAACAACAGAACTTCATTCTAGTAAAAACTTAACGCGAGATTCGTAAAATTGTAGAATGCGCACAAATTTGTGAACTTCACGAAAATTCAGGAGAGTTGCCAGATATGAGTTATACCAAGAAAACCGACAGCTCATGTGAGTGGCAGTGACCGTCTCGCACACACCTTCTCGCAGCATGCAGACCAGATGCTTTGACGCGCCGTTCAGGCTGCAGAAGTGCTGCAGGCTCCCAAGTCGTGTAGAGATTCCTCTGGCTCACAAAATCGTGACATCCCTAAACAAGAAGAAATGTTCTGTTTACTGTAAACCCTGCTGAAACTGTAAATTTGTGACATTGTGAAAAGTCTCGTACAAACAGCTACATGAAGCTGCATGGTTGCACAAATACCCGATTATTACATCACAGGCGGTTAACATGTAAATGGAACTGGAGCAAACATGAATCTACTATAAGAACTTCACACAAACGCACGTCTGTACTAAGTCAAATGCGAATTGCACAAGCAGAAAACTCCTTAACAAATGATAAGCATTCGAAAACCTAATTTATTTATGCGTTGCACCAAAGCTCTGCCCCAAAGGACGATGCATGAAAAAAAAAACTCGCTTTTTTTCAGATGAGAAAACAATTTTTTTCCATTAAAAAGACATACTGCTGTTGAAATCTCAGAACCGTTTACAAATACACGAAAACACATGACACCTAACGCAAGAAATAGAAGCTGTCTGAAGACACTATATAAATAACAGAACTTGCATACATGCTAAAATCTGGCCAGGCGTCAGACACAGCAATCGGGTGCCATCTCGCGCAGCCGTTAGCTGTGAAGACAACACATCGACGTACCTCTAGAAATGGCTATACGATTTCTCGCTGAAAAATTACGTAGAGAAATAGTAACTTTCCCTGCTTGAATTTTTGCATGTATTCAAATCAAACAGTCCCCGGCGCAAGGAAACTTCACAGCAGAAAGCAAATATTCGATCGGTATTGGCAACATCACGTTTTAGGGCAATTTTCATCAAACTGTACGCTAAATGTGCCCTGCGACAAGAACGAACATTCGGAAAGCACATTAATCATTTTTGTCACGTTACTAATCATCTTGCTATCCGTACAGAAATGCACACTTCACGGACTGCAAGAATGCGCGCAGGCGCCGGACTTACCTTTCTAGGCGTGCTCGGTAAACGCTTCTCCGTGACACAGCTGCTGCCGCATCGCACAGGTACCGCGGGAAGGACAGTCGGTGTACGATGCTTCCGGCGTTAACAGCGTAGAATTGCAGATGAACTGCACGTGATAGCACAACTTTCAAGAAATTCTTCCGCGCACTGTGATCCAATGCAAGTACAGCGAGAGTACCAGGGGCTTTTCATGAGCCGGGAACAAAGAAAGCGCGAACGGGTCATAACTACGATAATTGGCATCGGCACACCACACGAAAAATACTGAGAGCTACGTTATGCATTCACAGGGGTTTTGGATCATTAATACACACAAAAATCACCACAATCCCTCCCGGCAAGGCATTCACACGATGACACCACCTCATCGGTCGCCGTCAATGCGGCGTGCACAAGGTAGATGTACTGGTAGCGAAGGCTCCATAGACGCCCATTGGTCCAAAAAATGGCGGCTCGTGGGCACTCCAGCGCCCCCTGGATTTTGGGGGGCAAACTACGCAAACGTGACGTAGAATGACGTCACGCATACGTATGCTTTTGGCGCGAATTATAAAGCGGTCTTTCTGTAGAATGCGCGTTTTCGAGCCCGTACCTCTCGAAGGTTGCTGCCTTTCAGCGCGCCCCAACCTTTGCCAGTCAAATGTGCTCGAGTTCCGAAGGGAGTTCCTGCTAGTTATGGCCTTGTTAATGTGCAATTGGGAACGCAATGAAAGTGACTGGTAAAGGAGGGGCAGCATAGAAAGGCAGCAACACTTCCAGACACTGGCGAAGCATGCATGATTCGTAGTGCAAATACTGGTGCTAGTACTTTTGAGAGCTTTTGAGTACAGCAAGGTATGATGCACAAAGCACTGGCTCAAGTGCACAGTTCGCAGTAGAGTGTACGGCGAGTATGGTTTTCATAGTTTCATATTCATTGTTTATTGCAGCAACCAAACAAATACAGTCACAAAGCACACCCTTGGCACACAAACAAAAAATACATGTCACAGGCAGCACAAGCAGTATTGTTTAAGTTGGCTAATCATCTCAATAGTCACAGTGCAGATAGGAAAAAGCCCTCAAGTGCCACGAACGTTGTCAGTTAGGAAATTGAAAAGTATAGAAAACAATGCTACGACAGCTTCAATTGAAGCAAACATAACATGACATAAGTAGGCGCATCAACACAGACCTTAGAGCACACTGGGATTATTCTTCACATTTAATTTCTTCAGCTGAAAGAATATAGCAGGTGCGTTTACATCTGCAAGGCAATGTTAAAGCCAGCTTTAGCACCCTCAAACGTGCTCAACGTAGGAGCAAATACCATACATTGAGCCGGCGTACCATCTCCAGAGTACTTCTAGTCGTTAGCCGGATCAATTTGAAGTAATTTTACGTCAACAAAAGTACACATGAAGTACAGCGTACAGTGAAGTGCAAGGACATTCGCGGGGCAGTAAAGCATGTAATCAGTGTACTGTACGCTACAATATAGCCAGATAAATGTCCAGCGGGAATCGGTGTAGCGTGACACCAATGGTACTATCCACGCTGTCGCAGTGTACAACGGAGCATCGTTTCTTCACATGCCGCAAGCTCATCTTGAAATGAAGCGCTAAGCGCTTCAAAAGAAGAGCGCGAAGCGTGCAAAGACGGAAAAAGACTTCGCACTGGCCGCACGCCGAAGGAAACGACAAAACCGAGAAAACTGCCGCAGCGGTGCAGCGGGCTGCAAATCTTACCGAACGGTGACAAAGAAGCGACGTGCAAGGACGACGAAAACTTCGCAAAAGGAGCATTTTGAGACCGGCGAGCTAAATTTATACGCTTTACCAGGCGCGCCATCGCAAACAGCTGGCGATAAGAAATCGCTTCGTACGCTCCCGCACGATCGTCGCTCCCGCCACTGTGGCCGGGTTAGCCGGGTATTGAAACAAGGCCTGCAAAGACGCGCTGTAATGCACCGCACACTCATGAATAGGGAGCAGGTCAAGAGTGTTGCAAAAATACAAAATTTGCCAGGTTTTAATAAAATGACTTACCTCTTTCATAAAACAAGGTGCTAATATATTTTTTTCTTTTCTATTGGCAGATTACATTCCAATTTTGTAGCTTTATCATTTCTTTATATGAGTGTTTTGCCCCCCATCCTCTGGTTGTGCTGCAGTCGCGCTAAACCACTTTTCGGCCCAGCCTTCGCCACCACTTTAATTCCGCCTTGGCGTGCACGCCGTGACATCTCGGTGACAGCTGAAGACGGGAAAATAATCTCACCCGTAATTTTACCGGCTCTAGCTGCCAGCGCCTCCTGGGGGCCGCCGCCGAAAGCAACCACGCTCTCGGTGGTCGGATGGATGGTGTCGGCGTCGCGCGGTAGATATGTCCTTAAATACAGGCTGGGGTTCGAGCCATAGTACAACTGCTGCATTTAATGTACGTTGTGTAAGCATTACCTTATTTCAATTAGTAATAAATAATTGATTTATATAACTGTCATTATCAGACTGTTCTTGTAGCAATCAGTGGCAAACTTTTCAAAATGTTAAAATGGCAAAACTGAGCGCAATGATCAAATGTGTCATGGTTCAGGACGCACACACGCACACGTGTGTGGGGGGGGGGGGCGACTCGTGGGTGGCGGAAAGGTGAAGCCGATTTAACTGTAATTATACAAAATGTGTCATATAGAATATATATATATATATATATATATATTGGGCATGCATATTACAGACAAGTCTATTTACTTGCCACCCACACGGTGTCTGCAGACAATATGCAGACAACAGACTAGCTCTACATGGAGGTGACTGGTGGGTGACTCATGGTTGTGACTGAACGGTCAAACCTATTGAACCGTAATCATAAAATGTGTCATGGTTCAGAATATGCACATATATGATTTTATATATAGAAATACATCTACGCACACGCACACTTACACTGTGCATGCACATTACAGACAAGTCTACCTACAGTCCGCACAGTGTCTGCAGACAATCTGCAGACTATAGTCTACAGAAAGGTCGAGTCTACAGGTAGGTGACAGGGATGACTGGAGGGTGACTCGTGGGTGACTGAAAGGTCAAACGATACCTCGCCTAGTACTAGGTGAGGTATGGCGTCACAAGGGGTAAAAAAAGACATGAAAGGATTATGTACGCCTTAGTGACAAATGGGAAGAACGATAGACGTTGACTAGAGCAGCTTACCTGTGGATACGTGGCAATAGCGGCGATAAAAAATAAAGGATTCAGTGATTGCATTAGCAGCGTTGAAAGATTACGTTAAGAGTGCCGGATATGACGAGTCGGCAAACCAATATAAGGTCTACGCTCGTTACAACAGACACGCGTACAACAGACTTATGGATATATAACGGAGCATATTTCAGAATTGGTTTCCTCTACGAGGGAGATTAAGGGGTTATACTCTGGCCGTCGCTGCTTACTGCTGCGGCTGCTCCTTACCTTAAAAGTGATCTAGGATGTGGACAATGTGCGCGCCCACGCGGGCTTCATCTTCAAAGCGATCTGCGATGTTTACAACGTGCACCCCGTGCCGGTAGTTTGTATGCGCTGCGCTTTTGATGGTTTCGTTCACATTGACGCGAGAGACAGCACAAAGGCCGATTAGGTCGCTGCTGCTCCCGAACTTGCTTAATTTTCTATCGCAATCGATGCTTCACCTTTCGAGCGAAATTGCGACTGTCTCGTTTGTTTTTTACTTTGGACGTTCGTCGCTCATTCTTTGCAATAAAATTGTTAGACATCGCGACGAAAGTTTCGGAAGGGAGGCGTTAGCGATATAACGGGCTTAGTATAAAACGGATGTTTTTCGTCGGATTATCAGGTCTCGTTGCTACGAGAGTGGAATGTATGACATTTCTTGTGTTTTCTATGTTGCCCTTCTGTTAAATAATTGTTATCTCCGCTTTCCCCACTTACACTCTTGTCACTATATACGAATTCCACAATTTCTACCTAGCGTAGTTAGCATCATTAAAGCCACCTTCCCGAAAATCGGAATCAGGCAAAGTTAACACATTGGAGGCAATCCTTCTGTAGATGTCAATAGATGGCGTCACTCATATGTAGGCTCGGTAAAAATGGTGGGAACCGTGCATTTACATTCCTGAGGAGCACAAAGGAATGGATAAAACAGCTAATTAATATTTTTAAGAAATCACGAAGTCAGAGCACCAGTCTCTGCCTTTATTCAAGAAACACCGCAGGGCCCCTGTGTCAGCAGGCGTATTGTGTGTTGCGACACCGCGTAGCCGAGCACATGGGAGTTGAAACCACCCGCGCCTAACAGTGATCGGCTTGCCGTGCCCGGGGAAAATGCCGTCCTGGGGGTTGACGCGATGCCGATTGCATGGACCTTTAAGGCCCCTCTTTGTCTGTGCTTCCGGTAGACGGCACCTCCGGACTGACTCGTCAGGGGAAAATCGAGGGAAAGTCGATAGTTGCCTTTAGTTCATTCCTTTCCATCTTCGCTTTTCCCCAGACATTGAAACTTGCCTGTCGTCTCTTTATTTCCTTTTACTTCCAATCTTCCGGGCAAAGAGGGTTCACTTTGTGTGCGTAGCCAACCTTGGGTTTGCCATACTTGGTTATATAGCTGTCATAGTGTCATATAGCTGGTGTATGCCGCACCTGTCCGTTAAAGGTCCTGCAGCCTACCCTCGAGTGGCTTCATTCAGCTCACTGGGAGCAGTTAACAAAAGTTATTCGCCCGCTGTCACTTGTGGGAGCGCTGTCACTGCAAAAGACACGTAAAAAGCAGCCGATGCGTTCTAATTATCGGCACGGGTGGGTGCAGGCGATATGGGCCGACAAGACGCGCATTGACGCAACGGTTCAATTGGCGAGGGCTGGTGTGACGGAGCGCTCGAGGTAACGTATAGTGGCCAAGTCGGGGCCCGGGACTGCCAACCAGAGACTTAAACGCAGCCGGAGCTTGCAACTTTGTTCCGAAGCAGGTGGCGGTCCATCTGAATGAACCAGAACTCTGGCATGTCGATGTAGAAATCCTGAACACCCTACAAATGCGGGACGTCTGCCTGACTGGGTGAGGCCACTTGACTCGCTTTTGTATATATAGAGTCGGTGCGCTAACGCTGGCATGGCTGGGTTCGGTCATACGGGTCGGCAATTTGTGAGATATCGCGACATGGCTGGCCTCATCAGGTCGGGGTCACCTATTTGCGAGAGGCGGTGCGAAGAGGTACCCACTACAGCCACGGTTTATTTAGGCCGGCCTGCCATGGTGCAGATGTATCTCGGGAGCGGCCCACACCGTGCCAGACCAGAGCGGACCAGAGCTGCTCGCCTCCAGAGCCGCTCTGGAGGCGATAACCGCGCCGCTACAATAGTACACTCTAAATACAGTTGCACCCTTTAGGGTGTATATTTGTCCCACAACAATAATCATCATCTGTCTTGCCTGCGTTTCCTTTCTTTAACGCTGCGAGCCAGGTACTTCCCAGTCACGAACGGCATGCGCGTTATCAGTGTGACACAGCATTCTCGACAGGAAAGTAGCGAGCGCCGAGTTTTCAAGAAAGGAAACACAGGCAAGGCAGATGACGATTATTGTTGTGGGACCAATATACATCCCGAAGGGTGCAAACTGTTTTTAGAGTGTATTGGTGGAAGGAAGCCGGGAAGATATATATAGAACCTCAGTCATTGCAAGCGTATGTAATAGCACAATGTAGTGACAGAGATTTTAAATACGAAAATTAAGATCGAAATCAGATATACAAAAGGCTAGATAGCCATAGATGTAGCGTAACGAATAAAACAAGCAGGCTAGGTGAATATTTGTCGCCACCCCTTTTCAAAGGGGATACCAAAAACATCATCATCAGGCGGACGTGGAGATAATCACGACGCTGCGGGAACGTATACGTTTAGAAAAGAACTTCGTTCTTTGATCGGCAGTCTTCGCCCGTCCCATGAATACTTTTAGCGAATTTAGGCAAGCGTCAAGATTTTATCGTAACTGAAGAAATCTTGTGTACTCGACCATGCCCGTAATAAACAGTCAAATGCGTGAAACTAAATACTGTGATAGAAGCAATCGTTCGCTATTCTAGGGTGAAAGTATTGACCGGGTTTCCTCGCAAACACTGACGTGTACCGCTCAGTAAACAGCGATATATTGTTGAGCGTTCTGCTTAGCATTTTAACCAAATTTGATGTAGGTCAAGGCGCTCAAACTGAATGTTTTTCCGCAGCGCATTGCATGCACGAAAGCGAATGTCAGAAGGACAAAGTGGAGACTGCGCTGGCGTAAGAAAACATAGCAGTCAAACCATTGAGTTTTAAACTTTGGGACAGACGAAGACGAGGCATTTTGGAGCCGTATCCGATTACTGTTGACGGCCTTTGTTGGGCGCCATTCATCAAGAACCAGTAGAATACTCAGACAAGAAGTCTACGAGCACCGAAAACAACCAGCGACAGGTCAACATGCCATATTTAAGAAATGTGGTCTTTCTTTCGGTTAAACTTCTTTTATCTCTCGGGAATACAAAGAAAGAAATACAATGGCTGACGAGGATAAAAGAAACTGCGACTGGGGAAGATTTGAAGGTTGGGAATTACAAGGAAGGCACTTCGCCGGTACTTTATTCTCTGAATAATGGGAGAGGAAAATTCAATGTGGACCTTTCTTCGTCTATAGTATTGCTACATGCGGCGTATTGTGTCTGACTCGGTCTTTGAGCACGTCTTTCTGCTTGAACGATTGAGTTTTATAGAAGCCAATATTCTTTTCTTGGGATTTCCCTCACATCCACCGTTAAACAGCACTGACAGGCACGTAGCCCGCACTTATTTCTGTGGTACAAAACAAACCACACACCCGTCCTCCAAGCGGCCGTTATGGCGTCGCTGCTTCAAGAACAAACCAAGAAGCCTCTTCTGGCGTCTTTATTTTTCAGAAATGCAGCAGTGAATTTGTGGCTGTATTCCCGATGCCAGCCTTGCTATGTACGTGAAACCTTTTTGCGATGTCGTACTTCCTGTCAGGAATGCAAAATCATATTCACACGCGTGTGCTTTTAATGGACTGAAAATACAGAGAGCGCAGGAGATAAGAAAGGAACTGTAGGCGAAATATATTAATGTGTGGAATTATAGGCGAGTTGGTCAAGGAACTGACGGTTTGCACAAATGGTGTTGCGCACGCGCGAACAAACCAGTTAGGAGTGCCTGTAGCATGGTTAGATACGAGAAACAGGTGAACAAGCAACGCTGCCTTAGCGCGCCTTGAGACGCCGTTTTGAGGTGGTTTTGATCGCGCTATTTTCGTGAAAACGCAGCCTAGTTCTGTTGTGTATGGGTGCACGAATAGCCTCGCTGACAAATTGAGTACGAATTTATTTGGGTTTCCGTCCCAGCAGAGCTATCCGGCGAGGAAAGCAGCATTGATAAGCTACGTCCGGAGATACCTTCACAGCACGCGACTTGCGCTCTACCTCGCTATTCGCAGGGCCGGGTCTCATCACGCTGATTACGGCTACTGAATCGGCACATGCCAGCGCCGCGAGGTTATTTCGGCCTGCAAGCTTCGAGACGCTCTTAAAGCCAGCCGCATTATTCCGGAAATTTGGAAAGCTCAAGATATATGAGGACGGATAGAGATTACGAAAGCGCAGTGGTGTCACTAAGTTTGTCTTTCTTGCGCTGTTCTCCCCATCCAGCTCTTGAAAGCGTCCATATTGATGCATTTGCTCTCTGTGCAGGACTGCCAACTTTCTATGTAACTCTTAGTAAGCTTACGCCAAAAGTAGATACGTAGACCTTCTACAAGCTACACGTGGTTTCCCCGCATAAGCAACCACCGCATTTTATTTTAAAGCGATGCTCCCTTTGCCTATTCCTTCGACTTTCCCACCGCTGCTGCTGCTGCGGGCTGCTGTCGTGCACACCGCGTCGGGGGGTGGTTCAGAGCGCGTATAATAATGACAGGAGCGATTAAGAGAGTAAAGGCGACGAGGGAAATTCGTTTTCACCCCTCCGCGTCGAATGTGCACAATGCCCTCTGGATCTCCCAGGGCGTCGCCACATTAGTCGCTTGACTGCTGTAATTATCCGTGACTCCCCTCAGACGAACTCCAGAAACTGCTGCGCTTACTTAAGGTGCGTGTCGAAAGGGGACGTAGATAGAACTGTAGTGAGGAGGGAGAAGAGGCAGTTCCCATATATCAGAGTGGGGGAGGCGACATGAGAAGGCAAGGAAACCCCACTACTATACGACAGTGGTTGGGGGAAACAGGATGAGCTGAAGTTCAAAATACAGTACAGTACGTTGCTGCTATTTCTGAAAAATAAACGCCATGCAAGTATGTAAAGCGGGTAACTTACGCATGGGGTGGAGATGCAGAGCCGCACTAATTAAAACGCACCACCGGATCTAGGGGACCCTACAGAAGCGGTCGATCGTCAAATCAACAGTTCTGTGCCCGCGCGTTAACTTCACGGTGATGGCATCGCTAGAGGTCGTGGATTTAATCCCAATCGCGACAACCGAATTTCGACGGGGCCGAAATAGAAAACGCACGTGCACTCAGATTTTGGCACACGGCAGAGAACATCACGGTGACAAAATTATTCCGGAGTCCACCATTACGGCTTGCCTCATAATCCGAGTGTGGTTGAGGCACGTCCAGCCCGATTCTCTAATTCAAGTTTAATACTTCTGCCACAATGCGACGCGCTATGTGAGGCAATGACAACGCTCAACCCTCGCAGATGTTATAAAATATGGCGCGCAACAATGCCTCAAGCAAACATATCTCACTGTGTGTACTACGCAGACAAACAACAGTGGTGCACGCAAAGTAAAGTCTAACATAATCTTTCCCGTATTGGACTAAGCATTACAGAAATTAGGCTTTCGCCGTCAACGTCACCGCTAATTATCGTCAATCAAAGCATCCTCCTCGCAAAGATTCGCTTACATCGATTCCCACAATGCGTGGGATGTGCATAATTTTTATAAGCTGCGGTGAATGTGCTACTTCTGGCTGTGCCGACGGTGTCGAAATCTGTGCAGCAAGTTGTCGCTCACATGTAATTGTAATGAATATTATAAAATGATGGCGAAACAGCGCCTTATACGTAAATCAGCGCCTAGCCCTACACCACTGAAGTGACTGAAACACACAATCCGAAGGCAGTAGGTTTTAAGTTGGTTTCGGACACGGGCAGCGCTCAGCGACCACCGTGCGAGGTAGTTCACCTGGATTGCTCTTTGCTGCAGGCGGTGTAGAAATATGCAAATGTATTTTCATTTAACCCCTTCTTGTCCATGCGTTCGTTAGAGACTGTACAAGAACTAAGCGTTCAATCGCTAGCGCAGCCCTGTTCGTAACCAGTGACACCCACGGCCAGCGAGCAAGGCCTAGCGTCTTCATCGGTGGCAGTTACTGCGTGCAGACGAGAAAATGCCGCGTGGTTTCAGACTTTCCCGTATTTAGTTTGCGCAAAAAAGCACTATCGTAATAAGAGAAACAAGTCTGTGAAACTTTCCTTTGTCCCAGATGGGCCATTTTAGTACGGCAATCTGCCCTGAGGGAAGCATCACGCTCGGTTCACTGACTTTGTCGGTAGCCGCCGATAGGCCTAGCCCTCGGCTGTCAAAGCAGCAGCCGACGGCCCTTACCATGAAAACGCCGCTAGTCAGAAAGCATTTATTTTCGTGAGCATTTTAGCCTCTTGTGAGATATGCCGCGCTTAACTGAACATATATTTGCATAGATTTGATTCACAATACACTCTGTCGGCTGCAAAGAGAGAACCAAGGTAGCCGCCTCGCATGGAGGTCGCTGCGCGCAGTCAGTCTGCGACACCAAGTGTCGTCACTCGGCGAAGCATCGTCAGCGTGTTTCGGCGACGAAAACCCCAATCTATGTTCAAGGAGCGCATGTCTCTCGCACCAGGCCAATGCTGGCATCAGTAGTCACAAAACATGTGATATCTTTAACGTAATCTACTTGCTTCAGTGCAGAGCCTCGATGAGCCTGGCGAACAGTAGCAGTTTTAGAAAGCAGATACTTTCAAGCACGATTAGTTTGAATGGTACGCTTCGAGAAGACGGAGAAGCATATCATGTACGAAAACGGCACCGGCGTGACGGTGTTTTCAATTATTTTTGACGCAGTGAAGAACACATGCGGTTCCAGCGGCAGAGGCCAGTCAGAAGAAAAGGAACGAAACTCACTTCGGTGGCGCTCACTATTTTGCAAACCATCAATTCCGTGTGCAGCCATGAAAGCTTCTCCCAACGCAACACGATAATACGCAGTTTAGACCAAGTTGAAGCGCAGTCTGTAGCTGCCATTCGGTGTACTCTGACAACGACCCGTTGTCCGCGATACGAATAAACGTTCCCGCGCAGAGCATTCTACGAGCCCGTCCGCTTTCGACATTCCTGATACGCTATATATAGAAAAAGAAGCATTAGGCAGAGGTAAAAAATGCATAAGCCCACACTAAACGGGTGGTAGCATGCATGCAGTATAGGACGCCCTGGTATGCACCGGACCTGCAGTAAGGATGAACTCTGAAGAAAGGAGACCCTAAACGAGCCACTAGCAAGAGTAATCTATAGGGAAACGTATGGCGGGAGCTCTACCTGTTTCGCCTGTTTATCAGGACCATGTTTGGCATTGTTGGATACTTGTTCTTTATTCAAACGAATGCTGCGTTGTGTGTTGTACGGCGTAAAAATAAAATTAAATTACGGGGTTTAACGTGCCAAAACCACTTTCAGATTTTGAGGCACGACGTAGTGGAGGACCCCGGAAATTTCGACCACCTGGGGTTCTTTACCGTGCACCTAAATCTAAGTACACGGGCGTTTTCGCATTTCGCCCCCATCGAAATGCGGCAGCCGCGGCCGGGATTCCATCCCGCGACCTCGTACTCAACAGCCCAACACCATAGCCACTGAGCAACCACGGCGGGTCCTGTATGGCGTAATAGCCACAAAATGTATGCACATTTCGCTTTTTTCCGTGAGGAAGCTGCTGCGAAAGATCCCGACCAACTAGAAGCTAAAAGCTTCGCTTTAAAAAAAAAGGGCATTCATAAAGTTTCAACAAGACAATTTATGTCGCTGTTGTAAAAGGCACTAAGAGCTAAAGCAGATTATTTCGCGCAATGTAGTTCTTCGATTAGCGATATTGATGTGTACCCTCTATATTGGGAAAAGATTAATTCTTCAAAACCAAGTCAGACACAAAGAAAGCCGCAGCTACCGATGGGTGCGTCAAGGAAGTAGGAAAGTTGTTCTTTTTTCTTGAAGTTGATCCAGTCTCATGTTGAAGTTGATCCAATCCGATGAGCAGCGTCGCCGGACTTTAGGAAAGCGTTTCGCACTGTTTCCCAAAGGGCCCTCTCTCTCTCTCTTATTACCATTCTGTTAGCTACTTCCCGCTGCGCGGATGCCTCTAATTCCTGGCATCGCGTTTCTGCGTAATTTGTCCCCAGGCCCGCTCTCATAGAATGCGAAAAGTGACACGCGCACAGGCAATCACAAAGCACTCCGTCAAAGCAGCGTTTACGTGAAATGCTACGCCGTCAATACTCTGACCCCTAAAAGCTTTAGACAACTGGGCTGTTCGACAAATGCAGGATTGTGGACATCGTCTCCGTAAAGGTCATAGACCCCGTAAAAGGCGCCTGTCATAACGTGTCCTTTGACCTCACAAAAGCGCGTCCGTCATCGTCGCCCTCCAACATTGGCGACGCTGTCAACGCTCCTTAATTGAAGGGCTGCATTCGTGCGCGTCATGCACGGTCAGTTACCGTGCTGAGACAGAGCCGGGAAATTGATTGTATATTTAGCGCGCTACGCCGCCTATTCTGCATGTTGGAGAGATGAGCAGCTTAGCAGAAGTTGCAGGTTGAAAATCCCTGCCCCATTATTTCGAGTTTCACGCGCCTGTAAAGTGCGTTATCTTTAATAAAAGATTTTGGGAGGTTACCGCAATGAAAAGAGGACACTTGAAGAAAGGGACAGTAGCAAGCGGTTCCTGTTGTCCATTTGTTCAAGTCTCGTGTTTTGCCTGCGATAACTTCCCCAAATCATGAATCACCAACTGATCTATACACACGCTCTGCTATGTTTATTTTTATCTATTTTTACAACATACCCCTAAAGGCTCTCACGTCTGAGGGCATTACATAGGGGTCGGTAGGCAGGTACAGGCAATTGATGAAAAAGACAATACAACGCAAATTCATTGTACATATGATGTGACGTTAAAACATAAGTATATCGAACACTTTTAATTCTGACAAGCACAAAGAAAACGAAAAGAACCAATAACATGAACAGGGGAATACTAAAAAATTATACCAATTATACATCTTCCAAACAACAGGTTAAAATTAAATGAAACAAAGTCTACATTATTAGAAACATTAACAAAAAAGGGTTCAAACATGAGATAATACTATTCGAATCATATCATTGCAAACATTCAGATCTACGGCAGTAGTTTTATACCCGTCAATCTCATGTCGCTCCTCTTTTCATTTTTGTCGGGATCCCATTCCTGACCGAAAAAAAAAATTAATCCCGACAAGAGGCAACATTTGTCAAAAAGACTTTACATTATCATATGTATTGGTTTTGTGCAGTGGTGGTGAACGTCTCGAGGCTGCCGTTCTTTCGCGATCAAGGGTACAAAATAAAAGCGCCGTCACTTGCAATCGAATATGCCTTCAGTGCTGTTTCTCCAGTTCGGTTGTGAACTTCAAAGAACAATTCATTCGCTGCTTCGTTTGGTTACACGAATGAAAACACCGCTTAGGCCTTTTCACATCGCTTTATAAACCTAATACGCAGCGACAAACGGTGACGAGTTTGACCGCCCTCACTAAAGAAAGAACTGAGCTTACCGATACGCTGCCGAGTACATTGCGGGAAATGCGGAGTAAAATGCGTTTCCAAGAATTATTTGATATTCACTGGGCGGTATGCATGCTCATCTTTTGCATTTCCACAACATCCAATCAATGTTTCCGTGGTACACAAACGACAGGCTGCTGCGTTTCCTGCCATTTAGAGGCTGCTGCAGGCCAGCCGCGTCAAAACGTTGTCATGCTGTGTTGTCGTCTGCGCGACAATCGACGGGCACTGCGAGGCGGGTTGGTCAATTTTTGGCAATCATGCGCGCACCCACCTTCCACGACACCCAAATCTAGACCTTGACTAATTGCCTGCCTCGTTCTCAGCAAAGCTTTACTTTTTGGGGAAGCCCACCTGGAAATGCCACGCGTAAACGACATTATGCAGGCTCCACGCACTGTGGGAATCGATGTGCGCGAAGCTTTCTGTGCTGGTTGCTTTCAATGACGATAATTAGCGGTGTTGTTCACGGTGAAAGCTTAATTTCTTCGACGTTCATACTAACACGAGAGCGGCCAGTTCATTTTAAACGTTGCCTCACGTGCACCACTACTGTTTGTCTGCGATGACCAATAAACATAGACAGGGAGAGATGTTTGCTTTAGGCGTTGTGCGCCATATTTAATCATCTCCGAGAGGGTTGAGCTTTCTCATTGCCTCACATGGCACATCGCATCGTGGCAGAAGTATCAAAGTTGAATTCGATTATGTGGCTGTAGGTGCCAAAACCACAATCGAATTAGGAGGAACGCCGTAGTGGCTGACTCAGGATTAATTTTGAAGCCGTGATGTCATATATCATCATCATCATCATCAGCCTAGTTACGCCCACTGCAGGGCAAAGGCCTCTCCCATACTTCTCCAACTACCCCGGTCATGTACTAATTGTGGCCATGTTGTCCCTGCAAACGTCTTAATGTCATCCGCCCACCTAACTTTCTGCCCCCCCCCTACTACGCTTTCCTTCCCTTGGAATCCAGTCCGTAACCCTTAATGACCATCGGTTATCTTCCCTCCTCATTACATGTCCGGCCCATGCCCATTTCTTTTTCTTGATTTCAACTAAGATGTCATTTACCCGCGTTTGTTCCCTCACCCAATCTGCTCTTTTCTTATCCCTTAACGTTACACCTATCATTCTTCTTTCCATGGCTCGTTGCGTCGTCCTCAATTTTAGCAGAACCCTTTTCGTAAGCCTCCAGGTTTCTGCCCCTTAGGTGAGTACTGGTAAGACACAGCTGTTATACACTTTCCTCTTGAGGGATAGTGGCAACCTGCTGTTCATGACATGAGAATGCCTGCCAAACGCCCCCCAGCCCATTCTTATTCTTCTGGTTATTTCAGTCTCATGATCCGGATCCGTGGTCACTACCTGCCCTAAGTAGATGTATTCCCTTACCACTTCCAGTGCCTCGCTACCTATCGTAAACTGCTGTTCTCTTCCGAGACTGTTAAACATTACTTTAGTTTTCTGTAGATTAATTTTCAGACCCACCCTTCTGCTTTGCTTCTCCAGGTCAGTGAGCATGCATTGCAATTGGTCTCCTGAGTTACTAAGCAAGGCAATATCATCAGCGAATCGCAAGTTGCTAAGGTATTCTCCATCAACTTTTATCCCCAATTCTTCCCACTCCAGGTCTCTGAATACCTCCTGTAAACACGCTGTGAATAGCATTGGAGATATCGTATCTCCCTGTCTGACGCCTTTCTTTATTGGGATTTTGTTGCTTTCTTTGCGGAGGATTACGGCGGCTGTGGAACCGCTATAGATAGCTTCCAGTATCTTTACATATGGCTCATCTACACCCTGATTCCGTAGTGCCTCCATGACTGCTGAGGTTTCGACTGAATCAAATGCTTTTTCGTAATCAATGAAGGCTATATATAAGGGTTGGTTATATTCCGCACATTTCTCTATCACCTGATTGATAGTGTGAATATGGTCTATTGTTGAGTATCCTTTACGGAATCCTCCCTGTTCCTTTGGTTGACAGAAGTCTAAGGTATTCCGGATTCTATTTGCGATTACCTTAGTAAATACTTTGTAGGCAACGGACAGTAAGCTGATCGGTCTATAATTTTTCAAGTCTTTGGCGTCCCCTTTCTTATGGATTAGGATTATGTTAGCGTTCTTCCAAGATTCCGGTACGTTCGAGGTCATGAGGCATTGTGTATATAGGGCGGCCAACCTTTCTAGGACAGTGTTCCCACCATCCTTCAACAAATCTGCTGTTACCTGATCCTCCCCAGCTGCCTTCCCCCTTTGCATAGCTCCCAAGGCGTTCTTTACCTCTTCCGGTGTTACTTGTGGGATTTCAAGTTCCTCTAGACTATTCTCTCTCACCTTATCGCCGTGGGTGTTACTGGTACTGTATAAATCTCTATAAAACTCTTCAGCCACTTGAACTATCTCATCCATATTAGTAACGATATTGCCGGCTTTGTCTCTTAACGCATACATCTGATTCTTGCCTGTTCCTAGTTTCTTCTGTACTGCTTTTAGGCTTCCTCCGTTCCTGAGAGCCTGTTCAATTCTATCCATATTATAGTTCCTTATGTCCGCTGTCTTACGCTTGTTGATTAACTTAGAAAGTTCTGCCAGTTCTATTCTAGCTGTAGGGTTAGAGGCTTTCATACATTGGCGTTTCTTGATCAGATCTTTCGTCTCCTGCGATAGCTTACTGGTTTCCTGTTTAACGGCGTTACCCCCGACTTCTATTGCGCACTCCTTAATGATGCCCATAAGATTGTCGTTCATTGCTTCAACACCATGGTCCTCTTCCTGGGTTAAAGCCGAATACCTGTTCTGCAGCTTGATCCGGAATTCCTCTAGTTTCCCTCTTACCGCTAACTCATTGATTGGTTTCTTATGTACCAGTTTCTTCCGTTCCCTCCTCAAGTCAAGGCTAATTCGAGTTCTTACCATCCTATGGTCACTGCAGCGCACCTTGCCGAGCACGTCTACATCTTGTATGATGCCAGGGTTCGCGCAGAGTATAAAGTCGATTTCATTTCTAGTCTCGCCATTCGGGCTCCTCCATGTCCACTTTCGGCTAACCCGCTTGCGGAAAAAGGTATTCATTATCCGCATATTATTCTGTTCTGCAAACTCTACTAATAACTCTCCTCTGCTATTCCTAGAGCCTATGCCATATTCCCCCACTGACTTGTCTCCGGCCTGCTTCTTGCCTACCCTGGCATTGAAATCGCCCATCATGCAGTATACTGTATTTTGTTTTGACTTTACCCATCGCCGATTCCACGTCTTCATAGAAGCTTTCGACTTCCTGGTCATCATGACTAGATGTAGGGGCGTAGACCTGTATAACCTTCATTTTGTACCTCTTATTAAGTTTTACAACAAGACATGCCACCCTCTCGTTAATGCTATAGAATTCCTGTATGTTACCAGCTATGTTCTTATTAATCAGGAATCCGACTCCTAGTTCTCGTCTCTCTGCTAAGCCCCGGTAGCACAAGACGTGCCCGCTTTTTAGTACTGTATATGCTTCTTTTGGCCTCCTAACTTCACTGAGCCCTATTATATCCCATTTACTGCCCTCTAATTCCTCCAATAGCACTGCTAGACTCGCCTCACTAGATAACGTTCTAGCGTTAAACGTTGCCAGGTTCATATTCCAATGGCGGCCTGTCCAGTACATGGCCACAACCTCCTATATGAACACAACGATGTCATATAACGCGTCCCAAAATGTGTAAAATGTGTGCAAGTGCACTTTCTATTTCGCACCCGTCGAAATGCGGCTGCCGCAGTTGGGATTAAATCCGTGACATCTAGCAAGGCCATAGCCGCAACGCTATAACCGCGGCAGCACACAATTGTTGACTCGACGGTCGACCGCTCCCGCGGTGTCGACTAGACCCTGCAGTGCGCTTTAATTATTGCAGCTCTGCATCTGCACGCCCTGCGTAATTTCCCCGCTGACATATTTTGCATGGGGTTTATTTTTCAGAACTAGTAGGAACGTACTGCACCGTACCTTGAATTTCAGATTATCCAGAATCATTGCCACCGCGGTTGCACAGCAGTAGGGTTTCCTTGCCTTATCCCGTCACCTCCCCACCCTACTTGTATTGGAACTGTCTCTATACTTCACCCTATCTACAGTTCTCAGTCTCCTCTGGAGTAGAAAAGGAAGCACTGCCGTTTCTACAATGCTTTTGAGGACGGTCACGGATAATTACAGCTGTCAAGAGGATAATGCGGCGACGCTCAAGGAGCTTATAAAGCACTGCGCACATTCGATGCGGTTGAGACCAAACGTTGCTTCTCACTTCGCCTTATTTCTGATTCGCTATTGTCATGTATAAACATGTTCTAAACCAGCCTGCAGCAGCGCCAGCAGCTGCAGTGGGAAAGTCGAAGGAAGAGACATAGAAAGCTTCGATTTAAAAATTATGCAGATCCCACGCACTCTGGGTATCAATGTAAGCGAAGTATTCCCTGCTGGATGCTTTGATTCACGATAATTAGCGCTGGAGTTGACGGCGAAAGCCTAATTTCTTCAACGTTTAGTCTAAGACGAGAGTGATGAGTTGATGTTAAACGTTACCTTGCGGGCACCACTGCTGTTTGTGTAGTTCACAGAGCACACAGGGAGAGGTGTTTGCGTGAGGCGTTGTTGTGCGCCATTTTTCATACCCTCTCAGAGGGTTGAGCATAGTCATTGCATCATAAGGCACATCGCAATG
The DNA here is from genome assembly GCF_023375885.2 of Dermacentor andersoni. NCBI lineage: Eukaryota > Metazoa > Arthropoda > Arachnida > Ixodida > Ixodidae > Dermacentor > Dermacentor andersoni. Next base: position 123,200,354 of record NC_092816.1, on the reverse strand, counting down.
TGGCTGAAGTACTAAACTTAAATTGGGTTATGCGGTTGTACGTGCCAAAACCACAATCGCATTATGATGCACGTCGTAGTGCCGGACTCCGGATTAATTCCGACACCATGATGCTCTTTACCGTGTCCCAAAATCTAAGCTTTCTATTTCGCTCCCGTCGAAATGCGGCTGTCGCGGTTGGGACCAAATAGCCGTAAAGCTAACGCGGCGGGCACGAAGTGTTGATTGTGCGGTAGACCGCTTTCGTAGTGTCGCCTGGACCCTACGGTGCGCTTTAATTAATGCGGCTCTGCTTTTGCACCCCCTGCGTAGTTTTCCCGCTGGTAATCACTACCGTTACGGGGCCCGGTACTTTACCGTGAGCACTACAGTGACGGTGCCCGTCACTTTAACAACAACACTGGAGCCACGGGGCCGTCGCTATAACGATGTCGGTATTGGGGGCGAGCACTTACGGAGTCGCCATCGCTCGGAAGCGCCTCAATTGCGTCTTCTCATGGATAACGCGGCGCGCTCCGCAATGTTTTGGCTATCGCCCATAAATAAAGATACCACGCGGGAGCCCTACTGGACATTTTTGCAAGTACACAGGATGAATGCAACACATTAGCACATAAAAAAACAGAAGAGAGAGAGAAACAACATTTATTTATATAGCCGGCAGATTGGTGGGGGGGGCCAACCCCGCCTAGATGGCGGCCAGAAGCCCTTGAGCTCTAGCGGCAAGAGAATTTTTTTTTTACATTATGAATAAAAATTATCAGCAATTACATAAATTATCACACCGCAAAGAAGCGAACGCCAAGCAAGAATACAGGCACCAAACCAGTGGTTCATACCAAATAAATATGATTTTAGTGCTTTCCAGAAATTTTGTTTCACTTATTTTGGATGGTATGTTATTCCATGTCATAATTCCAACAAATTCAAACGCATTATGTACAGGAGGCAGGCTAAAATTTCCGGTGGCAGTACGTCCGGTAGCATGTGACGATGACAGAAATATGGACACAGGGAAAGCACGATTGCGTTTCACAACAGCTGTTTACGTAGATAGCTGTTTTATGCTCAGACATAACTCCAATGGCAATATGTTTAGATGATTTGAGCATAACAGAATGAATGTTCAATACAGCCGGGCCCGTCACTGCAGGGCAGATGTTAAAGGGCCGGGCCCAGTCACTGTAATTACTGCCTTTTCCCCTTGACATATCTGCACAGTGTTCATTTTTCAGAAATAGTCAGAACCTACTCTACTGTACCTTGAACTTGAGCTTATTCACTTTCCCCGAAACCACCGTCTTTTTCACTTCTCAAGGCACCTCCCCCCCTCGTCCCTTCTATAGGAACGGCCTCTTCTCCCTACAATTCTACCTACGTGCCCTCCGGACTCGCAGCTTAGTAGAAAGCAAAGCGCTGGTGTTTGTGGAACGCTGCTGAGGAAAGTCACGGATGATTATAGCTGTCAAGAGGTTAATGTGGTCACGCTCAAGGAGCTACAGGGGGCATTGAGCACATTCGACGCGGTGGGGTGAAAACGACTTTCTAGCGTAGCCTTTCCTCTCTGACTCATTCCTGTCATGTATACACACGCATGGAGAATCCCCCTCCCCCCCCCCCCGACTCGGCGTGCCTGACAGAAGCAGAGGGAACATCGAAGGAAGACACAAAGAAAGTTTCGCTTTAAAAACGAGCGGCGAGTTTTCCCCTCAACTCATTGCCCTTTCCCATTGGGTAAGGGTGGGCAGTACCCACCGATCGCAGCTCTAGTTTTTTCATTCTGTGGCTACCCACGGTGCTCTTCGGTTCTTTGCTGTGTGTACCACTGAAAGTGATCGTGTGCTTTTTGTCGCAGGTGCTCTCTTGACTACCATGGCGCTCAACGTGAACGATGTGGAGCGGCTCGCCGTGAACAAACTTCGAGCTCTGAAGCGTCGTAGCTTCGAACTTCGGAAGTGGCTACTTCTGAAGATCCTGCTGGCAAAGACCAGCAGAATTCGGCACAACTGGGAGCTATGAGTTTTCTACAGCGTGTATCTTTCCCTTCCTAGGTCAAACGTAGCCGAACCATATCTGCGGCTACTATGAATGATATTATCATGATGTAGCTTATAACTCGCTAATTCCGCTCGCTTCGCAGTTTCTTAACAGCCGCGATATTTCTTTTTACTAAGAAATTAGGGATTCGGCTTTCCCTCTCGTAAAGCTCTTATTTATTCATTGCTACAAGGAAATTCTTAAGATGCACGGAAGCGTACGCGGAATAATTTCATAATGGCGGTGCTGGTGGTGGTGGCGGGTTATCAGCACGCTGTTGTAGACTAGCGATTTGTCACAGATGTGTGCTACCACACATCCATCAAACCATTCTTATAGGAAATAATGTTGAGAGATCGGCTAGTTGCTCCAACATGCAAAGGGCGCGGACAAAGATCCTGCTGGCAAAGACACTGAGAATCCGGCACAATTTGGACGCATGAGTTGATATCATGTCGATATTTCCCTTGTTGGGTAAAAGGTAGCCAAGCCACCTCTGTGGCTAGCGTGAATACTGCAATCACGATTTAGCTAATAACTGAGAAGTATCAGTCGCTATATATTTTGTTAGCAACCGCGATAGCTTTTTTTTTTTACACCTGAAGTTTATTGTGAAAACATTCCACAAATCTCCGCCACGCATGCGTATACACCCAAGATCAATATCAAGGCTTGCAGTCAATTATCAACAAAGTTATACACGTACACAAAAGCGAAGTCACACCCCTTCCCGACAAAGGCAACAACAATTGGATTAACATGATAAATTTAGAAATTGAAGTTCTTTATCATTGATATGAAGTGGGAGGGAGCGCAGTAAACTGGAAAAAAAATCACCGAAGCGTTCCACATGAAAAAGTTGGCCGCGCAAACATGTGTGAGTGAACCTTCGGTTCATATCAATGATAAGGAAATTCAATTTCCCAATTTATCATGTTAAACCACGTGTTGTTGCCTTTGTCGGGAAGCGGTGTGACTTCGCTTTTGTGTACGTGCATAACTTCGTTGATTATTGACTAAAAACCTCGGTATTGCTCTTCGGTGTATACGCATGCGTGGCGGAAATTTGTGTAATCTTTTCAGAAAAAAAAAGACTTCAGTTTTAAATCCAGCGTTGTCCAGTCCGTTTCTACTTGTGCTCGCGTCCGTACTTGCTGGAAACCATTACACGTTCACCATGCACCAACTGGCACAGCAAACGACTCTACGAAAAAAGCTCATTTTTTTTACTATGAAATTAGCGATACAGCTTTCCCTTTCGTAAAGCTCTTATTTATTCATTTCTAGAAAAAAATTATTAAGTTGCACGGAAGGTTCAGCGGAATTTTTTCGTAATGGCGGTTCTGGTGGTTGTGGAAGGTTATCACCACGCTGGTGTATACTAACGATTTGTCACAGATTGAAGTAGTAAAGGCAAGGCGCAGAAGACCAGGACTCAAGAAGAAGAACGCAAACGACAGGACCGGCACCACTCACAACTAAGTTTGTTTCGGCAACAAGCCTGCCTAATGTAGGTTATTCGTGCCGAGTCACGCACAAAACTTTAGAAGTAAAAAACAGCAATCTATCGACAACTCAGCAATCATATCTGGTACATAATATCGAATGAGCAAACAAGAACCACACGTGGATCAGCACGGGAGGCAATTGATCTAGTATAGTCTTTTCCAAGCCAACGGCGACAAAAAAGGAGACATAAAAAGTACCGTCTGCGCTTCACTATCAAACTATCCACAACATAACACACACCAAACGCCTAAGGCCCAGTCAGTTATAATACTCGCACGACTATGAAAATAATGACCAACGAATAACACAAAAAAAACATGAAAAAGGCGTCTAAGTACAGCGTCTGCGTCAAAACTAATATCTCAAACAGTCACTCACCTTAAAACTTGATGAAACGTGTGACCAGCGCGAAAAATGAACCACGTGACAAACAATGAAATGGACAGAAGAGTTGAACGATAAAGGTCTAAAGAACAACGTCCGAGTAAAAAAAAAGCAACAAAAGCTTAAGAGCCACTAGAAAATCGTCAACAAAATAAAAACTACTTAAATAAAAGGAAGACAGAGGGAAAAGCCAAATGGAATCACTCTAACATGAGGCTTGAATGAAACCTTTAAAAAAAATCGTCTCCTTGTCACTAAGCACAACGGACGGCCTGCTGACGCATGCGTTTCCCTCTTTCTTGATGAATTATGCTTCCACAATTTCCCGCTCAAACCTGTCTTTTCCAAACTTCAAAAATTTAGTTTTGTCAAACTGAGAGCGGCAATTAGAGCAGTCCCTACAATGCTCGGCAAGGAAACTCCCTTCATTGTGGCACAGATTACGACAATGTTCCATTGCACGCTCATTGAAACATCGACCTATTTGACCGATATAGCTGCGATCACAGCTTAGAGGGATTTGGTAGAAGACATGTGTCCTGCATTCAGTGAACTTCTTCTAATGCTGAATTGAACAAGCCGGGCGTTTTTCTCGGTTATAGAAGGTTTCATTCAGGCATCATGTTAGATAGATGACGTTTGGTTTTTCCGTCTGTCTTCCTTTTATGTAACTAGTTTTTATTTTGTTGACGATTTTCTAGTGGCTCTCAGGCTTTTGTTGCATTTTTTTTTTGACGCAGACGTTGTTCTTTAGACCTTTATCGTTCAACTGTTCTGTCCATTTCATTGTTTGTCACGTGCTTCATTTTTCGCGAGGTCACATGTTTTATCAATTTTTTAGGTGAGTGACTATTAGAGATTTATTTTTGACGCAGACGCTGTACTTAGACGCCTTTTAATGTTTTTTGCGTGTTATTCGTTGGTCATTATTCCCATAGTCGTGCGGGTTTCATCACTGACTGGACCTTAGGCGTTTAAAGTGTGTTATGTTGTGGATTGTTTAATAGTGCAGCGTAGACGGTACGTTTTATGTCTCGTTTTTTGTCCCCGTTGGCTTGGAAAAGTCCATACTATATCAATTGCCTCCCGTTCTGATCCACGTGTGGTTCTTGTTTGCTTATTCGATATTATGTGACAGATATGATCCCTTAGTGGTCGATAGATTGTTGTTTTTCACTTCTAAACTTTAGTGCGTGACTCGAATGAATAACCTACATAAGGAGGGCTTGTTGCGGAAATAAACTTAGTTGTGAGTGGCCCCGGTCCTGTCGTTTGTGTTCTTCTTCTTGAGTCCTGGTCTTCTGTGCCTTGCCCTTACTACTTCAAGCATGAACCAACTTGACCAAGCAAGACTTTTACTTGTCAAAGATGTGTGCTACCACACATCCATCAAACCATTCTTATACGAAATAATGTTGCGAGATCGGCTAGTTGCTCCTATATACAAAGGGCGCGGACAAACATACTGTGGCAATGACCCGTTGAATCCGGCACAACTGGGACGTATGAGATTTCTACCACGTAGATATTCCCTTTTGCTAGGTAAAAGGTACCCAAACCATCTCTGTGGCTAGCGTGAATACTGCAATCATGATGTAGCTAATAACTGAGAAGTACCGGCCGCTTCATATTTAATTAACAACCGCGATAGCTTTTTTTTTTTACTATGCAATTAGCGATACAACTTTTCCTTTCGTAAAGCTCTTATTTATGCATTGCTACAAAGAAATTCTTAAGATGCACGGAAGCGTACACGGAATTATTTCATAATGGCGGTGCTCGTGGTGGTGGCGGGTTAAAAGCACGCTGGTGTAGACTAGCGATTTGTCACAGATGTGTGCTACCACACATCCATCAAACCATTTTTATAAGAAATAATGTTGCGAGATCGGCTACTTGTTCCAACATGCAAAGGACGCGGAATGAGACCCGGCTGGCAACAACCCGGAGAATCCAGCACAACTGAGAGGTATAAGTTTTCTACCATGTAGATATTTCCCTTGCTAGGTAAAAGGATAGGCAAACCATCTCTGTGGCTAGCGTGAATACTGTAATCATGATGTAGCTAATAAGTGAGAAGTACCGGTCACTACATATATTGTTAACAACCGCGATAGCCTTTTTATTATGCAATTAGCGATACAGCTTTGCCTTTCGTAAAGCTCCTATTTATTCATTTCTAGAAAGAAATTCTGAAGTTGCACGGAAGCGTACGCGGAAGTAATTCATAATGGCGGTGCTGGTGATGGTGGTGGGTTAACAGCACGCATTTGTAAAAGATGTGTGCTACCACACATCCATCAAACCATTCTAATACGAAATAATGTTGCGAGATCGGCTAGCACTCCTTTCTGTTTTAACGATGGAGTTTTTCACAAGCCAATATGCTTTTCTTGGGATATGTCCCTCACTGCCACCGTTAAGCGGCGTTGACAGGCACGTAGCCCGCGCTTCCATCTGTGGTTCAAAACAAACCACACACCAGCTCCGCAAGGGCCATGATGGCGTCGCTGCTTTACGAACAAACCAAGAAGCCTCTTCTGGCGTTTTTATTTTTCAGAAATGCAGCAGTGAACTTGTGGCTGTAGTCCTTCTCCCAGCATAAAAAATTGCCGATGTCAGCCTTGTTATTTACGTGAAACCTCTTCACGATGTCGAACTTCCTGTCAGGAATGCAATGTCTTGTCGACACGCGTGTGCTGTTAATTTACTCAAAATACCGAGAGCGCAGGATTTTAGAAAGGAACTGTAGGCATTAAGGTGCGGCATTATAAGTGAGTTGGTCGACGAATTGACGCTTTGCAGAAATGCTGTTGTGCATGCGCGAACACAGCAGTCACAATTGCCCAGAACACGGTTAGGTACGAGAAACAAGCGAACAAGGAACGCTGCCTTAGCGCGCCTTGAGACGCCATATTGTTTTAGTTTTTATCACGCTGTTTTCGTGAACAGGCCGGCTAGTTCTGTTGTGTATGGGTGCACGAATAGCCTCGCTGACAAATGGAGTACGAATTTATTTCGGTTTCCGTCCGAGCAGAGCTATCAGGCGAGGAAGACAGCATGGATAAACTACGTCCGGAGATGCCTTCACAGCACGCGACTTGCGCTCTACCTCGCTATCCGCAGGGCCGGGTCTCATCACGCTGACTGCGACTACTGAATCTACACATGCCAGCGCCGCGAGGTTATTTCGGCCTGCAAGCTTCGAGACGCCCTTAAAGGCAGCCGCATGATGCCGGAAATTTGGAAAGCTCAAGATATAGGAGGATGGATAGAGATTGCGAAAGCGCAGTGGTGTCACTAAGGTTGTCTTTTTTGCGCTGTTCTCCCCATCCAGCTCTTGAAAGTGTCCATATTGGTGCATTTGCTCTCTGTGCAGGACTACCAACTGTCTAGGTAACCCTTGGTAAGCTTACGCCAAAACTAGATACGTAGACCTTCCAAACGCTACACGTGGTTTCCCCGCGTAAGCAACCACCGCATTTTATTTTAACGCGAAGCTTTCTTTGCCTATTCCTTCGACTTTCCCACGGCTGCTGCTGCTGTGGCTGCTGTCGTGCACACCGCGTCGGGGGGTGGTTCAGAGCGCGTATAATAATGACAGGAGCGATTAAGAGAGTAAAGGCGACGAGGGAAACACGTTTTGAACCCTCCGCGTCGAATGTGCACAATGCCCTCTGGATCTCCCAGGGCGTCGCCACATTAGCCGCTTCATGCTGTAATTATCCGTGACTCACCTCAGAACTGCAGAAACTGCTGCGCTTACTTAAGTTGAGTGCCGAAAGGGGTCGTAGATAGAACTGTAGAGAGGAGGGAGGAGAAGAGGCAGTTCCCCTTTATGAGAGTGGGAGAGGCGACGTGAGAAGGCAAGGAAACCCCACTACTATACGTCAGTGGCTGCGGGGAAACAGGATGAGCTGAAGTTCAAAGTAGAGTACCGTACTTTACATGCTTTGAAACGCCATGCAAGTATGTAAAGCGGGTAACTTACGCGTGGGGTGGAGAAGCAGAGCCGGATTAATTAAAACGCACCACAGGATCCCGGGTACGCTACAGAAACGGTCGATCGTCAAATCAACACTTTGCCCGCCGCGTTAACTTCGCGGTTATGGCATTGCTAGAGGTCGTGGATTTAATCCCAATCACGACACCCGCATTTCGACGGGGCCGAAATAGAAAACGCCCGTGCACTTAGATTTTGGCACACGGCAGAGAACATCACGGTGACAAAATTAATCCGGAGTCCACCATTACGGCTTGCCTCATAATCTGAGTGTGGTTTAGGCACGTCCTGCCCCATTCTCTAATTCAAGTTTAATACTTCTGCCACACTGCGACGGGCTATGTGAGGCAATGACAACGCTCAACCCTCGCAGATGTTATACAATATGGCGCACAACAACGCCTCAAGCAAACATATCTCACTGTGTGTACTACGCAGACAAAAGACAGTGGTGCACGCAAAGTAAAGTTTAACATAATCTTTCTCGTATTGGACTACGCATTACAGAAATGAGGCTTTTGCCGTCAGCGTCACCGCTAATTATCGTCAATCAAAGCATCCTCCTCGCAAAGCTTCGCTTACATCGATTCCCACAATGCGTGGGATGTGCATAATTTTTATAAGCTGTGGTGAATGTGCTACTTCTGTCTTTGCCGACGGTGTCGAAATCTGTGCAGCAAGTTGTCGCTCACATGTAATTGTAATGAATATTATAAAATGTTGACGAAAATGCGCCTCATACGTAAATCAGCGCCTAGCCCTTCACCTCTGAAGTGATTGAAACACACAATCCGAAGGCAGTTGGTATTAAGTTGGTTTCGGACACGGGCAGCGCTCAGCGACCACCGTGCGAGGTTGTTCCCCTGGATTACTCTTTGCTGCAAATGGTGTAGAGATATGCAAATGTATTTTTTAGCAGCGAGCTCACGGCCCAAAGGGCCCTAGTGCAGCACGACTCAGTGGAGCCTTGGAATAGGGGCCCACCCTTGCTGAAGAGAAGTCTCAAGTCGCCAGCGCCACGAAGATGAAGACGACGGAAACCTCGTAACCGCGAAACACTTGAAAGACTCAATAAAGGTTTTCACTCACTCACTCACTCATTTAACCCCTTCTTGTCCATGCGTTCGTTAGAGACTGTACAAGAACTAAGCGTTCAATCGCTAGCGCAGCCCTGTTCGTAACCAGTGACACCCACGGCCAGCGAGCAATGCCTAGCGTCTTCATCGATGGCAGTTACTGCGTGCAGACGAAAGAATGGCGCGTGGTTTGAGACTTTCCCGTATTTAGTTTGCCCAAAAAAAGCACTATCGTAATAAGAGAAACAAGTCTGTGAAACTTTCCTTTGTACGAGATGGGCCATTTTAGTACGGCAATGTGCCCTGAGGGGAGCATCACGGTCGGTTCACTGACGGTAGCCGCCGATCGCTCGAGCGATAGGCCTAGCTCTCGGTTCTCAAAGCAGCAGCCGACGGCGCTTGCCATGAAAACGCCGCTAGTCAGAAAGCGTTTATTTTCGTGAGCATTTTAGCCGCTTGTGAGATATGCCGCGCTTAATTGAACATAGATTTGCATAGATTTGGTTCACAATACACTCTGTCGGCTGCAAAGAGAGAACCAAGGTAGCCGCCTCGCACGGAGCTCGCTGCGCGCAGTCAGTCTGCGACACCAAGTGTCGCCACTCGGCGAAGCATCGTCAGCGTGTTTCGGCGACGAAAACCCCAATCTATGTTCAAGGAGCGCATTTCATTCGCACCAGGCCCGTGCTGGCATCAGCAGTCACAAAACGTGTGATATCTTTACCGTAATCTACTTGCTTCAGTGCAGAGCCTCGATGAGCCTGGCGAACAGTGGCAGTTTTAGAAAGCAGATACTACATGTCAAGCACGATTAGCTTGAATGGTACGCTTCGAGAAGTCGGAGAAGCATGTCATGTACGAAAACGGCACCGGCGTGACGGTGTTTTCAATTATTTTTGACGCAGTGAAGAACACATGCGGTTCCAGCGGCATAGGTCAGTCAGAAGAAGAGGAACGAAAGTCACTTCGGTGGCGCTCACTATTTTGCAAACCATCAATTCCGTGTGCAGCCATAAAAGCTTCTCCCAACGCAAGACGATAATACGCAGTTTAGACAGATTTCAAGCGCAGTCTGTAGCTGCCATTCGGTGTACTCTGATAAACAACCCATTCGCCGCGATAAGAATAAACGTTATCGCGCAGAGCATTCTACGAGCCCGTCCGCTTTCGACCCCCCCCCCCCCCCCCATTCCCGATAGGCTATATATCGAAAAAGAAGCATTAGGCATAGGCAAAAAATGCATAAGCCCACACTAAACGGGTGGTAGCATGCATGCAGGATAGGACGCCCTCGTATGCACCGGACCTGCAGTAAGGATGGATTGTGAAGAAAGCACACCCGAAACGAGCCACTAGCAAGAGTAATCTATAGGGAAACGTATGGCCGGAGTTCTACCTGTTTCGCGTGTTTATCAGGACCATGCTTGGAATTGTTGGATACTTGTTCTTTATTCAAACGAATGCTGCGTAGTGTGTTGTATGGCGTAAAAAGAAATTAAATTAAGGGGTTTAACGTGCCAAAACCACTTTCTGATTATGAGGCACGCCGTAGTGGAGGACTCTGGAAATTTCGACCACCTGGGGTTCTTTAACGTGCACCTAAATCTAAGTACACGGGTGTTTTCGCATTTCGCCCCCATCGATATGCGGCAGCCGCGGCCGGGATACCATCCCGCGACCTCGTGCTCAACAGCCCAACACCATAGCCACTGAGCAACCACGGCGGGTCTTGTATGGCGTAATACCCACAAAATGTATGCACGTTTCGCTTTTTTTCGTGAGGAAGCTGCTGCGAAAGATCCCGAGCTACTAGAAGCTAAAAGCTTCGCTGTAAAAGAAAGGGCATTCATAAAGTTTCAACTAGATAATTTATGTCGCTGTCGTAAAGGGCACAAAGAGTTAAACCAGATTATTATTATTAAATTAGATTATTAAACCACATCAAAACCAAGTCAGACACAAAAAAAGCCGCAGCTATACCGATGGGTGCGTCAAAGGAAGTAGAAAAGTTGTTCTTTTTTCTTGAAGTTGATCCAGTCTCACTAACAGAGTCGCCGGACTTTAGGAAAGCGTTTCCCACTCTTTCCCTTCAGGGCTCTCTCTCTCTCACTCTCTCTCTCTTTCATATTCCCATTCTGTTAGGTATTCCTCGCTGCGTGGGTGCCTCTAATTTCTGGCATCGCGTTTCTGCGTAATTTGTCCGCAGGCCCGCTCTCATAGAAAGCGAGAAGTGACACGCGCACAGGCAATCACAAAGCACTCCGTCAAAGCAGCGTTTATGTGAAATGCTACGCTGTCACTACACTGGCCCCTGAAAGCTTTAGACAACTGGGTTGTTCTACACTTGCAGGATTGTGGACATCGTCTCCGTACTGGTCATAGACCGCGTTAGAGGCGCCTGTCATAACGTGTCATTTGACCTGACGTCGCCCTCCAACATAGGCGACGCTGTCAACGCTCCTTAATTGAAGGGCTGCATTCGTGCGCGTCATGCAAGGTCAGTTACCGTGCAGAGACAGAGCCGGGAAATTGATTGCATATTTAGTGCGCTACGCCGCCTATTCTGCATGTTTGAGAGATGAGCAGCTTAGCAGAAGTTGCAGGTTGAAAATCCCTCCCCCATTATTTCGAGTTTCGCGCGCCCGTAAAGTGCCTTATTTTTAATAAAAGATTTTGGGAAGTTACTGCAGTGAAAAGAGAAGATTTGAAGAAAGGGACAGTAGGAAGCGTTTCCTGTTGTCCATTTGTTCAAGTCTAGAGTTTTGCCTGCGGTAACTTCCCAAAATCATGAATCACTAACTCGTCTGCACCCACAATCTACTATGGTTATTTTTATTTATTTATACAACATATCCCTAAAGTCTCTCACGCCTGAGGGTATTGCATAGGGGTTGATGGCCAGGTACAGGCAATTGATGAAAAATAGAATACACCGAAAATTCATTGTACACATGTTGTAGCGTTAGAACATAAGTGTACCGAATACTGTTAATTCCGACAAGCACAAAGAAAAAGAAAAGAACCAATAACATCAACAGGGCAGTAGTAAAAAATTATACCAATTATACATCTTCCAAACAACAGGTTCAAACGAAATGAAACAAGGCCTACATTATTACAAACATTACCTAACAAAAAAAGGGTTCAAACATGAGATAATAATATACGAATCATACAATCGCAAACATTCAGATCTACGGCAGCAGTTCTTTACCCGTCAATTTCGCGTCGCTCCCCATTGCATACTTGTCCGGATCCCATTTATGACAGAAAAAAAATTAATCCCAAAAAGAGGCAACAATTGTCAAAAAGACTAGATTGGCATACCCATTGGTTTTGTCCAGTGGTGGTGAAAGTCTCGAGGCTGCCGTTCTTTCGCGATCAAGGGTACAAAACAAAAGCGCCGTCACTTGCAATCGAATATGCCTTCAGTGTTGTTTCTCCAGTTCGGTTGTAAACACCGAAGAACAATTAATTCGCTGCTTGGTTTGGTTACACGAATGAAAACACCGTTTAGGCCTTTTCACAATTCGCTTTATAAACTTAATACGCTGCGACAAACCGTGACGAGTTTGACCGCCCTCCCCAAACAATGAACTGAGCTTACGATACGCTGCCGAGTATACATAGCGGGAAATGCGGAATTAAATGCGTTTCCAAGAATTATTTGCTATTTACTGGGCGGTATACATGCTCATCTTTTGCATTTCCACAACATCCAATCAATGTTTCAGTGGTAAACAAACGAATGGTTGCTGCGTTTCCTGCCATTGAGAGGCTGCTGCATATAGAATTTTACGCATTTAATTGTTTATTGCGGCTATGGTCATGTACTCAACATTTCCTCAATAGAACTGCAACTGAAACAAATTCATTCTCGAAACCTATGCACTCAACCAGCGTAGCGCCTATAAAGATGTCCAGCATACTGTATGCGCAGGTGGGCCACCTGCAGGTCATTAATGTTTCGAATTCTCGATGTGCGCGAACTACAGGTGGCGCCCATGGCAAACCAATGTGGCTGACCGGAGTGCGATCGCAACTGAAGCTGAGAGCACGGAAACGTGTTGTAGGGCGGTTTGTGACAATTTTGCACCACTCTGCCGCTTTTAGTATTTCGCATATTGAGCCGCGTAGAAGTGGAACTTCCATTCTATAGCTAAATAAAGTTCAATAAACAGAAATTAAATCCATGCTAGTTCATCTTGTGCGGCGTTATATAGCTCGTCCCAGTCGTGTACATAGTAGTGCCACGGGAGAAGTTTAAGGGGAGGGGCTGCCTACCCAATGCTTTATCACACTAACATCAAAAAAGCGAAGAAAGCTTACAAGTAATACTATTTCATATGCTTGGCTTAATTAACATTACTTATGCAGGTAAGAAAATGAATTCGCCGACGTTCGTTGTAATATTCAATACATGAAACATATATATCTCCCATTATTGTACATTTCTCATCGCGCAAATATATTGCAATGGACCTACGACATGAATATTGCGTATTAATAAATACGCCGTACTGTATTGGAAGACATAATATAGTGTGTTTCTGATATATTGCTCCGACTTCTTGCAAGCTTACTAGGAAAAACATGTTTTTCAGCCTAATTAATGTAACGTATCCTATGCCGCGTAACCTTGAACGCGTTGGGGACTTAGACATTAAAGAGTAGTAAGCATACCACAAAATTTTAGTTGCTTATTATGGCTGCCGCAAATCCTGTAGCCGGTACGCTGAAGATAAGAATCTAGATCAAGTGTAATCAAGCGTTGACCTAACCCACACGGGCGGGTGTCTTTTTAGACTTCCTCTCCAGATCGCAAATTTTTCTTCTTCCTAAAAGAAGTGGCCGCCGAACTTTCCGCAATTGCACATCATCCGCTTCATCGGTGTGGTCAGTACCTTACATCTCTATAGCCTCACCAACCATTGTTTCTCGGCCGATCTTGCCGGAATGAAGAAAACTGATCTCATTGGGGTAAATTCGGTTTCTCCACTGGGAAACGCAGCACCTGCGCTTATTATTGTTGTTCTTGACCAATGCACGAGCGAAACGGGTAAACAAAAGGATGTGCCTGCATGGCAGGTTTTGGCACATCCCGGACCAGCCTCGTGAAAACGTGGCCATGATGCGTTGTCATCTGCGCGACAGTCGACGCGCACTGCAAGGCGGGTTGGTCAATTTTTGGAAATCATGCGCGCACCCACCTTCCACGACACCCAAATCTCGACCTTGACTAATTGTCTGGCTCCTTCTCAGCAAAGCTTTACTTTTTGGGGACGTCCACCTGGAATTGCCACGCGTAAACAAAATATGCAGGCTCCACGCACGGTGGGAATCGATGTAAGCGAAGCTTTCTGTGCTGGTTGCTTTCAATGACAATAATCAGCGGTGATGTTCACGGTGAAAGCTTAATTTCTTCAAAGTTTAGTCTAACACGAGAACGACGAGTTCATTTTGAACATTGCTTTGCCTGCGCCACTGCTGTTTGTGTGCGTAGAGCAAAGAACACGGATAGGGCATGATGTTTGCTTTAGGCGTTGTTCCGCCATATTTAATCATCTCCGAGAGGGTTGAGCATTGTCACGTCGCATCATGGCAAAAGTATCAAAGTTGAATTGGATTATGGGGCTGTACGTGTCAAAACCACAATCGAATTAAGAGGCACGCCGTAGTGGCAGACTCCGGATTACTTTTGACATCGTGATGTCAAACAACGCGTCACAAAATGTGTAAAATGTGTGCAACTGCACGTGCGTTTTCTGTTTCGCCCCCGTCGAAATGCGGCTGCCGCGGTTGGGATTAAATCCGTGACATCTACCAAGGCCACAGCCGCAAAGCTGCAGCGGCGGGCACACAATTGTTGATTTCACGGTCGACCGATTTCGCAGTGTCGCCTGTACCCAGCAGTGCGCTTTAATTATTGCAGCTCTGCTTCTGCACGCCCTGCGTAATTTGTCCGCTGACATATTTTGCATGGAGCCTATTTTTCAGAACTAGTAGGAACGTACTGCACCGTACCTTGAACTTCAGAATATCCAGAATCATTGCCACCGCGGTTGCACAGCAGTAGGGTTTACTTGCCTTATCCCGCCACCTCAACACCCCTTTTGTATTGGAACTGTCTCTATACTTCACCCTATCTACAGTTCTAAGTCTCCTCTGGAAAAGAAAAGGAAGCACTGCAGTTTCTAGAATGCTTTTGAGGACGGTCACGTATAATTAAAGCTGTCAAGAGGATAATGCGGCGACGATCAAGGAGCTTATAAAGCACTGCGCACATTCGATGCGGTTGGGACCAAACGTTGCTTCTCACTTCGCCTTATTTCTGATTCGCTCCTGTCATGTATAAACATGTTCTAAACCAGCCTGCAGCAGCGCCAGCAGCTGCAGTGGGAAAGTCGAAGGAAGAGACACAGAAAGCTTCGATTTAAAAATTATGCAGATCCCACGCACTCTGGGTATCAATGTAAGGGAAGCATTCCTTGCTGGATGCTTTGATTGACGATAATTAGCGCTGGAGTTGACGGCTAAAGCCTAAATTCTTCAACGTTTAGTCTAAGACGAGAGTGATGAGTTGATGTTAAACGTTACCTTGCGGGCACCACTGCTGTTTGTGTAGTTCGCAGAGCATACAAGGAGAGGTGTTTGCGTGAGGCGTTGTTATGCGCCATTTTTCATACCCTCTAAGAGGGTTGAGCATAGTCATTGCATCATAAGGCACATCGCAATGTGGCTGAAGTACTA
Source organism: Dermacentor andersoni (assembly GCF_023375885.2). Taxonomy (NCBI): domain Eukaryota; kingdom Metazoa; phylum Arthropoda; class Arachnida; order Ixodida; family Ixodidae; genus Dermacentor; species Dermacentor andersoni. The sequence continues at coordinate 123,184,595 of NC_092816.1, read as the reverse complement.
AACGTAAATTGCGTTATGGGGTTGTACGTGCCGAAACCACAATCGCATTATGAGGCACGTCGTAGTGGCGGACTCCGGATTAATTCCGACACCATGATGCTCTTTACCGTGTCCCAAAATCTAAGCTTTCTATTTCGCTCCCGTCGAAATGCAGCTGTCGCGGTTGGGACCAAACTGCCGTAAAGCTAACGCGGCCGGCACGAAATGTTGATTGTGCGGGAGACCGCTTTCGTACTGTCGCCTGGACCCTACGGTGCGCTTTAATTAATGCGGATCTGCTTTTGCACCCCCTGCGTAGTTTTTCCGCTGGTAATCACTACAGTGACAGGGCCCGGTACTTTACCGTGAGCACTACAGTGACGGTGCCTGTCACATTAACAACAACACTGGAGCCACGGGGCCGTCGCTATAACGATGTCGGTATCGGGGGCGAGCACTTACGGAGTCGCCATCGCTCGGAAGCGCCTCAATTGCGTCTTCTCATGGATAACGCGGCGCGCTCGGTAATGTTTTGGCTATCGGCGCTAAATAAAGAGGCCACGCGGGAGCCCTCCTGGACATTTTTGCAAGTACACAGTATGAATGCAACACATTAGCACATAAAAAACATAAAATAATAATTTTTTTTACATTATGCAAGAAAACTATCAGCAATTACATAAATTATCACACCGCAAAGAAAAGAACGCCAAGCAAGAATACAGGCACCAAACCAGTGGTTCATACCAAATAAATATGATTTTACTGCTTTCCCGAAATTTTGTTTCATTTATTTTGGATGGTATGTTGTTCCACGTCATAACTCCAACAAATTCACATGCATTATGTACAGGAGGCAGGCTAAAATTTCCGGTGGCAGTACTTCAGGTAGCATGTGACGATGACAGAAATATGGACACAGGGAAAGCACGACTGCGTTTCACAACAGCTGTTTACGTAGATAGCTGTTTTATGCTCAGACATTACCTCAAAGGGCAATATGTTTAGTTGATTTGAGCATAACAGAATGAATGTTCAATACAGCCAGGCCCCGTCACTGCAGGGCAGATGTTAAAGGGCCGGGCCCAGTCACTGTTTTACTGCCTTTTCCCCTTGACATATCTGCACAGTGTTCATTTTTCAGAAATAGTTGGAACCTACTCTACTGTACCTTGAACTTGAGTTTATTCACTTTCCCCGAAACCGCCGTCTTTTTGCCTTCTCACGGTACCTCCCACCCCCCTCTTCCCTTCTATAGGAACTGGCTCTTCTCCCTACAGTTCTACCTACGTGCCCTCCGGACTCACAGCTTAATAGAAAGCGAAACGCTGGTGTTTGTGGAACGCTGCTGAGGAAAGTCACGGATAATTATAGCTGTCAAGAGGTTAATGTGGTCACGTCCAAGGAGCTACAGGGGGCATTGTGCACATTCGACGCGGTGGGGTGAAAACGACTTTCTAGCGTAGCCTTTCCTCTCTGACTCATTCCTGTTGTATACACACCCATGGACAATCCCCCTCCCCCCACCCCGACGCGGCGTACCCGACAGCAGCAGAGGGAACATCGAAGGAACACACAAAGAAAGATTCGCTTTAAAAACGAGGGGCGAGTTTTCCCCTCAACTCATTGCCCTTTCCCATCGAGTAAGGGGGGGCAGTACGCACCGATCGCAGCTCCAGTTTTTTCATTCTGTGGCTGCCCACGGTGCTCTTCGGTTCTTTGCTCTGTGTACCACTGAAAGTGATCGTGTGCTTTTTGTCGCAGGTGCTCTCTTGACTACAATGGCGCTGAACGTGAACGATGTGGAGCGGCTCGCCGTGGACAAACTTCGAGCTCTCAAGCGTCGTACCTTCGAACTTCGGAAGTGGCTACTTCTGAAGATCCTGCTGGCAAAGACCAGCAGAATTCGGCACAACTGGGAGGTATGAGTTTTCTACAGCGTGTATCTTTCCCTTCCTAGGTCAAACGTAGCCGAACCATATCTGCGGCTGCTATGAATGCTATTATCATGATGTAGCTTATAATTGACAAATTCCGGTCGCTTCGCAGTTTCTTAACAGCCGCGATATTTCCTTTTACTAAGAAATTAGGGATTCAGCTTTCCCTCTTGTAAAGCTCTTATTTATTCATTGCTACAAGGAAATCCTTAAGATGCACGGAAGCGTACGCGGAATTATTTCATAATGGCGGTGCTGGTGGTGGTGGCGGGTTATCAGCACTCTGGTGTAGACTAGCGATTTGTCACAGATGTGTGCTACCACACATCCAACAAATCATTCTTATTCGAATTAATGTTGCGGGATTGGCTAGTTGTTCCTACATGCAAAGGGCGCGGACAAAGATCCTGCCGGCAAAGACCCTGAGAATCCGGCACAATTTGGACGCATGAGTTGATATCATGTCGATATTTCCCTTGTTAGGTAAAAGGTAGCCAAGCCACCTCTGTGGCTAGCGTGAATACTGCAATCACGATGTAGCTAATAACTGAGAAGTATCGGTCGCTACATATTTTGTTAGCAAACGCGATAGCTTTTTTTTTTTCTTACACCTGAAGTTTATTGTGAAAACATTCCACATATATCCGCCACGCATGCGTATACACTCAAGACCAATAACAAGGTTTGTAGTCAATTATCAAAAAAGTTACACATGTACACAAAAGCGAAGTCACACCCCTTCCAGACAAAGGCGACAACAATTGGATTAACATAAGAAATCTAGAAATTGAAGTTCTTTATCATTGATATGAAGTGGGAAGGAGCGCAGTAAACTGGAAAAAGAAATTACCGAAGCGTTCCACATGAAAAAGTTGGGCGCGCATACATGTGTGAGTGAACCTTCGGTTCATATCAATGATAAGAAATTCAATTTCTAAATTTATCATGTTAAGCCACGTGTTGCTGCCTTTCTCGGCAAGGGGTGTGACTTCGCTTTTGCGTACGTGCATAACTTCGTTGATTATTGACTAAAAACCTCGTTATTGTTCTTCGGTGTATACGCATGCGTGGCGGAGATTTGTGTAATCTTTTCAGAAAAAAAAAGACTTCAGTTGTAAATCCAGCGTTGTCCAGTCCGTTTCTACTTGTGCTCGCGTCCGTACTTGCTGGAAACCATTACACGTCCACCATGCACCAACTCGCCCAGCAAACTACTCTACGAAAGAAGCTCATTTTTTTTACTATGAAATTAGCCATACAGTTTTCCCTTTCGTAAATCTCTTATTTATTCATTTCTAGAAAGAAATTCTTAAGTTGCACGGAAGCATCAGCGGAATTTTTTCGTAATGGCGGTGCTGGTGGTGGTGGCGGGTTGACAGCACGCTGGTGTATACTAACGATTTGTCACAGATTGAAGTAGTAAAGGCAAGGCGCAGACGACCAGGACTCAAGAAGAAGAACACAAACGACAGGACCGGCTCCACTCACAACTAAGTTTATTTCGGCAACAAGCCTGCCTTATGTAGGTTATTCATGCCGAGTCACGCACCAAACTTTAGAAGTAAAAAACAGCAATCTATCGACCACTCAGCAATCATATCTGGTACATAATATCGAATGAGCAAACAAGAACCACACGTGGATCAGCACGGCAAGCAATTGATCTAGTATAGTCTTTTCCAAGACAACGGCGACAAAAAAGGAGACATAAAAAGTACCGTCTGCGCTTCACTATCAAACTATCCACAACATAACACACATCAGACGCCTAAGGCCCAATCAGTTATAATACTCGCACGACTATGAAAATAATGGCCAAAGAATAACACAAAAAAAACATGAAAAAGGCGTCTAAGTACAGCGTCTGCGTCAAAACTAATATCTCTAAGAGTCACTCACCTAAAAAATTGATGAAACGTGTGACCAGCGCGAAAAATGAACCACGTGACAAACAATGAAATGGACAGAAGAGTTGAACGATAAAGGTCTAAAGAACAACGTCTGCGTAAAAAAAAAAGCAACAAAAGCTTAAGAGCCACTAGAAAATAGTCAACAAAATAAAAGCTACTTAAATAAAAGGAAACAGAGGGAAAAGCCAAATGGAATCACTCTAACATGAGGGCTGAATGAAACCTTCTAAAATAGTCGTCTCCTTGTCACTAAGCACAACGGACGGCCTGCTGACGCATGCTTTCCCTCTTTCTTGATGAATTAGGCTTCCACAATTTCCCGCTCTAACCTGTCTTTTCCAAACTTCAAAAATTTAGTTTTGTCAAACTGAGGGCGGCAATTAGAGCAGTCTCTACAATGCTCGGCAAGGAAACTCCCTTTATTGTAGCACAGATTACGACAATGTTCCATTGCACGCTCATTGAAACATCGACCTATTTGACCGATATAGCTGCGACCACAGCTTAGAGGGATTTGGTAGAAGACATGTGTCCTGCATTCAGTGAACTTCTTCTGATGCTGAATTGAACAAGTCGGGCGTTTCTCTCGGCTTTAGAAGGTTTCATTCTGGCATCGTGTTAGATAGATGACATTTCGTTTTTCCGTCTGTCTTCCTTTTATGTAACTAGTTTTTGTTTTGTTGACGATTTTCTAGTGGCTCTCAGGCTTTTTTTGCATATTTTTTTGACGCAGACATTGTTCTTTATACCTTTATCGTTCAACTGTTATATCCATTTCATTGTTTGTCACGTGGTTCATTTTTCGCGCTGGTCACACGTTTCATCAATTTTTTAGGTGAGTGACTGTTAGAGATATTAGTTTTGACGCAGACGCTGTACTTAGACGCCTTTTAACGTTTTTTCGTGTTATTCGTTGGTCGTTATTCCCATAGTCGTGCGGGTTTCATCACTGACTGGACCTTAGGCGTTTGAAGTGTGTTATGATGTGGATAGTTTAATAATGCAGCGTAGACGGTACGTTTTATGTCTCGTTTTTTGTCCCCGTTGGCTTGGAAAAGACTATACTAGATCGATTGCCTCCCGTGCTGATCCACGTGTGTTTCTTGTTTGCTTATTCGATATTATGTGACAGATATGATCCCTTAGTGGTGGATAGATTGTTGTTTTTCACTTCTAAAGTTTAGTTCGTGACTCGGCATGAATAACCTATATAAGGCAGGCTTGTTGCGGAAATAAACTTAGTTGTGAGTGGCGCCGGTCCTGTCGTTTGTGTTCTTCTTCTTGAGTCCTGGTCTTCTGCGCTTGCCTTTACTACTTCAAGCATGAAACCATTCTTATACGAAATAATGTTGCGAGATCGGCTAGTTGCTCCTATATGCAAAGGGCGCGGACAAACATACTGTGGCAATGACCCGTTGAATCCGGCACAACTGGGACGTATGAGTTTTCTATCACGTAGATATTCCCTTTTGCTTGGTAAAAGGTACCCAAACCATCTCTGTGGCTAGCGTGAATACAGGCACAACAGTTTTTTTTTTTTTTACTATGCAACTAGCGATACAGCCTTTCCTTTCGTAAAGCTCGTATTTATTCATTTCTAGAAAGAAATTCTTCAGTTGCACAGAGGCGTACACGGAATTATTATATAATGGCGGTGCTGGTGGTGGTGGCGGGTTAACAGCACGCTGGTGTAGACTAGCGATTTGTCACAGATGCGTGCTACCACACATCCATCAAACCATTCTTATACGAAATAATGTTGCGAGATCGGCTAGTTGTTCCAACAAGCAAAGGACGCGGAATGAGACCCTGCTGGCAACAACCCGGAGAATCCAGCACAACTGAAAGGTATAAGTTTTCTAGCATGTAGATATTTCCCTTGCTAGGTAAAAGGATAGGCAAACCATCTCTGTGGCTAGCGTGAATACTGTAATCATGATGTAGCTAATAACTGAGAAGTACCAGTCGCTTCATATTTCACTAACAAGCACAACAGGTTTTTTTTTTACTATGCAATTAGCGATACAGCCTTTCCTTTCGTAAAGCTCATATTTATTCGTTTCTAGAAAGAAATTCTTAAGTTGTACAGAGGCGTACACGGAATAATTTCATAATGGCGGTGCTGGTGGTGGTGGCGGGTTAACAGCACGGTGGTGTAGGCTAGCGATTTCTCACAGATGTGTGCTACCACACATCCATCAAACCATTCTTATACGAAATAATCTTGCGAGATCGGCTAGTTGTTCCAACAAGCAAAGGACGCGGAATGAGACCCCGCTGGCAACAACCCGGAGAATCCAGCACAACTGGGAGGTATAAGTTTTCTACCATGTTGATATTTCCCTTGCTATGTAAAAGGTTAGGCAAACCATCTCTGTGGCTAGTGTGAATACTGTAATCATGATGTAGCTAATAACTGAGAAGTACCGGTCACTTCATATTTCATTAAGAAGCGCAACAGGTTTTTTTTTTTGTACTATGCAATTAGCGATAAAGCCTTCCCTATCGTAAAGCTCATATTTATTCGTTTCTAGAAAGCAATTCTTAAGTTGCACAGAGGCGTACACGGAATTATTTCATAATGGCGGTGCTGGTGGTGGTGGCGGGTTAACAGCAGGCTGGTGTAGGCTAGCGATTTGTCACAGATGTGTGCTACCACACATCCATCAAACCATTCTTATAAGAAATCATGTTGCGAGATCGGCTAGTTGTTCCAACATGCAAAGGACGCGGAATGAGACCCTGCTGGCAACAACCCGGAGAATCCAGCACAACTGAGAGGTATAAGTTTTCTACCATGTAGATATTTCCCTTGCGAGGTAAAAGGATGGGCAAACCATCTCTGTGGCTAGCGTGAATACTGTAATCATGATGTAGCTAATAACAGAGAAGTACCGGCCACTTCATATTTCATTAACAAGCTCAGCAGTATTTTTTTTTTTACTATGCAATTAGCGATACAGCCTTTCCTTTCGTAAAGCTCGTATTTATTCATTGCTACAAAGAAATTCTTAAGATGCACGGAAGCGTACACGGAATTATTTCATAATGGCGGTGCTGGTGGTGGTGGCGGGTTAACAGCACGCTGGTGTAGACTAGCGATTTGTTTCAGATGTGTGCTACCACACATCCATCAAACCATTCTTATAAGAAATAATGTTGCGAGATCGGCTAGTTGCTCCAACATGCAAAGGGCGCGGACAAAGATCCTGCTGGCAACGACCCGCAGAATCCAGAAATACTGCGAGGTATTCCTTTTCTACCATGTAGATATTTCTCTTTCTACGTAAAAGGTAGCCAAACCACCTCTGTGGCTAGCGTGAATACCGTAATCATGATGTAGCTCCGTAATCTATCGGTAATGCCAAACGCGATTTTTTTCGAAGCTGACCTCCCCAAGATCCTAACAAATAACCCGAGGAAGTTCTGGAAAGTACCAAATCCTCAACAGGCTCCGATCATCACACTAGCTTATCCACTTGGCGTGAAGACCAGTGACCATTGACGGTGCAAATGTTTTTAACACTGCTTTCTCATCCGTCTTCACACACGATTCTGATATGCCACTTTCTACCGCAACTATCAACCTAGGTTTGCCTATGCCTTCAATCTTGTTTTCTGCGCACGGCACTATATGTATTATAGAAAATATCAAGATGTCATCTTCAGCGGGTGCTGATGAAATCACCCCCAAGTTCCTCAAAAATACTGGCCATGCTTCCGCACCGTATCTATCAAAACTTTTTGCAGAATCACGTTCCACAGGTAGCATTCCCAGCGATTGGAAGGTGGGGAAGGCTGTTCCGGTCTCCAAATCAGGTAACAAAGAATCACCCCTAACTACCGCCCCATCTCTTTAACAAGTGTGCCGTGCAAAATCATGGAACATGTCATTTATTCCCACATAATGAACTTTCTTGACTCTATTAATTTTTTTCATCCTTCTCAACATGGCTTCCGTAAAAACCTATCCTGCGATACACAAGTGGCTATTTTCATACATGACTTCCATAAGAACTTTGACTGTAACCTTCAAACTGATGCATTATTCCTGGACTTCGTGAAAGCGTTTGACAAAGTACCGCAAAAACGCTTGCTACTAAACCTTTCGTGGTTAAACCTTCATCCTAACATTTTACAGTGGACAAGTTAATTCCTTGCTAACCGCACCCAGTATGTTTACGTTAATAATCAAGCCTCTAGTCCTCTTCCCGTAACATCAGGTGACCCGCAAGGATCAGTCCTTGGCCCGCTATTATTTGTAATATACATTAATGGCCTCCCAACGCATGTCTCTTGTAACATCCGTATTTTTGCCGACGACTGTGTCATCTATAGCACAATCAATAACACCTCTGATCAGCTCGCCCTCCAGAATGTCTTAAGCAGCGTACAGAACTGGTGTAACGAATGGCTCATGGAACTAAACCCCAATAAATGTGAACTCGTGTCTTTTAACCGAAAACGTAATCCTCTCCTCTTTTGATACAAAATCTCGCACGTCACGGTAGAATTAACTCACACTTATATATACCTCGGAGTTACATTGTCCAATGATCTAACCTGGAAGGCACATGCTAACAGAACCCTTGGATTCTTAAAACGTCATCTACGACATGCCCCAAAAAACCTAAATTTACTTGCCTACAAATCACTTGTCCGTCCTAAATTAGAATACCCCTCTGCTATTTGGAGCCCTAACCAAAATTATCTAACAATTTCCCTAGAATCAGTACAAAGTCGAGCCACAAGATTCATATATTCGTGCTATTCATATAATGTTAGTATATCATCATTAAAAGCAGAGGCAGGTTTAACATCTCTAGCTTGTAGGCGTCGTATTACTAGTATGTGCTTGTTTCATAAACTTTATTACAGCTCACTTCATCATCCGCCCTAAATCAATCCGCCGGCACGTATTTCCCCCCGCATTGGTCATCCCCTTCAGGATGCACGGCCTCGTACGCGCACTGCTACATTCGCATCTTCTTTCTTCCCGCGCTCAGCCCCGGACTGGAACGGCCTTCCACACGACATCGCCGCCATCACCTGTACATTTAAATTTCTGAACTGTATAGCTACTGTATTTAACAGCGAATAATTTATGTTCATCACGTGTTTTCTTTGTTTAGTATATGATTTATACATGTAACCGACCCCTTATGTAACACCCCCAACCCTGGGGGCCTTTAAGGTAATAAAGTGAATAGAAGTAGCTAATAACTGAGAAGCACCGGTCGCCATATATTCTGTTAACAACTGCGATAATTTTCTTTTACTATGCCATTAGAGATACAGCTTTCCCTTTCGGAAAGCTCTTATTTACTCATTGCTAGAAAGAAATTCTGAAGTTGCACGGAAGCGTACGCGGAATTAATTCATAATGTCGGTGCTGGTGGTGGGTTAACAGCACGCTGGTGTAGACTAGCGATTTGCCACAGATGTGTGCTACCACACATCCATGAAACCATTCTTATACGAAATAATTTTGCGAGATCAGCTAGTTGCTACATACACGCAAAGGGCGCGGACAAAGATCCTGCTGGCAACGGCCCTGAGAATCCGGCACAACTGGGATGTACGAGTTTTGTACGATTTAGATATTTCCCTTGCTATGTCAAAGGTACCCAAACCATCTATGTGGCTAGCGTGAATACTGTAATCATGATGTAGCTAATAAGTGAGAGGTACCGGTCACTACATATATTGTTAACAACCGCGATAGCCTTTTTACTATGCAATTAGCGATACAGCTTTGCCTTTCGTAAAGCTCTTATTTATTCATTTCTGGAAAGAAATTCTGAAGTTGCACGGAAGCGTACGCGGAAGTAATTCATAATGGCGGTGCTGGTGGTGGTGGCGGGTTAACAGCACGCATTTGTCACAGATGTGTGCTGCCACACATCGATCAAACCATTCTTATACGAAATAATGTTCCGAGATCGGCTAGCACTCCTTTCTATTTCAACGATTGAGTTTTTCACAAGCCAATATGCTTTTCTTGGGATATGTCCCTCACTGCCACCGTTAAGCGGCGTTGACAGGCACGTAGTCCGCGCTTCCATCTGTGGTTCAAAACAAACCACACACCAGCTCCGCAAGGGCCATGATGGCGTCGCTGCTTTACGAACAAACCAAGAAGCCTCTTCTGGCGTTTTTGTTTTTCAGAAATGCAGCAGTGAACTTGTGGCTGTAGTCCTTCTCCCAGCATAAAAAATTGCCGATGTCAGCCTTGTCATTTACGTGAAACCTCTTCACGATGTCGAACTTCCTGTCAGGAATGCAATTTCTTGTCGACACGCGTGTGCTGTTAATTTACTCAAAATACCGAGAGCGCAGGATTTTAGAAAGGAACTGTAGGCATTAAGGTGCGGCATTATAAGTGAGTTGGTCGACGAATTGACGCTTTGCAGAAATGCTGTTGTGCATGCGCGAACACAGCAGTCACAATTGCCCACAACACGGTTAGGTACGAGAAACAAGCGAACAAGGAACGCTGCCTTAGCGCGCCTTGAGACGCCATATTGTTTTGGTTTTTATCCCGCTGTTTTCGTGAACAGGCCGGCTAGTTCTGTTGTGTATGGGTGCACGAATAGCCTCCCTGACAAATGGAGTACGAATTTATTTCGGTTTCTGTCCGAGCAGAGCTATCAGGCGAGGAAGACAGCATGGATAAACTACGTCCGGAGATGCCTTCACAGCACGCGACTTGCGCTCTACCTCGCTATCCGCAGGGCCGGGTCTCATCACGCTGACTGCGACTACTGAATCTACACATGCCAGTGCCGCGAGGTTATTTCGGCCTGCAAGCTTCGAGACGCCCTTAAAGGCAGCCGCATGATGCCGGAAATTTGGAAAGCTCAAGATATAGGAGGATGGATAGAGATTGCGAAAGCGCAGTGGTGTCACTAAGGTTGTCTTTTTTGCGCTGTTCTCCCCATCCAGCTCTTGAAAGCGTCCATATTGGTGCATTTGCTCTCTGTGCAGGACTACCAACTGTCTAGGTAACCCTTGGTAAGCTTACGCCAAAACTAGATACGTAGACCTTCCAAAAGCTACACGTGGTTTCCCCGCGTAAGCAACCACCGCATTTTATTTTAGCGCGAAGCTTTCTTTGCCTATTCCTTCGACTTTCCCACCGCTGCTGCTGCTGTGGCTGCTGTCGTGCACACCGCGTCGGGGGGTGGTTCAGAGCGCGTATAATAATGACAGGAGCGATTAAGAGAGTAAAGGCGACGAGGGAAACACGTTTTGAACCCTCCGCGTCGAATGTGCACAATGCGCTCTGGATCTCCCAGGGCGTCGCCACATTAGCCGCTTCATGCTGTAATTATCCGTGACTCACCTCAGAAGAACTGCAGAAACTGCTGCGCTTACTTAAGTTGCGTGCCGAAAGGGGACGTAGATAGAACTGTAGAGAGGAGGGAGGAGAAGAGGCAGTTCCCCTTTATGAGAGTGGGAGAGGCGACGTGAGAAGGCAAGGAAACCCCACTACTATACGTCAGTGGCTGCGGGGAAACAGGATGAGCTGAAGTTCAAAGTAGAGTACCATACTTTGACATGCTTTGAAACGCCATGCAAGTATGTAAAGCGGGTAACTTACGCATGGGGTGGAGAAGCAGAGCCGGATTAATTAAAACGCACCACAGGATCCCGGGTACGCTACAGAAACGGTCGATCGTCAAATCAACACTTTGCCCGCCGCGTTAACTTCGCGGTTATGGCATTGCTAGAGGTCGTGGATTTAATCCCGATCGCGACAACCGCATTTCGACGGGGCCGAAATAGAAAACGCCCGCTCACTTAGATTTTGGCACACGGCAGAGAACATCACGGTGACAAAATTAATCCGGAGTCCACCATTACGGCTTGCCTCATAATCTGAGTGTGGTTTAGCCACGTCCAGCCCCATTCTCTAATTCAAGTTTAATACTTCTGCCACACTGCGACGGGCTATGTGAGGCAATGACAACGCCCAACCCTCGCAGATGTTATACAATATGGCGCACAACAACTCCTCAAGCAAACATATCTCACTGTGTGTACTACGCAGACAAACAACAGTGGTGCACGCAAAGTAAAGTTTAACATAATCTTTCTCGTATTGGACTACGCATTACAGAAATGAGGCTTTCGCCGCCAGCGTCACCGCTAATTATCGTCAATCAAAACATCCTCCTCGCTAAGCTTCGCTTACATCGATTCCCACAATGCGTGGGATGTGCATAATTTTTATAAGCTGTGGTGAATGTGCTACTTCTGGCTGTGCCGACGGTGTCGAAATCTCTGCAGCAAGTTGTCCCTCACATGTAATTGTAATGAATATTATAAAATGATGACGAAACTGCGCCTCATACGTAAATCAGCGCCTAGCCATACACCACTGAAGTGACTGAAACACACAATCCGAAGGCATTTGGTTTTAAGTTGGTTTCGGACACGGGCAGCGCTCAGCGACCACCGTGCGAGGTTGTTCCCCTAGATTGCTCTTTGCTACAAATGGTGTAGAGATATGCAAATGTATTTTTTAGCAGCGAGCTCACGGCCCAAAGGGCCCTAGTGCAGCACGCGAGCGATGCAGCACGACTCAGTGGAGCCTTGGAATAGGGGCCCACCCTTGCTGAAGAGAAGTGTCAAGTCGCCAGCGCCAAGACGACGAAGACGACGGAAACCTCGTAACCGCGAAAGACTTGAAAGACTCAATAAACGTTTTCACTCACTCGCTCACTCATTTATCCCCTTCTTGTCCATGCGTTCTTTAGAGACTGTACAAGAACTAAGCGTTCAATCGCTAGCGCAGCCCTGTTCGTAACCAGTGACACCCACGGCCAGCGAGCAATGCCTAGCGTCTTCATCGATGGCAGTTACTGCGTGCAGACGAGAGAATGGCGCGTTGTTTGAGACTTTCCCGTATTTAGATTGCGCAAAAAAAGCACTATCGTAATAAGAGAAACAAGTCTGTGAAACTTTCCTTTGTCCGAGATGGGCATTTTAGTGCGGCAATCTGCCCTAAGGGGAGCATCACGCTCGGTTCACTGACTTTCTCGGTAGCCGCCGATCGCTCGAGCGATAGGCCTAGCTCTCGATTGTCAAAGCAGCAGCCGACGGCGCTTGCCATGAAAACGCCGCTAGACAGAAAGCGTTTATTTTCGTGAGCATTTTAGCCTCTTGTGAGATATGCCGCGCTTAATTGAGCATAGATTTGCATAGATTTGGTTCACAATACACTCTGTCGGCTGCAAAGAGCGAACCAAGGTAGCCGCCTCGCACGGAGGTCGCTGCGCGCAGTCAGTCTGCGACACCAAGTGTCGCCACTCGGCGAAGCATCGTCAGCGTGTTTCGGCGACGAAAACCCCAATCTATGTTCCAGGAGCGCATGTCACTCGCACCAGGCCCGTGCTGGCATCAGCAGTCACAAAACGTGTGATATCTTTAACGTAATCTACTTGCTTCAGTGCAGAGCCTCGATGAGCCTGGCGAATAATGGCAGTTTTAGAAAGCAGATACTACATGTCAAGCACGATGAGCTTGAATGGTACGCTTCGAGAAGTCGGAGAAGCATGTCATGTACGAAAACGGCACCGGCGTGACGGTGTTTTCAATTATTTTTGACGCAGTGAAGAACGCATGCGGTTCCAGCGGCAGAGGCCAGTCAGAAGAAGAGGAACGAAACTCACTTCGGTGGCGCTCACTATTTTGCAAACCATCAATTCCGTGTGCAGCCATAAAAGCTTCTCCCAACGCAAGACGATAATACGCAGTTTAGAGAGAGTTCAAGCGCAGTCTGTAGCTGCCATTCGGTGCACTCTGACAACGACCCGTTGTCCGTGATAAGAATAAACGTTCCCGCGCAGAGCATTCTACGAGCCCGTCCGCTTTCGACCCCCCCCCCCCCCTTCCCTATAGGCTATATGTAGAAAAAGAAGCATTAGGCATAGGCAAAAAATGCATAAGCCCACACTAAACGGGTGGTAGCATGTACTCTAGGACGCCCTCGTATGCACCGGACCTGAAGTGAGGATGGATTGTGAAGAAAGGAGACCCGAAACGAGCCACTAGCAAGAGTAATCTAGAGGGAAACGTATGGCCGGAGTTCTACCTGTTTCGCGTGTTTATCAGGATCATGCTTGGCATTGTTGAATACTTGTTCTTTATTCAAACGAATGCTGCGTTGTGTGTTGTATGGCGTAAAAAGAAATTAAATTACGGGGTTTAACGTGCCAAAACCACTTTCTGATTATGAGGCACGCCGTAGTGGAGGACTCTGGAAATTTCGACCACCTGCGGTTCTTTAACGTGCACCTAAATCTAAGTACACGGGTGTTTTCGCATTTCGCCCCCATCGATATGCGGCAGCCGCGGCCGGGATTCCATCCCGCGACCTCGTGCTCAACAGCCCAACACCATAGCCACTGAGCAACCACGGCGGGTCTTGTATGGCGTAATACCCACAAAATGTATGCACTTTTCGCTTTTTTCCGTGAGGAAGCTGCTGCGAAACATCCCGAGCTACTAGAAGCTAAAAGCTTCGCTGTAAAAGAAAGGGCATTCATAAAGTTTCAACTAGATAATTTATGTCGCTTTCGTAAAGGGCACAAAGAGTTAAACCAGATTATTATTATTAAATTAGATTATTAAACCAGATCAAAACCAAGTCAGACACAAAGAAAGCCGCAGCTACCGATGGGTGCGTCAAGGAAGTAGAAAAGTTGTTCTTTTTTCTTGAAGTTCATCCAGTCTCATTAGCAGAGTCGCCGGACTTTAGGAAAGCGTTTCCCACTCTTTCCCTTCAAGGCTCTCTCTCTCTCTCTTTCATATTCCCATTCTGTTAGCTAATTCTCGCTGCGTGGATGCCTCTAATTTCTGGCATCGCGTTTCTGCGTATATTGTCCGCAGGCCCGCTCTCATAGAAAGCGAGAAGTGACACGCGCACAGGCAATCACAAAGCACTCCGTCAAAGCAGCGTTTATGTGAAATGCTACGCTGTCACTACACTGGCCCCTGAAAGCTTTAGACAACTGGGCTGTTCTACATTTGCAGGATTGTGGACATCGTCTCCGTACTGGTCAAAGACCGCGTAAAAGGCGCCTGTCATAACGTGTCCTTTGACCTGACAAAAGCGCGTCCGTCATCGTCGCCCCCCAACATTGGCGACGCTGTCAACGCTTCTTAATTGAAGGGTTGCATTCGTGCGCGTCATGCACGCTCAGTTACCGTGCAGAGAGAGAGCCAGGAAATTGATTGTATATTTAGCGCGCTACGCCGCCTATTCTGCATGTTTGAGAGATGAGCAGCTTAACAGAAGTTGCAGCTTGAAAATCCCTGCCCCATTATATCGAGTTTCACGCGCCTGTAATGTGAATCATTTTTAATAAAAGATTTTCGGAAGTTACCGCAATGAAAAGAGGAGATTTGAAGAAAGAGACAGTAGGAAGCGTTTCCTGTTGTCCATTTGTTCATGTCTCTAGATTTGCCTGCGGTAACTTCCCAAAATCATGAATCACCAACTGGTCTGCACCCACAATCTGCTATGGTTATTTTTATTTATTTATACAACATATCGCTAAAGTCTCTCACGCCTGAGGGTATTGCATAAGGGTTGATAGCCAGGTACAGGCAATTGATGAAAAATAGAATACACCGAAAATTCATTGTACACATGATGTAGCGTTAGAACATAAGTGTACCGAATACTGTTAATTCTGACAAGCACAAAGAAAAAGAAAAGAACCAATAACATCAACAGGGCAGTGGTAAAAAATTATACCAATTATACATCTTCCAAACAACAGGTTCAAACGAAATGAAACAAGGCCTACATTATTACAAACATTACCTAACAAAAAAAGGGTTCAAAAATGAGATAATAATATACGAATCATACAATCGCAAACATTCAGATCTAGGGCAGAAGTTCATTACCCGTCAATTTCGCGTCGCTCCCCATTGCATACTTGTCCGGATCCCATTTAAAGAGGCAACAATTGTCAAAAAGACTACATTGGCATACCCATTGGTTTTGTCCAGTGGTGGTGAAGATCTCGAGGCTGCCGCTCTTTCGTGATCAAGGGTACAAAACAAAAGCGCCGTCACTTGCAATCGAATATGCCTTCAGTGTTGTTTCTCCAGTTCGGTTGTAAACTTCGAAGAACAATTAATTCGCTGCTTGGTTTGGTTACACGAATGAAAACACCGCTTAGGCCTTTTCACAATTCGCTTTATCAACTTAATACGCTGCGACAAACCGTGACTAGTTTGACCGCCCTCTCCAAACAATGAACTGAGCTTACGACACGCTGCCGAGTACATTGCGGGAAATGCGGAGTAAAATGCGTTTCCAAGAATTATTTGCTATTTACTGGGCGGTATGCATGCTCATCTTTTGCATTTCCGCCACATCCAATCAATGTTTCAGTCGTAAACAAACGAATGGTTGCGGCGTTTCCTGCCATTGACAGGCTGCTGTATATAGAATTTTACGCATTGAATTGTTTATTGCGGCTATGGTCATGTAGTCAACATTTCCTCAATAGAACTGCAACTGAAACAAATTCATTCTCGAAACCTATGCGTTCAGCCAGCGTAGCGCCTATAAAGATGCCCACCATGCTGTATGCGCAGGTGGGCCACCTGCAGGTCATTAAAGTTTCGAACTCTCGATGTCCGCGACCTACAGGTGGCGCCCGTGGCAAACCAATATGGCTGACCGGAGTACGATCGCAACTGAAGCTGAGAGCACGGAAACGTGTTGTAGGGCGGGTTGTGACAAGTTTGCACCACTCTGCCACGTTTAATATTTCGCTTATTGAGCCGCGTGGAAGCCGAACTGCGATTCTATAGGTAATTAATATTCAATAAACAGAAATTAAATCCGTGCTAGTTCATCTTGTGCGGCGTTATACAGCTCGCTCCAGTCGTGTACATAAGAGTGCCATGGGAGAATATTAAGGGGAGGGGCTCCAACGCCCCACTACCTGCCCTACCCAATGCTTTATCACACTAACACCAAAAATCGAAGAAAGCTTACAAGTAACACTATTTCATATGCTCGGCTTAATTAACATTACATATGCAGGTAAGAAAATGAATTCACCGACGTTCGTAGTAACATTCAATACATGCAACATATATATCTCCCACTATTGCACATTTCCCATCTCGCAAATATATTGCAATGGACCTACGACATGAATATTATTAATAAATACACATTGGAAGACATAAAATAGTGTGTTTCTGACATATTGCTCCGACTTATTGCAAGCTTACTCGGAAAAACATGTTTTTCAGCCTAATTTATGCAACGTATCCTATGCCGCGTAACCTTGAACGCGTTGAGGACGTAGTAACACACTAAAGAGTAGTAAGCATACCACAAAATTTTATTTGCTTATTATGACTGCCGAAAATCCTGTAACCGGTACGCTGAAGACAAAAAGAATCTAGATCAAGTGTAATCAAGTGCTGACATAACCCACAGTGCCCGTGTCTCTTTAGATTCCATGTCCAGTTCGCGAATTTTTCTTCTTCCTAAAACAAGGGGCCGTCGGAATTTCTGTTTTGCACATTATCCTTTTTATCGTTGGGGTCAGGACCCTACCTCTCCATAGCCTCACCAACCATTGTTTCTCGGCCGATCTTGCCAGAATGAAGAAAACTGATCTCGTTGTGGTAAATTCGGTTTCTCCACTGGGAAACGCAGCGCCTGCGCTTATTATTGTTCTTCTTGACCAACGTACGAGCGAAACGGGTAAACAAAAGGACGTGCCTGCATGGCAGGTTTTGGCACATCCCGGACCAGCCGCGTCAAAACGTGGTCATGCTGTGTTGTCGTCTGCGCGACAGTCAACGGGCACTGCGAGGCGGGTTGGTCAATTTTTGGAAATCATGCGCGCACCCGCCTTCCACGACACCCAAATCTAGACCTTGACAAATTGCCTGTCTCGTTCTCAGCAAAGCTTTACTTTTTGGGGAAGCCCACCTGGAAATGCCACGCGTAAACAAAATTATGCAGGCTCCACGCACTGTGGGAATCGATGTGCGCGAAGCTTTCTGTGCTGGTTGCTTTCAATGACGACAATTAGCTGTGATGTTCACGGTGAAAGCTTAATTTCTTCGACGTTTATACTAACACGAGAGCGGCCAGTTCATTTTAAACGTTGCCTCGCGTGCACCACTACTGTTTGTCTGCGATGACCAAAGAACACAGAGAGGGAGAGATGTTTGCTTTAGGCGTTGTGCGCCATATTTAATCATCATCGAGAAGGTTGAGCATTGTCATTGCCTCACATGGCACATCGCATCGTGGCAGAAGTATCAAAGTTGAATTCGCTTATGGGGCTGTAGGCGCCAAAACCACAATCGAATTAGGAGGAACCCCGTAGTGGCTGACTCAGTATTAATTTTGACGCCGTGATGTAATATAACGCGTCCCAAAATGTGTAAAATATGTGCAAGTGCACGTGCGCTTTCTATTTCGCACCCGTCGAAATGCGGCTGCCGCGGTTAGGATTAAATCCGTGACATCTAGCAAGGCCATAGCCGCAACGCTACCGCGGCGGGCACACAATTGTCTACTTGACGGTCGACCGCTCCCGCGGTGTCGCCTAGACCCAGCAGTGCGCTTTAATTATTGCAGCTCTGCTTCTGCACGCCCTGCGTAATTTCCCCGCTGACATATTTTGCATGCGGTTTATTTTTCAGAACTCTTAGGAACGTACTGCACCGCACCTTGAACTCCAGATTACCCAGAATCATTGCCACCGCGGTTGCACAGCAGTAGGGTTTCCTTGCCTAATCCCGCCACCTCAACACCCCGTTTGTATTGTAACTGTCTCTTTACTTACCCCTATCTACAGTTCTAAGTCTCCTCTGGAGTAGAAAAGGAAGCACTGCAGTTTCTACAATGCTTTTGAGGTAGGTCACGGATAATTACAGCTGTCAAGATGATAATGCGGCGACGCTCAAGGAGCTTATAAAGCACTGCGCACAATCGATGCGGCTGGGACCAAACGTTGCTTCTCACTTCGCCTTATTTCTGATTCGCTATTGTCATGTATAAACATGTTCTAAACCAGCCTGCAGCAGCGCCAGCAGCTGCAGTGGGAAAGTCGAAGGAAGAGACATAGAAAGCTTCGATTTAAAAATTATGCAGATCCCACGCACTCTGGGTATCAATGTAAGCGAAGCATTCCCTGCTGGATGCTTTGATTGACGATAATTAGCGGTGGTGTTCACGGCTAAAGCGTAATTTCTTCAACATTCAGTCTAAGACGAGAGTGATGAGTTGATGTTAAACGTTACCTTGCGGGCACCACTGCTGTTTATGTAGTTCACAGAGCATACAAGGAGAGGTGTTTGCGTGAGGCGTTGTTGTGCGCCATTTTTCATACCCTCTCAGAGGGTTGAGCGTAGTCATTGCATCATAAGGCACATCGCAATGTGGCATAAGTACTAAACTTAAATTCGGTTATGGGATTGTACGTGCCAAAACCACAATCGCATTATGAGGCACGCCGTAGTGGCGGACTCCGGATTAATTCCGACACCATGATGCTCTTTACCGTGTCCCAAAATCTAAGCTTTCTATTTCGCTCCCGTCGAAATGCGGCTGTCGCGGTTGGGACCAAATAGCCGTAAAGCTAACGCGGCGGGCACGAAGTGTTGATTGTGCGGTAGACCGCTTCCGTAGTGTCGCCTGGACCCTACGGTGTGCTTTAATTAATGCGGCTCTGCTTTTGCACCCCCTGCGTAGTTTTTCCGCTGGTAATCACTACAGTGACGGGGCCCGGTACTTTACCGTGAGCACTACAGTGACGGTGCCCGTCACTTTAACAACAACACTGGAGCCACAGGGCCGTCGCTATAACGATGTCGGTATCGGGGGCGAGCACTTACGGAGTCGCCATCGCTCGGAAGCGCCTGAATTGCGTCTTCCCATGGATAACGCGGCGCGCTCGGCAATGTTTTGGCTATCGGCGCTAAATAAAGAGGCCACGCGGGAGGCCTCCTGGACATTTTTGCAAGTACACAGGATGAATGCAACACATTAGCACATAAAAAACAGAAAATAATAATTTTTCTTACATTATGCATGAAAATTATCAGCAATTACATAAATTATCACACCGCAAAGAAGAGAACGCCAAGCAAGAATACACGCACCAAACCAGTGGTTCATACCAAATAAATATGATTTTAGTGCTTTCCAGAAATATTGTTTCATTTATTTTGGATGGTATGTTGTTCCATGTCCAACAAATTCACACGCATTGTGTGCAGGAGGCAGGCTAAAATTTCCGGTGGCAGTACAGCCGGTAGCATGAGACGATGACAGAAATATGGACACAGGGAAAGCACGATTGCGTTTCACAACAGCTGTTTACGTAGATAGCTGTTTTATGCTCAGACTTTAACTCCAATGGCAATATGTTTAGTTGATTTGAGCATAACAGAATGAATGTTCAATAGAGCCGGGTCCGTCACTGCAGGGCAGATGTTAAAGGGCCGGGCCCAGTCACTGTAATTACTGCCTTTTCCCCTTGGCATATCTGCACAGTGTTCATTCTTCAGAAATAGTTGGAACCTACTCTACTGTACCTTGAACTTGAGCTTATTCACTTTCCCGGAATGGAATGGAATGGAAAAACTTTATTTCTCTATATCTCAGAGAGATTGGCGGTGGGCCGGTGTCTTCATGTTTTGAGTCCTGGCCGCTTCACAAGGTCGGCGCCCCTATTTCCCGGAAACCGCCGTCTTTTTGCCTTCTCACGGTACCTCCCCCCCCCCCCCCTCTTCCCTTCTATAGGAACTGCCTCTTCTCCCTACAGTTCTACCTACGTGCCCTCCGGACTCACAGCTTCGTAGAAAGGGAAGCGCTGGTGTTTGTGGAACGCTGCTGAGGCAAGTCACGGATAATTATAGCTGTCAAGAGGTTAATGTGGTCACGCCGAAGGAGCTACAGGGGGCATTGTGCACATACGACGCGGTGCGGTGAAAACGACTTTCTAGCGTAGCCTTTCCTCTCTGACTCATTCCTGTTGTATACACACGCATTGACAATCCCCCTCCCCCCACCCCCGACGCGGCGTGCCCGACAGCAGCAGAGGGAACATCGAAGGAAGACACAAAGAAAGTTTCGCTTTAAAAACGAGGGGCGAGTTTTCCCCTCAGCTCATTGCCCTTTCCCATTGGGTAAGGGGGGCAGTACGCACCGATCGCAGCTCTAGTTTTTTCATTCTGTGGCTGACCACGGTGCTCTTCGGTTCTTTGCTGTGTGTACCACTGAAAGTGATCGTGTGCTTTTTGTCGCAGGTGCTCTCTTGACTACCATGGCGCTGAACGTGAACGATGTGGAGCGGCTCGCCGTGGACAAACTTCGAGCTCTCAAGCGTCGTAGCTTCGAACTTCGGAAGTGGCTACTTCTGAAGATCCTGCTGGCAAAGACCAGCAGAATTCGGCACAACTGGGAGGTATGAGTTTTCTACAGCGTGTATCTTTCCCTTCCTAGGTCAAACGTAGCCGAACCATATCTGCGGCTATTATGAATGATATTATCATGATGTAGCTTATAGCTGACAAATTGCGGTCGCTTCACAGTTTCTTAATAGCCGCGATATTTCTTTTTACTATGAAATTAGGGATTCAGCTTTCCCTTTCGTAAAGCTCTTATTTATTCATTGCTACAAAGAAATCCTTAAGATGCACGGAAGCGTACGCGGAATTATTTCATAATGGCGGTGCTGGTGGTGGTGGCGGGTTAACAGCACGCTGGTGTAGACTAGCGATTTGTCACAGATGTGTGCTGCCACACATCCAACAAATCATTCTTATTCGAATTAATGTTGCGGGATTGGCTAGTTGTTCCTACATGCAAAGGGTGCAGACAAAGATCCTGCCGGCAGAGACCCTGAGAATCCGGCACAAGTTGGACGCATGAGTTTATATCATGTAGATATTTCCCTTGTTAGGTAAAAGGTAGCCAAGCCACCTCTGCGGCTAGCGTCAATACTGCAATAACTATGTAGCTAATAACCGAGAAGTATCGGTCGCTACATATTTTGTTAGCAACCGCGATAGCTTTTTTTTTACACCTGAAGTTTATTGTGAAAACATTCCAGAAATCTCCGCCACGCATGCATATACACCCAAGATCAATAACAAGGTTTGTAGTCAATTATCAAAAAAGTTATACATGTACACAAAAGCGAAGTCTCACCCCTTCCCGACAAAGGCAACAACAATTGGATTAACAAGATAAATTGAACTTCTTTATCATTGATATGAAGTGGGAGGGAGCGCAGTAAACTAGAAAAAAAATTACCGAAGCGTTCCACATGAAAAAGTTGGGCGCGCATACATGTGTGAGTGAAGCTTCGGTTCATATCAATGATAAAGAAATTCAATTTCTAAATTTATCATGTTAAGCCTCGTGTTGTTGCCTTTCTCGGGAAGGGGTGTGACTTCGCTTTTGCGTACGTGCATAACTTCGTTGATTATTGACTAAAAACCTTGTTATTGTTCTTCGGTGTATAAGCATGCGTGGCGCAGATTTGTGGAATCTTTCCAGAAAGAAAAAGACTTCAGTTGTAAATCCAGCGTTGTCCAGTCCGTCTCTACTTGTGCTCGCGTCCGTACTTGCTGGAAACCATTACACGTTCACCATGCGCCAACTGGCCCATCAAACTACTCTACGAAAAAAGCTGTTTTTTTTACTATGCAATTAGCGATACAGCTTTCCCTTTCGTAAAGCTCTTATTTATTCATTTCTAGAAAGAAATTCTTAAGTTGCACGGAAACATCAGCGGAATTTTTTCGTAATGACGGTTCTGGTGGTTGTGGAAGGTTATCACCACGCTGGTGTATACTAACGATTTGTCACAGATTGAAGTAGTAAAGGCAAGGCGCAGAAGACCAGGACTCAAGAAGAAGCCGAACCATCTCGTAGCCGAACCATCTCTGCGGCTACTATGAATGATATTATCATGATGTAGTTAATAACTGAGAAATTCCGGTCGTTTCACAGTTTCTAAACCAACGCGATATCTTTTGTTTTTTTTACTATGAAATTAGGGATTCAGCTTTTCCTTTCGTGAAGCTCTTATTTATTCATTCCTAGAAAGAAACTCTTACGTTACACGGAAGCCTACGCGTATTTGTTTCATAATGGCGGCGCTGGTGGTGGTGGCGGGTTATCAGCACGCCGGCGTAGAGTAGCGGTTCGTCATAGATGTGTGCTACCACACATCCATCAAATCATTCTTATTCGAATTAATGTTGCGGAATCAGCTAGTTGCTCCATACATGCAAAGGACGCGGACACAGACCCTGCTGGCAATGACCCGGAGAATCCTGCACAACTGGGGGTGTATGCGTTTTGTAGAATGTAGATAATTTTCTTGCCAGGTGAAAGGTAGCCAAACCATCTCTGTGGCTAGGTGAATACTCTAATCATGATGTAGCTAATAACTGAGAAGTACCGGTCCCTTCATATTCTGTTAACCGCAATAGCTTTTTTTTTATATGCAATTAGCGACACAGCTTTCCCTTTCGTAAAGCTCTTATTTATTCATTTCTGGAAAGAAATTCTTAAGTTGCAGGGAAGCGTGTGCGGAAATGTTTCATAATGGCGGTGCTGGTGGTGGATTATCAGCACGCTGGTGTAGACTAGCGATTTGTCACATATGTGTGCTACCACACATTCATCAAACCAATCTTATAGGAAGTAATGTTGCGAGATCGGCTACTTGCTTCTACATGCAAAGGGCGCGGAAAAAGATCCTGCAGGCAAAGACCCTGAGGATCCGGCACAACTGGGACGTATGAGATTTATATCATGTAGATATTTCCCTTGCTAGGTAAAAGGTAGCCAAACCATCTTTGTGGCTAGCGTGAATACTGCAATCATGATGTAGCTAATAACTGAGAAGTTAAAAGACATGTTTTTTGCCGCAATTGAACACACACAAAAAAGACACATAAAGACAACACGGGCGGCACTTCGAACTGATTTATTTTGGGCTGTGACTCAAGAATATATATATACATACACGCATGCGCTGGCTGTTCACAGATCTACGTTACCCAGCGGTCAAACAATCTAGTTTCCGATTTATAGAGCACGATAGGTGTATCGCTAAAGCAATTTGTACGTTTCTTTTTTTATATAGTAAGTTTTATATATTAAGCTACGTATATATATATTCTTGGGTCACCGCCCAAAATAAATCAGTTGGAAGTGCCGCCCGTGTTGTCTTTATGTGTCTTACTTTTGTGTGTGTACAATTGCTGCAAAAAACATGTCTTTTAGCGAGCACCAACTAGGCCAACAAGCCGTTCTGTTGTAATTGAGAAGTACCGGTCGCTACATGTTTTGTTAGCAAGCGCGATAGCTCTTTTTTTACAACTGAAGTTTATTGTGAAAACATTCCCCAAATCTCCGCCACGCATGCGTATACACCCAAGAACAATAATAACAAGGTTTGTAGCCAATTATCAACAAATTTATACACGTACACAAAAGCGAAGTCACACCCCTTCCCGGCAAGGGCAACAACGCTTGGAAACATGATAAATTTAGAAATTGAATTTCTTTCTTGGGCGGAAATATGTGACAGCATTTAAAAGGAATGCAAATTATGTCTGCCGGCAAAAATTTCTTTTTTGCGCGCCATTACAGATATTGTGGCGGTTACAATTTGCACATTGCTTTCATTCGCTACTAATGAATTACATAGAGTGCTGTTTCTTTAGCCGGACTGGTGCAACGTTACGTGGCGTATCATTTCTTAACAGCAGCTTGTTAGGATTGACTCTGAATACTCATGTAACGCGCGATGCTGCTATGTCTTTGGAAGTGCCAAACCTGCCCTATGCTTTTCACGCCTTGTGGAACGCCGCCCCTTTAAGTGGGGAAATTATTATCGCCCGTCGTTGACGGGTTGTATCTGCGCACATGTATTATTCGGGATATGAATGACAATTCCTTCCCCCCAGGTCATGGATTTCGACATAACCAATTTCCATGCTATCGCCCGATGCCTTGTGCGAGAATACGATTGTTTGGAATTCTAAATTCTGAAATATTCTACGTTGCACATTCTCCTGCGTGCTTAATATCAGATAACTGCACTGGTCTTAGCAAATCTTGTGGATCGTGTCAATTGGTTTCTGACTAAGACTTTTCTTTTGTGTACACAACGCAAATTCTGGCACCCAGAGCGTACAATATAAAGCTGTTTTCACCGTTTTTTACTAAAGAAACACCAAAGCATAGCGAAAAGCAGCTGTATCGGTTGATTGCACAATTTGCCCGCATAATAATGCGCTGTTTGAATTTTAAATCTTTGACTTCGAAGAGATTCGCCAATATTAACTTTATACGGAACGAACCCCCTTCGCCCTTTACTATACAAGTTGTCCCAACTAAATTTAACCAGAGTTTAAAAAGATGTCGATGCACTAAGGCGACGCGACCAAATGCATGTTGCAGACTATTGTATGTAGTAACTCACACATTTTTTTTTTCTTCTGCTTAATTGTATAATTAGTCAAGTGGAATTGTCCGACTTGGGAAGCAACAAAGTAAGGCAAAAATTGCAATTAGAAAGTTGTAGGGCGCTTTGCAAGGCGTCTCAATAAACAGTTTTCAACTTTCTTTCCATTAGGTATTCGCGTTTCTTTGTTGTTGTTTTTTTTGTTTACTGCATATGCCCGCTAAATACACAAAAAAATAGCACATGATGTGCCCGCTTGCACGTCGCGATTTCACCGCTCCTAAATGTTTCTCGTGCAAACGAACATAGCATCGAGCAGGGGAAAGGGCGATAGGGCAGTGGCGTAGGCGTTGGCTATGCGATTTACGCCACCGATGTGCTTCCCTCGCGGCGGTTCATCATAGTGATCTGCAGGCACAGCGGCCGCAAACCCGGCTAAATGCTATGTTCGTTTGTACGCTGAGAGTTTGGGTGCGGTGAAACCACTGCGCGCAAGAGGACGTGTCACGTGGTATTATTTTGAATTTCGCGGGCATCTGCAGCAAGCGGGAAAACACTAATGGCTAATAGGTATAAGGTTAGAAACTGTCTAGTAGGACGTTTTGGAACGCGCTCTACAACATTCTAATTGGAATTATTTGGCTAACTTCCTTGCTTCCGAAGTTGGTTAATTATTGTTGACTAATTATGCAGAATACAAAAGATAGCGTCACTTACTCCATACAACAGTCAGCAACGTCCGTTTGGTCACGTCGTCTTAGACTGCATCGGTATATATTAAAACACTTGCTAAGGTTAGCTGGGACACGCTGCATATGTAATTTAATAGGGCCGGAAAGTATTCTGAACAAATAAAACGAAGTAAACCTTTTCACCCCCACTCTTATGTCATATTGCCTTTATTCGTAAACCTGTTTTTCCGATGAAAGACATGAGGATGTCAGTTTTGTGCAAGGGCGTCAGTACGAACTGCACTTTCAGCCACCTAGATAAGTTATTCACATAGCTAACTGCTGTAACGATAGATAAAGACGATAAAGGTTTTGCAGAAACATTAGTTACGCTGCTTGTACAGAGCGGTATTTTCCTGTGCAGGTTTTAGCGGGCGTATTTCGTAAGTTTTATTCGGTTTTCTTATTCAGACTTCGAAAAGCTCACTGTAGACTAAAGTTTCTTTACCATTCTTGTCCCTGATGCGGTGTGTTTGGGCATGCGTTTACGCCTTTGGTGGGAAGGGTGACTAGGAAGATTCTGCAGTTTAGGCTACAGGTGTAGCTTTAACCTAGCTCCTGAAGATAATTGTAAAGCGGGCATATTGAAAGGCGATGGGCGCCGCTTTTGTGTCCTTGTGCGGCGTCATTGCTCTTTTCTTGTGCTCGCTTTTGCAAACGACGTCAGCGTGGACCAGAATTACTATAGTTCACTGCCGATTAGGCAGCTAGTCAACCTGCCCACAGGTAAACTTTTTTCAATTCCCCTGCATAAATTTACACGTAGACTTTTTAGGATGTAGTGCTTGATGCAAGTATGCGGGGGCGATGTATGTAGACAGGTGTGATAACGGGGAATGGAAGGAGCTGATGGCTGATGTCCGTTTCATAATTTGGTCACACATCTGCGTTTTGTGGTGCTATCTAAGGCAACACAACATCCATTTACATGGATCATTTTTTTTTTTTTCAGAGAAAGAATGCTTTTGTTTTGCGTTGGAGAAATTTACCCTACGTGGTTGACTGAGCGACCGTTGCATTACGCGGCTAAACACGAGGTCGCCAGTTCGTCTGTTTAGAAATGTGTGATTTCACAAATAAATACAGGGTTGAACGACCCAGAATTTGAGGAGGGGCTTGCTGTGATTGCTCCAGATCATTCTGCCCATCGGGTTTTTTTTTTCTTTTTTTTTTTACGTGAACCCAACGCCTTGTACGCGAACGCTTCTCTATGCGACGGCAATGGAACACACAACGTGATAGCACCCGCGATTGGTGGCATCCTTATTTCAATGAGGGTGAAATGCAAAAACGCTTGTCTGCTCAGACTTTTATGCACGTTAAAATTAGTCTGGAGCCGTTCACTCCAGTGTCATTGTGACTCTGCAGTTTCAGTGCTGCACCACAAGCTGCCACTCACTAATTTTATTCAGACAGCGAAGCATGTATCAGTGCAAGGCGATGCAGAGCTAAAACGTAAGCACAATGTATAGCCTCATTAATTTAAAATTGGATTTATTACTTATGACTCTTCCACCATAAAAGCTGTATTGGAAAACAAATTGTGCAAGCTTTTTAATATTGTATTTTGCAAGGTTAGAAGGAAATTACATGCAGTAGACAGATTCACCTTTTTGCAACTAAGTTACACACTTTGGAACTACTCTGTTTTGGTATTTTGCATCTCTGCTGGTACATCTACCAACAATTTTGGGCCATTCTAGTAAAATACAAACTTATTTCTCCCACCTTATGGTTTAAGCCATGTGAAAAATTTTAATAAATCTTTCATGGCAGCTCATAGAACAGGCAAATGTGAAAAGAAAAATGTGCAGTTCAGTTTTCTAGCATTGAAAGAGAGCTTTTTGGTGTTTCGGTCTGAGAATAAAAAAAGGCTCTCACATAATAGATTATTTGGTCTTGCCTGTGGCTTTTTTCCTTCTTATGCGACGTCAGCAATGATACTACAGCAGACATGACAGCCTGTAGACACTAGCCACTCAAGGATCGTTTGCGATCATGAATTGTGCTCACATATGCGCACCCTTCCAGAAATTCTAAGGAATAGGGAAGTGGTGGTTGTTAAACACTCCTAAAGCTATAAACATCAGCAAGTCTGAGTACTGCTGCCGCATACATCCATTTTGTCTGCATGTACTATAATTGCACAAGTACTGGTCGAGGGTATCACTACATACATCTTACTAACACCATATAGAAACCCATAGGCTGTTCTATCCACTAGCTTACCAACATAGAGATAGCCACTAGCACCAACTCTGGCACTTCAGACATTGTTTACCTTACACCAACCTGCTGTCACCTCATATTGCAGCACCAGCTTTCTGTAGCTGTGTTACCACTTATTTCACAAAAGATGAATATCCGCAAATACTATTTCAGTGTGACAACCAGAAACCTTTGCCGAGTGCAACTAACAACCCAACCGCACCTGCTCCATGACTGTACCATAGCATAACTGGGCATCTTACTGTGCTTCTGCATCAAGCTAAAATACTGTCCAGCAAATAATGGTGACAATTTTATACAAGAAACTACATCGAGGCTACCAAGTCCATGCACACGCGCACGAATACTTTGCTGAAAAACATTTTGCGCATACCTCTACTTTGTTTCCACTAAAATTTCACAATAACACTGCATTTGCTACTCTCCTTCATTCAAGTAAACACACATGGCGCCGTTATCTGCATCATACACGCGGACTTTCAACAGGCAGCGGAAACAGCATATGCATCCGCAAGCTTCTCCAATGGCAAGGTGTGGGTTAGACGGTGATAATTTTTTATGCGCGAATCAAAGCCAACATGCTTAGAAAATAACGAATGATGTGAACCGAAATTAAACGAGAACGGAAGCAATAACTCTGGTTTGAATTTCAGTTTTAGTCATGTCCTGAAGAAAAGGACAGTGTTGGCCATATTCAGCCGTATGCCGATAAAGCATGCCGTTAATTATAATTACCAATTAATATTGGCTCTGCCACGAAGGTCGCGGCAAGTTTGCGCAGGTGACACTGACGACTTGTTTACCTCCCGGTATGATGCATATACAAGGCTTCGCACATGTATCGCTGCACGACTTTCTAGAGGTTCTCAAAAGAGTTGTAGCATAGACAAATATATATTTAATAGCACTGCGTTGTGAATAACAGCACAAGAAAGCTTCGAGCCTCAGCTGCTTCAGCTCTTCAACTTTGAAAGTCAAGCAGGAAGCCGCCATGACACCTTTTCTGCAGGAAGCAGATGGTGCTTCGAGCAGAAAACACATCCCTATACACCGTTTTTTCGTGGACGCCGCCATATTGTGAACGCAGTGGCACCGCCTATGAGCAGCGCCATACTGGCTTGGGTGAAAGCGGTGTTTTGCATGGCAGGTGTACGCTCGGCGGTAGGTTCTGGCGTTTGTTTTCGCGGTCGTGCGGTCTGTTGAGTATGACGTGCGTTTTCTACGTGGTAAACGGTTCTGTGAGGCGTGCTGAAGTGGTTTAAGGCGTCATGGCCGGAGTTTCTGCTGGCGTTGATGTGGACGGAACAAGCAGTGCGATGTGTGCGCGCATATTTGAGCCTACGATCAGCCTCGTAGATATATTGTGTATTTCTGCATGTTCCATTCACTAATGTGACCTTATTGCCCTCTATTATTTCTAGTATTATCCTCTATTTCTAAGCTGCGGTTTAGGAGCCATGAAACATACGCGACGATCGTAACAGCGTGGGTACCGTTCTGCTACGATAGGAGCTGTGATGTTATACTTTGACAAGCGTTCAAACAGTTCGCGGCAGGTTACATTGCGTGACTACTCGGTTCGATGGATGAGGTTTCCGCCCCAGAATAATATGGTTTTGGCTGGTATAATAGCAGCATACCTTACAGTCTGAATTAAGCTTCTCCAGCAAAGGGACTGTTTACGAAATGCGCGAGCGTCCTAAGCAGTGGTAAGTGCTGGATTATACAATCTGTTTTACATACCGCACGGTCCAAGCATACGGTATCCGCGGTTATGTATTTATAAACGTCGTGCGGCGTGACACTGCGAGATCGTATTGTGGCGTTAGCCCGTTTTATCTTGCTTTTTCAGAAAGAGGATGATAACTGAATTTTTTTTTCGGTTGTGTTCGTTCCGTTGTCTACAACGCACTCACATGTATTACAGAAATTTTGTTCTCAAAAATAGCCATCGCATTCTTTTTTTTTTTTTTGCGATCGCTCTCATATATTATGGGTTTATACAGGCCAAAAAGGCAATGCAGAAGCGCACAGCTTATATATGTATCGTGATGGTTCGCCAACCGCAGTGATCGCTGTGTTGAGCAGTGCCATTGGCCTCATGCAGGAAGGCTAGCGTAGACATATAGTAATTTCAAGCCTACTAGACTTGAAATAGTCGAGAACGATGCCGGTACATCATAACTATTTGATAGCGCCTGCCGCTTAGATGTTTCGTGGTTGCCTTAGGTTGGCCGTGCATGAGCATGCGCTCTTATGTTTTACTCCCTACGCCAAGTGATCAGACAGTGAGCTGATTTACCATTTAATGCTGCTAATACAGAGACACCGGTTTTCTTTGTTGAATTAAAACCGATATAAGCAAAATAGTTCACAACACAAACAGACACCGCGGCTGATAAAGCGCGTCACATTTTTCCGTCCCGAAGACATATTTCCGCCTACTGTAGTTACCGATGCACCGAAAGGCTTCCCTGACGACCTTATATGAACGCACATGGCGTAAATTTCACAAAGTGTGATCTAAAACATTCCGAAATCGTTCCTCAGCACGCGACAGCAATACTTTCAAGCGGCGCCGCGCCGGATCGCCCAAGCCAGAGAGGAGGAAAGGCTCGCCGCGCGCCCTATCCTCCTCACCCGATGAAAATGTCTATAGCTATAGGATTGCCATTTGTTGGGCGTGTTGGTAAACTGAAAGCATATTTAGCGTCAGCAAACAAGGACGGAAGGGAGACAACACCACAATGCGCTAACTTCAACAACTTGATTTTCAGGAAATACACCTATATAACCCATGCAAAGTGGCGCCACCTCGTCCAAATCTTAACCATCCAAAAAGGTCGTCTTCTTATCTAACAAGTCGACCGAAGGGGCAATAACACACGTATCACTATTCCGCCTGATAGCCTGAGCCTCAATAATCTCTCGCACGTCTTTATCTTTGTGATTCGGAAGAACGCGGCAGGATCCATACACCGGCGCACAGCCGCATCGGACAGACAGGGAGATGTCTTAATGACCGATTACGGCAACATAGCCTAAATGTGAAAAATATGTCGATTAACGGACCCGTACCGTAAGCCAGCTGCCGGATGCTCTACGAATCATCGAAAAGCGCCAGTGGGTTGCGTAGAAGCTGTTTTATATGAGCTTTCGCTGTCCTGTGGGAAAAAATACATCGGACAGACAGGGAGATGTCTTAATGACCGATTACGGGAACATATAGCCTAAATGTGAAAAATAAGCAATACGGCCATCTGTCAACCCACTGTCAGGAATGCGGCTGTGCGCCGGTGTATGGATCCTGCCGCGTTCTTGCGAAGCATAAAGATAAAGACGTGCGAGAGATTATTGAGGCTCAGGCTATCAGGCAGAATAGTGATACGTGTGTTAGTGCCCCTTCGGTCGACTTGTTAGATAAGGAGACGACCTTTTTGGATGGTTAAGATTTGGATGAGGTGGCGCCACTGTGCATGAGTTATGTAGGCGTATTTCCTGAAGATCAAGTCGTTGAAGTTCGCGCATTGTGGTGTCGTCTCCCTTCCGTCCTTGTTTGCTGGCGCTAAATATGCTTTCACCTATGGGATGTTAGGATGTTTTTCATTCATTGCTTCTTGCTGCAACGATGCCCAACTGGGGAAACTGAAGAAAGAAAAAAGAATTCATGCACAAAATTCTCGTTGTAAAGGTTGCGGGTGTAGCGAAGGTGAATTCAGCAACACAGCCCGAAAGCGACGGGGAAACTGTAGAGTCAGCGAGCATTATGGTCACGCCAGCATAGAGCACATTGAAGTTCCATAGAAGTGTGCAATAAAGGCCACTTCGGAGAGTGCCCCGTTTCTTCGCCAGGTCTAGAGGCGTTACGTCCCCGTGTACCGAAGCCATTCCGATACTACTGTGCAAAATCATAATAATCTAACGATAAACTGGCATCGTCAGTCTTGCGCATGCTTCCCTTAACACCCTGCGCTAAACATTTTGGGGACGGGAACGCAATGTCCCGCTGATAGACGCGCGCCTTAAAGTACCGGGAGCGCAGTGCCCACGCCAAAGAGATTATTAACGGGGCACACAAACTTTTTTCAGCGTAGCCATAATTATGTCCTAGAAAGCCGCCAGTGGCAACGATAGTGGCCGCACAATCTGAGAGATAGTGACGATAACCACCTTGACGCCATCAGAACGGTTGGTCCCGGTTCCCTTCCACGTGCAGCTTTCCGATCTACAACTTGCTCCCTTTTCAGGCGCACTTGTTTTTTGGGAAAGGGCACCGCAGATTTCCGCCCGAGAAAGTCAAGTGGTGGGGATGTTCACCCTCGCCTCTTCGTTCTCTCTCATTGGGGAAGGGAGGCTGCACGTCACAATCTCGGAGCCTGGTTTCACATTCTATAGCTTTTCGCGGTGCTACTCGGTGATCTGCATTCTGCCTTCCACCAAAAGCTGCTCGTGTGTCTGCTCTGCCATGTCGCTGAACGTGAGAGGCGCTGAGTGGTTGGCTGGGAAGAAGCTTGCCCAGCTTAAGCGTCGCAGCCGGGACCTTCGGAAGTGGCTGCTGTTAAAGATCCTGCTGGCGACAGCCCGGAAGATCCGGCACAACTGGGAAGTATGCTGAGTTTCCGTCAATGTAGATGTTTCCTTCACTAGCTTAAAAGTAGCTGAGCCCTCCCTGTTTCATGTGTAGGTGTTGCTATCGTGATATACTTGAAAAGCAAAGAGTCGGTCGCTTTAGAATATGTTCATAGTCACGGTAGGACTTATTTTGATGCGCATAATTAGCCGCACGGTTATTTTAAGTCACAGCTGAATATAGGATTTCCCGCGCTTCACCGCCAGCTATAGACCGTTTTTTCGTAGGCGCCGCCATATTGTGAGCTCAGTGGCGCCGCCTATGAGCAGCGCCATACTGGCTTGGGTGAAAGCGGTCCTTTGCATGGCAGGTATACGCTCGGCGGTCGGTTCTGGCGTTTGTTTTCGCGGTCGCGCGCTCTGTTTAGCATGACGTGCGTATCCTACGTGGTAAACGGTTCTGTGAGACGTGCTGAAGTGGTTTAAGGCGTTATGGCCGGAATTTCTGCTGGCGTTGAGGTGGACGGAACACGCAGCGCGAGGTGTGCGCGCATATTCGAGCCTACAATCTAGCCTCGGAGATCAATTGTGTATTTCTGAATGTTCTAGTCATTAATGTGACCTTATTGCAGTATTATGCTCGAATTCTAAGCTGCGGTTTAGGAGCCATGAAACATACGCGACGATCGTAACAGCGTGGGTACCGTTCTGCTACGATAGGAGCTGTGATGTTATACTTTGACAAGCGTCCAAACTGTTCGCTGCAGGTTACATTGCGTGACTACTTGGTTCGATGGATGAGGTTTCGACCCATGAATAAAATAGTTTTGGCAAGTAATAGCAGCATACCTTACAGTCTGAATTAGGCTTGTCCAGCAAAGGGACTGTTTACGAACTGCGCGAGCGTCCTAAGCAGTGGTAGGTGCTGGATCACATATATCTTTGTTCTATATACCGCATGGTCCAAGCATACGGCATCAGCAGTTATATATTTATAAACGTTGTGCGGCGTGACTATGCGAGGTCCTATTGCGGCGTTAGCCCGTTTTCTCTTGCTCTTGAAAGATGATGATAACCGATTTTTTTTTCGGTTGTGTTCATTCCGTTCTCTACGATGCACTCACACGTATTACAGAAATTTTGTCCTCAAAAATAGGCATCGCATTCTTTTTATGCGATCCCTCTCATATATTATGGCTGCATGCAGGCCAAAAAGGCAACGCCGAAGCGCACAGCTTACATATGTATCGTGCTAGTTCACCAACCGCAGTGATCAGTGTGCTGAGCAGCGCCATCGGCCTCATGCAGGAAGGCTAGCGTAGACATATGGTAATTTGAAGCCTACTAGACCAGAAATGCGCGAGAACGATGTCGGCGCATCACAAATATTTGATAGCGCCTGCAGCTTAGATGTTTCGTGGTTGCCTTAGGTTGGCCGTGCACGAGCATGCGCTCTTATGCTTTATGTTTTACTCCCTACGCCAAGCGATCAGATAGTGAGCAGATTTACCATTTCATGCTGCTAATACAGAGACACCGCTTTCCTTTGTTGAATTAAAACCGATATAAGCAAAATAATTCACAACACATACACACACCGCGACTGATAATGTGCGTACACCAAGGCTGATAAAACGCGTCACATTTTTGCGCCCCCAAGAGATATTTCCGCCTACTGTAGTTACCGATGCACAGAAAGGCTTCCCTGACGACCTTATATGAACGGACATGGAGTAAATTTCACAAAGTACCATCGAAAACAACTCGAAATCGTTCCGCAGCACGCGACAGCAATACTTTCAAGCAGCGCCGCGCCGGATCGCCCAAGCCAGAGAGGAGGAAAGGCCCTCCGCGCGCCCTATCCTCCTCGCCCGATGAAACGGTCTATAGCATAAGCGTAGTGGTCTGGGCGACTTCATAATGCGTAGTTCACAGTTTACATCGCATAATGCCGACGCCCCTCTGTGTTTCAGTGTGTGTATTGCTGTCGTAAAGGACATAATAACGAAGAGCCGGTAGCTTGACATTTCGTTCATAGCCGCGATGGTGTTTTATTTTTTGGTCGGAGGAATAAGGCGTGAATAATCGAGGACCAAGAGCACACGACGAACGCCATCCTCTATTTATTCTCGTATTTCCGAATCTCATTACTTCCACCTGCACGTCTGACCGAGTAGGTCTAGCATGAACCTTTGCTTGCTTTAGACGTTAACTTAGAAAAACTTGGAAAAGTAACCGTACGCTGCTAATTTACCTAATTTTTCTTGGACATTATTTTGTAGAAATGCACGGTACTCGGGATATTTCCGTGTTGGCCATCTGAATGAGCACTAGCGGTGCAGTCAGGTTAAACTGTTTCTTGACATTGCTGGTATTCGCTGAAAGACACATTTGCCGCAAAGAAGACTCGCGCACGAAAAAGGAAGACTCATGCCGCCCGCGTCACCAATGTGGCTTCATTTTTCGGGCGTGTCCTCTTTCCGGCAAATATGTCTCGGCAGTTTGGATGAGCTTGGGATATGTGGCTTGGAAATTATAGCGGATATAGTAACGATGCGTACTAAAGTGAAAACGGATGCGCAAGGAGCTCTGTATCGCAAATGCTTTTTGTGGTGAGCTCGATAAAAAAAATGCGCAGCCCACACGGGTGTGAGCATAACTGCACCAAAGAAAATGAGATAAAGCCAAAGTGCTCGCGCAGGCAGATATTCACTCTGTCAATCGGATGCGGCGGCGCAGAGTTGTCTTTATTGTGAAGCACTTCTTATGGCACGGTTGATAGCTGTCCGCGTGATAAAATCTCTATCCCGTTGGTAATTACTGCATTAGCCAACTCTCCCTCGTGCTGTCCATGAAAAAAAAAAGAGGTCGCATATCTGCGCAAGAGGCATTCTTTAATGTATTTTTTTTCTTTGCAT
This sequence comes from Dermacentor andersoni, assembly GCF_023375885.2. Taxonomy (NCBI): domain Eukaryota; kingdom Metazoa; phylum Arthropoda; class Arachnida; order Ixodida; family Ixodidae; genus Dermacentor; species Dermacentor andersoni. The sequence continues at coordinate 123,148,828 of NC_092816.1, read as the reverse complement.
AGTCGTGCTTAGAGACATAGCTATGTTTTATGCTGTTTCTATAGAAGACAGTTTGTGACAGCACTCATCCTGTGGCCTGTTTTAACTCTTGTTCACGCCATCACCCTTCCCTGTAACTTCTAAACTCTGTATTAATTCCAGCCATCTCCGTTTTCAATTGTCTTGCTGGGTATGATTCCGCGCAGGTAGGGTACGAAAAACAAGCACAAGCATTTTAGGCGCTGCTACAGCTACACAGTGGCGCATAGAACAACTTCGGCCACATGAGCCTATCATTTGTCACGTTTACGGCGGCTAGTAAATACCACGAATGAGATTGTTTTACACAAGCGACAACAGTAATTGTGGAAATTGCGGCTATTTTATTGTCGGCTTTCATCTATCATTTTTCACTCGGCTTCAATTTGCCATAAGCAGACGCCCGTACATCGCTTTATACGATGGCGCTAGGAAGTTCTATCGGATATCGCATTACTATGCGGGGATGTTTTCCTTGTGTACTGTTTAAGGCATCTATATTTATTTATTTTTTTAAACTCCTCCTGGCAGGAAGCCCTATGTCTTTTAAAATTTGAATTCATTCTTTTTACCTTTATTGGATCGCAGTCACGAAAGGCAATCAAAACTACGCGAATCGCGCAGTTGAGCAACTTTATTTAATGTCAATATAGGCAATGGTATCCTTTTGAGGGCATTGAACGCTGAAGCCACACAACAAATGCGTAGTCATTCTGATTCCCTCGTGCGCGGCGACCAAGTTTTAGAAAGCTTTATTACAGACTAATGATTTACTGAGCGCCAGGTTAAACTTTTTTGCCGTACCTGATGTGGTGTGTTTGTACAAGTGGTTGTGTCAGCGGTGCATATTATTCATCGTAAAATTCTATACTTCCAGCGAACGTATCTAGACATATGCTAGCACGGCGTCCCACAGCCCACAACAGCACGTGCTACTGCTGATAACTGTAAACCACGCACATTGAATGACGATGGCCGCCGCTTCGTGTCCGCGTGCGGCGTCATCGCTCTTTCCCTGTGTGCGCTTCGGCAAACGACGTCACCGCAGACAATAAACCGGGTGCGGGAATCCAGGGCTCGCCTTTTCGACTTGGCGATACGGTAAAGCTTTTCTTCGTGACACTTTTATCATCATAAGTGTGACGCCATTAGAGGTAGGGTGCCATTCTGAATAGCGTGAAATCCCGCTGTGTTCGTGCCGTATCGGCCATAGGAGTCGACCAAAGGAGTCGAAATGGCGAATTTGGCGGTGTACTGAAGAACACTGTTGATTGCGCATCCTCATTTCTAATAATGACGAAAATGACAGGATGGTCGATAGATACCGCATTTACTTTATTCTAACGCACTTCCTTTTTCGGGAATAAGTTTTTCCCCAAGGTTATACAAATGAGACGGCTGAACAGCCGCAGCTTTCCAATGCATGGTCTCGAAAGTTGCAACTGTTTCACCACCGCCGCGCATACCTACACGCATTTGCGAAGTTAATTATGTGCAAATTTTTTTTTCTCTGTGGCTGTAGTGACTTCGGCGAAGCCCGCGGGATCGCGTATCTCTGCCGCAGCGGCTGGATTTTAATGCGGGTGAAATGCAAAAAATTGGAGGACGCTTAAGCTTCGCCTTCAAGAGTGGAACGCGATAGCGTTATCGCACCCCGTTCGCTCCGCCCACTCATACGCTCGGCATGCTCTTGAGTCACACACAGACGAAACGTGCGCCTGAGCAAGCGGAACGAACCAAAGAACTCGTTGTCTCGGAGGGAGAAACGATCTACGCGAGCCAAACGTGATCGGCACGGACAGCCGGGATGCCACGCGCCATGAAGGCGGACACGATCGTGGGGCTGACGCCTCGATGGTATCGTGCTCTATCTCGCTTAGGAGCACCATGCAGACGCACGACTCCTCGCCAGTTGCACGGCGCACATCGCAGGGGACGCTGCACCTAGGAATCGCGCTGTGAGCGGAAAGAGGAGCCGCGTCGCCTAAACACAATAGTTCGAGTGACGCACGCTGTAAGTTGGAAGGGGAGAGAGCGAGAAAACTTATTAAACGCAAGGGTATCGGGGCATCCTCGCACCGGTCCCCGCACGGCCCCAATGCGCTCAAACGAGACAAAAGGGGAGACGCGGGCGAGTGGAGCGCCATCTGTCGGGGCAGCATCGTACATTGAGAAGAGGGGGTCGTCTGTGTTTGCCGCAAGTTGGCCCTGCGTGTGTGCCAAGCCCAGAAGAAATGTAGCGGAAACGTACTTCGCTACTCGTTTAACTGCGACTTCTGTAATTTACATGCTCATAATTACCGGTATACACCGCAGTATAACTTTATACGGCACGTTTCCAAGGCAATACAGCACTCACCAGAGGCGCTTTTGTTCCGCTTTGAACCATCGAACTCATGGCTGAGTAATCAAGAAAAAAAGTCATGGCTGAGTGGTGGCGTCTCCGTCTCGCACTCCGGAGACCCTGGTTCGATTCCCACCTAGCCCATCTTGCAAGTTGTTTTTATTTATGAATTGCCTTCCACCATTTTTCGCTCCCGGCCAACGCAGCCGCCGACACCGGCTTTTCTGCGACACGAGCTCCTTAACGCTGTCGCGTTAAAACGCTCGTGTACCCAGCACTAGCCCAAGTGGTCAAAATTAATCCAGAGTCGCTCAATACGGCGTGCATCGTGATCATATTGTGGTTTTGGCACATAAAGCGCCAGAACACATCTGTGATTTGTTCATAGAGTATCTCGTCTGGAGTTATCGAGCGGCCCGCTGCGCCAGAACCGCCTAGCCGTATCTGCTGCGGTAAATGCCTGTTGGCTACGAGCGTCTGCTGTAGCTAGCGCGCATGGGGAATGCCCATACACTGCCATGAGGAGCACAGACACGTCTGTTTGGGCGACAGGAATGTGTGCTCTGATCACGGAGATAGTGGAATACCGTGCCGGCCTGCGGCGGAGGTGAAGCACTCCGCCAACTCCCCAAAATAAGTTTATCTTGTATCTAAATAAAACCACAAGAATTAGGCGTTGTAAGAGAAGCATATTCATATAATTGGCAAGTGCACTTAGTCTAGCGAGTTAGCCGTCATGCACTTTATTAGTTTTAAAACCTTTTTGACGAATAATCACAGGGTAAAAGGTTGTGGCGACAGAGCATGTGCTTCTGGGCTTCTGACCTGGGCTTCTGTGGTTATAACATCGCGCGTCGGGGTTGCCGGCACGGCTGCAGCAGAGGTTGCTGCATATATGCAAGGTGCGGTGTGGTGCCGTATTTAAAAAAGTATTTCATAACGTATGCAGCATAAGCAGCTTCACCGGTAATCCGTCCCCATGGTTCCACAATTTATTGTTTCATATAATTGTACATCCAATCACAAGCACCTACGATTGAATAGGATATCTTGTGTAATAAGCATTCAAAGAGTTTTTCGTTATTAGCTGCTTTAGTAAGAAAGGAACAATTGGAGATTTTGGTAATTCAGTCAGGCAACACTGATTTTTCCGCCTAAGCACTTGCATGGGTAGCATCAGGCAGTCGACGCTGGCGGGTCTCGTTTTTCTTTTAGGTAACGATGAAGCGATCGAAAGGTCTCGCACTCATTCCAGAGCCTTGTGGTACAAAAAGCAGAAGCCTACAGTGCTACAAGAAAGTTAGGGAAACGTAACGACGAACGCAGTCACAAGTTTGCAGCAGAAAGCTACATAAAGTCCGCTTCTATCTGAACGTCTTCGTACGCAGACCGGTGAGCTACCATATTGAGTGGCTGCTCGCGTGGTAGTACTTTACATCAAGCTAAATATACAGTGGCATTAAAAGTGAACACGAATGCCGCAGCGCGCGGTCTTCGAGCAGCGTCGCGCTCACTACCTGCAAGCATCAAACGCAGTAATGATCTAGCTGCGCCATTTTACTACAATTGTGGCTGCCTGCACCCTGCTGCGCTCAGTACTGATTCATCTGCGCCAGATGCGCCTAATTGCATGAACGAACAGTCAGTCCGTCAACCAAGTTGTCTCTTTTTTTTTTTTGGAGGACGTTCGTTTTCCAGTTGACAAGTGTCGTATTTCCCAGGTTGGCAACCTAGTGTTCCCCCCCCCCTTATATTGTAACCAACAGTTACACCAGCCTTCTCTAAGAAAAACTGGTTTATCCTGGCCGAACCTGCGCCTGTCAACCCACGAGATTCAACACACAACAAAATAAAGAAAATGGCCCTCGAGCTGCGCTTCTTCGAACGTCGCCCTCTTCGTCACCTCCTGTCGCGTGCCATGCATGCGATTCTCGAGCACGAGCCGCCGGTCTGTCAGCAAGTGGCGTGGGCACGTGCAAAGCAGCGTTGCCTTGCGCTGCCTTGCTTGACACTTGTGGTGTGGCGGTTCTTTGGGACACATGATGCTGCAGGAGTATTTTCGTTCTCGTTATGCTGGCGGCATTAGTCCCCTCCAAAGAAGCATCGTCCCGATGTGTAGAAAAGGCCTAGACAGACCAACAGCTTTAAAAAGACATACTGCACACTTCGGCCGGTGTTACCCTTAGGCACCTGTACCAATTCTGCTTTCAATGCCTTTCGTAGCAACGTTTCATTCGTACTACGTGTACGACTCCTGGGCGAGTCCTGCGTCGTGTGAAGCACACTTGACCGTCAGGAATCACCTCGTAGCTGAAGAGGCTTAGCCGGCGCAGTACTCTATATGGGCCAAAATAACGGCGCAGTAACTTTTCCCAATGGCCGGGCGTACGTATAGGCGTCCACACGCACGCTTTGTCCCCAGTATTATACTGCACCTCTCTTCGCCTTAGTTTACAGCGCTTTGCATCGACGCATTGCTGTTGTACGATCCGATGCCTTGCCAGCTTTCTATGTATTCAATAACGTCAGAGTCGTCTTCGCTTTTGTTTACAAGTAACATCGCATGCAGTGTCGTTGTTGCGGTCCTACCGTAAACAAGTTCGAATGGCGTGAAATGTGTCGTCTCTTGCACTGCGGTATTATACGCAAAGTAAGTGTATGGTAAAATATTGTCGCAAGTTCGATTATCAATGTCCACGTACTACATCGATATTGCCCTGTGTACTTGTTTATCTTGGTCGGCCGACCACGTTTCACCGCCTAGCAAATGTTATCGCATAGCGCAGGACGCACCTGCATGTATCGGAAGTTTCTGGAATGTTATCGATGGTTCCATCCGCTGTCTGCAACCGAACTTTGTGTAATCTGATTGCTTGTATGCGCGACGCTAATCGTGTAGAACTTTGCGGAAGACACGCGGGTCACAGCGATGCGGTGTTTTGGGCATTTGACAATTCAGCACGATCTGACAGTGCTGCCCTGAATTCATCAACTTTGGTCGGTGTTTTGTCAAGATTTTTGTCAATCGTCACTATTTTTGACGGATTCTCGCCAGTGTCTTACTAACACCTAAGTGACCAGCTGAAGGTTAATCATGACAAGCTTGTAAGACCGCATCTCGTAGCGATAATGGCTCGAGAAGTAAAAACCTCTCACCACTGTGCTCGAATCTTCTTTTGTTGAGGACGCTGTTCTTGAGGACATACGAACACAATCCACAGACGAAAACTCGAGGAGCTTTCACTTGTCGGCCCTCCAGGTGCTGGATGAGCAGGAGTAATTGTGGATGAGTACGCTGATGATGAACCATTTCCGATGTGTTCAGAGCCCTAAGGAAAGGCAAATCTTGTCGCGTTCAGGCGACGTGGATTTGATTTGTGCGCGTGACAAACCATCAGCATCAGTGTCCTTGAGACCGGACTTGTAGACGACCGTGATATCATATTCCTGTAGACGCAAGCTCCATCTTGCGAGTCTTCCAGAAGGGTCCTTGAAGTTCGCCAGCCAGCCCGATGAATGATGGTCGATGAAGGCTCGAAGCGGTCTGCCGTACAAGTGTGGCCGGAACTTGCTGATAGTCCATTTAACCATCAGGCATACCTTTTCTGTAGCTGAGTAATCTATCTCGGCTATCGCTAGAGTGCGACTTGCGTACGCAATTAATTTTCCTTCTCCATTCTTCCACTGAAAAACTACGGCGCCGAGACCAATGTTACTCCTGTTGGCGTCGATGTCTGTATCGGCATGCTCATTAAAATGGGCAAGTATAGGAGGCCTCTGCAAACGTCGTCGTAGCTCAGAAAAGGACACTTCTTGTTATTTCTTCCACACGAAAGGTACACCTTTTGTACGTCGCGTGTGTGTTTCGGAAATTTTAGTAATGTTTTCTACGAAACGCCTGCAGTAGGCACACAGTCCCAGTAAACGTCTCACAGCTTTTATGCCTCTTGTCTTGAGAAACTTTTCTACTACCGTGATCGTGTGGGTGGTCTATGCGGACCCATTCAGCACTGACAATGAGTGCGAGAAAGCAGAGCTCATGAAAACCGAAGTGACATTTTTCAGGTTTTAAGACCAATTCCGCCGTGCGAATGTCATCCAGAACTGCTCTCAGTCGTTGCATGTGCTGCTCGAATGTAGTGGAGAAGACCATCACTTCAAGGTAGACGAGGCACGACTGCCATTTCAGCCCCGAGAGAACAGTGTTCATCATCCGCTGGGCGGGCGGAAAACACAGACCAAATTGAAGCACCTTAAACTCGTGTAGACTATCCGGTGTCACAAATACTGTTTTTTCGCGATCTCGTTCGTCTACTTCTGTCTGTCAGTGCTCGCGTTTAAGATAAAAAAGAAAGAAAAGTGAGCATCGTGCAGTTCATCCAAGGTGTCGTCCATGCGTGGGATAAGATAAACATCCCGCTTCGTGACGAGGTTGAGTTTCCTGTAATCAACACAAAAGAGTAAGATGTTATCCTTCTTTTTCACCAGAACTACCTGGGATGCCCGCGGGCTATTGAATGGCTGTATTACGTCGTCCTTGAGCATTTCCTGTGCTTGACTTCGTATCGCTGCCCGTTCTTTTGGAGCCACTCGGTATGGGTGTTGGTGCACTGGTCTTACAGGTTCTCCGACCACAATGTGGTGTTTTGCAACGGGAGTACGCTGGACTTTCGATGAAGTGGAGAAACATTCAGCGAACTCATTGACCAAACTCACAATCGCATGTCTTTGTGGTGATGACCGCTCTCGGTCACTATCGATAGATGCAAGGACGCTGTCTAAAGACAGAGAGGCTGGTGATGGTGTATCGATAGTTGATACACCCGTAACTCGCACATAGTCATGAAGAGAGGTTATGGCTGTTCCCTTCACCACGTGTTGTGCGTCACTCTTTACGACAGCCACGCTGCACCTTGCCGGCACCGCCAAGTGTTCATCCACTATACGCAAAGAGGAAATACATGGTTGTTCCTCATCAGAACTGGCAACTTTTTTCGTAGAAAACAACACGCGGGATTCTTGCAAGTCGATGACTGCGCCATTTGCCTGTAAAAAAGTCCATTCCCGGTATCAGATCACGGGAACACTCGGGGAGACCAATAAAGCTGCTGACGTACCACGTGCGAGGTGATCTCTCGGCAAGCGGCTATCCCACATCCTTTTTGAGTGCTGTGGAACGCCGTCTCTCCAATCCAGCTCGTCCGGCCAATCCCCGACCAAGAAAGCGTGCTGCCATACCTTACGTTCCAAGGATAAGCGAAACCTTGTCTCGCGTTCTACGCAGTTATGACGTTGAGGTGGCGCACGTGCCCGTGTGTAAGCTGAGGCAAGCGCTCGTCGGCGGGTCGGCGGCAAGGACAGGCTTCCGAGAGAATCGTTTCCCGGCGTGGTCTATAAGATACCCTGCGCAGATTGCGACTACGCATACATCGGTGAATCGGGCAATTTCAAACAGAGACTGAGGCAGCATCAGAAAGATGTGGAAAAGAAACGTACAGTGTCGAATGCCCTTGCCGAGCACACGGATGCAACGGGCCACAAGATCGACTGGGATCGCTCGAGAATTATCGGCCAAGAAAGAAACCTAAAATCGCGGCTGTATCTGGAATCACTGGAGATACAGAAAACACGTCACACGCTCAATCGAAATGAGGGAACCCTCCCTCCGTCATACATGCGCTGCTTACGTCACGTTCTGTAGCATACATAAGCTTCCATGAACCTTCCGTCATCCCATTGTGAATAAAGCTTCCGTAGCGAAGCCGAAATGTCTTTTAGATTTATTCATTTTTAGCACTTCTGTTGGTCGGTGTCCTTCGTTTTATTTCTTCAATGCTTCATCCCGACCAGACGGGCTTCCGTCGAACCCTCAATTTCACGTACATAAAGCCTCTAATTCCGATTCTTGCTGTGCACATTTCTGCGGGCTCGACTAACCGCTGTATTCACAAACAAACCTCACCCTTATCTTTAGTGTTCCTTACCTTTTCGGCTCTTTCACACGTTTCAAGAACGGACCTTGCCCTCCGCGGCCCCCTTAAGCCCAACTTTAGTTCGCGACAGGGGAGCCTCCTTAAGGTAGCATCTGCGGGGCCTTAACGGCTCCTTATCCATTCCAAAATGGCGACGCGCTACGACGACAACTTCAGCGAGTTCATCGATTTTGTGAACCGTGCGAAAGAAATCGAGGACAACGAAGCTACAGTTTTGTGCAGCCATTGCAGCGGGAACCTTAGGGGTCGCCAGAATCCCATGGAGTTGTACAACAATCAGGAGATTTTAGCGAGGTACCGTTTCTCCAAGGCAGCTGTGCTCAAGCTGCTATCCATGTTGCCGCTGCATCAGAACAAAGACGGACGTGGTTGTCCTGTGCCACCGCTGTTACAACTGCTCGTGACACTCCGTGTTTACTGCGCGGGAACTTTTCAGGTTGTTTTAGGAGATCTGGTTAACGTGTCACAGCCGACTGTTTCCCGTGTTGTCACGCGGGTGTCGACAATGATTGCCGGAACGTTGTTCCCTGCGCTTGTCAAGTTCCCCAACACGGGGAAAATGCATGAAGTCATGCACCAGTTTTATACCAAGGCGAAGTTTCCCAGGGTAACTAGTTGCATTGATTGCACCCAAGTACGCATCAAAAGTCCAGGCGGAAACGACGCCGAAGTATTCCGAAACAGGAAGGGATATTTCTTATTCAATGAGCAGGTAAGTGAAATACGCGCTTTTATGCGGCAGACAGAAACACTCCTTGAAATAACTTAGAAGTTTTAACAGTATTATCGTGTCTCGTTTTTAGCCCAATCATGTTGAGTGAACCGGGCAAACAAACAAGAGGCCAACACGAGAATGTCTCTCTCTCTCTCTCTCGTTCTTTTTTCTATTCACTCACCCAGAGTTGCTCAAAAAATGTCTCTGTCGTTTTTTTTTTTTTTTTTCGTTTACTCAACCAGACTGGCGCTAAAGATCCTCCCAGAAAGAAGTACGGTTAATACAGTGCAGCGCTGCCGTTGCCAACGCTTCCCAAGGCTGCATTTCTTGTATGATAGTGGTTACCGTAGTTGTGTTTAACTTACGCCGGCCTCTCATTACAAGGTTAATAAACGCAGCAAGGAATACAAAAAAAAATGCACGTGGCTTCGCGGATGCATCGGGTTGCGAGCTCCATAAAGCTCAATCTCTGCTTCGCTCAATTTTCTCCAATAGAAATTTATATTATTCCATTAACGTTAAAATACGAGATTTAAGAGGCACTTGCCCACTGTTGTAATATAGACATTGCTGGTAGTCTTCATATGAACTTGAAAAATCATCTGCAGGTAATAAAGATCAGCCGCAAAAAAATGTTCATTCCTTTTTGGCATGTCTGCAGGCTATCACAGGACCTCAACTTCAATTCTTTGATTTAGTTGCAAACTGGCTAGGCTCAGCACACGACAGCAGAATTTTTGATAATAGTAATGCAAGAGCTCGTTATCAAGAAGGAACTGTACCTGGCGTCCTCCTTGGAAACATGGGGTATGCTTGCCCACCATACCTTATGACACCACTAAAATATCCTGGAGGCACAGACAGCCCAGAGTACTGGTGTGTATGACTGCATGGTCACAGTAACATAGAGCAATACACGAAAATATGCAACATCTCTTTATTTAGGTATAAGTCCCAAATACGGACGCGGAACACCGTCGAAAGGGCTTTCGGCATCTGGAAGAGAAGATTCCCATGCCTTGATATGAAACTACAAATAGAAACGAATACGTCTGTCATTGTCAACACGGCACGTGCAGCTCTGCACAACTTTGGTCGGAACCGTCCAAGCGTTGGCTCCTGACGCATGCAACATTCAGCAACCCTCCCCAGCTTCACAAACTCAAGGACCACAGCCCGTTGACTCAGCGAGTGGCTTCAGAACCCGAGCACGTATTATTCAGCAATATTTTTTCCTAAAATGTTGCAAAGCAAAACCGAATGCATATTCAAAATAAAAGATTTTGTCCCATTTTACTCACTGGCTTTTTTCACAGCAGCTATTTTCAGCTGGAGAAGCTCGAGCTTGGATTTCCTGCTCGCACACTCAAGTTGTTTTGATTGCTTCATATGAAGCGCATATTCAGCTCGCATAAGCTTCATCTGCAGTATGTGCATCGGCTTCTTCAACACCTAGAAGGCGGGCACTAAGCTCTTCTTCAAGAGCTGCCCTCTTGGTTGCAAACGTTCTGCGTAGGACACAAGTTGAGCCTCGCGGTGTAGCCTCTGACTGGTGCAGCCGGTAATGGAGAAGCCAGCTGCGGGTCAACTGGTCCCTGTGCTGACGCCTCAGCTGTGGCTGCTCCCTGTGGCTGCCTGGCTGCTGTCATCAACAGGGCTCGCCGGCAAATCCCACTGATATATGCTATCTGCGAAGACATTTGCAACTGTTAGCTTTGAACACAACTTATGATCACAATATGCATGAAGACTGACTTTGTGTCAACACACAAATTTTGCTTCTAATTGTCCGAGTGAGCAACTAGAAGCACTTGCGACGCTATACCTTGTCTAGTACACAATATGAAGGTCTGGGCTGAATTAGTGAATATGTACGTGCTTCACGAAATGCCATAAATTATTAATGTTACAACCCATATAGTTTAGCTGACTTGTTCTCCTTTTGTATTTTACTCGCACAATGGCAATCAGTGGAAGCAGTTCACTGGCTATCCCTGTTGAAATCTTTAAACACACAGCAGGAATGGGGGCATATTCCTGAGGCTTCTTAAAAGCTGGCTCTTTTGCTAGCTACCTGATAGGCAAAGTTGGCTGGTGGCATTGTTACTGCTTTGCGCAGGGCACTGCTGCCAACAACAGTGCACCCATTTGTCGATTGGAACGCAGTGCCCCGATGTATGAAGCCCTTCAACTAGTCACAGCTTTGTTTTCTACGTGGAGTTGCACAGTGCAGAGCAAGTAGCACATGCGCTATACTAGTGAACGGCTTATGTGCGTTTCAAGCACAAGCCTCGCGATTTTTACTGCACTAATGAACAGAAGCTACAAGCAGGAGGCAATCATTGTCAACACATGAAATGTTTGGCCAGCGCGCATACAAGTGTTGTGTGCCACTTGTTTACATTTAGCCAAACAGTAAATGTGCACATTTATTTTGTCTACTACAGATTGCGATTAGATAATGCGTGATATCTTGAGCACAAACATGCAGATGCAATCCCTACACGAGCACAAAGGAAGAGGTTACGTCACTCGAGAAGCAAAATACTATCAAAATTGAGAACGCTACGCAAGTGTTCAACCCTACTCAAAATAATGAGCTCGAAACTATGCTTAAATCGATATACGGGTATGTGTTACGTGTAACATTGTAGTACGTTGGTTCTTTTTTGTTCAATAAACATGCACCTGAAGAAAACAATGCATTTTCTATCAGGCGCCCACGCTCATCGGAACGCGAGTCGCCCCCACAGGGGGCCATGTGCGTTTAGATCACCAACGACTATATATGGCAGAGGAAGTTCATCGATGAAGCTTTGAAACTAGGGGAGACGCACATTGAACTATCTATGATTAGCTTACCAAATAGCACAGCTCGGAGTGCAACTCCCTCGAGGTGAGTTTGGAGTTGTATTTGCTGACATGCAACGCTCTTATTGACTATTATGGCTACAACCCCCGAGGAGGTTAGTGCATAATCACGGTCTTTGCGGAAAGTGGCATATTTCCTTAGAAAGTTGGTCTGTGTTAATTTCAGGTGCGTTTTTTGGACACACAGCACCATCGGAGTACATTTGCGGAAGAGTTATCTAACATCGTCAAGATTGTGAAGTCGTCTCGCTTTCCATTGTAATATTTGGATATCCATAATGAGAACGAAGTTAGTGCTGTGTGTCTCACAAGAAAAGTTAAGTTACAGGACCCTTTGCCAGTCCAGTAATGCGATGTTTCTCTTTTTTGGAGCGGTCGAGGGATTCTCCCCGCTCCTTAGGAGCTGGTGGCGCCGTTGGATAGGTGTCGTGTCCATCACCTCCTGCGTAGCGGTGGACACCCGCTCTTGCCAGCGATTTATTTGTCGAGAAGGCCTCTTCTCGAGGGACGAGGCCCTTGAGGCCACCCGGAGGTCGATGGCTTTTTCTCGCACGGCGGAGTAGCACCAGCCGCAGCCGCCGAGAGGGCGGGTGACGTCACCGGCGGCTCACTGTGTGTGGGCTGGACAGCCGCCGGAAGCCGTGGTGTCGCTGCCCCCTGACGCGTCACATCGGCAAGTGTTCTTGGGCATGTAGGATACCCGCCTGCGTACCTCTTTGAAACTAATGATTTACTTTATTTTAACTGTTACAATTTCCTCTTTTTTCAAGGATGGGCACGACCACGAGTATGCGGCGTGCTCCCCATCACAGTTTACACAGTGGATAGAGTTCTCGCAAGATTCAGGTGTGTTCATGGGCAATGCATTTCGCACAAGTTTGGCGCCCTCGGCAGCTCTGCGAACTGTGGCCGGAACGCTGGCATTTCATACATCTGAGGGAATTTGGCACGTACGGCCTAAAACAGAGCTTGATGTACCCGGCCTCGATGAAATCAAACAGGACACTTGGACCGAAGGTGAGTTTTAGGTGTTTGTTCTCGATTTCTCTGCCATCCCGCCTCATCTTAATTCTTTTGACCTTCACAACATTCCGCTCACTGAAACCCTCCAGAGCTCAGCCTCTGTCAGCTCGAGCAAATCAACGTTCGAGACAACGCTGCGGGTGGTGTTCATAGTGCGGTGCGGGGTTACTGTCACTTGAACGTCCCCAAATGACACTAGATTGGGCAGCTTTTCGTACTGTTTCTGATCATGGAGCTCCAAGAGAAGATCGCAACTTGCCATTCTTGATGCCTTCTAACTTGATCCAAGAGCCTCAGTTAGAGGCTTGGAAACTAGAGAAGGGGAGATTGTTCGTACTTGTTTATCCGATTTTTCTGCGTTAATGACATGGAACCGTGGGAAGTTTCGTCTTTGACGTCCCAATAACTGGAACACATCTTCGGTGCGACCACTTTCTTGAGGGCAATCAGGGAGTGGAGGGAAGGAACTAGCCATAAGAATATGTGGACATTTGGGCAACAACGCCAGCCACCCACCATGGAGTCCTACAAGCGGATGCTGCAGGAGCTGTGAAACAGGTCCTGCAATCACCAGTTGTAGGCTACCACTATAACTCAATATGAAATAACTTAGGTAGGCTACTCACACAAAGGCAAGGTTATTGCGTGCCTTTCCGCCAGCACACTGGGCTCTGGCTAACTGCCATTTGTAATGGAATACGATTACAGCAGCCACCAGTAGGTGCAGGTGACAAATGGCGTCGATCTCCGCATAGAGACCACATACGATGCGGCATTCCGCGGGATCGTAGCGCCGATTCGGAGCCCCCTCTCTGTAGGATGGGCGCCTTATCAAGCGGTCACCTTACTGATGCTCGCCACTTTCATCAGTAAAGTATGGAAGACAGCCCCACAATAGCCTTCGCATGCATATATGTAAATAACTGGGATGGTCTGGGTGGTCACCATGCATAACCACCCTGACCCTCCGCACCCACATTGTTTTCATGCCAATATTCCAAAGTGACTGGTTGGCTGAAGGGCTTAAGTACTGTCAGAACAATTTTGGGGAGGCATAGACGACAAAAACAATTCAGCTTGTTAGTCTCGCCAGAGTAGAATACGCTCCTACAGTGTTAGCTTCATACTGTGCCCACAAAAGATTCTAATTTGTCCTGGTTAACATTTGCATAAGCGTTCACGTTGACTGGCCTTTATAAAAGAGCAGCCGTTACTCTTGTCACGTTACTGTTACTGCATCACAGAAATTCGTTGACCTGTTTCCTGTATTGTGTCTCAGTGATATGGTAACGGCCTTTGTACCCGACAATTTCACATAGCACCAATTTCACATAGCACCAAAATAGCACCAATTAAAGCAGTCGCGGATTTATTATGCAATGTTCTTTGTGACATAACAAATATTGTGTTTTCTACAGGCACATTTCCGGATAACATGAAAATTGCTAGGATCGTCGTCTTGCATAAAGGTGGCGCAACTGATTGCATCACTAATTACCGGCCGATATCCATACTTCCAGTTTTTTCTAGAATTATTGAAAAAGCCTTAAATTCTAGAATAACTGGATACATGCAAAAGCATAACCTTATATCCCCGAATCAGTATGGCTTTCAAAGGGGTAAATCCACTGAATCTGCGTTACTTGAAATACGTGATAAAATTGTTGCCAATATAGAAAACCAACAATACACAATAGGCTTATTTTTAGACTTTAATGAAGCATTTGATTCAATTAAACATGACATACTTTTTCTAAATTACCCTTTTATGGAATTCGAGGCATTGCTTTAGACTTACTGCGTAGCTATCTATCGCACCGCTCCCAATTTGTGGAAATCAACAGCATAAAATCAGATTTAGCAGACATTAGGTACGGCGTCCCGCAGGGTTCTATTATAGGTCCTACGATTTTCCTTCTTTATATCAATGATATCGTGGCAATACCAGAAACACCCGATATTGTATTATATGCCGACGATACAAACATTTTTTTCTCCTCTGATAACATCTCTACTCTAATTCCTCTTATTAACAACTGGTTAAATTACCTTTCAGTGTGGCTATCGGCTAATCAGTTGAGCCTAAATGTTAAAAAAACAAAGTATATTGTTTTTACTCCGATTAACAAACCAGTTAGGTTCGCATCTTCTGTAATATTTCAATCGTAACCACTTGAAAGGGTCTCCCAGTACAAGTTCTTGGGTGTACTCTTCCATGAAAATCTACGGTGGACGCATCACGTAAGTTATATTAAACGTAGCATAGCACAATTAATTGGTATGCTCAATAAGCATCGCACGCTGTTACCTTTAAAACTTAAACGTCAGTTATACTTTTCTACTATTCATTCTAGATTCCACTATTGTCTACTTATCTGGGGCGTCACTTCTAAGGCTAACTTGGAAACTCTATTCCGAATGCAGAAAAAGTGTGTTCGTATTATTCATAACCTATCGATGTACGAACATACCTCTGAGTACTTTCACCAGGACAGTATTTTGAGTGTCGCTAGTCTATATAAACAAAAGTTATCCGAAAAAGCTTTTTTAGAATTCATAAGTAATCGTGAGAACTTTTTTTCTATATATATTAATACCACAACTAACTACACCTTAAGAGCTAGGAACTTTATTAAGGTAAAAACTAGAACAAACTACGGCAATCAGCTTTTACAGTGGCAGATTCCTAATTTACTTAATGATGAGCATGCTTTATTTGATATCATGCAAGATTCCTCAACCATTTCAATATTCAGAAAGAAATCAAAACTGTATTTTTCCAACAATTGACACCTGTTTTTTGTAATTTATTTTCTGTTTTTCGACTGATATGCAATTTCATGCGTTGCAAGACTTTTTTTTTTGTTTCCATTTGGCTTTTGGCCTTCCTGTATCTTTCTGTACGTACTTTATTTCTTCATTTTCATTATATATACTTATTGTGTTGCATTGATTTATTGTATGTATAATTGTATCATTCATATATATAAGTATGTATATGTGTGTATATATGTATACATTTTTTTTGCACTGTTGTTTGCTGTGCTCGTGGCGCCAGGGGCCCAGTCAGGCATGTATAGTCTCGCCTTTTGCTCCGGCGCCATGACAATCTTGTCAAAATTATAATAAACTTCAAACTTCAAACAGGTTGCACTAGTCTTTACGAATGACCCCATAACTGATGGTCACCATCATTTTCAAGCTCCACTGCAACTACCTGATTTTTGAAAGATCGGAGCCATTCCAGCGTCTGAAGGGAATTTCGGCTGCACCAGATCCTCGTGACCTTCCACAGATACCACACAACCTAGACATTTCGTCTAGAGGCCTTTCATAACATGCATATCGACTTTGACCCTAACAGCAGTAGATTTACCTATGAAAGAATGCTAGCACAGCAACACACCTTCATTTTTTCGCAGGAGTTTTGTGCTGATATAACTGCCTAATGTTGTTCGGTCGCATAATATCAACTACCTGTGGCTGTATGCATGCCTCATGGAACACGCCTACATCATCATGCACTGTGGCATGCATTCGCATGCATCCATGACCAACGTTACTAGATTATTTTCGTTACTAGATTATTTTCAGTTGTCAAACTCCGCCGCGGCGCCTGGCCCCTTTCTGTCGCGCCCGCGGGGTGGCGCGCGCGACACTGTCGGCCCGAAGGCGGGCGGTGCGAGCAACGTTTGTGCGGGCGGACAGAGACGCCGATGCGTGCAGCAGCGTGCCACGTTTTGCTCGTGTTTCTTATTTCTGTGCCAGGAAAATGCTGCGTGCCTTGTGAGCAAACATACCTGCAATTGAACACTGAAACGGCAATGAAACAAGAAAAACCACGAGACAGAGACAAAGCTAGGGAGGGTGCAGCGCCCTTCCTAACTATCGCTTTGTCTGTTTTCACTCCTGTTTGTTTCTTGTGTGTGTGTGTTAATAAAACCTTGCCAGCATTCTACGACGAAATAGTGTACCAGACCACCGCCTTCGAACTTAGTGCGCATTTCCTAAGGGCTATAAACTTGTTACACCAATCATTTCAGGTCATCAAAAATTTTTTGGAACTGCTAAACTTGACAGAACACAATGCAATTCAATAGAACCTGAAGTTAAATCAAGATACACTGGAGGTAAGGCACACTGTTCACATTTGTTGTGACTGCATTCACATTGCACTGTTTGCTAGGAAATTCCTTCACTCATGTTTTTTCAGCAATACATTGGGCTATAGTGCGTTCCTTCGGTTGAGATGAGTCCCATCCTACTATAATCAACTTCACCCAGATATTCCGCCTTCTAAGCCTGTATACACCTGTTAAAACAGCGCTACGTGGTAGTGTGGAAGGTGTGCCAGGCTGTGTGCTCGTCGGCGTCAACGACACATTCAAGCAGACGGGAGAAGCCTGCAAGTAAAAAAAAAAAGGTAGCCTTCGCAATGCCATTGAGGCGACGTTGATAAGTTGCCTGGAGCCAAGCAGCTCACCAGAATGTGCTTGCATGCAATGAGCACACTTTTGCTCGGGGAAACATAGGGGACAATGTTGTTTATTACCTGTGTGGATATATCATTCATAAAGTCAGAAAGGGCGCACCATGTGATCTATGCGTAGCGGACATAAGCTTTGAAATCCTAGCAGTTGGCTGCCACAGTTACATAATTGAGTGCAGAAGTGTAAAGCAAGGTTCCTTAAAGCACCCGACGCCAAAGATGCTGGGCTTTATGAAGACTGCTAACAAAAGTGTGTCAGGTTCCCTGCATGAGGCAGGCCTTTGCGGAGAGATATTTTGGAAGGTTTTAGATGATCTAGAGGCGTGCTGCCTCACTCTTCTTGGTTGTTCAGAGAATATGTTCGCGTTCACGTGCGAAGTACTGAATTCGTCATTGTTATATACGGATGCAATTTTTATTCCAAGGATACAAACTGTCAACTAGAAAGCGCGTCTTTTGTGAATATCGATGCACCATGCTTAGATTCATCAATCCGGCGTTGTACCAGTCCTATTCTTTTCTTCATGTGTACATAAAACAACAGCCACAAACGAAAAGCCTCACTGTCCACTTCATTCACCTATTAGCTGCTTTTTACAGAGTGCGCAATGTAAAAAGGCTATTCTGTGAATAGTTAGCGCCACGGAGAGCAGCAAAAAAAATTATAATAAAAAAACTGCCATTGAGTCGGCGGCGCGCTGCTGCCTTCGGAAGCTTCCGTAGCCAACCGGGCCAATCATGGCGGCAGCGCCACCTCGCGAGAGAAGACGGCAGAGGGTCACGTTCTCGCGCCGCTCCCAGGCGGAGTTTTACAACTGAAAAGTATCTAGTAGCGATGTCCATGACTGCCAGTGGTATTGCTTAGTCCTAGAGGCGAACAGGGGTGTGTACAGTCCATCGATTCTTTAACTGAGTCGACGTAAGGCAGCAATTCTTTGCTAAGACCACGGTAACAATACCGCATGAGCGTCGACTGGCCGGCCGGTCAGCTACTTTCTAACAGAGTGAAGTGACGAGATTAGCAAGCATATGTCGCCCTGAAGAAAAGTCTACTTGTTGAAACGTTGGCTCCTGCTTTCACCTTGTTCTCGTTTTGCTCATCGTCGTGAATTTCTATCTCCCGTCGTTCCCCTATTTTACCGAGATCATCAAGAGAGTAGCACATGCGCACCAAGTTCACTGGAAGCGCAAGTGTCGTCTGCTAGGCTCTTTCCACCAGCAGGATTAACTTGGTGCAAGCTCCCCGGCTTATCAGAGTTAACGGCTTTCAGTGAATTTGGTGTGCATGTGCTACTCTTACTGAGCTCGTCGATTCGTGCAGTTGAAGGCGCTGATCGGCCGGCCAGTCACCGCTAGTTAGGTACTGTTAAAGAATCGGTCGACTGTACATGCACCGACTCGGACACCTTGTTCTGCCTTGCCGGCCACAGTAGCATTGGTCTGGCCCCGAACAGCATCATGGCTCATTATGTCACCAAGATGAGAACATTACATGGAGGTGACCACAGGTGCAATAGCTCGTCATTTACATTAGAGTGCGTCATACCACATTTCTGTCATGCAGGATTTGTGAAAGGTGTCGGTAGTGATCTAGCTAGCTTAGCTAGACACAGCTTCTGGAACAATATGCACACCTTTCTGACAGTGAGTAAGGCATTATTCAAGAGGTTGAGAATGTGTACTGGAGATTAGAACCACAGAAAGTTGAGCTAGTTGTCGTAGACAATTAGCTACAATCGTAGACAACAAACATTCGTAGGTATTCCACACATCCATTCCTTATCGCTCAGGCTAAACAAAGTGGGAAGTAGGTACGAGGTTAACATTGTCCTTACGGCTGCCAATAGGTAAGATTTGTGCCACCGTACATAAAAAGAATGAGCAGGCAAAAGACAAAAGGTGGATAGGCATTTGCTCCGTAGGACACACAAATTAACGGACTGCCGTACTGGAGTGCTATATAGCGTTCCTTTCAGTTGTGGCCACTTTTACGTAGGGCAGACTGGTCATTGTGTTAATCAGAGATTAATTGAACATAAAAGGTCGCTAACCATAGGATCGCCATCTACCTTTCCACTGTTGAGACTACAGTGCATGCCGAATTTCGGTGAATGCGCTGTTTTATACAGGCACAAGAACGAAGAAACGTGTCTAATGGTCGAGGCCTGGCATATCAAAGTAGTGGAAGCGCATGCATGAGATAACTTTCGAGCAACTTCCACAAATAAGAAATGAAATGCCTAAACAGTTCTCTCATGTAGCACGTGTGCCTGATTGACAGGTGGCGCTACCACACCTGAGCATGCGCAGATTTTTGTGTCTGGGTCTACTTTCTTTGATGCCACAACAGTGCCCCCTTCAGTTGATAGACGGCATTTGTGTTGTCTGGTCCTCTTTGTCTGCATGCCTTACCTTCTGTCAAAATGTACTGCAGGTGCACACCTGATCACGACTGTTTCACCCATCATACCTTGTCGTGTACGAGGAACTTGCCTTGATAACCACTGAGCCTGGTGGCAAGGAAGCCCTTGTGTCAACACCAGTGATCAGGTAATGGCTGTCAGATTGAAAGAAAAGAAAACACCATCGGGAGCCACGGGCCTCGGACTATCCTAAGCAGTCATCGAAGTAAGCATTCTATTTTTACTGTACCTCCTTTGACCCTGTTGGAGTGAACCTCTTGTATTTTCGTTCCAAGCTAGTGTTTCTGGAAAGGCACATCAAGAGAAAGTAACCAGCGCTTCCATCGACGAACGTGTCAACTATACGAGAAAGATCTGTGCTGCAGGAAGCTCCGTCATTCAAGCTTTAGTGAACGTCTTTTAGAGTTATGGGCTCAATATTTGTCATATTCTAGTTGCTAACGTTAAAGGTCTCTTTCACGACATTACAGTTGATGAAAAAGGACAGCTTCAGGTCGAACGTAACGTCAAAAGTGGCCTTTCTGGTGGCACCAACTTAAATTTGATACTTTCCTGATAAGAGGTGCGTATGCAATGTTGTTGCGCTCCGCTCAACCACTATGTTAGCAACATTATGTTAGCAACTGGCACTAAGGATGATGAACTCCTACAGGGAAATGTTCAATGATCAAGCCAGGGTTTACAGAATGCCGGGCGGTCCACTCGTGCACACCTATCTTTCCCAGAGGAGTTGGAACTTGAATTAGAGAAAGTAATGTGATAGAAGAAACACGTTGAGAAGCATCTGGATCTCTAGCATCATGCTAGTATGGATTCATGCAGACATAATAACAAGAATACATGCAGAAAGAAACATACAGGCAGGAGACGCATCACACTAGCATACAAAACACTGAGTTGCAATCAGCTGTGCAAGATATGCTTCATATAAAGGCACAACTGTAAAGAAATAAGTCAAAGTGGAGGGTTATGGCTGTCTAATGAACAGGCAAAAAACAGGAACACTGCCATTTGTTAATATTCAGAGGAGGAGCCTCTTGCAGAGCCCCAGATTTCATTGTCTTCTGAATTCCGTGGAAGTCACTGATAGCGTCCTCGATCACCCGCACCGGTGCGCACCGGGGCGCCTTGGTGCGCACTTTCATCCTCGATCAATCGCACCGGTGCGCACTGAGCATCCTCGATCACCGGAAGCGCACCCTGTTGGAGCGGTTTTCCGTTGCCCCGTCTCGCACCGAGAAAATCGGCGGTGCGCGGAGTGCAATCCCAGCAAGCACTGCGGGACGCGCGACGTGCGCGCGTACTGCCGACTGCAGAACCGCGGACGCTCTGGCCCGATAGCTGCGGTACGTTGCAACGGAATTGACGGAGTTAGCTAGTGGATTTGTCGGCGATGAGAAAGGAAGCGCTGCTAGTTGCCGCAATCGATGAGCATTCTTCAAGTTCGTCTGACAGCGAAGACGACATTCTGCTCGACCTCGTCCAAAAACAGTGTGGTGAAGAGCGGCCGAAAGTGGACAGGTTCATTGAACGGGTCGTCAGCATTAATTATAAAATTCATTGGTGTTTGCTTGCAACCAGGTATGTCGGAGCACGCAGTTTGACAAGGTTCGAGCGCTTGCCGCAGATGCTCAGCATCTGCAAACAATAAAATATGCGCGTGCGCGTGTTCGCGCACGTTTTGCGCGCCAGGGGCAAAGTAGCGCTGCATGCAAGCACTCTGCGCAGGGTGCAGTTTTGTCCTCGATGTTGACCCTCCGCAGTGCGGCACCACGGCGGGGCAAAGCGCACCATTCTGGTTTCGGGGCAACCTCGGTGCAAGGTGATCGAGGACGCTATGATCTCTTAACTTAGGGGGCTGGATAGCACACCAAGCGCCCTCAACCGAAGCCACCGGAATCAAACTCTGTTGTCCCAGAAGTTGAAGCTTCGCTACTTTGCACCACACTCCACCTGCATGGTAGCTCTGCATCTTTTCTTCCTCCCCATAAGATACCTGCCTATGGGACTCCTGCTTTCACCAGGGGGCGCTACGACAATGGTGCTAAAAAGCGCCCTCTGTCCTGAACTGGACCAAGCTCGGTCGTCTGCTTCGGAGAGCACGTTTACAATATGGACCCGCCACTTTCGGTTGTGTTGTACCACGGCTTGTAGCGAATATCGCGCGCCGAACATTTTTTGAGGGGTGGCACGCTGCGTAAAGGCAATAAATTATTCAACGCTGAATACCTGTACGCGGTTCAAGAAATAAGCGGAGAAGTTTTAGCGCGGAGTCAATCGCAAGTGAAGCGAGTCGCGTACGACGTTGGACTTCAGGTAAGGTTTGCACGCTGTTAGATTCAGGCGCACAAACGCAAGGAAATGCTTGCTATAAATGAATTCACAGCAGCGATAAGCAGACACCATGTATACGGAACTGCTAGAGCGCAGGCCGGTACGCGCCGTGACGGCAGCGGTCTTTCAGCATGCCGCGATGTACGAACTGCTCGAGCGCACGATCGTACGCGCTGCGACGGCAGCGGTCATTGACATGCCGGGGAGCCTCCTGCAATCTTTGTTTGCTGCATGCTGCTAGACAAGAAGTTATGCCTGCGCTGTAGCAGCGGCCATCTGTGCATTTAGCAACTGGTAAATAACTGATGCAATGCATATGAGCTCGCAGTAACGTCTGTGCGAATCGCGCTGCAGCACGAGCTCGTGCGCTCCTCGCTTCATGTAGCTTTTAGTGACAGCGCTCAAACTTCGATGTGCTGTAATCAATACTACCTTGCTCCGCTGCCTCAGTGTGCTGGCTTCAAGTCAAGTATGAGCGCTTTTAACTCTCTAACCTGTGCTGCTCGTAGTGGCCTAGCAAAAATTCTAATAGAGATTTATATTAGTCTTATTAGTGTTCTATTTGTCTTGTAGAAATTTCTAATAGTCTCACAGGTTCTGTATCAGTTTTGGTGCAGCACCTATTAGCATATTAGTCTAATACATCCTTCTGTCAGTCTTATTAGTTCATGTTAGTCTGCTGTATTAGTCTTGGAGAACGAAATTTATATTATCCTAATAGGTGTTCTATCAGTCTTATTAGGTTGTATTAGTCTTGTTGAAACATTTGTTAGCCTAATAAGTGTGGCATTAGTTTCGATATGGCTCCTATTACAACTACAGAAGTATGCTTGAGAGCTTTTTATACAAAGTTTTTTAATGAGGGTTTTAAGTAAATATTAAAATTATACAATTTTAGTTATGAAAAGGGATGAATTTTAGATAACATATATTCGTGGCTGTGGATTTCAGGCATACATGACAACATTACTGATAAGCTAATTAGTAAAAAGAAGAGCAATGCATAAACGCCATAATTTCCAGTCTTGGGTGGCATAATGTCATAGCAAAAACAAAGTCAATCAGGATTCAATTGTGGTTATATGGAAGATACTCTGTGACTAGTTGCAGATTCAGAGATAGCAAAGAAAAATGAGTTGATGTTCCCATTATGTTTTCCTATGCTGTACAAAAAAGTTGTTTTATGGGGGGAGAAATCAAGTAAGAAACCAATCAAATTTGCCTCAAATTTGGAAGTAAATGTCACAAAACTTCAGTGACCTATGCAATGTTCATCAAATAAGCACGTTGTACATAACTGCTAGCATGAAGTTCTCAATTACATGGCCCCTAATGTAATTACAAAGGCCATTAGCAGGTTTTTAGTAACCTTTAAACAAACCTATATGTTTGTAGTTACCCGTAAGATATATACTGCAAATGCTACCAAATAATTTCGATTACTTTTCTAATACTGGTTCTTATTATAGAAGGTTTTGTTGTAACGTCCTGTAATCCGCTGCACTTGATTTTTTTTTTTTTAGATACCCAATAGACGGCCTCAAGAAAGCAGCCCAACGATTTGGAAGAAAAAGGAAAATTTTTGTGCTAATCTTATATAATCTGTTAACCAACTACTCCACCAAAGAATCCTGCCATACAATACAGATAAATCACTGTTTGTACTAGCTTCAGTGATGAAACATTACCACAGGCTGCTACAGGAGGAGTGAAACTTGGTAGACATTTATGAGGATAGCTAGTAATCGGCACAGTTTTGAGCCATCATGTATTGAAGAGCTTTTTATATGACACACATGAACAAGCTTTACGATGAAGTTGCTGAAAAAGAAAAATTGAAAGATATTCAGTGTTAGTTTAGTTGTAGTCGCGTTAAAGAAAGCAGTCCATCACCAAGAAAACCACTTTTCCAAATCTTTTATTTTCTTAATTCAAACACCCACAATGAATTGGAAAAGTGAGTCACACGTAAATTATGTGGTCAATTGCTACTTCTTTTTCCTATTTATCAGAACTATGTTTCTCTTCTATCTACCACATGATGTTGCTTTCTCTCTCTTTTTTTTTTGCAAATGACTGTATCTCATGTTAAAGCATTCAGTCTCTGGATGATCGATCAACTTTAAGCAAGTACTTCGTAGCCATAAACAGCTAATGTCACCCATGATGGAGGATTACTCTAAACATCACAAAATGCACACACATGGTAATTACACATAAGATAAAGTAGCTAGTTTGAAAGTACAAGATAAGCAATGTAGACATTTGGCAAGCTGATGAACTTGCGACACCTCGAAACAACTATTGAACTAAAGCATTGCACCAGTGCAACCTAGCTAAGATAAACAAGACGACTATCAGGCCTTTGCTCACATACATGAACGCCATCTAGGACCAGCACACAGGCAGACATAAGTACCATAGAATGCATACAAAGAAAGCACTTAGGTTTACTTGTAATCCATACAACACATATCTCAGTCACGGATACCAGATACTAGAAGCTTGCTAGAAATTACACCACTTGCAGATTTTGAGCATTAACAGCACTAAAATAAGACTTCACTCTTACATTCAACCCAATAAATTGTGACAAACACAATAAATGTATTAGCCTTAACACATTAAAAAAATTTTAGTGCCGCAGGCAAGAACTGCAGAATGTTTATAGTTCATTCTTCAACCAATAAGCGAATAGGACACCCTTTCACAAAATCTAGTCAACTCTAGCGCTCCTAAGCCCTTTTTATTTGCAGTCGATATGCACTGGTAATTTCATGCATTTGTTTTGTGTACTGAGCCCTCTTTTCAGCTATCTTTTTGACACGAAACGAAACGGCATCAAGACTATTCTGTCGCTAATATGCAGAGCGTGTGTATTTGGAAATGTTTATTTTATTAATTGTGCTTTTCTTCATAGTCTATTGAAGAGAAAATATGCATTCTGGTCATACTATGTAATCGCTCTGCTGGAGCTTTTAAAAGACAGCTTGCACTATTGTCACTTAAGTAACTAAACAAACAAACAAATAAATAAATAAATGACAGAATGTGGGCAGTGTAAAGATTGCACAGTTCGGCTAAAAAAGAGTTGTTCTTGATTGGTGCCACTGAAATGGCTAACAATCATGTTTTCAAGATGCCTTTTTTGGTGAGTTCAGATTGATTGTAGATTGGCTGTATCTGGGTATCTAACCAGCTTTGGCTCATACATTAGAGGATTTTAGAGCTTCTGATGTATGCAGGACAAAGAGAATGCCGTCTAAATGAAGCTTGGAAAAAAATATACTCCAGGTTAGTGTAGAGCTATGTACAAAGCAGTAATGCATAATTAGTGAAACAAGGCTCAGATTAAACCCACATACGCTCGCTCAAACTGCATATGCCAAAAACTAGAAAAAAAAGGGTTGTTTTACTCAGTGAAACACGTGGAACGTATCTGGAAGTAGTGCAGTCTAAAAAGGAAGTAAAGGTTAAGTAAATTTGGCTCTGTGTAAGATAGTACTGAAGGAGGGTGCGATGGCACAGGTGATGTTAAGGCAGCTGAGCAGTGGTTGACATTGAATGAATAAAGCCAAGGTATTCTGGGGGAGCCTTTCACCCTACCAAATAACAAAAATGGATAAACAAACAACATGGTACACCACTTCTTCAATGTCAACCGCTGTTGATTTGCCTCTTATTAAATGGACTACCACTTGTTCTAGTCTTTCTCAAGCAAATTGGGTAGGTCTGCAACATAGCAGGAACTGCCCAGAGACATCAAACAGAAATGCTACCCACCCTGTCAAGAGACATTACCAATTTTTCTCTCCTTGGCAAGCAGGAGCTGATGTGTGCAATGTTATGATCCTTTCACAGGCCAACTGTGTGCACATTAACAAGCAAGAGCTTTCACTAAGTTCGTACACATTGTGCAAAGTACAGAATTGACCCATTGTACATTTGAAGGTACAGTTCCTGGTTTTCTTTCTTTTTCTTTTGCACGGTGGTATGTACTGGTGTGACGCACCAGCGCATACCACCTTGAACAGTGTAGTGGCCTCGAACTAAAAGGCGCTCTAAGCTGGTAACTTTATCTGGTATGTAGCCAAGCTCCGCAAGAAATGCATTCTTTTGCTCATGGTCCACAATGCCACACACAACCCCTCTCCCTAAAGTCATTGTTTCATTACTTTTGCAAGCTACTGGAGCTGTTAACTGATCACAAATTTATTTCACTTTAGGCTGCAAATTAAGAGTATTCTTGAGCACTGCAAGCTGTAGCTGCATCACAAACCGTTCCATAACTTGCATTGGCGCACCATTTGCACTGCTTATTAATTTCAACAGTACTCCATTTTCTTACTCAAAAAGAAATGTGGAGTGAGCCCACAAAGCACCAAGTTCCACCACACTCTTTGGCAGGTGCAAAAGTTCATGCACATTGAAAGTCATTGATGTCTCACTTAGAGCATCTACTTTTTGAAGACAAAACTAGAAAGCTTTCCTATTGCATCACTAATGTCTTCCCTGCCAATGCTGGATTTCAGTAGAATGTGTATGGCTGACACCAGCAAGCAGAAATGGCTGTGGTAGTTTGATGGCAGGATGCCATCGAGCTACTCAATGCCATCGATGCCATCGAGCCCTTCAAGCTACTCTCGTAGCTTTTAGCCCGAAATGACCATCCAGTTTCTGTTTCTTTTACTGTAAAATAAAAATTGATTTGAAGAGTTAAACATGGAGCGCCATAAAACAAAACCCACCATTTCCATTCGCTTGCCTTCTACATCGCTCTTTCCTGCACAGTGCGTGGGGGTCGGGTGAACCACTGTGGTAGCTTAATACTGAGCAGTCGTTGGTCTACTCTTTATTTGAGCTGGCTTTCCAATATATGATGGTGAATCTGCTGCGACCTAAACCATATGTCGGCCAGCTGCCTTGCAACTCCTTCTAGCACACAATGCAGTAGTCTGGACAAACAGCCCCGACTAAGTTAAAGTTGGGTATGTATGCAAGTGCTGAAGCTCCCTTTATGCCGTGGGACGAATCTCCAGACTGCAGAGATATCCGCATGTCTTCCCTGACACTTGTGTTGGTCCTCAGATTTGGGTGGCTTGCTCCCTCTGGCACTGGGTGTCTCGGAGACCCTGGGAACATAAATCACACCACATTCTTACTTTTACACTTCTTAAAATGGCTCTGTGTGGGTTGACAAAACAATATCTGAAAAACCTGTTTTATTTAGCATGCAGGTGGCATGAATAACTAAAAAAAATGCCCCTTCCATTTTCCTTGTGTGATTTGCATTGTCCACTAAGTAGTAAAATTCCACTGCCGTAACTGCTATCATAGATGACATTCAAGAGATGCTACATAATAAAGTATGTACTGAAGTGCCTTTGCAATTTTGATTAATTTAACTCAAGCTTTGTTATATATACACATATATGGGAACAGAGAGGTGCTTAAACGGCCATAAACTAGCTTGTAATTGAAAGTATCGACACCTTTGTGAAGGCAGAAGCTGCACCCATAGTAGCCGTTGTATTGCTTCATATTGAGCACAGCTCCGCGTGCTGGGGCATCAACACAACACATGATGTACACCTTCGAGGACAGCGCTTGTTCATCACACTTCCACTTGACAGAGTTCAGTTCTTTAAGGCTTTTAAGAAAACTTCCAATGAATGGACTCATTCTTGGGTGGCCCTTTCCAAAATTCAGTCCACGTAGTAGCACATCACTCCACCACAATGATAATGGCACTTTATTCACCACACACTTATTTGGCCATATTGAAGCTTTGTTGCATTCGAAAACTTTCGCACCATCTGTGTTGAATGTCAGGGATATGTCACACCATGAAGAGTTTTTCATCTGTTTTTTGTAAAGCCTCCCATCACAGCTAGATGTCTTTCACAGTGCCATCATCCGCTTGAAGTTCCCTTTTCTTCAAGGATTCCATTAAGCACTTTGACACTGACTTGTCGATAAGCATGATTTCAATTTGCTTCTTAAGGTCCAATGTAACAAAAAAATTTTGCCCCAAGTCGGCGGTGTTGCAGTGCAGGCATAAAAATCTTTTTGACGAGGATTCGGCATCACAGCTTCCTATGCCTCACAAAAGTAGTGTCGTTTGACAAGGCTGCCCATCCACTGCCTCAACGATTTTCTAAGCATGTAGCTCAAAGTAGGAAAGACAGGCATGCCAAGAAAAATGTTTATAACACTCACAAGCTTCTCCGTATCCGTCCAGTTTAAGCCTACTGACGCAGTATACGCCATTAGCGTCAGCATGGCATCTCTGACACTTATGTCTGAGTTCGGAAGGCGTGCACTTGAGAACAGGCAACAAAATTCATCTGCATCACCTTCACACTCCTCTGCACCACTGAATTATTCAGGGCAGCTGGATTCACTGTCACACTGTTTGTTGCCGTCTCCCTCGTCGCCTTCCGCATGATCAAGGTTTTGGTCACTGGCGTCGAAGTCATCGTCATCATCAATCTCACACACGACGGCATTTGCACTTCCAGCGCCGGAGCTTCTAAGCTGCCTAGGTGTCTGCGAACATGACTGGGTGTCCCAGACCTTCTCCTGTTACCGCATAGATATCCGTGGCAAAGAGTAGGTCTCCCCTGGCTCTAAATAACGTTTCCTGTGCTTTTTACGTTGCGACGTCCCTCCGTCGCTAATGCTTCGCATCTGGTCCATGATGCAGAACGCTAAGATGTCTCTCGACTCTCAAACGTATGTTCACGGCATCGTAAACGGCATGGTAAACCTGAAAAAATAAAAAATGAGCGAACTGAACTCGTCCAACACCAAGGCATGGGGAAAGCTTCCTGAATGAATGTCACGTGGTTCTTTATTCTATTGCATGGAGGAAGGAAAAAAACATGTTGCACATGTGTTTCATGCATCATGGTTTGCAACCTACAGCCCTATAGGACGACTTTGCGCTAAAGAGTATAAAAATCAAAAGCTGGCGCTGCATGTTATCACCTTATTGGTCACTAAATGCATTTTTAATACATAGTTGGTATTTTATTAAAAATTATATGTAACTACCACTTTTAAGGTACGTGACAGCAAGACGAAATATATTTATAAAAGCTATAACAAAATAGTGTTTTGATTATTTTATATATCCCAACCCATCGTCATTGCCATCGATCACCACGCGCAGTGTGTGTGGCGGAGTCTGGCCGACGAAGCAGTTCTGTTGTCGCGTCATACTTGTTGGTTTGTAGTCGTCTGAGGCTTCTAGTGTTAGTGCCATTAGCATGTGTGTCGTGACATCTTGACACGATGTATGCCTTTGTGCGCTTTAGGGATGATGGAATGAAGGTAGCCGTGTCCATCGATCGTATTAAGAATTTCGCTCCGAACAATCTCCAGGACTTCAACTCCACAAGATGGTATGGAGTGCGCTGCCAGGACGAGGAAAACAGCGGATATTTCATGGCCCAAATTATGAAGTTGCTTGGTAAGTATGCTTTTCTATGCAGTGTTTCATGACGCGATTGTTACGGGTATCGAAAAGTGTGCATTTCATGTGATTTCCAGCAACCAAAGAGGAGGCCGACGCTTGCACGGAAGGTGTGGACAAGCGCATTTCTTGCCCTAAAATGCCACTATACAGTGATTCAGAAGATTCCTGCAGTAGTCAGGAATCCTACCGAGGTGAGACCAATAAATATCTGTATACACGAACATCATTAAGTTATTTGGTGGTGTAAAAATGCCTTTTAGCGGCGCTGATTCACTGGTGCCTGCATGGTCGGGCAGCTTGCACCTGGCACTTGTAGGCGTGTATGGTAACAATGCGGCTATTGGGCGGCTCTAATTCAGTGCACTATCTGTTTTCTCCCTGACACTACTACTGGTCCCCGGGAAATGGGCAAAGGGCAGCTTACAGCAACCCTGCTAGCTGCACGGTCCTAGTTAGGCCCATTGAGTAGAACATGTCGGAATAGCTGGTTCATTTTAACGATTGTTCAATAATTATGCGAGCCGGCAAGACCACGGTACACAAGGAGGAACGTGAAAAAAAAAATCTCGAGCGCAGACTACCGATGGTTCATTAAAACCTTCGGCATTACGAGATGTACCATCAGGTCGCTTATGTGCGTAAGCGCGTACAGTGACATGCATAGTAACCTTTCCCTGGCCCACACACACAGGGAATTTATCATAATTAAAGGCACCGTATTATCCAGAAAGGTCATGTCCACGCTAAACAGGGTAAGTCGGGAAATGTAAATGCAGTGTGTCCACATGTGGCCTTAGTGAGCTGGCACCATAACTCGCAGTTATTTCTAGGCAACACCAGCGTAGTCCACCATCAACTATTCAACGAGCAGATGTTCATGCATGCACTTCCGTGGTCCTCATGTTTTTGTTTTCTTTTGCTCATGCAGAGGAGAAGAAGAACAAACGAATTTCAAAGTTGCGGCAAAAGAATGTTGAGGCGACATTCAGAAAAAAGCAGTTAGAGGTTCTCTTCTTTGATGAACAGGACCGCAAGACAGAGGAGCTTGTGCAGGAAGTGTCAAGGCTGAGATCAGAAAATGTCAAATTCTCTGCAAGAATAGAAATGCTAGAAAAAGCTCTGTGCAGCAAGATCTTCGATGCAGGTTTCCAATCCAATTTCATTGTATCGAGTGTTTTCCAGAGATCTCCCATTCTGCATGAGCGTTTTTCTTCTATGATCACGCAGTCTGATCGTTGATCAGCAGTCCTTCGCAGTGCTTATCTTGTCACCTCCTTATTTATAATATCTGCTGCTTGCTTTCATCCTAATGTATAATCTCACTTTTTCTTTTCCATCTTCCTCTGCATTGTCCTAAGCTTCCTCAATTACCTGTCCTTCACTAACGTGCAAGTTCTTTCCCTATAGGTCTGCACTATTGACCATTGAAAGTTCCTTATTCTCATCTACAATACCTGCTGGGGGAAAGGAAATATTTGCAAATGCAAAATGATTAAAAAAATACTCGTCCTAAATTTGATTTATTTTGCTGCTTTTCTATTCTGCGTTTGGGGAGAATGCAAAACTATTGTACGTGGAAGCTGCGCTGATTCAGCATCTATTCCAAAAAAAACTTAAAGCGCTCTGAAGCTATACTAGGGTGGCTAGAAGGGCAGGTGTGAATGTTGGCGCTGTTGCTACACTCGAGCAGTGTAGGCGGCGCCACGGTCGAGGAGGGAGCGTGAAAGAGAGGAGGAGAGTGTCGCTACGTTACGAAGTTTAAGGGCTTTTAGGCGCGGTACTCTTAGCAGCGCTGGCCTATGCCTCCGTGCCTCCGCTGTGAGTTGGTCTCGCCGCCTGCTTTGGAGTGTTCCTCGCGACGTTTTGTCATGCGAGGACGAGATGCAGTCAGCAGCGTTGGTGCAGTTGGTGCTTTGTGCCTGGACGTGATACTAGGTACAGGAAAACCTCACAAAAAAACTATCTCTTCCGTGCCCCTGCCTGCAAACAAGTGTTTGCCAAATGGGCTAGAGCGATCCCAAGGGCCGACAAAGCATTGTAGGAGAACTCGGCAGTTTGTGAAAAGCACTTCGACTCACGGTACGTAGCCAAAATCTTTAGCTAGGATTGTGGGTGAGGCTTGGCTAAAAGTAACAAAACTGCTGCACATGTTATCGGCGTGCTATGTGTGGATACATAACGCATTGCACAACATCCTCGCGGCATGCCCTTCCCAGTATTATTCACGAGGCCTTTTACACAAGCTGAATCTCATCACCACCGTCCGTCTTCTTTTCTGCTGCCTCTAGGCTTATCGTTCGCGACATCAAGCACATTATTAATGGGACTGAAGTCTTGATACCGCGTCCCATTCCTGCCCTCTCAGAAGACGCTGTGCCTGATTTTAACATAGTTTTTCTCTCAAAATGGTGCACTATTGTTCTCTTTGGTATTTCAGACGGGGCAGCAAGAAAAAGGCCACCCTTGATGAAACTTTCCAGTTTCTTGATGAATGGGAGGATCAATCCAAAGGGCTCGGCTTTCTTAGTAAAATTACTTCTGAGGGGCTGAGGGAGACCATCCATTCAACAAAACACCTTCTAAAGTACCTTGCAGAAAATGCTGACTTCATATACATGATGACTTCGAAACTGAGCCAAGGCCATCTAGAGCAATGTTTTGGCGTTGTGAGACAAGCGAGTGGGGCAAACGATCATCCTACCCCAGCTCAATTCATTCTAGTCATAAGGTATGTATACATGCAAGCTTGGTAAATAGTACTTGTGTTTTGCAGAAGTTCGGCATGCTTATGTAACAACTGTTGCTTGTGCACACCCAGGTGTCTAGGCATCTACAGCCAAGCAAGGAGCCCCAAGGACGGCAATGTGTTGTCGGATGTCCTGGAGTCCTTGTTATCTGTTGAAGAGGTGCTGGCTGAACAAGAAAGCCACAGTGAAGACAGCGTGAAGGCTGTGCCAACTGATGCAGTACAAGTGGCTGTAGACCATCATAGTTATGCTGAGCACCGCAGCGACGCACAGCTAGCTTATTACATTGCAGGTTATGTGGCGAGAAGGCGTTTTGCCCACACATTGTGAAGACTGCAAAGCAGCATGTCTTAGTGATAAAGGCAATATCCCCTGAGAACTTATATCAGAGGCACCTTGGGAGCCGTTTATATCCCTCAGAATCATTCTATAAGCTGGTCAATGCCTTTGAAAACAAGCTCACTCGTTCATTCAGTGTAACACGCTTGCATGCCAAGGCTGTGACCGAGATTTTGCAGTCAATTGGTGATAGTAAAAAAATTGGTCGCCCAGACCATTCTGCTACCCTGACAGCCTCAGTTATACGTTTTTATTGCCTCACAAGGATTCACTTTTTGCTTAAAGGTGCCAATCAGCAGGGCAGTGAGAAGAAACGGAAAACACTGAAACCTTGTGTTTTGTAAAGTTTGCACAATTTTTTTTCCCTCACTTGTGAATGAACGGTTTCATGAACAGATCTGTTCCTTCACTGTCTGCAATCATAGCAAATTGCTTATATGAGCGTCAAAATGACATGCTACAGGTCTGCAAGCGCAGACGAAAAGTGGTTTGTAAATACGTCGAGACATTACCAGGAGGCATGCATAGGGTGATTTTCAGGGAGGCGAAATGGAAGGCGCCCGTGTGCCGTATGACGTCAGTGTGCGCTAAAGAACCCGAAGTGGTCGAAATTATTTCGAAGCCCCCCACTAGCCCCTAACACTTTGAGCCGCTTCACGAAATGTGCACAGACAAAACACGCTTGAATCTCGATCTAGTGCTAACTGGGCCCGTAAAATTTCACAGGAGTAATGATGTGGGCTGACATAACATTTTTTTTCATGATAAAGACTTACTCTTTGACGCTCGCAGAAAGCGCACGATATCCGAAACGGGCTCACTTTCACTTCAGTGGTAGCGATGCAGCAGACGCGTGGCTGGCGAGGCGCTCATTTCGGCTGCGTGTTTACCCGATGGATGGATGGATGTTGAGCGTCCCCTTTGGAACGGAGCGTTGGGTTGCGCCACCAAGCTCTTGCTATTATACTGCCAAATGTCCTACCTAGGTTAAACAATAAAAAAGAAAAAAAACACGATGAACTCTCTCAACAAATTTTGTGATCCCCTATTGCGAACTGTGCTTTCGTACGTCTCCGTTTTTTGTCGTTTCCCTACTTTTCTTTTACTAATCCCTATTGCGGACATGTTTACTTTCCCACTGCTTTCGCTGAACCCGAGGGCTTCAAGGAGGCCAGTGGTGCCTAAATCGACCGCTGGGTACAAGTCTTCACATCCTAGTAAAACATGCTACATAGTTTCCCTAGCTTTACTGCAGCAAGCACATGCTTCTTCTTCCTTCTTATATCTCGCTTTATAGGTATGTATTCTAACGCATCCCGATCTCACTTCGAAAAGTAATGAGCTTCCCTTTGAGTTATCATAAATGGTTTCTTTCCTGATTTCGTTTTTTCCTCTTAAGTAGTTACTCATGGCAGGTTTCTTTTGCATTGCCGCCACCCATGAGATTATTTCAGCCTCTCTGACTTTCCCCCTTGACGTGCTTTGTTGCTGTGTTGCCCACCCTACAGGCCGCATACTTGCTGGTAAGCTTCCTAGTTCTTTTGCTCCACTATGAGTCAATGTTTTTTTTTTCCTGTACAGATACCTAAACACTCTCCCAGCCCATTTAATTTCTTCCATATTCCTCAGGCGTTCTTCATACTCAATTTTACTGCGAGTTTCCCTCACTTCAAAACTAGTCCAGCCCATATCACCCTGCATAGCTTCATTTGTAGTCTTCCCGTGAGCGCCCAATGTGAGGCGACCCACTGACCTTTGGTTCCTATCGAGTCCTGATTGTACCCCTGATTTAAAGCAAACAACCACATTTCCAAAAGTCCTAGAACCATTACACCTTTCCACATACCTCGGAGCACCTCGTACGTATTGTATCCCGATAGTGCTCTGTGCTTCATTATGGCTGCATTTCTCTTCCCCTTCACTGTTATTTTTTCCTGTGTTTCCATTTCCATATATCTATTGCCTTCACTTATTCATATCTTAAGGTATTTATATTCTCTTACCTGAGGTATTTCCTGGCCCTGTATTGCCACTGTCTGTTCACTGTTTTCATTGAATACCATAACGCCTGATTTTCTAACACTAAATTTCAAACCTAAATGGTTGCCTTCCTGTCCACAGATATTAGCCAGATGTTGTAAATCACTTTGCTTGTTAGCTAGCAACAAATGTCGTCCGCATAAAATAAACTTGGAAGCTGCTGCTCTACTACTGTACCCGCCTGTTCGTACGAGAGATTAAAGCCGATATTACTTCCTTCTAGCGCCCTCTCTAGCCTCACCATGTACATCATAAACAGCAGTGGGGATAAAGGGCACCCCTGCCTCAGTCTCTTGTTGATATGAACTTTCTCCTCGCTCCTCATCCTTTCCCATTCAACGCAAATGGTATTTTCTAGGTAAATCTCTCTCAAAAGCTGTAGACGATCATCATCTAAGCCTTCCCCTTCCAGAATATCCCACAATTTGCGGTCTAGGTTGTCATAGGCTCTTGTAATGTCTAAAAAGGCCACATATAACGGTCGGCTTTCCGCTTTTGATATTTCAATACACTGAATAAGAACAAACAAGTTATCACCCAAACGCCTACCTATTCCGAAGCCATTCTAAAGCTCTCCCAAAATGCGATTATTCTCTGCCCATTCTTGAAGCTTTAATTGATTGCCTGCATTGCTAGCCTGTATATTACCAATGTAATGGTCAACGGTCTATACTAGTGAATTCTGTCTTTCTACCCCTTACCTTTATAAATTAAATTCATTCTACTTTGTCGCAATTGTCTGGTATTTATCTTTTAAAGTTTTTTCCACTGTTTCCTTACTTTTTGGTCCTAGTTCATTAATCAGCCTAACGGGAACCTCGTCTAGCCCTGTGGCTGTGTGCTTAGGAATTTTCTCTTCCGCTTTCTTCCATTTGAAATTTGTCAGCACCAGCTCCTTTCTCAGTCTCGCACGTTTCGGCACAGATTGTGTATACGATGGGTCCACCAAAGAGACGAAAAACATATTTGGATCCCGGATCAAGTGATTCCATACTGAAGACAACAAAATGGCGCCTTCACAATTCTTCGTGCAATGCTTCGCAACCCATGTCACCACTTCATACACAGGTGAAAGATCGCATTCCTCTACCCGCACCTTCACCGACGATCAGCATGGCAAGGAGCGCGAACTGTCATCTCCGGAATTTTTTAGTGATGACTACGACGAAGAAATGGACGATGGTGGCACATCACCAGAAATCTTTAGTTTTACTGATGACTGCGACGAAGATTTGCACGAATCTGCGTCATTCCGAATGGACGATGGTGCCACATCAAGTACACCGCCTCAGGACAGCTATGCAGTTGAGAATGTGTCCTCGGAAAGAAATGACACCTTTTACGCAGACTTAGCTGAACCGTTCAATGACAACGGGACACTGACCCGGGGTGATGCTATTGGACATCGCTGTCAAGTACGGTCTCTCCTGGACGGTAATCGAGGCCACCCAAAAATTGTTCAACAACCTTTTAGGCAAAAAGGCGTTCCCTGAGAGCAAATATTTATTCAAGAAGCTCTGTGGTGTCGATATCACAGATATCGTGCTTCACTTTTACTGCCCACATTGCAAGCTGTCGCTTGGAGAAACGAAGGGCAGTTTAGAATGACGAGGACTTCAAGCTGAGTGCCAATTGTGCCATTCGAAATATCTTGGACGTGACCTCGTACGTTCAGGCAGTTTTTTGTGAGCCTGCCTATCGATAAGCAACTGGAGTTCGTGCTTTCTAGCAAGACAGCTGGTACTGCAGTGATGGATAGCCTGCGTAATAGTTCTGGAAGCACTTCAATGAGTGACATAACAGACTGCTCGCAGTACCGAGTGACGCGGGAAAAAGTTGGCATGGCTGCACACGACTTGACAGTGACCGTAAATTGTGATGGCAGCCCCATTTTCAATTCATTGAAATACAGCATATGGCCAGTTCAAATAACCCTTAATGAACTGCCACCATTACTGCGTTGGAAGAATGTAACGGCGCCGCTACTGTGGTATGGAAATGAACATCCCAACATGACACTGCTGCTGGAAGCCTTTGCCATTCAGCTGCAGAAGCTCAACACAAGTGGCATAACTTGGATATTCAATGACACGCAGATATGCTCTAAAGTAAGAGTCCTTGATGTGCAATTACCATAAATGTCTATAGTCTATATATATATATATATATATATATATATCAGCAGGTGTTCTGCATCTGCTGTTTTGCAGATTCACCCGCAAGAGCACCAATGCAGCATATATGATGCAGTTTAACGGCTACTTCGGCTGGTGCTACAATCCAGGCAACAACGTAGATGGTAAGTTTCATACAATAAGTGTATATTTTGTCTTCCGCGTTATTATAGCATTCACGTGTCATCGGCAGATTCATTATTTATCTGAAGTTCAACTCAACTTTAACCCAGCAGTGCAGTATTATTGTGAAACTCAATAAGTTTCACACGCTAGCAGGTGTATAACAGTGCCCAGAACCCAGTAGAATGCGAACAGGCAGTAGCCAAAAGAATCATGGTTTTATGAATCTCATGTATTAGAATATAA
Organism: Dermacentor andersoni; assembly: GCF_023375885.2. Lineage (NCBI taxonomy): Eukaryota > Metazoa > Arthropoda > Arachnida > Ixodida > Ixodidae > Dermacentor > Dermacentor andersoni. The sequence goes on along the minus strand of NC_092816.1, from coordinate 123,111,469 downwards.
TCAGATTATGTCATGATACACCAGTGCCACTTGCTTGTCATTGTATTTATAGCTTCGTCTCTTGTATAATAACTTCTTGTGCACAGTAAAATCACTAATCACTAAAAATTGGCATTTTTACTTTTATAAAGCAGTTAGGTTAACTGTGGGTTAAAAACACTGTTCTTAATTGTTGAACTAGGTCCTGGCACACGGTCAGTACTGGATGTGAATGTCACCTTGTCACTTTTTTTCTGCAATGCAGGTACAGTCAAGTACCGCCAGCCTCATCCTGACCGCACAGATGAAGAGCTAGTGGCAGACATGGCAGCTGCCTGCCACACTGGCTCCACGGTGAAGGGTGTAAAAGGCCCTTCTCCTTTAATCAATCTGCCTGCATTTAGCCGTGTGGTCCTGGTGCCCTGACTACATGCACTGTGTGTTGCTTGGTGTTAGCAGGCAAATAACCGAGTTATGGTTGTCAGAGTGTGGAATGGACTATTATTGCGGAAGTCCTTCTACAATGAAAGTCATTAATGAAAGACTTCGCTCAATCAAAATGCCTGAGTGCATCAGCCGTCAGCCAAGGGCACTGACAGTTCGAAAGTACTGGAAAGCATCTGAATGGCAATATTGGCTGCTGTGCTGCAGCATGCCATGCCTCATTAATGTACTGCCAAGGAAGTATCTGGAACATTGGGGTCTCCTTGTAAAAGGAATGTTTCTCCTTTTGAAAGATTCGGTGTCACCGTCAGGCATAGAGCACAGTGCCCGATTTCTCACAGAGTCTGTTGTTGGTGTCAAGTTCCTTTACGGTCAAAAGAACATGACATATAACATGCACCAGCTCCTTCATATCCCAAAGTCAGTGGTCCTCTTTGGCCCTTTATGGGCACACTCATGTTTCAGTTTTGAAGGGAACATGGGCAAGCTGCTGCGACTTGCGAGTTCTTCTAATGGAGTAGCCCTCCAAATTGCCACACGGCTGCTGCTTCACAGCAGTATGTTTGCCCTAAAGGCATTGGCGACTGACTATGCGTTGTCATTGATGGAAGCGAAGTCTAAAAAAATCCTTGGCAAAATTGTTCCCTTGGGAAATGGTGAAGGCGTCTCCCACAGTTTTCTCTGTGCTCACTCAGCGCTGCTTAGATTTGAAGCAGTGGAGTAAGAGGATAAATGTGACCGGTGCCATCATTACTTCAGAGAAGTATATTAGACACATCAGAATAAGTAGCACAGCTGTTATTTTGGCTGATGGTACCTATGCTAAGGTGAAAAGAACATTTTGTTGTAGGCATGGCTCTACTGAACGGTTCTACGTAATGTCAAATGTGTACTCAGTCAGTGCTTTGATGCGAACTGAACACATAAAGATTGCAAAGCAACAATATGAAAGGCTGTTTGAGATTGATAAGCATGCCCGCCTTTGCATATACTTTGCTTTTGGCAGTGAAGAATTATTTTGTAATCTAGTAAATAGTTAAGAGTGGTCATAGAAAGACAATTCCTGATTGATAAACAGCACTCCAAGTACTATTGTGCTGTGTTATTGTTTCAAAATCCTAAACAGACAAAGCTTATAGGGACCACCCCTCGCACACCTCTCATAATATTCTTGCACTGTGATGTTTCATTACATATTGAAAATCTGTTTTTTTTCTCTTTGTATGTATATATATATATTTGTGCGTCTGTAAGATGCCATGATTTGTCAACTTTTTTTTGCTATATGTAAGTTCTATAATTAAAACTTCTGTATACTACGCTGTTTTTCATAATTGTCCTCATTGGCTTGTATGCCACGCTGTAATAGTAGTAGAGGCATTCGTAAGGCAATCTAGCCTTCAGCCTTTTAACCTTGCATGCAAGGAGGAGAAAAAAGTGCAAATTCAATTCAATAGAACATTGTTATGAAATTACATTTGTATATTCTCATTTTAGTAGTGATAACACCACATGATCTGGCACGCATGCTCATAATGTTATGCAGACATGTGTTATCTGGCCAGAATAACATTAGGGGCTGAGCAATACATTTGAATGTAGAACTTAATTTCCCTATTGATCACTTGGTAATTTCGCTTTCCTATGTCTGCAGGTTGATTGTTTTTTCATATGGCTCACATATGCTTTACACTTGCTTTCCATTACATGCCTTTTAAAGCAAAATGCATGTGAATAAGTAAAACTCTTGCTTGGGCTAGTTGGTTCATGCTTGAAGTAGGTAAAGGCAAGGCCCAGAAGACCAGGACTTAGGAAGAAGAACACAAACGACAAGACGGGCGACATGGCATGTGAATGTTTTCTTGCACAGATTACATATGTATTTGCTGCACACTTCATAATGTTGTCGCGGTTCTTGAGCTAATAAATTTGCTGTTTGACATTAAATGTGGCTACAAGCAGCACTCTTATGTACTTAAAACATAACTATAGGCGAGTTTATTCATCTGGAAGTATATTGTTGATCTGCATTTACTCCATATTGTGTATCATAGAATGCATGCAATGATAATGCCCTTCTAATTTTCATATAGTCGCATAAGCAAATTTACAAGCTTTATGAATGCATGCCAAACCTTGTGTGATCTGCTTTTAAATATTTAACTACAGCAGCACATTCAAGGCAGTTATGTAGAACAGCCTTTATGCAGCTGAAATTACTTATGTCCACTGGAACTGCAGAACTTTCAGCTCAACATAACTTATCCCAACTGGAACTGGAAAATTTCCAGCTGGACATGTGACTTCCCAACTGGAACTGGAAAATTTCCAGCTGGAAATAAGACTTCCCAGCCTTAACTAGAAAACTTCCAGCTGGAAATAGCAACTTCCCAACTGGAAATGGAAAACTTACAGCTGGGGAATGACATTTCCAGCTAGATATGAGAAATTTCCAGCTTAGGGAGCTGTTTCCAGCTGGAAATTCCCACCTCATTTTCATGTGGGATATCAATGGCAAATATGTCACGTTTTTCACTCTGAAAACAGAACAAAGGCTCCCTCAAATTGAAGAAGCCGGCGCGCGCTGTGGCAGTCATGTTGATGCAGTCCATGCGGAGTCTGCACAGTGCAGCGGCCCGGCCGTGCGCGTTCCTTTGCAGTCGCTGGTGGCGTTTTTTTTGTGGGACATGCCGCCGCTTTTCACTAAGCAGCCTTTGGAGGCGAAATACCACCTGGATCTCACGGGGTGCGAGCGCGTGCGGTATGCGGAAAAAGTACGCATGTGTGAAAACATCGACCCCTTCACGCTGTGACCGGGAACGGACACGGCAAGTGATGTCGGCATATTCCCAGAGATTTGTTAGGGTGACATCGTCAATTAGCTTGTTTTCTCTGCAAATTTTCTGACCCTTGAGCAGATGAAGGCATTTAAGTCGATCGAAGCGCGTAATTATTTTACTACGGCTGGGTGAAGGGTCTGTCTGCAAAACAGCTACAAGGTAAAAAGGTGCTTCTGCTTGGAGCGGTAAGTAGCAAGGTTTCGTAAGCTGTTTTTTAATGAGAGAGAAGGAGAAATAATGTTAATTCATTCCAGAAATGTTTAAGTCTAAGGACTCGCGTAAACAAAAGAATTATTTACAAACTGTCAAGCTAGACTCCGTTTCTTCACATGTACCTTGGAGATTTCAGATGACGCCTCGTTTTTTTTATGCGCATATGAAGGCAACTGTTGATGCTTTGTTCAGATTGGAAACCAAAGGAGTTTATTTTTCTTGCATTAAGTTGCGCATGAAGAAATCGATATAGATCGCTCCAGATTTTCCATCCAATCTATGTACCGGCTACGCATCACGCGATTTTTTATGGCCTGCCTTAACTGATTCGGCTTGTTGCTGTTGCCGGTTCTTAGTGCGCGACAAGTTCGACAGTGACGCGAGTTCGTGCAGAGATGTGCCCAACATTAATTTGTACCCTGAAATTTCCTTTTCAGGTGAACCATTCACAAAGGATGCGAGACCAGCTGCTACATGTGTGGATCTTATGCCAAAAAAAAGCGGGGTTGTGCTCACAGCCCATTGCACCTTTATGGCCGGAGCAGGAGAGGCATGCTCTCATGTTGGAGCCTGCTTGTATGCCGCTGAGACTGGTGTGAGAATGAAGAATGCTATTAGCTGCACCTCAAACAGCACCATCTGGCTTCCTGCATATGTAGAGAAAGTACAGTTCAGGAGGCTCAAAGATAGATTTCACTTCATCCAGAATAAAAAAGCAAAAGCTAGACGATGCAAACAGCAGCACAACAGAAGTCGAACCGAGGAAACGTGTGGACATCCCACCGCCAACAGAAGAGGAACTTGGGGGCCTTTATGGAGCTTTCCAAACCACCAACGTTGTACCCGCACTAATTTCAGTGCTGCCAGAATATTGCGAGAGCTTCCAGCAGCCCGTACGATCCCAGCCTGCTCAAGAAAGTTGTACGGTGAGCAGAACTTGGCTGATGACTTTGACGTGCTTATGAAGAAGGCTAAGAACTTTCTATCTGAATTTTCAATTGGGAAGGGCACAATAATGTCAGTTGAGGCTGCCACAAGACAGCAGAGCAACTCATCAGACTCGTTTCTTTATCGGGCTGGCAGAGTAACAGCTTCAGTAATGAAGAGGGTTTGCCACACAAATATTGAAAGCCCCATCATATCGCTGTTGAAGTCATTATGCTACCCCGAAAAAGAATTCCGTCAAAGTCCCTGCCGTCATGTGGGGTTTGGACCATGAACGAGATGCTTTCCAAGCTTACACAGATCAGGAAACCACCAAACATCACGACTTGCAATGCCGCAGGTCTGCTTTGCTCCTCAGCGCTGCTTACCCTTTTATCGGTGCGTCACCAGATGCCATCGTCTCATGCAGTAGCTGTGGGAAAAGTGTCGTGGAGTTGAAATGCCCATTTTTGCTGAAGGTGCCGAGATCACCACCCAAAATTTATGCTTGAGCGATACCGGTGGAACATTTAAGCTGAAGACATATCACGCTTACTACTATCAAATCCAGACCCCGATGACTGTGCCAGGTTCACTTCTGCGACTTTGTGGTGTGGGGACCACGTGTTACACATTGAAAGAGTAAGACGTGACGATCAGTTTTGCATCTATATATTTGCTCAGGCGAAGCAGTTTTTTTGAGAGGGTAATTTTACCCGAGCTATTTAGCCACTACTACACGAGGCAACAAAGCAATCTTGAAGACAAGCTGTCTGACGATGTGGAATACTGTTTCTGCCGTGGACCAGACACTGGAAAAATGGTTGCTTGTGACAGTGTGTCATGCCAGTACAAGTGGTTCCACTTCTCCTGTCTTGGGCTCAAGCAAAAGCCAAGAGCAAAGAAGTGGTTTTGTCCTCAGTGTAAAGACAAGACGAATTATTTTCTCTTCTTTTTAAAAGCGCAGTTCAGGCTTCCACCCATGTTGCCAATCTGAGCCTGCCAGTGTGAAGAAATTTGGTGTAATGACTATGAAACATATGTCAGGAATAAGCAGAGCTTTCAGGACTTCTAAAAAATACAGTGCATTCTTCAATCCTTCTATGTCACGGTGCTTTGTATGCAAACACTCCACACACTACCAGCGTCAGTGAGAGCCCTGAACACATGCAACTGGCAATCATCAGAATACAAATACATATTATAGATGCATTGTAAAAACATTTTAATTGGTGTTCATTTACAACACTCACTAAATTGAAATGTTCGCATCAAGATTTTGCATTATGCACAGTGGCAAGAGCAGTGATGCAGATTAGTATCTGCAAAAGGTGTATAGCCAATACAGGGCACACAGCATGGTACATGCAAGGCATAGAGAGACAAAATATAAAAAAAAGGAACAAACAATGTGAATCATGCAACTTTACTGCCGCAGGTTAAACATTTCACCTTTGCCACATGGAGAGTGCGATTGTACAGAGCAACAATGCAATTTGAAGAACTACCACACAGAAACACTGTTCTGCATAACTTTGCAGCTATTTTAATGGCTAACGCAACACACTTATTCGAATTCACTCTTTAAGGCAACATACCCAAGTAAAGAAAAGTTCCTCAGAGGGATTCGGACCCATAACTTTCATCATCTTTGCCCATTCGAGGGACACACCTAGTCACTGTTACTCTCTTAGTGATGCAACTATTCAAAGGCATAGATTGGAAAGGGCACAGCAAACCATAACAATATTGTCAAGAGGTGCCAAATTGTCTCCAGGTCTTCCAACCACATACTTATTTCTGATTAGCCTGATCACTCGCTCAATGTGGATCCTTACACTTGCTAGTTTCCTAGTGCTCAGGACATCTGCTGCAGAAAGTTGCTTCTTCCCCTTTGTGTACACTGGTACATGAAGTTTAGCGCAGCAAAACCAAACACTTTCAGACATTGAACCCTCGGCCTGCGAGCACGTCACCTGGAAATAAGTTGTCTAAAAGAACCACAGTGCTCAGTTATGTGCCTGTCGCTAGTGCGTCCTCCCCAGCCTTTAGAAATGAAGTTGATGATACCTTGTGGTGCAATGCCAATTAAATACTTCGCCGTGTTACTACCTTTGTACTGAGACCATGTTTCACTTCTGGGCAGAAACGAAGATGGTCTCTTTGTCTTCATTTCAAAACAGTCAAGTATGACTGCAACATTTTCTCCAAAAGAATCGTAAAACACTGCATTGTGCGTTGCAGAGCACTGCGTTGTGGCCACACAATTTGAGACTTTGGACGGCAGTACACAGCATGCAGCCTTTTGTCAAATATGCGTGATACTGTGGCACCTGACACATTAAACCTGAAAGCGAGGTCAGTAATGCGCAAATGTAGCTTCAACTTCATGATGAAGAGCAGCAATTCCTGGAACTTTGGCAAACTGTTTTTCGCATTGTGTGACACAAATCTCTCCATGACACTAAACAGTGCATAAAGGATCGTGACATTTGCCATGCCAGTGTAGTATGCAACCTTTCTGTCACTACATTTGAGGGACTCCTCTGAGAGTTACAGAAGCTTGTTTTCATTCCTTCCAGCATAGAAATGCTCATGAAGTGACACACACTCCAATTCTTTGAGGTCACCCATTGTCATGTCTGTCTGGCCTGCAATCTCTGCAACATACAACATTTATTTTACTGTGCAGGTCATCATGTGCTGCAAACAAAAATGAACACGGAGTATGAGTGGGGCGGGGGGGGTTGCAGGAAGGCATAGCAAATGGGCTGGCAAAAAACAGGAAAGTAACATCTGGCCTACCCCATTTCGCTGAAAAAAAAAAAAAACAGCGTCAGCCCCCCCCCCCCCTCTCTAATTTTTTGTTTCGGCTCCAAATGCACAACAGACGCCCACCTTTTTCACCGTCTTCCTCGTCTGTACGCGGTGAGGGCAACTGAGAAGCAGTAACGACGTCCGGGTTCGTCGCCTCCACAGTTTCCGCTGCCTCGGCTGCATGCTGTGCGAGCGTGGCATCTGGGATCTCCATGTTTTGCGCTGTAGCCGAGCAAAAGCATAGGGGCCCAATCCGGGTCCACCTCCTGCCACAGTTTTGATGGTCTGCCTACAAGAACTAGAAAAATTTTCGTTAAAAAATAAGCCGTTCCGCTGTGCTTGTACATCCTGCAGCTAAAGTAGCATTGTGCATATGCAACGGGCTTATCGTTTACGAAGCGGGCGCCACAAACACGTATGCTGGTCCTTTCAGTGTTGAGGTCGGCGTGTTTTATTCGAGCCAGCCACAGACCCCGTCGCTTCACGGATAACTTTGGTACGGTCACCTTGATGTCTGATGATGTTTGGAAGACGAAAAAGTTTGTATTTGTTGATTTTGCCCAACAAGTGCAGTTGGAGCATCCGACAACTACGCAGATAGCCATTTCGACGCACCGACAAACTACCGCACACACGAATAGCATCAACTGCACCGCGCCCTCTGTGACTGCACCAGCATGGCGGAATAGTATCCCAGGGTCCCTAGCCGTGACGTCAATGCAAGCCATATATAGAGCCACGGCAAGTGCTCTCGGCCATATGGTCGTGACGTCCAACAACATTAGCATCCGCACATTGGATGACCTAGCCATTCCAATAGGCAGAGTTGACGGTCTTGAAGTAAAGGCAGCGAGGAAACGTGGCAAGCTGCTGTAGCTGGAGTTGGTATCCATGTGGGCGCAAATCATTTGCCTAGGTTATGTCCCTTGTAACAGTTTCGGTCTTAGCTATATATAAGTGGGTCATACAGATTTTTTTCCTTCATTTTCTTTAATAAAGTTCTCATTAAAAAAATTAAATATAGGTTCATAAAGAAGCTGTGCTATTATTTTTGTGGATAATAAATTTGGTATGAGGCAGTTATAAGCCAGCTGGCGAGACCAAAGTGTTAATTAAGCAAGTAAAAGCGGTGAGGAAACGTGCCAAGATGCTCTAGGTGAGAAGTAAACCGCACGAAACATTCAGATGACAGGAAGAAACATACGACATTTAGAAACACAGCTTCTGCGCTTCGCTGTATGCGTGTCTTTCTTTCGTGCAGTTCACTCTTCTTTCAGTATGAACTAACGAGCACGATAAATCTTATTGCTGTATGAGGATAACGCTATTTCGTATCACTAATTCGGACAAGGGAGAATGCCACGATCGTGAAACACGCGCAAACTACCTGTCTGCACGAGCTCAAGGATGCGGCGAGGAGTCTGCAGTGGAGCTCGATGGAACCGCGCTGCCATCTGGCGGCTGTCACAGAAGTGGCGACAGTGGCTGCATGGCCTCCGAGATTTACCCCCGTGTGCGTTTCTCTGTGCGCCGCGGTGGATCTCGAAGACCATGGCGGCTGCAAGCATGCGGGTGGAGAGTTTTACAACTGAAGCTAGTCTAATAACGTTGGGCATGACTGCATATATATGCAGGTTTGGTTCCATGTGCGACTGCACCAACACTCCACGAAGCGTGACCACATGCTTGCCTTTTCACCATGAAAGTAGACGAGCCTGTGCATGCCTGATATTCTGTGTCATTGTCTTTAGATGATGCTTGCAGTGGGAAAATGTTCCGTCATTTATATTTGTGCATTGTACATTTGGCATTTCTCGGTGACCTGTATTCCTGAAACACACTGTTGTGAAAAGAGCTCGCACGGTGACAGAGTTCCGCCCACAAGCTCAGAAAGGAGCATAAAAAAGGCACTGCAGCCCTCCGGGAGCCCAGACACACCAAAAGCAGCACAAGAGCCCTTCAGAGTCCTGAAGGACCAGTGAAGGGCAGCTCAGAAATATCATCCAGCAACTTAAATGAAAATCACGAGCCAAATTCTGGAAAGTCGACAGCTTCTCTTTATGAAAGTGCTGAAGGACGAGTAAGTATTTCTGTTTTCACACACACTTCTTTGATAGGTTAATGTGGCAGCTTTGTGCTTGTTTGAAAACATGGAATAACACTAGATCCTGTGTCATGCTGCGATAACTTTGTCACACTAATTTCCTAATGACCAGTCTTTTTGAGTACTTTTTGCTGCATAATATGACAAGTAAAACATTTAACATGCAACTTGTTCCAGGTGCATTTGGTGAAGGACGTGTACATTACGGAAGCTGTCTATAACCGCTTCATGGCTGCGAAGACGGACAGCCGATTTGTCCGTGAAGCTGTTGTGGCCATTTTTTCCACGGCAGGCTGGCCACAGTGTGACCGGCGCAGTGTCGAACCGGACAAAAACTGGCACAAGGCCAGCATTGGACAAAACGAAGTACTCCATCTTAAGTGGTATGTTTAAACTAAGTATTTATAGTTAAGTTTCATGTGCTAACTTACCTGAAACAGATGGTTAAATCAATGGAGTAATACCCATTATAGTATGTTCCTGATTGTCTTGTCTGCTTAGCCTACACAATTTGTTTGCTTCGTGGTATAGGTACCAGAACATAAGAACCAGATTTGCATATTTGTCTTTTATGCTAATCTAATACACATTACTTTCCCAGACTAAGATTCCACCATTATATATGGTTTCCTTTTTGACAGCTCATATTGTGCTTAATAGCTTGAAAAGCAATACAGTCAAATCCGGCTATATCGAACTCGCAAAAAAACGCCTATCAGTTCGATATAGAGCATAATTCGATATAAGCCTGCTAAATAATTGGATGTCATAAAAGCACATACCATTTATAAGATCACTTTATTGACGAAACTAGCTTAGTTTCGCATAAATTAGTCCTGCATTTTCTTCTGCTTGGGCAATTTCGCTGCCTGCGACGCACGTACTTCCCCACGTTGTCTAAGGAGTCCGAGCAGCTGAGGCCGCAACCTTCCGCATTCGCGCAGAAGCACCGGACTAATGCGAGTGCACCAATCACTTCGGAGGATGTGGGCAAAGGACCGTAGTTTCTTTCCTCAACGTGCCTACTTTCATTTGTGCTCGGTACGATGTCGGCGATGTAGTCTTCGTTTCGGGATCTACCGTCGTCGCGACACTATCATCTGCACTCACAAACTCGTCCACCGTTGATTCGAATGTCCCGGAAATTTTGACAGCTCGCTCCAAACTTCGGCAACACCGGCAACGGCTTCGTCACATTCATCAGAATTTACAGTCGTCACCGAGCACGCGGAAACCGGCTCGTATGAAGAACGCCTCGTACCCGGCCGTGCGTACGCGTCGGGCGCCATGGGCACCGGGTTGCGAGTCTGGCCACTTTAGCCCTAATCGTGCTGAGAGTGCTCCGCGGAATCTTGCACGCTGCGGGGACATCGCGTTCGACGCGATGTATGATTTCGATCTTCACGACGAAAGGCGAATTCTGCCGCTTCATCACGGCAACACTGCGGGAGAAGGCCCACAAGGCGCAAACACGATAAACCAGAGAAGCCGCCAGGCAACTCGCACTTTCGCCATCTTGCACGAAGAGCGCACGAGAGCCTCTGATTGGCTGTCTGAGCAAGCGCTGTAGGCGGGCCAGGATCATTTTTTGCTGGGGAGTGTCGATAGATAGTGATCTAAAGAAAGGAAGGACGCTTGATTCTGCAACCCGTGAGGGAGCACGGCGAAGCGTCGTCAGGGGAGAGGGAGTGGGAAGTGAAAGATGATAGAGAAAGAGGGAGGATAATAGACTTCACTATGCGCGACAGGGGGAGTGTCGACGGCTCGCCCGAACAGCCCGAGCCAGCGCGGTCACGGTAGGGAGAGCGGTTGGATGGAGCCGCGCCGCCGGGTTTCCCCGCTACCGCTAGGGAAAGTCAACTTCTGGGGGCACTTTTCCGCCGCTTCACGTTCGATATATCGGGAGTCACTGCAATATTTGTTCGATGTAAGCGTAATTTTTGCTATATATACTCATTGTAACTATACCGTGACCAGAAATTGTTCGATATATAGAATAATTCGATGTAAACGGGTTCGTTATAGTCGGGTTCGACTGTACACGAGATGGCTCCTTGGCAGTGTTACACAGTTCCGACACACGTGGCGTGTCTTACCGTATATGACAGCACGCAGTTCGAAGGTTGGAACATGAATGTTTTGCTTCCATCTCGGAGTGTGTATATATAAAATGGAAAGGCGGAAGGGGAAAGGGAGAACAAGGGAAAGATAGATTATAAACACATGTGCCATCAGCGCTTGCAAGGTAGTCTGATTGCGGCTGACGTCACTTTACATTTCTTACTTAATACTGAAGTCACTTAACTGGTTTTCTTTGACGTGTAGAGCACCGCAAGGCTTGGGGTGATCTGACGGGTTCAGCGTTGCTCCCTGCAAGTTCCGGCTGAACTTCATGCTCAGGTTCTGTTATGCCCCCTTGTTCGGCTGAGGTTCTCAGCGACCGTGGGCAGTCGCTAGGAGTACCTGTTCTTGATTCTCTATTTGCCGCTTCTTGGTACCAAAACGTAGTCAAGGCAAGCCTGAACACCTGTCAGGCCCTGTAGAACTGTTTCTATTTTCCACTGGAAGATGGCAGGCGCGGAAGCTATGCCGAACGGTAGTCGGCTGTACCAAAACAAACCACGGTATGTATTGATTACGCACATCTTCCTTGAGTCCTCATCGATGGGAACCTGGCTATACGCGTCTCTTAAATCCAGCGTGCTGAAGCAGTCCCCACCGTTCAGGCATGCAAAACTGTCGTCAATGGCTGGCAACGTGTACTGCTCCAGTTCACATACGGGATTCAAGGTCACCTTAAAATCAATACAGATTCTAACCACGCCTTTTTTCTTGATTACAGGCACAATGGGAGTAGCCCACTAGGCGTGCGTTACAGGTGAAAGTACTCCAAGTGTTACGAGCCTATCAATCTCTTATAAAGCGAGATATAAGAAGGAAGAAGAAGCATGTGCTTGCTGCGGTAAAGCTAGGGAAACGATGGAGCATGTTTTATTAGAATGTGAAGACGTCTACCCAGCGGTCAATTTAGGCACCATTGGCCTCCTTGAAGCCCTTGGGTTCAGCGGGAGCAGTGGCGAAGCAAACATGTCTGCAATAGGCATTAGTAAGAGGCGATTGGAGGATTGGTGGAAGTAGGGAAACGACGAAAGACGAAGACGTACAAAAGCACAGTTCGCAATAGGGGATCAGAAAATTTGGGCATGGTAGTTCAGTGTTTTTTTTTTTTTTTTCCTTTTTTAACCTAGGTAGGACATTAGGCAGTATAATAGCAAGAGCTTGGTGGCGCAACCCACCGCCCCGTTCCAAAGGGGACGCTCATAACATCCATCAATCCATCCTGTTTCCGGTGCTTTGTTGTGCCTCAGCGATCTGCACAGTGCTACAGCCGGTTTTGGAGGCTAGCTTTAGTTGCCAAAGCAACAACCAGGCTCCACTAGGTCGAAATTTTTCTGGTTCCGTTTCCGTTGTTTCTTTGTCTAGCTTGTGGCAGGCACTGCTTGTAGTGTTTTGATTGTTCCGTGTTGCAACCAGATGTGTTCTGTGCTCAACTAGTTATTCTTGACCACGTGCGCGCTGTTGGTGTTAAGAAAATGCCAAAGTACAGAACTCTGACTCTCTGACAGAAAGTGCGCCTAATTGAGGAGGCTGACAAATGGACGAGCTCCAAAACACAGCTGGCGGAAAAGCACAAGGTGCCTTTATCGACCCTTTCGACAATATTGAAGAATAAGACAAAGATCCTCGAGGCCTATGGGAAGACGCATTAGACGAAGCGGACAAGGATTCGTTTTCCTACGTATCCGGACGTTGAAGACGCCTTGATAAAGTGGCTTCAGCATGCAAATGCAGCACACCTGCCTGTGAACAGCACGCTGCTGCGCGAAAAGGCCGATGACCTTGCACTGCAGCTGTGCCATGCAGCATTTAAGTGCAGCAACGGAAGTCGCAAACTCCCGCTGCTGATCATCGGAAAAGTGGAGAAGCCTCGGTGCTTCAAGAATGCATGACTTCCTCCTAAGGATGACGTGTTGTACAGAAGTAACAAAAAGACTTGGATGACGGCAGCGCTATTCGAGGAGCATGTGAGGCACCTTGACCATAAGTTTGCTGCTGCGAGACAAAAAGTTGTTTTTGTTGTTGACAACTGCCCAGCCCACGCCAACATCCGGAACTTGACAGCAGTTAGGCTTGTCTTCCTGCCACCGAATGTTACAGCTGTATCGCAGCCTATGGACCAAGGCATTATTCTGCAAGCGAGGAAGATTTATCACTGCCATTTGCTTAAATGGATCTTGTTGTGCTATGATAACGGCAAACAATATTCCGTGGACCTACTGGGTGCCTTTTGCCTAATCGTGTATGCCTAGAAGCAGGTGGAGGGAGATATGATCAGGCGTTGCTTTATGCACACCAGTTTTTCCAAGCAACAACATGACAGTTCCGAGGATGCATCTGATGCCAACTGCACACTGGATGACGAAGGAGAGTCATTATGTGCGCACGTGACCGACTTCGACGAAGAAAATGGCGACAAGAGCAACGTATTGACCTTTGAGGAATATTTGAGCGTGGAACTTGATGCCCAAACGTCTTATGCCGACATGGAAAGAGAAATATGTGACAACGGGCCTTCCAACGAAGGTGAAGACAATGTTGAGCCCGCCCGAGCACCAGCTTTAGCTGCAGCCGTTGAGTCGCTGAACGTTGTGCGCAGTTTTGTGGAGTGTAGTGGCGGTAACAGTGAATTACTGCGCACTGTAAGCGGACTGGAGGACGCAGCCTACGGTGCGGCCAACTACAGCGCCAAGCAGTCACGCATCGATGACTACTTTAAGTGACAGTCTTTCAGGCGAAATAAAGGTGCAGTGTTGATACAGCCACATTTATTTCTCGTTTTTTGTCCATTTTTGATAATTCGAATACTCTGTTAATTCGATGATTTTTTGCAGTCCGACAGAATTCGAATTAATGAGGTTCCACTATATACAAAACTGAGAGGGGGAAGGGGAAAGGGAGAACAAGAGAAAGACATGAGACGATAAACTCGCGCGCCGTCAGCCCTTGCAAGGCAGTCTGATTGCGGCTGACGTCACCTTACAACAGGTAGCTCCCAGAATGTCAATGTCGGCCAATTTTTTATTGCGCCTTGATCAAGAGCACTTCGTTGCAATTATTGTTGTCTTGCTGTGAGCCTTTCATGTTTTGTGGGCGGGCGTGTGCGTCGTGAAATTTATTTATGTGTGTTTGGTTCCCAGATTTCTTCAGCAACTGTTTACTACAACGTTACCCTATTGGGGAAATAGAAAAAAGAAAAAAAAAACTGATAAACAAAACCCTTGCTGTCAAGATTGCTGAGATAACAGCAATGGAGAAAGCGCCAGCAATCTTTGAGAACTCTAATAAGCAGGCAAAGAACATGTGGAGTGAAATAAAGACCTTTTGTGTATTACAGGTGTCTTAGTGTTGCTCACAATGTACAGGCGCCCAAATCTTTAACTGGCGTGCGCGAGCGGCGACTTTTCTGTGCGTCAGCGCCCTATGACGGAGCGAAGTTGGAAACAGGATGAGGCTAAGCGCATGCTCACAAAGCACGCTCAGCTGGGCGTGTCGTCTGCCAGGCTGTTCCTTCTTAAGGACGTCACCCCTCCTTATCGCGTTTCGACGAGCAGCCAGCGTGAGTAGGCGAATGGTTTTGCTCGTATTTTACGTTCCGAAGAACAGCGTCGCAGCAGCCAAGAGAGAAAAGAAAATTTAAAGATAAGCCGAACACACCCAATCACGCGATAAGCCCGAGAACATGGATCGGTCTTTTGTTACTTGCTGACGCAAACGCTTTTTTTCATCTGTATGAAGGGCGCTTGTCAACTCTGCAGGCTTCATGCTTCAGCGTGGCGACGAAACTAAAAGGGCGCTGTGAAACTGAAGTGAAGCTGCTCTACAGCCGTGTTCGCGGCATTTCGCAAGTTATCAAAATGCCACCACGTATACCTGAGGCAACAAGACTCCGAATTATAGGAATGTCATTGGGCGGCTCATCGCAGAAGGAGATTGCTAAAGCAACTGGAGTGGCTGCGGCTTCAGTGGGCAGAATCGCACGTGCCTACCGGGACGAAAAAAGGATCGGAGATGCTCCTCGCTACCTCATCAGGAAAACAACAGAAGAAGGAGACTTGCAGATTCTTGCCTGCGCTAGTGATAACCCTTTCATAACAGCGGGTGAAATAAGGGCTACCCTCGGCCTTAATGTGTCAGACGAATTAATTAGGCAACGGCTAAAGGAAGCAGGGATCAGAAACAGGACGGCTGCACAGAAGCCCCTACTTTCCGACAGTGCCAGAGCAAAAAGGCTTGCCTTCGCTCAAGAGCATCTGCACTGGACCGTCGACGATTGGCAAAACGTCGCGTTTACAGATGAAAGCACTATCTGCACTCAGTGGGACCAGAAACAAAAGGTATACCGTCCAGTCTCTAAAAGGTAAATAATTAGACTTGTCTTTTGTCGCGTGGCTTGCTTTCTTATATACCATATCATTATTTTGCTACCGAATGTCATTAATTCGGATTAAATACTCCTTTTTTTTAGGTATGATCCCCGCTACGTCCAGAACGTCAAAGCAAGTGGCCAAACATCTGTGAATGTGTGGGGGGTGGTTACGAAGGATGGCCTCGGGCCTCTTCACCGCATTGATGGTCGGCTGTGCTCCGAAGCCTACATTGGAATCATTGACCACCAGCTCCTGCCTCACGTGCTTGATGGACCATACAAAGATGGATATTTCCTACTGCAGCATGATCTCTCTCCGATCCACACGGCTCACGCAGTGACCGCGCACCTTGAGAACCTTGGAGTGATGACGCTAGACTGGCCGCCGAAGGGCGCGGACATGAATGTAATTGAAAACGTTTGGGGCATTTTAAAAGCCAATATGTCAAGAATGGGCCTCCATACCGCATCTTCTGATGAATTGTGGGAGGCTATTAAAAGTCAGTGGGAAGAACTGAAGGCCGACAGCGACCTTGTACCGGCACTCTACGACTCCTTGCCACGCCGCATGTCTGCTGTCGTCGGGCTTGGCGGTGACTTCACCCACTACTGATCGGCCTGTGAGCGCCCATTATTGGTCCACACCATTGTTTTTTGTTTTATAGCGTTCCAGCAAGCATGCAGCGCGTAATAAAATGGTTTACGGCACCATTTTGTGTTGTTTCGCTTAGATGCTGGCAAAGGGCTTTAATACGCTTGACAGTAACAAAAAATATTTCTTACGATCCTGAAAAATAACGCGTGACACAAGCCGAGTATTTAGGAGCGTCCCTTTGCGATGACATCCATTATGTTTGTCATGTCGCTTGAGATACACGGGGTGGCATTCTGATAGCTATCGCGAAATGCCGCGAACACGGCTGTAGAGCAGCTTCACTTCAGTTTCACAGCGGCCTTTTAGTTTCGTCGCCACGCTGAAGCATAAAGCCTGCAGAGTTGTAAGCGCCCTTCATACAGATGAAAAAAAGCGTTCGCGTCAGCAAGTAACAAAATACCGATCCATGTTCTCGGGCTTATCGCGTGATTGGGTGTGTTCGGCTTATCTTTAAATTTTCTTTCCTCTCTTGGCTGCTGCGACGCTGTTCTTCGGAACGTAAAATACGAGCAAAACCATTCGCCTACTCACGCTGGCTGCTCGTCGAAACGCGATAAGGAGGGGTGACGTCCTTAAGAAGGAACAGCCTGGCAGACGACGCGTCCAGCTGAGCGTGCTTTGTGAGCATGCGCTTAGCCTCATCCTGTTTCCAACTTCGCTCCGTCATATGGCGCTGACGCACAGAAAAGTCGCCGCTCGCGCACGCCAGTTAAAGATTTGGGCGCCTGTACATGCGTGCCACTGTGGTAAGCTACGAGGAGGATCTAGCTGCCCAGTGTGCCTGTGTGTAGACTAGAATATCAAATACACTTATTAGTACCAGTGCTAATAGGCCTATTAGTCTAGCCCTATTGGTCTTGTCCAATTAGCCTAATACGGGCTATTACTCTAGTCCTATAAGTGTCGGCTATTAGCCAAATACAGGCTATTTAGTCTAACACTAATCCACTATATTAGTGTCAATAACCTAGCTCATAGGCTATTAGTTCTTGTACTAGAATTTTTCCTAGGGCCCCGGCCCCGGGGTAGTGAATTGTCACCGAATCAGCCCGACCATTTGTGGTCATTTGCACACACCTAGTCACTTCACCACTTCGCACCGGTCGAATTGTTAATTGTCGCTGTGGCTGGGTCTCGAATCGTGAATCACCAGCCATGCCCGCTGCTGTGTCGGTCTGCCATTTAATAGTGATTATCTGAAGTGAGGTGTAGGACTTGACCTGCAAATTATATATTGCATCTCTCATGTTTGCTACTTGCTGTGTTGTGCATTCCCTAGACATGGTCTGTAAATTATTGCTATGCATCTCTCTTTTCACTGCTTGCTGTCTTGCGCATTCCCTTGACATGACCTGTGAATTATGCTATGCATGTCTCACTTTTTGCTGCTTGCTGTGTTGTGCATTACCAACTTTTTGGTGCTTGCCACGGTACACTTTTCGCTGCTTTGCTGCTTGGTGTGGCACAGTTGTCTATGTAGGGACGTACTATGCAATTTTTGTTGTAGAAAGCATGAATCCTCATTCTATGCCTGCACATATGCATTTCAGCTTTCACCTCAGCATGCCATAATCTCAAGCAAATGCTTATGCAAGGCATTACCTGGGCAAATGCAAGCATGCTGCTGCTGCAGTGCTCAGGGTGAATGACTTCTAGCCAGCATCATGTAAAGAGGTTCCAGAAACCTGGGGACGCCCTTTACAAAATCCGAATATAGATGCCAGAGAATCTATCGAAGAGCTCTTTGGTCGCAAGTTGTACCATTCGTCCTTGGGCTTCTCTTATATGTGAAGTTTATGCCTGAACATATGTAGTTATACTGTCTGTTGACATGAACTTTATAATATATTGCAACTACTCATGTCACAGGTCCGAAGAAATTCATTGGAGGCACATGTCCCGACCAGGTTCCCCGATCATACGCTCATGAACATTTTTCTGAAACAGCCTGTCCTCACAATGATATTCAGAAATTAGCTTCGATGAGTGCTTCACAAAAAGATGAGATCAGGCGGCTTTCATTCAGTAAAGAAACAGTTTTGCAAAATTCACTTGTCACGTCTACAAGAAATGATAACATGGGAGGCAGACATACCTGTGTACAGTGTAATGGCAGCAACCTCTCAGACACCTAGTGCTGACCATGTCACAATGCAAACTAACCACGCAAATGACTATAAAAGAAAGCAAGTATTTTTTCTAAAATACTGTGCTCACAGGAGGATGCCGAGGAGATTGCTGTAGGTACAGTCCTGCAGGCTGGGTGCAAAAGCTAAATAAGCTGCAGTATCAATTAGATGTTTATGAGTTTAGTGCATTGTAGATAGCGTCCACGCAGCAATGGTTGCTAGTGTAATGTCAAATGCTCACATGCTGCAGCCTAATGCTACCGGCATGATGCAAAAACGCGCTCACAGCAAAAGCAGAACATTGTGCGTGGACGTGCATGCAGACACGCAGTCGGTCGCCGTGAACCCATGCGATCGCTGCTTTGAGGCTTCATTCTGTTATGCCCCATTTCGTTATACAGACAGCCCACTATATGAACATAATTCACATGGTTTACTCTCAGTGTTTGCCTACCTTTCACGCAAGAAGCTGGTTCAGGAAACTCCATCGCGGCGACCGTGCGCAGTGGCGTTCACTGTACGTATTCGGTGAAGAGATAGCGTCTGTAAAGGATTCTGTGCTTTCAGTTTGCACAAAATTATTATATAGACAGTCAAAAACTTCCCTAGTTTTGAGAGTACCTACATAAATGTCCAGGAGGGTTGCCGCGTGGTATTTTTATTGAGCGCCATATGCGGAACCTATGAGGAGCGTGCCACGTGATCCCTCATACTACACAAGGGAGGTGCTTCCGACAGATGGAGACTCTGTAACTCCTCGCCCCCAACAGCCTGGCACGGTTATGGTTGTTTGTCGCGTTACTCAGCATTTACATGGTGCTCACTGAATAAAGCAGCAGTTATTTCTTTCTGTTGTTGTTTAAGCTGAAGTATAATATTCTACAGACACCATACCTGGGGGTGCACATCCGAAGGAATGATACGAAGAGAAAGTGGACCTACAAACCAAAGTGCACATGCAATATTAACACTCTGTGACTCACATAAAGCCGGTACTGGCGTCTCCGTGAGTGCAGAACTTGGACCGGACGCAAAAGGCCTCAAACGCCGGCCACGTGCACGAGAACAGTGACAAGGCACACACTGTGAGAAAATAAAATCGGCTACAGCCCAAAAAGGGCAAACACCCGCAACTAGCGTGCACAAGTCAGCAGAGCAGCGCCGCTCACATGGCGCAGAGCTCTACCGTAGCGCCCTCACAGCCCCAGGAACAAGTCGTAGCCTGGTCGAAAGGAAGAGTCGTGCGGCTGAGAAAGTGACTATAAACCTCGTCCAAAATGAGGGCAAATGACGTCATTTCAATACGATAGAGGATGTTTAAAGTTCGCAGCACATCATCGTTTGGTTTGTGAATGTTAGAAGGTGTTCGTGTTTCTCAGCGGCATAACCGACAACAGATTTGGCGTCGAGTGGTGTACACTTTGTTCCGGCTTGCCGCACGCCGTTCTACAGATGTGTGCTGTTAATGAGTGGTGCTGTTTGTGCAGGGCAATGGTGCCATGCCGGCTGGATTTGCTTTCTTGTAAGAACATCTGTACCGTCTTTCACGAGCGCTTTTGGAAACTGCTCGTGTTCTGTGCGTGTGTGTGCACGCGCTTCTGAAATGCGTCGAATGCGTAAGAACATCCGTACAGTCTTTCGCGAGTGCTTTCGGAAACTGCTCGCATTCTGTCTGTGTGCGCGCGCGTCTTACATGCGTCGTTACTGCACTTTGCAAAAGTGTTTTTCATTTGGTGAGCACTTCCGTGAGTGCCAGGATGTGCTACAAGTTCGTCATTTAAAGACCCTGCTTCAATGTAGGGACACTTACATTTTGGTTGCTTCGAGGTCAGCTTTCAATGCATCACAAGGCATTGCAGTGCCCTTAACCGTCATTTTGACGGCCATCTTTTTATCTATTTTGACGAGCCGTCGTTGTCAAACGCGAAAGACGGCGACTTCTCCGTGAACGAGCGAGCGAGGAGAAAGAGACGGAGAGCGCAACACAAAACAAGAAACTCTATTGGCTGGCGCGTAGGGGTACGTCATGTGAGACGTCGTGCCACGTGCGCTTCGGGCCCCCGCAGTTGCTGTCAAGGAAGGAGTCCTCCTCGTCCGATTGCCTGCGCAGTGGGAGCTGGTTCCGTCCCCTCGCTTTTCTTTGTGCGCGCTGCTACTGCCTGGGCGTGCATTCGGCTTTTTTCGCCATTTTTGCCTTTTTGTGTGTGGCACATTGGAAGGCCGCGAAGACGCAATCAAGGAACGTGTGGTCATCGAGCTGCAGCCGAAAATCAACTGCAGCGGGTCAAGTGTAGTGTGTTCTGCTCATATGCTTCGTCTGTTTACATGCTTCATTCATGCAGCACGCGTTCTATGAGGCACATAGCTCACGAGAAGCACGCTAGTTCTCACGCGTAATGTACTACACGCATTGATGGCCGTGGGCCCGAGACTGCCGTTTAGAGACGTGCTTCTGCGTAAAGCGGAAACCACACAATCGCGATCTCTCTCGCGTGGTTCTTCGTGCGTGAATCGCGGCCTCATGGTTCAGCCACGTGCAGCGATTTTCAGGGGCTGCCTGCATCCACGTGTAAAAAAAAAAAACTTCCTGTGAGGGACACTGAAGCGTACGAAGAGCATTGGCTCACGTTAATTGAAGAGAGTAGGAGAAAGTCGTTTTTAGTACCCCTATCATGCAGGCACATACAATCCCGATCGAGCCTGACTTTCGATCACTGCTACGCGGGCCAAGGATCGAAATCGAGTTGGTCGAGCTCTAGCGCGCTATGTGTCGCTGTTTAAATGCAGAACACCTGATGAATGTGCTTAACACTTTCGGGACCGACCCATAGGCGATCAATCATATATGATCGACAGTTTTGCGCGCACTGCCACGTTCAAATTTCCGCGCGCTTGGACAAGTAGCCCCATCTAGGAGGTTGTCAGGAACTAGACTCTCGGTTTCGGCATAGTTTCTTTCGTTTTCCAGCAGATGGCGATACGCGAGAGAGGATTTTGTACATTGCGGCGGCGGCAGACGCAGTGGGAAATGGCGTCGTGCTCGCGTCCGGTCGCTCGAAAAGACCGCCGTCAATCGCGCGATTCCGCTGCTTCGGCAACAGATTATTTTGATGAACTGAGCAGCGAAGAGTCTGAAGACGACTTCGGCAGCTCCGATTTTATTTCGGACTCTGATTCGGATGATGATGAGCCACGGACTTCATCTAGTAGCCGAAGGTGAGCATAGTTACACATTCAGTTCTCTCTGGAGTAGGTGAACGGGCTCGCTATATGTTCTCATTATTTTATCTTTACTTGGTAGGGTCTCAACAAGCTATGGTAATGATCTGCTGCCGCCAGCGCAGAAGCGGATCGAGTTTTCGCCGAGACAGGAACCTGGCGTGTACTTGGACGCAGAAGTGGGCGTGGCGCTCAGAAGCGGAACAAAAAAATTCTTGACTGCTCTGGACTTCTTTCTTCTGTTTTTCTCGATGAATGTGATCGAAACCATTTGCGACAACACGAACAAGTATGCTTGGACTCAGATTTTGGAAAAACCAACACATGCTTGTTCCGACGGATCTTGGGAAGAAGTCACCCCAAGTGAAATGCTAAAGTTTATCGGACTCATAATTTACATGGGCGTTGTGAAGGTTCCTCGGCTGAAGCTGTATTGGAATGTAGGAAATCTGTACAGCGGTCTGCTCCCACCACGGATCATGCGGCGACGCCGGTTTATAGCTCTACTCGCAATGTTGGAAGTTGCAGACTTGGATGATGTCACTCAAAAGTTCAAGAGGAAAGCCCCGATACATGTGGTGGCTCCTGCAGCACATGAACGAAGCGTCGGCGAATCTTTTCCAGCCACATCGCGATCTTTCCGTGGATGAGCGCATGGTGAAATCGAAAGGGCGGTCAGGCATCCGACAGTATATCAAAGATAAAGTAACAAAATGGGGCTACAAGCTGTGGATCCTAGCTGACCCTGGCACCGGATATACTGTGCACTTTAGTGTGTATACCGGTAAGCGTGAGCAGCCAGGGCCCCATGGGTTGGCTTTCGACGTAGTTAGCAAGCTGTGTCACAGATATCTTGATCAGGGCTACAGGATCTATATGGACAATTTTTACACTTCTACGAGCCTGTTCAGTCATCTTCTCAACCGAAAAACACTGGCTGAAGTGCCATAGAGCAGTGAGATTTCTTGCGCCTTTGGGGTTTCCCGGCCCATTTCATAACACATGTTAGTTATTCTGTAGTTTCAATACAAAGAAGAAAACAGATTTTTGTGCAAAACCCTTCTGCAAAGCCCTGCAGTAGTCTTGGACACCTCCTCTTCAACCCTGTAATAGTACTGTGATTAGTGTGGTGATGATTGTTATCTTGTTTTGTGCACATACCTTAAATAAACGAAGTTACAACTTGAATGTTCTTTTCTTTACCAGAGCATGGAATCTGTGGTGTCAGCAATACGAAGTATAGTTCCAGAACTCCCTTAACCCTTTGTGGGACAGTGGGACACATACGTCCCACATAGTGCTCCACTCTAAAGGGCTCGTACGAAGCAGAAGGAAACCGGAATCATTCTTGTGATGTGCTACCACCTATTGAGAGGTTTCAGTACTTCTTTTAAATATAGTTTCAGCAGCCTCCACTAGATGAGGCAGTGAGTCCAGAACTTGAAACTTCGTTCTTTTTTTCTGATGCATTGGAAGTTTTCGACTATATGCGATCCGGCAGAAAAGAAAATCAACATGCCTGGTAAGTAATTCCTTTTTTCTGCATTCAGAGAAACAACCCTGGATTAAAATCAGCTCTTGTTTCTGAGATTTGAGCTTACATATAATGAGATAAATGCAAATTTTCAATACCATGCTGAAAAAAGTTGCACATTTTGCTAAGCCTAATGGCAGAATTTTGAGCGGTAATTTTCGAATTATTTGATCTAGAACTTGTCGTTGCTTTCTAATGCAGGCAAGCGATTTCTATCACAAGAAGAAGCTCTCGAGCTCTATTTTAGCATATCGGACGATCCGGACTCCAATGATTCGGATGGGGAAAGCACAGACGAGAATGTCATTCCCGAGCTTGCGCCTCATTGTACAGATGAGGATGCCAGTGCAGATGAAATGGCTGCGTCAACGAGCAGACAGGCAAAACGCAAGGCAACCTATACAAAAAAGAAAACAAAGAGGCGGAAAAGATCGCTAGACCTGTGCGACAACATCGTGGAAAATGAGGAAGAAACGCCGGGCACATGGGGTTGTGACGAGCCAGACCATGTTCTGCAAGTCCCAAAAACATGGGATCCTGAGATGTCACAAAAGTTGCCATCCAAACCGATTGAAGCTTTTTCACTCTACTTCGACGACGAAGTAATGCAGCTCCTTGTAGAGGAAACAAACCGCTTTGCAGAACAGAAAAACCGGCGAAAATGGAAAACGATCACGTTAGATGAGCTTCGGGCTTTCTTCGGCATTCTGATTCTCATGAGTGTAAACCCGAGACATCAGCTGTACCTTTACTGGAGCAGCGATAACTTTTTCAATGCACCAGAAATCTCAAAAGTCATGTCGTTCAAGCGATTCCAATCCATCATGAATTGCCTGCATTTGAGTGACAACACGAAAGAAAAAAAAAAGAGGCGAAGATGGATATGACCGGCTGGCAAGAGTACGCCCTCTCATCGATGCTCTGAACAAACGTTTTCAGAAAGAGTACACGCCATCGGCTCATCAAGCTATAGATGAGAGTATGATCCTATTCAAAGGAAGATCGTCTCTGAAGCAATACATGCCAATGAAGCCCATCAAACGCGGCTACAAGGTGTGGTGCCGGGCCGATTCAGAAACCGGCTACCTGATTGCGTTTCAGGTGTATGAAGGAAAAAATGCGAAGCGTCCTGCCAACCAAGCACTTGGAGAGTACGTCGTATTGTCTCTGGTAGAAGGCGTTGAGCCTGGCACGCAACTCTACTTTGACAATTTCTTCACTTCCACTCGCCTCATGGAGGACCTTGCACAGAAAGGAATTCTTGCTGTTGGTACAGTCCGGACAAACAGGAAGGATCTGCCTGATGAATTGAAAATGGACAACAAACTCCAGAAAGGAGAATATATCTGGCGATCAAAAGGAAGCATTGTTGCATATCAGTGGCGTGACACAAAAAATGTGCATGCTTTATCGAATTTTCACCACCCAAAGGACACAGAAGAAGTTGTCCGCAAGCTTGCAAATGGGTCTTCGGTTTCCGTCCAGTGTCCAAAGGCTATATCCGACTACAACACTTGGATGGGAGGAGTCGACAAATTCGACCAAAAGCGCAATGCATACCGAGCTGACAGGAGGTCCAAAAAGTCCTGGTACAGAATATTTTATTTCTTGCTCGATGCAGCCATCGTCAACGCGTTCATTCAAGTAAATGCTGTGAATCCAATGACCTACTTATGGTTTCGATTGGTTCTTGGACGGGAACTCATCAATGGCCAGACATTCAGAACCACCGGCAGCAGGAAGCCGTTCAGAATGAACAAGGAGGGTAGAAAAAATGGCCACAAAATGGTTGGCGTATCGGATGAAGTTCGGTTCATGGGAAGAGAGCACAACCCTGTGAAAGTGGAAAATAGGCGCAGATGCCGTTGGTGTTCCACGAGGGGGAAAGAAGTGCGAACAAGTTTCTTGTGCAAGGCATGCTCAGTCCCGCTTTGTGTGACCTGTTTTGGACCATTCCATGAAGTGGTTAGTCAGAACTAACCTAGTGTGGCACCCGTGTAGGTCAATGGGATAAATACGTCCCACATTTCATTTTCCCATTTAGTGTCAATGGGACAAATGCGTCCCACATTTTTTTCTTTAACTATACATAATAAAACTGTGAAATTTGTTTAGAATCATTTCTGTACACCTCATTTTCAAGTGTAATAAAAAATTTTTTATAATTCTTGCAAAAAATATATGTTGTCCCACAAAGGGTTAAGAAGAACTTGTAACGCTTGTAAATTATTTGAAGTCAGAAGGCTACCAACATGAAAAGGACCTCATTTACTTAGAAATTGATGATCTCAAACCTCACTTGAAGTTGTTCTATGCTCGTAAGCTCCTTAGAGGGCTCAAGACCAGTGGCAATGATGGACCATTCTGCAGCAGTGGCGGAAATGCTGAACAAGCATCAACATTGTGTGCAGAATCAGCCAGCAGCTCCCAAACGTCAGTTGCTGCAGCCACAAGCACATCTCGTAGGTGGCTGCAGGAGTTTAAGATCAAGTGGGCAGAGCTTCCAAATCAGCTCATTGCCGACTGTAAAGAGGGACGAAGGCCAAATCTACAGATGAGGCGCCAACTTGTGAAGGTGCTTGGGGAAGCAGTAGCAAAACATGATCCAATGCCTGGGATGGCAGCAGTGAAACATATTGCGCGACTGGTGACTATGGAGTAGCCCAAGTCATTTGCAGACATGACGTCTGCTGGGGATATTATTGGCGATGGCGCCGCTTCATTTTCCCGGCAGCTGAGCACGTTCCTTGAGAACAAAAGACGGCCAAATCGAAATGCTAAGAGAACTGACGATTTGTCAGAGCAGGTTGATCAACCTGCAGCAAAGATGGCAAAAGGGCCAACTGACTCGTATGGCTGTGTGGCCTGGCAGCCAGATTGCAAACAAGAAACTTGGGAAGCTCTCAGTGAGAAAAGGTGTCTGCTATTGCAAACCAGTCCACCTTGTGAGGATGTTTCGAGGCTGATGGCAGTTACATATGCTCTGCAGCGCAGAGAGATCAATGAAGGAAAGGTCACAATGCAAAACATTCGGGAGCTATGGCCTCATCTGCTTGAAGAAACCTACTTCTTTGGGCATCTTGACACGCTTGTTGGTTTTTCTTTCTGTGAAATATTCATTCATGAATTGACATTGAAAGGACCAAGAATTGTTGACTACATGCTGAAGTTGTCCAGGAATGGAATGCGAGCTTTGCTTCACAAGGTGACATCAGCAGTAGACAAGGATGGACAGGCGGTTCCAAGATACTTCTACATCCTGGAATTGCTTTGTGCTTTCTTCGGCGAGAACTATGGCCAAGTAGTCTCCTTTCATCCGGCATGTTCTTTCTCTTTTTTCATATTTTTGCAGTGCTGATCCCAGTAGGGGATGCAGGTGGTTCTAATGCCACTTGTGTTCCTAGTGAGAGATGATTTAACTACTTTGTTTTTCCTGCTTCTTCAAATTTCTTAAAATTCTCTCGCAGCTGCCACAATGGCAGGGAGTACTCCTCAGTTTGACTTACCGAAATCTTCGGCGGTAGTCTTGCAGAGTTAACAAGTGGCTGAATGTTTTCAGTGTTCGTGTACTGATAGTGTGCAGTTTCATTCTTGTATAGCATTAAGATATGGGCGTAATTCCTTATATTTTGGCAATAGTTATTTCTGAATAAATTTGTTCATTTTTATAGTTTATTGCCTATGGGCCTCAAACAAGGGCCAAAATTTTATTTCGACTGGCATGTCCATTAGCTGGGAATTATTGAGTAAAGTAGATTTGGAGTTTTCTAATTTTATACCGGGTGTCCCAGCTAACTTGAACCAAGGGTTTAAAAATGAAATATTGGAGTCAGGAGAGTGAAACTAACTGCATATTGGTGATAGGCATTTGGCGCACCACGGGAAATTTTTTGTATCGCAATTACTTAACTAGTAATTAAGATAATTTTTTTAAATTTTTTAATATTGACTTTAGACACTAAATGTGATTCGCAAAGTTGGAGAGCACTTTCAGAAACCCGCATTCCATTATTCGCCATAAAGAAAACCTTACGTGTACCTCTTTTTCCGAGCTCGAAAGAAAGCCCGCGAAATACAAAAAAAATCACGTGACGAGCACATTTGCGCGTCGCGATCGTGCTGCTCTCAACCGTGCTTTCAGTGAACGAAATCAGCTCCGGCCTTTATTCGACGGCCCCGTTGCAGCGGCAGGCCGATATCTTGGCGGGGGTTTTTCGTCCGCGTCAGCTAGTTGGCACCCGGCGACGACGACTTAGTCCCAATCTGATAAGATACTGAGATGGCGAGTCTGCTTTGTCACTCAGAAGCAAAAGAGAAATACAGGGAATAATGTTTCGCCGCGAGGTGTTGGCGGCTGTGTGTTGCAGTTTCCTAATGAGGATTTTGAAAGCTGGAAGCAGCGGTGAAGCACAGTTTGTCGTGTGCTCTTCTTATGCCACTCTCATGCGAGACTGAATCTTTGGTGTAGTGATTACTAGCACTGCAGACATGCCGTTTACAAATGAAGAGAAAGCAGACATGGTTCTGGCTCTAGGTGCATGTCATGGGAACAGAAGGCGCGCTGCAGACCTTATGCAACAATGGCACCCAGGCAGGCGGCCAAGTTCAGTAACGATCCTGCGTGCCTTCGAGACGCTGCGACGGATGGGCAGTTTTACGTCCACACGACACAGAGCACCTGTTTTTGACGAGGACTTCGAGACGCATATTTTATCGCTGTTCGCTCTGGAACCCCAAGCAAGCGTGCGCAGCGTGAGCGAGGATACCGGAGTCTCCAGGTCATCAGTTTGGCGAATACTGCGCAAACACCGCCTACATCCGTACCACGTACAGCTTCATCAAAATCTGTTGCCACGGGACTTCCAAAACAGGACCGATTTTGCTAATTGGATTCTGATAAAGATGCAGGACGACCCGGATTTTTTGAACAAAGTGATATGGAGTGACGAAGCTAGTTTTTCGCGCAATTCACAGGTGAACCTGCACAATGCTCATTACTGGAGCGATTCAAATCCCTACTGGGTTTTACAGACGCAGCACCAGTACCAGTGGTCATTTAGTGTTTGGTGTGGACTTTTCGACGGTAGTTTGATCGGGCCTGTGTTTTTCGACCAGACGCTGACAGCAGATCGCTACACCAATGATATCCTCAGAGGACCCGTTGACGACTTCCTTTCGGATCTACCGCTCGCCAGGGCCACAAATGTGTGGTTTCAACACGATGGCGCCCCCGCGCACAGCAGCGCCAAGGCTCGGACCTGGCTCGACGCAGCGTTCCCGCAGAAATGGATAGGACGACTAGGTCCCGTGAACTGGCCAGCCAGGTCTCCTGATATGACACCTCTGGACTACTTTTTGTGGGGTCATATCAAGGACAAGGTGTACAGCACACCAACTTCCACACCGCAAGACCTTAAAGACAAAATAACGGAAGTCTGTTTAAACATGCCTGAGGCTGTCATACGAAATGCAACGGCTGATTTGGTTACAAGATGCCATAGCTGTATCGTCGCACAAGGTGACCTATTCGAGCACTTTTTATAATTGGTAAGAAACCGAAATGAAATGGAGTCAGGACAACCGCATGCCACGGCTGTCATCGCCGCACAGCCAAGCCATAAACCGCCACTTTTATTTTCTTTGCAACTGGCAAATAAAACTCCTCTCATTTGAAAACTTCGAGCTTGGCAGTCTTTATCGCGACTGCAAAGCGCAGCGCACTCGCTGCAATTTACACCGTCACGCGCGAACTGGCTGACACGGCCGAAGAAACCACCACCAAGATATCGGCCTGCCTCTGAAACGGGGCCGCCGAATGAATACCGGAGCTGATTTCGTTCACTGAAAGCACGGTTGAGAGCAGCACGATCGCGGCGCGCGAATGCGCTCGTCACGTGGTTTTTTTTGTATTTCGCGGGCTTTCTTTCGAGCTCGAAAAAAGAGGTACACGTAAGGTTTTCTTTATGGCGAATAATGGAATGGGGGTTTCTGAAAGTGCTCTCCAACTTTGCGAATCACACTTAGTGTCTAAAGTCAATATTAAAAATTTTAAAAAAATTATTTTAATTACTAGTTAAGTAATTGCAATACAAAAAATTTCCTGTGGTGCGCCAAATGCCTGTCACCAATATGCAGGTAGTTTCACTCTCCTGACCCCAATATTTCATTTTTAAACCCTTGGTTCAAGTTAGCTGGGACACCCGGTATACCGCATTTTCATCCACTTCTGCTTAAATGATGCTGTACCTGAGGTGTAGAAAGTGCCTTGATGACAGCAGCATCCTTAGAAGTATGGTTATGACGTATTATTTAGATGCATGTATCTGATCCCTTTGATGTTTTCTCTGGAGTCTAATAACATGTGGCTTGTGAATTCCCAGCATGCAGCTAAAGGGGGGCTGGAAGGACTGCCAGCAATGCCGCACCTTGCTGTCATTGGTGTGTATTTGTCATTTATAAAACTTTGGATCAAAACATGGCTTGTACACTGTATTTTACTATTGTATGATATAACCTGATTTTGTGTAACCTCACCCTACTTAGTAGAACATATTTAAAACTTAGGAATGAGGCTAGCCAAGGATGAAAGGCTTAATTGCTGCTTCATCTTATATATGTGAAATTTGTTTAATAATTTAACATGATAACAGTGTGCAAGTTTGGCCAGCAGTTTTCCATTCTTATTAGAGTGTGCAAAAAATTTCTAACTCAGTAGCAGTACTGTCGATTTCTGCACTATAAGGTGATATGCCAGAGTTCATCGAGACTAACATGCAGCTTTTTGACCTGCCAAAAGCATGAAGTTTTGCTAGAAAGCATGAACGAAGCTGAAATGGGCTTTTCTCATCAATGTCATGGCAGGCTCGGTACAAAATGGAGGGCCACTCTGGCTTAGAAAAGTTGCCCCGGTGCTTGCCTAAGTTTCGTCACCTCATCACTATTCTCCATTATTAAAAAGAAAGTATTCTGTCGACAGACAAAGTTGATGATGATGATGATGTGTTGTGTTTAGTGGCGCAAGGGCCAGGTTTGGCCAAAGAGCGCCATGACAAGTGTTAATGTTGATGTACTATGGAAGATGTGACTTGGCTGTAAAGTGGCCTAAAAATAGTCGCTGTAAAGTGCGTAAAATCTACGTGCTATAAAATTATGGCGATGATTAATGAAGAAAACTATGACCATTAAAATCCATCGTAGGAGAATGATGCAAAATGGAAAATGTATAAGATAGTAAAATTACTTGGAGCACTGCTGCCTCGCCAGAGCCCTTGAAACACAAGGGCCTAGAGGCGCGTGCTACACGAAAGAGCTATCACAGCGGTATCCTCTGAAGAGAGGACCCGCTACGAACATGTGGGGCTAAGAACATGCAAGACAACATCTTTCAGGAAGCCCAGGACTGCGCTGGAGTCAAACAGCGGTTCTGGGCCGAGTAACATTACTGGATGAAGGGGGATGTGCTGGCGGTATGCTAAGGGAAAATGTTTCTTTCTTTCAGATTCGGCTGCCCGACACTCCAGAAGGACGTGGAGGACGGTCAGCCTCTCCCCGCATCTACCACAGGTTGGAGGCTCGTTTCCGGTGAGTAAAAAGTTGTGTGTGCCAAATGTGTGTCCTATTCTTAGACGACAGAATAGGACATCTGTCCGGCGTGATTTTGTTACGGAAGGCCAGAATCCTAACTGTGGCTTTATCACGTGGAGCTTATTATTTGTTTCCGCGTCCCATAGGCGTTGCCACTGGTTCCGTAGTATCCTCCGTAAGAAGGGCTTCAGGTCTGTGACAGGAACTGCAGCGGTGGGATTAGCAGAAAATGATGCAACTGACGTGGCCATCTGGTCCGCCAGAACGTTACCTTCGATGCCCCTATGACCTGGCACCCAGCATATGATGACATGCTGATTACCTACATACGCTTTACACAGAGCAAAATAGAGTTCGTTAATTACCGGATTTTTGTGGTTAGAGAATGCCATCAAGGCCTTCACAACACTAAGGGAGTCCGTATATATGACTGCTTTCTGGAGTTTTGATTTCCTGATATGCTTCACAGCCGACAATAGTGCGTAGGCCTCAGCCGTAAAGATACTAGTTTCCGGATGCAGTACGTCGGATTCCAAAAAGGATGGACCGACGGCTGCATAGGACACCCCCTCGCGTGACTTCAATGCGTCTGTGTAGAACTCCGTGCAGGAGTGTTTGTAATGGAGTTCCCGGAAATGCATTTGTATTTCAATCTCTGGAGCGTGTTTTGTAACTTGCATGAAAGATATATCGCATTCTATGTGCTGCCACTCCCAAGGAGGTAGCAGCTTGGCTGGCTGCATTAGGCGGAGCTCGAGGAGTGGGACATGCATTTCATCACTAAGCTCCCTCACACGCATCGAGAAAGGCCGTCTTACGGAAGGACGATTATGAAAGAGTGCAGCATATGTCATATCGTTAATGGTATTAAAACATGGATGTTGGGGATTAGAGTGGGCTTTCAGGAAATACGTTTGGCTGATGTATGCTCTCTGCAGCTGAAGTGACCACTCATTTGATTCTACGTATAAACTTTCTATGGGACTTGTTCTGAAAGCTCCAGTGGCCAGTCGGATTCCTAGATGGTGGACCGGATCTAGCATCTTTAGCGCGCTCGGGGCTGCAGAATGATAGATCACGGCACCGTAGTCCAACCGCGATCGGATGAGGCTCTTGTAAAGATTCATTAAACATTTCCTGTCGCTGCCCCATGTTGTGTGGGATGACACTTTAAGTAAGTTCATTGTTCTTAAGCATTTGACCTTGAGATTCTTTATGTGTGGAATGAAAGTTAATTTCGAATCAAGTATGATGCCTAAGAACTTGTGTTCTTTGTTCACAGGAATTCGCTGACCATACATTTCGATACTGGGTTCTGCAATGAGTCCTCTCTTTCTTGTGAAAAGCACACAAGAACTTTTGTTGGGGTTGACTTTAAATCCGTTTTCTTCTGCCCATTTGGACACTTTGTTCAAGCCCTGTTGAACTTGCCTCTCACATACTGTAAGGTTGCAGGATTTGAAACCTATCTGTAGGTCGTCTACGTAAACAGAATAAAAAATGGCTGGCGGTAACGAGGCACGAAGGGTGTTCATTTTCACGATGAAGAGCGTGCAGCTAAGTACACCTCCTTGAGGTACACCAGTTTCCTGTATAAAAGGTCGCGACAATACATTGCCGACTTTCACGCGAAATGTACGGTTGGACAAATAGCTTTCTATTAGGACGAGCATATTGCCACGGATGCCAATTCCCGACAAGTCTCTCAATATTCCATAGCGCCACGTAGTGTCGTACGCCTTCTCCATATCGAGGAATACGGATAGGAAATATTGTTTATGTAGAAAGGCGTCGCGAATGTTTCCCTCAATGCGCACAAGGTGATCGGTTGTGGACCGCCCTTCTCTGAAGCCACACTGAAAGGGATCGAGGATATTGTTGAGTTCAAGGTAATGTACAAGTCTGCGGTTAACCATTTTTTCAAAAAGCTTACAAACACAATTTGTAAGAGCTATCGGACGGTAACTTGCCGCCAAGGAAGGGTCCTTGCCCTGTTTAAGAACAGGGACCACAATCGCTTCTTTCCATGTGGATGGGAGGTTTCCCGCAGCCCAAATAGCGTTGAAAAGCGTGAGTAGTGTAAGTTTGGTGTCAGCGTGTAAGTTTCTGATCATTTCGTACATGACCCTATCAGGTCCCGGCGCAGAGCCCCTGCATGTGGTCAAGGCAGCTCTCAACTCAGCAATATTGAAAGGCCGGTTATAAGGTTCATTCTGCCTGGATTTTCGTATTATGGACTTACATTCTTCTATTTGTTTGTATTTCAAAAATGATTGCGAATAATGGTTTGAACTCGACACGCTCTTGAAGTGTTCCCCAAGTGAATCTGCCTGATCTTTTAGTGTTTCACCTTGTGTGTTTACCAAAGGAAGTGAATATGTTTGTCGCCCTTTTATCCTATTAACCCGGTTCCAGACTTTGGCCTCATCTGTATACGAGTTGATACCGGATAAAAACGTCTGCCAACTCTCTCTTCTAGCCTGTCGGCGTGTTCGCCTGCCTTGCGATTTCACTTTCTTAAAGTTAAACAAATTCTCCGCAGTGGGAGAGGCGCGTAGCAACCCCCACGCTTTGTTCTGTTTCTTACGAGCGATCCTACAGTCCTCGTTCCACCAAGGGACACGCCGTTTGCATGCCAAGCCATTTACTTGTGATATACATTTAGTTGCGGCATCTATTATGAAGGCTGTAAAGTATTCCACGGCAGCATCAATTCCTAACGAGGACATCTCATCCCATGAAATATTACTGAGAGTTCGGAATTTCTCCCAGTCTGCTGTATCAATCTTCCACCTAGGAGCTTGTGGGGGAAATTCATTTTCTTTAGATGTTCTTAGCAATACGGGGAAGTGATCGCTCCCGTTAGGATTGCTCGTAACTTCCCATTCGAGTTCGAGCAGTAAAGAGGCGGAAACTATACTAAGATCTATTGACGAAAAGGTTCTGTTCGCAAGAGAGTAATATGTGGGTTCTTTCTTATTTAGAAGGCACGCTCCAGAAGAGTATAGGAACTGTTCAACGAGACGCCCTCGCGCATCGATACGAGAGTCTCCCCACAAGGTGCTGTGTGCATTGAAATCGCCAAGAACAACATAGGGTTCTGGCAATTCATCTATTAATGACTGAAATTCATGTTTGCTTAGTTTGTAGTGTGGGGGTATATAAATCGAACAAATAGTGATAAGTTTGTTTAGCAAAACAATTCGAACCGCCACTGCTTCAAGGGCCGTTCGTAGCTGTAAATGTTGACATGCTATGCTCTTTTGGATTACAATTGCAACACCTCCCGATGATGCGATTGCATCATCGCGATCTTTGCGAAAAGTAACATGCTGTCGGAGAAAGTTTGTGTGTTGTGATTTTAGGTGTGTTTCCTGTAGACACAGCACCTTTGGATTGTATTTGTGTATAATCTCTTGCACATCATCGAGGTTCCTAAGAAGACCTCCGACATTCCATTGAATGATTTGTGTATCCATATCTTAAATTAATTGGTGCTGTGTTTACGGAAACGGAAGGGATGTCTTACATTACAGAGCCCTTTCGAGGCCCTGTAATAGGGGTTTTGCTCTTTCTGAAGCGCTCGAGCGAACCTCGGCGCTCCTTAGGCGCTTGATGCGCCTTGAGGACAGGCGTAGTGTCCATTGCCTCCTGTGAGACGCCGGACAAGCGCTCTTGCGAGCGAGAGATTTTCAGAGGGAGTCCCGCCTTGGAGGGCAAGACCCCTGCACCCACCAGCCCGGAGGTCGATAGGGCTCCCTGAGGGATTTGGTTGCGCTGGCCGTTGCCAGCGCTGGAGGGGGCCTCGGAGGTTGGGGCAGCCTCGGCTGCACCCTCCTTCGGGGTCGATGGCTCCGTCTGCTCGGTTGGCGGAGCAGCGCTAGCTGCAACCACCGCGGGGGCAGATGGCGTGACTGCCGACTCACTGACTGTGGGTCGGACAGCCGCCGGGGGCCGTTGTGACACTGCCCCCTGACGCGCCACATCGGCAAAGCTTTTCTTGGGCAGGTATGAAACCCGCTTGCGTGCCTCTTTGAAGGTGATATTTTCCGTGACTTTAATTGTAACAATTTCCTTTTCTTTCTTCCATGATGGGCACGACCGCGAGTACGCGGCGTGCTCCCCATCACAGTTTACACAGCGGAAAGCGTTCTCACAAGTTTCAGTGGTGTGTTCTTTCGCACTGCATTTAGCACAAGTTTGGCGGCCGCGGCAGCTCTGCGAGCTGTGACCGAAGCGTTGGCATTTGAAACAACGGAGTGGGTTTGGCACGTACGGCCTAACACGGAGCTTGATGTACCCGGCCTCGATTGACTCGGGTAGGACACTTGAATTGAAGGTGAGTATTATGTGTTTGGTCGCAATCTCTTTACCGTCACGCCTCATCTTTATTCTTTTCACATTGACAACATTTTGCTCACTAAAGCCCTCCAAGAGCTCTGCGTCTGTCAGCTGAAGCAAATCATCGTCTGAGACAACGCCGCGGGTAGTGTTCATAGTGCGGTGCGGAGTCACTGTCACTTGAACGTCCCCAAATGACACGAGACTGGGTAGCTTTTCAAATTGTTTCAGATTCTGGAGCTCCAAGAGGAGATCTCCACTTGCCATCCTTGTTGCCTTGTAACCTTGACCAAGAGCCTCAGTTAAAGACTTTGAGACTAGAAATGGGGAGATTGTGCGTACTTGTGTGTCCGGCTTTTCCGAGTGAATCACATGAAATCGTGGGAAGTTGGATCTTTCACGACCAAAGAACTTGAATACATCTTCGGTGCGCCCTCTTTTCTGAGGGCGATCAAGGAGGGGTGGGAAGGAATTTGCCATAGGAGAACTTAATTTTCGGCAATAACGCCAGCCACCCACCATGGAGCCCAACAAGGGGACGTTACAGGGACTGTAAAAACAGGTCCTGCAAGCGCCAGCTGTACGTTATCACTATAACCAAATATGAGATAACCTAGGTTGGTTATTCACACAAGGTTAACCCTTGCTGCCTGGAAATATTGGAAGTAAACGGAAGCTAGGAGAAGACAGGAAAGATGAAAAGTAAGAGAAAGACGAAGGCTGGAGGGAGAGAGAGACAGGAAGAGGCAACTACCGATTTCCCCCGGGTGGGTCAGTCCGGGGGTGCCGTCTACGTGAAGCCGAGGCCAAAGGGGTGTGTTGCCGCCGCCGAGGGGCCGTAAAGGTCCAAACACCCGGCATTGGCTCAACCCCCAGGATCCCCTTTTCCCCGGACACGGCTAAGCCGCGCACGGCTACACGCGGGAGGGTCCAACCCTCGTGTGCTCGGGTCCGTGGTGTCGCAACACACCAAACGCCTGCTGACGCAGACGCCCCTGCGGGGGACAGACAAAGTTGATTCTTTTTATTTGTCGGGCAATATTTGTAAAGCTTTAGCCACAAACAAGTTCTGTTTAATATTTTGTGTTTACAAGAAGCAAGGGTCTTCAACAGATATAATTAGTGGCGTGTAAAGCACTGATAAGGGAGGGCATGTTGCACGTCTGTCTACTGCCAGGGTACCATAAGGCCAAGTGACACGACCCAGTATGGCTTTTTATGTGTACATTTGAATTCGGCTCCTCTCAGTGTACACATCGAAGGCCATAGAGTTACTCGAATTATTGGATCACCCCTTTAGTGCAGAGCGTTTGCTTGTGAACTAAATTTTTTTTCCTTGCAGGATCAAGCACGGGGGACATAAAGAAGATCATCGTTGCAGTTGATGCTGTAGAATTCATCTCTACAAGAAGTCTTGAGAAGGCCATGGGCCTCCTCTTTGGTGCCTTCTTTGTGTTCAACGTGGCGTACCCTCCCGACTGCCCCCTCACCATGGAGTTTTTGCAGAGGTAAATGAGTGAATGTGGATGATGCTTTTGATAAGTACCGTATTTATTCGCGTATAACCCGCACCAAAATGTGAAAAAACGCGTCTAAAAGTGGGGGTGCGGGTTATCTGCGAATTTTTTCCTTGGGAGGGGGGGGGGGGGGTCGGCTTCACCGCACTGTGCGGTGGCCTCCCCGTGTAGTCCGCCATCCCCATCGTCATCGACGCTTGTCAAGCCGATGAAGGGCCAACGAAAGGCCAGCATTGTTGAGCCTCGCGTTAGGCGCTGTTTAGTGTACTTACCCCAGTTTGCACTGTTTGCCTGCTTTGTTTTGGCATCATGAGTGCGACTCGACGGCAGTGTTTCACAGCGAAAGAGAAGCTAAAGATTATAGCCGCTGCCGAAGAAATCGGCAGCAGAGCTGCTGCAAGACAGCATGACGTCGACGAGTCGTGCATTCGCGACTGGAGGAAGAAAAAAGAGAGTCTCGAAGCAACGAACCGGGACAGGCAAGCGTTTCGGGGTCCGAAGACTGGCGCGTACCCCCACCTCGAGACGCAGCTTGCGAAGTTCATTGAGGAGCAGAGAAGTCGTGGCCACGCTGTTTCGACTGAGATGGCGCAAATGGAAGCCCTGAAGTTGGCCCGGGAATTGAACATTCCACGTGAGTTTCGTGCAAGCCGTGGATGGCTTCAGCGCTTCATGCGAAGACATGGATTTTCTATGCGGCGGCGAACAACCATGTGCCAGCGGCTTCCTGAAGCCTACGAGGAAAAGTTGTTGAACTTTCAACGATATGTGATCGCACTTCGGAAGGAGCACAGCTATTTGCTGTCTCAGGTGGGAAATGCTGATCAAACACCTGTGTACTTTGAGATGCCGATGGACACGACCATGGAAAAAAAGGGCTCCAAATCAGTCAGCGTGCTGACCGGCGGAAATGCCAAGCTGCGCTGCACAGTCATGCTATGCGCTTTGGCTGACGGCACGAAACTGCGCCCGTATGTCATTTTCAAACGCAAGACGCTACCTAGCATTCCACTGCCCCCAGGAATCGTTGTGCGTGCGGAAGAAAATTCGTGGATGAACAGTGGCCTAGTCGGTGACTGGCTTCGAGTAATCTGGGAGCGAAGACCAGGTGCCTTGCTGGCACGCCGGTCGATGCTCGTACTAGATTCCTTCAGAGGCCACTGCACTGATGCGGTGAAGGCTCGCCTTGCCGAGACCAGCACCGACCTCGTCATAATACCTGGCGGCATGACGTCCATGCTACAGCTACTCGACGTGTGCCTGAACAAGCCGTTCAAGGCACACGTGAAGCGGCTGTATGCCCAGTGGATGGCCGACGGCATTTACGCCCTCACACCGACGGGACGCGTGCGAAGGCCTGATATTCCATTGCTGTGCCAGTGGATCGTGGATGCGTGGAAAGCGATACCGGCCGATTTGGTGCGCAAAAGCTTTAAAAAATGTGCGATCAGTAATAGTTTGGATGGTTCCGAGGACGAATAAGTCTTTGAGAGTGGCGATGAAGCCTCGGATGGCAGTAGTGAGAGCGGCGACGATTAAGAATCGGATAACCAGTGACATGGTGGCGGTCGTTTGAATAAATGTTCTGAAAACGAAATGATCACTGAGTGTGAGTTGCATCTTTCTAGCGCTCATTTTTTTTTTTTTCAGGTAAATGTGCGGGTTATACGAGAGTTTTTTTTTCCGCCGAGTTCAAAGTTAGGGGTGCGGGTTATACGCAGGGGCGGGTTATACGCGGGTAAATACGGTAATCGGAAACCGAGACAATAACGTGAGCAGTAGGCTTCTTTTTCCTGAGGAAAGGCACTCGCCCTCCTTAGCCAGTGCCTGCAAGTGACCAGTCCTGCCCTGTTCCCCTGGAATTCAGATGTCACATACATTCCTCTCGTGCATTTCTTCGTTCTCTGGCACGGCATCATGTTGTTTTTTGGCACAGCTGTATGGTGTTTTGCCAATCACGGTCGTCTTTAGAAAGTAGAATGGCAAGGTTATTGACATAGTGCTGCTTGCCAGTGGTACATGCTGACAAGCCTTGCACATTTGCTAGCTCTCGCAATGAGTCAGAGGGTTGCGAGGTGAAGGTTGAAGTTTTGATTTTAAAGTGCACCCAGTTCTGGTATTCTAAGACTTGCAAAACTGCAGATTTGATCATTGTCGCATTACTAATGCACCAGCTTGGCAGTTTACAATGCCTAAACTTGGTCACGTGTCCTGTGAGCGCATCTAGATAGCGCTTTTCGGTTTTACGCATAGTTTTGTTGGTTGGCTACCGCAAGAAAGGCGCAAGGACGAAGAACCAGATAGGTCAGGTGCTACTGTCAATGATTGCTAAATGTAATGTGTGCAGCACTTTTATAGGTACCGACGGGAAAAATGGGAGCGAGAATGAAGTGAAAATGCAGTTCTATTAAGTCACTCTACTATGTATCGTGTCCATTGGCTAATGTCCCAGTGCAACATTACAGTGTGCCTGACTATAGGTTGCGTCCACACATGTGGCACTAAGTTGCCGAATGCCTGTCTGCACTTTTACAGACCTAAGTTCCCTTGTTACCATTGATGCAGTGCTCTCTCTAGCCTGTGTACAATCAGCCCCAAGAAAATAGAGCTCACTACCTCACCTTCTGGGCACTCAACAAACCTTTTGCAATGATGAATGTCAGTTTTTTTTCGTTTTGCATTGAAACTGGAAACATGACAGCTTCACAGGTACTGTCACAAATATTAAATGGCACTTTCGCCTTTCACCTGGTGATCTTTTAGGGGCTGGCAGGGTGATTAGTGCCTTTAAAAAAAATTATACTGTGGTCCCATATTTGCCCAGAACTGCAGAGTACTTGAAATGGACAGGTGAAAGAGCCATCATAAAGGTTGCTATGTCGGTACCTGAGAAGTTGGCCACCCTGTGTGTCAACAGTTACAGTGTAAAAGAAAAAAATTAGACATTCATCATCGTGGCAGGTTTGTTGATTGCTCAGAAGATTTCAGTAAGAAATTCTGCTTATTTGCAGCCAAGGGCACAGAAACTAGAATGAGCATTCTCCAAATGGTAAGATGAAGCATGATAATGAGGTTCGTAAATGTACGCACGACTGCCACATTGCAATCGCAGCCTATACCTGGACATTGGGGTGTTACATCAGTACTGATCTATGTATGCGGCTGACAGCAGAAACCCTGAAATGCAGCAAAATGCTCTTGTATAGTTATGGTTTCTAGAGTCTGTGCATGTTCCCTGTATATGATGAGCACTTATTGTTACTAGAAATCCTTTACGGGTGTATGTGCAATTGTGGGTTGTTTTTACGAGTTATAATAATGGTTACATGTAGGTACATCATCCATCATTAGTGCATGTATATGTAGCTATTTAAGCGCACTACTAGTGTGCTCACATTTGCTGCTACATGATTTTAATTGTCTTTTCATTTCATAATACTGTGTGTTGCAGAAGGCAGTGCAGTTCACACATTCATGGCATTTCACGTGTGTAGCCAGAGTATGTGATTGGCACAGTTTATGAAGCATGGATTTATTCTATCCTCATTTTGTTTCCAGGTACCTTGGGCAGATCAAGCCAACGAAAGGGCGCGGCAAATGCAGGGCCGGCAGAATCACGCCAAAGTTACTCAGCCTGCTGAAAGCACTTTAATTTATGAATAAATGTGCAAGTAGAGATGTACATTTTTGTTTTTTGTTGCATGTTTCATGAGGTACTGCCCACTGCAAGTGACTGTCATGTGGTCATGTTGACCACACAATATATTGACACAGAATTATGTTGACACTTGTCGTGTTGTTGGGCCATCATACTAACAGTACAGTTGCATTTCATGTTGCCAAGCCAAATTTTGGAATGGTTAAAGGCATCGTCATTTTTAAATGACAGCCTGCTATTACCTTGATGGCCAACGCTGTACTGACAGTTATATAAATTTCAAATTTGCAAAAGTCGAAGTCATGAAAACAGTTAATTGACAGCTTGCCATCACAGACAATCAAATGGTATAATTACGGTTTCGTTGTATTTTGAAATTTATAAAAAAGACATAGAAGTCAGGAAAAAACATTGTCTTTTAGAAATGACGGCTTGCTGTAACTGCTACGGTCAAGTGCTGTCAAATTGACGGTTTGGTTGTATTTCACATTGACAAGAAAAACATCGAAATGATGCAAAAACAGTCATTTAGAAATGATGTTCTGCTGTCACTTTGATGGTCAAATGTCATCAAATTGACGGTTCGGTTGTATTTCAGATTGACAAGAAAGACGTCAAAATGATGGAAAACTGTCATTTAGAAATAATGTTCTGCCGTCACTTTGATGGTCAAATGTCATCAAATTGACGGTGCAGTTGTATTTCAGATTGACGAGAAAAACATCAAAATGATGAAAAGACACCGTCATTTGAAAATGACGGTGTGGCATCATTTTAATGGCCAAATGCTTGGAAATAGAGCTGCCAAGGTATTTCCCGTCATTTTGACGTAATTTTTTTTACAGTGCACGAACTACTTTGTCATTTCTCCTCTAATTTCAAATTCAGTTTTGTGTAGTATGTAGGCAGATAATGGTCACCAAGTTGTGATGCTAATCTCGTTTTTTACCACTGCTGTGCACATATGAGGATTTTTTACAAGGTCAAGCTCTCTCAGCAAGTTGTGAAAGACAGCGTAAATAATTTTTCATAGCAGTAATTGTGCATTGATGACATGACATTTTTAGGAATTGATGGTTATTTAATTTCATTATTTCCTTTATTTATTTGTGATAAAGTGCGATGGATTTTGACTGCTATTTTGGCTATCTGTTCACTAACTTATTTACACTGTGTTTTGTGACTCTGCTTTTTATTTTTTATATGTGGGCATGCATGGCCAATTTCATGCCTGCCTTCTACGGTTTGACATAAACAGGCACTAACATGCTCTTAGCATGGCTAATGAAAAGAGAGCAGATTTGTATTTGATGGTATTCTGGTTGACAAACTTGGCTATTTGGAAAATATGCAGGTTCAAGTTCGCCCATTACTATCTCTGATGCAAGCAATATTATTAGGATGTGACAAAGTGCATGCATCTTCTGTCACTGATCAAACTGCCTGCAATAAACTCCTTTGCCAACTCGTCCTTGTTTAAATGTTTCGAATGCGCTATAATCACATGGCCAGATTCTTTAATTGTGTGCACAAACAAACATGTAGCATTTTATTATGAAACTCATGGTACCCAACTCCTATATTGTGTTAAAATCTTAGGCAGATCTACTCCGAACAAGGGATTCATTCTCTGATGATAGCTTTCGACTATATCATTGTGCTATCCAGTGCTTATTGGCTGGTCGAGGAATGCGTCGTGCAAAGGCAGTAGTATCGCCATAAGTGTTCATCCGAGAATATGTATGTCCCCGAGTGAAAAATCATTGCATCAAAAGTACCGACACCAGCTTTGATGGGGGTGTATGTGTTCGTTGCATGAAATTCCAGAAGTTGAACTCTGAACATATTTGCTCTGTAATTTATGCTCGTATATATGTGTCACAATGGTTCAATGTCACCATACAGCACATTGATCATGCTCTTGCATGTACTACAAAGAACTCATCATAAATCTCACTGTCATTAATGAGCTTTTGTATGCACTATGACTTAAGTGCACATACTTTCTACACAATTCATGGTCATCCTCAAAGATCATGTTACTCATACGGCTACAGTGCATACACATCACATGCCACTTCACACACCTCATACATAATCTTGTCGGGTCTACACAGCACATCGCACACATGTCATACAAGCTCTACGCATTCTTACAGCACATCGCATAAATCTCGTGCACTTTGTAGAAGTCTGCGCAGCACTTCATACAGGTCTCGCCCATTTTCTAAGAGAGCTTGTTCAATATACATAGCATATCGTTCATTTCTCGTCAAATCTGTGCGACATGCATACATCTTGTTCAATTTCTCATAAAAACTTTCAATAGGGTGTATATGTGTTTTTATAGTCGCAACATCTAAATGGGGGTTGTAGAGCAGGAGGCAGAGCAGCAGGTCGCCGTTTTAATTATGAGTGCAACCGCGACTTCTTCACAGCACTTTTACAAATACGTTACGTGGAGATGAAAGCTACCCAGCGGGGCACAACAGCCGAAGCAGCTCATTTTTTCATCGAACACATCGTCCTTAGGCACGGCACCCCAAGAGTCACCATCACAGACAGGGGAACTGCCTTCACTGCCGAACTCCTTGACTTGATTCTCAGACTCAGTGGCACAAGCCACCGGAAAACAACCACACATCATCCACAGATGAATGGACTAACTGAACGTCTTAATAAGACCCTTGCAGACATGCTTTGCATGTATGTCGACGTAGAGCATAAGAACTGGGATCAGATTTTGCCCTATGTTACCTTCGCCTACAATACCGCTCGACAAGAAACTACTGGAATGACACCGTTCAGCTTGGTCCACGGTCGCGAAGCCACAACAACGCTGGAAGCCATGTTGCTGCACAAGTTTGACATACCTACCGATGTTGATGAATTTACCCAGCGCGCCGAAGAAGCCAGGCAGCTTGCCCACATACGTATCTGCATTCAGCAAGACCAAGATGCAAAACGATACGATCTTAGACACAGGTCCGTTTTCTACACTCTTGGCAACAGAATATGGGTCTGGGTATCCATATGCCGTCGTGGATTTTCCAAAAAACTCCTACGACGGTACTTTGGGCCATACAGAGTGATTCGCCGCCCGAGTGACGTGAATTATGAGGTCGTTCCTGACAGTGACAATAGTTCAAGTCGGCGTAAGTGGTGCTGAAGCAAGCTGAAGCGGTTCATGTAGTATGGATGAAACTGTACCTGTCGAACTAACTTTTGATTTTTGTCTGTTTTGTTTTTCTTTTTTTCACGTGTTTAACTCTATGCCGTTAGACACCACCCTCATACCTTAAATTGCACATCGGGACGATGCTTTCTTTGGAGGGATGCAAATGCTGCACCCATACTCCATTGAAAAAGAGGAGAACACGAGTGTGCGTGAGCGTATTTGTAAAAGCGCAGTGAAGAAGTCGCGGTTGCCCTCATAATTAAAACGGCGACCTGCTGCTCTAAAACCCCTGTTTTGACGTTGCGACAATATATATAAGGGTGTTTCGGCGAACTTTCAAAAATTTCTTCAGATTGCCTGTGGCAGGTAGCATAATTCTAGTCCATGAGCTGGTCTACTTGAAGAGGTGGCCATTACTTGCACAAGAATTTGAAACAGATAATCGACGAATTAACAAAAATTCACTAAGATTTTAGGTACATTATGGGAAATATTGCAATTTACAAGTTGTAGCAAACTGCACGCGTAATGCGAAAACGTGGGATTGTTCCCCACCTGCAGCCAGTTGTTTTATCATTCACGTTCATTCCCATTACGATTTCCTTAATTCAATTAGCAAGTACAATTACCGCTATGCTGTCCTTGGTGTCATTGTTGGCTTCTTATGATTATACATATATGAGCGTGTGCAAGTGTGCTATACTGGTTGCCGCCCTATGAGGGCCTCCAATTCACTGCAGCCACATCTGTTAGCTCGAGGTGGACAGCACATGTCACAGAGCATGAACATCCTTGTGTGAGGCGCTGGCTGTGTGAGGAGCCAGAAGTGGTACGAGGACAGATGACAAGCATGAATAACTGCAGTGCGGCAAGTCAAGTCGCATACTTTTGCATTCGCGTGCAATATCACGGCCGCTTGATGAAAACTGAACAGTGATATTTTGTTCCTGTTCTTAGTGCATGGCCATTTGTTTAGTCGTGTCACGTAGTTGAATTGTAG
Source organism: Dermacentor andersoni (assembly GCF_023375885.2). Lineage (NCBI taxonomy): Eukaryota > Metazoa > Arthropoda > Arachnida > Ixodida > Ixodidae > Dermacentor > Dermacentor andersoni. The sequence continues at coordinate 123,066,846 of NC_092816.1, read as the reverse complement.
TGACATCCGCCATGTTAGCTTAGCAATAAATGCATGTGTTGCACCGCTAAGCTCAACAACGCGAGCTCGATTCCCGGCCACGGCGGCTGCATTTCGATAGGGGCAAAATGCAAGAAGACACTTGTTATCGTGTGCTTTGATTTTTGTGGATGTTGAAGAACCTCCAGTGGTTAAAATTAGTCTGGAGAACCCCCATTACAGCATGCCTCATACTGGTTTCGTGGTCTTGGCACGTAAGACTCTCGAACTTATTTGATTGTACTGCGCGTTCACTCGTAATCAGCAAGGACGAGCTCAACAGAATTATTTCCGTTTTCCAAACACTGAAACTTAAATTACTAGTGCAGGTAACGAATGGGGCCATGTGCTACTTCTGTGTGGTAGCAGTCTGTATTTAATGCAGGCCACAGGCGTTGCATGCGTCAGTAAGCAGTAGATCAGAAAGCAGCCGCTCAAGACATGCGAGTTATGTTTGTTGTTTGGCCATGTTTTCTAGGTTTACAATATCCAAGCATGCTTTAAGGTAATTGTCACCTTGCATATTCTCCTCGATTCACTTTTCCCGCCAAAAATCTTTGTTTTGTGTAGTAGCTGGCCATCGGTGCGAGCTTAATTTAGCTGCAACAGAGGCGTTCGCCCGACGAGAAACTAGATTTGCTTTGATGAAGCATATATCGCTAATGTTTCCACTCATGCTGCTGGTCTGAAAGTAACCGCTGGTTACCATGGTCTGGGTTCATTTCATGAGCAGTGAAAAAATACCTTGCTCACTAATGCAATGAGTTGTAATGACTACAGCATCTGCATTACATAAGGCATATGCGAATATGTACAGGGTGTCTAACAAGTTGACATTTCCAAATTCCCTGAGTTTTCTAGGTTTTCCCTGAGCACCTTTGCGAAATTCCCTGAATGAGGCAGAACTTTGTTTTATGTCAAGACAGGCTGACACCATGTTGCCCGATGCTGTCACTCAGCCGATTTCTACAGACACTTCATACGTGACTTTTCGAAGATTGCTGCGTCTCTCCAAGCCGCCATTCGGACTGTCGTGTTTGAGTGGACACCTGAGTGCCAGAGGGCCTTTGACACTATTCGCTCTGCACTAACATTAGCGCGAATACTGGACCATTTTGACGCTGATGCACCTATGAAAGTCGCCACAGATGCATCTGCTACAGCCCTTGGGGCAGTGCTCACCCAAAAGAAAGACTGCAAAGAGACTGTGATTGAGTATGCCAGCCGATTGCTCACAGAACCTGAGCGTAAAGTGCACAGCAACATTTGGGAAGCTTTGGCCATGCATTGGGCCATTACAGTGAAGTTTTGATATTACCTACTCGGACGGCGGTTCCATCTTCTGACAGACAACTCAGTCGCCTGCTTAACGACAAACTTTAAGCCGTCACGACGCTTCACAGGAGTGCTACTCGATCTAGCAGAGTTTGACTTCTCTGTTGAACATCGACCAGGACGTCAGAACCATGTGGCTGACATGCTTTCACGTTACTCATACGCCACAGTGTCTCAGGTCCACACCCTCATCACAATGCAAGCTGGAGATGAAACATGCAAGGCCATCTGTGCAAAGCTTCTGTCAGGACAGGAGAACAAGAACTTTGTTGTGGCCAATGAAATCCTCTCCAGGGTTGCGAGTCCAGACCTGTACACAATTGTTGTCCCAGCCAAGATGCAACAGCAAGTCCTTGAACTTGCTCATAATGCCACTGGAGACATGGATGTGTCACGCACCCTCACAAAGATCAAAGACCGCTATTGATGGCCGGAGATGGCTGCTACTACGAAAGAGTATGTAAAGCCTGTCAAGTTTGCCAGGTGCACAACTGGCCTACCACACGTTCAGTTGGCACAATGTGTTACATGCCTACTACTGAGATTCCTTTCAGTGCCATAGCTCTTGACCACATCACAATGCCAGGAACAGAAGTACATCCTCAACGTAATTGACTTCACAACCTGATACATCGTCCCAGCAGCAGTGCCCACAACAACCAAACATGTGCTGAAGCACTTGCATTCGTTTTTCCAAAGATTTGTAGCTCCTGATGACTGTCTCTCCGATCATGCCAAGTCATTTAAGTCTCACCACTTCAAGAATTTCATGCACATGCATGGTGTCAACATGCATTTTTCAGTAGCATACCATGATGCCAGCAACAGACTTGTTGAGCGTGCCAATGGAACACTTGTGACGGTACTTCGGAAACTGTGTGATGGTGATCAGTCACTTTGGATCACGAAACTAGAAGAAGCTACTTTCGCTATGAATACAACCCACCAACGAAACACTGGCTTTTCGCCCTTCGAACTTTTGTTTGGGTTCATACCAAAGCTGCCACATCAAAAAGTCCACCCACATCAAGCCTCTAACCGCAGCGAAAGGCTCCTGACACTGCCAGACTGGCAAAGCGAAGCAGTCAGAAACTTGGAAAAGAATATATGACAGGACTCACTGCGATGCATCATTTGGCATTGGCGACTTTGTATGGGTACGATGACAAGAGCCTATGCTACAGGGATCTGAAAAGCTTGTTCCCAAGTTCAAAGGCTTATACCAAGTCACACACAAGTGAACTCCAGTCACCTACAACATTCGACAGGTAACGAACGCCACAATGCCTAGACTTGACACTCAAGTTGTTACTGCAAGCCAGATGAAGAGCTACCGTCCACCATACTTCAACCAAATCCTGACCCAACCGACTGAAGGAGATGAACCCCCTACTCCAGACTCCACCGAGTCGCCGCCTGAGGACCACATTCCTGTTCACGCCTCCGCTGAACTTGTAGATGCACATACCTCACCTTCACCCATAGAAGAAGCCTCGGCCCACCCTCCAAGTCAACGACCCCTGTGTCATCGCACACAAGCCAGACATCTACAAGATTACGACCTGTCAATGCAAAAGTAGTTTTTCTTTTCCAAGTGGACTTGGACATCTAGGTGGGGTGGGATGTGAGCTTCAGCTCTAAACATAGCTGTATTCAGAAACCAGTTCAAGCAACCCTGAGAGCTGTTGGATGTTTTTCCGGAGAAGAGCGGAGAGCTGGGGTGTTTCAGCCTCGTACAATGTGACCGTACTTTGTAATTCTGCCCAATTAAACGTTTTCCACTCTTTCCGCTCACAGTAGACACCCTGTATGTAGCACTTACATTGTTAAATTTGTGCACATGTGTTTTGGTTGTTGCGCTCTGGGATTTTGTGTACTCTGGGGAAGCAGTGCACTGACCAGGATAATGCGGAGACATGATACTCGCTGTGCTGTGTGTCTTCGCCATGTACTGGTCAGTGCACTGCATCACCAACACGGCATGATGATTAACCACAAACTCACATAACTTTCCACATTACTGCAGTTCTGTTCGTGCCATGCAGTGATGCTATGTGACAAGTGGGCAGCACCAGTTACAGGCACTAGCATCTCCTAATCACCGTACATTAAAGGCGCGTGCAGTTTGCCAAAAACATCTTAATTTGTGATTTGCCTGAACCTAAGGGTGGGAGGTTATAATGAGCTATAAGCTAGGCCACATTGTTTAAGATGGCAAGAGGTTTTTTCTTGTTAGTATAGTGCCATGCATATTAGTGCCTAATGCATGTGTTCTTTCTGTGCTCACAGTGCTGATGACACTCCCTGGAAGCCATCAAAAAGCACGTAATTTGCAGCACCCATTCTATTGCCAACTGCAAGAGTGACCTAAGTCAGCATCCACCATACATCCCTACCATCTTCCCCCTCCATACAGAAAGAAAGCACCAGATTGAGAGAGGGTGAAAAGGTACAACTGGCAGTTTGCAAGTACCATGACTTGTAGAGGTATCACTCTTCTAGAATATATGCACATAATTACAGGAATGTTACTTAGGCAAAGATGATATTAGGATATTTTACTTCCCACAACAAATAGGCACACACTCTCATTTCCATGCGATGCAGATGGGAGCGGCGTCTAACAGACCAATGGCAACCACAGCAGTCTTCTCAGCAATCAGCAGCACCAGGACATGTGCTTTCGGACTGCAGCAACACAGCTCTAGAGCAACAGCAAGTCGCATGTGAAACAGACCCCAGAACATGCCTTTCTGAACTGACAGAACCGTCAACAAACAGCCCACTGGATCTGCAATCAACGAGTAGTATGACAACAGGAGTTCCTGCTGCCAGAGTGGCTGATGTTGTAATTAGACATATTTATTCATGAACAGGCCAGCATTATTTTATAAATTGTAAGAAAGGTAGCAAGATTGGCTTCAGGCACACTTTGCTGTCCAGGAACTCTGTGCTAGTTCTTGTCCTGTCATTACTATTTTGTAAGTGCCTTCAATATACTTCCTCATAGTAAACTGTGGCAATTATTCATTGAAGCCTGTGCTGTTCTCTGTCAACTATTTCAGGGATGCCAGACAGCATGTTTTGCCTAAGGTAAGCTGAACCTCCTGCTCTCAGCAACTGATTGGACTGAAGCATCAACGTAAGTCATGTACAATGAACAAAGAGACAAGGTTTGTGACTGTACAGAACTTGCACATTACATTTTCCATTTTTGTGAGAAAAGTACTATGTAAATGAAACCCTACCTGAAAGGTAGAGTTGTGGAATCTATGCTGAAACACAGTACTGAAACAAAAGCAAAATGCCACACACTGCAGGAAAACACTGTCACAATTTTGTTTGTGTCCTTGTTTCCGCTGCACTTCTTTAGCTTATGTTTAAGATGAACCAACTAGCCTATACCAAGATGTTCAGTTGTAAAGACCAAAGAACAGTCAAGGAACATCAGCACATTGTTCCAGCAAGAGTTTTAGCCATGCCGAAGTAAAAATATTGGTGCCCCTCAGCTATCTACTGAAAGTTCTCACGCACCTAAACCAAATCAATTCTTTTTTCTCAGAAAGAACAAATTCTGGAGAAGATTATTGGCTTAAAGCTTTTATGGACAGCATGACTAGGTCAATGAACCCTTTACTAGGTAGTTGGGACTACAAAAAAGTTTCCCATAAAGTATAATACATAAGACAATAAATATGACGTTTATCACTATATCATACCAAACATACTAAAAAAATGAATAAATGATGTCAGTACACCATATGCAATACTATTAAGAAAAAACAGATACCAGAAAAATAATAGTGAATACTCATGTAATCATGATAACGAGAAGAAGCAGTGGTTCTGCGAGCTTCCTAGGAGTTTATTAGTGACCAATGGGTACATTTTTTCATTGCATTATAGTGACCATTTCCTACAATTTGTTTAGGTGACTGGCACAGACTATACCTGGAAATGGAGATGCAGCTTCGAGGGCTTCAACTCAGTGAAGGTCAATGAGGACACTATGCGTGACTTGTGTGGCATTACATTTCCCAGGTTTAGTCTCCTGCTGAACATTCTCCCTCATTCGAGGTACAAAAGCCCGGATGTGACACGGGAGGACAAACTTTGTTTCTAGCTAAACTTCAACCTGGTGTGACATTCAGTGCTCTTGCTGCAATATTTGATGTGAGCACCACAACTGCATCAAATGTGTTCAGGAGAACACTGGACCTCCTTAGAGTTACCTTGGAAGACTGGGTGTTTGCGCCTTCACAAAATGTTATCAAACTCTCTCTGTCACTCCCATTTAAAGAACATTATCCTAATTGTACTTTTATAATAGACTGCACTGAAATTCGAGCAGAAATGCCCCCTAAAGTGGAACCGCCACATGTAATGTATTCTAATAACAAAGGGGCTTGCACACTCGAGATTTTGGTGGGCAGAATTCCTAATAGAATGATAGCACTTATGTCTAAAATGTATGATGGGTGGCTCACAGACTCTTTTATTACACAAGACTCTGGATTTTTGGAGCTTCTAAAGCCTGGAGATCTAGTGCTAAGCGACAAGGGCTTCTTTAGGATTAAGACAGAAGTTGAGGGAAAAGGAGCAGTACTGCTGATGCCGCCTTTTAATAGACGTGGCAGGCAAATTTCTCAGGAAGGCATGGACATGACATGAAGTTGCATCAGCTCACATACACGTGGAGAGGGATTCAGAGGCTGAAGACATATCATACTCTAAGCAACACAGTGCCCCTGACCTTAATACCACACACAAAAAAAGTAGCCGCTGTGTGTGTTGCCCTTGCGAACATGGAGCTCCCTATAATAAAGAAACAAGAGTGCAACTAGCTTTTTATTCTGCGGACTGCTGTCTTACATGCTGTATTTGTTCTTTTGGAAAACTGCTTCCAATGCTTCATCATGCAAAACACTTATTTTAAGCCTACCCCTAAATATAACATTCTTGGCTTCGAACAACATTCAACCAAGAACATTCAGCTTGGTTTTGATATAAGTTCATGCAACAGTATCATTTAATGCTCTTTTTAACTAGGAACCAGTGCTTTTAAATGTGTACTTCTGTCCCATTATGCTAATTGTCACCATTCTTGGGGCAATTTTACTAGCACAACATACCCTTTACTTTTATCTTTGGAGTGTCACTCATGTTCATATAACAGATCTGACAACAATGTACTGTAAAAATATGGCTTTAGAGATTCTTGTAGTTATGTATGTCTGAGAAGGACCCAATAATCATTTTAGCATGTGTTAGTATTTTGGCAGAAGAATAAGAATGGGCTGGGGTGCATTTGGCAGGCATTCCCAGATCATGAACAGCAGGTTCCCATTATCTCTCAAGAGAAAAGTGTATAACAGCTGTGTCTTACCAGTACTCACCTACGGGGCAGAAACCTGGAGGCTTACGAAAAGGGTTCTGCTGAAATTGAGGACGACACAACGAGCTATGGAAAGAAGAATGATGGGTGTAACGTTAAGGGATAAGAAAAGAGCAGATTGGGTGAGGGAACAAACACGAGTTAATGACATCTTAGTTGAAATCAAAAAAGAAAAGAAATGGGCATGGGCAGGACATGTAATGAGGAGGGAGGATAACCGATGGTCATTAAGGGTTCCAGACTGGATTCCAAGGGAAGGGAAGCGTAGCAGGGGACGGCAGAAAGTTAGGTGGGCAGATGAAATTAAGAAGTTTGCAGGTACAACATGGCCACAATTAGAACATGATCGAGGTAGTTGAAGAAGTATGGGAGAGGCCTTTGCCCTGCAGTGGGCGTAACCAGGCTGATGATGATGATGAGTGTTTTGGGTCTCTCACTGGAGGCTCGGTTGAAGTAGAAAAAAAAATCGCTTACGACGAGGATTTACTTCTGATGAGGTAGCTACTAAAGGGGCAATGGCGGCTACGAAGGCCACCGCATATACAATGAACAAAATTGTGTCCGATAACCTTTTTTTTTACTAAAACAAGTTGTTCTAGGTGGCTTCAATCCTCACATGTGCAACATACATGGCATATTTCTGGCAATGTCCCGTTCCCAGTTGCGAACTTTCTTCTTTTCGAACCACAACACAATCATCCTCAAGCCAACGAAAATAAACAGGCTTCCCAGAAGCCAGAACATATCGTACGGGCCACTATTGTCCCCAAGAGATCTGAAACAGCAGAAGAATAATGATGTGAGTGTCTTCCCAGGCCAGACTCTACCAAAATATGACGTGCAAACTGTCCGAATTTGATTATGTAACCTGTGGTACGGGTGCGGTTCCAGTGCTCAAAAATAAACATTGGGGATTTTTTTTAAGTGTTAAGTTGGACAAAAATGGTTTGGTAAAAAAAAATATTTGGCAGCACGCATTGTTCCACATTTCCCTACCAGCAAGCACAACATTTTATTTAAATTTTTAGCACCACTCACATTGCAACAAATCCTCTGAAGAAAGATGAATAAAGAGACAACTCCACAAACCTTATAGCATCTATGACTCAATGGTTCTCTGTTCCTTCCACAATATAGAATTTCAGTATTTCTTTTCTCCTGCAACAGTTGAAAAAGCTTGTTCTTTAATCTAAACGATTCCTCATGTCCAGTGAAACTTAACCATAATGAAGAAATGGTGTGCCATTATGAAGAGTTCGAATATTAGTATTTAGGAACCAAAAGTAGCAGGAAAACTTTAAGCAGCATATATGTCGATTGAAATGGACTTACGAACCACAATCGACATATATTATTTCATACGAATATATGTTAAAATGGATTTACAAATCAAGCAAGCATGAAGGTGATTGCAAAGAATAACAATCAACATATATTATTTAATACAAATAGCATTATGTTACTGCTTCCAAATAAAATCATTTGTAACGTGAGTTGCCCCAATATTCTCAGATGAAGAAGACTGAAGAGAAAGCAAGATGATGTCACTATCATTTCTCCGTATGTAAAAAAAAAAATGATGCGATTGCTGAATATTTGTTTAAAAAGATGATGTTTTTGTGTCATGCTGTGTAAATTTATTAACCTTTTGTGTGTCAGCGGGGCACATCCGTCCCACTTTTCCTTGTGCAGAAAAAAATTTCTCTACAAACACTCGTTGCAGGCAGCTCAACAGTAAGGTGCTGCCATCTAACGTAAGTTATTGTAAGTTCAAGAAAAATTGTTTTACTTCGACAGGTGGCAGTAGTGCCTCAATCAGTTGAAATTTGCATTGTTTTTTAGGAAAGCTTCTGAATTTTCCTCTCGTTCAATGCAAAAAAGCTGCCATTCAAGATGCCAAGTAAGTTTATATTTGTGTGGTTTTTTAGAGTGATCCTTCTAGATTCCAATCATCATGTGTTTGCATAAATTTGTGCAGTAACTCGAGCTGTAAACATATCGAAGCACAGTCATAAGCTGAATTGCCAAGTTTTTCACCAAGCCTACTTGTGAATGGTGCAAAGAGATACTGTTTCTTGATTTCGTACACTTTAATGCATTGCAGGGACCTCGCTTACGCACAAAGAGGCCTTGGAATTGTTCTTTAACCTTCCAGGTGACTCTCGAGTCCAGTGGCGATGAGGCGGAAAGCAGCCAGGAGAGTGACGACGTCGATACACAGCCAGCCAGGAAGCGGAAAAGATTGCAGAAGAAAAAAAATCGAAGAGACCAGCTGACACCTCGGAGCTGAGGGATGAAGGTAGCGACATGTCCAAAGCAGAGGAAGTTGAGCCTAGTTCGTGGAGTACTTCGGAGCCTTTCAACATTGTTAGAAGCCCCAAGATATGGGATTCACAATTTTCTTCAAAAGCGCCAACAAATGCAGCTGAAGCATTTGCTCTCCATTTTACCGATAACGTTCTTGATGTCATAATAGAGCACACAAATCACGAGGGTGCCCGAAAGTATGGACGCAAGTGATCAGTTCTGGGCATGGAGGAACTAAAGGCATACTTTGGTATGCTTTTACTGATGAGTGTCTCTCCAAGGCACCATCTCTACCACTACTGGAGCCGTGACGGCTTGTTCCATAGCCCAGAAATATTGCGAGTGATGACATTCAGGCGATTTCAGACAATCATGAACAGCCTGCACATGAATGACAGGAGCAAGGAAAAAAAACTAGGGGATGAGAATTATGCTAGGCTTGTCAAGGTACGTCCGCTCATCGGCGCCCTCAACAAATCTTTTCAAGCTGAATATACTCCCTCTCCCCACCAAGCTATAGATGAACGCATGATTCCCTTCAAAGGCAGCTCCACCATGAAGCAATATTTGCCACTCAAGCCCATAAAAAGGGGCTACAAGGTGTGGTGTAGGGCAGATTCTAAGACCGGGTACCTGTTAGAATTTCAAGTTTACGAAGGAAAAAACACAAATCGGCCATCGGACCTGGGTCTGGGTGAACACCATAGTCCTCTCGCTTTCCAGCAACATACAGCCTGGAAGTAAACATTATTTTGATAATTATTTCACGTTTACAAGACTGATAGAAGACCTTGCAAGGAAGAGCATCCTTGCAGTGGGGACTACGGGTAAACAGGAAAGATCTCCCCGAGGAAATCAAGAAAGACAATAAACTAAAGAAGGGCGACTACATATGGAGATCAAAAGGCCCAGTTACAGCTTATCAGTGGCGCAACACAAGAAACGTCCTTGTGCTGTCGAATTTTCACTATCCGGAAGACACTGAGGTGGTGTCACGCGAACTGTCCAATGGATCGTCCATCGGTGTCACATGCCCAAAGGCAACCGCTGATTACAACTGCTGGATGAATGCTGTGGACAAGTATGATCAAAAGAGAAATTCCTACCGCACCGCCAGACGCTCAAAGAAATCATGGTATAGGATTTTCTATTTTCTTTTTGATGCAGCAGTTGTAAATGCATTTATTCAACTCGTAGCAAGCAATGACATTTCCTACATGTATTTCCGCCTTGTTCTTGGACGTCTCTTGATAAATGGGCGGAAATTCAGGGACAACAGCAGTACTCGACCCTATCGACAGCAAAAGAAAATGCAAAACAATGGCCAGAAAATGGCTGGTGTATGCGATGAAGCGAGGTTTGCGCGAAAACCACAAACATATAGAGGTTCCCAAGAGGCGCCAGTGTAGGTGGTGTCCTACTGCTGGGAATGAAGTGCGCACAAAGTTCTTCCACACAACTTGTGAAGTGCCCCTCTGCGCCACGTGTTTTGGGCCATTTCATGCAAGAAACATGGCGCCATAATCGCAAGATGGTGCCTTCAAGAGGCAGTGGGACAACGTTTTCCCACTTTTGAAAAGTCGTTCATGGGTCAGCGGGACATATGTGTCCCACTTTTTTTTAATAAGCTATTGGCTTGACTTTGAGGAAATTTGTTTTATAGTATTTCTTTGCGATTTATATGCACATATCACAGCCGTTTAAATTATCGTGTGAAAAATAAACGTGAACGAACAAAGGGTTAACGAAGAATGTTGACATCTCCTTGTGCATCGGGCATTGTCAATTTTTATGAGATGCCTCAATCAGACTTGTGAGCTTATACAGTTTTGCTTATTATTCATTGCCAGACATGCTCGCACTGCTGTCCATCACTCCTATTACTTGAGCGAACAGCAGAGAGAGATTATTGCATATCAACGACTCTGACCGGAGAGCTTGGGCTCCCTAACAGTAAGGGTAGCGTTTTTCATTATTTTTAACATCTTTACCAAGGTGTCTAATTTTAGAAACTGGTTGATAGAATTGCAACACTAAATAAATTCCACAAAAATGGTTAGGCGAAATTTCGTTTCACTGCCTGCCAGAATTCATTCCTTTTTTTTTCTATGTGGTGATGACATAAAAAAAAGGTCACTTCTGTAGCTTGTGGGTCTATAGATGCACCCAATTGCCAACTGGTATTACAATTCCTGCAGAAAAGCCTTGGTGAAGCACAGTGCAGTCTCAAAACAAGGTATTGCACCATGGTCAAGAGTCTGACAGAATACTGTCTGGTAAGGTAAAATCATTGTTAAATATGGAGCAGGTCACTGACCATGGTTGAAATAAAATGGTGTTTTGGTATCCATGCGGACCCCTGTTCACATTGGAATGTCGGCTAAGCAGAAGGTTCTCCAGTAGCATTGAGTACATGATGCAAAGTTCAGGAGTACATGTGGCTTAAGATGACAGATCTATTGATTGCATCATTCGTTTGAATTATTAGTGATTCAAGATCAAGCCTCGTTGAGTTCTGTGTGGCCACGATGCCCCCGTTGTCCCAGCTTATCTTGTGACCCACCTTCTCTGCATGCTCTGCGAGGGCATTTGTAACTGTGTGGCCTTTGGTAACATCATTCTTGTGCTGCATGAGACGCCTGCAGAAATTTTTTTGATAAAACAACTTTTCTTTGGGGGGGTTAAGGCAGCGTTTTGGGTGGAAGGCCAAGTTCCATTATTCTATGTTACGTTTCCAATGCTTGGTGCATAACACTTGGAGGATGCTTAAGCTTGTGGGGACTGCGTAGCCCATTTCGTTGCAGCGCCATAGCGCAGCACGTTTTGGGCATAGGAGCCGCAGCGCGGCGAGGTCGCTTTCGAACTTCGCGCGCGCGGTCCATCGCTTTCCCTCTCTCTCGTTCCTCCGAGGGCACCGAACGGCAGCGGGACCGTAAAACACTTGCTGCTGTCCGCCCCCGAATGGTCCAGGGGCTCACCCGATTGGTCTGTTTGGGTGGGAACCCGCGTTCCCTCTCTCCTGGCGACTCAAGTCGACAGATGAGCGGCAACGCGGGGAGAAGCTCTCGGACAGCGAAACGGTGCATACTGACTTCCGATTCTCCCGGTCATCCCTTTGGTTGGCCGGTCTCGCCGAAGGTCCTCAACCCGAGGCGGTTGCGTACCTATTCGCTGCTCCTGTTCTGAAGGCTACGCCAAAGAGACGCGGCTCACTTGACGTGCGCGGTCATACTGCGCCGAGTCGCCCTCGGAGGCTGCCCCGAGCTGAAAGAACGTTGCCCTGGTAGCACAGTCGTTGGAAGCCATCCTCCCGTATAGCGGCGTGCTACCGCGCGTTTGAGATACCGAGTGTCACCCCTTGACTTGCGGGAGCTTCGGCTCACGAGCCCCGCGCCGAAAGGGGTGTATACGAGCCCCGCGCCGAAAGGGGTGTATACAGATATCCTGAACGCCAAGGTGGTCGTACAATAAACGCCTTCCTTGTACTCTGGGCCTTCTCCTTGCGGTGCTCTGTTTCGCTCCCAGAGGAGACCGAACGAGCGCCTTCTTAGGGAAAACGCTACACACGCGGCTGAGCTGATCGTCCCCCTCTGAGGGGCTCGGATCCTCGGACCCGCGCGGTAGTCTAGGTGACTCCCGGCGGAGCACCGCTATAGGCAGAGACCACAAAGTGGCGCCCAACGTGCACATCCGGAAGCAACAGCCAGGCGACCGCAGCTTCCCCCTCGAGGGGAAGCTGTAGCCGACGTGCAAACTGGATGTGCGCATGCGGGAGGACCATCGTAACGGTGTTGCGGGGTTGTGGTGTGCTGGCGCGGCTGGTTGAGGGCGGCAGCGGGAGTGACTGCCGAAAAGGCGTGCAAAAAGCTTGTTGTGTTGTTCTTTTGTCGGGCTCTGCGACGCGGCCGCAGCCGCTTTGTGTGCGCGCGTCTGGCGGCATTCCTGTGAACGTGTTGCGTGGGGGTGGTGTGTGCGTGTGTGAGTGCGCCCGTGCCCGGGGCGAGTGTGCGTGCGCGCTTCGTTGGACGCCCTAGATCGCCGGTGGCATCCCCGACCTTGTGCCCCTACTCGCACCTCCCCGGGGGAAGGCGAGCGAAACCCACTGCGGCCCGCGACGCGAGACCCACCTCGCTTCCCCCGGCTGGCGGGGCGGGGTTGTTTTACGGCATCGGTCCTATCTCAGAGTAACGGGATAGGGTTGCGCCGGCGGTCCTGGCCCAATTTCCTGAGCGCAACTTTGAACCGCCGTATACGTGTGTGTGTACTGCCGTGTGTGCATTGGTGGCCGCCTCGGTGGGGGTCGAGACGGACGGGCGAATAGGGAGGCTTCCCGCGTTTTTTTTCCGGGCGCCTCCGTAACTCTTGCGCGTTGTGCGCGGGCACTTGTCTCCCTGACTTCGAGGCGCAAGGTGTACCATCGATGGCTCTGCAGTTCTCCGCAAACGTCGACCGTCGCGGCGACTCCACTCTGCGGCATCCAGGGCCCGGGGCAAAAGAAACCCTTGGCTCGCAACGGGACCTGGTTGAGGCCGGCCCGGCCCCTCGGCGGAGCCGGACATCCAAGAGGAACCGCCGGCCGGGTCAGACGAGTGCTCGGCGCCAGGACCGGGCTGCGAGGAGTGTGGCCACGTGGACGTGCCAGCAAGATGGGGCGCAACCCCTGACCTTCTGCAGCGGCGCCCCATGGAAAGCGCAGAAGCGGGTTCGCCGAGATCGCGAGGTGAGCCTGGCGCCCTATCCATTCCGCGGCCACACGGTGGCCGAAACGAGCGGCTCGGCGGCGGCACAGTTCCCTCTTCCCGACGGCGTCCGCTGTTGCCGGCTATGTGCCACGCCGGTCTACTCACAGAGCCATTTCCGAGGTTCTCTGCACCGGGCTCGGGAAAGGGCCCTTTCCGAGGCTGGTGCTGGCGACCGCAATCCGGCACCAAGCGGCCCTAAGATTGCGGACTTGGATTTGGCGGCCCTGTGCCGGCAACGCTTACGGGAGAACCCCGGGTTCGCGGCAATGGTCGGCGCGGTGACCCCGACGGCGGCTATCGAGGAGAATACGGCACCGGGCGTCAAGACCAAGGTGACGGGCTGCGGAGCTTCCCCCACACCCCCGCGTCATACTGACGATCTGATGCACAAACTGGGGGGGCTTTCGTGGCCGTGACCGGGCGTTGCGCAGGGGAGCGTGCGCACGAACATTGCGCTATGGGACTCCCGTGAGTGCCATGTCCCTTGTTCGGGCCACCCTTATTATTATCATTTTGTTTATTGAGTTATCATTTTGTGTTTTGTGTTTAACTTTACTATACTATACGCGTTTTCTGTGTGTAATTGTAAATAATCTTCGCTGGGGTGAAACCTTATTACTGTTTCCCCTGCTCCTGTGTTGCTGTTTTTGTTTTGTTTCTTGTTTATTTGCGTGTGTGTTTTGCCCTTGGTATATGCCGTGACTCATAATAATAGTATACTGATGTAACTTTATAACATGGTTTCCATTCGTGTTTTCTTTGTATCTATCAGTAATTATCTTTTTCCATGGTTATTTTAACATAGACATGCATGCCACTACTTACGAGCACTTGTAGAAATTTGGGCTGAGCTGAGGTTTGCGCGCGCCCCGCTAGTCTGACCACGTCAGGCCGGTGGGAGGGCGATTTAGGAGGGGAGAGTGTGGGGACTGCGTAGCCCATTTCGTTGCAGCGCCATAGCGCAGCACGTTTTGGGCATAGGAGCCGCAGCGCGGCGAGGTCGCTTTCGAACTTCGCGCGCGCGGTCCATCGCTTTCCCTCTCTCTCGTTCCTACAAGGGCACCGAACGGCAGCGGGATCGTAAAACACTTGCTGCTGTCCGCCCCCGAATGGTCCAGGGGCTCACCCGATTGGTCTGTTTGGGTGGGAACCCGCGTTCCCTCTCTCCTGGCGACTCAAGTCGACAGATGAGCGGCAACGCGGGGAGAAGCTCTCGGACAGCGAAACGGTGCGTACTGACTTCCGATTCTCCCAGTCATCCCTTTGGTTGGCCGGTCTCGCCGAAGGTCCTCGACCCGAGGCGGTTGCGTACCTATTCGCTGCTCCTGTTCTGAAGGCTACGCCAAAGAGACGCGGCTCACTTGACGTGCGCGGTCATACTGCGCCGAGTCGCCCTCGGAGGCTACCCCGAGCTGAAAGAACGTTGCCCTGGTAGCACAGTCGTTGGGAGCCATCCTCCCGTATAGCGGCGTGCTACCGCGCGTTTGAGATACCGAGTGTCACCCCTTGACTTGCGGGAGCTTCGGCTCACGAGCCCCGCGCCGAAAGGGGTGTATACAGATATCCTGAACACCAAGGTGGTCGTACAATAAACGCCTTCCTTGTACTCTGGGCCTTCTCCTTGCGGCGCTCTGTTTCGCTCCCAGAGGAGACCGAACGAGCGCCCGCTTAGGGAAAACGCTACACACGCGGCTGAGCTGATCGTCCCCCTCTGAGGGGCTCGGATCCTCGGACCCGCGCGGTGGTCTAGGTGACTCCCGGCGGAGCACTGCTATAGGCAGAGACCACAAGCTTCACCTTTAGGAGTGGAATGCGATAGCATTCAAAGATCCCCGACTGCCTTTCATGCTTCCCAGCAACTACAACTTATGTACCCATAATGTTTACCAGGAAACGCTGACAGCAAACACTACACACAAAGGCGAGCTTTCTGGTAGAAACGTGGCATCTTGCATGGGCCGATCTGTTACTGTTTTGCACTTTAATATTTTAGTCTGAGAAGATCGAACATAAAAGGTATGTGCTGTTGGTGCTTTCTTTAACATTACATTTTGTTGTGGGCTGTCATACTCGAAATTCCAAGGAATAACTTTGTAAAGAATGAAAGACAAGGTATGAGCAACTTAGGTGATAAAAGAATGGTTGGGTATGCGTGCTTCTAAAAGATTTTTGCCGAAAAGATAAAGATGGTCGACGCTGGATTTTCTTCGACATGGGGGCCTTAACGCTATCACGTTAAATTACATTACCGCCAGCAGGCCCTTGGTCTGCCTGAAGGCGTGTACCGTCGTGTATTTCTCCGGGGCGGGCATCCAGAGGATATGCACTAGTTCACAGGTGACGTGCCAGGCATAAAAAGGAGCAGGGCGCCTGCCAGAAAATTTGCGGGGGCGGGGGGGGGGGGGGTCTGAAGCTCGGTCAGCTCCCACCTGGTTACACCACTTAGCTCAGTGTAACCATTATCTGGTTAATAATTATTTGTACTGCGATGTGTTTACTCGACCTAATACTGTACTACAGTATATTGTACAAACTTTTGCCTGACACCAATGTACATCTACACTATCCTTGCAGATATTCCTAACACCCGTCACACTGGGCGTTTTAATTTCATTCAAACTGAATGGCATTAGCATCGAATGACATTATTCGGTTGCTACACAGCGATATTTAATGTCATTAGCACCGAATGACTTCCGCAATCGAATGAGTTCGAGAAACTCATTCGGCTTCGCACTTCGGAGTGAATGTGTACTCTCAACCCCAGAATCAAAGCAAAACACGACAGAGCGTTTTCGAATTGAAAGCCGAACTCGCAAAGAAATAATAAGCTTTGCGTGTTTTAATGGACTTGTTACTTTAAAGAGACAAAATATGTACGGCAGGCTGTCACAAAATGTTATACTCTCCAGCTCAGCACCGTCTGGCCTCCGTCCCTGCCGCCGACACTCTGCTCGTCGGCCATATTGCAAACAGTCGGGCGCCTTGTTGCACGTTTCATTTAAGCAGGCATCACGAGCAGTGAGACGAGCAATGGCAGCGGGACGGGCACATTGGAACCAAGCGGAAACGTTTGCGCTAATTCGAATTTGGGAAGATAATCTAAATGATCTGCGTTGGGCAAAAAGAAATCAAAGTGTACACGCACATTGTGGAGCACCTCTTTAAAGCCGGCATCGAGAAGACTCTGAAGGAAACAAAGATGAAGATTGAAAACCTGGGAAACAAATACAGGCAACTACGATTTTTATTTTTGACACTGTGCATGTTCGTTAAATAAGAAAGAAATAGCGGGAACGTATCGGGTGAAGTAGCGTCGCAGGTTGTTTTCTAGAGCGGACGCCAGTATCATCACTTGGCGTTGTCAAAAGAGCTAATAGATGCGACGCACATTTTTTCTTTCACGCAGCGCATACCTTCATTGGACGCATGGTGTATCTTTAAGCAATCACCAGGTTTAATGCTGGGAAGAAGCATGCCTCTGAGGCCATCTTGAAGGAGCTACACTTGAGCCAAGGCAGCACAGCAGTTGAAAGATGTGCTGAAAAAGACCAGCACCGGCTAGTGGCGTCTGACAAGAAGCACGCTAGAGCAGAAAAGTTCATGCATGCCATAAAGAAGAGGCGCATGAAAGAGAGCGATGGTGATTATGTGCCTGGTGGTTTCTAGTGCAAGGTGGACTTGAATTTCTTGCTGTAATTGCTAAGAATAAATCTGGATCATGTCCTGGAACTTCGTTTTGCATTTTCTCAAAAGCTGCATTTCTCCTATGACATGTGCTGTTGCTCAGAGTATCTTTTGTTTTGATGCGATAGTCCGATTTCAATTATTCTTGTTGCATTCAAAAGCTTATGAGTTTCTACACACGATAAAACTAATAGGATATGATATCCCTTATGCTGGAATTTTTTATGTGGCAATAAAAAAAAATTATGGGGTTTTACGTGCCAAAACCCCTTTCTGATCATGAGGCACGCCGTAGTGGAGGACTCCGGAAATTTCGACCACCTGGGGTTCTTTAACGTGCACCCAAATCTAAGTACACGGGTGTTTTCGCATTTCGCCCCCATCGAAATGCAGCCGCCGCAGCCGGGATTCGATCCCGCGACCTCGTGCTCAGCAACCCAACACCATAGCCACTGAGCAACCACGGCGGGTATGTGGCAATACAACAGATAAGAATTTTGAGCTTCATAACCACCACATTAGATATGGCAATAACTTGTGTAACAATAGAGCTGAAGTTACAGTGATGGTCTAATTGTGATCTCTGATTGGTCTAGAATGTGTACATATAAATTTTTCTCTGATATTCAGTGGTAAAACTGTTGAAAAGTTGGGCAAATTGATTTTCAGAAGGTATTAATTATCTCAAAAATGACTTAAAATAAGAAAAAATAGATTGCATATAAGTAAGCTTCTAGCAGGCTAAAGTATACCTTGCCTGAAAATTTCATTTGTATATGACAAACATAAAAAAGAAAGTGTCTGCCCATTGCAGTGTGAAACCAAATGTTCTG
This sequence comes from Dermacentor andersoni, assembly GCF_023375885.2. Taxonomy (NCBI): domain Eukaryota; kingdom Metazoa; phylum Arthropoda; class Arachnida; order Ixodida; family Ixodidae; genus Dermacentor; species Dermacentor andersoni. The sequence continues at coordinate 123,048,529 of NC_092816.1, read as the reverse complement.
AAGTTTCAACCTAGCTACCCAGGTGGCTATACAACTAAATAGTGCGACATGTCTTAATGCAAAACATACCGCTGTCTGTATCATTTTCATTATTCCCGGTTATAACAGTGTGTTGCTGTTTTGTATTTTGTATTTGTACTTGTTTTAGAATAGCACTACAAAAGAAAAAACAATCTCGAAAGGAGATGCAGCAGCGCAAGCGCTCAGGTGCTTGTGCTGTTCTTTGTGTTCTCCATGAATTTTCATTCCCATCACGAACCAACATTACCAGCAACACTTATTTAATGTCTCTCTTCTGCTATTTCTAAACCTTTTGTTGGTGTAACACACTCTGTGCAAATCAGCAGTGGGGATTTCAGTATTAATCAATACAAATATTTTTGAAAATGCCTTGCGCATGAATTTCATTTCAATTTTTCAATAGCATTATTAGGTTTGCCTTTTCATGCCTATGTCAGAGAACTCACCTCACTTTATGGTTGAGCCATGCGACAAACCTGGTGTTGCTGCCTGAGCTGATGACGTAGCGCACGCAGATGAGTTATACGCCAGGTAGGGGCCACAGAGAAGACGCTCATTATGTGGCTCCTCTTCTGCTTTGCCCTCGGGAGCAACTCTCTGGGCGTTTCCTGCCGGCAGGTGTGAGGCCCTTCGGACACAGGAAAGTCCTGTTGCAATTGTCCTTGCTGCGGTGGCTGGTCGTCCTCGGCCTCCTCATCGCTGTCTTGCAGCTCTTGACTCCCCTGCCTTCAAAGCAATGTTGTGGAGAGTGGCACAGGCTGCCACAATTGTGGCTGCATCCTTAGGCTGATAAAGGAGGGTCCAGTACCCTTGAAGGGACCGAAATCTTGCCTTCAAGACGCCAATGCCCCTCTCCACAACATCCCTCATGGAGGCATAGGCCCAGTTGTAGCACCCCTCTGGAGTGTGAATGCCTGGATGGCATGGCACAGGTGTGAGCAGCCATGGCTCAAGAGGGTAGCCTGAGTCTCCTGCATGTTGAAAACATAACTGTAATATACTTCACTGACTGCAACATGCCAGCAGCACTCGCCAAGCATGCATTCACCACGTCAAAGGTTAGTGGTGAGGTGGCCTAAAAGTGGCGAGTGCCTCCAGATGTACGAGTCGTGGCAGGATCTGGGGAAACTGGGATCAATGTCTACGATGCACATGTTGGCATCACACACATGGAGGGCAGAACAAACAGGTGAAAAATGGTTCAGAATAATGAATTCGAGCTGGAATACTTTTCTATGTCATGTTGTCATGCTGACAGCTAAATACAGTCTGAATAAAAGGTTTCTGCATTTATAAGATTTCATCATTCTTTTCCAGACACAGCTGCATTCTTTCTCACAAAAGTAAAAAAGAAATTTCTGAAATAGTTTTGTTGAATTATTGCAAAAAATGTGCAAAAAGCAACATTCATGAGAGATCTTAGAATTAAAGCTTATCGTAGTCGCATTTGTCATTCAATGCGTACTCTTATACCGGTGCCACATGGCACATCCACTATCGATCACGATCGATTTGATCCAGTTTGAAATTCTGAGCCACGATTACCTCCCTCCTGCAGCTTGAGCAAGTGAGTCAATCTCGACCGAGAAATTAAATTCCGAATGGGCTCGATCATGATCGATAATGCGTTATGTGATACCCGTATTATGTACGACGACATTAGATCAAACAGTTAAGCTACCATAAAAGAAGGAAGTGTACAAAAAATGGCAGATTGTGAGTACTTACGATCATGGTATTCAATGCGTAGAAGCCTTTCCTAGACATGAAGCCCGCAGTATTGCCCAGACTGAGTTCTTCAGGCTGTTTGATGGCTATGAGCGTCCTGTCAACACAGGCCACTACACCGGGAATGCGGCCGCAATCCGCAAAAGCCGCCTTTGCGCTAGCGTTGCCGGCCGGTGTCAACGAGAAGCTCACCCAGCCCTGTCGCTGGCCCACCATGGTTATTGCCTCCGCAACCGCGTGAATGCTCTCGCTCACGAAAGCCTGCCCCATGGTTATGAATTCTTTGCTGCTGATGTATCTTTGGAAGCTCCCCGTTGCGAGGAAACGGAGAGCACAAAGCACCTTGTCCTGCGTCGTGATGCCACTGTGATGTGTGGTGCGCGACATGGTGCGGCGATCGGGACGGTCAGGAGCAGACGACGCTGAGTGCACGCGCGCCAAGCTGGAAGGAGGAAAACGACGACGCCGAAGAGCGCCCGGCACGTGAACGTGCGGCGCATGAAAGACAACTAAAGAAGAAAAGCCTCGCCAATCAAGAAAGACCACGAAGCGTCGGGCAGCCAATCCGAAAATGCCAAATCGGCCAGACCACAAGAAAAAGCGTGGTGCGCTGGCAGAAGAGGGGGACACGCAAGAGGACACGCCGGGGAGACGCCAGGAGAGTCCCAGGAAACGACGGCAGGAGGAGGTCAACCACCGGAGCGGGCGTTGAAGACGGGCCGTCGGGTTCCGGACCCGAGCCCACCAGGACTTCACCCGCCCGGGGCCTCCTGCCAACCTGTTCCTGTGCGTCGCCCGTCTACCCGAGTGTGCCGTCAGCTGCTCAACGCCGGTGAGCTTCTGCGCCAGTGGGCAGGACGAGAACAGTCGGGCTTTGGGCCCGAGTTCTACGCCGGCTGCCCGGCCAGAACGCCACCCCCGTCTGTCGTGCCGCCTGCTGCTCAAGGCCGGCGTTCGAGCTTCCGCGCCGTGGGCGAGAGAGGAGCAGTCGGGCTACGGGCCCGAGCTCTACATCCAGCTGCCCGGCCAGAACGCCGCCGCCGTCCACTCCTGCCACCAAGCCGCCCACTTTTCCTCGCCTAGCCAGAGCTGGCGCACTCCGGTCGCCCGGTCGGTCAGCTTACACCGTGACCTATGGTGAGACCGGCATCACTCCTTTCGCCAGCTTGTCGCCGCGTCGAGACTGTGACGCGTCCCCGCCCTCGGGGCAAGCCCGGACTCGCACACTCGTTAACCTCATGCAAGCCCTATGTGTGTTCCTTGCCGCTATGTCTGCTTGAGTGTTTATTTTAGGCATGTTTTCTATTTTCTTCTATTTATCTTAAGCCTTTTCTAGTGTGATTAAAAGTCTTTGTGTGTGTGTTCAAACCAACGGCTTTGTCCTCAATTGGGTTCTCGGAGGCTCTGCCTAATACCCCTGTCACACGGGAAGATTTAATGTCATTCGAATCAAATGGCATTCGCATGTAATCCCAATAATCGGGATTTACACGGGAAAATGTAATGTCATTCGAATGGAATGACACTTCCCATCGAATGAGTTCGGAGAACTCATTCGCATTCGATTTCGAACCGAATGTATACTCTCCACCCCAGATCGACAACAGCGACATGCAATGCGAAAAAGTAATGCGTGCATCAGCAAAGCCAGAAGATATTTATTGAGACTTATAAAAACGAATAATTATTTTTACCGCGATGATATTTTCACCACTGGCTCTGCTCAAGCGCTATTACTCTTGGCATCAGGAGCACGGGGATGAGGAGTCTGTCGAGACGGTCGGCCATATTGTATGTTTGTTCAGCAACGGCAGCAGTGCTATGGTGGCTAGCTGTGGTTTTGTGTACTCTCGTGGTGGTGGTGGTGGTTCGTCGGTGTTGGACGTGCGGTGCCATGGCTACAGCTGCAGCGGACCCGAAAGAAAAAGCGCACTGGACACCCGAGGAGACATTCGCCCTTATCAAAATATGGGAAGACCATCTCCATGACTTAAGAAGGGCGAAGCGCAACGCAAAAGTGTACCAGTTGATTGCTGAAAAGCTGCTCGATGCTGGCATCAGCAAGACTTTGAAAGAGACGAAGACAAAGATCGAAAATCTAGCAAACAAGTACAGGTGAGTGTATTTTGGCAGGAACTCATTTAAGCAGGACTGCGCGCGTCAGGAAGGCGGGGCTCTATCGCATGCGCGTGTCATTGTTTTGTAAGCGCCGCTGTGGGCAGCTCGAAGCTTTTGCTCCACTGAGCCCAACTTTTGAAACGAATTATAGCTTCTCGTGCATTGTTTGCTGGTTAAAGCGACTGAAGAGAAAAGCACGACCCATGTATCGGCGCAGGCGGATTAGGTTACGCTATATGAACTTTACTCTTTCCTTACCACGGCACTAGGCACCAGTCACAGGCGATTGACGTTATTGAGCGCCAACATAAAAAAAAAAAAAGAGCGCTGCGCTTCTGGACTCGTAGCGCCATCTGGGTGATTGTGTACAAAGTAGTGTTTCCTTTTCTGCACGGTTCACATTTTAACCGCGTGGCGCGGATTTTTAAAGGATGCGCGAGGGCAAATGTCGAGGTGCAGTTGATCGGCATGACGGCGTCGACATCCGGACCCGCGCGCGCTCGAAAGGAAGCAGTTTCGCGTGATCCCGACGATCGTAGAAGCGATCTTTTTTTACTTTTCGAGCAGTGATGACTCGGACATCGATGTCGCGTCGTCGGAGTTCGGCAGATAAGCCGGGAACATCATCTGTTACCCGCCGCCAAGTTTCGTTTTCGCCTCTCGTTTTGTTTATTGATATCTACAGCCGGTTTAATTGCCCTTTCGGTGTCCAAACTTATTTTTTTGTTTTTGTTTACGGTGTGTCCACTTCACTTGGACAAGACGTGCTACCACCAGGTTTCGAACCCAGAGAGATCCGGGCATTGACCACGCAATGACGCCCCGTAGAGGTCCGAAGCGGCTGGCGAGAGCTCTCGTTTTTTTTAGCCTGTCCTGTAGGGCGGAAGTCGTTCATGCCATATGTATGAACACCAACAAATATGCGCGGACGTTTATCCTTGAAAAACCGCCGTAGAGAATTTTTTCCCTGAATATATAAGTCAATCATTCGTAAAGATTGGCATGAATTTAATTAATTGTTTCAGTTTGGAAATTCTTGTTACGTATTTTGTAACTGCTGTTTATTTTCCGAAACATGCCTCATATTTCCTTTCATTCCTTTATTGTTGCAGAGACATCAACAAGAAAAAGGGCACTGGGCAAGGCCGTGTCACTTGGCCCTATTACTGGGAAATTCACAAGTTCCTCAGTGCCTTACCAATGAATAACCAGAGGGAAATGGTGGAAAGCCAGTGCAACACTGTGGAGGAGGTAAGATGTGCACATCTTGGGTGCATGTTGCCGCCGATATTTGGTGCTTCTGAACTGCCTGACGAAGTTCGCTGGTCACTGACCATGGTCAAAAAGAAGTAACATCTCGGCAGCGCTATGGCTCCCTTGTCCACAAATCTGCCTGTTATGTAGATATATGTGTTAATGATGGCAATTTAACATGTTTGGTGCTGCAAGGTTTGCTTACAATGCTTGGAAAGCGATAGTCCGAATTCATGGAATAAGTGGTACCGAATATTGTCACTGACAAACGTACCACTTAGCAAGGTTGAGCCTTTACTCAGACAAGCCTTGTATAACATCAGCGCACAGCAGAGAGAAAGACTACGTGAGGCCATGAGCCAAGTCATACAGCTCGGCCACATGGTGGCTTTGGCAGAATTATGTTGCATGCACCACCGCACACGTAAGACAAACGCTGGAGCGCGTGGCTTCCATCAACATATTGCCACTAGGTCTGAGATCATATTGGGGTGGCAGCAAGGCACCCGCTTTCGCCAGCCTTCGCAAGTGCACCGTACAGCGTGGCCTTGGACCCAGCAGTCGGCACTCAGCGGCTCTAATGTCAGTGCAAGCCACGTGCTCGAGCATTTGTGTCAAGTGTGCGGGTGGCTGTGCATGCAATAGCCATTTCTTAGTGTGTTGTATTTTGACTTTGTGATAACCTGTGCATTCAGATCGAGTTTGTTTGCACTGAGAGTACTTCAAAATGGTTTTGGCATTATTAATTGCTCGTCACTTTCCATTTCAGATCATCCACCAAATGGAGAATGATCACAGAAGCGGAGACGACGGGGACGCAGCCGCCAACATGAATGAGGATATGGCATATCCTACACAGAATGACGCATCTGAAACATCATCAGAAACTTCGTGTCGTGCGCTTTCATCTCCTGTTGACGCTGGACCTTCACAAACTGGGACTCCCCAGCAAAATGCTTGTCGCCAGAGCTTACTGGGGCCTCGCGAAAGGAGAAAGAGGCAGCCATCGAATGCAAATCTGCTTGCGCAGCTCATTGAGGAGCAACGGCAGCTGCGTCTATGTTTAGAAAAAGGCATGCAGAAAGAAGAAAAGTTCAGAGAGAAGCAGATTCAGCTGCAGGAAGAAAGTGCGCAGCATGAAAATTTATTTTTGGCGTGTTTGCGGGATTTGGGCAAAAAGTAAATGTTCAATGCCTGCATGTCTGTCAATGAGCATGATTGTTTTCATATTCACACGCTCTTCGAAGTACACACACACACACACACACACTGCTTCTCTGCTGTGGTGCAATGCTGCTGGTCATGTGACCTGTTGAGCACGTCTCCAGAAGTATTGCGCCAGAGCAGCTCGAACACTGTGTCCTGTTTCACTTGACTGAGTGGTGGAGCGCGATGGCTGTGGAAACAGTTCATCAAATGCAGGCACATCTTGTTCCCACTGAGGATCCACAGGGTCTCTGAATGTCTCACAGATATTGTGAAGAACACATGCGGCCCTAATGGCTTGTTTAGCATTGGGCAACTTGCATTCTAGCCTCTTCATGACAAAACGAAAACGAGCTTTCAGGCGTCCAAATGCGTTTTCAACTATGCGTCTCGTTTTGGAAAGGTTATAATTGCAAGCAGCTTCGGGGGTGCCAGGTGATGCACTTGGGAAGGGCTTAAGCAGTGTTGCAGTCAGTGGAAATGCCTGGTCACACAGAATGAGTGGTGTTATAGCAGCGCCTTCGATCATAATCACAGGCGAATCAAGGTGTCCGCTTTCAATAAGTGTGTGCAGCTTCGATCGCCCGTACACGTTGGCATCATGGCATCGGCCGGGAGCTCCAACATTGATATACCGGAACCAGTACTGGTGATCAACCAGGGCGAGCAGTATTACACTGTACCTGTATAAAAGAAACAAGCGCCAAATGTTGTCTTGCTCATGCATAACAGTGGGCACTACTCTTTGCAGTATTTTAACCTGTCATAAACAGCCATGTTGAGAAAAGCACTTCCCAAACAACTGTGCGAGTTGCGCAACAGGCGCAGGCCACAGCATGACAGCTCCGGCATGCATGCTTGCCGATAATTTTTTTTGTTGCCACAAAGGAAAACTTCATGCGCGCAGGAATTTTCTAGCTATGGCTCTTGCACGACAAGTCATGATACCTTCACACTGTTTGTACAGTAAAGGCATTTTAGGCAAAATTAGCACATGCATGCAACACTTTTTAGCAAATGGCTGGAAGTTGTTTATAAGGAAAGCGTTCATTCAGCAAAACATCACGACTAGTTTGGCCTATGTATACATTTTTATGTATAGACAACGCACACACAGTTGACAGTAGCAGTTATGAAATTCTAGTGCGGGAAATTCCAGAAATGCACCATTCTGAACACGCTGCAGGTAGAGAAAAGAAAATAAAGGCAACCTGAACTTTGGTGATTGTTATTTGCAGATACTTATGTATTTCATAGCTACTACTGCTAAAGCTTAATCAGTAACGATCGAAAACAATCGTTTATATTTCACAATATATCACGCAATGAAAAGTGAATTAATTTTTTAACTTCGCGCCAGCGTAGAGGTCTCGAAGGTACCTACCAGCCTTTGTAGTTATGGTAATCGATTGCGTTGTCCTTTGGCGGGGATATAGGAAAGTGACAACCATCGAGAGCGCCGATTGCCTGCGGGAAGCCAGTGAAGAAAAAGAACTCCCTCACGTGTTTTTCCAGTTCGTGGCGCCGGACCATTCGAAGCCACTCTGCTTCAAGTTGTTCGGTGACAACCTTACAAAACTCCCGAAATACGACGTTCACCGTTGACCGGCCGATGCCGAACAGATGGGCGATCGTTCGGTCTTCAGCGCTTGAGCACAGCCGATACATCCCGACGGCCACTCTTTTTTCCACAGACAACGGCTTTCTCATGTTCGTCGTTTGGCGCTCCAAGGCGATCCTGCACGACTCCACAAGGTACCGGAATGTCGTCTGCGAGACACGGAAAGCTTGTCTGAAGTGATTCTCCCCGAGATGTGGAAGCGTCTCTTCGAACCAACGTTCATTTCGTTCAAATGCCCACCGCTCACGGTGAACTGTGGCGTCGGTAGCCATCATAGCAGCAATAGCGAATGAATTGGCTACTAATCTCAGTTTCAGGCTTGCGTTGATCTTCGATTGCGCTTCTTTTGCCAGTTCCAGTGCCCTCTCCTTGTTTCTTCGTTGTGCTCGGTAACAAATGTAAGAGGCAACTAGGGCGTTCACTTTTTCAATATCAACTGCGCTAGCTGCGCTTCCTCCACAGAGCACCATATCGGCCATATTGCTTGTTTACACTTACCGGATTTGGGCTTGGCTTTAGTTAGGGCTTGGCTTGTGAAGATCGAAGTGCTTTTAGTTGTGAATAATTGACGTCAAAATGTTTTCCTCCGTTTTAAAAGTACTCGCAAAGGTTCTTAAACGCGTTTAATAGGCACAAAATTTCTTTGCATTTCACAAATTTTGTTCCAGATCGTCATTGCTATCATTTGCGAATGCCATTATATTTTACTGTGTAGCACTGCAAGACACCGAATGGCATTCGATGCATCGAATGCCAGTCGATTCGAATGACATTAAATCTTCCCGTGTGACAGGGGTATTAAAGAACCATTAAAACATTGAGTACACGAACCTTTGCCCCCATAAGTGGGCCATCACAAATTGGCGTCCGCGACAGGACCAAGCCATTCGTTTGGATCTTTTTTTCTAGCGGATAGGAACTATGGCTAACACACGAGACTTGTTAGCGCTAGCCGAACGCATGGGGCTAGAAGGTGCGGAGTTGAGGGCATGGTTGAACGAACAGGAAGAGCGTGCGCGAGAAGAGTGGGCAGCGGAGCGAGAAGAGCGGGCAGCGGAGCGCAATGCTAGGAGGGAGCAACTTGCATTGGAGGAGAATAATTTACAACTGCGGCTAAAAGTCGCAGAGGCGGAAGGAGCATATTTGGGTAGGAAACAGCCAGAAATTAGTTTGTCTGACTTAGCCACCGTCGCCCAGCGATTGGGTTTGCATGGGGCAGACTTGAACAGCTGGGTTCAAGACAGATGGGTAATAATATGTGAGAAAGCTCAGAGGGAGCGTGACAGGCGAGTGGCAGAACAGGCAGCTGAGAGGGAGCGCCTGGAGGAAGAGCTTCGCAGGGTGCGCGTTCGCATCGAGGCACTCGCGGATGCATGCTCCGAAGGGACAAGATCCGCGGTTGAGGATGCAGCACAGCAGCGCAGCGGCGACCCAAGGGTTCCCTCCGACATGGCCTCAGGCCTTGGCGACCAAAAAGTGTCTCAAGGAGAGACACCTGGTAATGATGCCATGGTAGGCAAAGATACTGAGGTATGGTCACAAGATAAGGAGCATATTGCTTCCATACCTCAACTAGTGCCGCGTGAGAACAGAGCAGGCGAGGACTGGTTCGTGCAGGGTTCAGAGCCGCAGTGTATGGGCCTGGTTGATAAAGTTAGAGCAGAGCAACCCCTACAGGCTAAAGATAGCACGTTGGAGGGTTCGCAACATGATCAGGATGAACCTGAAAATATCAGGGCTCCTGTGGAACCGTGTTTGGTTTCCCCAAGAAGTATTCAGGGGTTGTTACTGCGTCCCTCGACACAAACTGTTTGTGACACTATGGGCACTTGGAAGGGCTCAGGCTTCCGTACCCAATCAACACGTGGCTTTGAGGATTCAGTACATCCTTTGCCTTCTCATGCACTCGTGTGTGGTTCGACCGCTGGCACTGATGCGGCAACCACACATTACATTGTTGTCTACCTTAGAGCGCCGACAGTGACTTGGTCGGCAGCATGCAGAGACATTATTGCCTGGAGCAATATTATCGCGGACTGGCCAGGGTACTCTGACCAAAAAGATATATGTCTAGTCCGCCTCATGTGGGAAAGGGTCACCTGAAGGAGCCGATGCTTCGCTTATGGCTTTTCTCGGACTTGTGACCCCGGACATGGTGACCTTGTACTTTATTGGTTTTTTTCTTCAATAGGGTATTATGATAGCCTTTGACGCTACCATTTATTTTTCACTTGTTGTGCACTCTTTGAATTGTGTTTTCCTGTAATGTCTTTTATTTGTGTGCCCAGTGAACTGTGCATTGGAACCCTACAGTACGTTCTTGTGAACGGACCATGACTGTAGTGTTCCGAATATGCGTGAACTATGTCGCGCACTGAGCGGCAGTTTTTCGTCTGAAAAACTTGTTTAAAAAGGGGGCTTATGTGATGTGTGGTGCGCGACATGGTGCGGCGATCGGGACGGTCAGGAGCAGACGACGCTGAGTGCACGCGCGCCGAGCTGGAAGGAGGAAAACGACGACGCCGAAGAGCGCCCGGCACGTGAACGCGCGGCGCATAAAAGACAACTAAAGAAGAAAAGCCTCGCCAATCAAGAAAGACCACGAAGCGTCGGGCAGCCAATCCGAAAATGCCAAATCGGCCAGACCACAAGAAAAAGCGTGGTGCGCTGGCAGAAGAGGGGGACACGCAAGAGAACACGCCGGGGAGACGCCAGGAGAGTCCCAGGAAACGACGGCAGGAGGAGGTCAACCACCGGAGCGGGCGTTGAAGACGGGCCGTCGGGTTCCGGACCCGAGCCCACCAGGACTTCACCCGCCCGGGGCCTCCTGCCAACCTGTTCCTGTGCGTCGCCCGTCTACCCGAGCGTGCCGTCAGCTGCTCAACGCCGGTGAGCTTCTGCGCCAGTGGGCAGGACGAGAACAGTCGGGCTTCGGGCCCGAGTTCTACGCCGGCTGCCCGGCCAGAACGCCACCCCCGTCTGTCGTGCCGCCTGCTGCTCGAGGCCGGCGTTCGAGCTTCCGCGCCGTGGGCGAGAGAGGAGCAGTCGGGCTACGGGCCCGAGCTCTACATCCAGCAGCCCGGCCAGAACGCCGCCGCCGTCCACTTTTCCTCGCCTAGCCAGAGCTGGCGCACTCCGGTCGCCCGGTCGGTCAGCTTACACCGCGACCTATGGTGAGACCGGCATCACTCCTTTCGCCAGCTTGTCGCCGCGTCGAGACTGTGACGCGTCCCCGCCCTCGGGGCAAGCCCGGACTCGCACACTCGTTAACCTCATGCAAGCCCTATGTGTGTTCCTTGCCGCTATGTCTGCTTGAGTGTTTATTTTAGGCATGTTTTCTATTTTCTTCTATTTATCTTAAGCCTTTTCTAGTGTGATTAAAAGTCTTTGTGTGTGTGTTCAAACCAACGGCTTTGTCCTCAATTGGGTTCTCGGAGGCTCCGCCTAAGAGAACCGTTAAAACATTGGGTACACAAACCTTTGCCCCCATAAGTGGGCCATCACAGCCACCGGTCCGAAGGCCACCGATGGCATCCTCCAATTGTTCGCAGAGCCACCACACAGTGCTCTTCGAGAGCCTGAAGTGCTTGCGCAACTCTTCCTCTGTCAACTCGTCAAATGCGTCCAGAAAAATGCGTCGCTGAGGCTGCCCGAGAGACTCCAAAAGCGCGACAATAGGAGCAGCCATCGTGACTCGTGAGCGCTAAACCCGGCCTGGGAAACTCCCCGGCTTCGGTGGCAGAGGTAATTGGTGCCATCTATGAGGAGGGCGGGGCCAAAAATCCATTTTCCTTGCATGGCCTCGTAGGTCTTCGCACGCCCACGCTCATAACTCCCTCACCTTCGACTGTCTCTGCGCGCTCCCGGCAGCCCACTGCCAGCTTAGCCCACTGCATGATGTTTCAGGTTTCATTATCTGCTGTTATCGGAAAGCGTGCGCTGCTGTGCGTTGATCGGCGTGGGTAGTCTCGTCAGTTTCGTGGTCCTCGATAGCTGTGTGCCTGTGCTCCGCGATGTTTCACCCGTTTCATGACGCGTATCGCTTGTGCATCGTGCAGTGGTGCGCGAATACCTCAAAAACAAGCCCTGCAAGGTTGTTCTGGGTGCCTTCCGGGTGCCCGGAGGCGCCACAAGGCTGCTGTTCCTGTTGACATGACAAAGTAAACAATCGTGTGCGTCGCCATTTTACTAGAGCATCGCCCTCCTGTTAGGGCCGTAACTGAAGGGGACCTTGATGCTAGCACTGAAAGAGTGTCTGCTCGAAAACAGCCAATGGCAGCCATGTGGAGATTCACCCCTGAGGCCAAACACTGAACACGGTTCCCTGAGCACAACATGAAGAGGCAAGCATTCTTGACGAATGCATTCATACCATTCAACAATTAAAAAAAAAGAAAGAACACCATTTATATTTATCACAGCGCAGGTAACATATAATTTCTCTGTGATTACAATTGTTTTCAACAATTCACATCGCTAACATTCCACGACAGCGGGTTGCGTTTTGATCTCGAAAAACGGGACCCCCGTCAGAGCCGCCCATGTCGGGCGAGCGACGATATTACGAGCAGGGGTGCGATCTCGTATGCGTTCCAAAATAGAATGGAGGCGGTTTGTTCCACCGAGCCGCACACGATTGGTCAATTTGAACCGTGACGAACGCCATGACGTGAATTGTGACGTGGGTCGTGACATCTCGCTGCTGTCAATCATTCCGTGTCTACTATCGGACGAACGCAACGGAACAGATACCGAGTCCGTCCGATTCGATAGGACTACGGGGGCTAGAAGGGAGGTGCGAGTTTCACAGCGGGCCGTGCACACAAGTGCGTGTTGTCATTCATGCTGTTGACAGGTGGCGCGCGCGTCGCATCTTAGATGCCTCTTTTCGGCTGGCGAACGTCTGTGAGGTGCATGCACCTTTGTGCTGCTGTACGTTTTCTCGCTGCTTTGCTAGCAGTCAGTTTCTTTTTTCTGATTACGTTTGCCCATTGTAACCTTAACATGTGCTGAGCACACAGGTAACAATGGAGAGATGTGTCAACCACCAAATGCATTGCTTTGCGCCCAGGTACACGTCAGGATACATCTCCGCCAGAAACAAGGGTAAGAAAGTCTCCACTTTTGCGGCCCCAAGCAATGAAGAAAGGCTGAAAGTGTGGCAACGTGCGGTACCACGTGCAGACAGACTCCTGGAGAAAACATCTGTGCTCTGTGAATTGCACTTTGAGCAAAGGTTCATCGTGCAAGACTACATCCACGTTCTGTATAGGGAGACCGTAAGGATTCCCTGCCGCCGACCACACCTATCTGAGGACGCCGTTCCCACGCTGTTTCCTAATACTCCAGCGTATCTTTCGAACAGGCTGCCCGTGAAGAGGAAGTCAAGAACGAGAGGCGAGGTGCTCGGGAAACAAAGAAAAAGGAGCGACGGCTCACCATGCAAGGTTGCTTCATTTGTGGCTGACAGCACCCGGGAGTCCATGGCAACTGACGACGACGCAGCAGCCAATGGCACAGTGATTTATTACACCTGCAGCCTGGAAAAACTGGACAAGTTACAGGTGAAAGTCTTCCAAGTGAATTCTGGTCGAGTTGTCACAGACGCGCCCACGTCACTTGCATTCAGCGTTTTTTCTCAGGCAGGTGACAGCGTGTGCTCTAAAAAGCTAGTGTGGTGCTCGGCGGAAAATACACTCTGTCACTGTGCCGTGTTCGTCCAAGGCGCAGTGTTGAAACAAGTCGATGTGTTTGACCCCCAAGGTGTGGAAAACCTGCTTCAGTTGGTTGATCAAATGAGTGTATGTCCTGGATTTGAGCAGAGCTTGGCGCCGAGTGAACTGCATCAAAGCCGTAACCGTGTAAATTACAGACTGCACGGTAATAAGCTGCACAGTAAAGGCTGTCAAGGAGTCTCCAAAGGTGAAAAGCCATGCATTCAGTGCAGGTACCTGCGGAAGCTTTTAGTAAATCAAGCTTGCTATAAGAAGAGGAAGGTGTGGGCGGCTCCTGTTTCTAATGCATCAAAAAAACTTGCTAAGTGCAACCTACAGCTGCATCGCGAAAAGGCAAAGGTTGCTAAGCTGAAAACAATGATGACAGCAATGAAATAAGAAAATGCTGCTATTTCAGAGGGGAAGCTGGAGAAGAGCCTCTCTGGACTGCCTTAAAAGCAGCGGCAGCAAGTTCAAGCATGCTTTCAAGCGTCAAAAAGAAAAGGCACGCAGGGAATGATGTATAGCCAAGAATGGGTATTAGAGTGAATCCTAATGAAAATAAGGAGCCCCAAGCTATACGAGTACATTGATAAGCAAAAGGTGATGGTACTCCCTAGCAAGAGTTGCCTGCACAAGTATATGAAGGGCTATAAGAGCTCTTTTGGCTCTTTTGACATCTAGGTGCAGTCGTGGTGCTATGCGCATTGGTTCGAAAAGTCACACCAAGGCGAAGGATTTCTTAGCCTACAGACGCCTGGGAAGCACAAATAGGGAAAGTAGGCTTTCTTATGCGAGGCACAGCTGAAGGGCTTCGCGTTACGCTTACAAGCACAATGTCTCTTCTTGATTACCTGGCAGAAGAGCTTGATTACAAGTACCTAATGACCTCTCGTTTGAGTCAGGATCACTTAGAAAATTTATTCTGTATCTTTAGGCAAATACCAGGCAACATTGATCACCCTACGCCGTCACAGTTCTTGATATCAGTGAATTGTTTGTCATTTTGTAGCTTAGCGAAGGCCCCGCCAAATGGAAATGTGTCGCCCTCATTGATGAAGAGCCTGCTCTCGGCAACCAGTGAAAGGCCAGGAAACATTCAAGGAAAGCTTGATCAGCTGGTGGATATTGGGTGCCTGAACAAAGTTCATGAGGTGCTTGCATCATGCGACCTACTTTCTGATCATGATGCGACTGTTGCAAATAAGGAGTGACTCGCGGATTTTCTACTATGTCGCAGGATATCTTGCTCGGAAGATGCTCAGCAAAACAAAGTGCCATGACTGCTCTAGAGCACTGCTCCTTCCAGCTGGCTCTGAACTTCCAAAGGAAGCTTGCCTCACACAAGAGGTTATTAATGGAGGGTTGCTACATTCATCTCAGGAGCTTCAGGAATTGATTACGAAGCTAGAGGATTCATTCACACATTGCTTCAGTGTCGATAGGTTAAAGGCCAACAGTGTGATGGATTTGATTTCTTCTTTGGCAAGGAACAGGCTAAGTACAGTTGGCTGCGACGAACACAGCACAGTAGCAACAAAGGATGTTGTGAAGTGTTACGCACTAACAAGGCTACATTTTCTAGTACAAGCACAGAACAAGGCTAGAGAGGGAAAGAGGCAAAGAATACGGCACCTTAACTAATTCGCTGCCAAAGCCAGCAAATCGCCGGGCTGCAGCATTTAGGATTTCCTGAAGCTGTTTACAGATAGCAGCACTTGTCACCTTATCTGAAGATACTTGGATATATTATCGATAGATGGCAGTACTGCCCTGTGTCGTTTGAATGCACTTTTCAATGTTGTCGTTTTTTTTTTTTTTTTCGTGATCTCCGGCGGCAGGAGGCATGGCGGCGCCCAGTGGACGGTGTGCTCTCTCCTTGCGCGAGATATTGGATATCCTCTTTGATAGCGACAACAAGGATCAGCCTTTCGGTGACAATGCTTGCTCTGAGCCTTCTTCTTCTGAACGAAATCAATATGATGGTAGTGGCGACTCGGATTCATCAGAGGACGACGCTCCGTGCCCTACCACGCCAAAGCAATTCAAGACTGACGAATGGACTTGGAATGTCAACGATTCTTCCAAAAATGTGAGCAAAATTCCTTTCTCTGCATCGCCGGGCTTGAAAAGAGCAATTAGCTCGGCCATGGATGACAACAGCTCACCTCTTGAATCTCTAAATGCATTGATAAAGGAAGAGTTTTGGGAGTCGGTGTCTGAGTACACAAATGCGTTTGCCCTGGAGAAGCAGCGTTCTGCGCCAGACCCGACTTGGTTCGCCACAACGACCGTGGAAGTCAAAGTGTACATTGTGTTGTGTATACTGATGAGTCAAGTGAGGAAATCATCTATAAACTCATACTTGTCTGAGAGGAGTGTTATAAACACACCAATTTTTCGATCAGTAATGCCAAGAAAACATTTTTGGGAGCTGTAAAAATACCTACATTTTTCCATTGCAGAGGAAACCGCCACCCAAGACAGGCTTCGCAAGCTGCGCCCTGTCCTAAATTATATGCTAAAGGCATCTGAGAGTGCTTACTCCCCTGACGAGAGTCTTGCGATAGATGAAAGCCTCATAAAGTTGCGCGGACGCCTGCCCTATGTCCAGTTCAACCCAAGCAAGCGGGCTCATTTTGGTTTAAATTTTACAAACTTTGTGAGTCTTCTAGTGGATACTGCCTAAGGTTTTCAATTTATACAGGTCAAGACACGAAGTCAAGTGCTACCAGCTCAATGCTGTGCAGTGAGGCTGTTGTAATTGATCTTCTTGGAGACAGAATTGCCGACGGGCACACTATTTATACGGACAACTGGTATTCGTCACCGAATCTCTTTTTGGCTCTCAGAAGTGCTGGTTCAAACGCTGTTGGAACCGTGAGGACGAATAGAAAGAACATGCCGAAAGAATTCAAAGAGCTGAAGCTGAAGAAGGACGAATGCAAAACTTCATTCTCTCATGGAATCATGGCGATGCAGTGGAAGGACAGAAAGCCCGTCACCATGCTTTCAACTTGCCACAGAGAAGCAGACATCATAGACACTAGAAAAAGGCGACACAAGGGGAATGAGCCAGTGCTGAAACCGCGAGTTGTACAAGACTACAACAAGGGAATGGGAGGCGTTGACCGTCAAGACCAGCAGTTGGCTTCCTTTCCCATTATGCGGCGGCATGCGAAAGGGTGCAAGAAGATATTTTTTTATGTTCTTGATATTGCCATCTAGAATTCCTACATATTGCAAGCTAAGAAAACTGGGAAGAAACGGTGTTACACTGAATGAAAGATCAGTCTTGCAGAAGGAATCATTGAAGAGGCAGCGGCGCTGGGATATCGAAGGCGAGGTGAGCACACTACGGGACCATCTCCAATGCGCCTTGAGGCTACCGAATGGGCCTATTTCCCACGCCAAATCCCGCCAAATCCTGCCAAGCAGAACCCCTCAAGGCAATGCCAGGTGTGTAAGGCCAGAGGAAAGAAAAGTGGAAGCTGCTGGGAGTGCGAAAAGTGTGGCGCTGCTCTGCACATGCCAGAGAGTGTCAAGATTTTTCACACAGTCAAATGCCTATGATTTGAAAAAACTTCACAGAATAAGATGTGAATATTTCTCAAATGTCAATAAATGTATTTCTATAATTGTCCAGCAAATGTTTTGCTTAGTGGCTCGTTACACACAGAAAGATGAGCGTGCGGCACGCGCGCGCCATTTCGGTCAAAAAATGCGCGGTACGGATGGCCGGCATGTGCGCGCGGCAGGCGGCAGTGAATGAGTTAAGCTGAGGCATGTTACCTGAGGGTGTGTTGTCCCTTGCATAGTGCGTTAATTTTCTAGTGTTTTGTCTTAGGCTGCATCACTTGTTTGTCCTTACTGGCTGGCTTTTCCCACATACTTGTCCATCCCTGCAATAAAATTTTGTGTTGTACTGCAAGGGCCCTGTTGCTTTTTCTAGCTTGAGAACGAAACATGCTCACAGCCGAGAGAAATCCAGCACTTTTCTTCGTCAACAACTTGCTGTGCTCTTTCAGGGGCTAAAATACCTAAAAAAGTTAAAAAGCTAAAACATATAGCTAAAGAAAGCTTTTAGCGAGAGCCTCCTACCCGTCAGCGTTACTCGCGCATCTAGTACGTTTGCGTTAATGCTAAGCTTGTTATCTTCCTGTTTAGAATGACTGGCCACGTCGGCCGATTACCATTTTATGTTCCTGTGGTGGGCAAGCCTCACGTAGTCAACACATGCTCCTTGACGCTAATACAAAGCAAAACTACCTCGCTCACGGAGCGCGCGAGCAGCGGAAGCGGGCCGCCGAGCACGATCTAAGAAATACAAGTGTCGACAGCAGCACCGCCGCAGCTGCAAGCATGATCTCTTGCTACACTCCGCGCCGGCCGATGCTCTCACCTCGCCTTCTAGCCACCGTAATATGACAGATTAGAACAGCCACCAAACGGCTTGGATTGGATTAAAATGTAAGCACTTGGGACAGTCAGCATCTTTCGTATCCGGTTCAATCCAATTCAGCACTGCCAACAATTGGAGAAAATGGCGTTTTCTTTCTCTGTTATCCCTTTTCGTGCCGCCTGCGCGGCTGCTGCAGTCGCGCAAAGACGACGACCCGAGGTAGATGATGCACTTGAAGAGTTGACGGAAGAAGAGTTCCAGCAGTATTCTCATCTGTCCAAACAAACAGTGCGAAACAGCTTGTGATCATTGGATGCCAGCGAGCCAGTGGCCTTTCCACGGAAAGGAAGGTGTTGTGCACGCTACGATTCTTCGGCACCGGAAGCTTCCAGAAGTGCGTTGGTCGCGAGGAGCTCATAGGCATGGCACAGTCGGCTGTGAGCAACACCGTTCATGAGGTGACGTGTCGAGAAAGGGTTATTACGCTCTAAACGTCATGGTCGTAAGTACCGTTTGAATGTTTTACTTCAAACTGTAGTCGCCATTTCTACTCGCCCATAGTAACAATTCATCAGTTTAATGCCCAAGCTGGCATAACTAGTAATGCAACGATTAAAAGAGGACAAGCAGGCAACTGTGTACGAGCTCGTTAAAGTTTGACCTGTCAGCAGTAATGACGAGTGCCATGTGTTCGTGTGCATAAGTCGTCTGCCGTTCCAAAATTGTGTTTTCGTTCTGGCGTGCATACACAATGGAGTTGTGCATTTCGGAGGTATTAAGGAAAATGGGCAGCAGACGCAGCAGAAATTGATACACTATAAGAATGATACGATGGAAGCATTTTGAACATGGAAGTACTTACATCCATTGCATGGGGTGGCTTTGGCATGTATGGGTGTTCTTGAACTACAGGGAGGATGAGGATGGTCAGAGGGAGAGGGGTAGCAGTAATAGTGAAAGCAAGCCCTTTCTGTCTGAGCGGGTGATGGAGTTTAGACTAAAGATGGCTCAGGAACGTCGCCAAAGTCTTGCCTTTGAACTGGAGCTCGCCAGGGCACATACAGCATCACCGTCGAGTGGTCGGGACGGCAGTGGCAGAGCACTTGAGAACAATAGAAACCCGAACACGAAATAGCGTAAATATTCAGAAGTATTAGTCGGTGCTTTCCCCAAATTTTCCACAGACGCCGAGGTCCCCATATGGTTCGAATCTGTAGAGCGCACCCTGGAGGCCTACGAGGTGCCGCAAAGCTGTGGGGGTCATATAGTTTTTCTGCTCCTGTCAACACGTTTGA
The DNA here is from genome assembly GCF_023375885.2 of Dermacentor andersoni. Taxonomy (NCBI): domain Eukaryota; kingdom Metazoa; phylum Arthropoda; class Arachnida; order Ixodida; family Ixodidae; genus Dermacentor; species Dermacentor andersoni. Next base: position 123,029,170 of record NC_092816.1, on the reverse strand, counting down.
CTCCCACACAACGCCGTGACTATGAAGCTTTAAAGGAAGTCGTCCTTGATGAGCTGCAGTTGTCTCCACTCGAATATCAAAAAAGTTTTTTTGGAGTACAGAAGCGGAAGACCGAGATGTGGAAGTATCACAACTCGTCTTGCCAGTTACCTAAATTTGTATGTGGCATCTAGGGACGTGTCAAATTTTGCAGAGCTGCTAGAACTCTTGGTGGCTGACCAGCTGAAGACAGTGTTGTCGGAAGAGGCGCTCAGGTACGTCAGGCTGCGAGAGGGTGCAGGGTGGTACTAGGCCTCAGAAATTGCTTTTGAGGATGCTCACGGCCGCGTACATACATAAGGGGCAACCTCGGGACGCCAGCAGTAAGGGCCCGGAAATGACAAATGAGAACCGCGGCAGCAGTGGTTTGGTTTCGCACCAAGGTAAGAGGACAAAACCAAAATCTCCGTATCTGCCCGCAGGACAGCAGAGGCCAACAATCTGCTTTGAGTGCGGGTCGGCTGGGCGCATTAGGCCAAATTGTCCGCACATCCGTGGAAGGCTGGCGCAGACGGCCGCCCAGCAGGAACAGCCAGAGAAGCTCGTTGCTCGGGTGTCGCTAGAGAACCCATCCGCGGGTGACCGCTTGTTGTGTGTAGCTCTCAATTGTAGGGGCCGAACAATGAAGGCAATAGTGGATGTGGGCACAGAGATAACTGTAGTTCATGAAAGCGCTGTACCACAGGAATTAGCACAGTCGCACGGTAGCATAAACCTCCATGCAACATTTGGCGAACGGGTTGAAGCGAAACTCGTAGCACTACCGCTGACGCTAAAACAGGGCCAACCCGTGTTTTCCAAAGTGGAGGAGGTGACACCAGTAATGTGCGCACTCACTGATAGGCTGAGCGTGAGCGCAGACTGCCTGCTCTCAGCAGAGGACTGGAGCATGCTCCAGCAAGGTCAAGACGAGGCTTGCGAGCCAACAAACTCCCGCCAAGCAGCAGCGAAGAGCTGATTACAGCCGTAGGACTAGATGGGGAACGGGTTAATGCCGAACACCCGGTTACTGGTACGAGCAGGGCCGATGCGCTGCATCCGAACGAGGAAGGGGCAGAAGAAGAATCCCCCAGTAGCTTCGATACAGTGAGGGGTGATGCTGGGACATTACGTGAGGAACAAAAGAGTGATGCGACTCTCAGCAGGGCCTGGAAAAATACGGTAGAAGGAAGAGGCGGCATGGTCGTGATTGATAGACTCCTTTACCACCGTGACCAGGTATTGGGACAGCCAATAAAACAGCTGGTGTTACCAACGACATGGCACGCTGAGGTACTCAGTCTCGCCCACGAGTCATGCTGGGGCAGCCACCTTGGCTGTCGCAAGACTAGAGTGAGGATTAAGTTTATTTTCTTTTGGCCAGGCGTCGAAAAAGACGTTCAGATAATCTGCAACAGTTGCCACAGGTGTCAAATCAGGGCAGACAAAAGACAATCAGACCGAGTGCCCATCACGCCTCTAGTAAGGCCGCAGTACTCTTTTCAGAAGGTCAACCTAAACATTATCGTGCCGATCGATCCCCCGAGAAGTCGCGGCCATCACTATGCCTTGTGCATCATAGATCTTTGCTCTTGAAAAAGCATTTCAGCTAGGGGACTAGGTGCTTGCGTTCGATAATAACCTCCTTGGTAAGATGTACCCAAAGTGGCTAGGACCTTGCACGGTCAAGGAGAAGTACAGGCAGCACTCTTATTACATCGAAACCCTGGAAGGAAGGTGCACGCTCGTTCACGCGAACCACTTAAGGCTGTACACATCTCGTGTAGCTAGCACAGGCATTATATTCCGCGATCACCGCGAGTTTGGAGAGGTGGAGTACACGCCGCGTTCGGGCAGGGTTCTCGGCAGTACGGCCCTCCTGCCCGCAGACAGTATAACACATTTGGAACCGCCGGAGCACGCGTTAGCGAATGAGGCGTTTCATAACATGCCGCCTTGTTTACCGGCAAAATTGGGATAGCAAGAGTGAGCGAGCACCACATAAAACTGATGGAAGGAGCCGCGCCAAAGCGTTGCCACCCCTATCGCATTCCGGTAGCCCTGAAGAGCGAGGTCTCCAAACAAATATTGTAACTACTAGAGTTATGGCTGATCTATAGGTGTGAAAGCCCCTTTGCACATCTGTTGGTGTGCGTCCCCAAGAAAGACGGCACAGTGAGACTGTGTGTTGATTATAGAAGCTCAAACGCGATGACCAAGCCAGATGCATTTCCTATGGGATTTCCACAGGATTTAATTATGAACATTGGGCAGGCTAGTCATATTACCCTTATTAATTTACGTCAAGGTTATTGGCAGGTGCCTTTAGCGGACGACTCACAGAGGGTGGCGGCATTCGTATCACACTTGGGTCAATTCGCTTGGAGGGTGATGCCATTCGGTCTCAGTAACGCCGCAGCTAGTTTTCAAAGGAGCATGAATCAGCTGTTAGCCCTGCATGAGGACTACGCCTGCGCATATTTGGACGGCATCGCTGTTTTCAGCAGGTCGATACAGGAGCATATCCGACACGTTCACACTGTTTTCTCAGCTCTGACATCAGTGGGATTGGTAGCAAACCTTGAAAAATGTCAGGTGGCCCACGGATCTATCCAGTATCTCGGGCATGTGGTAGGCTCCGGCAAGCATGGTCCGGACCCTACTAAGCTCGCGGCCATCAAGGGACTGCAGGTGCCGCATACTAAAAAGGAACTGAGAGGCGTCCTTGGCCTCTGTGGTTATTACACGGGATACATTTCAAATTTCGCGGCCATCGCGAAGCCGCTCACGCAGATGACTGCTAAGCACATTCCCAATCGCATTCCGTGGTCTCCTGAGGCCAACGAGGCATTCGAAGGTCTCAAAAGTGCTCTGTGCCGTAGAGTAGAGTGCCGAGTAAGTGCCGTAGAGCTGGCGACTCCAGACTCAAGCAAGCCATTTTGGCTATTCACCGATGCCTCTGCATTGCTGTGGGGGCATGTCTAGCTCAGATGACCGACAATGGCACAGAGTGCCCCATTGCTTTTGCCAGCCACCGCTTCACGCCCACTCAGATGTGGTGGTCTACAATTGAACGCGGGGCGTTTGGTGTCATTTGGGGTCTCAAAAAGTTCGACACCTGGGTCTTTGGCACGAAAGTATTTGTAGTATCCGACCATAACCCTCTTGCATACCACACTCAGTCCACGCCTCAGGGAGCAAAACTGACACGTTGGGCTTCAGTGCTGCAGCGCTACGATGTAGTGGCGCGACACAAAAAGGGGATCGCACATACTAACGCCGGCCCACTTTCGCGTCTGACGAACCATTGCTGGGAAAAGGATGTAGAAGACAGGGAACCCACAGTGACGGACAGTGGAGGCGAGGGAACAAGTGTGGTGTGATATGACTGCGGTAACCACAACGACCTAGGACAATGAACTCATGCGTCCGTATTTCTGTGTGTGCCTTGTTCTTTTAGTGCGTTTATTTTGGTGAGTGTGGTCTTCTAAGCTGCATGATGTACGTTTATGTCTTTTCCTGCAAAACTTCCGGCTCATCTTTGTAGGATGCTGCATACTAGTTTCATGGAACAAGCCCTCTTGCATCAGGGAAGCGTTTGCCATTTGTTTCGTGTGTGTATTTGCTTTGTCTGCGTCTTGTTTGTACCTATTTTACTGTGGCATTCATTCATGTGTTCACACTTACTACGGAATGTGCCACATACAGCACACATCATAAAGTGCTGGCATTTAGTTGTCTCAATAAGCGAGCCAGCGCTGTACATTGTTCTTGGTTTCTTACTGTCGTGAGCGTGGCGTGGCTTACACATTTCCCTACGTGTGCGAACTGAGACCATCGTTAAAATGCGATGCCTAAGCTTGGCTAGTAACTTCTTTTTGTCATGTCCAGATGCGGCGTATGTACAAGGTTACACGCAGCCTGTTCTTGTTTTGGTTTCTGCTTCGACAACACTGTAAGGGAGATGTTGTCTTATCTTGGGTGGGGGGTGTATAAGCACCGCTACGGGCGGCGGCAAAACAAACCCAAAAACACGGCACTGGCCATCTCGGAAGTGGCCATGCATCTTGACGAGCTTATTTGGCACACTTGAGTAATGGCTGTCAACGGTTGACACAGAGCGGGGTCTTGCAGGCAAGCAAAGTAAACATGCTGCCGGCCCCCCTAACTGCCGCAGAGCTCAGGGAGCGAAGAGGACCACCAGCGCCACAGTAGCGGCCGCACATGACAGTGAAAAGGGAGCTTCGAACCCCCGTCGCGTTGTGCTTCTGCAGAATCTCTGCAGGCGTTTTCCTTGCACGTGGCCGGCTGGCGGGTGTGAACTGATTCACAGCTTGAGGTTTCCCGAATGGGCGTCCAACGCCCTAATAGGCATGCGCGGGCGTCCAACAGCCTAATAGGCATGCGCATCTGACTTCTGCGGTTCTCTGGCGGGTGACCTTGGAGTATGCGTGGTTCGAGTCTGGGCGCGGGCAGCGGGGATCGCACGGCGTCAACCGGGCGCGCAAGCTTCATTACTTTTTGTGGGTTTGCACTGCGCACTGACTGGCGTGTGGGTTCTTAAAACCGCATAAGAGCCTACGGCTTTGTCTCGGTTCCGAGACGCCGAGGGAATGTTTTCTTCGGCTTATGGCCCTGACACAGGGCCGACCTTGGCGGGTGGGCAATTATACCGTGCAACAGTTTGCCTTGCAAACAAGTGGTTGTTTATGGCGCCACATGGCCTTCGGTTTCTTGGAATCTGGTCACGTCGTGGAGGTGTTTGAGGACTGACAACATGATCCCGACGTCTCCTGGCTTTTGGGTTTTGCCCATGTGTTTTGTTAGTCAGCACTTGTTACGCCGGCTGTGCTCGCGTGTCATTTCTTGGAACGTGCGACGTGTACAGCTGGCGTGACCCTCACCTCTTTGTTGTTGTATATTGTGTATTTTGGGTGAGGATTCTACACTGTGAACTGTACTGAAAAAGTGTGCTTTGATTGATGGTTGTTCGACTGGCCAATCACGCATGCAAGTTCGGCTAAACGCAGTGATTGGTGAACGGATTGTCCAGTTGGGACGCCAGCCGGCAGTAATTCGTCAGCAAAGATTTTGGGCGGAGCATCGTGTCTAGAAAAGGCGGCCGCCGCGCTCCGATCGTTGTTTTCCGATCGCTCCCATACAGCACCTGGCTTTGGTGCTAAGCACCATCGGCTCTGCTGAAATAGGGTCGCCCTATGTGGTCCAAACCAGTGTAACTCTTTGCAACCGATGTATTGTTGAAACTATGCAATCTTGTAACTGAACTCCGTAATTTTATCTGTAAATACAAGTTTTGTTCGCTCGTACTTCAGCCTCTTTGTCACTCGAATCTAAGTCACCCACTGAACCACTTGTTCAATAGTTGCGCCGTTTGCTTGAAACGGGGTAGTCGCTAGCGCCACCACAAAACGTTTCACAAAACTGCGACACCACCTAGCGCCATTTCAAGAAATTAACCGCAATAATTTGTTTCAGTCGTTCCGCATCCCAAATTGAATCTTTGAAAAGCAACACCAACACATTTTGCTACTCAGTCATAATAGTCAAATATTTCTCAAAATGTTAGAAATGCTTCTCAATATATTATACGGTCCCCAAGTAGACGTCAAAAGCATGACGCAGGCTTCCACTTCACTCATTGGCTGTTTGCTTCCTCTTGTTCTCGCGAACATTGCGGACCGCCTATTTCGTGACGTAAAGAACAGACCGCCTCCATTCGATTTTGGAACGCCTACAAGATCGCACCACAGGCAACCGGCAATAGAACAACTAGTTTTTGTTTGATGATAAGAAAATCTACAAAAGTAGTCTAAAATCATGTATGGGAAGAAAAAAAAATTGTTAATAGTTTGTTGAAGTGGATGTCTGTTTGTGCGCCAACACCGCATGGCGGGCGTGTAAACTTCTTGCGAGGGTTTTGAAACAGGTTATAGCAGTTTTGGACTTGTGCCGAGACACCGGGAGCCACCAGTGATTCCGTATAACACAAAGACAATGGACGCTGTCTATAACGTAACTCAGGTTACTTGCATTGAGGATTGGCCGGCACTATGGCCCATAAGAACAAGCATGTGACGAGACGACTCTGGACTGAGGTGGTGAAAATTGTGATGCGCAACGCTGCTGTAACAGGCAAGTGCTGAATTTTATGCGAGTGTCATACTGGGCACTTTCAATCACAATCAAGCCGGGTTGAAATCAGGATTCTTGATCGTGTGTGTTGCGCAAGTTAAGAATTAACTTTCCTCAAACCCAAACATTTCTCTCGAAGGTGATCTAGCAGCACCATGTTACACGCATGGAAGTGCTCACTTGTGCGTGTATTGTGTGGCTGCTTGCCCTTCCCTTCTACACACACATATGGCCTCGTAGCACTTACATATACGCTTACCGGGGCACATAACCTGTGCTCCGTGTTAGGGTGTCATGACAAGTCACAAGCAGGAAAATCAACAAAGCTAGAATATTGCTGTTACTTGCCCCCAACATAGATCACCCAAGCTTCAACCACTTGCATCAAAAAAAAATTAGAAATCGCCACGATGCTTACAGGATGCACTTTCTGTTCCAGTGACTTCACGTCTAACAGGAAAGCAAGGATGACCAGTAAACCTTCTGGCAAGGGGTTCAAGTCCTGGAATGATGACATGGTAAGCCAAGCTAAAAATCTCTGGTTGCTCATTCAGAACTGCTTTGCTTGCCATTGTTGTGTCAGCACCAGCAACATTGTACTTTGTTTTCTGCAGTCAAACGTGTTGGTGCTGCAACCTTTCATTTGTTTATCGATGCCACAGTTTTGTTCTTGCACCCTTTTCAAAGGTCTTTGGTTGTTTCAGGTCATTATTTTACCTATTGCCATATATTTTTATTAGAAGAAGTTATTCAATACCACTTCTCATATTTATTTATTTATTTTTCCTTTTCCTTGCATAAAATAAAAAATGGCTATTGACAGCATCAAGCAGACAGGCTTGCAGAAGCCAACCATGCTTGGTCTAATGAGTCAGCTTGTTGCCAATCAATGAACCATAACTTTTCTTAGATCACCCTCACTTACGTGAACTACGGGATGGTCAATGCTACAAAGGTCACAACCCAAGTTCTGCACATAACTGTCTGGCATCAGGTTGGCCGAGCCAATTAGTCTAGGCGACTGCATAATACAATGGCTCTGAGATCAAAGCAATAATCTGAGATCTGAGGCAATAATCTGAGAGCTCTAGAGAAATTGTACCGATTGCATAGTAACCGTAATCGTGTGTACTTACATCCAGCACTTTTTCATCACAAAGTATTAATTAATTGCTTTTAATTAGTTAACATTTTAATTATTGCTTGAATCACAAACAAATCAATTACAAAGTTGTAGGGCACTTCAAATAACCTCCAAATCGAGCATTTGTTTTGTGTTCAGCTTTTCCTGATTGGTTTTTCTGAGAAAAAACAAAAGCATGCGAAACATCTAAAACACAAAATAGATAAGCACTCGCACGCCGCTACTCAAGCACTCCCAAGCAAGTGGCCACAAATACACACCTTTACTAGAGGTGGCAGCTCGAGACAGAGATTCACACTACGTGCTAAGCATAGCGGAGCTATAGGAGGGGGAGGGAGGGGGGGATTTTGAAGCCGGGAAACCGTGACAGTGCACTTGGGACAAATTTTATGCACTCATCTTGTTCTGTAGAAAGTCACGCCCAGAACGTATATTCCTTTTGTTCCCTTTAGCAATAGAAACAAACCCTGCGCAAGCTATTCTTATTTAATGCGTTCTGGCGGATCTGTATGGCCAGCATATGCTGTTGTCGATTATGTAAATCATTTTGCTTGATGTGTCAGCATGTAGATAATAACTGGATATTTGAATAGTACCACGCCAGTGACCTGCTCTTCAAGAAGACAGTCATGCCCTTCACGAATGATCAGAAGGATAAAATTATCCTTGCTCTGGGGGCGGCGCGCGGTGACAAGAGGAAGACAACCAAGCTATTTCGGATGTGGCATTGTGGAGGAAGCCCTAGTCTGTCAACAATGCTTAACATGTATGACGTCCTTTGCGAAATGGGTAACTTCACAACAAAGCGATCCAGGACTGCAATGGTAGTTCAAGAAGTGGAAACAGATGTTTAGGCATTCTTTGCTGCTAACCCTCACGGTAGTGTGCAGGACGCCAGTGCGGAGGCCAGTACCTCAAGGTCATCTGTGTGGAGGATTTTAAAAAAAGGTCATATGCACCCGTACCATGTACATCTCCATGAAAAACTTGAAGACACAGATTTTGAAATGGACCTGACTTTGCCAATTGGATTTTCACAAAATGCGAAGAAGAACCAGACCTTCTCATTCACGTGCTTTGAATGGATTAGGCTAATTTCTCCAGAAACCCACAAGTTTAATCTTCACAATGTGGACTACTGGAGTGATAGGAGTCCCCACTGACTGGCAAAAACACAACACCAATACCAGCGGTTGTTTAATGTGTGGTGCGGTATTTTTGATGGCAATATCATTGGACCCATCTTTTTAGACAACACACTAACGATGCAACACTACATTCACATCCTCCCCCTCAGGGGCGTCTGCATCAGCAGGCGTTTGGTGTGCTGCGACACCAGGTACCCGAGCACATGGGCGTTGGACCCTCCCACATCTTACCGTGCTCGGCTTAGCTGTGTCCGGGGAAAGGGGGATCCTGGAGGTTGAGCCGATGCTGGGTGTTCGGACTTAAGGCCCCCCGGCGGAGGCAACACACCTCTGTGGCCTCTGCTTCACGTAGACGGCACCCCCGGACTGACCCACCCGGGGGAAATCGGTAGTTGCCTTTTCCTGTCTCTCTCTCCCTACTACCTTCATCTTTCTCTTACTTTCCACCTTTTCTGTCTTCTTCTGGCTTCCCCTTTACTTCCAATTTTTCCAGGCAGCAAGGGTTAACCTTGTGTGAATAGCCAACCTAGGTTATTTCATATTTGGTTATAGTGGTAATGTACAGCTGGCATTTGCAGGCCGTGTTTCACAGGTCCTGCAGCGTCCCCTTGTAGGACTCCACGGTGGGTGGCTGGCGTTACTGCCGAAATATCACATATCTTTATGGATAGCTCCTTTCCTCAACTCCCTGATCGCCCTCAGAAAAGAGGGCGCACCGATGAAGTTTTTCAGTTTTGCGGATGGCAAGTCCACAACTTTCCACGTTCCATGTAGTTCACTCGGAAAAACCCGGCAAACCAGTGTGCACAATTTCACCTTTCCTTGTATCGAAGAATTTAATTGATGTTTTTGGCGCCGGTTATAAGGCGACCAGAATGACAAATGGTGATCTCCTCCTGGAGCTCCGCGATAAGAAGCAATACGAGAAACTGCCGAAACTAGTGTCATTTGGGGAGACCCAACTAACGGTAACCCCGCACCGTACTATGAACACCACCCGCGGCGTTGTGTCGGACGATGACTTGCTGGAGCTCACCGAGGCTGAACTCTTGGAGGGCTTCAGTGAACAGAATGTAATCAGCGTCAAAAGAATTAAGATGAGCCAAGATGGCAAAGAAATCCAAACCAAGCACCTGATAATAACCTTCAGATCAAGTGTTCTGCCCGAGTCAATAGAGGCAAGGCACATCAAGCTCCGTGTCAGGCCATATGTGCCCAATCCGCTCAGATGTTTCAAATAGCAACGTTTCGGCCACAGTTCGCAGAGCTGCCGAGGCCGTCAAACCTGTGTGAAGTGCAGTGCCCACGAACATACTTCTGAAGCTTGCGAGAGCAGTCTCCATTGTGTAAACTCTGAAGGGGACGCCACATACTGGCGGCCGTGCCCATCCTTGAAGAAAGAAAAAGAAATTGTGACAATAAAAGTAAAGGAAAATATAAGTTTCAAGGAGGCACGCAGGCGGGTATCCTACCTGCCCAAGAACACATTTGCCGAAGTGGCGCGCCAGGGGGCAGCACCACAGCGGTCTCCGGCGGCTGTTCGACTCACACCCAGTGAGGCGGCAGAAACGCCATCCGCCCCCTCGGCAGCTGCAGCTAGCGCTGCTACGCCAACCCAGCAGAAGGGGCCATCTACCTCCGGGCAGGTGCCCCCAAAGGCATCGTCCAACGTGCCGAGGCCTTCACGCCAAACGAAGCGCTCGTAAGAGCGCGTGTTCAGCGCCTCGCAAGAGGCGATGGACACAACCACCAGCAAGACGGTGCCACCAGCGCCTAAGGAGTGGCGAGGCACTCTCGATCGCTCCAAAAGAGACAAAACTCCTGTCACGGCGCCTGAAAAAGGCCCGTGAGCAAATCCTCATCTCGTAAACACGCAGCACCCAACACATATAGCATAATGGATACACAAATACTACAATGGAATGTTAGAGGACTTCTCCATAACCTCGACGACATTAGAGAAATAATACACAAACCCAACCCCCAGCTGCTGAGTGTTCAAGAGAACACCTCAAACCTACCAATACAAATTTTCTTTGAAACTACACCACCTTCCACAAAGACCGTGAGGAGGCTAATGCCTCCGGCGGTGTAGCAATAATAGCCGACAAGGCGGTAGCTTGCCGACCTGTTGCCCTTGACACGCCCCTTGAGGCAGTGTCAGTTCAGGCCATCCTTTTTAATAATATAGTAACTGTGTGTTCCCCTTATATACCACCAAACCAGCATCTCGAAAAAACAGACCTTTACAACCTCACTGACCAGTTTCCCAAGCCTTATATACTCGTGGGAGATTTTAACACTCACAACACAATGTGGGGAGACTCGCAATGAACTCATTGCGAGTCTCATTGAAAATTTCCTTTTAACCTCCGGTGCATGTCTATTTAACAAGAAAGAACCAACGTATTATAATCCACATAACGCGTACTCATCAATAGACCTGGCGATCGGCTCCACTTCCATCTTTCCTGATTTAGAATGGTATGTAATTAAAAACCCATTCGGAAGTGATCACTTCCCAATAACGCTTAACTTCGTAAACAAACATGACTTGCATCCACACTTCCCTCTCTGGAAACTGGCCTCAGCTGACTGGGAACGTTTTAGGGAATCCGCTCACATATCACGGGATTTTATAGATAATTTTACTATAGATCATGCTGTTTCATACTTCACTGCTTTTATCATTGACGCCGCTGAAAAGTGCATTCCTCAAACAAGAGGCATTTCATCCAAAACACGGGTCCCCTGGTGGAATGACAATCGTAGAGAGACGCGGAAGAGACAAAATAAAGCCTGGAGCAAACTGCGTGAAAGTCCTACAGCGGAAAATCTTCTAGAATTGAAACAAGTCAAATTACAGGGAAGAAGGACGCGACGACTGGCAAAGAGGGCAAGCTGGCAGAGGTTTCTCTCTGGTATAAATTCATATACTCAAGAATCTAAAGTGTGGGATGGGCTGAAAAGGCTTAAGGGGCAAGAAATTCATCCGTTGGCCCTCGTAAACAATTAAGCAAACCACTTGGAAGACCAAGCAGACGCCCTTGGCGAACACTTCCAGCACGTTTTTAGTTCTAACCATTACTCCGGGGCATTTCTAAAACACAAACAAGTAGCAGAACGCAAGGCTATCGACCGAAAATGCAGACAGAACGAACCCTTCAACGCGCCTTTTAACATCGCCGAGTTGAGAGCCTCCCTGACAGCATGTCAGAGCTCCACACCTGGACCGGATAGGATCATGTACGACATGATTAAACACCTCCCCAGTGATACTCAAATTACTCTGCTAGCACTTTTTAATGCAATATGGGCTGCGGGATACCTCCCTAACGCATGGAAAGAAGCCCTGGTCGTTCCGATTCTTGAACAGGGCAAAGACCCCACATTAGTAAGAAGTTACTGCCCAATTGCACTTACAAGTTGTATATGCAAACTTTTTGAGAAAATGATAAACCGTCGACTTTTACACTTCCTTGAATTACATAAATTTCTTGATCCATATCAGTGTGGTTTTAGAGTAGGACGATCTACAACCGACCATCTAGTGCGCATGGAAGCAAACATTGGCGACGCCTTCGTGCATAAACAGTCCTTCTTATCCGTGTTTCTCGACATGGAAAAGGCGTACGATAGAACTTGGAGCTATGGCATCCTGCGTGACCTATCGACGCTGGGGATCCGCGGCCCTATGTTAAACATTATAGAAAGCTACCTGGAAAACCGTACATTCCGAGTGAAAATAGGTAATGTGCTGTCACGAGCATTCATACAGGAAACTGGGGTACCCCAGGGAGGCATACTGAGCTGCACGCTCTTTGTAGTTAAAATGAACACACTTCGTAAAACATTACCCCCATTAATTTTTTATTCCATCTACGTAGACGACATACAGGTAGGTTTCAAATCCTGCAACCAAACAGACTGTGAGAGGCAGGTACAACAGTGCTTGAACAAAGTCTCCAAGTGGGCAGACGAAAACGGGTTCAAAGTGAAACCCAACAAAAGTTATTGCGTTCTTTTCACCAGGAAAAAAGGGCTTGCTGCAGATCCCACTGTTGAAATATATGGGCAACGAATACCCGTAAACAAGGAACACAAATTCCTAGGTGTTATACTTGACTCCAGGCTTACATTCATCCTACACATAAAATATCTTAAAGAAAAATGTTTTAAAACAATGAACTTACTTAAAATTCTATCCCACACAACATGGGGTAGCGACAGAAAGTGTTTATTGAATCTTTACAGGAGCCTAGTTTGATCACGACTGGACTATGGTGCTGTGGTTTATCACTCTGCCGCCCCGAGCACGGTAAAAATGTTAGACCCCATCCACCACCTGGGTATGCGCCTGGCCACTGGCGCCTTTAGAACAAGCCCTGTCGAAAGCCTATACGTCGAGTCATATGAGTGGTCACTCCATTTTCAGAGAACATACATCAGCTTCACCTATTTTCTTAAAGTACACTCTAATAAGGAACATTCGTGTTTCACGACAGTAAACGACTTGACTTGTGAAACACTTTTCCGTAACAGACCCTCTATGAGACTTCCTTTGTCACTGCGTATAAGAGAACTTAGTGAAGAAATGGATGTCCCGATACTTGAACATCGCCTAATGGCTCCAGCTAATCTATTACCGCCCTAGGAGTGGCAGGTGATAGAATGTGACATACCCTTTGTAGAGGTCTCGAAGCACGCTCCTGAGCTTGAAATTGTTATGCATTTCCGTGAGCTTCAATCGAAGTACTCCTGCTACGAATTTTACACAGACGCGTCCAAATCCCATGCTGGCGTATCCTACGCTGCTGTTGGTCCCTTTCTTTCTGAATCTGACGTGTTGAACCCCCTAACAATTATCTTCACTGCAGAAGCCTATGCAGTACTGTCTGCAGTAAAACATAAGAATACACTGAAACTTGACAGAGAAATCATATTCACAGACTCGTTAAGTCTTGTAAAAGCACTCATTTCTTTACAAAAGCATACAAATCCTGTCTTCAATGAACTCTACACACACTTATGTAACATCTACTTATCACACAGACATGTAGTACTATGCTGGGTTCCTGGCCATAGAGGAATCGAGGGAAATGTGCTTGCTGACGAGATAGCCAAATCAATAGCATCGTAGGGTATTCGTTCTCCTGCAGTCCCTGCCACAGACATGAAGCCTTTCCTCAGAAACAAACTGCGAAGCCACTGGCAACGCTTGTGGGACGCAGAAACGAATAATAAGCTTCACATAATTAAGCCTAAGTTAGGTTCCTGGCACTCAACAACGAAAACACGAAGAACAGATGTTCTGTTCACTAGACTAAGAATAGGACACACATTTGGCACTCATAACTTTCTCCTGACCGGTAACGAGCCTCCAACCTGTGGTAGATGCGGCGACAGGCTTTCCATCCTCCACGTCTTCCTGGAGTGCCGGGAAGCCGAAAGAGACAGGAGGAAACCTTTTCCTTTTGCATACAGCCATCCGGCATCCCTCTGCATCCGGCCATGTTTCTTGGTGTAGAACCGCTTTTTAAGACCAAAGCAGTCCTCGCTTACTTGAAGGATGTTGTGCTACACGTGACAACCTCATAATTAGGTAGTGCATCCTCTTTCAAGAGGGTACCTCTGCGATAGTTTTCTTTGCATAGCACATGCCTCTAGGTCCTTGGCTTTCAAGGGCTCTGGTGAAGCAGAAGTGCTCTAGAAAATTTTAGCATCTGACATATTTTGTATATTGTACCATTCTGTTCCCAATGCATTTTAGTATTCATATTACACGTGAATAATCATTGCCATAGTTTTATTACGCGTATATTTTATACAATTTACTCAAACTCTTTTAGGCCTCTTTACAGCCACGTCACATTAAATTCACAGAAACCATCAGACCAGGACAAACTCTGTAACACTAGCATGGCACTCTTTGACCATTCCTGGCCCTTGCGCCATTAAACATCAAACATCAATAATTACATTGACATCCTCAAGGGCCCCATGAACGTCTGTTGTAAACATTCCACTTGCGCACCTTTGGAACATCTGGTTTCAACGCGATGGTGCTTTTGCACATAGTAGTAGTCAGTCTCGAGCGTGGCTCGACAAGCTTTTTTCTGGACAGTGGATTGGCCGGCACGGATTTGTACCCTGGCCTGCAAGGTCACGGGACGTGACACCGATGGACTTCTTGTGGGGTTATGTCAAAGGTCGCGTATATAGCAGCGAAACTACCACACCGGACACCCTAAAGGTAAAAGTAAGCAGTCTGCCACAAGATTGCAATGTCATAGGTCAAAACTGCAACAGCACAAGTGTTGTAAAGAAGCAAGTACTGTATTGCTTCATATGGTGACTTGTTCGAGCATGTGCTATAAGTGGCAGTGAAAAATGACTGCTCAAAACTGGTGTAAAATGTGACTGTTTAATGCATCTTCATGATATGTCACCCTATCCTTACATAAAAAAAAAAGCTTCGGACAAAGATAGAAATAGGTAAAAAACTGCTTTATTTTGCCTCTTTTCTGGAGTTCGAGACAGAAAGGGTAAATGGCTAAACCAGTTGCACCTTTGGATGTTCCTTTGTGGGCGACTGATACCCTTGTTATACGGGCACTTCAACGGCTGTTAAAGAAAACGGCAGTTGCCCTTGACGGCTGTTAGGCGGAGTTAGATGGCAGCATGAGCGCCGTTGGAAACCCAAAGGTGATTGTCACCAACGGAGCTCGCCGGTCTCCGTTTCACTGCTGTTTCCATCCGTTCTGTTGTCAGTTCGGCGTGATGACAGCCCCCAGCAACAACATGCCACGCTGCCGAGCGCGCTCTGCCACAAAAACGCTTCTTTTGGACATCGTCACTAATGCATTTGCTGATTAACTTGTGGCGGGACCACCGGTCCCAACTGCGGGCTCAAAAACGTAACGCGCCCACATACGTACGAATGACAGCACTCTTCAATGAGCTCGCAAGTCAGGAGTGTGGACAGGCTGTGTACGTCACAGTGAAGCAAATCAAGCACAAAATGGAAAACTCGATCCCAGCTCACAAGTTACCATAAATTTATTACAGTGATTTTTAAGCCGACATGTGCTGAAAAAAAAATCCGTCTTCATCCCTTACGACATAATGAAGTCACTCTCATCTGTACTTTTTTTTTTTTCCAGAAAGGCAAGCAGTGCTGGCACTGGGTCCGGTGCAACCCAGTGTGAATTTTACAAATGCCTTCACACGTTGCTCGGAAGTCTGCCCATAAATGACCGAAGCTTGGCGCAAGAGAGCTTTCAGGTGCAAAGTCTATGTATTCTGGCTATATGCAAACATCGGAAATAGACTGCAAATATTAAAATTGGTTTTTGAACAGCTAGTTTTGTTGCGGGAAACAGGCGGCAGCAAAGTTCAGAGATTTTTACATTACCAAAAGCTCTGTTGCATGAACACAAGGCACTGCTGTGTCCTAGAGTACTAAAAATCATAAGCATCACAGTCTGTGTAACTTCATAATCACAGGTTAACATTACCGACATACCAGATGGCACAATAATACTTGTTACTTTTCTTAGAGTTATGAAGATAGGGCGAGACAGATAAAGCTGGTTATGTTACAAAACTCATGGTTATGTTACAAAACTCTGGCTATGTTACCAAAACCCTTTCAGAGAAAACGCCCATCAGTCTATAAAATTTTGGTATGTTTGAAAGGTTTTTGCATGTTATGTGCAACAACTGCACTCAGCATAAACGAGAAGAAAGGGGGTTAACCGAGGGGCCCAATTTTTATTAGTCATATCATAAGAAGCCAACAAACACTGACACCAAGGACAACATAGGGGAAATTACCTGTGCTTAATAAATGAAATAAGGAAACAATAAATTAATGGAAGTTAAAGTGGATGAAAAAACAACTTGCCGCAGGTGGGAACCGAACCAGAAGCTTGATGAACAGCATAACACAACCCTCAAAGCGATGCCTCATATTAATAAATCGGTCATGCGGCCAATTGGTTTCGAGAAAATGAGGGTTAATTATGCATTCAGGCTTTTCAGTGATGAGACGCTCAGAGGCCTTTTTTTGTACAATGAAAATATCGAAGAAAAGCATGGGAGCACGGCTGCAACAGTCAGCTTTGTGGAAAAAATAAGAAAGCGTGATTCGGGCAATGACATCAAGCTGCAGTTCAGTTACACTAAGACCTGGAGGGATGCACGAGAAGTGCATTGAAAGCTTTTTGGCTTACTTCGACACATGGGAAGCATCTGCTGGCTCCCAGGGCTTCCTCAGTCGCAGTACAACCGAGAGACTTTGTGTTGCCTCGTCAAGTACCTCAAGTACGTAATGACAAAGTTAAGCTTCCGCTATGTGATGACATGCCGTTTGAGTCAGGACCCTTGGGAGAGACTGTCTGGAATCATTCGACAAATGTCCAGAAGCAATGATCATCTAACTCCCTCCCAGTTTCTGATCTCGCTAAACGCTTTAAGCTTTCAAAATTTGGCAAAATTACTGACAGGAAGCAATGCATCCTCAGGACTGCTAAGGAGC
Organism: Dermacentor andersoni; assembly: GCF_023375885.2. Lineage (NCBI taxonomy): Eukaryota > Metazoa > Arthropoda > Arachnida > Ixodida > Ixodidae > Dermacentor > Dermacentor andersoni. Next base: position 123,012,168 of record NC_092816.1, on the reverse strand, counting down.
CTGCTGGGAGCTGACAACGGAAAGGACGTGTCCTCTCAGAGGAGAATGGATGAGCTTCTTGATGCAGGGAACCTTGCCGAAGCACATGAAGTGCTCAGTGAATGTAGCCATGATACCCAGCATGCTGCCATGGTGGTGGAAGCCAGAGATCCCAGACTCGTATATTACATGGCTGGCTAGGCGGCAAGAAAGAGCATTGCAAGTACCAAATGTACAGAGTGCAGCCAGCAGCTCCTACAAGGCGGGAACGAATCAGCTTTAGCTGCAGCATCCCTCACTGCTGCTGTTGACTGCGGAGGCCTGCTGTACCCATCAGCCAAGCTTAATGCACTCACGACCTCTCTTGAGAAGACTTTTACTCACTGCTTTAGTGTAAGAGAGCTCAACTGTCCCAGCATCATTGATTTAGTTTCCTTCCTCTGGTTAAAAAAGCTGACCCTTGTTGGCTGCCCTGACCCCAGTATGTCTCTTACGAACAAAATTATCGAGTTTAATGTGCTTACTAGGCTACACTTCTGTGTCAATGCCTAGAACTGCAAGCGGAATGCAAAGCAGGAAAGAATGAAAAACGTTAAAACTTAGGCAGGTGCTCTAAGCTGCATACTGCAACTACAAGCTCGAATTTCCATTGTTTTATTTAGTGGAAAGAGATATCCTTGTCTCTACATATTTTAGTGCCGAGCGACGCACTATGAGTGTGCAATGTTTTATGTTTGTCTTTTTAATTAGACAGAAACATGTGTAAATGTGCTATCTTTATGTTGAATTAAACTTAATTCTATGATGTTTATTTGACTTTACCATTAATATTATGCGCAATAAATGTTTGTTATGCTTTCTTTTTTTTGTCCTGAACCATGTTCACACCTTTTTCTAAAGAGGAAGCTGCCTCCTTGTACTCCGGAAACTGCAAGGATCCACAAATAAAGGTTTTAGTTACGCTGGACTTCCATATAATGGAAGTATTGGAGCAGCAAACAAATGCTTTCGATGGTTAAAATTGCATTCTGTCAGCTGTAGTCATGCTCGAATAACATTTTTGCAAGATCACTGGAATGCCCACGCGTTGCATGCATGGAAAGTAAAAGGCCAGCTGCGCATTCCTCGCATTGTACTATGGACAGCAACACCACCAACGCAATGCATGAAATGGAGGAGCGGTGCACTCCTCCCGTTGGTGTCACCTCCCCCTTCTAGCTACCATAGTGTGGCGTGGCATTATCGTAAAAGCACTAAACAGAAAATGCCCCCATAGTGCCGCATTCAAACGAAAAGTTGTGCTAGCCGCAGAGGCATCGTCAAGCGTTCAAGCCGGGCAGGACATCAGAATCAATAAGAAAAACGTCTATCATTGGAGGGAGCAAGGGGAGATGTTTTTTCCCTGTGCCGCAACGAGGAGATGACAGCGATAGGGAAGATAAGCGAATGATAACAGAGACGAACTGTTCACTGAGATCGCGCCGCATTTCCACACGTACGAGCCATGCCGCACTGTCTACACATGCTTGCGTGCGTCCACAACCGTACAGGCTAGCAGCGATGACGACGTAGAGTGAGCTCGGCATGTTCATATTAAATAAATGCGTTTCATTTTCGCTACACACTCTGGAAGGAGCACCTGCAGCAATAGTACAGCAAGCATGCAGTGCAAGTGGTAAGCTGCATTGCAGTTTATGCCTCGGCACTAGTTTCATATTTTATGTGGCAACACGCGTTGCACCTGTGAAAATGAACTGTACATATTTATGGCAGGCCAGCCCATGGACATACTAGCACCCAGCAAAGGAACAACAGGGCCCATGTCGCTGCCCACCCCGGAAGGAGTGGCTGCAGCAATATTACAGCAAGCATGCAGTGCAAGTGGTAAGCTGGATTGCAGTTGCTTTCAGTGATGCATTTCCGTGGTTTTTCTAAAGAGATGTCACTTCTGTGTTATCTTGCATTTAATTTGTTTTTTTTTATTTATTAGTTTACACCCTCGGGACCCAGAGGGCATTAAAGAGGGGGTGGGTACAGTATAAATACAAAAAACCATAACAGGGATTCAAAGGAAAATAAATTAGGTTTGTGAAATACACTGTTTTGAAGCTTTTTATTGATATTGATGAACTGTTGTATGACTCTAGGTTCTGTGGACAACCTTGGCCACATCAAGTTACCAGCAACATTGAAGCACAGTGGAAGGCCAAAAGGAAGGGGGCAGACTGTTATCGGTCCCCCCACAAAACGGAGGTGCACACCTCCAGTTCCATTCACTAAGACGGCACCTGCTGATTGTGCAAAACTCATGCTTGGATGGCTTGTGGATAGTTGCAATTCGGAAGCTGCAGTGAATGGCACCAAGATTTCAGAACACATGGTGGAGGTATTGCCAAAAAAGGTGTCCTCGGCAATTTTAGATGATACCTGCAGTTTGGCAGAGATAAAGCCATACTTTGAAGATAATGCCTGGCTCTCTGTAATGTCATTAGTAGAAATGAAGAGAAAACCGGTATGGTTCTGTCCCGCATGCAAAAAACTTGTTGGCAAGGCGGATTCAGTCTGTTGCGATTCCTGTCTGGAATGGAGACATCTGAAATGTGCATGTCTTAATGGTTTGCCCAAATCGAGTACATGGTTTTGCAGAGACTGCTGCCAATAATGGATGACACCCTAACCAGTCTTATTGTTGCCACCATTGTCACCACTTCATTTTTGTATTTCTTATGCAATAAACCTATCCATAGTGCTTCGCAAAAATAGTTCTAATTTTGGCCTTCGAAACCTGTACGAACCATGTTACTTGTAAGACCACTGGCATTGCTACCATCATGGTCTCTCTGTCAGAATCATTGTTGTGCCAAGAATACATTGTAATAAATATTCATTTCATCTGCATTAATATGGCTATTTGTGTGCTTTGATAACCACTCTGGATTTGTTCTGTACATGTACAGCAGGCAAGCTTTTATGAACAGGAATTTAAAAAATGCATCACTTTACAAACACGATGTTTGTAGACTGTGATGCTGATATGGCACACATATTTCCATCTGAGCAGCAATTTTAGCATGTTAACTGTCAACCTAACATCGCCAAAATCTAAATATGTTTATGACAGGCAAGTTCAAAGTAAAGTGGGTTTTGAACTTTAAACCCATTAGGCATATGAACCAAGTTATCTCTGCGCGTTTGCGGCTCCGTTTTGCGGCTTCCACTTACTGATATGAAAAACCACATATGTCAGGCGACAAAAACCATCAAGAAAGGTTGGTTGCTTGGGGGCTATGGGCTACAACACATAGCATAGATAGCCGCAGTCTGGTTGGTTTGACTCTGATCTAAAGCTAAAGCGCAAGACGAAGCCTATTTTGCGCTGTACCCTTGTCCACAAAATAAAACTGAAATGTATTTTGTGGTCTGGTCCACAGAATAAAGTGAGAGTTTATCCTGTGGTCTAGTCCACAGAATAGGCACTGCAAAATGTAAAACACGGATCTTTCCTCTTGCCCCACCCCCACTTTCCTTTGGGCGTACTTTTTTTTTTTTCATATAAGCGAAGCCACCTTTGCTATTCCTTCAACCTTCCCGCGGGGATAGCTGAGAGTGTGCAGAATGTACACATGAGCAGCAGGCTAAAGGGTCAAAGGTGACGCCAGGAAGCATGCCCCGTTTGCGGTCTCTTCAGTAAAAGGGAAAAAAAGATATGCATGGTCAGTTAGGCCACTGACACATATTTTTTTAATGTACTGAAAACAGCTAATGAAACAGCCAAATCAACAAACATTGCAAGATGCAACGTGGTAGCTTCTCAAAGCAAGCAACTCAGGGACATATGGATGAAGGCTTTAGGGTTTGATGAATGCGCTGTCGACGTGCAGAAGTATGCCTGCATACATCGTGAGTCGTTGTCGTCGTGCCAATGCACAATGCGGCTTGTCTATATGCCATATAGAACTACTAGAAGGATTACAGCATCATAAGGTATGCCATGTTCTTTCTCAGCAAAGGAACCTGATAGCTTATGGATGTAAAGGAAAGCCTTGTTTTAAATTTCGCTGTAGTAATCCCAAAGAACATTGCACTACAGCTTTTGCCTCCATACAGGATTTAACCAGCCGTATGAGAACGCCGCAGGGAAACAGTGCCGTTTCGTCGGCTCACGCGACGATGAAGAAGCTTTACAAGATTTAGCTTCTTTGGAGCGGCGTGTTGTGCTTTCACTCGTGCAGAAGAAGCAAACCGAAATTACAGTTTTTCGCTGTAAAATAAATGCTTGAAGGGTGAGTTCACCTTCATGAATATCTTGAGCCATTTGGTTTCGTTTTTGCATCATTCTTACGAGCCTTCACACGAAACCTGCATGTAACGAAAAATTGCGAGCATTTGTCAACTTCGTTATATCCAGGTTTAACTTTATTTAAGAAAAGCCGAAATGTTCTGGCTGCTAATTTTATGGAAGAGGCCATTGGTGTAAACATTGTGCACTGACACTTGAGCACACCTTTGCCTGCCTTCAGAGCTAGTGGTGGTACCGATCATTGTTTTCACAAGGGGGACTTAAATGCTAAACCTTACACAGTATGTTCCATACTTTTCCATTACACAGCCCTTGCTCACACCCAGACCGTGACATCAAGGCAACACTAATATGCAAGGTGCAAACCAGCACATAAACAGTTGTGCCACGATGCAGTGCGCTGAATGAGGTGGTGACAGTACACAACTTCTCACTGGATACAAATTGTGCAGGACAAACCGCAATAAACATCTCACTGTGTATTCCTTGTACTGCATAGACAAGCATATTTTGCTTCATTTCACAAAACTGTGAACATAAAAATTGGCACTAATCAATGGTCAAGCAGTGCCAGCATTAAAGGAAGCTTTGCTTCAACTGATTCCCATAGCATTTGGGATATGCATGCTTTTTCACCTATGTGTGTGCTTGCATGGGGTTGTGTTTAAGAGAGCGAGGGAGAACCTTGCTTTGTTCTGTTGTAGTGATGCTAGAGTTTTGAAGTCATGTCAAAAGTGCAGGCAGTGAGATATGCTTGTTGCATCTTGAGGTCGTGAGCAGCAGTGCTGGCTGAGCAAAGAAGTCTAATCCATGCTGTAAGGCATATATAGTCTTTAGGTGTGCGCACATGACAAGTAATGTAGTCGCGAGCGCTCCCAGGCAATGTACCTTCATGTTGCACTTGAGCACACCGGTCAAAGCATCATCCGGTGAGAAATCGGTACATTGCACCTGCAAAAAGTAGAATGAGAGGAAATGATCTTGTTGCCATGGTAACTGGGACACAGTCCACTCTCTTATCACGCACAGGGCCGACGTGGATATTTCTGCCTGGTCAGTGGCAGGGTGGTATTCATTACTTGTGGAAAACAAAATAGTGAGCCAAGAAGATATTTACGTGTTTAAATGCAATAAACTTTTAGTCGTGAGTCAGCGCTCGTGTTTGTCTATTCTTCGTCCGTGTTATTTAGTGCATGCTGTGTGTAATAGTTATAAAGAGGTGTGTCGTTTCATTGCCTTCTAAAATAGTTTTTTTACTTCGCACGTAACCATGCGCAGATGACGAAGATTTGGCAAAAGAACGGTCAAGTAAATTTGTTTGTTGCACACAAGTGCCTGCATAAAACTACGCCACAACAGCGGACATTTCTACTATAGAAGAATTGCCACCTCTAACGTGACACATGTATGGTCAGAGATACATCTTGTAGCACGATTTCGAAACAGGGACATATTTACCTCTTCCTGCAAGGCACAATGTCCACACCTAAAGCGTACATCTTACACCGTTGTCTAATCCTATTATGATCTTTCTCCCAAAACGTTATTGTTTCTTGCTATGGATAGCTGTTTACCGCTGTTTCCTTTTCTTTTTTTATCAGGCCATTCACAGGAGAGGTGCTGCATTGAAGAACTGCTGGGCTTTCATTGACGGCACAGCGCGACGAATTTGCAGGCCTTCAGTTGGACAGCAAGATAATTTCTCTAGCCACAAACGCCATCACGTGCAGAAGTATCAAGCCGTGATGTGCCCCAATGGCTTGATATGTCAAAAGGATGGACCATTTCACAGTCGGCCCCACGATGTTGATGCGTGAAGTTGCCTCTAATTGCTTCTCGAATGCGCCATGGCGATTAGCTTCAATAACTCATATACATAATCTATTATGGTAATATTCAGTGTTATAATTGCTGCCAAGCTGCTTATGCATGCCCTGCCCTGGCATGTTCCGTATTTTCAGAACCACTTTACACTTACAGGACCACTTACACCAAATATCAAACTATAAATGTTTGTGTTGTTCGATTTTCTTGCTTACTTAGGTATGTCTGACCTAGAATTAAAGGGGTCGTGAACCACCCCTCGCGCGTTGTGAAAAAAACACACATTCAGCGGATAGCATACACTGCTCTGAACATTTCAGCTAAATTTTTCAGTCATGCGCGACGCATGAAGTTCACAAGGTTACAAGGTTACCTTTTTCACAAACACATTGTTTTCAAATAGAGGCCTTCTGCTCACCCATTTCAAAGCTACCAGCACCTTGCATGCTTAATGGTGGGAATGTATACCCTAATAAGGTCCCTTAACTTTTCTTTAGCTCACGCACTGCTTCTGTTTGTGCAAAACAAGTGCATTTGCATGAATCTTTTTCTTCTACTCTCACAAGGGCTGTAACCTTGTTTCAGGAATTCTGAAAAAGACTGCCCTCTACTGCAACCTGGAGAAATTCACCCAAGGCAACGAATAGATTATCTATGGTGACCCAGCCTACCCACTCCGGCCCCTGCTCCTTAAGCCTTTTGGAGGTGCATCTTTGCAGCCCCACGAGGTTTATTTCAATAAGTGCATGAGCACAGTGCGGCAGGCTGTAGAGTGGGGGTTTGGCAAGGTAGCAGCCTACTTTGCATTCATTGGTTTTCACAAAAATAAAAAAATGACACACCAGAGGGTGGGGCGAATGTATAAACTTGCAACACTGCTGTCCAACTGCCGTACTTGCATGTATGGCAGTCAAGTGTCTACATACTTTGGCATTGCAACAACCTCCTCCAGAGAATATCTGGTACCCTCCCAATAAGTTGCCCAAGATAGTGCTTAGAACAAGAACAAGGTGAAAGCAAGAGCCAACGTTTCGACAGGTGGACTTATCTTTTGGCAGGTACCACTTTCATGCACCACTTTCATACTCCAAGCTGTGTGTTCCTGGAGCGGCAATCAATGAACGACTGACAAAAAAAATTGGGCTGGGCATATTGCTTAAGGATTCCATCACATCAGTGCATGTGTACGTCGAGTGTTGTGAATTGATCGCTGCTTCGACTTTCAGCACTGTCTCTGTCTCTTTGCTATTCAGGTAGCTTTCTTCAAGCACTTTGCATAGTGAAGACTCGATTAAGCGGATCAACCTCCCCACCGGCGTTTTCCTGGCACAATGAACTTCCACTGGATGCGATGTTTGGTGAGGAAGGATGCAAAAGGAGAGCGTTTTGTAATATCTCATGGCTCTTAACCCATTTGGCGCCATTGTTCCCATTTGGGAACACAACACGTAGCTAACTTCTGAAGCCATAGTTACTAATGTTTACAAAAAAGTGCTAATATTTGGCGACAACATGTTTAAAAATGCTCGAAGTTTTATTTGGAAGCAAAGAAATTTCCTTGTTAGTTTCGTACTTTATGTTATGCGGCGATAACTTCATAGCAGTTGCGTGAACACGGCTGTCCGCCGCACGAAGCATCTCTGCAAAAAAAGGTAAGTTTGTAACTGCCTTGTCAGAATTGTTTATTCTACGTCCTTTTTGAATGTGTTTAGCATTAGGACATGCGAAATAGAGAAGCTGTTTGCGTGGATAACGTAAATATGATGACAAATGTCTGCATGCTCCCATTTGGGAACGTTAGCACAAAGCGGGGTAGTGGGAGCAGCTGTACTGCGGGTGCGTGTATGTTGGCTTCAACAAGTCTTTCTTCACGCAGATGCCTCAGAAAAAGTTCCTTATGCTCGAGGAAATGGTGGAAATGGTTCTCACCAACGATTCTGCAGAAGTAACTGATGTTGTGCTGCTACCCCCACCAAATGCGTACGATATTCTTACAGATGAAGAGGACGGCGACAGTGATATCGCCGTTGTAGACGCTCTACCGAACGATGTTGCTGGTGAGGTTGAAGTTCACATGGCTGATGACGACGAATGTGAAGGAGCTCTCCAGGAAGCAGCAACCCTGAGACCAAAAAAAGCATCTCAAGATTCCCCCGTCTGGAGGCCAACTACTCAGCATTCCGGCCCAATAGTAGAGACTGAGCTTCAGCCACTGCGAGTTACCCATGTCAAGCTTGTGGATGAGGAGCCCTTTGATCTCAGGTCTCCTCGATTTGGCTGCACTTTCTGCACTAGTTCAGGGGGTGCAGCACTCTAGCACTCGATTTGCCAGTGCAGCTAGCACCACCTGCACTTCGGCACTCGATTTGACGTTGTGCTGCACGAGTTCATGTACCCTTCGGCACTAGACTCTCCGCAACTTCTTTTCTCGTGCATGTAGTGCAAGGCTCTTGATAGCAGACGACACATACGGCTCCGTGGCCATGCAGGTGTTGGTAGACGGCATGGAAACGGCAGCGTTTCCCGTGACAGACGAGAATGGCTGTCACGTGCAGCACGATCGAGCATTTCTGTATGAGACAGAAGGTGAGTGCTGTTATTTCAACACGTGGGCGACCGCAAGGTTTGTGATGATTCACTACAACTTTTTTTTTTGCTTAGATGGCCTTCACATCACCATTGCACATGAGGCAGCGCCAGTCTCACCTCCACTTGCGGTAGCGGCTGGCTTTGATGTCGCCAGTCAGGCCATGCCTTTGATAAGTCGACCTTCGATAGCCACGCTGCCACCGACAGCCGCACCGCCGCCACCGTCCGCAGACAGTGAACGCGAGGTGTGGGGCACCAATAAATCAAAGTTCCTCAACGCAATATATAAGGAATTCAAGGAGATAATTGGCAAGAAGGACGGCTTCAGGTAAGTCACCTCCATTGCTACCAATATGTAAAATGGCAACTAGAGAAGCGCTACTAATTTTGTGCACGCTTCGGTAATTGATGTATATGCACAATAAAGCATCACATAACGCAGGTGCAGCGGCGCCTGCTATTAGTGACGCAGCACGGATGCCAGTTTTCTTCAGGATGTGTACACAGCATCTTGTTAAGGGCACTTTCCGGGTTCAGCTGCTGCTAAGTGCAATGGAGACTGGGATTTTCCCACAGGTCATACAGTCGTTTCTATTAATTCTCACGAGCTTACCGCTACCTCGACGTTAAGTTTACGTGAAACCACATCGGTTCGTCGTTTGAAACGTTGTGCCATTTATGATTCAGAAAGGTGGGGAAACTGCGCTTGGTCATGCTTTCTGAATAATGATGCCGAAGTTGAACTAATTTCCAGGTAGTAATACATAAATTCTTTCCGCAGGACCAAAAAGGCCATGTGGGAAAAACTGGCCCATGAGATTAATAACGAGTTCCAATGCCATATGACACCTCTGCAAGTGGAGAATAAATGGAAATCCATGGAACGAGCATATAAGAAAACTAAAATAAAGAATAGTTAATCCGGCCATTCCCGTACAGCCTGCGAGTACGAAGGGGCAGAAGACGCTTTCACATCATTGTTTTACTTATGTCCCGACCCAGCATAATTTCTTCGAATGCGGTTTCTTAACAAAGAGCTTTCTGCAATTTTGGAGCGGGAGCACCACATTACCCCTGTCGCATTGCTCGCTCCGGGGAGGACTGTTGTGTGTAAGTTTGGATTTTGCATCATCTTTATCTTACCCTCAAAACAATTTTAAAATGTCACCTGATCATGCATACAAATTTTCCTGACAGCATATTTTAATTCCACTTTATGTGCATTTGTGCAGAACTGTTAGCCAGCTTTAAACTTGCTGCGTGCATGCATATTTTTTGCTTATGACACTGCTCCCATTAGTATGGCATGCAAGGACAATTTATTATTTGTACAGAATTGTTAGCAGACTCTAAACTTGCTGTGTGCATGCACGTTTTTGTGGTAAAACACTACTTCCATTAGTATGGCATACACGGATCATTTATTATCATAGGATGAGGTCACCCATGTCACTAATGTGACCTCGTCTGTTTCTCCATGTGCAATTGAATCCTCTTTGCAATGAAGATGTATTCAGCTGTAAGAATACCTGCACTTTACCCAATGCTTCTGCTTAGGCATTGGTTTGAGATGAAGGTACCCAGAACATCTACAAAACAATTTGACACTTGTTAGCATTAATGAAACTTTATTCATGGAAGTAACAGGAATGGCGAAAACATCCTGCCGGTAAATGGGCCTGCTGATGAACCAGCTGAGGAGGCACCAGCTGACGAGGCACCAGCACCCCGCAGAAGTGAAGTTGCACCTAGGAGAGGTCGTGGTGGTGGCAAAAAAATGAAACTTTTTGAGCATCTCGTATGCGCTGCCGAGGGCAATACATAAGTACGCCTACACCGGCAGTTTGTTTTCACATCATTCCCATGTGCACTTCTGCTCAGCATTGATGTTGGGCAATGTGTCGCCTTCGGCTTTCACACTGTGATGTGGATGTGTCACATTCGTTTGGCTCATCATCATTGCCAACATCGTCGTGAAGGGGCAGGTCTGCAAGTTCTGCAATGAAATCTCTCTCAGAATTGCACATGTGAAGTACACATGCTCCCATAACAATGAGACAACACTGCATAATTGTCTTGGCATCAACAAGATACAGCCTTCTGAAGCATTGCTTCAAAAGGCCAAAGCAGTTCTCAATGGCCACCCTTTGCTGACTGTGAAACTTGTTTAATTTTTTTTTTTGCATGTTGGAAAACTGCAGCCATTGTCTTTGTACGGCGTCATATGCCAAGGCAGCAAGGGGTATGCGGAATCTCCAAGTATATAAAATTCACCGCACTTGGCTGCAGCCTCTTCAAAGGTGCTTTCTCTCAACACCCGGGCGTCATGCGCAGAACCAGGGCAGCCAATGAAGACATCCAAAAACCTGTTCTGGTCGTTCCAAAATGCTTGGAGGATTATAGACGCCCACTTCTTCCTGTTTATGTATGATACAGTGGAGTCGTCCGGCTTCAGAATCTCAATGTGGCTGCCATCAATGCATCCCACGGTGTTGCGGGGGCCTTTCCTGCCGCTTTTTGTCAGGAAAGCCATTCTGCTGCGGGCCATCTCAGCAGCGCTAGGCCAGTATATCACTTCAGCACTAATCGCGCGCAGAAAATTGAGCACTCTCTGCATGCACAGCACAAGTGATGATTCAGAAACGTCGAATCTATCTGCCACCAAGTACATGCTTGTTTGTGCACCAAGGTAGCTCAAGGTTATAAGGCAACTCTTTTCTGCTGTGATCTGTGGATGGCCGGAGACAGTTTTCGGGTAGAATGGCGACAACCTGAACCACGAGCACAGACTGTCAAAAGTCTCACGCGACAGCCTAAACAGCATTTTGAATTTAAAGTCCAAGTATTCAGTTGTCACCTGCTCAAAGTACCCATTGACTCGGTGATGGTCGACCCGTGCCACTTTGCACAACGCAACTGAAAAAGCTGCGTCGAATTGCTTGTCACTGTCAGAGTCAACAAGTTACATAGCCATTGCCAACAAAAACGCCATTTCGAACAAATGCACAGCGTATCCGTGTACTTACGACTAGTAGTACAATATTGCGCACACGTTTACGCTTGCGGTACACACCAATAAAAGAAAAGCCACAGCCGCCCAGTTGCAGCAGACGAAAGCCTCTATGTTTCTGCATTTTTGTCCTCGATTTGACTGCTGCACCGAAAGCGCTAGTGTCGCGCTACACTCATACTTCAAGAACTGGCGCTGCACTGGCACGACACTTTTCTGAACTAGTGCAAAAAGTGCAGCCAAATCGAGGTGACTTCTCTTCGCCCGCCTACTGAACATGGAAATTATATGCCTGATAACCGAATAATCAAATCATTATGCTAAGCAACAAAACGACCTTAGCGTCAGTATAACTAAAAAAAACATACTTCAGTTTGTCGCCATTCTCTTCTTGAGTGATTACCACACGCTCCCGTGCCCTGACCTCAATTGGTCGAAAGCTGAGGATCTCAGTGTTCCTTTGGTGGAAAATACAATGAGCTGCACGAAATTCCGGCTAATAAAGAGGTACATCCATGCGTCTGACAGAGAAAACCTTTAGAAGGGTGACAAGATGGTGAAGATAAGACATCTACTTAGGCGTGTCAATAGCTTCCTGCAGCAGTTCGGAATTTTTTCGAAGAATCTCGGCGTGAACGAGCAAATGGTGCCATATTTTGGTCGACACAGCTGTAAGACGTTCATAAAAGGAAAACCAATACGCTGTGGGGATTTGGGGAATTTGACACGCCGTTGTGCAAGTGCATTTCATCTATGTTCTGTAATCTTTAACCCTTTGAGGGTCAAATTATTTTGAAAAAAACTTTCCCAGGTGGTCAAATTACTTTATTGCAGATCTTGAATGCACAAAATGTATAAAGTCGGGAATAAATAGCAAAAAAAATTAGGAACAGTATTTTGGTGTCAGTATCACTCAGAACTGCAAAATGAATAGTATTTCAGAGTGTGGTTCTCCTTGAAACACGGTTCCACGCACAGCACCTTATCGCAGTCTGCACACCTAAAATGCGTGTCTGTTCTCCTCTTGGAGCAACGAGTTGTGTTGGCGCACACAAGACATCTTCTCTGCGTGTAGCTGCCTTGGCCAGAGGTCTGAGGCACCCTCTCGTGCAAGCGCATTGCCGCAGAGAGCGAGAATACCTCGTGTGTGGTGGTGATAAACAAGCTAAGAGCAGCGCCAATCAAGATAGAAATCAACTTCCACCACCCCTGTGAGGGCGTGCCGACAAAGAGAGAAACATGTAGAAAAATCACGTTTCGCGCGCCTCCGTTGCGATCACGCTGCGGAACCGAAACCGCGAAAGCGCGTTGCCGCTGAGAGCGAGAATACCTCACGAGCAGCGGTGATAAACAAGCTAAGAGCAGCGCCAATCAAGATAGAAATCAACTTCCACCGCCTTTGCAAGAGAGTGCCGACAAAGAGAAAAATGACGTTTCGCGCGCCTCCGTTGCGATCACGCGGCGAAACCGAAACCACAAAAGGGTTCTTGCCGCAGTCTGCGCGACACGCTGAAGCTAGAAATCAGTTCTATTTATCTCCCCAAGAAGGTAGCACAAATTTCAAACCCTTCTTGTAAGTCCCAAGAGGTGGCAGCACCTCCCAGTGAGCATGCATCGTTATTATGACGCAAAATTTCAAATGGAGGGTCGAAACCGTACCCGTACGGCAAAGACCTTGCGGGACAGAAAACCGCCGCCGTACATGTACGGCAAAAACCTGCAAAGGGTTAAGCCACATGGTCTTCTCGCTCCAAACCAGCTGTCGGCGGTGGCGCTCCACTCGCGATGGTCTGCAGTGAGGGCGCAGCTATGACGTCACGGAGCGGCCCCTGGTGGCTACTGTCGTGACGGTAGCGTGTCTCTTTTTTCACAGCCGCTGGATAAAAAAAAAGGTGCGGCCTGCCGCACGCATCGACAACGCTGTCATATGTTGCGGCGCTGCCAGTCGGGGACTGTTGTCTCAGATCGGCATAGAAAGTGCGTGAGGAACGCGCTTTGAAGGCCGTCGCCCGTGGAAACCGACGCGTCCGGTCCCCGAGAGCTAACACCGTTCGGCCCAGCCAAGCTGGGCCGAGAATGCAACTACGGCTGTCATGTTCGCTCCCATAGCAGCCTGCCTGACGTGGCAGGCCGCACCTTTTTTTTTTTTTACCTAGCGTCCGTGCTTTCTCTTTGGGACTGCGCCCGGTACGTACATACTTCCTCTCGTCCGCCGACACCTTTGTGACTAGGACTTAGCTCAAGCAGGGTGCCTTTGCCCGTGCGGGGAGCGCATACCTCGTGTTGATCCTGTCCGGACGGTAAGCCGAAGAACGGGTGCTTAGTGCTCGCGCGAGTTCGTACCATGCCGAGCCGCACTTATCGGAGGCCCAAGCCAAAGGAGATTGCCCGATCTCTCGTGAGTTGGCCCTTTGGTTATTGTGAAAGCAAGTAGCATAGCCGCCGGGACTTTTCCTAGCAGCGTGTCTCAGCTCGAGCCTGTGCTCTCGCAACGACATGCTACAGGTGCCCCCTACTGTATTTTCCGCCCTTGGTGCGGGACCCCTTTGGTTCCCCGCCGCCCCGGGACCGGGCGTTTGTGCAGCGTCGGGTGCCATCGGATACAATAAACGGTTTCCGCTAACTTAGGGCAATATTGTGTTCTTGAGTGCGTCACTCAGTAGCCCCTAGAGGCTGACGGCTGACGCGGCCCTGTGGCTCGCTAAGCTCAAACTTGCGGTGGACGGTACTCCTGTGAGACTTAAGACCCCACACTGGCATCCAACGCGGATTCAAAGGCTCATTAAGCCTTTGTCTGTGCTTTGCCGAGTTAGTACGCCTTTGCAAATTATATTCGGCAAGAGCTTGAGCTATGGCGAGAGATTGAGCTACGGCGAGAGCTTGAGCTACGTACACAAGCTACACGAGTCGCTTCAGGAGTACGATGCGCAATGCAAGACCTTTTCTTAGTTGCCGAGCCCAAAGCTTTGAACAAGGAATGCGTCGAGCGGGTGATCAGGCAGGCACATCCGACCTTTTCGGCGCATCTGTGCAGCAACTGCTTCCAAGATCTAGAAGGGTTGGCCGCCGAGGCAAAGCGCATTCAAGGCGACATTCTCGCAGCGCGAGCCTATCGCCCACCGCCGCGCCGCCAGCAAGGCCCTTGAGCCATGCTGCGCGTGCGGAGGGTCTGTGACCCTCCCCCAATGGCAACAACCCGGCCAAGCTGCCTTTGCGGCTACAAGCAGGTGTGCTTGGGAGCTGAGCGTGCGCGCTCTAGATCCCCACACCTACGGGAGGCAGGCAGCCTGTGCTGCACCACCGCCCGAAACACAGGCGCAGGGACGCCGCTTCGACCCAATGTATCACAGTGGCTGACGCTCGTGATAACAGGCCCTTTGGTCAAGCAGCGAGTCGACCCCGGCAGGGAGCCGAGGCCGCCCCACCTCGGGAGAGGTACCGCGACGGAGTGCGCTGTTTCCGCTGCCAACAACGAGGGCACATAGCAAGGGACTGCACCGTGCCCAGGCCTTCTGTGAGGTCGGGAAACGGGAGCACGGGCCACTTGTGAAAGCATGAGTGACCGAGTCTTTGCTTGTTCCCTCGGCGTACCGAGCAGGTGTTGCTGGTGTGCTTTATTCCGGTGACCATTGTCAGCCACAAATTTTCGCCGCTGCTGGACACGGGCGCAAGCGCTTCGTTGTTCAGCAAACAGGTGTTGTCTCACTTGTAGAAGCACTCAGTGCGCTTGCGGGATTGCCGAACGACATTCAATCTTGCGAAAGGCGTGGCCCATTTGGCGGGCGCCGCAAGGCTGACTGTCAGGTGGGGAGAGCGAATGAGACGCAGGCATTTCGTTCATCTCCTCAGGCTCAGTGTTCTTGTGATTCCCAGAAGGGACTTTCTCCTTCAATATGGAATGGTTGTGGACATTGCGAATGGCGGCTATCGCGATGGACCGTTCACGCTGCCAAAGCCGTTCATCAGCCCGCCAGCGTCCGATCTTGCCTGTGCAGATGAGATGTCGGAAACGTGTCGCGCGCAGAGTTCGGGGGCAAGCCCTCGAGCTGTGCGCACGCGTGCTCAGACTCCCCTTTGGGAACGAGAGGCACGCCACGAACCATGTCGCCCCCAGAATTCGGGGGCAGGCCCCTGCGCTATGCACTTGTCGACTCAAAGTTTCCATTGGGATCGAGCGACACGGCACGAAATGGCACCACATCTTCTGGCCGCCTGGGCGGTTCTTTTGGATGATACACAGAAGGCTGGCTTGTCAGCACTGTTTTGCCAGCATGAAGAGCTCTTCACCGATCAACCTGGCTGTACCGATTTGGCGAGCCACGCGATTGGAACTGGAGATGCGCTTCCTTTGAAGTGTAACCCCTGGCCCGTCAGCCTGGCCAAAAGGAAGGTGATCGATGGCTTGCTGGACGAGATGCTATCGGCCGACATTATCCGCCACTCATCCAGTGCCTGGACGTCTCCAATTGTGTTGGTGCCTAATAAAGACGGCAGTCATCACCTATGCGTAGACTACCGCCGTCTGAACAGAGTAACTCGTAAGGATGCCTATCCGCTCCCCACGATTAGCTCCATCATAGAAACCCTGGGCAGTTCGAGGTACTTTACTACGCTGGATGCCTCCAAAGGTTACCTACAGGTCCGGGTGCATGAGCGTGACCGGTGCAAGACCGCATTCACGTCCCACAAAGGGTTATTTGAGTTTACTCGTATGCCCTTTGGTCTTCGCAACGATCTGGAGACCTTTCAGGGACTAATGGACCACGTCCTCGGGGAAGCAAAGTAGTCATACTGCATGTGCTACCTCGATGACATTGTGATTTATTCACGAACCTTCTAAGAACACTTGGCCCATGTTGCTGATGTGCTTGAGAGGGTGCGGGCCGCTGGGATGACTTTAAATGCTGCGAAAGCCCAACAAGCGCAAATTCGAGTTCAGTTACTGGGGTTTACGCTAGGTGGAGGCTCCATTGAGCCAGATCGGGAGAAACTTAAGGCAATCCTCGATTTCCCCGCGCCCAAGGACATACGTGGCCTTCGCCGTTTTTTGGGAATGGCCAACTTTTACCGGTCATTCATTCCGTCCCGTGCCCGAGTGCAGGCACCCTTGAGCAAGCTCTTGGGTAAGTCGGCCGCGTGGCAGTGGGGACCTGAGCAGCAGCAGGCCTTTTGCCAACTGTCTGGCGCCATTGCGGAGACAGCACAGCTCAGACTCCCCGACCTGACCAGACCGTTCGTTGTCCAGACCGACGCAAGTGATCTGGGTTTAGGAGCAGTCCTCTTACAGGAATACGATGGTGTGTTGCAGCCGTTGGCCTTTGCCAGCCGATCCTTGATTCTGGAAGAGAGGAACTATGCCGTGACCGAGAAGGAGTGTCTCGCGATTGTGTTTGCACTACGTAAATTTAATGTATACCTTGATGGGACGAAATTCATAGTGCAGATGGACCACAGTGCGCTCAGTTGGCTGATGCGGCTCCGTGAGCCTGCGGGCCGGCTGGCGCGCTGGGCTCTCCTGATACAGCATTATGACTTTTCAGTGCAGTATCGAAAGGGGAGCACCTATCTCATGCCCCATTGTTCACCAAAAGTATTCCTCCAGGTGTGACAGCCGGTGCCTTTGTGCCAGCAAGCAACGGGGGCGAAATGAGCACAGAGAGAGGAGCAAGCGGGCAAACCTGTCATTCTGCTCTCCAGGCAAGCAGCGCATCGCTAAACGAGCGAGCGGGGGAGCTTCTCGAAAGCGAACCCACGAGATGCCATTGGCTGCAGTCCTGAGAGGGGAAGAGATCAGACTCCCCTTTGGGAGAATTGGAATCGCATTCAACAGGCAAGAGCTACTGAAGGCTCAGCAAATTGATCCGTTTTGTTGCAGAGTGAGCGACGGTCTCAGGGAGACGGAGTGCTGAGATGCTGCTGGTAGTGTGGCGGGCGCAGGGGGGCCGGAACCAGCGTGTGTCGCTGGGTCCCCCGCGGATTCATATTTGCTGGATCACGATGGGCTTCTGTTGAAATACATAGCTACCGATGATGAGGCTGTGGACCCGTTTAAGGTGGTTATCCCCAAGAGTCTGACAAGCGCACTGTTGCATCACCTCATGACGAACCCTTGGCCGGGCATTTGAGTGTCTCCAAAGTTTTTGCGAAACTAAGCCAAACTGTGACCTGGCCTGGCATAAAGCGTGACATTTTTCACTATTGCCGTTCCTGCCATGTCTGTCAAACGGTGAAATCAAGGGGTGGCAAGCCGCCCGGGTTGATGAAACCAATTGATAGTGAGCATCTGTGGCAAGTGGCCACCTGCGATCTTATGGGGCCTTTCCCCAGGAGCAAGCAGGGGTTCACGCACCTGATGGTGGTCGTTGATCATTTTTCGAAGTTGGTGGAGTTGTTTCTGCTTCGGAAAGTGACAGCGCGAGTGGTGCTGGAGAGGCTACAGGAAGTTTTTTGTCGGTTCGGCTATCCGAAAAGACTGATTACGGACAACACATCCTGTTTCACCGCTAGAGTGTTTGGTGCTACTTGCCGTTCCCTGGGAATTAATCACTGCACCCCGTCGCCCTACCATCCCCAGTCCAATTTGATGGAGAGGGTCAATAGAACCTTCAAACCAATGTTGGCGGCCTTTGCCACAAGTCAAAAGTATCGGGCAGACCACTTGAGTGAGCTCGCGTTCGCAATCCGAACCGCCGAGAATCGCTCGACTGGGTTCTCTCCCGCCTTCCTCAATTTTGGAAGGGAGCTGGCAAATCCGTTGACCAGTGCCATTCAATGCCAGCTCGGGGACGAGGAGGTGCCGGCAGATTGTTCTGCTTACGCTTCAGCACTTCGGGACAGGCTTTGTCGGGCTCTCTGTAGAGCAAGGCAGAGTTTGACTTCGGCCAGGGCCCAGCTGAAGGCTCAGTACGACCGGAAGCTTCGCCATCTTTCATTTAAGGTAGGGGATTTAGTCCTGAAGCGCAACCACGCTCTTAGCGATGCGAGCAAGGGGTTCTCAGCCTCGCTCGCTCCTTAGTGGCTTGGTCCATACTGAGTCGAGAAAGTTTGGTCTCCGCTCGCGTACTTGGTGAAGGATTCCCCTCAAGGAAAACTCAGCCGTGCCCATATCGCCGACCTGAGGCCTTTGCATCATGGTCCAACGAGCTTGCGCCGGTGCACAGTGGCACCACCCGCAAGCAACAGGGCACACCCGGGGCGAAGGACCGCATTCAGACCACGCACCGGTACAACCTTAGGAAACGGTCACCTGTGTGATATCGCGCCTGACGGCAGACTCTTTCCGCCATCGAAGGCCCTCAGTAACATTGCTTAGCCTCAGTGGGCCAGCTTCCTTGCGGCCAGTGCACGAAAAGAAGCTGGTCTGCTAGACTTGTTGGCAGTGTGTTGTATCAGTGTGCATTTTTTTTTTTATGCATGCTGAGTGTCATTATTGTTTTACTCTTTAAGTGTACTTAATGTTCCCATGTACAGTTGTATAATTTCGTTAGTCGTACAGGTACTGAACATTGTTGTTTCTTGTTTTTTTCTGTTTTCAGTTTTTTTGCGAGAGGAGGGACATTAAAAAAACAGACATCGCGAAGCGCTGCGGTGGATAGGACACCCCCTTTTCACCCCCATCCTATGCGCTCAGTGCTTGGTGCACGGGCGAACAGCGCGCATTGTGACCGCCAGGGGTGCGCACGCACGTGTGCTGGCTCGACTATTGGTGCGTAGGACTGTGACGTGGCTGCGCCGGCAAGTGAGTAGTCAGGTTTCTCCAGACAACAGTGACATTGCTGACAGTATGTCACACCAACGAAAGCCCTCGACTCCAGGCAACATGGCCGCTCGAGGAGAGCCACATGGCCCCACTGACGACAGGCCAAGGGCAGACCTGGACGATCACCAAGACAGTCTTCGCCTGCGGCTACCTCAAGGCCACGACCGGGGACCAAAAGGATGGTGGTGACCTGGACAAGTCAGGAAGCTCAAGAGGCACCCAGGAGCTTCGCCAGCGATGCGCCTTGGAAGACACAGAGACGGGTGACATAGGGGCTGCCAATGGACCGGGTGCCTTGGCCATTCCACGGCCACACAATCGCCGAAATTGATCGTGCGGCTCGGGGGGCCCAAATGCCCTCACCGCCCGAGACGGAGTTTTGTGCCACGTGCAGCATGACGGTCTGTTTTCCAAGCCATTTCTCCGGGGACCTGCACATGGCGCGAACAAAGGAGGTCACCGAGAAGAAGGGCCGTAGGGTAGGCGTCCCAATTGGACATCAGCTGTCTTCGTTGCCGGACATGGACCTCGAGGCCCTGTGCCAGCGACGCATGCGGAAGAGCCCAGGGTTCGCGGCACTGATGGCAGGGCTGCCAATGCCTGCACTGCAAGGGAACCCATCGTCGGACGAGGCTACCCACATGGACTCATTAATGGGTGAGCTGGGCGAACTCTTTTAAGAAAAGCACGCGTATAAAATCCGTCCATCCCTCCTCCTGTTACCTGACCTAGTTTATTTTTTGTGTGTATGTGTTATTTTTCTTCCCCGTTTTTTTTTTTTTTTTTAGAAAGTGTTAATATTACTTGCTGGGCTGAGGTAGCAATCAGCTAGTGCATGAAAAGCTCTATTGTCTTTGGTGCATTAGCCCCTACTAGCTTCTTCACCAGACTGGTAGGGCGGGGGGCAATTAAGGAGAGGAGGATGTGGGGATTTAAGGAATTCGACGTGCCATTGCGCGGGTGCATTTCACCTATGTTCTGCAATTCTTAAGCCACACGGTCTCCTAGCTCCGAACCAGCTGTCGGCAGTGGTGTTCCACTCGCGATGGTTCGCGATGAGGGCGCAGCTATGACGTCATGGAGCGGCCCCTGGTGGCTACTGTCGCGACGGCAGCATGTCTCTTTCTCCTTGGGACTGCGCAGGGTGTGTACATGCTTCCTCTCGTCCGCCGACACCTTTGTGACTAGGACTGAGCTCACTCACGGTGCCTTGGCCCATGTGGGGAGCACGTACCTCATGTTGATCCTGTCCAGACGCTAAGCCGATGAACGGGTGCCTAGTGCTCACGCGAGGTCGTACCATGCCGAGCCGCACTTATTGGAGCACCAAGCCGAAGAAGATTGCCCGAGCTCTTGCGAGTTGGCCCTTTGGTTATTGCGAGAGCAAGTGGCATAGCCGCCGAGACTTTTCCTAGCAGCATATCCCAGCTTGAGCCTGTGCTCTGGCAGCGACGTGCACCCCTGACTGTATTTTCCGCCCTCGGTGCGGGACCCCTTTGGTTCCCCACCGCCCCGGGACCAGGCGTTTGTGCAGTGTCGGGTGCCGTCGGATACAATAAACGGTTTCCACTAACTTAGGGCAATACTGTGTTCTTGCGTGCGTCACTCGGTAGCCCCTTGTGGCCTGAGCTCGCGTGCAGCAGTGCTAGAGGCTGACGCGGCCCTGTGGCTCGCTAAGCTCGAACCCGCGGTGGTCAGTACTCCTGTGAGGCCATTAACCCATTTGGGACCGCTGTACTTTTAAAACTACAGTTACAATTCCATTTCTTTTTAATTGGAATATGAGTATTTCGTTTTGAGTAGTTCGCCATTCCGCCGGCAAGGGGACAGGCAACACTCCCAAATCAAGCAGGCGCGTTCATAGCGCTCCTCGGAGAATATGTCTACGATCAACTATTGCCAATCTTCATTCCTGCCAACTGAACAGGTAAGCGCTTCGTAAACGTGTTCTCCTGGCTAGAATAATCAATATTTCATGAAACCTCTTTGTATATAGCTTCAAGAAGAGCAGTAGTAAGCATTGAGTGCTGTGAAACTTTTATATCTTTCACGTTTTTTCTGTTATTAAGAGTAAACCTTGCTGTACTATCTATAGTACAGCGGAACTTCGTGTGTGCACAACGGCTGTCGCTCTTGCAGGCAGCCGATACTATGGATCCAGGTGTTTTCTTCAGCAAGAAACCATTCTGTCGGCTCAGCGAAGCACTCGAGGCTGCAGCAGATATTGCTCAGAATTCTGGGGATGATGTTGATGTGGTCATAATCCCTCCAGACCCATCAGGAGAGAAACAGATGAAAAGGAAGGCGACGAAGACTGTATGGGTACTATGCCAGTGAATGATGTTTCTGGTAAGAACTTTTTTTCTGTTTAGTATGGTAGCACCTAGTTAGGCACTTTGAGTATTCTCCTTGTTCGGCGTCAATGACCACGACACCAACAAACACCATTTTTCTTCGTTATTTTCATCCGTAGTAGCCTCTACGGCATGTAGCGGGGCTGAAACGAGGAGAATCGGACAGGGCTTGGAATACACGAAGGTTGGTGATTCAGTGTGGGAGGGGAGGCAGTGTGCACTGTGAATATTTGCATCAGTTTGCGCAGATGTCTCCGAGTGTACTCCGATGCACCTTCGAGGTGCAGTTCACCCTGCGCTGGAGCAGGTTCTTACTGATGTCACGGCTTCCTGTTTTCAGCGAAACAGACTATGAGACATAGCCTTCGAAATCGTGTAAGTCCTTTACATCAAACCATTTTTTGCAGGGAAACTCGAAGTTCATTGGTATCGAAATGAAGAAGAAGATGACGAGTGCGCCCTTGCATTGAAGCGCGCAAGATTCCTACCGTGAACTGGACCAGGAATCAACCTGAATATACCTGGGAGAATTCAACTGACGGGGCAGCGGAGCGCAAAGCCATGTTGCGGTCTCTCTACAATGGTTATTCTCCGGGTCAAGTATTCAGCACCATTCTTGATGATCAAATACTCCCTCATATAATAACACAGACTGGCAAGTATGCGAAGCAGAAAGATGAACACGGCTTTGCTCTCAATTTGGATGATCTGAAGAGGTTCATCGGCACTCTTTTGCTGTCTGGCTACCATAGGCGCCCTCGTCAGAAACTTTACTGGTGTGTTGATGAAGATGTTGGAGTGCCCTACGTGGCTAAGTGCATGAGCCGAAATAGATTTCTTGAGATAAAATAATTTTTGCACCTAGCCAACAATGACTTCATTGGGGAGACAACTGATCAGATGTTCAAAATACGTCCCCTCATGAACCTACTGAACGAGCGTTTTCAGCAGCATGGTATCTTCCACCGAAACCTTTCTGTGGACGAGAGTATGGTAAAATATTTTGGACACCGTCCTTCCAAACAATTTATGCATGGCAAGCCAATTCGCTTTGGGTACAAGAACTGGATGGTGTACAGTTCTGACGGCTACTATTATGGTTTTGATACCTACTGTGGAAAATCTCTCAACTCTGATAAGAATCTGCTGGGAACACGCATTGTTCTCTCTCTGCTTGAGGTAATCTCTGATCCTAGTGACCACATAGTCTTTTTCAACAATTTTTTTACAAGTGGGAATCTCCTTGTTACTCTGCGTGAAAAGGGGTTTAGGGCAACAGGCCCTCTTCGCGAGAACCAGCATATGAAATTCCCTCTTCCAGCTAAAAAAGAAATGGAAAAAAGGCAATGAGGAGAATTTTTTTATTGTTTCGACCCTGTCAGTAAGGTTCTTCTCGTAAAGTGGAAGGACAGCAGTGTTGTAACAATGGCTACGAACTACAACGGTATTGAACCGACGTCCTTTGTAAAGCGGTGGTCGTCTGCAGTTCATGAAAGGGTGAATGTTCTGCAACCGAAGCTGGTCAGCAGCTATAACAGTGGCACGGGAGGTGTAGGCCTCTTAATCAAGCCGTAAACAACTATAGAGTTGGCATTCGCGGCAAAAAGTGGTGGTGGCCTTTGTTTATGCAAATGTTAAACGTAACCGTGGTGAATGCATGGAAAAATTATCAAGTAGTTGCAGATGAGCCAATCGACCTCCTTGCGTTTCAAAGAAATGTTGCTTCTGGCCAGTGGGGAGGAAGAAAGCAATCCCAGCATACATACGCTTAAGGCCATTGTTCCCATTTGGGAACGCTCTGTATTTTGTAAACTACTGATGCCAGTGAAATAAAACTTATTTTTCATGTACTACTTCACCCTCTAGACAAGCTGAAATAGTTTGTTTTGTTTTTGCTGTGCCACATCTAGTAGCGGTGCTTAATGGGTTAACAAACATGAACTTGTACTTGTGGTCTACAACAGCAAGCAAAATTATGCTATACCAGACCTTGCAGTTGCAATAGTCCTGCGCATTTTCTTTGAGCGGCAAAACTATTATGTGGCAGCTGTCCATTGCGCCAAAGCCTCGCGGAAAGCCTGTGCAGGCTTCGAACTGCAGCACATGGTCTATAAAATTATTCAGCGAGACAGAAACCGTACAATTTGGGACTCCAGAGCATCTACGACAACATCGCAAAATTCCCCGAAGTTTAGGTTCACGGATAGCAGACTCAAGCCGAAAAGATGCGCCATGGTCCTTTCCTCTGTCAACGCGGCGAGTCTGTACAGGGAGAGGGCAACATGCTTGTGTAGGGGTATGCTTGAGGATGACTCCTCAAGATGACTCTATTCCGCATCGCGATTTTGTTTGTTGCCATCAAAGCACGCATCAATGCACGTGGTGAACCAGTATTTCAAAATGCAATTGGTCTTAGCTCTGACAATTTTCTGGCCTTATTGGTAGGCTATCTCAAAAGTACTTTTATTCTTGACAACCAACTATACTTACAAAAGAAGGGCATCTGTAATGGTTCGTGCCTAGCGCCTCTGCTATGTGAGCCACTTCTTTCTGAAATGGATATAACTCTTGACAACTGCATGTGATAAAGTTTTTTTTAGATATGTAGACAATTTTTTTATCCCTTTGGATGCAGAATGTTCTTTAACTGACAATGATGAAATCAGCATGGTTTTAAGCCTTTCTAAACTTTATGGCAATGGCGTATCTTTTACCCATGAGATTCCAGTTGACAACATGCTGCAGTTTTTATATTTAAATATGACGTCTTTAAAACAACATGTTTGTTGGTGCTGCTCACCATGTGCTAAAAAGGAACTGTTACCATGCAGTTCCGCCCACTCGAAAATTGTAAAACGAGGGATTTGCAACAACCTGCCTGGGGTCTACACTTAGGGGGGACGTGGGTCCTAAAAAGTTTTTTCTTATTTTTAGGTGACTT
Organism: Dermacentor andersoni; assembly: GCF_023375885.2. NCBI lineage: Eukaryota > Metazoa > Arthropoda > Arachnida > Ixodida > Ixodidae > Dermacentor > Dermacentor andersoni. The sequence goes on along the minus strand of NC_092816.1, from coordinate 122,987,412 downwards.
TTTAATAAACTACACTGTCTGGGGTAATTTTTCGTGCTGATTTCAGATATGTAATTAGATTTTTGATAGCTGCAGCAGTTAAAAAAATATTGAGGTCTCAAGTCAAATTAATTTCGAATTCTTTACGGGGCTTTTTGATGATTCCGTCTTGCTAAACCAAAAACTAAATACATGACACATTGCTAAAGACCTACTGTAGGGGGTGATGCTATCTTTATTCATTTGGAAGCATTTTATGGACAAGAAAACAATCTTGCATTTATTATGAACATTTTTTTCTAATTAGCAGCGATTACTATACCTGAATGTAATTTTCATGACAGTGCAAAAGTAATAAAAATAGCATGCCACCCCAGATCATTTCAATACGCATAACATGATATCACCCTTGTCATTTTTGGCCAAGAACAACCCAGAAAATACACCTGTAAGGCTGAGTACAGTGTGCAAAAACATCGAACTGAAATAAACACCTTTGAAGTTTCAAACAAATGTAGCTTTTGCTGAAGTGAATCTACAGCAATACAAATGGCACCGTTTTAAAGCTCTGTTTTGTAAGAACAGCCATACTAAATGTGTGACTGCACACTCTCAAAATAATAGCACACTGGCCACTGAACTAGCACAAGAAAGTTTATTAGGCACCATGCTCTACAAAGAGCATGGTGCCTGGGTTTCAAACCGAGGTGCAGAACTCTGTGTCGGCATAAATATAGTTCCAGTGTTGTACCTGCAGGCTGTCTGATTGATACCAGTCTCCAGCACAATCAGTGAGGCATTCTTTTCATTTGGTAGAATTGACCATGTTACTGAATGAAGGCTCTGAGTGTAAGTAGCCTTCCAGTCATCTTCACCTGACAATGGCTGTGGAACTTAGGATCAGAGAGCCAGTGATAAATATGCAGCTGCAGGTGCTTTCCAGAATTGTATTTTTGTATGACGCCTCGATCACTTCTGCAGCCAGATGTTGAGCCAGCCCAAGGGGCCTAGTGAACAGAGCTCATGATGAGGTTCCCTTTATGAAGGGGAGGTATGATAGATATTGTTACGAGCTATCGTGACAATATGAATAGAGTGAACGTGCAATATGCTTGGTTGCGGGTCCAAGGTGCCGATGTGCGAAATGCCTAGACGCCTAGCGCCATCTAGAAAGTGAGTATCGCAGTCACTATGAGCCGCACCAGTAGCCAAGTGAAGTACACGAGCAAAGTCACCATTTTGGCCTGTGTCATATCGGCGTGCAGCTATGGTGGCTAGAAGGGTGAAGTGGAGCCAGCGCCCACATATCCATCGAGAAAGTGCAATCCTCTGCTTCATGTGCTGCAACGAAGGCCGCAGTGACGCTGCCATCAACTTGTCGATGCAATCACACAGTCACTCACACTCACGTTTAAGGGCATCTGAAAGAGTGTGTCACGTGCGCAGTTTCCCGCAGCATCTGGACAGCGCCTCTTTTTCTTCATAGCTGCCAGCGTGTTATCTCATTTGATGTATTTCACTGCTGACATGCTAATGTGAGTGCTGAAGTCTGCCAGACAGATCGACTCCAGTGCAAGGAAAGCGAGGAAACCTCACTGCTTCGCTCCCAGCTTCACGTCCGGTTACGTATCGTCGAGGCAGCAGGGTCAATGTGTGTCTCTCTTTTCTATGCCGAAGGGCAATGCACACTTCGAAACTTGGCGATGAGCCGTTCCCCGTGCTGACAAATCTTTGGACGCCAAGACGGCACTCTGTCAGCATCATTTCGACGAGCAATATAGCGAGCGTTGTTTCACGCTTGTGATAAACAGAGAAACTGTTCAGATTTCCCGAGAGCGACCAGTGCTGAAACCCGACGCAGTTCCAACCGTATTTCCCAATGTTCCTGCATATCTTTCGATGAAAGCGCCAAAGAAAAGGACGTCGAGAACATCAATCTGCGGCTTGCCTTCGAAGATCCAGGGCCAGGAAGCAAGCACATCTGCTTGTGGAGAAGCAACTCACTCGTACAGTGCACAAGGCGATTGCAACCAAGTACCTGGTTTGAACTCGCCAGCAATTTCCGACGTCCGCAAGTGTGGTCTTCCGAGCGCTTACTGGGCTAGACACCTGATAGCTGAAGCCGACGTCACGGTGTTCATCATGTGCACTCTAGAAGGTGAAAACATATATTATGAAAAGTATGTGCTGATGACAACAAATGTGAGGACAGTGCAAGCGACACTTTTCTGCGCAAACCAAAAAATCAAAACTGTTCGTATTACCAACATTGAAATCGCAGAAGAGTTGCTTCGCAACTAGGACTCTATGATCGTATGCAGAGGATTCGGTAAAACTGGTGAATTTGAGGTGAATGCAAAGCACAAAGAGAAGACTTGTGGTGGCAGAGCTTTCAGCCCATCTTGCCGCTGGGTTGCTGCTGAAACACCAGAAAAATCCTCCCCACAGTACAAGCACCTCAGGAGACTGCTCCTGAGCATCCTGCAGAAGAAGAGTAAAAACAGGGGTCCACTCACTTATGTACAGGCTGAAGCTGCGAACAGCACAAGTAAAAAGAAGCAGGCTGAGTGTCCTTCAAGCGAAATAATGCATAAAGCAATCGAAGCAGAAGAATGTGCAGATTGATTCTGCAGTCTTTAAGGAAACGATCAAGGCTCTACCAGTTAAGCAACAGCAGCAGGTCAAGATGTGCTTTGCAGCATCTAAGAGGAAATGCACGAGGAATGAAGTATGAAAGCGAGTGGGTGCTGGAGTGCTTGATTATGTGCACGAAGAGCCCTAGACTCTACGAGCACATATGTAGAAACAAGATCATGACCTTGCCATCTCAAACATCCTTACATTGATATCTAAAGAGTTACAGGAGTGGGTTCGGCCTAAGCGAGAAGGTGTCTGGCGCTGTAGCGGAAAAAACAAAATCAATGCGCTCGTTCCAGCGCCATGGTGGACTCTTAATTGATGATATTAAGCTATCCGAAAACTTGAGCTTAGCGTCCAGTGGCAACATCGAAGGTTTTGTGGACCTTGCAAAGTTCATACCTGAAAGAGAGCAGTCCGTGACATGAGATCATGGCCTCGTCGTATTGTTTGTGCCTTATAATGGAAAGTGGCAACAGATTATTGGTGTGCTTGCATCCGACAGCAATGTGAAGTCGGATTTGTTAGGCAAAATAATCCTCGAAACAGTGGTCATGTGTGAAAATGCCGAGCTGCACGTAGAGTTCGTCACCACTGATGGAGCTGCGTGGAACAGGACTATGTGGCACTCGTTCTGCATACATGGCAGAAAAGAAAAGAAAACACGGTCTGTAGAAGGCAGCACCCTACAGACCCAGAACGATTTTTGTACTTCACCTCTGATTTGCCACACCTCTTCAAATTTGTGAGGAATACTTTTGTTCGAAGAGATGCGAGCGGAAGACGAAGTGCGCATGTGCGTCGCATGGGCTCCGCAGATTCTGACCCTCTCGTACTTTCTCAACCCACTGGGCCCCCAAATTTTGTTTGGAGCTTAGAGGAAACACAACCTGGACCACCTAAACACCGAATTCAGGACGGTAAAAACCAATTTTTGGCTTTTTAATGGACTTGGAAGATTCAACGTGGCCGAGCGGGCGCTACGCCTAACGGGGCTTAGCTCAACTACAGTCACTCGCAGGCACCCCGGCTCACTCAGAGGCGACGATGCAGCCCGGTACGGACCCCCGCCCTACGAATTACCCTAGTTTTGAACCAACAACGAGCAGACTACCCCAGAATTTACTGGAAGCCCAGGAGATGGACGAGGACTACCTCGGCGCCACCAACTCCGAGACTCGGTAGAAGGGGGGATCGAGAATACCGCCATGCAAGAGCAGCAACACGAAGCCCAGAGAGAAGACAAATCGAACTGGGAATTGGCCCAGTCCAAACGCCAGAAGAAGCAACAAAGGAAGAACAAACAGAACGCTCCCGGGAATTTTCCGCTGCCCACTCAAGGTGACCTCAGCGGAAAAACCCTGGCCACTGCTCCGCCGGCAGCTGGCACGCCAGCTGCCGTCGCCTCGAATAGCGGCGAGAGAGGAGCACTGCGGCGGCCTAGGCCAAGGATGCCCTCGCTCCCAAAGGACGATTTCAAGATCATTTTGCGGCCAAAAGCACTCATAGTCAGGTCACTCCAGACCCACCAAGTAGCCCGCGCCGTAGCGGTAGCATGCGACCACCAATGTAAAGGAGTAGATCTGATCATCAGACTTCGCATGGGATCCAACATCATAATAGTGAGCACGGCAAGCGAGATGGCCGCCCAATACGTGAGACGCATTTCCAACCTCACGTTCGGGGAACGCTCATACGATGTTAACGCTTACGTGGCAGCTCCGGAAGACACCCGCCACGGTGTGATTCACAGAGTGGACCCCGGGACTTCGTCGGAAGAACTGAAAGCCAACCTGTGAGTGCGGACTCAAGGAGTCAAGATTCAGAGTGCCCGAATGCTACGAAAATCCAAGTCAGCTGTCATCCCCTTCGACGGCCCCATAGTTCCGAAACAAGTAATTTATTACGGAGGCGAGATATGGTGCTACCCGTATTGTCCCACGAGGCAAGTATGTTATATCTGCTGTCAAGAAGGGCATCTCTCGGACGTGTGCCCTAATCCGGAAGCCAAGGCGTGCAAGCAGTGCGGTACGCAAAACCCGGCGGAGGGCCACCAATGCACACCCAAATGCCTGATCTGCGGCGGTAGCCACGTCACCGGATCCAAAGAATGCCAAGACAAGTTGAAGAAAGCCAGGGAGCTGTGCAATAACCACGGCGGCAGCGGAGGCGGCGGCGGCGGCCACGACAGCAGACGCCACAGCCGGGACGACTGCGGCAAGAAGCTGCGGTGGTTCAGCTCTGAGGGGAAAACCTCACGGAGCTGTTCGAGATCCCGGGCATCACGGAGCCGGTTGAGGAGCCGTTCACGGTCCTTTCCGCCCCTGGTGCTCCTGGTTGGCCAGCAGCAGCAGCAGCAAAAGCAGAAGACACCCGCACGGAAGACTGGAGTCAAGGTGAGCTGGGGAGCAGGAAATCCCTGGTTTGCTCCGCACTCGGGTGGGGAAGTTACACAGAACACAAACACGAATAACAACAATGTGCCTAAGCAGCAGGAGGATGCGAACAAAGTAATCACAGCCCTAAGACATGAACTAGAACTCACCCGCGTCAGACAGAGCGAGCTAGAACGCCATGTAGCCGAGCTCACGAAGGCAGTTAAAGTCCAGAGACCGAGCAGCCCTCCGCAGCCGCAACCCGAGCTAACCCAACCACCGCACTCGTCGCAGGCAAGCAACGAGAACTTTAACAAATTTAAAGCCGAAATGCAGCAGATGATGCAACAGATGCAACAGATGATTCAGCAAACAACACAACAAACGCAAGTGCAAATAACGGAATTACGCAGCTCGATCCGCAAGCAAAAATTCACCGAAAACATCAGAGAAAAGGCGTACTACAATCCCGCACTAACAGCCCTCGCCAACGCGACCACAAATAACACAGAAGCTTAACATGGCCAGAAAAACCTTAAAGCAACCAGGAAAATCTAGACATATGGCAATGGAACTGCAGAGGCTACCGAAGGAAGCAGGGCCTACTTCAACAATATATTCACACACAACACACGCCACCCGACATTATTGCGCTTCAGGAAATGGGCACCACACCAACCCTTGGAGGATACGAGAGCTATGAAACCCAGGAAAAAGGAAGGACGGCAATCTTAGTCAACAAAGAGATCATAGCCATAAGCCACGATAGGATAGCCGAAACAGACATAGAGCACGTTATCGTAGAAATTATCCCAAAGAAAAAGAAGAAAGGGGCAGCATCTTCATTCTAAATACCTACAGCCCGCCGAAAAAAAAGAAAGCCAAATTCCAAGAGCTCTTCCAAGGTGCCAGCAAACTGGCAAAGGGCAACACACTAATCGTTTTAGGCGATTTTAATGCCAGGGACAAGAGCTGGAAATACAAGAATTTCAACATTAAAGGAAAGACACTAGCAGAAGCAGCAGAGAATGCAGGCTACAACCTCCTTACAGACCCGGAAACTCCGACCAGAATAGGCAACAGCATGAGTACCGACACTTGTCCAGACCTCACCTTCATCAAAGGAGCAAGGCAGGCGCAATGGCAAAACCTGATGGAAAATCTGGGGAGTGACCACTACATACTCAAAACCCAAGTGACTTCAGAGAGGCTTAAATGGCAGCTAGGAACAGTCAAAATCACTGATTGGAACGCATTTAGAGAAGCATGTGACATACACCTCAGCGAGGGAGGGATCCAATCGATTGAAGAATAGGGAAACATACTCAAGCAAAGACAAGGCGAGCACACCAAAGAGGTCAAAGAACAACGCAGACACCCGAGGTGGATGCCAGGCTTCCTGGCTATGGGAAGCCAGACGCGGCTTAACCAAGAGGTCGAAAAGGCAGAAATGCAACAGGAAGCTCAGACTTAAAATGGCAGAAATTACAACGAAATCAGAGGAGTACACAGCACAATTGGTGAGAACGAATTGGCAACACTTCAGCGGCTCCCTGAACGGAACCCTGAGCACAGCTAGGACGTGGTATATCCTGAAAGTGCTCATCGATCCGACTAAAACCAAGGCGGAGAATAACAAAGCAATATACCGGCTAATTCACCAATTCGAGGGAACCGATGAGGAACTCTTGGACAAAGTGTGTGTCAAATGCTTCAGGACACGAACGCAGCGGCATATACAGGGGATTACTGGGGAAAAGAAAATCCAAGCTTAGACAGACGCATCACTCGTGAAGAGGTCTATGCAGCAATCAGAAGCACAACTAGAAACACGGCAGCGGGTGTGGACAAAATTAACAACGCACTCATCTGCAATCTCAGTGACGAGCTAGCTGCAGAACTAACCGACTTCCTCGATAATCACTGGGTAGTGGACACCGTCCCCGAGGATTGGAAACATGCAGAGGTAGTCATGATACCAAAACCGGGCAAAAAGCTACAAATCTAAAACCTAAGGTCCATCTCCCTCACATCATGCCTTGGCAAGTTGTACGAGAGAGTGGTCACGATAAGGCTACACAATACATAAAGGATCACGAATTATACCCCCACAGTATGTTCGGATTCAGGCCGAAGCTGTCGACCCATGACGTACTATTACGTACTATTAAGAATGTCATGTTGCCGCACTTGGTAATCAGTATAAAGGGCAATGCCACATGTCTCCCTATTGTGAATTTTGGACTATGCCCTCAAGTGATACCCCAGGGTACCTCTCTTGCAACCCTAGCTCCAGCCTCGGACTATCATGTTTCCATCTTAACTGAGCCTGCTGCATCGCCTCCTGCTGCTACTGATTCGAACCCCACGATGTTAGATAACATAACGAAGACGACTGCCACTGCCCTTCCGGCTGAACACATACACACGCTTCGGGCCTGCTCATATCATACCATGACATTTTTTATCTCAATGACCAACCATTGGGCCAAACAACAGTTGTCAAGCATCAGATTTGCACTGGCGATGCCAAACCCATACATGTCCCTATCATGTCTCCTCCGCTGAGCATCAAGTTATACAAAAGGAAGATGACAAAATGCTTGCCTGTGATATCATCGAACCTTCTTCAAAACTACAATCATCTCGTGTCGTGGTCGTTATATATATTGTCAAGCGTCTTTTCTCCCTGTAACAATATATTCCGGAACTTCCTACTCATGTGTTAGCTCAGTGCACATGCCATCTTTCTGCAGAGACATCACTGAGTTATGATGGAATGTGGCATAATCATGGAAATGCATCTCATATTAGAGTTGGGGCAATCATTGAATACCATAGGAGCCTCATCTTGTATGCTGTACTAGTTCTATCAAGGGAAAGGGGGGAGGACGCGCGTCGCGTTCGAGAAGCAAGTTGTGCCCCGATTTGGCTCCGGGCGTAATCTTCTTTTCATGCGACCCACACACCTTAGTGCCCCACCTCTTATGTCAAACGCTTCCTAAAGGTGAGCTCTTTTCAACCGTTACGGCCATTATTGCATCCGGACCTTTTTTTGGACCGTATCGACATCGGAAAATCTGCTCCTGGCCAGCCGCCGCGCTGGGTCTTACCTCGCTAGAGGCTAGGCCTATCACCAGTAGCACACCCACCCCCAACAGCCATGGAGGTGCAATTGCAGGGTGACGACTTCAACCCGACAACGTTTAGACCCAGTGAGTGGACCACAACACTCCGCGCGTACAAGGGTGGCAAACCAAGCCTTGAAACACTGGTTGCACCTCCTCACGTAGCACCTGCTCGAGCTAAGCCTACCGCGTCCGCCGTCGGTGCTCCGGTTAACGCTGCCTCTGCGACATTCAAGCTGACATACCGCACTCAACAACAGCTGCACGTGACACACGCAATCGCACTGCGAAGTAAGCAACTTGCTTCACTCCCTCCCGGCAATACAAGGGTAGTATTCCGACCAAGAGGAGGCCTCGGTTTGAATGGAGCCATGGCGCAGCCACTCATGCAAGCTCTGCAAGTCACCGCCGCTGATCGGGACCTAGGAGAGTTTCACCTCCGGAATCCACCCTACGAATAACACCTTCACGGTCGCTACACCTCACGAGTCAACAGCCTTTCACCTTGTCCAACTCAAGGAAGTGGTCCTTCAAGAAACCAGTTACCCTGTCGCCTCCTACATCGCAGCGCTGCCCGCTGCTGCGCATGGAGTCATCTCGCAAGCCTACTGGGCGGAAACACCGGAAGAGATGATACAGGACCTCCAGACTCGCAACCCAGAAGCTGATATCATCGCAGCCCACAGAATGGGTAGGACGCTTTCCATATTGATCACATTTGCGCGTGGCCCAATCCTTCACACTATACGCTACATGAGTGTAGTGTACAGATGCACAGCGTACAAGGGAAGTCCAGACGCGTGCACAAACTGTCGTCGACCGGGCCACAGATACGACTTGTGCCCCCATCCCAAGAGTGGTGTTTGCGCGCAGTGCAGGGACAAGCATGAGCCGCAAGATCTTCCCTCCTGCATACCGACCTGCATTCTCAAGGGGGGGGGGGGGGGGGGGCAGCACCTCACGGGCACCGGCTCGTGCAAGGCAAGAAATGGCACTACCAAACGACGCAGCCCACCGCCCCAGAAGACAAAGTGCCCTACCGAGAAGGACTTTCCCCCGCTTAGCACGGCCCTCTCGTCTACCTCTAGATGGGCTTCCAAGGCTGCCAAGACGAACATCACGACCTCCCAGGACTCGGAAGTGAAGGCTCTGCGGGATGAGGTAAGGCAGCTCAAGGAAGCCCTCTCTACCTCCACCCCTACTCCACCACCCCATCATCTTCATCCACCCCGTCCGACCAACCTCCTCAGAAAATGAGGAGGCCTGATGAGAGCCCAGCCCAACCTGTAGCTTAGAATGACAGAAAGCTGAGCTAGTTGGTAAGGATTGCAAAAAAGAGGTGAGGCGTGCAGACAGGACACAAGAGTAGAGAAGTGGACAACACGAACACAGACTATCAACTGAAAGGAGGACTGAGGCGAAAAAAGAAAGAAGACAGCAAGCTCATCTGCGCAAGCTCAGGAATGGTATCATCACGTGTCAGTCGGGTACATGTGTCGGTCTATGTGACAGATAACTGTTAAGGCACTTAATCTCTTCCTTATGTAAAGTAATCGAAGGCTGACTCACGCACGCACTTCCACCGTTATAGATTTGCCATGCCTCTACCATAAGACGCGTATCTTCATTCTTATGCCTGTACAATATCGCGCATTCACCTAACTCTGGCATGCAGTTACAATCTTGGCAGTGTAGGGAAAGATTAGGAGGTGATCAACTGCTTAACGACCTCTTATGTTCCATTAGCCTCTGACTGACACACCGCCCCGTTTGACCTACGGAGAACTGGCCACAGCTAAGGGGAATTTTATAAACCACACCCATACGACAGTCAGTAAACCTGTTGTTCTTATTGTGCTTCACTGGACAAATATCTGTTCTTTTTTTGCCTTTTACCTGCTCCTTTTTCCTCTGCATGGCAGCGCGTATCTTACCCAGCTTATTGGGAGCAGTGAAAGCAACATTAACATCATATCTACTTGCAACATATTTAAGCCTGCACGACACTTAATGAATGTACGGAATAGCCACTACTCTTTTTTTGCTATTACTACTTTCTGTAATCACGTCCTTCTTCCTCGAAACCGACTTCTCTAGGCGCTCAGCCACAGTGGCCACTGCTACACTAGGATAACCTGCTTCTTAAAGGCGCTGGACCTGCGCATTAAAACTGGCGCTCATTTTGTGCATGCAGGATCTGGTGAGAGAAGACTTAAGGCACGACATGGCAATTCCATTTTTTACTACTTTCGCAGAAGGAAAGAAACGGCGGCTCAAGAAAGATGCAGTTCCGTCAGTCTTTGCACACTACCCTTCACATTTGCAGCCGAAGGTAACAATTAAGGTTCATTCACACCGGCGACTGACAGTGGTCGTGCGACCAAGTTGGTCACAAAGCGACCAGTCGCAAATGGTCGCTTTTCTCAAAAAGCGACTATTTGCTGCTTTATTTTTCAGTCATGCGACCATGGTCGCAAAACTAATGAACCAATCAGCGGCGCACTGGAAGTAATCTTTCATGTGTCTACATCCGGCCTCCTCCCGCGTTGCGGCAAATTCTGCGTAGATTCCGAGAGTTCTCGCTGAGAACGATAATCTCTGGGATTGCGACATGCGGGTCGCGCTCAGCCGGGCTTGCCGGTGTGAACATCAGTCGCCTTCGGTCGCTTTTTGGTCGCAAGTCACAAATGGTCGCGCGACCTTCCCAAGTCGCCGGTGTGAATAAGCCATTAAACGAAGCATGGCAAGTATCACTAAACGTGACCGTGCTGCGAACGAACAGTCAACTAACTAATGATTGCACCAGTAGCCATGTGCAACGCTGGCAACATCAGGTCCTGAAGCTGAAGAATCGGAGCCGATGGACACTACAAGCGCTACCTGCGAAACAAGAGACAATCATGGTGTACAGTGCCAGAATGAATGCTTGCGCGCACAGGGCTGACCAGGCTGCCTCGTGCGACAAAAGTGTCCAGGTTGACAGCAATTCGGCCTCTGCTTTGCTCACTACCGAAAAGGCCAAATGGAAGAGAAAAGAAAGAGATCTGAGGAGCCAGATACCGAGACTACATCAGACCATTGACAAGTGCAAAGAGAAAATTAAAAATTAAATTATGGGGTTTTACGTGCCAAAACCACTTTCTGATTATGAGGCACGCCGTAGTGGAGGACTCCGGAAATTTCGACCACCTGGGGTTCTTTAACGTGCACCTAAATCTAAGAACACGGGTGTTTTCGCATTTCGCCCCCATCGAAATGCGGCCGCCGTGGCCGGGATTCGATCCCGCGACCTTGTGCTCAGCAGCCTAACACCATAGCCACTGAGCAACCACGGCGGGTAAGTGCAAAGAGAAGCTCAAGAAACTGCAGGAGGATTCTCTGACTGCAGACATTTTCTACATTAGAGAAAGAGCAGCAGAGAAAGAGGCTTCAGCATTGTTTATCGTGGACCAAATTACCGACTACAAGAAAAAAAGGCCTACCTGGTCTGAAAAACCACTCGATGTTGTGTGGTACTGAGGCATTTATCAACGAAAGCCTACGAACATATTCGAGGGGAGATGCTTTTGAAGCTTCCAGACCGAAAGACCCTAACCAATTATATTGGAACTACAAGTGGTGAGACCGGCTTCAGCAAACTGGTGGAAGCTCGCCTGATATGTGAAGCCGAAAACTTTGCCAAACCGCAATCAAAGGTCTGCTCGCTCATCATTGATGACATAAGCGTAAAGCAGAAGTTGCAATACAACAAGCAACGTGACTGCTTTGTTGGGCAAGTAGACATTGGGGTGGAAGAGCAAAACAGTGACCTTGTCTTTGCCAATTCGCTCCTGTGCTTTGTCATCAGTGGACTGACAACAAAGTTTCGAATTCCAGTTGCCTACTATTTTACAAAAGGCTGACGGGCCCCCAACTCCACAAGTTGCTGATTTTCGTCATGCAAAAAGTGGAAGCTTGTGGGTTTAGGATTGTTCGCCTTGTCACGGTCAATCATAAAGTGAATGTTAATTGCATGAAACTGCTTGGAAATGGCCTGCTTATCTACCGGACTGAACACCCTAGTGACCGCAGCAGGATTCTTTTCATTAGCTTTGATCCGTGCCACGTGCTGAAGAACGTGAGGTCACAGTTTCTATCGCGTGACTTTGGCCCGAAAGGTGAGATTTCTGCTTCACACATAAAAGACCTCTACAAACTGCAGAAAGCCTTGTCTATAAAGCCTGTTCGGTTTTTAAGCAAGAAGCACGTTTTAGAGCTGTGCACGGGCTCGGGCCATTTGGAGATCCTCTTACTCGGGCTTGGGCTGGGCCCGGGCCAGGCTTTCTATGTCTCGGACGGACCGGTCGAGCTCCCCGATCTCGAAAGTGTACCTTATGCGAAAGTATGCTTGTCGTCTTGCATGTAGGTACAGCAGGAAGTGCAATGTATTTATTCATCAAAAATGAAATCTACAGGGATGGGAGAAAAGTACAAACGCTAACAAAAGGCAAACGAAAGCTAGCGGAGGCTCGGAATGCGTTTTCGGTTATACCAAGTACCGACGCTTTGGAAAAGCCGCCGCTTGCAGCCGCCTCCCAGTAAAAAGGCTGAGAAGGGAAGCGTTTGGGAAGCGAAGATAAGTCTGTGTACGGTGCACGCGGGGTCGCCTTTGCCACACATACAAATTAGCCAAGCGGCGGCGTATAGGGGGCTTTTCCAATGGGCAGTGGTATTGCTTGAAGACTGGTCGTTGACCGAAGTCGACAGGAAGCACACGTCGTCACTGTTTTCTTTCAGCAGCACCTTGGAAACGGGTGAACACAGTGGGGAAGAAGCTTGGACTTGGTCCTACAGAGACTCACAGCAGACACTAAATACAACATCGACAACATGGAAACCAAGTCACACTTCTTCATGGACCATAAAAGTGTCTTCATTGGAGTCAATAAACAGTGATTTCATCAGTGAAACAAGTCTTTGTCTTTAATAGAGAACATACTGTCACGTAGGTGACTGTGAGCTACCTGGCACGCAGGCAGACAGAAAGGGACACTGTGTCGGCGGTAGACTTAAAGAGAGTTTAATGGGCGAACTTGCGCCCTAAATCAAGCGAACAACGCGGTGATGGCGAAAGCAGCAAGCGCGTCTGGGGCGTTCGTTGGACTGAGCCAGCGCAGGCGGTGGTCCCGTATTTATACGTTTCGCGTCCATGATCAAAACGCGTCAAGCAACGCAGCTTGCGTCGCAGCGACGCGAGCTGCGTAGCTCGCGCCGCTATAAGCCGAAATAAACGCACGTGGCATTACCCCCCCCGTGAAAAAGCATTGCCCCGATGCTAAAGAAAACAAGAAACTTGTAAGCATGCAATCAATCATGGATAACGAAAAAAAAAATGTTTGTTAGTCCGCTAACGCTCAAAAAACGTTTTGAGGCGTGCGACGTGCACCATCTCAGGTCGTGCACGACGTCGCTGTGACTGCGTCACTCCATCAGGCACAACCTCGTAGACCAGCGGTCCAAGTCATCGAGTTATCTTGTAGGGCCCGAAGTAACGGCGCAGGAGCTTCTCACTAAGCCCGTGGCAAAGAATCAATGTCCACACCATAACGTGGTCACCAAGTGCATACTCTTGGTCTCGTCATTGTAGGTTGTAGAGTTGGGTGTCAACGTTTTGCTGCTCTTTAATACGAATTCGGGCTAGCTGGCGAGCTTCCTCGGCACGTTGAAGGAAGCCGGCAACATCTGCATGGATGTTGTCTTCAACGTGAGGCAACATCGCATCAAGCATCGTGGCGACTTGGCGACCGAAGACAAGCTCGAATGGCATCATCTGCGTTGTCTCCTGTGGCACGGTGTTGTAGGCGAACGTCACGTACGGAAGGACTTCGTCCCAAGTCTTGTGCCCGACATCGACATACATGGCGAGGATGTCGGCGAAGGTTTTATTTAAGTGCTCCATAAGGCCGTTTGTCTGCGGGTGGTACGCTGTAGTGCACCGATGGCTCGTGTGGCTCAAGTGCAGAATCTGTTGCGTAAGTTCAGCTGTGAATGCCGTACCTCTATCCATAGTAAGGACCTCAGGTGCACCATGACGGAGAACGATGTTCTTTATGAAGAATCTGGCGACCTCGATCGCATTTCCGGATGCTAACGCCGCTGTCTCAGCATAGCGCATCAGATAGTCCGTTGCTACCACTATCCACCTGTTCCCGCAAGTAGACGTCGGGAAGGGGCCAAGCAGATCCACGTCTATCTGCTGGAATGGTTTCCATGGTGGCTGAAATGGTTGCAGGAGGCCGGCTGGCCTTGTAGGCGGCGTTTTCCAACGTTGGCAATCTCGGCAGGTTTTCACGTAGCGTGCGACGTCTGCGTTCAGGCCCGGCCAGTAGTACTTTTCTTGAATTCTTCTGAGAGTTCGAGTGAATCCCAGATGCCCTGCTGTCGGCTCATCGTGAGACGCTTCTAAAATCTCTTGCCTTAGCTTGACTGGCACGACAAGTAGATATGCAACTTTGTACGGCGTGAAGTTCTTTTTCACAAGCACATTGTCGCGCAGGCATTGGCGGCGAGGAGTTACGGAGTCGCCATCTATCAGAAGCGCCTCGCTGGCATAGTATGAGGAATCACGCGGCGCGCTCCTCATAGGTTTTGCTGTCGGCGCTCACTCAAAACTCCATGCGCGGGCTCTCCCGGACATTTCTGTAAGTACTTTCGAAACTAGAGAAGTTTTTTACTGTCTAAACAATAATCTTGGGCAAATTGAAAGCACAGAATCTTTCACAGACGCTATCTCTTTACCGAATACGTACAGTGAACGCCACTGCGCGCGGTCGCCGCGATGGAGTGTCCCAAGGTAAGTAAACGCTGAGAGCAAATTATGTGAAATATGTTCTTATAGTGTTTGTATAACTAAATTGAGCGTAATAAAATGAAGCCTCAATGCAGCGATCGCACAGATTCGCAGCGACTGACTTCGCGCCTGCAAACAGTGTGCGCGCACTGTTTCGCTTTCACCGCGTGCGCGTTTTCGCACCGAGCCATGAGCTATAGGCCGCAGAATATGAGCATTTGACAGTATACAAGCAACAATTGCGTGGGCGCTATCAGAGCTGTTCAAAAATAATTTCATTGTAGAGGCTTCGACGTCTACGGGGACATGTGATATGCCGTCGCAACGATTCCATCTTTTTCTTTTCTTCTAAATTCTTGAATATTATTTCTCGAGTTTCGTCGCACTGTATGTTTATTGGTGTTCTCAGCGTGTGATTTCCCGCTGCTTCTTTTTTGTAATCCAGTGCATTAATTCATAACACAAACGACTATATGTCATACCTTTTTATAATGTGCTTCTTACCGCTCCCTTTCCACTCCAGTGAACTTGCCAGTATCTATAGCATCGACAAGTTCATAGACCAAACCGTCATGACATTAGTCGGGCAGCGGACTCGGGCGAGCGTCTCGGTCCGCGTTTTCCGAAGAACGCAGACCCGGCCCCGTAGCAGAAATCTTCCTCGCGTCTGTGCTTGCTGCATACCCGAGTTGTAGCCAATGACTGTTTGCCGGTTTTATGTTTCGCGAGCCGAACTTCACGCAGCTTGTCCTGCGGCTACGTGTGAATAAGGCTGACACCGGGCTCCGTTGCATACGTCCGGCATTGCGGCACCGAGCAGCTGCCTACCATGTTGCGCGCCTTCAAAGGTAGCCACTACCTATTTTAGTGCTTTCAAGCGTTGTAAAAGAGACACTCGGAGCGGGAAAATCTCGCCACTAAATGAGGACCACAGCGTACGAGGGAATTTATAAACTCGTTTTCAGCTCGCTTCGGCGCTCCTGAAGCAGCCGACGCAGCCGCTATGTCCACGTGATCCCTAATAGCACGTCACACCGACGGTGGCGCCAGCTTTTCCAGTGGTGGAGCTCGAGGCCAATAGCGATGAAAGCGCATGTCTGAATGCCTTTGGCACTTAATCGCTCTTCCCTTCGAGATATTGAACCACACAGCATAGATCAGGATGGGCACGTTGATCTTGTGCGAAGGTGTTAAAGCTTATGGGCCCAAGGAAGGCATCGTCGTCATCATCGCAGGGCAGGGCGGATTCAACAGGGGCTCTCGAAAGGCAGTCGGCGTCTGTGTGCTTTCAGCCTGACTTATACACGACGGTGACGTCAAACTCCTGTAGTCGCAGGCTCCAACGAACGAGGCGACCTGACGGGTCTTTCAGGTTAGCGAGCCAGCACAGAGCGTGGTGGTTACTGACGACCTTGAAGTGCTTCCCGTAAAGATACGCCCGAAATTTTGTGACCACCCAAACGACAGCGAGGCATTCCTTTGCGGTCATCGAATAGTTCAATTTGGCTTTCGACAGTGATCTGCTCGCGTAGGCGATGGCTCGCTCCAGGCCATTCTTCTTTTGAATCAACACAGCACCGAGTCCTATGCCGCTTGCATCCGTGTGGATCTCGGTGTCAGCGCTATCGTCGGAATGGCCGAGTACTGGCGGTGACTGCAAGCGTCTTTGAAGCGGAGGACAGTTCGAGCGAGCTTTGGAGTGAGGCGGCCAAACAGCTAGCCGTCGATCCTTCAGTCACATTTGACGACTATGTCCAGTGTGACGAGGCGACGTGGACCTCAGCGGAGCTTACCACTGATGACATACTGCAGATCGTCTGGGGCACGGCGACTCAAGATGAGGAATGCAGCGACGACATGGACGATGACGTTACGGCAGCACCCGAAGACCGCGACGAGTCCGTGTCGGCCACAGATGCGTTGGACTGCTTGCGAAAACTCCGCATATATATAGCCAAAAGCGGCACAGCGACCGAAGGCGTGCATAAGAATGCGGACGGTCTGGAATCGTTCGTGCTGCAGAGTCTGTGCTGCACCCGTAAGACGACGATCACGTGTGCACTGTGTGAAAAACGAGTTCAAGGAGGTACCGTTTCAAAGGTAGGACGTTTGCGTTACTGAAATGCTATTGTTATGGCTAATTTTCGGGCGTTCACTATAACGACCTTTGAGAATAACGAAAATTTTCCCGCAGTCCCCTGAAGTTCGCTATACCGAGATTTCACTGTATTACCACATAGATCACTCATGGCTCTGATGGGGAAATTGAGGAAACTCTACAATTAGCAGCCGCCACCATCTCCGCTCACATATCATCTATCGGACTCGAGTGTTCCCCCTCTAAGTCGGCGCTCCTCCTAATTAGACCAAAATCTGCCGCTAACTCACCCATCCAAATCAATTTACAAGGATCCCCTATCCCCCTCACTCCCACCCTGCGCATCCTTGACCCTGCAGGATTCCGGACGCAATGACCATACCCTTAAAACACTCAAGGCCTCCACGCAATCAGTGTTGCAGCTTGTACGCCGCATATCTTCCCTGCAGAAGGGTTTAGACGAAGCAGACAACATGAAAGTTGTACATGCTTTTACGCTTAGCTGCATTCTGTACGCCACTCCATATCTCAAGCTGAACCGCACGGAAACCGAGCGCGTGAGCGCCACGATCCGCCTTGCAACTAAGGCAGCCCTAAATCTACCCCGCAGTACTAGCACAGCCAAACTCCTCCTACTAGGCATGCATAACATGCTTCCTGAACTAGTTGAGGCGCACCTTCAGATGCAGTACTTGCCGTGAGGGCCACTGGCCGCCATATCCTCGCCTCCCTTCACATCAACATACCCACTAATCAGTCAACCCTTATAGCCATTCCTAGACCCATTCATACACCCCTTGTAGTGAAACCCCTTCCTCGAAACGTCCATCCCCAGTATAACATCTCTCGCCATGTAGCTCACGCAAATGCCCTCCACAAGGGGTGCCTTGTATATTGGCCTTGCATCCAATATAGGGTTGTTCGTTTTCGGGTAAAACCCGATTTTACCCAATTTTTGCACCCCGAACGTGTTCCTAAAATATCGGGTAAAACCCGATTTTTCCCGATTTCTGAAACAACTGTGCCCATGGAATTGCTGTGCCTCCAGTTGGCGCGCAGGCGAGAGGCGGCCAAAGCGGCCGACAGACAGACAATCGTTGAATGCAGGCCCCGTGGCACCATCTAACATCAGAGGCCCGAACACAGCGCCTGCAGCTTAGGCACACGCAGCGGCGATATTTTCACGTCGTGCAATCGCAGCACTGCTGACTAGCGTTCACGATGGGAAGAAAACGAAAGACATTGGATGATTGGTGCAAAGAACACTAGGATTTACAGACTACAACAAAAGACTCTGAAGGCAGCCACACGCTGGTGTGCAAGTACTGCAACACCGAGATGGTCACCGATCCAGCGAAGAAGCCCTACGACCGAATTCGCGAGCATCTCGCGTCATCGCGTCATAAAAAGTTGAAGATGGCGGTCCAAGAAGCTGAAAAGGCGGGAACATCTCAGCCAACGCTCTACGATGTTTCCTGTAGGCAGCATGCGAAAGAAAATGAAGCGGATGGCGTGATTCACGACTTCGTTCGTGCCCTGGCGTACAGTGGAATCAGCATGCATGAGGCGGACGGACCTCTGGGGGATTTCGTACGCAAATACTGCAAGGCCGCTAAAACTATGCCGACTGGACAGCGACTTCGGATTAAATACCTGAAAGAAGCTTTTGACAAGGACATGGCCGTCACAGAGTGCATGCCCGCGTCCCTCTCGGGATGGCTGCCAGTGCCGCCCCAGCTACAGCGCCGCTTGCACGGCGATGGGAAGAGAGCGGTCCCCATTGTTCCCGTCTCGCCCGACCGTTTGGTCACGTGGGTCGCCTGAGCGCTACGGAGGGACGAGGCAGCTCAGGGAGCGGCAGAGTGGCTTGGAAGACGGAGGAGGGTGGTCGTGCACCGGGAGACAGCTGAAGATGTGGTCGGCAGGCTGAAACCTCCAGGCCGAAGTCTTCGCCGTTCGACCGACAGCCGGTGCAAGTCCGTCAGGATCTTCGGCAGCGAGGTACCAGCAGCCCGACGCTCTTCAGACCGGGATCTCGGCAAGCACGCCACAGTTAAGCCTCGTGTTCCAGCCCGCTCTCAGAACTTTCCGCCGGACTGTATTTTTTTAATCGCATTTAATCTTTCATTTATTTATCCATTGCGTGTTTATTTTTGTATGTTCTGTTAGTGTAGTGTTGGCCCTATTTATTGTCGCGTGTATTTTTCATTTTTGTCGCGTATTTTGTTTGTTATTTCGCGAGTGTTAATAGCTCCCACCACGTGGGCTTAGTGTCGTGCGAGTGGCGTCAGGGCGTGCGTTGTGTGACCCGCACGCCTTCCGCGAACTAGGCCCCCCTGCTGGTAATTTGTATGTTCTTTTTTCGAGCATGTCTCGCGCATGATTTTATTGTATTAAATTGAGTGTGTGTGTTGTACGTCGCCTCCCGTCTCATGCCTCTGGTTCACGGTCGATCAGGCGTGGACCTTATCGCCGGTCAGCAGTCGAACCCTCACTAAACGCACGCGGGGTGGGTTTGTTGTCGCCCCATCCCCTCCGGTTCGGAGAGTGCGAATTGCGCACCATCAATCTTTGACAATGACAAAAATCCGAGATGATATGCAAGCCGTTAAAGTGAGTGTTATCGCCGACGAATCCCCTGACATAACCGGAGTGCCTACCATTAACACTCTGCTGTGCTATTATAGTCAAAAAGCAAAAAATAAGCAGGTTTGTTTAGTCGACGTCGACAGAGTTAATGCTTCGAACAGCTACACAGTGGCCCGGGTAGTCGGCAAGGCTCTCCTTACTGTGGGCAAGACGTGGAAGGATGTTGTAGCCGTAGCCACAGATTCCGTGGAGTACATGCGAAAAATGGTACGAGAGATCTGCGAAGCTGAAGCGATCCACATCTTGCATGTATTGACCATGCGATTTCGTCACCTTGCGTGTCTGATGTTCGATCCACAGTGATCAAGTTTGGAGCATTATTTAAGCACGCTAACAAGCTGCACCAAAAGTACATCGAAATATGTGCCTCTAATAGCCTGTTTGGCGCTGATGCAAAGAAGCCTCCTTCTGTAGTTCCGAACAGATGGCAAAGCTTCTACAAAGCGCTTGTTGCCGTCATAGAAATGTGGAGCTCATTAACAGAACTTGTTGAATGCTCGCATGATAGCACCAAAGCGGAAGCTATTCGAGCGATACTTTCTGAAAAAGAGGTTCTTTATGCAAAGGCAGTCTTAATGAGAGATGCACTCGAGCCTCTTTCAGATGTCCAGAAAACGCTTGAAAGCGGAGAACTCCTCATGCCAAGCTTCGATCACCTCGTAAACGTCAAGCTACAGCAGACTGTCAGCGAGCTTTCCACGGTGATCGGTAAAAGTGATCGGGCGAAAGGTGTTTTGTCTATGTTGCCTAAGAGCAGTGCCATATTATTAAAAACTTGTTGTGAAGAGTTTTCCGCCGAAATCTCCACAAAATGGGACTGCACTTTGAAACACAACGTCTTAGACAAAAAAGAAAACCAGTTGACATTGTGGAAACTGGGAGCCGTACTCGATCCATTCCAGAAGCGGCTGCTGAGTCAGTCGTTTGATGACTACCGACCTCTCTTTAATTCCGTGATAGATGATGTAGGCTCGCTGCGCGAGGAGTTCAACCAGTACTTGCTGGAAGCAAGCCCCACAAATGAAGGTGTTGAAGTGATGGACTTTTGGAATGACGCAGATGCAGCGTTATCATTGTTGTGCCTAGCTAATGGCAGCTGTGACGTTGAGCGAACGTTCTCTCAGCTAAGGTACCTGCAGAGACCAGACAGGTCTCGTATGGAAACCGAGATGTTGCGCATGCAGATGATTATGTATGTTAATGAGGACGTGTAGAACGTCGATGACCAGCCCTCGTGAATAAAGTGTTTCTTTTCTCAAAACTGACCGTTGCCTCTCACTGCGAGTAATAATTAATTACCAAAGAAACACCAAATTTTGCAATATTTTCTTGAAAGCAGCCCAAAATCTAGCCCTAACTGTTACCCACCGATTAGAGCAAATCGAATAAATTATTAGTTTGCAAATGTAACCCAATAAAACCCGAATTGCGGAATTTTTCCACGAAAAACCCGATTTCTCCCCGATTATCAAGCCGAAAAATAACGCCCGATTTTTACCCCCCGAATTTGAAAAAATATAAAACCCGAAAACGAATAACCCTAAATATACAGAGCTTTGGATTAGTTGTTCCGCACATTCCATCCCAGCTACAACTATGGGAAGACCACAAGTAGTGCGTACTCCTGAGGAAGAAGCCGCCTACTGCAAAAATGAAAGTGAGGTGAAAGAATAGTGAAACAAAAGATCTGCAATATAGACGGCTTGTGAAGTTTGATTTGCATGGTGTAACACTCTGTATAACTAACACATCATCACGGTTTGACTA
The DNA here is from genome assembly GCF_023375885.2 of Dermacentor andersoni. Lineage (NCBI taxonomy): Eukaryota > Metazoa > Arthropoda > Arachnida > Ixodida > Ixodidae > Dermacentor > Dermacentor andersoni. The sequence goes on along the minus strand of NC_092816.1, from coordinate 122,965,950 downwards.
TCTTCACAGACTGGAAGGGGATGCCGAGCACGCACAGGAGCATAGGATCCCTTCAGGTAGTTTTGATTGCACGGAGGTGCTAGACATTTCTATGTCAAAATAAAACCTCAATTGCATTGAGCGTTCGATTTCGGCCAGCCAAATAAGAACGCTCGAATGTGACCAGTCAAATGAACCATAACAAAGTGAAGTTGCGCTATCAAACATCGTCAACTTTCAGCATTTTCAGTGCATTTTTCTATTTACATAAAGGTACAGCTTTCATCACTGTTCTCACTCAGCTTAGCACCTACATAAATTCTGCAGTGTCACCACTCTCATCAAGCACAGATCCACCCTTTTGAATGGGCAGGAAGAGCTGTGCGAGACACATTGTGTGCAGCAACGATCGAAAGTCCGTGTGGCTGGGCACACAGCTACTTAGACAAGCAGTCCCAAGTACTTTCTGGAGCGAGGCAGATGGCCCTCTATCAATGTGCACACGCCTAAATTGTCTTTCAACCACCAAAATCTCGTGCACCTTCAATGCCGCAGCTGTCGAAACACACAATCCAATTTTAGCTGTCCTTAGCTCTCCCTCCTCCTTTTCCTGCGAAAAAAGAGATACACGCGAGAATGTGTCCTTGAATTCATGGAGGAATGCCATTACCTCCTTGCATTGTTCGCTTGTAGCGCCCGGTGCAACCGACATCATCAAAGAGCACCAGCGATTTATCTGCTCAACAAACCAGGCTGTCGTCTCTGCTTCCATTGGAAGAACCTTGACTGCACACAGGCAACGTAGCCCTGTCACAGTGCCCTGGCTCAAGACTGCGTTAGATACGCTCGTGTCCTTTCGCGTGCATTCAGGCCTAAGGCAATCTAGTTCGATGACACGTACAAATCCCAAATTATCCGCATTGTTTTTTACAAAGAGCGACTTAATATGGTCGAAACACACTTTATCTGTGGGAAGGCCATGCTTCTCAACCACATCTCTGGGAAGAAGCAATGTCTCATTTTCAATGAGAGCATCTACGATGCTCTTTGTCACATACGGTAAGTCGGCGAGGATCATCAGCCACCGATGGTCGGACTGCTCGGCAGTGGTGCACGGGTGACGGGTTGAGAAGACCGGTCGTCTGACGGGACGGGTGGAAACTCTGCACAGCTCCCACAAAGAGAGGCTGAGGGCACTCAGGTCCGTCACAAGGGCATCGATGGCTAGGCCTAGGGCTTCACACTTTCTGACCACTTGGAAGATGGCATTCTTCAGCATGCCACAAAGTGCCGAACCACCTGTTTGAGAAGAGGAGAGAAAAATGCAGGGAAGCTTACAACACACAGACCGCATGAATAAACCCACGGCACGAAACGGTACTGCTCCAAGAAAAGTAGATTAAGTTATATTTTAAAAAATGACAAGCAAGCATTTAATTGGAGGAGGTATGAGTGTATCTTTATTCTCACCTTTAAAAAAACCTGGGATAATTTTTCGGACATTTACTTCCTCTTGAAAGCTGCAACATCTGGCAGCAAGTCACCGACATCGTCAGGTACACAACGAAACTGCGAAGTGTTGTCAACAATGCACAACACATCTGCATAAGTTGGAACGAACAGACGATTCGGAAACAAGTTCTCTTCATTTATAGTCGTCGTCTGAGGTGGCGACAGCTTTCCTTAAGCGGTATTCTTGGGCAATCCCTTTCGGAGATGGTTTTACTTTATCGAAATTTCCCGTGACTCGGCACGAAAAGCATCCCCGACAAGTGTTTTTGGTGCTGCGCAAAGCTCATTATCAGTGCCAAGAGCACTATCTGCCATATACTTCGAGGGGTTCGGAGCCAAATCTCACGAAAACGAAACTATCTTCGTAAGTGATTGCACGAGGGCACGGGTGCACGTCACCTTCGAGCTTCTTTAAGATTAGGCATATTGTTAAAGGGAGGTGCTACTTGAAAAAGCAAGCGTATTTTTTATTACTTATGCTAGAAATGTGAAAATATTGCCATTCATAGAATTTTTTATGTAGATTTCAAGTAGGTCATTAGTTTTTGTATAGATCCCATATGCTTTTAGTTATGTCCTATACAATTGTAAAATATAGCAACTTTTGGAGGCAATTCCTTGAGCATAACACTTTCACAAAAAGCATTGTGCTGTATCTTACTTTTTTATTTATTTATTTATTTATTTATTTATTTATTTATTTATTTATTTATTTTTACCTCGAAGGCCCTAATGTGGGGTATTACATGAGGGATGGGTGATCAATTCAGTGAAATGTGGATTCAATGGCAGCCTTGAAATGATATGGATTGGAATGGTGCATGGCAGCCTACACAGCTTGTTGTAGGCTGTAAAGTGCCGATATTTATCCAAACAGCATGTAAACTTACTGGAACATTGCAAAAAAAGTCAAGGCAGTTTAACAAATTTTTTCCCAATCCCAGTTGACTGTTCGTTACAACGGACCCTGCTAATCTGACAAAAAATGTCCGGTTTATCCAAAGTCCGTAATATCCGAGATGCCTCACTTCCGAAACCTTTGTTGCGATGTCTAACAAGATTATTGCAAAGACTGAGTGAAAAACATCCAAAGTAAAAAACAAACAAAAGTCGTAGTTTCGCCCGAAAGGCAAAGCATCGATTGCGATAGCAAATTAAGCAAGATAAGCACGGCAGCAGCAGCGAGCAAATTGACCTTCGTGCTGTCTCTCGCTTCAACGTGAACTAAACGTTGAAAGCACAGCACATACGAAGCTACCGGCACTGGGTGCACTTTGTCCACATCACAGATCGCTTTCAAGATATGGCGCCTGCACGGCCGCACCATTAACAGCAGCCACTGGAGTAGAACTGGGTGGTTCCCTTGCCGCCCCCCTCCCATGCCTCGAGCACAAAAGACGGTGCCCATCCGCCCGGCTTTCTTCCCTCCCTGGCGCGCAAGATTGAGCCGCGATTGTCAGCTGAACCTCGCAAGTCAGTTGCCAGGCCATGTCGACACGGCAAAAATCCATTTTATACATTCGATTTTGACAAAAATTGCCACTAATTTCGTCCACTGTAGCTGACAGTCCGTTGTAGTGCGATCCGTTAAAAGCAAACTTCGTCGCATTGATAAGATAGGCAGACCAAACTAATGTTGCAAAATGGTCCGTTATATCTGAAAGTCCGTTGTACACGGGTCCATTGTAATGAGCGCAGACTGTATTTTCGCAACTACTGCTGAGAGATACTGCAGTTTCAAGTAAATATTAGCATTCTACATATGGTATTTACTCGATTCTAATGCGCCCTCGATTGTAACGTGCACACGTTTTCCATGACCGAAAAAAAGAAAAGTTCTTTACAGTACCGTGCACCCCACTCTTTCATGCAGGAATACAACTTTCTCTCATTTGCAAAAACAAAGATTTACTCCAAATACACCAAAGTTGCGATAAATAAAAGAAAGTCGCAGTTTCGCCCAAAAGGCGAAGTATTCATTACGACAGCAAGTTAGTAGACAGCTATACGAAAAGTAAGGATAGTAGCTTTACCAGCTGTATAAACTTTTAAACATTCGCTTACTAAATTAACAAGCATGGTGTCACGCGCACGCAAGCAAACATGAACACGTCTCACGCAATGATTGCGGAAACTCTTTGTCAAAACGCTGCAGTGAGGAAGAGCAGAAGCAGCAGCGAGCAAATTGACCTTTGTGCGGCCTGTCACTTCAACGCTCATTAAGCGACGAGAACACAGCGCGGTGCGCCTAGATGCACAGGCTTGGTCTCCATCGCAGATGGCTTTCAAAATAGGGGCCGCGCAGCCGCACAATACGCAGCAGCAACCGAAGTAAAAAGCTTCTCCAGTTTGCACCAGTCCGGCACGCAAGTTTCGGGAATTCCGAACACCCGTGATGCAGCTCGATTTCTGTCCCGTCTCAACACACGTGATCCCTTTTCTCTTAATTACAGCATTGTGATGAACTTGGCATGTCTTTGCAGTCGGCACTTCCATGCTGATAGAGCAAACACAGAAAATGGGAAGACCGGGAAGACGGCCGGTGCACCAACCTAAGCACACGCACTACAGCCCATGGAGGAAGCTACAGCAGCTAGGATCAAAGTGCGTGCGAGGCAGCCATTTTGAAATGCCGATGGCGATATGGTAATGCAGATTTAGGGTCGTACTCGATTCTAATGCGCAAGTAGTTTTTGGACTTGCTTTATCAGGAAAAAAAGTGCGCATTATGTTTGAGCAACCACAGTATCTTGAAGAGCATGTATGCCAAATTTTGTTAGTATTAGACAATTATAAATTCACAAGGTTATTGTCATGGGATTGTGAATGAAATTTGCTGAGATGTACTAGTCCTCTTTTGCATAGTTCCACCAATTATACATGCAGTATGGATAGATATTGGCATTGTGCGGTCTACAAGGAGCTGAATAAGCTACAGCACGACATCTTTCATGAAAATTTAGCACAGAAGGAAGTGCCTCCAAAGATCACTATATTTTGCAGTTGTGTTGAAAGTAACTAAAAAAAGATATAGCAGCTACACAAGAACTAATGACATATCTGAAATCCATATAAAAAATTCTATGTATGAGTACATTTTCAAATCTCTAGTACAAATACTAATTAAAAAATATTTTTGAGTAGCATCTCCCCTTAAGAGGCTGCACAACCATTTGATTCAGGTATGGTACCTGGCCACTACGAGGTCCACAGAACCCTTCTGACAGGCCTCGCATCTAAAGAGGGCCTCCCACGGATCCTGCCATCCGCGAATCGTTGACGTTGAGCCGCTGAGCCACAACGGAGTTTCCCTCCTTCTCAGCGTTCCAAATTGCTCATCTCTCCAAGTGAACGTCATATCGAATACCATAACATCACGAATAAGTGAAGTCGGTTGACTTGTCTATCGACTGGATCGAGACGTAAAAGCACAGGTTGCCAATGTAGAGCTGAAAACCGCGAAATTTAGGATATTTGCTTTAAAATTGCAAATTGTTTTGTTATTCGAATGTAACGCAAATGAAACCCGTCATCAGCTGGCCGCAGTGTGCTCACGTGCAGCCTGTGTCTGCTTGGGGCGTTCTTTTTATCAGCGAAGCTGTTAGCCTCTAGTTGGTCAGAATTTTTGGCGTCTGTCAGCAAAAAAAAAAAAAAAATTTGAATCCAAAAACAAAGTGAATACCTCCTTTGGAATTAGGCATACCACACACAGCTCAGTACTCATTTCAACAAAGAAAAGCACAAAACAAACCACATGACGGATGATAAGGTGTCTGTAAATAAAGCGAGGCACGTTCCTTCTATCCGCATGTATTTGCCAGTAAAGAATATGCTTGCATAGGCTGCTCTGGTGGGAAAGGGACAACAGCAACATAGGAATAAGTGAGTGATGTCGCCAATCTTCATATATAGAAGGGAGACCTGCCTAGCAACTCATTCACTTCATCGAAAGACCACTATGGGTAGACCACGCAAAGTAAAGATTCCCGAAGAGCAGCATGAATACGATGAACGCCGAAGAGCGCAAAATCGTAATGCTCAACAACGGTGTCATGCTAAGACTAGGCAAAACAATAAAAGATTTCATATCCCCATCAACGGCATTTGAGTGGTTTTTTAACAGCTTTGCTGGCCATCTACTTTTGCAGGATCAAAATGATGAGTTTTTCTTTTCTTTCTTTTTATTTTTTTTTTTTTTTTGAGACGGTACCAGAGAGGCGTCGTACAAGGCGAAGTTGGCATAAAATTGCGTCGTATAATTGAGGTTTTTAAACACAGTATTTCTACGGAGGTTTTGCGGGACCATACCGATTCGTTGTAAAATGTGGGTCGTCGCATGACTAGGGGACGTATAATTGAGGTTCCACTGTACTTTTTTCAATGACCTTGGTAGTCTCCTTGTATATCAGTTTCTCTTCAACCCTGTACAGATACCAAGAGCTGTCAAGAGTTTTGTTGAGATTTTGTTTGTATGCCTGGCGCAGCATTCAGTTTCACTCTCAGAAGTTGCCCAATGACAGTCAATATGACTATACCAAATTGGAAGTAGCCAAGCTACTTATAATGCTTCCCCGTGGTTCTTTTGCCAATGCCACAAAGTTGCAACGTGTCCCCTGCCTTTCTTGTGTACCCGTCAGGTACGGCACACAGATCTATCTGAAAATTATGGTAGTCAGACTCTGCTCGTTATGATTTGGATTTGAAGATATAAAGATGCAGCCCTCTATGAAGTGTTGAGCAGGGGCGCCTGCATTATAGCTTTGTCACTGCTGGCGGCTACAGAGTTTGCCTCGTTATCAGCACGCATGCTTGCTTGAGGTTTGCACATGATAAAATAGGTAACAAAGGTTTGCCGCATGTCAGCTCCGCTGGGAATGTGCTCTGGAAACCTTAAAACCAGAAAGATGCACTGACAAGAAATGCGGTTCCACTGTAGCTGCAAAGTGAACGACTCAAGAACGTAAATTCCTGGGTTTTATGTGCCAAAACAACAATCCAATTTTGAAACATGCCATAATGGAGGACTCCGAATTAATTTTGACCAGCTTAACAATCACCTAAATTTAAGTACAGATACACTTTTGCATTTTACCCCCATCAAAATGCAGCCACCGCGACCGGGATCGAGCACGTGGTCTCACGCTCAACAGCGCAACGCCATAGTGACCGAGCTACCATGGCAGATTTTCAGAATTCTCACCTGTTGAGGTGGAAGAGGCCAACTCAGTAAGCAGGTGGTATCCCAGTGTCTGTTTCCAGTAGGAGGCCAGCCCCGCTATGCTGAAAACAAGTGCGTCTCCTGACGACTCGTCGTCCGTCCCGCCAAGGGTCGGTCCTGAACCCGGCAGCACTGCCACCCGTTCCAGCCAGAGGGCGACGTGCCTGTCCTCTGGCCCCATGGTGGACACCTTGTGCTCTAGTGCAGGTAACAGACCATCCAGCAACCCTGCGCACAACCGCCACCCCTACACCTGTAATACGGTCGACTCATCACTACCATTATTTTGACCCTTGTCAGACCCTTGTCATTGACCATTATTTTGACCCTTGTCATTGACCATTATTTTGACCCTTGCCAGAATTTGGTCTAATTATCCGAAAGATGAAATTAGAAAGTGGCGACAAAATGAATGTTTTTTTTTTAATTCTTGAAGTAGTGCACATTGCACTTTTGCTTCTTCCTCTTCAAGTGCGAATCAACCAGCATGTAGCGAAGAGCGCCGACGTGTTAACAGCGTTGGACTGTCATGTTGGTGGCAATTCCATCATCTGTGAGTGGCCCACAAACCTCAACAGTGTCATTGGCGCTGAAAAAATTCTCAAAAGAGAAAGTAAGTCGCACTGTCTGCTGAACTTCTTTTGTATTCAAGGTTTCAGTAACCACTATGCATGTGAGGGGCCACCAGTGGGGCATCCTTTCGCATTCAAACTAAGCGAGTTTTCCTCCAGTAGCAACATATGATTTCTTGCTGGGATTTTTCGGTGCATTCAAATGAACCAAAAGTTGAATTAACTGAGTTCGAATTAACAGTACTCGACTGTACACTGTGATTTCAGGCAGACATCGGTGTTACAGGCATTGTGTCGCACGCATACATACAATAGGCAGGCTTTGTCCATTGTTAGGGTGAGCAATCACGTGCTGCAGCAGCCGAGCCCAAAGGTGTGGCTTTGCATCGCCTGGTACATTATTACATGATTACATTAGATTACATTATTACACGAGTACATTATCGCCACGATTAAAACTACACTTTCCGTAGCACATCACTATTGTAAGGAAGCTAGCCTTGCATTTGGGCAGCGCATGTAAAAGGCAGGCAGTTTGACTACTTTGAGCCCAACGAAATGCATCAACACCACTAAACATTCATGCCAGGTAAAATCAGCTCGGCTCATATTGCTATTTCCAGCAGTTGCGAGAAAAGTCAAATCCTTCTCCACAAAGGATAACAGTTTGCTCGTTCAGTAAAAGCTTGTTCATTCGGATTTTGCAGGGCCAAAAAAAAGAAATGTCAAAATCAACCAGATGTCAAATTATCAAGGGCATACAAAAAACAAAGAAATGGTTATAAATAAGCATGCATGCATTTTCTTACTGAATGATCAACAAATCCTGTTTCTATTTAACACAAAAGCAATGTGAAAGCTGCAATTCTCTTCATTTATTGCTGGATTGGCACTCGCAGCAGCAAAGGCCTTGCGCTGCCCTTGCAGTGCGGCCACAGTGCAAGACCCACGTCTTCATTCATGACTTGCTTTTAAGTACTGCGCAGACATCCAAATTATTTTTTTGCGAATGAGCTGAACAGATTGTTCATCCATCGTGATGTAGTCGGTGAATTCAATGCCAGCATGTGAGTAACGGTACAATCGCTCATCCTGTCCAGCTGCCGCCATTTGTGACATAGCAAGCACATTGCACAGAGTCAAAACTAAACTACTGCTTGCTGCAACCGTTCTGGCCAAAACCATGGTCGCTGTCGACAAAGTCGTGGATGGCGACCACGCCGTTATGAAGGCTCGCAGCCAACGTGCACAACATGTCAAACCAAAACTACTGTTAGCTTCAACCACCGTGGGCATAACCGCAATCATTACTGATGCAATCATGGATGGCAACCACTCATTTCTGAAGGCACGCAGCCAACATGCACAGAGTCGAAACGGAACTACTGCTCACCGAAACCGCTCTCAACAAAACTGTGGTCGCTGTCGATGTGATCATTGGGGACTCCGGAAATTTCGACCCCCTGGGGTTCTTTAATGTGCACCTAAATCTAAGTACACGGGTGTTTTCGTATTTCGCCCCCATCGAAATGCGGCCGCCGTGGCCGGGAAACGATGCAGTTCTAGAAGCATGTGGACAACATGGTGTCATGCGTGGCTATGAACACTAGAATAAAAACTACAAAGACACAAATAGGCACGAAGCGTTCTCAAGGTTCAGAGCAAGTATGAAGGAAAAAGACTTCCAAGGGTTTTTAGCAACTTTCAAGGACAACAGCTTTTACACCATGGAAGCACATCTTTCACTGCACACAAGCAAAAGCACGCACATTTTTCACAATCAATCAACATCTTCAGTCAACCAAAGTTTCCACAACTTCTTTATAAGCTCATTTTTTTATTGTGGGTTTCACTGCATTGTTTTCTGGAGGTTTCAACATCCTTTTGCCAGTTTGCTTAAACTTATTCACTTCACAGTCCGGATGTTTTGCACACACAAACACTAAAAAGAGGCCCATTTTCAAGCAGTACACTCAAGATTAGGTTCCCGAAGCTTTCCCTTCAATTTGTCATCTATTTCTGCAAGCTGCAGAGTCCTTTCTTTGGCCTATTATTCTTAAGCTGTTAGACTTAACAATGAAGGTAATGGAACTTGTGGCTTCTACACGCTCAGCGTAGTTGTTGGCATCTGCTGTTAAATCTGCAATTGTTGCCTCCAGCCTCTTCTTCTTCATCTTGATACTGCGCATCTCTTCTTCAATGTGGCTTCTTCTTGACGCTTTCGACTGCTCGATCACTCTTTCTTTTTTTTTGTCCTCCAAGTAGGCCCGGTAGCAGTTGTGTGCGGCTGAGGCACATTTATGCAACTCCTTTGTTATTCCAATGTTCACAACGGCACCAGCCTTGCTTACTGTATCACAAACGATTCGCTGCACCACATATGAGATCTCCTTCAGGTTTTCGACAGAGACCTGACGGTTTATGCGGAAGCCTCTTTCAACAGTTGCCTGCCCGTGGCTCAACACGAGAAGCCGGACAACCTTCCACAAGTGCACATAGGACGAGTCAACCTTCAACAGCTCAAGGTAGAACTCGTGTAGGCTAAGAGAGTGTTTATCAAACTGTCGCAGATTGAGTTTCTTCTCTTGCAGAAGTTCTTTGTATTCACCAAGGACAGAATCGCGCTCACCCAATCGTCTAACTGCAATGAGCACATCTAAGACTTTCCTGAAACCTGTAAGACACTTGTAGGCATTTGGCGAGGATAAAGCGAATAATAATAATAATAATAATAATAATAATAATAATAATAATAATAATGACTTTTTCAGATGAATATACAAGACATCTGGATCCTTAGCCATATGCTAGTTATGGACCCATGCAGTTGTATAAAGAAAAATAAACGATTGAGACACAGGCACAACCATTCTTGGTTTCGGATTGAATGTTACGAACATTGTGGAACAAAAGAACAGAAGAACAAACAAAAAAATTGTGCAGATTCCACGCACTGTGGGAATCAGTGTAAGCGAAGCTTTCCGTGCTGGATGGTTGGATTGACAATAATTAGCAGTGATCTTGACGGCTAAAGCTTCATTTCTTCAACGTTTAGTCCAACACAAGAGGGGTGAGTTGATGTTAAACATCCCGTTACGTGCACCACTGCTGTTTGTCTGTGTAGTAAACAGAACACACAGGGAGATGCATTTCCTTGAAACATTGTTGTGCACCATATTTCATAACCTCCGAGAGGGTTGAGAATTGCCATTGCCTCACATGGCAAATCGCATCGTGGCAGAAGTATTCAACTTGAATTTAACTATGGGGCAGTACGTGCCAAAACCGCAATCAGATTATCAGGCATGCCGTCGTGCCAGACTCCGGATTAATTTTGACACCGTGATGTTCTTTAATGTGTCCCAAAATCTAAGTGCCCGTTCGTTTTCTATTTTCTTCCCGTCAAAATGTTGCTGCCGCGGTCAGGATTAAATCAAAGACCTCTAGGAATGCCATAGCCGAAAAGCTATCGTGCCGGGCACATAAGTGTTGATTTGAAGGTCGACCGCTTCAGTAGTGTCGCCTGGATTTTCTTTAATTATTGCAGCTCTGCTTCTGCACACCCTGCGTAATTTCAGAAATAGTAGGAACGTACTGCACCGTACCTTGAACTTAAGTTTATCCAGATTCCCCGCAACCACTGTTGTATAGTAGTAGGGTTTCCTTGCCTTTTCATGTCACCTTCCCTCCTTCCTCCCTCCCTTGTAAGGAAACTGCCTCTTTTCCCTTCCTCCTCTCTACAGTTCTATCTATGTCCCCTCTGGACTCGCACGTTAGTAGAAAGGGAAGCGCTGCAGTTTCTGCAATGCTTTTGAATGGGGTTAATTGATAATTACAGCTGTCAAGGCTAATGTGGCAATGCTAAGGTAGCTCCACAGGACATTGTGCACATTCGACACGGTGGGCTGAAAACAAGCTTCTTGCATCATCTTTCCTCTCCAGCTTGCCCTTGTCATGTCTACGAACACTCTGAACCACCCCCCGACGTGGTGTGCCAGACAGCAGCAGCCACAGCAGCAGCAGTTGGAAAGTCGAAGGAAGAGGCAAAAGAAGCTTCGCTTTAAAGAAAGAAATGCAACCAAACAAAAACCAATAAACAATGGTGCCGACCGACAGGCACACACCAGCCCCCGCGGAGACGGGTTCTTAACTAGATGGTACGTCAGCGGGCTCTTCTTCCAGAATTTTCTTGGTTGCACTTATAAGGAACTGTTTGCATTGCATCCTGAAGGCAAATTTGTCCTTGGCGCTCCCTTTCGCGGCTCTGACTACTTGTTCAGCAGCATGCCCAATGTCAAGTTTCTCCGAGTCCACGAGGTCCATTTTGAGTATGCCGACAATTCCTGTGGAAGCTGTCAGCACTAAGCACTTCATGGATCTCACGAGAAGTTTCCTCACGCGACATTCCGTGAGGAATGGTTTCAAAATCATCGCAATGCCAAGAGAAAAGTTCAGTTTGGCCAACAGTGGGTCCTGGGAAAAGTCGCAGTGTGTATAAATGGTGCACACTGTGGCAAGTTCACCTCTTTCTTTTTTTGCACATTCCACGTGCCTTTTCACGTCACGCCACAGTGCAATGGCATGTTCGACCACAGCAACATTTTCTACCGAGCAATGAGCAACAAAGTTGAGAGGAAATTTCATTTGACTTGTCACAGTAAAGAAGTCTTCCCTTCGCGCTGGCACATCACGAAAAATGACATTGAGGCTTGAAAGAAGATTCTCTATGCCTCACTTGCTGGCAACAAGAACTGCTCTGTAAGCGTTATGTATTGTATACTGTCCGCAAGTGCCCAGGTCCAAACACTGAAATTGATGGTTCTGCTATAGGTATTCCTGCATTTCCCTGAAACACTTTAGGCTTACGTTGGGGCAATCCATAGACAGCTAGACAGTTTTCGCCAGCAGCAAATCTGCCAAGGCAACCAGAAGGTTCTGTTTAAGGTCTTCGGCAGTCTAATTTTCCATGAACACCGACATCCAATATCTCGTAGTTACACGCTCGGGCATTGTGCTCCAGTACCGCCAATGCATGTCCATGTTTTCTCTGATGGTAGTCGTTCAAAGACTCGTGAAACAGAACGGTGTAGCCATCAGACAGCTCTAATTCAAATTGCAGGCAAGAGAGAAAAAATGGTCTCAGGCCATGGCACACTACGTATGCAGATTTTTTTTTTTAACTGAGAAATTATAGGCCCATTAGCTTACTTCCAGTATTATATGAAGTATTCACAAAGATAATCTCCAATAGAATAAGGGCAACACCGGACTTTAGTCAACCAAGGGAACAGGCAGGTTTCAGGAAGGGATACTCTACAATGGATTACATCCATGCCATCAATCAGGTAACCAAGAAATCTGCAGAGTACAATTAGCCTCTCTATATGGCTCTCATAGATTATGAAAAGGCATTTGATTCAGTAAAGATACCAGCAGTCATGGAGGCATTACGTAATCAAGGAGTACAGGAGGCTTACCTAAATAATTTGGAAAACATCTGCAGAGATTCCACAGCTACCTTAATTCTCCACAAGTAGGAAGATACCTATAAAGAAAGGGGTCAGACAAGGAGACACAATCTCTCCAATGCTAGTCACTGCGTGCTTGGAAGAACTATTCAAGCTATTAAACTGGAAAGGCTTAGGAGTAAGGATCAACGGTGAATATCTCAGCAATCTTTGATTTGCAAATTACATTGTCCTGTTCAGTTCCATCCTGACACTGGGGATGAGTTACAACAAATGACTGAGGACCTTAACAGAGAGAGTACAAGAGTAGGGTTGAAGATTAATATGCAGAAGACAAAGATGATGATCAAAAGCTAGGCAAGGAAACAAGAGTTCAGAATTACCAGTCAGCCTCTAGAGTCCGTGAAGCAGTACATTTACCTAGGTCAATTACTCACAAGGGACCCTGATCATGAGAAAATTAACAGAAGAATAAAAATGGGTTGGAGCACATTTAGTAGACATCGTCAGATCCTGACTGCAAGCTTCCCATCATTAAAAACAAAGGTATACAATCAATGCATTATACCGGTGCTGACATATGGGGCAGAAAGTTGGAGACTGACAAAGAAGCTCGAAAACAAGTTAAGGACCGTGCAATGAGTGATGGAACGAAGAATGTTAGGCGTAACGTTAAGAGACAGGAAGAGAGCGGTGTGGATCAGAGAGCAAACAGGGATAGCAGATGTTCTAATTGACATTAAGAAATGAAGCTGGGCAGGTCATGAAATGCATACGTAGGTTTGATAACCGGTGGACCATTAGGGTTACAGAATGGGTTAGGTTTAACAAAATCCACGATGTAATGAACTATTTTCATTTCCCAATCTTAGTTCCATTGAAAATGATTTTTTTGCGATTTAACAAAATAATTTCGTGACACTTCCGAGTTTCCAAAATTTTCTACCATTTCAAGCATGTACTTGGGGCCCATGTGGGTAGAACATCAAGCAAAAGCTATACAAAATTCGACATATGCAGAAATCACTATTTGCATGCGTCCTTCCACATGACAAGGTTGAGCGGCAAAAACACCATTGTGTGAACAAGATAACTGCATTCCTTGAAGCGCATGCACTTGCCTTGGAAACATGTTGGTAGGCGTTCTGTCAAGCATTCGTCAGTGTAATGTAGCCTGTAGTCAACTTATGTTGTATCGAGCAAAACTTGAGAATGTCATCGATCATCTTTAACAAGAACTGCCAGCCCTGGTCTGTTAGGAGCTGGCGAGGAGCCGCGTGCTGGAATATCACTTTATGCAGCAAACACCTGCGACATCGGTAGCTCAGCTAGTGGAAAGTGCACGAGTAATGGCGAACCGCGTCCCATAATCTGTGGCAATGGCGACCCACTTGTTCATACAGGCGTGTAAAGAAAAGAGGCTAAGATGAGGCCAACACAGTGAAATAGTTTGTATGGAACATCAAGAAGCAGTATTCTCTGCCTTTTCCAGCACTGGCGAAAGTCGCAAGAGCCTATGTAATGGTGGAAATCTAAGCACCAACTAAGGAAATCTAAGCACCAACTTGCCCAAGAAGTCCTTTTGGAATGGTGCGCTAAGTGAGACATCACAGGCCAATACAGTAAAACCTCGTTAATTTGGAAAATCGGATAATTCGGTCTCGTTTTTTGGTACCAGCAGGCGTACGTATTATTTAATGCAATGAAACCCTCGTTAATTCAGACACATTTGGGCACACATCAGTTAATTCGGAGAACTTTCAGAGCTTCGCGAGCACGGAGCGGCGTAAATGTGCGACGTAAAAGAGCAAGAAAGGCATAAGTGTCCACCGACACGCAGCAGTGGAGTTTGCATCACCATGGTAATAATAGAAAACTTTATTTGTTATTTGGTAATGAAGTCCGAGAGGATGGAGCCCTCGGTCCAGAGCCCCATTTGCTGCTGCTCTCCGTGTGGCCCGGTCAATCAAGTATCGCTGGTCGTTCACCGCTGCGAGCGCTAATCAGTCTCGAGATGACAAGAATTGCCGCTTCCACACTGCTTTTGTGCAAAATGTAAACAGGACTTGCCGATATATTCAGTGAATAAAAACGTGTTGATGTAGTAAGCATTTGTTTATTGTTTTCTTGATACCATCGTTAATTCAACATTCAGTTAATTTAGCATTATTTTTCAGTCCCACAAAATCCGAATTAACGAGGTTTTACTGTACAAACATGAGCATGCGCGGCGGTATGTGTGTGAAATTCTAAGATGTCCCACCGTTGCCATTTTGGGAAGCTGTGCCAGGACAGTGGAACGAAGGTTAACCGGAACGACAAGAAAAAATTCAGGACCATCAGAGAGCAAGCTGCAACAGTATAGGATGCGATCTTGGCGCACAAAGAGGCAGAAGGAGGGATCAGGAGCATGGGAGTTGAGATTGACATTGCCACTAAGCAACTGGCATCAACACTAATGATGCAATTACTCACCAAGGGTGCTAAGAATGGCAATTTGTACAAGAAATAGGCATTGTGGAACATTATGATCTCTGCGAATTGGTGAACCTAACAGTCACGGACGTGTCCCAGGAATCTAGCTTAAAATATGCCCAAGAACAAAAATACTGAAGGCATTATGGAAGACGGTCAAGCCTGTAGGAACGAAAAACTGCTTTCCCAAAGCTCGGATATCTTCCTGCCTAATGAATGTCTACCAAGACAAAGCGTAAGACGTCAGCTCATGCCTTGTAGACGCAGGCCGTGAATGAAACCCTTGTGAACAGTAGACAGACACGGGATGTCTGCTGCTATAACAACACAGATGTCTCAGAAAACATATTTTATGAAGCAGTTGTTGAGCTGGGACAACTTCTAGGAATGGAGGCCTTCGATGAATTGAGAAACCAGGTAGCCTCCAACTGTGCTTTCCAGTGATGTCTTCAGTATTACGGCCTTGTTGAAGCACCTTAATTATGGAAGGAGATTGGCCTTAGATCTCTCCTACAGCTTGTCAAACTTAGAGAGTGCCAGTGTACTGATAGCACTACAGAAACAAGGCTCAATAACCGACTTTCACTAGTGCAAGAGCAGTGCACAACAATTTCAGGAATAAAAAAGCTCTTCAGCACCTTGTTCTGTTAAACGGTAAACACTGTAAACGGTAAACAGTTTAACGGTAAAACCTCGTTAAACTGTACCTGTTTCGTTTCGTTTTGAAAGTAGTAAAGTCAAATCCCTGACTCAGCAGCCATTGAACATAATGCATCTTGTATACGCATAAACTGTACCAGCTAATTGCGTGTATATCGGTTAACATGCAGTGTTTCCACTTTTCGTCGGGCAATCGCGGTGGTGCATTGTCCCCATCGGTGGCCCGGCAGAATAAGAAGCCTCAGAGATTGGAACAGCAGCCTCCGAGTGCCCCGTGCGTTTGTGTGTGAAGCCACATCAACATCATTTCAGCACCGTGCCAGAAACTGTCGTGATGATGTGCAAGCTGGGACTCGTGTCATGCCAGAGCTACGATAAAGAAACAGTGGGTGCTCAGCATAGAAGAAAAATTGGACATCGTTCGTGCTATCAAATGTGGTGCAAAAAAGTAGGCACTAACACGCGACAGGGATCTACTGTTGACAACGGTGTGTGGCACTTGGAGTGCAAAGAAGTTGCTCGGCAGCACCACTGCAACTGCGAAAAGATGTCGGCTATGAGGTCCGACTTTTCGCCACAGCCACCTCAGTTGTTGCCAAAGTGTCGCCTAACTACAGTGACGAGGATGGCAAGGAAAGCGACAGCACGGGCGACTCAGGCCCAGCAGTGGCAGAAGCTGCGCATTACGTCAGCCTCATAAATGCAATTATCACGACGGGAACAGCACCCTGCTATGAAAAAGGCGCCCTGCGACTTATGCAGTGCTACCGCGCACGTGCAGAAAGAATATGCAACACCAACAAGGAATCTGCAGTGCAAGTATTTGCCAAGAAAAGGGGGCTGGCTCACACATTCAGTAAGTTTGAGGCCGCTGTCGTCTCTGCTAGGCCGCCTCGGCATCAAACGAAAATAACAGACTTTCGTCGTGTGAAGTGAATAAATACTGCATGCTTTTGTTCTTTCATCGCACTCTCACTGAGTTTTGTTTTTCACTGGTAAGTGGGTGATCTCCTGCTATTTCGGTTAAGCAATACTACCGTTTAGTACGTACTTTTTCCGAGCTCCGGCCAACTACAGTTTAATGGGATTTCACTGCATTTCTGAGTGAAAATCCAATTATAACGAACTACTGGTAGAGTGAACATATTTTGTGCAATAATTATGTTTGCTATATCGTATTTTTCCGCATATAACCCGCACCCCCAATTACAACAACAGCAGCCCGGAAAGCAAAAAGAAATACATGCATTTAACGATTGCAAAATGTCTCCATTAGTGGATGCACGACTCATCCATGTTGCATTTTTATCCAGCGGCTCTTATTCAATATATTTGGTGTAGAGACTCGCACAGTATCACATCTCGCAAGTGCTGCGGAATCCCTTGTGCTCGATGCTGCCCAAGCGAACGTTTCCCTTCGTTTTCGGCACAAAAGGAGCCCCGAGGGAACCACAGACAGGCTGCCCTGGCTGACATGGCAGCGGACTTTGTCATTGTGGTCGCTCCCCAATGTCAGCTCAATTCAGGGATCGTACGCACAGCGCCTGAACACCACAATTCACAGAACGGCACCACGTTGGCCGGGACCACCTGTTGATACAAGGTTTGTCCGGGTCGACAGGACTGATCAAAATAATGTGACATAGAAAGAGAGAACGACAACAAAAGCAGCAACTATTTCATAAAGCGCAAAGATCGGGCCGATTAGCCACCGATACGCATGTAAATCATGTTGGATATTGATGCTGATGCTCAAGAGTTTTGATATGCAGCGATTAACTTCACGTCGCTTCAACAGCTGCCTTTACAACAACTCTTTATGTCGCTCTTCTTAGTGACCCAAGTTGCCTACAAGCTTAAGCCACTGGGTATGTGCCAGAATAGACAACTTGCTGCTGACTGCTGCTTGACCTAGTGGTCAAACTTGGGTCACTGGATATTTGCCAAAACCGACAACTTACACTCTGTAACTAAATAACATAAATACATTACTAAAATATCTAGCAGTAATGAGCTCTCCATCACCAAATTACACACGTACCACTGCACGAATGCTAATCGCACTCACATAGATAATCATCGCCAAAGGATGCATTCTGCCTGCCTAATGGCACAGGTGTTGCACTATTTCAGTGCCATCACCGAGGGAGCCTTAAGTGTGCTCGTCTCTTCCTTACCAGGTTCAAAAGGCAGTGCCTCCACACACTGCCGCAGCTGCAGCTCGGAAGGAAATCCAAGGCACATCTCGCGCACAACCGCATAACCTCGCTGGCCAGCTGCCAAGCGGATCTGCAGGGCCTTGCATGTCAGCGCATCAGCCCAGTCAGAGACGCCACATGTCTCTGCTGACTCCGCCACGTGAGCAGCCTCTGCTGCCTCGGGTCCCGAGGAGCAGTCCACTTCCTCCTCACCCTCACTATCTCCATCTGCGAAAGTGTGAAAAGAGCTTGTAATGAACGAACACCAAGATGGTGCTCAAGGCAGCTAAGCCACAATAAGTGCATGGAGGAAGGTACGTGTCATTAAAACTCCAAAGATAACAGAAGAACATCATCTTGTTGGTCAGTGATGCTGGTGTTTAACCAGACCTCAAAAGTCTCTAGCAGGGGAACAATTTTCAGTGTTGTGCCCAACCAGACATCCGGATTTTCATAACATTATTCACAATACTTCCGCAGCCTCTTTTCCTGACCTCATCCATATGCTTACTACATTACCACTACTGGCTTATTTCGACTCATCATCTACATAACTTTGCAATGATACCAGTGGCCATGAAATTGGGTCTGAGCTTGGTCTACAACACCACGGCAAGGAATGGGTAATCACCTGTACCAGCTGCCTTCTTTCATGGTAAGAATGAAACTTCTCCATTACCGAGGGAGAGTGCCTGGCTTTAGCAGGGGTTGTCATCGAATTCTGGCTTTGCTTCTTTGGACAATTTTTTTTTTTTTCAGTGGTTACAGACCATCGTGCCCTATGCTGGCTCTCATTGCTCAATTATCTGTCTGGACGTCTCAGTCGCTGGGCATCACAGCTCAAAGAAGTCTCATCCAATGTACACAATGTACACTACCAAATATGGATCAAGATGCAGATTATTTGCCGTATGACCCTGTCGATGCTCCTAACAAAGTCGAGACTAACTAAACCAAAGCCAACAGCATGCAAAGCAACAACAGAGCCACATCAGAATTTCCAGTCCAATGCTGCACATGCTTTGCCAGGATCATGTGGTTCTAGGCAGCACAGCCACTGTCAGACCTGTCCAAAACATTGAAGACACATAGGGGCGATATTGTAGTGCAAAGACATACCTGCAAAGACACATCACAGGTACAACTAACAATTTCGCATGCAAAGTTGTTAGCTGCGCCTGTGACGTCTCTTTCTCTGTGGGTGTGCCTTTATGCTACAGTATGTCATTAAGTAAGCACCAACAAGCCCAATGTGTCCGCTTACAGTGAAGGCACACCTATATTGACACAACTATACGAAGCAGGGACTGTAAGAGGAAACATAAAATGCTTTGGAAGGCACTAAGCTAGCACATTTGAGGCACCCCAACAAGAAATCTCCAGCAGCCTCCACAAGGGAGAAGCAAGAAAGTGCTTAAGGCATATCCAGGTTAAGCATGACAGTGACAGTACTACACTCGTGGAATGAAATGCGTCACTTAAATCTTAACTTATGCACGTGTTCTTGCTTCCATCGCCTCCAGTGTGTGTGCCACTGGCGTAATTTCAGCTTGTGCAGTTGAAACAGCGTCTGTATCACCTTTAGCGACCAGATTTGTAGCGCATGGCACCCAAGAAGTTCTTGTGCATACGCGGTGTTCTACTTCAAAGTTTCCCTGTCTCATTTCATTTTGGGAACATAGTACAGGGTATGAAGAAATGCTGCAACAGCCTGTGCCACACCAAATGGTGGCACGAGGGAAAGCAACTACTGCATGTACTAAAGTTTTTCATGGTGAAAAAAGCAGCACTGCAAATTTAAGTTCGATGAGCGTGCTTTTTCTGCAACAAGATGTAGCCAAAAAAAGATAAACAATTCTAGGGTTTTATGTACCAAAACCAAGATATGATTATGTGGCGCACCACAGAGGGGGGATTCTGGATTAATTTTGACCACTTAGGCTCTTTAACAGCTGCCCGATGCACAGTACATGGGCATTTTTTATTTGTGCCCTTATCGAAATGCGGTCACTGCAGCCGGGATTTGATCCCATGCCCTTGGGCTTAGCAGTGCCACACCAAAGCCACTATACCACCACAGCGGATAAGGTACAATCACAAGGGGGCAATTTCATTCAATATAGTCACTAAACATCCTGATGCATTCAATTCACAAGGAGCCTTACCCCATCGAAATGCATGGAGCTGTGACAGCACCAAACAATCAGTCGGAATTACTAGCTCAAATTTGGCACGTTTGAATCATCAGTGCTCCAATTAACAATTCGGTTCAGAAGAAGATTAGCTACAGTTGCAAGGACACGAAAAATTCAACAAGAATAGTCATTCCGCAGACGATCAAAAACTATTTGCAGAGTATTTGGAATGCATTCTCAAGTCGCGAATGGCAGCTTGCCAATATCACTGAGAGAGAACATACATGATCAGTGCATTCCACAAGTGCTAGCATATCAATGAGAAAACAGGTGCAACCAATTTTATAGATGAAATTAATAAAAAGAAATCGAGTTGGGCAGGCCATGTAACGCATAAAGCAGATTAACATTGGACTTTTTGAATAACACAACGTAAGAAATGAGGCTCATGGCTGAACTAACGCAGATGAGCGACAGGGGTCCAGGAGCAGAAAGACAACTCATTGTATTGCCAAGAACGGCTTGTTCTTATACAGAGAATCGTACGATTTCACACAGGGCCGTGTGCAATTTCCAATCACACCATATCGTTCGATGAGGCAACACGACACAAGAGCTTGCCCTACGACACTCCTTCCCACTTTAAGTTTGCACTTCGCTTCTTAAAGTCCTCGTGTCTGAACCTATCTAGCGGACATCGTGCACGGCCGCTTTTTCGAGGCATGACTTCTGGCTTGTTTGGAACTTCTGTGCTTTGCTCTGCTGGGGGCGAGTCCTTGTGTGAAGGCGCTGAAGGTGCCGTTGTCGGAGAGCCTGTTGAAGCAGAAGGAATTGGACTCTGCGTAGAGTTACGCAATGCTGATTCCATGGGTTGTGCGGCATCCATAGGAAGTCTTGTAGGGGTAACTACAGGGTTTTGATATGGCGGTTGTTGCAGCTCGGCCAGGCGCATCGCATTAGGAGGTAGCTGCAATGGTCGAGCTGAAACAGGTCTCGCAAAGGAGTTACGCAAGTGGTCAGCGTACAGAAATCGTACTTCATCCGCCCCATTCACGAGATATGTCACTGGGCTCACAATATGCGTAACTATGCCATCTGCCCAAGCCACATTTTCACTGCGAACACATTTAATAAATACCTTGTCACCCACTCGGAATGCATGCTTGGCACCTTGGTGCTTATCTTTCTACCACTTGCTGTTCAGCTGTTTGTGAAGCATATCTTGCTGGAAATTGGGTTTGAGAAATGACAACTTTATCTTAGGTTGCCTCTTTTAAGAAGTGCTTCCCATCACACTATGAGGAGTGTCTCAATAGCTCATCGAAAAGATGTCTAATCCTGCTTGCACCAATTCATTGTTTTGCGAGACATCCGATAGTAACTGTATCAGTAATGTGTGCTTCATGGCTTCCACCAGACGTTCGGCTGCCCCGTTCGAAATCGGGCGATAGGGCGGCGTTCTTGTATGTTTTACGTTGTGTGTAGCTAAGAAGTGCTCGAACTCTTCTGATACAAATTGAGGCCCATTATCACTCACAATTTCGTCTGGGAATCTGTACGCCGCAAAAACGCTTCGAAATTTGAAAATAATTTGGCTTGTGATGGTTGAGGTCATTAGCCAGACCTCAATCCACTTAGATTAGGCATCAACTAAGACTAGAAAGTTGAACTGTCCTTTCACAGCAAACTCAACATGCAACCTTTGCCAAACCTTGGACGGATAAGGCCAAGGGTGTAATGGTACAGGCTGCGCGGCCGGCTGCACGGCTTGACAAACCCGACAGATTCGTATGTAGTCTTCTATGGCTTTGTCGAGCCCTGGCCACCTAAAGCTTTCTAGCCAGTATCTTCATCCTTGAGGTGCCTGGGTGGTTCTCATGCGGCAAAGACAACACAGCCGGTTGCAATGCATCTGGCACAATCACCCTTGTGCCCCACGTGACACAACCTTGTTCGAGCGATAGCTCTGGACGTCTAACATAGTATGGCTGAAGTTCATTAGGAATCTCTGAAGGCCAGCCATATCGCACGAACTCAACGACTCTGCACAGTTTGCCATCTCGTGCAGTGACCTTAGCTACGTCTGAAGAGTTCAACGGAGTGCTTTCGAATACGCAAAGCACTTCTGAACTCCCATATTTGGGACAAGATGGTAAAGGCAGACAAGACAGAGCATCAGCCACTTCAATTTCAGCCCTTTTTCGGTGCTTAAGCGTACACTGGTATGCCGACATTATCAAGGACCATCTTTACAGTTTGGCTGCTGCTTGCAATAGGGTCGCTTTACTTTGTCCCAAGATGCTTACGAGTGGCTGATGGTCTTTGTACAACATAAGCTTTCTACCAAAACGTAACTTATGGAACTTCTTAAGTCCAAATGTGAGCGCTAGGGCCTCTTTTTCACATCGAGCATTTTTCTTGGCTGACGTCAGAGATTGCGAAGCAAAAGCTATCATACGCTCTTCTCCACTCTGCAGCATGTGAAAAATAACCGCTCTCACGCCATACGCAGACGCATCGCATTGCAACCCGAGCAGTTTGCATGTGTTGTAATAGGTAAGAGCACAGCTGTTTACAAACAGATGCGTAGTTGCTTTGAAAGCATTACTACACTGTTTCGTCCACAGCCATCACTCTCCCTTTCGTAACAATCTGTACATTGGATCTGCGACAGGTGACACATTCTTCATAAACTTGCTGTAAAAAATTAGCATCCCTAACTATGCTCTCAATTCGGTTACATTTGTTGCTCAGGAGCATGCAGGATTGCCTTCACTTTCTCTTGTGAGGTAGATGCCATCGGCACTGACCAAGGTGCGAGAGTGAATCTTGGAAAAAAGCTTTAGCATAATGTTATGCTCCGAAAGCTTGCCTAGCAGCCACTCGAGTGTTTGTTGGCAATCGTCCACATTCGGGCCTGCAATTATGACATCATCAATGTAACAACCAACACTGGAACAAAGCAGAGGCACTGGCTATACCATAAGAAAGTCTGTTATACTGATAGAGTCCCTTATGTGTGTTAACTGTCAGAATCTGTCTTGATTCATGGCTCAGTACCACTTGTTGGCATGCCGGTGACAAATCTAAGACACAAAATACTTTGCCCCAGCAAATAGTTGTGAACAATACCTCTGGTTGTGGTAGCGGGTAGTGGTCTATCTTAAGCACAGGCTTTACAGTGATTTCATAATCACCCCAGAGGCGTATTTGATCACCTTGCTTCTTTGGGACCAGAACCAGTGGAGTTGCCCAGTCGCTTCTACTCACGGGCATGACAATACCTGGGCTTTCAAGCTCAGTGAGGTGTTTTTCCGCTTGTTCACGCAAAGAAAAAGGAAGCAGGTGTGCTTTGCAAAACACCGGCGTACAACCCAGTTGCAAAACAATTTGTGCCTCGAAGTTCTCGATGGCACCGAGCGAATGCAAAAACACACTTGGAAACTTCGCGCGAATCTTATCTACTCTATCATCACTGCGTACATTGCAAAGCGATTTCTGATTCAGCCGAAGCTAATTATTCCAGCTTCTTCCCAGCAATACAGGTAACTCATGCTCACATTCTTTGACAACAATGATTGGCAAAACAGCGCTCTGCCCTTCATAGGTCGTGGTTACATTGCATTGCCCTACGACATCCATTTTCTCGCCTGTGTACGTCTTTAGAACAATCTGAGTTGGTTCACAATTTACATGTGAAAAATTGTCTTTGTACACACCTTCAGGTAAAACTGTCACTGCGGCCCCCGTGTCCACTTGCATTGACACTTGCTGGCCTTCCACGTTTACAGTCACTACATAACCATTCTTCACTGCTGTGTCAACTGCGCAGTTGTACAGAGTGTGCACGTCTTCCCCTGACGATTCCATTACTGCATGTGCCTTCAGCTGACTTTCGCTCGTCGTTTTGAAGGTGTCCAACTTTTGAACGTAGCTTGCACGAGTAGTTCTTATGCCAGCAATTTTCTGGCACATGTGTCTTGCCGCAGTGATAACGTTTTTGTTCCTTGGCCTTGTTTCGCACCGAACATTTCTCCTTCGCTGGGTCACGGTCACTATGCTCATGATCGTTAGTTTTCATTTTCACTCCATTTATGCTCTCTGTCCAGCTTCCTGCTTCTATTGCAGCTGTTTGCTTCGCGGACAACTCACTGTCAAGAGCTATATTGCATGCCCTTTCAAAGGTGAGTGCGTCAGCCATCAACAATGCCTTCTGCATTTCTTCACTTCGAATCACACCTACCAGTCTATCGCGTAGTGCGTCCAGGAGAAATTACCCAAGTTACATGTCCAGGCGAGGTGCTTCAACTCTACTAGGACATCTTCAACACTTTTGTGGTCAAGTTACATTCAACGGGTGAATTTGCACCTTTCTGCAATTACAGACATCTTCGGGCTGTAATGGCATTGCAAGAGCTCTTCTACTTCCACGAAGGTCTTGTTTCCTGGCAGCAATGGAACAACCAAGTTCTTGAGAATTTCATATGCTTCTGTACCAATTACTGTCAAGAAAACAGACAGTTTCTTCTCTTCATTCATCTGGTTTGCCTTGACGTAACGCTAAATCGTTCGACATAGGATTCGAAGTTCTGGATCTTAGGGTTGTACTCATCTAGTCTGCCAAGCCGGGAGGGCCATGGCTTGGTAGGAGAAATAAATATTACTTGTTTAACTTGCGGGTCCCTTGCTGGCCTATGGTAACGACACCTCCGGGAGCAGCGTGGCCTTGTTGAGCCGCCACATTGTCAGTGGTCGTGTCTAGTAGGCTAGGTCACGGTGATCCCACCCTCGTCGCCAGATGAACTACCACAGACGAGCAACAGGGGTCCAGGAGCAGAAAGACAACTCATTTTATGGCCATGAACGGCTTGTTCTTATACAGAGAATTGTCACACAGGGCCGTGTGCAATTTCCAATCGCACCAGATCGCTCGATAAGACAATGCGACACACAAGGGCTTGCATGATGACACTGGCCTAAGCTGTAAAAGGAAGAGTTGGCTAAAACGTGTGGGGACTGCGTAGCACATTTCGTTGCAGCGCCATAGCGCAACACGTTTTGGGCATAGGAGCCGCAGCGCGGCGAGGTCGCTTTCGAACTTCGTGCGCGCGGTCCATCGCTTTCCCTCTCACTCGTTCCTCCGAGGGCACCGAACGGCAGCGGGACCGTAAAACACTTGCTGCTGTCCGCCCCCGAACAGTCCAGGGGCTCACCCGATTGGTCTGTTTGGGTGGGAACCCGCGTTCCCCCTCTCCTGGCGACTCAAGTCGACAGAGGAGCGGCAACGCGGGGAGAAGCTCTCGGACAGCGAAACGGTGCGTACTGACTTCCGATTCTCCCGGTCATCCCTTTGGTTGGCCGGTCTCGCCGAAGGTCCTCGACCCGAGGCAGTTGCGTACCTATTCGCTGCTCCTGTTCTGAAGGCTACGCCAAAGAGACGCGGCTCACTTGACGTGCGCGGTCGTACTGCGCCGAGTCGCCCTCGGAGGCTACCCCGAGCTGAAAGAACGTTGCCCTGGTAGCACAGTCGTTGGGAGCCATCCTCCCGTATAGCGGCGTGCTACCGCGCGTTTGAGATACCGAGTGTCACCCCTTGACTTGCGGGAGCTTCGGCTCACGAGCCCCGCGCCGAAAGGGGTGTATACAGATATCCTGAACGCCAAGGTGGTCGTACAATAAACGCCTTCCTTGTACTCTGGGCCTTCTCCTTGCGGCGCTCTGTTTCGCTCCCAGAGGAGACCGAACGAGCGTCCGCTTCGGGCACACGCTACACACGCAGCTGAGCTGATCGTCCCCCGGAGGGACTCGGATCCTCGGACCCGCGCGGTGGTCTAGGTGACTCCCGGCGGAGCACCGCTATATAGGCGGAGACCACAAACGAGAACTTCAAGGAAAGCTTTAAACCATCGATATTACGGTTTGTCTCACCAATAGATATTGTGCCTTATGGACGTGGAACTTTTAAATTAAACAGATACTCTTTAGAGTGACATTTAAAGGGCCCCTCACTAGGCCCCTTTGCAAATTTTGGTTATACGCTGGAAGTTGTTACGTGTCCTCTAGGGAGCGTTCTGCCGCAAAACAAATCAGCTAAGTAATAGCCAAGATGGAAACATTTCGGTGCTGCGAACCCATGATTTCAGCAGGTGAGCTCCACTTCCAAGCAAGAGGCTCTCTCATCTCGCCTCGTCTAGCCTACGCAAGCAAAATTACTTCCCTGCATTCTCCCATACCGGACCTCGAGGATCGAGTGACGCATAAGACACAGGCCCCGCCTTCATATCTTTCTTTTTGCTCCTCGTTTTTTCTTTTGCTTTTTTGTTTTTTTTTTGTTTTCTTTCGGTGCTACGCACTTTTGCTGACGGCGTTGTGCGCGAGCTGTTGTCTTGTTCGTGCAGAGCATGATTTTGCCCGCTGTGCACAAGGAAACATGACTAGCTGTATAATTCAGTGCTACACAAATACTGAGACAGAACAAGCGGATCGCAGAGCATAATAACGCGCCGGAACATGGTAGAAAATGGCATAGTGTTGGTACCTGCGCATGTGACCGCACGACCGTGGAAACAAGTAGACGAAGCGGAAGTACTCTCTCTTGCTTCGGTGCAAAGTAATACAAAAAACATGCAGACATTCCATTTGTGTGTTTTATTATTTCTCTAAACTTCAATTCGTCAATTTAAGCAACAGATCACACAGATAACAGATGTTGTCTTGAATAATTCTCGAAGTCACGCATCACCACGAGCGACGTCACACTGCGGACATGACGTCACCATCCAGCTTGCAGAGCGGCGGCCGCAAGGAGAAGGAAAAACAGCGTTCAGTTTGAAATTTCTGGTCTTTCCGCGGCGCGTAGCAATGTAATACTTTGCAGACACGATCGTTATTGCGCAATGTGTGCTCTGTGCTGGTCAGCTCAAAATGGCCGGACCTGGTGAGGGGCCCTTTAATGAAGAGTACAATGCTGAAAATTCTATTCAATGCTTCATTAACTTTCATCATTCATGTGTTTGTTATTCTATGGTGAAGCAACCGACACATTGGTTAAAAATGTTGATTGTTTCTGTCTGTAGTTGCATACATTCTAATACAGATTTTTTTACCTTTCTTTGGTACATATTCTTGCCTTTCTGCTTGTATTTTTGTTTTTTGTGAAAATTGTACAAGGGTGTTTATATTTCTTCCGTATTTTTAACTCATGTCCATTAATATGCTACATAACACATTATTTCACTAGTGTTTATGTTTCCAAGCTCATTCCACTAAAGAAGAATTACTAGTTAGTCTTGCACGGCTGATGAGGAAAATTAGTGCAACAAAAAGACCACACACACACAGGAAGGGAAGTCAAAGACAAGCACTCATTTTTTACTTCCCTTCCTTTGTGCGTGGTCATTTTGTTGCACTAATTTTCCTTATCAGCAATTGTGCGTTATTCTTATTCATGCCTCCCAGCTGTCATGTGCCCTGTACTTAATGGCCCCACACCCAGTCAGCTATTTATTGTAGCTTTTCACCAGGAGTCCCTCCCAGACCTTGCAAGAATAAAGTACAATTCTGATCCAATTAAGAGGCAGCCAGAGGTAACCCCTTTTTTTTTCAATGCTTCAAATTAGGATAATCGATTATACTATTCACTGTAAATGGTTTTCAAGAACAGACTTATGCAAAAATGGTGGCAAGACACTAAAGACAGGGCTGGACTTTATTGATGATACCTGTAACCTAGCATGGCTGATTCTTCGGCTGGTTGGTACGGTTTACTCATAATGGCAAAGCCTTTAGTGCAATTCAGTAAGACAGGGACGTGAGAGAGACACAGGATAACCTATCATCTTAAGATTGTATCTGTGATATACTTAATGATATATTTTATCTAAAAGTCTCGCATGCATACACAGGGGTGCATGTTCCCTTTGAGTGGCTGCATTCTTGGCCCGTCATTGACTGTAGAAGCTAATTCTGTCTCGTCAGAAGACTTTGCACTGGGCGCTGCAACCACTTATTTAATCAGGAATGAAAACCCAGAGCAATGCACCACTGACCATCCACAGAGTCCGACGGTGAGCGCCTCCTCTTGGTTGCAGTTGGTGCCCGCCTGTTCCGACGCCGTCCTCTCTTCTGACCTGTGGGTATCGCAGATCCGGGGATGGTTGGCACGGCATTGTGTTTGAGCAGCTTACGCCCGTCTGCCCTGCACTGCTCAAACTGGTCCGGTTCGAAATGGTCCTGCAGACAACACAGTCGTTAACAGAGTTTTTGCCTTTGCTCGTGGAAGGGCAACTTTATGGCAGGTGACAAAATGAACAGTAGGCCTGTCACGAGAATGATTCGGCATGTTGCAACAACTGTGGAGTCAAAAGTTGCATCCCCTTACGCTTTTTAAAAATTTGTTAAAGTTTAGCCAACACAATGTGCTGCACCATCATATATCTTATACGAGACATGAGCAGATACAAACCAAGACCGAAAGCATGGTTCTAGTCACAAAATCGCTGCAGGAGCAGTCACCGTAGCCATAATTATCCCTTTCAGGCTATTATCACATTTAAGATTTCTGCAAAACTCATTTGCCTCACAGTTCAGGTCAGTTTTGTCAAAGCTTTATCCACAAATTAGCAGCACATTTAAGGGCTGGACAATTCTCCTCAACTATGGATATCCTCATTTAATTTTTTGTGTTGAAGAGCAATAAGCTTCTTCTATTGATCAATTAATTAATCAATGCAGTTCACAGTAAAGTTATATCAGTTCTCACTGGAAGTTCCAGCATGCTTGGTTTCCTTTCTTCTTTCCAATCGCTGCCAAACTATGTAAAGGTGTAGATGGCCTAAATCGGAAATCTGTTTCCATCTTGAATAGGTTTTAACTAACGATTTTAAATGTGACAAATCTCATCAAAATTGGTTCAGTAATAACAAGTAAAATGATTTTGTCATTCCCGTGTATTTAAATAGCAGCTCCCAGGAAGGTGACATGATTTATGCTAGCCTAAAATGTTTTGAAAGCTGTGAATGACTGTTCTGTCCCTTTGTAGCTTTTCAATCTCAGTTCAAAGTTATGCACACCATTAGTGTACTGCACAAATGTTGGCCACAGGCACACAAATTCTACTGCCTCCTACAGAAAGTACAAGATGATGAGAAGAGTGATTACAGAAGTATCAAAATTTGGGATGTGAACTATGGTCTTCAAGAGTGTTACCATGCATTCGTCCTGGGCCTCCAATGCGGAGGTCAACCGCCAGGCCTTGCTTACAAAATCTCTGCCGCTATATCTGCAATTTACGTAGGACTGTTGTCAAAAGGTTGCTGTCACGATCTGCCTTAATGCTTAATAAAGAAATCGCTCATCACACTAATGGAATATTTCACTGATCATTTCATAGTGCTTAGATTGAGTTATAAAGGTCATGTGAGACAGCAACCAAGCTTTACCACAAGCATAAAACAGCTCCACAGGGATTAGCAAAGCCATGCAATCGCTACCATACCCACTTATTTCATAAGACAGCATTATAACTGTTTTACGCAACCTTCGTACCACTGCTAGAGTACTCCAAAACGACCAGTTGTATGCGCCATAAGATTTAACTAATATCAACATGGCATTTCTATTTTATTTGGAAGAAAAATGTAAGTGCATTGTTATGCATTCTCGGCATATGGCAGTGCTGTAGTACAAACTATGCAATACCATACACGGCTAAAGTGACCAACAGTGGCCAAACAAAAGATGTCCCAGCAGTCTGTGTTTGTACACACTTGCACGAATGCCCTGCAGACTTTTTTGAGTTCGTCAATCTGTAGACAGGCATTGACGCAGGCCTGCTGGTAGACTTGTGAAAGAGTGGAACAAGGCAAGAACATGGATGACAAAGCACTGCAAGTGCTCCAGGAAGGGGCTACGCAAAGAGAAGGAAATCTGGACGAGATGCTTACGCAAGATTTCATTTTAAGTACCACTGAATGAACTGTCTAAAGATTTGTCATCTTCATCAAAAAGGTTAACTGAAGGCATGCTGCACGATTCATTGATTTCGCGTGTTCGCTAATCTGCATATTTTCGCAGAATGTTTGCATTACTCAAATCCGAATAGCACCCGCAATCTTTGCAATGTACTGCCAGGTTGCTGCCTACTCCAGGCTTTTTTTCTTCTTCTTTTTTTTATGAGGCCCGACATCGCAGGTGTCTTAAAAATACTTGTTATATTTTTGGATGGTTGGCCAAAATTTTTATTTGCTAGTGGGATCCCTACGTTCGCTAGTAAGCACAAAAGCGTAGTAAAATGTCGAAGCGAACAGCTTCACCGGTGTCTCCACCGTTAGGAAAGACAAGATGACAACGCACGCACGCAACGCTTCCGCGACGACCGGCTTCGTTTATCACAGCATTCGCTCGCTATCCCGCTGCAGTCACCACGGGCACAGTTCGAAAACAATTCATAGAAGGATGGCCCGCAGTAAAAGGCAACGGCCACGCGCGTTCAGATAAACCCTTCACGTTTTTCTTTGTTCCTTCTCTAGCGCCGCAGTGTTTACGATGCTCAAAAGTTTCACGCTACCTGTTGCCAAGCAACCTACCGGTGTCATCCAGAAAGATTGAAAGCGACCACGTTTCCAAACTATCACGAGTCATATGTGCCGCTCAACAGGTCGGTGCAATGGAGAGGATGAAGTTAACAAGAACGCGTGCAACAGTCAATATCAGTAGCGTGTTGACATCATAATACAGCGACACACGCCCATGAAAGGGTAGCACAACTAAACAGTACATACACAACTCAACAAGGAACCCCAAAACATACATCGAGAGCGTCGCCGAAAGCTAGGCCTCTATGTTGCCGGCTCGCGCTTTTCAGAGAAGTAACAGCCACTGCGGGGTCAAGTTCGTCAGGGTTTATCGGAACGCTCACCTCGCAGAGACGTGATCCCGTCGTCGGCACAAATCCCTGCCGCTTGATAATCGCCAGCCACACCTCGCGCCGAGCGGAGTCTTTCTCGCTCAAGGGGATGCGGAACAGGCGCTTGCCCCGGGTCACGCTGTTGGAGCAGCCGGAAGCGCAGCATGACGCTGGCATTATTGGCCAGTTTATCACAGGTTTCGCTGCCACGTACACGGATTTATTTGTGTTGAAGAGTGCTTCGGTTCCAAACGCCCCAACTTTAATTTTCCGCTGTGGACCTCCTTGGCATGGTGAATGCCCTCCAAAATGGCGTACATTTCGAAGCGCTTAGTGTCACGTGACTTATCTGTGCTCTCCATGGTGCTCTTTCACAGGGCTGGTAGGCGAGGTTAGCGAGATGCTGACTTTGCTGGCTACTGGTTTTACGGAGGGGCGAGCGCAGCGCGAAAGCTTTAGCTGCTCGTCGCTATTCATGGGGAAAAAAGGGGCTATTGTTGCATTCCTCAAAGTAAAGCCGTGAACTCTCTGCAATGATTATTCCTTCCGGTTCAGAACACTGCTGTTCCAGGGACTCCCCTTACAGTGACAACAGATAAAAGTGGACGTTTCCTTAGTGCGTCATCTTGTTCAAAACCCCCAATTGTCACCCGAAACAAAAATCATAATCATTTAATGCCTCTAAAATATTTCGCAAACCTAGTTCAAGTTTTGCAATTTTCGGCGCGTTAAGGAAAGCCCGCCAAATATAACAAAAAAGCCACGCGAGATATATAGCGTGTCTACTGAAACTGCCGATTTCGAGGTCACGCATGTCTGCCGTTAGTTCATTGAGCATTACAAGTTTATTACTAATTAGCAGGAAAAAAATACGAGACGTTTTTTTTTTTTTAGTTTGCTGCTAACGGTCGACATGCACTGCATTTCATCCGCACGTCTTTTTTTTTTTTTTTTTTTTTTGTAGTTGCAGGATTTTTTTTTTTTTTTTACTTGGTGCGTCATATCTGGGACACATGTGTCTGTTTATGCTGATATTTTCCTGCGCTGTTTTCTTTAGTGTTGCAGGTACGCTTTTCGCGTGGTTACATATATAAATATTCACAGACATTAACAGCACAGTTAGAGGCAAGAACTATATCTCGATCATAAAAGACGTTTTACAAAATTGCCTAGAATAAAAATCAACTGAAATAGCGCAGTGGCATTGATTTGTTAACCAGCCCAGAACTTACCTTGTCGTTTACTCAGCAAGATGCGTCCACTCCAGTATACGGTATACATACTTCACCTGCTAATGCGAAGGTAATCTGCGGTGATTGAAATCAAAACAGGTCGTCACGTGCGTCGCGACGTTGCAGTGCCTTTAATTCCTCCATATGCCTTAATTGGGAGAAAACTTTCCCTAGTTTTCGATAATTTTCTCTTTTCACTTATACAAGGCCTGCCTAAGATAGATCTAGGGTAACTTCTCTATGGCTGGCAGCATTATCTTTACCTCCTCTGCCCACAATTTTGTCTAACGTCTGCTGCTTCATATATAGGAGAAGTGATCCCGATGTCACGCATATGAAGATGCTCGCACTAAATGTGTCACAATTTAACAGTAGTGCGTTCCTAAATTCGGACTTATTTTAGGGATGCCGACAGTCATACGACAGAGGGCAAAAGCGAAAAAAAAAAAAAATAGAGCTGGAGGAGAAGCGAAATAACAAGAATGTATGCGATGGCGCGGCTAGAAAAAAAATTCGCCGCCACCTTGCCCCGGGTGAGGATCGAACTCACGACCTTCAGATTATGAGACTGACGCGCTGCCTACTGCGCTACCGAGGCGGACGAAAATGTCGAACATGCTGATTGAGTCAGTGGTAAGCTATAAGCCTCCAAAATGGCATGCTTATCATGTCGGTAGTAAGCCTGCCAACTTTCATGTTCACTACGTCAATTATAAAATTTAGTCCTCCAAAATATCATGCTGATCATACGCCTGCATTTCGCATAGCACCTTTTTCTTTGCTTTATCCCGTCATCCAACCCCGTACGTCACTGGCGTAGGGGTCGATGACCCCCGAAATTTTTTGACGATACCCCCCCCCCCTTTCCCACGGAACAGAAATCTTGAGGAGGTGGGCTCCGAAAGAGCGACATGGATGAAAGAGAAAGCTTGAATGTGAAAGCGAGGCGAGGGCTAGTGGCGGTCCGAAGGGGAGGAGGGGGTTGTCATGTCATCGTACCTAGAACTTAAATGCAGTTTCCCCGCAAGCACTGTCGTGTCGCAGTAGCGTTTCCTTGCCTTCTCCCATCAGCGTTTCCCTATCCCCTCCCCTTGTATGGTAACTGCGAGCGAAGAGTGGCAAGGCTGTTAAATCACTCGTTTCGCGACTGCGTCGGTTCTACCCGATCTATGCCTCCTCTACGTACCCCCTCCTCTCTACCATTCCATCTACCTTCCCTCTGGAAAGGTAGTTTGACAACATCTGCATAGGGGCTAGATGATGCATTGCAGATCGACGGAAAACAAGCGCTCTGGAAGACACCCACAACAGCCGAGAAAGACCGTCGATCAGGAAAGGTAAGCGCTGCGATTTCTGCAGTGGTTTTGCGGGGAGTGACGGGTAATTACAGCTGCCAAGAGGCTAATGTGGTGATCGAGGCCCAGGGAGCTCCAGCGGACATTGTGCATACTCGACGCGGTACAAAGGTCCAAACAAGTTTCTCGCATCTTCTTCCCTCTCTGCCATGCTTCATCGTGCGAGGAGGAAAGGGCGCGCGGCGGCAACACCCTCTTCCTCCTCTCTGGCTTGTGCGATCCGGCGTGGCGCTGCTTGAAAGTATTGCTGTCGCGTGCTGTGGAACGATTTCGAGATGTTTTAGATCATGCTTTGTGAAATTTACACAATGTCCATTCATATTGCTACACGCGTGTGGTATTTGATTGTTTGAACGAGGCGCGTGGGCGCCATCACTCGAGAAAAGAGGAGGAAGAACAAATCCGGCTCGCGCTGTAAATCTAACCGGTCAGCGCTGCAATTCCATAGATATTAGGAAATTTATGCTCCATATTAATCTGGAATAATCCACCCATTTCTTGGCCAATCCCTCACCGTGGGTAGGAGCCGCACATGTGACAGGCTACAACAACAACCGCTGTTGTAAATATAACCTGTAAACTGAACTGAACTGAACCTGTAAATAGTTGCTCGTCTTACTGACTAGTCCTTCGCGTAACATTGTGGTGGAGGGTGCCGTTCCCCGTCCTCGCCACAGAGCTCCGCAGCGGCCGCACCGTCCCGCTTTCCGCCGCGGCTCCCGGTGACGACACCTCGTCTCCTTCTACTCCTGCGACCCCGACAACAACGTACGTTACGGTTACAAATCCCCGCGATCCTGGCATATTCTCCGGCCAAGATAATGTCGACGTTGAGGGGCTCGACCTGTATGATCGCGTTAGCAAAAACAACCGCTGGGACCCTACCATTACGCTAGCCAATGTCCTATTCTACTTGGGCGGAACTCCTCGTGTCTGGTTCCGGACACACGAGGACGAGATCTCTCGCTGGGATGCTTTCAAGAAGAAGCTCGTCGACCTCCTTGGAAATCCCACCGGTCGGCAGCTGGCTGCTAGAAAAGAGCTTGCTACCCGAGTTCAGTCTTCTACTGAATCGTATGTCTCCTACATACAAGACGTGCTCGCTCTTCGCCGGAAAGTCGACGAGAAAATGGCCGAGGTTGACAAAGTCGGCCACGTACTTAAAGGGATCGACGACGACGCCTTCAACTTCGTCAGATCGTTAGGGAAGCCTTTCGGGGCATCATCATCCTCATCATCATCAGCAGCAGCAGCCTGGCTACGCCCACTGCAGGGCAAAGGCTTCTCCCATACTTCTCCAACTACCCCGGTCATGTGCTAATTGTGGCCATGTTGTCCCTGGAAACTTCTTAATCTCAACCGCCCACCTAACTTTCTGCCGCTCCCTGCTACGCTTCCCTTCTCTTGGAATCCAGTCCGTAACCCTTAATGACCATCGGTTATCTTCCCTCCTCATTGCATGTCCTGCCCATGCCCATTTCGTTTTCTTGATTTCAACTAAGATGTCATTAACGCGCGTTTGTTCCCTCACCCAATCTGCTCTTTTCTTATCCCTTAACGTTACACCTATCATTTTTCTTTCCATAGCTCGTTGCGTCGTCCTCAATTTAATTAGAACCCTTTTCGTAAGCCTCCAGGTTTCTGCCCCGTACGTGAGTAATGGTAAGACACAGCTGTTACACACTTTTCTCTTGAGGGATAATGGCAACCTGCTGTTCATGATCTCAGAATGCTTGCCAAACACACCCCAGCCCATTCTTATTCTTCTGATTATTTCAGTCACATGATCCGGATTCGCGGTCACTACCTGTTCTAAGTAGATATATTCCCTTACCACTTCCAGTGCCTCGCTACCCATCGTAAACTGCTGTTCTCTTCCTGAGACTGTTAAACATTACTTTAGTTTTCTGCAGATTAATTTTCGGACTCACCCTTCTGCTTTGCCTGTCCAGGTCAGTGAGCATGCATTGCAATTGGTCCCCAGAGTTACTAAGCAAGGCAATATCATCAGTGAATCGCAAGTTACTAAGGTATTCTCCATTAACTCTTATCCCCAATTTTTCCCAATCCAGGTCTCAGAATACCTCCGGTAAACACGCTGTGAATAGCATTGGAGAGATCGTATCTCCCTGCCTGACGCCTTTCTTTATTGGGATTTTGTTGCTTTCCTTATGGAGGACTGCGGTGGCTGTGGAGCCGCTATAGATATCTTTCAGTATTTTTACATACGGCTCGTCAACGCCCTGATTCCGTAACGCCTTCATGGCTACTGAGGTTTCGACTGAATCAAACGCTTTCTCGTAATCAACGAAAGCTATATGTTGGTTATATTCCGCACATTTCTCTATCACCTGATTGATATAGTGTGAATATGGTCTATTGTTGAGTAGCCTTTACGGAATCCTGCCTGATCCTTTGCTTGACAGAAGTCTAAGGTGTTCCTGATTCTATTTGCGATTACCTTACTAAATAGTTTGTAGGCAACTGACAGTAAGCTGATCGGTCTACAATTTTTCTAGTCTTCGGCGTCCCCTTTCTTATGGATTAGGATTATGTTAGCGTTCTTCCAAGATTCCGGTACGCTCGAGGTCATGAAGCATTGCGTATACAGGGTGGCCAGTTTCTCTAAAACAATCTGCCCACCATCATTCAACAAATCTGCTGTTACCTGATCCTCTCCATCTGCCTTCCCCCTTTGCATAGCTCCCAAGGCTTTCTTTACTTTTTCCGGCGTTACCTGTGGGATTTCGAATTCCTCTAGACTATTCTCTCTTCCATTATCGTCGTAGGTGCCACTGGTACTGTATAAATCTCTATAGAACTCCTCAGCCACTTGAACTATCTCATCCATATTAGTAATGATATTGCCGGCTTTGTCTCTTAACGCATACATGTGATTCTTGCCAATTCCTAGTTTCTTCTTCACTGCTTTTGGGATTCCTCCGTTCCTGAGAGCATGCTCAATTCCATTCATATTATACTTCCTTATGTCAGCTATATTACGCTTGTTGATTAACTTCGAAAGTTCTGCCAGTTCTATTCTAGCTGTAAGGTTAGAGGCTTTCATACT
This sequence comes from Dermacentor andersoni, assembly GCF_023375885.2. Classification (NCBI taxonomy): domain Eukaryota; kingdom Metazoa; phylum Arthropoda; class Arachnida; order Ixodida; family Ixodidae; genus Dermacentor; species Dermacentor andersoni. Next base: position 122,929,170 of record NC_092816.1, on the reverse strand, counting down.
TTGGTGAACCAGCATGACACATATATAAGCTATGTGCTTCGGCATTGCTTTTTTGCCCTGTAAAGCCATAATATATGAGGGGTATCACATGAACAGAATGCGATGGCTATTTTTGAGGACAAGATTTCCGTAATACGTGTGAGTGCGTCGTAGAGAACGGAACGAATACAACCGAAAAAGAAATTCGGTCGTCATCCTTTTTCTCGAAAAAGAACGAGAAAACGAGCTAACGCCGCAATACGACCTCGCATAGGCACGCCGCACAACGTTTACAGATCTATAAACGTTGACACCGTATGCTTGGACCATGTGCTATATAGAACAAAGATACCTACAACTCCTTAGAACGCTCGCGCAATTCGTAAACGGTCGCTTTACTGGACAAGTATAGTTCGCACTCCAAGGCATAGGCAGAATGTTTTAATTTGTTCGGAGGGGGGGGGGGGGGGGGGGGGGCTAGGCCCAACCAGCTTTCCGAAACCCATTTATCTATATATATATATATATATATATATATATATATATATATATATATATATATTTATATATGTACTGACCTTTGCAACGTTTACCACCCGTACCCTCTCGAGTGAAACTAGCTTAGCAGGACACTTCGAGGACTTATCACACATTGTTTGGGATATCATCGGCCTTATTGAGATTAGAACTGGTGAGGCTTATACAGTGCTGAATAACGGACATGTCCTCTGCTATAGAGGTCCCCTAGATAAGAAGCAATACGGGGTAGGACTCTTAATCCATAAGGACATAGCGGACAACATTGACGAATTCTACAGTATTAATGAGAGGGTAGCTGTAGTCGTACTCATAATCAAACTTAAGAGGTATAGATTGATGGTAGTACAAGCCTACGCTCCAACATCCTGTCACGATGATGAGGAAGTAGATCAGTTTTATGAATGTGTTGAATTAGCGAAAAGAAAAGTGCCAACTCAGTATACTGTAGTAATGGGCGACTTCAATACAAAAGTGCGGAAAAAGCAGGCTGGTGAACAAGCTATTGGCAACTACGGCGTCGATTCTAGGAACGCTAGAGGAGAGATGCTGGTAGGATTCGCAGAAAGGAATAAGCTTCGAATAATGAAAACCTTTTTCAGGAAGCGTAGCAACAGAAAGTGGACCTGAAAAAGCCCTAATGGCGAAACAAGAAATTGGCTCCGTACTTTCTGCTGATCCCAGCATAGTGCAAGATGTAGAAGTGATGGGTAGGGTAAAGTGCAGTGGCTAGGATTCACCTCAATTTGAAGAGGGAAAGAGCAAAATTGGTCAAGAAAAAAACAGGTAAACCTAGAGGCAATAAGGGTAAAAGCAGACAAATTCAGGCTGGTACTTGCAAACAAATGTGAAGCCTTAGACCAGAGAGGCAACCAGCAGGCAAGCTCTCCCAACTAACAAAGGACCTAATAAAGAAACGACAAAGAATGAAAGTGTCCAACTAAAGAGATAAGGTAGAATTCGCGGAACTGTCAAAACTGATCAACAAGGCGAAAATAAATGATCTTTGAAACTATAACGTGAGACAGACTGAAGCAGCCGTAAAAAAATGGACGCAGCCTGAAATCAGTGAGAAAAAAACTTGACGTAGGACAAACCAAGATGTATGCACTGAAAGATAAGCAGGGTAATATCATCAGCAATCTCGAAGATATAGCAAAAGAAGGGGAAGAATTCTATACTGACCTGTACAATACCCAGAGGAGTCAGGATACCTCGATTAGAAACAGTAATGAACAGGATACAGAAACTCCTCCTATAGCTAGCGACGAGGTTAGAAGGGCTTTGCAAGACATGAAACGAGGAAGAGCGGCAAAAGAAGATGAAACAACAGTCGATTTAATCAAAGATGGAGGATGCATAATGCTTGGAAAACTGGCGGCTCTTTATACGAAGTGTCTATCGACTGCAAGGGTCCCGTAAAACTGGAAGAATGCAAACATTATACTAATACACAAAAAGGGAGACGTTAAAGAATTGAAAAATTATAGGCCCATTAGCTTACTCCCAGTATGATATAAAATATTCACCAAAATAATCTACAATAGAATAATGGCAGCACTGAACTTTAGTCAACCAAGGGAACAGGCTAGCTTCAGGAAGGGATACTCTACAATGGATCACATCTATGTCATTAATCAGGTTATCCAGAAATCCGCAGAGTGCAATAAGCCTCTCTACATGGCTTTCATAGATTAGGAAAAGGTATTTGATTCAGTAGAGATACCAGCAGTCATAGAGGCATTACATAGTCAAGGAGTACAGAACGCTTGCGTATATACATTGGGAAATATCTACAGAGGTTCTACAGCTACCTTGATTCTACACTAGAAAAGCAGGAAGATACCCATAAAGAAAGGGGTCAGACAGGGAGACACAATCTCTCCAATGCTATTCACTGCGTGCTTAGAAGTATTCAAGCTATTAAACTGGGAAAGCTTAGGAGTAAGGATCGACGGCGAATATCAGCAAACTTCGGTTTGCCGATGACATTGTTCTATTCAGCAACAATGCAGCCGATGACATTGTTCTATTCAGCAACAATGCAGACGAATTACAACAAATGATTGAGGACATTAACAGGGAGAGTGCAAGAGTGAGGCTGAAGATTAATATGCAGAAGACAAAGATAATTATAAATAACCGGGCAAGGGAACAAGAGTTCAAGATCGCAAGTCAGCCTCTAGAGTCTGTGAAGGAGTACGTTTACCTAGGTCAACTAATCACAGGGAGCCGTGACCATGAGAAGGAAATTCACAGAAAAATAAAAATGGGTTCGATCGTATACGGCAGACATCGTGAGCTCCTGACTGGGAGCTTACCGTTATCATTGAAAAGGAAAGTTTACAATCAGTGCATTTTACCGGTGCTGACATATGGGGCAGAGACTTGGAGACTCACAAAGAAGCTTGAGAACAAGTTAAGGACCGCGCAAAGAGCGATGGACCGAAGAAGGCTAGGCGTAACGTTAAGAGACAAAAATAGAGCGGTTTGGATCAGAGAGCAACGGGTATAGACGATATTCTAATAGAGATCAAAAGAAAAAAATGGAGCCGGGTAGGTCATGTAATGGGCCGGTTAGATAACCGTTGGACCATTAGGCTTATAGAATGGGTATCAGGAAAAGGGAAACGGAGTCAAGGACGGCAAAAGATTAGGTGGAGCGATGAAATTAGGAAATTCGCGGGCGCTAGTTGGAATCGGTTGGCGCAAGACAGGGGCCTTCGTCCTGCAGTGGACATAAAATAGGCTAATGATATATATATATATATATATATATATATATATATATTATTACGATATGCTCAAGCGATGCTCAAGAAATGAGCCGCCGCGAGAACGACGACGAAGTTGGTAGGTGCGCTTGGGCGAGCGAGTGTCAGCCTGGCTGCCTGGCTCCAGTGTAAATAGCCTGTAAATAGCCTCTTCTGTCTGTGTCTTTCCACACGCAACATTCTGGTGGAGGTCAGCGATCCCCGTCCTCACCACAGAACTCAGAAGTTGTCGGCACACCGAGCTCGTCACCATGCCTCCCGGTGACGCGCCCACCTCTGCAACGGCTTCGGCATGTCCCACTGCTCCAATCGTCACGGTCGCCCCACATCGCGACCAAGGTGTGTTCTCTGGCCTGGAGGGCCAGGATGTTGACGACTGGATCAAACTCTATGAACACGCCAGTGCTAATAACAGGTGGGACCCAACGATTATGCTCGCCAATGTCATCTTTTATCTCGGCGGCACCCCACGCGTGTGGCACCAAACGCATGACGACGAAATAACCAGTTGGGACAATTTCAAAGAGAAGCTACGGGAACTGTTCGGCGACACCATTGGGCGCAAGGCTGCCGCGAGAAAGGCTCTTGCGTCTCGTGTACAGTCATCTACGGAGCCGTACGTTTCCTACATCCTCGACGTCTTAGCTCTATGCCGCAAAGCTGACGATGGTATGTCCGAAGCCGATAAAGTGTCACATATTCTAAAAGGCATCGCCGACGACGCTTTCAATTTGCTTGTTTTCGGCAACGTCTCGACTATCGACGCCATCATCAAAGAATGTCGTCGCCTTGAGCAAGCTAAGAGATGCCGTATTACACACCACATCACACGGCTACCCAACACTGCTGCTACGTCGACATGTGAGGGTCGACCACGTCAGACCACCACCTCTGACGACGTCACCAGTATTGTTCGCCGCGAACTCGAGGCCACCTGTTCGCCAGCTTTCTCCACGACGCCTCCCGATCCGCCAGCAACCACCATTGCGATGATCCAGGCCGTCGTCCAACAGGAATTTCAGAACATGGGTCTGAACTCTGTGTGTTCCACGTCTCAACCCAATGTTTCCCGGTTCTCTAGCGGCCCTCTTCGTCCTCGGCAGTCTATTTCCGCCACATCTCGCCTCAACCCGTCCGATTGGCGTACCCCTGATGACCGGCCGATCTGCTTCCACTGCTGTCGCATCGGCCACGTCGCTTGTCACTGCCGCGACCGATGGCCACCAACTCCTCAGACATCCACCGCCGCTTATTCCCGCACCGTTGGACCTTCCGTTCCCTATACCAGCCGCCATGAATCCACTGCAGCTGATGCTCCTGCTCCGAACCTTCAGTACAGCCGCTCGCCCTCTCCTCGACGCCATCAGTCTCGTTCGCCCCAACCCCGTCGCTTCTCTTCGCCGCCTATCGCCTCCCGGATCCAGCCGGAAAACTAGGCACTGCAGCTTCTGGAGGTGAAGCTGCATTATCGACCCTGCCCTCAAATCCTCTGCTCACGTTACCCACGAACCGCAACCTTCTTGACGTTGACGGCTATCCTGTCACGGCACTCATCGATACAGGAGCACATCTTTCAATTATGAGTGCTGCCTTCCGACGACGACTCAAAAAGCTCCTCACCCCATCGTCGGCCCGCGTCGTACGCGTTGCGGATGGCGGTACTGTGCCTATCATCGGCATGTGTACAGCACGCGTCAGCATCGCCGGCCGCCACACTCCTGTCCTCTTCACCGTAATTGCTCATTGCCCCCACGACCTCATTCTCGGCCTCGATTTTCTCTCCGCACATTCTGCTCTTATTGACTGCTCTTCCGGTACCCTTCGCCTTGAGTTGCCGATGCTCGCAGAACCTTCTGACGCACCCCACTGCCGCTTACGTCCCACCGGTTTTCTTCGCCTGCAGCCAAAGTCAATAGCCTACATTGAACTGTTGTCTTTCCCACCAGTTCCTGATGGCGAGTACCTCGTCACTCCTCTGCCCGACATTCCAATAAGGTATGACGTTACAGTGCCTCACAGTATACCTAATATTACTGGGAACCGCACTCGAATGCCTGTCTGTAACTTTGGATTGGCAAAGCAAATTCTACCGCAAGGTATTTGCCTTGCCACCGTTGATTGTCTCGACGACCAATACGTGGCAGCGTTATCGGCCGATGATTCTCGCGAGCTTAGCAGGCCCGCAGGGGCGTCTGCGTCAGCAGGCGTTTGGTGCGTTGCGACACCACGTACCCGAGCACACGAGGGTTGGACCCTCCCGCGTGTAGCCGTGCGCGGCTTAGCCGTGTCCGGGGAAAGGGGGATCCTGGGGGTTGAGCCGATGCCGGGTGTTCGGACCTTTAAGGCCCCCCGGCGGAGGCAACACACCTCTTTGGCCTCTGCTTCACGTAGACGGCACCCCCGGACTGACCCACCCGGGGGAAATCGGCAGTCGCCTTTTCCTGTCCCCCTCTCTATCTATAATCTTTCTTCTGCACCTTTCTTTCTCTCCACTCCTTTCCTTATCTTTTTTTCTACTCTAATTTCCTGGCGGCGAGGGTTAACCTTGTGTGGCTAACCAGCCTTGGTTACACCATGTACGGTTATAGTAGTGGCGTACAGCTGGCGCTCGAAAGTCTTGAGATACAAGCCTTGTGGCGTCCCCATGTGGGGCTCGGTGGTGGGCGGCTGGCGCTGCTGCCGAAGACAAATACTTTTTATGGCTACTTCATCCATTTCTCTAACTGATCGTCCTCTAAAAAGGGGGCGCAACGAAGCAACCACTCGATTTTTCTTCAAGAGCTACGACAACTTTGCAAAGTACCATGTCATCCACAGTGACGGCAGTATAACAGCCAGAAAACTATCTCCCTTCAAAGTTTCGAAGTGCCTAAGAGACACATTAGGCCCAGGATTCAAAGCTACAAGGATGGCTAGTGGCGACATCCTTCTGGAACTGAACGACAAAGAACAACTTAAAAAGCTTTCAGACCTCAAATTCATTGGTGACATAGCAGTAACTGTCACGGCGCACCGTTCGATGAACAGTGTTCGTGGGGTAATCTCTGATGAAGACATGCTTGACCTTAGTGAGGAAGAATTGCTTGAAGGTTTTGCAGAACAAAATGTGACCAAAGTTCAAAGAATCATGATCCGCCGGAATGACACCGAAATCCCTACAAAACATGTAATCCTAACATTCGGCTCCACCACACTACCAGACTCAGTCGAAGCAGGCTATGTGAAAATCCGTGTGAGGCCTTATATCCCCAGTCCTAGACGTTGTTTCAAATGCCAGAGGTTCGGGCACAGCTCTCAGACATGCAGAGGAAAATTAACGTGTGCCAAATGCAGTTCTAACGATCATCCATCAGATAATTGTAATGCTGAATCACACTGCACGAACTGTGAAGGGGATCATCCTGCATTCTCACGATCATGCCCAATCTGGAAAAAGGAGAAAGAAATCATTGCCCTCAAGATAAATGAAAACATCACATTCTTTGAAGCACGAAAGCGACTTACATTTCCTCGCAACGAAAGTTTTGCCGCAGTGACGAGGCAGGGGGCCCTCTCACAACGGCCTAAAGAGCCCGCCCTGGTCACACGCAGTGAACCACGGGGGACTTCTTCTGCCCCCACAGAGGCAGCACCCAGTGCTGCCAAACCCAACAACACGCAGACCTTGCTCTCGCAGGGCTGCATTACTGTGCAAAAATCGAGGCCCGAGATAGGTCTCTCAGAGCCTCGTGACCCCGCCTCCACCGCCTCTCAGAAGGTGATGGAGGTTGACGCAAGTACAACGGTGCCAGTGGCACCAAAAGACAAGCGCAGCTTGCTTGAGGGACGTAAAAAAGAAAAAAACCCTCGAATAATTCCACCAAAACCAAAATAACATTATCACTCTACACAGAACACTCCCAAAAACACCATTGTCATAATGGGTGTTCAGATATTGCAATGGAATGCCAGAGGGCTGTTGCATAACCTAGATGACGTCAAAGAGTTGTTATCTACGTATAAACCTAGAGTGTTCTGTGTTCAGGAGACGCACTTAAAATCAAGTGACTCGAACTTTCTAACTCAGTTTGGAATTTTTCGTAAAGACCGTGATGATGGGCATGCTGCATCAGGTGGCGTGGCAATAATAATATCAAAGACGGTTGCATGCCAAAACCTCCAACTTAACACGCCTTATGAGGCAGTAGCCGTACGAGCTATTTTGCTTAATAGGCTTGTTACTGTATGCTCTTTGTACATCCCACCAGACAAAAGGCTCGACATTACTGAGTTTGAAAAACTAATAGACCAGCTTCCTGAGCCGTATATTGTGGTTGGTGATTTTAATGCTCATAGTGGACTCTGGGGGGACTCACGCTGTGATGCAAGAGGCCGCGTAATTGAAAAATTCCTTCTATCCTCTGCAGCATCCCTGTTTAACAAAAAGTTCCCGACTTATTATAGCATTACACATAACACCTACTCCTCAATAGATCTGGCGGTTGGCTCTGCAACACTTCTGCCATTGTTTGAATGGAGAGCTCTCACAGACTCCTTTGGAAGCGACCATTTTCCAGTTCTCTTAGAGGCAATACATACGTATGACCCACCTGTGAATCCAAAAAAATGGAAACTAAATGCTGCAAACTGGGCAGAATACAAAGAGCTCGCATGTATATCCCTTGATTCCATAAGGCAGCTTGACATTGAAGAAATGACCGCTTATATAACTGAACACATTATTCATGCCGCGAAACAATCGATACCGCAAACCTCTGGTAAAATAGTGAATCCTAAGCCCTGGTGGAATGAAGAGTGCAAGCAAGCACGAAAAGAACAAAACAAAGCCTGGCGTACGTTTTCCAAATATCCAACAGAAGAAAACCTTATAAATTTCAAACGTGCAAAAGCAAACGGAAGACGTATTCGTTGGGAAGCCAAGAGAGATAGTTGGAGAAATTATATCGGCTCAATAAACTCATACAAAGATAGCCAGAAAGTGTACAGTAGGGTTCGAAGGCTGAAAGGGAATACCACACTACCCTTGCCCGTAGTAAATGACAGTGCTACTACATTAGAAGGGCAAGCAGATGCTTTGGGCGAACACTTTGAGCACATATCGAGTTGCGCGAACTACACAAAAGCATTCCTAACATATAAAAAATTTGCTGAGTCAATACCCTTTTCCTTCCGAAAATCCAATAGTGATGGGTACAATTGCCCATTCACGATGCAAGAATTAAAAATAGCTTTGTGCAACTGCAAAAACTCTGCGCCAGGATTAGACAGTATTAATTATGAGATGGTCAAGCACCTACCCGAGGAAACACTTGAATGCCTCTTATACCTGTTCAATAAAATTTTCTGCAGTGGTCGATTGCCGTCCTGCTGGAAGGAAGCTATAGTAGTGCCAATATTAAAGCATGGAAAAGACCCCTCCTATGTACAGAGCTACAGACCTATCGCTCTAACGAGCTGTGTATGTAAGGTGTTTGAAAAAATGACCAACCGCCGATTAATGTTCTTTTTGGAATACAATCGAATTCTGGATCCCCATCAAGCCGGTTTTAGACCAGGAAGGTGTACAACAGATAGCCTAGTTCTACTTGAGAATTATGTACGAGACGCATTTGTTCATAAGCAATACTGTCTATCAGTATTTTTTGATCTCGAAAAAGCTTATGACACTACCTGGAGGTATGGCATATTGCAAGACCTCGCGTCGTATGGCGTGTCAGGCAACATGTTTAATATAATAAAAAGCTACCTGTCCGAACGAAAGTACAGAGTAAGGGTGGGAACTGCAGTGTCGAGAGTCTTTGTGCAAGAAAACGGTGTACCACAAGGAGGAGTGCTCAGCTGCACACTATTCTTAGTTAAAATGAACACGCTACAAAAAACACTCCCACCATTTATATCCTACTCAGTCTATGTAGATGATATACAGATAAGTTTTAAATCATGCAATCTGTCCATATGCGAGAGGCAGATTCAGCTGGGAGTGAACAGGCTTTCAAAATGGGCGGACAAGAATGGTTTCCGCTTTAATGAAGAAAAGACGACATGCGTGTTATTCTCTCGGAAAAGAGGCATACATCCTGAACCAAATATTATGATGAACGGGTATGTGCTTAGTGTAAAAAAGGAGCAGAAATTTCTTGGCGTTATATTGGATGATAAGCTCTCGTTTGTGCAACATATAAAAAACATAAAAATGAAATGCTTAAAGACTATGAATATCCTCAAAATTCTTTCGCACCAGTCGTGGGGAACTGACAAGAAATGCTTGCTCTCGCTGTATAACAGTTTGATTAGAACACGTATCGATTACGGGAACATTGTTTACCAATCAGCTTCACGTTCTGTTTTAAAAATTCTGGATCCTGTACATAACCTTGGCATGCGACTAGCCCTAGGTGCATTCCGTACTAGCCCTGTTCCAAGTTTGCACGTAGAAGCTAATCAGTGGAACCTAGACCGACAACGTAAGTATTGTAGTTTTATGTACGCACTTAAGATTAGTTCCAACCGAGAACACCCGTGTTACAAAATGTTGAAGAGCACAGAAACGCAAACCCTCTTTGCAAAGCGGCCATCATTAGCAAAGCCATTTCCATTGAAAGCACTGTCGCTATGTCAAGAAAACAACATATTGCTGTCGGACGTTCACCTGCATAACACTAACGAGTTAGTAGCACCATGGGAATCAGTCACCATACATTGTGACCTCTCATTCACAGAAACGAACAAAAAGCATACACCCCAAGAAGCTGTAAAACAACACTTCTTATCACTACAGAGTAAGTACAAGTGTCCAGAATTTTACACAGATGCTTCAAAAAATTCTGAAACAACATCATGTGCTGCAATTGGTCCAGATTTTGTAGCCCATTTAAGATTAAACAAATACACAAGTATCTTCACCGCTGAAGCTCACGCTATACTCCTCGCAGTTCAAGAAATAACAAGAAAACAGATCAATCAATCGATAATATACACAGATGCCTTAAGTGTGGTCCGGTCAATACATTTTGAAAAACAAAGAAAGAATCCTGTGATAAACACTCTCATCAGCAGCTTAACCTCAGCCTACAAGAGAGGGCTACATATTATAATCTGCTGGGTACCTGGCCATACTAGTATACCTGGTAATGAGGCGGCAGGCGCAAATGCGGCCTTAGCAGGTCTAAGGCCCCAAATAGATGTAAGTTATGTACCATATACAGATATGAAACCTGTCGTTCGAGGAATACTGCGTCACGCATGGCAAGAAGCTTGGGACACAGAAAATAATAACAAACTTCACATCATCCAACCCTACATTACCCAAACACCTGTACACCGGCATAGACAGGAGGAAGTAATGATTTCGAGACTGAGGATAGGACACACACATGCAACTCACTCATACTTGCTAACCGGTACTGACCCACCGGTCTGCATTAGATGTGGACATCAACTCACAGTCATCCACGTTCTTATACAATGCCCTGGCATGGAAGCCACGCGAAAAAGATACTTTCCTGAACTTTACCGCACCAATTTACCTATGCACCCTGCATTTTTCCTATCGGCTGAGCCGATGTTCCCCCTCGACCGGCTGTTCAGTTATCTTAATGATGTGAACTTTTTGAAGAATATATCTTACCGCTTTTAAACTCATCTTCCCTACGCTACCTGAAATCCTACATGATCATCCTAAATTCTCCCAAGAAATGCAAGCCTTATGTTTTTAATTCCTAGGCATTTACAGCCACCGCAGTACATCACAGGCATTGCAACCCACTATACCCGCTGACATGTTTATAACATTCTACTGCACTACTAAACATCGTTGCTGGCGCTCTTTGGCCGTTGTAGCCCTTGCGCCATAAACTACTACTAATAATAACCCTCGCGCCAGCCTCGGGTGCCGATCCCAATATAAAGAAAATGGTTGCAACGCACCTGTCCTCGGCGCAGGCTGAAGAGCTTTGCCAAGTATTATCGTCCTACCGAGATATTTTCGACATCGACGATCGCCCTTTAGGCCAGACGCTCGCGGTCAAGCATCGTATTCTTACTGGCGATGCTACGCCTATTCCCCGACGACCGTATCGAGTTTCTGCGTCGGAACGCCGAATAATTCAAGATGAAGTCAACAAAATGCTCGATAAAAACATCATTGAGCCTTCTTCGAGTCCCTGGGCGTCACCTGTGGTGTTGGTTAAGAAGAAGGACGGCACGTGGCGCTTCTGTGTAGATTACCGTCACCTGAACAGCATTACAAAAAAGGACGTCTACCCGCTCCCACGTATAGACGACGCCTTTGACTGCCTGCACGGTTCCAGCTATTTCTCGTCTATTGATCTTCGTTCGGGATACTGGAAGATTGCTGTTGACGATATGGACCGCGAAAAAACCGCGTTCATCACACCTGACGGCCTATACCAATTTAAAGTAATGCCGTTTGGATTATGCAACGCCCCTGCCACCTTCGAGCGTATGATGGACTCCTTGCTCCAAGGTTTCAAATGGTCCACATGCCTCTGCTACCTCGACGACGTCATCGTCTTCTCGCCAACGTTCGACACTCTCACAACTATGCTTGATGTATTTCGAAAGGCGAAGCTGCAACTTAACTCGTCCAAATGTCGTTTTGGCCACCGGCAAACTACTCTTCTGGGCCATCTCGTTGATGCTTCCGGAGTACAGCCTGATGACAAAACTCGCGCTGTCAGAGAGTTTCCGGTTCCGAAGACAGCCGCAGACGTTCGAAGTTTTGTAGGGCTATGCTCGTACTTTCGTCGTTTTATTCAAGATTTTGCGGCAATTGCTAGACCCCTCACTAATCTTTTGAAGAAAGGCGTACAATTCTCGTGGGGTACTGCAGAAGCCGCCGCCTTCTCTCGTCTCGTTACTCTTCTCTCCTCACCACCCATTCTCGCCCACTTCGACCCTGATGCCCCTACAGAATTGCGTACAGATGCCAGCGGTCATGGCGTAGGTGCCGTCTTAGCCCAGCGTCAGCGTGGCCAGGATCGCGTAATTGCTTATGCGAGCCGCCTCGTCACACCATCGGAGCGCAACTATTCCATTACGGAACGAGAATGCCTTGCTGTAGTCTGGGCGGTTGCGAAGTTCCGTCCTTACCTTTACGGTCGCCCTTTTTCCGTAGTAACTGACCATCATGCTCTCTGCTGGCTCTCTTCGCTAAAAGATCCTACAGGTCGGCTTGGTCGCTGGGCTTTGAGGCTACAAGAATTTTCATATTCCGTGGTGTACAAGAGTGGCCGCCTGCACCAAGACGCTGACAGCTTGTCGCGTTACCCTGTTGACGACTCTGACTCCTCTAATATTGCCAGTGCTTCTTGCGTATTCTCTGTATCACAGCTGCTTCATTTCGCCGACGAGCAACGCCGTGACGCCTACATCAGAGCACTCATCGACCGTTTTGAGCACTCTCCGGCCGATGCTACTCTACGCCTCTTCGTCCTCCGCGACGGTACTCTGTACCGTCGTAACCTTCATCCGGACGGCTCTGAGTTCCTACTTGTAATACCTAAACACCTCCGCTCCATCGTTATAGAAGAGCTCCACGACGCACCAACGGCAGGACATCTCGGCGTATCTCGAACCTATGACCGTGTACGTCGCCGTTTTTTCTGGCCTGGTCTTGCCCGTTCCGTACGACGTTACGTCGCCGCTTGTGAAATTTGCCAACGACGCAAGAAGCCTTCCCAGCTCCCCGCTGGTTACCTGCAGCCGCTCGACATTCCTGCCAAGCCCTTTCATCGTGTCGGCTTAGACCTTCTCGGCCCATTTCCGGAATCTACATCAGGAAACAAGTGGGTTGCAGTCGCGGTGGACTACGCGAGCCGCTACGCCGTAACCCGTGCTCTTCCGACCAGTTGCGCAACTGATGTTGCGGACTTCCTCCTACATGATATTATTTTGATGCATGGTGCTCCGCGTCAATTGCTAACAGACCGTGGCCGTACGTTTTTGGCCAAAGTCATCGACGACATCATGCGTGCCTGCTCAATACGTCACAAATTTACCACCTCCTACCATCCCCAAACGAACGGCCTCACTGAGCGCTTGAACCGCACCCTTACAGACATGCTATCCAAATACGTTTCCGACGACCACCGTGACTGGGACCTGGCTCTACCTTACATTACCTTTGCATATAACTCTTCCCGTCTCGAAACTGCTGGCTTTCCCCCGTTTTACCTCTTGTATGGCCGCGAACCAACGCTACCACTGGACACTGTGCTTCCGTCCGCCACAGCTTCAACTAGCGCTTATGCCCGTGATGCAATCGCCCATGCTGACCACGCTCGCCAACTTGCGCGCAGTCGTCTACATGTGTCTCAAGACAAGCAGAAGCAACGCTACGACCTCCGTCACCGTGATGTCCATTTTGTGCCCGGCAGCCTCGTGTTGCTTTGGTCACCTTCGAGTAAAGTTGGCCTATGTGAAAAACTCCTTTCTTGTTACACAGGCCCATATCGCGTGCTCCGCAAAGTGACCGATGTCACCTATGAAATCGTTTTAGCCACGCCCACTACGTCCTCCGCTGTGACAACCAGGGACATCGTCCACGTCGCCCGACTCAAGCCCTACAACTCTCCACGCGCCTTGGATATTTAACAGCACCGTGACGGTGCTTTAAGAAATGATGCTCAAGAAATGAGCCGCCGCGAGAACGACGACGAAGTTGGTCGGTGCGCTTGGCGCGAGCGAGTGTCAGCCTGGCTGCCTGGCTCCAGTGTAAATAGCCTGTAAATAGCCTCTTCTGTCTGTCTTTCCACACGCAACAATATATATATATATATATGTATATATATATAGTCGTAATTTTCAAAGTGTCTATGGGGCATTTGTAACCATCCCCAAATTACATCTTATTAGGGTGTATTGAGCGACGTACTCATTGCGGGCAATTTTTTCCGACTGGCTAAGAAACATCACGAAATATGAAAAATACAACGTGATTGGGGGAGGGGGGGGGAGGGGGTGCTCCCACCCGCATCATAAAGCAGCGCCTCAAAGAAGCTGATTGAATGCAAATGGATGCCTGTCGCAAACCCGAAGAGACAGCGCATCACCTTGATAATGGCACGGAAGGGGCACCAACAGCAGGTTTCAAGTTTCGCAGCTATTCATTCCTCTCATTTCTAGGACACACTTTTTATCCGTCTCTCAAGGCCGACTGATCACATTGATAACAAAAGTCTTTTGATAATACGGCCGAAGTGCCGCACTGACTGTGTACGAAACGCGAAAAGCAATGCAATAGGCACGGAATGTTTCAAAATCCCAGCTCTCTAGCACCACATCGAAAGAGTGCGCGTGCAGCTATATTTCGCGCCAAAAGCTTGCTTTCGCGCCAGAAACCAAATTAAAGTGGCGGTTTTATTTTTCGTTAAAGTGTATGCGTGCTGCAAAAACAGGTTCGTGCGAAAAAGTAAAAGCAAAATAAACAGACCGAGAAGCGACCCACATCTAGAGAAAAGGCAAAACCGCTGTATTCAAGAAAAAGAAAAAAATACCACTTCTAAATAAGCCGAATTGGCAATCAGGCTTCCTGCACAAAAAGTAAAAAAAATACATAATATTTCAGTTTGCCCTTAATATCTATGAATTCGTCGCCCTGTTGAACACCAGCTGCTGCCTAGAGGACGTGTTCGATTAGGTTTTCTTTTGCAACTACACAGTACTGTGTCCGTTTTACCACATCTTCAGTGGCTTTCTTAATGACCGACGCTCGAATTCTACAGCAGGTATCCGTTATCCTTGCCTTGAAGGTAATCAGACGTCCGTTTTGATCATGTAAGCACAATCTTTCACATAACGCCAAGGAAATAAATCGAATGGAGAGAGGTCAGCTGACCTAGCCGGCCAATTTACAGGCCCGTGCCTTCCAATCTACAGCGCACAGAAAGTCGCATCCAGCCAGTTGCGTGCTCGGTTGCTGTTGTGTGCTGGTGCTCCATCTTGCTGACACCACAGAAGGGGAAGACGTGACGGCGGGAGTTCGCTGAGAAAGTCATCCATCACTCCTTCAAGAATTTAGTCCACGTAACGCTGTCCAGTCAGTCTGTCAACGAAGAAGATGGGACTCATTATAGCACCGGCGTAAATTCCGCACCACACATTGAACCCCCACTGGTACTTGTGCCGATTGCGCTTTACCCAGTGAGGATTGGAGACATTTGAATAGTGTGCGTTATGCAAATTTACCTGGGCGTTTCTGCGAAAACTGGCTTCATCTGTGTACATGATGTTGCTCAAAAAGACCACTGACGCACCCACATTTGTGAGCTCCCAATTCGAGAAATCTAGGCGATTCTACAGGTCTCTATCTTCCAAGCATTGGTGCTGGTTAAGACGGGTGAAAGGCCGTCATTTAGAATCCTCCAAACCGATGACTTGTAAATTGGTACCTGGGCGGCCACGTCCCGCACGCTAGCAAGATGGTTTGAGGCCATAAATGGTAGAGCATCCGTGCGTAGGCTGGGTCTCAAAGATGGAATCCTCCGCCGCTGTTTTTTGATGCTGCTTGTCTCAGTTTTTAATAATTTCCAGCTACGCTACTGCCGTGTCTAAAACGTACTTTCATGACAGAATTCCTTGAACGTGCAAAAAGAAAAATAAGCAATTGTGTAGTCTTTTATAAAGACCATTTTAAAATGCGCGCCAGAAGAAGCATCGATTCGTCACCCTTCCTCCTTCTCACATTCTCTCCTCTATTCCATCACCCCAAGTTTTCGGCAAAGCGATCACAATGTATAGCTTCGACTACTCCACCGACCTGCGTATAAGAGATACTACGCGATCTCCCCCTCACCCTCCTCTCTTTTTCGGGACGTAGAGGGGGACCTTAATTGTAAAGAATCCTTAGGCTAAGAAATTTAGCGTACTTTTGGAATTTGCCGCATCATAGGCTATTATTATAGTTCATTATGTGTTGTACATTCGAAGAATTCAGGCCTCATTTCGAACTCAGCGCATATCTAAAAAAAGAAAAATTGAGACAAGAATTTAGCGTCCTTTCTCTTTCAAGACTCAATTACTTTAAACTCTGTCCAACTCCGATTCCCTGATTTTGGTTCTGTCAGACTTACATCCATTCGGAGTTATCAGTCAGCTGCACATGTGAATTCGAATACGCGTTGGCGGATTCATAAAGCAGCTGGCCAACCTCAAGGACTTCAGAGTCATGTACCGAAGCCCCCAATCAAAAGTGAAAGGGAAAAATAGGCCATTCGCCCCCCCCCCCCCCCCTTTACACGCACACATTTGCGAAAGCGAGCACTGGCGGCTGCGCACTGACAAATCCAACAACAGCCGATGCCAAGTTTCCTCTCAGAATTGAGCCCACATGGATGCGATTCTTTATTACGCGTCCCCTGCTTGGGCAGCCGGGATCTTTTTTCGGGCCT
The DNA here is from genome assembly GCF_023375885.2 of Dermacentor andersoni. Lineage (NCBI taxonomy): Eukaryota > Metazoa > Arthropoda > Arachnida > Ixodida > Ixodidae > Dermacentor > Dermacentor andersoni. The sequence continues at coordinate 122,912,471 of NC_092816.1, read as the reverse complement.
CGCCGCCCCGTGCTGTAGCAGCTGACTCTCGTACGGCCGCAAGCACTTCGCGGTGGGAGCCGCCCGCGGGATGGACCAAAGCCACCAAGAAAAAAATATTTCTAGGTGGCTTTGGACGGGCCCTGCAAGCCGGCATTGCTGAGGAAGCTGTCGCTGGGCAGTCCAAAACAAGTTTAACCTATCCTTGCATCATCCATGTTTGTTGGAACCGTCGAATCTAACCATCTTTGAAAGCAAAAAATCAGATTTGTTCTTTTTTTTTTTCATTTAACGGTATATAATCAGCGTTGCCGTTTTAGCGATTTTGTCGCTATAGATTTAATTACTGCTTTTGTCTGTCTACGACAAGGTTTTATATTTAGCAATCAGCGACTTTTTTAAGTGCGAAAGCATTTTTCTGGTTGCCCAACTAGAAAACTGTCCGTCCTTCCTTCGCGTGAGGTGATCGCTTTCAAGACAGAGCCAGCCAGAGCTGTGCAAGAAGACGACGAAAAACGCGCGAGCAGTGGCAAAAACAGTTGGGGGTGTGCCAACTTCAAATCTGGGGGTAGGCCAATTTGAAATTTGGGAGCGGGCCAACCTAAACTTGGGGTGGGCCAACTTATATTTGGGGATGGACCAACTTGAAATTTGGGGAAAGGTCAACTTATATTTGGGGAAAAGGACACAGCGCATAAAAGACAGGGACACGAGAGAGCGGCACGCACACAGCGCCAACTTGAAGGGGATGGGCCAACTTAAATTTGGGGGTGGGTCAAGTTGAAATTTGAGGGCGGGTTTTCTTAAATTGGGAGGGGGAAGGCAACATAAATTTGGGCGTAGGCCAACTCAACGTTGGAGGTAGGCCAACTTGAAATTTGAGTGTGGCCCTACTTGAAATTTGAGTGTGGCCCTACTTGAAATTTTGGGTTGGCCTTACTTGAAATTTAGGGGTGGCCCAATGCTCCATTGAACGCCGCTGAGCGTCCTTCGAGTAACGAACACATATCGCGGGCAAGCGAGCGTGTTGAGACGCTTGGAACGTTTTCATTCTGCCTTACGCGAGCGGCAGCGAGGGTGTCGTCGTGTCATGGCATCGCGGTGATGCCCCTAGGGTGCCTCGATGCGCGCACTCTCGACGGCGGCGGAGGGGAGAGCGCGCATCGAGGCACCCCACTCTCCCCTCACGCAGCGCTTCACGCGCTACTGCGGCAGCTGGTGTTCGCTTTCGACGGCTCTGCTCCGTCGAGGCGCGCTCGTACCTGGCGCTCAGGCTTAACTGGCACAATTGCATTAAAGGGGTTGAATGCGGCGAGAAAAATCTGACAATTGGCTACTAAAGCATTAAAGCATTCTTTGGCACCGGAAAGGCCACGGGTAGACGCGCGTAAGCTAGGAAAGGCAAGTAAGCAACACAAAGCAAACAACGAAGTCACAGCCGAGCCAATCAATGCTTACGCTTTAGTAGACAATTCTCTGAATTTATGTAGTTTCTTTTTTTTTTGTCACTTGAATTGTCACAATTAGCCATATGTTAACGACTTCGAAGTTAGGAAGGTTGCTTCAAAAAATGGCCTTCTATAACGCAGTTTAATATTCAAAAGCTACATGCAAGTGGTCGAAACTCTCTGTATAGACTTCTGTGAGCATGATTAACCAGCGGTTGCCTCCACTTTGCTAGCCTTCACATTAAGATTGTGCTTCACAGCACAGTGGTCATCATAGCCTTCACACTGTGCTCACAAAATTGATCTTTCTTTATTAGTTACCAAACATATTTGAGCGCGTTTAAACTCGGCAGGTTCTGCGGTGCCACCAAATCCATTCGATTGGTGGACGTGCACAAGCGTGTCAGCGAGTTAATTTACCAAAACTAAGCGGAATAAGTTTTGTGTTCAGATTTAGAACACAGCGGGAGAATAAGTCATATCGAAAGCGTAAAAAAAGGAAGTAACTATCGGAACGATCGGCTGAGCTCGTTCACGCTCGCCTGAACCAATCACTTCCGTTCTTCGCGGCTTTCGAACCAATCAGTGCTTCACGGCGGCTTTCACGTAGATCAAGGGTGAAAATGTGGTACTTTACCTGTAGAAAGCTCGGGTAGTTGTCATCGGCTTGCTAACAACATGCGGCCGAGTGCGCTCCGCAGAATCTAGTTCTGCTACCACGAACGTCGAGAAGTACAAACAAGTTAGAGATGATATGTAGACTAAGTGCATTTTCGTGCTAGGAAAAAAAAAAAGAAAACGTTGCTTGTGCACTTTTGAATCGGGCTGTATTTGTAACCTTCCAATCTGAACGTAATGAAAAAATTAGGCTATCATAATCCGTTATGGGAAAATTATAGGTTGGCGAATCTCGACTTTTTCGAATACGAATCGAATAGTAAGTATCGAATGTCAAATCAATCATCCAATAGACAAACGCAGACACACATGTTTACAGCTGGCGCTCTTTGGCCATATCTGGCCCTTGTGCCAATAAAATCCATAAATCACCATATCTACAGCAGGAATATTTATTTTGGTGTAATTATGAACACGCTTGTACTGTATAGACAGTCAACTACCACCGATGATTAGGATCGCTTCAAACACAAGATCAAAAAGAATGGCGCGAATAGGCGACGCCTTCAGAGCCTGGTGGCAAGCAAAAACTTTCCAGGAATGTCAGGCTGCCGTATGACCAGCTCTAAAACAAATGCTAAGTAAATAGTTGTTGAACAAATATCAGAAGTTATGGAAAATAAAAATGTTAATGAAGTATTTGTGCGCCGTAGACACAATAAAGGGCCTGCTAGAAGGAAAACATCACAGGTTGTAACGTAAAAATAAGACTGCTGCATGACTAGACTGCAAAGAAGACTAACTGGCAAGCCAGAAGCAAAAATAGCCAGCTGTCGTGTATTACACGAAAAGAAGGCGAACCAAGGAGCCCGGTTTTGTAAGGGCATCGTTTTTGTAAGAACGTTCGCACATATTTGTTAGTCAGAACGATATGAAACGAATATAGAATGAAGAAAAGAAAACTACTTGGGAAATTATTTTATTTTGTTGTTTTTGAGTGAAGTGCAAAAAAAAGAGAAGCTAGAGGGAAACGGAGCATTACGCGTGCGTTGCACTAACAATTGTGCTACCGCGACGGCAGTTTCGACGTCCGTGCATTCTTGGGTACTTATGTACGTGTGCGAGACCTAACCCAAGGAGTGTTAACCAGCACTACACTTCCATCACAAAACCGAAAGCAAAGCTTTGCATCACCGATTTTGTTTCTGCATTGTTTGGAAGACTTTGTCTCAGTTTTACCTCTGATAATTATAATTTGCGATGCTTCGTTCGCAGGCCTGAAAACAGTAACCCTGTTTTAACGGTCGGTTGTTGCGAAATATTCGGTTAGCTTCGATATTCGAAAAAAGAACAACGGATAGTTCATTTTTGAATACGAATACAATATTGCACGCCAACTATATATCCTTATTCGAAAATTCGAATAATCGCCCAACCTGTAGTAAATATATTAGCAAAGTTAATGCCCTCTACACCCTGCTGCTAAATTTACTGTTTTCCTTCAGCTGCACGGATATTAGACCAACAGGAAACGTCTAAGTGAAGGAGTTCCTTCACGTTAGCTTATATACTGGGGTTTCAAAACACCTATACATTCTTAAAATTCACATCGCAGTTCTAGCGAGAGTTTCAGTGACTTTTTTGTCTCACTTCAGCGACACGTTTCAGAAAATATTGGCAACACTAGACTGTAATGGCCCATAATGTGCGATTGAAAAGCAGATCTGTCAGTGACAAGGATATGATATTCCAACAAGCCTCAATGCAAGCGTTAATCAACAAGGATAACTTTCACCGACTCATTTTCAGCCTTTTTTTATTACGATGATAGTCGGTTAATCCGCAAGGGAGGCGATCGTTACAGTACGTGCCATCTGGGCCGGCTCAGAATATATATATATCTATATATATACATATATATATATATATATATATATATATATATATATATATATATATATATATATATATATATATATATATATATATATATATATATATATATATATATATATATATATATATATAATGGAAGAAACGAAGGAGCACACTTACCACATTTGCATTTTTTATGCTTTAACTTTTCGGCCGTGGCACTGCCGAAGCCTTAAAACATTAAAAATACCATTTTCGTAAGTGTGCTCCTTCGTTTCTTCAACTACGTATGCACCGGACCTACAGAACATTTTCTTGAATTATATATATATATATATATAGATATAGATAGATAGATAGATAGAGAGCGAGAGAGAGAAAAGATGTCTTGCTCCCCACTCCAAAAATAGTAAAATAGTTGGTATACCACTGGCAGTATACAATCAGTTTGCATGCCCTTATGAAAAATGAGGAATAGATCACGGCAAAATTCAACTGCGTAACGCAAGACGCAAGAGTGGGATTTAAATCCGTGATGATGATCTAGCTACGAAACCGCCCTTCTTCTGAAGATGATTAAAGATACTTGCTTACAAGATATCGTAACGAACAGTTCAAGGAGTTAGGATACAACTATCTTTTGTGGGCTAACTTGTGCCCGGGGAGTAAATAAAAGATGACTGCCGCGTTCCAAACATGAGATAGAAATGCCTTATTGTCTTTCTCTCGCGCGCGTCGCTTCACCTCTTCTTCTTCTTCTTGTATATCCCCGACAACGGTCACATACGATGCGAGTGCATGCGGCGAATGCATGTGCCATTATGTCTTCGTCTTAGCTTTTTCACCAATACGTCGTTGCCCTCTTGGAGGGCGCCCGAACCTGCGCGCCTGGTTTCTGCCTTGTATCATTATCCCCCCCTCCAGAAACGCATGGTACCGATGCGTAATGCGACGGAATTGTTGACAAGCTGTTGTCCACACTAAAGTGGTATGTGGCAGGGAATAGATGTGTTTAGTAGAATATTCACTGCCTCTCATAATATGGCTTCATTCTGACCGCATGCACAGTTTCTGGGCGACATCGGCATCATCATGAGCTCACTTAATTGTCCTTTCGGCGAAACTTCGTAGTTTAAGGGACTGATGCGGCGAAGTACTCGGTAAGGGCCGAAATAACGGCGAAAAAGCTTTTCGGACAGGTCGCGCGTCCGCACGGGAGTCCACAGCCATACTCTGTTGCCTGGTGCATACTCGAATTCTCTGCGCCGCAAGTTGTATCCGTCAGCGTCGATGCGCTGCCTTTGTTGAATACTGTCTCGCGCCAGTTGACGTGCCTCTTCGGCCCTCTGTGTAAAGTCGGTGGTGTCAGGGTTCTGTTCCGCGCTGTCGCTGACAGGCAGCATTGCATCTAAGGGTGCGGAAACTGTTCGGCCAAAACAAGCTGACCGACTAGTCCCCACCAAAAAGACAGCTAGCTGTCACGGACGAAGAATCAGTTTTAAGCACAAGACGACTAATTGCTGTTAAATAATTGCGAGAGTGTTATCTCGACACCTTTAGAGTCGGGTTGCAAACAAGGTTTCCAAGACTCAATGGTTGTTGTATGGAATGAAGCCTTGCAACCGCGCTAAATAGATGGTTACCGAAAGTAAAGAGGTCAGGAGCTGAGGTAAGAGAAAAAAGAAGCTGCTGAAGCACTCGTGTGGCGGAAACACAAGCAAAAGGGCGGCTTGCAAGGAAAATGTCGTTGTTCTTAGCATAAATTGTTAAAATGCTGGCTACTACATGACCATACATACTACCATAACGTTCTTTAGCGCTTCTTGTCGCGCTAGCAGTTTCATTGTACATATATATATATATATATATATATATATATATATATATATATATATATATATATATATATATATATATATATATATATATATATATATAACACTTCCAGGGTTAGTTCTCGTGGCGACACCTAAATACCCCAAAAAGTGGATGGCAATATGGCGCCGCGGTATAGCTCAATTGGCAGAGAGCAACGCACGCGTCAGGCGAAGACGTGGGATCGTTCCCCACCTGCGGCAAGTCAATTGCTTTTTCATACACTTTCATTTCCATTATGTTATCATTTCTTAATTCAATTAGTAAGTACAAGTAATTTCCCCTGTGTTGTCCTTGGTGTCTTTGTTTGTTGCGTTACGAAATATTTACAGCATGTCTTCGTTCCGTGAACAGGGTCTTCCAGAAGTTTACGTCCACTGCTCAGTGCTAGAGTATCTTAACCGCATTCCAGACTTTAATTAAAGGCAAGTAGCAAATGAAAAGTCGACGTGGACTGTTTAAATACCATCCCAGAAACATCGCAACGGTTGTTTTGGGCCAAGAAAACAGTTAGTTTACGAGAAAATTGCATCTGAAGGGCCCGAATACCTTCTTCAAAATTCAAATCCCCCGCCACCCAACCGGGGGAGTCGTGATATTACATACGCCATCACCACTCTTTGCTGCCATCGGTGAGTAAAACAGCGCCCGACAGACGGCGGTACCGAGCCGAGACAAATAAAGACAGAACGGTGGATTCGCCGCTGAAGCTGCTTTTTGGTCAAGTGGTGTAGACCATTCAGGAATCCCGCGACATCACGTGGAAGGTGATTTCTCTGCTACTTGCAGTTTGTGCGACTTTCGCGAGCCAGCAGAACCAGCGCAGCACTACGCGATAACGAAACTACTGAAACGAGAAAGCGTGCGCGGCGCATAGTCGAGCGAAAACGAAACCTTTCGACCACCCGCGCCGTTGTCAAGGGCAATTTCAATTAGTTCTTGTTTCTAAAAATGAAATAGAACTGTATAAGTAGCATCTTATTTCGTCTTATTTCCTCTTATAATGCAATATAAGGATGTTTATTTTTTTTCCAACGAGTTGTTGAGCAATAGTGACGGAATTTAACTGAGGAGTGCTTTCGTCATCGGGCAAGTATCTGAATGTCCCGGAGGAGTCTCTAATCATGTCGTTTCTCGAGCACTAATCTATCACTTTAGCTTGTCCTAATATTTGCCTTTAGTGTTCCTTTAATGTTTGGGATTTTACGTGCCGAAACCACGATATGATTACGAGGCACATCGTACAGTGGGAGAAACCGGAAATTTTGAGTTTCCGGAATTTAGGAATGAATACATCGAACTCACACGACTGATGGGCTTTTCCTCGCAGCATCTGTCCTTGACAAGGACCTTATTGGAATGTCCGACACACCTATCTCTGACTCGTGTAACCGTGAAGAGACGATCGAACAGATGTTGTGCTTTTATAATCTTTATGACATTGAACGCGACGTTCTTCGGAGTGTCTTAAACCGATTAGTCAGCACACCATTCTCAGAAACAAAGATTTTAAACCATGGGACCCATGTGTCGCAGGCATACAAAGTGACCCGGGCATTACTACGATTCATGAAGCTGTCTGGCCTCAGTAACCGATTGTAGGCGTGAAGTGATGGACAACCACACATGTTCACACTGAGACCTTCTTTCCTCCCTCTCCTTTCTTTGTTTTCGTCCCTTAAACCCCTTCCCCCGTGCAGGGTAGAAAACAGCATGTGCCTCCCTAAATGATGATGATGATGAAGCCTCAATTTTCTTGTTTCTTTTTATCCTCCTCCTCCTCCTATGGGCAAAAGTGTGTGGTAGCCTTTTCGTCTCGTGTAGGCGAGTGATGACAACAGCGGGGTCGAAATAACGTAATAATAAAGCTGACTGAAAACATAAAAATATAGTCCGCAAAAATAGGCTATTAAGAATAACGTTGTGTAGAGGGGTAATATGCGGTCGTTCGACTCGCCCAAGAACTAGAGCGTCGCCCGCTGGGTCCGTTGCTGCTCATCGCGCCGGCGTTCCCATAGTGCCCATCCCTAGACGGAGGCACTGACGGCACTGGCCCACTGCCAGTCGGCGCACTGATTTCGGTCTCAAATTCTTTGGCTCGATATATCGCGAAATGAAAACACGAATGCATATAACGAATGTTTTACACGAATGAACGAGGATGTATAAAAATTATGCGTGGCTCTGCTATCGCAAACACCAGAGGCCAGCGGAGCTGGGCGAAGGACAGTAAAGTAGTGCCAAACCGCACACTTAGTCTAACTCTTGCTGCGCTTCTCCCAGCTCCACTAGTCTCTGTTGTTTGCGATAGCAGAGTCACGCATATTTTTTCCACTGCGAGAAAGGGTACCGCCGAAGCGAGCGCGCGGGTTTTTATCGGAGAGCAATGACATCGCACCACCTGGGCCTCCACCGCACCGCTCCTGTTCCCCAGCGAGGGTGAGGATGGGTGGGCTCCTGTTTCCCAGCGACGCGATGCTGTTTTTATACTCTGCTTTCACTCTCTCTCAGTTCTCTCTGCCCCAGCTCGGCAAAGCTGCGGACGTCAAGAGAAACCCAGCGAGGTTCTAACAGCTCCACTGTAAAACAAATGTGTGTGCGTACCTTTCGTCGCAATGACCACTCATCAAGGCAATAAATGTGTTTTGTACCTTTGTTCAAAATTGTGTCACCTCTTGGGAAGGAAGAAGAAGGCGGCGAGTCAAGACGCGTTCTTCGGTTCCCGCATTTTCCCAGTTTTTCTTGTATTTAATCGTCGCGTGCCAATGTTTATTTGTGCACATCTTTTCCGTGAAGTTGTAAGGACCACGTGGATACCCTTTTTGCCACAGTGAGTGACTTTTCACCATTTTACGGACATTCCTTCGGACACTTCGGAGACCACGCCTTGGCCTCCGGGGCGGCTCAGTGCCACTCGTCCGCTACCATCATGGAATATCAAGTAGAGAGAGAAAATATTCTCCCGGAGGAAGTCACTCAAGAGCAGGGATGACAAACCGCGGGTGCTAGAAGAGCTGGCGCCAAATCGCGGGAAGCTAACCCGAACGCCATGGCAACGCCTTTGGCACCCCATAGCGACAAGTCTAGCGGCGCAGCGCTGAAGACCAAGATTATTAGGGCAAGCCGAATGCCGGTTCTTCCCAAAGAAGACACGAAGATCGTTATTAGACCAAAAGGTGGGCTGAATATTTCCAAAATTGGAGCGACCGCGGTGGCTGACACAATACTTGCAGCCTCCGGCATCAACCAGCACGAGCTCACACAAGACACTCTGTGCCCGAACTTACAGCAAAACATCATGGTGGCCAGCACTCCCAGACGGGAGAATGCCGATCGATATGCCCGCATCAAGCAAATCCAAATCTCAGGCAAGATCCACGAACTCTGCGCGTACGAGACAGCCCCGCACTCGACGTGCAAGGGGGTCATACGTGGAATACCGTTACAAGACGACCTAGCGACGGTGGATGGCAAGATTGTTAACCAGAACAGCCCTCTTGTACTAGCAGCCAAGAGAATCGCTCAGACTGGGACCATCATCATCGCCTTTGAAGGGCACCGGGTACCGAATTTTGTCAGGTACGGAACGCTCCTGATGAAATGTTCCCTATATCGAAAGCAAGTGGACGTATGCCACGCCTGCGGAAGACTCGGGCATCGCGCCGATGTCTGTCCAACACCGAGCGACGTCGTCAGTCGGGGATGCAGCCTGCCAAATCCCGATGAGCAGCATCAATGCACCCCAAAATGCAATATCTGCGGCGGTCCGCACCTTACAGCCGATAAAGAGTGTGCGCATAGATTCAAGACGCCGTACATTGTTCGCCGACGACGCTTCGAGTGTGCCAGGCAGCAAGAGCAGCTCCCCACGCCGTCGATCGTTCGATCATCCGATCCGCAAGCCTCATCCAGCCCCAACCTTAGGGGCAGAAGACGCTTGCGCTCGAGAAGCCGCTCTACAAGCCGACGGGGCTCCAGAAGTCGCTCTACCTCGAGATCGCGACTCACATCGCCTTCTCCAGCGCGCTACAGCTCCAGGAGCTGCTCCAAGTCCCGTACTGGGAGCGACTCATCCAACAGCTCACGATCGAAGACCCCCAACGGCGGTAAAGGCAAGTCCTCTCTAACGTGGGCCGATAGGGCTCGTGGCAACCAAACTCAGGTGTCCAACTCTCAAGACTCGCACGACCCACGTCTCACGAACGAGCTCGAAGAGCTTAGGCGTGCCAATGATAGTCTTAGGAAAGAAAACGCTCTGTTCAAGCAGGAAATTAGTCGGCTAGCCACCGAGATGGCGGAAATACGAAGATTGGCGCTCACACAGCCAGCTTCTCAGCCTGCCGCACGCTCTTCGGCCATGGACACAGTGGAAGCCCCTCCCAAGACGATTGCAGTGAAGCGTTGTACCCTGGATGACTCAAGGGGAGACGAGATGGTAGAACTCCTGTCTGATCTCAAGAACGCCATCTCCAACATACAGACAGGTCTCTCTCACGTACAAGAAATGATCGCGCACCATCAGCTGGGCCTGGTCGCCCTCAGCGCTAGAATACTTAGGCTGGAGGGGACCAGCCACGGATCTTTGCCAAGCACATCTACAGCACAAGTCCCAAAGTTGCACAGCGTCATTGCCTCACCGACGGAGGGTGCCATTCTGAATGCGGCACTTTCGCAATCCATCCCCAAGCCCAAACATGGATAACGGAACTAACGTCATAACAATGTGACAGTGGAATTGCGCAGGGTTCGTCAGCAAACGGGCGACCCTGCGACAATACCTGAAAAAGCGTAAAGGACAAATCCCAAGAAATCGCCTTGCAAGAAACGATCGCATCATCACCTATCAAGCTCCCCGGTTTCCTGACGGTGGCTTCCACTGAAGGAGGAAGGGGGGTCGCTACCCTGGTCAGTAAAAAGTTCACGTGCCTTCAGCGAGACCTTGGTCCCGCGGACAAAGGGATCGAGTACGTCATGGCTGAACTCCTTGTCGACCCCCCTAAGCAGCGCATAAGAAGAACCAGTATCTTCATACTCAATGTTTACTGCAGACCCAGCGTTCACAGAGCCAGGCCTGGTGGCATTCTCAAGAAGGCCTTGCATTTGGCCGGCTGTCAGCCTCTAGTCGTCATGGGGGACTTTAATACCCAGCATCAGGCGTGGGGCTATTGTACCAATACGAAGAAGGGTAGAGACATATGGGACGCGGCAACAGAGGAAGATCTTACACTGATAACCGATAAAGACTTTTCAACCAGGAGAGAGAACTCGGTGTGCCGAGATACGACTCCGGATCTTACCTTTGTCAAGAACCTGGAAAACGTCAAGTGGACCAACACAGCCATGGACCTCGGTAGCGATCATTGCATCATCGAAGCGGTGATCAAGTATGCCCGTAACAAAACGAGGACCTTTAGGTTCACTGACTGGGACTTGTTCCGAGCCAACCGCTTCGAGCGCGTCCTTAACGATGATATGGACCTAGACTCTTGGTGCGACGAGATAAAGAAGGATGCGGCTAGAGCCACCAAGGAGGTGACAACCGATCTAGAGGTGGACAGGATGGAAAGTAGGCTGGCGCACCTATTGGAAGCCAAGCAGACACTGCTCGCGAGATGGAAGACTCAGCGCCATAACAAAAGACTACGCAAGAAAATTTCCGATATAAACAATATGATAGAGGCTCATTGCAAAGTGCTATGCAAGCAGCAATGGGACGAGCTGTGCGACTCGGTGGAGGGCCAGCTCAAGAATGGTAAAAGCTGGGGTCTCCTTAGGCACCTACTGCACGATGGCAACACCAAGTCTAAACAGAAGAGAGCTTTGGCGAAAGCTGTCCATTTGGCCACCGACTCGACTCCATATGAGGCGGTCACGGAGCACCTCATAGACAAGTACCTGGCGGCCACGGACGATCCGGTGCCCCCCCCCCCCCCCCCCCCCCAGTTTTCCGAGTACGAAGGGCGTGACGTACCATCTATGGACGAGGATTTTACCGTGGCTGAGGTCAAGCGGGTTCTCGCATCCCTCAACGGCAGATCTGCCCCTGGGCCCGACGGGATCACCAACAAAATGCTCAAGCATCTCGACGACGACTCAATCGAGTTTCTTACGCACAAGATCAATGATATCTGATGCAGCGGCCTCATTCCCAAGAGCTGGAAAGCAGCCTACACAGTACTCATACCGAAGGCAGGTAAGGCGCCGAGCATCGACAATCTAAGGCCCATCTCCCTGACGTCTTGTGTTGGGAAGATGGCCGAGCACGCCATGCTTAACCGCCTCACTGACCATCTCGAGTCTAACGAATGCTATACACACAATATGATTGGCTTTCGGTCGGGGCTTTCGGCTCAGGACGCCATGAGACTGATCAAGCACCAGATCATTGACTCTACCTCCGCCGACACTAAGGCAATTCTCGGCTTGGATCTGGAAAAGGCTTTTGACAATATATCGCACGCCTTTATTCTCAAGAGCCTGACAGAGTGTAACGTCGGCAAACGGGCGTACAATTTCGTGCGCTCCTTCCTTTCCTCAAAGTCCACTAGACTCAAGGTTGACGAGTTTTTGACCCACGAAATCCAGCTTGGGCCAAAGGGAACACCTCAGGGGGCGGTGATCTCCCCGACGCTGTTCAACATCTCCCTGATCAACCTGTCGAGGGCCTTGAACAAAATCCCGAACATTAACCACACTATCTACGCGGATGACATCACCATCTGGTGCTCCAGCGGATGTGAGGGTCAGGTCGAGGGTGCTTTGCAAGAGGCCATCGATGTGACAGAGCGGTATCTTATCCCCACCGGGCTAAGGTGCTCGCCCGCTAAATCCGAGCTCTTGCTCTACATGAAGAGGCCCAGAGGTGGTTCTCACCGGTCCTGGAAGCCAGCAACAGAGAGCCACATTACATTATTCACCGGTAAGGGCTCCCCAGTACCGCGGGTAGACACTATCAGGGTCTTAGGAATGTTTATCGAGTCGAACGGGGCCAATGGAGCCGCCCTCAAACGCATTTGTTCCAAGACCGAATGCGCCCACGGCCTGATCTGAAGAATCGCCAACAGGTACCGCGGATTCAGGGAAGACAATCTGATCCGTATTATCCACGCCTTCGTGCTATGCCACCTCGCTCATTCAGGGGCTATGCACAACTGGCTCGTGTCGGAGCGCAACAAGATCAATGCCCTAATCAGAAGAGTCTTCAAGCTTGCCCTCGGCCTTCCCATCCGAACGCACACAAAAGACCTCATCAATATCGGAATTCACAACACGTCCGAAGAAATCGTTGAAGCCCAAGAATTTTCCCAGTTTGTCAGACTCTCCGGTACCCCAGCGGGCCGAGCCATACTTGGCAAGCTGGGACGTAACCCCACGGTCGTCAGTCTCGACGCTGTGAAGCTGCCCAGCGACGTAAGATCCAAGATTTACATACACTGGATGCCACGAAATATGCATCCCACCTACCCGCCGTGGTTGCTCAGTGGCTATGGTGTTAGGCTGCTGAGCACGAGGTCGCGGGATCAAATCCCGGCCACGGCGGCAGCATTTCGATGGGGGCGAAATGCGAAAACACCCGTGTACTTAGATTTAGGTGCACGTTAAAGAACCCCAGGTGGTCGAAATTTCCGGAGTCCTCCACTACGGCGTGCCTCATAATCAGAAGGTGGTTTTGGCACGTAAAACCCCATAATTTAATTTTTTTTTGCATCCCACCTACAACGAAGGACGAAGACGAGCCAGGGGTAAAGCTCTTCTCGCCAGTGCCCGCTTGAACAAGGACCGAACATGCTTCGTACGTTCAAGAAGAGGCCTTCTCCTCAGTGGTCATCGACTGTGACTCTAAAATCTACCATCCGCACTTCTAATTCCAGCGTTGCAGAGCAGGTTGCTATTGCTCTTGCATTGACGGACAGTGTACATGACACGATTTATTTGGATTCCAAGGCCGTTGTCAGGGCCTTTCAGATGGGAATGGTGGCTCCCCAGGCCCTACGTATCATCCAAAGTGTCAAAGACATGAAAGATCACTCTTTGGCCTGGTTCCCTGCGCACCTTGGAACCATTGAGGGTGCCTCGATCAACCCCAACGAGGAGGCGCACTCGGCTGCACGAGGTTTGACTGACCGTGCGCTGAGCAACGCGTCCTCTCCTGGGCGAGCCGAGCCTCTCTGCTCGTACAACGAAATCTGCAAATATAATTATCTGTCAAAAAGACTCCTACCTTTGCCGCACTCCTCGCTGTGCAGGGCCCAGGCAGTCACTCTCAGACTTCTGCAAACAAGCACTTACCCGAGCCCCGCGGCGCTGCACACAATGTACCCCGAACGGTTCCCAAGCCCGGGCTGCCCTCTGTGTGGTGATTATGCGGACTTCGAACATGTCCTGTGGGGCTGCGCCTCTGCCGGTCCCCCTTTCACCCAAGAGGAAATAATGAAGCTAATTAGGGCCCAGGATCAGACCTCTCAAAACCTGGCCGTCCAGAGGGCTCGCGAGAGGGCCGTCTGGTTTCACCTGATGGTCCCCGAGTGGGCATAGCCAGGTGACGTGGAGTTTGCTTACGTCTATAATGGACCAAATAAAGTTGTTTCACTCACTCACTCACTCACTCACTCACTCACTCACTCACTCACTCACTCACTCACTCACTCACTCACTCACTCACTCACTCACTCACTCACCTCTTCGTCGTGTGCTACAGAGCTTCTGTGGTCATCCACTTTCACAGAGTGGAATGGCTCATAATTTTATTGCAGCAGGTGTCACGGCATGTACCACGTGCATAGTGTCGTGTCACGTATCCAATGATGTGACATGGACGCCGCGTAGTTTCGTTATTTGTGCTACCTCTTCGCTACGCATTGTGGTGCCTCCTCGCAAGTCACTAACCGCTGCTGAATAATCGAATCGTGGAGCTACGCGCGCTACTGCAACCAGGCAACATCGGGCTCAGCAGACCGCTGTGCAGAGAGCAGCACAAGCCGCAGCTCGCCCTCGACGCCATGCGGACAGTTCAGATCGTTCTCGTGAAAACGACACGAAGGGACTGCGCCGGTGACACTTCTTTTTTGCTTCTCTTTAAAGTGCGTTCAGTCTTCTTGCGTGCTTATTTTAATTTTGTTTAGAAACGAAGCGGTGTGTGTGTGCGTTTGTGTGTGTGTGTGTGTGTGTGCGTGTGTGTGCGTGTGTGCGCGAGTGTGCGCGTGTGTGCGTGCGTGCGTGCGTGCGCGCGCGTGTGTTTGTGTGTGTGTGTATTAGTTGCAGTAGCTCCCTATCTTGACATTGAAATTAAATCACCGGTAGAAGCACGTAGATCCTCAACAAAAAACAAAACAAAAACATGACTAACTCTAAAGTAGACCAAACCAAACGAAATACTTCGTCCAAAGGAATGTAATAAAATGCCTTTTTTGTTCAGTTGCACTAAAAATGCACTTTGTAAATTGCGGTTCATTACAATTTATAAACGTGGACGAAATTGATAAACTTGTTGTTAAAAGGCTGTTATTATCCAGTCCTCAGCATTGATTACAATGCCATTAGACATTCAAGGCATGCAATATAACAATTCTATAACTAGACTTTTCCCTCGTGACGATTGTTACTGACCCAGATGAGTTTTCCAACTAGATGGACGGGACGTAAATTTGATCATTAGAAACAACTCTTGGCTGCGCGATTGTGCATCAAATTACCATTTCGTGCATTAAACAGGATGATGATGATGATAATGATGATGATGATGATGATGAGAAGGAGGAGGAGAGCACTATAGGGAAGGTAAAGAAGTCAACCAGAAAGGCGCCGGGTTGGCTACGCTATGCAGGTGAAGAGGGTTAAGGGATGAAAAGAAAGGAAAGGGAGTGAATGAGAGGTATTGATGCATTAGCAGTACGAGCACGCGCGGCTGTCCAGCGCACCGACAATCGTCAAGTGAGGCCAATCCGTTTCATTAACTTATGTAATGCACGCATCGCAGGTTTGTGCATCAAACTAGCTCGAGTACCAACGAGCTCACAAATGACTGAAGATTTCTACAAGATACCCTATAAAAAAGCGACAAGAATTTACACTTTCGACTTGCTCATGTATTGTTCTCAATATCACTGGGTCGGGCTCCCTGAGTTCAGTTCTACAGCGAAGCTGTTTGTGGCTAGGGTACGTTCCGTGCATTTTTCGTGTCCGTCAACAAATGTGCGTGAGCAAAAACTATCATCATCAGCAACGGCTCGTGCCACTGCTCGCACGTTCGTCGTCGTCGTTGTCGTCGTCTTCGTCGTCCGCAGCTGGCTCCATTGCCGCTCCATGCCAGCGTTCCCATACTGCCCCTCCCTCTGCGAAGGCGCTGACGGCATTGGCCCACTGCCAGTCGGTGCGGTGATTTCGGTCTCAAATTCTTCACCTCAGCATATCACGAAACGAAAACACGAATGTATACAACGAATGTACAACACGAATGAACGCGAATGTATAAAAAAAAAATGTGTATGCATACCTTTCGTTGGCGATGACCACCTATCAAGACAATAAACGTGTTCGTAACTTAGTTCAAAATTGTGTGTCACCTCTTCTTCGCAACTAAAAAAAAAACAGAAACTAATTAAAGAAAGAAAGTAAATCGAATCTAAGAAGTGACGTCTCTGGCGTTTCACCAACAGTTCGCATTCGCCGCTGTCCACTTTTCGTTTCCCCCGCGCTCTCTCGTCACGTGACGTTCGCGTCCCTTCCTCCCTTTTGATCGATTGTCGAGCCTCACGCCGAGCACCTGTGAATCGCGTGCGGCGATACGCCAGCTATAAAGCGCGGCCGAACAGCGCGGTATAGACCATCTGTGCTGTGTCATCGCATATGTTAACAGGAAATGGATTACGTTGCTCGCCTAGCACGCTCGGGGCAGAGCAGCGATGCCGTGCCATTGTGATGATTCGCTAGAACCTTCCGCCGTGCACACGTTTTCACGTTTTTCTTTTTTTTTTTTTAATGCATGTTCGCGCAGACAGATTCGCTGGCCGAAGCGTTATCCGAGAATGCCTGTGGTTCGCGAATATCTGCGTACGCTCGCGCCTCGTACAATACACGTGTTCGGTTTTGCTCTCTTAAACTTTATAGGCCTGTTGTTGCGGCATTCTTTTTAAAACTGGAACATTCACAAATTTTTCAGTTTAAGTAGATGTGGGGCTTGTTAGGGACCATATGCGGGCAAATTTTGAAGCATTTGTGACAATTCAGGGTCAAATGAAAAGGGGTAAATACTGTAGTTTTCGGCCCGTTTAGAGGCGTTATTTGAAACGTTTACAAAATTTTCCCGTTTCCCTTGGGGGGACAGAAAACGGCAGCAGTGTCATATTTAGAGGAAATTGGGGCTACTTTATGGGTGACGTTTACCGAAAGTTTGAAGTGGGTGAAGGTTAATTACATATTTCCAAAACAATTGATAAATATTTCTCTTCCCTCAATTTTATGTGTTATATGAGACATTCAGCTGCGTCTCCCCCATCCACTCTGTGAACTATGTAGAAGCACATTGTTTATATTTCGTTGGAGCAGGAAACATATTGCGGGATGAACTGCAAATGTTTAATTTGTGTGTGCTAATTACAGCCTCGGGGAATATTACTTATTCAACCGTTTCAGGGTGCCATGCCGCCGTAATCCGAGATGTTTCTTAGACCTAAAACAACTGTACAAAACACCAAATTCAAATTTGGTGGAAAAAAGAAGGGGGAGGAGGACATGGTAAGTGTAATGTGTGGGATAACTGTCACGTGTCTGGTTTAATTTCAGGCGTTGAAAATATTTACTTAGCCTTCGTTCGTCGTTGTCTTCTTCCACAGCTGGCTCCGATGCCGCTCATCATGCAAAAAAAGCAAAGTTAATTAATATAAAGTTAATTCAGGCACTCGAACCCACGACCTTCGGTGGGATTCGAACCGTCGAGCTTTTGTGGAAGTGGGACCCACGACCTTTGGTCGTCATCATCATCATCATCATCAGCCTGATTACGCCCACTGCAGGGCAAAGGCCTCTCCCATACTTCTCCAACTACCCCGGTCATGTACTAATTGTGGCCATGTTGACCCTCCAAACTTCCTAATCTCATCTGCCCACCTAACTTTCTGTCGCCCCCTGCTACGCTTTCCTTCCCTCGGAATCCAGTCCGTAACCCTTAATGACCATCGGTTATCTTCCCTCCTCATTACATGTCCTGCCCATGCCCATTTCTTTTTCTTGATTTCAACTAAGATGTCATTAACGCGCGTTTGTTCCCTCACCCAATCTGCTCTTTTCTTATCCCTTAACGTTACACCTATCATTTTTCTTTCCATAGCTCGTTGCGTCGTCCTCAATTTAAGTAGAACCCTTTTCGTAAGCCTCCAGGTTTCTGCCCCGTACGTGAGCACTGGTAAGACACAGCTGTTATACACTTTTCTCTTGAGGGATAATGGCAACCTGCTCTTCATGATCTGCGAATGCCTGCCAAACGCACCCCAGCCCATTCTTATTCTTCTGATTATTTCACTCTCATGATCTGGATCAGCAGTCACTACCTGTCCTAAGTAGATGTATTCTCTTACCACTTCCAGTGCCTCGCTACCTATCGTAAACTGCTGTTCCCTTCCGAGACTGTTAAACATTACTTTAGTTTTCTGCAGATTCATTTTTAGTCCCACCCTTCTGCTCTGCCTCTCCAGATCAGTGAGCATGCATTGCAGTTGGTCCCCTGAGTTACTAAGCAAGGCAATATCATCAGCGAAGCGCAAGTTACTAAGGTATTCTCCATTTACTCTTATCCCCAATTCTTCCCAATCCAGGTCTCTGAATACCTCCTGTAAACACGCTGTGAATAGCATTGGAGAGATCGTATCTCCCTGCCTGACGCCTTTCTTTATTGGGATTTTGTTGCTTTCTTTATGGAGGAGTACAGTGGCTGTGGAGCCGCTATAGATATCTTTCAGTATTTTTACATACGGCTCGTCTACACCCTGATTCCGCAATGCCTCCATGACTGCTGAGGTTTCGACTGAATCAAATGCTTTCTCATAATCAATGAATGCTACATATAATGGTTGGTTATATTCCGCACATTTCTCTATCACCTGATTGATAGTGTGAATATGATCTATTGTTGAGTAGCCTTTACGGAATCCTGCCTGGTCCTTTGGTTGACGGAAGTCTAAGGTGTTCCGGATTCTATTTGCAATTACCTTAGTAAATACTTTGTAGGCAACGGACAGTAAGCTGATCGGTCTATAATTTTTCAAGTCTTTGGCGTCGCCTTTCTTATGGATTAGGATTATGTTAGCGTTCTTCCAAGATTCCGGTACGCTCGAGGTCTTGAGGCATTGCGTATAGAGGCTGGCCAGTTTTTCTAGAACAATCTGCCCACCATCCTTCAGCAAATCTGCTGTTACCTGATCCTCCCCAGCTGCCTTCCCCCTTTGTATAGCTCCCAAGGCGTTCTTTACTTCTTCCGGCGTTACTTCTGGGATATCGAATTCCTCTAGATTATTCTCTCTTCCATTATCATCGTGGGTGCCACTCGTACTGTATAAATCTCTATAGAACTCCTCAGCCACTTGAACTATCTCATCCATATTAGTAATGATATTGCCGGCTTTGTCTCTTAGGGCATACATCTGATTCTTGCCAATTCCTAGTTTCTTCTTCACTGCTTTTAGGCTTCCTCCGTTCCTGAGAGCTTGTTCAATTCTATCCATGTTATACTTCCTTATGTCAGCTGTCTTACGCTTGTTGATTAACTTCGAAAGTTCTGCCAGTTCTATTCTAGCTGTAGGGTTAGAGGCTTTCATACATTGGCGTTTCTTGATCAGATCTTTCGTCTCCTGCGATAGCTTACTGGTATCCTGTCTAACGGAGTTACCACCGACTTCTATTGCACACTCCTTAATGATGCCCACAAGATTGTCGTTCATTGCTTCAACACTAAGATCCTCTTCGTGACTTAAAGCCGAATACCTGTTCTGTAGCTTGATCTGGAATTCTTCTATTTTCCCTCTTAGCGCTAACTCATTGATCGGCTTCTTATGTACCACTTTCCTCCGTTCCCTCCTTTGGTCGTAAGGCGATGTTAATTAAGGCACAGTTAATTAGTATATAGTTAATTAAGGTATTCGAACCCACGGCCTTTGGTGGGAGTCCCACCATCGAGCTTTGGTGGACGTGTTCCACACGATCCATGTGGAACACGCCAGGTGTCCGGCATACTCGACTGCACCGCCTGGACCCACCAATATGACTAGGCATTCCACCTATACTTTCCCGAATTGAGACAAGTGTTCCCTGCCGACTGCAGCTTGGAGTGTCTTTTACGAATACATTTGCTTGCCGCATGGGAATGGCTGTCAGTGCTGCCTGTGATAGTTGCGGCGGCGTGGAGACAATCGAACACATCCTCAGTCATTGTCCCCGCTGCAGCTACCAGAGACAGTCGCTCATGACGGAGTTGGCACGCCTCGACGACCGGCCGCTTTCCGAGCAGACGGTCTTGGAGTGACGGCTGATGCGGTCTTCACACCAGGAGGCAATGAAGGCACTACTGAAGTTCTTTTGTTTTTGTTTTTTCCCCTTAAATATCCTTCGCTTTCTATGTGTATGCATTTTCTTTATCTCTCTGTCTCCCCGTACCCATTCCACAATGCAGGGTAGCAAACTGTATATATATCTTCTGGGCAACCTCCCTGCCTTTCGCATCTTATTTACCCGTCTCTCTCTCTCTCTCTCTCTTTGGTGGGAGTTGAACCCACGACCTTTGGTGTTAATTAGGGTGCAGTTAATTATCAATTAGCCCTAGAATACCAACTAGAACACCAATTAGCCCGGTCTCACAGCCTGATTCAGTTAATTAAGACCCAGTTATTTCAGCTAGCGTCAATTAAGGCACTCGAACCCACGACGTTTGGTGGAAGTAATAAGAAGTAACCACGCATTCGAATGAGAATGTCAAGTAATTTACCGAATGTCTATCGAGCGCGCAGGCTTCCGTCTTCACCCTCTTTGGCGTACGCTAAAGTGACTGCCAATTTCTTTCTTTACAATGCTCCATTCAAGCGTTTGATAAATCGCACTTCGTAATGAGCTGTACAACTACATAAACTTTTTAGTTGTTTGTTTAGTCTTCTTTATTCGATGATTACTCAGCTTAGCCCGAAGTTGCTACAACAGGAAAGTTACAATGTAAAAAAAAAATAACACACACACACACACATCTTCATTGACACAGCACACTTGCTGACTTGACAGGTGATTCCATTCGCTAATGGAACGAACAAGAAATGAGTTAGCGTACATATTAGTTCTAGTGCAGTATTCTAAGATCTTGAAACAATGATCAGTACGTGCAGAGACATAATGAGGCCTGTGTAAGTATGTTTCCTTTCGAATGCCGCTTTTGCCAAGGAATATTTGATACAGAAGTTTTAGTCGCAATTTTCTTCGTCGAGTTGAAAGAATTTTCCATCCTATTTCATTTTTCATATTGATACAGCATACCAGTTCTCGAGTACCGACTTAGCACAAACCTTGCTGCTCTGTTCTGGATTTCCCTCAAGTATTTTTTTTTGTTTTCTTTTACCAGGGGTCCCACCCGGCACAAGCATATTCTAGCATCGGTCGAACACTTGTTAGGTAAGCAGTCGATTTCAAACAAGGCGGGACGTGTCTCCGATTTTGTTGTATAAAGTTTAAGGCCCTGGCGGCCTTATCCATCACTATATCAACGTGAGTATTCCATGAATAATCAGCTGAGAACGTCACACCTAAGTATTTACACTGTGATCTTTGCTGCACTGTATTATTGCTGATGGCATACTGAGAGGTTAACCTGTCTTTTTTACGTGCAAAAGTAACATGAACGCACTTTTTAGTATTTAACTTTATTCCCGATCTTGAAAACTATTCAAGAACAGGTGATATGTCACTTTGTAACAGGGCAACATCACCTTGTTTTCTAATTTTCCTATATAAAGCGCAGTCTTCGGCAAACAACCGTATACTAGAACCAATGCCTGAGCAAAGTCATTTATATATATATATATATATATATATATAAACGAGAAGAAAGGGGGTTTACCGAGGGGCCCGATTTTTATTAGTCATATCATGAGAAGCCAACAAACACTGACACCAAGGACAACATAGGGGAAATTACTTGTGCTTAATAAATGAAATGAAGAAACGATAAGTTAATGGAAATTAAAGTGGATGAAAAAACAACTTGCCGCAGGTGGGAACCGAACCCACAACCTTCGCATTTCGCGTGCGTCCTTGGTGTCAGTGTTTGTTGGCTTCTCATGATATGACTATATATATATATATATATATATATATATATATTAGTATATATATATATACTAATATATATGCTAATATATATATACTAATGTGTATATATATATATATATATATATACACACATTAGAAATAAAGGTGGCCACAAAACTGAGCCCTGTGGTACAGTGGCTACAAGGGGGAAGTGTGAGGAGCGCGCCCGGGCAGGCGAAGCGCTTTGGAAGGAAAGGGGCAGATGGCGCTGCAGCGCGCATACACGTCAGATTCTTCGGCTGCAGCGTTGGTAAACGCGTGTTTTATACGCGGCGGACGCAGTTTTTCTTTCGTCATGTTTCCATGGCTCTCACTATATTACAGAAATCGGTTCTGCTGGACACTTGGTTGTACAAGAGAGCCGGAAATATTACTGAGTTAATTCCAAATTGAGCAGAATGTCAAGAGAAAGCAGACTTACCGTTTCCATGTTGGATCGCCCAACAGCGTAGATTATTTCGCGACGGGTTGATTTCTGCTGTACTCGGACAAAGCACCACATGTTCAAATGCGCAAAATTTCTGAATAAAGCTTTATTTTGCTAAGCTGCTCTGGTAGCGGCAAAATAAAATGATTTCCTGGTACTTGGGAGTGAAACCTCTTCCAAACAGTCCTTAGGTAACCCGCCTCAGTTTCAAGTGCTTCTTTTTTTCCCGCGATGATTCCCTCTCTTTGTTAAGGGATTTCATGTAGAAATGAAGGCGTGTTAGCAGGAAAAACTTGGTGATGTGGTTGGTAATACTCAGCCCATGAAGTTCACAGCCAATCAAGACATTGTTCTTCCTGAGACAGCATGTCAGCTGATCAAGGCTGTCATAGTGCAGTTGGTTGTTGCTAAACCACATAGAAAAGGTGAGTTCTAACGCCTCTACAAACGAGAAAAGTTCGTGGGATGGGTAGAGCAGACCACCTTTGTCACAAAATTTGGTAAATGTCGAGAGTTCTTTGTTAGCATTCTCCGGATTCACGAGAAGCTGATCAAAACAGTCTTTGCAGTGAGTTTTCAGGATGGTCTTTCGTGCAACATACCCTGCAATGTAAAACACCAGGCGGCTGTCGCTCGTTTTTTCATTGTACACATGGTCAGAGAGAAGCTCAGATTTCTGGAGCCTTTGTGAAGCATCTTCTATCTGTCCTCTGTCAAGAAGTTCATCCACTTCACCGCCTGCTTCCTTCTCACCCAGCAAAAACTGCAGGGTGCCTCCTTCACAGTTTCCGCTGCTCGGCGCTTTCACTAAGTTATAAAAACTTAGGCAATTAACAGTGATGAGGAACTGGGTTGCGTTGGGGTGGTCATTACAGCCGGAAAACTGACGTATGACGCCAAACAGTTTTTCCAGGCTATCCTGACAAAGGCGGCTTGTCAGCAAGTACTTGTACCCAAGCTTGTCATGGACATACTTTAACAGATCTAATGTTGCATGGAGGGTAACCCTCAGTCCTTCAGCTGTGCTTGCTGACAAAAAACCTACTCTGGAAGGTGCCAAGGATCTTTCCCATTTGTTAAGGTACTCGATGAAATCTTTGATGTTTTTCTCTTGAATGGACCCAAGTCTTAGAGCTTCGGATGGAATACGTGCTGTCATCGCCTCTATTAGCTTGGCCATTGTGCTGACAAATGCCTCAGTTGCTGCTGGGTCACCCCAATTCCTTTGAATTTCATTCTTGTAAAAGAAAAGGCCACGAACGACTTCTGAGCTGAAAAGTTGGAATGCTAAGTTCACCCTCATTTTCTCAAAATTATTGGGCTTCACGTGGCATGCACTAATTTTTGGCATGACCTTGAGGGTGACTGCACATTTATCTTCCTCGTGTGCCACCCTGATGTGCTCAATGTAGGCAGCACCATCCGGAGTTTTGTAGAAGCACTTCAGGAAACCGTTCCTTACGCATTTTATCAAGTGGGGAAAATCTGACATAAAAAAAAGACGTCTTTCTTTATCAACAGGATGAGCAACCGACGACTTCACACAGCTCGAGGAACCAGATATTCCAAATATGCGCCACATAGAGCGGTTCCATGAAGCGCCATCAGCTGTCACAAAATCAACCTTCAGGCCAGCTTTTTCGGCAAGAATCACAGCTTCTAGGACGATTTTCGACAACAGAGCTGCCTTCACATTGCCCCTTGAGGCAAAAACACCAAGTATTTGATGCCAAGAACCGCTTAGAGGTTGAAACATGACCACTAGACCGTGATCACAAGGCACATGTTTCTCACTTTCGGGGGTGAATTTTCCTAAGTCCACAAGTCCCTCAATCTTTCCCCCTCCAACTACACTGAAACACTCCGACAGTTTCATCTCATCTATTATCAGGCCACCGTGGCACCTGAATTCATCCATGGTCTTCGTTTTCTTGCCAATCCCTGCAAGCACAAGGGAGTTGAAGCCAAACCCGCTCTTATACTTCCGCATATATGTCTTCAAGCAGGTTCTGTTCGGGAGTGTTAGTATTCCCTCTCTTCTGACGTGCTCGTAGAGTCTTGGACTCTTCATGCGCATTATAATGCACTCGAGTAGCCAATCTGGGTTGTATTTCATCCCTCTCAGTGATTTGCGACGAGCTGCCTGAAAACACTGCAGTACCGCGAGCCTTTGCTTAGGTGGAAGAGCTTTTAATCTGTCTTCCAGGACGCTCTCTTCCAGTTCTACACTCTGCCTCTCAAGATCCTTGATGGTTTGTGTGTAGACTGACAACTTGGCCTTGAGTCGCCGAACAGTTTGCGTTTGAAGTTTTTTCTTCCTTGAGAGTCTGGGAGCTGAATTCTGGCTACGACGCTTTTTTGATCGCTGGTTCAAAAGAGCTTTTCTTAGATGCTTGCACATCACACATGGCCTACTGTCATGCGCTACACCACGACACTTTATGCTTGAAATGATTGCGTCAAAAAAGTGAAATTTCTTGCTTCCCAACGCAAACGGAAATTCATCGACTGTGCCGGCTCCAACACAGACTTCCATGCTGTCGACCTCTTTCAAAAGAGATGTAGGATCGGTGGATGACAGCCCCGACTGGCGCACTCCCTTTAAAAAAACATCTTGTTTCACACAGTTCGCTTCTTGTGAAAACACAACCAGCTTGCTTGCATATAGGACCCGTTTATCCTTCCCTGGTTTGCACACACTGTAAGCCACAGTCAACGGCGAAGGGTTCAACGTGTGCATGCCCCACGAACACGACGGTAAAGTGAGGTCCTGAAACGAAGCTGTGCAGTACGGAACCTCCTCGAAGCCCACACTCACAGAAACGGCACTGTCTTCTGCACATTTCTTCTTGGCTGGAGCTGTGGGTTCAGGCTTTGCGGGCCGCTTCCTGTCAGGCGGCAGTTGCTTCGATAAATACTTTGGTAGGTTTGGGAAAAGCGTGGGCACAGCTCCAGGAAGCAACAGAGGCCTGCTTCTTTCGATTCGGACGAGCTCTCCATTCACTGTGTGCTCAAAGTACCTTGAAATGTACCTTGTGTCGAAATGAAGCTCGCACACCGCAGAGTTCTTCTCGAGTTGTTTGTCAGCACGCGGTATAGCCCGCTGCCACTGCGCCAACGCCAGTTCATTCTTGGGTACACCAAACAGCGACAGTTTCATCTTGCACGATTTGTAGCCAGTAGTGCACCCAGGCACAAAACAGTGGCTCTGTTTTCTGGGCATCACCACACATACAGCGCACAAGAAATAACTCACACAACTGCCGGCAAAGCCGAGAGAAACACGTGCAGCACAGCTCACGCCAGCGTATGCCACCGCGCCTTGCCCATCGACTGACGTGCAAACGTCGTCGAGCGCCGCCTGTCGGATCCTCCTCAAAGGCCTCAGTGGACCGCATACGGCGAGCGGCGCGCTCCTCACACTTCCTGTGGGACGCCCGATGTGATATCTTCGAAACTGGATTTCTTGGCGCTTATTACCACGTACTGTATGCAGCACGATAGATAGTTTTCGATCCAAGCTTGAACTGCATGATCAATAGTTAGGGTTGTAACTTTACCTAAAACAAAGGGTGTGAAACACTATCCAGCGCCTTTTGAAAGTACAAGAAAAGGTAGTCGATTTGTCCGCCGCCGTCGATATCAGATACAAGGTCATGATGAGATTCATTCAGTTATGTTGTGCAAGATAGACACTTGAGGAAACCGTGTTGTTGTGAAGCCACATATCCAGCTTTAGTGGACACGTACCAACTAGCGCCCCAAGCGGCCCCGGCACGAAGCTAGCGCGTTTTCAATGGAACGAGCGGGTTTTTCGCGAATAACAAAAGCTGCAGGTCGATTATCGAAAAACGCAGGTGACAGACGTGTTCTGGAAGACAATCCACACGATCCAAATGCAGTGATCACGCTATGGCACGTAAGAATTTTGTTCCCACAGCGGTTAAAGGTTTAGCAATGGAAGCCTATGGAAACGACGAAAATTTGTACTCGATTTTCGAGGCACGAACGGTGCCTGTAATTAACCTACGACGTCTATCGTAATACGCAGTGCAGCGTATGTAGTCCGGAGACTTAGCTTTCGATTGATGCCTATCTCGACTCTCCACACATGGCGCAACACTGTTCCCAAAAGCGTTTTTTGTAACACTGTCATGAAAATTCACGTGGTATCTATAAAAACATGAGCGTACCACTGGGCGAAGCCTCGGAAGCCGTGGCTGAGTGCTAGAATCGCGCGCACCTTTCGTATCCCGTCGCGGTTGCCGTGGTTCGATTCCCGCTTCGCACTTTTTTTTAAGCCGCATAGGGCATAGTTTTATAGTCTGTTGCTAGATGGCAGGAACACAAAATGCAATATTTGCTTTCGGTTCTGGTTCTGCAGCGGCGCAGTTTTTTTTTTTTTTTTTTGACTTAGTTTTACAGTCTCCCACCAGATGGCAGAAACACAAAACTCATGATTTGCTTTCGGTTCTGGTTTTCTAGTGGTTCTCTTGAAATATTATGTTTTCTATTTTTCCTTCCTAAACATAGCAGTGTCGTGTTCATTAGTTAGGTCATCGCATTTATGAATATTTTATTCATTGGACATCATAACTAGAAGCTTGCGCATAGCTTTGTGTTATGCAAAAAAAATACTTTAGTGCTTTGTAGCGTGGAACCTGGGAGAACAAAATGGCTATTCTTATTGCGTTCTTCTGGAAGGTCCGTTTTCACGAATTTCGCCTGTCCTTAATGTCACATACTCCGAGCGAATCAGGTCCACCTGGGCCACAATGCCACCCGGTGGCCAGTGCCATTCCTATGCAACATTCGTGCGGAACAAAGGGTCTCCTAAGCTGAGTCGCTGCCCGAACGTTAATTATTTCTAAAGATTCATCCAAATAAGAAATGCACCAACTAGGAGAAGACGTGCAGCGTGTGGATTAATAGCTACTGTTGATGCGTTCCCTACAGCCAAGTGGTATGAATCTGTAGGTGTGCCCGTAAAAAATCCATTTGAATAAATGTCCCGTGCTGTGGCTGCCCCGGTCGCTCTACAGAGAAGCTAGCTTGGCTAGCCGTCAGTATTTATGATCAACACATGGCGTCGCTCGTTCGGTGTAGCTGCTTTTAATGCGCAGCATTCGTTGGCGAGTACCCCAGCAATTTGGTAGCAAAATCGTGCAAAATCGTGTCTGTAACGCCAAAAACTTGACGCATTTCCCATATGAATACATAGGTCTTCATAAAAAGGGTTGGGGTGGCCAACTTGAAATTGGAAGTGCCATCAGCATAAATTTGGGCGTGTGACAGGGATGGGCCAAGCTGAATTTGGTAGTGATATGGGAGTGGCCCAACCTAAATTTGGGGTGAAATGGTAATGAGCCAAGCTGAATTTGAGCCTGATATGGTGGTGGCCCAACGTAAATTTGAGGTGATATATGGGTGAGTAAGCCTACACTCTTAGAAAAATTTACACCCTTTGGGGCGTATCTTGTCCCACAACAATAATCGTCATCCGTGCGGCCCGCGTTTCCTTTCTTCAACGCTGCGAGCCCTGTACTTTCCAGTCACGAACGGCATGCGCCTTATCAGTGTGACGCAGCGTTCTCGACAGGAAAGTAGCGAGCGCCGAGTTTTCAGGAAAGGAAACGCAAGCAAGGCAGATGACGATTATTGTTGTGGGACAAATATACACCCCAAAGGGTGCAACCGTTTTAAGAGTGTAAGTTTGGGGGAATATGGGGGGTGGGCCAGCCTGGATTTGGGGATGATACGGGGGTGGGAGAACCTAAATTTGGTGGGATATAGGTGGTGGACACCCTAACCATGGGGGTGACATGGGGCTGGGCGAAGCTTAATCGGGGGTGTAATGGGGATGGGCTAACCTAAATGTGGGAGTGATTTGCGGTGGGCCATCCTAAATTTGAGGTGATAGAGGGGTGGGCCAGGCTAAGTTTGGGGCTGATATGGGGGTGGGCCAACCTGGATTTGGGGATATGTGGGTGGGCCAACCTAAATTTGGAGGTAACATGGGGACGGGCTAACCTAACCATGGGGGTGATGTTTGGCTGGGCCAAGCTGAATAGGGTAGGGGGGGTGATGGGTGGACTAACCTATATTGGGGGATGATTTGCGGTGGGCCATCCTAAATTTGAGGTGATCGAGGGGTGGGCCAGCGTTAGTTTGGGGCTGACATGGGGGTGGGTCAACCTCGATTTCCAGGTGGTATTGGAGTGGGCCAATATAAATTTGGTGGTGTTGTGGAGGCGGGCCAATCTGTATTTGGGGGCGATATGGGGGTGGGCCAACCTAAATTTTGGGCTGCGTCGACTGGAAATTTGGGGGACGATTTATGGAAATTCGTGGGTGGACCAACTTGAAAATTAGGGGTGGCCCAATTGAAACTGGGGATTGGGCCAACTCCAAGTTTAAGGCTGGGCGAAAAGAAAATCGGGCGCGGCCGACTTTAAATTTGGGGGTGGGCCAACTTGAAATTTGGGGGTGTGCCAACTTGAAATTTGGGGGTGGGCCTATTTATTGTTTGGGGGTGGGCCAATTGAAATTTGAGGGCCTGCTTACGAATAGTTAGACAACACCAGTGGTGTTTCTGCATCTTTTTCATGATCGCAAAAGTACGTATATTAATAATTTTTACCTAATACTCCTCAAGGTGAGCTATCACTCGAGCCTTCCCAGCCCACTGGGCTAATAATGTCACAGAAGTACTCTTACAGTGACAACTGCGACGTTCAATGTGGAGATCAGAAGAACAAATCGCAGACCGAGCTGACCATTTTCACACCAATGTCATCGCTAACACTCCTCGCTCGTGCTAGAGGCAACACAAGCTTACAACGATCGTAATTCAACTTTCACTCGCGCGCTAGTCGACACGCTCTCAGTGCACAATTTCGCCCATCATTGGATAGAACCTTGCTGGATGTTTTACTGTCATGTTGCGTCGTTTTTCACGAAGGCCGTCTCCAGAAAAGGGAATACATTTTTGAGATTGACGAGGCAAGCTAGTATATAACTCATATACGAAGCAAATGTATAAACGGTTATAGTGATTTTTCAAAAATGAATTTAAGTAAATAAGATTTCAGATGGTATTATTTCGACCGGGCATGACAACGAGTTTTTCCCACATGTCACAGTGCTTTGACCGAAAACCTAATCATATTGCTCAAACGTGTTGCCCCAATACTACATGTGCTAAATGTACAAAAGTGCGGTGCGTGGTCACAGCTTCAAAGCCAGTCTATCTTGTGTAGGGTTGTTGATATTGTAGTAATGTGGAGTTTTCCTCTTGATAAGAGCACAGAAGGAAAAATATAACAGATGGTAGCTAAGCGCAAAGTACATTGGAAGATCTGAAACCAGCAATTATTTTTAATTTGTGGGTTGGTCCTCTCCGCCGGTAGATCGCTGTCCGATCACTTCAAAGAATTTTTATTGTGTGCAACTGCAGCAAAAACGAAGATACTACCATTTCATTACCAGGACCTTTATGCCCTCCACACACACAAGGAGGACACCAGATAATTGGCAATATCAGTTTATAAACTGATATTGTTTTGCTAATTTCAGTGTAGCATGATGCCTGCGGACGGAGTATTTTCTTAGTGTCAGTCCAGTGTTAGCAGTGAGAAGCAGTTCGGTCTACCATTCCCATTACGGCATACTAGCCATTGTAGCGCTTTAGTGTAGGACAAGTTAAGTGCTAAAAACTTGGTGTGCCTTGTCCTTTCCGCAGATCGTCCATCCATTCTGTTATGGTGATGATCAACGTTGTGTCCGTCAGGCCTCCTCCTCATTTTTAGCTTCACCATCGCGAGAGTGGACAGAGAAAGGAAGCTTTCTTCACAATCAGCCCCAGCGGGATTCCACCACTCGGAACTGCTGCAATTTGCATTCAGTGGCTGGGCATGCTAACCACATCCTTAGTTTCACAATGACTAGAGTACGCAGAAAAAGTAGAGCTTTGGTCGCTATTACTACCACAACCCATGTCAATGCAGATATAAGTACGTGCAGGGGCTGGGTATACTAACTTCTCCGCTACCACCTGCATCCACCACCTTAGATTTTCCAGGCATACCTGCTTCTTGTTTTGATCGCAGACGCATGCAGGATAAACGCGGATAACTAAAAAATCTCAGTGCCCTTCCACTCTGTGAAAAAACATGACCTGCAAAGCTGCGTATGTGGGCCCCTTAATGGCGAACTGCACCTCCACCGTATGTCGGCCCCGCATTGCACTGTCTTCGGGATCGGTCCACGTATGGGGAGTGCTTAACGCCTGCTTCATCTCCGCCGCGGGTCTCCCCGGCATGGCGTTACATTCGGGATCAGCCCACGTATGGGGAGCGCTGAACGCATGGTTCACCACCGCTGCGGGTCTGGCCGGTATTACGCTATCTTCGGGATTTGGCTCTACACGCGGACGGAAAGTGGGGAAAGTAGCCCTTAAGAGGAAGCTTTAGCTCTGGTGGTCCTATCTAAATAAATGTAAAAGTTGAATTCGTTTTTCTCGACAGCCACTGCATCTAATTTGACAAGGTTTGTTGCATTTAAAACAAAAACTTAAAATCGAATGTCTGTTGGTTTCGAATTCTTGATTTATTCAATATTGTCAAATATCGCAAATTTTAAGAAAACGAAACCATCAAGTTTACAACTCTCTTTCGGCAATGAAAACTGATGTCACAATTATGTACATTGCATCTAACAGCACATCTAAAGCAGACAAAATTGATATATTACGCATGAATCTCAAAAAATTTAGTGATATGGAAATACAGCTTTTCCACAATCCTTGTTCACAACGTCACGAGTTCACGTAAGATATAAATCGGCATATTGGATTTGTCCGCTTTGAATTGTCTAATGGATGCTGTTTACAGAACCGCGATATCAGTTCTTGATGCGGAGTTAATAATTTGTAAACTTCGTGCTTGTGTACTTTTCGCACTTTCAAATTTTTGAGTATCTTTTACAAAAATTCAGGCCCTAAATAGAAATTCCGCTTGCAATAGTCACTAGAATTTACCTTTCTCTCCCGAATCCAACAAATTTCATTAAAATCGGTCCAGGGGTTATCTAAGAAAAGCGTTTCGGCGTTTTACATCTATTTGAATAGGCTGAGTCGGAGTAGGGCCCGATGTTAAAGCTTCCTCTTAACGACTTCGCTGTAAAAAAAAAACGATTAAAAGAATAATAATATAAAAAAACGCTGCAGCCATCAATATCGCCGCCTCAGATTTCGTCATGATGGCACCGTCACCATCGGCACGGCTCCACGAGCAGCTACGAAGCTGTTCACTTTCGTTATCTTCCTTCCCTTGGCGGCCGCGCATTGTCTTGATGCCAGCGACGCGCTAAATCTGCACCATCATTCCGTCATGCATCGCTTCTGTGACCAAGCAAGCTTTCGGCGGCACACGTACACTGCCGGATTGACACCAAAACTTCAAAATGCTTGCCTTCGAGAAAGCAGCATGAATAAAAATGGAACGCGACTATGTGGCCACGGGGAACATGTTCGCGGGGCCATACTATTGATGACAGCATCACAAAAGGCTAGATGTGGTCAGGTTGACTTTACAGGTTTGGAAGGAATGACTGGCGGGCTAGTTGCTTCATTCATAGGTTCATAGATTAGGCAGGCCGCATACCACTAAAACAAGACCAATAATTTTTAAACTTCTTGACTTTAGAGACAAAGCTAAAATCTTGCGAAACTGTTTCAAGCTAAAGGGGTCACGTTTTTCGATCTCCGAAGATTTTTCGCCTCACGTACGAGACTTAAGAAGGAAGTTATGGAGTTCTGCCAAACCAAGGAAAGAATCTGGAGATAAAATTATTCTAATTTATGACAAACTACGAATCAATGGCGAAATGTTCTACTGGGACGAAGAAAATAATAATGTAGCTCCTTTGAAACCAGGTTCCGTCAATTCTGATCCAAAAAACCAGCAACACGGCCTTCGAAGCCTACGTTCACGCCGAACTTGATATCCAAGTTATCCTTCTTGAACATAAATGCCCGTAGCATATTTTAAAAAAAAAGGATTCCCTTGAAGCCTTGATTCTTGCATATGAACCTGACTTTCTAACACTAACAGAAACCTGGCTAACTAACAGAAACCCCTGCCAACTACGCCATCATCCGGAAAGACCGGACAACACGAGGCGGTGGCGTGGCCATTCTAGTAAAGAAAGAAATCTCGTTTTTAATGTTACCGGATGTTGCGGGCGTCGAGGCTATCTTTTGTAAGCTGCGCTTCGCATCTT
The DNA here is from genome assembly GCF_023375885.2 of Dermacentor andersoni. Classification (NCBI taxonomy): domain Eukaryota; kingdom Metazoa; phylum Arthropoda; class Arachnida; order Ixodida; family Ixodidae; genus Dermacentor; species Dermacentor andersoni. Next base: position 122,879,630 of record NC_092816.1, on the reverse strand, counting down.
ATACTGTTGTCGTAGGCTGCGTCTATCGCAGTCCTTCTTCCGGCCTCGACAATGAGCGCCGATTGCATGAATATACTTAGCAATATGCATCAGGGTCCAGATTAAAAATCACAGGTGATTTTAACGTTCCTGAAATGAATTGGCAAACAATGCAGCATCATTCACCCTGTGCGGATGTGTTACTTGACTTTATGTTATCGCTCAACCTTACAAAAATTGTAACTGAACCTACACGTGTACAGGGATCCAGCTGTTCCATACTAGATCTAATATTCCTCAGCAATCACTTCATAAATGACGAAACAAGATTAAGCTTACTAGATGGTATTTCGGATCACAAAATTACCCATTGCACTATACCCCTTCATGACAGCGTTACCCCTCAGCAAATCACCGCTTACCCCGACTATAGTAAAGCTAACGACACTAGTATACTTGATTACCTGATTAATGAATACCACACGTTTTTGCAACTTTCCCATAACAGTCCTACAGACATCGATACATTGTGGCTCGCATTTTCCGTCATTATATCTCATTGTATAACCAATTACATACCAACTAGAAAAAAGAAACTTACTAGGCGTAATCCATGGATAACGCGTGACGTTATACATGCGACACGTAAAGTAAACCGAATGCGAAAATTGCTGAAAACTAACCCATTAAAATTTACGCATGAAAATCTCAGCGCAGCTATCCAACTTATGAAATCAAAAATTAAGACAGCCAAACAGTTCTACTGTACTAATACACTCACAAACTTTTTGAAAACTGCTCCCACAAAGTTCTGGAGCTACATTAACCAAAAGAATCGTAACGACAACGAAGTCTCAAATGAAGATAACCGGAACTCTGCTAACTTGCTTAACGACTACGTCTGCTCCGTTTTCACTGAGGAGAATGGCACACTACCACAAGCAGGCTTCTCTAGAAATAAGCCACTAGAGCCACTCACACTAACCGAAACAGGCATACTTAACCTACTGCTTAACTTAGACCCAAAGAAATTACCAGGACCTGATAATATTCCAAATGCATTCCTTCGCAGATACGCTGAGTGGATGGCCAAGTACTTACTAATAATTTTTAACAAATCAATCTCCTCAGGTACCCTCCCTAAGGATTGTAAAACAGCTAAAGTGAAACCAATTCATAAATCGGGAAGTAAAACAGAACCCGCTAACTACAGACCAATCTCACTAACATGCACTGTTTGTAAACTACTAGAGCACATTATCTTAAAGCACATAACCAAACACCTTGAACAGGAAGAAATACTAACGGATTGTCAGCATGGTTTTCGCAAAGGAGTTTCCACAGTCACACAAGTAATTGAGCTTGTCCACGATGTATCGTTAAGTATTGACCAACAGAAACAAATCGATCTAATCTTTCTAGATTTTTCAAAAGCTTTCGATCGCGTAACACATAAGAAATTAATTTATAAACTCGAACTTACCTTGGGAAAGGGCCCTATACTAAACTGGATCAAAAACTACCTTACTAACCGCACTCAATTTGTAGAAGTTTACCAGCAATATTCCATGAAATCTAGCGTAAGATCCGGAGTTCCACAAGGAAGTGTTCTGGCTCCAGTTTTATTTCTCATATACATTAATGATCTGCCTTCTAATATTCCAGTCGATGTTAGACTTCTTGCTGACGATTGTGTTCTGTATCAGGTAATCAATTCTCATAATGACCATGTGGCCTTGAACGACGCTTTGTCACTTGTGTACAAATGGTGTAACGAATGGCGAATGACTTTATATATTAAAAAATCAGCTATATTATCAATTACTAGAAAAAAGCTCACATATTTAACTACACTATAAATAACGCCACACTTAACAAAGTGAAAGAGTACAAGTACCTTGGCTTAATATTAACACACGATTTCAGATGGGAGCGCCATGTTAACAACGTTACCTCGACCGCACAAAACAAAATTGTTTTTCCTGAACAGACGTCTTAGACTAGCACCCCCAAACACAAAACTACTAGCATATAACACATTTGTCAGATCTGTATTAGAGTATACTAACGTTGTTTGGTTTCCTTTCACCAAAGAACTCATTAACAAACTAGAAGCAATTCAAAGGAAGGCACTAAGATATATTTACAACAAACATAGGTTAACAGACTCGCCCACAGAATTGCTAAAACAGGCCGGTATACGGACCTTACAAAAACGAGCCAAGCTTGCACGATTAAAATTGATGTATCAACTTATTCATAATGAATTGAAAATAGACAGTTCCAAATACTTATCTTTAGCACAAACACGACTCACCCGACATAAACATTCACTATCATTAAACGAACACCCATTTCATACGGAAAGCCATAAGCATTCGTTTTTCCCTTTAATGACACGTGAATGGAATAAGCTGGACCCTAGTATTATAGACAGCCCATCGTTAACTACTTTTTTGACATTAGCCGAAAATGAATTGCGTGCTTCACAATTATGATGCACCTATGTCACCATCTATTTTTGTGCCATTTTATTTCATTAGATTGTGTACATAATCACAATTTCTTTGACGACACCTTAAACGTATCTTATGGATTACTACCTCTTGTGTATACCTCACTTTCATAACTTGTATTACTTGTCATTACTGAGTACTATTGTTTATTTATGCAAATTCTTTACTTCTTTTCCTGTTATAATTATTGCTTACCACCATTGATATTTGACAGACTACCTCATTACCCCTTGTTACTCTTAAATTTAATGCTATGTATTATTGTATAATTTATGCCTACCATTTTGTTCACCTTTGTAAACTTTCAATCTTTGATTACCTGTTTTTTTTTTTTCTCGTAACATTATTACAGTGTATAACGTTACTTTTCTGCCTACTACATTGTCTGCCTCTGCTAACTGCATGTCTAATATGTCTAATCTTATTATTGCGCTAATTATTATTGTTACACTGCAAGATAACTATGTATGCCCTTCCTGTACTACATTCCTCTTCACCCGGCTATGTGTCTTGGCAGAGAACCCCTTTTAATATCAAGGAAGTCCTCAATTTCTTAAATGATGTTGTCCTACATGTTATAAGCCCATTACATTCGTAGAGCATCCTCGTTCCAGAGGATGCCGCTGCGATAATTGTGTTGCATAGCACATGCCTCCAGACCCCTGCGTTTCAAGGGCTCTAAGGAGGCAGTAGTGCTCTAGCCAATCTTATAACCCTATATATTTTTACACATCGTATTATTCTTTTAAATGCATCTTACTGTTCATAGCACACGTCATACGCCATCGCCATAATGTTAATATACAGATTTTACGTACTTTAGAGCGCCTCCTTTTTAAGGCCCCTTTACAGCCACATCGCCCCAACTTCATAGAACACATCAAGTATATTGCGAACCCATTACCGTGGACATGGCGCTCTTTGGCCATACTTGGCCCTTGCGCCATTAAAAATCAAACATTCATTCATTCATTCATTCTTCCTGTTATGACCCCTGATGGGATCGACACTATGAATAAAAAAATAAAAAAATTATCACATAAAGAACAGCGCTTAAAGTTAGCGCAGTTTGTGTGTGTTTCCTCCTTTGTGTCCCGCCGTGAACTGCTGTTCTTTCTGTGGCTTTACAGATGGGCTTTTTCTGCGTCAGTTACGCCTTCCTAGAGTGTTTACTTGGACCATTTTTTTCGCATGGTTCTTACAGAAGCATGTTTAGTCGAAAGTTTTTCGCTTGGCTGCATAATCTCGAGGACGGGCTCCAAATTGCTCATTTTCTTTAGCCACGTAAGAACCATTACTGAAAATTTAATTAACGTAGCTTTGTTAATTAGGCAACCAACTTCTCAACTTACTCCGCATCTAGAGATTACCGATCTGAACACTCGAATGATAAAATGATGTTAACATTGTATCGTTTCAATAGTTTTGTTTCGTGCAGTTAAAAGCAGCAGGCATATTGATGGTGCTGTAGACTTCTTATAAAGTAAGTGTGAAAGCTTGGACAGGTTATCTTGGCACAAATCAACTTCATGAGCTTAAGCACATGGCCCAACCTTGCACGTCTGTCTTTACAACCGATTCTCATACATTATACAAGAAGCACCTCAGCGCTACGGCACATCCCACAAGGTGTGCGAGAACATTGTGCGCGCTCCCGATTAGGTTTCTGAGCGTTGGTGGCATCAGGCTTGGTTTCCTGGCATCATAAGGAATAAAAACAGCTTCCTGGAGGAAATCATTGGGTACATTTTCAGTACTTTGTAACATATGGATAAGCACGGATATGTACGTTAGAACGAAAAGTACAGAAGTATTAAGGTGAGGGTTACGCTGGATGTATTTTAGCTGTCTAATGATAAGATCTAAAGAAAAAAATACTGTGATTTTGTGATAATTAATGCTAACATGAAACATGAGCTCCGACACAGTACCCGTGGTGGAACTGGCACCACGATATGCTGGTTTGATAAATACCAGTAATTGGAAAGTGGTTCGCTCTTGAATTTTCTGTATGTCGGCGTCGCTGTGCAGTGTTGGGGGCCCTTTTTAAACCACAAGCATTAGGTTTCAGCTAATATTGAAAGCAACTGTATTCTTTTTTTTAGGGGGGGTTGGGCTTTTTTTGGCGTCTAACCACAGTTCCAAAGTTATCAGTTAGCTCAAGATGCGCCTGCATGTGTTTCTAATATCCAGTATGTTGTCACGGATTCAATAGCGAAACAGCGTTATCTTATCAGATTGCGCGCGTGAAGCGAACACTGGCGTACATTCTCCATCACATTTGACGACCCGAGATTGCGCTGCAATGTACGAGCATTCCAATCTGACGAACCGACGCCTTGATCCGTAGATCGTAATCAGAGGAAGCACTTTGCGCGCAGCCATCGTTATGTTTGAGTGTTATTTTCTTTTCCAGCGCAAGCTCATCTTATAATGAGTAACATTCGTGACTGACTCTTTCGGAAGTGTTTTGTTCTTGACATTACTACATCGTGAGAGTACAGAGGTGCTCCATCTTCATTGGGTGAATACTGGGAAACGGACTATAGCCTTTTCTTGCGTCTGCGTTTGCACATTTACCGGACCAATTTATTTCTCATAACTTACTTTTTATTTTGGGGGGCTGTAAAAGCACAACAACCTTTTATTAACACGATGTTTTAATAACACAGAAAATTTAAATGCTTATTAGTCGGCTTTCACCTCATGGTAACGAATTTATATAAAGACATACTTATTATGATAATTAAAAGCCTATCCGTTTGACAACGTCTCATCTGAGTTCCCCTTTGCAAGGTCATACAGACTTGCAGGTGGTTTGTATCGGGGACCCTCGACATATGTCCAACCGCCAAATGAAGGGTTATTCCGAATGTTTCATTTCAGGAAGGCGTGTGACCCTCCTGTCTTTCATTCCCGTTCGCAAACACACATAAGACGAAAGTGCTGCGTGAAGAGCGTCGTTAGTGCAGGCCAACGAGCTACCATAACTCACCTCGCCTATATCGCTGTCATTTAGGTTAGATAAGAATTCTATATATTTCAAATCGACGCATCACGAATCCAAAAAGAGCTGCCCGTGACCAGCCCAGCTATGTTTCGTTCATTTCGTACTTCGTCGTAGCGGCTAATAGTAGCTCACGAAGCAGAGCACTGAGTGTGGATATGGCAGAGAAGGTGTTCTATATACTGTCTCGCCACGGGCCTAAAATTGCCCGCCGTGCTACTGGCCATTCCTAGAAAATTGTTTATGTGACGCCCAGCCATTTGCAACACAGCTACTTTGTTTTGCGATGGGCGAGTCCAGGTGACAGACAGGGTGGTTTTGGAGATAAAGACACGCTATTTTCTGCAGTAACTTAGGAATGCATGAATTAATTCCTTCATTTATTGAAAAAAAGGAGGAGCAAGCATCAGTGGAAGCACGTCTTAGCAGATTGGAAAAGAAGCGGAGGACAAAGGGGAAAAGCTGAGGCCCGGGTTGCAGGCGAATTCGCAGCTTAGGGGCGAGAGAATATAAGCAAGAGTTGGCGAAACCAGTTGAATTCCAGTACAGATGTGTGATGTGCCGAGTAAATGATTGGAGTCACCGCCCAGCATCCGTCCTTTGCGGCAGTATAGGCTCCCGCCGTTTTTGGTAACAAACCTTTACTGAAAACCAATCTTCGCAATTACTTATTCATCAGCCATGGCTAGCCACGTATTCCTGAGTGGCAGGGTCTGTGGATTACAACTACGCTGTCCCGACAAGTTACGACTATAACATGACGCTTGCGGTTACGGATGCCATACTCGTGACTCTTACTATACTACTACTATACTGTGCGAATACTGTAAACATGGGTTTACTGCACAAGTTAGTGAACAGACATTTTAGAACCGCGTTTATCGCCTTACATACGCTCAACGCAAGCACCACTGCAGCAAGTTAGGGTGCGCGTCCCTTCAAGACAGAGACGCGAACGCAAAGAACGCGTTTGAAGACACGGTCTTGGACCTCGTGCCAGACATATCCAAGCCAACAATATGTTAACATTCATGCCGTCGTTTCTATGCAAAGAGGTTATCTATTTAAACTTCTGGAATGACAGTCCAATCCGCCACCTACGGGAGCGCGTGAAGCCGCCGGGGGCCACATTGTTAGAGAAAAAGGAGCGCGGCCACAGTACGTGGCTGTGGTATACGCGCGACGCAACCTGTGCTTGTGGTTCTGCGATGAAAAAATAAACTGAAACCCCTTTAGGAAGTATATCAGTACGCCACTGTGTGTCGCTGTTGTCAAAAATAAAATGCCATTGTGGTGGGTGCCTTGTGTTCTGTGTACAATATGTTGCGAAAACTGAAAAACAGTCGTTTCCTGTTTTCTTCATTCAGTAACCTGCCGCGTGCATCGGCACTGTGATGCCCTTTCGTCCATACGTGGTGCGGGCCCGTATTGACACAACGACATGACCTCGAAATATAGTATCCTTATGCGATTTCTTAAAAAAATCACTATTTGCGTAAATGAGAGTTTTTGGTTTAAACCTAGAAAACAAGAAAAAAATATTCAACGGTAGGTCTCATTTTTGTCCGGCATTTCAGTTTTAGCTGAAAAGAGTCGGTGAAAGCAGATTTAGAATAAAGCTAAGGGGACCCACAATCTGCACGCAGCCGTAAGCCTACATGCGCTCCAATGACAATAACCTGTCAAAGTTAAGGTCATGTGTCAGCTGGCGGATCAAGCAATCTTTACTTTTTTTTCGTTCTGCATCCGTTCTGCTTACGTCTGAGGCAATAACGTGAAGTGGGAAGGTAGATAAACAGAAATTGGTGGAGGCAGGTGGTAGCGTAATGGTTAGCGTGCCCATCTCCCAAATGCAAGATGGTGCATTTGGGAGATGGGCTCGAATCCCGGTGGCTTGTTTGTGAAGACAGCTTTCTCTGCTCTCTGGTGACTGCGAAGCTCAGAATGAGGCGGTAGCCTGACGACAACGGTCGCCGTCAACGTAACTGAATAAGCGGGCGTGCAAGGTCACACTTAAAGCCGAAAGTACATTCAGAGGAAATACACTATGCTCTTGTCGACAAAAAAAAAAAAAAGACGTGACGAGTAACGAGCGGTGTTGATGAGCGAGGCTGTAGACGGATAATGTCACCATAGACAGGACCACGCTTCAATCCCGGTGCTCAGCGGAAATTTACATAGACAGCGTGTCAACTAGCGTGTAACTGATACTTCATTAAGGTCGTTGCGTGTTTGTGTTGTGTCTAGCAGGAGCGAGTAGTGTAAGAGATGACACTGGAGAGAAGGCGGTGAGCGAAGTCAGCGAAAAGTAATTGAGGATAGCCATATTGAACATCGACGCCATGTTGAATAAAGCCTGCGACTTCATTTGCTCAGCCGCCAGAAAGGCTTGAGTGGTAGCATACCGCTGGGCGTATTTGGTACCCACAGCGATAAACACACACTTTGCGGAAGTAAACAGAGGAAAGGGACGTAGTGAGTTGGCCACCCTTTTCGATCGCTGCCATAGTTTGAAAATGAATGTGGCGAAGTGTGACCCACAAAATAGTATATGTCAAGCCAAATGAATCATCGTGGTCATACTTGCGCGACATGCCATGGTGGCCTGCCACCAGGACATCTTGAAGTTGCAGCCATGAGAGTTTTCATTGGGCAGTTGAGAAGAAGAAAATGGGTGTGGCTTAGCTAAGGTTAAGCCCAGGATGCGAAGCATACAAGCCTTTATTTTAGTTGTTGAACCACTGTTTAGCCTGGTGAACTGCTGTTGCTTGGCTATATTTGGTTCGGCTAGACGAAGAAACAACTCACGCAGGCGAGCGCACGCGCTGAGACCCGGCTATGTAGCTACGCGGCCGCAAGCGAGCGCACGAGTTGAGCCTCCGCTTTTGCAGCTGTTATGACGTCATATGGTAGCTACGCGGCCGCGCGCGGTGCAGCAAGGAAGAGCGTGGTTGTGCGGCTAGTGTGCTTCGCATAAAACGAGGACATCAGACACGTCCGAGGGACATTTCTAGCGTACAAGAGCACATCGCCCCCCCCCCCCCCCCCAAAAAAAAAAATATAAATCGCGAATATAATCTTACGAATAGGGACATCATAAGATCGAGCACTGCGGCGCTTGTTGATCTTGTTTAGGATGACGTCAGCATTTCATTCAGCGTTTATTTCAGAGAAAAGGAGTTGAAGTTCCGTTTATTTGCGTCACAATGACAGGCGTAATCAGGCAAACATCGACACCATTTCATTAGAGAGTGCCTGTCTAGTCTGTGGAGATTAATTATGACAATGACAAAAAACACAGAAAGCTTTGCTTACATCGATTCGCACATAGATGGGATCCGCATATTTTTTTACTGTCAATATAAATGCTTAAGAATGGCGCTCATTAACGCAATATTTCCATTCACAGTGAGCAAAACCGGCTGTCGTATCCACAGTAGAATTGATTTAAGTGGCTTTAATCCCATGCACATTATATCATTGCCAACTTCCGTGGGATGATTGGAGTCGTCAAAATGGGATACACTTGACAGGGAAATCAGGAGGTTGATGAACGGCAAGAAGGCAGAAGCTTGCACAAGACCTCAGGGATATAAAATGACTTTTTGAGCAGCTTGGTCAGGGGCCACGCAATGGTTTCCACGTCTATTAAAAATCCTAAAAAAATGCGAGCATTTCGGGAAAGGTGAAACCGCTGGAAATTTCATAACAGCATTAGCCTAAATATAAAAGATGACATGAAAATAAGAAACCATAACGTTGACAAGGTGGCGAAATTTTGGCAGAAATAAATTGGCTGTTGAAGCAGTTCAGCTGAAACGCAATGGTGCGAAATAAGGCGAGAATGTCGGCAAGTGTTGAACAAAGGTCAAGTAGGTCTTGTGGCCGACGCATGCAGCGCTCGGCAGCTGTCAAGCGACTGCACGTATTAGCGAGATGCCTAGTCGTCAGTAGTTACAGTATGATTCGGGTCTGAAATGTTGGATGCGGACCCCATCACATTGAACACAGTGCATTCTATGGCGTCATTCTTCGACAGATGGTACCGATTCTCGCGCAATGAGGATGGGAACAAATTGCCTCACGTGCCGGCTGTCACCTTCCTCCTACTGCCAACATTCCTTCCCCTCCATAGTTGCTTAGCTTTTATTGGGTTCGGCTGCTAATCACGAGGTCTCGGGATCAAATGCCAACCACGGCAGCCGTATTTAAATGGGTGTGAAATGCGAAAACCCGCGTACTTAGGGTTAAGCGCACGTTAAAAAATCCCAAGTGGTCTAAATTATTCCCGAATCCTCCACTACGGCGTGCCTGCCTCAAAATAAGATCGTGGTTTTGGCAAGTAAAACCTCATAATGTGTTATGTAACATTCGTTAAGGATGTCCTGGACAGTCGCACAACTCTTGAATACAATTAATTGTCAGGAGTTGTGCGCGAGGTCTTTGAGTGTGTGGATAGCCTTTATGGTGTTCGATAGCTGCTAGTCTACATTGCGGCTATATAATAAAGGCGGAACGGCAACATGGTAGAGAATGTGGAGAATATACAAATCCCGCATATATTGACACGTGTACTTATCTTTATCGGGCAACCACGTTTCGCCGCCTAATAAATGTAATCGCACAGCGTGGGACGCGCCTGCATGTATCCGAAGTTTCTGGAAAGTTATCGATGCTTCTATCCGCTGTCTGTGGTCGCCGAACCTTATGTTATCTGATTTCATCACCTGACGCGAATGGTGTAGAACTTTGTGGAAGGCACGCGGGTCCGAACGATTAGTCTGGAACATTCGACGACTGTTCTTTAAAAGCCGACGCGATTGACCCGCTGATCAGATTTCCGACGATCGCCGACCGTGTTCGCCGCTATCGTTGTGCTATAAGTGTAGCCTGTTTTTGTGGGCACAGGTTCGCCCAATAAAAGCTAGTTTTGTATTCCACCGTATTGCTGCTTTCTTCACCGTCACTACCACGTGACAATATTACTGCACAATAACTTTAAATAGCGTTCTTGCTTCACGCACGTGGATAACCGCCATAGGAGACGACTTTGGAAACTAACTGCAAGTACTGTATATGTCCTACCCAAGGGTGTACCTGACCTGGTGGCCAGTAAATGTGACGTAATATTGCGAGCAGCTTCGGCCATAGCATGCTAACGAACGCCGACAGAGGCTGAAGTGACTAGCGCAAGAGGCAGGGGACACTAAAGACGCTACAAGGACAAGCGCCCAGTTGGAAGCTTGCGCTTATCCTTGTCGCCTCTTTAGTGTCCCGTGTTCATCCTTGCGCTAGTCATTTTAGCACGGAATACCAACTAACCCTCACACCCTGCCACGACACAGGGACAGTTTGCTCAACTCTTGTGCCGTGACTTTTGTGTCAAGGTGAAAAACCAACATATCCATGTATATGTCTTAATACTTCAACACATCTAGATTTGCCGCTGCGGCGGTAGCCCATGAGTGCGCATTGAAAAGTCGTTAGTGAAATAATTGTGTGCGCCTGAACGAATTCGATATAGGGAAAATCAAAATCCGTCCACGACGACGTCTCTAGTAGACGCTGTTCGATGTTCGGACGTTAACAATGTGTGCCGACTGAAGAAAGGCTGCCCCGAAGTGCTTCTGACGGTAAGGCTAGCTTCTTTACTCCGTAGAATGAAAAAAATAAAAAATAAAAAGAAAAGGAAAATAAAAAAGCAAGAAAAAAAAAGAACCGCATCAAAAGCCCAGAATCAACCATTGCTCGTCGCGACTAAACGCTCTTAGGATGACGAGTAATTTCCAGGCGACGAGCGAATACGCTTTATCAAGAACACTGATAACTCCGGCGGTACAAGCATTGTGGCGAAGTTCAATGCGCAGGGATAGCTTTAATCTTTTTATTTTTGTTTAGTTGACGTCATCCCGCGTCACCGCGGGAAGTTTGAAAAGTTGAAGGTCAGTACGCCACGTGGTGGCACTCACGCGAACTAAACCCTTGTGTCCAGAAAAGCTGGATACGGTAAGTTGTTTGTTAGTAAATGTGTTATTATCTCTTTATATAAAATGTGTTCTAATAACTTACATGTTATGAACGTAAGTGCAACGGGCCTATAGTTATTTACACCTTTTTTTAGACCCACCTTTATGAATGGGGACGACATGGTCAATCTTCGAGTCATCCGGGAGGGCACCTGAAGATAGAGTTGGTGTAGGTTACGTAGAGGTAAAGGGAAATCGGTTCAGCAAATTGCTTTAGAATTCGAGTTAAAATGGCGTCTGGTCCAGTTGCCTTATTGCCGTTAGTCCTGTTTAGTAATGCTCTGATTCGACTCACATCTAGCTCCACTGATTTCATAGTTGAAACGGAACTTGTACATGGTGAAGGACTGTTTTGGCAAATATAGTGAACGAAAGTAATTATTTAGACAAGTAGCTTTCTCTATGTCATCTAATAACTTCTTATTATTAAAGCGAATTTCGATGATGCCAACTGGTTCTGCTCCGTAGCCTTTCAGGTATCGCCAGAATGCCTTGGCATTCGTTGTTATTTCCTTGCTGAGTAGTAACCCTTACCAACCTTTATGATTTTTTTGTAATAATGAATTACAACACGCAACCTTTCAAAGTGACGATTGCGATTAGTTCTTCGATGTTTTAGGTATGTACGCCTTCTATCCCTAACTATTATTAAGGTACGCGTAGTCACCCATGGTTTGTTATGCTTTTTAAGTCTACCGCATTCGATGCTCGGGATATAGGCATCGGTAAGCTCCTTCAGTTTTTCTTTAATCTTGGGCGCTATAACGTAAAGCTATTCCAAACTTTTCTATTCCAATTCTGCAATCAGCCTTGCGCGATCGGTCAAAAACTTTTTGAACGCCCCCCCCCCCCCCCCCCCCCTTCGCCTGTCTGTCACGCGACGTGATGAAAACCGCGATAGCTCCCAATCTGATATGACGCGTACACTCTGATTATGCATGATTCGACTGCACAAAAGAAAAAAAACTGTTATTTCTGATTCGACGTCTTTTCGCCATTAACCCTCTGCTATTCGTCGAAATGTTTCAGGCTGCACCCACATCACCTGTCCGTCACTCTACGGTACAAAATAGCAATAACTCATTGCGTCAAAGTGACGTGTGCGTGTGAAAGGTGCATTAATATGCCGAGCAAAACTGAATTTTCTTTATGAATAGCCGTAGACTGCCCCATTCCGAAAGGAATAGAAGATGACTGCCGCCGATCGCTCAGGCACTGGCTATTCTCACATGCCAGCGAGTGTGGGTTTATTTGCGTATAACAAAACGCTTTGCGTGGCCGCATAACATTGTCGAGCACTTTAGGTACGTCTACAACATTGCTCTGCCGACTCTCCTTTGCTGAGGATCTGTTCCAGCGGCACTTTAAACTGTCCATTGCACGCCGCCGCGATTTTATACAACCCATCGCAACTTAAATAAGGGGAAGCGGACCAATCGCCAGACGCCGGCACCACCCTCTTTATCCTGTAATCTATTTTCAGTGCGCTGGCTCGGCCCCAGCGAAACTCTCTCCACCTGAGCGTGCTCCTCGCCTCTTGTCAGCCAATTAGATAAGAAAAATCGCTTCATGTAGGTAATGTTATTGGTTTTGAAAGCAAACAAAGGTGACCTCCGATAAAGGAGGAGAGCGTTTGATTGGGCTGTTCAGGCAACGCTGCGGGTCACCGCCCGATGCTTGCGTCGGCGGTTACGCAAAGTTGACGTCAGGAGATTATAATAAAAACACATTGGAATAGGTTTTACGTTATAGGGCCCCTTGTCCCACAATTTTTGAATGCCACAATCAACTCAGAGGTAGTCAAAAAGCGGTAAAAGATGAGGAAGCTTCCTTGATATGCTGGCATAATTACCTCTGTCATATAGGTACATTGTTCTGGTCTCTTTTTTCTTTTGTCTGCTGCTTTTGGTTTTAACATTTGTGATAACAGCCAGGTGGTAACTTATTTCCAAAATAACGTTTACCAAATTCACTATATTTTACGAGTTGGAGAAAACAGGGTCCTATGTATTGGTGCCACGAGTTGGGCCAATAGCATATTGCGTTAATCCCCGAAATAATCTACGATACTTTTTATCTCCAAATTTAAGATTCCACCTGCTGTGAACTCACAAGTTCGTTCGCGCCAGCATAAATCAGGCAAATTAAAGTCTCCAGCCAGCATGAACGTGTGACAAGATTCCTCAGAAACAATTTCATAGAAAACATGTAGCGTGGTGAAAGACGACCGCTAGGAGGCCGGTACACAGCTATAGCTGCAAATGAAGAATTATCTGTCAACGTAACCTTGCACCATACTGACTCCACATCGTCATGACCTATATCTAATTCAGATGTGTTTAAAGAGCGGTGAAACCACGCGAGGTATCTTTGCGATAAGCAACGAAGCCTTCCGGAAAAACTTCCTTGTCTCTAACAGAAGGATCTAACCACGATTCAGACCCAAAGACTATATCGGCTTTCACAGAGTCATCAAGAGCAGCGAGGTCGTCAACTTTGTTAGCGAAGCTTCTGTCATGTAATAAAATAATCTGATGCCCCCTTTTCTCTGTTTTGGGTCATTTAACTTTCGCGACTTGAACGACCTCTTCTTTTTCTGTATCCCACTTACACGTCTTACCATGCACAACTAACTTACCAAAGCTTAGTCTGGCGCATTTTTTTTTTCATCCGCTTTATTGGCCTTAGCTTATTCCCAGAGCCTTTTCCAAATATCTCTTGTTTCAGGTGCATAATTTTCGTCGACAATGTGTTCTTTGAAGTTCCTAGCATTAGAAAGAACGTTGGATTTTTCTTTGTGGGAGGAAAAATTGCCGATGATCGGTCTACATTTCGTTATAGCGACCCATACCATACGCTCTTTCTACCGACTGCATTACTAATAAGCCTAAGTTTTCTTTACAAATGTTTTTGAGCAATTGTTCGGACTGTTCCCACGTTGCTGATTCAGTGTGTCATCGACTTCATAAAAGACTATAGGTTATTTCTGCAGCTTTTTTTTTTTTTTTTTGGGGGGGGGGGGGGTCAACGTATTTGTCTCGCAGTTGTCTGACTGCTTTTTCTATTATCCTGATGGTGCTCTCGCGCACAATTACTGAAGCTTTGAGCTTCGCGATCTGGCCTTCTGTTGCGCATGCATTTTGCCGTTAATTGCCGCCATCATTGCTTCGTGCTTCGTTGAACGGCTTGGCGGGGATATATTGATCGGAGGCACCAATGTTCCATCGGCCGCCGATGCCATCCACGACGATGCTGTCGATGAGGTCACGAGCGCGCGCGCGACGGCTCGTCCTCCTCCTCGGTCTACACCAAACTTGGCCGTCGCTGCGCTCCAACAACCAGCTGCATCAACAGAAGAGGCGTAAGCTGCATGTCGGCTTGAGCGCGCTGCCTCCTAATCCCACGCAGCTAACGCGTGTCGCTCGATTAACAAAGGTTTGCCGGTGCCCCATGAAATGTATATGTTATGTTATCGCTCTCTTTTTATTATCGGTGAAAAAAAAAGGCATTTTATTATTCAAATACTATTCGATATTCGATTCGCTTTCGATAATAATCGATTGGTATGCGATTCGGTCTGGCAAATTACCGTTCGCAAGCCACTAAACGAATCTAATGGACACTCGCGTCTCGTCGATAGGGATTCCGTGCCGGAATGCGTGGAAATATTTGCGTCATTGTGGCACACGCGCGTGATCGCGTTACGTTCCTGCCCCTCGTCCTTCTCTCTCTCTCTCTCTCTGTGTGAAGAGGCGATGCCGATTGGCGAAACTACCTAGTGACAATCGCTTTATCGGTATGGCCGAGGCGGGCCGCTTTATGTCGCGCGGTAGGGCGAAGCTCAATTTTGCGCCATCCTTTATCGTATGCGTCAAAGGAGGCTTGGACCGCGAACCGCGCATTGAGGAGACGCGTGCACGGGGTGATGAATTGAACAAATAGTTTGACAGAAGTTATTTCAATATGCATGACCATTTGCACTATAGTATAAGCGCGGGACTAAATATTCACGATTATTCTCTCCAACTTTCCAGTAAAAACGTGTCATAACGTTGTTAACTAAGCAGTTAATCGATGTTAATACTTCCGTTGCTTTTCCTAGCATGTAAGCTCACCTGGGCAGGTAGTTCATCAGCAGTGACGTAATTCGAATACATTTTGTAGGCACTTTTTAACTACCCAAAGTAAAAAAGGAAACCGTACTATACAGGATGACCATTTTTCAGGTATGTGGATTTTTTTTTTCAGAAATAGCCTGTAATTCTAGTCCTTGAGCTGGATTATTCAAAGGCACGCACAGTAGTGGCACGAGAAATCGAAATACATATTCAACTAACTACCGAAAGTTCATTAATTATATTTTGAATTAGTTACCTTACGGTGGTTAATTTACAAATTGTAGCAGGTGAGTTTGCAAGGCACGTCCATTTGGAAGGAATTTCCAAACGACGTCGATTTGGAGATATATGCACCATCACACCTGTCGTAAAAATGCACTGTTGTTCCACTTACTTTTTTTAAACAAAACGCTCTTTTATGCATTGAGGCACAAAAGTAACCGGAACACCTATGTATTTCGTTCCACACTTTTGGAAACAAGACCTCTAAACTGGTGCCATCTTGGAACTTCATTTCAAGTGGATACGTCTTGCAAACTCACCGGCTTCAATTGCAATATGGGCCGTAAAGTAACTAATTCAAACGCTAATTAGCGCTTTTAAATTAGTTTTATATGTGTTTAGATTTATCGTGCTAGTAATGTCGGCCTCTTCGAATAATCCAACTTAAGCTATCAGCCACAGGTATCTTTAAAAATTCCATAAAATTTAAAATTGTCACTCTCTACGTACATGCCCCCCCCCCCTTTTCCGCTAAATATTGCCGCGTGTACTTGCTTATCTCTCTCGGGTGACCGCTTTTTCGTCGGCTAACGCAGGCTAAACGTTATCGCTCACGACAGGACGCGCATGCATGTATCGGAAGTTTCTCGTATGATATCGATCGTTTTACCGACTGTCTGTTATCGCCGTACCTTGTGTGATCTGATTGCATGTATGCGCGACAGGAATTGTGTAGAACTTTCTGGAAGGCATGTGGGCACCAGCGATTATTCTGGAACATTCGATGGCTCGTGTATAAGCCGACGCGCTTGACCCACTGATAAGTTTTTCGACGATCGCCGACTGTGTTCGCCGCTGTCGTGTTTTGACAGTCCGTGAAGACGGTTGAACGGCGAAGCTGTATATTAGGTACACCGAGTGTTACACCATGCAAGTCAAACCTCGCAAGCACTGCAATACATTGTAAATCTTTTGTTTCACCATTCTTTCACCTCATTATCGCTTTTGCGCGCGGAATCACTAATCGAAAGCTCCGTATATTGGGCGCAAAGCCCACCACTGGACATGCAGGCGCTGCAGTCGTTTTGACGATAGGTTGGATTGGTTTGACAATTGACGGGGCGGCCGGCGCTTCTTCTGGCGCAAGAAGTGCCGGCAGCCACGCGCTCTGTAGTATCGCGTTTCAATCGCTCGGCACTGTTCGTTGGCCGCAAACCGCCCGCATGACATTTGTTTCTTTGACGGGAGGGTGGAATCAATCGTCGATTATTTTGATGCCGACATGGCTCGATCGCCGAAAATGCATTGACAACCGTATAAGATTCGCGTATAAGATGGCATTCTCACAGGGGAAAGGGGTCACTCCAGCCCCTTTGCGCCTATTCAAAATTTGATCGTTAGGATAGGTAGTGTCGAGGACGGGCCCCAAAGTACTCATTTGCTGTAGCCACCTATTAGTGATAATTTTTATTCATTTATACATACATGCATACATACATACATACATACATACATACTGCAGTCTCAATGAGGCTATTGTAGGAGTGAGATTAACAACTAACATATAAACATTTATAAATAAGCTTGCGTGAATTGTTTCAGTGGTAGTAAACGGATGTTGCCCGGTAATGAATTCCAGACTTTAATTGTTGATGGAAAAGAAAACTGTATTTAAAGGAATCAGTGTTGGCAGAAAAAATTGAGATGTTTATAGCATGGTGACTCCTCGTACGTGGTGGTTTGGAAAAAGTCAAATAGTTATCTAGAGAGGAGAGAGGAGGAAAATAGATTAACGTGTGAAGGAATTTTCGGCATTCAAGTTTGCGACGCTCTGCAAGAGGAGTGAGACTAAGTAGGGGAATACAGTTAGACGGCGGAAATTCCTTGTCATATCTCCTACATACAAAACGTATTGCCTTTTTTGCACTGATTCTAGTTCTTGAAGTCACAGTGTTTGTATGGATTCCATACAACGCAGCCATATACGAGGACGTGGCGTTAATTCGAAATGAGTTAGAAATCAGATATAATTAGACAGCTAATTACCGTAAATTCGCTAATTACTCACGTAAGTGCGGAAATTGCTCTGTATTTAGAGGCTGTCAATCCGTACACTCAAAATGGTAAACATAATGTGACCTTGATTTATATTTTTCTAATTTTAAATATTTGGTGCAGGTAAAAAAATTACAGGGTATCTTAATATCTCTCTTAAGAGGTGGACGGGGAAAGCCTACTCTTCCTCCTCTTATCATTCGCCTAATTAGTAAGCATATTTAGTCATTTGTAATCAATTGTAGTCGTTACAAGCCGTCGTTAGACATATTGGTCATTAGTAGTCATATACTAGTCATTACAAGTCATTTCAGTCATTATTAGTCATTACTGCTCACTACTAAGCATTTTAGTAACTTGTAATCAATTTCGGTCATTACAAGCCGTCGTTAGACATATTGGTCATTTCGGAGTCATTAGTAGTCATTACAAGTCATTAGTAGCCACTATTAGTAATTACTAGTCATCATTAACCTCTACCAATCTCTATTCACTAACTGTCACTATCAATCATTCTTCATTCTTTATTCTGTCTTTAATCTGTACCATATGGCGTGATGACGCTTCGGCAGACACTCCGGCGGTCAAGTTTGCTGGCACAAACTTCACCATGAGCCTAGAAAGGCTTTTGCCTTAAAAGCGCCCTGTATATAAGTGCGAGACATGACGGCGGTTGCCAAAAAACTGGATAAATTAAAGTTCGAGGTATATGCTACGGCACGCCAATGCTATTTCTGAAAAATAAACGCCATGCAAATTTTCCAAGCGACAACTGATGCACGGCGTGCAGACGCATAGCCTCATTAAAACACCGTATAGCGTATATAGGCGACACAACGGAAGCGGTCGCACGCCAAATCAACATTTCTGTGCCCGCCGTGTTAGCTTTGCAGCTACGGCATTGCTCGAGGTTGCCGGTTCGATCCCGACCGCGGCAGCCACATTTTGACGGGGGCGAAGTACGAAAGAGCGCTCGTGTAATTACATTTAAGTAATCGGTGAAGAACCGCAGGGGCGGCAAGATTAATAGTCGTAGTCCGCCACTACAGCGTGCCTAATAATCCGATTGTGGGTTTGGCACGTACAATCCCATATTTCAATTGAAGTTTAGCACTTCTGTCACGGTGTGATGTGCCGTGTGAGGCAATGACAATGCTCAACCCTCTCAATGAATATGAACAATGGCGCACGACAACGCCTCAAGCAAACACGTCTCGCTGTGTGTTCTGTGTACTAAGCAGACAAACAGCAGTGGTGCACGCAAGGTAACGTTTGACATCAACTTACCCCTGTCGTGCTAGACTAAGCGCTGAAGAAATTAAACATTCGCCGTCAACATCGCCGCTAAGGATCATCAATCAAAGGAAACAGCACACAAAGCTTCGCTTACGTCGATTCTCACAGTGCGTGGTATCGACACACTTTTTTACTTTAGCAACCTCTTTATTTTTTAAAAGTAATCCTGCCTTCCTTTTTCTGGCAGGTTGCGTGGATGTGCTCTGTAAACGATCATCTTATCGCTTTGTTTTCTTTAATTGTGCATGCGCATAACCATATCAAACGTCATCACGCACGGGAAGGTTTACAAATCATCACATCCAAATGCAGGTACCCACAGATGGTTTGTCTAGCCTGACCAGGGTCCAGAATAAATTGCCAGAAACAGGATCGACTCACGTGTGCGACAAATATTTTTTTTTTAATTCTGTGCACATTCAGTAATGATGAATAGCTAAGCATGGTTTTGAACAACCGCTTATATCTGCGAAGAGGCATGAATTAAGTTGTCTGTACAGACGGAGAAAGCGTTCACGCACTTTTGTAAGTACTACGATTTTTGTGGTGCACATATGATCTTATATGTTGCCGTTTTACTTTGACTTGCTGTTATGCACACCAGTGCTTAATTTTCAAGACGTCTGCTTCTCTAAAGATGATTTCAATTACGATTTTGAGAGTAATATAGTCTCTATAAATTGCCTTTGCGGATTTTTATGTAGCATTTCATGCAGCAAGTTAGGTGGGATGCTCTTCAAGGACAACAGTTTCCACAACTAAAGAGACGACCACCCACGAGTTGCCTCATGTAAAACGATTCACCTATCGCCCCTGTGTTGCGTCGTACTCAATAAATTCAAGTTTTAAGCGCACAGAAGGCAAAGTCATGGTCGCGAGCTCGTTGAACACAGTCAGTAGCGCATATTTCGAAAGTAAGCACAACGATATTCCGAGCGCAATTGGTTTGTACCCTGTGAAGAAGCGCATCACTGCAAACTTCCGCCGAAGGTTCTGCCGACACTCGAGCTCCTTCTCTTGGCGAACTTCGCTTTTGCATCGCATCTCTTCGCTTCGAGATGTGCTCAAGAAGACCGGGAAAAATTGAGTCGTGGAATCGCGCCGGGAACCAGCGTCCATATTTCCCGCGTGGAATCAATATCTGTTTATTTTCAAGAATAACGCTTAAAAATAATGAACGACGTGGTTCTCAACGTGACGTTCACACACTTTGAACTATTTCTGTGAGGCATTCTTCTTTTCTGCGTAAAGAATGTATTTCAATGTATGAAACTGTTTACCGTCGTCGCGGTGCGAAAGAAATAGCGATCGCCAGCGTCACCATGCATTTGACCGCTGGAGCAGCCGTGGGGGACCGCGCATAGGAAAGTTCTTCCTGTTATGAGACGCCGAAACGCTTCTGCGCGACACTTTTCACCAAGAAAAACCGCCACATAGGCGTATTTAACGGCGGGGGCGGGCAGTGGTGGGGGAGGGGGGATTCTTGCACCTCCATTGTCAAAAGTGGGAGGCTAAGTATGCCATTTGACCCCCCCCCCTCTCCCTCGTTTTGAAAGCGGCCACTTTTGGCTGCACGCTGGAAATTCAACCAAAACTACAGCTGAATCAAGATTTTCCTTCTTAATAGAGTGGACACATAAGTAACGCTTTTCTTCGCTACGCAATCCCTGCTTGGGCACCGAGGATTTTCGTTCGTGCCTCCTCGGGACGCCCTGTAGCGGACGACGCGCGGGATCCGCCATGCACATTCGCGCTGCGTTGAAGGCCTGGCACTGGGCAGTTCCCGCCCTAACAAATGTGCGGTTGCGCTACTTGCATCATGCCGCGTTTTTTGGGGACCACTATATATATCCATATTTGAAAGCACAATTAGCTTGCTATATTTAACCTGCGGGCGAAGCGTAGGTCGGGATGAAGTCGTATAATCAGCCGCGCCCAACGATTGGCGGGCCTTACGGCAGGAAATCGTTGGATTATCAAATGCTGGAACTGTTGAATCTCCGTCCAGAAATAGCCTGCGTAGCGTTGCAGTCTCAGTATATTATCACCATCAAAAATCTAATCAAACCTCTTAGAAGTATAACCGTCAAATTTATTTGTGCAGTCACGACTTACTGTAGATATGTTCATAAATATGACCTCGGTCGAACGTGCAGAGTCATTTCAATACAGATAGAACACTGACTTGAATTTTTGTAGTGGCGAGTATCTCTCCCGACATTGTCGACTGCATTTTCAGGCTGTTTGTAAATAAGAGCTGCACTATTACTTGTTTCCCGGAAGGGTCAAAAACAGCAGATATTTCACATTTTGAAGAAGTGAGGACCACTTTTTGGTGACGTGTACCGAAAATTTGAACTGTTTAGGTTGCTTATATGGTCTTAAAGCACTTACTGAATACTCGCTTTCTCCCAATTTTTATGCTTTATACACGGCGCTTAGTTTTCCAACGGTATCTTCAGGAAACTATGCTGGGCATTGTGTTTATATTTATTCGTATTACGAAGCAATGTTCTGTGTGACGAGTGATATATGTTTATTCTGTGTAGGTTCATTAGAGCCTTTGGAGAAAGTATACTCATTAAGACGTTCCAGAGTGTCATACTGCCGCTGATCTAAACGTTTTGCAGACTCTTAAAACAACAGCACAAGAGACGGTTGACATTCCGTGAAAATAGAGAGAATTTTAAGCTCAATGCGCTGTGAAACTTAGACTTTCCTGCTTTCCTGCTTGAAGATAATTACTAAACCCACGTTTTTCCATGCGTTTTCGTGAACCACACGAGATTCGTAGCTTGTTTCTCCGGTGTCCTCGGTGAGCTAAACAAGGCCTCTTGTTTATATTTGGGGAAAATCATGGGCATGGTATGGCCAATGTGCAGGCAATGTTGGAAAGGGGTGGGTTAAAGGCGCATCTTTCACTAGAATACATATGCAAGTGGCCCATACCATTATTAGCCTGTTTTGCGGTGTAATACTTGGACGGCTGCGCTGGCATAATTACAACTACAACTGAGATAAATTTTGCGAACACAGGGGGGGGGGGGGGGAACAATGCACCAAGTTTATGTGCGATGGTAAAGGCAAGTTGATCAAGTACAGCCTAAAAAATTGTAAAGAAGTATTCGAAAGTATCACGCTGCTGTTAGAGTTTTGGAACAGGGGCCCCAAAAAATAGCGTATAGCATAAATAGGATATGGAGCAGAAACTTCGAGACTGACAAGGAAGCTCAAAAACAAGTTAAGAACCGCGCAGAGAGCGATCGAACGAAGAATGGTAGGCGTAACATTAAGAGACAGGAAGAGAGCGGTGTGGGTCGGGGAGCAAGCGGGGATAGCCGATATTCTAATTGACATGGAGAGAAAAAAAAAGATTGGAGCTGGGCAGGCCATGTAATGCGTAGGTTAGATAACCGATGGTCCATTAGGGTTACAGAACGGGTGCCAAGAGAAGAGAAACGTAGTCGAGGACGGCAGAAGACTAGGTGGGGTGATGAAATTAGGAAATTCTCAGGCGCTAGTTGGAATCGGTTGGCGCAGGACAGGGGTAATAGGAGATTGAAGGGAAAAGCCTTCGTCATGCAGTGGACATAAAATAGCTATAGGCTGCGACTGCTGATTATATATGTACATATTCATATAAAAAGAGAGAGGGGGAGAGGTCAAATCGTTTGCGGTTTGCTCCTTCACTCGAGAAAGTTGGTATGCCAGTGAACCAAGGCAGCCCCAAGGTAAATTAGCTCGCTGCACCTGCTGCCGCGTTTGCTCATTGCAGCGCTTTGACAGCGAGTTTCCGCGGTCATCGAGTGAGAGTATATAATGACGTATATTAGGTTCTACATTAGGATATTTTTTTTTTGTTTTGTTTGTTATACTATTTCAATGCAATGTAACCCACCCCCTCTGTAACACCTTGTGGCCCTTCAGGGTATTCAAATAAATAAATAAATAAATTAATAAATTAATTAATTAATTTGTTCATTTTCGCTTGTGCTCGCGTGACACCATGCTTGTTCATTTAGTTAGTATGGTTGAGTTTAAAAGTTTATGCGGCCGATAAAACTATTATACTTACTTCATATAGCTGTTCATTAATTTGCTATCACAATCGAAAAATAATTTGGGGTTTTACGTGCCAAAACCACGATCTGAATATGAGGCACGCCGTAATGAGGGACTCCGGGAATTTTGACCACCTGGTGTTCTTTAACGTGCACCTAAATCTAAGTACATGGGTGTTTTCGCATTTTGCCCCCATCTATATGCGGCCGCCGTAGCCGGGATTCGATCCCGCGACCTCGTGCTTGCCCTACACCATAGCCACTAAGCAACCACGGCGGGTGCTATCACAATCGATGCTTCGCCTTTCGGGCGAAACTACGACTTTTTCAGCTAAAGTCATTACGCCATTTCAAGAGAACGTTGTCTTGAAATGGAGCTGTGACGCTACACTTAACCTTCCTAATCGATTTTTCGCAAGCCACTGCTGTAATGTCTGCTCGGATAATCAGCTGTATTTAGTCTATTTGATGTTCAATACCCTCCGCTCCCAGCAGTCTCGGAAGAGAACAGCAATTTACAATAGGTAGCGAGGCACAGGAAGTGGTAAGGGAATACATCTACTCAGGGCAGGTAGTGACGGCGGATCCGGATCATGAGACGGAAATAATCAGAAGAATAAGAAAGGGCTAGGGTGCTTTAGGCAGGCATTCTCAGATCATGAACAGCAGGTTGTTATTATCCCTCAAGAGAAAAGTGTATAATAGTTGTGTCATTACCAGTACTGACCTACGGGGCAGAAGCCTGGAGGCTTACGAAAAGGGTTGTACTTAAATTGAGGACGACGCAACGAGCTATGGAAAGAAGAATGATGGGTGTAACGTTAAGGGATAAGGAAAGAGCAGATTGGGTGAGGGAACAAACGCGAGTTAATGACATCTTAGTTGAAATCAAGAAAAAAAATGTGCGTGGGCAGGACATATCATGAGGAGGGAAGATAACCGATGGTCATTAAGGGTTACGGACTGGATTCCAAGGGAAGGGAAGCGTAGCAGGGGGCGGCAGAAAGTTAGGTGGGCGGATGAGATCAAGAAGTTTGCAGGGACGACATGGGCACAATTAGTACATGACCGGGGTTGTTGGAGAAGTATGGGAGAGGCCTTTGCCCTGCAGTGGGCGTAACTAGGATGATGATGATGATGATGATGATGATGATGATGATGACCCTCCGCTACTGTGTGGGCTCAAGATTTCAGTAGGGCAGCACCAACGCTCGACACAACAATGCCATATTTTTTACTGTTTTTAGTGACCTGAAGAAAAACTTTAGGGTGCTTCCATGGATCTGGGATGAAACAACCAACAGGTGTGGGCCACTTCAAAGCGCAGGTGAATATTCAAATACTGTAGCTCGTTCTCACGGAGTTTACGACTGTGAAGTTAAGTCCTAGCCCCGATTTTTTAACAACCTTCCGAGCGTTAAGAATCCGGTCCTCCAGCCCTCCTCTGTCGATAAAAGCCAGGCAGTCGGCCACATAGAGAAAGACGCGAACAGCTATTTCACCCTAGTACTCACTGATGGCCCTATCAACCTTTGACAAAAAGATGTCGCTAAGGACGGGTGCTACTCTGGAGCCAATACAGACCCCGGACTCCTGAATGAAAAGTTGTCCTCGGCAGGAAGCGTATAGGTGGATGACAAATACATAGAGAACCGTTCCGAGACAACAGTTGCACCGCAGTGGTGCTGTATTTACAGGACAGTAACGCACGGAGATGCAATGCGTTCATAATCGATGTTGAGGAATTGTTTTATGCAATATCTCAAGCGGGACTTATGATGGCCGTAAAGGAGTGCTTCACGGAACATAACGACAGGCAGAAGTTTATTGTGCTTATTGTCATCATCTTCTCTCACGCTCGGAAAAACACATATATGTAGTACGTATTGAGCAATAGAAAGCTATATCGGAATTTTTTCATCTTACTCTACAGTTTTCTAATTGTCATTTTTCATCTAAATATAATAATTAAGGAGTTGATTAATGAATTAAGACTAATTGTCTCATTACGGGAGGAATGCAAAAAAAACAAATTATCCGACTATCTCCAAGCGACGGCAAACATCCCCTTGGTTCGGTCCAGTTAGGCGGCATTTGCATATTTTTAAAGCTTCGCTCAAGTTAAGTAGGACACTAAATGCACGTGCCCAACATGTAATTAAGGTTCAGCAGGTGCCTTGCGATAAGTCATTTATTTCTCGCCTTCTCTTTATTTCACGGCATACAATATCGATGTAACTAATAATATTTATATCGAGTGGTACAGCCGGTGAAGTGCGAATTGAAAGCGAAGCACACGGAAGAAATCGCCATTGTGAAAGTGCGCGGAATGCGACAAGTGGAACATCAGAGAGACTTGGTTGGAAACATGTGCTCTACCGCTTGTCTTTTTTGTCCGAGATTTTCTTTTGGTCTACTCAAAAGTTTGCCTAATCAGACAAAATGAGCCATTAAGTGTGCCAATTTTGTTCAGGTTGTCTATCGAGAGGTTTTTATTCTTAAAAGGCCCCCCACCAGGCCCCATAGAAAATTTTGGTTATACGGTGTAAATTGTTACGTGTCCCCTAGGAGCGTCCTGTAGGAGCGTTCTGCCGCAAAAGTATTTCATTAATAGCCGAGATTTCATTAAGTGCCGCGAACCCATGATTTCAGGAGGCGAGCTCCACTGCCAAGCGAGACACTCTCTCCGCTTGCGCCGTGTAGCCTCCGCAAGCGAAATTCCTTCCCTGCGTTCTCCCATACCGCACCTCGAAGAATGCGTGACGCATACGTTACGGGCCCCGCCTTCATTTTTTTTTTCTCCTCGCTTTTTTGTGGCGTGGCGCACTTCCGCTGACGGTGTCGCGCGCGAGGTGTTGCGATTGCCTCGTTTCGCGCAGCGCATGATTTTGCGCACTGTGCACGAGCACACGTGATTAGTGGCATAAGTCAGCGCCACACGAATACTGAGGAAGCCACAAGCGGATCACAAAGCATGGCCCCGCTCTGGAACCAGGTAGAAAATCACATAGTTTCGCTGTCTGCGCGCGCGACTGCGCGACGTGGGAACAGGCAGAAGAAACGGAAGTACATCTAAACAAAAACATGCAGACATTCAGTGTGTGTTTTATTATTTCTCTAAGCTTTAATTCGTCTATTCAAGCAACATGTTACACAAATAACAGCTGTTGCCTTGAGTAATTTTCGAAGTCACGTGTCACCGCGAGCGACTTCACAGCACAAACACGTGTACGTAGGCGCACTAGCAACTGTACGTCACCCTCCGGCTTGGAGCGGGGCGGCCGCGAGGAGAATAGAAAACAGTGTTCGGTTTGAAATTTCAGATCTTTCCACGGAGCGTAGCGATGTAATACTTTGCAGACAGGATCATCATTTCAACCTTTTTCTCCTCTTCTCAAACTTGTGAAAGCATGTACGAGACTGTAATACCCCTATAAATAATTTGACAGTTCTCTAAGAACGGAACTCCCATCGGTTATTTCCAGCTTTGCAACGTGACAGCGTTATACAATTTTCAGCGTAATATTTCTTTTTGCTCCCATTTCTGTTCACGAATGCTCAGTACCAGGTCAGAAATTCGGCCTAAAGTGACGGCTTCAAGGTTCTTCGCATACATAACTCCCCACGCACGTGTTGACGCCGGATAAGTACACGAATAAGCCCAGATCAGTATTCTGGGAAAAATGAGAGAACGGTAAGCCCACTGCAGAAGAAACACTCTCTTTTTCAAAGAAGTGATTAGGTCTGGCTGGGAAGACTTTTTTCCGTGATACGTAACCAGTCCGCACATATCCTTTATCTCGTCAAAACATGCAATGGCCGTGCGGGTCAAATTTAAGCCAAACGAGCGCTTTTCAGAGAAGTGATTGGATCTGGCTGGGCCGGCATTTTAAGGCTTACCTTTTTTCATTCCGTGATAACCAATCCACACATGCGCTGACGCCATGAATGTTCTAGAGAAAGAATGGTTGGCCGATTGTGCTCTACTAACCCGTCCTCGAAGCTCGCATTCAGTCGGCGTCGCGAGATCAGTTGCAGACACAATGTATCCTTGTGGCTGGCTGGCTGGCTGGCTGGCTGGCTGGCTGACACGACACAGTCTTTGCACCATACATGCAGTTAGTAAGACGGCGAACAGGAATAAGGTTTCTTTTTTTTATTTTGACAGAAATGTGAGGTACAGTTTATTGCAATGCATGTTCAGTGGAATCAGCGCAAAACACGGTTGTGAAGTAAACAAAACTGAAAGCGACTCAATGTGACGTCGTAACTGGGCTTTATCATACATAGCGGGATTTCATAGGACACATAAGTTCTCAGCTTCAAGATACATTGACGTAAAAATGTAAGAAATACGACATGGTTGCCGTGCAAAAATGAACCATCAACAGGTGTTGTGGATACAATGGTGACACTGGAAATGTTACCGTAATAAAACGAATTCAAAGTGCGAGAGCAGCAGCAAAGCTTTGTCATACACGTGTTCTCAACCAAACAAAAGGAGCACAGAATAGGTGTGTGCATACGAAATCAACCAAAACGCACAAATGGGTAACACACACACACACCCAATATCAACGCACTAATACGATAGTGTACAATGTGAATGAGCGTATATTACTCTCCCCTTGAAGTATATAGATCAAGTCATGACATCAACAATCCTTATGAAAAACTGGGGGTCTCCACGTAACTAGACCTTTTTTCTGTTCTGCTTAGTATTATTTGAACTACTAGAAGCGCCACTCATTCGCTGTGCAACGTAGTACTCCCAAAGCAGGAAAGGTAGCTGTACTAATCTTATACAATATGCCTGCCTAAAAAGGAAAAAGCGAAGAACTGTAGGAGTACATCCGATGGACGGTCGCGGGACGGCGATGACACGCAGTCCTTCAGAATATTAACACGCCGCCAGCACAGTGCAGGATACCGCCAAGAGGGAGATGTACGACACATTTCACAGATCGGTAGAAGTGCGCTGAAAGAGTGAGGCCGCACGGTCGGGATGAAGATAGTCGCTCTTGAGGTAAGGACCGGAGGGTTCTTGTAGATTATCATGCAGGAACATTTGATGCTCTTGCCCCCACACAATGGCGTTCTTGCCCTACAAGCGATCCAAACACTGGCAACCTGAAACGACACAAGGCCTGTTTGTTGGCCATTCGGAAACAGTCGCAGTACTGTCGTGCGTATGTCATATTTACTCGGATTAAGTGCAAGGGTGCCAGGCTAAGTCCAATATACCAGCAGGGCGCCATCAATGAGAGAATGAAGTGATGACAGTCGCTTACGGAAGGGGTGGTGCTCACACTCGAAGTAACTTCTGGAGCATAGGCCCAATAGTAAGTGTGCAGGAGGGGGCTAGGTATCCTTCCAGGCCGCAATCGGTAACAGGATTTCGGAACCTGGAACGACACATTGCTAATTTGTTAACCACTGGAGGACACAGCCGTAATACAAGCTGTCTGTACACGACACTTAGCAGTAGTAGTGCAGGTTAAGAAGGAAAGTCCAGTCTGGTGGCCAGCAGGACCACAGCGGCGAGAAAATTCATATGTAACACGGTAGGCCATAAGAATAGTAGTGCTCAAAATCATCTGTAGCTTAGGCAGTAGAGTGCGTCTACAGAAGCACGCTGTATATCCTTGTTGATGGCGCTGCAGAAACAAGAACACAGCAGCTGTACAGCCTTCCTCGGAACAACGCCATGTTCATATTATGTGGAGCAATAAAAAGATCATATTGTCATTTATTCGCAAACATTTTCTAATTTGAAAAAGAACATTTGTAACAGCGTTACGACTTCTTTGATTAGATTTAAGAATAAGTTAATGTGGAAAATGAAGTAGCAATCGAAAGACTATTTCGAGGACTCCAGACAAATTCTGTTCCGGGAGAAAAGTAAAACTGGGCAATGCAAGATATTTCATGCCTGGAATGACTGAACGAACGCTGCCGGAAGAATGAACACGTTAAATACCAAATGCCGCATCAAGCAATTCGAGAAGGCCGACTAGCAACAAAAAGTAAGCATCCTATTTGACGCCACGTGGTCAACATCAGGAATGTTCTAAATGATAACGTTCAGACATGAGTAAACTTGAATACAGATGTACCAACACTAATAATGAATTTTCGAGGACACTCAGTTGCGATGACAGCACACGTAATTAGATTTGGATTGATGAAGTTATCATTGCAACATCAAAAGAAAACGAGGCAAAAAGCGTGCACATAGAAAAAAAAATTTCGGCGAGTTGCAATAAATTTTACGAAATGGGGACATCAAACAGCGAAGAAATTAGAATTTTAATGCGCATCAAGGTGCTGTTGCTACGGAATCAAGCGAGACCAATATTCTAGGGACACGGCCGACGATATTCTGCTACCCCATCCATATGATGACTTGAGTGAAATGCTCACGAAACGCAGATTACTTCAAGCCAGGGAAAAAAATATTTGGTACGCTGTAATTTCTAACGTCCTTCACTGTAACAGCTAATATCGGTGTCCAATCACTGGGAAAACCGGTATATCTTGGGCAACGCTCTTCCGTAAGAAGATAAATGATCCATGGATCAATGCATTGAGGAAGACAAAATCGGAATAAATGCCTTGAGAGTACATCGACAACAAGAAACTGAACCTTAGCACTGACATTTATTTTCTTGGATGCAAGCCCGGCGGCGTATGTAAGTTCAGCATTGACGGTACTGTTATACGAGAGCGGAGATAGACAGTGCTGATGCTGGCAAAGAACAGAGTAGCTCTATTAAGACAGTCGTCAGACTCGCAAAATTAGAACTAGCCAGCGACAATGTGTAATGTGGAGTGACATCAAGAATAATCTGAAACGAGAAAGTGACCAAGTTTTGGACCACTGCTGCAATTGACCTGCATTGGTGAAACGTCTGTTGAACATCGAAAGGAAGAAATAAGCGACTAGTCAGTGGAAAAAACAATGGAGATACGTCAGTGGCAATGAAAATTCCGAAGATACAACGAGAAGTGTCACCGCAGGACAGATTTCATCGCCAATTTGTGGAAGGGATCCGAATTGCTACAGACCAAAGAATAGCCGTGTTACAACAAGCGGGGTAACTATGAAATGATTGAAGGCTATGAATCACGTATTACATATACGCCGGGAAGGATAGCAAGAAGAATTATTGAAGGTGACATATCAGTTGCTTGAACGTTTGCAGATGAACTGCGTGAATGTCGCGGCGTGCATTATATTAGAAGACGAGGCCAACGGTTCACTAAAAGCAGAAGAAATAGCGCTGAGACCAGTATTTGAGGTAACCTGTACTGGGCTAGAAAAAAATGGGGATATTACAAAAGAATACGAAATTCAACACGCAAGCAAACGTGCAGACAATACGCAGATTCCAGATGATTTAGGACAAAAGAAAAGTCCTATTGCACTTTCAAGGATGCCTTCGGTAGGGTCCATATACGAGTTGAACAGCACCCTATCACATTAGATGGAACTCTCCTGACGTATATCGACACGTATATAGACAAAATTGTCACGACAGAGTACGTGACACACAGACTCGTATAATAACCAGATTTCGGCTAATCAGAGGACGAAAGTAAGTGAAATAAGTAATACGACAGCGCGTTGAGTGGCGACGGTGCATTTCTAGACGGTTGTAAGAGGAAGTACCTCTTTCTGACGATAGTGTAACTAAGACCACCGTTGAAGCGTAGACCAGCTATTTCAAATGGTGTGCGCTGGGAGCTATTACAACAAAAGGATCCATTGTCAAACTTTATGTAGTAACTTTTACATGTGCGGTGACAAGAGGTGTGTACTGGGAAACTGTTGCAGAGGCTTCTCCTCGGTTTTCTACAATCTCTTGAGCGCTTCTCAGCTCGAAAATAAATGTGCTCAGCGACAACGCAAGACTTTAAGGAAGACTAATAAGGAATTGAACGCGGTCACGATAAAGTTATTTCGCCAAAAAAAGCTCAGGATTTCATCACTAATCGTCGAGTGGAAACCACTTCCGGAAAACGCACCGTCTTAGGCGGTTGCTATGAAAGGCTCATCCGTAGTTTTCAAGTCAACGGTGAAAAGTGATCGGCCGATGTGTACTGTAATCATTAACATAAATTTACAAAGGACCTGGAGAACCTACTCCTCTAACTCCTGCGGAGCCGATGGACGGAAACATCGAATAGGACGGCAGCCTTCGACAAAAGTGGAAAATACGTGAAATTACAAAAGCATGATGAAAAATATAGCACTACGAGTTGATGAAAGAAATTAGGGGTACGGAAATAAAATCGGGTAGTTAAGGAACATCACCAGAAACTAAAGGAATGCGACATCGTCTCACTTGGAGAGCGAAATTCGAGAGCGTTTCGGAAAGTCTTCTTGGCGAAGGAAGTTTTCCCAAGCATAAACCAAACCTCCAGGGTCGGCGTATTAAATACGTCAGACAGCAAATTTTTTCGGAAGCCCACAAAGTTGGTTTACTTGCGGCACCGGGAATGTATAGCAATAGGATAAAGGAAAAGAGCACCGACAGAACACGAACAACAGCCGTCATTGGAGAAGTTCTATCTTCGGACAACGCTTTCAAAAGCAGCAGTTCGGAACCTGAAATGCCATAGGGCTTATAAACCGTACAGGAGCGCATCCGTAGTGCGATTGGCGCGTGCATACTTGACCGAATTAGTGCTGGGAGCCTAACGACAGTCATCCCAGCAGGAAGCCACCGGCGAGAAAATGCAGATGTAACAC
Source organism: Dermacentor andersoni (assembly GCF_023375885.2). Lineage (NCBI taxonomy): Eukaryota > Metazoa > Arthropoda > Arachnida > Ixodida > Ixodidae > Dermacentor > Dermacentor andersoni. Next base: position 122,847,595 of record NC_092816.1, on the reverse strand, counting down.
GGCTGACCATAGGACGAGTAGAACTAATTCGTTGCTGTAGCGTAGGCCGGAGACTTAAGATGTTCAGAAGCGCTATGGATATCCTCGTCAATAGCCTTAAGCAGACGGTCGGAACCTCAAACCACGCAGGACTTAATAAACACTCGAGAACACAGCCCTACTACGGTTCGAGTGCACATGATACTTGCCCGTAGTAGTTCCGGGCGAGGAACAAGTCCAGTCCACCAGCAAGAGTTCACCGACAAGGGAATGCAAAGGAGTTGACACGGTCGGCGATGGCACGAATGGTGCTCAAGGTCATCCTCTGTAACGCAAGGAGGAGAGTAAACACCGAAAAACGAACAGCTGCAATCGCAAAAAAATGGGCCACTTACTGTAGCTGCTGCACGGCCAAGCTCCGCTCCTGATCGAAGGCGACGTAAGGTCACCGCAATAGCTAAAGCTGGCGAGGTAATTTCCGAATGCCATTTTGCTTCCGTGATTCCACATTTCGCTCGATAGCATTGACGCGCCCGGGCTGCCTTGTTCTGAGAACATTCAGAACAGGTTAATGTCCCTGGCGCCATCGAAAGAGGACTGCTGCCGGCTAGCCTGCCTATAGTGTGAGCTAAGCCTTGTGTCACCTGAGCCTGAAGCTACACGCCGCCACTGCGCGTGTGGTCCGTCCTCTTCGATTCCGTGGCGGAGATCCGATGTGGTCGCAACTAGGCCCACAAACTTCGGGCTTAATCACTTAAACTTATGTAATTTTCTAATACGGCACCTATAAACCGTTGGTAAGAGACAAACAAAAGCAAGTCGCAGTGTCGCCCGAAAGGTGAACCATCGATTTGGATAGCAAATTGGTAGACAGCTATACGAAGTAAAAATAGTATTTTTATGAGCCGTGTAAACTTGTAAGCGTTCGCATATTAACTAAATTAACAAGCAAGGTGTCACGCGCTCACAAGCAAACATGAACACATCTCATTCAATGACCGGGAAGCTCCCTGTCAAAACGCTGTAGTGAGGAATCGCGGCAGCAGCAGCGAGCGAATTGACTTTTCATAATAAGGAGGGTACTTTGCTATATACACACGGACAACAAAAGTAGAAGTGGGCAGGACGCGCGCAGACTCGCAACTGAATTTTAGTGCGTGAATGATGACATATATACAATGATCAAAAACTCAGTGCCCTTCGACTTTATGAAGAAGGATGACAAGCGAAGGTGTGTATGTGGGCCCTTTAATTGCGAACTGCACCTCCGCCACGGGTTGGTCTGGCACTGCACTATCTTCGGGATTGGCCCACGTATGGAGAGTTCTTAACGCCTGCTTCACCTCAGCCGCGGGTCAGCCTTGTATTGCAGTATCTTCGGTATTGACCCGCGTATATGATTATCTGTGCCAAGCAATATGGCTGCAAGCAATTTAGTTTTCCTGAAAATGAATTTTAAAGATTGGGTGCGTTCCCGACTCATGACTTTTTACTGGCCACCATATGTTTGTGACGTCAGAGACTACACCGCCACCGCCGCTGAAATGGTCGCTGAAATCGCCGCTGTCTAGTTCGGAAAATCTGTAAAAGTTCCCTGTGTCGTCAGGAGACATCACCAGCTTCACTTATTTGGCGTTAGCGTCATGTGTACTGCGTGTTTAGCACGCTTTCTGCGTGTTTACATTATGGTAGTGTATGACCTGACGTCATCGACTCATCGTAACGTCACACGAAGCAGCTACCCGCTTCGGTTTCGGAATCTCGTTTATTGGTTATTAAAAATTACCGATGAATTTCTAAGCAAATTGAACCATCCTACCGGTGACAGAACTGTCAATGCCATTTGAAAATGACAATATCATGACAATATCCTAATATGGTTTAAAAAACGCCGGAGTTAAATGCCTGCTTCACGTCTGCCCCAGGTCGGCCTTGTATTTCAATATCTTCGGGATCGGCCCACGTATGTCTTCACACGAACACGATCCTGGGGAACTAGCCCTTAACAGCTTCGGTGTAAAATTGGTTACGTCTGTGTGTTTCTTAATTAATTCATTATTTTGTTAATTTTTGCAGACGACAAACGCGGTAGCAGTGGCACGAGCGCGTTTACGCGCTAGCGCCATGGGGCGCCAACGAGCCAGCTGAGGAAGACGGCGACGACGCTGGAGCCAATCCTGACGATGAGTTTTGTACGTGTCTACACAGGGACGCGATCCTGGGGGAATTAGCCTTTAACAGCTTCGGTGTAAAACTGGTTACGTCTGTGTGTTTCTTAATTAATTAATTAGTTAATGCCGACGACGAACGCGGGAGCAGTGGCACGAGTGCGTTAAGGCGGTAGCGCCAGGGGGCGAAAACGAGCCAGCTGTGGAAAACGACGACGATGCTGGAGCCAATCCTGACGATGTGTTTTGTACGTGTCTACACATGGACACGATCCTGGGGGAATTAGTCCATAACAGCTTCGGTGTAAAATTGGTTACGTTTGTATGTTTCTTAAATAATTAATGCAGACGACAAACGCGGTAGCAGTGGCACGAGCGCGTTAACGCGGTAGCGCCAGGGGGCGAAAACGAGCCAGCTGTGGAAAACGACTACGACGCTGGAGCCAATCCCGAGGATGACAGTTTTGTGTCCACACATGGACATGATCCTGGGGTGACTATCCCTTGACAGCTTTGCTGTAAAAGGCTTCATCATGCCTGTATGTCAGCCAAAAGCGCTGCCGCCATAATCCCGCGTCCAGAAATTGCAGCTCACGATTAGCTATTACAACGGAAGGGTCGCTAACACCATCACGTGTTTTCTTTATAACATACGCCTCAAACAGCTCCCGTGTGCGACGACGGTCCCTATGACGGTATAAAATTTTAGTTTTTACTAGACGCGGAAGACACACCTTTGTATCTTTTTCACAAGACTTGGATTGTTTCGCTACATGGGGGTATACACGTCAGATGACCGATTCTTAAAATGTTCCTTTAAACGGATATTAATACAGCGTCCGATCTGACCGACATTAACACAGCCCCAGGGGAAAGGGTATTCATAAACCACAGCGCATGCGCAGGGAACAAACTGCGACCTGTGGCTACACGGGGAAACAAAAGGGCTATGGCTAGGGGTCTTTTCAATAATTATCAGGACCTGTGCACACGAACGGGCCACTTTATAAAGCAGAAGAAAACACCACATTCACCCCATAACGTTGCGCCACGTTCTTCAATTTCTGTGACACCTTATGTTGGTAAGGGATCGGAGCATGTCTCTTTGGGCGTCACCATAATGGCCTCTGCGCGGTGGTAAGCGCCTGAACGGCCTCGCAAAGCATTGCAGACGCTGCCACGCGTGCCATTGTAGTCCCACGCCGAGGTCCAAATAGAAGGTTCTCGCACTTCCCAATGAAAACGTCTCTGCAACGATGATAATGGCACAATACAGATTCAAAAAACAGAATATTGATGCGAAGGCACCAAACGGCCCATTGAGCGAAAAAGCAGGTGTCTGTCGTCTGGACAAACGGAAAACAGCACCTAAATTCCCATTGGCTGCGACGCCACGTCCCAAGCGCGCCTCGACGGGGCAGAGCGCGATAAAGTGTACAACTCTGCTCGCCAGCGCGCCAGGTGTTGCGTGAGAGGAGAGGGCATTGCCGCGACGCCACGTCACCGTCGCTCTGGCCATAGCTCTGGCTCTCGGAAGCATGTGTCATCCCCGCGTTTCTTGTCCGCGAAAGCTCTCGTCCGCAATCGCTATAAAGAAATTAATACATTAAAAAATCAGAATAAATTAGAAAGGGAAAACATTGGCGGTAGTGAGTTTCGAAGCTACTACCCCCGCTCAGAAACTCAGTGTCTTACCCACTGGCCTAAACGCGCCAAGCGTCTGAACGCGCTCGCTTGCCCGCGAGTAGTTCATAAATCGAAGGACCGCTAAGCGGGGTTCAATTAGACATTAATGCTTTCGCATTCGCAACTCATGAGAAGTGTTTAGGCCGCGGTGTCTTACACCGTGGTTTAGGTGTCCTCGTCTTTTTAAACGGACACTATAGATAAAAATTATTGTAGCTGTGTTAGTAAATTACCCTTCTAATTTACAAAAAAAGCCACTCTTACTGCGAGATGAGACTTGGTACGCCAGAAAAGAAGCAACAACGAAAAGTGGCGGGTGACGCCGCATTGAAATTTCCGCACCAGCTCACCATGACGTCACAAAATTTGACGCCATCTGCTCAGGCTTAGCCAACTCTTTATTGATAAACAGAGACTACACGTCGTATTATATAAAGAGCCATATACTCAAGTTAGGAAGTCTCGAGACCTCTTACCCAACCGTAACGCCAAAATAAAAAAAAAAAAGCATTACAATCCATGACGTCACATTGACTTACGGACCCTGATGTTTCGGCGCGAAATTCACAAATGAAACTTTGACCATGGTTTTCTCTTCTAATAATTAACCCATTACTACAATATCGATGAAAGTAGAGTTCTTCAAGAATATGAATCTAAAGTTACTTAGTGTTGGTGTCCCTTTAAACTTCGAATGTCCGCATATCACGCCAGCTGGGCGTAGGCAGACGAATGGTAATTAATATTATTTCAGTGTTTTCAGCGCTTCATTGCATGAAAGCCAGCCAGTGCAAGGTTCGCTAGCTCAACTGTTTCTACAAAAGTACCGACAGATCCTTCAAAATATTCCTGCACAGGCCGCGCATCAAGATCACAGATGACGTTCCGCCATTCTATACTCCATCGTATGCATTGGGGACAGAAAATCATTGCTAAATCGCATGGAAATCCCTTCTCATTTTAGATTGGTAGGTATCCTGTGCCGAGGAGACTAAGCGGAAAATATTTTTTTGATGATATCCTGAAGGGCGACATCCCAGAATTAAACCGCATCCTAGAAGTCCAGAAATACACGTTCAATAGCCTCCTCATTTGTACATAAGCAGTTGGCACCCCTCGGAACGAACATACCCCTCTCCTGCATCCGCTGTACGTGAAGCTTGAAGAATGTCTTTACCCCAGATCGAGGTATAAGATGCTTTAATTCTGTTTAAAACGTCTTTGCCAGGGCTTAAGCTGTAATTTGTGGCCTACATTGGTATGGTAGGACGACCAATCACCAGTTGTCTCTGCATAATTTTTTTACGTACTTCGCTCATGCACATATTCAATATGATAACTGCGTGGGCATAAACAGACACAATGAATTGGTAACTTTAACTAACCGCGAATGTCTACGTGCCTATAGTCTGTGGAAACTACGCGATTATGCAGGACTTTGCTTAGCCTTAATTGAATCACAGTGCGAAGAAAACGGTCACGAACGTCTAGAATGAAGAGAAAACAATCAACCAATTGACGAACACAGACATTACATATGGTGCAAGTCTTCCTTCGCGGCACGTCTAGAAAGATTCGTGCGTTTTTTGCGATCCCAGAAATATGCCCACACATGAATCCCGAAGGCATGCTGTAGTTTTTGAGCGTTTACACGGGGACAATCAAGCGCTTGCAAGTTAATTGTAGCGCGTGACAGAGTTTGCTAACCGAAAAGAGGTTGCAAACATGCAGGAGAACGTGCGAGCATTGGAAGATTCAGTCCCTTGGCCGCGTCGGCTTTCTCCCTCATTCAGTCATTCATGGAAGGAGCACGACGAAGTGATTCTTGTAAAGACCACAGGGTTGGTCTGGCACCATCACCGATTTGCCATGTGTGCAGGGAAGATGAAACCATACAACATTTTGAAATTTTTTGTCGACGATTTATTAGCTTAAGAAAACGAACCCTAGAAACACCACTCCGCTTTCTTGGATTAGATTTAACAGTTCAAGGTGTGCTTGCTTTGGGTGCCTCCACATTTGGGCATAGCGAAGGGAAGGTTAGCGCTGCCATCCAAGATTTTCTCTTAGGATCAGTTAAATTTAATCTTTGAATACAAAAATTTAGCCTCCTTTTCTTCCACAGAAATTGAACTTGAGTTGTTTTTACTTCATGGTCACGATATAATTTTCAGTTTCATAAAATCATGCAGGCTCTACAATCTCTATAGAGATTGTAGATAATTGAAAGGTATATATTTCGATTATAGCTTATTTATTATAAATGTTTGACTCATTTTACATTTTACGATAGCCTACCCGACTCTTGGCCAATCCCCGCGAGTGGGTAAGCGCCAAACTCAAGGACATCATCATCATCATCATCTGCATCTACTGTTCCTTCGAGCTGCAGTATTTTCGTTTTTTTCCCGTGTTTTATTGAGAGATGCCGCTCCTATTGCCACGGCAATGGAAGTGAAGTCGGCAGAACGCCGACGTGACGTGACTACTTCGGCAGGAACCGGCCTAGTAAGAGAAACCACCCTCCAAGTCAAGCTGACAGCGAGGACATCGTGTTGTACTCTTGTTCAAGCGATGACGCCTCAGATGAAGAAGGCTTCGAAAGAGTGGTACACCGGAAGGCCAAGAGAAGAAACATCAGCGGACGGTGTTGGTCAAATAAGTCAACTGTCATGCCACAGCGAAGGCCATCGGGGCACACAATTCTCTTTGTGCCGGACACACCTGCCGACGACCTCAACCGCCTTAATCGACAAGCAATTTCCGTTTCTCTGGAGGCTCTTGTCCAAGGAGAAATCAAGGATATCAGAATTAACAAGCGAAAGAACGTCCTGTCTATTGATGTCCACAGCCGAAGCGCACTCGATGCTTTGACGGCAGTAAACTCCTGGACAACATCAATGTCCACTACCTCATTCCGCAGGACAATGCAACCACGGCTGGTGTTGTTTATGATAGCGACACATCGATTAGCAACAGCGACCTGCCAATTTTAATCAAACCTGCGACAGATCGTGTTACCTTACTGCAAGCTTGGCGCCTTGGCGATTCGAGCTGTGTAAGGCTCGTTTTTAAATGTGACTGCCTATCATCACACGTAAAGGTCGGCCACTTTCGGCGTGTGGTACGGCCTTTCATACCCAAACCACTTCAGTGCAGAAGGTGTCAAATAACTGGACACGTGAGTGCTGTCTGCCGAAATTCAACGATATGCCCACGACGTACAGGACAACACGAGGCTGACACTTGTCCTTCAACGGAGCCCAAATTGCCAAGGCTTGCACGCTGCATCCTCAAGAGACTGCCTACGTCTAAAGAAAGAGCAGAAAATCTCGAGAAAAATAGCCACAGACGGATCATCACACTGCAGGATACTTCCGCGGCGATAAAACGACATCGCTCCTGGAAACGAAAGTCTTTGAATTCCTCTTCCGGTTCAAGGGAAATGTCTCGTCCGGCAAAGCCGCCTCCTGTTACATCTGTATCCAATAAGAGCACGAATGTCAACGAAAAAAAGCGGAAATGCTATTCATGCTTCATCAAGTGAGGTGTGGCCAGCACTGCCGAAGAGATGCCACGCACCAGAGTCACAGCACATGACTCGCCACTTAAAGTCCAATGTCGCTGCAGTTGACTTCATGCGAGACAAGGATTCGCAAGTGATTGCAATGCTGAAATCGCTCGCGAATGTCGTGCGTCTACTACTGACAAACATGGACACTCCGGCTGCTCGTAGCGCACTGCAAGTACTGCACACGCTGACTGCAGTGCTTGAGAGTTTCGCATAGCACCATGGCCCACACCTCGCTGCCCTTCCACAAGGAAGTCAAGAAAACGTCTATATTGCAGTGGAATGCCCGCGGCCTCAAATCAAGAATTTCAGATAATAGACACTTTGTCGTCGAGAACAGTTTTTCCATCCTCGTAATTCGCAAATCTAACGTTCAGAATATGATCCGCATTCCTGGCCAGAAATGCGGTTTTTTTTTTTTTTTTGTACGGCAACACCAACACCAACGTCGACACGAGTGAGGCAACACAAGCTTCGCTTGAATAAATAACGCATATGATGGCCGCCTAAAAGCGGTTCCTGGAGAGAGAGAAATATAGATTTATTACAGAAAAAAAAAAAAGGCTTGGAATGCATACGGCAGGCACGTAATGCACACAAAATTGCCGCGCGACTGGCCGCTCGAGGCATTTTGCGTGTATTCGCGGGTTTCTTTCACGCTCGGAAAAGCACTCTTACGTAGCACGTATTGAGCAACAGAAAGCTGTATCGGGAGCTTTTCGTGTCGCCCTACAATTTCGCCATTGACACTTTTATTATTGTAATATTTGAGAAGTTGATTGATTAATTATGACTAATTATCTGATTCGGCGCAATGAAGACAATAATTTGAGTATCTCCAAGCGACGGCAAACAACATTCCATTGGTTCTGTCCAGCTACGTGGCATTCGCGTATTTTTAAACTCTGGCTAAAGTTAGCTCCATGGGACACCCTGTATATGTGCTCCAAGCAGATATCTGCAGGGCATTGACGTGGTCTGGGAAGCGTCACCATCCTTTACGAAAGGCGCCTTATGTTTGCTGTTACCGCAACTTCGCTATTTCCACGAATCCGTGCTGACGTTTGCGCATAGTGTTTGCGTTTTAGCAGTGGGGAAGAGCAGGCCGCTTGGTCTAACACTACAAAGAAAAGCAACAAAGACGAACACAACACAACAAAGACAAGGAACTCGAGCGCTCTCTCTCCTGCAGGAGAGAGAGAGAGAGCGGAGATTTAAGAGTGGCCAGAAAAGACAGCTTGTGTAAGTTGGAGTGTATAGGCTTATTTAATTAAGATGATACTTAGAATGTTACGCGGCTACACGTTTGAAAAGCGACCCATTTCTTTTTTCTTTCTGCATCTCTATGATCGCAGCCATGTAGCCTTAATTGCCATATATTTTGAGGTACGCTAATTATGAACAGTAATCACTGCTGTACTCTACCGTACTCCTGAAGAAGAAGAGTAACTTCAATAAAGAGGTGCTCACAGTCATTTTCGGGTGGCACTTTGAGCTAATTTTCTTGCGCGATTGAATCGATTAACCGGATTCAAAAATTACCCGCGACTAAGCCGCTAATAAGTTACTCGGTATATAATCGAGAAAATTGTAAAGCCCTAAAAAGTAAGCCTTCGCCGCAGATTTTCGAGTAAGAAATAATAATATTAATAAAAGAAAACAATCTGAGATAGGTGCTTACAAGAGATTTATGAAGGAACTCACTATATACACAATAACCAAATTGTTCAGTTGTTACACAGAACACATCGATCATAATTAAACGTTTTGTGGAGCGCGCAGAGGAATGTCATAATACTTACAGAGAACAGCACATGAGTTGAAATGACACATACGGCAGTGACAACATGCGACAGGGTACAGAAACAATGCGAGATGCGCAATATGCTCGAGGTCGCAAGAAAAAGAAAAATCATTAAGAAGACTAAATGTTTGACTAAGAACGACGGTGACCGCTGACTACAACTTACAATACCTAAAATACTGTACTGTCAGACTAGCCACAATCGGAACGGACCCAAACTGCTACTTACTGAAGCAGAAGCGGATAATTAAAGCGTGTCAAAGTGGCATTCACGCTAGTAAATAAATGTAGAGTTGAATTCTCACCAAATAAAATTCAGAAAGGAAGAAAAAATATTCAGATTTACAATATTATACGTACAAGAGGATAACCACGCCACGACAACAAAGTGATTTGCAGGGCAGTAAACAGAATGTGCTATGTGCTTTAATGCGGGGCCATCCTATTGCCAAGACGTAAGGCGGAAGCTAGTGCGAGTGGTGGACCTCATACTTTTCGGTGAACTGCGGCGGCAAGCCCGTTGAGCCATTAAGCGGTCGATTCAGGTGCTCGTCAGATAAGTTAGCCCTGTATCTTGACTTGCCATTTTTCACTCTGGAGAACGTTTTGCTTACAAAAGTAGGTAGGGCGCCAAAGGTGGACATGTTCCCGCGCGCGCAGACTGCTTCTACTTTTGGGAACTGTTTATAGCCTAGCAGAGTTAACAGAACCTTATTAAATTTCCTTCTGTGAGCTTGTGCTTTGAAGGTGTGTTTTGACAGCAGTTGAATTACTTCTAATTGAGAGCAACCTGGCAGTGCATCCACATCCCAGCCTAAATGGATGTCTCGAAAGCCTAGACGCGTATTGTGATGTGGTGGCTGGGACACGGCATCGTTTCTTTAACTGCAGTGAAGCCAGCTCCCAGGGAGAAGCTCAGCAGTGACGTTTTGTGGAGGAGCCCCGCTCGCAGGCGGAGACGGCTTTGCGGAGAAAAAAGCAGCCCGCCCGCGAGCCGACAGTCATCGGATCGAGAGCCGTCAGCAGGCCGGATCCGTCCTGCGGGCCGCAGTTTGGAGTCTCCCTGCTCTACGCGATTTCTCCGCAACGCCAATCATACATGCAGGTTGTGTTTGCCAATGGACAAACATCCTGCGTACATAAATTACAGCCAGCGAAGAAAGATGTTAGCAACAAAAGCCTCGTACGCTCGACAGTGCTCACCGAATGGCAGCGAGAGCGAAGATGTAAGCGAAAGTCAATAATTGGTTGTGCCGCGTCAGGAGGCTTCTCACTGAGTTGGAATTAGATCGTGCTTTGCAGTCAGCGTCAAATCTGTGAACATAGATTTGCGTCTCAGATCTCGGTGAACGCCCCATTGAATAGTAGTACACTAACTAGGCCTTGACTACATTTCTTCCCCGTTTAGTAAGCAAGCAGAACTGCGGATAAGCTTTTGGCGGTGATTGTTTATAACTCCCAAAGCTTACACGGTCTCTCAAATTTGAGAGACCGTGTAAGCTTTGGGATCGATGGATTTCTGTCGATCAAACGTGATTGGTCTTTTTTTAAAGTTCTTTGTAGTTCCTTTCTACTGTAGTAACCAATCTCTCTCCCCCCTATTTTCTTTTTCTTGTAGCGTAAAGTTTATGATTTATATTATGTGCCCACCTGAATCGTCCTCACGTTTTTATACAAGTGCTTGCGCAGCTGGGGACCGCACAACTTTTCAGACGCTCCGCAGCCTGGCCCGACAAAGCAACCACGTTTCATTTTTGCTTCGGGATCGCACTTGCGGACACGAGAGCGCGACAAGCGCTGTTAGGTTATACGCGGCTGCCGACGCACAGCTGCCAAACCTCGGCCCACGGCCTGTTTGATCTCGCTGCCACATTTGGTTGCTTCCGGCGTCAACATCCGAGGCAGGTGCATGATGGACGCGCTACATTCGCTGCGCCTCCGTACCGTACGCGGTAAAAGCCGCTTCACCCATTGTTCGCGGCGGCAGAGCTCACCGGCAACACATGACACCTACGAGTCAATTTGGAAACACATTGCGAAGTTCTAGGAGATTTTCGAAAAAGCGCGCCATTGACACGTGGTTCTCCTGTGCACCACTGGTGTCGCGACCTGCCGCGTCACGTGACCCACGCCGCCCTTCAAACTCTTCGTGAGTGGTTCGTGTGTTGGTGGGGCAAGCCAAAGCGCCGTGGACGCAGTGGCACACGTTCGCGAAAACATGTCTGAAAACAAACTGGACAGTGAGATGGAGGATCGCACAGAAGATGAGACCAAGGTGAGTAACGCCGGTAGCATGTGCCGATCATGAATCGACGCCAGCCGGCGGCGCTTAGACGGGGCCGCCACTAGCACTGCGTGCCAACAACAGGCGACCGTTTTCTCGAACGTCCCCGCCGTCGTGGTCACGCCGGGGGCACGTGTTGAACCCTGCGCCCGTCGCGCGAATCTGTGGGTCCGGCGACCGGCGGCTCGCGTTCCGGCTGCGTTATCGAGCGGCTTCCTGCACCGTGCGAACGGCGAAATATTTCAAATTGAATCTGTCTTTCAGACAACGTCCATAATGGCGGGCGATTCGTGGAGCGGGAGTTTGATGCGACCCTAGCGCCATCTTTCGCGACCGATAGCAAGCGCGCGCATCGTTGTCATGACTACGCTTCTCGAGGCGCCCAACTCCCTCTCGTCTTTCATCGCTCGCGCGGCCGGCCAGACGAACTCTCGGTGCCATTGCTCTTCGGCCGTAACGCAGGGATCAGCTTCGTGTGTCTTCGAACCAGCATTCAGGAAGGAATTGGCGTTGGAGTACGTTGGCATATTCGCGCGTGCAAGTGTTAGAGTGGAGTCATGAGGGTGAGGAAGGTCCCGGTAAGTTAATTTTTCCTTGTAGCCAAAGTCTCCGTTGGCACGTAGCGCGTTCATCTCGCGCAGGCCTCCTGCGAAGCGCGTGCGGTTGTTAAAACTCAGTTCGTTTGCGCTTCTGCGTTTCGCCACCGAAGGCAATGTAAACGTCCGAGGAGATTGCGCGTGTACGTTTCTTTCTCACCATTACTTGGAGCGCAGACTTCAAGAAGGTGTAAGCGATCTGCATTGCCCGACATCTTTGCGCGCGGCGGTGTTCGTTCCCGTCGAACCGCATTTGTAATGTCCGTTCGCTTCTTGCTCGTTGGTGCTGGCGCCGAGGAAAGCAGCGGGGAAAGGCGTGGAGGGTCGTCCGCGTAATATCGTTCGAAAATAGTGAACGCGTACTAATCGCCCTAGGTGATGCGTAAGAGATATGAAAAAGACAGCAAAAAAGTAAACGGTAATCTGATCGCTTGAACCGAAAAGAAAAAAGAAAGAATAATTTCCGTTGTCGAGGTCGTCGTCCTGGCTTGCGAGAGTAGAAAGAAGTAGTAGGCGCGAAGAATAGCGGTGCCCCATCGGCTATCCGTTCACTGCGCTAGGCGCGCAGCGATGGGCAACCACCGATTCTGTGCGTTGCCAGCGACTGCGTCTGATTCAGCTACTCTCGAACAGTAACGACTTAGACTAAATATATAAAGCAACATGTGCAATTGGACACGTTAAAGTGCCTTTAAATCGCGCTGCTCGAATTTTCTGTGGTCGTAGAAGGTGCAAACGTTCGAATGAACACGCATTCGAAGGAAGCCAATGACGCTGCCGTACTTGGAGCAATAAACTGTACAAGAGAGAGAGTATAGCGATATGCAAAAGGCTAGGCTGCAAGGATGCAGTAAAACGATAGTTCAAGCAGGCTAGGTGACTATTTGTCTCCACTCTTTCAAAGGGGATGCCAATAGAGATAATGTACACTGCCTCATGTTGTTAAAACAATGACCTCTAGCTTCCCTGGTGTCATCATGTATGGTGCAGCTACTTCAATATAACCTGTTCAAGTCTTGGAACGAACTGCACGAAACAGATGATGGACAGTGATTCAGACAACACGAGCATTCTCTCGCAACTATCTTTGCCCATTGTTTTTCTCACACTATCCGTTTTTGGAGATGTTAATCTACCAACTTGACTAGCTTGCTGTTTTGATCCTGTTAAATGTTTCATGGTTGGTGCTGTCTTAACAGGGAGTAGTGTCATGTTTAGAAAATATCAACTGGTCTTTCAGTATGTGCTCATGCTTCAGGCTGCATTTGCTCTGGTTAACTGTGTGGTTCACTGACCTGACAGTTATAAGAAACAACTCCAGTGATGACATCGTTCAGCACGTGGAGTTCTGGGCAGCACCCTAAATTGCCCAACATATACCTCTCCAGTATAAGCATCTACAGAACTTGTACACTGCGCTTTAGCAAAAGTTGCAACAGCAGTAGCATCTCCCTGCATCTGTAAGACTGGTGGACCTGTGCAGAGTAAGGATAATGAGCTGGAATGCAGCTTAATTTTGACGGCCCCCTGCCGCGGTGGTGTAGTTGCTATGGCGTTGTGCTGCTAAGCGTGAGGATGCGGGATCGAATCACTGCCATGGTAACCACGGTTTGATGACGGCGAAATCAAAAATATGCTCGTGTGCTGTGCATTGGGTGCTTGTTGAAGAACTCCAGGTGGTCAAAGTTGTTACGGAGCTCTCCACAACAGCATTACTAATTACAGCTTTCCGTATGTAATACCTCAGAATTCATTTTAATTAACAATATTTGCATTGCATTTTGTAAGCAGGATTCAAGGCAAGTGTAAGTAAAAGCTTTGACCACATTAGATATTGCGCAATGAAGATCAGCAACTGCATCGAGCTAGGTTCTTGCCATTCGATCTCATTTGCCCTGGCGGACTGTGCTCCAACATTAATTTCATATACTTGCGATAGCATGATACAGATATGATGAAGAGCCAGACAGATGTGCTTTTGATGTGAAAACATTTGCATCAATATTAGGAAATTTACCTACTTTATAAGACATTACTCATAGAATTTTCAATTGGGGTTCTGCTGGGCACGGTGGTAGGTGAATTCGTTGTGGACACTGTCTCACTAGGCACATCCAGACAAGCAGTTTAACTCTGCAGAGATGCACTTGAGGGTGTCTGTGTATGCAGCTAGGTGCTCCAATACACACTTATGGCAATGCATGAAATGAGAGAAATACGATCTTGTCAAATAGAGAGTGCTAACGGCTTCTCAAGCTAGTCAAGTTTCCACCAGCACTTTCCAGCACCAGGCACTGGTGTGCATGAGTTCTAATTCTGCACAACAAATAAGCAATGCTATTGCATGCTGGCCAATTGCTCCTATATCAGTCTCCACATTTTCAACCCGTAATCACTAACAATTATGTCTGGTCTAGCCCTGTTGGCTACCCTGCTGCTTTACACTGTACGTAGAAATTGCTGGTGGCAAGAGTTTGTCATCACATACCATTTTCTTGAGGCGGTGCCATAACTGAGAGCTTTAATCGTGTAGGAATAAAGGGGTGACAACGGCGCTATGCCTTGGCACATAGTGCACCGCGGTTGCTCATCACCGCCTGCCCATCAGCTGCGGTCCAGTACAGGCTCGAGGAAACAATCGACGGCAACCATGTATACTCTTGGAAATCATTTATTACTATTGTAAATAACACCAGAGTCCCTCCATTTTTTTTCTGGTCACGAAACTGCTGCCTCAGTTTCATATAGAGCCAGCGCCCGCCACTAGAGGCTGAACCGTGCATGAGAGGAGGGCATGCGAACGCCACTACCGCAGTGGATGTGTGTGGGGCAGCCTCGGTATTCTAGCTTTAACTTCCTCAACCGTCACTTTAGTTTCACGTAACTATTTTTAACATTGAATATGCTTAAATTACTGCCTGTGCACATCTTCTGCCATGATATGAACGTCCGGGACGAAAGAACAGCCGCTTATAACATGGAGCTTGCGGCGGTCTCATACCAAAAAGAAAAATTATAAATCTGGTATTTTAAGAGCCAGAACCGCGATACGATTATGAGGCACGCCGTAATGTGGGACTCAGGATTAATTTTGACCACCTGGGACCCTTTAAAATGCACCTAAATTGAAATAAACGTAAATAAATGTCTGAATGAGATTTAGGTAGGATTAATGCAAGACAAACTTCGCTACTAAATCTCTTTAAATGAACCTAAAGGTCTGCAAAGCGATGCCATTTCTGAATGAGATTTAGGTAGGATTATTGCAAGACAAACTCCGCTGCAAATGTTTTTAAAATGCATCATCATCATCATCATCATCATCAGCCTAGTTACGCCCACTGCAGGGCAAAGGCCTCTCCCATACTTCTCCAACTACCCCGGTCATGTACTAATTGTGGCCATGTTGTCCCTGCAAACGTCTTAATGTCATCTGCCCACCTAACTTGCTGCCGCCCCCTGCTACGCTTCCCTTCCCTTGAAATCCAGTCCGTAGCTCTTAGTGACCATCGGTTATCTTCCCTCCTCATTACATGTCCGGCCCATGCCCATTTCTTTTTCTTGATTTCAACTAAGATGTCGTTTACCCGCGTTTGTTGCCTCACCCAATCTGCTCTTTTCTTATACCCTTAGCGTTACACCCATCATTCTTCTTTCCATAGCTCGTTGCGTCGTCCTCAATTTCAGCAGAACCCTTTTCGTAAGCCTCCAGGTTTCTGCCCCATATGTGAGTACTGGTAACACACAGCTGTTGTACACTTTTCTTTTGAGGGATAGTGGCAACCTACTGTTCATGATTTGAGAATGCCTGCCAAACGCACCCCAACCCATTCTTATTCTTCTGGTTATTTCAGTCTCATGATCCGGGTCCGTGGTCACTACCTGCCCTAAGTAGATGTATTCCCTTACCACTTCCAGTGTTTCGCTACCTATCGTAAAATGCTGTTCTCTTCCGAGACTGTTAAACAGTACTTTAGTTTTCTGCAGATTAATTTTCAGACCCACCCTTCTGCTTTGCCTCTCCAGGTCAGTGAGCATGCATTGCAATTGGTCTCCTGAGTTACTAAGCAAGGCAATATCATCAGCGAATCGCAAGTTGCTAAGGTATTCTCCATCAACTTTTATCCCCAATTCTTCCCACTCCAGGCCTCTGAATACCTCCTGTAAACATGCTGTGAATAGCATTGGAGATATCGTATCTCCCTGTCTGACGCCTTTCTTTATAGGGATTTTGTTGCTTTCTTTGTGGAGGACTACGGTGGCTGTGGAGCCGCTATAGATATCTTCCAGTATTTTTACATATGGCTCATCTACACCCCGATTCCGTAATGCCTCCATGACTGCTGAGGTTTCGACTGAATCAAACGCTTTCTCGTAATCAATGAAAGCTATATATAAGGGTTGGTTATATTCTGCACATTTCTCTATCACTTGATTGATAGTGTGAATATGGTCTATTGTTGAGTAGCCTTTACGGAATCCTGCCTGGTCCTTTGGTTGACAGAAGTCTAAGGTGTTCCTGATTCTATTTGCGATTACCTTAGTAAATACTTTGTAGGCAACGGACAGTAAGCTGATCGGTCTATAATTTTTCAAGTCTTTGGCGTCCCCTTTCTTATGGATTAGGATTATGTTAGTGTTCTTCCAAGATTTCGGTACGCTCGAGGTTATGAGGCATTGCGTATACAGGGTGGCCAGTTTCTCTAGAACAATCTGACCACCATCCTTCAACAAATCTGCTGTTACCTGATCCTCCCCAGCTGCCTTCCCCCTTTGCATAGCTCCTAAGGCTTTCTTTACTTCTTCTGGCGTTACCTGTGGGATTTCGAATTCCTCTAGGCTATTCTCTGTTCCACTATCGTCGTGGGTGCCACTGGTACTGTATAAATCTCTATAGAACTCCTCAGCCACTTGAACTATCTCATCCATATTAGTAACGATATTGCCGGCTTTGTCTCTTAACGCACACATCTGATTCTTGCCTATTCCTAGTTTCTTCTTCACTGTTTTTAGGCTTCCTCCGTTCCTGAGAGCCTGTTCAATTCTATCCATATTATAGTTCCTGATGTCCGCTGTCTTACGCTTGTTGATTAACTTAGAAAGTTCTGCCAGTTCTATTCTAGCTGTAGGATTAGAGGCTTTCATACATTGGCGTTTCTTGATCAGATCTTTCGTCTCCTGCGATAGCTTACTGGTTTCCTGTCTAACGGCGTTACCACCGACTTCTATTGCGCACTCCTTAATGATGCCCATGAGGTTGTCGTTCATTGCTTCAACACTAAGGTCCTCTTCCTGAGTTAAAGCCGAATACCTGTTCTGTAGTTTGATCCGGAATTCCTCTAGTTTCCCTCTTACCGCTAACTCATTGATTGGCTTCTTGTGTACCAGTTTCTTTCGTTCCCTCCTCAAGTCTAGGCTAATTCGAGTTCTTACCATCCTGTGGTCACTGCAGCGTACCTTGCCGAGCACGTCTACATCTTGAATGATGCCAGGGTTCGCGCAGAGTATGAAGTCGATTTCATTTCTAGTCTCACCATTCAGGCTCCTCCACGTCCACTTTCGGCTAACCCGCTTACGGAAAAAGGTATTCATTATCCGCATATTATTCTGTTCTGCAAATTCTACTAATAATTCTCCTCTGCTATTCCTAGAGCCTATGCCATATTCCCCCACTGACTTGTCTCCAGCCTGCTTCTTGCCTACCCTGGCATTGAAGTCGCCCATCAGTATAGTGTATTTTGTTTTGACTTTACTCATCGCTGATTCTACGTCTTCATAAAAGCTTTCGACTTCCTGGTCATCATGACTAGATGTAGGAGCGTAGACCTGTACAACCTTCATTTTGTACCTCTTATTAAGTTTCACAACAAGACATGCCACCCTCTCGTTAATGCTATAGAATTCCTGTATGTTACCAGCTATTTCCTTATTAATCAGGAATCAGACTCCTAGTTCTCGTCTCTCCGCTAAGCCCCGGTAACACAGTACATGCCCGCTTTTTAGCACTGTATATGCTTCTTTTGTCCTCCTAACCTCACTGAGCCCTATTATATCCCATTTACTACCCTCTAATTCCTCCAATAACACTGCTAGACTCGCCTCACTAGATAGCGTTCTAACGTTAAACGTTGCCAGGTTCAGATTCCAATGGCGGCCTGTCCGGAGCCAGGTATTCTTAGCACCCTCTGCAGCGTCACAGATCTGACCGCCGCCGTGGTCAGTTGCTTCGCGGCTGCTGGGGACTGAGGGCCGGGGTTCGATTGTTGTATTCATATAGGAGGTTGTGGCCAAGTACTGCACCAGGGTGGCCAATCCTGCTCTGGTGAGAGAGTGCGTTACCGGTTCTGGTCACCGGGATCAGGCCGCACTCCAGGCCTGTTTGTGCAATTTTCTCAACACACGGTTTTTTTTTTGTATTTTCTGGTGGAGAATAGCGCGGCACCGGGATTTAAATCACGGTCCTCTTGCACTGGAGACGGATACTCTACCGTCCCCGTAGGAGTTAAATTAAAAATTAATTTAAAAATTAATTTATGGGGTTGTACGTGACAAAACCACTTTCTGACTATGCACGCCGTAGTGGAGGACTCCGAAAACTTCGACCACCCGGGGCTCCCCAACGTGCACCCAATTCCAAGTACACGGGTGCTTCCGCACCTCGCCCCCATCGAAATGCGGCCGCCGCGGCCGGGGTCCGATCCCGCGACCCCGCGCTCAGCAGTCCAACACCACAACCACTGAGCAACCACGGCGGGTACCTAAATTTAAATAAACAGGTGTTTTGCATTTCGCCCCTGTCGAAATGCGTCCGCTGTACGCGGCCGAGCGGTCTCGGTCCAGATTTCTTCATCATTGCCGTTCGCCTCAACACTTCGGTGGGCTCAGCTTTTTAATATTTGCCTGAAATTAAACAACGCGCATTCGCAACAAAGCGCCAGTGGTCCCACTTATCACCAGATGCAAACATATGGGCTGTTGCACCCCCGCTTACCCGTAAGTAAGCGCAAACTCTCCGTTGCGCATAGCGCCAGATTGTTCGCCGAGCACAGCTGTTCACTTTCTGTTAAACTGTGGCAGAGAAGGACTCTGACTATGGGCAGTATCTCATAAGGAGATCAAAAGAATGAAATTGTTATTGCAAAGGGCTGCTACCGTAGAATACTTAATGACAAAGAAAAGGAAATTGAGCTGCTCCGTGCGCTTAAGATTTCTCTGCAAAGCGATGCCATTTCTGAATAGGTAGGATTAATGCAAGACAAACTTCGCTACTAAATGTCTTCGGTGCGTCTTTTAGCAACGGATTAAGGCGAACGTGAAGTGTCAGGACCTGCACAGTTGAAACTAGCTGTATTGTAATTAGGCAATTGCTTTAGCAAGCAGTCGTTTAGAAGCGTCAGTAAGCCCAGCACTTATTCACGCTGCTCGTGGTTTCGACGCAGAAACGACGAGACTAGGTATTTTGGTTCTTAATGCGCAACTATTTACAATATGTTATAATTAGATTAAGAAAAGAAATAGAACGTGTTGGTGCAAAAACAACATACAAACACGATCATTTATTTATCATGTAAAATAAGCGGAGCGAAATACAGACAGCACAGAGACGTCCGGTCACGAATGGTCCACCATTCATAATGCAAGAAGTTTGGCAAAAGCATGGCACCACTGATATAATAGAGACTTTTAGCTTGTACGCTATTCCAGTAAACGGGAGCGATTTGGGCGGATTACCGAATGGTCGGGGCGTAAACGTGAACGGTGAAGCCGCCTGGTGTTGTAGAGCTCAACCAGACAAACGCATAGCTAAAACTGCAGTAACTCACCATATCCTGCTTCGCCACTCGTGCAAATTTTTGGCAGCGGCGTAATTGTGAACACGATTACGCCACTGTCGAAAATTTACGCCAGCAGCTAAGCAGAATATAGTAATTAGCTTTGTGTTTGTGTGGTTGAGCTTTGCGCCACCAGCTGGCGCCACCAATCTGGCCGCTCACGTTGACGCCCCCGCTAAACCGGAAAACTGCCCGCGCTTGCCTGAATACCGGACACGCTAAAAGTCTCTAATAAGCATAAAGAAATAACATCAAACGTGAGAGATATGCATTGGGGGCAGGAAACAAACACCAGCAAACGAATGGCAATAAATACAGAATGCATAATCGATTGTTTCTATAAACAAGAAAGTGTAAAGCATAAGCATTTCATAACACATGGCAAAACAACTCTCAAACGAACACAAGTAGCCACATTATAAATACAGCACCTTTTTTCAATGGCTTGTTAGAGATGGCACCATTCTACTTCTTCAGCTGTTACTTGCAACACGTGTTCGGCCTCGTTGTCCCACCCTGCCACTTTAACGAAACAGCCCAGCACTCGAAAAATAGCGCAGCACATGCACAGAACGCACCCGATCACTCAGCTCGCCTTGCACTACGCAATGCTACGCGCGCGTTTCGGTACGCGAACGATGCTCTCTGTGGCACAGTGGCGCCGCGTCGCGGCCCCTTTGGGCAGCATATGAATCTCTCCCATAGCGTGACGGCGGAGTTTCGTGACCAGAAAAACATGGAAGGACTCTGATAACACTTAGAGTAGGCTAGCTAGCTACATATTGGGGGCCAGCTCCACCACTCAAAAACCTGCCGCCACCGTCGGCGTGACGTGGCATGAGGGATAACGTGAACACAGCGGCCGCGTCAGCTGCTTTGGAAGTGCTGAAGCAAGCTGAAAACGAAAGTCTTAAAGTCCCACCTGCGCCGCGGTTCTGATTAAGTGGTGAGGCTTTACTGCCTTGGGGGTCTGCTTGACAACATTTGAAAGTACTATAATAGGTAGTGGCTGCCTTTGGAGGTGTGCAGCATGGTAGGCTACTGCTCGGTGCCGCAGTGCCAGACGTGTGCAACGGAGCACAGTGTCAGCCTTATTCACACATAGCCGCAGGGCAAGGACCTGCGTGAAGCTTCGTTGGCAAAACTTAGAACCGGCAGATAGCCATTGGCTACATCTTGGGTATGCAGCA
This sequence comes from Dermacentor andersoni, assembly GCF_023375885.2. Classification (NCBI taxonomy): domain Eukaryota; kingdom Metazoa; phylum Arthropoda; class Arachnida; order Ixodida; family Ixodidae; genus Dermacentor; species Dermacentor andersoni. The sequence continues at coordinate 122,826,485 of NC_092816.1, read as the reverse complement.
AGCACAGACGCAAGGAAGATTTCTGCTATGGCACCGGGACTGCATAATGTTCGTTGAGTAGCAGAAAACGCTCACTGAGACGCTCGCCTGCGCCCGCTGCCCGGCTAATGTCATGCCGCTTTATTAGGTCTACGAACTTGTTGATACAAGATTCTGGCAAGTTCACTGGAATGGAAAGGGAGCAGTAAGAAGAGCATTAAAGGCATGGTTATGTTTGTGTTATGAATTAATGCTCTGGCTTACAAAACAGAAGCAGAGGGAAATCGCACGCTGAGAAGACCGCTGAACATACAGTGCAACGCAACTTGAGAAATAATATTGAAATGTCCAAGAATTTAGAAGACAAAAAAAGATGAATCGTTGCGACGGCACATCACACTCGCTGTAGCTAGGCGTCGAAGTCTCTATAAAGAAATTATTTTTGAACAGTTCTGATAGCGTCAGCGCAACAATGGTTGCTAGTGTGCTGTCAAATGCTCATATGCTGTGTCCTAAAGCTCACGGTATGGTGCGAAAACACCCTCACAGCGAAAGCAAAACATTGTGCGCAGGCACGCATGCAGACGCGCAGTCGGTTACTGCGAACCCGTGCGATCGCTGCATTGAGGCTTCACTCTGTTATGCCCCATTTGGGTATACAGACAGCCCACTATAAGAACATATTTCACGTAGCTTACTCCAGCGTTTGCCTACCTTTCACACAAGAAGCCGGTTCGGGAGACATCGTGGCGACCGCGCGCTGTGACGTTCACTGTACGTATTCGGTAAAGAGATAGCGTCTGTAAACCATTCTGTGCTTTCAGTTTCCCAAGATTATTATATTGACAGTCAAAAACTTCCTTCGTTTTGAGAGCACCTACATAAATGTCCAAGAGGGCTGCCGCATGGTGCTTTTGTTCAGCGCCGTAAGCGAAACCTATGAGAAGCGTGCCGCGTGATCCCTCATACTATGCAAGGGAGGTGCTTCCAACAGATCGCGACTCCGTAACTCCTCGCCCCCAATAGTTTACATCACTGAGGAATTCCTCGAAGAGAAGACGTTAAGAGGGCTTTCGACTTACCAGCTGGGAATACGGGTGGCCACGGTGACCGCCATGGCAAAAACGTCATTGACTAACCACGTGTGGAAAAACTGGAGCGACGGCAGACTGTACTGTACTCACTGCTTGCTGTTGACCAGACTTGGGTAATGTCAGAGGGATCTTGCCTGACTCGCGCGGTGGCACTGGTAGCACTTGCTATTGCTGTGTGCCGCTTGCAAAAGGAAGGCTTCCCCCTGAGCTTGCTTGCACTCGGATGTTACGTTTGTTGTGCGTGCGACTGTCATGGGACACGAGGATTTCCACAATCCCCAGTTGGCTCTGGGAAGTCAATGGTGAGGTCTCCACGAGCCTTCCGCGAAACAACTTTCACCTGGTTTCCTGCAAGTTGCTAATGTCTGCATTTATGTACTTGAAAGCATGGCTCTTCATCTGCTTGTTGGTTAGTGCCAATCTGTCATTGCTACTGCACTTTCCGATTTGGCATCGTACTTCTTGCGAATTTTTTTAGGCGAGAACATTATTGCTATGTTTCGGTTTGTTATGTCTGCCTGGATCGTACACTCTGAAATGCCAGTCCCGATCTCATAGGGTCGTGTGTGTTAGCTTATGGTTTGTTAGTTTTTCTTTCTGGTTGTTGTGTCCGAAAACTGCGACAGTGCACCACAAACACAGAATCGTACATTGGTGGTGCCTGCGTTGACCACTGTGGAAAATGATCACTTTGCAGTGCTCGGCATCTGTGGTAGCAGTACAGTCAACGACCGATTTTTCGGACCCTCTAGGGAACGTAAAAACGTCCGAAAATTCAGGCAGTCCGAAAAAATGAATGCATGCAAAAAAACGCACCCTTTTTGTTTTTTTCTCAGATCTAGAGGTAAAGGGCGAAGTAACAGGCTTCCGAAACCCTGCCACAGCATCAGTGAAGTGGCTATAAAAAGAGGCGTTCAAAAACTCTGTATGCAGCCGACTGCCGGTTTATTATGTACATGTGCATCGTCGGGCAGGCGGTATTATTGCTGCAGTGGCTTGAAGAACTTGTTCATTGTTGTTTTGACGGCGTTCCGGTTGCATGCGATCATATTCGCCTCGATCTGAGCAAGGGTCATGTCAGCACTGTACACCGATGAAAGAGTCAACAGTGCTCGCGTCAACTCGGCGCCTGTAGGTGGCGCAGGCATTGGCTCCTCATTTTCAACATCGGAGTCTTCTGAATCCCCCACAACCCGACGGACTATTTCCTCGTCAGTCAGTTCTGCGCGGAAGTCGAGCTCGTTGTCAGCGTCAACAAACTGTTCAAAAGTTATTTCCGTGGGTATGGAAACCCCAGCAGAGCAGAGGTTGTTGGTCACGTCGTCCGACGGTACTGCTTTCCGCGCTTCGATGCCATCGGCGAGGACGACGAAGACGGAGCGGGCGCCATCGAAGGCAAGCGAAATCTTCAAGTTGCGAACAGTGGAGTTCGCTCACGAGCGTCGAAGCACCTAGGCCTAGCGTCGCAGAGCACACTTGACACAACAGACAACCACACACCACGCTAGCCAAAACGTGGCCTGCGCAAACAAACAAACAAAATGGCGCCGCTCCGGAAACTCCGCCGGAGGCGGAAGTGCGGCAAAGAACATAGCCAGCGTGGCCAGACCAAATCGGTGTGTGACGACTAGATTCGGCTAGTTGTGCTTCAAAGCGGTGATATGCTTCGGCTGCAAGTGGATTTCCTTCTCAAGGGCGCTGCGCGAGGAGCCAAAAATTCCTTCCGTCCGTCAAAAAGTCCGGAAAATTGGACGGCGGGGGGTTCGAGCGTCCGAAACTTCAGATGTCCTTATACATTGATTCTATGGGGCTCGTGGCGGTGCCGCGAAGACGTCCGAAATATCAGGCATGTCCGAAAATTTGGGCGTCCGAAAATTCAGTCGTTGACTGTATACAAAGAGCAGCAAAAGATCAAGCACTATCAGGGTGCTATGCTGAGGTTGTGCAGGACATTGACATTGCTGACGAATCGGCAGAAATGCGGCAGCTTAAGGATGTTATGGCATGAATTCACGTACTGTGAAGTGTGTCCTGTGACCATGGTGTCGGAACATTGGAATAGCCGATGTCAACAAAGCTTACACTGTTAAGTGCAGAGAAGGCAGGCGAAGACACAAGTGGCTGCCCTACACTCACATTCACGACTGTTGTCATGACCTTTAATAACTTGCGCTATTACTTCGATAGGCACAGCAGTGCTCAAGCTGTGAAGAAGGTCCCAAATGCTTAAAAAGAGGCTATTATTGTCAAATATTTTGCCCTGCAGCCAGATAGAAATCACAAGCTATTATTTAGCGATTCATGGCTAAGACTGTCCTCTCTTTCTACCAGGCAGCGATGCGAGCTTTATTTAGTAAAGTTTTTTTTGTGCTTCCTATTTCAAGTCGTAATAAATTTTTGTATTAGAGTAGTTTTCTGCCTCACGTGTAGTCTGCTGTAAGTGTTATTGAATGTTAAGTTTTTCCAAATAATGCGTTCGTTTCTCGTGGCCGCCTAAGAAATATATCGATGGGGTTCTATTGCATATTGTCCTGCTTAGCTGCTTGCGTGTTGAAGTGGCCGTCAGTTGCACCCTACTGGACATGCTTTTCTTTTGTTGGATTGCCAAACTTGTGCAGCATTGTGCTTAGTAAATACATGAGAGGTAGACTGCTCTCCTGCCAACTGTGAGTTCATTAGTCGTCTGCCTTAAAGAGATAACAAAGAAAACGAACTATTTTAGCTGTAATAAATTGCTCTTCTATATGACCAAGAAAGTCACCGTTACCATGAGAAAAGGCTTCGTGAGCAGGAAAAGACACAAGCAAAAGAGGGGCGGTGACTCTGCCTTAGAAGTTCCAGCACCAGCTTGCCATGGTGTCATAGATTTATTTCGCGTCCGCACGTGGCTTGTTTTTATTAGTAAAGATGGGCTGTGTTGCAGTAGAAGAGAGCGAGAGACTGAACGTGATAAATTTAGAGGACATTTGTTGCATCGTAAAAGACCAAGCACCAGGCACCGAAATAGATGATTTCATGCTGATGGGGTTCTGTCACAAAATTTTCATAACGAGGCTTTGCCCTCCATTTTCTGTTTGAATAATGTGCATATTACTGGGAAATTAATGAAAATAAGGTCTTGAAAGTGTACTTCATGAGTTTTAAGGAAGACAGTTGTGGTGTACACAATAAAAGATGGCTGCCTGTTGCAATCACTGCTCTTCTCTCCATGCTGCAGAAGGCCGAGGTGGAGAAGCCTGCCACAGATGCCAAGGAGGAGGAAGAGACCAACGGGGATGCTGCCCCGCCAGCTAAGAAGGCCAAGGCTGAACCAGCCAGGGTGAGTGGGCAGTTTTTCTTCCTTGGGGCAAATTAATAGGCTATATAGGATGAAATATAGGGAAATATATATAGGATGATGTATAATATGATGATGAGGATATATGGATGATCAATATATAGGATGATATAGGCAGCACGGTTCATCTAGAACACGTGGTCGAACGTCTGTCAGTACCTTCATGACGAAAAGTAGATTCCCATCAGTTAGCCACAGAAACCATAAATGTAGAGCAAAATCCTTCTGTCAGTAGTCACTGGCATAGGTTGGCGTATTCACTCATGAGCACCCCGACTTGTACTCACTCTACACATTTCTAAGGCGCAAGATCCTGTGTTGGTGAGTGACAAAGGTTGTGAGAGGATGGGCGTCCGTGTAAGTGCTGGCAAGTTTGGTGGGACCTGTGCACGAACAGGAGTGGGTAACATGAGCACAGTCGACGGCCAATTTTTTGCTCAAACATGCCTTATAATTTGGACGCCTGCATGGCACCATCACGTACCCCACAGAGCCAATGTATAGGGATGTCTGAAAATTTTGGCCGCTGAAAACCTTTGTTGTCATATTTTTTGGACTTCTTGCCGTGACTGCAGGTTCAGAACGACATTAACTGAAGCCACCACTGGCGTCAAGTTGATTTTCTCGCAGCATCAAATCAGCACTCACGAGCCAATCCGCTGGTAGCCGTAGCTTCCTGCTGTTTAGTGCCGTGTTTTTAATTGAAGAGCTTCGCCTGTCAGCAATGGCGTGAAGTCTGCCTTTGTCATCCTCACCGATGGATTCGAAGTGCAGAAAGCATAGCTCAGGTTGCCTAATTCTGGTTTCCAAAGGTCAGCTTTGCCACAATACAGTGGTGTTATGCAGTCAAGCTTGTGCATTCTATTGTGGCGAAGCATACGAAGTGTGGAAAGGGGTCACTGGTACAGGACACACTCCGCATTCCTTAATTAGTATTCATATGTGCATTTGCACTCTCCTGTCATAGTATGAGCACCAACACGCCTAATAAATGTGCTTGCAGGCTTTCAGAGCTATTTTGGCGATGGCTGTGGCGATTTGAGGTGGTTAAAGACATGCATTAATTTTTTTTTTCTGACTGCCTAATTTTTTGGCATTTTCGCGGCCTCTAGGGAGTCTGAAAAATCGGACATTCATTGTACATGAATGAAACTTAGTGATGGTGAGTTTGAGTAAACGTATGAAAATGAGTGACCACATGTGTGAGTGTAGGTGAATGGGAGTATATGCAAGTATGAGCTTGAGCAGGTGCCGGTAAGTGTGAATGGAAGCGTTTGTGAACATGAACGAGCGTTGGTGTCTATCAGTGAGCGCCGACGAGTGTGAATGACTACGTAGCCTGTGACAACGTTGGTGAGCGAGTATAGTGACTATCTTGTTAATCTAACCACCGATGATCACTGGTCATTACTATATTGACACTTTAAAGAAACGGGAATTACCTTCTTGGACAACTACACCCTTAACTTAAAGAAACAAGTGGTTTAAATTCTGTGATTTCCATCGGGTTACTACCGATGGGAATGAACCTGCAAATTAAGTTGTGAGCAAAGACACATAACATTGTTTTGTGGCATGTTTACAATGATGTGTATTTAAATCTGCTAACCAGCTTGCTCTTCGTGTATGCCTTTCTTTTCGGTTTTTTATATGCACTAAGTCACGCGCCACCATACTATGATCTCATGATTGAGATCACACAGTATCTGTAAATAAATAAAAATTTACAATATGCGAAACTTTGTAGGCAGGCTTTCCCATGCGTCTAACTTGTTCTAACGAACATCGCTGCATTCCCATTGTTAGCGCCGTTGATGCTGAGAGTCACATTTTAAAAGCTTTGATGGCGTGAGGGATGGTGGGTGACAAGAAGGGTGGCGCCAATCTGCCACGATGACGGCTTATTTTATATAGAGTCGACGACCAATAATTTCTGCCAGTTTTGTGTTGTCGTAATGTGTCGATGCAATGACTGCAAATGCTTGAGTCAGATCTGCATGTAAAGGTTTCGGAGCACACGGCACATCATCATCATCCAAGTCAGTGTCACTGTTTGACGGTGGGAGAACTTGTTCAATTATTTCGGCATCATTCAGTTCGGCACACGACAAAACAGTGCTGTTGACGTCTATAAAGTCTTCAAATGTAATGGCAGTAGGAATCGGCATACCGTAGCCTAGGAGGTCATCAATGATATCTGCATTTGAGCTTGTTGTGGTAGGTGGCAGTTCAGCCTCTTTACTTATGAAGTCGAGCTCATTTGAACTGCGACTCAAGGCTCATTCAGAGGCGGACTGTCAGGGCAATGGTGCATTGGTGCCACTTGACGCGGCCTATAACTTCATGAGAAAGACTTCTTGGAGCCAGCAGAGTGTTGTCCGGAATGCAGACTAAGCAAGCAAGCACAGAATGGCAGAAGGCTGTCCGGAAGGCAAACTCAACAAACCGAATGGCAACAGCGGGCCATACATGGGGGTGCCAAAATAGGATGTGATGATCGCTATGTTGATGCGACCTCACAATGTAGGCAAAGCGTCCAAGATTGGCATTTGCAGTTAAATCTGTAGCGTAGAGCATTGGCCAAGGCAATGCCTCGAAGATCACCATCTAGCGAGTAATCGTTAAGGCCATACTTGATGGCTCGTTGAGGTTGCCAGAGGAGATAATGGCGGCAGAGTTCGCATTTGCTACAGCCATGGACGGAGTCCAGATAATCAAATATAGAGCTGGCAGCTGTTGGAAATAGCTGTCGTGTTTACAGGTTAAATCTATGGGGCCATTTGCAGTGCTGCAGACTGTCCGAATTACTGAGCATGATGAGATTATCAGCGTCCGATTTATCGGTTGGCAGTTGTATTCTTATTCTAGGCTTGGTACTGCAATCTTGGCCAGGTCGTACAGCCGCTGTGAATAGATTTGCATCGGCGTGACACTAAACCATAACTTTGGTGGCCGACACCAGGTAAAACAGTGCTGGTTAGGCCTAAACGTCAAAGCAGGCATGGCAGTGGATGGCAAACTGTGGTGGGGAGCTTGATGATCACCGGATCACAGATCATGCACATGGGCTACACTGAGGACTGCAGAAGCGGCGAGCTTGCCTACCAAGTTCATCTTTGCTCTTGCAGAATGGAATGGGTTAAGCTCGTGCCTAGACAGAAAGCATCAACCTGAATTTGTGCAACACAGCATAAACTGTGGTGTCGCGCAGTCAAGGTCACATTTCACAGCATTGGGACAATGCACAACAGGAGAATGCAAAACACTCCCACAGCCTCAACCACAACAAAAGTTTAAGTAGACTAAAACATAACAGTGAGCAGGAGACTGTAAACAAAGTTCTTGTGCTGCTGGAGTTGTAATAAATGTTGAACTTGCATTTATGCATGAAAATATCTGAATAACAGCACTTAAAGAGTGAGCTGACTTCAGAGATGAACCTGGTCGGTCCCCTTTTGGCAAGTAAAAAGCAAGCTTCTGTAGATTTGTTAAACATCTGGCTCTTGTGTCAAGGCTTTATGCAAATCCCACAATGATTCAAACTGCTTGCTTCAAAATTCCACGCCGAATCCGATTGAAACCTTCACATACAATATGGATTTTTTACTTTACAGTTCATATTTAACAAATTCACTGCACACCATGGGATGTATTCTGTGACGATTGCTTCGGTGATACTAACGCCGAAAGTGATCGTCGCAGAATGCGTCCTCATGTTGCCGGTTTGGTAATCTTTGCGGAAAGACCATTAGAGCAGCGACCTGTTCTGAATGTGCTTCATGCATACCTGATCTGCAAGATCTTCATGCATACCTGACTTGCATGATCTGCAAGCTAGAAGCCACTTTTAAACCTAATAGCGTCTGGCTGGATGAACTTGTTGGCATATAGCATTCGACTGTGTAATTGTGTATTCACTTGAAGCTAAACATTTCGACAGAATTACCTGTCTGGTCGGGAAATTGATTAGGAATTTCAGACTGACTCCAACCAAATAAGTGAATCTTATTATCCCGATGTTTCGGAGCCCATTCGGCTCCTCGGGGGGGTATTCTTATGAAGGACCCTTTAAAAGAGCTGCGCACTGCCACTCCCGAAGAATACACCCTGAAGAAGGAGCTGAATGGGCTCCGAAATGTTGGGCTAACAAAATACACTTATTTGGTTGGAGTCAATCTGAAAGTTCTAATTGTGTATTGTAACAGACATGAAGTTGGGGCGTAGTCACGCATGATCTGCAGGTCAAGTGTACAAGTGCGTTTCCAATGCAGTGCAAAACATATATGTGGCACCACTCTTAAGCTTTCATTTTCATCATTTTTTCAGTTACAAAAGCTCCACTCTGGCTTTGAATGACAAATTTGTTGTTAAGAAACCGTAATCTATCACTCTAGCTCAAATGTCCCTTTTAACTAAAGGAATGAGACTCAACCTTGCAAGTTTCAAGAACTTCTTAGCCACGACTGCCCAAATCCTACAAAAAGTACTTTGTTGTCTACGATATCACATTCGCCTTCTGGTGCTGAAGTTTTAGCGCAGCGATATTTTGAATGGAAGTATGGTCTTCCCCTTCTTTTCTTTCTGCCTTGTTTCTTTCCCGAGTAATGATCATTCTTTTTCTCCAAATGAGCAAAACTAGGGTGTTGATAAAGCCTAAATGAATTAACGCTAGCCTTTAGTGACCAGTTTTAAAGTGCCAATTTATTGTGTTCACTAGAAGGTTGGTTCCAGTTGTTTGTTGGATCAACAGAACCTAATTAGAATTTTAAAATGTTCAGTGAGCTTTGTCAAGTTTCCACAATGCGCACTCCATGCGTGAATTCTCTACAAAAACGCCAGATATGAAATCGTAACTCTTTTGGGCCCACCCTGCTTGGAAAGCATCCTCTCGGGTCGGCAGAATAAGTGGATAATAAGCAGAACACTAGCTCACGTAGAATGTTGCTTATGTTGACACTTATCGGCACCACTGGATACCCACTGGCACTCGCCCGCATAGGTACGTGCAGCCACTCTCATTTATTCTCACCTCTGCTCACACCTTGGTTGCCCACTAACGGCACTATCTCGTGCCTGTGGGGCGAGTGAGACTCCCAGTACTCGTGAGTGAATATGCAGACATTAGACCAGGTAGCCGTTGTGTGCCTTCCGAGCCAGTTGCCTCAGCCCGCAACCCTGCGCACAATGCAGACGCGTCCCCAGCGCGAGAGCAAGTCGGCGGGTGGACGGCGCGTGAGCAGCCTGGAGGCGGCCGCCAAGGAGGGCGAGGCCCTGCTCAAGGAGCTCGGCCACAAGGACAGCAGTGACCCGGACAGCGGCCGCAGGCGCACCCGCTCCCAGACGCGGGGCACCCCGGCTGCTCCGCCCGCACGGCAGCAGCGCCAGTCCAGGGCGGCTGTAAGTCTTGCCGCTGGCAGGGGCACGTGGGATGAATTAGTATTTTTTTTTTCTTTTTGCAAGACTGTGGCTCTGTGGTTGCTATTACAGTAAAACACAGATATATCGAACCCACATATATCGAATTGTCTGTATCGAACTTGTAAATTATCCCCTTGAAAATTCTGTGTAAAAGTATAGAAATTCGTACGTTTATATCGGAACGGTGTTTTTACCCACCATTGGATATATAGAACGCCGCGCAAGCTCGGCACTCGCTGCACCCTCGAGCCTTCACGGCACTGCGCCTCCGCTGAAATCCGAAACGCTAGGAAGCAGGCCAACATAGGCAATTTTTTTTTCACGCAAATCAAGCATTATATAGCGTCGTGCATACGGAATTAGTTGTCACTCTTGAATGTGCCAATTGGTAGGTCATCATCCGCCACAGGTAAAGTCACAGGGCATGTATTATTTTTTTCGAATTTTTAATATATCGAATTAATTCGCAATCCCCTTCAAGTTCGATATATCTGTGTTCGACTGAAGTGCAAACGTGTCCCCTCCCCCCTTCCAAAGAAAGAGCCTGTGCAGATCTAATCAACTGAGAAGTGCCTAACATTAAATGCGAGGAATGATGTGCAGTTGACCATGTGAACCACAAACACAGGAATTGGAAGGTGGCAGGACGAGCCCATGACACCAAATTTTTGAGCGTGACTTATGCATTGCATGTTAAACTGTACGCATTCCGCAGCTAGCTGCGAAAATTTGAGCACGTTCGGTAGCGTAGGAAATTCATATTTAAATTCCTTTTTTTGTCGCACTTCAAATGTAAAGCGGCCTGCCGACACTTGAGTTGTAACGCAATAAATTGGCGCTCCCGTGAATCCCGTGTGTACTACAAGCCCCTGAAGTAGTGCAGGAGCTAAAAATACATCATGGCCGCCATGTGTTGTTTTGCTTTTTGCTTGTGCTTCCTGGCAGTTTGTGGCTATTTTCTATTGCAAGAATGAACTAATTGCGAGCACTATTCAATGCTGCCGGCACTACTGCACCGTCGGGATGCCAAAACTTGCAAAGGGAAACGTCCGATGCGGTCTCGAACTGTTTCAAGGCAGACGACACAGCAGTAGCCCCTCATTTCCTGACGTTGCAAAGCCATGTTGAAATGGTGGTTGCTGTAGGTGGGGGAGGGGGGATTCAGAAACAATGATTTCACATTGAAATTTCTAGCTAAAATGTGCACTGAAGCTCAGTTATTTTATTTGTCTTTTTTTTGCATAAACATACTGGGTCATCTACTTTCAATTGCAATGATAAACTGAGAACAGTAGGACGATTGTGTCATGGCCTGTGAATTATTTTATTTGTTTATAAAATACTGCGGACAAGAAGTCCAAGCAGATTATTTAGACAAAAGAACAGGATTAAACAAATTCTTTGGTCATAAGGTAGACGATTACGAAAATTTTAACCACTTGGTTATAATAAAACTAATTTATACACGAAATAACAACATTATTTACACAAATGGTATACAGGTGAAGGACGCTTGGTAGTTTCAGTTAGTTTATTCCAGTCAGCTGTTGTTTTTGGGAAGAAAAAAAAGAGTACCGAGAAGTGTCAGTCCCTGCAAAAATTGGTGTTAAAGAATGGGCATGGTGGTGTCGAGTGGGTCTGCTTATCAAGGGGGATACGTATGTTGTGGTGTCTAACGCAAGCCTATGATTAATTAAGAACCTCGAAAGAATTAAAAGAAAAGCAGTACAATTTATTACAGTAAATTCATGCCTACTGACTCCCCCGCTGCATTACTACCTGAAAATGGTATTGAATTGTTACAAATTTGAAGAATGAAAAGTCGACTAGAGTTTCTCTGAAACTTAAGAAGCATTAGTACACTTCTTACTAAAGGATAAATGCCATCAGCTAGAATGGTAAGCTCAGTGTATGGTTGCAAGGAAACACGTCTTTGCACTTATGGCAGCATCTTGGGGCTGGGGAGATTGAGCAGTCACATGAGTGTCACAAGCTTTAGTACGGCAGTACATTCGTGTTCAATACTCCACAATATCCATAAACACTATGGAGGAAGCATCGCAGCTCGCCTGCTTTATGCTTATTACGTTGCTGTTTACATTTGGTTCTCCTCAGCTCCTGTCAGCAAGGCAAGTAACCTTGGCCTGTGTCATTTGGGATACTGTGGCGACTTGGCATGGTGGCTGTGGGATTACCTGGCCACATCAGACACTTTCCGTGTGATGCATAATAAAAATTCCCAAATGATACGAAATGAGGACACTCCATTATACAATCTCTCGTAGCCCACGTGTAAGTATGAGACCTTGAGCCCTGTGAATTAATCACAGGGTGTCTACCAACCGGGAATTCTCAGGGAATTTGAATAGTCTGGAAATATTCAGGGAAAACTCAGGGAATTGGTGCTTTTATCAGGGAAAATTAGCTGCAACTTTATTGAAAGGGAACGAAAGTTGTGTTAATGCTGGCTCCAGTGACATAGGAATTGCAACGAATCGTCATTGACTCCATGTAATCGGCACGAGGTATTGCCAGAGTAGTTAACGACCGATTTTCCAGACACCCGATTTTTAGAACGAGGAATTGCAACGAATCGTCATTGACTCCGTGTCATCGGCACGAGGTATTGCCAGAGTAGTCAACGACCGATTTTTAGAACGAGGAATTGCAACGAATCGTCATTGACTCTGTGTCATTGGCACGAGGTATGCCAGAGTAGTTGAGCAATTTTCCAGACGCCCGATTTTTCGAACATGCCCGATATTTCGCACGGCTTTGCGGCACCACCACATACTCCATATACTCAATGTATATTGCCCTGACTGCAGGTCTGAAATGGCATTTGTCAAAGCCACCACCCCCGCCATTTTGATTATCTCACCACCTCAAACCGGCACTCCCACACGCAGATCCGCTGGCAGCCATAGCCACCACCGCGGCAACGTTGGGCCTAGCTGCTTCTACGTTCGCTATTAAGGGGGGACATGGGGATCAAAGCAAACTTTTTTATTTACCAGCCGATTTTGATGAAATTTTGCACAGGTGTTAATAATATCACATAAACAAAACTGTGAAAATATGGCTGCGATATCTGAAGTACTTATTTGTTTACAAAATTTTTCTGCTTTCATTTTTGCAAAATGCCTGCACACCTGTATATTGATGGTAGGAGTTCAAGCAAACATTGATAGCACTCCTATATGTATCCTCCACACAGTGACATTCCTGTAATTTTTTTAGCCTACCAGATTTTTTTTATATTCTCATTCCTTGGTAGCTACTTCAATTGCATGAAAATCTCGACTGTGAAAACAAAAGATAAGAAATTATTGAAGCAACTATTTTGAAAACAAAACATGTCACTGTGTGCAGTGGTGCACAATGAGTGTAACAAAACAAACGGTGTAAAAATATTCATAACAGTGGCTGAGTTATTGGCTTTGCAAGTTGACCTTGGTGGTAGAAAAAAGTTTTGAGAAAACGGTGTTCGAAGTTTTGAGCCATGTTTATTCGAGTAGAAACCACCGGCCTTGTAGGTGCAGGTGTCAGGTTGATCTCTTGGCTTCTTGGATCTTTTATGCTTGCTTTCATGTGCTTTTTGTGCCCTCTTCTTGCTCAAGGCATCTTTCTCAGCCGCTCGACTCGCTTGAGTCCGTCACCACCGAGCATGCTCCTCCCGCCGTAAACCCTATCTTCCGTTCGGTTGCCGGCACAGAACCAAGTGACGCGCGGACAGTGGCGGCGGTCATATTCAACACCTCCGACAAGATGAATTGTGACTCAAGATGCGACTGTATGGTGCGACCGTTGCTGATGCACGGTTCGTTTTCACGGCCGGCAGACGCACGCGCTTGGACCGCACTTTCGTCGTTCATCTCGGTGACGGCGGTGGCACAATCGCGGTACGTCGCGGAGTATTTACGGGACGTCGCAGGCCCGGAAGCATCGGAAACGGCCGTTATTAGTTCGGTATCATCACCATTGGAGCTCAAGGCTGCAACAGCCTGCGAACTGCCCGGCAATGCGTCGACAGTCTCTCTTGCAAGCTAGCGCGCGGACACATCTCTGCTAGGACTACTTATCGTTCGGATGTTCGGCGGCTTGCGCTTGCGGCTGCCGAAGCGGTGCTTGGTCGCGTATTTCGTCGTCCACGTCCGCCCAGTCATGCTCGAAACCACAAAATGAAATAGAAAACTCAAATCGGAATAAAGCGATGAAGCGGCGGTGTACCTCGAATATCTAACACGTACACAAAGGCGCAGCAGCCAGCGCGCGAAGAAACGGGAGAAGCAGACGCCGCAGCAGCTCGCTTCCAGACCCGGCCAATGGGGCGGCTCATAGAACGCACGTGACGGAGCAAGCCAATCGGCGGCCGTAACAAGCAGCTCCGCGACCTTCAGACTTTTTATGTTTTTATGCTTGCTCTTCTCTCTATCAGGAAATGAAGGAGGGGCGTCAAAAGGCGAAGAGGCGCGCTTTTCAACGGTACCAGCATGGCCGCGCTGCGTACTGCCGTTCCGGAGCTAGGGGCGCTCGAAAACCGCGACTTTTCCACCGATTTTCACGAAATTTTCGCTGTATTGCCTGGTGTATATATTTATTTATGGTACATAGCAGTCGTTTTCAGCGGAAATACTTGGAAAACTTATAGAAAAGGGGTCAAAGATTCGGAATCTGCAACTTTCTAAAAAGTGATTTTTGGGTCGTTTTTCCATAGTTGATCCCCGCGTCCCCCCTTAAGTACAGCACAGCTTGTGGATCACAGCAAAACAAACTGGACCAAAATCAGTCAAGCCATTGTTGTGCTACGCTTTCCACGAGCGAGGTGATTGACAAAAAAAATGCAATTGAGAAAACTGGCTGCAAAGTTTGCAAAGTTTTAAAAGCACTGCAAATTTATTAAAAAGCACCAGGGCTGTAATATATTGAATCATTGCTGTCAGGCATCTTCTTACACCTTTGCCTCTTTATTTGGTGGGCTTTGGATGCCTTCTTCAGGCGTTCTTTATCCTTTTCTTGCGCCGTTTGGAGTAGTGCATGACCACCATTTTCACTGCCAGGCCGAGCCTGGTATCGCAGTGTACACCCACAGAACGCTGTTGGCATCATGGGCACAGAGCTTTAGCGATCAAAGAGTTCATCGCGGAAACAGGCATAATAATGAACTCGCAGTCACAAGGGGCCTAAATTTGTTCTTGGCATTGCTGCTTCCGCTCAGTCGCTGACACTGCGCGAAGGGAGTCGCGAACGCTGCATGCCTGCGCTTCTGCAGTCACCGCTGACACAAAATGCGGCTCGAGGTGCGTCTGAATCGTGCGACGATTCGTCTGGTGAGCCTTGAGTCACCATACAGTATGTAGCTCGTCGACGGTTGAAGCTTACTCGCAGGCTGCGTGTCCCTGTCGCACGATGCATCGGAAACGCACACCGTCTCTGCCGGCGATGGAGACCTTCGACCCGCGTCGCCTCCAACAACGCGATCTCGGTTGCAGACTCGCGCGGCCGTACGCACAGGTGCGAGAGCCTCCGTTGGCACGTCTTCCGGTGGCTTGGTTATCAGTGTCGATGTCACAGGGCGATTGTCGGTATCGCTGCTGGAATCGCACGGTGCAAGATAACGCGGCACGTTATTCGCGTGTTCAGTCGGGTTCTCCGCTTCCCCCGCTGGCCGCCGCCTTTTTCTCGCCGTAGGAGGCTTGCGCTTCCGTTTTCCGAAGGCATGCTTCATTTAAAAGTTCTTTTCGAATGAGCGACGATCCATCACTGACCTGGGAGCTTTCATAAATCCGAATTCTGCGAGTGTCAAACGAAGAACGACGCCGGCGTGGTTTTCAAAGCAGACAACTGCGGTCCGCTGTGGTTGCCAGCTTGCCCGCTGCTGCAGCAGCAACCAATGGCGAGACGCCTTTCAGTACGGCAACCAATCGGAGGCCCGCTTTCATCGCAGGGCCCGTGTGACCGCCTCTAGCAGACCCGCGCTTCTTTTGTGTTTGTGTGTTTGTTACAAGATGGCGACGACCGAAGAATTCAGAAACGGAATGGTGAAACTATGGTGGCTAGAGGGGGGTAGTGTGACGGGCGCCTCATCCGCGCCATGGAGGAGGAGCGCGCGGAACGCGGTGAAAATTTAGCCACCGCTAGGGGCACTGCTGTGTTCAAAGGTGCCACGCTTGCGACGGCCGGGCACTGACAAGGCTTCGCCGGCTGCGTTGACGCTTCGCTGTCGCCTCTGTCGTCGTCCGTGAAATTTCTCTGCAGTGTTGGGTCGTCGCGTTGCCACATGAGGAATGGACTCTTCAGATTCAGACTGTTGGATGTAATTAACCCTGCCGTCAAGCCGCTCAAGCACGTGCTTTATACCTGGACGCAAAGGCGGGTATCGATCTTGCTCGCAAAAACTTTCTGTGTTTAAAGCCCCAACTGATGTCTTGCGAAGGGAGCAGTGGGCCTGAAATATTAAACGGGCTGAAAAAGCGCTTACTAACGACAGCGTGGTTTGTGAACGGCACTTCGACGAAAGATTCGTCGAAAGGACCTACCGGCACACAGTCAACGGTGAGGTTGTGGAATTGCCGCGCGATCGTCCGCGTCTGAAAGAAGACGCCGTGCCTGCTGTGTTCCCTGAGGCACCTAAGTATTTCACGAAGAAAGCTCCGATGAAAAGGAAAGAGAGAAATATATGCGAGCAGCTTGGACCTGCCGCAAAACGGCAAAAGCTGAACGCAATCAACAGGCAAGACGCCCAGCAAGAAAACGCCGTAGCGCAGTGCGCGCAGCTACGCCAGGGGCCAGATATACCAGATATCATTGCCTGAAATAAACAGCACGCCGAGCAACTTGAGCGTGCGTGTCATAATGTCTGCCTACCTGATGCAACATGGAATAAGGTAACGTTTCCAAGTGAACGTTACAGTGAGTTTTTCGGAGCCAGTGAGCTCGAGGGCGAGCAGGTTGACCACATTTTGGTGCCGAATTTAGTGAAATTCAAGTCAGAAAGCAACCAACCGGAATCGTTGTGTTGCTCTGTTTCTTCGCCGGAGGAAGCGCAGTCAGTGCTCGACAGCACACATGCACTTACATTGTGTGGAGGCTGCGGCGTGAAACCAGAGAAGCAAGGAACATATATATCGTTTGCTGGGTGTTACTTTTCCATCAAGTGCACTTACGTATCTGAAAGTAAGGCCCCTGAATAAATTGCAAATACTTGAGAAAACTGCTGCAGAATCAATTTTCACGAAAGCGACGGAACGGGAGAGAAACAGTTAAAAGAATAATGAATGAAAATGTTCGGTGAAACAGAGCCCTGACTACAGCATTGCTATTTCTACTCTAAAAATATAAGCTCTCCTAGGAAAAGAGAAAATTAAATTTAAATGATTTCAACACTGAACCTTTGAGAGCGAAAAATAAACACGCGTACCATTGCTTCTTATAAGAGAAAATATTAAGCAGTTTACACTCCAAAGCCCATAAATAAACAAACACTCAAGACACAGTGACTGTGCGCTCGCTTAAATGGATTAATTCACATGAAGTTGGCGAAAGATGTGAAATCTGGTCAATGCTGAGAAACATTTAATTATAACCTAAATGCCGCTTGCCAGTTGCGTCTATCAGACATATTGTGGTTGTCGTTTATGTTAAGTAGCACCATTTAAAATTTCAAACGCACGCTTTTCAACTAACTAACAAAATTACTAGTTCATGTCCTGTTAACACGGACGCGGCGTGTAATTATTGGAAACAAGGTGAAAGTAAAAACACGCGGCCCAACGCGATACCGGCCAGCGCCGCTGGCACCTGTCGCGCAGCCAGCGCCATCTACTGGGGCCGCCATTTTTCATCACAAATTTGTGCACCCCTCCGCTCCCGCCCGTCACACTACCCCCCTATAGCCACCATAGCGAAACTTCGAGCTTTCGAACGATACCAAGATGGCGGCGTTCGGTAGCGGGAAAGACGAGTTAGGGCTCCGCGAACTGCGGTGTTTTACGCAATTTAAAGCTGTTTTCTCGCCCTACGCACTGATAAATTAATTTTTTTCGGGCACTTTTAGCGCGTTTTCAGTCAAACCATTTTGATACAATGTAGATTAGGCATTGCAGATACCGAAACGCGTCGTTGCCAAAAATCGATCTTTTTTGCGATTTTCGCGATCTGATCCCCGCGTCCCCCCTTAAGGGGAGACGCGGGTCGAAAAACGGCGATTTTCATCCAAAAAGTCAGTTTTATGTTTTGGACTGTTTCAGCAAGATTGATCCCTCCTCTTTCACATATAAAGAAATCAGAGCCATAAATGATTGGGAAAGTATAAATAAACTTGGTGAAAGCACCCGAGGTGGCGAGAAAAGGTGCAAATCTGGCCCATTTTCCAGCGCGTGATGCGTCAAATCGCGGCGTTGCAAGCTATTGGGCTTGTGCAAGGCAGTAGGCCTACGCCTTTTCTCTTCGAGGTTGGCTTTGCCGCGTCACAATCTGCCCAGGAAGTAATAATAAAAACAACATTTCACCGCCAAAACCGAGCGCTTTCGCTGGATTTCTAAATCACGTGGTGCAATTCCGGCCACGCCATTGGCTGCTAGCGCGCGCCGCGGCCACAGCTTGTCTGCTCTTCCTGCAACGCGCAGCTCTCTCGACGTGTTCCCAGGCTTTCAAGCATTTTTCTGCTCCTTGTTTCGATGGATCCCGTGAAGAAACGCAATTTTCGAGCTCGGAAGTATTGTTCGAGGCACAAGTTCAAGGGAACCCTCTGCAAAGTCAAGCGGCGTGCAACGGAGACGTCCGCGGCAACTAAGCCTAACCTCGGTGACGGCGACGCTTTCGACAGTTCAGAGCCGGCCGGCCACTCAAGATTCGTAGACAGCGTAGACGAATTCGTCAGCGCATCAGAGAAAAAGTTGAGGATCTTCGAGAATCAAGGTGGGAGCGGCGAGGAGATGGCAAGCACCTTTATCTGCGAGATCGGCGTCGTGAACACACTGGTGAGCGTCGTGGCATGTCCGGCGTGCGGACGGCGTGATCTTTTTATCCGTGAGTCGGGCAAAAAACGGAAAGGACTCGCGTCGTTTTTGGAGTTGTGTTGTAACAATGCAGCGTGTAGCACATCCGTTATCTTGTCAACATATTCGTCGCGGCGTGCATCTCCGGCAGACGACGCTACCGGTGGAGGGCGCCCTTCGGCCAGCCCAAGAGAGAGTTTCACCGTGAATATCAAGGCAGTGGTTGCAGCGCGCGCAATTGGAGTTGGACACAATCAACTCGTCCGCTTTTGTGCACTTCTTGGTTTGCCAAAACCAATGCACCATAAATCGTTCACCGCAATAACGAAGAAAGTGCACCTTGCTGCTACAAAAGCAGTGGCTGATAACTTGGAGTTGGCTCGGAATGCAACAGCACAGAAAGTGGGATCTGCCAATCTAGCTGTTATGTTTGATGGTACTTGGCAGAAAAGAGGCCACAAGAGCCATAATGGTATAGGCACAGCCATTTCTGTGGAAACGGGACTTTGCCTAGACTTTGAAGTTCTTTCCAACTATTGCCAGAGTTGCAGTACACGCAAGCCATTTGAAAGTGAAGAGGAGGAAAAAATATGGCAAGTTTTTCATGTGCCAGTGTGCGAAAAAAATGTAGATTGCTCAGCACATGCCATGGAGACTAATGCTGCTTTGAGGATATGGAAGAGGACCGAGTCCTACAGTACTCCACTGAGGTTTACAACCTTCCTCAGCAATGGTGACAGCAAGGCTTATACAGCTGTGTCAGTGGCAAAAGTATAGAAGTGTGCCCATCACAAAAGAAGACTGCACCAACCATGTAGTCAAGCGGCTTGGGACTGCCCTGCGAAAACTGAAAATGCCACGAAAGCAGAAGCTTACAGATGCAGTCATTCAAAAGCTACAGAGCTACTTTCAAGTAGCCATCACTGCCAACAGAGGAAGTGTGTGTGGAATGTATTGTGCAATCTGGGCATCATTCTTCCATTCATGCTCAACGGATACTGCCAAGAGCCACAAGTTTTGTCCAGAAGGAGAAGACTCCTGGTGCAAATTCAAGCGGGCAGAAGCGTTGGGTCAGGCAGCCCCAGTGCACACCCCTATTCTCACAAAGAGCCAAGGTGAGACAACGCTGCCCGTATACAAAAGGCTGACAGAAGAACAGCTACTAACTCGCTGTGTCAAGGGAAAAACTCAGAATGGAGCCGAATCATTTAACAGCAAGATTTGGCTGTTGTGCTCCAAGACAAGGTTTGCCTCGCGCACAGTAGTGGAGATGGCAACAGCACTCGCTGTCTTGTGGTATAACCAAGGGCACAAAAGCTATGAGCAAGTTCTGCAGGAACTAGGAGTGCTTCCTTCCAGGGAACTAGTTGCGCTGAGCAAAGATTGTGACAGAAGAAGGATCTCCAGCATGTCAATGAAGCTGACAGCAGAGGCAAGGTCTCACCGTCGCCATCTGCCCAAAAAGGCTCGTCTTGAGCATGGTGCTTACAAGGACTCTGAGGGGACAACTTATGGTGCAGGTGAATTTTGAAGTTGTGCACTGGATTGAGATACCCTGGCCTGCATTGTGTGCAATTTTTATATAGATTTTAGTGCTACAACACAAATAAAGAACTTTTGTAACTTTCAATTGCGTTTTTCTCAGCTTCATATTTTTGGCCAAACATGGCTTTTGTGCATGACATTTGATGTACTTATTGTGGCCCAATCAAGACCAAATTTGGTGTGCATAATCTTTAAGATGTGTAGAATGCACCTGTATAGGGTTTAATGCAATCAGTTTATTTTTAAGAATGGGAATATTCAATACACTTGGGTACCAGCCATTGAAAATGAAGCACCAGGTATGAAATTCTCTCAAAATGTTGCCTGTAAAGGAAATTGCGTTACCTTGGTTATTAGCACTCACTGGAGTGTTAGGGACAAGAAAAGCCATTTTGCACTGCTATATCATGCCAACTGCTAGGTCCAGTAGCTGCACAAACATGCACTGCTTTTCACTTATGCATGGCACTTAGGACATGAAAGCATCAAGCTATCCTAAAACTAAAAACAGATTTGGAATGAGGATATCAAGCTATATAAGTGGTACAATTTTCATTTGTCTAGCATTAATATTTAAAAAAAGGTTTCTGAGGAGCGTCTCCCCTTAACGGTTTGCATACTGCTGCTGAGTTTGAAACCTTGGAATCATGCTTTTGAATGAACTGCCCATTTATATGGGTCTTTCTATAAGTCCCCTCCACAACCAAAAGATCATTTATTGAGTGTATTAATTGTAATTTTCAATACACAGCTTTGTAAAGCAATGTGCTGCTTAGCATGTTTGACATAACGGTTTACATAAAGGAAAATGCCATAATAATTGTGGTGTCACCTGGTGGTCAACCTGGTACCCTGGTAATCAGCATACTTTTTTTAAGGAGTTTCGCCTTCACATTCTCACTATAGGCTTTTATTTTACTGCAAAAAAAAAAAAAGCGGATGATGTTGTCAATAGTTAACATCCCAGTCCAAAATGATTTAATGTTTGTTTGGTGTCTGCGGAAGCATGTAAAAGCATTCAGGTTAAACCATGGTTTGGTTTGGCTACAAGAGAGATTTACGATAGCGTATGGCACTTGTGGTGCGATAAGCAATGCTACAATAAATAATAAGTGCTGATGAAGGAAGTGCTTTTGACGTTGTACTGTGTTTCTCTTTAACCATTGAAGTGCTGACAAAAGACGGTTCAGAAGTTGGCTTTTTTTTTTTTTTGTATTGCCAAATTTGCTGCAGATTGGAAATATATATATATATATATATATATATATATATATATATATATAGCATAGGGGTAGTAAACTGACCACTTGTGCCTGAAAATACAAGATAACAAGACTAGAAATTTCAGATTTGTTAGGAAATTAAGTTCCGTCACAATCGCTCGATGCTTAAGGTACATTTTAGAGCAAGAAATTTGTGGAGAATTGCTTGCAAATGCGAAATGTCCAAGTTTTTCAAGAGTGGCTATGGGTGAATAGAATGTTGCTTTCTTACGAGTCCCAAACCCATCACGCTCCTTACACCACACGTGTGTTTCATTGCGAACTAGATTGCCAGTGTTGCTTAGACCTTTGCAACAGACAATGCGTTGCCTTGTTGGTCGTTCTTTGCCTGCTGTAGGCGAGATATAAAAGTCCACAAAGTGCCGTGCTGTCGGACGACTAAGGCCTGTTTCTGAAGAATGTTCCCACTTAAGGGAACAGCAACTAGCTGCCATCATTGTTATTTGCAACCACCTGGTAGTTGCCAGGTGATGGTGAGAGCATTCTCAGTAATACTATAATTGCTGTTTTTAAATTACAAATAAATGAAAAATACACATGTGTGTGCAATCACAAAAAGACCAAATAAGTATTACATCATTGCACTTTCGTTCCCCACATGCCAGTTGTGCGTAGCTGTGTCTGCTGAGCATGGCCTCCGAGATCGCACCGACCCATCTGCATAGGCTAGATACCATGGCCGCCACAGGTTGTCGTGAGGAGCCCTCTTGTTGTCGAGATGATCAGGCAACCACACGCGCCGATTCGGCTCTGTAAGTGACTTAGCTCCAGGTGCCCTAGCGCTGGTGAGAAGAAAGGAGAGAGAAAGCCACACATCGGACTGATAACTACCTTGAGCTATGTTATGCATGAAGGACTAAACATTTTTTCTGGCAGGAGATTCGTGAGGCGACGTCTTTTAATAGTGAGGCCAGTCTATGATTACGTGATTCAGTCTTTTTAATAAGAATTCTGAAGGTTTAGTACATCACCAGTAAGCAGTTTATTGCGCTTAGTAATTTGCTGTGATCAGTCAAGGCAGTTTGGGTTAGGGTACGCCAACCGAGACCTTACTGCTTTGGGTGCACTGGTTTTTAAATAGACAACCGATATTCAAAAGAGTGGCGATTTTCACTTAATTTTTTGTCGCTTACGTGACGTGAGGAAAACCAATTAGCTTCCTGCATCTTTCATTTCATATAAACATTATGTACTTGAAAATCAGATCAGATTTGGTGGCAGGTGAGAGCCGCCGTTTAATGGGCGCTGCTGTGTTAGGTTATAAACGTTTTTCGGGGAGTGTTATGGGTCGCACGCTATATCCATGCCAGTTTGAACGTGTTCTCGTTTGCTCTGAGAGTGACCCAAAGCATTTTTGGGACCCACACTATTTCTGGGATTTTTGGCGTTTCATTCAATCTAAATCCGAAAGGCTCCCTCATGTCCTTCCTATGTGCAGAAGTGAGCGCTCATTTGTGTTAGCTTGCTACTCGTGCGCAGTTTAGTTTTCATTTGTGCAACGCTTAAAGGCGCTAGATTGGTTGTGGACCTCATGGTTGTTTACGTATGCCGCAGGAGCCCGCACGGAAGGCCCCTGCCAAGCCGGCCCGCGGTGCTGCCAAGAAGGCTGCTGCCTCCAAGCGCAGCAAGAAGGAGGAGGACGAAGAGGAGGAAGAGGAGGAGGAAGCCTCTGCCGAGGAGGCCTCGACAGCAGCCACCAACGAAGACGAGTCGGCCGACAGCAAAGGCAAGAAGGACGAGAAGAAAGACGAAGTGAACAACGACGAGGATGCGAGCAAGGCCCGGCAAGAGGACTCTGAGGACGACGACGCCGACCACAAGGAGGAGCCAGAGGTCAACAACAAGGAAGAGAAGGCGACCACAGACAGCAGCAGCAGCAGCAGCAAGGCGGCCACAACGACAGCCGATGCAAAAGCGGACACCGAGCCACCAATTGCCAAGGAGAACGCCGTCGCAGGGGACAGTGTGGCAGCGCCGCCGGCTGCAAAGCCACCGGCCACCAAGCCACTGGAGGAAGTGGCCGCCTAGTGTGCATGGTTGTCGTTGACGGCTGTGCGCTCTCCCTCTGGCAGGCGCTGCACCCTCTTTCAGATCACACACACCTCTCTTCGCATCATCCCAATGTGAAGCCTGTTTGTTGCAGGCTTTGAGAGCTTCTGGTGCTCATTGGCGTTGCACCACTTCTCCTCGGGTTCTTCTTTTTTCTTTTTTTGATAACCATGTTTGAGCGAGGTCCACCCTGGCGACGCGTGGAATGGGTTTCAATAGTTTCCGCTTCCTGCTTGCACCCCACCCCCCATCAGTCTTCTTTCTTGGGCTCTGAAGCAACATCCATATTTATTTGTCCCGTTGCATATTCACTCAACTTCTGTGGGTGTAGGTTGGCCCCTGGCGATGTCAAAAAGCGCCGTGTGAGGCGCATGAGTGCGCGAGCTGCTTGCCATTTCTGCTGTTTACTCTTCGACAGCGCCCTGTGTGATGGATGCAGAGGGCTTGCTTGGTAGATAAGGCTAAGCGTGGGTTTGAAGTCCTATGTGCTTGGGTGTGACTTGGTGGCATCGAATGCACCTACAGTGCCGCATTGGCGGTGAGCTCTATATCCTGGTATGTTGGCACGTGCAGCACGTGCCGTTGCCACTTGCACGTGCTGGCCGGCACTGTTTCATTGAATCACTATGCCTTGCAAAGAGTGAATACGGCGCAACTTGCGTGAGTTGGCTCCGATTGTTAAATCATAGATACCACTTTTGTTAGCTGTCGGCTTGCTTGATTTTGAATGTGACTAGCACGCCTTTGCAGCAAACAGGATCCACATTGGGATTACATTGAACAAAACGACAAGGGAGCTGCGGCGCTTTTGTGATCATTTGATGACCCAGTCATTCTACCTTTTTTTTTTCCCTGAAACCTTTCATTATGTCACGGGCTGCTGGATAGCCACACTCATGCAGGAATCGTTTACGATGATGTCCGCAGCTTGCCTGCAGTTTTGATTAGCCGTTAGTGAATGCGGGGTTTGTATGCCAGCAACTGTCCCCAGCAGGTGTGGTCCTCACCGTACCAGCTTGTGCAGACTTGTTGCTTGGCACGGGTTGAACTTAGTATGTATTTCTTTAGCTGCTTTTACTATGCTTGTTTCCGTTTTTCATCCACGAGTCGTGTTCATTTTCTTCTTTGTGTTTGGTCCTGCAGTATGGCTTTTGCAGGAGGAGGTGTGATTGGCAAAGCATGCGAATTCGTCTCTTCAAAATTTTTTTCTTCAAAGCGAAATCGTTTAATACGATGCTCTTTTGGACGTTCTTCCTTAGTGCAGGCAGCTGTGTACAAGGCCAAGCTTCTATTCTGAAAGGGATGAAGAGGCAGTAGCCAGTCTTACCTATAATCTGCGTACTGCAGAGAAGGGTGTGTCACACTGCGAGCATTGTGAAATGTACATCACAGCTGCCAGCACTAAGGGCTACTTTCAGGGAGCCCGTCACAGTTATCCATTCTTTCCCTCTTTTTTCTTTTTATACCGTCGTTTAAAACTTGCATGCCCCTTGGGCAAAAAAGGGTATCTGTGTTCATTTGCTTCTTCATTCAATCATGATTGTAGTTGGCAAAAATTGCGCGGAGTCTTTTCTTGTAGATTTGTATTGTCCATTGAAATGGTGGTAGCATAGCTGCAAACTCCTGCTGTTTGTTTGGTATCATGTCATTCTGCCAAGAAGTCAGTGGCATCTGGAGATTGGAAGGACGCTGGTTTCTTTTGGCTTCAAACTTAAAATGTTTCTGAAGAGTGTTGTGCTTGGTTAGCAATTCGGGGGCCTGCTGAAGCTTCTATGACATTAAGACAGGGCATGCGTTTACAATCTTTCATTAGCTGCAGCCCTGTTCCCCCCCCTGTGCCCTTTCAAAAAGCTACCACTCAGAACAAAGTGTTTCCGTGTGGCAGTGCACTGTAAATACACGCATTTGCTTCCTTGGCACCTTTGTCAATTTAATTCAAATTGGCTCTTCAACATGCTCATTTTGGCTCATGTCAGATGTACTATTCTCTGTTTTTCCGGGCATACCCATGCATGCTGCCATTTTTTTTCTTCATTTATTGTGCTGGTTGACGAGGGGCACGGACAGTGTGTGTGTGTGTGTGCATTTGGAAGTGTGGGTGGCTGGTGCATTCTTGCGCAAATAGCTTTGGCTGACCAAGCTGCTGCTTTTGCGCAGAGCTCAAGTCCTGGAAGCCTCATCAAGTGAAGTGCGAATGCTCCTTGGTCATCTGGTGTTAAAGTCTGTCTGTGTGGGTTCTTTGAAAGGTCGCCCCTCCCCGCCTTCCGTTTTATTAGTGGTGGCTGCCTGTCCTTTTTAAGGATTTAGCATCACCTCTGTCTGAACTGAATGTACAGGAGCAAGCCTTGGTGTGTTCTGTGGAGCTTACATCCACTGCCACTTCTGCTTGCACATTGTTGTGTTGTGGGACTGATGGGATGGAGCGGGGATCCCAGCCCAGAAGGAATGCATTAGCAAGCAGTTGCGTGTGTGGTATGGTGTTGGCCTGTGTTTTTTTCTACTCTGTGCTGCGAGCTCACGTGTGCCAATTGTCATTTTAAATGCAGTGGCATGTAGTCAGACTGGTTTGGATGGGTCTCGAAGAAGCGTGTTTTGTTAGAAGGCCTTCGTATTGACTTGGGGCTTGTCAGCATCAGCAGACCATGACTGAGTCTGTTGGGTAGTTTCACAACTGAGCTGAGTAAACAATGATTATAGAAATTACATTTTCTCTTTGCAGAATCGTTATTATCGGTGAAAACTCGGTGACCTCACGCTTTGCGGAACTGTAGTAAGCTGTCTTGAAAGAATGTGTTTAGATTAGGCTGGAAAAAGCAGTTGAGGCACTGGATTTTGTTTTCCTGAAAGGTTAGTGTGCTGAACCTAAGCTCTCTCTTAGTGTTTCTGTCTGACTTGAAAGCTGCAAACCTCCGTAATGTTTATAAAGCATGGGGCTGGTTTGCTTGCTGTGACGACTATTTTTGCACATACCCACGAACATTGCTGTCAATAATATGCTCCTTGTTCTCCTTGCGTCCTCCTGTCTGAGTGCTTCGCAAAGTGGCCGTTTTCATCCTTTCGCTCCTCTTCCTTTTCTAACAGCCGTGCATTTTTGTAGTTGTACACGTTTCCAATGTTTTGGTCTTTCATCATTTCATTGTTTATTTTTTTTCTATTCATTCATGATGATGGCAAATGTAAATTCACAATAAAATTTCCATCAAAGTATGCTGTTTGGCCTTTTGGGCTCTTTGTTGACCGTTCCAAGCCATCCGAATTCTCATTTGGAGGGCAGGGAAGAATTAGTGGTGTGGTTTTATGTCAATTTACTGGTATCACAGTTCAAAAAGTTCAGGCCCATTTTCAACTTACAAATTTTTTTCACAGTACAAAGCTCACTGCTTATGCCATGCAAGGATCTGTACAAGAAGATTGCTAGAACATAGGAATTTTCTTCAAAGCCCTGAAACACTTTTTTGAACATTGTAAGAAAACATTGCCGACCTGTCGTAGAGACTGCTGTGAACATGCGGGCCAAATGTTGCTGCACTGCTTGCACCATAGTATTAACAATTTCCTGTCAAACGCAGTGGGAGATAGCTTGCTCTTGCTTCCACAATATCATCGAAAGCAGCTGGACACACCAATGCTATTGGCCGATTTCGTGATCGTGAGAGCATTCTCAGTTATACAAAATTTGCAAATTTTAATAAAAGATTTCAAATAGCGCGAGGACCTGAGAAGAAAACGAGACTTGAGTGCTCTGTCTTTCATTGTTTTCTTCCCACATCCTCGTGCTATTGAACATCTTTGACCATAGTTTGACCATAATTGCTGTGGTTGTGCTAAATTTGAGTTAAATGAAAAATACATGTCTGTTATCTCAAGAAGACTAAAAAATAATTTCACCTTTGCACTGCGCATAGCTGCATCAGCTGTGCATGGCCTCCGAGATGGCAGCGGCATGCCGCGTGGCGCAGTCTACCGTGGCCGCCACCGGGTGCTGTGATGAGCCCTTTTGCTGCCACGACATTGAACTTATGGCCAGGGCTAGAGTGTACTAGAATTATGTTTTAGTCTAGTACACTCTAGTAGAGATGTAAAATTAGCTGAAATTTTGAGGGGCATGAAAACTGGTTTCTTTCCTGTTTCAGGAAAATATGAAAAGTGCACAGAGCTATGAAAAACCAGGCACATTTATTTCTCTAACACTGAAAATAATATAACTGTTACATTATTGCATCACAGAAGTTCCAGCAGAGCTGAGTTCAAAATTGTGGCACGATTTCACATCAAGGCGTCTTGACTGACGTTTGTGTCAGTATCCCATTCATTTCCACTTGATGTATCAATGCTTCGCTGTACAATAGACAAAGCCTTCCGGACATTGAGGTTCCAGTGCACGTACACAAGTTTTTGCATGCAATCTCTTGAAAGCCTTTTGCGTAGCTTGGTGTGCACATTTTGGAACTCGGGCCAGTTTCTTTCACATGCTGCAGAAGGGGGAATCTACAGTATGCGATAAGCGAGGGGGCTCAAGGGTTGGCGCTCAAGTAGAGTCCTTGCCATTTAGACACTTTGAAAGGAGTTACATTGCAACAGAAGAGTTCTATGGGGAGGCTGTCTCTTCTTTTTTCAATTTTATCCTGGTTGAAAAAAGAAACGGGAAAATAAGGTTTTTTTTCCCGAAATGTTCAATGTTTCTTTTCAGCAGCTTACATCTCTACACTCTAGCCAGGGCTTTGCCCTCATGGCTGCTCTGCTGTGTAGCTTCCAGTGTGCTAGCAGAGACGAAAAGTGAGAGAAAGCTGGGTATCCGTGCGATAACTCCACTTATGGTTGAAGGATTCCAAAAAATGTGTGGCGTGAGAGTTGTAAGATGCCGTCATTTAGTAGTGAGGTCATTCTGTGATGTAGTTTCAGGCCCCTTCAAATCTGGGGGGGGGTATTCTGCAAGACTCCACTAAGTGGTGCAAGGTTTGGGTACGGGCTAGTTGGTATTTCATGGTATCAAACGTCGCTTACAGCGCATACATAGACGAGGGACAAAAAAAGGACGACGAAGACAAGCGCTGACTTCCAACTGATTTTTATTTTGGGAAAGAAGCATATATGTATACTGAGACACCAAGACAAAAGCGCCCCCTACAAAGCATCAACCCGACGTGATTATGCATTCAAAATTCATGACCTAAGATGAACGAGAGTGCATGTGCGACCTCAGAAAAACCAGTTCCTTGTCTGTTAATGCAATTGATGGGTTGCTAACTGAGTCACCATCGTCAGTCGCTGCTGCTTCAATGACAAGTTGGGTGAATTCATTAGAATGCCTGGCTAAGATAGTGGTTTCTTCAAAAAGTGGGGTACAGCCGCATTGTGCGCAATGAACACCTAGAAACCCTTCCCACCCTTTATTGCTGTGTTCATGTAACCTAACTTTAAGACATCTACCTGTCTGCCCTACATATGACCGACCGCATTTCAAAGGTATCTTATACGCAACACCTTTCGAACAAACTGTATACTTTTTTCTATGATTAATGATTTGTCCCTCATCTATGTATGCGCTGTAAGCGACGTTTGATTCCACTAAGTGGAATGCCCATTTCAGCATGCACTGATTGGACAGAGTTGCTGGATTGGCCCCAATCATCACCGCTGACCGAAGCTCCATCCAATAAGAGTGTGCTGAAATGGGCGGTCCACAAGTGGACTTGATTGACAGACGAGAACATGACTGCATGGATGCACATATGAGAAGAGGAAAAGTGATATCTCAGCTGTAGACCTCTGATATAATTAATATTCAACCAATGCCTTTAGAACTGCTGAACTATTACCAATTTCTTAAAGGGGCTGACAACCAATTTTCATGGTACCTACTTTTTTTAATGCAATGGAAAGCTTGCCAGTCATAGTGTCTAATCATGAAGTGATGAGCAAAATATGGTAAAAGCGAGAGCCAAAGTTTCGACATGTGGACTTGTCTTTTTCAAGATGACATATGCTTTCCTCGGCACAGTACATAGGGTAGGGTATTCGTGTAGCAGTATCCGTGTAGCACTGAATTATACCACTAGTCATGTTTCCTTCTGCACAGCGTGCAAAATTGTGCGCTGCGTGAACGAGACAACAGCTTGCGCGCGACGCTGTCAGCAAAAGTTGCACCCCCCTCCCCCCGCTTTTGAAAGCAGGCACTTTCGGCTGCACACTGGAAAGTCCAAAAAATGGCAGCTCAAGCTAAGTTTTCATTGTTAATAGAGTGACTACATAAGTAATGTGTTTCTTACTGCCCACCCCCGCTTGAACAGCGAGGATTGTCTTGTGCCTTCTTGGGATGCCCTGTAGCGGACGACGTGCGGGATTGGCGATACGCACTTGCGTTCCGGAGAACACCTGACGCTGGGCAGTGCCTGCCCTAACAAATGTAAGTTTGTGCAACTTGCATCATGCCCAGTTTTTTGAGATTGCTATTTCCGTATTTGAAAACACAATCAGCGTGGTACATTTAACCTGCGTGCAAAGGGGAGGTCTGGATAAAGTATAATAAGCCACGCCCAATGACTAATGTGCCTTGCGTCATGAAATCATTGGATTATCAAATGCTGTAACTATTTAATCTCTGTCTAGATATAGCCTACGTAGCATTGCAGTCTCAGTATCTTATCACCATCAACCCTCTAATCAAACGACTTACTGGTATAACTAGAATTTCATCGTGTAAGCGTGACTTATCGTAGATATGCTTGTGAAAATGACCTTGGTCGAACGTGCAGAGCCATTTCAATACCAGTTGGGCGATATCGTCGGCATAGAGGGTATGATTGAGGTCATCGATTTCCTGTAGCTTTGCTAGTAATCCGATCAGAGCCAGATTAAACAGCATCGGTTATAATACTGAACCTTGAGGCGTACCTGCGCTTCCGATGGGTAGTTTGGAGTTAAGGTCTCCCATCTTTATGTGTGCTTTTCTGTTATAAGGAAGTCTCGTATATAACTGTATACTCGCTCGCCTAGGCCTAGCTCATTTATTCTGTTTAATATTGTGTCGTGGATAACACTGTCAAAAGCTTTCGTGAGGTCCAATCCTAGGATAGCTTTGGTGTTCCGATTTGTGTTATCTAAAATTTGATGTTTAAGTTGGAGCATTGCATCCTGTGTAGACAAATTTCTCCGGAAGCCCAAAAATGTAGGCAGAAGAATGTTGTTATTCTCGAGATAGTTGGTCAGTTCCGTTAAGACAATGTGCTCCATGAGTTTGCCCACACAGGACGTGAGTGAAATGGGTCTCAGGTTCTCCAACTGTAGCCGCTTGCCTGGTTTAAGTACTAGAATAGTCGGGGCCCTTTTCCATAGCCGTGGTATTGTACCGGATTGCCAGCATTCGTTTATATACTTGGTAATTGTTCTAGAGAGGCACCATCGAGATTTGGGATCGTCTTGTTTGTTATTCCGTTTAGACCCAGCGCGGATGTAGTGTTATGCTTTTGTAGAGCTGCTCTCAATTCCGCTTTGCTAATCTCTTCGCTTTGCTAATCTCTTTGGCCATACCTGGCCCTTGCGCCATAAAACCTTATATACCATCTATCTCTTCGTCTAATTGTTTGTTTTTGGTGCCTGTCTAATCTGGGTGAATTGTTGGTCTCTTGAGGAGATGGAAAACTCAGACACAACAGAACGCTCCGATGCAGACTAGCCTGGCTTAACAGAGATATAGAAGCATACGCACAACAGCTCTGTAACCAATAATGGGAAGCAACCTGCACCAATATGGATAATCAGTTAGGATTATCCAGAACGTGGAACTTCCTCGGGTAACTGCAATGTGAGAAAATTTTACTTTCCCGGTTCAGTTAGAAGTGTTGCAAATAATTAATGAGCCGTCGTTTCCTCCCCCTCATTTTCAGGCATCATTTTCAGGTTCCGATTGAGTTTCAGCGTTGCCCTCGATGAACTAAACAAGTCATATTGTTTATAATTGGGGCAAATAAAGAGCGCATTATAGGCAATATGTAAGTAAATTTCAAAGACAATGAACAAATTATGGCATTTGCGTTAAATTACGCATGCAAGCGATCCGGAGCGTTATGAATATGTATTGCGAACAGAGAACTTATGTCCCGTTGTCCTGGGATAACTGTGAACCCAACCGATATCACATCCAGCGGAAATTGAGTTGGGGGGGGGGGGGGTCAGGGAGGGAGGGAGGACACCATGGTAAATGTTATGGCGAAGTAACGTGTGTTAACGAATTACTGGCTTTTAAAAAATTCACAAGAAGTGCTCCAAAGCATTACTTGCAGGCAATGTTTCAAGCGGAACAGTCATATATACATATATATATATATATATATATATATATATATATATATATATATATATATATATATTTTGACACAACTATATTTGGCAGAACCATAATTCAGCGGGTATGTGCCAGTGCGGACGACGCTGAAGTAGCGCGGGTTTTTTAGGTGAAGCGGGCAAAACGAAGAAGACGTTGTTGTTCCCTTGGACGACTGATAAAGTGCATTTCTTGGCGGTGCTGCTACGCATACTCGTCGATCCCACGTCGTTACACTGGTGGAGGTGCTGGGTATTCTTCATGCTTGGCACCCCTTCGCGGAGCCGACGATCGAGCCCGGAATCACCATCACGCATCAAAACACCGGTACACCGGTGCAGTCATCGCCTGCTAGGCTTAGCGCCCGAGTCCAGTCCCCTGCAAGAAACTTCGAGAAATCGTTTGCCTCCTGCAAAGAACATGGCCACCGCAGCTCCATCGCAAGTAACACTACAGAATCCTATGGTCCCGGAGAGCTTTCATGGTGATGCCTTTGAAGACGTCCAAGATTGGCTAGACCAGTTCGAGCGCGTCGCCCAGTATAACCATAAGACCAGCTCGGCGGACAAACTCTCGAGTGTATATTTCTATTTGAAGGACAATGCTCGTACGTGGTACGTAAACCGGGAGAGGAGCTTTGCCACGTGGGACGACTTCCGCGCACAGCTGCTGGATACCTTTTCAAGCATCGACAGGAGGGAAAACGCGCAGCGTCTCCTTGAAATCCGCGTTCAAAAGCCCAATGAGAGTGTTACTATGTTCTCCGAAGACATGGCCCGTCTTTTCCGTAGGGCAGACCCAGACATGCCAGAGGAAAGAAAGCTACGATATCTCTTGCGAGGAGTGCAGGAGCAACTGTTTGCCGGCCTTGTGAGAAATCCACCGACAACAGTGGCACAGTTCACAAAAGAGGCTACAGCCATTGAACGGGCCCTGCAGCAACGATACCGTCAGCATGACATGATCAACTCGGCGGCGAACACTTCCGTACTGGCTGCGAGTAACGACATGTCTCTGCGTGAAGTTGTCCGAGAGGTGGTGCGAGAAGAGCTTCGGCAGCTCGGCTTTGTGGTTGCGCCTACGGAACCGACGCCAGCGTTATCTTTTGTTGCTGATGGAGTCCGGGAGGAAGTCCGGCAAGCTTTTTCAGCGCCAGACTGGGAACGTTCCGCGGCGCCTCACTTATGCGGAGGCTGTTCGCCGTCCACTCAATGCAACTTCAACGCCGTTGACACCCATAACTACAGCACCACCTATGCCACAAACAGAGCCGACATCGTCACCCTCGTCGACTCTACCGACCCCGCCGATCGTACCAGCACAAACAACGGCGTATTTTCGACATGCGCACGCCACTCCTTGGCTCCATGGAGAGCTACCGCCGAACTATCCGCGTCGGAAAACCGATTTGTGGCGCACCGTCGACCAGTGTGCTTCCATTGTGGTGAAGCTGGACACGTCTATAGAGTTTGCCACAAATGGAACGACTATCGCGCCGCTCAACACTCAAGCTTTCCTCCCAACTATGCGTATTCTCCGTACGACGGTCAACGCGCTTACAACGACGCTCCTGTGAACAGTCAGCCACAGAATACGACGATGCCCCGACCACGTTATTCTCCATCTCCGGCGCGTTACAATTCGCTGACTCGTCGCAGTTTTGCCGACGTCACTAGGGGCAGATCGCCTAGCCCTCGACGGGGAAACTAGCCGCAGCGACCTCCGGGGGTGAGGTTGCCAATACTCGAACTGCTCCACATCCCCCGTTATCGACGAACAACGATGTGAAGACTACATTGACGAAAAAGACGCCCAGCACAATGACGAATACGACGGATAGAAGTACGAAAGACGTAACTGACATCGTCAGCGCCGAGCTCATCGTATGCATTGACGGCCACGAAATAGCTGCTCTGGTTGACACTGGCTCCCATTTTTCAATCCTAAGCTTACAGGTCGCTGACAAACTAAGGAAGGTGAAGACACCATGGCACGGGCCCAACATAAGAACCGCCGGAGGTCAGTTGATGACACCTGTCGGGAAATGCACGGCCCGACTCTTAATCGCCGGTTCAACCAACGTCATAAACCGCCATCCGTCAAACCCGCCGGCTTACTGCACCCTGTTCACGTACCGGCCACACCATTTGCACAAGTAGGCATGGACTTTCTGGGCCCCTTCCCAACGTCTACTACTGGTAATAGGTGGATAATCGTTGCCACGGATTATCTCACTAGATATGCCGAGACAGGTGCCCTGCAACGGGCAACAGCAGTTGAAGCGGCACGATTTTTTCTGGAAACCATCGTTTTAAGGCATGGCGCTCCCACAGTAGTCGTCATGGACAGAGGTACTGCGTTCATGGCCCAGTTTTTAGATATCGTTCTACGTCCAAGTGGTACCGCCCACCGGAAGACAACAGCGTATCACCCTCAAACGAACGGACAGAACGACTCAATAGGACATTGGCTGATATGATAAGCATGTACGTAGATGTAGAGCATAGGAACTGGGACGAGGTTTTACCTTATGTCGCCTTCGCATACAATACGGCTCGTCAAGAGACCACTCGCAAGACGCCCTTCAGTCTCGTATACGGCCGTGAGGTTACAACAACATTAGACGCAATGCTCCCTCATGAATTTGACGTCAACGAGACGGGTGCTGAAGAGATAACACACCGAGCAGAGGCAGCTAGGCAGCTTGCGCGTCTGCGAATCCACGAACAACAGGACTGTGACACCAGACGCTACAATCTTCGGCACAAAGCCGTAACATACAACATCGGCGACAAAGTGTGGGTCTGGACACCTATTCGACAGCGTGGGCTCTCTGAAAAGCTCCTACGCAAATACTTCGGGCCCTACATAGTTCTCCGACGCATCAGTAACGTCAACTACGAAGTCGTTCCAGACAGCTCGCACTGTTCAAAGCGCCGACGGCATTTACCCGAGGTCGTTCACGTCCTGCGTATGAAGCCGTACTATGAGGACTGCCAAGACTGCGCAGTTCTTTACCGCTGCTTTCCAAGCCTCTATATTATCGGGACGATGATCTTTTCTAAAGAGGGAGCAAATGACACAACTATATTTGGCAGAACCATAATTCAGCAGGTATGCGCCAGTGGGGACAACGCTGAAGTAGCACGGGTTGTTTAGGTGAAGCGGGAAAAACGAAGAAGACGTTGTTGTTGTTCCCTTGAACGACTGATAAAGTGCGTTTCTTGGCGGTGCTGCTACGCATACTCGTCGATCCCACGTCGTTACAATATATATATATATATATATATATATATATATATATATATATATATATATACGGGCAACCTTTTAAATTATACAATGTAGTTACAAAATACTCTTTTATTGCAACTGTTTGAAAGAAACAGCTTCGCTGGAAATCAGATTGCAGTTCTCCCAAGGTTGCACAAATCTTCTGACTTTTTGTGAATATTTAAAGTAATATATGTTGACTGTACTTCGTTGCGTATAACCTCAACAATGCTATTACTTAACCTAGTGATACATTTATGCTGTAGACAAACACCAAGTACAATTATTTGTTGAATTATTAGAATTGTTTGTAGCAAATGCGTGTTTTGTATGTGCACTGTGCTGGTGCTATTGGGCGGGATCCGGGACCTCTGTGAGGCACTCATGAGAGAGTTTTAGCTTGTCCAGTATTCGGGTAAACACAGGAGGACTGGGTGTTGCGGTGGGGGGGGCGGAGGCGTAAACGTGAGCGGCCGCGTGGTGCAGTCATCTGGGGCGCGATCGGAGATATTTTGTTCGATACGCGTTCTGTTCAGTTGCTGCAACGTCACTAAGTGGCAGTGTGCAAAATTTGTGACAACGGGGTGGAGAGAGCAGCCAATCGGGAAGCGGTGATCTCCCCGGAAGTTTACTTCCGTCTTTTGTCGTCTTCTTGCAGACAGTATACTACAAAACGAAATGTTTCTCGTCTTCCAAATAAATGAAATCTTTATCTAAAAAAATGTATTTTTTCTTCTCAAGCCCAAACACGTTTTCAAATAGTAGTACGTGTGACTACTGCAATTTATAACTTACTTTCTTCGTACTTTCGTCGTCCCTAGGTGGTGTCGCGCACAGCGAGAAGAAAAAAAGAAAGAAAAAACGACGGGAAGAGTGGCGCACTTTTTAGAGGCAGCGACAACATTCCAGTGGCTCGCTGGCACCGATGATGGGGTCGATTTCTCTGTACAACCAACGAATTATTTGTTTCGAGAAACAAAAACAACGCAGGAATTCACTTTCTACCATTTCTTCAAACTCGTTTCGCACCGCCACCCGCTCTCCTCCTTCCTCTAGAAACGCCAGCGCAACAACCTAAGTTCCCAACGGAAGCGGCAGTTTCTCAAATTAAACTATGGATTGGATCCAAACGTGCCATGCCGCAGCCGCCAGTTGGATCCAATCCACCAGACGCGCCATGTGAAGCCGTATGATCGCTCCAAACTTCCCAGCTGCCGTCGGATTCGGCGCCTAGCAGACGAAATGCTCGGTGGGAGGATGATTGACAGGAGTGTGTCGTTTTGACGTCACCAAAAACGTGGCCGCGCCCCGTGGCTGGCGACGTCTGCGCGCGCCGGTAACCGAACGAACGCGCCGAACAACCACCTCCGATCGCACCCCTGGTGTCGCAGAGCTCAACCAGACAAACGCAGCTAATATTGCAGTAACCTAGTGTATTTTACTTTGCTGCGGGTGTACGTTTTTGGCAGCAGTACGATTACACATCTGCCGAAAATTTACACCAGCAGCGAAGTAGAATACACTTGGTTACTGCAACATTACCTGTTTTTGTCTGGTTGAACTTTGCGCCACCAGCTGGCTGCACCATGCAGGCCGCTCACATTTACTCCACTGCCCCTCTTCCCAACGCCCAGTCTGCCTGCGTTTACTCGAATACCGGAGAGGCTAAACTCTCTATTGCCTTATGTCCCTGTGTCACCTTGAGATTTTATATAGTTGCAAGAAATAAATGCAAATTCAAATATTTTTGGTGGCCGCCATGGTTCACCATGTGTGATTGATAAATAGGCCTATGTCTGTTAAATATAACTGACGTACGCATTTCCAGGCTCCTTCACTTATGTAATAGTAATCCAAAATACACACATGCACACACACACATACATATATATATATATATATATATATATATATATATATATAAGAAGCCAACAAGGACAAGAGGGGGAAATTACTTAAACTTACTAACTGAATTAAAGAAATGATAAATTAATCGTAATGAAAGTGGAAGAAAAAGCAGTTTACCGCAGGTGGCGAAGGATTCCACGTCTTCGCATTACGCGTGCAATGGTCTTGCCAATTGAGCTACCACAGCGCCGTTTTCCCATCTACTTTCTTGGGTATTTATGTTTTGCTACTAGAACTAATCCTGGGAGTGGTAGCTAGCACCACCACTCACAAACCTTGGTGGTGGATGTGGAACATCCTTTATGCCGCAGGCGCCACGAGTACGTGATCTTTTTGGGTGAAAGCAAGTGGTCAATAAACCCACACATGCCACCTAAAGGCATCAATGTGGCCGGATTCGAAGCCCTTGTTATGTAATGAACGAGAACATAAATACCCAAGAAAGTAGATGGGATATTGTACAGATATCATCTGCGTTTCATGTGCACCCACTGCCTAAGCAACTTATTCATAAAGCATGTGATAAAGAAACACGTACAGGAAGGAATGCAACCCAAAGAATACTGCTTGCATGTCGCTGTATTCTCTGCAGATAAAAACGAGTATATGAAGGCATTATGATTGAAGTGGTAAGTGCCACTAAATGACATGATGAATATGCGTATATGTGCGCATAAAAAGTTTATTATATGGGTTTGTTTCAACGCTTGCCATCTGTCAATAGCTGATGTCCACATGGTTGTTTACCAATATATAGTGCTGTCTTAGAATGAGAGAAAGAGAGTGAGAGATAAAACACCTTTATTGAAATGTCCCTGTTGGGTTCGAAAGGGGAACGAAGGGGCTGGTTGGCTACTCCTGTGAAGCTTCCCTTTCCATCAGACGCAGGCCTGGCCTTGAACCGTAGCGGCGTCCTCTGCCAGCCGGACAGCCCAGAGCTGGTGTTCTGAACATTCGCTGAGCAGTATAGCTTCCCACTGCTCAAGGGTTTTTATTTTAGCATTGGGGTTTATGATGCGTCTGGTATCAATTGAAGCTGATGGGCACGCGCGTATAATGTGACGAAAGTCTGCACGTGGTGTATTGCACGTCTTACAGTGTGATAAATATGCTTCCGGGTGTATTCGGTGCATGAGTAGTGGTGCAGGGAAGGTGCTTGTTTGTAGAAGCCTCCACGTAGTTGCTGGCTGTTTGTTTAATGATTTGCCAAGATGAGGGTATTTGTATGGAGTATTTCAATAGTATTGAAGGATTTCTCTGTAAGTAGTCATTAGATCTCTCATTTGTTCGTATTGGGAAGCTGTTCTTCCTTGGTCTGGTTCTGGGGGGCGTAGTTCTCAAGCACACATCAAGCATGCCGAATTCTCATTGGAACACATCTTACCCTCAGAACTGTTTGACTCATCTGAATGCCGGGCCATGCAGGGGTAAGTACTATTTCATTTAATTTATTTTCACCTTAAAGGCCCGGAGGCATTACATAAGGGAGGGCTTTAATCCTTGTGACAATGTTAGAACAAATGTACAGAACAGTAAAGAATTCAATTCAATTGAATTCAAAATCAGTTTATTCAAACGACTAATAAGAAGTACATGTGAATCATCTGGGTCCTTAGCCTGCTCGGCTAGACTTGGGCCCATGCAGGAAGTGCGAAAAAAATAATTATAGCGAGACAACTCAATATTTTACACAGGATTCATGTGACAGCAGTTATGCGACAGTTATACACAAAGGAAGGCGAAATGCTCAAGAAATTATACAATAGTTCGGAGGACAAAATAAAAGGGAGAATGCATGAAAGAAAAACACAGACTTATAGTGGAGTCGAATATTGCTGGCTCCGGAAAAATTTTTTTATATCGGCGATTGAACAAAAACAAGCCAGGAACAATTGTGAAAAAAGAGGAACATCGTGTTAGAGTAAAGGTAGGTGGGATCGGTAATGAAGCAATATGGTAATTTAACATTTCGCGGAACGTTTTACGGTCCGTGCATGACACGATATCTTCTGGGAGATGGTTCCAATGGGTTATTGCATCGGGGAAGAATGATGAAGTGTTCATGGCAGATAATCGGGTGGTAATGTTTGCTATGGGAGGACTGTGGCTTAAGCGAAAGGATGTATGTAAGGGTGGATTTAATAGGGAATGCCTGGAGTGTGGATGGTAATAAAAGGTGTGAAGCAAGCTGAGACGAGAAATGATCCAGCAGGAAGCAAGTGATGGTAGTTCAAGTGTACATTTTAGTGCGCTTATGCTGGTATCAGGAGAGTAATTGGAAGTTATAAACCAAGCAGCGTGATTTTGTATTGCTTCTATGTCATAGGTAAGATATCATTGGAAAGGGTGCCAGATAGATGACGCATATTCTAACTGCGGGCGTACGAATGTTAGATATGCTAGCTTTCTTGTTTCTGGTGATGCGGCTTTCAGGTTGCGTTTTAAATATCCAAGGGTACGTGAAGCATTAGAACAGATGGTATCAATATGAGTTGCCCATGATAGTGTCGATGACATGTGAAGGCCGAGATATTTGTAAGACGGGGCATGATTGATAAGAGCTGAATTTATTGTGTAGGTGTGACTGGTTAAGCTGTGGTTGCGGGTGAATGACAGAGCTTTGCATTTAGTAAGGTTAAGCGGCATGAACCATTTCTCGCACCATCCTGCAATGAAATCGAGATCCTGTTGTAGTACGGTGATGTCATTCGAGCCTTTCATAGGGGAATATGGGAAACAGTCATCCACGAAAAGACGTAATTTATTCTTAATGTTAGCAGGGAAGTCATTGA
This sequence comes from Dermacentor andersoni, assembly GCF_023375885.2. Classification (NCBI taxonomy): domain Eukaryota; kingdom Metazoa; phylum Arthropoda; class Arachnida; order Ixodida; family Ixodidae; genus Dermacentor; species Dermacentor andersoni. The sequence goes on along the minus strand of NC_092816.1, from coordinate 122,786,485 downwards.
TGTAGATGAGGAAAAGTAGAGGCGATAAACCAGCGCCTTATGGCACACCCGATGTTACACTGCTAAGAGATGAATTATGGTTATTTGCAGAGGTAAGCTGTGTGCGCCCTTTTAAGAAGTGTTCAAGCCAGGTAAGCAAGCTATTTGGGATTCCGATATATGTGAGTTTTTGAAGTAGGTGATTGTGGGAAATGCGGTCGAGTGCTTTCAAGTAATCCAAGAAAATGGCATCAATCTGCAAATGAAGGTCCATGAATTGCAGAATGTCATGGGTGAACTCGGCGAGTTGGGTCTCGCATGAAAATTGTTTTCTGAATCCGTGCTGGTGAGGGTAAAATAAGTTGATAGATTCCAGGTGAGCCATTAGGTTGGATGAGATTATATGTTCTAGAAGTTTAGAAGGAATGCTGGTCAGAGAAATTGGGCGATAATTTATAGCACAGGAGCGGTCGCCAGTTTTATAGATTGGTGCAACATGGGCCTTTTTCCAGTCGTCGGGCAAGCCTTCAGTCTTTAAGGATTGCGTAAATATTAGGTGTAGTACCTGGCTAGAAATGTTACTGGTGTTAACAAGTATTTTGGCGTTAATTCCATCACACCCAGTTGAGGTGGTTATTTTTAGTGAATTAATGAGGCTACATATGCCATGAGGGCTGATTTTGATGTTTGGCATTAATTTTACTGAAAGTGGTGGTATTGGTTCAATGGGAGTGTCATTAGTGTTGGAGAAAACTGAGGTGAAGTAGTCGTTAAGAGTTGACGCGCATTTCTCAGAGTTAACGAGATTACCATCAGGATCTGTTAGTTCAACCTGTCTAGTATGTATCTTTACTGAAAGTACGCGCCAGAATTTATTGGCGTTTGATCGCAGAATCGTCAGAAGGTCATGATTAAAGAAGTTATCTTTGGCTATCGTCAGCTCCTGAATATATTGGTTAGCGCATAGTTCGTATTTTCCCCATCTTTCTGAGTTATTTGTAAGCTTGGCTTTTCTGTAAAGCCTTTTCTTTTTAGTAAGGGGAGCTTTGAACTGTTTATTAAACCATTCATTGTTAGAGTCGGATTTCACGGCAACTGTTGGTATGTATCTAGCTTCCAAGTTGAGTTATACATTCTTATATAATTCCAAGTTGCTATCGACCGTTCTTGATAAGTAAGGCTGCTCAAAATCATTTTAAAAATTTTGCAGGTCGTTATTTATGGTGTCAAAGTCTGCCCTTTTGTAATCTTTTATTGTTTTTGTTGTGGCGACTTTTTCTTAAGCACTATTGTCATGCAGATTTGGATGCGGTTATGATTGCTAAGACCGGGTAGTGTGGTAACGCTCTTTAAGCTATCGGGGCAAGATGTGAGCATAAAGTCAAGGGTGTTATCCCCTTTTGTAGGACATGGTATCACCTGATGCAGGTTAAAGTCTAGAATAAGATCAATAAATTGTTTAGCTTCTGATAACGGTGACCTGTTGCTTACAGAAAGCAGAGGCCAGTTAATGTTAGGGTAATTGAAGTCGCCAAAGAGAATGGGACATGGGACATCAGCTATAAATTTGAAGGTTGCAGCTGTACTGTGGAGATAAGCTTTCCGGAAATCAAATATTAGTAAGGATTGGCGAAATTTTGATAACCTATATAATAACGTCCTATTCGATTCGGTTGTAGAATCGAACAATCATTATTCGATTCGATTTGTCTTTGGCAGTATTCGATTCGGCGTCAAAAGTTATTATGTATTCGCGCAGCCCTACAATATAGACAACATAGTACACGTGGTGGGGCTGTTTCATTGGGATATGTTACGACTTGCATCTCGAGCTTCAGATGGACAACGGACCCTTTATTCAAGCAACTATACAAGCACACATAGGGAGTGAGGGATGACGTCATAGCACAATGCTTTGCTAAACGTCGCACACAGCATCGCGCTCTAACATTTCCTTCCCCCTCACTTCTCAAGATAGTGGTCATTTAAAGTTCTCGTGTCTGAACCAGTTCGGTGGCCTGCGCGAACGGGTGTTCCTGCGAAGCGGTGTAGTCTGCGCTGGATCAGTAGGCGTCGACAGCGATGCTGGTGCTGGCTCTGGTTTACACCATTCCCACCATTGTTCGTCAAGAAGTACGAGAACTCTGCTTATGTGAATTATGGGTCATTATCGCTCACTCAGTACTCACGTACGGGGCAGAAACCTGGAGGCTTAGGAACTGGGTTCTACTCAAATTGAGGACGACGCAACGAGCTGTGGAAAGAATGATGGGTGTAACGTTAAAAAGAGCAGATTGGGTGAGGGAACAAACGCGTGTTAATGACATCTTAGTTGCAATCAAGGAAAAAGAAATGGGCGTGGGCAGGACATGTAATGAGGAGGGAAGATAACCGGTGGTCATTGAGGGTTACGGACTGGATTCCAAGGGAAGGGAAGCGTAACAGCGGGCGGCAGAAAGTTAGGTGGGCGGATGAGATAAAGAAGTTTGCAGGGACAACGTGGCCACAATTAGTACATGACCGGGGTAGTTGGAGAAGTATGGGAGAGGCCTTTGCCCTGCATGGGCGTAACCAGGCTGATGATGATGATGATGATGATAATGATGATGATAATGATGACGACGACGGCAACTTCAGCCGCGTGGGCGATCTCATCTGCGCTTCCGAGGGGGTGGGGAGGGCAGGGTGACGTGAGGTGGGGAGGATAGGTGTTCTGTGGGGGAGGGCTACGCCAACACCTTCTAGGAGGTGTTAGCTACGCTCGTCCGCGACGACAGCTGCTGAGGTCAGTCCACGCTACCAGCGTTTGTGACTCGAATCACTGCTCCTGCTAAGGGCGATGGCGAGCGGCTACGAGTATGATGTGACGCTCCTTTGGGTGTTGTCGCCGCTGACACTAGTGGAAAGATTTCCCCGCGACGAATGGCCCACTCTCGTCGTTGGTGGAACGAAAGCGTGCGAAGAAAAGCGTAGTTCCGCGCAAGACGGACTGTGCGGCGACGATGGCTACGATATGACGACAAAGTAGCGCGCACTGTCTGTATGTAAACAAAGCGCTGCATGAGCTGCATGGTTACGTGACTGCTGTGAAGCGCGCCCATACGTTACCCACGCGCTGCCTTTCGCGATCTCCCGACTAGTGAAGAATGCGCGCCACACTTAGCTCCGTTTGCAATGTGCAATAAATCGTGTGCCTATATAATCGTAATATAAAATACTGACACGCGAAATGAAAACACGTATGGAGCTGCGCTCAAATTTCGCAGTAGGGAGTATCGCAATCGTCGATCAGACCAGCACCCTTTCAGTTATTTCAAAACGTCTTCTCCTTCGCATCCAGAGAACACGGATAGATATATGGGCGCCGATGACCTGCCTGTCTATAGGCTGTGCTACAGTGTAGTTGTGCACGGCCAGTTCATGTGCCTCGAGTGGTGCCTGTCGCCAAACGGCTTTGATTTCTGACAGGGCTCGGTCTTTCTCTCTAGACAGTCATGACCTACAGTGGCAGAGCATCTGCCTCATATGCGGTAAGTACATGGTTCGAATCCTGCTGCTGCCGAAAGACCATCGGTAATGTTGTCCCCCGACCTGCATGGTGCTCAGTTTGTAAAGAAATGAAAAGCTGAGCTACTTAGTAACTATTCAATATGCAGTGACTGCCCAGAGCAGGGCAAAAGTAAGACACACAATGACGCCTGTTTGTGGTTATCACATATGGCTTTCCCCCATCACTTCCGCAATCTGTATTGAACAGTTAATACATACCGCAGTGATGTAGCCCAAATTTTTTTTAGAAAAGGGCGCGCACTTGAGTAGGAAAGGGGGGTGGGGTTGGGCAGGCCGTGCGACTAACACAGAAATGTGGGGGTGGGGGTACGTGCCGAAATGTGCCAACCTCCCTCACCCCTGGCTACTCCACTGACATAATACCAGGATAAGGGTTCGAATCTCGGAAGGGGCCCCAGAAGATTTCCTGTCGCTTGTCTCTGGTAGCCACTTTCTCCACTACAACTGGCCCTTCCTGTCAACCTATCCGGCCACGCTTGCATCTTGTTATTTTAGAGAATTGGGGGCGCTTTCATGGGACATTGTCAAATTTTGCCGTATAAATGATTTCGCCATTTCCTCAGCGCTGAATGGTTCGCAGGTCGTCCACGCGCCTGCCGTGATTGGCTCTAAGCGGGAGCGGGGAGGAATTTTGATATTGTCTGGTGTAGGACCGCCAGACAGGCATACGCGAGGGGAAATACGGGAGAATGCCGCAGTGATGGGGCCAATGCGCCCACTTTCTAGGTTGTCAGTGGTAATTTTTCTGGCATTTATTGTCTCAGGCAACGTCGACGCAATTTTATGTCGAAGGACGGAAATTATCCGCAAGTTAAAAGCGACAAGGTGATTTCTTAAAGCTTTCTCTAAGACAAGTGGGTGCTGAAAAAGGTCTCGGCGCACGATCGTGCATGGTTGCATTACCCGCAGCACAATTGGAAATTGATGCAAGGGAAAGTGTCTTGTTTATTATATATAGATATATAATAAAATAGAAATGAAGAAAATACCTGGTCGCGCCCTGTTCTTCAGTGCGTCTATTTCTGCTCTATGTTTTCGTGCGCATGAAGCAGGCCTTTCGAGGAGAAAGCGGGAGCGGCGACGAGGTCCCCGTGCATTAAGCTGGCTCGAGCAGCAGAAGAAGAAGAGCTCCACGATCCCACGAGGGTTCGCGCTCATCGCTATCCATCGTCTCGGAGAAGCGCAACGACGCCGGTCAAGAAGGCAGCAGCGCATGCGGCAGGTCTGCAGGCTCTCTACTTCGCGTCTGCTGGACTTCCGACATGAGCGAGACCGCGCCCTCGGAAGCGCAACGCGAAGCGTGCACTTCGCAACAAGAAGGAGTCAGCCTTCTGACGGGCTTCATGACTGCCGCAGCGCACAAGGCGATCCAGGAGAACATCTACGTCATCCTGGGCCACGGTGCCCTCCAGCGTCGCGTCCTCTTCACCGGCATGCTGTCCGTGGTGGTGCTGCTGCTCCACGCGCTGGCCGACCAGCTCGTCGCGCGCGAATTCCGCCACTGGTGCGCTCCGCCCTCCGAGCTGCAGGACCTGCCCACGGACGCCTGGAAGAACGCAGCCATCCCGCTGGGTCCCGACGGCGAGCCCAGCCAGTGCGACGTCTACGACCCGCCGTTATCGGTGAGTGTGTATTTGTGGCTGCTAATCGAATCGCAATCGATTTCGTTTGCGATTTGGGCTTTTCTTCTGCACAGTTTGGTAATCGACAATAAACGGTGGTCTGCGAGCGGGGTTGTAAGGGCGGCGGCACGCGATGGACGCGACGTAGACAATCAGGGGACGATAGACCCTTGTTAATGGCACCCTCCGCCCCTTTGAATGTGGTTTGCGACAGTTATCTGACCTGCACGAGCTAATCGGGTTTAACTGCATTTATTGTAATTTGCGTTATCTTTATGACTACTTTGTTGTTTAACGCTACGTCAGCCTGCGATGACTCCCTCCGCACCTTTTTCTAGTTTATTTTCACGGATTCCAATCGTTTCTTGCTGGTCTCATGCACAGTTCACCAGTTGGCGCCCCTAAAAGATTTTCAGCCTAAGCGCTTGTTGGAAGTTTGGCTCCCTTCATGAACTCTGGTTAGGTGGAGACCTTCGCATTCCATTACAATGTGCCAAGTGGCCATTCTTTTCATGCAGCAGGCACAAGTCTAATCCTATTCCGAGTAGTTTGCTCCTACATGCCCTTGTACTCAGGTGGCCATTTCGGGCTTCAAAAAGAAAGACACCACCTTTAGCTCTGTCAACAAATTTTCTTTGCTGATTTATATAGGTTTGCCGTGCTTGTAAATAACTCAGGTACTGTACAGGTTCCCTCATCCTTTGCGTCCTATTAACTATCTTTATTTCTTGTTACTTTCTTGTTAATGATTCGAAGTTCTCTACTTGGTTTGTCCAATTACCCTGTCTATGGTCGCCAGGTTTCTTGACCGCTAGTTCCATCACGATTTTGAGCAACGCATTTGTACACTCTAGCTGCCCAATCTTTATCTGCATTCTCGTGTGTTTTTTTTTTCAAAACTACTTCTGCACTGTGCTTCCCTGACTTCATAAGAACCCCCCCCATATGTCACCCGGCGCTGCCTCAAATGTCGAGGATGGCAGAAAACTTGCAGGGGCAAGTTGTAATCAGCTAGTGCAAGACAGCGGTAACGGAAGATCGCGGAGAGAGGCCTTCGTCGTACAGTAAACATAAACAGGATACTGATGATGATGATGACTGCTTCATTTGCGGTTTTAGCGCGGGCGCCCCACGCCAATTGGCCCACCGCCCTTTGGTTAACTCCCTAGCCAATAAAATTATCGATTTTAAGCACAGGACGGTCTTACAAACGTTATTGCTGGTATACTGTTTTAGCGTACGTCCGTACACTTATTACCGTTTGCGGGTTACAGGAATACTGGAGAGGTCTACGTCAACAACGTTAGTAGCGATATCTCGTGACGCATAGTTTAACCAGAGAGCGCACAAAGCTAATACTGCAATGATCAACCATCGATATAATTGTTAATATGCAGTCGGTACGGTGATTTTACAGCGAAGCTGTATACCTCTACCGTCGAAGGAAATTTTTGTGTCGTGGTAAGCAAAATACTCACCATACGTGGGCCGATCCCGAAGATAGTGCAATGCCGGCCCGATCCGGCGGTGGAGGTGATGTAGGCGTTAAGCACTCCTCATACGTGGACCGATACCGATGATAGTGGAATGGCGGGCCGACCCGCGGCGGAGGTGCAGTTCGCCATTAATGGGCATACATACACAGCTTCGCTGGTCATCCTTCTTCAGAGAGTGGAAGCGCGCTCAGATTTTCCTCTTCGACGAGAACACACGCCCTCAGAAAAAATTTTTCAAATGAATTGTGGTTGGACTAACAGCCACAAGACGTCGCCGCCCACTTTGCTATAGGCGCTCACGGCTGCGGTAACCCAGTAACTTGTAAACCTCTTAAATCAAATTTCTCATTGCAAATCTGAATGAATAAGTGAGACTCACTTCCACAGATAAATGGCGCAAACGCGTTACATTATTTCCTTTCGGCGAAGTTCTAAATGCGATGCCAACAGGTCGTTAAATCACAGTGACATCCAAGTTCGAAACATGCAGCAGCATTCGGAAATGATTCACGGCTGACAAACACAAAAGCACGGGGTTTAGGTTTCCCCCAACCAATTCTTCTCGTCACGGCTCGAGCAGATTGCCGCATAATCTTCTTGGAAAGATTTGTTAAAAAAAACTCAGCGCGATCGAACTACACGTGATTAACATCGTTTGCCGTAGGTACGAAATATCATAGTTTCAAAGTAAATATGAATGGTATTTTATGTTATGGAACTCCATGGAGCTTTTACTGCATTGTTCACAGGATTTCATATTTAAGGTGGTGGTCCCAATCCGGCTGCGTGCGCTTCGCATTTTAGACAATGTTCGCGGGCGGAGGGTGCTTTCTGCACGCACTATCGAGATTTGAGCACTTGTATAGAAAGCTTGCTTTCTGCGCTTTCGAATGACTTTCTAGCGGAAGCTCTTTTAATTTTATCACCAGATGAAGGTTTGAGTCTTATGTACGCGTGATTCACTAAGTGAAAATGCGTTTCAGGATCGCAAGTGTGGATGCTTGACGGTATTTCATCTTCCGAACAAGGAGCGCCAAAAAACAGACAGAGCTGTGGTGCTCAGCTCTTTATGTTTTTCCGCGCTCTTGGTTTTATAAGTGCTCTAGGATATTTACCCAATCTCAAGGCAGTTAGTATTATGATACCTCACTCTCTAAACGACTTCGCTAAGAGAACGAGCCGCAGTATTCCTATTTGTGTTTTTTCTGACCGAAAACTTTCTTTGTATACATTAGTAAAGAGCCTCTTGTGCCGTTGGTGCGTTGAACACAAACACATAGAAACTCTCATGCCTCAAGCTGCACTTGAGCAATTGTAATCCAATAAGCATTATCGGGATCGTCCGTCCGGTGCCATTGATTGCACTGCCTCAGAGATCGGTCGCGTTTATTTTGCTTCAGTACTAAGAACAAAGACCGCTGAATGACGTGTAATGCAATCCCTCTTCACCCCTCCCAATGCGTGAAGAAAAGTTCTATACGGATAAAGATTCATTTTTTTTTTTTTTTTTTTGCTACCGCAGAAGGGCGCCGACCAACGACGGCACGTGGCACACTGTAAGAAGTGGGCGTACGACACCAGTGACTCAGACGACAGCATCGTGAGCCGATGGGACTTGGTCTGCGACAGAGACTGGCTGCTTAAGCTCTCCAAGACCGTGTACGTGATGGGTGCCGTGCTGTTTGTGCCGGCGGCTGGACTCTTGGCGGACAGATTCGGACGCCGGCCCGCCATCGTGGGAAACGCCGTAGGCGCCCTTTTGTTCAGCGTGGGAGCCTTCATATCGGAGAGGTTCACCATGTTCGTCGTCAGCCGGTTCTTCGTGTCGGCCTGCAGCTGCTCGGCGCAGGTGCTAGTGTTCATCCTGCTCTACGAGGTGACCGGCAACGAACGGCGCGCCCTCTACGGACTGTTGGACACGGCCGTGGGAACCACGCTGCTCGAGCTTTCAGTCCACCTGCTGTCCGCTCTCGAGCCGCAGTGGTACCAGGCTCACAGCATCCTGATCCTACCCACGGCCATGCTAGTCTTCTGGTGCTACTTGATCGAGGAGTCGCCCAGCTGGCTCCTGGTGGCGTGGAACGCACGGCACGCCGATGAGATAATCTTGCTGTCTGCCGCTTTGAATGGCGTAGACATAAACAAGGCGCACGCCTCGTTGAAGGCCCTCAGGAAGCAGATATCGAAAAACGAACGGATGGCGGCCACCACCGTGACGACCATGGCCGAAGGCTACATCCAGTCGGTCCTGTTTCGGCGGCGCATGGCGGCCGTGCTCCTGTCGTGGTTCAGTGTCAACTTCACCTACTACGGACACGTACTCCGCGCCGTCAGCAGCAACCACCTGTGGCACGTCGCGCAAGCGGTCACGCAAGCCGGCCTCTACTACGTCGTGTGGCGCATTCTGCACCGTCACGGCCAGCGCGAGACGCTCTCCGTTTTGCTCGCCGTGCTCTGTCTCCTCACGGCGCTCAAGGGTAGCGTGCTGCTGCTCGACGCCCACTCGCTCGGCACCCTGATGGAAGCGCTCGTGGAGAGCGTCTCTTCGACGGCGCTCAGCCTCAACTACGGCTACACCGCCGACGTGTTTCCCACAATCAGCCGGAGCCTGGGCCTGTGCATCGCGTACGCGTTCGGGCGCCTCGGAGTGCTGGCGGTCATCACTCTCTCGCAAGTGGCCGGCAGCGAAGGCGACGCCGCCATCAGCCTCATAATGATGATCTTCGTGCTGCTGAGCGTGATGGCCATCCAGTCGCTGCCGGAGGCCTTCGTGGAGAAGGGCAAGGAGCAGCAGCCAAGGTCATCGATGAGCGAGACTGAACGCAAGGCGGTCATCCAGGCGTCCCTGTCACCCATGACTCCGCCGACTCCGCCCAGACATGACAGGCGTTCTCGCAGGAAGTCGAGGACGTCTGCCAGGCCGTCAATGTCTAGCGTGTCGCCGCGTGACAAACGCAAGACTTCCGGGCGTTCGGAAGGCGTCGAGGAACCCTGACTGCGAGAACGTGTGTTGAGCAATGTTCTTCGATTCTGAGACGCCGACGACGTGGACGCTTCACAACTGTGTTTAGCTAAATATATAATTATTATTGACAATCGTTCAGTCATCAATGCAAATTTTTTTTTTCTGAGAGAGTTAACGTTTCCGTACACGTACATGGTTTCATTCGATGTATCACCTGTGCGCTATCCGCAATGTACGCTATTAGTGCCCCAGCACTTTTCGAGTTGACCAAATGGTTGGCTCGACGCTTCGAAGCAGCATTGCGTGGAAGGCATCGGTTGGCAAGGATGCAAAACGGACGATCTAGCTTTCATTCTTAAAGGCTCTAGTCAATTGTTCTGTGTCCAATGTATCTCAGGCGCTGGTGTTTCACCGTGTCCGAGGACAACGGTCGGTGGCGATGAAGGCGAAATGAAGGCAAAGCTCTCGCATTGCTCGCTATGAATGTCCAAAGACTGTAGGCACACCACTGGAATTCGTAATACGTGCCGCAATAACACGGACGCAGGGAGATGGCAACACGGACGCTGGGAGAGCCAACTGGCAATGCTTCATTCAATCATATACTTGTACACGGCTATGCTTCAGCGGTCTTGCTCTGCGTCTTTGTATGCAGTTCCAATTTTGCGTGTCACACGACGCGGGACACGCAGCACGTGGAAACCAGCAATAAACATTTTCGAACTGAGCACCCCTCCGTGTTTTCTGCTTTTCTGTTTGGCTGACTGCGGTCACCGTTCAAGACGAGTGCGTTCATTTGCTCGTCTTCCTTAAAGGGACACTAAAGGTTAATATTAAGTAAACGTGCACTGTTGAAATACCATCCCAGAAGCCTCGAAACGCTTGTTTCGTGCGAAGAAAATACTTATTTTAAGAGAAAATGCGTTCTGAAGCGTCTGCGTACCTCTAGCGCAGTTCAAATCACCCGCCCTCCGATCGAGGAGTATTGACGTCATGGTCTCATAGTGACGTTGCGCCGTCGGTGAGTAAAACGGCTCCCGCAGACGGCGCTACGGCTTTTCTGCACAAAACGCAAACGCGCGGCCAGAAACAAAGCCGACAGCTGCGCGAAAGCGGAACTATGGTGGCTAGCGGAAGGAAAAGCGCACGACGATAAGCTGGTTCTTTATTTTATGACGCCAACTTCGACGCTCGTTGCAATGGTTGACCCTGAAACATTAACTCGCGATGCTGAGCTCGAGTTCAGCGATTTAAGCACTGATGAACGTGACCTGCTGTTGAGGGCTCGCGCTGCCGGCGTCGTTGCGTACTACTACGACGAAGGCCTGCTTTGAAAGGCACTTCACGCGACTTCAGTAAGTCGGCGTTGAACTCGTAATCCTCTGGACGAAAGTGCAGCGAGCACACTACGTGAGTTTTCGGCTCTTTGCCAGCGCTCTGTGGCAGAGGTACGGCACTTAACCACTTCGAACGGAGAGGTTCACTCGATGACAGACAGTGATAAGTAACGTTGGATTCGCCGCTGCAACTGCCCTTGGCCAAGTTCCGCGGACCGTTAGCGCATCCCACGACATCACATGGACGTGGCATTCTCGCTGCTTGTTCCACATGCAAGTTTCGCGAGCCAGCAGAACCACCGCAGCACGACGCGATAAAGAAACAACTGAAACTCCAAAGCGCGCACGACGCAAAGTCGAGCGCGCAGAGTCGAGCGAAAACGAAACCTTTCGATCACCCATACTATTCAAGGGTAACGTCAAAATGTTATTTTTTCTTAGAATCGAATAGAAGTAGACAAGTAGCATTTTCTTCCGTCTCATAATCTAATGAAATGATCATTTTAATACGAGTAGTTGAGTACTAGTGACATAAATTATGATGAGGAGTGCTTTCGTCATCGGGCTAGTACCGGAATGTCGCTGGGGCGTCTCAAATCGTGTCATGCATTTACCTCAATTTCTCGGTTACTAAAGCTCTGTTCACGATTATATTGACGCCTTAGACGTTCTAGAGCATTGTTTTATCACTTTAACTTGACTTTCTGGTAACCTTTAGTGTCCCTTTAACTCTGCGGTAGCTTTGTTCGCTGCCCAACTTTCAACTTGCTTTCACATTTCGACAACGCTTAGATGCAACGGTTACCTATTCCGCAGCAAGGTTGAAAGCTGGGCCTGTTGCTGCATGATTGAAGCAGCGTTTCGTCTTGACTCAACATTTTGCAGAGGAGCATGCACATGTATGAATGGACGCTACTCTTTTTGTGTTCAGCAGGTGGCGATGTTGTATGCATCATTAGAAAGGTCAAGGTATGGTTGTTGCTTTACACTTCGTCACGGAATGGTTGGTTGTTTGTAAATACGTTAATGAACGAAGCGAAATTTGTTTACTAACTTTTCTAATGCATCGTACTTCAAGTTATTGAGAATTACTGCCGTAAGCAAGGTATGTAATCTCGCGAGTCTCGCTGTGGTGTGCACAGCACCGGAAGGAGCCATCAGAAGTGTTTGGCAAGACTGTCTCTGAAACGTTATACCAGGGTCCTTCTATACTTTCCATCTGGTCCCGAAACTTCCTCAAAAGTTTCATCATATAGGGACAGATGGTGGCACCAGAGGCACTGGCTTAAGTAAATGGGGTTGGAAGTTAACCAAAGGTGGGTAGGCCGGTTGGCCTTGGGAGCCCACAGTAAAACCGCAAAGGAGGCAGTGCAGGGTGACATGGGTTGGACCTCTTTTGAAATTACAGAAGCGCAGGGTAAAATGAGTTTTTCAGAAAGATTCGGGAACATGAATGAAAATAAATGGTCGGATAAAGTGCACAAGTGCCTGTACCTGAAAAGCATGATCAAAGAATGGAGGAAGAGGTCACGAAAGTTGGGAGCCAAGTACAGGATAATTAACATTGAAAATAGACAACCAGGAGTCGAGTCATCAGAATGAAAGTGAGAGAAACAGACAGCGAATTTGATGCAAAGAATGGAAACAAGAAAGACGTTGGGGATTTACAAGAATGGGAAGAAAGAAATCGGGAGGGAACATCTGTAAGATAATGCAAAGTGAAGCGCATTCCTATTTGAGGCTGGAGCTGGTTGCCTAAAGACAAAAACATACCGGAGCAAATATTCGCAACAAGATGATGCATGTGTACGCCGCAACAAAATGGCGGAGACCACTAAGTACGTCCTAATGGAATGCGAAGGTATTCAGCCAGTGAGATCCGTAGGTGGCATGCCCCTTCCAGGAGCGTTTGGATTTAAAGTGGATGGAGGGCATCAACCAGTCAGCACTCGAGATAAGCAAGAGACGTTTAGAGTGTTGGTGGAAAAAAAGTTGATCACTTAAGTATCCTTACGTGACATGAATTCGATAGCATAATAAGTTCCCTAAGTTTTTACCTTACATCAAAACTCTAGACTAATCCAATTTAATTTACCTTGTTCTAATTTTTACCAACCTTATTCCACCGTAATCCACCTTAATATATTTCAATCTAACAGTGAGTGGGTCAGTGAAAACTTTACTGAACTCTAGTAATTGTGCTTTCTTTCGGCTAGGGCGGATTCTTCAGGGGTGTCTTCCTCCTTGTGTCCTCCCCGGAGTTCTTCACCCGCTGCTTCGTCTGTCCTCTATCGCTATGGTCGGCTGCCCTCAGTCCAGGGCTCCGTTGGCCTCTGCTGTCCGTCGTGCACGTTGCTCTAGACCTAGCTGGTCTTCTGAGTGGACGCTGGACAGCAGTTCCTCCCATTTCTCTGCACTAGCGCGTGATATGACTGGGACTACGTCAGTTTGTTGACATGCCCATGTAATGTGGTATAATGTGCGTTTCTCATGGCACCATGAGACATTTGTCCTTATACAGTGAGGGGTGCATTTCACTTAGCACGTTAAGGTTAGGGTACGACCCTGTTTTTAGTCGTCTCCATGTGCCAGCACCTTGCCTGCAAAGGCAATTGTGCGGCAGGGGGTACCGCTTCCTACTGCCTCTGTAATTGTCTAAAATGGCCGAGTACTCTCGGGGTATAGGCGTGTATTCCTCGAGGCTATCGACGTTGTGCGCTCGGAAATTAGTGTACTCTGTAGCTATCCTGTCCGCCTCTTGGTTCCCCGCCACCCCTGTGTGTCCCGGTACCCATACGATCTTGTGTGTGATCGCTTCATGTGGTTCTGTGCCTGTTTGTTGTTTTCTTTCACAGTCTACTGAGCAGAGCATGCGGAGTGTTCGGTGACTGATTCTGCCATGTAATCTACCAGAATCCAATTCTGGGAGTGGGCCGACTAGCTTTTTTCTTTTGGTGTGCGCCACGGTGTCCGTCCGGCGCTGTGGCTCTTCACCGCGGGATTTTGCAGTGCGAGCCGCAGCAGGTCCAGCGCCGGGAACGTGACGTCATCTCTTGGTCAAAATAATTTGACATGCGATGCGTTCGTGCTTGAATTATAAATAGCGCCATTGTATGACTTAGGCGGTGTCCTCCCCGCTAGTATCGGTAGCATGTCTCTATTCGCACTTTGTCTAGTAATTTAGACGTCAGTTGTATTTGGTTAGCTTGTTCAGTAAGGGAGTGATTGTTTGATTAGTCAGTTTAGTTAGTAAGTTAATTATACTTGCTTAATTATTACAGTTAGAGTATTAGTTATGAATAGTTTTGTTACTTGAGTTAGATAATTCGGGCAATTAGTTAATGCGCTTTGTTAGTGTAAATAAATATAGCTTTAGTATGCTAGTTAGGTAATTAGTTCGGCTAGTTTTGTTACTGTGGTTTGTTACGTTGCTTACTGTTATGTTTAGTTAATATATTTTGTAGATTAGTGAGCCAGGTTGGCTTAATTAATTTGGTTATTTATAGTTACATTTCGTTAGGCAGATTAGTAGTTGCTTAGTTTACTTAGGTATTAGCAAGCATATAGTGGGTAATTAGTTTATTTTTATGTTATTTGCAAGTTAGGCGACCTAAGTTAGTTATTCCTTGATTAGCTTAGTTTAGTTGGCTAATTAGTTAGCTTTGGTAGTTCCCTTCGTTATTACTTATATCAGTTAGGTAAGTTCGGTATTGTTTAGCTAATTACATCGCTGGTCTGACTAAAAATTACGGATCTTTACGTGCCAAACCAATATCTAATTATGAGGCGCGCCATAGTGAGGGACTCCGGAATAATTTGGACCACTTGGGATTATTTAACGTGCACCTAACTCGAAGTACACGGGTGTTTCGCATTTCGTCCCCCATCGAAATACGGCTGCCATAGCCGGGATTTGATCCCTCGACCCAACCCAACCCAACAGCACCCAAACAACATAGCGACTAAGCAACCACAGCGGCTATAAAACACAGATGAAAAAAAAATGGACAGGAAAGCGTCTTTCTTTTCATCCATAATGCCACAAGAGATATCACATATCAATATTAATAAGCGCGTTTTTGTGTGACTGAGAAGTGCGGAAAAGTATTGCGAAACAAAGTTACGAAAAACAAAAAAAAAGATGCTTGCACCAACCAACACCTCCTACACAGCACAAGACCCGTGCACTTCAATCCGTGACGTCTGGCCACCTTGCCTGACTCCCATAGAATCTAATGGAGACGCTCCCGGGTAAGCAGCGATGATGTTGACCTCACCGCTTTCGTCACTCCGGTCTTGACAAAGGAAATTACGGTCCAAGTAACGTGATGTCACAAAAAGCAGAGTGCACAGGCGTCCTATGTAGGAGGCGCTGCTCACACTCACTGGCCAGAAACAGGTTGAACTCAAAACAAAATGTCACCTGTTTCATCATGGTGTGGTCACGCGTCCTCTGTGTGTATTCATTCGCTGGCGCGGCTATAGGTCTGTCATTGTTGCCATCGCTAACCCCGAAGAGCTCCATCGTGCCGATCCTGTGGACCACGTGCTTGGGCAGCGTGTCGTTGAGGCATCATTTATGGCTCAGCAGTCAGATGGCTCAAAGTCACAAATGCAGAGTTAGCGTACACGAACATGGTGAGGCATCCTTCGGCAGTACATGAGTGCCGAGACTTGTGGTACCTGCACTGTTGCTTGCCTACAGAAAGAAAATGCCGTAATGTGTTTCTTCGTAGCAGCGTGGGCCACTAACTTCCTGAGCGTTGTACGAAGTTATGCTTTGCAATAGCAGCAGTTGGCTCGTCTGGCGTAACCTGGAGCTTCCATCAACCAGAGTCGAAGCGCTGGTTCGCGTAGCCATTCCGTCGCGAGTTTTTGAATGTATTTCAGCGGAGCTATTTAACTAGGCAAACTCTCCTCAAGCACGTCTGCAAAATATGTAGAAGAGAAACTGCGAAGAAGTGCTGAAACTGCTACAGCAAAGCTCAGAGGAGGCATGGAGACATGAAGACATGTGACTCACTGTTTGTTGATGAAGACGACTGACTCCCTCAGTTTCCAAAGGGGTATGCGCACACGTGAAGCACTAACTACTGTCAAAAATATTTTAAGTTTTTGTACTGCAGAAAAGAGAAAAGAAGCCAACATTACTGAAAACCCTAAGAAACCCGCCTCCAGCAAGAGAACAACTTTTTACGCAAGGGAGGCAGTAAAGTGGACCAAGTGTTACAATGAACGACGTAGACTCCAAAATGTAATCCTAATGCGATATTTGAACAAGTGCAGCGCTAAGCGCCAAATTATTTTCGAACCATCTTAAGCAAAATATACATGTGCCAATATTTACATCTATCTCCTCGACAATCGCTCTCCGGACGATCTCAGAACTTCGGTGCAGGCTCGAAAGAACAAGGCCGCGACGAGAAGACAGACGATTAGAATGACCGCATTGGTATGCGGAAAAAACTTTCGTGGAAACGTTTCATCGAAAACGTACCCCCGTCATCAAAAGCAGCAGCGCCTTCATCCGAGAGATTTAGAACATCGAGAAGGTTGAGGGCGCAGCTAATGCATATGGCTTCGCTTTAGAAGGTGTGCAACTCGTTGATGTTCGAGGAGCCAGAGCTGTTCACCACCTCTGCGAGTCGTTCACCGATGACGCACATCCGAATTCGAAAACCGCTTACCTTTTGTGACACGGCGTTGTGACCGGGCTTAGAGAACCCAACGTTAAGAAAATTCTTTCTTTTTTTTGCGACGTTGAGAAATATTTTTTAAAAGAGCTATCACGATAAGTTTATTGAAACCTCTTGCCATCGATAAATGCGCATTGACAATCCGTGCGGTGCTTATGCGCGCGGACGTGCCCGTCATGCCTCGGTGAAGAGCGCGCTCATGCCAGGGCCTCCTTCTGCACTCCCTGGCATGCGGTGCTGACGTTGCCGTTCCGGTGGCCGGACGACTGCAGGCCGCGCAGGTACGCACGCATCCTTCGCGTCCTCTCGTGACCCCGCATTTGCGACGCGCTGGGGAGCGTGCACTCGGATTGCCAGTCGTCGCACTCCACGTCGAACAGGGCGACGGCCAGGTTCAGGCGTCGGTACTCGAACGCCAGCGAACACATCTGCTCGGCGTTCGACGGGAGAGACGTTTCACATCTTCCACAAGGTGCGGTCAACGTTGTAGCGTGACGTGCTCGAAGCCTTCTAACTTTTTTTTTTTAATTTTCCTGCTATACAAAGAGGCCGCTACGTCTCAGTTTCTATTGTGGAGGGTTACAATGTAGAAATAAACATTTCAATACAGAGAAATATCAGAAAGAGAGACAGAATCCTAGACTGCGATAGACGTATAGTAAGACCTGATTAGCTTAGGTAGGCTAGGCTACTATTTGCTGCCGCCCCGTATCAAAGGCGATACCATTATGGATCATCAACAACATAATACTCGATCCCTACAGAGGACGCTATGCTACAATTAACACAAAAGGCAGCGAGATTAACCTGATGTAAGCCCCTAAAAGAAAATCGAGCAATGTCAAGTGCGTATGCATATCAAGACGAGAACAGTGTCACGCACTCGGTCGCGCTATATAGAAAGAGGGCGATAGGTTACGCCTAGGAGAATGAGGCACTTTAAACTCTCGTTGCACAAAAGAGCCCCCGAGAAGCTTCCACAATCGTGAGAAATTGTTCAGAAACAACGGCTGTGGCAACAAAAAAAGTCACAATTTGGCCCGAAAATTGAAGTATCTTTAGCGACAGCAAATTAGTAAATAGCTATACGAAGTATGGATAGTAGTTCTATCGGCCCTATAAACTTGTAAACAGTCGCTTACTAACTAAATTAACAAGCGCGGTGTCGCGCGCGCACAGGTAAACATGAACACATCTCACTCGATGACCGCGGGAACTCGCTGTCAGAACGCTGGAGTGAGGAAGCGCGGCAGCCGCAACGAGCGAATTGACCTTCGTGCTGCCTGTCGCTTGAGCACGAACCAGGGCCGCTATCTTGTACACGTTCGAAAAGCCAACGTTTGATTTCACCTCACGCGATTGGAGTAGATTGGCCTAGGCCGCGATATCGGCGCAGCCAGAACAATCGCGCGAGGCGAAATCGAACGTCGGCTTTTCCAACGTGTACAAGATAGCGGCCCAGGCGTCGAAAGCACAGCGCATACGAAGCTACCAGCGCTCGTATTCGTCTACTTCGCAGATCGCTTTAAAGATACGGCGCCCTCGTGGCCGCTCCGTACGACGCAGACGCAGGAGTAGAACGCCTCCCCTCCATTCTTCCCCTCCTCGCGGTGCCTCGCGCATGACGGAATATGGCGCGCTTTCTCCCCGCTTTCCACCCTTGCGCGCGCGAGATGAGCCTCGCAAGTTTCATTCGCACATGCAGCAAACGGCGCGCGGTGACGGTATTAGCGTGCTGGGACTTTTAACAGCATGGCAATGGCGACGGCAGAAATGCGCCTGCAGTGTGCATGTAACTGCTATCGCAATAAAATAAAATGGACGTGCAGTCTGTAATCAAGAGCGCAAGCACATATTTGACCAATGAATCACACATCTTTGCACATCTCAATCTAGGGCTGTAGTACAACGCTAAAAGAATTTGCATTTCTCTTTGTAGCTGCAACGAAAATGTCGTGTATGCGTTTGCTTCTATGTGATGGTACACAAGAAATGTTGCGCTGCTGTACCTGGATTGCTTCATTTTTTTTTCTTTTTGCTCTAAGCGCTCCGTATATACCACTGTTTTTTTTTCTACAATATCATAATAGGAAGCGAGTAAATTTATAAAATATAACTTTCACTGTACCATTTCCAGAACATCATCTAAAATTCGCGTTTTGCAAACATTTAGTATTTCATAGAGAGAAAGCACAGCAATTCGACGTAGAAATTCTCGCACCGCCTCCTTAACTCATTTCAGTGGGATGACGCTCTGAACTGAAAGAAAGATGTGACAAAGCAAAATTGCGGCCACTCGCCTTCCACTGCATCGTGTCAGCGGTGTCGTACGTGGCCATGAGATCAGGTACCTGCCACGAGAACGCCGTGTGCTGCGTCTTGTCGACGGCCTGGTTGGCGAAAAAGTCCGGTTTTTCGCTGCACACCTGCAAATGAGGAGCACATAATGTTCTAGACGCGAAGAAGCGTGTGGCACGTATGTAGTATAGCACGGTTGCAACGGCACCACTTTTATGCCATTGAAGATAAGGATAACCATTAGGAACCAGTGCACGCTAATTTGGAGAGTGAAGTAGTAGCCAGGATATTGCGGAACATTCCTCAATCTAAATTTCCTTCTACAGCTGCTAGACGTTGATTCTTCTGCCTTCCCTACCCCTTTCTCTTTCTTACTTAGTAAAATTAACGACCGCGGAAACGTCCTTGGGCTAGGTGGCCTGTACGAAGTTTTTTTTTCTATACCAGCCCAAAGAGGGTCGAAATAAACATATAAGCTGGAAAAAGGTGAATGATAAACTTTCGGTTCTCCAGAAAGACCTCGCGACGTACTGTCGTGCACACATTGAACGACTTAAATATGGTCGTCGCTTCGAGGGGGACCCTTTGAGTCTCGAAATATGAGCAAGCTCGTTAGCGGACGCGACGAAGCGTTTCTTAGCTATTGCTGTGCGCTGCATCAGGATTTTCTTTTCTTCCACCACTTCATGCATTTGACACCCGTCACGGTGGCTTAGTGGCCATGGCGTTGCGCTGCTAAGCATGAGGTCGCAGAATGAAATCCCGGCCGTGGTGGCCGCATCTCGATGGGGGCGAAATGCAAGAACACCCGTGTCCCATGCATTGGGGGCCGGTTAACGATCTCCTGGCGGTCAAAATTAATCCGGAGTCCCCCACTACGGCGTGCCGCATAATCAAATAGTGGTTTTGGCACGTAATACCCCTCACATAATAAACCAAGTAATTAACTAATCATTAAACTAATTAATTAATTAACCCGTTAATTAGTTATTTATTTAAATAAATATTAATTAATTATTAATTCATTCACTCAAGGCATTTGGTCTAGGCTAACGCTTACTGCTTTATTTTGTCATCAAATGAAACGCTTATCTGTGGCTCACAGAACGTTTATAAACTCTCTCTTTCGAAGTACTGCATTGTTGTGTTTTGTCCCGCAGTTGATGATGCGGACGATGGGCAAGGATTTCAGTGCGGTGGCGCTTTTCACGATCGTATATTGCCTGTTCGTTAAATGCGATCGGCTCACTCTACACAACCAACGCTATCCGAACTACTCATTTTGGTCACTATTTCAGTGCAAGAGATAGGGATTAGAAATAACTTATTTTCTACCAACGTTAGCTAAGATCACACTACAGTAAGCTCGCGATAAGTTATGGTACACGCGTACTACGCGTAAAGAAAGTCTGGTGATCAGCGGGGTTACCTACAGTCTCCCGTACTACAACCGAATCAAGAGCGAGGTTCAGCAGATAGACCCGATCATACGCAATGCATACAAAACCGCGCTCCACCTACCACAATGCACATCCACGGAGACGCTCTTGGCACTAGGACTTCATATTTTCGAAGAACTCAGAGAGGCACAACATGTTGCTCAGCTGCGCAGACTAGAACAGACTCCGTCTGGCAGGGAGCTTCTGCAGAAGTTGGGATGCAGCGAACAGATGCAAGAAACCCAAAGAACCGCGACTATCCCGGAAACAATACGAAACGCAATCAAGGTGGCCCCCATTCCCAAGAACATGGACCCCAACCTACATGAAGAACGTAGGAAGGCAAGAGCCGAATACAGCCAAAAGTCACTAGCTTCCAGGCAACAACGGTATACGTGGACGCAGCCACATTACAGTGTACTAGATAGGTATCCTAGTACACTGTAGCCACATACACCATAAGGGCGAGACAGACCAACCCCAACGCAGTAGCGGCAGTGATAAACTCGGATATGCGAGAAATCGTCAGCGTATCTCTACGGGACTGCACGGTAGTCGAGGCTGAAGAAGCGGCCGTCGCTCTAGCGGCAGCGGAGGGCTAACGGACTAGGCGGTCCTTAACAATACTAACCGACTCCCAAACAGCATGCCGAAACTACATGTTAGGCAGAATAGGTCACAGAGCACTCCTCATACTCCGCTCTGAAGATCAACACACACAAAACCGAGAAAAAGAACAACCAATTAGACACACGATAATGTGGACGCCGGGTCACACAGACGTGGAAGGCAACCGTGAGGTCGACAGGGTAGCTCGAGGATACACTGCATACCGAGCACCCTCCGCCAATGACCTCGAGGAAATCGAGCCAGTCCACAGAGAATACTCGGCTATCCTAAACCACTATAAGTGCCACAGGAAGCGGTACCCCCCACCACATAGCTCTCTCACTAGAGAGGACTCCGTAGCTTGGAGGCTGCTACAGACGGGTGCATATCCCGCACAGTACACTGACAAATACCCATGGTGCCAGGAAACACCCATGCCCTACCATATAACGTGGGCCTGCCAGAAAACAAATGCGGCACCAATAATACCAAACCCGAGTGCGGAGCAATGGGAAGGAATGCTCTCCAGCGACCGTCAGGACGTCCAACTAGGGCTGATCCGACGGGCCCAGCTGGCAGCGGCATCCAGTGGAGCCCTGGACTAGGGGCAGACGGCCATTGCTAAGAAGGTGAAAGACACCATCTAACTCCGCGAAATTCATTTAATTTTCTAAAGCTCAATAAACGGTTTTCCTCCTCCTCCTCCTCATCTGCAGAATCAGTCCTAGTGGGGTAAAGAACAGTTCAGTCCATTGCGTTGCCAGGGCAAACAAGAGGATGCGTCGCAGTAACGCCTGTCATCTCTCAGATCCCGGAGAGTCGACACATGAGTGGTCATGAGTGGTCACGAGTTGGCATCAATCGCTTTGCCCAGGAACGCACAGGGGCCACGAGCCTCCTGCGGGCTTTGCAGGCCCGGCTGTTTATGGACTATACGTTACGAAATAAATTATCATCATTATTAATATTAATACTATTAAGGTTACCATGGCGTTAACGCGTCCTTATTTCTCGTGCACATAGTTTGCCTGCTCGTCAGCACACGGCTACGAAGCGCTTGTTGAAAGCTGCACGTGGGCGCCGTGTCGCAGATCGAATATCCCTAGCCCTAATCAAAATCAAGTATGTCTAGAGACTTCAGGTAACGTGCAGAAACAGCGCCAAAGACGACCACAAAGAAAATAAACAACAGGATGATGCACTGGCTCTCAATCTCAAGTTCAGGTTTTCAGGGTGAGACTACAGGCCGTCTGTTGTCTTTTCGCTAACGATTGTTCTTTCAATGGTAAAAAAAATGTGTAGACTACTATTCTGTGCAGCAGCCCTTGAATATAACGAAATGAGCTTTTTGTCGTGACAAATATGAAACAAGATGTTTTTTTTTCTTGCGGGGGGTGGAAGTACGTTTTTCTGACCATTTCATCTAGAACTAAATATCCAAACAATGCCGCGCGTTTTCGAAAACGCGCAGGGAGGTGTGTAGACTCTGAACAGACTGAACCTGCTGTTTGTAGACGTTGCGTAAAGGTTATAAATGTAAATATGTACATCCCTTTTTATAGGTTATGTGCTGAAACCACAATCAGACCACAGCCAAGAAGCTGGCGGTAAACCTTTTTCGCTCGCACGGATGCTGGGCGGAGAGAGGTCGTGCGACTCACGGTTCCGGAAGACGACACCGACATGACGTCCTTGACGCAATCGACCCCGACCAGGAACTCCTTCTTGGGCCGGTACCAGTGAGCGCACAGCGTGAACGAGACGGCCAGGGACGTTCGCTGCACCCAGGGGAACGTCCTCACGTAGGCCACAGCGTTGGCCTGCCGCGAAAAAAAAAGAGAGAAAAAAAAACGACTTGACGATCACAGACACCATCGTGTAGTCGTCAAACAAGTTATTTTTGACGTCTACATAGCGGCTTAGAAAAAAAAAAATCGATGCTTTGTACTTTGCGGCCCTGCAAAATGCCACAAAACGATAAATATCATTACAGTGTTTACGATAATTCCAACCTGTCAATAATAATGATTCTGCCGGGTGTCCCACCTAGCTCGAGCCAAACATTAGAGATATCCAAATGCCACGCAGCTGAACAGAACGAAGGTAATGTTGTTTGCCGTCGCTTGAAGATACTCAAGATTATTTCTTCTATTCCGCCAAATTACATAATTAGTCTTCATTAATTGTACAAGTTCTGAAATATCTTAATTAGATGGAAAACTGTCTATGAGAAAATTGTAGAGCAACATGAAAAACTCCCTATACAGCTTTCTGAATACGTGCTACTTAAAAAAAATTTTTTTTCCAAGCATGAGGGCAGCCTGCGAATGCACGAAAAACTGCCGCACGATTGGCCACTCGATGCACTTTGCGTGCATTCGTGGGCTTCTTTCATGCTTGGAAAATCGCTTTTATGTAGCGCTTCTTTATGTAGTTCTTCTAACGGTCCTTCTAAGATTAATTCTTTGCAGCGGAATATATCATGAATGTTGCCGTCAATGTATATAAAAGCATAATAGGCGCGGAAGAAAGCTAATTCACACAGACGTTGACTACGGTACTCGAGTAAGGTCAGACAAGTAACTTTTATCTGATCACGTATCGGTGCGTACTAAACAGAAAATAAAACATGCGATGGCGCGTTGTCGATACAACAGTCATAGAGCCAGATTAAAATCAGGATGTTAGGGAATTCAACACCGTGTACAACACCGTGTAAAAATACAGGCATAGCAATACCGAACAAGCATAATGAAGAGCAGACGAAAGAAATGAAAAGTAAAAAAAAAAGAAGGTCGCAGTTTCGCCCGAAAGGCGACGCATCAATTACGATAGCAAATTAGTGGATAGTTATACGAAGGAAGAATAGTATCGGCCGCATAAGCTTGTAAACATAGGCATACTAATTAAATCAACAAGCAAAGTGTCACGCGCGTAGAATCCAACATGAACACATCTCACTCGATGACCGCGGAAACTCGATGTCAAAACTCTTCAGTGAGGAAACGCCGCAGCAGCAGCGAGCGAATTGACCTTCGTGGTGCCGCTCGCATTAATACAAACCGAGTCGCGAGAACAGCGCAGCGCAGACTCTGTAGCCATCGCAGATGGCTTTTAAGATACAGCGACCAGGCCGGGCCGGCGCTGCCGTCCAGGCGGCTTGGAATAGAACGCCCCCCCCCCCCCCCCCCCGAAGCCTTGCGTGCGACGGAAGGCTACGCGCTTCCTCCCCGATTTACTCCGTTGCGTACGCGAGATTGAGTCACGATCGCCGGTTCACCCTCGCAAGCTTTCATTCGCACGCAGAGGCACAAGTTAGTGTTCCTGCTGAGAAGCCGAATGCGCCTTGAGTGTTCCTATATGAAATGCTATCGCAATAAAAATATGCGAAAGGAATAACTAAATTTATGCGGGGAGAAATCATTTCGTAAAGGTGAAAAACTCTTTGATGCTCCAATCAATATTCATGATAAATCAGGCTTTAGCTCAGCAACAAGCTATTAGTGACTAAACAAAGTATCTTTCTAAGCAATCTCGCCTTACCATTCCCATAATATGGTCGTTGTTTTCAATCTCGTACGGCGCAGGACCATTCGTCTTGCAGCCGTCGTGGTCGCGCTCGGTGACGTGAGTTCTGGCGATGAGGGCGCTGATCGTGAAGGACCTATCGAGCCGAAGGAACGTCGGAAGGAAAATAAAAAAGAAAACAAGAATCACTGTCATTCCTTGCTCACAACGATGTACTGTGAAGGACCAGAAGAAAGATCCATTCATTAGGTGAAACGATTTCAATGTCATCATTTGAGGCCCCATCAAGCGCGTTTAAATATCTCAATGCCACTCATAGGCAGTGCTAGGATACTTCGCTCACGAACCGTCATGGAGTGTCATTGAACCACGGAGACAACCTCATAGTGGAGCAGTGGTGCTGCGATCCACTTTCCTGAATCGAGATGTGTACAGTGAAGGAATGCTTAAGGACTGGTTTTAAGCGGATTAGCGAGAAATGCGAATCCGAAAATGCACGTGCACAAACACACCACATATAAGATGAGTGCTATTTGTAGACATGCAGTGTTGTTGTCTGTGTTTTATTATTTGCTTTGAACTCACATGCACAAGATAAAGCTTGGTGCGCGTGTTACCTTGGTCAGCATCAGCGATGTCTTTTTTTTCGCGGCATCATAAAAAACGTTAACAGACGAAATTTTTTCTCTTAACGTGATCGGCGAACTAGGCTTCATACTTTAGCAGCCACAACTGCGAAAGCTAAGGTGACTGTTTGCACTGCCTGCACTTGCGAGAAAAAATAACACGCCGCATACGTTATCACGTTATTCGACGCTGCATTGGCTCTATAAGTTAATAAGTAGTAATAATATTAATAATAGTAATAATAGGCTTACCACACACGCAGTACAACAGTTATCAACCGCTTCAGAACGAAACCAGCGAAGTGATATTTTTTTTTTGTCGCCGCACTATTTGCGTAGATCCCTTAACAACATTTCTCCCTGAAGATGAAACGCAGTAATGTTTTAACGGTTTGTCGTAATGACAGGGTGTTCTACGTCCGCTACTACGGCTATGAGTAACGCTGGCTAACACTCCTCGAGTTAGATCGTGCACACACATCAATATACAAAGAAATGTGGACCTCAGAAAAGCCGCCAGCGTAGCGCAATTGGTAGCGCAACGCGTAGGTTGTGGGTTCGGCGCCCACCAGCGGCAAGTTGTTTTTATGCGAAGCATATTAACGTAGGCTTCGGGCCTTCGCGACGCCCGGCGGTGGCCACCATTGACCCTGAAGTGGGGTGACGTGACATGACGTCACGTGATGACGTCACACAGGCTGCAGATGGGGCCTGATATCGCGCCGTCGGTCGCCTCCCGGCGGTGGCCACCATTGACCTTCAAGTGACCTTCAAGTAGGTCACGTGACATGACGTCACGTGATGACGTCACACCGGCTGCAGATGGGGCCTCACTTCGCGCCGTCGGTCGCCTCCCGGCGGTGGCCACCATTGACCCTGAAGTGAGATCACATGATGTGACGTCACGTGATGACGTCACACCGGCTGCAGATGGGGCCTCATATCGCGCCGTCGGACGTCGCCCGGCGGAGGTCTCCACGCTTCGGTTCGCGCCGTCGCGCGCGACGCGGCGGCGCTTCGCATCCACTGGGCTTAACCTTGATAAGCCTCCAATTTTTTCGCTGCCTTTTAATTTCCCTTTATCTTGTCCTTGCTATACACTCCAAATAAAACTGTGAGCAACTTCCCCTGTG
Source organism: Dermacentor andersoni (assembly GCF_023375885.2). Taxonomy (NCBI): domain Eukaryota; kingdom Metazoa; phylum Arthropoda; class Arachnida; order Ixodida; family Ixodidae; genus Dermacentor; species Dermacentor andersoni. The sequence continues at coordinate 122,760,187 of NC_092816.1, read as the reverse complement.
TTCCCCTGTGCTTTCCTTGGCTTCATTATGAGTTGGCGTCATACGGTTTTGTCTAACAGAACACGAGCCACTCGGTTCTTCATTCCGTCGCAAAGACGGGAGGACAGCCTACCGGACGTTCGCCTGAAGCGCCTTGAAAAGTCCGTCGTTGGTGGCCATCCGTAGGTGGACGCCCAATAGGATGTAAGCGTCGGGCTGCGCTTCCGACGTGCGTTCGGACGACACCGCCTGGCGAATCGCCTCCTGGATCTTTGCGAACAGCTGCAACGAAGAACAGTCGCCACAAGAGACAGAGCAACGTTAGCGTCGTGCGCTCGCGTCCGCTGGAATAACGAAAAAACAATACTGAAATCAGTCATTTGGAAGTGATTTATTTTGGTCGACGCGCAGAGTAACTGGAAGAACAAATTTCCGAACGAGAGTTTGAATTATCGTTTGAACCGACAAGTGCATCCAGAGAATGCTTGATTAACTATTCAAGATTAGAAGCCTTGACAAAATCTTTATGTTACCTAATTCGAAAAAGCCAAAGTCTCTGAATTTTGCTGCTGATAATGTACTTGGATGTTGCAGACTGGTTTGGGAAGCGCGGCAATATTCCACTACAATAATACCCAGGACGTGAATTTCGCTAGCTTATGCGTGAAAACACCTGCAGCACACTCTTGGAGGTTACCTTAAGGACGGTGAAAACTCGGCCGACTATATCAGAAGCTGCAGTGCCGTTGAGCCCAATCTCCAGGTCTAGAACCGCGTAGTGGTAGATGTTGTGCTCGATCCAGTAGTATTTCATCCTGTCCTGGGCTTTCTGTCTCATGAGGTCGGTTCTCGCCTGAGGCAGTTTTCTGAGACGACAAGTGAAATATTATTTAAAAGGTGTCATTCGCACTCGTAATATCGCAGGGCAGAGCTCAATTTAGATATCATCAGCAAGTACCTCGATATTGCTAAACCATCAAGCCATGATATCCCGCTATAACAAAGAGAAAAGCACGAATAGAAAAAAAAATGCTAATATACTAGGATATTTTCTATATAATGCGTTGTTGGAGAGATGTCCAAGTGGACACAGTTCTATAGTAATTTGGTGAATCGGTTGGACCTTGGCGTTGTGAAAGAGTGTGGAAAGTGATAACAGGTAAATGTAATAGCAGTCGCATGATCGATTCATCGAAGCTACAAATAACCACTTGACGATTACGTTGTTATTTTTACCCTAAGCTTTATATTCTTCCTTCCCGCAGCTAGCTAGCGCACATGTAACAGGCTATAGCAGCGGTTGTCTGACATTGCGCCAACCGCTTTTAAGGCACTGACATGGAATTCACTGATTATATTACGTGTCATCTGTCGCCTATCACTGCCATAGGGCGCAGATGTGGTGCACATATTTCACTTTCTTTTTTTCCTAATCATTGAATTCGTTACAATGTTTAGGATCATGCCCGCGTTCATTGCCACGATTATTCACATGCAGCAGTTCAAAATATCACTGGATAGTAGTACAGAATATTGCAATCATTATTTGCTTCAATACTGCATTCTTTTCTCCACTCCCCGCTATAAAGGTGCACTGAAGGTACACACTAAAACAAATCAGCAAGCGAATACTCCATTAGTCTACGTTCCTTAGAATAATGAGTGCGACCTTTATGGCTATAGAATAAAATGAAGAATCAGCAAAAAGACTGTCGAAGATGAAGTGATAGCAACGCGGTTTCGGTTGGAACAGGAACGTACCTTTTTGGATAACAACGCGGCGTCTATGGCGCTCGTATAGGGAGAATCAAGGTGGCCTTTGTGAACCAAAATGCATTCTTTTTCCTTTCTACGCTGAAGTCGCCTTTTTATTTATGTAGTCTTTCAGATCCAGCCCTATATGAAATTAACAAACGATAAATCAGGCAAATGACACCCTGCATAACTGAACGCCTCATGTTGAAGTTTTCGTACTTCGTGATGGACTATATATACTGCTACGCGTGCTTTTGTGTGCTACGTCAGTAAGAGCGAGGGCACCCCGCAGCGGAATGCGTAAACCCTCGGCAATTGAGTTTAATATAGTTACCTCAGCGAAGATGCGCCGGCGCTGCCACCACATTCCATGCGCGTAAAGAAACTGTTCAGACAGCAATGGCGTGGTTTGTTTTCCAAATAAGATTCACTGACGTGGCCAATTCTTCAATAGTTTCTTCAATTCAATTACCCGCCGTGGTTGCTCAGTGGCTATGGTGTTGGGCTGCTGAGCACGAGGTCGCGGGATCGAATCCCGGCCACGGCGGCCGCATTTCGATGGGGGCGAAATGCGAAAACACCCGTGTACTTGGATTTAGGTGCACGTTAAAGAATCCCAGGTGGTCGAAATTTCCGGAGCGCTCCACTACGGCGTGCCTCATAATCAGAAAGTGGTTTTGGCACGTAAAACCCCATATATTATTATTCAATTCAATTTTTCAATAGCACTATAATTGTGCAGCGGGGTGCGCCGCGTAGCAGAGGAATAGTCTATGTAGTCAACTCTTCGTTTTGCTTTTATTATACGGCTGCTTGTTTACAAACGCGCAGCTCACCTACATGTTGTCAAGCGTACGTTTTCATTTTTACCGCTCACCGTTTTTCACCGGTTTATCGCTGTTATCTAATTGCTGTCCACCGCAGTACGCGCCTACTTTATCCGAACGGTCTTGAATGTTACCTCCGATTGTACAGCAAAGAGTCCTGTCGAATTACACTGCGCGCGCAACACGAATAGACTTGCATACGCACGCGAGCACCAGCGATCACGCTGGAGCATATGGCGACATGTGTGAATAATAGCGGGTGAATTTGACCAGTCAGCTCCGATTTCTACAACCGACGACTGTGCGCGCGGCGATGCTTGTGCTTCGAGCGCTACTCTACTGGCTTTTCCCGAAACACGGGAACAAGTATATACGCCCAATAAAGAGACAAGCTCTTAACTGGCGCTTTCGGCGGTGTGGTTCTTCGCCGTCAGTACAACGTTAATATATTTCACTAATTCTCTGATTTTACGCGCCAAAGCCACGATACGATTATGAGGCAGGCCATAGCGTGGGGGACCAATTTCGGCCACCGTGGGGCTCTTTGACGTGCACTCGAGGCGCGGTACAAGGGCGGCGCTTTTTTTTTTTTTTTGCATTTCGCCCTCATCGATATGCGGCCGCCGTGGCCGGGATCCGGTCCCGTACCCGGGCTTAGCAGCGCAACGCCGACACCACTACGCCAACACGGCAGGGTGTCATTGCAACGCGCCAATATTGTGAAGCTATATAGCGTACTCGAGCGGGACGTGGATGCCGTAAGTCGTCTTGATGGACTTGGCGGCCATCTCGAGCACCGCTTGCGTGACCACGTGGCCGTCGTTGAGGAAGGTGTCGCCGCCGGGCAGCGCGTAGAAGGGCGCCAGGGCCACGTCGCAGAGGCCGTCCACCGACATCGAGCCGTACTCCTCGGACCGGCCGCCCAGCACGCACAGCAGCGAACGGGCGGGAAGCTGCTGGGGTCCGCCGCCATCGCTCGGACGAAGCCCGGCTTCCGGCGGCTCCGCGATCGCTGCGTGTGTGCGTTGTGTGACCTTTCGGTCGCGACTACCCACCGACGTGGTCTACTCGTGCGGCGTGGGCCTCGCAGAGGAAAGATGAGGCAAACATGTGATCCCTAGCACCACTACTTAAGTCGTTACTCTCGGTCCTTATAGTTGCGCAAGGTAGCCGATTCCGGATATTGCGCTGTCGTGAAAAGTCCTGCTACGAGTAGACATGTCTGCAATAAGTTCCAGGCCCTCGGGTCGTTCACTTGTTAACAGCGGTAATACTGAGCAACGGGTTTAGCTTCCCGTCAAACCTACAGTAGTTCCTTACCTCTGAAAGCTCTGTTTAATGTTGCTCTCCACACTAATGAGACATATGGCCTGACTATATATTCACAGAGAGTGACGCTTAGATTCAGGTCTACGAAGGAATTGTAACGCGGGCCGCTATGCCCCAGTTGTCTTTTCCCAGAACTGTCGCCATTGAAAAGCTGCTGAAACGTGTTCATTCTGCCTTTCGACACTGTTCATTTCAATGAGCCCCGCTGTAATTGCGCTAAATACGCCACTGGAAAACACGGATGACTGCCCTCTGACTTTATACACCGAAAGTGTACGACGCCCACTCCCTACCCTCTTCTCTAGAACCATCGAGTCTCCGCCTTCCTAACGCCAATTTCTGGATACATGCATACACTGGGCGAAAATCTCGCAGATCTGGCGTCCTGAAGAACCCAGGAATGCCCGAGTCGCTGCTTTCAGCCAATGAGCGCCGGCGTACGCAGAGTTTTGGATAGCACTGGACAGCTCAGGACGACAAATCTTTAAACCCTAGGGGAGGTATTGTGTAAGAGTCACCTAGTGGACATGTCCATTTCGTCTGCTGTTGAAGTTCTGATTGGCTGGGCTGGTCTGCACGTCCAAAGCAGCGAGGCACCACAGTTTGTCGAACTATACGCTGCTTGAAACTTTAGTCCAGTATATCCACAGCTATGGGCTTTGCGTTAAGCTTGTCGCGCTGAAATATAAGCACTTTGAGGCATCAAACCAGGCGTGACATAGATGATACAACCGCGTGAAACGAAACGCGCGTTTGATGCACTGGAGCAGAGTTTCTTTTTTGTATATAGTTCAGAAAAGGCACAACTAATTATTTACCACACTAACAATTTCAACCCTTATATTTTCTCGTTTTTGTGTACACGAATGGACTCTCATAACGGTGAACAGCATCAATGTTTCTTTGATATGGAACGGGTTTCGGTCTTTCTGGAGTTAAGGCTTCCCTGCCGGCGCTAAGCTTCGTCCCGGCGTGGTGGTTGTGCGAAATTAGAATAAAATATAGCATTGTGACGACAGCGAGCCTACGCCTCTAAATATCTGCCTGCGTCTGGTCGAAATCGTTGTGTTCGTCTCAAGTTGCATATGCCCGAAGTTTCGGTGTTGCGCTCTCACAGGATTCTTGGCGTCCGCCGGTTGTGACGGAGCCCGTCGGGGTATTTGTTCCCGCGTTCGTGGCTGTCGTTGTTGCCGTTGCTTCCCAGCGAATCCTGCGCGTCGCCGCGTCGTAGAGCAGCTCTTTCTCGGGAACGAGGCCGGTGACCACGTGGCTGTCGTCGTCCGTCTTGTTGAACCCTTCGTTCGGCTTTGCTGCGAACGTTCGAAGCCCGTGGAAATACATTCATTTCTGCGTCTGATTCAAGGAACGCGGTACTCTGGATGCTCTATTTACCTCTTCCGCTTACAATTTTCTCTCAAGAAAAAAAAAAAAAAAAAGAGCCAGGACTGGGCCTAGATGTGCTAGTTCGCAAAACGGTAACGCCGTTAAGTAGTACTCCTCAGCTGTGATGTATATGAACTAGTTGCCAATAACCTACAGTACACGTCGTGTTTGCTAACAACGCCTTAATGTACCCACGTTCCCCGACTGCAATTATAATGACCCGGGACACGAAATGTTTGAAGAAGAAGAGAAATTCGCGGAAGAGATTTCAATATCATCGTTGAGCATTCACACATTGGCATACCACGCCTGTTTCTGCAATTGAATTCTCAGAATAATAAATATGAGAGGTTTCAAATGGCAGAATTTAAAATTTTACTGAAGAATCTACGTGGCAGTGGCAAACACCAGAATCTACGCAATAACTGAGCCTTCTTTGATCATTTAAGAAAATGTGATAACTTTTCTTTCCGATTATCACATTGCATGGTTGTAATTTCAGAACTGATGTCAGTTGATAGTAAACGCATAACTTTTTTATTTCGAATGATATACATTGAACACAAACTTCCAGAAATATGGGCTGAAGATTTGCAGCGAAATACATTGCTGTTCCAATCATGCTTCCACACTGAGGCGAAATGCAGCAACAAAAAATTTCAACTGAAATAGCAATGCATTTCGCAGCACATTTTGAGTTAGTGTTATACAGTGTCAGACACAAACATTCTAGCAAAAGCTTATGCGTTGAGCACTGGCTGGTTTCAATTATGAAATGACATACCCGATGAAGTCCTTAACTGATAACGTAATTAGTAGTGTATGTTAATAACTGTAAATAATTATCACGTCACAGCCCGTGCCAATATCAGGCGCTGCCACGAAACCTGGTAATCATGTCTCGAAGTCCCTGTTTTTTAATAACTTATGAGGGAATCGTCGCGGAAACGCGGCTTGTGTGTACACGTGCACATATTTTAAACAACAGTGCATGTAGTCCCGAAAACCAGTGCAGACCCGTGGTCAAGTGCAAAAGTTCCTAACTGTGACTGTGCAAAAAAAAAAAAAAAAAAAAGAAAGGCAAGATAGCCTCGCTAGTGTTACTGATACCTATGCGCTGCCAAAGGAGCAAAATCAGAGACGGTCGTACGCTACCGAACCAATCAAGTCTCATCTGACAAGCGTTGAGACTAAGCCGAAAAAAGCGACGCTTTTATGCTTGCATTGATAATCGTAGTAATCGGTTGTACGCGCGGGTAGTAGCATTATGGGTGGTTTTCTTTGCCGTTCTTTAATTGGAGATGACGTCAGAGTTCCGATTATTGTGAAAGAGGAGGCGTGGACCAATAAAATTTGCCATGATCAGCGAACTTTCGTCCCTTAGTGAAGGTTCAAAATTGTACGCATTGTTAGAAAAAACAAAAAAAATTCCTGCGGAAGCAAGCCTTCCATATAGCCGCGTCGCCATTACATATTTCGCAACACTATACCACACAACGGATTCAGCAGTCGCTTGACAGAAGACGTACAGTGGGAACAAAAGTCCCATAGTGATTGGGCGTTGATGGAATTGTTCCGGGAGTCTGGCGGCTAAACTGTTTCACGATCGAACATTTGGCGTTCACCGAGAAAAACCAATGATCGTTAATCAAACGCAGCGTGCAAATTGTCGTTGTTCGTTTCCCCGTCAAGGTGACATACTCTCTATAGAGCCGATGACGGCCGCACTGGAAATCATGTCGCAGCCTGTCAGAGAGCCGATTAACGGGCCATATTGACAGTGTAGATTGAAAATGATGTCGCCGCAACTGCCCAATTTCTGCATGCGCTGCACAGTTTAATCCGCAAAGCTTCGAAACTCCGCGTTTTCACAAGCTATGCGTGTCGATTACGCATTCAACTCATCCCGCAGCCATCAGCAGACGCAGCCCGACGCATTCACACCGACCTTTGGGATCGGTCCCAGACGCGCCGCCGTAGCGCGGCTCGGAGTCGTTCTTTGCAGGACCGGCGACATCCATCCCGCTTCTCTTGCTGGCCCTCCTCTCCGATTCGGGCTCCGGTTCGGCCGTGACTTCGAATGCCGCCGCGTTGCCAGTGTTTGCTGCGAATGGTGCAGGCAGCATGCGCAATCGAGACGCTTACTCGCTGCAAGATAATGAGGCGCTTCGGCGATTCCGTACTGCAACAAAAGGCGGGAGCGCCTATACACTCTGAGGCTCTTAACTCATACACGTTACCTTATACTTAAAGGACACGCTATGGTGGCTTAGTGGCTATGATGTTCTGCTGCCAAACAGGAGTGCAGGTTTCATTCCTAGCAGCATGTGGTCGCACACCGTTACAGACCGCATCTATAGATAGCGATCGGTTGATCCACAAGCTAAGATCGCCTAACAGATGTCGATCAGCCTATTCACTCTTGGTGCGCAGACAAAAATGACGCCTTAAATAGCTCATCAAAAAAAAAATACCATAGCTTTTGCAGTGACAGGAGTCGTAAAGCTCTGTGTGACGTGCCTAAATACAGTGAAGACAACCGCTTACCGCTGACGAACACGAAAAGCGAGAATCCAACGAGGAAGAGCAGCAGCAGACCAGCGCCGGTGAAGAACGTCACAGGAGAGCACCTGCGGAAGCGGGCGCGTGGGAATTGCGAACAGGGGCCGAGGGAGTCGAGTTCTTGCGCCGCCGTCGGGTAACTCAAAATGCAGCCCACAGCAGGGCCGAATTCGCCAGCAAAGGGCACACGCAGCAGAAGACAGCACAACGCTCAGAAAATGGATAGAGAACGCCTCGGTACCAGTAACGCAAACGTTATGGTGTTCACAGTATCGCGGTAAAGTTAGTTTGCGTCCGCACTAAATTGAGACAAAGGAACGAATGCTGTTCATATGTTTGCGGCTGTAGTTTTTTTTTTTTTCTGTACCCTACGTACCTCGGGGGTGGATGAGAGCAGCTTACAAAAAGAGCAACAGAGGTGGTGGCAAGGCTGGCTGCGCTGTGAATACTTCATGACAGCTAGAATGTCCAAGGGTGGGTTGGGGGAAAGGCTTAGTCCCCAGGCCCTACTACGCTTCCCCCTCCCCCTCCCCCCACTCGACATATACTTTGGATCCACCAGTGTACTACTTCAGATTCGCCCGATGGAACGGTGCAAATTACAGCCGCTCTGACTATTTTTTGCTTCATTACGCTTAATTTTACATTTGCAGTGACGCCAGAATATTACTGAAGAAATGTAGATGGAGTAGCCCAACATGGAATGAATAAATTTTGCGAAAGTAAAGAAAGAAACTCCACCATTCGTCGATGTGACGTCCATATATAAAGGCTTGGAGCCGAAATTTGCTCCAGAACAAATTGTCAGCGATACCGACACTTTCCACAGGAAGACAAGGGAATTCGCTAGTTAAATGTGCATATTTTCACACAGAGAAATATGTGGTTTGCTGCAGAACGTATCGCCATATCTACGCCGCGTTACGAAACTGGGCACCTCATACAAACCCAGCTGTTTCTCCTAGAGTCTGTGTGGAGGTTATCCAATTGATTTCTCAACTCTGTTGATAGCCGCCAAGCACTATTAAGAGTGACGTTCAATGTTCGCTAGTGCCGAAGCCTATGTTCGATGTAATAAGCAGTACTACCCTGCTAAACGTGACCTCAAACGCGCGCCACTAGAGACATTGAAGTAATGGAAATCAAATGCGATTTCAACGGAAGAAAACGTATATATGCGCTCATCTTGTGGAGTTTGAGACTACAGTGATCGGTATAATAAATATAACAAGTGCGCTTATTATAGTCTTTAAAGAAGGTTCAGAAAAAGAAAGTAATATGACCGAAGCACACCCCAGTGCCACTGATAACTGCAGAAGCTGTTTTTCTAATTCAATATGCGCACAAGTTTACCATAGTGACATAGTAATCACAGCGACCAATCGTCAAAATCATTTATTGCAAAAGCGCTACTTCGGCTTCCGTGACCGCTGTTAACGGTGGCACCGACGTTCTGGTTTGGTTGCCCCTCATATGATCTTTCCCAGTTAAACGGGCTTTCAACATACAACATATTGACACGTGTACTTATCTTTATCGGGCGACCACGTTTCGCCGCTTAACAACTGTAATCGCACAGCGACGGACGCGCCTGCATGTATCCGACGTTTCTGGAAAGTTATCGATGATTCTACCCGGCTGTCTGTTGTCGCCGAACCTTATGTTATCTGATTTCATCGCCTGACGCGAATGGCGTAGAACATTGTGGAATACGCGCGGGTCCCAGCGATTAGTCTGGAACATTCGACGACTGCTGTATAAAAGCCGACGCGCTTGACCCGCTGGGCAGATTTTCGACGATCGCCGAGCGTGTTCGCCGCTGTCGTTGTGCTATAAGTGTAGCCTGTTTTGTGGGCACAGGTTCGCCCAATAAAAGTTAGTTTTGTCGTTCACAGTACTGCTACTGTGTTATTCAACGTCACGACCACGTGACATCTGGTGGAGGTGCTTGTGCGTTCATGTACCGAACGCCCCCGCAAAGCCGCGATCCAAGCCCGAAGCCCGAGGACAAAACCAACGTCGCCCAAGACCAGCGAGCTAGCCGCCGGCTGCAAGGACTGCCCCCAGAGCACGGACGCCTACCTGAGACGTGCAGGAAGATTGCCACCAAGTCCTCCCCAATGGCAGCCCCAGCATCTCCCGTCGTGCTGCAGCAGCCCAGGGAGCCCCCCACGTTCCGCGGTTCAACATTCGAGGACCCGGAAACCTGGCTCGAGACGTACGAGAGGGTCGCTGCATTTAACAGCTGGAACAGCGACGACAAACTGCGACATGTCTTCTTCGCATTGGAAGACGCTGCCAGGACGTGGTTCGAGAACAGAGAAGCCACCTTAACGACCTGGGACCTTTTCCGAAGTGGCTTCCTGCAGACATTCACAAGCGTCGTACGCCGAGAACGAGCCCAAGCACTACTGGAAACCCGAGTGCAGCTGCCCAACGAGACCACCGCGATTTTTACAGAAGAAATGAGCCGCCTATTCCGCCACGCCGACCCGGAAATGTCCGAGGAAAAGAAAGTCCGGCTACTAATGCGTGGTGTTAAGGAGGAACTTTTCGCCGGTATGGTACGAAACCCACCGAAGACTGTCGACGAGTTTCTTCGCGAGGCCACTAGCATCGAGAAGACACTCGAGATGCGAAACCGGCAATTCGACCGCCGCACCAACGCTACAAACTATGCCGGAGTTCAATCACTGGCCTCCGAAGACGGTCCCGACAAGTCCATCCCGACCTTTTCAGCAGATCGGGATGGACTTGTTGGGACCGTTTCCGACATCAGCTTCCGGAAATAGGTGGATTGTCGTGGCGACGGACTATCTCACCCGCTTCGCTGAAACTAAAGCTCTACCGAAAGGCAGCGCAGCCGAAGTGGCTAAATTTTTCGTCGAGAACATCCTGTTGCGACATGGTGCTCCAGAAGTCCTCATCACCGACAGAGGAACGGCCTTTACAGCGGAGCTCACTCAAGCCATTCTGAACTACAGTCAGACAAGGCACAGGAGGACAACGGCCTACCATCCGCAGACGAATGGTCTTACGGAGCGGCTGAATAAGACCCTCGCCGACATGCTAGCGATGTACGTCGACGTCGAGCACAAGACGTGGGACGCGGTCCTGCCGTATGTCACCTTCGCCTACAACACGGCGGTGCAGGAAACAACACAGATCACGCCATTCAAGTTGGTTTACGGCAGGAACCCGACGACGACGCTCGACGCCATGCTGCCGCACGTCACTGACGAGGAGAATCTTGACGTCGCTACCTATCTCCAGCGCGCCGAAGAAGCCCGACAGCTCGCCCGCCTACGGATCAAGACCCAGCAGCGTACCGACAGCCGACACTACAACCTCCGACGACGCTTCGTCGAGTACCAGCCCGGCGACCGTGTTTGGGTATGGACCCCGATACGCCGGCGAGGACTCAGTGAGAAGCTGCTGCGACGCTATTTCGGACCCTACAAGGTCATCCGACGTATTGGCGCACTAGACTATGAGGTCGTGCCAGACGGCATTTCGCCCTCACAGCGGCGCCGCGCACGATCTGAAGTGGTCCACGTGGTGCGCCTTAAACCATTTTACGGACGCTGATGAACTTCCTTAGTTTGTTGTTTTCTTTGCTACGAGTGCTTTTCTTTGTTACTTTCGTTTGTTAGCAGCATCGGGGCGATGCTTTTTAAGAGGGGGGTAATGACACGTGTACTTATCTTTATCGGGCGACCACGTTTCGCCGCTTAACAACTGTAATCGCACAGCGACGGACGCGCCTGCATGTATCCGACGTTTCTGGAAAGTTATCGATGATTCTACCCGGCTGTCTGTTGTCGCCGAACCTTATGTTATCTGATTTCATCGCCTGACGCCAATGGCGTAGAACATTGTGGAATACGCGCGGGTCCCAGCGATTAGTCTGGAACATTCGACGACTGCTGTATAAAAGCCGACGCGCTTGACCCGCTGGGCAGATTTTCGACGATCGCCGAGCGTGTTCGCCGCTGTCGTTGTGCTATAAGTGTAGCCTGTTTTGTGGGCACAGGTTCGCCCAATAAAAGTTAGTTTTGTCGTTCACAGTACTGCTACTGTGTTATTCAACGTCACGACCACGTGACAATATTGCTCCTATTAGATCCGGATTCGCATCATAAGTGGGTTGTTAGTCTTTATGCCCGCGGCATGAAGCAAGAATAAGGTGGTTGCCCAGCTTACGACGCTAGGATCATCGATAGGCCGGGCTAACTGCAGCTTGCGCCCATAGCCACATCCTCGGAGATTGGAATCCAAAAGAGGGGGGAGTTATGCACGTTTGACGAGAGTACGCAACCGTCGTAAAATCGCGTGGTAAATACTTACCACGAGTCTGTTTGCGACAGAGCAAGGGGGAGAAGAGAGGCAGCTAAGTATGTGAAGGAACAAGTGTGAGATATAGCTTGACTTGATATGTGCGGACGCTGTACCTTTTGGTGCATCATGTATGATGGACGCTCGAGAAGTCGTGGTGTCTGAAAAAAAAAATGCAGGGAGAGATAATGTGAAAAGCCAAGCACTATAAAAAGGACAAACAGCGTCGACGCAATCAGGAGTAACGATTTAAGGAATACATCTGCGGTGGTTCGTGCTGCACACATAATTTCGATTATGTCGGTGATCGACATTGAAGTGGCTGTTCCTTGCAGAACTCGTAGGAGCAGTGTCAAAGGGCACGGTTACCAGAGATCAGTGCGCTATCACCATCAGAGTTCACCTATGATGATTGCGTTGCGTAGAGTAGCAGGACTGTCTAACAAAAATATTGACACGATATTTTCGATGTATTTTTTTCTTTTTTTACGTTAAGTGAAAGTCTTGAACCTCGAAATCCACGAAAAAAAAAATAGTGGCAAGCCTCAGAGCGCCCTAAATAAGTCGCTCTAATTACTTTTCGACTAACCGGTTTCTATTTAGTTTCTCAGGAGATGTACATGTGTCGTGACGTCATGTCACAGGAGGGGGTCATGTGGGAACAGGACACCACGACGTCTGGCTCAGCTTGCTGTCTGCTGTGCTGGCACTAATCGCGTCGACCAGGAAGCAGCATAACGCACCGCCGAGCGAGCCGGAACAATTGCCATAGCTGTGGAAGTAAAATATTTAGGGCAGTCTGAGGCTTGCCGCTATGTTTTCTAGTGGTTGGAGGTACATGATCTTCGTTTAACGCAAAAACTATGAAAATTCTAAATTTAACGGCGGCAGTTCTTCAGGAGCTTTCGAAGTACGCAAAGCGCGCTTGTCCAAGTTGGAAAAAAAAAAAAAAAGAACGAACAAGAGGTCACGTGTCAATGGGGCGCCAGTCCGGCGTCCCCATTGACACGCATCTTGCACTGTCTCCTGGAGGCCTCCTCTGAGCTTGCTCTCGTTTCCTTGCTGCCGTGCGTGACCGGTAGATTGGAACTCGATCTCCGCGAAAACGTGGCAGAAAGGCTGGTAATGTTGCAATTGGGAGCTGGCTGGTAAGACGTTGTTTTGGACAAAACCCACCATTCTGTAGCGCGAGACAGGTTGACAAACCCAATTCAGAACGGGTCGAATGTATTTCTTTTCGTTCATTTCGTTCACTTTGTGTATTTTTCTGGCGCTAGAAAACAGCAGAATCATCCGAAACAGGGCACGAAGGCCATTGTACTTCCTAGGATGAAGCGACAACTGCATGAGAGACAAACCAGTAGCCATCTTTACGCGCAACGGGTGGAGATGGGAAGAGGCAATGGCGTTAGAGCACACGCAGGCAGACCACGGAGCACGCTCTCTCCGCTGGGTGGTATACTTATATAATTTACCTTCGGTAGCAGTGGGAGTACTTTGTTCAGTGGTAGTAGTGTCTGTAAAATCACGTGCCTACATGTTATTCTTGGCAACGAAAAGAACACCAAGTTACGTGCAGTCATCGTGCAATCTAGGAAAATCTGGAATCTTCCTCGATGCATTATGGGTAGTTAACCTCCCAAGTAAATGCCATGTCCGCCAAGGTACACATCTGTTATTGCTAACAATATACCCTCGTGTGCAAGTCAAAAACATTTGAGGCATCTGTGTTGAAAATGAATGATAAGTGTTTGGTAGGATGGCGACGGCCACATTTATTATTCTGTCAAACGTGAGCGTACTTCATTACACTGCTGCCAGCATAAATATATCACAGCTGAAATGTTTTAGGCCACGTCGGATATACTGACGCTGTTCCGACAGGGGTTAGTAGGAAGGAATAACTGAATTTTAGTTAATTTGGTGTCGTCTTTATGTTTCCTCCCTCGCGATGTTTTTCACCCTGTCAGAAGCGTCTAAAGAACTCCGGTCGCCCGTCGTCCCTGCTGGCTCATAAAAGCTGGAGGCCACCGCAAACGGCATCAGTATACATGCAGCACTTGGATACCTGACACCATAATGCAGGACTGAAAGGACGCATGTTTGCCATCTAGCAATACCTAACAGGTGTTCTTTTTGTAGCAAGCAACCACACTCTTAATCCGAGGTAAATGCCATCAGACATAACCTTTCTACGCTTTCGTACGAAAGTCGAGCTTTTAAATATCTAGCTCGCTAGATCGACAGATGACAGCCAGGAAGACGTAGTCATCGCTACGGTGACTACGAAGGCTTGCTCTCAAAGTGGCTACATGCAGGCGACGCGAGCAGCAAATGTTTAAGGCATCTACGTTTTCTGTAACTGTTACGTATCGTGACGCCTGTGAAAACGAACACTTTATGGACTAAGAAACGTTTGCACTTTTCAGTGAAGGAAAAAAATTAGCCAGCATACGTGAACAGGTTTGCCGTGTCCCTGTGTCTCTGACATTGTCAGTTTATTTCTTTTTATCTCGTTGGGCAATTTCACTGCTTTTTGTTATTATGTTTACGTCAACATTGGTTTTCTTCCTTTGGATACGTTTTCCTAGAAGCCATCTTTTCTTCAGCAAAGTTTGTCACCCAGATGAGCGATTTGGTACGCACTCATGGTGTAGCGCACAGCGTGACGCACATAAAAGGATGGCACAATATGCTTGCGTACATCAGCAACATGGCGACGCACGCATAAGCCAAGCGTCGATAGCTCTCACCGAGAAGGTGAGTTCTCTAGGCAGCTTTTGCAGATGTGCCAGGAGCTACGTTGTTTATTTTTTCCTGGATTTTTGATGTAGTGTGTGACTGGCCTTCACACTTTTTTTTCATTTCCGTAGATAATGCCTAGTATATTTACTAGACATTTGAGCAATAAAATTCAGTTGCAAGCCGGCGCTTGTGGCGTCCGCTCGTCTATCGCCCTAGTAATTCTTATTCCGCCCTTTTCAGCGTAAGTTTGCCGCCCTCTCTTATGTTTTGGCTTTCCCAGGAGGTCCCATCTACAGCTCGTGAAGTTTGAGACCAACTGTGCTGCTCATGTTATTATATGTGGCGTTCACAATGCAAATTCAATCCAATAAAACCTATGTTGTGACTCTCATCGTCTATTGCTGCAGTTTTGCCAGTGCTCCTTAAAGGGAGACACTAAAGTGAAAGATGATTTCTTGTGCATCAGTAAATTACGTTTCTACAACACCAAAAAACACCTCTCTTACAACGATAAGAAGTTTGGTAAGCCAGACAAAGCGCAAGAATGAAATACGGGTGGCGACGCCTACTTGAGTTCCCGCACCTGGTGGCTGTGACGTCTTGGATTTTGATGGCGTCTTCTAGCGGCTACTAATTATATATAGCGGTACAGAGTGACTACATCGTGTTCTAAAGGAATCAAATATTAAACGTGGCAAGTTTCGGGAACCTTTACTCAGCCAACGCGGCCCAAATGCGAAAACATACTTTGGAATCCCTGACGTCACGCTGACGTACCGGCGCTGGGGTATCGGCGCGAAATTCAAATACTGATACTTGGATCTTCATTTTCTCATCTAATATTTAAACTTTTTTTTTAATGATTGCCTGCAGGGTTCTCAAACAATGCTTCATTAGTCTAAACTGATTTAGTGTTTCGCTTTATTGTCCCTTTAAAGCGTTCCGTGTGACGAGATTAAAGGGACAAAAAAGAAAACAAAATATATTTTAGCCAGGTTAGTAAATTACCTTTATCAATACCTGAAAAGCTGCTCTTGCCGCGTGAAGATACTTGGTACGCCAGGAAAGACGAAAAAAAAAAAGACACACTGGAGGCGACGCTTTCTTGGAAGTCCCGTGCCAGCTAGCCGTGACG
Source organism: Dermacentor andersoni (assembly GCF_023375885.2). NCBI lineage: Eukaryota > Metazoa > Arthropoda > Arachnida > Ixodida > Ixodidae > Dermacentor > Dermacentor andersoni. Next base: position 122,744,137 of record NC_092816.1, on the reverse strand, counting down.
TGACGGATTTTGACGCCGTCTGCTCGGGCCTAGATGCATTTTTATCGCTAAAAATAGACTACACATCGTATTCCTAAAGAGACAAAGACTGAACGTGGAAGGTTTCAAGAGCATTTACGAGGATCAAAACAGTCGAAATACAGCGAAATGTTTTGAAATGCAGAACGTCGACGCCCTGTGCTGATTCGGTGCGAAATTAAAAAAGAAAAAAAAGGCCTATTGACCGTCATTTTCTCTTCCGATACGCAACCCATTGCGGCGAACTCCAAGACAGTAGCGTTCTCAAAGAATGCTTTATTAATATTGTCACGAGCTCTGTCGTGAACCACGGCTGCCGCGCAGACAACCACGGGAAAGAAAGAGGAGAACGACGTCAGCTAAGCTGCCTCGGGGCCGCTCTCGAAACTCGCCTATCAACCGGATTCATCTGGTTCCGCATTAAACACCTCGTGTGTAACAATATAAACTGATTGATCGCTTCTCTTTAGTGAACGTTTCGTGGAGACCATACCGCGACGACGCCAAGGTTCTCGCAGCAGCTATGAGTGTATAGATTCGCCAAGAATGGGAGCTTGCGCGCCAGCCACAGAACGTTCGTGGAAAAGGTGTAGCTCACAGCTTACCCATGGCGACTCTCAGTGCCCGATCGACAACCTGCGGGATGAACTGAGCCGGGCGAACGTTGGTGCCAGTGTTGAACGCGACGCCTTGTCTTGTCTTGTCTTGTGTCCCAGACAGTGGCGCGTACCCACTATGGAGGATTGGCCAAGAAGCGGGCGGTTTTCCGTAAGGTTAGAAGTACAGAGAAACTGAGATTTGGATAGTGGAGCGTGGGACGATAGAACTGTAATTTAGACTTGCAATGAAAATATTGGTAAGAATTTTGATAAAATAATTTAACGTAAAGAAATTAAGTAATAGAAACTATGGATAATTGTAGAAAATCAGCAAGGTACTCTTTTTGTCTCTCTAATAAAATTGTAAACAGCAAGAAAAGCATCCCTGTGGCTGGTTCCCAGTGAAGTTGCCCCAAAAGAAAGAATGTTTGTCGAGGTTAGTGATAGGCCGAGTTTGGTAAATGAGTATTCTAATATTCTTCTTTGTCTTAGAAAGCGGCGGCATGAGAGAAAATAATGTTCGATAGTTTCAGGTGCGCCTGCCGAGCTGCAGCCCACGAGACCGTTGCGGTCGGTGTCTTCTTCTTCTCTCGAGCTTCCTTTGTCGCACGCGTGCTCAGCGCATCGGAGAAAAAGAAGACTTCGCCAGGTTCGTTGATTAACCTTTACGCCTTTACCCCCTTTTGATATTTTATTGGATGCATTTTTCAATCAAACCAGTGTGGCCAATCCCGCCTGTGGGTACGAGCCGTGTTTGAGGCAACAACAAACCCACAAATCCCGAACACCACTCAAGGGAAATTAAGAGAACTTGTTTCCCGTTATTTCTGCCCATGGAGAATATATATTCTAGAAAAAGACCACCAAATGACATCTGAGTAAAACATAATTATTACAGTAATTAAGTATTTATTACGACACTACGGTAAACTTATTGGTTTACTGTAGCGTCCATAGCTGAAATTTCGCTCCAGTGCGCCAAAAACATAGATACGCGGATTGCTTTAAGGTTATCGCTCTTAAATTTGAATATTGCGGCAGCAAGCTTGGCGTATCAAAAATGATGCGTTGAGCTTTGTGGGTTTGAATTACGACTATAGGCGGAGTAGTCTTTATTTGTGCGGGTGGCGCTCCCAGGTGATTGAGTGACTACGGTTGCAATCTGGAAATCCCGCTTCCCAATATTTGCCTAGATTTATCTCTGCCTGTGATGCTATCTTTTGGGGACTCATCTATTGGGTTTAGCCACAAAAATGTTTGCTTGGTAGTCCAAATTGAAATGACTGAAACTAATCGATTACCATGTTAGACCGATCCTCCCCACTCCCCACCATAGCTTCCTTTTATTTATTTATTTATTTATTTGATTATTTATTTATTTATTTATTTGATTATGTTCATTCATCATTATTTTTTTATTCATGGTTTTCTTCTGATTGCTGTTTTCCCTGACAAAAAGAAAGATTTTCTTTCTAAGCTCCAACGTTCAAATTGTTAACGCCCTTGTCTTTTTAGCACCTAATTTAACCACCCAATTCATGGCAAATCCCACACTGTGGATATGCACCACAACCACTTAGAAGAACAGCAACATCATCACTCCCTAGATGTGGCTGACGTGGCGTATCAGGCGCAGCCGCATAATATGGCGCAGGTTGCACGGGTGTAAAACAGGGAAGGGGGTAGGGGTTGAGTTTGGAGCGCATGATATATAGCTGCGGTACGGACAAGATAACGTATAATGCGCAGTAGCTATTTCTCGAACGATAAACTTACGTAGTACAAACGTACAATGCGTGCTCTGTAACATATACATGTTCACTAGGTGCGCCTACAAAATTTATATTTCTCGCCTTTTTTTCCTTATTTAGCAACTGCGAGGTTCCATAGTTGGTGTTGTAGTTTGTCTTCCCGGTTTTTTTTTTTTTTCAAGGTGCGCTTTACTGTGAAAATTGGAAGTGAGTGCGAGCTAAACGTTCTTAACGTTTGCTATACGACCTCGGGCCCAATGCCGATGCCCCCTATTCAAATGCATGTAAAACGCAGAAACACTTTTCTGAGATAACCACTGGTCCGACTTTAATGAAACTAGTTGTATTTGAGAGAGTGAGTGCAGGAAGCGAAGTTTTAATGCAAGGCCTGAATTTTTCAAAATAGATTTTCAAAAATTGGTAAGTTTGAAAAAGAAATAGCAGCACGAAGTTTACAAATTCATAGCTCCGTACCAAGAACAGGTATCGCAGCTCTATGAACTGCAGTGGTCAGAGCATGCAAAGCTAATAAACTTGATATAATAAGTTATATTTAAGTAAATCTGTTACGTTGTTTAGAGGATTTTGGAAAACTCCCACTCACACATTACTGGTTTATTTCAGAGCTATGTATAACGCATCAAACTTGTCCACTTTAGATCTACTATGATATCCAATATACAGAATTATGATGCAATTCTTCGTTGTGGAGTTACACAGTTAACTTGGTAGTATTTTCTGAAAAGTGGCGATTTTCAGTAATTCTTATTTAAAGATAGGACGGTATAAATAAAAAGTGCACTACATTTTCACTTTTCCTGTTAGATTCAACAAACCCCATCAAGCCGATGCAGTTCTTGCCGAGAGAAACAATTTCTCCTTTCCCGCGTGTTTAGATAGGCGCTCCCGAGCTACACCTTCCTCTTAACACACACACACACACACACACACGCACACACACACACACACACACACACACACACACACACACACACACACACACACACACACACACACACACACACACACACACACACACACGCACACACGCACACGCACACACACATACACACACACAGACGGGTTGTCCCAGTTAACTTGGACCAATATCTTAAGTATACCCAAGAGCTCTAGAGACGTACCGACTGCATAGTAGCCGTAGTCATATGTACTTACGGCCTGTATTTTTTTCATCACGCAGTATTAATTAATTACTTTCAGTTACTCAACTTTTTGATTATTGCTTGAATCGCAAACGTATCAATTACAAAGTTCTAGGGCACCTCAAATAACCTCCGAGTCGAGCATTTGTTTAGTGCTCAGCTTTGCCTCGTTGGTTTTTCCGAGAAAAAACAAAAGCGCGCGAAACATCCAAAATACGAAATACATACGCGCTCGCGCGCCGCTACTCAAGCGCTCCCAAGCGAATAGCCACGAATACACACGGCTTTACCAGCGGCGGCAGCTCGATACAGGGCTTCACGCTATGGGATGGTCGCGGCATCCAGAGAACACGCCGCTGACGCATTGATAAGCGTAGCAAAGCCTTGTACGATGCGGCGATAAGAGAATGCAGCTGTATATATTTCAATGGTTGCTTGTAGGCGCTTGAGTAGCGGCGTGCGAGTGCGCATCTATTTCGTATATCGTGGGATATCGTTTTTTCTTGCGAAAAACAACCAGGACCACTTCAGCACGAAATAAATGCTTGATTCGGAGGTTATTTAGGTGCCCTACAACATTGTAATTATTATGTTTGCGATTCAAGCAATAATTAAAAAGTTCATTAAGGACAATCAACTAATTAACATCGCGTGATGAAAAAAATACTGGCTGTAAGTACATAGGACTGCCGTTACTACGCAGTCGGCACGATTTATCTAGAGCTCTTGGTTTTTTTTTAAATATCTTGGTCCAAGTTAACTGGGACACCCTGTATATATAGTTTTTTCATTCACTTTCATTTCCATTAATTTATCGTTTCTTTTTTTCCTCTTAAGTAGAAGTAATTTCCCCTATGTTGTCCGTGGTGTTTGTTGGCTTCTTAGGACTAATAAAGATCGGGCCCCTCGGTTAATCCCCTGTCTTCTCGTTTACACACACACACGCACGCACACACGCACACACACACACACACACACACGTATATATATATATATATATATATATATATATATATATATATATATATATATATATATATATATATATATATACATTAGGTTAGGTTAGGTTAGGACGAAAAAGCTGCAGCGTTACTGTTGTCGGGATCATTACCTGAGCATAGAACGTCGTGGCACAACCAGCCGCAAGATTCTGCCGGCACCAAATTTCTGTGTTTTCCCCATACCTAGAAAAAAGAAAAGCGGGCGCAACTAACTATCCGCAGGACATTTCCATGTAACTCTAACGTGCAACACGTCTTGCCATCGGTCACTTCCGGAACGGCCTTCTGGTGAAACGACCAAGCTAGCGTTCGCTTAACAGCCACGTGAGAAATCGCAGTATAACGCACTTTTGCGAACAGGCTGATCACTAGCAGCGCTTGGAAATAACCCTTCGCAAAGACGAATACAGCGGGACGGTATTCCATTGTTATTTTATTATTATTATTATTTTGAATGCCATGACAAAGGTCGGCACCTCCCTCAGTACTATTTGGGGCGAGCATCACCACTAGAAAGGCTGGTGCTGCAATCTGAGTGGCGTGTGATGAGAAATCACGCGGGCACAGCTGCCGTGTTGGCTGCATCGGAAGCAGGCGAGAGAACGAAAGTTTTCAGCAACGCCAGGAAAACATCAGGCTGCGCTTCGCAGCATTTATGATAAGTAATGGGAAGTAGGAAAGAATACGGGAATAAGAAAAAAAAGAGTGAATCGTTGCTAAGGGCTGCCGCATGGCCTTACGGGTTCTTTTATCCATTTTTGTGTTTTGTTACCACTGCTCTGCCATGTGTATAGGATGTAGGACCGATCAAGCCTCCAGAGGGATTTTTACCTGCCATCCTCAACATTACATTTACCTAGTTATGCTGGAATAAATACTTTGACTTTGTGGGCAATGAAATATCTAACTGCGGTGGGAGATACGGGTTCTCCTCCGTACTCTTGGGACAAAGGAACGACAACACAGTAGTGCAGACAATCACAAGGGCATTTATTGCACCTTTCATAGATCAATGCCTGCTAGCCGAGTTGCTATCCCCAAAACATGCCGATGGGCGCGCGACAAATCTAGAAGTCCGACTTACCGCGACCGCATTGCGAGCGAATATGTTCGCCCCATGCTGGATCCCAACGCCTGGTCGTTCGCGTGTACAGTCACGCGAATGGTGGCACCTTCGAAGGCGGCCACGCGAGACAGTCTCGCAGAAGCATGGTCGCCGCACGCGCGGGCGGCACGTCCGCTCCCGCTCGCTTCCCGAACCCAAAGAGACCAAGCGCCTTCCCTTTCGGCGCCCAAGTAACCCCGCAGCAGCGCGACAGTCGCGCCATCTCTCGCACCGCGCTTGTACCACTCCGACCGCCAGGCCACGCGAGTCGTGCGGGAAAACAGCATATCAGGTGATGCGCTATGCGGGAAAAACGTCAGGGGACGCGCGAGAGTCGCGCATCCCCACACTGCATAGCGAAAGTATTTTTGAATGGTATCGGGCGGGAAGCGTTCGAACAAGGATGTTGGCTTCTTTCCTGTTAAATGCTCATATATCCTTGTATTTTAAAGCCCATGGGGCAGTGTAAATACCCGTTACGTATATATCGCGCTCATTAAAAATAAATGCGATAGACTGGACAGAAATGAAGAGAACACTGCTCCATCCTGGTCGGTTTTTATTGCCCCGCTTTCCTTGTTTTTCGGACATGAACTCGTGTACCAAGCTTAAATTCGAGCGCATATTCAATAAGCCGTTTTATTTACGGTTTCTTAAAGAATTTTTTTTCGGAATGTCATTGACAAAGTGCAATTCGGCCTGTTCATACGAGTTATGCGAAGTTGCGGACATTACTTGCAAGGCAAACTGAGATATCCAAGTAGCTTAGATAGTCGAAAAAGATCATTAATAACTTTTTAGTTCTTTACTTTATGCAACATGGTAAAGCTATGAAATTGAATAGTTGTGATTTCATGTTTGCTTAGCGGAAAACCTACGACTGGCAGAAATTATGATGCCTACGTGTCCAAAATCTGTTACAAAATATCATATTGGAGTTGCTGTTAACAGTTACACATTCATATTTTAGCGCATTTTGGCAACGAATATCTCGAAAGTGATGCTAGTCTCAGGATTTCTGCTAGGTAGATGTGACTTTCTTACTACGTCTCGGTTTTAATTTTGCCGTTTGAACGAGTGAATTAAAGAGAAGTTTATTAAATAATGATCTTTTTAATTAGCTGCATAGCCATTTCAATTTGTCCAGGAAGTCGTGTCCGCCTCTTCATATATAACCGACCTGGTTTGTACTGATTTTTGCTATCCTTCACAGGCGATATTTAAAAAAAGAACTTTTCTAGCTGAAGAAAGAAGAAAAAAACACACAGGCGTAACGGAACTCGCATCGAAATCGAATTATCACGCGATAACATACATGTGCACATGCAACCGCTCTTTGAAAATCTGTGCGATCGCTACAGTGATACATTGGCTGTTGATTTACAGATAACGTACAAAACGTATGTGCGGTCAACATCCTAACCGCGCCACGCAGGGCCTGCAGGCTATAATGCTTTCTGTGGCACTCTGTTGAATCGAAATCGCGAGTCCTTCACACAGATTATACTGGGACGTGTTCGAACCACTTGACGTCAAGACTAAATCCCGATGTCACGCATGGAAGCGTGGTGTTTTTTCCATAGATATACGCGGTGCAACTTCATGGGCAAAGCGTCATGCAGTACATTTCACGGTGCCGAACAATCTCGGCCGTCATTCGAAAAATAAGAAAGGTTCTTGTGGTCGCAGTCGGCAAAGGGCGTCCAGAGGTATGCCGCACTGATTCACAGTTCACAACGCGGCATCGAAACGGTGCATTCAAAATATAGCTATCTCGAAAGAAGTCCTCCAGCGCGAAATAACGACACATGAAGTAGATGCTTATCTAACAATGCAAACGCTGCTGGCGACACGCTTCAACTAAGTGAAAAGCACTGCGGGTTAAGCAAGGACAAAGAGAAAATCGAGAAGCAAATATAAGGCCCCTCGCTGTCACGCAGGGAGACGTTTCAGTTCGCATGCGTCTGACTCCCAAGGTATCCGACCCGGTCCACGATGCTTATGGTCACGATGACCATGCCGATGATCACGACCTTGGCAAACAGGCCCACGAGGAACTACGGAGAACACAAACGACGGTTATATAGTTGCATCACAGAGGACAAAAAAAGAACACGATGAAGATACCCCAAGCACGGGACTGTTACAGTTTACCTAAACTTATGTGGTCGAGGTTCTTAATTGTGCACTCAGCTGAACTAAGAAGGACGCTCTCAAGTGCTCCGATTCCGGACAATATAGCATTCGATATTTACATTTATTGCGATGTTTTCAAATCTTTTGCCATGCCAAAGGCGAGAACAATTGTGTAAAGTGTACTAGTTCTTTTTACGGGACATGCATTGGCGTATGATAAAAGAAAGCCGGCGATCTTTTAGAAGTTCCTAGTTATCGTTTCTCCCTTCGAGCGCAAGGTTATTTTTACCTACAAACTAATAAATTGCTCCAAGAAAACGCTGCGAAAACCTGTGACGTAACGGGCACCTGAGTCGGAATTGCGTGGTGGCCATCGCCACTTTATTTCCGTATTTTTACCACGACTCAAGTCACAGTTAAACTCATCGATTTGGTGTCCAAGAAGCGTGTTCTTCCAGTCCTTTGCTTACTTTTCTTGGCGCCATACACGTTCTTTTTTCCAACGTTTCTGTCATTGCTGTCTGGTACCACGATCTAAACGTTCCGTTTTATGCTGTCGGGACAGCCGATAACCCTGTGTTGCATTTATGGCACTGAAGGCGTTACAGATTTGCGGTTTTTTTTCTCCAGCAGCGAAGCACCGCGGAGGGAGCGGGCGACGCGAGGCACCCACCAGATTCAAGAAGGGCACCTTGGCCAGCCCGTGCAGAATGGCGAAGGGCACCGACGCCGGCATGATGAAGTTGCTGGAAGCACCCACTATGACGGGGATCGCGTAATACTCCGGGTAAATCTGCTTCAGCTCGGCCTATAAACAAGTTAGGGTTGAAAGGACATTATCACTAAGTGCAAAAGGCCGTGTGCAATGGTAAGTATACACCAGCGCTTCCAAGAGAGAAGTTATCACAGAGTCTTCTCTGGTAATCGCGCACTAGCGTTCGTACAGCGCTAGAATTGCCGGATCGAGTGTAATGCAGGGCACACAGATGATGTGAAACACCGTTGTCATTTACTATTCCGCGTTTGCACTATAAGGAGTAGCTCCAGATTTACGGTTCCGAACTGTGCTTTATAGTGGGGACAAACAATCTGTAAAACTAAAGTCGCAAATGTACAAGTGATTGAATGCTATATGTGAGCGTAGTTTTCGTCAAATTAAAACCAGATTGCGCGCGTCCTGTCCACTTCTACTTCTGTTATCCGTGTGTTTATAGCGCAGTGACCCCCGTATTACAAGATGGACATCCACCAAATAGCCCAAATTGCCGCTCTACTGTAAAACCAGACTCCACAGATATTGCCTATAGGGCGAAACGTCGGGGCGTTTAAGCTTAGCGTGCAAGCGTATAAAGCATGCCACCGAAAGTTTCGTCGCAGGCAATTATTGTTGTCTCACTTTTTTTTCTGCATTCCTTATTACAAACCACGTGGCACATCTGTGCGAAAAGCACGTCCGAGTAAAAAATGACACCCATCTTTTTCAGCCAACCGATTTTATTTGCACGAAATACCCGACAGCTGTATGGGTAGCAATAACACGTTCCGCTGGCGGTAGGAGCTCGTCGCACAGCCGACGACCAATATTAGTACTTGTACATCACTAATGCGGACGCAGAACCCAGTTATCAATCGAAGCGCTGAGTCATGTTGATTTAGGCGAATTCGCTAACGTAAACACTGGGAATCCCTATCTCCTATAACACGGTTCGTGCGAGTTAGAGAAAAGATTTGTACCCGCACTCTGACGGATGCCGCCGTTCGAAACACAGTTCTTCGATCATGCGCTGACAACGACTGCTGCCACCGATAACGCTTTTCCCGTTATCACCTCGCCCTAAAATACCACCTTGCCTTCTCCCATATACCCGGTTCGACGGATCACGTGACGTTCACGTCAGGAGCCCCTTCCCCTTTAAAAAAATATCTGTTTTACGCGGCGCCGCGCACATCCGATTGCGGTGCTGCGCGGTCTGCATTGCTCGATTCGTTGAAATCACGCGCCTAATCGGTGACTTTGCGGGCAGTTTGCCTTACGCCAAGGCGTTTACGCATGTGATCTTTAGTCTCCAGCAGAAAGCGGGGCTCCTTCGAGAGAATGGGGCACGGGCTTCAAGCTGCTTTTACGCGCCGTGGAGTGGTTGGATACCTTGCAAATCAATCGTCAGCACGTCACCTATACACAACGCGCTTGTCTACTTACAATGGCCAAACCTGATGGGCAGCCTTAATAATATAGGGGCCAACATCAATCACTCTCCTTCGATCACTCGCACGAGGTGGCACCCAACGCGCTGCGTACGATCGTGATGCCCACTCACGATGTGTACCACCATGGGTGTCATGATCTCGACGAGCACCTGCTTGTCGGTGGTCTCGGCCAAGACGGAGGCGGCGAACGCCAGCATGGCTTGCACCTCGACCACGCTGCGCTCCTCCCAGAAGGAGGTCGAGATCAGCTTGAACAACTCCGTCAGAAGACCGTGCTCCTATGCGGGGTTCCAAAACGGAAAGAAAAAAGGTTTGGGGAGTTCGCGCACCCACCTTAACAAAACACTTGAACGCAGACCTAAAGCGCGTGTTCGTGCTTCTGAAGCTAGGAGAAAAACCGGGCGTAGGTATCCGTAAGGTTACACGGGGTTAAAACATCGGAGGCGCGTCCCATTTAAAAGACAGCTCAATGTCAACGCAGTAAAACGCGCCGCGTCGAGTACAGCTCGGATGGTTCTGCAGAAACTGACGTTACAACGCCGCTCAAACGTGCCGTACCTGCAGCAGCTTGGATGCCACCTGCGTCGCTCCGAGCATAAAAACGACGCCCCAGGGTAGCATCCGCCACACGTGTTGGAGAAACTCGAAGGCGGCTTGCAGGCACGACGTCAGGGCGCTCGTCACCAGCACCATGGAAGTCAGCGCGACCAGCATCGACGTCCTGCAAGTGCAGTCGCTTCGTTGCACTCACACCGAGCGGAAATTTTTCTGTCGCTTCGCTGAATAACTTCGAGGGCCTTGCAATCATTTTTTTTTTTACGTTTGGTAAGCCACGCGAAAGTGGCAAGCAAACGGGCATAAAACAAACATGATAGCCATAAAGATGACGGCTGCGGAGGTATTTACCCCTTGTCAGAAACGTTCGGTGTTATTGATATCACGAAACAAATTTCAGTCGAGCGCCTGTAGAACGGAATGACCTGTAAAACAAAAGATTCATAACGTCCCGACGGAATTGCCGTCTTTCATATGTGTACTACGAACACTTACTTCTAAAACGAAGACTGCTGCAACAAGGTTGCCGTTACAACGAAGAAATTTGGGCTCCCCGACTGCTTATTTGTTGCTCTGCAACGAACGCCATGTTTCTCTGGCGTACGCTTACACCACTTAGCTGCGTTTAGCGCTAGCGCTAACGACAGCGCAAGCGGCGCACTCGACGACCGCGCCGATGTCAACGAGTGTCACATTCCTGCTGCACTGCTCGAGGAATCGCTCAAATCGTACGCTGCCTGTTGTTAGACGGCAGTGGGTGCGGAGGATGACAAACACGTCGCAGTCGATGACGACGCGTGATAACGACTTCATCGTATAACTGACGACCTACGTCGTCTTCAAGGCCCTCTAGTGCAGGAATGAGGTGAATGTCAACTAAGGCCAACAGTGATGTAGAACCTGTAAACGGTGGAAGATTTATGACGTCAAGGAGGACGATAGTTGCATCCGACGACCTGCAGGCTTTACGAGAAACAGCTCCCGCGTTTGACCGTGGAGCATGCTCTGAACCTCGGTGCAATGAAGTCGTACACATTCCGCCAGGCAATATGTGAACAAAAAATGCTAATTGTTTCACTAAGTCTATCGAATTAATATTAAATTGAACTTGTGTAACCATGTTCAACAGACATCTTCCCGTTTGCAAACATTGCGACGTCACTGCGGGTACAGCCCTCACATCTGCCGCATCTACGAAGTGGGCGCTGATCGAAAAAAAGAAAAGAGTTCATGCGACGTGTTCTCTCTGCGTAAGAGCGCTGCTTGTATATCAACTGTCGCGATCGCAGTTCCGGCATATTGCTATTTTTCGAAGTGACAACATATACGAGTTGTGCTTAGAAAGTATACTCGTACACCTTTTACCGGCACAACAACTTAGTGCTGTTGCCGAGTAAATGGTTCCCTTAAGTCAGCAAGTAGTGATATCGTAAGCACGCACCTCTCATGTAGATCAAACAGCCACAAAAATTTACCACTCTTCAAAAGCGGACATTTTGACGGTGCCGATTTGATACTTTGCTTGAATGACTGGTCTTTGGACAAACATTTCTATTGCATTGTCATAAAGGGACTCATTTAAGCCATATTTACGCTGTAGCTTCAAACGATATACAATATGAAATTCATAAACTATTAGCCACACCTATCACGGCGGCTCAATGGAGCCGTAATAAGTGGCGGCGCCTAAATTCACATGCCGGAGGAATGCAGAAACACTTGTTACCGTGCTTTAGGAGCACGGTAAGATACCCCAGGTGGTCAAAATTAATCCGGAACCTTTTCGTACAGTGACACCCATAAGACACTGTGCAGCTTAGGTATGTTAAACACAATAATCCGATTTTATTATTGGCCACGTCACGTGAGCGTACAAAACAAAAGCATGCCTCCCTTTGCTGATCTCAACTTTATAAGACCCAACTTTTGAATTTTATGTGCACCATCCCTGCATGAAGTTCATGCCGTCAATGTGAGTATAACATTAAAAAACGTAAGTTCAGCTTTACTTATAAGACCCGTGAGATCTGCGTTAAAACGCGATATAAGGCAGATACGTACATGCTGTTCCTGACCTGGAAGTGCCGGCCGCGCTGCGTTGAAGAAAGGAAAGGCAGGCAAGATGATTATCGCTGGGGGATTAGATACGCCCCACATGTTCCAAAGTATTCCTTGTGTGAAGGGTTGTTCATTATTTAAATGGGGCAGGGGGGTGGGGTGTGGTGGTGACTAACGGTCTCGTATGGTGCGCCACGGACTCACATCGTGCACCATCGAGGTGGGACGCCTGGAACGCCGCTAGCTGCGCTAGATCACGCCAGCATTCTGAGAGGCCCGATACGCGTAGAAATCACGGCGCTGTTTCTTCTGCTCAACAGGAGTTCCTTGCTTGTCGCACCCAAGTTTCTTTTTTACGCCGGCTGAGGAGGTCAAGCGCAGCGCTGAACCTTGAGGTCGCTGTCAATGTTCCTGATCAATTTTTGTGCAATTACATGGACACTCCAGGCTCATTTGTCTCGTTCCGTATATATATATATATATATATATATATATATATATATATATATATATATATATATATATATATATATATATATATATATATAATGTATTTGTCTGTGCTGTATATAGGCATGATAGACGCTATAATTTCCAACCTCCAAAGTTGCTTAAAGCGGGGCTTAAGTTCATGACTGAACTTGTCCTTAATTTTTAGAGCGCAGTTCTTAAGGCTCAACCAGACGTACGCGTTCCAATGCGCCCGCACGCGCCGCACCACGCCTGGGCGCGTACGGTGTCAGGCGCGGAGGCTGTTTCGCGTGTCGGCGCGCGGCGGCGTGGAGACCTACAACCGCTAGGATTTCTGCGCCCGCGCCGGAAGCTGCCGCTCGCGTCAGTAGCATGACGTACCTCACATGACCACGGCGAGCCAACGTCACTTCCGGAACGACTCTTCGCGCGACGTTCAGGCAAGCCCGGGCAAGCTGCTTCAGCACCTTGTTGGCTGTGCGCGTTGAGATCGACGTTCTTCATGGCAGGTGCGGAAATCTTCAGCCGTGACGGCTGCATTAACAATTAAACTTTGATCGCCGAAGTGCAACGTCGCCAACCATTGGTACTGCTGGTACCGACGTCGCCTTCTCTTCAGCATTAGCAGCAACGTCATCATTTTCTGGACAACGGTCTCATGATTCAACAGTTAGCGCAAAGGTCGAAAGCTTGCAGCGCAGTTCGAGGTCTGACACACCGTACAACACGCGAGGCGCGTAGCACACGAGTGATGCTATGCCGATGCTGCTGCAGGTTTCGCCGGGCTCACAATACTCATATTAGGTCGCAGTTGAGCTGAATGACCCACAAGGAGTCTTAAAATATGTTTCTGAAATATAAAAACAAGTTTTAAGCTAAAGTTATTGTGTTTTCTTGCAATATGTAACACATTGCTTAACGTGGCCGTTAAGCGAAGGCTAGACTGCCTTGAACATGGCAAGCTAGCAACACTGCGCCGCCGCGACGAGACGCGCGGCTACGCGCGGCAACTCGTGCATCGTTTGGGTGCGCGCACTCTTCCTCCGTCGGGCGCGGCGCGACGTCGAGTCAGCGCGGCGTGTGCGGACGCATTGGAACGCGTACGTATAGGGAAGGAGGAGGATGCAGCGGAACCACGAGGCGGAAAGTGAACAGGAGGGTGAAGCGAAAGAGAGAAGAAGCGCATGTTGCAGCCGCGATGGCTACGAGATGGCGCCAGAGTAGCGCGCGTCGTCTGTCGGCTCCTGTCGGCGGCGGCTGCTGTGAATCGCGCCCACGCGTCACCAACGCGCTGGCTCTCGCGATATCCACATAGCAAGGCAGTCGCGCCGCACTGCGCTCTGTTTGCAACGTGCCGCGCGAAACAGATTGCCCGCGCCAGCCTATATATCGTGAAATGAAAACGCGTATAGAGCTGCACTCAAATTTAGGGAGTATGTCGTAATTGTCGGTGAATTTTTTTATTGCGATATTCGAAACGCGCAAGCCAAATTAATGAAAGATTTAATTCGAAGCGCATGCATGTTACTCTAAATTTTCTCAGACTGTTGTTAAAAAGTACAAAACAGTGCTCGCAATCTGTAGTCACGTAATTTCACTGGCGCCGCTCTCTATGGGTAGCGATGTGGCGTCTGTGCGATACCATTACATGCTCTACGTGGCGTGTCAAACCTGTCAAGGGTTGCGGAAATTTTGGCGCAACCACATATGTCAATTTCTCGTGTAGTTAACACCGCTCCAGGAATGTAAGTACAACGCAGTGTTAGGCTGCTGAGCACGAGGTCGCGGGATCGAATCCCGGGGGCGAAATGCGATGGGGGCGAAATGCGAAAACACCCGTGTACTTAGATTTAGGTGCACGTTAAAGAACCCCAGGTGGTAGAAATTTCCGGAGTCCTCCACTACGGCGTGCCTCATAATCAGAAAGTGGTTTTGCCACGTAAAACCCCATAATGAATGAAGTACAACGCAGAACTTCGCGAACACTGTCACTGCTTGCCGGCTCTTTCAAAGTATTTAAACTCAAGAAATAGGTGTAGCCCTACATAGTCGCATTGTATGCGCTCACAATATAATTGGCCTTGGATGAGTTTTCATGCATATCATGCGGTATGTTGCATGAACTATATAACCATCTCGTGCGGCAGTGTAAATCTCACTTATGTAAGCGATGTAGAACATTTTGTGGCTAAAGAAAGCAGTTCTTAGTGCTTTACGAAAGTCCATGCAGCTACATAGTAGCTGCGTGGACTTTAGTAGCTGTCCTCAGTCACCATGGATCGCACAGTACATAGCTCAATCGTATAGCCCGTTAAATGTTTCGAATCCACGCGTGACAGGGTCTGTCGCCATACCAACGCTGGCTCTATGCAAAACTGTCATTATTCCGAATCCCCAGATGTGGCGAGGGAGAGTTTTCATAGTTTTTCTGAGCTTAAGAGAGTATTACAGAAGCCCTGCCGGGGAGCCTGGTGAAAAATTTGTCTTTTACATGGAGGCTTCGAAAAGTTCGACAAAAACAGTGCTTACGAAAATGTTTCTATTGTGTCGATAATCGAATAGCTGGCGTTCAGCACTTTCTCACCCTGCACACCTGCAGCCTGCCTCACAGAACCCAAGGTGTCTGCGGACGTTCCCTTGTACAAATAAATACGACCTGACCTGTGGGTGTTCTTCCAGTGATCCAAGAGACGAAAGTCAGCGTTCGCGCTAATTGTCGCTTCTGTTGCTGTATTTGCCCTTCCTTTGCCCTGCTATACCACGAACGTAATCCAACTCCACTACAATCGTGAACTGCGAGAGCTGGTGTACCTTCACTGTTAGTAAAAACGCCAACGGACAAAGTCGACAGAAGCGCTCACCCTATTACTTTTTCTACCATCCTCGTTCTTTCGCGCTTTTAACAGTAATTTAACTGCTGCGGTTTTCAAGCTCGTGTTGTGATCAAAGCTTGAGCTTTTGCTTTTACGTACTGTAAATAAATAGAAATAAAAAAATAAAAGGAGACCACAACGAACTTTCCTCTTCACCTGGGAATGTGGGTTGTTCTTCTTATTATGGTCACAAATTTGCAACTCAAAAGATCTGTATCTGTGAGCATAGTCCAATCCCATTCTGCGGGTTTGCAACAAATCAAACTATAACCATGCTTCAATAAGTGTAATGGCGACGCAAGAGCGCAGTTTGATGACCCGAAGGTTTCATCACTTCTTAACTTCCATCGACAATGGAAAGACCGTGAGCTTCGGACAAAACAATAATAAAAAGACATAGATGGCCTAGACAAAATCTATAAACATTTTGCGCCTGTAACGTGGATTCATCTAATAATGGTTTCTTTATAGCAACAAGTGGCACTCGCAAGTGAAGGGACCGTGACTTACCGTAGTTCCAGGTTCATTAAAATAGCAGGTGCGTACGACAGGCTGAAGATGACCAAGTACACTGCGCAGGCACAATGCACGCCTCTGGGAACACAGGAAGGTTGTGGGCGGCTTGTAGAGATCCCTCCAAACTTTATTAAAATTCAAAGTTATTTCGCGAGCTATTACAGCGTTCAGAACAAAAATAATAAAGTATACAGTGATTTGACTATTTTCTGATCATCTCGCAACATCGAAAGTTACGACGCATTTTCAAAGGCCACGATGCTAGCAGTGTCGATCCATTAAGCAAGTCGTACAAGAGAGCAAATGATCAGAAGCCTATACCGGTAATTTCTTGCTGAGGGAACCTTACGCATACGTGATAACACGACAAGTGATGGTGACGTAGCTATTACAACACGAGCCTATACCGGAGCAAACAAAACAAGGGTGCCATAACCGCACACTAATGTTTTGGGCAGACATGTTTCAGAGAGGGAACAAGGCCGAATCGGTTTGTAAGAACCGTACGACATCGTCTACTCTCAGAATGCCAACGGAGGTTTGGCTGTGGTTGGCTGTTGCACGAAAAGAGAGTACCACTGGGCACGCCGATACATAAAGTCGCACCTGATATGTGGAACGACAAACTGAGGAATATGTGGACACCTCACGCATTCGGCGACGTGAATTGTGATGCGTTAAAACCCCGCGATGTAAACACATTTTCGGGGCAAAGATGTTGAAACCACAAAATTTCGCATTCTCACCTCTGCTTTCCCCTAGCTGCGCTCCTCTCTTGGGCAGCTCTCATGACAGCCACATTCTCGGGCGACAACGGGTTCGGTTCACTGCGCAATAAAAAAAAGGCCGGAACGCATTTGCAGAAAGCTCTTAGCAGTAAGATGCCTCTCAGAAGTACTATGCAGGAGCGAACGTCTGTATAACGCTCTGTGGCTTTTGGGAGTGCTGGTGTGAAAATGTCGGGCAGCGCGATGCTACTGACTGCTCGGACATGTCTTCAAGATATATTGAAAAAGCGTATAGATGCACACTCTAGCCTTGCTAGCATTATACCCGAGCCAGTTTGTCCCCGATACTATAGTTTCACCACAGTATCACGGCAAGAATAACCACGGTTGCAATGAGGAATACAGTTTCGCTTTCTTTCTTTTTTCTTCTCCCTTCTTTCATTCTAACGAAAGAGACGTCATCACGAACAGTGGCAACCTGCCACACAAAATCCGTCTAACGGCCATCCGAAAAAAAGAAACTATCACAGTCGGAGTGGAGTGCTCGGATGTCCCAGAAAAGCCCTTTTTATAGATTGTTCCCTTCTACGTTACAGGCTGCCTTCATATATTGCGCTACAGGGCCAATGATCTGTGTGGCCCACGTTCAGTTGTTTCTTTTCCGTATCTTGGTCTTCTGCTCGCCATAGCTCCTCTCGAATCTCTGGGCTTTCCTCAATGTTGCCTAAACGCGCGCTTTAGAACCGCCTCGCTCAATCTTGGCATGCGCCATGGGACTTTGTGCCCGTGATCTGTGAAATGATGCTACAACGTATTTCTGCACACTTTCGAGCATTTACACGTGCTCTCGTGACGTTCCCATAATGAAGTAGCTGTTCTTGTTGGCCTCCCTGCATTTCAACGTGAAAAGCCGCTGGCGCACGTTTCCAGTCAACCACTGCGATGTCAAGCTCGCTCACTCGTCTCTTCACTACATACACGCATTCGACGGTAGCTCATCACATTTGTGCAAAGGGGCAGAACGCGCTAGAAGGATGCAGCGCTTTTATGCTCAAGGTGGAGTAGAGGGCCCTTAGTGAATTCATGCTGTGTCATCGCATCATGGATAGGAGAGTGAACGCGAAATACCGGGCGTTTGCCAGCATCCACACTCTCACGTGAAATGCACTTGCTAAGTGCAGGTGCGAGATGGTTTCGAACGCTGACGCACAAGTAATGACCCATGTGTAAACGCTGGCGCATCACATTGGCACGCATTTGTCACACTTGCATCAAGTTGATTCAGGAGCATCAATATCTGCCAAAACTGCTTTTGAACTCTGCCTTTTAAAGCGTTTTACTTTCTTTGAGAACTATAACTGCGATTTCTTCGTGTGTAACTGTTCTCGTAGGCCGCCGATCCCGAATATAGTGCAGTCTAACACAACGGTAAAACCACGCGATGTTACGGTGATGGTGAATTCGGTGGGTTGTGGCGCAAGGGCCAAGTAATGCCAAATAACGCCAGGCTGGTGTTAATAAGTTGAGAATGAACTGATGAATTACGAGAGGTAGATAAGACGCGGCTGTAAAGGGGCTTAAGAAAGTCGCCGTAAAGTGCGCAAAATATATATATGCAATAAGATTAGGGCAGTGACCTATGAGGTGTGCTATGAACACGAAATAGACACTCCGGAAGGATGATATAGTGCACTAAAATACTTCAGTGGTAAAAATGTGTGAGAAGCACTGCTGCCTTAACAACGCTCTTGAAACACAAGGTCCTGGAGGCATGTGCTATACAATACACTATTATCGCAGTAGCATCGTCTGGTAAGAGGACGCGCCACACAATAGTTGGACTAATAGCATGTAATACATCATTAAAGAAGCCTAGAACTGTTTTGGGGTCTAAAAAATCCGAGGACACCGAAGCACTTCTTACGAGTTGTGAATACGAAAGCAAAACATTAATGTCCAGTTGAACGTCGCTGGACGGACTTTCGAGTTTTTCGCTTCGAGTAGTGTACCATAGGCGTACGTGTTGTCAAAGAAAAGAAAAGAAAAGAAAAGCAAAGCAAAACAAAGCAAAGCAAGCAAGCGTACCACTCAGTATAACTAGTAACCACGATAGGACACACTTAGGCTATCCTCGTTCACCTGGTGTGCTCTTATTGTGGTTACGATAGCTATACTCAGTCGTACCCAGCGCATTATAAGATAAACTAAACGAGTTTACTTCCGAATTATATAAGTTTCTAAAGGACAACACGCTGATGTGTTCTATGCCGAAACACAACATTATTTAAAATAACAGCAGCGTTCATAACGTTATGGCTCTCCAAAGAAAAAGGATATTTATTGATAATGTAGAAAATACTCTGTTACATATTATGTAAAGTATGTGAAAATTAAAATACTCTAATTATATACAGCTTGCGTCACAAAAATGTTTTGCGTGCTGCAGAAACTGCCTACTTTGTAAACAACAAAATTGCCAAGAAATGCTTCTTGCATAATACGACGCAATATATCAATACCAAGCGACATAAAGAAAGAAAGCTTATGCAAAATTATTACGCCACTTTTATTGTCCGCCGCTGCTACGAGCTTTGGCCTAAAAAAGTTATTTTGCCCCCAACTGTCTCTTGGAAGCCGCTTCAGACGGACGTCACTAAACTTATGAACTCGTTCTAGTGCAATGACCCCTGTTGAGAAAAAATAGCTAAACTGGGCCCTATAACGGAAAACTATTCCAATGTTATTTTTTTCCAAGCTTCCCGTTTATAGGAGGTCACCTTTATTTGCTTTCAACGCCAATAACACTGCCTATTTTGAGGAGTTTTTCTGATCTAACTGGCTGACAAGAGGCGAGAAGCACGCTTAAGGGGAGAATGTTTGAATGGGGCCAGCCAGCGTACTGAAAATAACCGAATGAGGAGGGTGGTGCAGGCGTCTGCGAATGGTTCGCTTCCCCGCACTTAGCCATATTTCACGCTACTACGATAGCGAATTAAGAAGTCTGAAAAATCACATGCTGTTTACAACACACTGAACTGACAACAGTCCGTTGTTTCTGCAAAACCCCATCTCTCGATGACTGTCGACGGTGATCCGCTTAGCATTGAGGCAGTATAGCGACACAAAGTCTTGCCACCATCGAAACGCCTTGTGTACGAGGCGTGTGCTGAAGCGGAACTCCTCTCTCGGGTTTCCTGTGAACACACTGCGCCATCTAGCGGCGCCGCCGCGAAGTGTGCGCCTGGCCTCCGATACTGACGGCGCGCGGATGCGTGCGCCGAGAACGCATCTTGCGGCTGCGCGGCTTCGGCGGCCGGGCATCTCGCGCATTTTTTTTTCTGGACACGCTGCGCCATCTAGTGGCGGTGCCGGGAAATTCGCGCCTGTAGCCTCCGAGACAAGATTCGTGGCGCACAGGTGCGTGCGAATGCTGAGGCTTTTCCCCTCTCTAGTCGCACACCCAGTGGTGCATACTCAGGGACCCAAGTCGGCGAGATGTTCGTTGAAGAGCGACGCAAATCCTGCGCATCCATGACGTATGGCTCGCGAAAGCGTTGCTGGGAAGCACGTTCGTTGAAAAACGGCACATACCCAATGCATTTGTGGCGCCGCTCGCTAAAGCATCCGACTCCTGTTCTTGAGGAACGCATGTGAAGTGGGCTCGATCCTGTCCAGCACGGAAGAAACTTCAAAGGCCTCCTAATGGTACATTCGGCTGATTGAAAGCGTCTCCTCTCCTGCTGCACTGCTGCTACTGCACGCTACTTCCCGCTGCACACGCTGTGTCCTCTATCGCCGCCATCGTAAAGCCCGCGCTCGGCGTGAATCGAGAATTTTTCTTTTGCGCCGCATTTTTGTCGTTCCGGGGCACGTATTTTCACTTCATAAAAAAAAAACAAGAAAAAACACTCCGATCAGGAAGGGTTAAATTGCTGCATCAATAGATATAACAATAGATATAATATATATACGGGGTGAGCAAGGGGTCGATATACTCACTGGGGCCTCACGTGGACGAACCAGATTACTGTGGTGCATATTATTAACGCCAAAACCGCTCCAGGCAGCGTAATGATAGCCCACACGGAAGTGTTCACCTGCTCGCCGGTGCCCTCCGCCGTCGCTTTGAATCTGCGTGAAAGGAACATTGTCGGTCCCAGGTTGTCACAAACGGGTAATACCGAAAGTACTTTGTTGCGGGCCAGTTGGTTCGTGTTGAAAAAGTGACGTACTGCGGAACAATACAAGAAGGGCCGAAAGGAAAATTGGATAGAGCGTAGACTACCAACTTTTATTGCAAGGAGAGAGAGAGAGAGAGAAGGGAAATAGGAAAGGCAGGGAGGTTAACCAGACTAAGTCAAGTTTGCTACCCTACACGTGCAGAGGGGAATGGGGAGTGAAAGAGAGAGAGAGAAAACACGGGTCTATATCGCACTTTCACATGCACTGAGTTAGGTGTAGAATGTCTATAGTCGGGCACTTAGGTCTGTTGCTTTCAGATAGTGAAGAAGCGCTCGAACTGCTTTCTGGGCTAATAACTGTCAGGCCAGGCTCCCAAGATTTTTGCTTCTGTAAATGGCCTGTCATCCACTCTATTCAAGGCACACTGGAGGGTCTGACGTTGGTTGTCAGAGCGAGAACAGTGGCACAGAAGATAACTGATGGTCTCTTCACATTTGCACTTGAACTAATGGAAGCGCATATACCTATAAGCATGATTATGACATGCGTCACCTGGAAGCGCGAACAACTAAACAATCATTCGGCCGTCACTGGAGCATGAAATTCGCGCACTTACCTTCCAGTTGCAAAAATGTAGTTATACGACTGGCGCAAACTCCATGACACGACCATTCAAAAAAAAAAAAAAGAACGAAAGAAAGAGAACAAAAGAAGAAGAAAAGAACCCCAGTATAGTGAGCAAAAAACGACCAAAATAAAAAGAACACAATCGACATAAATAAAAACATAGAAGCGGTGGTGATGATGACAACAGAGAGTGCGCATACAGAAAACGAAAAAAATAGCCAAACATGACTATCCTGAAAAGCAACTCTCCTATTCAAAAAGAATATCGAAGGCACGCGCCCGGCGTGGCTATTGTAGCGTTGCTGAGCTCGATCGATGTCGTGGGTTCGATCCCTGCCACGGCGGCCGCATTTCAGTTGGGCCGAAATGCTAAAACACCCGCGCACTCAGATTTAGGTACACGTTAAAGAATCCCAGATGGTCAAAATTATTCCAGAGTCCCCCACTGCGGCACGTGTCTCATAATCATATTGAAATTCTTGCAATTAAAACTACAGGCTTTAAAGGTCGAATGTGTGCTTGTCAATATTTCGTCTGACAAAGAAAGCATCGGTCATTTCCGTTTATCTTTTTACGTGCTCTCGCCATCACCTAAATTTGATAAAAAATGCGGCATGCGCAGCTGCAGCTCCTGCAATGGGACGCTAAAGGCCCACCATTGTTGCTTCTCTTTCAGCGAGGCTGTGCCCTCGTTTGTTGAGTAAAATGCAACTTACGCGTTGGAGACGATCTTCAGCGCCCTCCTGTTGCCGCCTGCGTGGAAACTGCAGATGTTGCCCAGCATGGTCATCAGCGAAGGACCCAGCAAGAAGGCGTTGTGAACGTCCAAGCGGTCGCTGCGAACACCAAATGAGATTTGCGTGTTTTCATTAAAATTTATTAAATGGCAGTGAAGCCAGGCTAATTGCTGTCATCGTCGTCATTATTAGCCGAATGAAGTCCAGAACAGGGTGAAGGTCTCTCCCAGGTATGTCTTATCTTCCGTGTGTTACTTCGACTGAACGTAGGCTACACGCGCTCATATTCTCATCATTCTGCCAAATTATCTGCCAAATTAAAGTACATTCTATTGTTCTAGAACGCGAGAGGCATTGTGTGGCCTGAAGGTCATGCCAGTTAGGTTAGGACCTGGTCACATTGTTCCTCTTGGACACAACTACATTATCATCGGTTAGAGTTTAATTCCTGACTCGTACAACTCTAATGTGATCTCTTTATCTCACGCCTGTCACCTTCATTTCTGTCTCTCACTGTGTGGCCCTTAGTCGCGTTCTCGATTCTACTGAGCGGCGGAAATTTGCACGTTGCAGAAGACAGTTTCCGCAGCTTAGATGCTGTTTCTCCCCAAGAATGCGAATCATTATTTATTACCTAAAGACACATGTCGTTTTTACTCGTGATAGCAGAACGTGGGACTTGCATAATGCTGACAACACTGTGCTGCAGTTAGTCGACGCTGATTTATGGCCTCCATCGTGCGGAATAGACGCGGGCTGACTAAGAAGGCCGGTCACCTACCCCACTGTTTGCTTTCTACTGTTTCTCCAGTGTTCCTTCACAGAACTTTGACGTACCGACCTACAGGTGCATGCCGCGGCGCGCACAATGCGTTTAAGTGGACACTTTTGGCCGTAAGGTGCACTGCTCCGCGATAATCGGATCGAATGGCGGCTGGCGCTTTTTGCGCCAACGGAGAGCGCTGGGTTATCGCTGACGAACCAAATGCAGTCATAATGCGTCACAAATACACTGGCCTTCATAGCATACCACGACTCATCAGCTCCATGTCCTCAGCGCCCGCCGGTAGCGCAAAAAAAAAAAAAAGAGCGCCGGCAGCTACGCGTTTGGAGTATAGCGTTGCAATCGCTGAGTACGGAGTGCAATGCATCGACTTCACCTGCGAGGTCTGCCGCAGCGTGGCGGTGCCACGCCCTTGTTTCTCACTAATTGTGACAATTAAGTGCGGCCACTTTCATTCACCAATATCACTCGAGAATGTGTCCAACGCACGCATGGCTAGTGATCTGGCTTTCGCACTCATTCATGAGTTACAGCACCGTCAAAATGAGCTGCGTCACGCGCTTGAAGCTGTGTTGGAGACACACGTTTCTTGAACCAAAGAAGAGATGCGACAAACGGATACGAATGTACGGCTCCTGCAGTCAAAGTCGTTGCCACTCCTTGTCGCCGCTCACTGTCGATCGCCGCTTTCACTTTGTAGCAACCACGACGCCTTCGTGGGGTAAACCTGGGAGCATTAGGGTGCTTAGGACGCCAGCGGGGAGATGTGGCATTGGGGCGCCCTAGGTCGCATGCCAAGATATTCGATCTGTTGCCCGGAACCAGGCTCGCGTTTCTCCAGGATAATGTAATGCGGCGAACACGCTACGTGTATGTCAGGAGACCACGGGAAACTCGTTGAGACAAGCAGCATGAGTGCGTGCGACTTCCGAGCATTCAACATGCGTTCTGCGCTCGCTCGCACGTCTATCCTCCAAGATTTTCTTTCTTTCTTTCTTTATTGATTTATTTAAGACAACGAACAGATTGTCTTAGGGGACACGGCTAAAGGCAAACATTTGCCTGACTAGGCCGTGCCACCCGTACATTGGCAGCAACATGGCAGTGGCAGGCTTTCAGGAGGTCACACATGAAATTATAGTACACATTTTCAACACTTGAGTACACAATTCGTGTAAGAAGAAAGAAAAAGGTTAAAGTTTATACAGTTTTCTAATCAATTGAAGCACAACAACAACAGGAAAAAAAAAAAAAGCATGTATGGAATTTTCCATACCTGTAGCTGAAAGGTTAAAGTTTACAAAGTTTTCTAAAAACAACAAGAAACATGTACAAAATTTTCTATACCTGAAGTTGAGCATTTGTATTAGTCTTCGGATATTAACAATTCTTTTACCGTTTTCTTAAAGTTTTGCTTTGAAATTCCCGAATTTAGCAGGTCCAATACCAAGGGGTAGTCGTTTAGAAGGTTAGGAAGTTGAACTGCTAGTTTTTGATCTCCGTATTTTGTTCCGCAACGTGGTTTTCCTATCAGAGTTTTTCTAAGGTTATAGCTTGTCGTTCTGCCATGGTATATACTTTGGAAGGAACATTTGTCTTCCCAGAATTGCCGTGAAATTTCGAGGAATAATTTGTAAGTGTGAAGTTTTGATGCTGCTAATATTTTATATTTGTTATAGTATGGCTTAGTGGTATCAGTACGTTCTAAGTTACCTATCGCGCGCAGTGCGCGGTTTTGGAGTGTTTGAATTGATTTTAAGTTAGTTTGTGCAGTGGTTGACCAAACTAGAAAACAATAAGTTCATCGAGAATGTATAAGCGCGTTGTAAATATTGCGCTTCACATTTATCGGTAGCAAATATCGCAACCTATTTAGCACACCGACAGCACGAGCAATATTTTTTCTAAGAACATCTACGTGCGGTGACCAGGACATATTTTCATGGAAGATAATTCCTAAAAATCTGGCTGTTGGTGCCCGTTCGAGGTTGACCTTCTGAAATTGGAGTGTTAGCTGAGGGTGGATTATTGTTCCTTTTGGTGGTGGCGGGGATCCAGTGCGCGCAGGGTTTTTCAGCATTGTTGAAGATGTCTATGCGCTTAGTATTTGTACTGGTTTACAAATCTTATTGTTTGAAGCCTCTTGTTTGCGTGACCACTGCGAAGCTTCATGGCGGGTACGGGGAACGTCCAACTCCACCAGATTATGTTACGTGTAGCTGATGCACAAGTCTATTTGCAATGTATCTACACGTAGACCTACAGTGGCCAAAATGGCGTCCCTGAATCAAAAGGGAACACGTCGTCTTCCTCCTCTCCAGTACAGCCACACTGAGGCGACTGTTCCGTATCAATATGCATAATCCCGCAAAGTTTCATGTGCAGTAAGAGGTTATATCTGTTGCAGTGGTCCGGTCTGAAAATTATTGCGTGCCGTATCTCTCACTAAGCAAAGAAAAAAAGACAAAGCAAAAAGCGGAAGATGACGCAAAGGTGTGCGCTGATGCCTCAGAGGCAACAACTATAATTCGCCAAGCACGTGCCATATGGTACCACATTGTCAGGCAGCAACAGTCACAAGAGGCTCATCAAAGCGCCAAGTTGGGCGACTTACCATGTCAAGTATTCCTAGTTGCAATTTGATGCAGAGTGTCCGATATTTTTATAAAGAACTTTTCAAACCATTCATTTTACCTAACAGTGAATGAAATCACTTCGTCAGAGAGTCCCTCACGAGGCTCGATTAGAAATATTGGTTATACGTTGGAAGTTATGAGGCGCCGTCTAGAAAGCGTTCTACGGAAAGAATTCGTTTTCAATTTATTTTATTATTAAAATATCGCATCTTGAGCCGCCCTTTCTTTTTTCTTGCTTACCTTTCTTCTTTTCGCTGCATGGTGCACTTTCACTGGCGGTATAGATTAAAGTGAAGTCCCTTATCACTTTTGAAACAGGGCATGGCGCTTGAAGCCCACGGGAGTAGTTGTTTTGTTCACTTTTGAAGTTCACTAAGTCATGAACACTTTGCTTCCTGTTGTCGTTAGGTAACCACATTGCCGCACGGGGGCGCCGCGGTGCCATTCGAGGACATCAATTACAGCTAAAAATTTAAAGGAGCCGAGGGTGCAGCACCCCGTTTTTGCTGCACTGTGGTCGCAGTGCACTGCGATCTGGTTGTCTCAAGTGCTTTGCGTGTCGAAAAAGCATTACACCCTTCGATCCGGATCGAGCTAGAACAATTATTTTCTCCGTTCTAGCGCAAAAGCAGCAGATATTTCACGCTGTTTCTCTCTACTATCCTGCATGGGATAAACATGTACAAAGCTGTGCTGTTCTTCCAGTGCAGAGAAGCGTTAAAAGTCTTCGGTTATATTAAACTGGGCGGTAAACGTCCAGACACTGTTTGGAAATGCTTCGATATGTATAAAATTAATTTTTGTAGCTGTTAGATCAGCACAAAAAGGAAAGAAGCACTTTCTTGCGGCATATAAATCTGCTTCACTGAGAGTTGAATGTTCCGCGCCGTAGACGCGAGGCAACCCAAGCGCCCGGGGCGGAGTTGTTCCCCGAGATCACGCTGCGTTTCGACGCGTCCGAGCCATGCCGCACCGTCTGCACATGCGAGGGCGCGCGAACGCGAGCTAGCGTGCGTGCGCAAGCGTACATGTGGTCTGGGCTTTAGGCGCCCGTTCCTGCGGCGAGCGTCGGTGTCGGCGGCGTAAGCGAGCGAACGAGCACAGCGAAAGATGAAAGCGAACGCGGAGCGCAAAGGGGAGATGAAAGACGCGAGGAGGAAAGCGGAGAGGAGGGTGCAGGGGAACAATGAGGAGGAAAGCGAAGGAGGGTATGGCGAAAGCGTGGGAAGAAAAGCGTGGTGCGGCGAAGAAAGCTACGAAATGGCGCCAGAGTAGCGGCTGTCGTCCGTGACGTCTATTTGCGGCTGCTGCTGTGAATTGCGTCCACATGCCACCCACTCGCTGCCTCTCGCGATCACCAGATTAGCGATGCAGTCGTGCCACCCTTCGCTCCGTTTGCACGAAGACAGATTGTCCGCGCAGACAATATATCGCTAAATGAAAACACGAATAGAGCAGCGCTCAAATTTCGCCTTAGGAAGTATCACAATCGTCGTTGAAATAAATTCTCACTGCAAGGTGGTCAGCGACCGGCTGCATAAAATGACCGAGGACGGAAACAATTAGACATGCGATGAAGAGCACCAGGTCACGTAAGTTATCTGGTGTGTCAACAAATTCCTAATTTAACCAGATTTTGCTAGAGCTGCCAGCGCTCACCTCCTGACATTTTTCTTTCTCCTCAGTGACGCGAAGTGGTCTGCCATGCGGCTGCCTGGAAGAGGAAATATATGTGTGAAATAAAAGAAATGTGCAAATTCTGAGAGCTCACTCATGCGTAGGTTTATATTCATTATGTCTCTGCAGGCTTGCCCAGCTTAGCAGTCGCTTCAAAAAATTGAAAAGTATTGAATCAGCGGGTATAAGAAAGCGACACAGATAGCTGAACATTATTGGACGCAAATTGCAACACTACGCAGGGAACTAACCAAGAAGTCAGTGACGACGTTCGCCAAATCACCCATGTAATTGGCAGCTTTCACGGTAGCATTGATGCGTCTCTTTTTGTTTCATGCTAAGGAATATCTGCAAAGTCTAATTCGGGAAAGGTTAAACATGCGGTTGACATGCCTTAACCTCCTACTATTGAAGGCATCATTCCACAGACTGGGGCGTACCATTAACTACTCAATATCAATATTTTTAACAAAGCTAACTTACAAGACAAGCGAATGCATTAGCGTTGCTGTGACAGGTGGCCTTTAGGCTATAGAGGATGCAAGAGCGAAGCCCTGGTAGGAAACCCTCCTTGAAATTTCTGCACCAGCTTAGCGTAACGACATGTATTTCAGATCGGTATGCATAGACCTACTTCACTGTTGAACCATTAGGAAGCATTGTTTTGTGTTTGAAAGCATAAGGGAGTACTCAACCCGACGAATGTTTAATAATTTTTCGTCATTTTCCTCACTCAGATACGAGAAAATTTCTTGGATCATTTGATAGCACATTACTGACATCAACGATGCTATGGTTCGGACACAACGTATAATAAAAACGAAATTTCGCCTTCACTACAATTAACTTTATTCCCCTTAAATACGCCGTGGGTGTATTACATAAGGGGGGGGGGTTAATATGTTCAACAAACAAATACGTTAACATCGTCTACATTGTTAACAATCCACCTGTCTCAGCTAAAGGAATGTTCCTACGATGTCCAAAGTACAGTCCGCAAGTGTAAATTGATTTGGTGTTGAGTCGACAAAGAGCAGCAATGAGACTGCTTAGAATATAGGTAGACGCTGAGAGTGAAAGAAATAACCTTTATTTATGTAGCCGCAGAATGGTGGGGGGCACCCCGCCTAGATGGCGGCCAGAAGCCCTCGAGCTCTGACGGCATCTTCGGCCTGCTGGACGGCCATAAGTTGGTCTTCGGGGGCCGAGGTGAGCCGCACGGTCTCCCACTGCTTCCGACCCTTAATTTTTCGGCCCTGTCGGGGCGCCCGCGGGCAGGCCCAGCTAATGTGATCCAGGTCCGCTCTTTCTTGACAAAATTTACATTTGGCCGAATATTGTTCTGGATCATAAGTCACCGGATTTGGATAACGTATTGGTTTGAAGGAGGCGCCATGCCACCGCCTGCTGCTTATTAAGGGATGAATGCGCGGGAGGAAAACGCACCCTCCCCAATCTGTAATGGTTAGTTATCTCCCTGTAGCCAACCGTCCGGTCCCCTGCAAGCCCCAGCCGCGGCGCCCCGGTGGCTCGGCTTGCGAGTCCTCGAGCCACGGTGTCGGCCGCCTCGTTGCCGGGGAGGGAGGAGTGCGCAGGCGCATAGATCATATGGACAACCCGCTGACCGCGGGAATTTGCCAGGATTCGTTGTGTTTCCGGCGAAATGCGCCTTTTTGCGTAATATAATATTGCGGCTTTAGAATCGCTATGGTTCCCTGCAATGGTCAGGCGGCGCAGCGATCGGCTCAGCCGTCAGCGCCACCGTGTCAGTTGCGCGAAACACCGAGGCGGCCACTGCTACGGAGGTATGCTTTTGCGGTGCTCGTTTGAAACCTGTCGGACGTTCTAAATTGTGGTTTTAAGGCAATCGGAAACATCGAGGCCCATTTTGGACCACCGACGCTTGAGAAAGGACGTCAGATTTACGACTACAACCATGTATATCGTGTCAAAGAAGTAAACATCACGGACATCACAGCGAGGTGCTTAAGTTAAATTATGGTGACAGGCTTCTAGACGAACAATGTGTCGATCACGGCTCGACTTATTACCTTCCTTTAGCGTTTCCTTAAAGGGAAGCTAGAGTCTGTCGAATTCAATAAGACGCTCATATACGAATGCAGGAACCTTATAAACCATGTAGGTAAAATTTGGGTTTTTTTTTCAATTAGGAGCGACGTAATCGTCGGTTGAAATTGCGCTGTAGCTCCGCCCCCCGTCGAATGCCGCGCGCTGCTGCTGACGCTGACGATGCGAGCGGAGACCGGAAACCGCGGTGTTGTGACGTCAACTCTAGTGTTTCGTTCCTTCGCAGCGTCCGCGACCGTGCCTGACCGCGCTTGTTTCTGCGTGCGTGCCATCGCAATCTGCTTCGATCGACCTTGCATTCCTTTGTTGGTGCGTCTGCGTGTATGTAGAGTGGTAGTCAACGTGTGTGGTAATCAACGTGAGTGGTAGTCAACGTGGTAGTCAACAGATGGACACTACACGTACTGGATGAACCGGGAAGCTTTTCACGCGTTTAAACCGTCTTTGTAGATTGCCGACAGCTTTGGACAGCGCACAAATGCCGACGATCGCATCCCCGCTTACGTTCCACGAGGAGGCATGCAGGAACACAACACTACAGTTGTTTGACCGGAAACGAGCTCACTAGATCGGCGAAAGATCGGCGAGATCACTAGATCGCTTTGAAAAAAAAAACATACTCACCAAAGAGCATTTCCAACACGAGGAGATCCCAAGACTTTGCTTTCGTTCGCGTCGAAAGCACTGCTCGCACCAACATCGTTTGCTTCTTCGAGAGGCCGGCTCTTCGCAATCGGCTCGTACATGTAGGGAGTAACGCCGAACTCCCCAGAAAAACGCAGTCTCTCTAAATTTTTCATTACCGTCTCAGAAAAACAGCACCAAACTACCTGGCACCGCGCTTCATGTGTAGCGGCAGCGGGCGGTTACTAGAGTTGACGTCACGAGGCGCCCGACCAATCACAGGCGGAAACGAGACGCGCGAGCTGGGCGTGTCCGCTGCTGCACTTTTCGTCGAAATAAAATATATTTGCGCTTTCTTTCGATACGACATTCGAATTCGGAGGGTTGAAAACCATTATGTACAGATGTTCACTCATTTTTTCTGGAAAACCTTTCAGCTTCCCTTTAAGCTACCAGTGTAAACGCAGTGTCCGATTAAAAGCATTGAAGAGTGCGGCGTCACCCAACATAGAAGGCCGGTTGTCGGCGCTGCGCGTGGTGGTGTCCTCGAAGCAGTAGCCGCGGGTGCGGGTCATGCGTCGCAGGGTGATGGGCTGCCGCCCAAAGCTGCGGGCGTCGCTGTCGGCCAGCGAAGACAGACTGCTCGTTGAGATCCGAGAGAGACGGCTGCTGGACGACAGATGACGCGGGTATGATGCACGCGTCGGGCTGCGCAGAGGGCTGCAAGCGCCAGAAGGCAGATGTATGTGTGATTTGATGCAAATAAATTCGCTCCATCAAAATGTGACACAATTCATTGGCACCGGAGTATTGTATAGCCATTCGGTTAGGCACTCGGAAGTCGAATTCAGCGTTCGACGGGACTAAAATGAGCAACGCGCGCGAGAATAGCGAAACTTGTCCAAGCAGAAACCCGGACAGTTGCGTTCTGTCCTCTGATTCTCAACTTTGGCTATTCAGTCGCTAAGGACACGCTGGTAAAGCGTCGTGGAAATGGCACTCGAGGTGATGTAAAAGTAATTGTAGCGAAGAAACAACTCGCAAAGAATATTTATCGCGTAATCAGTAAGCAATAAGTGCAACAGAAGCAATTTGAAGTACAAAACAATTATCGCCGTCGTTTTCTCTGTTAACCAGAACAATGGCACGAGGCCCGATTACATAAAATCCATACGTGCATGAATTTAAATGCTAAAGTTGCGCGGTTTTTTGTGAAGTATACTTAGAGCAGGTTAGTGACACGACTCCGCAAGCAAACGTAATTTTCATCGTTTCATTATTCTCCTTGGTTGATGGCTTGATGAGCATGTAAGCAGTTTCCTACAGCTGTGTCTATGTGAGTTCAGCGTACCTCTGCTCTTCCAGCAGCATTCACGCATAACCTGATATCTTTGGAGATGCTGGCACTTCAGAATGTCACATCTGATCCAAACGTGCTGTAGAAGTCCCATCCAAAGTGGCGATGATACACGTGAATGTGGGACTACATGTACAGGCTGTTTCACGCAACTTGAACGAACGATTTTAAAGAAGTGGTTAACCGCAGCTGAATGAAACCATTGGCATATGGCTTGGCGTCTTGGGGCACACCTTAGAGTATCTTTTATATTCCACTTAATTTGTTAATGAACTTATATGTCCGATGCAAACATTTTAATATTCGCTTGAAGGCAAAGTGCGTTTCGTAGCGTTGTGGGGTGGGGGGGGGGGGATTCAGAAACGGCCGATCCATTTTTTTTTTGTCGCAACGTACATGCTGCATGGTGATTTTCCTCGGCATTTAAAGAAATGCCGCGAAATATGAAACCAAACCACGTGACTGCGCTCATGCACTATCGTATCGCAGCGCTCTCAACCGCGCCTCGTGCGAAAGAACCCTGCGCGCGGACCGGGGCGAAGTGACCGGCTCCGGCTCTATCCTGGCGGACAACTTTCTTCGGCTATGGAGGCGAAGCGCGCGCAAGTGAGAGCGCTTCTGAAAACGGTCCCGGGTTTTAATCCACGTCAGTTTAGGGTGTGGAAGAGAAAACATAAACACCTTATTAGCAAAAGGTAAATGAGACAGAAC
Source organism: Dermacentor andersoni (assembly GCF_023375885.2). NCBI lineage: Eukaryota > Metazoa > Arthropoda > Arachnida > Ixodida > Ixodidae > Dermacentor > Dermacentor andersoni. The sequence goes on along the minus strand of NC_092816.1, from coordinate 122,711,529 downwards.
ACACCACTGAGCGTAAAGGCTTACTTAGTTTGCGGCCTTTCCCTTACGCGTCTCGGGAAACGCGAAACCGTCGCACGTGGAAGCTGCGTTGATTCAGCGTCTGTTCCGAGCAACCAAAAGCACTCTCGAATGCTGCCGAACTACTTGGCGCAGTAACACATGTGCAGCAGCCACGCGCTCGTAGCTTTCCCTTCATAGCCACAGAAAGTTTCCCGTCAGTATAGGTAACGGCTTCACACTGCGTCAGCATTTTTGGCGGTGGCACACAGAAAGGAAGCGCCGTCGTCCCTTATAAGCGATGGGCTCCACGCACGGTTGAGAGCGCTGCAGTACGATAACGCATGAACGCAGTCACGTGGTTTGATTTCATATTTAGCGGGCTTTCTTTAAACTCCCAAAGAAATCGACACGCAACATGTAACGTTGCCACGAAAAGTTGGATCGGTCGTTCCTGAATCCCTTCTACAACGCAACGAAACGCACTTGGTCATAAAGTGAATATTTTGAAGATTGCACAATTAATCTTAGTTAATTAACTAATCAAGCAGGATATAAAAAACATTAAGGTGCGCCACGTTACGGTAAACCATATCGTGTTTTTCTATTCCAGCTGCAGCCGACGTTTGCTGTGACTACCACATCTTTTAAATCCTTGGTTCAAGTTACGTGGAAGAACCTTTATATATGGGTGTGGGCCGGGCTCTTTATGTTACTGTTAATTCCAAGAACTCCGCGCGAGACAACGATCACAAGTGCTGGTGGGTGCTTCATTGGCTGTTTCACATTCAATGTGGAACCATCTACAGCCTACTCTTTATTGTTTTTATTACAGAGGCTGCGAACACGCTAACTTTATGCTCCTAACTTCCTACATCGGGAGACGAGTAGACATCATAGTGGGAAGTCACCGCCACACTGTCGAATAGAAGCTGAAAAATCACAGGTATCGGTTCCGGCGACAAATCTTCAATGATGCTTACCACTCGTGTTTCATTGTGACAACTAGGGCATTCAGGTCGTTCGCAAGCGAAGCGTCGCCATATGTATTAACTGGCCGTCATCATGCGCGCAGTCGCCTAAGGTGTGGTTACGTGAGCCACTCGTGAGCCAATACTCCGGGCAAGTCCTGTATTTCTAGCCATTGTTTTTAGGCAGCGTTCCGCACATTTTCTTTGACAACTTGAATCGCTGGGAACGTCATTCCTTAAGCATGCACAAACCTGATCAGAGTGAAGCGGGTATCGCCGAAGTCGACGGAGGGTTCGCATCGGGGTGTCGTCGCCGAGCCGGATGCCTTGAGAATAGTGGACAGGCTCTTCTTCTTCGATAGTTTTGGTCCCATCTCTTCCAGATGCGCTAACGCCTTCGGCTGCGAAGACACCAGACACGCGACACATGCAGAGCACTGATTACGTGGTCAAGCACGTTGCTTAATGCCACTCACCACTTCTTCAGGAAGGTGCTTCGGATCGAACTCCAGCGCTGCTTCCTTGGTGCCTGTGTCGAAGGATACGACGGATTGCTTCCGCCGAGGAGTTTGCACGCTCGTTCCAGAAGTACGCGGAGCGTTGCGAATCGATACACTACTTATTATAGGAACGTGCTGAAGATGCTGATCTATTAATGGCCTTATACTCGTCGCGGACTTATGCACTTGATCGACAGAAGTCCTCGAAGAACTGGCAGGGTTCGCCGGTTCATTCGATTGCGCAGCCTCAAGCTCCTTTTCATCTTCTCGCACCGCTGTGCTTTCAAGCGCTTTCGCGATTTCATGCGGATGCGGCAGTTTATCCGTGTCATTGGTATGAAGTTTGCAACGCGATTCTTCCTCGGGCGTAAGTTTCTCAGTCTGCGTCTCCTTGCCGTCGGGGTACGCATTGGCAGGTTGCTTACGTTCCTTAGCGCTGCCCTTAGCTGCCGGGGAGTGTATACTTTGGTCGTGCCTGGCGGGAGATTTGGACTTGTGGCTCGAGTTTCGGGGGACGCTACCGTCGCTGCTGCCAGTTTTCCGTCGCACAGCTCCCCTCTCGAACTCGGTTGCGGTCGATGCCGACAATTTACTAGAGTCTGACTGCGAAGACACCTGCTTGTGCTCAACGCCTTCTTCGGGCAAGCTGTGACGGGTTTTGTCAGATGCTCTAACGCTAGGCTGCGCTGTTTCTTTTGCAAGGGTGGGAGCAGCTTGATTATCATCTTCACTGTGCGGTTTCTCGTTATTCTCAGTCGGAACGGCTCCAGAAGGTATCATTACCGGCTGTTGATCTACTTTGACGGAAGACTCAGGACCTGAACGTTCGCTCTGTGTCTGTCCTTCATGCTTCGGCGTACTTTGAGATTCTCGCGAATTTTCACATATGGATGCTCTGCTCTTGGGGTGCGAAGACTGGCGGCGAGATGAGGGCGTCGAGCCTTTGCTTTTCTTCCGAAACCTGTTGCCTTTCTTGCTGGCAGCACTTTTATCTTTGTTTGAATGCGATTCAGGGTGCACTTCCTTGTTGAGCGATTCGACACCACGCGACCCTTTTCTTTCGCTTTTGAAGTTGTCCTGTGTAGCGATGGTGTCGGTAACCACGGCCATCTGTTCGTTTGCCTCACGACGTTCCTTGCGAGTTTCCTCGAAACCTTGCTTCTCATCGCTTTTATCAGCCACGCTTTCAACTTTTTGGTCGCCGCCGACTTGAACGTCCTGCTTGGTGGTCACCAGACCGCCAGGCTGCAGCTTCTTCCCGCATACCGACGTGCGCCCACCCGTGGCACTCTTTTGGCCAACTCGTTTGGTCGGGCCAACGGAGCTACACTCTTGTGACACCGAGGCCTCACGCGTGCTGGGAACGGGGGTATTTTGGTCGTTACCGACTTTCTCGGCCTTGGCCGTAACGGGATCTCCGTTCTGCAGCTTCTTCCCTTGTGTCAGCGTGTCAGCACCCCTGACTCTCTTTTCGCGAGTAGTTGGTTTGGCCGGACGAACACAGCTCAGCTCGCGCGGCGCTGAGGCAGCGTGCGTGTCCAGAACCGGTGTAGCGACAGCCGCGGTAGCGGAGGCTGCGAGATTTGAACCTGATGACTTGGTAATAGCCACGGGTGGACCGTGATTGTCAGTTGCGCGCACTGTACTCGTAATGGTAGTGGAAGGGTCCTTGGTGGAGACATCGGGGCGAGGCTCGACCACTGGTGCTTTAGAAGCGCCAGGGTCTGTCTGAGCGGAAAGGGTGACCAACGTCGCTCCAACGTACGGCGCACGGTACTGCGCAGACGTCCCGCCGCGGCCTACAGCAGAAGCACCATCTGTCGCCGCCAATTTGTCGGTGTCGGGCTCGGCTTCGTTTTCTACTACGTGTCGTTTGGCGTCAGCCGGGGACGTTCGGGCGGCGGCGGGCTGGTCGTGCGCGTGGACGCTATCTTCGTCGGCCAGCCTGGGCTGCGTTTCCGAGAAACGCCTGCTAAATATGCCAGCAATGACGCTGAGGCTGCGAAGCACCTTCGAGCGTTTTCTGCTTTTAGTGACCAGATTGGAGGCTCCGCTCCTCTTGCTGGTCGGGTGACTACTGGAGAAGCTCCGCCCGAACAGCCTGTTCAAGTTACGGCTCCGTGTGCCCGGCTCTTGCGTCTTGCTGAAACTGCTCTGCAATATCGACTGCGACACCCTGCGTAAGTTGGCTCTGCTCTGGTCTGGATTCGTCGCTGAGGCGCCAACCCGATAGGGTGCCTCCAGCTTGCGCTGCTCATCCAGCGACACTTACTTCTCGACGACGAACGGCGTCATCGGGCTGAAAGCACCTAAACACGGAGAAGAGGAAGCCTGTCATCTATTTCATTGTGGTTACGTTTGTAGGTTTTAGGATTAGGACTTGGTAAAATAATGTCAATGCGGATGTTTTATTGTTCTTGTGGGGTAACTCCTCAAATAAAATGATAAAATATTGCGATGTGGTCTTCATGATTACGATACATCTATTAATTTCTGAAGTGAAAAGAAGGCGTGGCATGTTTTCATCTGAAGTGACAAAGACGCGTGATTTCACACCTCAGATAATGTTTACGTCCGCAGAGTACAGTCCTAAAATGCGAAAGGGAGGCACAAGGTTAGTGCATTGCATAAGCAAATAAGCTTAGCTAAAAAAATCTTCGCGTGCTACTCCTTCTGCTTTATCTTGTTTCGCAGTTTCATTATTTCAAGGTACACATTTCGGAAATTTTTGCTCGCTGTGCTGGTATAAGGCCGTCATAGCTGGGAACCAGTGCCAACCGACATTGTTCAGAGAATTGGCTCGGACTCCAATTGACTCGTCAAAATGCCACTGTAAGAAGTGCCACTTTTAGATACTTCGCTCTTGAACCCTAGCAACATAGCAGAGAACTTCCGGCAAACACTGCGATGGCAAGCAGAACACTCAAGTAAGCGCTGAAATACCAGTTAGGAAGGTAGACATACGAATTAAGTCCTCTACTCAGGTTTTATTAAGTACTCTACTTAATTAAGTACTCTACTGCAGGTTTTATTGTAAATGAATGTGTTCGTCATAATCACCAAAAGCTTACGCTCGCATTCCAAGAGGTTCATGTTCATGACACCCACTGAGTTCGCGACGCTTCAATGATGGCGCATGTGGTTAGTTCAATTACTAGAACTATATAAAACTGGGCGAGATAAATCTCAGAAAGAAATGCATCCGGCTACATCATTGTTCCTACTAACGGTGCACATATAGCTTCAATGGTATGGCGAGAGGCAATGTGTAATCCTGCAAAAAAAAGAAAGTTGAAAGTGTGACCATCACCTTCTTCATCAAGATTAACTCGAACGAGTGTCCGAAGCGCCTGAGGCGCTCCACTTGTCGAAGCCTGATTTCCGGTGCCCGCCGACAAGTTGCCATCTTGAGCTGCAGTGGCCTCGTCCGGCCTTGCTCCGCCTTCAGCTGTAGCGTGCTCGGCGGTTGAATCGACGACTGCCGTCTTTCCTGAAGCTGTTATCAGCGCCTTCACTTGCTCCTGCATTGGGACCGGCGATGGTATGAAAGTGGAGCTGAGAATGTAGCATGAAGGGCATTATCCTGAAGGATCAATCAATCAATCAATCAATCAATCAATCAATCAATCAATCAATCAATCAATCAATCAATCAATCAATCAATCAATCAATCAATCAATCAATCAATCAATCAATCAATTAATCAATCAATCGATGATAATGTGATAATGATGGTGATTATAATGATGATGATAAATTTGTGTTTTGCGGCCCAAGCGCCAACTCTGGACAAAGAGTCAGGCTAGTGTTACTGAATTTACAGTGTAGTGCTGAATTAGGAAGAGTGCTGAATAATGGAAGAGAGAATAGTCTAGAGAAATTCGAAATCCCACAAGTAACGCCGGAAGAAGTAAAGGAAGCCTTGGGAGCTATGCAAAGGGGGAAGGCAGCTGGGGAGGATCAGGTAACAGCAGATTTGTTAAAGGACGGTGGGAAGATTGTTCTAGAAAAACTGGCCACCCTGTATACACAATGCCTCATGACCTCGAGCGTACCGTAATCTTGGAAGAACGCTAACATAATCCTAATCCATAAGAAAGGGAAGAATTATAGACCGATCAGCTTACTGTCCGTTGCCTACAAAGTATTTACTAAGGTAATCGCAAATAGAATCAGGAACACCTTAGACTTCCGTCAACCAAAGGACCAGGCCGGATTCCGTAAAGGCTACTCAACAATAGATAGTATTCACACTATCAATCAGGTGATAGAGAAATGTGCGGAATATAACCAACCATTATATATAGCTTTCATTGATTACGAGAAAGCGTTTGATTCAGTAGAAACCTCAGCAGTCATGGAGGCATTGCGGAATCAGGGTGTAGACGAGCCGTATGTAAAAATACTGAAAGATATCTATAGCGGCTCCACAGCCACCATAGTCCTCCATAAAGAAAGCAACAAAATCCTAATAAAGAAAGGCGTCAGGCAGGGAGATACGATCTCTCCAATGCTATTCACAGCGTGTTTACAGGAGGTATTCAGAGACCTGGATTGGGAAAAATTGGGAATAAAAGTTAATGGAGAATATCTTAGTAACTTGCGATTCGCTGATGATATTGCCTTGCTTAGTAACTCAGGGGACCAACTGCAATGCATGCTCACTGACCTGGACAGGCAAAGCAGAAGGGTGGGACTAAAAATTATTCTGCAGAAAACTAAAGTAATGTTTAACAGTCTCGAGGGAACAGCAGTTTACAATAGGTAGCGAGGCACTGGAAGTGGTAAGGGAATACATCTACTTAGTACAAGTAGTGACTGCTGATCCGGATCATGAGAGTGAAATAATCAGAAGAATAAGAATGGGCTGGGGTGCGTTTGGCAGGTATTCTCAGATCACGAACAGCAGGTTGCCATTATCCCTCAAGAGAAAAGTGTATAACAGCTGTGTCTTACCAGTACTCACGTACGGGGCAGAAACCTGGAGGCTTACGAAAAGGGTTCTACTTAAATTGAGGACGACGCAACGAGCTATGGAAAGAAGAATGATAGCTATAACCTATCAGTCGACTCGAGCCCGTAAATTTACCCTCGCCTGGTGCATTAATGCGATGCGCCTTCCTAGCGCATTACTGCTGTTTACATGAATGTGATGCGCTAGAAATGCGATGCGATGCGACACTGGCGCATTCATGTCAACGCGGCTATAGTGTCCTACCTCTCTTTTATATATGAAAAACACAAAGAATTAGTTTCAAGCAACAAACTTTCTGAACCGCTATTGGGAACTTGGCTCTTGTACGCCTCCGTTGATTGGGTTAGCCCTACCTTTCTGGCACCAAACCTCCAATAACATTTTCCTAATTTCTATCGCGGACACGTTTACTTTCCCTCCGCTATCCCTGAGCCTTCAAGATGGTCAGAAGAGCCTAAACCGACAGCTGTGTAGATATCTCCACGTTCTAAGAAAAACGTTTCCATAGTTTTACCGCGGCAAGCAGATGCTTCTTCTTCCATGGTGTACCTCGCTTTATAACTATGCGTTCTAAGGCATCCTGATGTCGCTTCGAAAAACACAAAGCTTAATTCCCTTTGAGTTACCACAAATAGCTTTTTCCTGATTTCCTATTTACCACTTGCGTACTTAATCAGACCAGGTTTCCTTTCCATTACCGCCACCCAGGTAATTGTCCCAGCCTCTCTGACCTTGCGTTTGACGATGTTTGTCACCGTGTTGCTTAGTATACCAGCCGTATATACTTGCTAGTAGGCTTCCTAGTTATTTTACTCCACTGTGAATCAATGTCTTTTCTGCACAAATACCTGAACACTTTCGCAACCCATTTACTTTTCTTTTTTTCATATTCCTCAGATGTTCTTCGAAATAAATTTTATTCTTAGCTACCCTCCCTTCAATACTTGTCCAGCCGATATCACCCTGTACAGCTTCATTTTAGTTTTTCCGTGAGCGCCCAATGCGAGACGTCCCACTGGCCTTTGGGTCAGTTCTAATTACACCCTTGACTTCAAGCCAAACGCATTTCCAAATGTGGGTCCTGGAACCGTTGCAGTGCGAGGGCTCCCGCACGACGCCCCCATCCAGGCTTTACCCTCCCCCCATTCCAAATGCTCCCCTCGCCCCTATTCGCAACTCGGTTGCCTGTGAACACGCGCCCTTTCCCTTGGAGCGTTTCCTCGCCTGGACAACAATCCTCGAATGCGGCTACCTCATAGTATCCAGACTGCCAAATTTCAGGGCTCGCTGGGCAGTGAACAAAAAGAATAAAGGTTTTCCAGGGGCTCTATTCACAAGCATACGAATAACGTACTACTATGCTTTTATGAATGTTGGCAGCCTCAGCACCAGACAAATGAGTTTTTTTCGCGCAGCACTTAGTAGACTAGTTTTTACCCAACCACCATTGTGGAGCCAACGCCTGCAGTAAAAACGGCTTGCGTTATGCTGCTGTAGCCTTTTATGTATGAACGAAAATCGTGTCCGCTTAAATATTGCCAGATACTCGCTGGCTTTCAAGACTAACACCACTGAGGGCAAGTCATGGGCTCTATCTGCTGCAAAATACACGTGTATAAGTGTGGCCCGTGTCGATACAGTACATTCATAATCGGTTGCTGCGTTAGTTTGACCTTCAAGGCTTATATGCTCAGTTCCACCGGGCTTACGATCCTTGTTCTTACCTATCTTCTTGCTGGACGCGTACAAGGAACAGAACCATAAGCGCACTTCACTGCCTTGAAGCAACTCCCAAGAAATGATTTCTCACAATTGAGGCACTATCGCTCCTGCTCACGAAAAAAAAAAATATTCGAGTGAGAAGACTCATCACCTGCGGAACAATCGCACTCGGCTTCCGGGACCACCTCCGGCGCCACTGGCTGAACCGGCGCTTGGCAGAAAACCCTCCTTCCTCGGCCTCCTGTGGTTCCTTCGGTGCTACAGCGATGCTTGCCTGCCCCACCTATAAAGCGTCATAACCGCCGTCACGAACCAATTTAAGTCCACTGCATACTAGAGCGGCCGGCTGATGATTACGCTAGCGGTTAGCGGTAGCTACCCGGCAATGTCAGAGCTGGACAAAGATACTTTGCAATTGTATCATGATACAATACAAGATACCCGGGCAACCAATATTTGAGATACAGTTACAAGATACTACCGCAATTATTGTATCCGATATGATACTTTCCATTTGTATCTTAATATACTTCGATGCATTCGCAAATTTCTTATTATAGAGCTATGTAATATAGCAGCAAACGCGTACGCAGAAAATTGTTTGCTTGGAAATGTGTTAACTCTAATAATTCCATTTTAATTTTACTAAAATATGCATTAGTATCTCAAGATTCTTGTCTTTCTTGCTGCAAGTATAATATTTTCCTTCCGAAACAATTTGTTGGGGTTGCTTTATCCCGTTAACATGAAATCCCTTTATACACGGCACTGTCAGCGGTGTTTGCTTGTCGCTCATGTAATTGATGGGGGTCGCTTCTGTGCTTGCCGACCAGCTAGCGGGTCGCCATGCAGTTAGGAGAACGTCAATGAGATGCATGCGCACGATGGCTCAAATACCACTGTGGAGTCTCACCTTGTCCTTCAACGTATTACCGTTTACGTAACACCAGATCACCGGACAGGTGTATAGCAGCAAGAACGCTGGTAGCGACATTTTTTTGTGTGACGCATCATGTATACAAAGTGCACAAAAAGCTACAATGATTTTTCAAATTTTTGTTATCTGCTGGCGTAAAGCCTTTGTTAGCGAATTATTCATTTTTTCAGGTGGCTTAGTGGCAGTAGTATCAGCTTGAGGAGCGCAGTTCAGCCAACGTTTATAGTGTCGCACGGTGATGTTGCGATAGCATTATCTTGTATCTTTAGATACACGATACATTCTTGCATGTATCAAACACTGATACATGTCTTGCCAGACGCATCATGATAGAGACACAAGGTACCCAAAGAGTATCTAAGATACTATCTAACATAGATGTATCTTTGACACTACCCAGTACTGCCCGGAATCTACCAAACTGAAAACCGGCATCTAGGGGTAGCTGTTTGCTTCACGTAAGGTTTTTACTGCGAAGCTATATATGGCTAGCCGATTCGTCCGTCCGTCCGTCCGTCGGTCGGTCACCTGTACGCCGAATATGTCTGCGGCGCAACCTCATGCGCATGCGCGAAAAGAAAAGAGAGGCGCGCAATTAGCCCACAGCACCTAGATAGCACAAGGCCTGTTTACTCCGATCCACGACGACACGCTACCTGGCTCGAAATTTCCATTGACAAGGCTGGCGTAATGAAAGCGCTGACGTGAAAATCACTGTTGCCTACTCGAGGGCATTGCCACTAGATTCTATGGCAGTCGGGCCAGGTAAAATGACGTTAAGGATCGGAGTGAAAAGGCCTTGTGCTATCTAGGTGGTGTTAAATTAGCTGCGCCAGTAGTGACGTTGCTGCTCTGCGTCGCAGCCTAGCGCACGCACAGCAGTTTCTCTCCGACTGCGAAATGGTTGGACAACGCGTCATACGCGCTCCTCAGGAGCAGGTAGCCTTCGATCAGCAGCGCCGCGAGCAGAACCGGGAACGAGCTCCTCTACGCCGTGCCGATGCTGCAGCCCCGGCACAAGAGCAGGCTCCAGCAGCTGAGCGTAAGCAGCAACTGCGTACCGAGGATGAGGCAGCCTACCAAGCCATCGTTTAATGAACCAAGCGATAAACACCGGGACCGCACGTTTCGGCTTCGCTGGTTAGCCATCTGTACGAAGTGCTTAGGTGGCGATTTTTTAATGCGAAAGCATTATGTGCCTCATTACGCGAAAGTCCGGCGTCATCGTCGGCGGCGGGACCGGGTGGTGGTACCAAAAATGTCCCACGGCGCAAATGGTAAAAAACACGTCAATGTCCGACGGCGCAAAGAGTAAAAACACGTCAAAAACGCGCGGGATTGACATCAGAATTCTCAGGGAGGTTCCTGTAAACAAAGTAATTTAAAGGCTTTGAAAGTCAAATTTGGTACATTTCGGTCCAGGCGGGAATCGAGCACGGACCTTCAAAGTGCGAGACGAGCACTTTTGCCCGACGCCACGGCGGCTCCAAGGTTGCAGCTGACTAAAGTTGTGCCTAGTGCGTGCGTCATTGCACACGTCACGTCGCAGCCATCTGGCTGACTAAAGGTGTGGCTGAGTGCGTGCGTCACTGGGCACGTGACGGCGCAGCCAATGGGTAGGAGGTTGCAGCACGTCACGAATGTATGAAATGAGCGCGCTGCTTTCCGTGCGTCACTTGTTCTTCGGATTTCATCGGTGCTATCTCTACTCAATCGAAAACATTTTACCAAAGGGACTACAATGCTTAATGCTATAATGCTACGCGCGTTCCATAATAATTCTATAATGCACTCCCATACGCAAGCAGTCTTAAATGTTTCTACCGATTTTTTTTTTCTACAGCGCATGGACAGAGCCTGCGGTATGGTCATGCGTGATATTATTGCAACGTCGGCCTGTATTTACCTTTTCGTCAAAAAGCGCGACCAAATGGGCCCATTGGCAACTCTGGGAAAGTATGACTCCCACTGCTGTCTTACCTCCCTTTGCATTATTCCTATTCCGATGCGATTATCAGATCTCTTACAAGGTTCTTTAAATAAACATCCTGGTGGGTGTTATCCGAGTTCGGTAATTTTTCGTAACACCCACAATAAAGCAAAGTCGTTTTTATGATACAAGTGTTCGCTCATCTTACGCAAAATTCTTTGTTTCCCTGCAACACTTCATTCTGACCAGACATTTAGTTTTCTACCAATCAATGGATCTGCTTGCCGTTCATCAAAGCGTGCTAAGTGGACGAACAAATACAATCGGATCTGCCTTTGTATAGCTCATACATTTTGTTCGCAATGACAATACCCAGTTTACGCAGAAAAGCAACAGGTGCTTCGCATTATTAAGGTAATTTCTCAGAAAATCTGCACCTCTAAGGATGTTTTCGTTTGTGTATACTTGACCCCCTTACGCATATAGAAAAGCGTGTTTTTGGAACTATACACCCTTTCCTCCAATGAATGCTTCACCGGAATGCATTCTCTGTTTTCTATAGCGATATATGCTACTGTATCACTACCACTGATTAGGATGAACGTCGAAGTAATCTCGAAGTGCTTTGCGAGACATTTATAAAACATAACATGATGGAAGAAATTGGCTCGCCATTCCGGCCCTGCGAAAGTGGATCTCCAGTGAAGCTGTTGAAAACACCACTAGAATTGCGAAGGGGGGTATGCAATGCTTTATTGCTTGACAATAATGGTAGTAATGGTAATTTAGAGTAATGGGAGTAGTGGTAATGTTGACAGTACACCACCGCTGGTCGCATTGCCGTTTCTTTTTTCCTTTGCCGGTCCTCGTACTCAAGGTGCTCTTCAAGAGTCCTAAGTATGCATTGCCTACACACAGCGGCGCTGCAACAACAAGGAAATCAGTTGCTAGGCTGGTTCTTCTATATACGAAAGACCGGAGAAGGAGAGCTATAATGTCGCAAAATGCGTAAACTCAGAAATTATGCTATTTTTCTTTTGTTCGGCGTAATCATGATTATTCAGTGGGTACCCACTATATGATATAGGGAGTTCTCGCGGTTTTCGAGACGTCGCGTGACATACAGGCGTTGTGGAGGTGGCACGAAAATATTTTTTTTTTACTAATCGTGGAGGGCTAGCGGCCGGAATGGAATAGAACCAGTTTGGAATAGTCTCGCCTTACAGCACCCAAGCACACACATACTGACACACTTCCCATACCTCACCCGATTTTGAAGTGCGCGGTTACCTCCGAGGTTGAGGCAGCATTCTGCTTCATGCCGACTGGCTTCTGCATGGACAACACGATTTGCGTCAGCCTTTCGAAGAGCAGCTGGTCCCCAGCGATCATCGCAGAACGCAGTGAGCTCGACTCCTGCAACGAGCCCTGCGTCGAGCCACCTCTGATGCCGCTAGTCGGAGGGGCGACCAGGTCCTGGGGCCGGTCCATGTCCTCCTTGAACATGGTGGTCAGCACACGGTTCAGCAGGCACAGCAGCGTGGTCGACACCACGGCGCCGGAAAAAAGCGATGCGCACACGAAGCAACATGAGCACAGGACCGCGAACAGCTTGCCGCGGCGCAACCCGAAGCGCTTGGAGACGTCGAGCGCCAGAGACAGAGCCAAGTCGTTCCAGAAATCGACGGCCACCACCAAGGAGAGCAGCAAGATCATGGTAAGGGCGTCGACCTGCGAGGCGGCGGCAGAGTTGAGCCACTCGGAAGTCAGGCCCACTGTACCAGAGGGAGATCGAGAGCCACGGTGACAGTGGCCGATGAATACGAACTGGTCCTGAATGCAACCAACGAGGGACAAAAACGAGACAGTGCAACGATCAAAAGGCGCTGATTGTCTTGCTGTGTCGTTTCATAGCGAAGCGTTTATCGGATCACTTTCCGGGTTTTCTTCGTAGAGTCCAGCCGGGCAGCCTCAATCGCACGTTATAAAAATACATTACGCACCCGATGCTGCCATTTCAACGAGTTCAACCTACCAGGGAAGGTTGTGTGCGCACCAAGAAGGTAGCATTTATTTATTTACTTGTTGATATTTATTGGTGCAATGGCCAAATATGGCCAAGGAACACCATGCAAAATATTGATGGCTTAATAATGGAAATATAAATTGCTCATGGTAGATGTAACACTGCTGTAAAGAGACACAAAATTATTCGCTGTAAAGTGCGCTAAATTTGTAAGCACGAAAATCGTGACAGTGAATAGTGATGGGTGCTATGATGATAAAAGTTCCCCCACCAGGGTCCTCGAGCGCAAGTACTGGGAAGTGTGTGCTCTACAAGCATTACATCGCAGCAGAAACCTCCAGTGAGAGAATGTTCCACGAATATATGGGGCTCATAACTCGCGATGTAAATATTGTAAGCACCCTATAACTAACTCACTGTCGAAAAACGGCTGGGCTCTATGCCACGAAACATCTCCGGGTGGAGGGGAATGTATTGTGTGTGCGCCAGAGGAAAATATTCTTGTCTTTGCGTTTCCACTTCTCAACACTACAAAAAGACCTGAAATACCGTCAGAGACTCGCCACATTTATGACACCTAGGAAGGTCATCGCAATTTCACAGGTAGGAGTGCGCGCCACAGGGATGTGGCCTATTCTACGACGACGACGACAAAAAAGAAAAACCTCTGTAGGTCGCATTTCTCTCATAGGCTGCCAATTTCTTAAGTAGGGCCTAATAGCGGAGTTCATTAAGAGCTTCGCTGTCCCACGTACGTTGCCAATAGCGCCGTGTAGTTTCCTTCATAGGAAAGGCTTCCCTTCTGTGGCGGTGATAGCTAGGGAAGAGCTGCCAGCTTTCGTTGTTATATACCGTCGACAAGAACATTAACCTGGATGCCCCTTGCCCAGATGCCCAGCGTATTATGACTTCTTGTTTTGATGCATGAACTCAGAAGAACAGCGAATAAGAGCTGTTCATAACAAATTTTTTTTTTTTTTTGTGGCAAATGCAATGTTTTAACAACGCTTAAACAGCCTATAAATATTACTCCTTTTTTGGAGGTTTAATCTGCAGATATGTTTCACCGCCGACAGTACTGCATAGGCCTCTACCATAAAGATGTTTGTTTGGGGGTGTAGTACATTAGATTCCGAGAAGGATGGACCGACTGCCGCATAAGACAGGCCATCATAGAACTTTGATGCGTCGGTGTAAAATTCAAGGCAAGATTACTTTCACTTGTGCTCTAAAAAATTTCATTCGAATGTGTGATGATAGAGCATGTTTTGTAACCCCAATAAACGATGTGTCATGTTCTGCTGGCTGTCACAGCCACGGTGGTAGTACTTTCGCTGGGTTTATTAGACTGTGCTCAAGGTGTGAGAAACCCATTTCTTGGCTAAGTTTGCGGAGTGAGGACTCCTTTGCTTTTGAAAACTAAGCTGAAAACGATTTAGAACTAATCTGCACGTCATCTACCTATGGGATGATCATTTTTAAGCTTTTCATAATAGCCTGCAGTGTGGCACATAGCATAATTAATGTCCATGAGTTGGATTATTCGAAGAGATGGACATTACTAGCACGAAAAATAAGAACCCATATTGAACTAATTAACAAAATTCACTAACTGCCTTCTAAATTAACTGCTTTACAGTACATATCGCAATTTACGAATTGTGGTCGGTGAAATCGCATGACGTATCCACTTGAAATGCGTCTGCAGGATGACACCAGTTTCTATATATTTTCCAAAGTGCGGGACGATATACCTGGGCGTTACAGATACTTTTGTGCTTCGATGCATAAAAGATCGTTTTGGTAAAAAAGTGAGTGGAACAGTAGTCCCTTCTTACGACCAATTTACTGGCGCATCTCTCCAAACCGGAGTTATTCTGAAAATTCATATGATGTGGATTTGTCATGAAAACTCGACGTTACAATTCGTAAATTCCAATATGTGCCGTAGATTAAATATAGTAAAAGTTAATTAGTGAGCTTTTAATTAGGTAAATGTGTGTCGATTTCCCGTGACAGTAATGTTCGCATCTCTGAAAAATCCAGCTGAAGGACTAGAATTGCGTTATCTGCAACAGGCGATTTTTAGAAATTCCGAAAAACTTAAATATGATCCCCCCGTGTACCGAGTAGAACATTGTGCTTGGAATAGCTATGCGTACAGAGCTCACTTTCACAATGAAAAGTGTACAGCTAAGGACACCATCTTGAAGAACAGCAGTTTCCCGGGGAAAAACAAATAGGTGGTCTGTTGTCGACCTACCTTGTCGGAAGTCACATTGGCACGGACCTAATAATTCGGTGCTTTCTAGGAGACAAATTAGGTGCCGATTTACCATCTCATTAGGAGCTTGCGCAGACAGCACATTAAAGCTACAGTTCTGTAACTGCTGTCTAAGGACGGGTCCTAGTCTTGTTTAAGTATGGGAATTACTACTGCTTCTTTGCAAGAAGATAGAATGTACCCAACAGCGTACATTACATTAAATAGCGAGAGGAGCGTGTTCTTGTGTGTCAGGGTGCAAGTGCTTAATCATTTCATACATGATAGGGTTACCATCTGGTTTCGAGCTATTGCAACAATTGATAGATGCCTGAAGTCCAGCTAGATTAAATGGTTGATTGTATGCCTCATTTCGCGCACATTTGCGCTAGAAGCGCTGTGCTCAGCTTGTCCTTTGAACTTCAGGAAAGTTTCCCTGTAGTGTGATGCACAGGATATTTGTTCAAAGTGTTCACCCAGAAAAGCTGCATGATTTTGAGGGCTATCGCGTGGTATATTTCCTAAGGATAGAAGGTGTGAAGGCCGGCCTTTTAATTTAGTTACTCCGCACTTTAATTTATTCCCTGTGAGACTTAATAGCTTATTTATATTTTTTCCAACTTTCTCTTTCTGCACTTTCACGTATTCTTCTACCCTGTGACTTAATGTCTTTAAAGCTTATAAGATTTTCGGCAGCTGGAAATTAACAAAGCAATCCGAAGCTTTGTTTTAAAGCTTGCGTGTTTCTAACAGTTGTACTATCAGGGCAAGCGACGTATATTAGCTAGTCTATTAGTTTGCTTGATACACATTTTGTAGCAACGTAATAATACAGCCTGTTAAAAATGTGAAAGTGCCGTCAATATTGGAAGCAGCAATGCCTCATCGTCTTAAGCATGCAGGCTCTCGATATCGTTCCCAATTGGCTGGGTCGATATTCCATCTGGTAAAGTGCGGTGAGTAATCATCCCGTTTTGTTAGATTCAGAACTACTGGGAAGTGAGCACTTTCGCGTGGATTCTTAATAAGGCTCCACTCCAGGAGCGCACTCCGTTCATTAGACATTACGCTTAAGTCCGTGAAAGAGTATGTTTTGTGTGCCACAATACAGCACTTTGCTTTTTTTTCTTATTACGTAAACATGGACCTGAACAAAGGAAACAAGAACATATTAGGCGCCCTCTCGGATCACAACGAGAATCGCCGCTTGAGGTTTTGCGAGTGTTTACAACACCAACAAAAATGAAAATTAAATTATCGGGTTTTACGTGCCAAAACCACGATCTCATTAAGAGGCATGCCGTAGTGAGATACTATGGAAATTTTGACCACCTGGGGTTCTTTAACGTGCCGCTAAATCTAAGTAAACGGGTGTTTTCGCATTTCGCCCCAATAGAAATGCAGCCGCCGTGGCCGGGATTCAATCCCGAGACCTCGTGCTTAGCAGCCGAACACCATAGCCAATAAGCAACCGCAGCGGGTCATCACAAACGACTGTGTATGTTTTCAGCAAGGGCATAAGTTAGTGCATAAGCAAGTGACAAGTTCCTGCAAGGAAGTCCTGCCAACGACAGCTCTACAGCACTGCCAAAACAAATACGACATAACCAAGACAGCTTGGCCACACAAGGTTAACCCTTGCCTCCAAGAAAAATTAAAATACAGGATTAAAGAATATAGGTATGAAAGAAGAGAGTAAAAGAAGAGCGTGGCAAAAGGACAGTAAAATGTGACTGCCGATTTCCCCGGGTTCGTAAGTCCGAGGGTGCCGTCTATGTGAAAAGGCCTCCAACGAGTGGCCTTAAAGGTCCTTCCGCGGGCCTTAATGTCCTTAAAGGTCCGAACACCCGGCATCGGTTCAACCTCGGAGACCCTCCTTCCCTGGACTCAGCTAGGGTGCCGTCTATGTGAAAAGGCCTCCGACGAGTGGCCTTAAAGGTCCTTCTGCGGCCCTTAATGTCCTTAAAGGTCCGAAGACCCCGCATCGGTTCAACCTCAGAGACCCTCCTTTCCCTGGACTCAGCTAAGCCGCGCCACGCTACATGACTTCCACGTACTCGGCTCCATGGTGTCGCAACACAGAACGCTGGCTGACGTAGGCGCCCCTGCGGGGCAAGAGGGAAGTCATCAGCTCTTAGCAGCCGTAATAACCAGGCATGGCCGATAGGCAAGCACTTGCTGGAATTAGCTAGACACCTCCCCCCCCCCCTTCCAACCGCATGACTGTTGCGCAAGGAGCAGGGCCTGTTCCGCCAAGTCTTCTGCTAGCAAACCGCACTGGGTACGCGAGCGCACTGGAAACGTAGAAGTGCCTACTTACGCCCGCTAGTTATTAGGTACTCCCAGCGTATATTAATGCGTAAGCATTCTGAGGCTACTTCCCTCGGAACTCTGTCCATCCGTCCGTCTATCTGTAACGCGCGACATGATGCACACCATGCATGATCTCCTATGCAGGAATGTACGAGAATGCTTTGACTCCGCATGACAACTGAGATTGATGATTATGACTATATATATAGTGAGTACTGAATAGTAGTTAAGGCTAATAAAACATAATAAGATTAATTACGAAGAAACTACTTAAGCCAACCGATGATTAGATAGATTTATTTCTCTCAGAGTATACGGACATTCTGTACTTCTCTCGAAGTACAGAACGCCCGTACATAAAAGTTACGATTGATGGGGAGGAAATGTCCTCACAGAACTGTACTTCACTGTGGCGGTAGTTTGGTGTCACTTTCTCTGCTACCGGGAGAATACAGGGACCAGTAAGGCATGAGCTTGCTGCTCTATTACAGCGAGTTTCCAGTGCTCCTTTGAAGCCCCAGCAGAGATTGGTGATCCTGAGGTATTACCTTATGCCAAGATTATGCCAAGAGCACATCGCCTAACTCTCGGACCCATTTCGGCAAAAACGCTAACAGTAATAGGTAGAGCAATAAGAGCCGCCACATGGAAATGGTTGGCACTGCCGCATGATGTGCCTATCGGATTCTTTTATGCGTCCATTGAACAGGGGGGGGGGGGGGGGAATCACCTGCTTGAGGACAACAATTCCTGCTCTACTTTTAAAACGCTTCTCGCAGATGATGCATTCGTCTTATTCAGCCTGCGCCTTCGCAGCAACCAAGAAGACTGTAACCGATGCGATACACCAGGCGGAACGGCTGTGTCTTTTCAAAGGAAGAACGATTTTAACATCGAAAGAATCAGTCCACTTCTGGACCTCGCAATTACATATGTCGAGCAATGGAAGGTCTTTTGAAGGTTGTAAGAACGCGAAGGGTTCTTACAAGATTGCAGGCCGTCCCGTTCCGAAATGAATAGAAGATGGCTGGCCCCCGATTGCTCTGGCACCGGCCACTCGAAACTGCCTAGGAAAATGCATCTATATGCATATAAAAATATGTTTGCGCAACAGTATAACGTTGTCGAGCTCTCTCAGCAAGTATAGACAACATTGCTCGGCCAAATTTTTTTCGAAGGGGATTTCCTTTAGCTGAATTTTTACCTTCCCGTTGCACGCCCTCACGATTTTCTACCAGACACAGAAAGCAAAGCCAGAAGAAGCGGGATAGTTGCAGACGCTGGCTCCACTCTTTTTATTAGGTTATCTACTTTCACCGCCCTAGCCCGGCCCCACCAAAACGATGCTTTACGCTTTAAAAGTAAACAAAGCTGACCTATAAACGAGGAGGGCATTTCATCGGCTTGCTCAAAGAACACTACGAGTCACCGCCCAATTCTTGCGTCGGCAGTTCTGATCCACTCCGTTCTGTTCCTGTCTCTTGACGTTACGCCTACCATTTTTCGTTCCATAGCTCTTTACGCGGTCCCTAACTTGTTCTCAAGCTTCCTTGTTAACCTCCATGGTTCTGCCTCACATGTAACCACCAGTAGAATGCAATGATTGTACACTTTGCTCTTCAAAGACAGTGGTAAATCTTCCAATCAGGTTATGTGCTACTGTATCTTAATTGTCTGTGACATAATAAACTTTGTCTAAACACACAACGTAAGTAGAACACCCTAGTATAAAATGGCGGCGGCCCGACTTCACCTCACGACTTCATATTCCCTCCAGAAAATAATTTTTAAACCTCAGTGATTTGAACACCAACTATTAAGAAAGGTCCGTAAATCTTGGAGGCCATGGAACTCGTTAACATACTTCTGCACGCCCCGCGTGGTGGCGCTCGATCGTGAACCACGAGCGTAACGCATCTTGTACGTTTAAGAGTGTTTAACTTCAGTCACGGAGGAAAATAAAAAAAAATATTTTATCATATATGCTATGTTTGTGGAATACGAATAAGGAAATAGTTCGCTTCCGTGCACCTTTATAAATAAAAACAAAATGCTGCTCGCCAAAGCGCATGCCAGGTGTCCTAGGGTGCTATAACGTAAAACTATTCCAAGCTTTTCTATTCCAATTCTGCTATCAGCACTCCACGATTGGTCAAAAACTTTTTTCGACCACCCCCACTTCACCTGTCTGTCACGCGACGTCACGAACACCACGATACCTCCCCATCTGATATGATGTGTACACACTGATTATGCATGATTTGACAGAAAAAATAAAAACAGTTATTTCTGATTCGACCCCTTTTCGCCATTAGCCCTCGGCTATTGGTAAAAAGTTTTCGGGCTGCACCCACTTCACCTGCCTGTCACGCGACGTCACAAAACCGCACAAACTCACCGCGTCAAAGTGACGTGTACGCGATAAAGATGCATTAATATGCCGAACAAAACGGAATTTTCTTCAGAATAGCCGCAGGCTGCCCCGTTCCGAAAGGGATAGAAGATAGCTGCCGCCGATCACTCAGACGCTGGCTACTCGCCCCTGCCGGAGAGCATGGGTGTATTTGCGTATAATGAACCTTCTTGCGTGGCCGTGTAACGTTTTCGAGCACTTTCGGCACGTTTACCCCCTCATTCTGCCAATTCTTCTTTGCTGAGGGTCCGTTTTAGCGTCATTCTTGAGCTTCCGTTGCATGCCGCCGCGATTTTCGACCAGCCACCGCAAGCTAACTAAGGGAAAGCCGCCCAATCGTAGACGCCGGCACCACCCTCTTCATCCGGTTATCGACTTTCAGTGCAGTGGCTCGGCCCCATCGAATCCCTCTCCACTTGAGCGTTCTCCTCGCCTCTTGTCAGCCAATTAGATACGACAAGCCGCTCAGTGTAGGCAATGTTATTCGTTTTTCAAGCAAACAAAGTTACCTCCCATGAACGAGGAGAGCGTTTGATTGGTCTGTTCAGACAACCCGGCGGGTGACCGCCCGGTGCTTGCGTTGGTGGTTACGCAAATTTGACGTCAGCAGATTGGAATAGAAACATATTGGAATAGTTTTACGTTATAGGGCCCCTAGTTTTCACTGTGCAATAAACGGAAGAGGCCGACGCACTGCCCTGATCTCCGTTTCTGCACACGGTCATTTGCCGCTCCTGACATAAGGTCAATCTGGACAGCGAGGTGTTCTGCCTTTACAACCTTTATTGCGTCCTGTTAAAGCCATTTGGTACAATAATTGCCGCGTTTTTGCTATGTTCAACATGAGAACCTTCATCAACATAGTCCAGCTGCAAGTTTGATGCAGTATAATAAAATTATAATGAGTGAGAAGATTACAATGACGCAGTGGATAGATTGTCCATTTCTTTTATAACGCAGACAATCAATTTACGGTCAATATCGCATGTTGCTTAAGCCAGAAAAGGAGAGAAAAAGAAGCGTAAGTATGAAATGGTAGCAACACCGTGAAACAGTTCAGGTATGTTCCTCTGACATTGTACGTTGCGTGAGAAATCGTGGCAGGGCTATGGTTAGGCAAAAAAAAAGACATTTCTCTGTATTCAATAATGCGTAATTCATCATGCCAAGACGTCGAAATGGTTACGAGCTCGTGTAAAATAGCTCAGCTATTAACATATTAACATATAGCTCATATTGTACAGGCATAGGAATGAAGAAACGCGTCTCATGGTCGAGGCATGACATATCAATAATGGCGGAAGTGGGTGCGTGAGTCGGCGTTCGATTACCTTACATAAAGAAGAGATCAAATGTCTTAACAGTTACCTCTCAAGTAGACCGACACGTGTACCTGATCGACAGTTTTGTGTCTTCTTTCTTTTTTCGCCAGAGTAATTCTTAAAGCAGTACTGAAGCATCATCTCGTTTACTTTGCCTTCTTGCAAAACACACTCGATGGAAATAAATTTCGAAACATCCAGATACATCTACAAGCATTTTTATTGACCAAACGTAAATCTACGTTTTCTGAACATGACATCCATCTAGTAACTTAGACGTCGTAATTTAGTGCAAAGCGAAGGCCCCACGTTCTTAGCGTGATGTTTTACCGTTTTACCTACGGGTCTATTCTTTACTACGTCTGGCCATTGTCGGGACTCGACGTTACAACTGCCCCAACTTATCATAACCACGGCCAGCTTCAGGTTACTGGAGCTGGCGTACTTTTGCAGGACGCGCGTAATTGTTTTACGTTACGCGTTGACAGCAAGACAATTCGGCTCGCGGTGGTCTCCCCCGGCTTCATTGCTTCTTAAGAGTAGGCACAAACTGCGATTGCGCCATCGTACAAATCAGCGGGATTTCTCATAGCGCACGTTCAAAGTCTCGTCCCGCGGGGAATGAAGACTCACGGACAGATACTGGTGGGCGATCTGCTCCGGCTCCATGAGTCCCAGCAGCGGCACGGTGACCATGTGCATGAGCGCGGCGCCTGGCTTGGGGAGCGAGTTGAAGGACCACAGCAGCAGCGGAAGAAGCAGGCAGTACAGGCAGCCGCCGTACTGCACATTGCGGGGCCGTGTCAATGCGTTGTTGCGCAGGGAAAGTACAGACAGCAAGGCTGGCGAAGGTGTGTGTCGAAAGCACGAGCGTTGGCAGTGTGAGCACCGTAACCCTTTCTTTGTGCAGGCTATTTACTTTCTTTGTTGCAAGTCATTGCACGATTGACGCTGCAAGAGCACGCTCCTTGAAGGTATCCACTAAAAGAAGGAGAAATAATTTTTTTTTAAAGTGCCCTAGAGTGCGGCCTACGCCTGTTTAGTGAATGCTAATCACAGAGTTGTTTACAACACCAAATACGATTGCAACAGTGCTTCCGTATGCAGCGCCAATAATTATCTGAATTACAAGAAGACTCTGTAGCAGATAAGTGCAAGCGTTCTAGCTTTTTCTCTGTTTTTTTTTTTTCAAGTACTCACTATATCCTGCTGTGCAAATATTAGTCCGGCTGATTTCACTGAATCTCGGGCCTTGAACTGGTATGTGGAATTGTAAGTTGATGCTATATGCTAAATCAACCTATGATTAAAGTTAGGCTTTATAAGCTAAATTAGATTGCGATTTCAATGGATTCCGAGGTTTTGCGTGCCAAAACCACCATTTGATTAGGAGGAACACCGAAGTGGGGGACTCCGGATTAATTTTGGCCACCAGGGGATCTTTAACATGCCCCCAATGCACGGGACACGGGCGTTTATGCATTTCGTCTCCACGGAAAAGCGGCCGCATTCGCAGGGATTTGGCCCCGTGACCTCGTGCTTAGCAGCGCAACGCCATAGCTGTTAAGCCAACGCGGCGGGTAGGTTCCAATTTCTATGCAAGGTGTCATGTTAATGAAAGCTAAAAAAGCCGAAACGCTTATAAAGTTAACGAAGAGTTATCTTGTTTTAGAGGTAGGTGCGGCGGTGGAGTCGATATTATGGCTGTCTCCCACGCCAAAGCACATTTACCGTTGAAAGTAAACCAGTGTCAAGAAAAAAGCTAGGACAAGAAACAAAATAATATCGATTCATGATTCCACAACCGAAGCAAGGCGTGCAGAGTCGTGCAACTTATTGACGCGGAATGACTGGCAATCTGCTTGCTGGTGAAACACGGGTGCGGGACGGATATCAGAACGCGTTTTAAGTACGCAGTCATCTCGCTTGATTAGTCTCGTCTCTGCAAGCGTTACGGTATATATCGCAATGAACTAGACATCTCTCGCAGGCCATCCTCTTCAAACCGAACGCGGTGAGGCGTAAGGGCACGCGTTCACAAAGCCTTTTACTCTAGTGACGGCTGCTGGATAAAAAAAAAGTGCGGCCTGTCGCGTGCATCGAAAGCGCTGTCCTTCGCCGTGGCACCACCCGCCGGGACTGTTCGTCTCGGATCGACATTGAAAGTGCTTCTGGAATGCGCTGGGAATGCGGTCGGCGGTCGCATCCTGCCCCCCGCAACTAGCGTCGTTTGGCCTAGCCAAACGGCCGAGAATGCAACTACGGCTGTCACGTTCGCTCCCATTGCAGCCCGCCCGACGCGGCAGGCCGCATCTTGTTGTTTTTTTGTGTGTGTGCAGCGGCCGTGCTCAGCCGTACACAGCTTGTCCAGCGGCCGTACACAGCTGTTTGCAGTCCGCGAAAAAATAATATCCGAGAAGATTCCCAAATGCCCGAGTTCTGTGCCCTTTTAAATAATAGGCTGTGTCCTGAACATGATGTCTATGACGTGCTTCCGGCTCTGCGTGCGCCGGAAACGATTGCGATTAGCCAAAGCATGGCCTTCGAAATTTGATATTATTGCGCCGAGAGAGCCCTTCCGAGTGGATTTGTAGATTCAAAAAAAAAAAAAAAAAAATCGCGCATAGTTGAAGCGTAACGGCGCAAGTAACTCTCTCCTGTGAATGATACGCTCCTCTGCACTCTCACAAGAGTAAACACTCGTTATACGCGTCAACCAACAATTCCTTTCCAGGTGGAGCTTGGAACAGCACGTGTACGCCATGTAACTGCTCAAGGGCACACTGAATCTTGTGGATGCATGCTGAAGCGGTGACAGCATGAAATGTATTTGCGGCGTACTCGTCCGGCGTCGGCGCGTCCATATTACGCCGAGAGCTGGTAACCACGCAGAACTAATAGCGGGAGTGCTACCATCATCAGGTGTGTTCAATCGGTGACCATCTCGCGGGTAATCACTACATTTTGACACAGGCCGTGTTAAAATTAACGTCTAAATTACGCTCCTTCAGCAGCCGCATTACGTTAAGGTTGTCTGCATATGGGTTATTTGGGTTGCGAACTATGTGTTCTTTGGGAACTACATGCAAGGCACAACTCTATACGATACCCTGGTTCCAAAAAACAGCAGAGGCAACAAGTAAAGCGGCGTCAGGATCCCCAGGTGCGACAGGCTGCGGCATTCTTGGCGTTCTTCGGCAGTATTGCTGTAGGATCGCAACGTATACACCGACGATTGCAGGCGTGACGACTCTGCAGGACCCGGTGCACCTGCGCCTGCGATGGTAATGTGAACATTGCGTACTCGTAAGTGCGCCTTGATGGAGCTTTCGAAGCGATGAAGGACAAGGGCTTCGCGCAAGGCCTCTCTTACCTTCCTGCCTGCTCACAGCGCCTCTTGCATCCGCGTCGAACATTGGCTATAGGGACGAAGCGGCGTTGTAAGGCGGACAGGCTAACAAACCACGGCGAGCAAGAAGCAATAGACAGGGCGTCACTGGAACAATGGAGCGGGGACGCCGGTGCATAGCGTGGAGCACGTGCTGAGCTTCGTCTTCCTTGGAACGCCAAGCACTGGCGTCCGTGCCGGACGACACGCCATCATCGTCAAGACAGTGGCGGACATAGTAATGCGGTCCTTTTGACACCTTCATCACCTTCCGTTCGTACCCAGTGGCTCTATATCAGATTGGCTTTGCCGTGGCAGCGGAAACTCATTATTAGGTCATTAGCGATCGGGTGAGTGCATCTGAAACATACGAAATAAATTAACGACATGAAGCCTAGAGCACAAATAGGTATATCATGGAAGCAATAGTGTACGGCATTTTCTTCTACATTTAGGCTTCTATATAGTGCCAACAACGTTTCTCGCCTGAGAGCGAAGGCTCCTGCAAAATAAATTCTGGTGCAGCTGCTAGCTTTTCCTTATAGACGGTATTGCGGGGGCCAAACCAACAGTGAGCCATTGTGATATAACGCTTCCAGATTGTGCGTCAGACTGCATGCATCGCCACACCTTCAGGATTGGTCCACATTTCCAGGTCCCTTTCTCGTAGGAGCTAGCGCTACGTAGATGCTGTGCGATATTTTACACCACCTGTAGAGATCGGCAGTACCGATTTGGGATCGGCCCAAGTCGTAACAACGTAAGGTGTGACATTTCTTCGCTAGATTACAAGCAGTTGATCTTCCCTCCATAGTCGTCATGCTATCATCATCGCCGCCGTCCTGCTGATGTCGTCACACACACGCTCGCGAAAACGCGAGACAAGTTGGTTAACCTGGATACTCTTTGCAGAACCCGAAGCAACGCTGGATAGCCAGCTCCATGAAAAACGCTTCGCCTAGCGTCAGTCCCCACGGTGCGTAGGATCCACAAATTTTTTATTGTGATAGCAATTATATAGACACTCCAGCCGCATTTTTGCCGTCGGCGTCGCAGTGATGTTCACTATAAAGCCCAAGAGTGACAGCACCTTCGCAGCGCGCCGTATGCTCCGGCGATTGCTGCGTACGACGCGGCGCGCGGGAGCCCGCATCTTGAAAGCGATCTGCGATGTGGACATAGTGCGCCGAGTGCTGGTTGCTTCGTATGCACTGTGCTTTCGACGCTTTGTTTGCGTTGAAGCGACGCGGAGCATGAAGGTCAGGTAGCTCGCTGCTGCTGCCGCCCTTCTTCCCTCCAGCGTTTTGACAGCTAGTTTCCGCGGTCATCGAGTGCGATGTGTTCATGTTTACCTGTGCGCGCGTGACTCCGTGCTTGGTAGTTTAGTTACTAAGTAAATCTTCAGAAGTTTATGCACCCAATAAATCTACCATCCTTACTTCTTGTAGCTGTCTACCAATTTGCTATCGCAATCGATGCTTCGGCTTTTGGGCAGAACTGCGACTTTTTTGTTTTACAGCGAAGCTGTTAGCCTCTAGTTGGTCGGGATACTGCCTG
Source organism: Dermacentor andersoni (assembly GCF_023375885.2). Lineage (NCBI taxonomy): Eukaryota > Metazoa > Arthropoda > Arachnida > Ixodida > Ixodidae > Dermacentor > Dermacentor andersoni. Next base: position 122,685,215 of record NC_092816.1, on the reverse strand, counting down.
GGCTCTTGGTCACCAAAAATAGTACCGCCACCTAACGGCCGCCGCCGCCACCCAGACGGACTTCAAACGGCAGCTGGAAAAGGGCTTTGTCTTTGAGTTTTTGCGCAACAGAATCATCTTTTCTCGTATATTCGAATTACAATGTGAAGCTATCATGTCTGCAGCTTGTGTGTCAGTCGTAGTTTGCGAATTTTGTGCGGAATTTGTTTTGAAATTTTTAATTACTTCAATAAGGCATTTGCTCTTGGCGGTGGGCCTGGAAGAATGAGGTTTCATGCTGCAATTCCGCACACGTGCGTGCGAGCGTGATGACGTCGCTTGTAGTGCTAGTACTTGTCTGACGTCGGTTGTGCTTGTCTAACGTAGGCAATAGCTTCGCTATACATTCACTTTCACAAGGCGGATTGGAGGCTAATTTCATGTTAACATTATGGCAAAAAATATACCCAGGATGTATGAAAAAATATCCAGGCAAGAAGTCGCATTCTTAAGTAATGAGTACAGTTGGCAATGCAGAAGCTGTAGGCGAAATGCGTGCAAAGCGCCCATGATGATTTATCGGCATCCTCTTCGAAACGGAATGGAGACAATCCCTCAACCTGCTTGAGTTAATCACGTATGCTACACAAGATTTTTATTCTAGCACTTTGTATCTATCTCCATGATCATTTTTCTCTTCCTGAGCTTTCTTACTCTCCCTTAAAGCTTCTATATCTACCTTGTACCACCACCCGTGTCTGCAACGAATGCAGTCCTATAAATCATATCAATAACATTAACGTTTCTTGCTTATCTCGACTGCTGACCTATTGATGTTGCCATCCACTCTAAATTCAAGCGCTTTTGGGAGGTGTACGTTACCTACGGGTCTCGCTGGGTGAATCCCTTCCCATTCCATTAAAATGTGCTGAGAGGTCTCCGGATTTTCACTGCAGCAAACACATACCTGATATTGTTGCCAATATTTGTTCAGGTATGTTTTTGTCCTTAGGCAACCAGCTCGAGAGTCAAATAGCAAGGCACTGCCGATTGTGCTGTCATACCAATTTTCTCTTCTAGTTTCTTTCTTGGCATTTTTGTAAATCTCCATGATTTTTTTTTTGTTTCCATTCGTTGCATACAATTTACTGTATCTGTTTCTCTCACTTTCGTTTTGATGACTTCTGATTTGTCGATTTACAGTTTCGATTTACGCCATCGCCGACAAAAAGTGCCATCAGGTGGAATCATCGAAGCTCACTTTGGAGTATTTCGAGCTATCTGGAGATGACTTCCGCGATCCGTTTGACCACTGTGGAGGAAACGTGACTGCATCACTATGATCCTAAATCTACCCAGCAGTCCCTGAAGTCAGGGCACTCGGTTATCCGCGACCAAACAAAAACATAGCCGAGGAAGCAGCTGGGAATATTAATGGCAAAATTATGTGGGATAAAAACAGGTTTATTACTGATCGACTGTTTTCAATAGGTTCGCACAGTGAACGCAGCGTCATAATGCAACTTACTGTTTCAATTAAAGGGTCTTTGAAGGAACGCATTAACCGGGAAGTTGCGGAAAGTGTTCTCTTTTTCCCAAGCACTGTCCCTGCACTCAAGAATGCAACATCTCCCGACGTTGCTCGATGTGAACATTTTTTTTCCAAGCCTGAAGAAGAGCTTGAAAATAAAATAAATAAAACAGTGTTTAAACCAACAATCTTCACTGTTTTTGTATTGGTTTAAACACCTACTGAAGCTTTGTGCGAATTGCACGGTGCTTCGGGGAGATAATGTGAAATGAAGTGAAAGTATCGAGGTATTGTGCTAGTTCCTTCTTGGTGAGGCAGTGGACTTTTTTTTATAGCTGTATCTGTAATGTGCGGCGCGTCTTACACTCTGAAGGCCGAATGTCATCCTTCATATAATATTCTGTGTTCCACGATATGACTGGCGAATTCAAGCGAAAACAAAGTCGCAGTTTCGCCCAAAAAGCGGAGCATCGATTGCGATAGTAAATCGTTAGACAGGTGTAGGAAGTGACGTTAGTATATTTATCAGCCTTACAAATTTTAGTAATCATTCGCTTAAGAACTGCATGGTGTCACGCGCGCACAGGCAAACACAACAGACCTCACTAAATGGCCGTGGACACTCGCTGTCAGGACGCTGGCGTGATGAAGAGCTGCCGCAGGGGCGAGTGAAACGCTTCGTGCTGCCTTTAGTTTCAACGCGTCTTCAAAACTTGCGGTTACGTGACCTCCAGTAATGGACGCGCGAGAAGACAGTGCACGCAAAGCGACCAGCCATCTCGGCTCTTCTAGCCTCTGTACCCGCCGCAGATAACCTCCGAGATATGTCGCGCGTGGCTGCGCTCAGCCGCACTCACCTGCTTCCCTTTCCCCCCTTTGAACATGCTCGTACCCAACCTCCCATCCCTTTCGTGAACAACAGTGTGAAAGCAGGAGGACGGTTCGCATGAAGCCACCATCCTTCTCGTTCCACTCTGTCACTATGCTTTCACGATTCCTATTGCGCTTACAGCTAACGGCGCCGCGGGGCGCGATAGCATGCTATGGCAGTTGGACTTCATGCGGAACGTCACGACGCAGCGACGGCGGAAATTCTCCTCGAGTGTCCCTATTACGACGCGGTGAGCTAGGGATAACGGAGTACGTCAGTTCAGATATTATCGACCATTATTGCATCTTGTAGAAATCGAAATAATGAGGCAACATCTATCGGGGGGACCAGTGAGTTGGCACCAGGCGTCCAATTCCTGATGCCTCAGCGTAGGGGGGAGCGAGGCTTTGGCCCTTCTTCGGTACTCAGCTCAGTCACTGATCCAGCAGCTGGTTCCCTGGACAGAAGCGACAAGTGGCTGTTTGCCTGGTCTGGGGTCGCACGCTGGCGCGGCGGGCTGGTGTTAGTGCTGTTTCCATGACGATGCGTCGCATACAAGTGGATTCAGCACTGGTGACAGAGGAGTAGGATTTACCGGGAGGAGGGTGTCCCTGTAATTTCTACAGGAATAAAGATTTCACGAACATTGCGAGCTCCTGTGCGAGGTAATTATTGGCTCCACGTAGGAAATTTTACAGGCGAAATTGCTTATTTCCGTTGTCTCGAGGGCCCAAACACGCGACAGATATACGACGTGTTTGCCCGACCCTTGTGCGTATGCGTGAGTTGCGACGGGAAACGGCGCCTACGTACTACGTAGAAGGACACACTTCGCTTCGTTTTTCTTTTTACTTAGGCGAGCTGCACTACGCGACCGCGGTCAAATACTCCGGAATAAACTCTCTCTCCACTCGTGTTTCGTATTGTAGCCCATAGGCTATGCAGGCTCTTCGGTAAAAACATAGAGAGTAAAGCGTCATCCCACGGCACACCAAGATATCGGATACACTGAAATTTTACACGAAAGCCTTTCTACAAATTTCTATGGAGAACCTATCCCACAATAAAATGACATATTTACAGCCAATAAAGCAATAAATTATGGAAACCACGTATACGAGACCGCAACGCAGAAAGAGTAGTTACCCCGAGAGTACGTTTCCCGCAGGTGATTACGCACATGAAGGACATTTATGATCAAGCAGAATGTCAGTCGGATTGGTATACACTCTTCATTAGGTGTTTATCTTCTCCTTAGAAGTTTTATCACGATAGCAATCATATGGACACTCCAGACGAATTTCCGCCGCCGTCGTCGTCGATATCGCCTTGGCGTTAAATGTAAAGTCCAAGTACGATAACATCATGGTCACGCACCGTGTGTTGTGGGTGCGAGTAAAAACGTGCGATAGTGAGCCCATAAACGTGGTGACAGGATCTTGCGTGCACAAGGAGGAAAGGCGGGGAGGAAGTGCGCCGTCTCCCATCGCGCGCATGGCACCAGGGGGCGTTCTACTCCGGCGATGGCTATTAGCGATGGCTGCGTATGGCGTGGCTGACTGTGGCCGCGCGGACCCCATATTGAAAGCGATCTGCGGTGGGTACAGAGTCTAGGCGCGCTGAGGGCTGATGGCTCCTTGTGCGCTGTGTTCTCGCCACTGAGCTCGCGCTGAAGCGAGGGTCAGCACGACGAGCGAATCGCTAGCTGCTGCTGCCGCTTTTCCCCACGTGAGCGTTTCGACAGCGAGTGTCCGCGGTCATTGAGTGAGACATGTTAATGTTTGCCAGTGCGCGCGTTACGCTATACTTGTTAATTCACTTAGTGAACGAATGTTTAGACGTTTACATGGCCAATAAAACTGCTATACTCACTTAGTATAGCTGTCCGATAATCTGCTATTGCAATCGATGCTTCGGCGAAACTGCGACATTTCTTTTTGTAGTGATGGAAGGTGTTGCGTGGTACGACATTTTTTTTTTGTATGTACTGCTCGTTGTACAGCCATCGGTTATGACCACCTGGAAACCATATAGCTGTAAATTGTTCCTGTACGTACGCATTTCCTTCATTGTAATGCAGACTAGGCAATAGGAAAAAGAAAGGTTTTGTGGCGTAGCCGACACAGCACTGCGCTCGTAATTGGGAGGTCCGTAGTTTTAAATGAGAGTTCGGCAGCTTTTTTTTAAATATGCGTTATCATATAGTTTCCCCCTCTGAATTCTTCAGTACTTTACCTGCACTTCACCACCAGGTGTGACGCGGAGGGTCACACCTCCGAAGCGAAGGGCGCCAGGTCGCTAAATGCCGGTAAATGCCGCAGACAGATGACCTATAAATAATGATACGTAACCACAGACCGATGAATCATCACACGTTTTTACGGTGAATTTGTTGTATTGTAAGGTATGCTTCGCCATTACGGACAATGTATCGGCCGCTTTGTGCGCATAGCCATCGTATAGGGACGAACTTAGCAAAGCGTGTTCTCTTCCGTTGTACTTAGGAGCAGTTCCCAGATTTTATCTCTCGCAACTTACACATGCGCACAAGCGTCGCGCAAAGGTGGCGCCACTGTCGCGTGTCTGGGCCCTTGACAAAACAGAAACACGTGGCGAAACGCGGCGGGCGCGTGCCGAAATTGGTGGAAAATAAAATGTATGTGATTGAATTGGCTTGACACGAACATTGGCCTCTTATTTTCTCCCATTCGCCCGCGCCACCCTTCGTTATCTCAAAGGTAAAATTCGCAGAGACTCTCGACAATCTCTAAACAACGTGATCAAAAGAGAGACTACACCTGTTTGTGCAGTTTTCCGAACTTAGCCTGTAAAGGGTGCACCGCCTCATATATAGTATTACTGCGGAGAAGCTGTACGTCAGTCACGACGGGATAATTGAGGAGGTGGATCTCCGACAGGCTGCTTCTGCTTTTCGTGACTCCGAGAGAAAGATAGTCTTCAAGAGAGAGAGAGAGAGAGAGAGAGAAAGAGAGATGGGGTAAGAGAGAGATAGAGTGTCTACTTACATCTCTTACTGACACCAAGGTGCCGTCGCGCACGGGCAGTAAATAATTAATAAAGGGAAAATCAGATTCATCAGAATCAGAATCAAATAACGGGCAGTAAATAAGTACGTCCAGATCAGGTGTGTGCTTCCCGGAAGAGGGACCGTATCTTAAATGTCGCGCCCATGAAACGTACGCAATAAGCACGCGGAACTCTTTACAGTGGGGAGAACATTGAGTTGATGGAACAATTCACGCTCACCAATAACCGTGGCGGCAGAATGGGCCATATATGAAAAACGGCGTTCGCGGGTGATTTACTTTGCTATACTCGCGGACAACTTTGGCAATGAATTTAAAAGCGACAGAGGGAAAGCGCCCCTAAGTAACAGCGCTCTTGAAGAAAAAAATCGGGCGTGTTTTAATTTGCGTTAAATTAACTTTGGAAAGAGAAACATACGCATCTTAATTAGAACAGCAAGATAAGCAAAAATAGGCAACTGAGTACGAGATCATTTTCTGCTTTTCTCTTTGGCAATTAGACAAATGCAAAACTGTCGCACATGTAAGCTACGTAGTCTCTATTCCAGGAAACCGAAAGCGCTCTCAAACTCGGCCGGGCTGCTTGGCCCACTATGATATCCTGCGTTAGCGATGGCATTTAAGGTCAGACAGATTCATTGTGAGAGGTGAGAGTCAGCACCACTCAACGCCACTAGACTGGTGAGCTCCGAAGGCCATTTGGTCGCTATCAGGCAGCTTTACGTTTCTGTTATTTATGCTGTTTCTCTACTATATATTCTTGCTGTTGTTCATTCAAAACATATATAGCTCGTACCCAGGGGGGATTGGCCACACTAGGTTGATTGAAAAATGCACCGAATAAATTACGAAAAACAGGTAAAGGTATACATTGAAAACGAATCATGAGACCACTAAATGCTAAAAGAAACTTCTTGAAGGTCTACACATAAATTTAGGATAAATTAAGATAAATTAAAGCGTCCCACAGTCGGTACCCTACACTCTTAAAAATGTTCACACCCTTTGGGGTGTATATATGCCACACAACAATAATCGACATCTGCCTTGCTTTCGTTTCCTTTTTTAAAAACGCCGCGCCTGCTACTCTCCTGTCGGCAATGCTATGTCATGCTGATAACGCGCATGCCGTTCGTTACTGGGAAGTACCAGGCTCGCAGCGTTAAAGAAAGGAAATGCGGACAAGACAGATGACATTTATTGTTGTTCGGCAAGATACGACTCAAAGGGTATAAACTTTTCTGAGAGTGTAGCAGCGAATCCTTCCTGACGCTTCAATGAATATGTGTATAGGAGTAGTCGTCGACCCATGGCTTGTGCCTAATTGAAAGGCGCCAAAGAACAAGATGTTTCGTGTAGTAAGCGCTAAACTCAGTTTACGAGTTGAAAGTATCAGGAACATTCTGCGGATTACCCTGGGAAGAAGTGAATTCATCGAGGCGGATATTTACTATATTTTCTATTATTTTGACTAGATTTGGTGTAAGAACAATTGGTCGAATGTTGTCCAAGAAATATCCAAGGTTATATATTTTAAGTAAAAGCTAATTTTTGCAATTTTGCAAGGGTCCAGGATCCATGCATATTGTAGTGAACAGTTGGTTATATTCAGATGCTCGTTAAGAAAAGCTGTTCTGATGGTCCAGGAGCTGATTGATGTGCAGTTAAAATGACATCGGATAATTCCGTCATGGTTACTTCTACAAATTCATATGTCGAACTAGTACATCTCTTAGGTCTATGACATTACGTGAAAAAGCGTGCTTCAAGCCCTTTTGCGATATCACCTAGTGAATACGCCGCTTCTTTGGGGTATAGAACAGCGGAATGCAACCATACGGCCTGTAGGAGATATCTTTTGCTTCGTACAGACCTAAAAAGTGCCGATTTTCTTTCTGGTTTTGACAAATTTGAATGCAGTCCGTTTTATTGTTCATCTTTAGCTATTGCCAATGTTCTTTTAAACAGACCTGCATAGAACTTATACTCAACCCAATGTTTCGGTGAATTATTGTCGAAAAATTTTCCGTGCTGCTTTTCTTCGCCTGTAAACCCATGTACATTCTACATTCCATCAAGATGAGTTTGACGGCGAGCTGCCTTACATAACCGTAAGCTCAGCGGGCTGAATCGCAGAATTTAAAAGTAATACCACTGAATTAGCCCTCCGCTGATCAGCATGAGTAGTCAAAGATGACACCCCGGAACTTATCGCTGACTAATAAGTTTTATAATTACTGAGACGTCTTTGTCGTATAATACGAGCCTGACGTGAAAGCATAATTTTAAATCTCATGGGTAAATGATCGCTACTTGTTCTATTGTCAAAAGTATCCTACGATGAAATAGACATCTCGGCAGGCGAGAATTACCCACGTAGAAAAGTAATTCGACCTGAATTGTGACATCAAAAATTCTTATCATTCACCTCATTCCACAATCTTATTCCACAAACATCCTTTTCATTCCCGAAGTGTGGTGAGAATTAAAATCCCCTGCCAGGAGCATTACATTCCAACAAGTTCGGCACAGTGAGTGCAGGTATTCAGTGGGCTTGAGTCCGTTCTGGAAGTGCACAGTAACCACTAAACGCAGTGCAACCAGGTAGTAAAAACAAAATCATAAAAGTTCACAGTCTGAACATACATGTTCAGAAGAAACAGTTACCTTCTGATACATTTTTGATGAATCTAATGCTAAGAGCTCACCGCTTGACGTTACCGCAAGAAAGGACGTATTTATTCTTACGTCTTGTAGCCAAACAGAAAACATTTATTTTTCTAACTAACCGAGCACACCACACTGCCGAAAATGAAACGGAGGAGGAGGAAAACGCCAAACCACAAGTGCTGCAGACGTTTCGCGTTTGAGTTAGCGCTGACAACGATGCTTCCTGCAAGCTGTCATAACGGCTAGAATAACTTCCGAAGAAACGCAATATTGGGCAGACCGAAGCTTCATGCTAAGGAACAGTCACTTTGCCTACCAAAGCCTCCTGCAAAACGCAAATGACTAAAAGAAAAAAAAAGAAGAAAAAAAAACTAAGTTGCCTGCCTGCCTCGGCAGAGTCGATTCGACAACGATCAAATCACTGGAATCGTGGAAGTCCGATACATATGTTTAATTGTTACTGACGCCCAATTTTTGAAAGAGTTAGAAGAGGTGAATTAAAGGAAAAAGTGTTTAAAGGCGACTCAACCTCCAGCTGACGTCGATGAAGAACAATACACCGTGCTCTCAAGCAATACACCGTGCTCTCCAGAGATTTCCCACTACTGAGGAATACACTACGCTTCTCAAGGGTGGCCGTGGCTTGCAGTGCAGTTGTCGCTTCTCTCGCGGGTCGGCGCTGCTATCAACGTTCCCGAGTCGAGGTGGAGCGTTGAGTGGAGAAATGTTCCAGAATACGAGAGAATGTGTTACTGTGAGAATGGGGCGTTGTCACTGTGCACAGAACTCTATTGCGTCAACTCTTGCATGACAAGAGCAGGAGGGGCGTCAAACTGCTTAAATTTTTTTTTTACCGCCCAATCTTCGCAATCGGCCTTCATTTTCAAACTACATTGTCTCCGGTTCCGTTATCGCTTAGATTCACAATAGAAACCGCCTTCGTCTCATCACAACTGGACACCTTGCTTTGTGAAATTGGTGTTATTAAAACTCTCTGTGGTCTACTTACATTATTATGTCCAGCGTCAGTGAGCCCGGAATATTAACACCAGCCCGCGATTTGTTTGGGAGGAGGTTTCATGCATTGCCATCTATCCGTTAAAACACCATAGTTTCTCAGCAACAAAGTCAGCAGAACTTACTTTCCCTACGTTCTCTACCGAATTCCTCCTGAACAAGCTTGGAAAAATAATGCGTCCTTCAATTAAGAACCCACAGCGTGATATCCAGGTAGACTAGTTCATTGAGTGTTGGAGATGGTGCCTTAGTTGAAGGCAATCTCAAGAGAACTTTCTCAAACAGGAACTCAGAAGTTTACAACAAGTTTACTCCTAGCTCACCACAACATGACTACTAAGAAACATCCAGTGCTAAAAAAAATAATATTTCTAGTTCGGCATAGGATGCCCAGGCTTCCGTGAGGGTTCTTCAATGAATGTCTCAGCCGGCACATGAAAAAGACTGCTCCAAGAGTGACTAGGCCGGCATGTCGCCGTTCATCGGGCTGTCGTCACATCCAGTCACAGTGGCAGCAGTCTCGTCGGCTGAGCTGGTGCTCGGTGGCAGATCTGCACGAGTAAGCGACAATAAGATGTCATCGCCATAGACTGAACAAGTCTACTGCAGTAGAGAGGCTCCTTCATGAGCGCTACAGTGGACTTCGTCTGCGCCATTCACGCTCCATTAGAACATCGAGGTAGATGGTTTCATTAATCTTGCATTTTTCTCTTCCTCTACATAATTGCTGCTGCTGGCGAAATGAAAGAAAATACGGTATTCATAAATAATAACAATTAAACAGCCCATATCCTTGTTGCGTCGGGAGTCGCTTTATGTCTCAAACCCTCACGGGAGCCAAATTAAGACGCCGCAAAGGGGAGATTGATGAACCATTGGCGCGCTGGCACAGAGAACGAATAGCCGCGATTTCATTCTGCCGATCATAAAATGACGAGCGAAAGCAGAACAAGCCCCGTTGATGTATCTGAAGCAAGGTGTGGCATTGTGAAACCAGACGCCTCAACAACTCAGGGTACTTGAACGTGCACCTGAAGCTTCACAGAGGGGAGGAGTAGGTAGAATTTCACTTTCATGGGAATGCTGCTGCTTCAGCGCACCAGAACACTCAGTCTCGTGGCTCAGTAACAGAACATGTATGTCATCACAACGGATTGGCAAAGGCAACGTACATAAAGAACACACATCATGCCACATATATACCACATCGTAGATACACACACACCATAGACAACACAGCCAGATGTTAAACGCGCACACAGTGAAAAAGGAGTCCTAAAATGCGCGATAAAGATGCTTAAATGTTTTGGGAGAAACCGTATTACATCACAAATTGAAAATGACCTTAAAGCAGCGATGCTCATTTTATAGGCCAAGCTGCAGGGATAAACGTACTGTATAATTTAAAAAAAGCCAAGTTTTTTAGTTCTTTTCTTAATTTCTTTTTGATACAAGCAGCAGCCTTCTCTTTAAGCTGTGCATTAAAGCAGGATGTGCTTAAATAGTACGGTGTCGCAGGTGTCACCCTAAAATATTGCCGTTGGTCAATGCGTTGAATGAATTTGTGCACGCGAATTTAATCAGTGACATACAGTGTCCAAACACCGAGTTAAGTGTAGTTGAAAACTTCATCGGTGTTGTGGCGTAGGAAATAATAGTGAATTAAGGGAACGATCTCCTTATTAAGCACGTGACGATCTGTCTAAGCCTTTGTTTCCGTAAAGAATATTTTTGTAAAGCTTGCGTGGCGGTAATCTTTGCAAACTGCTACATCAAGCTTCTCATTGAGTCTAGTGGCTCGTGGCAGCACCTTGTGGCGCTTTGTTTAGCTCTCTATGGGCAGTCGCATCTATGGGCAGTCGGCATGCGAACGTTTTTGAGTGTTTCGCGCGCTTGAATGGTTAACGTCATCGCGGAGACCACCGGAGTTCGTATGACCGTGCACAACGGGTGGTAGTTGCCATCACGAACCCCTCCCTACAACCGATTACCACCCTTCACATATCCCCAACTGCCACTTCGGAGGAGGCTGAAGAGGCTGCCATTGCCCTAGCTATTACGCGCACGGAGGCCCGGTATATATTATCAGACTCTAAAACTGCGATACTAAATTTTGCTCGCGGGAGAGTTCACGTCCCTGCATTTCGCATACTGAACTCTCTCGCTGCATACCCGCCCCGCCACATGGAGCTCATATGGGTGCCTGCCCACTCTGGGAATCCTGGAAACGAGGCTGTCAACGCTTTAGCCCGAGGTTTTCTCAACCGGGCAGCGGCGGCCTCCGATCCAGGGTTCTCACGGGAGCGCATGCATTCATTCACTGAATTGACGCAAGCCTGCAAAACTGAGCGTAGGCTCTACCCCCCACCCCATCCCTCCCTCGACAATTATCACCAGACACTTTGGAGGCGGCTCCAAACACGCACCTTACCCTCCCCTTATATACGCTCGCGCTATCACCACGTCCACACCGACCCCTCCTGTACCCTCTGCCACCACCCCAAAGCCACTCTCGATCACATTCTTTTCCTCTGCCCGGCGGATCCTCCCCCGCGGGGCCTGGAGCACCTTACTACTTGGGAGGCTTGGGAGACCCTACTGCGCTCCGAGGACCCGGCCAAGCAAGCCATCGCCACAGGCCGGGCTGCCAGCGTCATGACCCTCCGGGACATGAACGTTTGAGTGCAGTGGGGCCGTGCGGGGGCCCAAGGACCTGCGTGTCCGCAACTCCCCTGTGTGCAATAAAGTTATCACCACCACCACCACAACGGGTGACACCAGCACGACGCCAGGCAAGTGATGAAACGTTCGTAATGCCAATCGCCTGACAAATGCAACGAACGGACGTTGAGAACTAGGTCTAGCGTATCGAGACCGATGAGGCCTGACTAGTGTCGCCGGACTGGCACCACTACAGTACGTGCGGCAATATCTCGCAAATGGCAATGTGCGATTGCATGTGAAAACGCGTCCTTCAAACTTTGAATCAAAAGACAGCCCCCTTAACGTCAGTATGTCCAAAGCACGCAAGCGCACAACGAAAAAGCCGGAAGCCGCAGTGGAAGAATCGGACATGGTACAATGCGACAACTGTGCAGGCTGGACCCACTTCAGGGACTCCCCTTTCTCTAGTCTAGAAGTGGCCTAGGGCAAAACATACACATGCGATTTCTGCACCAAGTTATCTGCAATGTACACCACAGTAGCATTGCAGGAGCGAAAAATGAGGGAAGAGTTTAACCTGCTGGCGGAAACAATGAAATACCAGTGGCGAACAGCTGAAGCTACAAAAAAAAGCAGAAAAACAAAAACTTACTCATGAGCTCAACGCAGAACGTACTTTACGTGAAGAACTCTTGGCGAAAGTGACGGCTCTCCAAGACTGCGTTGAAAACCCCAGACCCATGCCATGCCACCAGGCCGACGACAATGGCACTGCTATACCCGAAGACGACGCTGAGTCATTAGACAGAATTGCCCACTCGCCTTCCAGCCTACAACACATCCCTAAGAAAACAACAAGCTACCTTACAGAAAACAGCGAGTCCGGGGAGGAAAACGAAGCAGGCCCATGGCTCAAAGTAGGAAAAAACAACCGCGCAGTGCAACCACGAAATGGACATCTGACAGCAGACTACAAAAGCCAGAAATCTGCTTCGAAGAAACATAACCAACCCGAGCAGCAACCCAAGGACACACTGCCGCAGCGTAGATGCACAGTGGTGCTCGGAGACTCCAACGGTCATCGCCTAAAGAGGCAGCTATATAAAGAAGTCAGCGAACGGAGGCTTCGCGTCACTACGAAATCTGGGGCAACAGTGGAGGAGACCCTTCTTCGGGCTGAAAATGAGATCGCACGTGCAAACCCATATGCACCTGGGCTCCAGCTAGTACTTCACGTTGTAACTACCGCCATACTAAATGAAAGAGAAGCCAACGGATCCATGGATCAGCTGAAACCAAAACTGCAATCTTGGAGCCAAAATACACCTTAGTACCACTACATAATATGTGCCACACCGGAGCTGACATCACGAGATCACCACGTGACAGCCGCCTGCCAAAATGGAACAAGAAAGCCAGCGCAATATGCACCAAGCTTGGCCCTCAAGTAGAATTCGCCCCCATAACAGACCAACTAGAGAATGACAGCCTCAGTGACATACACAGAATCAACAGGAAACCGCATTGGACACCTTCTGGCTCAAAAAGTCCTACATTTTTTAGGGGCCAACAAAGGGCGACATGACAGCTTCCCGGGCAACCGGCGACATCCCACAGGACACGACCAGACGAATATGAGGACACTGCTGAGGACACTGCTCAAAGTCATGTCAACAACACTAGCCCAGCTAAGCGAACCAAATCGCCGAAGGTGAATGCCGGAAAAGAGGCGTCCGCCATGCAAAGAAGAAAAATAGAAAGCCTCCCGAACCCACAAACACTAATGCAATAAAGGAGGAGGCACAGAAAGACGAAATCTCGAAGCAATGAAAAAAAATTAAAATTATCCTCTTAAACCCGCAAGACGGCAATAATATAAAATGGCCTGAACTACAAAATCAGATAGAAGATGAAGACATTAACGTATATGCACTTACGGAGACTCACCTTCGAGACAATGAATAATCCCTCCTACATACAGGACTCAACTGGATTGGCCAAAACAGTAGAAGAGGGGATAAACGAGGAGGTGGGGTTGGCCTCATCCCAAAAAGCCTAAACGCACTAGCAACGAAGAGCCACAGCCAAGAACATATGTGGACCACAGCGAAAATTGATAAATGCCCACTCAACATTTGTGTCGGATGCATGGCTACTAGCTCAGAACAACAAACATGGAATGAAAATATCTGTGACTGCATCAAAAAATAAATAAAACAAACCTACAAGAATAAGCCAGTCCTCCTTATAGGAGACTTCAACTGCCATATAACAGAGCTAGACCGCTACGAAAAAATTCAGCTGGCCTACGCAGGCTAGTTAAACAGTGCAACCCACACATAGCCAACCTGGACCCTACTTGCGACGGAACATGCACATGGTCACGAAATTCAAGCAAGTCTGCCATTGACTATGTTCTGTACAATGACGAGACAATACGGCAACAAATGCATATGTCATCCATACACATAGATGAAGAGAAGTATAACAAGTGTGGAAGCGACCATAGCAGAATTACAATAAGCTTAAAATGGATTCAACCTCTAAAGAACACTGCAACAAGGCGTACCAAAGCACACTGGAAAGCGAGGAAAACCAGCGCCTTGAAGCATTTGCAAGAGATTTGGAGCTATCAACAGGGCGACCACTGAATTATGAAGAATTCACAGAAAAGTGTCTATCAATAGCCCATAGAACCATTGGATAAATGACTGGAAACAAATGGTCTAGGACATCGCCATGGTTCGACAAGTAGCTGAAAACTGAGATTCCAAAACGAAAGACACTCTCCAGACAGCACCGCCGTATACCTGAAGAGAACACGACCTTAAAAGATGTCATCTGGGAAGTGTACCTGAAGCAAAAAGAATGAGTCAAAACTATGGTCGCAAGAAAGATAGACAAAGCATTTAAACAGCAAAAGGAGCATGTAACAAAGGAGCGAAAACACTACAGCCAGAAGTTCCGGGCCTAAATACAGAACCTGGAACCACGGGAGGACATACACAAGGATGTTGCATTCCTGATAGGTGACGGACGTACTCTCCATGTAAAAGAAGAAATGGAACAATACATAATACACCACTTTGAAACCATACAAGCAAACTACGGGACACCACTGTACCAACCCACAAAGAACACAATGAAACGCTACAATGCACTACCACATAGTGAGGCTCTATCCGGGGCGACCTCAATGGCAGAATTAAAACGACGCCTCGGAGACTTCAAGAACCAGAAAGCATCATGCATAGATGACATTCCAAATGAATTTCTCAAGGCTGTCCAAGCAAAAGCAAGAGAAACACAACTGTTTGAATGACATCCTTGCGACACCAGATATACCTGAAGCCTGTAAAGAAACCCGAATACCACTCATTCACAAGGGCAAAGCACCGCTATCGTCCAATAGCGGTATAAGGGCATAAAGGCCCTCTGGATGCAATGACTCGTCTCTATCGAAACAAAATTCGGCCCCAACCCAAAGATCCAAGAAATCAAAAGCGAAAGCGAAAGTCCATGGACGAAAATCTCGGAAGGTGAAACTAAAAGCCCTATCAAAACAGGGATGTCCTCTATCAGCGACCTTGTTTATTATATATATAAACAACCTCCTGAAAGCACTAAATGACGAGGGACCTGGAGTGACACTCTTCACAATAACAACAGACAACAAGAGGTGTACACAAAAATTTCATGCTTGACATTCGCTGACGATATTGTGCTTCTGGCTGAGTCGGCAGCAGACGTACAGGACCTCCTGGATATCTGCTCCCGAGTTGAGGCTGAGGACTACCTCAGGTTCAACGCAGAAAAATTGCAATGGATGAACCTAAACACAATATCTGAAGGACTGACATTCACGCTAGAAGGAAATTCTGTAACAAAGACAGCAACTTGTAGGTATCTTGGAATTGAAATATCAGACAAAGAAGACTACCTCGAAAAACAAACTGATTCGATAATAAAAAAATCGAACCGTCTAAAAGGTCGAGTATGGCACCTATCCCGACACTCGTGCAACCCTTATTCAGTCGGTCGCACACTGTGGAAAACACTCGCAGTCCCAGGAACAACATGCGCAACTGACACACTAACATACTCGACACAGACAATAAAATGCCTAAACTGGCACCAGAACAAACTCGGACGATGGCTGCTGGGAGGAAACATCTTCACAGCCAATGGCGCAATAACAGGCGAAACGGGCTGCTCACCGTTTGAAATTCGAGAAGCAAGGTCACAATTACAATACACGGGTAGGTTAAAATTTATGCTCATAGATTGTTCCGCGAAATTGTGGTGAAACTTTAGAGCGCACGAAAAAAAGAAACCAGAGCGAAATGTGAGAGACAGCAAAAAACTTTATTTTTCCTCTGTCACATAAAACGCCTGCCCTGTGTTAAAAGGGACTAGGAACAAACTTACTTACTTTCTTACTGGCTAGTGTCTGAAAAATGTTTGTGTCACGCGAGTTCCGCCATCGAAATAAAATAATTAAATGTTTGCACGTTAACGATTATGTCCCTATCAACACTTTAGACCAGCAGTTAAATAGAATACGGTAGGTCACTGCAGCGTTGGCTTTGTGTGCTCTCAAGTTGTATGGAAAACCAATAAAATTTCATGTTTTACTGCTAAGGGTTGCATGTAAAGTGATCCAAGTGCGTTGTACCTATAACCTGAGAATTTCACTTTTAGTTCGTGCTCACTGAACGCAATTATTTCGAGAATTGTTATTTTGCCAAGTCAGCGTTCTTCCCTAACCTGGCCAGGTTTTGCAATACTTTAATTTAGACAGCATCAATATTTTGTGATATTTATATCCGAATTGCGCTCGTCTTATTTAACTACTGCTACTACTACTACTAATACTTTTGATTAATATATGGGTTTTTATGGCGCAAGGGCCAGATGTGGCGAAGGAGCGTCATACAAATGGTGATGGTCTTTCAATTAATTGTTTATGAAATGGAGAATTGTACTTTGAATGGTGGCTATAGCCTGACTGCAAACAGGCCTAAAATCAATCGCTTTAAATTGCGTAAAATATATAGATATTAAAACAATGACATTGACCAGAGATGTGAACTATGACCAAAAATGTTTTGTTACGCAAGGATGATGTAATAAAGCGTGTAGGTTAACGTAGCACTATACTGCCTCATCAGGGCCTTTGAATGCGAGGGCCTGAAGACACATGCTGCAGTAGGGGTACCTAACGCAGTAGCAGCCTCTGGTAAGAGGCCGTACTACGTAACTTTTCAACTGATGATGTGCAGTGTAAGAGTGTCATTTGAAAAAATAAATCCATTATTTGACACCAAATTTGTTTTAGTGCCAAGAAACTGCGCTGGCTGTAAAGGGATACGCTATCGGTAAGCTAAAGGAAAGTGATTCTTCCTCTCGATTTCTGTTTCCCTACACTCCACAAGGACGTGGATGACGGTAAGTGTTTCACCACACCTACCACATGTTGGAGGTTCATCACAAGTCAGAAGGAAGTTCTGTGTATCGTATGTGCGATATTTTTAGTCGACAGATTATGACATCGTTTTCTCGTGATTTGCTTAACTGTGGCTTAATTAGATTAAGTTCATTCGAGGTTTGGGCATCCGACAAGCGTTGCCAACAGTGTCTTAATTGTTTCCGAATGAAAGGTTTCAAATCTACGGCGGGGACAGCTATAGAAGAGTTCAAATCTTTTGTTGCTGTGGATGTGGCGCTTTTGTAGGCGAGCCCATTACCCTCGATGCCTCTGTGCCCGGGCACCCAGCATATTATGAAACGTTGATTGCATGCATGAACAGCGCGCAAGAGTGTATAAAGATCAATAATTATAGAAGTTTTGTGCTTTTGTAGTGATACTAAAGGCTTGACAACACTTAGAGAGTCGGTAAATATATTTGCCTTTTCTAGCTTTAATTGCTTGGTTTTTTTCACAGTCAATAATAGTGCATAGGGTTCAGCTGTAAATATACTTGTTTGCTCATGCGGAATGCCAGACTCCCGAAAAGGATGGACCAACTGCTGCATAAGACTTTGTGACTCATCCATCGGTTAAAACTCCGGGCAGCAGTACTTCGACCGAAGCTCAGGGAAGTGCATTCGAATGTGCCTATCGGGAGCACGCTGACTGACTTCAAGGAACGACATGTCACATTCCACGAGCTGCCGCTGCCACCGTGGTGGCAGCTTCGCCTCCATTGTAAAAGCGTTTTTTCTGTTCGTGTTATACACTTTTTTTTTGCTGTCCGCGATTACACACTGTCACCTCGACAGCGGATCAATCGCGATCAACATCGGCGCACTCGCGCTAGCAAGGCGCGGGTCCTGGCATAATGGATGCTGCGGCCTGACACTGGGGCACCGTCTAACATGTGCTAGACGAATGGCGGCTCGGTGATTTCAATGCACATAACTTCGCGTCCTTTTTCTCATTCTATTTGAGTGCTTAGAAATGTACAGAAAGAAGGTTTGTGATAAAATGACAGGAATTACAGCAAACAATACGCAGACGTTGTTACCGCACGTAAAACTCTCGCAAGTAGGGAATGACGGAGGTACATATGACACACAAAGGCTTCATACAATTGGCTTCTCGAAAGAGTGCAAGAATGAACTTGCTATCGGAAGCGAGAAAAGGGCGTTTAACCCCTTTAAACTCACTGGGGCGTCCTTCCGTCATCGCAATATCCGCCAGTCTGAGGTAGCTGCGTATTATCAACCAGCAATCGTCGCCGATATCTGCGAGCTGCAACCGGCCATCATCCTGCGGAGGGCATTCCACCCCGTGCGCCACCACTCCGGCCAACCTCATGAACTGGTGCAGACTGTAGTTGCGCAGCTGTGCCAGTGCGTGCTTGACCATCGCCTTGGCCTCGTCGCCCCTCACGGCAGCAGCCTCCCGCACCAGGACAAGGAGGCGCGGATGGTCGTGGACGAGCTCGAGGGACCGAGCGCCCTCGGCGCTCTCTCGCTGGCCCAGCACGAAACGAGCCGCTGCCGAGATGCGCTCGGCGTTTCGTCTTGTGACTACCTAGAAGTATACAGCAAACATTTTTGCAGCATAAAGGGGCCTTGCGACGCTCTTCTTTCAAGCCAGAATATTTACCTTAAATACAGTCTGAACTTTTCAAAGAACCAAGAACGAAATGAATTAAGATAACTAGAAGGCACATAAATCCACGTTATCGGTCAGATAAATTTCAAAAGACAAGCGAACTTGGAATTTTACTCTCAACTCGAATTTTCGCAGCTCTAGATGTCACGTTTCACACCGCCACGAATTCGCCGGGTTGCGTCAATAGCAGCAAGGTATTAAAGGAAGTCGGCGCTCCATGGTTGCCAAGTCTGCTGAGTCTGTCAACCGCGGTTTCACGTGCGTTCTCATGGCATCATGTCAGATCTCGGAGGCCATGTTGCCACGTTTATGGTTGCACACAACTTTTACGAGGTGGCCCTTGGCGCGCGTCAAAGTGCACGGCATGTTGATGCGTCGTTCCCATGGTTTCGACGCTTCGCCCGTGGCTGTGAAACGTAATGCCCAACACTCTTACTTTTCCGAATACTCGCTATATAGTGCGAACATCAATCGCACATTACATTTCGAACTAATTATCACCACGCCATCTTTTTATGTCGCAACCTGCCTACGAAGCACATGAAACCGTTGCTTCGAGGCTATGTCATTGGTGCCGCTCGACAAAGTTTCCCTGACGCATCATACTGATAAACAAGTGTCCTTACGCAACGGCTACTATAGACATTCTAGAACACTGAGATATAAGTGCATTTGTGAGAAAAGCAACGATGAGCGACTGCTCATGTACCGATTGTCAGACACCATTTCATTCAACAAGCCGCGGTATAGCTGAGGGGCTATGACATTCTTCTGCAATGACGAGGTCGCGGGTTTGATGCTCAACTGCGGCGCCCGCATTCCAATGGGAGGGGAATGTTAAAACGCTCATTGAATGGAAATTAAAGAGAACAAAATGAGTTGAGCTGCATAATTATGGCTGGCCTTTTTCTTTTTGACAATATCAAGAAAGCCACTCTTACTGAAAAAAGAAGCTTTTGCAAGTCGGAAAATAATCAGGAACAAAAGGCGGCTGCCGTCGCCGCCTTAAAGTTTCGTAACCGCTCGCTTTGATATCATGAATTTTTGAAAGCGTCTCCCTGGGACTATTGAACCTTCTATCGTTGTAGATGGGATATACTGTATTACAAAAGAGCCAAATACAGAAGTTGCTATACCTTTTTACAACTTTTATGGTGCCACAACGGTTCAAATACGGGAAAATAATTTGAAATATGTGACGTCGGTCTTAAATACCGGCGCTGGGGTTGCGGGAAAAAGGTCAATAAATCGAACATTGGCCGTCAGTTTCTCTACTAGCAAACTAGACATTAACAGGAAAATAAAAAAAAAAATGTTGCACTTTAAAATAATGTCTTATCACACTAAACTAGTTCAGCGTTTCCCTCTCCGTTGAGGAACCTCAGATTGCCAGACAATGCGTAGCCAGCTGTACGGCAGTCATCCGTAGTACGCTGCACTGCTCCTGGGCGTTCAATTGTATAATCTACTCTAAAAAACAGTAGCAAAAGGAAGTCTAGCTGCAAGCCCAAAGCGTGGAGAAAATGTGTGGAGATTGTACTACCCGACAGCTTCCGGTCCTGAGACCAGAAAAAACGGCGATCGATTACCTCGCCTAATTTGGGCCTCTTGCATAGCCCATAAATTGATTATAATGTTTTACTTTTGATTCGAGTCATCGCCCATTTCACAAAAACTGCCGAAAGTCACTAGGGTGGAAATAACTTGAGGCGGCAAATTTACACTGCAACTTCACTTTGGAAACGAATTCTCTGAAATTAACTTATTATTTTTGCGTTTACCACATCTTAAGCACTCAAGGGCCACGTCGAAGCCCTGCCATCAAATACACGTGGAAGAATACAAAGGACAGGTTACGCAGTACCTGTATATCGGCCAGCACGTTGTAAGCGTAGTCGTTCGGCGAATACAACGGCCCCCTTACGGAGTTGCGCACTCCGAAGATTCGGTCGAAGAGGCAGCAGGAATTGCACTGCCACGTCACGCGGAACTCGACGAGGCGCCGACTCGTTCGAGCAGCGTCCGCCAGCACGTCCATGTCGTGGTTGCACATCTGCACTCCTCTGACAATCACTCTGCAGAGGTTGGTGTTGGACGCTAACGCCGACGCCAGTCTCCTCGGTAAGCTCCGGACCTGCTCCAGCGTCATCTCCAGCGTGTTCCTGACCAGCGTGATCTCGACGTCCGCGAGTGCCGACGGCGCCGAAAGGTACGCGCACAAAGCGGCGAACGCCGTTTCGTTGAAGAAGTCGCAGCGCACTCGAAGTGTCGTCACGTGACCGGCGAGATCGAAAACTTCGGACAGCGCCCGGTCTTGCAGCAGGTGGGGCCTCTCGGGGAGCTTGAAGTGGGCGCTGTCGACAGTGACGCCGGTGATCTCGGCGCACCGCCCAAAGGCGCCCGCGTCCGCCAGTCTCACGTGGTAGTCCGCAACGATGACGCGATCGTGCAGGCCGCGTTCTCGGATCATTCTGCAGATGTTCTCGGGGTTGGTTGTCGCCGGCAGGTGACTGACGATCACCGACCGCAGGGTGTCGCTGTCGGCGACCGCTCCGAGGAAAGCGCTGCACTCCGCTTCGTCAAAGCTTGCAAAGTCGATGCGGAGCTCGCGAAGCGAGGAGTTCTTCCGGAGAGCCGCGTGCCACGGTTCGACGTACTGAGCTACACGCGGGTCCGGGACGCCGACTGGGTCGCGAACTCGCGGCAGCATCGTGGAGCAGCGTTCACAGACTGACGAAGGCAGCCGGAGACAGCGTAGGGTGCTGTTCAGAGCCACCACTTTCATGAACGGCGCAATCCTCCCTGCGCTGAAGAGCAGATGTACATGTTGCAGCTATGCGCTTGCAACTTAACGCGTCTATATATGCTGCATCCATGACAAAACGCTCGCATTGTATTACGCGTAGGCTTGATAGACTGAAGTTGATAGTTTTAGAGCTGTGAAAGTTGAGAGAGCGGCGCTTGAGCGAAGCTGAAAGAACGAAGATATGCTACCGAGAAACGAATGAGGTATAGTTGGTACATCTTGTTGATACAGTACCCAGAGACACACAAACGTACGTAAAACGCTCAAATGCAACTGAACGGTTTATTCGAAGATTGGCCTTGATATAGAATAGCGGCACGTCTCTTGCACCACCTGTAACAATTTTGTGTGAGGTATTCGCCTTCTTTTCTAGATAGATACCTTGAAGGGCTGTTAAAACGATCATTCTGGAATCAATTATGCCCGATTCGTCTTTTTACTCGGGATCAGCGTGAACGAAACAATGGCAAATAGTAACCAATCTTACGCAGCCTTGTAAGATGCAAAGATTTCGACAACGGTGTCGCTTCGCCTTCAGGATTTAAACGCGGTAGCATTCAAAGTTTCCTGACTGCTTCTCACGCTTCCCGGCAACTGCAGCTTATGTAACCGTAAGGTTTACCGGGAAACGGTGGCGGCGATCGCTGTGCGCGAAGACGAGCTTTCTGGTAGAAACGCGACCGCTTGTGTGGGCCGATCCCGGAGATTGTGAAGAGTCGAGCCAAAAAGAATTTTTTTTTTGATGGTTGGATGTATGGATGGATAGATGCTATGAGCGACCCCTTTCGAACAAGGCAGTGTGTTGCGCCAACAAGCTTTTGTTATTATATTGCCCAATATCCTACCTATGTTAAAAAAAAGAAAAAGAAAAAGAACAAAAAAACACGAGGACCTCCCATCACGCAACTTTCTGAACTCCTTCTGGAAACTTGGTTTTTGTACGCCTCCGTTATTTGTCGTTTCTCTACTTTTCTTCCACAAATCTTCCGATCGCCTCTTACTAATCTCTATTGCTGACATATCTTGCTTCCCCCTGTTCTCAATGAATCCGAGGGCTTCAAGGAGGCCAGAAGTGCCCAAATCGACCGCTGGACAGATATCCTTACATTCTAATAAAACATACTCCATCGTTTCGTTAGAGTTACCGCTGCAATGACATGCTTCTTCTACCTTTTTGCATCTCGCTTTATAAGTGCGCGTTCTAAGGTATTCTGATCTGGCTTCGAAAAGACGAGACGGCTCGTGGCGGCACACCACGGCTGCCGCGGTATCTATGTATAAACCACGCTTTTCATTTCAGGGGCCATGCGCAGACGCAGCGACGAGCAAATGTGTGATAGGCCGGCAACGCGAAGATAAAATGGTTTTCCTGTCGTTTTGAGATCGCTGACACATATTTTTTTTTTTTCATTTATTTAACGCAAATGAGCCACAGTTGCATCACTCAGGATGTTCTCGCGATCACAAAATCAGCCAATGGCTATTGGTTGGTCGAGCTGCTTGCGATGCCGCAGCATAACGACATTGCGAAAGCGAGTGAAAACAATTTTCCCGTTCTTTTGACACGAGAACGTAAATTCCCGGCAGCCGGTTGTAAAAACAAAACAAAACAAAATTGACGGGGAACGCCGTGACCTGAGATGAGGGTAATGTTTAACCACTCGTATCCGTTTTATTATAGCGCGTTGACACGAAATTCTTGTGATAAAGCGTGCGTTGTGAGATGCCTTCTGAGGCTAGGCGTACGACAAAATACGTTCCAGGGATCCTTTAATGATTTTTGAACATAATAATAACAGGTTGTCGACCTCCTAACGAGGCTCCTGGGAACATGTGAGCCAGATATAAGGGGTATTCCTTCATTTGCAACCAAATTTTACGACGCGACACTCTTTGGTCGGCTGACGCGTTACGTCGAAAAGCAACGATCTCGTTTTGGCGAGGAATCAGCCCTACTACTGACTGCTGGGCGTGTTGGTGATCCACACACAAGAATGGCGCAAACGAACACGGACGTTTTTTTCTGCGAAGCTGCCATTCAGGCCCGTTAAGCGCCGCTTGATATGAAATGAAGAACGGTTTCTAGATTTTACTGACTACGTCCCCAAAACAGGTGCAACGCCGTTCAGTGCGTGATCTGAAGCCTCATGGGGAGCGTTCTATGCAACGCGGAAATTACCATGACGTTTACGTAACCGCACTCCAAGACGCCGCGATGAAACCTACACTGTAATACCTTCACTATTAAAAACAAACATTGCTATTTTGTTGACATTAGCTTATACAGAATCCATATTTCCTTTTCCTTTTTTTAATAGTTTGTGCTTCATATGTTCGACCACATATGTGTCACGTTCATGTTAAGTGACATAATATATAGGACTATTGTGTGCTATATTGTGCGTAGTATGCACTATGCGTCACTGTACTATACTACAGCATACCATGATCAATTTAGTGTTTACAATTTTATACTTATTCCTTATGTCATGAATATATGGAAGCTATTAGGGTAAATAAAGATAAGACTCTATGAATTTGGTAGATAGCGTTGCTTCCCATTTAAACACGCAGAAAATGAAGCGCGGTCTCACTGGCCGAGTAATGCTAGAGTCACAGTATACAGTTTGAACTCACGAAACCCGATTTTACGAAGTTCCCGACCAAACTAAGAAATTTACATTCCCTGGCAGCTACTCATAGGGTTCAATGTTATCATCAACCCGAATTAACGAAGCAAACTTGGCCGAACTCGATTTAACGAACTTTTTCCTGAAATGAATGAGTAAAACAAATCGTGATTTCTTTATCGTTTCGACACGGATGGCTCTTCGAGCGTGCGCTCTAAAGCTGTTCCGTTGAAACATCTAGGCGCCATGGTCACATCCCTAGCTTTGTTTAGATGAGGCTGCACGCCGCGCCTATGCACGGAACAGCCGAATCAACACCGCCTCCGTAGTGTCAGGGGTGGTTGCTTTTGTTACTTCATGGTTTATGCGACAGATGGCGGTATTTACGGCAAATGCAATGCCGTGGTAGCCTTTGCGTGTCGCTAGGTTACAATTTTAAATTTCGAAGGACCGAAAAATTTCCTTCTCGATTTCACGAACTTCCCGATTTAACGAAATAATTCAAGCGTGGTCATCGCTTTATTAAATCTAGTTTCAACTGTACACAGTAATCGCAGATTGCGCCCCGGAGCTGCGGGTCCTACAAGTTATGAAGTTCGCGTGGATAAATCACTCTTTGCCCAGCGCACTAGATCCGATGCAAGCACCGCAAGCCCCATACAATCCCGCGGTACATCATTTTCCTTGTCTCAATTTGTTATCCGCCGTCTGTCTACGGTTGACACAGGCGTTAGTTCCAACATTAACTGCTCCTATAGGGGAACTTCTTACACATAGCCTTTCTATCCGTGGCTTCAGGAGCACTTGAAATACTTACAAAAACCCGGCGATATCCATGCACAGGTCTGCATTCAGTTCCTCCAGCGTGGTCATGTTGCAGAACGCTTCAGCGAGAGTCGGCAAAACCGTCCCCTGGTCCTCGTAAAGGTCGAGCGACCTGAGCGTCAGCTTCTTGAGCGTGGCGTCCTTCTTGGTCAGGTACCGGGCGAACAGCTGGCCGAATCCGGCGGTAAATACGCACGGTCCGACGGCGAGCTCGGCAATGGTGTGGTTCCAAGTGAGCGCGCACAACAGTCGGTTCACTCTCTCCGCGCTCAGCATGAGGACGGACACGTCGAGGTTCCTGAGGTGCTGCGTGCGACGCTCCAGCAACGGGCCTCTCAGCTGCGTGATGTTTCGAAAGACCACTTGCAGACCACAGCCGACGGACGCGAACGCGAGCTCTTCCAGGTGCGACAGCGCGTCCACCGCCTCGAGGACGCCGGCGTTTGTCTGGGCGATTCGCTCGAGCACCATGCACACGGTCACGCTTCTCACCGAGGGACTGCTTCGGAGAGCGGCGAGCAGGGTCGGCGGTTGGGCCGTGCTGCCGTTGATCTCGACGGCCGTGATGCACCGGTGCTCGGTGAGCAGGTACTCGGCGCAACGCAGAGCCGCCTTCTTGCGCGGGTCGTCCGACGTGCCGAGCAAAGCGCACGTGGAAGAGGGGGCCCGAACGACCGCCAGGCGAACGCCCCCGGGGTGTCGATCGTCGCGAACCAGCTCCAGATACGCGCCGAGGAGCACTCGGCTTGTGCGACGCAGGTGCGTCAGTAGCTGACAGTCGGAGTCTCCTTCCTTGGTGCAACGGACGCGTACGCGACGGAGCTGCTTCCATACGGCGCCGCTTTGACGCGTGATCGCGGCATCCGCCGCGTGCGGAGCAGACGACGCGTCCGACATGACCTGCGCTTCTCGTGGGTGGCGAACGAACGGCCGGAACGGCTGAGATATAGTCGTCCAGAAGTGAAGTGTATGGCCTGCACGAGTAAAGAGAGACGATGCGCATCAAACGCTATTGAGTATCGTAGTTATTTCTCTGTACGTGGTGCTGCTAATCTCCGATGGTACTGTATTCCTCACGAAAACAAGAATACATGCTCCCTCACCGTGACCCGTACATTAGGTGCTTTGCCTCGTGTGCCCCCTTCTTGGTTTAAGTACAATAATATGAAAAAAATATACCCGTATTCAGAAATAAAGTTGACAGTCACTAAAGTATCCTTACGTAATCTGAAGGCCAAAGCATGAGTACTTGTCTAAGTTATCACCTTCAATTAAATCTCCACCTTAACCCACCTTGCTCTAATATGTACCAACATTAATTCACTTTATTCCACCCTAACCCACATTTAACCACGTTAATTCAGCTTAATTCACCTTGCTCTAATTTGTACCAACCTTAATCCTCTTTAATTAGCCTTGCTCTAATTTGTTCCAACCTTAATCCGCCTTAACCCACTTTAATCCACCTTATTCCACTTTTGTTCACCTACCAAATTCATAAAACAACTGCACAGCACACCAGCTTCACATTCAGAGAAAGCAGTGGGGATAGTAAGCGCAATCTGCGACGAAAGTTTCGTGTTTCGGGCTTCAATACGCGTGAACGTTCGCAATGCGCATCAATAGAAGTGTTGCAGAGATATAACCTACCGTCGCTTTTTCCTTGTATTTTCGAGTCATGTCACATCTTTAGGTAGTTTCACCTGTGTCCTTGGTAAACTAGACAAGGCACTTTGTTTATATTTCAAGAAAATAACGCGCAGGTTATGGCTCATACGCACGCAAAGTTCGGAATGTGTGCCTTAGTTGAGGCGTTTCCAAAAATTACGCATTCAAGTGCCCCAGAGCATTATGAGCGTTTCACGAGCGCGAAGAATTTAGCTCTTTTCCTTGGCAGTACAAAAATTTCCACGAAAAATAAATGTTACGAAAATGAGGGGAAGACAATGGCAAATGTGTGTGTGAAGTTAAATGCATATGGGTAAAAAATGCTGCCTTTGCAAACAAATTAAGCGACAACTCGAAAGTGTGATACTGGAGTTATCAGCTATGGTTCTTAATGACCGAGATAACTCTATTTTAGACCTCCTTTATATTAACTGGAAAGGGGTGGTGGGGGGGGACCTGTGTTCAGCGCAATGTGCGACGTAACTTTACCATTCCGGGCTTTATTAGAAGCATTGCAAGAAATTACTGAACACCCGGTATTTTTGCCTTTTTTGCGTTGTAAGATGCTTGCAGTAGGTTTCCTTAGTGTCCTCAGTGAACTACGAAAGTCACCTTGTTTTTCTTCGTTTAAATTAGTGGCAGTTTATGGGCATTGTATGTATGAACGAGGTCCGAAGTGTGTGAACAATTCATGGCCTCAGCAGTACATTACGCAGCTTTATAACTGTGTTTTAGTAACAACGCATAACTTAAACTGCTGCCTTGGGGGAACTGTGAACATTTAGTGAAAATAGGGATTATGGCTCACTTTCTCGCAAAGTAAAATGCGGATGGATGAACCACTGCATTTGTTAAGAACTTATTTACCAAGTTCCCGAAGACGCTTACGCTGGCAAGGATTCAAACGAACCAGTCATTTGACGATGAATTTGGTGTTTTGTGACGCAAAGACCAAGTAAATAGCCAAAGAGCGCCAGGCTAGTGTTGATGAGTTGGCAATGCAGCGATGAGTTACGAGAGGTAGATGCGATGTGGCTGTAGAGGGGCCTTAAAACAGTCACTGTAAAGTGCGTAAAATCTATATGTAATAATATTATGGCAAGGACTAAGGAGGTGTACTATGAACACGAAAGAGACGTTGCGGAAGGATGATACGATATACGAAGATGTGTCAGTCGTAAAATCCAGTCATACAGAAGCCACATATTGAAGTGTGTGATTAAATTACAAGCACAGTGTTTTTTTTTTTTCACTGTAACTGCTCGACAGTAACAGCTTCGCTGGAAATTTGGTTGTGATTCTCGCAGCATCTCGCTATGCATCGCAGAATGCGATGCATAGCGTCAATGCAACAGGAAAGGGTAGTTCAAGGCGGGCTTCTCCGCTTCTCTCGTTACATGTAAACTTTGGCGGTGAGAGACATCTGGCGTCACTCTCTAATGAAATGCAAATCGCCGGAAACAAACAGGTTCCGGCTTGTCGCACAGTACAGTTATCGTGATCCCCTAAGGAATGCGACAATTAAGCTACTGTCATAGTGTTGTAAACGCAGTTTTTGTGGGACCAGCGGCTACCACGGACATTGATTGACGCGAGCCACAGCTAAGAAAGAGAGATGATGGCCAGAACAGCGGTGTGGACGTCAAGTAGTACGAAGCTACCGCGAGAGTTCTGTAACATCAGGTTGCAAAAAAAAAAAGGAAGAAGTAATCATGATAGAAGAGTTACTTCTCCTGGGATTGTAATATGTGGACATGCCGTTATCAAACCAGCCACCGTAGAGCTTGGCAGCACAACGCCATAGCCAAGGCATTGCTCGCCTACCGTGGCGGGAATAATCAAATAATCATCTAATCGAGTATTCTTCTACCGCTGTGTTAACAATACATGGAGCTATGATGTTTAAGGTATAGCCACTTGGTGGCCGGGTAAAGTGACCTTCTTCCTCGGCTGTTTCTTATCCTCGTTTTGTGCTACTTTCATTCATTTCCTTTCATTTTTACATGCTTTAGTCGCTGGAGTTTAACGATAAAGAAACAGCAAAGACACCGCCTTCCGCCGCGAGTGCATGCGTGGGTATGCAGCACATGGGCACCTGGGGAAGCGACGTAGGTGTACAACGGTAGCCCCATGCGCCATTCTTGTATACGCCAATTTTCGTCGTGTATCAAGGAAATTGTCTCCATCACTGAAACAGGTTGTCACGATCGATGTGTTGAGCAATCGCCCTTGAATTTCTACTGCACCGTCGAAGCACGCTGTATGACACGCTTATGTATTCAAGAAGCAACACGAACAGATTCGTACGCGAAAAACCTTTTAATTCGCCCTTATAGCTGTAAACGCATTGCGAGCGGCTACGTGACAGCGTTTCCCTAGATTAGGCGTCTCGATGGGGTTGAGGCGCTCTATGCTCCGTTCTATAGATTGCAGTCAACGGTGTGGATGCTATAGAGAGACTTCTTGCAGCGGCTTCGTTCGCACTTGGATATAGTTCGATGTTTTTTTTTTTACCGCAATTGTGCGGGTTTTGTTTTTTGTTTATACAGGCTTAGTATTGAACGAAACAAGTCTTAACCTTGGAAACAAACATACTGTGGTAATGGCTGCTAATGCGTTGTTTTAGATCATTTTTATTTTTGTTATTCTTTTCGGGTTTCTGTATATGCAACCCATCGCCAGGAGCCTCACGCGTGCATGCTCGCTCGAGCGAACGTTGTTGGCGCACAGCGAAGCATGGACGGAACGCGCCGAGTGATAGCTCGTCTTGACCGAACTTCCTGCGTAGCTTCCGCAGCGTTCACTGCTATGTATGGAATGGGAGTGTAGTCTGAAGTAATGCCCCGGTAAAGGAAATAATCACCGCCCCTTCCAGTACGTGAAGATGGTCGAACAGTGAAGCTGTGTTAGTTACACCTAGGGTTACACCATGCAAGTCGAACATTGCAAGCAATCTATATTGCAAATCTTTTGTTTCACCTATATTTCACTTCATTTTCGCTTTTGCGTGCTTCGCGTGGTGAGTATGCTTTAGGAGTGCTTTCTTTTGGGGGGGGGGGGGGGGGGTGTCTCCCAATTTTATTTTTCTTTCGCGTGAGGGAGGCATTACGACGACGAGCCCGCTACCGAGCCAACTCTCGCTGACGCTCGCGGCATGCAGCTTCTTCCTCCGGAGTACGCGCTACTCCGGGTTTTCCCATAGTTGTAGCTGGGATGAAATGTGCGGAACCACTAATTCAAAGCTCCGTATATTGGGCGCAACGCCCACCACTGGAGATGCGGGAGCTGCAATCGTTTTGACGATTGCTTAATTGCATTGATTTGACGAATAACGTCTTTGTGTTTCTTAATGAGGTTACACAAACAGGGACAAAGAAGAGGAGCAACACAAGGAACAGTCCTTGTGTTGCTCCTCTTCTTTGTATCTGCTTGTATGCGCACAAAAAGGTTTTAAATAATGAATATGTTCCAACTAGGCCGACTCGCAGTTATGCTGAGGTTACACAGACGCTCGGTTGCGACGGTGAGAACGACGTCAGTGACGGTACGCCCGCAATCCGCCGTTGTTGCTTGCGTTCGATGTCTCGAGTTTGCTCGGTGGCGTGGTTTGCAGCTTCCGCCCGGCATTCCCGCTAGCGATTCTTCAAAATAATGTTGCTTCAAAATTTGATCTGTCCATCACGTAAGACGATGAATGGCGCAGACCCCTTAAGCAATGGCTCATACCCCGCTAACGCGGCCTCCTCATTACGGTGACAGAAGTGAAATTCTGCTGGAATGACGAGTGGCTACGGGTCCAGCTGTGGGAAAAGACGACGGCGACGACGACCACGACGAACGCGGGAGCAGTGGCACGAGCCAACGCCTCACGAGCTCGTTCGCGCGGTAGCGCACAGGAGTGCCAACGTGTGGAAGAAGACGACGACGCTCGAGCCATTGCTGATGATGATAGCTTTAGAGAACTCCAACAACGACGGCACAGGGTCCGCACAAACAGCTTCGCAGTAAAAAAAAAAGTAAAAGAAAACAGTGCCCTTCTACTCTGTGAGGAAGGATGACCAGCGAAGCTGTGCATGTGGGCCCCTTAATGGCGAACTCCACCTCCGCCGCGGGTCGGCCCGGTATTGCCCGATATCTTCGGGATTTTTTGTCTACACACGGACACGATTCTGAGGGAGCTAGCGTTCAACGACTTCATTGTAAAAAGAACACTGAAGTAGCGCCTAGTGCGCCCCTTCGCCTCTGCCTCGTCTCCTAGCAGCTGCAGCAGCGCCTCTATGACGTCCACAAGGAGACTACGGACGCAAGAGCCACGAGCACGGCCCGGCTCGACTGGCGCGCGCTCGCTGTCGCGAATAAAGGGGGCTGCGTTTCCGGCGCCCATCGCCCCCGGGCTTCGCCGCCGTTGCTTCGGGCCGCGTGCTGCGTTGCAAACGGGAGTGCACATTCAAAATTGCGCTTGCTCGGCCTTCCAAAAACATATTGCGTCACGTCTGAATACCTGCGATTTCTCAGCGCCGCCGAGCTTACCCAGATGACCTTCAGGAGCGTCAACGCTGGTCGCCGCTGTATGCAAACGCGCTCGCGTCCAGCCCTTTTTGCTTGCGGGGATGGTTCATGCCAGTACAAGTATTTTGCTGGCTTAGATCTTGCATAATGCACTTCCATGACGCGGTGTACCCTAATAATAGTGAATAAGTGGCAACCGCACCGTCGTCACGATCATATCAGTTTAAAGCCTCTAATAAAAGTAGGTTTCCTTTTCAGAGGGCTCTATGCCATGCATATAAACACACTCCGAGCACTTCTGTATATTGACTGATCGAATACCGGATATTTTTACACTTTCAAACACGACAAAAGTCAGGCTGCTTGCTTCTACATACATTCCATTGTCGTACTTAACGTTACCTTTTCGAATTTTTCCTTCCGTCGAAGCTCTCCCACTACACCGCTCCGAACCACACCACGCTGGTGTGCCCTAGCGGGATAATTGCGCAAGCGCATCATTCCGGCCATGGGCCACGAACCACGGGCCTCGCACCTCAACTAACTTTATTTACAATCAACAAAACTCACGAAAGAGGACGTGCCTTCACGTTGACAAGTATTGCGTTACTTTTTGTTTTCTTACAGCGATAGTTCTACTACTTCAGGTACAAACCCAGAAAAATGTCTGGTTACGTAAATCTGACCTTTAAGCACAGCCATGGTCAAACTGGGACTCAGCCTGCCACTACCGGTGGCTGCTGCACAAGCCGCGTGGGCGTCTATATCATGAAAGCGATCTGCGATGTTTGAGAAAGAGTGCTGAATGCCGGTAGCATCGTATGCATTGCGCTTTCTACGCTTAGTTAGCGTAGAAGCGAAACGCAGCGCGAGGGAAAATTCGCTCGCTGCTGCTGACTGA
The DNA here is from genome assembly GCF_023375885.2 of Dermacentor andersoni. Taxonomy (NCBI): domain Eukaryota; kingdom Metazoa; phylum Arthropoda; class Arachnida; order Ixodida; family Ixodidae; genus Dermacentor; species Dermacentor andersoni. The sequence goes on along the minus strand of NC_092816.1, from coordinate 122,652,974 downwards.
GGGCGCCAAGCAGCGTCTGTCTCCTTTCCCATAGCAAGCGAAGCCGTGCTATTGCTCGACAAACTTGGTTTAACCGCGTTCACAAACGGCAATTCTTTTTCAGAAGCTTTAGTCTCGAGCAGCGCGTTCACATGGTGTTTTCTGCTTTTGAACCCACGTCGCTTTGGCCTGAAGCACGCCTATGTAGGCGCGCCTTCCAAGTGTGCATGAGCCAGTACTTGAATTTTCGAGATGTAAACTAAACAACTGACACCTCGTGTTGTGTTAACGAGTAAAACGCCAGCAATATCTCTTGATGCACGTGCCAGGTGAGAAAGATACAAACCATCAGCTCGCGAATGCGCAACAAAATATGGGAAGAACTAGAAGAAAGAATGAGAAACTCACCTCCGATTTTCAGGATTGCGTGAAAGCGCAATCACTCGGTGAGTAAACGTGGTGCGGCTGTAGACCGAGGACCGGACTGCGATGACGCATAGAACAAATAGTGTTTATGATGATGATAATGATGATGATAGTGATATATAATGATGATGATGGATGATGAGTATTACGGACGATGAGAGCTCGTCCGACAACAATGAGGGGTTTGAGAGATCGAGAGACAGAGTGTTAATGAGACAGCCGAGACAACTTCGAGGCCAAGTAATGGTACGCGTCTCGAGCCGTCTGGAAGATGTATAGAAGACGCTTCTGCGACGTGACGCCACCTCGCGGCGACAAGAAAAGGCACACATTATTTATGTAGTTTAAGTCTTAGCGCCTACGAACCTATGAAAAAGAAGATGCGACTTACCTTAAGGGCATAAGAAAGCCTTGCTACGTTTTCCTGTGCGCAGACTACCTTCCTGTCAAGTTTCCAAGCCTCCTGCTCAGCCGCCATCTTGTTTGGGCAGGAAGGTAGCCTACATCATTCTTGACTTCGATGCTGTCTTCGCTAAGCTGTCTACTTTGACGTCTTCGTGAGAATCGGAACGGGACTTAAGATGGCCGCTGTCCGCTTAGCCATCTTGCCGTCTACAGTATTGGAACACAGACCTTGTTGGTGCACTGCAGATAAGAGTAGAGACCAGGGTGTAAGAATATTATGAGAGGCACGTGAACGATGCCCGTCCCAGCATACCGCCATAGAAAAGAAAAGCAAAGATATTTAAAGAGAGGACATTGGGGCATATCTGGCCTGAGCAAGTGCACCATGATCACGTGAAAGCCCAGTCTTCCAGACAGCCACTAGCTGGTGCGAGTGGTAGATAAATTTGTTGAAACTACCTTGTGCCGTGCAGTGCAGCATTCCTTTGCGTTAGCGTTGCGTGGCACGCTAACGCTAACGCAAGCATATTACGCTATACTAAAACTGTCTATTAAGTTGAGGCACAATGTTATACTTTCGATATTTTGTTCCTAATCAGGCTACACACTTTTACTGATGCAATAATTTGAATAGTTCTGACTTTACGTTCTTGTGGCTTTTTAATCCACGAAATAAAGGAAAGCCAGGGCAAGCCATTTGCATTTCAGTGCGTTCCGGCAGCGTGTAGCGTCGTGAGAACTTCAATCCCTCTTGGCCTCGTGCTAACTGCAGTCTCTCGTGCGGAAGAAACCTCTGCTGCTTTCCTATCGGCATTGTTAGTGCGTCTCGAACGAAAGGTGAGCAATATTTCTTTACCTTTGCTTGTACTTCGAACGCTGCGAGCGCTGCGTAGCTTCAATGAAATTAGACATAGCCGGCCTTGCGTCTTAGATTAACAGTTTAGAAAATGCTGAAGGGACCATTTTTTTTTTCTTAGCCAAACATTATATTATGTTAGGGAGGTCGTTCCGTTTGCTAAAGGGCTAAACGGTGGCAGCGGTACGCGCCCGTCGCCGCTAGTCGCGTTCACGACCGCGAAGGACGGTTGTGAGGTGAGAGAGAGAGAGAGAGAGAGAAAATGATAAATTAAAGGTAGGGAGGTTAACCAGGACTGAGCCCGGTTGGCTACCCTACACTGGGGAAAGGGAAAGGGGGACGGAAAGATTAAAAAAAAAGAGAGAAAGTCCACTGGAGATATCAGTCGGTCACTCAGTCCGGATCACAGACGCTGACTCAATCCGGTCGCTTTCAAATATCGCAGCAGCGCTTTTGTGGCCTTTTGTAGCTGTGATATGCGAGGCCATGATCCCAAGATCTTGTTCAAGGTGAACGGCTTTCCATCTAGCTGATTGAGAGCTGTGCAGAGGTCTTGCCTTTCATTTTCATAAGATGGGCAGTAGCACAGTAGGTGTTCTATGGTTTCCTCGACACCGCAGGCATTGCACTCGGCGCTATCAGCCATTCCAATCAGAAATGCATAAGCATTTGTGAATGCGACGCCCAAACGTAAGCGGCACAGCACTGTTTCCTCATTTCGCGGAAGACCTGGTAACAGCCGTAGTTGGATAGAGGGATCGAGGGAATGCAAGCGATGGTGAGTGAACTCAGGTGTGTGCCACTTCTCCAATGTCAAAGAGTGCTGTAGCTTGCCTAAGTGTTGGGCTGCGTCGGTCCACGATAAAGGTATTGAAACAAGGGTTGCTCCTTCGTGTGCTTTTCTAGCAGCTTCGTAAGCGAGGTCCGGTTGTGAGGTGTTGCGTATTGTACTGTATTACGTGCCCCGTGCGGAAGTGGCCGGCGGTCCGGGGGACAGCGTGTGTGCGCTGTGGCTACACTTAAGTTGCGGTCATAGTCGAAACGTAGAAACGCGAAAGAAGCCGCACTCTGCGTTTGCTTATGTTACTAGCAAGTCATGGGAGCTAGCTATTTGTACCTAGATGTGCTACAGGGCGGGTCGTACGGGCGAAATAATTGCGTTTGGCTGACCTGGGCATGAAGAGCGTGCGTACACGCTTGATAATTTTCGCACGCGCGCCGCAGAGAAAGACTCGTGCGCGGCCTGTTCATTCACTCGCCGGGGCTAGAGCGCTTCTTTATGGCGCTTTACGAGCGGTGAAAACGCGTCTTGATATAGCAGGACATCGAGTCTGCAGAGAACAGATTTGCTCATTACAGCATGAGTATGCAATGACTTCAAATCTTCAGATGAGGTGTTCGTTCTACACTGCATAACAAGTATGGTGTTGCATCACCTGCTGTACGCTAGCAGGTACGGGCTGGGTCTGTAGCAGCATCAAAGAGGCAATGCACCGAAAGATGAGACAGAGCTACCATGCTACTGCCGACGCCGTCCGCGTTCCGTCCACGTTTCCCTGCAGTGCCCACGCGCGCAGTGTCCGGTACTGTAGCTGGCTCTCGGACGGCGGCTCGTCGAATTTCGACCTTGGAAGAAGCGTTGGATTCACTCATATTGTAGCCTCGGAAGCCGCTGCGTCTTCTCGTCACCCAACGTTTATGATAGAACAAGTTCACGTTGGAGATCTCTGTTTGTTTGTGTTTTCTTTTGCTGAGGCAGCTCCATCACGTAAACACACGCGCGTGACATGTACAGGGCTTTTTAAAGCGAAGCTTTCTTTGCCGCTTTCTTCGACTTTCCCGCCGCTGCTGCTGTCCTGCACGCCGCTAACACCGGCCACGTCGGGACGTGGTTGAAACGCACGCCACTAATTCCGGCCGCGTCGGTATGTGGTTCAGATGTGGCCATGTCACAAAAACATAAAAGGCATGCGCTGCGGTGTTTTGTTTCATGAGATTTGTTTATGAGCTATCATTCTCAAAATTCCGACTAAGGATGTAAAGAATGTAAAGAATGTAAGACAAGGAATGAGCCACGTGGAAGGCTTGCCTAGTTGCGGTTCAGAATTATTTCTGCGGATTTTCTGCCACACGGGGCCCTTAACGCTATCGCGGTAATACATAACAGGAGTGTGGCAGGAAGGAGAGACGACCCGAGAAGCTCGTGTGAGTATTTACGCCGCATCACATGTGATGATGATGAATGCGGTGTTTTGTGGCGCAAGGGCGAAATGTGGCCAAAGAGCGCCAGACCGGTGTTAATGAGTTCGCAGTGGAGCTCTGAATGTCGAAGGGTAGATGTTACGTGGCTGTAAAGGGGCCTAAAGAACAGTCCCTGTAAAGTGCATAAATCCTTTATGAGATAAAATTATGCCAATGGTTAATGAGCTGTAGAATGGACACGAAAGATACATTGTGAAATAACGAAGATATTGTGAAATATATGATACATCAATATTTGCAATAAGCACTGCTGCCTTAACAGAGTCCTTGAGATGCAAGGGCCTGGAGGCATGTGCTATACAAAACTACCATCACAGCTTCATCCTCTGGAAAGTGCTATGAATTTATGGGGCTAAAAACTTGCAAGTCGACTTCATTGAAGAAACCAAGAACTGCTTCGGTGTCAAAGAACGGTTCTTCACCAAGAAACATTGCACGATGGAGAGGGGTGTGCTGGCGATATACAAGAGGAAAACGTTTGTTTCTTTCAGCTTCAGCTTTCCGACACTCCAGAAGAACGTGCAGAACGGTCAGCCGCTCAGCACATCTACCACAGGTTGGTGGCTCATTTCCAGTCAGTAAAAAAATTCTGGGTGCCATAGGTCCTTCCTATCCTGAGTCGACAGAATAGCACATCAGTTCGTCGTGTTTTCGTTTTCGGGGGCCAGAAACCTAACTGTGGCTCCCCCGCAGGGGCGTCTGCGTAAGCAGGCGTTTGGTGTGCTGCGACACCACGTACCCGAGCACACGAGGGTTGGACCCTCCCGCGCGTAGCCGTGCGCGGCTTAGCCGTGTCTGGGGAAAAGGGGATCCTGGAGGTTGAGCCGATGCGGGGTGTTTGGACCTTTAAGGCCCCCCGGCGGAGGCAACACGCCTCTTTGGCCTCGGCTTCGCATAGACGGCACTCCCGGACTGACCCACCCGGGGCAAATCGGTAGTTGCCCTTTCCTGTCTCTCTCTCCCTCCAATCTTCGTCTTTCTCTTACTTTTCATCTTTCCTGTCTTCTCCTAGCTTCCGCTTACTTCCAATTTTTCAAGGCAACAAGGGTTAACCTTGTGTGAATAGCCAACCTAGGTTATTTCATATTTGGTTATAGCGGTAATGTACAGCTGGCGTTTGCAGGCCGTGTTTCACACGCCCTGCAGCGTCCCCTTGTAGGACTCCACGGTGGGTGGCTGGCGTTACTGCCGAAATATCACATCTATTTATGGATAGCTCCTTTCCTCGACTCCCTGATCGCCCTCCGAAAAGAGGGCGCACCGATGAAGTCTTTCAGTTTTTCGGACGCCAAGTCCACAACTTCCCACGTTTCCATGTTATTCATTCTGCAAAACCAGATAAACCAGTAAGAACTATCTCACCCTTCCTTGTTTCCAAGTCATTGACCGAAGTCTTTGGTCCTGGTTATAAGGCATCGAGGATGGCAAGCGGTGATCTTCTCTTGGAGCTCCGCGATCAAAAGCAATATGAAAAACTGCCAAAACTAGAGTCATTTGGGGAAACCCAAATAATTATAACCCCGCACCGCACGATGAACACCACCCGTGGTGCGGTCTCTGACGATGACTTGATGGAGCTCACTGAGGCTGAACTCTTGGAGGGCTTCAGTGACCAGAATGTTATCAATGTTAAACGAATTAAGATGAGGAGAGACGGAAAAGAAATCAAGACGAAACACACCTGATACTCACTTTCGGCTCAAGCGTCCTTCCCGAGTCCATAGAGGCCGGTTACATCAAACTTCGTGTTCGGCCATACGTTCCCAATCCTCTCAGATGCTTTAAGTGCCAACGTTTCGGCCACAGTTCACAGAACTGTCGAGGCCGGCTCACTTGTGCCAAGTGCAGTGACAAAGAACATTCCTCCGAAACATGCCAGAACACTCCGCATTGTGTCAACTGCGATGGCGAGCATGCCGCATACTCGCGGTCCTGCCCGTCCTGGAAGAGAAAAAAGAGATTGTGACAATCAAAGTCAAAGAAAACGTATCTTTCAAGGAGGCACGGAGGCGGGTGTCATACCTGTCTAAGAGCAGCTTTGCCGATGTGGCGCGTAAGGGGGCAGCGCCACAACGGCCTCCGGCGACTGACCGACCCACACCCAGTGAGTTGGCAGTTACGCCTTCTGCCCCCGCGGCGGTTGCAGCTCGCGCTGCTCCGTTAACCGAGGAGACGGGACCATCGACACCGAAGGTGGGCGTAGCCGAGGCTGCCTCATCTTCCCAGGTCCCTTCGAGCGCTGGCAACAGCCGGCGCAGCCAAATCCCGCAGGGTGCCCCATCGACCTCCGGGCTGGTGGGCGCAGAGGTCTTGCCCTCCAAGGCGAGACTTTCCCGGGAACCTTCTCGCTCGCAAGAGCACGTGTCCGGCGCCTCACCAGAGGCAATGGACACTACACCTATCCTCAAGGCGCACCAAGCGCCTAAGGAGCCGCGAGGTTCCCTCGAACGCTACAAAAAGAACAAAACCCCGGTTACAGGGCCTCGAAAGAGCACTGTAATCTAAGGCATAACTTCTATTTCCGTACACACAGCACCAAATTAACTTCATTATGGACACGCTAATTATGCAGTGGAACGTCAGAGGTCTCCTCAGAAACCTTGATGATGTTCAAGAACTTCTTTACGAACTCACCCCAAAAGTGCTGTGTTTACAGGAAACCCATCTTAAATCTAAACACACTAACTTTCTTCGTCATTATGTTATTTTTCGTAAAGATCGTGATGATGCCATCGCATCATCTGGCGGCGTAGCCATCATACTCGATAAAGGTATAGCGTGTCAACATCTACAACTACAAACGCCCCTAGAGGCAGTGGCCGTTCGAGCCATACTTCTAAACAAACTTATTACCGTCTGCTCTCTGTATATGCCCCCGCACTATCATCTCCATAAACATGAATTCCATGCATTAATAGATCAATTACCCCAACCCTATTTGGTTCTAGGAGATTTTAATGCACACAGCAACCTATGGGGTGACTCTCATTGCGATGTGCGAGGTCGACTGATTGAACAGTTTCTCTTTTCATCTGGTGCATGCCTTTTGAATAGTAAGGCACCTACATATTATAATACTGCACATAAGACCTATTCCTCTATAGACCTCAGTATTGCATCTCCCACCCTTTTACCTGATCTTAAATGGAACGTTATTAGAAATCCATACGGGAGCTACCATTTCCCGATAGTTCTGTCTACACCGAAGACGAATGAATGTCCCCCACAGTTTCCTCGGTGGAAAACTGATTCAGCCGACTGGGAACAGTTCCGAAAAATTACTGTCATATCGTGGGCTGACGTTTCTGCTCTAAGCCTGGAAGCCGCGGTTGAATACTTCACTTTTTTTCTGATTGATGCCGCGACCAAATGTATACCAGAAACAAAGGGATCATCTAACAAGCGCCGTGTTCCATGGTGGAACGAGGAATGTCGTAACGCGCGTAAAAAGCAGAACAAAGCATGGGGGCTGCTCCGCGATTCTCCGACTGCAGAAAACCTTGTTAATTTCAAGCATGTCAAATCTCAGGGAAGGAGAACGCGCCGACAAGCTAGAAGAGAGAGTTGGCAAAATTATATATCAGGAATTAACTCTTACACGGATGAGACAAAGGTCTGGAATAGAGTGCACAGAATAAAAGGTCGACAACCTTACTCGCTACCCTTAGTAAATACACAGGGAGATAGTATGGAAGACCAGGCGAACTTTCTAGGCGTACACTTTGAACACATATCCAGTTCGTCGCACTATTCGGACACATTTCAAAGACATAAAGCACGAATAGAACGGCAGCCATTAGTACGAAAAACTGCAAAATGTGAGGTATATAATAGACCATTTGGCATAGCAGAGCTTCAAGCAGCACTAAATGGCTGCAACAAATCTGCCCCAGGCTCTGACCGCATAATATATGAAATGTTAAAGCACTTGCCATCTGAAACACAAAAAACCCTTCTTTTTCTTTACAATGGTATATGGTCTTCCGGCCAGATTCCCTCTGTTTGGAAAGAGGCCATTATAATTCCCATTTTGAAACAGGGTAAGGACCCTTCTTTGCCAAATAGTTATAGACCGATAGCGTTGACAAGCTGCCTATGCAAACTCTTTGAAAAGATGGTGAATAAACGCTTGCTCCACTATCTTGAAACCAACAAAACATTAGACCCATACCAATGCGGTTTCAGGGAAGGTAGGTCGACGACAGACCAGCTTGTCCGCATGGAAACGTACATCCGTGAAGCCTTTATCCACAAACAGCTTGTCGTATCTGTATTCCTTGATATGGAAAAGGCGTATGACACTACGTGGCGCTTTGGGATCCTTCGGGATCTTTCTGGAATGGGTATACGTGGCAACCTGCTGAGCATAATTGAAAGCTATCTGTCTGACAGAACGTTTCGTGTTAGAGTTGGCAATGTGCAGTCACGATCATTCGTACAGGAGACAGGTGTACCACAGGGTGGAGTGCTGAGCTGTACACTCTTTATTGTGAAAATGAACTCCTTACATACCATCATACCTCGCACACTCTTTTACTCGGTTTATGTGGACGATGTGCAGATAGCTTTTAGATGGTGCAATCTTAGCATCTGCGAGAGACAGCTACAGCTCGGCCTAAACAAACTCTCAAAGTGGTCAGAAGAAAATGGTTTTAAATTTAACCCTCAAAAAAGCACATGTGTTCTCTTCTCAAACAAGAGAGGCATTTCACCGGAACCCGCCATTGACCTTAACGGAGAACGACTATCGGTCAGTCTTGAACATAAATTTTTAGGTATTATTTTGGACACAAAACTTAATTTCATTCCCCACTTAAAATATCTTAAAGCCAAGTGCCTAAAGACTATGAACCTGCTGAAGCTGCTTTCTCGAACAAGCTGGGGAAGTGACAGGAGGTGTTTGCTTAGCCTGTATAAAAGCCTTGTACGATCACGCCTCGACTACGGAGCCGTGGTGTACCAATCCGCATCGGACAGTGCTCTTAAAATTCTCGACCCGGTCCACAATCTAGGTATACGGCTGGCAACAGGCGCATTTAGGACAAGCCCTGTGGAAAGTCTGTATGTCGAAGCGAACGAATGGTCCCTACACCTACGCAGAGCATACCTAAGCTTTTGCTACTTTTTAAAATGTAAATCGAATGACGAACATCCGTGTTATTCAGCTGTACTTGACTTATCTTCTGCAAGACTTTACCGTAACCGCCCATCTGTTCTAGCTCCTCTATCTGTGCGCTTAGAACAACTGGCTAATGAAACCGGTATTCAACATCAAGAAACAGTCCTAATGACTCCCACTAACCTTGCACCACCTTGGGAATGGCAGTCTATCCAGTGCGATATGTCTTTCGTCGCAATAACAAAACATGCGCCTGAGGTGCATATACATTCACACTTCCTCGAACTCCATGCGAAGTACTCCTGCGCAGAGTTTTATACAGACGCTTCAAAGTCTACTTATGGTGTAGCTTATGCAGCGCTGGGACCTTCGTTTTCAACGTTCGGTGCATTAAATCCAAACACCAGCATTTTCACAGCGGAGGCATACGCGATCCTCTCTGCTGTGAAACATATAAAACAAACAGGTATAACAAAGGCTGTCATATTCACAGACTCATTAAGCGTTGTTAGCTGCATATCAAGTATACGAAAACACAAAAACTCCATCCTTAATGAAGTCTATAACCTTCTATGTTCAGCGTACCTCTCTAACCAAATGATTGTTCTTTGTTGGGTGCCTGGCCATAGAGGCCTAGAGGGCAACGTAGCTGCTGACGAAAGGGCTACATCCGTACCTTTTTGTGATGCAAACATTAATATACCTGTACCCTACACAGACCTTAAACCATTTTTACAGCATAAACTACGGAAATATTGGCAACGGCAATGGGACACTCAGGTATCGAACAAACTGCACCTAATCAAACCGAAAATAGGAAACTGGATCTCTGAGAAAACAACGAGACATAAGGAAGTACTGCTCTGTAGGTTAAGAATTGGACACACCTATAGCACTCACTCGTATATGCTAACTGGAACTAACCCTCCGACATGCACTAGGTGTGGAAGTAGACTTACAGTCCTTTATGTTCTCATTCAGTGCCCATTATTAGAAATGGAGAGAAAAAAGTTCTTCCCGTCCTTATACAGTCATAATATACCTCTGCACCCAGTCTTCTTTTTAGGCAATGACCCTCTATTTAATTTTAAATCAGTACTCAAGTTCATAGAAGAAACTAATACCATAGAAATCATTTGGCCAGGCTATTTGTAGCACAGCCTCTGCTAAGAGGCTGTAGCTGCAATGAAATCACTTACAGAGCACATGCCTCGCAGCCCTTGCACTGAAGGGCTCTGCAGAGGCACTGGTGCTGCTATAAATTAACATGTTTTAGTATCTTATTGCTCTCAACGTTCTTTTACAACCATAGGACTCACTTTTCATTGACATTATTTTAATAGATACATATTTTACACCATTTCAAGCGAATATTTTAGGCCAATATACAGCCACTCGATTACCGCCATATTCATCATATTCATTGCCATTCATCACCAAATGTCATGGCGCTCTTTGGCCATTTCTGGCCCTTGCGCCAAGAAACGATATCCATCATAACTGTGGCTCAACCAAGTGAAGCTTATTCTTTGTTTCCATGTCCCACAAGCGTTTCCAGTGGCTTCGCAGTTTCTTTCGTAAGAAAGGCTTCAGATCTGTGATAGGGACAGCAGCCGTAGGAATAATAGCTTGCGATGTGAGTGATGTGGCCATTTGGTCAGCTACTACATTACCCTCGATGCCTATATGGCCAGTTACTCAGCATATAGTGACGTGCTGGTTAGATATATATACTGCACAGAGAATCGAATAGAGCTCAGTAAGTATTGGGTTTTTGCGTGTATAGAGTGTCTTCAAGGCTTTTACGACGCTTAGGGAGTCTGGAAATATAATTGCCCTCTGGACGCCGTCATTAGACGTGACCCTCCAAATATGCAGTGCAGGAGCTGCCGCGCTTGTCTCCGTGATATCCCACAACAGCAACAACAGTAGTGAGAGGAGGTGGAGGGAATGTCCGAGAGGGAATAGAGAAAGAGAGGGCAGTTCTGTGAGTTAGAACGCTACAACACAGAATGGCACCGAAGCGCGCACTTAGAGCCAAGGAGACGGAGGCTCGCAAAAGCGTCGAACAGAGCCAGAACAATAGACGGCAGTGGTGCAGACAAGGTGACATTTGACATCACGTCACGACCGTCGCATGCCCTAGACATCACCGACAAATAACATCAACGAACGCAAACAGCAGACAAAGCTTCGCTCACATCGATTCCCACAGTGCGTGGGATCTGCATATTTTTTTGTTAATTTTTTTTTGTGTGTGTATTTTTTATTGGCCGAAAGACAGACTGGCATTTCATGCATCGTACAGAGCTGTTCCGTACGTGCCGCTTTTAAAATCCTAAAGTCGTTCGTTGGCTAGTTTTGTAAACCATATATTGCGCATGTCGCGCCCATTCGCTGAGCTCTGGTCTGTGTTCTTTGAAATATTGCCATGATTTTCAGCCCAGGCCCTCTGGGTTTAGGGCTGTGTGCCAGGGTGCCCACACAGTGGTCAAGTGAACCTTCGCCAAGCGCCCAGCTCCGGGGTGCATTTCCTTCGCGTGTAACGGGCCAACTGGTATGTTGGTTTTGTATCACATTAATTACTAGCTCGCTGTTTCTCCTACTTGAATAAAAAGACAAAGCCATTAGGACTGTATGAGTAGCATTAATTGTATTGTTATACCAAACAGCCCCTTAATGGTATTAAAATGTGCCTAACCACTATTTTGCAGTTACAAAGGCATAGGAATTTTTAGTTTTGCTAGCAGGGCAACCGAAAAATCCCTGCACATGATCGGATAACATTTTATGTTCTATTTAGGTGGCATGTGGTGGATGCGGTACCTAAGTACTTGTTGTAGTGGGCTCTTTGTTTTGCCGAGTGCGTAAACCAACGTGTCGCGTTGCTGTTTCAACTGTTAGCAGGTCATCTGTCATTGTGAACAATTTGTGTACTACTGTTCCCTGGATCACCTGTGCAGGTCAGCGGCATGAGTTGCATACAATGGAAGGGACGACCTGCAGACAGTGCCAGCCAGCCAACTGGATTCATCGTACCGGATTTGCAGTAAACATTTCACTGCACAGGACTGCATACATTTTGGCCACACACGGGTCACAAAAACGGCGGTGCCCACCATTCTCCCATTTAGGCAAAGTAAGGCAGTGGATGGTCCTAACTTCCTGGTTTCATGCGTGGGCTTAGGTAGATGTATGGTATGTCATACGCTGGCATATAAGCAGGAAGCCTCCAAGGAGCACATTCCTCCTGCAGCTCCCCCGTGAGCGAGCGAGATACTTGCCCGCTGGATACGTCCAGTCCGGAGACCGAGCGTTCCACTGTGAATGGTAACTATTGCCTTAGAAGAAAATATTTTTCATAGTGTTACGCGAAGGACAATGCAACATCACCTTTCTTAGAAACATCAAAACGAGCACCTGAGGCGCACATGCATTCGCATTTTCTTGAACTTAAGGAGAAGTACCGTATTTTCGCGATTCTAAGCACCCCCCCCCCCTCTACTTTCGCGAAAAAGTTAGGAAAAAAGTTTGCATGCGAATCTAAGCACCCCCCTATTTGTTAGGAAGAGCGCGTAGCCAAGGCCGCCAAACGCGCTTGCTCACTCTGGAATCATTGCTCGACGGACCTGCAGGCACGCGGTCGATGCTTCTGTTGGACGCGTTTTGCGGCCATCTAACTCCGGAGGTAAAGACAAAGCATCGGAACATCAATAACGATGTGGTTGTGATTCCGGGTGGCATGACGCCAGTGCTGCAACCCCTCGACGTTTCAGTCAACAAGCCCTTCAAAACCAATCTTCGACAGGAGTACGAAGAGTGGGTGCGAAGCCCTGACCGGAAGAAGACGCCGACGGGAAAGCTGCAGAAAGCGTCCCCATCAACCATCGCAAAGTGGATTTCGGACGCGTAGAAGAGGGTCAAGTGGACGTTGTGGTCAAATCATTTAAGAAGAGTTCGATCACAAACAACTTCGATGGAACGGAAGACGACCTGCTGTGGGATACCGAGAGCAGCAGTTCAAGTGGTGCGACGAACTAGAGTGGCAGTGATAGTGAATGAGCATCCTACACAAGCGGTGGGTTCATTGTATGCACCAATTTTTCTTTTGAATGTATGCAAAATAAAATGTTATTTCTCGCACCCATCTCGTCGTGATGTCGCAGCGAGAAGAGGGAGGGGGGGGGTCATTCTAGATTTTTCGAATCTAAGCACCCCCCCCTCACTTTGGGCATCGCGATCGTGAAAAAAAGGGGGTGCTTAGAATCGAGTGAATACGGTATTCCTGTGCTGAATTTTACACCGATGCTTCGAAGTCTCCTGATGGTCTTGCTTACGCAGCTCTCGGACCCTCATTTTCAAGATCTGGGGCACTAAATACACACACCAGTATCTTTAAAAATACGCTATACTCTCGGCTATTCAACACATAAGGCTCACAAATGTCGCTAAGGCTATTGTCTTCATGGAACCATTAAGTGTCGTGATAGCCCTAATTAGTTTACGAAAACACAAGAACTCCGTTTCGAATGAACTGTACAGCTTGTTGTGCTCCGCATATATGTGCAACCAAGTGACCGCCTTATGCTGGGTACCTGGCCACAAAGGTATAAAAGGCAACGTAGCTGCTGACGAATACGATACGTGAGTTAGCTTTAGCCACACAGATGGTAATGTCCCCATCCCTGCCACAGACCTCATTTATCTTCTACGTAGTAAATTGAAGGATGAGAGCCGAATGCCCAAGCATTCAATAAACTACACATGATAAAACCAAAACTAGGGAACTGGATAAGTGAGAAAACAGTACGGTAGAAGGATGTACTTGTTTGCCGATTAAGAATAGGACACACTTACAGTGTGTCCTATTACAGGTGTGCAATAGAAGTCGGCGGTAACTCTGTTAGACAGGATACCAGTAAGCTATCGCAGGAGACGAAAGATCTGATCAAGAAACGCCAATGTATGAAAGCCTCTAACCCTACAGCTAGAATAGAACTGGCAGAACTTTCGAAGTTAATCAACAAGCTTAAGACAGCTGACATAAGGAAGTATAATATGGATAGAATTGAACAAGCTCTCAGGAACGGAGGAAGCCTAAAAACAGAGAAGAAGAAACTAGGAATTGGCAAGAATCAGATGTATGCGTTAAGAGACAAAGCCGGCAATATCATTACTAATATGGATGAGATAGTTCAAGTGGCTGAGGAGTTCTATAGAGATTTATACAGTACGAGTGGAACCCACGATGATAATGGAAGAGAGAATAGTCTAGAGGAATTCGAAATCCCACAAGTAACGCCGGAAGAAGTAAGGAAAGCCTTGGGAGCTATGCAAAGGGGGAAGGCAGCTGGGGAGGATCAGGTAACAGCAGATTTGTTGAAGGACGGTGGGCAGATTGTTCTAGAAAAACTGGCCACCCTGTATACACAATGCCTCATGACCTCGAGCGTACCGGAATCTTGGAAGAACGCTAACATAATCCTAATTCATAAGAAAGGGGACGCCAAAGACTTGAAAAATTATAGACCGATCAGCTTACTGTCCGTTGCCTACAAAGTATTTACTAAGGTAATTGCAAATAGAATCAGGAACACCTTAGACTTTCGTCAACCAAAGGACCAGGCAGGATTCCGTAAAGGCTACTCAACAATAGATCATATTGATACGTGTACTTATCTTTATCGGGCGACCACGTTTCGCCGCTTAACAAATGCAATCGCACAGCGCGGGACGCGCCTGCATGTATCCGACGTTTCTGGAAAGTTATCGATGCTTCTACCCGGCTGTCTGTTGTCGCCGAACCTTGTGTTATCTGATTTCATCGCGTAGCGCGAATGGTGTAGAACTTTGTGGAAAGCACGCGGGTCCAAACGATTAGTCTGGAACATTCGACGACTGCTCTATAAAAGCCGACGCGCTTGACCCGCTGAGCAGATTTTCGACGATCGCCGAGCGTGTTCGCCGCTATCGTTGCGCTATAAGTGTAGCCTGTTTTGTGGGCACAGGTTCGCCCAATAAAAGTTACTTTTCTTGTTCACAGTATTGCTACTGTGTTCTTTCTTCAACGTCACCACCACGTGACATCTGGTGGAGGTGCTTGTGCGTTCATGTACCGAACGCCCCCGCAAAGACGCGATCTAAGCCCGAAGCCCGAGGACAAAACCGACACCGCCCAAGACCAGCGTGCTAGCCGCAGACTGCAAGGCCTGCCCCCAGAGCACGGACTTCTACCTGAGGCGACAAAGAAGATCGTGGTGAAGACAACCTCAATGGCTGCCCCAGCGTCCCCCGTTATCCTACAACAACCCCGGGACCCACCGACCTTCCATGGAGCAGCGACTGAAGACCCGGAATCTTGGCTGGAGACCTACGAGCGAATCGCGACATTCAACAACTGGGACTCCGACGACAAGCTGCGGCATGTCTACTTCGCCTTAGAAGACGCCGCCAGAACGTGGTTTGAGAACAGGGAGTCGACCTTGACTACGTGGGACCTGTTCCGTAGCGGCTTCCTGTGCACCTTTACAAGTGTCGTGCGCAAGGAAAGGGCCGAAGCTATGCTGGACGCCCGAGTGCAGCTACCAAACGAGAACGTTGCCATCTTTACGGAAGAAATGACCCGTCTGTTCCGCCACGCCGACCCGGATATGGCCGAGGAAAAGAAAGTTCGCCTACTCATGCGTGGTGTGAAGGAGGAACTTTTCGCCGGGATGGTAAGAAGCCCACCGAAGACCGTCGAAGAGTTTCTTCGTGAGGCGACGAACATCGAGAAGACACTCGAAATGCGGAACCGGCAATTCAACCGCCGTGCAAGCTCTACCCCCTACGCAGGAATTCAATCACTGGCCACGGACGATCTGCGCGAGACCATCAGGGCCATTGTGCGCGAAGAACTGCGCAAGGTCTTGCCTTCGTCGCAGCCTCAAGTGGCTTCGATCGCCGACATCGTAAAAGAAGAGGTCCACCGATCGCTTGGAGTTCCTGAGGTGCAACCAGAACCACCGCAGCCTCAGCCGCAAGCGATGAGCTACGCCGCCGTCGCCCGCCGTCAAGGTCCCTTTCCACTACCGCGCCAGGGCCCCGTAACGCCGCAATTCCGTCGACCACCACCGCCGCCGCCAGCCCGCCCACCCGTCGCCCAGCGCAGCTACCCGAGGAAGACTGACGTTTGGCGCGCTCCTGACCACCGCCCGCTCTGCTACCACTGCGGAGAGGCAGGTCACGTCTACCGACGATGCCCATACCGAGAGATGGGACTGCGAGGTTTCGCCGTTAACGCGCCGCGTCCACAGCTTGGAGAGCGCCCACGTGACATCGCCGACTACCTCGCCGCTACTCAATGGAGCTCTCGACGACCGTCGCGTTCGCCATCACCAGGCCGCTACCTGTCGCCGCAGCGCCGACCATACAGTGGCCCAGCCCGGGGCCGGTCAGCGAGCCCATATCCGGAAAACTAAAAGCAGCAACCGATGGAGGTGCGGTTGCTGTTCGTCGAACTGACGAAGATCCTCCGCCGCCGACGAAAGCGCCGAAGAAACCATCTCGACGACATAATGACGACGCGCCGCCGTCCCGAGGAAGTCAGGAAGCCAAGACTGCACCGACGAAAGACGACTTCACGACGCGACGTACTAGCTTCAATTCAACACGACGCAGCCGTGATCCGACGCCAAGACCCAACTGCAACGCAAGACAAAGAACCACCGACCTCCACGTGCTTCTAGACGGCCACGCAGTCACCGCCTTAATCGACACAGGCGCCGATTACTCAGTCATGAGTGGACACATCGCCGTCCAGATGAAGAAGGTTAAGACTGCATGGGAAGGCCCTCAAATTCGGACCGCTGGAGGACACCTGATTACGCCGACAGGAATGTGCACGGCAAGAATTACCATTCACGACCGGACTTACCCTGTCACCTTCGTTATCCTCCAACAGTGTTCACGAGACGTCATTCTCGGTATGGACTTCCTGGACCAACACGGCGCAATCATCAACCTGAAGTCGAAGTCAATAACGCTGTCGGAAGATAAAGCGATACCGCCGGAGAGCCCTCGTAGTCACCACGCCTTGAATGTGCTCGAAGACCAAGTGAGCATCCCGCCCCGCTCCAGCATTGTTATTTCGGTCGGCACCGAAATACCCGCTGACGTAGAAGGCGTCATAGAAGGCGACCAACGTCTACTGCTAGACCGTGAAATTTGCGTCGCAAGAGGGATCGCTCGACTGCATGGAGGGAAAACTGAAGTGTTGCTGACAAACTTCAGCCAGGAGTTCAAGCACCTCAACAAGGGCACGACGATCGCGTACATCGAGGAAATTCTGGAAACAAGTAATGCGTTTGTCCTCTCGGATTCCGCCGCATCTACCCCGACGACCATGGTTCCCGAACCAGACTACGACATTAATCCAAGTCTCCCAGTGATTAAGCAACAGCAGCTCAGAAGTCTGCTCCGACGATACAAAAGCTGCTTTTCGACGACATCGAGGATTCGACAAACACCAGTCGCCAAGCATCGCATAATCACCGAGGAGTACGCTCGACCATTCCGCCAAAGCCCTTACCGAGTTTCGCCGCGAGAACGCGAAGCTATAAGAGAACAAGTCGACGAAATGCTGCGCGACGACATCATCCAGCCGTCGAAAAGCCCATGGGCATCCCCTGTTGTCCTGGTGAAGAAAAAGGACGGAACCCTACGTTTCTGCGTCGATTATCGTCGTCTGAACAAGATCACGAAGAAGGACGTATACCCCCTTCCACGGATAGACGACGCATTGGATCGGCTCTGCAACGCTAAGTACTTCTCCTCGATGGACCTCAAGTCTGGCTATTGGCAAATAGAAGTCGACGAAAGAGATCGCGAAAAGACCGCCTTCATCACCCCAGACGGCCTCTACGAGTTCAAAGTTATGCCATTTGGACTGTGCTCGGCGCCTGCAACGTTCCAGCGCGTGATGGACACGGTTTTAGCGGGATTGAAATGGCAGACCTGTCTCGTTTACTTGGATGACGTCGTTGTATTCGCCGGAAATTTCGACGATCACCTTAGGCGGCTTGCCACAGTACTAGAGGCCATCAAGTCATCAGGGCTCACTCTGAAGCCAGAAAAATGCCGCTTCGCTTACGACGAGCTTCTGTTCCTAGGCCACGTCATCAGTAAATCCGGAGTACGCCCCGACCCCCAGAAAACAGCTGCCATCGCAAAGTTCCCGCAGCCCACCGACAAGAAGGCAGTGCGTAGATTCCTTGGCATGTGTGCCTACTACAGGCGCTTTGTAAAGGACTTTTCACGCATCGCCGAGCCGTTGACACGTCTAACTAAATGTGATGTTGAGTTCAAGTGGGAAACGCCGCAGGCCGACGCATTTGAAGAACTCAAACGACGCATGCAGTCGCCGCCGGTACTTGCGCACTTCGACGAGTACGCCGATACAGAAATCCATACTGACGCCAGTAGCCTAGGCCTCGGTGCCGTTCTAGTCCAGAGGAGAAACGGAGCCGAACAGGTGATACCTTACGCTAGCCGGTCGCTGTCAAAAGCGGAAGGCAACTATTCTACAACCGAAAAGGAATGCCTCGCCATCGTTTGGGCTACAGCTAAATTTCGCCCTTATCTTTATGGCAGGCCATTCAAAGTCGTCAGTGACCATCACGCGTTGTGTTGGCTAGCGAGTATAAAGGATCCTTCAGGACGACTGGCACGGTGGAGCCTCAGACTACAAGAATACGACATCACTGTAACCTACAAGTCAGGACGAAAACACTCCGATGCCGATTGCCTATCACGCGCCCCCATTGACCCGCCGCCGCAAGATGACGAAGATGACGCCCTCCTTGGCATGATAAGCGCGGAAGACTTCGCTGAACAGCAACGGGCAGACCCGGATCTAAAAGGCCTGGTGGAATATTTGGAAGGGCACACCGACGTTGTCCCCAGGGCATTTAAGCGCGGATTATCTTCCTTCACGCTTCAAAACAATCTCCTCGTGAAGAAGAACTTTTCACCAGTCCGCGCCAACTACCTTCTTGTTGTCCCGTCAGGACTTCGTCCAGAAGTATTGCACGCCCTACATGACGATCCGACCGCTGGACACCTCGGTTTTTCCCGGACACTATCGAGGATACAAGAAAAGTATTATTGGCCGCGCCTGACCGCCGACGTCGCCCGTTATGTCAGAACATGCCGAGACTGTCAGCGACGCAAGACACCGCCGACAAGGCCAGCCGGATTACTACAGCCAATCGAGCCTCCTTGCCGACCATTCCAGCAGATCGGGATGGACTTGCTGGGACCCTTTCCGACGTCAACAACCGGAAATAAGTGGATCGTCGTGGCGACAGACTACCTCACCCGCTTCGCTGAAACTAAAGCACTGCCGAAAGGTAGCGCAGCCGAAGTGGCGAAATTCTTTGTCGAAAACATCCTGCTTCGACATGGCGCCCCAGAAGTCCTCATCACCGACAGAGGAACGGCCTTTACAGCGGAGCTCACCCAAGCCATTCTGAAATACAGTCAGACAAGGCACAGGAGAACCACGGCCTACCACCCGCAGACGAATGGTCTTACGGAGCGGCTGAATAAGACCCTCGCCGACATGCTAGCGATGTACGTCGACGTCGAACACAAGACCTGGGATGCCGTCCTGCCGTACGTAACATTCGCTTACAACACGGCGGTGCAAGAAACAACACAGATCACGCCGTTTAAGCTGGTTTACGGCAGGAACCCGACGACGACGCTCGACGCCATGCTGCCCCACGTCACTGACGAAGAGAATGTTGACGTCGCTAGCTATCTCCAGCGAGCCGAAGAAGCCCGACAGCTCGCCCGCCTACGGATCAAGAACCAACAGAGGACCGACAGCCGACACTATAACCTCCGACGACGCTTTGTTGAGTACCAGCCCGGCGACCGTGTTTGGGTTTGGACCCCGATACGCCGACGAGGACTCAGTGAGAAACTACTCCGACGCTATTTCGGACCCTACAAGGTCATCCGACGTATTGGCGCTCTGGACTATGAGGTCGTGCCAGACGGCATTTCGCATTCACAGCGGCGCCGCGCACGATCTGAAGTGGTCCACGTGGTGCGCCTTAAACCCTTTTACGGACGCTGACGAACTTCGTCATTTTGTTCTTTTCTTTGCTACGAGTGCTTTTGTTTATTACCTTCGTTTGTTTGCAGCATCGGGTCGATGCTTTTTAAGAGGGGGGTATTGATACGTGTACTTATCTTTATCGGGCGACCACGTTTCGCCGCTTAACAAATGCAATCGCACAGCGCGGGACGCGCCTGCATGTATCCGACGTTTCTGGAAAGTTATCGATGCTTCTACCCGGCTGTCTGTTGTCGCCGAACCTTGTGTTATCTGATTTCATCGCGTAGCGCGAATGGTGTAGAACTTTGTGGAAAGCACGCGGGTCCAAACGATTAGTCTGGAACATTCGACGACTGCTCTATAAAAGCCGACGCGCTTGACCCGCTGAGCAGATTTTCGACGATCGCCGAGCGTGTTCGCCGCTATCGTTGCGCTATAAGTGTAGCCTGTTTTGTGGGCACAGGTTCGCCCAATAAAAGTTACTTTTCTTGTTCACAGTATTGCTACTGTGTTCTTTCTTCAACGTCACCACCACGTGACAATATTCACACTATCAATCAGGTGATAGAGAAATGTGCGGAATATAACCAACCATTATATATAGTTTTCATTGATTATGAGAAAGCGTTTGATTCAGTCGAAACCTCAGCAGTCATGGAGGCACTGCGGAATCAGGGTGTAGACGAGGCGTACGTAAAAATACTGAAAGATATCTATAGCGGCTCCACAGCCACTGTAGTCCTCTATAAAGAAAGCAACAAAATCCCTATAAAGAAAGGCGTCAGGCAGGGAGATACGATCTCTCCAATGCTATTCACAGCATGTTTACAGGAGGTATTCAGAGACCTGGATTGGGAAGAATTGGGGATAAGAGTAAATGGAGAATACCTTAGTAACTTGCGCTTCGCTGATGATATTGCCTTGCTTAGTAACTCAGGGGACCAACTGCAATGCATGCTCACTGACCTGGAGAGGCAGAGCAGAAGGGTGGGGCTAAAAATTAATCTGCAAAAAACTAAAGTAATGTTTAACAGTCTCGGAAGGGAACAGCAGTTTACGATAGGTAGCGAGGCACTGGAAGTAGTAAGGGAATACATCTACTTAGGACAGGTAGTGACTGCTGATCCGGATCATGAGAGTGAAATAATCAGAAGAATAAGAATGGGCTGGGGTGCGTTTGGCAGGCATTCTGAGATCATGAACAGCAGGTTGCCATTATTCCTCAAGAGAAAAGTTTATAACAGCTGTGTCTTACCAGTACTCACGTACTGGGCAGAAAGCTGGAGGCTTACGAAAAGGGTTCTAATTAAATTGAGGACGACGCAACGAGCTATGGAAAGAAAAATGATAGGTGTAACATTAAGGGATAAGAAAAGAGCAGATTGGGTGAGGGAACAAACGCGCGTTAATGACATCTTAGTTGAAATCAAGAAAACGAAATGGGCATGGGCAGGACATGTAATGAGGAGGGAAGATAACCGATGGTCATTAAGGGTTACGGACTGGATTCCGAGGGAAGGGAAGCGTAGCAGGGCGAGACAGAAAGTTAGGTGGGCAGATGAGATTAGGAAGTTTGGAGGGTCAACATGGCCACAATTAGTACATGACCGGGGCAGTTGGAGAAGTATGGGAGAGGCCTTTGCCCTGCAGTGGGCGTAACCAGGCTGATGATGATGATGATGACACTTACAGTACTCTCTTACCTTTTGGGGGGGGGGGGACCTCCGACTTGTAGTAAGTGCGGCAATAATCTCACGCTCCTCCATGTTGTTATTCAATGCCCTGCAATAGAGGCAGAAGGAAAAAAGGATTTCCCTTCTGCATATTACGAAAATATACCTCTTCACCCGGTATTTTTTCTTAGCAATGAACCGCTTTTTAACCTGAAATTAGCCGTACAGTTTTTAGCTGAAAGAGACACTTTGAAAATCACTTGGCCAGGTAACTTTTAGCACACGATTAAGAGCCCTTGTATTCAAGGACTCTCTTAAAGCTCTAGTGTCGCTGTTATGCTTTGTTTCATCATGTTTTTAACAAAACCCAATCACCATAGCCCACATCACTAACCATTGAGTGTCATTATTTTAATATCTATATATTTTTCGCCATTTACAGCGACAGGTTTCAGGCCCTTTGACAGCCATGTCACATCCATTATAAGGAATTCATTGTCCACGCCATCTGCAATTCATCGATAACATTACCATTTGTCATGGCGCTCTTTGGCCATAGCTGGCCCTTGCGCCGCAAAACACCACACATCATCAGATTACCAAGTTTATCATGCAAGTCAGACACTCACTGGAGAAGGCTCATTGAGAGCTTAGTGGTGTGTCCACGCTGGGGTAGCTTTTGCTGGGCAGATCACCTGCAGGTGCGCAAGCAAAGGTATCGCTCTGTCAGTCTGGTTTCTATCCGAAGCCACATAAAGAACTAAAGCCCAGTCTCGTTGTGAAATAACTAGCAGTGTTATTGAAGATTGCTACTTGCAAGTTTATTACCAAGGTTATTGTGAAAATTGGACACTCACCGGAAAGGTCTTCAGAGATGACAGGCCTGTCCACGCTGGGGCACATTGTACGGGGCGGATGACCTGCAGGTGCACAAGCGGGTGTTTGAAGACTATTCGAAATGATTATTGTTTATGAACAAAGGCATAGCCGTTGTCAGTCGACTGGTTTTCTGCCAAACGCAACATAGAAAACTGAAGCCCTGTATCCTTAGGCAGCGGCGGCTGTCCAAGTAAGGGATAAAATTTTGGGGTGGGGTCGTGACATGACGTTCCCTACAACCACAGAGGCAAGTCGGAAAGCCCTTTACGATTCACCTCAGCCTCTGTCAATGTCCACGTAAAAACGCAATACTAATAAGCATGGGGGGGGGGGGGGGGTCTAATTTTGTTGACTGGTGAACGCAGTGCTTTCCCACACATTCTTAAAATAAGGTAAAATTGAAACAAATTGGCAAAGAACACGACTACTGGTTACGACCGCCAATGCGCTCAAATGGTGACCTCATTGAACTAACAATGCTAAGCATTTCACATTTTACTGCGTTCTTGCGCTACAAACGCCAGCCAATTTTTCGCCTACCTCCCCATACTGTCCTGGACTTAATTTTCTTAGCAACGTCTACATGAAAAGGAATGTCGTCCTATACAGGATACTGAAAACATTTTTTTTATCTGTAACTTCACCTAGAAATCTGAGAAATATTTGTGTCTCGTTAGCAGATTAAGGCAGCAAATGCATGTCACAAGTAATGTTGCATTGTTAGGATCGCTGATGTTTTTAGGGGGTGAGTTCAGTCAATTGTATTTACGGTAGGAAGCGCAATGATGCCAGTTCATTTGCCAGCTTCTGCATCGTTCACTGACGAAACGTTTCGCTTCTAGGAGCACATAAGACACGTAAAAAATATCATCCCATGCTAAAAACATACCATACCTACCAGTTACTTAGGTACATGGGAATCTCCCGGCCTGACCCTTGGCCTTTACTGGGAATACAGCGTTCTGGAAGTTAACCTTGCCACTTGAGAAATTGCACCCATGTCAGGGGCCAATTAAAACTTCATTCTTAAGGGTTCTGCTTTAACTGTCTGCACAAATGTAATTTCTGTTCAAACAATTAGCATTACTGATTAGTAGTAGTCGAGGGAGAGTAGAGCTCATTGTAGATCGTCACTTAAGCAAGGCTATTTATATGAAAGCCTTTTTGGAAACGGAGCGCGTGTGTTTTCGTTGTTTCACGTGTTGAATGGAGAAATTTCTCCAGTGAAAAAAAATATTTAATCTGCAATAATTGTGGTAATAAAACCTACCGATTATCTATATCTTGTTATGCATGATATGTGTGTATGTCTGCAACTGCAATTTACTGGTTGTTTTGGATTTTTCTTTTCGTTTACCATGGAGCATAAATTTGTTGTGTGGTTGTCGTAGCTTTACTTGTTGCACATTTTTTATGCCTGGCAACACGTCCTTTTCCTCTGACTATATGTGTATTGCTTCTATGTTGTGTTATATTTCTTATTGTTCATTAATATGCTTGTAACCTACAATGAATGGCGTCACATCGAATCTGTTGTTACACTTAGTGCCGTGCCATAACCATTTCTTCATTTATGAGGCGTCTATCTTATGTGGCTTCAAAAGAAGTTGAACAGGCAACAGAGCCGCTAGTATTACCTTGCTTGTAACGGTCAGTGCAATGTCAGTGCAAGGAATCAAATTTTTGTCCGTAAAAGCATGCAGCCAACTAGCTGAGAACGATATATTAAAATGGACGCTCTAACAAATGTATAAAAGCAAGGGAATACCGTGCGGATTCTCGTCTCTGTGAGCGACGCATTCCAGCATTCATACTGCCCGCTCATATCGGCATACAGGAAACCGAAACCGGAAGTTATGGGTAGGTTTTCCGTCTGGCCGCTTGGTGTGCTACCGTCAATTGGGCCGCTGGGTTCCATTAAAGCCCTTCCATACATGTTTCCGCCGACCAGGTTAAGTACCGCCAATTTGCCCTCCTCCTCCACGCTCCTCTCCCACTCACCCCCTTAGCTTCCGGCGCCAAGCGGAACTTACGTAGCTGCAGCTTCCTGTCCCGGGTGGAAGTGACGTTTTGTTTTTTAGCGTTGTTTACTTTCGCGTCGCTGGAGAGGCTTTGCTTGCACCAGCTGCGGTTGAAACTGTGAATGCGATTCCATCCAAGAACCACCGCCTATTGTAACCAGCGATCTGCTCGCGTTCGCTACTTCGCGTCAACCTGCGACCGGTTGTGGAAGGAGCGACAACGTACAGTGGAATGTAGTGCCTGGGCGCTTGGAGACCACTGCCGTTTTTCGTGCATCTGGAAAACAGTGACCGCGAACTACTACTTCAGCGGAATACAACAGCTTGTCTCCTTTGCATTCTTCTTATGGTGACTGCCACAGCTCTGCTAAGCACGCGCGGGCGTCTCACCATCGTCTAGCAGCAGTCAAAGCGGAAATTCCCGCAGCGCAACTCCAGGAAGCGGAAACGCCGGAACCAGAAATTTTTAAACCGGAAATGCCGGAACCGGAAATACCGGAACTGGATTTGGTGTGAGGGGAAAAGGCGGCGCCCAACAAAGGTTGTCGCTACTTAAGAAAGCGGCGGTGGCGCGTGGATGCAGGGGTTTTAGGTTCCATGAGAGTCACGAGCCCTTAATAAACTACCTACCTCCTCATACCGACGCTCCCCCTGACGCCAGCTTTGCTTTTGCTTGTCTAGTTTTTTTTTAGTTCGCCGAACTGCCACCGAATGCCTTGGCGCCACAACTTACCCCTATTGCTTTGCTCTCAGTCGCTGTCTCGGCTTGGTCTGCTTGTTAGTGCGTGCGGTAGGCGCTTGCCTCTGCGACATTCAGAGGTGATCTTGCGTTATTTGGCGACTGCACAGTCAACAACAGCATTACGGTACGGCAGCAGTCACACCGTTTCCCGCAATGGCGTACTGTTGCGTTCCTTTCTGCAAGTCGAGCTGTCCAACGAGAATACGTGTCCTTTTCCAAGACGGAAATCCTATGAAAAGAAAAAGTTTCTTTCCACAAGATTTTCATGGGTAGTGTATCCAAATCGGTCATACTTAATGAAGCTTGGCTTTCTACACAACATTCCCATGGATCAGTAGTGCTCACAAGAGTTGCTGATTTGAGTTCGGTTTGTCTCCTAACCCTTTTATCTGAAGCATTATTAAAGAAGGAGACAAGGTACGATTCGGCGTCCGATCCGACGTGTGGTGCTGAATGCTCCGGCATGCGGCATATGACGACTCAGGCCACACGGTACGTGAATCCGAACGAGCGAGCGGCGCGTAAGCTCCGCCCAGATCCAGCGCCCCAGCTTGTACGCTCCGAAGACTTCATATCCGCGTCGAGAAACGCAATATAAACATCGCTGCACAACACTGCTTCGCTTTACACGAACGCTGTAAATAAAATTATGCTCCTGCGAGTGACAGAACACCTCATGACGGCGCGTTGTCCACTGACGGCTCCGTCGACAGCCAGCGATGGACGTCAGACTCCGGAGTTTTGCAAGACGCGTAGCGCCACCTACCGTTGCGAAGAGGCAGTAATTGAGTAGTGCGAAGCCCGACTCCATTGCTAAGTTACCTATGCAGCTAGCGACTGCGAAACAACGATTTAACTAGATTTTGGTCCATATTGCGAATGTTTTGCGCATTTAACACCCAGACAGAGAGCTATGAATTTCTACGCTAGTCGGACGCGCCGCCGAACTGCCATAAAGCGCTTACTGGCTCACTCTCAGATTGATGGCGGAAACGACGGCAACCGCGATAGCTCCGCGCGCTACGAAGAAACGCCGAAATCGACGCTACTGTTGTGTTGTAAATTGCCATGAACGTGAAGGACGGAATAACAACGTGCAGTATTACCGATTTCCATCGCGATCGTATAAAGGCGAAAAGCGAGAGCACTGGATACGGGTTACTTGCATTCCCCACAACACAGCGGCTCGCATGAGAAAATGCGACAATGTTGTTCTTCTGTAATTGTGTTACGTAGCCCTGACGGAGGACCATGGTAACCAAGCGAAAACTCAAGAATCTGCAGCCGCCACTTCGTCGGTGACAGAAAAAAAAACAACGTTGCGAACAATCCTGCTTATGTGCCATCGATATCTCCACCTTTTAACAGACGTCCGCCTTCGCTTGACTCAACAAGTGGAACGGAGAGATTTGGCAGGTCAGCTTCACCAAACATTTTGGTTCGTTTATGAATTCAAAATCCTGTTCTAGAGCATCGTTGTATCGCGAGCTCATTTCTACTTTCGGTATTCTGTATGTCCTGCGCCGATACAACAAGCACGCTTCGCTATGTGCTGAGCCTGCTCGACTGCGTTTTTCAAATGTGAGCAATAATGTTGCTGTAGGAGCACTGGATGAGTAATTGCGAAGTAACACACGTGTGTAAAGAAAAAAATGTCGCGTTTATTTACATTTATTTGTGCGCGCTTGTTGCTCGAAGCGTCTGCGAAAAGTTCAAATTAAGGTACTGAGCGATGCTGTAGCTCCTGCGCGAAAGAAAGATGCAGCGCGTAGGCACTGTAGGAAGCTTACTTTTGTTATGATCGCACGCTGTTTGCTGCCTTGGAAAACGTTTTCTGTTTGCTGCCCTGGAAAATGCTATGAAACGATTTACTCTCTGTAAATAATTGCATGACAAAAAATTACGATAAAATACATAAAAATATAGGAGATACTTAAGTCTTGTGTTCAGGACATATTCAATATGATCCAATTTGAAATGCTTAGATTTTTATGCTGATATGCCTTTAGACAAACCTGATGCTCTCTGTACTTGCGAGTTGCAGCACGCCGAAATAACACTTGAGACTTTATTTTATATTGTACACGTACTTCACCCTGCTGAGCTTCCTTTCCGAAGCGTGGATGGGCGGAAGCTTTCCAGGTACTTGATTCTTAGGAAACCGTGCCTCAACACACACGAAAGAGAAGGGTCCATTGTGGCCTATGCACCTTCGCTTGCGGACAGCTCTCCTTGCACTACTCAGCGCCAAGGCTGCGATGGGGGCGCTGCTGACGGGTTTTCCCGCAGTGCCGCCTGGGCAGAGTCTGAGGTCTATAGGGCCGGTAGGCACGGAGGAAGGAAACTAAGGAGAGGCCCTGACGTCACTCTTTCTGAAGCTAAAGTGAAGCCGGAAGTTCGCGTTGCTCATGGCGTTGCTCCGCCTATCGGGCCAGCTCTCCTCTCTTGTTTATATTTCTCGCGAAACCACGCCGCGCTGCGCACAACCGTGCTGCTCGGACACGCGCCCTCCGCAGCAATACTAACCAATCGTTAGCACGTTAGCGTGATTCCGCGAAAGAGGGCAAAACTTCCCGCGGATATTCCTTCGTCCGCAGCCATTGCCGTGGCGCGGTACATTGCGTACAGCGTTGCATGCGCGTTCATTTCACGAACTTTAGTTCCTCCTGTCCCACCTGGCCACAGCAACATCCGGGAGAGCACGGTCCACATAACGCAGCGCAACAAAACACGGAGACCAACGCAAACCTGCCCGCACGGCGCCTTTGCCACGGTACGAAACCTACGGAGCAACACGTGTGAGCGCACAGAACCAAAACAAAGCCGCCATTGTGGCCCGAAAGGCGTGGCCGCTACGGCAAAGAAATAAAATATCAGCAAAAAAGACGAGAGCGTACTACGTCACTTCCTCCACACTTTTCTCCTAGCGCGCGGAGGCGGTAGGGCCTCTCTTCAGTTTCCTTCCTCCATGGCCGGTAGGCATAGCTACGCGGCCGCCGCGGCCGACGGCACTTGCGCTCCAGACCGAGCTTGTCGAAGAGCGTTTATTTTTGCCAAAACGATTAACACTGTACATTTAGCTTGCCCGTAATCAAATACAATTGGTTTACTCGACGCAGTCGTTGCGAAGGGCAAACGTGCATGCGAAGCGTGCAGCCTCGCTCAGACGGTCGGCGTATGCTGTCTGCCTGCGGAATGCCCTCGCATCGCGACTCCCAATCTCGCCAGTAGCTTAGTACTAGCGTACTAGGCGCTGCTTTGCATAAGAGACACACGTTCGAGATAATTTTACTGTACTGGTAACTACTTAGTGTCGGAAACAAACAGCAGAGTTGGAACACTGAAACCAACCGCGCACTTTGACGTGCGATCACGTGTTGGGCGGACAGGTTTGGCTTCAATTGCGTTACGGTGTGCTCCCTATTTTTGCTTCCTCCATGAATGGCAAGCAGACGCTGAGCACAAGGCGCGGCGCCGATGAGCACATCTCGGCGGGTATTCGGCCTTCCTACTGGCTAAGAGTTCGTGCAGCTTCCGCTGTTCAGTTCAGTTCAGTTTTATTTCCTTAAAGACCCCTGTGCTAGGGGTATTACATAAGGGGTGGGTACAGTTGATAATGCAAATATAAACACAGGTATACAGAAAAAATTGTACATGGAAGCTACATTTTCGCAAGTGCATAAAAACAAATAATAACACGTGAAAAAAGCAGGTTATTGATTAGCCAACAAGGACACATTTTCGAGAAACGATGTCGGGCAAGTGATAGCAGCTACGTGGTGGGGAAGGGCGTTCCAATCTGATGCTGTGCGGGAAAAAAAAGACGAGGAAAAAGTAGTTGTGTGGGAGCGTGGGCGTAAGACTTGTAATGGGTGCCTAGTTCGTAGCGATATGCGTGCGGGTGGTGTGATATAAGGCTCGTGAAATAAGGAACTGTAAAAAAACTTATGAAAGAGGCAAAGGCTAGCAGTAGCGCGGCGATGTGCAAGGGGCTGTAGATCAGATTTTGCTCTTAAGGATGATACGCTTACGTCGTATGAGTAGGATGAATGGATGTATCTGACGACGCGGTTTTGAAAGGACTCGAGCTCATTAACTAGATAGACTTGATATGGATTCCAGATGGGTGATGCGTATTCAACTTTCGGTCTGATAAGGGATTTGAAAGCTAGGAGTTTTACGTTCTGCGGGGCGTCACGCAGGTGTCGTCTCATGAAGCCAAAAGTTCGGTTAGCTGATGAAAGTATGTTAGAAATATGCGTACTCCAACTGAGATCACGAGAAAGTGTGACGCCCAAGTACTTAAACGATTCTACTGATTCTAAGGGAACGTTTACTATAGTATAAGAGGACAGGAAAGGGTTACGGCGACGGGTAAAAGATATATGTTTACATTTGTTGGGATTAAGAGTCATCAGCCAATTTTCACTCCAAGACTGCACGTTGTTAAGATTTTGTTGTAAGGTGTTTTCGTCAGTAGCATTAGAAACTGGATGGTAAATCACGCAGTCATCGGCGAAAATTCGTATCTTACAAGATACGTGTTGGGGTAAATCATTAATGTAAATTAAAAAAAGAAGAGGACCGAGAACTGATCCCTGAGGGACTCCAGAAGTTACAGGGAGAAGAGTGGATGATTTGTCATTTACAGAAACGAATTGGTAGCGATCAGTAAGGAATGCTTCGAGCCATTGGAGTACGTCACTGTGTAAGTTCAAAGAAGAAAGCTTTAGTAGTAAGTGGCGGTGAGAAACTTTGTCAAAAGCCTTTTCATAGTCCAGAAAAATAGCGTCAGTTTGTTGGTTAGAGTCAAGGTTTACATGTAAGTCGTGTAGAAACAGAGCTAGTTGCGTTTCGGTAGAGAAACCTTTGCGGAACCCGTGCTGTGCCGAATGAAAAAATTGATTTGCGTCCAAATGATTTATGATCAGGGAGTAGATGACGTGTTCCATGATTTTGCAAGGAAGACTAGTTAGAGAAATGGGTCGATAATTTAGCGGTGTGTTCTTATTACCAGACTTGTAGATGGGAATGACCTTCCCCACCTTCCAGTCGTGAGGCATGGAACCTGTAGAAAGTGACTGCGAGAATATAAGACACAAAAATGATGAAGAAATATATTTTGTATTTTTTAGCAGTTTAGAGTTTATACCATCTATACCTGCTGAGGATGAAAGTTTAAGGTTTTCAATTATGCGCAAAACACCATCAGGATAAAACACCACGCTCGGCATGCTAGAAACTATGTTGCAGGGGACATTAGTCAATGGAACGTTATTATCATTAGAAAATACTGACGAAAATGCGTTGTTAAATATGAGTGCGCACTCAGTTTCAGGCACGATTTCACCCATATCATCAACAAGAGTTACAGTGCGTGTGTTACTTGGGTTGATAACTTTCCAAAATTTCTTGGGGTTGTCTGTTAACATTTTAGGTAAGTCATTATTGAAAAAAGACCATTTGGCATTGCGGACAGCACGTAAGTATTCACTCTCAGCGGCGTAATATTTATCCCATGAAGTTGGGCTTGGTTTCAACTTGGCACTACGAAAAAGTCTTGTTTTTTTATTTTCCAACCTCTTTAAATTGTTATTGAACCAGGGATTCTGATGATTCGCACGGAATGTTAGTTTCGGAATATACTGGTTTGCTAGTTCATTCATTTTATTTCTAAACAGTTCCCAGTTGTCTTCAACAGACCGTTCATTGAATGAGGTTTCAAAGACTGCAAAAAAAGTGCATAATTCTTCATTTATAGCTTCAAAATTTGCTTTTTCATACAGGTTGATAGTTTTGCTGGAAAGAACACGGGGTGCTGGG
Organism: Dermacentor andersoni; assembly: GCF_023375885.2. Classification (NCBI taxonomy): domain Eukaryota; kingdom Metazoa; phylum Arthropoda; class Arachnida; order Ixodida; family Ixodidae; genus Dermacentor; species Dermacentor andersoni. Next base: position 122,621,685 of record NC_092816.1, on the reverse strand, counting down.
GCAAAGTCAAATGTGGCATGAATTACACTGTGGTCGCTGATAGGGCGAAGGTAGGTAACCGATGATAATGTCTCTGGATGGTCAGTAAGTATAAGGTCCAAAATGTTTGCGCAGTCGCGCGTTACACGTGTCGGCTCTGAGATAAGCTGTGTTAAGTTGAAATTCAAACAGATGTCGATGAAATCCTTCGCCTCAGTGTTATTTATTGTGGAAGTTAGGTTATTCCAATCAATAATGGGAAAATTGAAATCACCGAACAGAAGGATATGGGCGTTAGGATGGCTTACTGTAATCTGGCATAAAGTACTGTTAAGTTCTGGTGAGAAGTTTGGATTACTGGTAGGTGGCCTGTAGCACACACCTAGAAGGACATATCGAGGGGAAGAGCGAATAAGAAGCCATAGTATTTCTAAGTTCGAAGAAATAATAATGGGTGTACAGGATAATTCACGACTACAAGCAATAAGAACGCCCCCCCCGCGTGCCTCTTGACGGTCGCAGCGATAAACATCGAAGTTTGGCAAGTCTTGGACTACTTCATCGTCCCTAATTTCACTTGTGAGCCACGTTTCTGTTATAACTAGCAAGTTGCTGTTAGATGACGTCACGAGATTTGATATTGCGTCACGTTTGGGAATGAAACTGCGGGCATTAGTGTAAACGATAGATAAGGAAAGGTTTTTCTTAGCGGCGGAAGGGCGGTTATTAACTGCATGAATTTTGTGCAATGACTGCTACTGAATATTTTTAACTGATTTCGTCGAATCGTCATATTCATAGCGCTGGGAACCTATAACGAGCGTTTTGAAACGCATGGAAAAAGGCAGAGATTGACTTTTGGCGTAGGCGATAAGATGTTTTAGGGCGTTCCGAACTGCGGGTGAAAAATCTTCGCTCACGCTATAATTTGTGCCTTTCAGTTTGCGGCCGTTAGACAGGACAGATTCTTTCGTTTTATATGACGCGAATTTGATAATGATGGGACGGTGCCGGTTAGGTGAATAGCGTCCAAGGCGATGAGCACGTTCAATATCTTTGGACTCAAGGTTTACATTCATGATATCCGTGATTTCATCAACGATCAGCTTTTCTGATTCTGCAAAGGTTTCTTTGGGGTTAGTATCAGGAAGGCCATAGAAAATTAGATTATTCCTTCGGGACCGGTTGTCTGCATCGTCTAGGCGATTTACGAGGCCGGATATCACGCTGGCAGTTTGAGCAGCGGCATATTTGACAGCTTCTAATTCATTTTGAAGTGGTATCATGGCCTGGTAATGATGTTCCAGTTCGGTCATTCGTTTGTTCAAGTCCATTAGAATCTTATCAGTATTTAAAATCTGACTTTTTAGGCCTTGAACTTCACTGATTAGTGTATTCTGACTGGCTGAAATCTTCTGCAATTCTTTCAACACAACGTTCGTGTCGGGTCCCGGGTTAGTTTCAACGTCGCCAGAGAGTATTAGTAAGCGGCGAATCCCTTCCACACATTCACCCATAAGAGCAAGGCAGCAATGGGGGCTCGGAAGCTGCACCAGACAATAGTCGCTACACCTCTTAGCAAAAAGGCTGTGCCTTGTACCAACCTGCATGGCGAAAACCAGTGGGTTAGACGACAGTGTCGTGGCGCAGCCACCGAGCCCACAGGGGGGCCGCAGTGGTAGGCTGTCTTTTATAGTAGACGAGCTGGAGAGCGTCGATGTCGATGCAGGAACCCACGATGAATCGAGCATCCATTGCTGCGCTGGCAGTACGTAGGTAACCGGAAGGGCGCAGTCATGTGCGGCGCCTCGCTGATCCAAAAACCGGTCACAAAATGGCGCATGCTCCGAGGGGGTCCGGGAACAAGCAGCCGCCAGTGCGGGCAGCAGCACGTGCGAAAGGGCAGCGGCGATCATCTGCATGGCGAAAACCAGTGGGTTAGACGACAGTGTCGTGGCGCAGCCACCGAGCCCACCTACTGTATACTGCAAACACCTTGTGAGATGGAGCATCTTGGAGTATAGCCCTCCCCCCCCCGAATCCCGCGAGACGCCACGAAAGACGCAGCGCGCGTCGCCCAAAAGCAAGGAGGTAGCGCATGCGGCGAAAACGGGAGAAGGGACGAGTCGGTGTGGGGAAGGCTTCTTCGCGCTCCTGCGTCCTTCTTTTGTGGCTTTGCAGATTCGTCGTGCGAGTACCCTCTCGGCGCACTTACCGAGAAGCTTGTGTTCTCGGATGCAGGAGGAACAATAGAGCACTTGTCACGGATTTGATTGGGCGACGCACCCTTCAGGAATAAATGAGGCCCAAATTCGAAGAAAGTGAGGTAGCCTTAAGCCAAGGAGCAAGTAAATTACAATTCTGCTGTACAAATAATTTTTTATTTATTTTATCCGGACCATGTGCGAGAATGGAGAAAGCTGTGACTTAAATTATAAATACTGCTGGTGTATGTTGCTATAAACCTTTCAGCGATAAACCTTATGCAATCCTCCTCTAATGCGCCATGTGAAACGCATGAAATGCCGCCAAAATAATTAATACCATCCTGTTGTATGAGTCGGCGGACAATGACACGGCGAAAACGCTCTGCGTTGGACCAACATAAACAGGCGCGAAAACATTATTACAAAATTGTTACATTCATTGTTTCTTTTTCAATTTCGTTCCATAAACAGAGTTGTGCTCACCAGTTTCCACCTACCCCCGCTTTTATTTGGATTAAAAATATCGGCGGCAAAATTTTTCTTTACTTTAGGTTCCTGCTTTAAAGGAGCACTCACACAAAAATTTTCCGTTTTGGTTTTTCTGGTGCAGTAATTAGCTAATGACCCAGTGATCACGGCACGAAACATCATTTGCTTCAGAGCATGACAGGTAATTATTTGGAGTCGTGTTTGCAGCGACCAGTCCAAGGTTTCCTTTGTAGCATCTGCTACGAACGGGTGGATGTCTGACTTTCCCTTTATTCAGTCCCAGTTTCGGTTTCAGAAAGCAACGATATGGCCGAAGAAGAAATGTAAGCACAGGCGGGCACGTGATCGCACAAAACTGCGACTTACGCACGCCAGCGTACTCGCCGGCTCGCGAGCTTCGTGGTGCTAGTTCGTCTGCTACGTCAGGTGCTTTGCGATGTCCTCGCCATCGTCCTCGTTTGCTTCCTCCAGCGCCAACTATTTCCTGCAGGTGGGAGTTGCCGCCGAATTAGACGTGGCCAACCAACCAAATTCGATTGGGTTCACTTCAAACCAGAGGCTCGGAAAGTGCGGCCAGCGACAGTTGATATGCGTGCGCACTGCTACAAGTAGAACGAACCATTCGTCGAGGGCTCTTTAGGAATGAAGCATATTCCGGAGCAGGACACAAGGCGCGGTGAAAGTCGGCACATCATGAGGCTTGGGGGTATGTATAGTCTTGGTGGAAGATCATCGGACTGCTTTAAGCTCAACGGGTTTTGTTTATACAATGCACGCTCCAAATAAGCAAATCTGGCTGCTCTTCAACGGGGTCCATTCTAAACGTCCAGCGGCGCGCACGAACTCGGACCTCTTCTGCCGCTCATCGACACCGACGGTAGCGAACGAGCAAGCCAGGCGAGCTGGCGATCGCTAGGAAATGTCATAGGCCTAGATCGTTGGCCGTCGGATCCGAGGCCGACGTCACAGGCTATCCGTCCGGAGCTCGTAATAAAGCACCAGTCAGTTTGAGATTAGGGACTTGACCTTCCTGTTATTTTGTGGCCCAGTTTAGGCGACTACAGCAAAGCGCAGGACGAGCTCACACCTGCTGTATCGGCCAATAACCGGAAATGAGCCACGCATGTGGGTTCCGCGAAGAGGGGACGCGGGCAACACTCAAGCGTGAAGATGAAAGTTGGGGGGTGCTTGAGGTCACCGCCACCGTTAATGCCCATGCACTTCTCAAATGTCCCGTCGACCGTATCGGTCACGGAAATTGGGCGACGCGACGCTGCCCAGCCGGTTTGATGTTTGGCATCCGCGTGCGCCTTCTAAGAATGCCCGTGAAGATGGCGGTAGCTTTAAACCACTTAGCCGGCTATGGCCGATGAATGCTTTTGTGTGCGATTGCCATCGGGTCCCAATTATGGTGTTTGTATTTCAAGCGAACCGGCACACAGCTGCACGGGAGACAAATTTCTCAGTACTGGCAGGGTAGCCCTCTGTCCGGCGGATATGCAGTCAATAATCCGTGATTTCACGGAAACATTCTCGGCAGCTTGCATGGCGACCGCTTGCAGGTGAAAAGAGGAAGACATCAGGGCCGATACCAACACCCTCTAGAGAACTTAAGGCCTTCTGGTTGACCCTCTCCCCTTGAGCTACGTCACGCATAAGAGGCCAACATAGAAGTTCCGTGCAGCGCGCTGCGAAGCTACTAGGGGCGCACACGTGTTGAAAATGAAGTGCGGAAGATATTCAATAGTTAACCCCGGTTATTCGGAGAAGAACGAGGCGACGACGGTGGCGACAACAATTCGATTAGTTCCAGGAACCCTGCCGCTTCCTGAATAGCTTCAAGGTTAAACAAGTCCCGGCGTGCTCAGCCATGCTGCCGCATGCTTCCGAACGCACATTTTTTTTTCTAGACGTGACCAGTGCATGCCGGCTCAACACTTGTGCTGTGCTTGTGATTGTGTGTACCGCAAGTCTTAATTGCCCTGGAATGCGGAGTGTCATGCCTAGATATGCCTAATAAGTGCTGTGGGCCCAATTGCCGGAGCAACTACAAATCGGGGCAAAAAAATTACGTCTTCAAGTTTCCACAACATGAAGAAGCCCAGAGTGCCTGGATTAGGGCGATAACACGTGCAGACTTCATTGTATCACCGCACTCCAGGGTAAGATGTTCAGAGCTTCTTCAGAGGCTGCAAAGCACTCTACCAGCCATCAGTAAGGATGAGCGATGGGATGAATTTCAGACACACACAGACCACCCACGCCCTAGCCTAAATGTGGTAGTAACGAAGGATGCACTGTCTGAAATTAAAGACATCGTCCCGGTACTGGTCTACGTGGCGGGCTATGCCGTGTACGCTTCATTGAAAAAGCTCGACTGTTCGAAATGCAGGGACGCACTGACAGAGAAAAGGTTGACATCGGTCTCAGACTCGGATGGACGGTACGACCTCGTGAAACAACTTGACAGGGGAGGACTTGTCTATCCAGCTATATTTGCCGTCAACGCTGTCGCACACAACTACGTGGTTGTTAAGCAACTTTCAGCGAAAGAGGAATTTATTAATCTACCAAACCAACGTCGTTTACTTACTGACCTCGTGCACGCTTGAACTGCTCGTCAGTGATGATTCCTCAGAGTTCGACGCTTGCGAGGATGGACATAAATGTGAATTTGTGTTAAGGCACCTTTTGTGGTGTAGCACGAATATTTTATTGAGGAATTACTGCTGCAAGATGAACGACAAAGTATTGGATGCCAATGCAAAGGCAAGGAAGAGAAAAGCTGAAACTCTGCGCAATAAGACAGCTGTTTCCGTGTAAATAGCTGCACGAATGTTTTATATTCCGTTTCTATACTTATGTGAGTTGTAAATTAGTGCACTGCTGTAATTAGTGCGTCGAAAGCGAAATTATTCGTTTAAGCATAATCCAGATTGGAAGAAATACATGTGTCCCCAATAAAATTGTCCATACGCAATTGGGAAGCTGATAGAGTGCGTTACATTCACCATTGCCGCGCCATAAAAACCATAAGTACAAAAATATGGAAGAAAAAGCTTTATGGACTCAATTTATTTGAAGTAATAGGTATGAAGTGCGGGGTATAATAAATCACTATTATTATTATAATGCACAAAAAAAACGTACATTACAAAGACGACAAAGCGCGGCGCTATAAAAAGCTGCTGGCATCAATACATGCACAAGCTTTACAAAGCTGTTTTGTATCTGTGCCTCTAAATAAATGCTTTGTAAGGTGCCTGCTGCTCATTCCGCAGTTTCGACTGAAGAAAACGTGTGGAGTGGTCAATAAAAGCATACGGCTCCTAGGTGAACCAAGCCGCGTTCCCTTCACTGAACCCGTATCCCCGAGCGTGCCGATGGCCTCTTGCCCGTGACGTCACTCGCCGAGCACTCCGGCCTTCTTGTCTAGGAGGTATTGCCGATACTCGCAGCCCAACGTAGGGGAGAGGGAGGTGGCACATGTCTTTGAGAAATCCTATCCCCTGGCGTGTTCTGAAGAGTGCCACTGTTTCCACCAATGCCGTGTGCGGCACGAAGGTGGTTGTGCTATTGGTTGCAATGATGTGAACTCGCATGTGTGACTGGCTGGTTTGCGAATCCTTTGTTCAACTGAGGGCTTAAAAAGTCATGTTGGGTTGTGTGAAAAAGAGCGGAGCTTCGGGTCGGGACTCAGACAGACGCCTCGGCGTTTTAATAAAACGTCACTTCGTCGGACAACGGCTCTTCCTTCGCGCTGCCACCGTGCACTCGAATCATCGAGGGGCGCCGACTTCGGACCTTCAACACCTTCCCTCCTTGACTAGCATTGAAGCTACAAGAGGACAAGGGAAAGGAAATTAACTGCACCTATATTCGTCCACACAGTCAACGTCTGCACATTTATGTCGCTCATAAGTGACAATACAATTAGTTTTCCCGACGCCGTTGGTAGCGATGAGAAAACACGTTAGCCAGGCGAGCCACTTCGCAGGGACGATTGCTGCGGTGGCTGCGCTGATCGTTTGCGAATCAAAATCACGGCAATGATTTACTATTTCATGCCACGTTTTATGACATGCACACTTTCGAGGTCACTTAACTCTGGGTTACTTTGTGTCACCGGGGCTATCGGAGCGGCGAGGAACTTGCTCGCAGGGCTCGCCCCGATGGCAGCGCAAACTCGTGACGCAGAGTTTTATCGCTTGTTTGCATTCCTTCCTTAATGTCGGTGTTGCGAGGTGCCCCGTATTGCGGTTGGCTGTGCGCACGCGCGCTTTAAAATTGATTGTGAATATGTTCTAAGCTATATTCGCCGGTTATATATTGGAGGCGATGTGTGTGTGCCCACATAAATCGATCTCGCACGTTAACTCGACTTCGAATTTTTGTGTCAGTACTCCTTTAAGCGCCTAGCCGCTCGTCTTTGGTGCTGATAAATCAGGTCTGTATTTACCAATTACAAGTCTACGCTTTTGAACGCACAATCTTTATTTTTGCGAACTAGACGCCTTGAACGCATGCACGGAACATTTTGGCCTTGCAGCGTGGAATGCAGTCCCCAACGTCGGCTGTATAGCGAAAGTTGACTTGGAGAAGGTTCGGAGTAAAAGTGATGAGAAAAACCAACCCCAAGTTCGCGCTTTGGTACGGCTCACAACTCTGCAAGAGGAAACAGGAGCCATATGTTCAAGGTCAAGGTGAGACAAATGCATGAGCCTGCGGTGGCTGGCTTCGACCTGAGCGGGCAATACGTTTCCAGGCGGGGTCCTTGAGCGTAGCACGAGGTCAGGAACGAAGCGCCGTCACTCGTTGGTCGCCGCCTCCGAAAAGCTGCCGTCGGTGGCCTTGTGGTCGACTGCGGAGATGCATGATTGTCTATGAATCAAAGGGTGCGAATGCTTCGAAACTGCAAGGAAACCAAGGCAAAGCTGCTGTTTTGGTTTACTAGCCTATTGTAACGATAATTTACGGCACGTAGAAGATGCGACATTAGCTACCGTTTTATTTTTATAATTGGCAAGTTGTTTTTCAGTGAGGGACGCTATGCTACAAAAACTTAGTCTATAAAGCAATATTGTATAAGTCGCGTTAATTTAACTATGTGCGACTTATTTCTTATAGAGTAATTTTTACGTGTACCCCTTGGTTATCTTGTTATTACAGCTTTTATTTTACGGAAGCGTCACACGTTCCTTTAGTGCACTCCGTCCCAGACGAATTTTAAGCACAGTCGGTGCCCATTTTTCACTGCCTGTACGGAAGATGGACCCGGCATATCTGCCGATAGACGGCTGAATCGTCAAATTTGCGCTCATGTGAGACTGGCCTGCGAGTCAGCTTTGTCTTTGCTCAGGTCAATCACACTATCACACATTAAAGCCCAGTTGCAGCAAAATTTCGGACTGCTTATGAAGGGTACCTCAAGGTGTACATGCAGAACAGCCTCCACGCAATATTTTACGATGGAGCAAGGAAAGGTGACGAGGCATTGCCATGACATGATTTCAAAGATTGGCGGCGCCCGTAGTAGGGTGCTGAATGCGTTCCTCCTTCTCCGAGAGGGAGAGAGAAGGTATCCAGGCAGCCTAGCTAAAACCTCCTAGGCAAGCCCTAGCCACGGCAGCCTGCGGTGCGCTAAGAAAATTTTGACTCAAGGTGTTGAACATGGCCTTCAAGATCGCGAGTAATATTGGAGGCCAAGTGCTGAGACTTGGTTCATATCTCCTAACCGTCAGGTATACGTACCCTTGTTGCTGCTCTGGCGAAGACAAAACGCCTTGTCAAACCATAGGCTCAGCGACATTTCTTGCTCTACCACTGTTAATCATTTCAAGCATCAATCTTCCTGTGAACCTCTCTTTTGTTCTGAAATTCTACACGGTCAAACACGGCGTGTCTTGTGATTGAATACCGTTTTATGCTGAATAAGAGTTCCGCTTTCTCTGCAAAGTACACGATGGCGGAGGGACGCGCTCGTCACTGAAACCTGCAGCGCGTTTACTGTCCTAATGGACGGTTTCCAAAATATTGAGCGCCATCTGGCGCACAACAGGCAAAGCTGCAGCGCTCTGCGTGCGAGAGTATGTGAAAGCGATCGTTTCTAGGCGTCTGCCTGGCCTCGGCCGCGACAACCGCGTGTGTTCACTGCGGCAAAAATATTTGAAGACGCCGTCACTGCGTTCCAGTTTTCGTACATGACATGGACTTCCGAGTTCTCGAAGCGTACCATTCAAACTTATTGCGTGTGGCAATATCTGCTTTACGTAACTGCCACTATTCGCCAGGCTCAACGAGGCTCGGCGCCGAAGGAAGATTACGTTGAAGATATCGTATATTAGGAGGCTGCTGATCCCAGCACGGGACATGACGCGAGCGACATGCCCTCCTTCAACAAAGAGCGGAGTGCACGTCGTCGAAACACACTGCCGATGTCTCACCGAGTGTCCACACTTGCTTTCGCATACTGACCGCGCGCAGCGCCCGCCGTGCAAGGCGGATCGCCTTATTTGCTCTTTGCTGCGGACCGAGTTTAGAGAGAACCAACTCTGTTCATTTAACCGTGACATAAACGTCCAGACACTACAGTGCTTACGAAAATGAGCGCTTTATGACTTGCCGCGTTTTTATTGCAAGCGCCGTCGGCTGCTTTTGCGACAAACGAGAGCTAGGCCTACCGGCTCGAGCGATCGGCGGTTGCCGGCAGTCAGTGGACCGAACGTGATGCTCCGCTTAGGAGAGTTTACCGCACTAATATGGCCCATCCGCAACAACGCAATGTTTCACGGAGCTGTTTGTCAATTTTTACGATGGTCCTTTTTCGCGCACGGTAAATACGGGAAAGTTTTAAACGACGAGGCGTTCTCTCGACTGTATGCACAAACGGCCACCGATGAAGACGGTAGGCCTTGCTCGCTGGCCGTGAGTGTCACCGGCTACGAAGAAGGTTCGGCTGGCAATTGAACGCATAGTTTTTTGCGAACTCTTTAACGCGTGCATGAATATTAAGAGGCTAAGTGAAAAATACATTTGGATATCTGTAAAAGAGCGCGCCAGGCGAACTCCGTCACACGGTGGTCGCTCCGCGCTGCCCGTCGGCGACACCAACTGCCCGCGGATGGTGCGTTTCGATCACTTCAATGGCGTAGTACTGGGCGTTGATTGTCATACGAGGCGCACTTTCGACATCACTTTATAATATTTATTGTAATTCCATATCAGCGACAACTAATTGACACCACTGCGCTTTCGCAAGCGCTGCCCGTCCTCGTACATCTGGAGCTTTCCACATTCTGACAAAACGCGGCTGCTTTTCAGAGCGTCTTGAATTTTGCAGGCCGAAATAACCTCGCGGCGCTGGCATATGACAATTCAGTAGCCGCAAGTAGAGCGATGAGGACCGGCTCTGCGAGCAGGGAGCAAGTTGTGTGCCGTGATGGCATCTCCGGCCGTCGCTTATCCATGCTGCTTTCCTCGCCGGATAGCTCTTCTCGGAGGGAAACCGAAATAAGTTCCTGCTCCGTTTGCTAGTGAAGCAATTTCTGCACAATACGCAACACAACTAGTTAGCCTTTTCACGAAAACCACCACAAATCGGCGTCTCAAGGCGTGATAGGGCTGTGCTGGTTGTTCGTCTGCTTCTAGTATCTAACCATGCACAGGGCGTTCGTGACAGCCATGTTCGCGCATGCGCAACAGTATGTTTGCAAACCGCCCATTCGCCTTGCTTGTTTAGGAAATTTAACCTTCCCGTACACAGATTTCCACAGTAAATGGTGGGTCTACATGACTCTTTCGAATAGGATTCAGTTACTTAGTTGCACACGTGGAACAAGATTAAGAGTGAAGAGAAGGCTGTGTACAGGGCTCTGACCTTCCGCCGTCGCCTGCTGCGACCGGTCCTTGGCCCACACGGCGTTGGAATCGAGGCTGGGACGCAACGTTTCGACCGACGCTGTACGAGCGTCGGGCGTCCGTGCCCCGACGCTGGTGACGCTGTTGGTGGGCGCTCGGGTTCCCTCCTGGTCGAGAGCGGACAGCTGCTCCATCGCGTCGGGGTCCAGGCTCAACACCTGGCGCAGGTACTCGTCGACGACACCGGCCTCTTCGCCGGAACCTTCCTCCGATGGCGCGATGGCCGCGCTGCCTTCGCTGGGGTCCTCCTGGCTGATGGAGACGTTGCTGCTCTTGCTCGACATGCTCTTGTTCTTGATTTCAAACGATGGTTCCTACCCACTACGGGGGATCGGCCAAGAAGAAAAAGAACACTATAGACAACGACTCTAGTCACTGTCGTGCCCTTTAGTGGGTGCGGCACTCAATGGTGGTGAATTGACCACGGATGGATGGATGCTATGAGCGTCCCCTTTGGAACGGGGCGGTGGGTTGCGCCACCAAGCTCTTGCTATTATACTGCCTAATGTCCTACCTAGGTTAAAAAAGAAAAAAAAGAGAAGAAAACCATTATGAATTCTCACAACCAAATTTTGTGGCCCCCTATTGTGAACTTTGCTTTTGTACTACCCCTGTCACACTGGGAGTTTTAATGTCATTCGAATCGAATGGCATTCGGTGCAACGAATGTCATTCGCCCGCGGAGGTGCTACACTATAGTGCCTAGAATGTACTATATTCTAAGCACTATAACTACACTCGAGAAATAATGTCATTCGGTGGCGATATCAAAGGCGATCATTCCGAAAAGAAAACGTGGCAACTATAGTAGAACAAGATAGGTATAAACTGCTTGCATAAGCAATCCATATATTTAATTATATTTTTTGGGACGCCACATCACTGAAAAAAAATATTTTAGTAATGCCTATAAAAAAACTTGTATTTCAGACTATGCGGCCACTATAAGCCAAAACAAGGCTTAGCCACCGGAGTAGCCGATAAATTGAAAACAAACAAAATGGCTGTCATGGCGACGCTGGACGACGACGCTAAGTTGCAGGAGGTGAAGTGATTAGTCGCTGCGTACTTTGCATTACGAGCAAGGCGTAATAATCAGAGGAAGCGATTAGACATTCTATGGCCGACGAGCAGAGTGGCGGCGGCATGGGCGGCGGCCAGACGCTGCTGAGTAACAACATTTTGCGACAGCCTGCCGCACAGATTTTGTCTCTTTCAAGCAACAAGACCATTAAAACACGCAAACGTTATTATTTCTATACGAGTACGGTTTTCAATTTGCAAATACTGTGTCCTGCTTTACTTTTTTTCTGGGTTTGAAAGTACACATTCACTCCGAATGCGAAGCCGAATGAGTTTCTCGAACTCATTCGATTGCGGAAGTCATTCGGTGCTAATGACATTAAATATCGCTGTGTAGCAACCGAATAATGTCATTCGATGCTAATGCCATTGTGTTCGAATGACATTAAAACGCGCAGTGTGACAGAGGTTTTTTGTCGTTTCCTTACTTTTCTTCCACAAATCTTCCAATCACCTCTTACTAATCTCTATTGCGGACATGTTTACTTTTCCACTGCTCTCGCTGAACCCAAGGGCTTCCAGGAGGCCAGTGGTGCCTAAATCGACCACTGCGCTTCACATTCAAATAAAACATGCTCCATCGTTTCCCTATAGCTTTGCCGCAGCAAGCACATGCTTCTTCTTCCTTCTCATATCTCGCTTTATAGTTGCGTCTTTTAGGGCATCCAGATCTCGCTTCGAAAAGCAATGAGCTTCCCTTTGAGTTATCATAAATTGTTTCTTTCCTGATTTTGTTTTTTCCTCTTAAGTAGTTGCTCATGGCAGGTTTCTTTTCCATTGCCGCCACTCATAAGATTATTGCAGCCTCTCTGACTTTCAGCTTGACGTTCTTTGTTGCTGTGTTGCCCCCCCTACAGGCCGCATACTTGCTGGTGAGCTTCCTAGTTCCTTTCCTCCACTGTGAATCAATATTTTCCCTGTACAGATACCAAATGTGGCGAAGATTACTTAATTTTGCCCCGGAAAGCCATGGCGCAAACTCTGAGCGCTGCTAATCTGTGCGCCACTTCGCAAAAGTACGGAATGACATCCGACAAGTGTAACCGTCAATCGAAAGAACCAGCCTCTTAATGCCGTCTAAATGCTCTCGGCAAAACGAGTACCACATTTATAAAGCCCTAGAAGCGGTCCTACCAAATTAAGAAACAAAAACTCGCGCGAAGGACAGAAAAACGGACGTGAATATAAATTCTACACTGACACGTACCACTAAAGCATACGATACATAAATCGAGTCACAGTCAAAATTAAGCATTTAGGCTCTTCCTAGCCTACATAGGCGTAAATACAACGAACAAATGGAAACACCTACGCCTTCTTCACTCAAGCGTTCAGCAATGAGGTTTCAGTATAAAATGAACAACAAACAAATAAAATTTAAAAAAAAATTCTTTATTTTTTACATCTCAAGCATTTAAGACGCGCAACACGAGACTAAACTTTATCGCGAGGAAGACTAAAAAAAATGAATACTGAAATTAGAAATTACAGAATCTGCTCTCAAAGTACCGTGATCTCAATTGCTTGGTGTTGGCAAACACACCTTTTTAGACGCGCTCGAGCAGGTCGCTCATTCTCGGGTCTACCGGTTGTCGAAGGGCGAGCTAAGAACAACACTGACTTGCGTGTAGCCGTGACTTTCGGCCGGCGGCCTCCAAATGCTGGGAGAGCGGCGCATTCTCGGACCCAGGTGCACGCTGTCCCTTTGTCCGCTAGGCAGGCGCCGCTGCTTACAATGCCTTGACCCCATTGATAATAGGCGGCATTGCGGTGTCTGAATTTCTGTGAAACTCTTTCTTTGCCGTCACGCGTCACGCCTATTCTAGATTTGGACAACCGCCCATGCTTCGGATTTCGCCAACTCTGGTTTTTCTTAACGTCTTGGCGGTTGGCGCGCTTGACCCGGCTCGTATGGCCGCCGAGTCCTACTTTTTCGGCTTGCGCCTTCGTCGTTTGCACTCGCTGCGGCTGGCAAAGCATGCGGTCTCGGCACTCGTACTCCCAGGTACGCCACCTTCTCGTCGAAAGGATACCGCTCCGGTCGGCAGAACCGGTCGGCTCGCGGTCGTCGCTGGATGTCTGGGCGTCAGAGAACATGACCGCATCTGACGCCATCTGAGCTAGTTGGCTCGCCCTGCTTTCTCTCCTCGATAGGCTCGGCCTTGTCGATATCATCTCGCCCTTCGCAGTCGGCCTGACTTACAGCATCAAATGCCTCAACCAAGCCATTTTTGCCTCGTTGTAGTCGCGATCCTCCTTGTAAGGCAGGTGTTCCAAACCACACACGAGATTACAAGGGAGCAACAGGATCAACCGCTCGGACCAGAAGTCCCGGTTGACACCTTCTTTTTCGCAAACTTGTTCGAAGTCCGCAAGAAGAGTAACCATACTCTCTCCTACCTTGAAATCGCGGAGATGGTATCGTGCTTTACGCGGTATCTATGCTTGAATTTCTCGACCACTCTTTCACCATGCCTTTTGCTGAGGACTTTCTCGCTCCTTTCCTTCTAGCTCGCGCCTCTCACGTCTCTCGCGTTCCTTTGCCTCTAGCTTTCGCTCAACAATCATCTCCCAAGCCTCGTCAACTTCCCCGATCGTCACGTCCTCTGGCTGCACCACGTCGAGAATCGCTTTCCTTGTTTTTTGCGGAGCCTGTGCAAATACGCAACTCCTCGCAAATTTAATGAGGTTTTGAACGTAGAATTCCTCCATCGCGATCTCGCTCCTCGTGTTGCTTGCCCACAAAATTTATCCTCACTTCAAAATAAAATCACTGTTTAGAGAAGGTAAATTCTAAATTCATAGTCTACCAAAAAAGAAAACACTCTCCTAACGCCTGCACGTACTTCAGAGGTGTAGCGACATGAAAGCAAACATCAGCCACTCACTCAGCCAAAGTTGTTCACGCCGATCGGTCTCGTAGCTGCCATCGAGAGGTGTAGCAGCTGTCTCCGGACCTCGTATGTCGCAGCTTGCCATCCACTACTGCGACTCGGGGTTGAAGACTAGAGACGGACTCTTGGAGCAGACGAAGAGCAGACGGAAAGCTATATACGGTATGCACATATAGCAGGTAATAGCATACAGATAGCGGTGCCTAAGAGCGCACCAGACCGACGGTGCGCCTGGTGGCGGCTCTCTTAACAATGGGCCGGCTCCACCTTAAAAGGACCGACAATTGGCCAGAATGTTTTGTGAGACGCTGATGGAAATGAAATGACCATGATTTATAGTAGTGACAGAATTGAACACGAGGTTCGCGATTAAAGCATGAATTATAATTTTAAATTGGCAATGAAAGTCTCAAGAACCAGGAAGTGGCAAGAGCTGGCGGTGAAATCTTGGTACCTCAGATATAGTTTATCAGATTACTGTACTTCAGTCAACTGTTATTAAGTAAACGATAATTATTGCTTAAAATTGCAGTTGGTATATTATTAGACACTCGCGCATTATTCTATGCTTCGGAAATCAAAAACGCACGAATGGCTACGGCAGCATGCTGAACTGCATATCACGTGTGAGGGCGTCGCTTCGTTTTCTATCAGAATGGCTTCGTTTTGACTGGTTAAATACCAAAGCAGTTGGAGAGGAAACCACGAAACCACGTAGTTATTATCACAGAAATTATTGAACGATTCGGAAAACACGAATCGCACGAACATCGACTTCATAAACAATACGATACTCTGTTACAGCACGGCCACACTTATCGCCTGCCTTCCACTAATGCTGCTGTGTAATCGCTATCGCGCTCACCTATCACCGTTTTCTGCATGCTTCCAGTGAACGAATACATCTACACTGCACATCGGAAAATCCTGATAAAAATGTTCCACTGAGTTTTTCGCGTTAGCACTTCATGATTAGACACTTCTACTGGTAAGCTTTCCATCCCACTAAAAAAAAAAATGGGTGCCATGAAAATTGGTTGTCAGTCCCCCTTTAAAGCCTTTTCGCAGGAACCAGGCAGGATCGGTGCTGACGTCAAACTCTTCGCTTTTCTCTTCCATCACGGGAGAAATTCAAGCTGCGTACCATCTGTCTCCACGGCAAGGGGTCCGCACTTCTGGGGAATTTTGAAGGCCGTCAGTGGATTCGTCGTGGTGCCCTGTGCCCCCGAATTCCTCAGTTCAACCCACGGAAAGGGGCTGGCAGTTTCGAGAAAATTTGCGGGTTGTCACGAGGACAACCACTTCAGAAGAACGAGGGGGGGGGGGGGGGTGAAGTGGGGAGCCTAGATCCAGGTGCAGATGAAGGCACGCAGTGTGGCACAACACGTGGGTGTCCAAAAATGTTTCCAACATGGCTTTTCCTTCGCAGTCAATGAGCAGCTTTAGGGAGACGCTATATTTGTATCTGTCTACAGTATTCGATCGTGTTCCGCGTAATTCGTTGATTGCCACACTGAGGGAAGTGGGCCATCTGGACAGACTCGTTAATTTCGTTTAAGCAAAGCTGAGTAATCATACGAAATTTGTTGAAATTTACAGTACGGTTTAATAAAATTACACGTGTGATCTCGTGTTTGGCTTGGCTGCGTGTTGGGACCATTACTCTTTTTGGTTTGTGCAATTGACATTACTACAGCAACTGATTAGTGGGACGGTGACATTGTTCGCTTATGAGCGTATTTTCAACTTCGTTGTTAACAGCTGTGCCGTCGCAAGTGCAAATCAATAATAACATATTTAAACTCTCGGACTGGTGCGAACGTGAGGGAATTCACGTGCGAACGTGAGGGAATTTTACTGAGACCGCACCTATGGCTCTAACAACTGAACATGCGCCTCGTTTGTACTCTTATTGGGATAGCGGCCAGGAGATCAAGTCACTTTCATATGTAAACTACTCGAGCATAACAATTTTATATAAACTTAACTGGAATTAGCATATCAGTGACACATTTACGAAGGTTTATATTACATTGCTTTTTGCGACATAAGCTAATAACTTATCTGTGACATGCCTAAGCTTGAAGCACATCGCACCCCTGTTGGCCCAGTCCTTATGTACGCTGGTATCGCGTGGGATCCGTGTTATTCTAAAGACGTCGCGAGGATTGGGCGCATACAGAATCTTCTCGCTAGGTTCATTTTATAAAATCACCGAACTACATCTTCAGTTTCCGACATGGTGCAGTCAGAGTTTCATGCAACAATTGCTGGAGCGAACTCTTGCGCTAATATCTACGGGAGCTGCAATCGGGGCGGTTCTGTCAGCGTGGCACTTATGGTAAGTGTACATGGACTTGCCTGAACTTGGTCATTTTGGCTTAAGAGGAAGCTTTAGCTCGGGCGCTCCTATTTAAGTACATGTAAAAGGCAAATTCGTTTTTCTCGGCAACCAGAGCACGAAATCTCGCGAGGTTTATTGCATTTAAAAGAAAAACTAGGAATATAGTGACTGTTCGGAATTTTTAGTTTAGGTCGCAAATTTTTATTAAGAAGGGACAAAAATCGAAAACTTTCACAAAACGAGAGCATCAAGTTAACAACTCTGTAACACAGCAATGAGAAATGATATCGCAATTATGTGAATTGTATCTACTAGTACTTGGTTAAAACACGTTGGCGGGCTAGTTGGTTAGAATCAATGGTAGAGTGTATAAGCGCGACTGAACGAGGACGTAGGAACAAACAGATACACAGACTCGGCACTGTATATCTGTTTCTTTCTACGTCCTCGTTCAGTCGCGCTTATACACTCTACCATGAATCTAATAGTACATATAAAGCGGACAAAACTGATACGTTATACATGAATCGGAAAAAAAATTTAACATGAAAATACGGCTCGCGGAACCCTTGTACACAACGTCAGAAATTCACGTAAGATATAACATGGCATATCAAATTTGTCCGCTTTCAAACCGCGATGTCTGTTCTTGATGCAGAGCTACTAATTTTTAAACTTCGTGCTTCTATTCCTTTCAAACTTTCAAATTTTTGAAAAATCTTTTTAACAAAATAAGGCCCTAAATCGAAATTACGCTTCCAACAGACAATAGAACTTAACTTTGTCTCTGAAATGCAATACATTTCATTAATATCGGTTCAGGGGTTACCTCAGAAAAGCGTTTTTGCGATTTACATGCATTTTAATAGACCGCGTCGCAGTTCGGCCCGAGCTAAAGCTTACTTTTAAGCGGCTTCGTAACTTTGTAAACTAGTCATTTTTAACAAAGTACTGCATAATAAATCGTTAAGTAAACGCTATTAAAATGGCCCGACGACAGGATTCTAACACAGGACCTCTAGAGCAGAAGCCCGGTATTGAAACCATTACGCCACGCAAGCATGCATCGGCAAGCGACATAAAACGCCCTTCTGAACTTGTCGCGGCAAGCACCTGCGTTAGGACGCTTGACGATTTTCATACTGGCCACCCCCCCGACAAGCTGAACCGTTGCAATTTCTAGCGATTTAGAACTGAGGTTAAACAGCGCGAATAAAACAAGGACACGAGGAGAAAAATACCATAGACGAGTGCTGACTGACAACTGGAAGCTTATATTGAAGTTCTCCAGCCATTTTATACAGTTTTCAGCCCAGGCATGCGTACACCAGTCGCAGAAATATCTGCAAATCAGCAATATCATAATGTTTCATCCAAAAAAAGCTATTTCTTTTCCCGACTAGGCGTGAAAGTGAGCGCTTACACATTTACCTCCTTCCTTTCTAATGTAATAACCCTCTATTATTTCGTTTCCCCCTTGCCTTTCCCTTTCCCTATGACTTTTGTTTCTTCAAATATGGGAGTGCAGTGACACTTGTTACAATGTCCTGCTAAATGACTCCCACAGCTGTTCTTTAGGTTACTGCTATGCTGACGAGCTCTTTCATTGAAACATTGTCCCGTGTGACCTATATAATTTTTCCACAGCTCAGCGGTATCTGATAGCTAACAGTGCGCCTGCAGTCAGTGAAACGGGATTTATTATTTGTGGTGCACAGGGGCCTTTCGCGCGTTTTCATAGGATTGCATATCGAGGACAGCTTAGACGGGGCACTGAAAAGCCCGTGTAAGTTGGCAGTCAGCGCTTGTCTGTGGTATTTGTCTCCTCGTGTCCTTGTTTTATTCGCGCTGTTTAACCTCGGTTCTAAATATGAACCAACTAGCCCTCATCAAGATCTCACTAATGCAAATTCCTTCTACAATGGGCTCCTTCCTCTCATCACCAACCTTGCCAGACGAAGCATACGTATGTGTCAACCTCATCGCCATAACTACTTGCCAGTCACGTTCCTCGGACTACTACCTGAGAAGATGCATCAGGCCACCAGAAATCATAGGCCTTTTTGGTTTCGTAGAACCTTCTTGGGGACCCGCTAAAAGGATGTGCAAATTACTGAAGTCTGAAAAAGGGCGCCAAATACGACTATACAATGATTGGCTGAAAGTACTCGTTGAAGAAAGAAAAGACCCCTACAAAAAGGACCGAACGCTGCGCGTGTACAAGAGACATGCCGGGCAATCTGCATAGTTCCTGGGGCAACGCACCAGGATCTTCTTACCAAAATCCATGCGCTACGATCAGCAGTGCCAACGTAGTCACCACGCTTGGGGAGGCTACAATTCCAGACCAGCTTAGGAGGACCCTGAAAAAAGGCCCGAAATACAGTTTTGAGCCAAAGCTTACTGCTCCACAGCTCCTAGCCATGGGTAGAAGCATAGGAGACAGAGCTGAAGGTCAAGACTGTCAACGAGTTGTCGGGGAAGCTGTGGACTGCGTCCTAAAGCACGCACCATGTGGAAAATGAGGTATGCCACCCACAAAAAAAATTGTAACGAACCTAAAGAATGATGCGCTTGAATATAAGGGTAGATAAAGGCAGATAAAGAAGGCGGTGTTGTTGGTCTGCCTCAAAACGTTATGAACCAAAAATCCAAGAAAGCTATGACGAAGAATTTCAAAGCTGTTTCTTTCGAACTGAAAAAGCAAAAGAAGGCCGCCCTGAAGCTACACAAAGATTTGCACCTGGACTCGTTATGGCAGCTTGTGAACAAAGCGGAAACGGAGTTCCTTGAAGTTTTCTTCACTTGCAAAACCCACAAACCTGAATACCCTTTTCGGGTTATTGCGTCCGAGATGTCGTGGCAATGTCATGTGGGAAAAGTTCTGCAAGGCCATCTGAAGAAGTTGCAGATAAATTACCCTTTTCTGGTAAGAAGCTCTGGAGAAGTTATCTTGGCGATAAATGAAGACCAGGGGGCTGCACTAAGCGCATTTTCAACAGATGTAGAGGGCCTATATTATTCTGTGCCGCGCAATGGTTTGATGTGTGCTGTGCGCGATAGGATAGAAGATTTTGGAGAAGTCAATTTTCAGAATTCTGTAGGCGTCAACAGCGACAATTTTTTGATGCTTTTAGATCTTTATCTTCATTCAACTGCTATTAATTATGACGGCCAGTTCCACATCCAATGCACTGGCATCTGTATAGGATCAGCCGTAGCCCGCATCTTATGTGACATTTCTTTATCCTCGGTTGACAATGTAACTTCTGCTAAGTTGGTGGACATGCCTGTAACGCGAGTGTTTAGATACGTTGACAACTACTTAATTGTTATGAAGAAAGATACCTGTATGCATTTTCATGACGCGGTCGAAGAAATTTTGGACTTGATCATTAACTCATCGGGAGGAATTAGGTTCATGTATGAATTGCCAATTAACAACCGTATTCAGTTTCTCGATATTAATCTCCGTTTTTCTTTGGACGAGCATGTATGCTGGGGATATCATCTCAGATCTAAGAAAACTTTGTTGCGCTACGACAGCGCACACTCTAATTTGATTAAGAGAAGCATAGCAACCACGCGCTTTAAGGCAGCACTGAGTAAGTCGTGTGAGCATGAGTGCGATCAAAGTTTTATAAAATCAGGTAGCGCGATTACAGAACGCAGGCTTTCCCAGTTCTCTGATCACTTCAGTATGCGAAGCCATATTGCAGGAATAGAAAAAATAAGCTCCGAAACATCACCAAGAAGAGAATAAAGACAAGAGACAAGCGCACGTGGTGTCATACTTGCACAAGTTGTCACACAATCTAAAGAAAGTTTCCAATAGACATAATATTAATTTGCTTTTCAGTGCCCCGTGTAAGCTGTCCTCGATATGTAATCGTATTAAAACGCCCGAAAGGCCCCTGTGCACCACAAATCATAAATCCCGTTTCACTGACTGCAGGCGCACTCTCATCTATCAGATACCGCTGAGCTGCGGAAAAACTTAAGTAGGTCAAACGGGACAGTGTTTCAATGAAAGAGCTCGTCAGCACAGCAGTAACCTAAAGAACAGCTATGGGAGTCATTTAGCAGGACATTGTAACAAGTGTCACTGCACTCCCATATTTGAAAAAACAAAATTCATAGGAAAAGGAAAAGGTGAGGGGGAAACGAAATAATAGAGACTTATTACATTAGAAAGGAAGGAGATAAATGTGTAAGCGCTCCCTTTCACGCCTAGTCGGGAAAAGAAATAGCTTTTTTTGGATGAAAGATTATGATGTTGCTGATTCGCAGATATTTCTGCGACTGGTGTACGCATGCCTGGGCTGAAAAATGTATAAAATGGCTGGAGAACTTCAAAATAAGCTTCCAGTTGGCAGTCAGCGCTCGGCTATGGTATTTGCCTTCTCGTGTCATTGTTTTATTCGCGCTGGTTAACCTCAGTTCTAAATATTCTAGCGTAACTAGCTCGTGCCATTACCCCTCCCTCCAAAAAAAAAAACAAATAAATAAATAAATAAATAAAGTTGGGGAGATGTTAAATGCCACAAGGAAAAAAATAAAAGAAATGAGAAAGACAACGGACGAGACGACAGGGGCCGCATCACAAAGTTTGTGGATGAGAGTCAGCGCGAATGGTAGGGCTTCATCCTGGTAACGTGAACAATGTCAGAGGAACGTGGTCTACGGGAGTGGTGCGAACTGTCGGCTGGAATAACTTCGTAGTTGACAGGACTTAGACGACGCAAAACTATGTAGGGTCCAAAGTATCGGCGCAATAATTTTTCTGACCGGCCTCTTTGACGTATAGGGGTCCAAACCCATACAAGATCTCCCGGGTTGTATGTGACGTCTCGATGGCATATGTTGTATCGACGAGCATCTTGACTTTGTCGGGATGAACCAACTAACCCTCATCAAGATCTTACTTCTAGCGATTGTGCGTGTTTGTAGCGTCTTCTGCGCTTAGAAGAGTATAAATAGCCCTGAAATTAGGGCTATCTTCTTGTTTTCCCTGCACTTCGTGCAGGCTATGTAAACGTGTGTAGTGCCGGGCAGAGGCTACGACGTCGGGTGCTGCACTTGGTTGTAGCTAATCAGAGCAGACAGCACGTCGTCTTCTGCATCAGCAGACGAGAAGCACCTGACTTCGCCTGAGATAGAGAAATAGAGAGAGAGAGAGAGAGAGAGAGAGAGAGAGAGAGATTGTGAAGAGGAAGAGGCTTCGCACTTACTGGCTGCGTATAGGCCTTTGCGTGAAATTAAAAGGCCAATGTACGAGATTCCTTTAATCAACAAATCTAGACGAACTGCAGGGAAATACATCGCAAATGCGCAGTGCACGACGACATCTTCCCAATGCGACTAATACAGCGCGTAGTCTGAAACGGCCCGCACAACCCACAAGATATTTTTTTCTTGAAAGATAAGCTCACCTTCCTCTGTGAAACATGGTCACGCCAGCACTTCGCTACCGCAAGGTATATGTAAACTGGTAGCGAAGCTTCCATAGCAGACCACATGTCAAGAAAATGGCGTTTACTTGCAACCGCCGCCCTCTACGTATAGGTGGTGGTGGTGGTGGGGAGGGGGGGGACAAGTAACCACAAGCAAACAATAAAAGAAATAGAAAACAGCAAGCAAAAAATAAAAGAAATAAAAAGTGATGTCACAATCGGGAATGGCAGTGACGTCAAGATTTTGTGTTCCTCGGCACGAAATTTTGAATTTCTTTAGCGTGTGGCATTTCGACCGTTTGAGGCTGAGGCGAGCTTGGAACTCACCTCAGCTGAAGCGCCAGCCTGTGATTAAACTATAGGAGGGGCGTATGTCTTAATTTGAACATAATTAGGCTCTTATTGAGGGCAGTTGCTCCAGTAGGTTCCTTGGGAAGGTGAGCTAAAAGGATGGAGATAAACGACAGGGCCATAAAGGTTTCAAAAGCAACTTCACTTCTATTCGTCTAGAATAATGCAACCAATATAATTGAGCAAACATGTTTCAGTCGGTGAAAAGTACTATGGCCTGCACACAGTCGTAATGTATAGCAACATATGCGAAAGCTTTTCACAGAGTAATTCGCGATTTTGCGCGACACCATGTATGCACATCCAACAGTTGTCAGACAACATTGCCCCCCCATTATGATTTAGAAAAGGTTTGCCTTATTAATTTTGCTTCTCGTCGGACGCTCAGAGCCCGTGTTACAGAGAGTGAACAAACATAAGGCGTCGTTTCTTCGCGGAGCGTTCCGCATTTATCGTCATGACTAGACAGAGCGCGTGGGATGCCGCAGCGGGACCTTGCACAATAACAAAAAGCCGCCACTCACACGTTTCGCCAATGAATTCCGCGCGCTAGGCCACGCAACATTTGGAGCGAGGTGCACGCCACGCTTTGGACAAAGACACAAGGAAATAAAAAAAAAGACTCGGATGAAACCACCATGTTCAAGTGAGCAACGCCATTCCGCACGACATAATACCTGGATTTCAGTCTTGCCAAATCTTGCGCCGGAATCACGGGTTCGTAAGTGTCAGCAAGAACGAACTAATAAATTGTGAAATAGAAATAAATAGTTAACTTTTGTTGTTTTGGTACAGCAAAAATATTTCAAACGGAATATTTACTCGTGTGACAGTGTTTCGATTACAAATTTTCGAATGTAGTATTCACATAGGTTTTCTAATTTCAGTGTTTGTCCCGCTCTCACCTAGTCGCGCTTCAATCGTGCGCCACAAGTAGATAGCTTTGGCGATAGGATTTGGCATGCTTTTCGTTCCAAGCTTCGCGACCTTTTTAGATTGACCTCGGCTACCGTCTTTGCCGCGTATATTCACTATCGTCGTTATATCAGCGCCGATAGTAACAGACAAAATGGCGCCACGCGTTTACAACGCCCGCCTCCTTGTTTGTCGTCTGCTGCCTACACTCACCGAAACCACAAAATAGAAAGTGTAGTTGTCTTTGAACACTACAGCTATAAAAAATGACTTCGTGTAGATTGGCGGAGCTACACTTTTCTACACCAGGTAAAAAGAATGGCGCCTTCCTACACTAGTTACACTCGTGTAGCCAGTGTAGGCAAAAGATAGCCCTATTTACGATAATGCGATTACGATAAAGCGTAATAAACAAAGCTACAAGAACGTCTGAATCCACTTGCACGAAGATCAGAGAAATCGATGTACTTCCCGTCATTCCTATATGGTGGCTGAACGATTGCAGCGCTGGAGTTCCCTTTAGCAAATATTGTAGGAAACTTTACGGGCACAGTCACTTGAGTTCCAAGCATTGGAAGTACGGCGGCAGGTAACAAAGCTAAACTTTTTTTATGCGAAGCATATTACTAGAGCTCAACCCAGCTCCTCAGGCGCGGCGGTGTCGCCTTCAATACCACGTGACACCGTGACGTCACGAGAGAGGAAAAACGGGGCTCCAACTCGCGCCGTCGCTCGCGGCGTCGCCTTCAAGGCTGACCACGTGACACCGTGACGTCACGACAGAGGAGAAACGGGGCTCCAACTCGCGCCGTCGCTCGCGGCGTCGCGGCGGTATATAAGCAGCTGCGCTTGTTTCTAGGTGGCTTTGGCTCAACTCTTGCAAGATGGGCTGGGTGGGAATCGAACCAGGGTCTCCGGAGTGTGAGACGGAGACGCTACCACTGAGCCACGAGCACTTTTTTTTTTTTTTTTTTTTTATTGCCTGGCTTTGGTACATAGTTTCACAAGAGGCAACGCTCACCTCAACAAATACAAAAGTAGAATATACATTTTCTCTATGTGGACATATTACAAAGCATTGTGCTGGCTCGGACTAATCAAAATTCGCGCAATGCTACCAACGGTTCTACTCTTGGGAGCCACTCCGGTGGCTCCGCTGCCGCTTTATGGATAGCGACAAACCAGTGCATGTTTCCCCTGAAATACATACGTGCAGGCTGCGCATCTTTATCGACATGGTATCCTGCCATTCTCGCGCGCCAAATACAATGGAGGCCCAAGAGCATAATTAAATCAAAAGGCACCCCATCCTCATTATCTATGCTTAAGTAGCGGATGCCATATGGGTCCAATGGAAATCCTTTCTTTAGTGTCCTCTGCAAAACATCCCAGAAGAACACGCCTTCCCAACAGTTTAAGAAAACATGATCTATTGTCTCTGGCTGCTTGCAAATTAAACAGTGCGTTCCCCACGGTAAATATACCCCTTTTCACTCCAAAAACTTCTTAACTGGTAACGTTCCCGTGTGTAATTTGAAAAAGAAGGTTTTGGTTCCTGGCGGGACCTGCATTTTCTTTACTCTCTTTAAAACATCGCTGCTTGGGCCTCCACCGTACAAGGACCTGTACAATGGCACTGGGAAAAGAACGTCGCACAAAGCACAATACAGTTTCTTTTTGTTCACACCGGACAGGTAATCATTCGAGAAGCGCACTGAAAGAAATCGGACACTCGATACCACTTCTTTGTAAAACCCTCGAATGCCTCCCGAAAACTCTTCGGTTGAAACCACATACTCTGGCAGCCGTCTACTCAGCCTCATTTGACATACCGTGCGCAAGAAAGGGTCGGTTGCGTCCCTAAAGAACAAGAACCGGTTTACCAACTGCCGTACAAAGAGATGGCCCAATCCCAGCCCCCCGTCTTTTACCCGCCGGAACAAGTTGGTCCGGCTGCAGCGCTCCCATTCCGACGCCCAAACAAAGACGGCGAAAATCCTGTGTAGCTTCTGAACATTTGACCGTGAACAGTGCAATACTTGCATTACGTACCAAAGCTTGCTGATAAAGAAAAGGTTACAAACGGTGGCTCTGGCAAAAATAGAGAGATTAGTGCCTTTCCACTTCTCAGCACTCTCCCGTGTGTCTTTGACCTGCCCTTTCCAGTACTGCTCGCTATCGCGATAGGCATCTAGCGGGACGCCCAAGTACTTGCCTGGGGTCGTCACCCAATGCACGTTGGCAAAATGATCTGGCTTCGTTGGCCACGATCCATGCCAGAGCCCGAGGCACTTCGACCAGTTAACTCCACTTCCAGTGACATGGCTAAATTTACGGACACATTTGACAGCCTCAATTATGCTCACCTGATCCTCCGCAAAAACAGCGACATCATCTGCATAAGCCAGCAGCTTCACTTCAACTGCTTGAAGCTTAAATCCCATAATTCTATTGTTTTCAATCAATCTCATACACAGGGTTTCAATGTAGATACAAAACAACAGAGGGCTGAGGGGGCAGCCCTGACGCACAGAACGTTGCAGCCTAATGGGAGCCCCCAAACTCTTATTCACGATCAATCTGGTCGTGCAGTTACGGTACGCCAGGGCGACCCCCTCGCATATTACAGATCCGAGATTGGCATAGTCTAAAACGGCAAACAAGATTTCATGAGCGACGCAGTCAAAAGCCTTCTCGAGGTCAATCTGTAAGATGGCAATCCGACTATTACAATCATCACAGCACTCAAGTACACTGCGCGCTTTGTGAATATTAGTAACAATAGTCCGGCCTTTAATCCCACATGTCTGGTGAGGCCCGACGATGTCCTGTATCACTGACTGCAATCTTCGTGCCAATATCTTCATAAAGATTTTATACTCGATATTGGTGAGTGCTATGGGACGATACGCCGTAACAGATCTTAATTTCCCTGCATCATCAGTTTTAGGAATGAGTACTGTGTGTGACGACCCATAAGACGGAGGCAATGTTTTCCATTTGTACGCTTCGTTAAAGATTACATTCAATACAGGGCTAATTTCGTGCTTAAATTCTTTATAAAAACCGGCGCTAAAGCCGTCTGGCCCAGGCGATTTTCCGGGGTTTAAGTTGTCTATGGCCTGTTCAACTTCGGATTCTGTTATCTCTAGTTCCAATCTTTGTTTTCTTTCGTCGTCCAGTCGGGGTATAGCACGCAAGAACTCATTCCCAAATGTGGTAGCGTCTACTTTGTGGTGCGAGAATAGCACCTGGTAATGCCCATGAAAAGCTGCTTTGATGTCGTCTGTGTCTGTTGATAAGATCCCGCGCCATTCTATTCCGTCTATGTGGTTCCTTTCAGCGCGTGCTTTTTCTAACCCTAGCGCTCGTTTCGAAGGCGCTTCACCTGCAGCTGTGTCTTCAGCCCTTGCCCTCACCAGGGCTCCCCTATAGCGTTGCTCTTCAAGTTGCTCTAACTGTTGTTTCACTTTTCTTATGTCTTCTATCCATTTGCCCGGTGCCTGAGATTCCTGCCTGAGCAGTTGTTGAAGAAGCGTCTTTAACTCAGCCTCTTTCTGTTTCTCTGCGAAACGAATACAGGTGGCCCTCTCTATTGCCTTTATTTTTAGGGTTTCCTTACTCAGCTCCCACTGTTGCCATATGTGAAGGTTATTACTGGGGTCTATTTTCCTTATTTCTTCTCTTACTGCTCGGTTAAACGGTTCATCCTGAAGAAGCTTGTTATTTAATTTCCACGTTTCCCATGAGAAAGCGTTACCTCGCTTTGGAATTCCTATGCAGCATTGAACCAAGCAATGGTCAGAAAAAGACACTGGCACTACCTCGTAACTGTTACACTGCGGAACGATGTCAACGGTCGCAGAAATGCGGTCGAGCCGTGCGTGACTAGAGCCCTCAAACCGTGTGTACTTCACAGCACGCGCTCCTTCGAGGCACTCTGCCACATCCACAAGGTCCCAGTTCTCTACAATTCGCGACAATACTTCCGTGCTTTTGTCTCTAAACCCACGAACGCTTGTTTTATCCCGCGCACTGAGGACACAGTTGAAATCGCCCATTACTATGAGCTGTCTTCCCTTGCATAGACGCTCTTCAATGTGGTGAAAAAACTCAGCCCTTTCATCCACCTTATTGGGCGCGTACAAGCATAGAATACGCCACTCGTTGTTGTTGTACGAAAAATCGACGACAACACATCGGCCCGACACACACGAATAAATTGCATGCACCTCTAACCCAGGCAACTTCTTAACAAAAAGGACACATCCAGCGGATGTGCCCACCGCATGACTGACTACGGCGGAAAACCTAGACGTGAAACGCCGCACCATAACGCCGGTCTCTTCTTCCCCGTCGACTTTCGTCTCCTGCACGGCTAGCACATCAATGTCGTGCTCCGTTATAAGCCGGTAAAGCTGGCCTTGCTTTCTTTTCCCTGCCAGTCCTCGAACATTTAGAGTAGCGACTTTCAACGGACACGTTGGAGCCATTTTAACAATAGGAGAAGAGACCGGCAATATGGTGCTTACCTCTCGCGTCTAGCACGAGGCTAGACGCCGCCATCGCCGCCAGTGCGGTCCGGCGGAAGAACATGAGCGTGTCCTCGGGACTCCGAATTTCCGGCACGCTTGTCCACCGGAACGTTAGGGCGCAGCCGCAACGATGGACGGCGGCTTTGAGGCGCCTTTGCCGGGGGCTCCTCGGCTCCAGGCGTCGCCGTCTGGTCACCGTCGGCGCTGGTTTGGGCGTGGGAACGCTTCGCCGCAGCGGTGACGCTGGTCGGCGTGCGGGCACCACTCTTGTCCGGTTGCAGCTCGTTCGGACCCTTTGGCTCGACGACCTTGGGCTCCAGAGTGTTCTCCCCATCCTTTCCGGTTGTCTCATTTGACCTAGGCAAGTCATCCGCTGGTTGTTGGCTCGCTGAACCATCCCCAGTGAGGGCGTCGTCGCCGGTAGACGCTGACGAGTCGAGTGGCCCCGTCTGCTTGCCCGCCTCGTCCGTTCCCCTCGCTGCATCCTCGGCTTCAACGACGTCCATGAGTTCCGCGACCTCATCCGTCTTTCCCAGCCCGGTAGCCGACGCGTAGGTACGGACGCAGTCAGCGTCCGCGTGTCCGTAGCGTCTGCACTTCGAGCACCTGGGCACCTTGCAGTCGCGGCGAACATGGCCCGTGCCATGGCAGCGCAGGCACTGCATCGGCCGCCCGGGTACCACCACAAGGGCCAACTCACCGGCGACTCGAACCTGGTGGGGCAGGTCGTCCACCTGCATTCCCGGCTTGAGCTTGAGCAGCACGGTTCTCGTGGTCGAGCCCTTCTCTCTCATGCCTTGGACGCGCCAACGCTCCCGCGTCACCTCGGTTACGTTTCCGAACGCCGCAAAAGCAGTCCGGATGTCTTCATCTTGCACCCCGTGGAGCATCCAATGCAGGCGCAGTTTAACCTGCTGGTCCTCAGGGTCAATGACAATGCAGCGGCGGCCTTTAACTTGCAGCTCCTTGAAGGCAGCCAGTTTCCTTGTGGCTTCGGCGCTGTTGAACGTCACCGCCCACACATGGTTGATCTGGTACGCTCCCAACGCCACGACCTCGGGGAGCACACCAGCGTTGGCGAGGGCGTCTCGGAAATCTTCGACCCTGTAGGGCCTCACCCGCACGTCGCCGTGCAAGAACAACGTGTTTAAAACAACACGACCGGTGGGCAAAGTAGGCAGCACGATCTCATAGTCCTTTTCGTCTTCGACGCTGCTCCTGTTTCCGCGGCCGGCAAGGGCCGCAAACGCCGCTCCAGCGGAGCTCATGATCCTGCGTCCGTTCGCTAGCGCGTCGGGAAGTAGAATGACTGAGCCACGAGTACGATGCTTCAAAGCGGTACAAAAGCGCCTCTAGTGAATGCGGTGTTGCCTTAGAAACTAGCTGTTTCTAAGGCTCAGGCGTGCGTCGCTTGCTCAGGCGCACATTTCGTTGCCGCGCCGAACGCGGCGTTGCTCGACGCTCACCGCGTCCAATGCGGGGCGCGTAGTCGCTGCGCCGTAGCCCATTGTCTTACACCCCTTGGCGGGTCGACGGGAACGCTGTCGCGTTCCACTCTTGAAGGCGAAGCAGAGTAACGCATGAGTTGTTTCTTCGTCTAGCCGAGCCAAATATAGCCAAGCAACAGCAGTTCACCAGGCTAAACAGTGGTTCAACAACTAAAATAAAGGCTAGTATGCTTCGCATCCTGGGCTTAACCTTAGCTAAGCCACAGCCATTTTTTTTATCTGCTATGTAATTCTAAAACTGGTCTGGAACGGAATAAATATTTGTCTAGTCCAACAAAACGGTCTTCTTAGCTAAATCGAAGCATGATTGTACATCCCTATCTCGCTAACACAAGGCTTTTGAAAAATGAGTCACGTGTACGCGTTCGCATACGTGTGAATGTTTCCCGCGCATTCAGCAGCACACGCCGGCAATTGTTCGTAAAATAGCATTGACACTGTCTTTCTTCCTGGCCTTGTTATCTAGCTGTTGACTCTGTAATTATGTACTGAATTTCTATTTATTTATTTATTTGCAGCTTCTCGATTAATTTGGACTTCATTGCTCTAATACCGGGTCTACACCTACTAATTAAAAAAAATGTGTGTGTACTCCTTTGCGAAGCGCTGAAGCCTACTCGTCGATTTGCGCATCGTTTCTTTTGCGGGAAGCGAGAACGTTAGACGAAGTCGAATAAACAAGAATATATATGTATACACGAGGGCGAGAGCCAAGTCTCGTCTTCTTTACATGCAAGTGTCAGTGGTGCATGCTTGTGGGCAACTTGAATATTGTGGTGAAGATGCTGTACATGTTATCGATGCGCCAAGAAATACGGAGGCGAGGAAAGAATCACATAACACAGTTAAGTGTAGTGTATTGTGCGCTTCCTTACTTGTCCCCGTGTTTCTTCGCACAGTGACAATATCATTGCGTATGAATTTCAGTTCTTCGAGTTAGCGTAATTTCATTATCTTTGTGAGTACCTTGTTAGCTTGCAAGCCCCCTTTGAACAACTGTGCAACAATAAACCACTGCTATAAGCTTCCAGCCTTTATTTTCAGCATTCTAAATATACCTCCCCTCCCTTATACCCTTATTTTTCGGCGCCTGTGTAAAACAGGAGCAAGCTATATGCGATACAAATCTTAATAACTCGGATGACAGTTTAATGGCATTTAGATAATGCCAGATTTGGTTTTATAACACTTGCACGATAGCTAAAAGTAACTTGCAAGTAAGTACGTAATATTTTTCAGTAATTACTATTTTTCTCAAGTACTTTACAAAATAGCGTAATTAGTGCACCACTCTGTAACTTTCCTGGAAATGAAATACTTTATGATCTTGAAAGTGAAGCTTTCGTTGTGAACCCTCCCATACTTTCCAGACCGTGGCTGCTGTCTTTCCGATTACCTCGCGCTAAACATCGCCCTTAGACTTTATACGGAACATCACAGCGACGCTGACGGCAAAAAAACCGCCTGGAGTGTCCGCGTAATTGTTATCACAATAAAAAGAAGTTGAATCACGTGCCCGATGCTGCACGGCTCAAACCTCGGCCCCTCAGCAGAGCAGCCCGATGCTCAAAGTATAGAAACCACAATTGCACTTTCTTTTCTTTTTAAATCGCACGTATGCCCCTATGAGATGCTGTTTGAGATGATCGCTGCGTGTTTATAGCGATGATTTCCATACCATGGCACATACCCGGCCACAACGAGGAATTGAGCACAAAGCAGGTGGGACGTTTAGCATAAATCAGAAGAAGTGAAGAAATACAAGTCAATATTGTCACATTAACAAGGAAGGATGCGCGAGAGCAGATGCAAGGAAGATTCGCGTGCCAGTTTTTTTTACGCCAATGACACGGCAACGAATTGAGGAGATTTCTTACATTGATATAACCCGCTTCACGAAGGGTTCGCTTCACAGAAATTCAAAGACGCGCGTTAGATGTGCTTTCTTCTTTTTCTGAGTAATTCCTACCAAACATTTGTGCGTCCTAAACTCGAATATGCATTTCCCGTATGGTCACCTCAACAAGCCTGTCTAATCCCATGTTTATAATCGGTTGAAAACCGCACCGCATGTTTCATCGTCAGTGACTACAGCAGACCCCCCTTCCAGTGTCACTAGAATCAAACAATCACTATCACTTCCTTCTTTGGGCTCATGCAGAAACATTTCGCGTGTTTGTCTGCTGCACAAAATCATCAACAGCAAACATCGCTCTTCCTTGCCGCTTCTTAGACCTTATCGCTGTTCCCGCCGTTTGCATAATAACATCAGCTTTCAGCGTCTATAAGTTCACATTAACGCATTTAACACGTCTACATTGCCACGTTCTATTGTATTACGGAATAATCTCCCAGATAATATAGCCAATGTTCAAGAAACCGAAAATTTCAGGAAACTGCTGGAGGCGCTGTTTCTTCAGCACTTGGCTAGGCACACCTGTTTTTGTAGATGCATAATCCTATGCGTCGTCCTTAACATTATATAATGTTTGATTTCCGCGTACATTTTGTATTTCTTACAACCAAGAGTTTGTCATTCTCAGATCCATAACGTTATGAGCCGTCCTTAACATTGTACAAATGTTTCGTTTCTGTTTTTATGTTGTATTTGGTGCAACGAAGATCTTCTCATTCTTGTATATTATATTGTCTTGATCGCTCCCTGTCGAACAAAAATATGTATTCCCCGCCTCACACAATGTTCCAGCGTGGACGCTGTGCGGTACCTGCATAAAAACTTGTGCGTTTCTGCAATGGTTTGTGGTACAGCGGGACTTCCGGATTCCCTGGCGTAGCAGTATCCTCGCTCGCGCGTAAAGCCACGCCGCATTTGGCTTTCCGTTTTGAATCGTTGGCACTAAACGTCGACAGAAATAAACATTTGTTGCGACCTTGAAAAATTCAGGCTTGATAAACTTTCAATAAAGGAGAAAGAGACAGAGAGAAAGTTTGCGTTAGCGCTTTTGTAAATCAGCAACACGCTGAAAAAGAAGAAAGAGGACATTAAAGTTACGAGACTAGTACTGGAATTTAAGCAGCGGACTCGTTCGCGTGGGTGGTTGGTAAACTGGGCACGTTTTTTTCAGCACTCCCGCTAGATGAAGCCACTGTGCTAAAAAAAAAAAATATGGAAAGGTGCGATTCAAAAAGTGAGATGATGTCGTTCTTAGGCAACGACAGTTGACAGAAATGAAAGCGAAGACTTTGGACTAGCTGTCGTATCGTTACTGATAGCTAGACGGACGATACTTATAATCCACCATTTTCAATACATGGCGGCGAATGCGCTTTGACCACGGAGGAAGGAAACTCAGGAGAGGCCCTGACGTCACTCTTTGTGAAGCGAAAGTGAAGCCGGAAGTTGGCGTTGCTCATGGCGTTGCTCCGCCTATCGGGCCAGCTCTCCTCTCTTGTTTACATTTCTCGCGAAACCACGCCGCGCTGCGCGCAACCGTGCTGCTCGGACCCGCGCGTTCCGCAGCAATACTAAACAATCGTTAGCACGTTAGCGTGATTCCGCCAAAGAGGGCAAAATTTCCCGCGGATATTCCTTCGTCCGTTGCCATTGCCGTGGCGCGGTACATTGCGTACAGCGTGGCATGCGCGTTCATTTCACGAACTTTAGTTCCTCCTGTCCCACCTGGCCACAGCAACATCCGGTAGAGCACGGTCCAGATAACGCAGCGCAACAAAACACGGAGACCAACGCAAACCTGCCCGCACGGCGCCTTTGCCACGGTACGAAACCTACGGAGCAACACGTGTGAGTGCACAGAACAATAACAAAGGCGCCATTGTGGCCCGAAATGCGGAGCCACTACAGCAAAGAAATATAAAAAAGACAGCAAAACAAAGGAGAACCTGCTGCGTCATTTTCTCCACACTTTTCTCCTAGCGCGCGGAGGGGGTAGGGCCTCTCCTCATTTTCCTTCCTCCATGGTCCTGACCTAACGGATTAGTCGCGAAGCGTTTTGGAAGGGTTGCGCGCCCATTCGCGCGGCCTGATATCGGGGAAAATTCCCCGAAAAAGAAAGCGCTTGTACGCGCGCTGCTGCAAACACTTGGTCACTTGGTGCCGTGTACCACACTGAAACTCCACTGATATATCGACGTTGGTGCGGTGCCGTAAACGTGCGTAGCGCAAGACTGCAACTCCACTTCAAAAGAAAAAGCGACCAGGGGCTTCGTGGTGCGGACTGCATCGTGAGCCACGTAGTTGCCACCTTTCATTGATGGCTAGCAAATTTAACAAAAAATCCTTGCGTTACACTTGGAGGACACTTAAAAAAACGCGGCGTTGGTGACGAAGCCTTCTTGCAGCGTCGGTCCTCACTCGGTGGTGGTGGCAGTGCGTGCCTGACTTCACGTTAACACTGGTTGGACACGGCACCGCCAAGACGCCGACAACTAGCCGACTATTGATCACAGTGTGTCGCTGTGACCATCTTATCATACCGGGCCGACAATGTCGCAACTGAGGAGCGCGAGTGGTCCTACTGCGACGGGCCTTCTTGTCGACGGCACCGACAAAATCAGCGTGCCGACCATCCACCAGCCGAACCCCGCATCATCTGTTGTCGAACCGACAGCGCGATAGCCGCAGCGGTTTCGCTTGTATATATAATTAATCGCGCTCAACATTAGCCAAAACATATGCCTACGATATCGAAATTCGCACGCTCCAACCCCGTCAAGCTGTGCTTGTGGATCCTATTCAGCGAATGTTAATTAGGCCTGGCGCCGTCAACTTCGAGCACCCGCCATACCGGTAGACCCGAACCGAAAAGTGAGCAGTTAGGACGAAGGAAACTTGTAGTTCATTTCTGACTTTCGTGATCTGAAATCAACCATACTCTTCACATCGCACTGCGCGCACACACAATGCGCAGCGAGTGGCGACACGCCAACATCTGTGCGCCACCGTTCCCACTTACGCTGCCGGTCACATTGGCTACGTAAGATGGCTGGGTCTGTACGCGTTGTTATGCTGGCACATTTCTCAATTCCAGAGATGCACTATTTACCCCTGCGTCATAATGGCAAACATGAGACGGCGCACTCGGACAAAGCAGCAATGACAACTACCTCGCTCAGTTATACCAACGGTGTCAGCGACCGCATTCGCGTTTTCGCGAGAGAACAACGCGGCCTATAAGTGAACACTTGTGCGAGCGCAGTTTTCTCTAATAATGTTTTAGGGCACGCGCAAACTGTAGGTACGATGAAGTCAAAGAAAAGCGAGAATCAGTAATGAATTAACAGTATACATATACCTGCTGGGTGACAGTTTACGTTAAGTCGACCGGCCGCTCATATTGACTCGCCTCGGGGTGACACAATGCTGCTTATATTCTAGATATATATGCTTTGCTATCTTTTAACATTATTTCTAATCAGCGATGCACCTTTTTTCCCAACCTTTGCCGGTAACAATTATCTGTGACAGTAGGTGTCGAGGTTGAACAAGTGCACCGCTTTGGTAAATCTGACGCGGAACGCTGCGCTCGAACACTTCTTGAATATGCGCGATGTCCTAAGAATGTGTAAAAAGAAAAAAAAAAAGCGAGGTGCGAGTGCAGAATCAGTGACAAGAAATTTAAAGCAGGCAGAACTCAGCGCGCCCTTATCCGCCGCACTGCTAGCACAACAGCGCACTCAGGCCTGCTCACCCATTTGTTGGCGAGTGCTACGCGGCTTGCAGTAACGACACGGTGCCCCAGAGAAGCCATTAATTATTCGCGATCCACGAAACCCGCAACAGACGCGAGCTCAACATGGGTGCAGATAAACATATCAACCGGTGGAAGTCCCGGTACCCTTCCATCGTTTCCCACTCAACGAATTCCTCGCCTTTGTATTCGTGAGTGATTAGACATTCGATTACGACGGCGACTTCCCGCCAATTTGCGACTCCTTGCTGCAGGAAGCGCATAGTTGCTCTCGACTTGCTCTTCAATTGGCATACGTAATGACTGCTCTCTCGTACCAAACGACCAGAAGTACAGACGGATTTCGTAAGACATACGTCATAAATTGCTTGCAGTGCAGCAGTCGCTGTATGGTGCGCACCTGCTAGTCTTCCTAATCTGGCTAGAGGGCCTCAGCTAAAAGTGTAGGCAGTGAAGGGTTTGTAGTGCAGCCCATTGCGCAGAAGTAAACGACACAGCCTCGATGCCTGGTGGAGGCGGAACTTCTTTTCACCAATCTTTTACAGATTTTATCTTATCCGGTGATGCACGACGACATGATGATGATTACTGTCAAGCCACTAAAACGACGCAGCTAGAATGATTTTGTGAGAGCTGCCCGCGTAAAATGGCAAGAATGGAGTAGCACATTCAGGCGCGGCCAAGGAATGCACCCAGCAGCAACAGGACAACGTTTCACACAGTTAAACAGTGACAGTGCTACACGCAGTTAAACTGTGACAGTGCTAACGTATCGCGTCAAGTCATGGCTTAAAAACTTTGCTCGTTAACTTGCGGAGCAGCGTTACTCCCACGTCACGGACAAGTGGTGCCTTCGTACTCTAGACTTCCGCGTTTGAAGGGCAGACTTCTACATGTCACCGGGCACGCCGAAACCGAAGGAGTCCCCGAAGTCAGCATCAGCCCCTGGGCTGACGTCCGGCAGGGCAACTTCATCGCTGTCCTCGGCGGTCTCGTCCGTCGAGGGAAACAACTCGTGGCTATGCGCACCCGGCGACGGCGTCTCGGCTCGGGCGGGAGCCATGTCGGCTTGCTCAGGCAGTTCCGGCTGCTCGGCGTGTTCCTCGCCTACCGCAGACTGTTGCTGGCTGTGGGATGAGGCCCGACCGTCTCCCTGCAGTGTATCCGCTTCCGCTGCGTCGCTTGGCGCTGTAGGGGCGTCGTCACTGCTGTCTGGACCGGCTTCTTCTGGCCGTTCGTCCAGCAGGCGTAATATGCTCAAGTCAACGGACAGGGAACCTTGGGTTGCGTCGTCTCCGGGTTGGCTAGGAAGGAGGCCCAAGTCTTCGAGGTCCCGTTCGAATGGGTCCTCTAGGTCGCCGAAAAGAGCTGACGACCAGGTGGATGGGGAAGGCCTCGGCTGGTTCCAGGCTGCAGCTGCCGAGCGCGGATGGAAGATCTCTACGGCGCCGTCGTTTAGTATGAAGGCGTACGGCTCCCTCTGCTCCAGTTCCGCTGCCTTTTCGAAGATGCCTTTGAGGAGGACAGAACGTAGTAGGCATCGACGCTGACTACGGAGCACGTCTATCTTGTTCTGAGTGAATGCGAGGAACAATCCGACGTTTAAGCCCGGAGCATCGTACCATTCAGCCATTGTTTTCGGCTACGAGGGCGTGAATGATTCGCCACGAGCGCGCCACTGTAGCGAAGATCGTCCGGGAACGCTTTGTTGTAGCTGCTACCATGACTGCTAATGACAGCCGAGATAGGAAGTACCTTCCTATTCGACGCACGTGTGTAAGCTAACGCCGTCACATGGGCTCCCGTTATAGGGAGGGTTGTTTCTGCTTGCTCTCCCGGGAAAGGGAAAGAAAACGTGCAAGGATCTGTGCATCGGAAAATTGAGACGAAGTGTCAGAACGGTCACGCGCCGTGCAAGTCAGCTCACTATCATGCATTGTTTACATACTGCTGTAGCAGAGAGAAGATTGCGTTACAAAAAAAAAAGAAAAAAAAACATCCCTTGCGCTCGCTGCGAACCGCGCAAGTCCCACGTGACGTCAACGTTAAGCACATCAGCAGAAAGAAATTGGGCGATCGCAAACATGTCTTTCTAACGACTGTTTTACGCGGTCCTTTTCACTTGTTGCTGCTGTAGTTTACAATTTGAACAAGTTATTTATCACGACTGTGACGAGGCTTGCAAGTATTATGCTACATTTATTGGCACTCAGCACTGTCGGACTCATTTTCCGGCTGTGGGGGAAATTTGTGGCGTCAATTTAATTTACTTTAATTTATCCACTTTGACGTCGAATTTGTCGTGGGTCCTAGAGCTTTCACCTTTTCTTTTATAAATATAATTCTGCAATGAGTGGCCCGCTACGTGCTGGCGCGCGTTCCGCAGCACCAGAATAAAGTTTTGCCATACCATGCTGTTTGACGTTAATTTCAGTATTTTTGGCATTGCACATTTAACTGCGCGAGAATTCACTACCTGTTTTAAGTGCATTTGAAGATCCATGTAGCATAGTATAAAGGTCTGCGCAACTCTTGTACTCATAATGTCGGAGAGATTTCATTGCACCATACATTTGGTACTCTGGTATTGCACCACTTTTTTTTCTTTTTTTTCTCTTGTTGCAACTGTCTATGTTGTTAAATGGGTTCGAGAGCCTTGTCAAGCGGTCGTCTAGACTGAGTTTTCTCTCTTGCCCCCACTTTGTGCTGCACAGTGTATTACAAACTGAAATAAAGCTTTGATTGATTGATTGATTGATTGATTGATTGATTGATTGATTGATTGATTGATTGATTGATTGATTGAGTGATAAAGTTTGAAGGCAAAATAAAACACGAACGTGTGGGGGTTTTAACCAACGGGCATTTCGCAACTGCTTGCTTTTATCCTAATGGCTGTGTTGGGATAAGTCCAAGAAGGACTGTCTACCGCTCGGAACATGAGGCGGGAATGAGAAGATGGTGGGTCACATTAAGGGAAACGAGCACGCATTGTGTCCCTTTATCGAAAAATGCATCATTTTCAACATTAATTGTTATGAAAGTTATGCAAAATTGGCATGTGGCGCCGCTGGACAGTGAAATAGAGTTTAACACACTGCGTACTGTCACGTAACCAAAAACACGCCCTTCCCTATTGCAAAATCCAGTACCCAGTACCCAGTGCGCCGGATTATGGGCCCAGTGCCGCGTGCTGGATGCTGGGGCACTTGGGCGGCGTACTGGGAGGCGCTGGCTACAGCTCTAACGCAATAAATACGCGGTGCCTGGACATCGTATATATATATTTTTTTCGAATACAGAAAGAAACAGAGAGCGTTTTAGCGCAATAAACAAAAAATAAAAAAAGAACCC
The DNA here is from genome assembly GCF_023375885.2 of Dermacentor andersoni. NCBI lineage: Eukaryota > Metazoa > Arthropoda > Arachnida > Ixodida > Ixodidae > Dermacentor > Dermacentor andersoni. The sequence goes on along the minus strand of NC_092816.1, from coordinate 122,582,987 downwards.
GGGAGAATAAAAGTGCTCCGACCTCGATTCGATCGTCCGACCTAAACATCCAAAGCCCGGTACTTTACCGCTACGCCAGGACAGCTTTCCGTTTCTTTATTGCCTTGCTTGACACAGAGTTCACGAGCTCAAAAGAACAGAATGACAAGCAGATGAATACGAACCGATAATTTTCCATGTCAAAATCAAGAAGCACTTTTAGTTTCGCAGAGATACGTCTGGCACAGACATGGTAGATGTGCTATCGCCCAGCTACAAAAACTCACGCGTGCACTACTAAGAAAAATTTGCTGTCCGTATTAAGTAGCATGCTCGGAAGTGCCACAACATCGATTTTCCCTTGCGATTGGTATTTCAACTTCGAAAAAAGTCCTAAATGAACCGCCTACTCGGGACGCTGCATGGGCTGTTATATATATACTGCCAATTTCGATAGCCGTTTCTTGTTCTTCATGCGAGGAATATGCAACGTTTTCTTAGTTCAGCGATGCATTTCAGTCAACACGTCTGTGTAGTCATATATCTTCGTCAGAGAAGCGCAGGCTAGTGCTGGGAGCCTTCGGCGACAGCACATGTATGACCTGTGTTTATGACGCGTAACATCGGCGGTCATCGCTTCTTGTGCTGGCACTGTAGACAGTGCCAAAAAAACGCGCTGGTTTCACACTGGAAGGCACTGGAAGACGCTGGTTTTTGCAATAGGGTTGTGCACTGGTATAGTGAACTAGAACACCACCTAGAACACCCCTTCTAGAACACCATAGCACTGGTGTGGTGGCGCTACCACTTCGATACAAGCAGCGCACGCTGCGGTGGATTTCGGCGCATTCCGGCTGGGTCTAGGGTGCTTTGATCGAGGACATAAAGGCACCCCAGTTTATCCCTTCTAGGCGCGCCGACTGAACGGCAGCGGAGCGAGAGCAACGCCTGCCGCTCTAACTTAGCTGTGTGCAGTAAAATAACCGTCTGAACGTTTGTTATCTGTTTTACCTGCGTCCTATAATGTCATCCACGACGAAAAAAAAAAACCCGTGTATAACCGAAAAATACGCGGCGCATAGGTACAGGGAAAACGCGCTTAGAAGTAAGCGTCGTTTTTAATGTATTATTCCAACGCACGCTTTCTAAGCCTTTGTTATTTACGTTTATCATCCTCCCCCCCCCCCAAAAAAAAAAAAAAATATGAAAACATACCAAAAGCTAGGCAGTGTGGAAGCTGCAAACACACTCGCAGAATGTCGCACACATTGCACAAATGCTACTCAGCCACACCACTTTGTATTAGCCGCCGCCACTTATCTCGGGCAGACGAATATTATTGTGCGTTTGGTAGCTGCACGCAAAACACCTGGCGCAGAAATGTATGATATCCCGCCAAGAACTTGTTTTTCGGATGTGAACTTCCGATATTTCCCGATAATGCCTATTTAATTGCGTGATTACACCGTGTATAAACGCACACCTTGCAGAAGCGCGGGGGTTTAAGGGGAATGGCAGCATTACTTGTTCAGCAGTAGAGATATGCAACACCTGCTTAGAGTATTGGATGGATGGATGGAAGAACTTTATTGTTAGTCCTGAGATACGAGACTATCGCGCAGCGGGCCGCTCCCACATTGGGACGGGCAGGCCGAGCTTGGCAGCCGTATTGCATCTCAATACAAGAAACGACAAAGAAATAATACAATTAGTGCAGACATCACTGAGCAGCTGGGCTTTCAAAGAACTAAATTTGATCGTAATCATATCGCCTTCATCTTTGGGAACTTAGCTTACAGAATGCTGCATTGCCGGATGGTGTGTAAACAGCCAATGAGACCATGGCTTGTCAGAAAAATGTTTTATCACTCATCAGCTGCCACAATCACCTCATAAAAGAAGCGCATATGCCGTGTGGGCTTTTTGAAAATGGTCTAGGTGCTTGATGGTTAGTGGCTCGCAGGCTGGGCGCTATGTGTACTCCTGTCTACGCAAAAACAAAATTGTCCCCTTACTGCTCTCGCGTTAATGAGAAAACGTACTAGGATTGAGTTTATGGACTTGGTACTCTCACCATTGCGTTACATGTTCAGAGGATTGAAGTAGCTCACAGTAATATTTTCATTTATGCGTATTGGTGACAAGTAACGTAGAGTTCTGCTTTGCTGGAAAATACTTTTCACAGCAATTCTAATCAGCTGTGCTACACCAAAACATATTTTTTTACATTTTTCAGCACACGCTATATGCAGCAGGGTTGATACATTAAACCACTGATCGCAGCTAAGCAACATGATCTGTCACAGAAGTTGCGCAACTACGCGAAACACATTGAAAGCATTCACACTTTCACTCTTGGATGTGGCACTAAACATCATTATGAAATACAGTGCTTTGCATTACGGCGCAACAAGCACAGAGCGAAACAGTGTTCTTATTGAGGTTTGAAAATATTATGCAAGAAACTAAAGCTGACTCCTCCTTCTCCACCTTTTTTTGAAGAGTGACAATGTTTACTTGTGAAATATGTGGCATTGAACAAAGCTGACTATACAATGGATGCACCTCACAGTTGCCTGTGGAGTATGTGCTGGGTTCAGTAATAAATCTACACATTGGCCAATCATTTTTGTTATGTGTTTGCCATGTAGGTCAACTTTGGCCACCATACAGGATTCCTCAGTGTCGAAGAGTGTGTGGAATGAATACAAGGGTATTGACAGGTACTGGAATGCCAAGTTTCCTTCTCACTGAGTCTAGGCTGCGAGAGCTCCTAAAAAAACTGGGGCATAAAGAAATTGAAAGGGAAGAACAAAGAACGGCAAACCTACCCGATGAGTATCGCAGTACCATCAAGGTAGGGTCCCTGCCAAGAAACATGGACCCGAATTTACACACAGCCAGGCGGAACGCTAGGGCAAAGTATGTAGAAAAATACCTAGCAACCAAGGCGAACACGGTATACACGGACGCCGCGGTATATCCTCGAGAACGAAGGGAAAAAGACCAAAGAGTCGTCGCGGCAGTAATAGGCTCGGACTATAGGGAAATCGCTTGCGCGTCGGCACGGGATTGTACGGTAACCGAGGGAGAGGAAATGGCTGTTGCTCTAGCAGCTGTGGAGGGCTACCGCACAAATAGATCCCTTATAATTCTAACAGACTCCAAGGAAGCATGCCGAAACTACATTAACGGCAGAATCGGTCTAAAAGCGCTCCAAATCTTCCTCCGCGCTGGCCAACAGAATAAACCCATTAGACACACCATCTTTTGGGTACCGGGGCACACTGAGATTGAGGGCAACCAAAGGGTAGATAGGATCGCTCGCGAGCATACAAACCGAGCGGACCTAAACAGAGATCCTGAGGACTTCATGACAGTGATCCCAACGTACTCTGACATACTAAATTACCATAGAGGGACGAGGATCAGATATCCCCCGCCTCACAATACACTCACTCAAGAACAGGCAGTTTACTGGCGAAAGCTGCAGACAGGAACTTTCCCAAATTTTCATAAACTATACAAAATGTTCCCAGGTCAATACAGGGACACATGCCCGTGGTATGGCGCAATACCCACACTTTATCACATCACATGGGAGTGCAATACGAATAAGGCATTCCACAAAATAGAAAATCCGAGTGCGGAGCAGTGGGAGAGCGTGCTCTCCAGCGGCGACCCTAGCCTCCAACGGAGGCTGGTGGATCATGCCCGACGAGCAGCCACGCTCAGTGGTGCCCTGGAATAGGGGCGCCAACCATGCAGGCCGGAGATCGGCATCAACCAATAGAAGATGAAGACATCCGGCCCGACCGCTGAATTACTCTTTCTAGGGCAATAAAGTTTACTTCCTCCTCCTCCTAGGCTGCGTCCATTTCTTACCGCTTCTTCAGTCTGTCTTACGCTGTAATTACGAATATCACTTATTTTCGCCTTGTTGATCAGTGTTGGCAGTTCCGTGAATTCTATCTTATCTCTTGAGTTAGACACTTTCGATCTTTGTCGTTTCTTTACTAGATCCTTTGTTACTTGGGAGAGCTTGCCTACTGGCTGCCTTCGTGCCTTGCCTTTGAAGCCAGCCTAGTCTCGGTTTCCATTCATTACCTCTATGTCATATTCATCTCTCTATTCTAAGCCTGCATACTTGTTTGCAAGCACCAGCCTGAATTTGTCTGCTTTTGCCCTTACTGCCTCAAGGTGGACCTGTTTCTAATTGACCAATTTTACTCTTAAATCTCTCTTGAAATTGAGGTGAACCCTAGCCGTCACTAACACTACGATCACTGCACTTTACCCTACCTATCTCTTATACATGCTGCACTATGCTGGGATCGGCAGAAAGTGTGAAATCAATTTCATTTCTTGTTTCACTATTGTGGCTTTTCCAGGTCCACTTTCTGTTGCTACGCTTCCTGAAAAAGATGTTCGTTATTATCAGCTTATTCCTTTCTGCGAATTCTACCAGCATCTCTCCTCTAGCGTTCCTAGAATAGACGCTGTAGTTCCCGATTGCTTGTTCACCAGCCTGCCTCCCCCCCCCCCCCCCTTTGCATTCAAGTCGCCCGTTACTACAGTATACAGAGTTTGCATTTTTCTCATCGCTAATTCAACATCTTCATAAGGCTGATATACTTCATCATCATCATGACTGGATCTTGGAGCGTAGGCTTGTACTACCTTTAATCTATATGCATCTTATTAAGTTTGATTACGACTACTGCTACCCTCTCATTAATGCTGTAGAATTCGTCAATGTTGGCCGCTATGTCCTTATGAATTAGGAATCCTACCCCGTATTTCTTCTTATCTTGGAGACTTCTATAGCAGAGGACACGACCGCTAGTCAGCACTGTATAAGCCTCACCAGTTCTTCTAATCTCGCTAAGGCCATTGCTATCCCAAACAATATCTGATAGTTTCTCAGAGTCCTGCTAAACTAGCCTCACTCAACAGAGTTCGGCTGTTGAAGGTTGCCAGGGTCAGTTTCCATTGTCGGCTTCTCCGGGTCCAGAGATTCTTAGCACCCTCTGCTACGTTACAGGTCTGACCGCCGCCTTGTTCAGAGGCTTCGCAGCTGCTAGGGACGGAGGGCCGTGGGTTAATTGTGGGAATCATGAGCTTTCCTAATTTGGTTGTACCTGCATTGGTATAGCTCCACTCGCTCTCTGCATCTTTTGTCGGTGTCAGGCGTCACTCCAAGCCTGCAGATGTAGTGCACGGGAGGAGGTCAAAGTCGGGTACACCATCGTCAGATTAAAAAAAAAAAAAACAGAGAGAGGATTCGAACTTTCAACTATGGCAATATATATATATATATATATATATATATATATATATATATATATATATATATATATGTAGTGATTCGGAGGAAGGAGAAAATTATATTTTCTGCTACCCGTGAGGGAGCACGGCTCAGCATCAGGGGGGAGAGGGAGAGAGGGACAAAAAAGAGAAGTAATGAAGGGCCCTACATCCCGAAGATATCCGTCGATTTGTGCGCCCTCTGCGGGTTTTGCTGATCGTCATAGGTTCCACCATCGCAACTTTCACGTACAATGGTGCCGCTGTGCGGCGGTGGCCGGAAACAATCGAAAGATTATACTCGCCGCTGGCTGCCGACCGTTCGGGTAGCGTATTGGTGTTGTGTACGCTTTTCCTTCACTTTTGGTTGATGTGTTAACGCGTTCAAAGCCCCCGTGGAATCCTGAAGGACATTTAACATGCTCAGAATGAGCAAACATAGAAGTAACCGTATTTGCTGCGTGCCGTAATGGGTGCCGAGCGGTAGTTATGCGGTAGGTGATGTGAGCCTTCACTCATTCCCACCGGCAGCGTCCATGAGGAATAACTTGATTATTAAGCACAGAAGCGATGGTTTGCAGTGCGCCCTTCATGCCGGGGGACGTTTTTTTTAGAGCGCAGCTCTTTGGCGTCCGTTCCTGGGTTTCGCGTCGTCGTCGGCGTTGTCGTCGGCCTCGTAACCAGCTCCGCCCCCCTTTCATCCCCCCAGCGCTAGCAGCGACCGACTGATACCGCTGGATGCCGCTGACGCCGCTAGAGAGTCAAGATAACGTGACTGCATAGAACACCGTCGCCGCCATGCAGAAAGAGGAGGAAAGGGTCCCCCCCCCCCTGTTCTTGTGTGGCGGATAGGGTGCTCTTCAGTTGCCGACGCGCCGGTTATTTCACGTAGGCCCCGGCACGTCGACGAATACGTGACCACCTTCTCACGGCTAGACCTGGTTCTTAGCGCTGCGGAAGCGAGGGTATCATATTGTTTGTGTCGGCATCGGCGGCGTTGTCCCTGAAACCAACTCCGCAGCTGGGGTTGACTCACTATCGGCGTCAGCGGCATCAGTCAGTCGCTGCTATCTCTTCCCTCCTCCCTTTATCGTGTTGTCCGCTTGCTGCGCGCGCTTCTCCCCCCATCGTTTGCCGCTGGGTGTACACGCCGCCCCGCTCCCCCCTCTTCCTGCGAGTCTCCGGTTGTCAAAGCGCCGGCTCGAACTTAATTCCTTTCTTCGCTCCTCCTCCAATGCAACCCCTGTGCGGTGGCAATCAGAGAGCCAGATCGGTGGCGGCGGATCTGTATATGTGCACCGCCCGAGCCGAAATTGCCGCTGCCGTTCGCCCTGTGCGGTGGCAATCAGAGAGCCAGATCGGTGGCGGCGGATCTGTATATGTGCACCGCCCGAGCCGAAATTGCCGCTGCCGTTCGCCACTGCGAAATTATCTGCCAGTTCTTTCTGAGCCATGAGCGAGACGACCGATGGAAGTCCTCCGTCTGCTGCTGCTGCTGCTGCTGCTAAACGAGCTGCCAGAGCAGAGGCCCAGCGCCGTCGCCGTCAGAATCCAGAGGTGCGTGCCGCCGAAGCAGAAGCTTACCGTCGCCGCCGTCGAGATGATCCAGGAGTACGCGTCGCCGAAGCAGAGGCTAAGCGCCGCCGCCGAGAAGACCCTGCCGTTCGCGCCGCCGAAGCGGAGGCTCATCGCCGCCGTCCCGCCGAAGCGGAGGCTGATCGCCGCCGTCGAGAGCAACCAGCAGTAAGCGAGGCTGAAGCAGAAGCTCATCGCCGCCGCCGAGAAGACCCTGCCGTTCGCACCGCCGAAGCGGAGGCTCATCGCCGCCGTCGAGAGCAACCAGCAGTAAGCGAGGCTGAAGCAGAAGCTCATCGCCGTCGCAGAGAAGACTCTACCGTTCGCGCGGCCGAGGCCAAACGCAAACAAAGGCTCGCAAACAGTCAGGGTGCAACAAATGCTTTCCGGCGACAGTTTACAGACAATCCGTTTGGAAGTGTGTGTTGCATTAACCGTCCATCGATCCACACCGATGTTAGTAGTGGGGGACTTTAATGTTGACATAAAGACAAACAGCAATTTCCTAACACTTATGCGGGAGAACATCCCGTTCCTCTCGCTCGTAACGCGTCCCACGGCTGTGACAACCTCGCGAGGCACTTGTATAGATCTCGTCTTTGAGAATCAAGCATTGGTGTACCAAGTCGAACATATATCAGTCTATTTCTCCGACCACAAAGCTTCCTTCATGACTGTCAAGAACTGTTAGTGGAGTCTTTGTTAAAGGAATACGTGTGAAAAATAAAAAAAAAAATTCTGTGATAGCGCATACATGTGTTGCTCGATTTCTTTGCCTCAATCTATCGAAAAGGTGAAACAGCTTATTTGCTGCGCTCAAATTTCGCATTAGGAAGTAACGTAATCGCCGGTAATTTTTTTTAATACGACAGATGAGTGACGATTCCGAGCACTTGAAATCGCGAGTAGACGCACCTCCATAGAGACGCAGGCATAGCACTATATTACGTGCAGGGAAAGAAATAATGCGCAATCTTAACTCAATTGTGTTGTAGGATGATTGATGCTTGCGTTCTTGCCCCTCATACCTTTGCGGCAACGTTTGAACGCAAAGATTCTCCGTGAAGCCTTGTACCTGCTTCAAAATTTATTGTTCTCGTTCATGCATTCGTGCTCTGCAACGCCGGCTTGACATTCCACCATTTTCGAACAGTGAGATGAGTTTCTCATTTGTGCATCGAAGCAAAGTAACGACGGGCGTAGAGGGACCTGGAATTCGTACCTCGTCTGCCACTTCGATGCGCGGCTGCAACGTGTGCGCAGGCGCGCATGACTGTGCTCGTAAGGTAACAAATCCTAGTCCAACAAACGTTAAACTACTGTGCAGTGTTCGCGTAGCGAACCCTCACCTGATCTACGTGTATATTATTTTTTAAAGATAACTGGAAGAATGAAGCGAGCATTGCCGCGAACCGGTAAATATCGGCTATGTATCGCTTGATCTGCAAGACGCGGTAGGACTCGCGCACAGTGGCGTAGCTAGGTCGTCTGGCACCCAGGGCCCATAGGTCTTCTGTCACCCTCCTCCCCCCGGATGTAGTCGAGGAAGGCGAGGACATCGACAAGTTCCGGGTGTCTCCAGACGTATATGACACCCCCCCCTCCCCACTGGCCCCTTGCACCCCCCCCCCTCCCGCCCGTTGCTACGCCACTGCTCACGCAGGCTGTAAAACTACCGCAAGACTGTAGCTTGCACAGCACGCATAAAGCGCAATAACTAAATTACAAGGGTGAACGGTTATCGTATTAGCTCGCAAAAGCGGTCAGATTTGGTTTTTTGTTTATTTCTCGTGTTCAACATCCAGCTTTGTGAACACAGGCAGGGAAAACTAGACAACAAATTTTCGCACACGAAACACTGCTTTAGGGCTGCTTTTCACGCCGTCGATTTAAGGACTTCGGTCGCGCGACACCAGGAAGGTTCTTTTTCTCGACACGGCGGCTTATTCAAGCGGTCTAAGTAACAACTTGCAGAGAGCACCACACCGTATAAAAGCTCATGGTACCCGTTCAAAGAGTTCAAATTAATAGAATAGCAAATAGAAAGCACGGTCACTTCTCTTAATAACACCGTCGCGGTAAAACTGAAACCACAGCTCGTGTGGTTTGCTTCGAAGCCGCGAATTTTGTATGCAAAGGCCTTCAACAGTCACAGACGTCGACGTGCACGCTTTTATGCCGTAGCACACAAGATGACCAGCGTTTAGGACTTCCTCGCCTTCAAGCAGGTTTCGAATCCTGCGTTCTGCTCGCCCAATGTGAGCCATTACGCACGCTAACGACAGCGGGCGTGTAAATTGAAGAGACATTTCAACATGACGACGCGAAACAACATGTCACTGAGCAAGACGACCGCAGCACTGCACCGACTGCTCTAGTTCTTAATCTCTCGAACAGCCATGTTGGATTTAAGGTGGTGCCCCCTATAGACCGTTTTTTCATAGGCACTGCCATATTGTGAACGCAGTGGCGCCGCCTATGAGCAGCGCCATAGTGGCTTGGGTGAAAGCGGTCTTTTGCATGGCAGGTATACGCTCGGCGGTAGGTTCTGGCGTTTGTTTTCGTGGTCGTGCGGTCTGTTTAGAATGACGTGCGTCTTCTGCGTGGTAAACGGTTCTGTGAGACGTGCTGAAGTGGTTTAAGGCATCATAGCCGGAATTTATGCTGGCGTTGAGGTGGACGGAAGACGCAGCGCGATGTGTGCGCGCATATTTGAGCCTACAATCAGCCTCGGAGATCAATTGTGTATTTCTCAATGTTCAAATCACTAGTGTGAACTTACTGCAGTATTATCCTCTATTTCTAAGCTGCGGTTTAGGAGCCATGAAACATACGCGACCATCGTAACAGCGTGAGCGTGGGTACTGTTCTGTTACGATAGGAGCTGTGATGTTATGCTTTGACAAGCGTTCAAACTGTTCGCTGCAGGTTACATTGCGTGACTACTTGGTTCGATGGATGAGGTTTCCGCCCCTGAATAAAACAGTTTTGGCAAGTAATAGCAGCATACCTTACAGTCTGAATTACGCTTGTCCAGCAAAGGGACTGTTTACGAACTGCGCGAGCGCCCTAAGCAGTGGTAGGTGCTGGATTACATATATCTTTATTCTATATACCGCATGGTCCAAGCATACGACATCAGACGTTATATATTTATAAACGTTGTGCGGCGTGGCTATGCGAGACCCTATTGCGGCGTTAGCCCGTTTTCTCTTGCTTTTTCGAGAAAGAGGATGATAACTGAATTTTTTTTTTCGGTTGTGTTGGTTCCGTTCTCTACTACGCATTCACACGTATTACGGAAATTTTGTCCTCAATAATAGGCATCGCATTCTTCTTATGCGATCCCTCTCATATATTATAGCCGTAACAGGCCAAAAACCCAATGCCGATGCACACAGCTTACATTTGTATCGTGCTGGTTCACCAACCGTAGTGATCGCTGTGTTGAGCAGCGCCATCGGCCTCATGCAGGAAGGCTAGCGTAGACATATGCTAATTTGAAGCCTACTAGACTTGAAATGCGCGAGAACGATGCCGGTGCATCACAAATAGTTGATAGCACCTGCCTCATAGATGTTTCGTGGTTGCCTTAGGTTGGCCGTGCACGAGCATGCGCTCTTATGCTTTATGTTTTACTCCCTACGCCAAGTGATTCGATAGTGAGCAGATTTACCATTTTACGCTGCTAATGCAGAGACACCGGTTTTCTTTGTTGAATTAAAACCGACATAAGCAGAATAGTTCACAACAAATACACACACCGTACGCACACCATGGCTGATAATGTGCGTACACCGCGGCTGATAAAACGCGTCACATTTTTGCGCCCGCGAGAGATATTTGCGCCTACTGTAGCTACCTATGCACCGAAAGGCTTCCCTGACGACCTTATATGAACGGACATGGCGTAAATTTCACAAAGTACCTTCTAAAACATCTCGAAATCGTTCCGCAGCACGCGACAGCAATACTTTCAAGCAGCGCCGCGCCGGATCGCCCAAGCCAGAGAGGAGGAAAGGCTATCGGTGTGCCCTATCCTCCTCGCACGATGAAACGGTCTATAGGCCGTGAAAGTTGCGAATAATTCTCAGTTGTCTTAACACCGTGGTTCGCGAAACTCACGACTGCAAGCGGCCTTGAACGCGCTTAGGTACACGATATATTTTCGGCAAATTTCTAGTTAATTCTCAGTGGCCTTAACATTGTGGTTCTCGGAAATTACGCCTGCATGCGGCCTTGTACGAGCCTAGGTACACGACATATTTTCGGCGAATTTGTACAGCACTTAAAGCTTGCGTGAAAAAAAGTAAGAAAAAAGGGAAAGCTTTCAGCGCTTACTAAGAAGCCCCGAGCCACGTATCGGCCGCTTATTGTCATGCCTGTCTGCCTCTTGCCTTCCGAAACTTGCGCTCCCGGGTAAATACTAAAAGTAGCGAGAGGAGCCGCGCAGACCAAGGGGGCTCATAGCCTCGCGCACAGCAGACGACCTTGACAGTTCCTAAGTGAAATGGGGGAGGGGGAACTGGCCCCGCAGTTTTCTGGGAACGCTGTGGGCCTATACGCTCGGAAGTCAGGAATGCTATGCCTCATTTAACCTACAGTAGTGCCGTCTTCGGTCAGTCAGACATGGTTTGACTATTTCGCGCGTGGAAGCAATTGCCCGCCGTGCTCGGAATACAGTGAACGGTTTGCAAAAATAACGTTGCGCATGCGCGCACACGGCTGTCACGAGCGCCCTGTACATGGTTAGATACGAGAAGCAGACCAACAATGAACGCAGCGCCAGCGCGCCTTGCGACGCCGGTTTGTGGTGGTTTTGATTGCGGTATTTTTGTGAAAAGGACGGCTAGTTGTGTTGCGTATTGTGCACAAATTGCTTCACTAGCAAACGGAGCACGACTTTATTTCGGTTTCTGCCCGAGAGCCCGAGAGAGCTATCCGGCGAGGAAAGCAGCATGAATAAGCGAGGGCCGGAGATGCCATCACAGCACACAACTGCCAGCACAGCCGGTTCTCATCGCGCTACTTGCGGCTACTGAACTGTCATGTGGCAGCGCCTCGAGGTTATTTCGGCCTGCAAGCTTCGAGATGCCCTTAAACGAACCCGCGTTTTTGCCGAAATGTGGAAAGCTCGAGACTGACGACGACGGACAGCGCTTGAGGAAGCGCAGTTTTGTCACTCAATTGTCACGATCAGCGCCCAGTACTAGGCCACTGACGTGATCGAAACGCACTATCCGAGGGTAGTTGGTGCCGCCGACGGGCAGCGCAGAATGAACACCGTGCGACGGAGTTCGCCTGTTTTGTTCTTTTCTGCCAACGGTGTACATAATATCCAAATGTATTTTTCATTAAGCCTTTTAATATTGATGCATGCGTTAAAGAGTTCGCAAGAAACTATACGTTCATTTGCTGGCAGAAGCTTCTTCGTAGCCGGCGGCACTCACGGCCAGCGAGCAAGGCCTACCGTCTTCATCGGTGGCAATTAGAAAGGCGCTTCGTTTGAGACTCCGACCAAATACGGCGTAGTGAAAAAAAAATGAAATCACTTTATGTGAATATACCATCAAAACATATGTGTATAACTTATTTGTTTATAAAACATGTATGCATGTGCGTTTAAGGCGTTAGTGGTGCAGTTTTCAGAGTGAAAAATAATGCGTCCACTTCGTGAGAGTCAACGAGTGTTTTCCGGATCCAGTCCAAGCCTTGTTGACAGGTGCACATGCGGTGGCAAAGTATTTGTGGAATCTGGGCTGCCTCGTTAAGTGGTTCGCGTTTGCACGACAAGCGATGTCATTGAAGAGTGTATTACAGGACCCTTTCCTTATGTCCACGTTGAAGTCGTCCGAAATAGAAGATTTGCTGTGCCTCGAAGTGCTTCAATACACGCGCCGAGAACCACTGTCTGTCGACAGCTACCTGAACATTGACAGGATGGACAACGGACAATTCCGGACATATTTTCGTTTCGAGCGACATGATTTGCGAAGGCTGCCGAGTGCACTACGACTGCCAGAAGCTGTGTCTACAACGCAGTGCGTCAAAATTCCAGGAGACGAGAGTCTCTGCTTAACTCTGCGGCGTCTGGCATATCCAAACAGGCTGCGCGAACTGGAGTCGCTCTTCGGACGACATTACTCAGTGATTTCATTGGCAACAAATGCGGTGCTCGCCCACATTGAGAGCACTTTTCCATACCTTCTTCAAGATGAAAATAACCACTTCTGGTTGGATCTCGCCAAATTGGAAGACTTTTCCCAGGTACGCTCTCGGCACTGTGTCAGTGTGCGGTCTACTCACCCAATGTTTATTTGCAGGCCGTGTATTCCAAAGGGGCGCCACTACAGAACTGTTGGGGCTTCGTCGATGGTACTGCAGGGGCCATTTGGCAACCATCAAAAGACCAAAAGCTCTTTTTCTCTGGGCACAAACGGTTTCATGCTTTGAAATATCAGGCCATCATGTGCCCCAATGGGATCATCTGCCAATTGAACGGCCCATACGTGGGCAGTCGTCATGATGCAGGCAAGTTCACGGTAGTGATGATTGTCAGTATATACAGCTAATTGCTGCATAAGGTGACTCAGACTAACACGCATACAGTCACACGTATACCAGACAAGGTGCAAGCTTTCCGTGTTGTTGGAGGAAACAGCAAGCGATCGGCTTGGGTGTAATGTCTAAGTGCAGACCTAACGCAAGTTTTTTTAGATTCGGAGCAGGAAACAACAGTATAATAAATATACTAAAACAGGCCTGAGAGCACAAGGCTCTCTGGGAACTGTTGTCAAATTTTAGAGTAATTGTGAAATAGCTGTGAACTTGTATCACAGGAACAAAATAAGCAAAAATTGCAAAAACAACCGTATCATAAAGGAAATTTTAAACAATGTTTTCAAGTGTACTACCTTATGACCAGTGTTTATGGTGAGGTGGTAGAGCACTCAAAGTTTTATGACAATGTAGTGGGAGTGATGTCAAGAACAATGCAAAATATGCATCGTGGTGTAAAGCTAATTCAATGTTATGAACAGCATAGTTCCAAGGTTATATTTCAACAGGTGAGTAATTGATGGTACACTAATGCTGTGACACACCGAAGAGGCACTGCTGCTGTTATAATTATATAATTGAATGCGAGTATTCTACTGGTTTGGTGTTGTATGTACAGGTGGTCAGTGAGATAAATAGGTATAGAACCACATGGCAATAAAACAATTAATGTGGCTGCAAGAAAATGGTTATATCAATCCTATTAAGACGAACATGTTAAAATAATGGCATGTCCCGATTAGCACTTGTGCCATAAACTGATTTTCTTTGTAAGCGCACATATTTACAGATAATCGCACATTTACATGAGGAATAATGCCTATGAAAGAGCATTCATTCACTAAGGAACAGTGGAAATATCCAAGTCTGATTGTCGGATACTGTGGTAGAACCATGTTAAATTATTTAGATGGAATATCTCAAACCTAGTCTTGTTGCATAAACAAATGTGCATCAAAAAACTATGAAGAAAGCAGTTTCCTCAGCATGTGTGTGCACTTAATGGTAACCAAGCTACACACGCACTTTGCAAGAATTTACTAAAAGCTATCAGATGTGATTCCAATTAGTAAAATGTTTCTGTGTGCTATCATTACAGGTATCCTCCGAAGGAGCAAGACATACCAGAAACTTGAGAAGCTTGTGAAATGACGAAGTTTTTGCCGCTAGGGTGATCCGGCCTACCCCTTACGACCTCTGCTACTAAAACCTTATAATGGGTCTAGTCTTACCGTGCAGCAGCTTGCCTTTAACAAAAGGATCAGCACTGTGAGGCGTGTGGTTCAGTGGGGTTTCGGAAAAATAGCAGGGTTGTTTGCTTTTCTAGATTTTCCAAAAAATGAGAAGTTGCGCCTGCAAAATGTCTCGCGTATGTATAAAGTTGGTGCTATACTTGCAAACTGTCTTACCTGCATGTACGGTTCGCAGGTCTCAGAACATTTTGGAGTGGAACCCCCGCAGCTGGAGGAATATTTGAAGCCAGAACACTGACTCGGGGTTTCTTCAACACAGCAGCAGCACTTTATTTCATACAATTTTTTTCTAAACAGTGCCATACAAAGACAGGCATGGAATGACAAAGACACCTGTGCGTGTCTCTCTGTAGAGCCTTATTGAAAGTTGAATGCACACCTACTAGCCGAACTTATGAGCTGTGCTGTTGGAGGAGGCTCAGCATTTTGTTTTCATGCTGCTCGAGCATATGTTGTATGTTTTCAAGCATACATTCATTATTTTTGTTACACTGGGTTTCCAGTTTTTCGAGTCTCTCCTCAAACTGAGCGACCTTTTTTTCTTCCAAGGCCAGGCGCCTCTCATCATACTCCAACCTCCGGTGCTGGAGTTCAATTTCCTTTTGACGAAGGATGAAATAATTCTCCTCTCTCCTTGTCAGGAGCTCCAGCCCCATAGCTTGCAGGCCTCTAACTCCTGAAAAGTAGCGAAGAAATATCAAAGTACGTTCATCTCAAGACATCCCCATTGTTTGGACTCGCATCAATCACAAATGCAAATGCAGTCGTTAGGTTGACTTCCTTAGTTTTATTTTGTTTTTACATTACTGTATGTGTTAAAACAATGTTTTCTATCTGCTAAACTGTTATTTGCTTAAACTACATCTTTTGTACTTTCTTTTTTACATGACCTATTTTTAGCCATCAGGTACCCGCTGGCCTCACCCCTTGAGACGCATTTCGCGAAATCTTTTTTCTGTGCTTCATTGCTTTTTATTTATTTGAAGTGTTCACAATTGACTTAACTGGTTTGTGGCTTGTCTGTCCACACTACCTTGCAAACGCCTTCTTGTTAATCACACTTGTAACCCTTGAATGTTATTAATGTTCTATAGTATTTCCACAATGGCATGACTTCTGCTGCTCCCATTCTATGGAATATTAAAGGGTGCCAGCACTGTGGCAGTACCTTGCCTTGCACCTCGTGCAGTCGATGACAGGGCATGTAGCGTGCGCTGTTGTGCCTAGGACAATCAAGGACCGAGGTGCTGTGCACCATACACAAGTGCAGAAGGTGCGAAGAAACATAGTTGAAATAAATGAATAGACACCAATAATAACACTGCTGGCACGAGGTACCACTTACTTTGACTAGATAAGACTTGAATTGTTATATGTGCATAACAGTCAGACAGGAAACCACGAAATCACCGCAGGTACTTCGGCTTAATGAACACAATAGTTGTCTTGTGCAGCTGCAATGCTACCTGTCATCCGTTTTCGAGCAATGTAGTTTGCTTTGCCGTACCTGCTTGAGGAGCGCGTGCTTGCCGCCGTCTTTATTGAGTGTAAATGGGCCCTTGTACTTGTTCGTACACTTTACTCTCTTCAGTGACCTGCTCTCCTTGGGTGGTGTCCAGTGCTACAAGGGAATCAAATTTATAGCATACTTTCTCATCACTTGCATTAGTTAGCGCTTCATTTTACATTTTGTTTGTTTCCTTTTATTTGATATTTGAACATGTTGCACAGTGCTTGGCATTGCACGGGAATGATGACATGGTTTAATTTGTGGTACACAGCGGTAATTCTTTGTGCGCATGAATAAACACTGATATGTCAATGCCATGTCTCTACAAATACTCTCTTCATGACTGTAATTAAACAGGGAATTCTGATTGACTTCTGCCATGTGTGTTTGTCCCCCGCTCAGACAAAGAAAAACACCGCACTTTTAGGAGCCTGCAGTACAAGTTGTGAATTACTGAATAAACGATTTACTATCACTTCCTTTGCACCCACGTGACGGGTCAGCTGCCGACACTTGCTGACTTGGCCTGGTCGTGCTGCCTTCATCCCCACTGCCTTCTTGAGTGTAGCACACCCGATCCAATGAAGGCTCTCCTGTGTTTTCGTCGTGGCTGGCGTACATTGACAGTAACAAGTCTGATGCACAACCCTCACCTGCATACAAGGGGGAAAAAATAAAGCACAGGGATGGCACCAAACGTTTTTATTGGTTTTAAGAATAATATTGCAAATACACATTCAAAAGGAGTACAATTTCATTTTTTCGGCCCTGCCAGTTACCTTGGCTTTTCATAATCTTGTGTTTGCAAACATGAGTGAAGTTAACATATATGCTGAAATTGGTTCGAGACAAAAGGGCAGGAACAGCAGCAGCTAAAATGGAGTGTCTCGTGATAATGTCATCGTATTCTTGCTGTCTCTGTTGACAGGAAATAACTGATGGGTGCAACAATTTGGCTGCATGGTGCAGAACAATAGAATAGGCGGGCTCAGTATTTATTTGCAAGGGTCTAAGAAGTGCTACATAACTTAGCTCAGTAAACTAGGCTGGAGCCATGGACAAATACTAGACGTCTCAGAGCTCGCACTGTGATCACAGACGGCGCGGGCGCTCGTGTACATTTAAGGAACGCGTACTGGGACCCGTTACGCTCTCGTACACCCGGCGCGCAAGGTGGGCGAAACAAGGGCTAAAATGCAAACTGTATTTCACTTGCCATGTGTCTTGCCACCGTCTGACACGTTCATCGATGCCGTGGCCGCGTCTCTGATTTGCCGCGCCAGGCGCTGTCGGACTGTTGCCGACCGCGCCGATGTAGTATGCCGCCGCGGCCCTGTGCCATTGCCCGTTCTCGGCACATAGCCGGCGTTCTTCATCAAATCGGAGATTCCTTGCAATAATTGCTCCCTCTCTCCATACTGCTCCTCGGTGCCAGACCAACGGAGAACAAGATCAGGTGACGTCGCGACTGTGCGTTTCGCATATACTGAACAAAGTGCGCAAACATGACTGTGAAAAGTAGGGCACTCACTTCCTTAAAAAATTATGGGATTTTACGTGCCAAAACCACTTTCTGATTATGAAGCACGCCGTAGTGGGGGACTCCGGAAATTTTGACCACCTGGGGTTCTTTAACGTGCACTTAATATAAGTACACGGGTGTTTTTGCATTTCGCCCCCACCGAAATGCGGCCGCCGTGGCCGAGATTCGATCCCGCGACCTCGTGCTCAGCAGCCTAACACCATAGCCACTGAGCAACCACGGCGGGTACTCACTTCCTTAGGTTGACGTTATCTTGCTGGCGAAAATACCCCAGGAGGAGATCCAAGCGCTCCTTGATAGCACGAATAGTGAAATCTCTCATCACGGCAAGTATTAAATTTCGAAGTACTTCCTTACATGCTGGCGGGGTTTTTGTAGGGGTCGGCAGCTGCCACTTCGCGCAGCAAGCACAAGTCTTCGTCAATGCGGAACCGCTTACGGGGCCTGCGCTGCGCTGCAGAAGAAGCCGAACAAGGCGAAGCAGAAACCACGTTCACACTGTAGGGAGCCACCTTGCATTTGAAATCGCGGTCACTATGGCGCTTTTGATGTCGAAGATCGTCGATGATCTGCTCCGCACCACCCTCAAACGAACGGCCTCACCGAGCGACTCAACCGCACGCTAACTGAAATGCTGGCCATGTACGTTTCCGACGATCACCGCGACTGGGACGTCGCTTTACCATACATCACTTTCGCATACAACTCGTCCCGTCACGTCACTGCCAGATTTTCGCCATTTTACTTGTTGTATGGCCGTGACCACACCTTGCCCTTTGACACGTTGCTACCTTCCGCAGTAAAATCGCCAAGCACTGGTTAAGCTCGCGATGCTATTGACTTAGCCGCCCAGGCCCGAGAAGTCGCCCGTCATCGCCTCACAGTTTCGCAAGCTTCTCAAAAGCGACGCTACGACCTTCGGCACCGAGACTGCCATTTTTCACCTGGTTCCCTTGTCCTTCTCTGGACGCCTTCACGTCGCGTCGGCTTGTCGGAAAAACTACTTTCCCGTTATTCTGGTCCGTACCAGATCTTACGCCAACTGTCCGACGTGACGTACGAGATCGCCCCAGTCGGTCAGCCTTCAGTGCCTCCCAACGTCACCAGCGATGTTGTTCACGTCGCCAGGCTCAAGTCCCATGTCCCCCCATTAAGTGAGGCTCTATAACTTGCACCGGGACGGAGCTACTCCGCCGGGAGGGTGATGTTACGGTGAAGGGAAGGAAGAAGTTGAATTAGACTAGATGAAGACGAAGTCTGGCAGTTGCCTAAACGCCATATACCTTAGTTGTAAATATACATTATTTTACACTCGTGGGCCTGCTTTCTTTCTGCAACAATATATTACCTCTGCAGCAGGTGAGTGTAACAACAAGGCAACCAAAGAGAGGGTAAAAGGGAGGGTGCACCTGGACGCCCTCTTCGAGGGAAAGTCACAAAATATTACTTGCAAAGCCTTCCTCCTCGTCAACGTACAATGCATATTACTACCACAATAGATTATCGACGTACTAGTTTTGCGTTTGCGAAAACTTAAACGGTGTACATCGATTACTGCTCTGGCTGGCCAATATAGAAAGCTGCAAATATTTGCAAATGTTATCCTGCTTACTTCTCGCCAGTATTGCTTCGTTTTCTCTCGTATTCTAGCCACCTAATAATATATTACCTCTCTAGTGGTTTCCACTCAATAAGGAAACGCAAAATGAAATTTTGAAGCCTTTGGCAGACATCAAACCGCACACTCAAGGTTTTCCAATTTCATGCCATTTTTGGTTGTTGGAGAACAAATAGCGGCGCAACCTAGCTCTACTAAGTTCGTGACAACTATGTTGTTTGACAATTAGCCAAGAAAAGGGAAAAAAATTATTTCAATGATATTGCGCGACAAAAAACCGACACGGACGTGAGAGAAGACGACACACCAAGCGCAAACTTTCAACTAAGCTTATTGTGCCACTGCGTCGGTTTTTTTTTTTTTTAAATTATGCAGATCCTACGCACTGTGGGAATCGATGTAAGCGAAGCTTTCCGCGCTGGATGTTTTGACCGATATTAATTAGCGGTGATAGTGCCGGCTAAAGCTTAATTTCTTCAACGTTTAGTTTAACACTAGAACGGTGAGTTGATGTTAAACATTTTCTTGCGTGCACCACTGCTGTTTTTCTGCGTAGTACACAGAACACACAGGGTGAGGTGTATGCTCGAGTAGTTGTTGTGCGCCATATTTCATAACCTCTGAGAGGGTTGAGCACTGTCATTGGCTGACATGTTAGATTCCACCATGGCCGAAGTATTAAATTGGATTATGCGACTCTATGTGCCAAAACCACAATCGGATTATGAAGCACGCCGTAGTGGCGGACTCGTTTTGACACCGTGATGACACCGCTACGTGCTGACGGGTGTTTCGAAGGACCAGAATAAAGTATTACCATACAAAAGTGATGTTCTTTAACGTGTCCTAATATCTAAGTGCACGTGGGTTTTCCATTTCTCCACCCGCGGTTGGTATCAAATCCGCAACGCCATAGCCGGAAAGGTACCGCGGCGGGCACAGACGTGTTGATTTGAGGTCGACCGCTTCCCTACTGTCGCCTGGACCATGCAGTGCACTTTAATTGATGCGGCTCTGCTTCTGCACGCGCTGCGTAGTTTGTCTGCTTGACATATTTGCATGGCGTTTATTTTTCAGAAACGTACTGTACCATACCTTGAACTTAAGCTTATCCAGTTTCGCAGAAACCACTGTCGTATAGAAGTATGGTTTCCCTGCCTTTTCACGTCAGCTCCCCCCTCCCCTTCCCTTGTGCGAGAACTGCCTCCTTTCCTCCCTCCTCTCTACAGTTCCAATCTACGTCCCCTCTCGACTCGCATGTTACGCGCACGAGCACATTGCGCTCTCTCAGCTGAGTTTTATTAGCGGGGTTCTCATTAAAGTAGTATATTTCACGCACATTGCGTTGAGTGTTCTTTCTCGACGACACCACTTCTTCAGCCAGATGGCACCGCAGTACTTTTCAGAACGGCACCATGATGTTTGCTTCGCAGCCGCTCGCTCTGCCATGGAGTGAAATTGCCGCCAGGTAGAAACGAACCACGTGCGCAGATCGAATGTTTTTATCATTGTCGCGTGTGGCGCCGTTGGTAGCGTCTACGCTGCGCAAGGAACAGCGCCGGACTGAATGCCTTTATTGGACGCTTGCACGTGCTTGCTTAACTTTTGAATGTGTTTTCAGTCACCTTAAATTTCTGTAGCGCGTTTTCTTTCACATTTTGCTGAAGATCATTCTCCCATACAATAAAGAGAGAGAAAAAGAAAAGCTACGGTGACGCAGTCGTTAGCACGCTCGGAGCGGTAGGGCGGAAGATCGAATCCTTGTGTTTTTTTTTTTTTGTTTTTTTGTTCGATCAGCATGACGTAATTTCCATGCCATTTTTCTGCCACTGCTTTCTGATGACGGCGGGGTCGCACAATGAGCCAAGTAGTGCTCTCGCATTAAAACCTCCACATTTTGGAGCAAGACTGGCTTTATCTTTGTTGCCCTCAGTATCACTGGAACCGAGTGCCTCGGGCACTGTCCCCACCTCATTATTACCCTCTGGATTGATGCTACGACACGCTAGCGCAAGATGCCCTGTGGTTTTTAAGAAAACGCTGCTTCGGGCATTGAAGCAGAAAATGTAACTAGAACGTTAATGCGTTTCGCCGGACATTTTGAAAATTAATATCTCGAAACTAGTGCAGTCCTGAGAATTCGTTCAAAGTGAATATGCCGGCCTTGCGAACTCATCGCATAGAAATAGTAAATTGCAATTAATGGGGGGGGGGGCACGATGGGGGGGGGGGGGGGGGCAGTGCTGTCTCTATAAAACCTAACCAAAATTATAGAGTAAGCTTTTGCATGGTCGCGAATTTCTATCCAGCGGCTGTGGCATTTGCTTCTTCGACAAAAACAAGTCCCACGGTCGAAACGCTGGCTCGAGAGAACATCGCTTCTCGTGAATTCAATAAAAATGCTGGCCACGTGCAACGCGAGCGTGTGACTTCGCCTTGCCCCTGTAGGGGAACATTCCAGTGCATGCAGTTCGCGGAACTCGGAGGTCAGTGGAGGTCACGTTAGGGTATGATATAGCCAAGTGGGGCTATATTGACCGTCTTCTTGCTCTCGCAAAAGATGCAGTAGCTTCAAACAAATAACGTGACAAACACTATTGACATGTGTACTTATCTTTATCGGGCAACCACGTTTCGCCGCCTAACAAATGTTATCGCACAGCGTGGGACGCGTCTGCATGTATCCGAAGTTTCTGGAAAGTTATCGATGCTTCTATCCGCTGTCTGTTGTCGCTGAACGTTATGTTATCTGATTTCATCACCTGACGCGAATGGTGGTGTGGAAGGCACGTGGGTCCTAACGATTAGTCTGGAACATTCGATGACTGTTCTTTAAAAGCCGACGCGCTTGACCCACTGATCAGATTTTCGACGATCGCCGACCGTGGTCGCCGCTATCGTTGTGCTATAAGTGTAACCTGCTTTTGTGGGCACAGGTTCGCCCAATAAAAGCTAGTTTTGTATTCCACCGTATCGCTGCTTTCTTCACCGTCACTACCACGTGACACTATTCTAGCAGCTGCGATCCGTCGCAGGCTCTGTGATAACGTGTTGCCCCGCTCCCATGCGCTCCGCTGGCTGCGCCTTTCCAATTCTTATTTCTAAGGTCCCCTCCCTTGTGGACGGTACTTAATGTACTTGTGTTCTATCCGTAGACAACATACGGTTTTCTTTATTTGACTTGAGTGAATGTACGCGTGTTGTTATTCGTGACGACGTTATTTTGTATATATTAAAATCGCAGCTTTCTATGCCTCTTCCTTCGACTTTCCCACTGCTGCTGTCTGCCACACCGCGTCGGGAGGTGCTTCAGAGTAGCGATGCTACAGAGCGTGTGTACTCACGCGAAAAAAAATAAGGAAAGAGTAAGCAGCGACACCACCACTTGTAAAGTTAGCACACAGATTTGTATCGCCTCAAAACGATCGTATTTGCGTCCATTCCTTTCGTCTACATTTGCTGTTTTTCCTTAAAGCGTATTTTTGTTTGTATTCCTGGGAATAGACTGAATGGATGGACGGATGTTATGAGCGTCCCCTTTGGAACGGGGCGGTGCATTGCGCCACCAAGGTCTTGCTATTATAGTGCCTAATGTCCTACCTAAGCTAAAAAAGAAAAAAAAGAACACTATGAGCTCCCACAACCCTATTTTCTGACGTTCTATTGCGAACTTTGCTTTTCTACGTCTCTGTTTTTTGTCGTTTCCCTACTTGTCTTTCACCAATTTTCCAATCGACTCCTACTAATCTCTATCGCGGACATGTTTGCTTTTCCTCTGCTCTCGCTGAACCCAAGAGCTTCAAGGAGGCCAGTGGTGCCTAAATCGACCGCTGGGCAGATGTCTTCACATTCTAATAAAACATGCTCCATCGTTTCCCTAGCTTTGCCGCAGCAAGCACATGCGCTTCCTCCTTATATCTCGCTTTATAGGTGTGTGTTCTAAGGCATCCTGATCTCGCTTCGTAAAGTAATGAGCTTCGCTTTGAGTTATCATAAATTGTTTCTTTCCTGATTTCGTTTTTTTTTCCTCTTAAGTTACTCATGGCAGGTTTCTTTTCCATTGCCGCCACCCATGAGATTATTCCAGCCTCTCTGACTTTCCGCTTGACGTTCTTTGTTGCCCACCGTAAAGGCCGAATATTTGCGCCCAAGCTTACTAGTTCTTTTCCTCCACTGTGAATCAATGTTTTTTTCTGTACAAAAGCTCAACACTCTACCAGGCCATTTACGTTCTTCCCTTTTCCTCAGTCGCTATTCATACTCAATTTTACTGTGAGCTTCCCTCACTTCAAAACTAATCCAGCCCATATCACCCCGCATAGCTTCATTTGTAGTCTTCCCGTGAGCGCCCAATGCGAGGCGACCCACTGACCTTTGGTTCCCATTGAGTCCTGATTGTACCCCTGATTTAAAGCAAACAACCGCATTTCCGAAAGTCCTAGAACCATTACACCTTTCGACATACCTCCGAGCACCTCGTACCTATTGTACCCCGATAGCGCTCTGTGCTTCATTACGGCTGCATTTGTCTTCCCCTTCACTGCTATTGTTTTTTCCTGTGTTTCGATATATCTATTGCCTTCGCTGATCCATTTGCTAAGGTATTTATATTCTCTTACCTGAGGCATTTCCTGGCCCTGTATTGCCACTGTCTGTTCACTGTTTTCATTGAATACCGTAACACCTGATTTTCTAACACTAAATTTCAAACCTAAATGGTTGCCTTCCTGTCCACAGATATTAGCCAGACGTTGCAAATCACTTTGCTTGTTAGCTAGCAACACAATGTCGTCCGCATAAAATATACCTGGAAGCTGCTGCTCTACTACTGTACCCGCCTGTTTGTATGACAGATTAAAGCCGATATTACTTCCTTGTAGCGCCCTCTCCATACTCACCATGTACATCATAAACAGCAGTGGGGATAAAGGGCACCTCCGCCTCAGTCCCTTGTTGATATGAACTTTCTCCTCGCCTCTCATCCCTTCCCATTCAACGCAAACAGTATCTTATAGGTAAATCTCTCTCAAAAGCTGTAGGTAATCGTCACCTAAAGGTACGGACACACTGGCGTCAAAACGCGCGCGGCACGCCGCCGGCGGCGCGCCGCGAAACCTGCCGCGGAAACGGTTTGGTCTGCCGCGCAGAGGATGGGTCGAGGAGCCATTTTCGGCGGCTTGCCGCGTGCCGCGAACCAACGAAAGACGTCCGGGCTTTCTCCTAAGCGCCACCTCTTGGCTACTGCCGAAGTTAACTTCCAGCGGCGGCGGCGGAACCACGATCGACGACCGGGCGCTCCGAGCCAGCCGCGACAAACAGCGCTAGTGCTTCGTCTGCGTGCTTTTGCGCGCGCCGCCGTCGCAACAGCAGAGAACACACAATGACCAAAACGCTTATCGTCGTCAGAACATCGTCGTCTGCATCTGCCATTGCAGGAATCAACGCGATCAGCGCGCTATCTGCTAACCGAGCAAAGAAAAAGCGCGCGACAACCGCGATACAAGGCGAGATCAGCGCTGTCACGTGCCTCCGCGGCGGCCGCCGCGCGCACAACCGATGTGGCCTCTCTGCTCAACTACAAGGAGGAGGGCGCACAATGGGAAAGGAGGATACATGCCTTCTTTCCTTCGCTCCATCGCTGATTGGCTTCAGGGTGCAGCAGCAGCGCCACTCAATGTCGACCGCAGCGACGGTCAGGCCAAAGCCTCCTCTATGGTCAGACGATGTTCCGTGGTGCGTGGGTGTGCATGTTCTGTCGTCATATTGACAACCCTCAAGAAACGCGTCGCTGCCTGGACCTGCGGAAATGGCTACTCTTGGAGTCGGCGCGGAGGATTCGCCAAAACGGGAAAGTTCGCCGATATTTTCAATCATTCTTTTTTTTTACGTGTATGGTTCATATTGTCTAGTCTCCCCCTACCCCCTTTTGTCAAGCAAGAAAGTGCGAAGTGGCGCCTAGTAGCGATTCCTGTCGTGTGTAAAAGTGGGCAGCGGTGCAAGCTAAGCGTTTATAGTATACGACGGCAGCAGACCACGATGTTTACGAAACACTCGGCGACCTAAAACGGTTCTCTGCACACGTGGTCGTCTGTAATTTTTGCGCTAAAACACGAGGCACGCGCACAGGGGACGTTTCCCGATTCGGAGGTAATATTTAAGCGTCACGAAAAGTATCTTCATCGTAGCACAAGAGGCCAAGAACTTCTGCGTAGACTTTGTGATGGTGACGATGATCCGCTGTTTAGCAATATGAAACCTTATAGACACAACTTCTGATTGGTACCGTCGTAGAAGAGAAGTAATTATCATTGTAAAATTTATAAGACGAGAGGGGAGATAAAAAAGTTATGCATATCCCGCGCACCGTGGGAATCGATGTAAGCGAAGGTTTCTGTGCTAATTGTTTTGCTTTACGATAATTAGCTGTGATGGTGAAGGGGAAAGCTTAATTTCTTCAGCGTTTAGTTTAACCACGAGAGTTTTGAGTTGATGTTAAACGTTACCTTGTGCGCCCCACTGCTGTTTGTGTGCGTAGTACAAAGAACACACAGGGAGAGCAGTTTGCTTGAGGTGTGGTAGCGCGCCATATTTCATAATCCCCGAGAAGGTTGAGCTTTGCCATTGCCTCACACGGCACATCGCATCGTGGCAGAAGTATCAAACTTGAATTGGATTATGGGGCTGCACGTGGCAAAACCATTAACGGATTATGAGGCAGGCCGTAGTGGCGGACTGCAGAATAATTATGACACCGGGATGTTCTTTAACGTGTCCCATATTCTAAATGCACGTGCAATTTCTATTTCGCCCACGTGGAAATGCGGCTGCCGCAGCGGGAATCGAATCCACGTCCTCTAACAATGCCATAGCCGCAGAGCTACCGCGGCGGGCACAGAAGTGTTTATTTGACGGTCGACCGCTTCCGTAGTGTCGCCTGAACCCTGGGGGCTGTTTAATTAGTGCGGCTCTGCTTTTCTGCACGCCCTGCGTAACTTGTCCGCTTGACATATTTCCATGGGGTTTGTTTTTCAGAAATAGCAGGAACGTATTCTACCGTACCATGAACATAGTCTTATCCAGTTTCCCCGCTGACGTATAGTAGTAGGTTGTTACGGGCCTTCTGACGTCACCCCTTCGCCTCCTTGGCGGCGTGCTCGGGGATTCGGGTTGAATGAAGGGATCGCGCACTCACGTGCAACGTTGACCCGAGCGCAGTTTTCTTTTTAGGCATAGTTGAAGAGATGGCCCGCAGAGCACAGTGTGTTCCAAGATTATTCTATTTATGCAAAAGTATTTACGTGCTGCATTATTAAAAAGCCCGTCCATAAAAAATGAAATGGTTCTGCAGCCTTAGGATTGAGAACGAATTCCGGGTACATGATGACGGGGAGCATGGCTTACATTGAAAAGTCACAGTGCTACCCTCTTCTTCCGAATAGTTTCTTTGCCTTGATTTATCGTCGGCGTCAATGAGTTTGCCGTTTGAGCGACCACAAAAGTTATTCAACAAAATGTTAACCCTGCGCCGTAACACGTATATCATGACAACTTCACTGCTGTGTCCTTCACAATCGGGACACATGTATTTATTCCAGTCTAGATTAGGCTTCAAACGAATAATTTCACTTTCGGGGCATTTTTACATACAGTGCCACAGTCCACATATTTACAACACCTCAAATGAGTTTAGCAATGGAGATACAAATCATTCGTGCAACTATCTACAACGACACAGCTGCCTTATTTCGCGGAGTTCCAGCTTTTGTCTTCTTTGTCTTAGCATCGGCATCCAATATTGTCATTGAACTTGCGGAAACATGAAGACATTATTTTTTGGCCCCGGTTTATAATGGCTCCGGCAATTGGGCATGCAGCACTTATTAGGCATATCCTAGCATGAACGTAAGCCAGATTCCTCGGCAATGAAGGATTGCCGGACACAAGCACAGAGACTACATGCACTGTTCAAGTTCAGAAAAAAGTGCGCTCGGAAGCATGTCGCAGCATGCCAGGACTTTTCTAACCCCAAAACTTTCCAAGGAGCGGCACGGTTCCCGGAACTAGTCGGAACTAATCGAATTGTTATCGCCGTCGTCGCCCACACGTTCTTCCGCGCCTCATTTTCAACAGGTGCGCCGCTCGTAGCTTCGTAGCACGCTGCACGGAACATTTAAGTGGGCCTCTTTTGCGTGACGTGGCTCAGGGGTGGGGGATGTGGGATGAAAAGCCAGACGGCCTTAAATTCTCTACAGGGTGTCGAGACGGCCTCCTCTCCTCCGTCCTCCCTACAGTTCTATTTACACCCCCTCTGTCTGGACTCGCATGTTAGTGGCAAGGAAAGCGCTGCAGTTTCTGCAGTGCATTTGAGGGGGCCCACGGATAATTACGGCTGTCAAGAGGCTAAAGCGACGATGGCCAGGGGGCTCCAGAGGGTATTGTGCAAATTCGACGCGGTGGGGTTCAACCATGTTCCTCACGTGTGGTGTGCTAGACTGCAGCAGTCGGAAAGTCTTAAGGGAAAGGCAAAGAAACCTTCGCCTAAAAAAAAAAACGCTCTCTAGTCGCTTACCGCAGGTCCGCGCCCCGCTCGGCGACCGAACTAGCAGCCTTTGTTCCGCTTGCTAAATCTGCCCGACCCGTGAACCGCACGTGGCCTCGAGCTGCAGAGAAGCTTCCTATGTTCAATCGGGGATTCTGAACGGTCTGTTAGTGAAGAGAAATTGCCTGTCAAACTTAATTCGTGCGATGAGTTACAGACGCGACCTGTACGCTTGACGCCTGGGAGAAATCGTGCCCGGGGTGTAAATACTAGAACGAGTTGTGCCCAAAACTAGGGCAAGACTATTGGTCGCGGGAAGGACAAAGCTGTAAATAATTTATGTTGTTGAGAAGAGAGCTGTCGGAGGGCTACATAAAGCGATAAGAATATCTTCTTTTTCCGGCTCGGAAACGTGCCCTTTTCTTGTCTCTCCACGTCGAGGGGTGGGGGAGAAGAAAAAAAAAATGTGATAGGAATTCATGCCCGCTTGGAGCAAGTCGGAGCAATGTACTGTCTGTACCACGTGTTCAGACTAAATCGGAACGAAGAAACCGTCGGAGGTGAAGGGGGCAGCCTGCAACGACACTCAACTTTAGCTATTGGCACAAAAAGCAAACTTCCAAGCATAGGCGGATAATTCTCATGTTTCTGGGGGGAAGGCTGGGGCCCGACTAGCTTTCCGAACCTCATTATATTATATATATATAAGTGCAAGATTTATATATATAATCTTCTTGCACTTGAAGAAATTTCGTGTGACCTCGAAGAATTGAGCGCTGAAGTGACGACGTTATCTGGGTATATACAAGACCTCTTAATAGGAGGCAGATTAATTTCACAACCTGAGTCCTCTCAGTGGTGTACGCTTCCTTCGCGTAATTCTCGCATACTAATACTGTCACTACTACTGCTTGGCCTTTCCAGCGAAACTACGGCCTCTCTCTCATTTTCTTTTTCTGCGAGTCCGAGTATAAGCACTGCTGTGCATGACTGCTCTTGACTGATTTCGAGTGAACCCGGTTTGGCCTCGTTTTGGTTGCTAAGTGATTCAGCAGTGTTCCCCAGCTATCACGCACCGAGACTTAAAGAAATAGCAGTTGCGTTACTCGAAGAAAACCCAGTGCATATTTTTCCAGTAGAGTGGAGTAGCCGTCGGTAATTCTTTGGCGACTGAGATTTAGTTCGGTAATTGGAATTAATTGTCCAACTCGAGAAGTACGATCCTAATTTCCAAAGTGTGAATGTCGCATTTGTAGCCACTCGAAATGACATGAAAGTGTGGTGTTTTCGGTCCCCGCAGGGGCGACTGCGTCAGCAGGCGTTTGGTGTGTTGCGACACCACGTACCCGAGCACACGAGGTTTGGCCCCTCCCGCGTGTAGCCGTGCGCGGCTTAGCCGTGTCTGGGGAAAGGGGGATCCTGGGGGTTGAGCCGATGCTGGGTGTCTGGACCTTTAAGGCCCCCCGGCGGAGGCAACACACCCCTTTGGCCTCTGCTTCACATAGACGGCACCCCCGGACTGACCCACCCGGGGGAAATCGGCAGTCGCCTTTTCCTGTCTCTTCCTCTCGAATCTTCGTCTTTATCTCTTACTTTTTGACCTTTCCTGTCCTCTCCTCTCTTCCATTTACTTCATTCTCCTCGGCGGCAAGGGTTAACCTTGTGTGGGATAGCCAACCTTGGTTATAACAGATTTGGTTATAGTAGTGTCGTACAGCTGGCGCGTGCAGGCCGTCTTTTCACGGTCCTGCAGCGTCCCCTTGTTGGGCTCCATGGTGGGTGGCTGGCGGCGCTGCCGAATTTTCACACATATCTATGGCAAGTTCTTTTCCAACCCTTCCTGATCGCCCTCATAAACGAGGGCGCACCGAAGAAGTTTTCAAGTTTTTTGGCCGAAATAATGACAATTTTCCAAGATTTCATGTAGTACATACAGAGAAAAAAGAAAAGGCAGCGAGAATGATCTCACCTTTTCTTGTTGCGAAGACACTTAGTGAAGCTTTTGGCCCAGGCTATAAAGTCTCTAAGTTGGCAAGTGGCGACCTCCTCTTAGAACTGCGTGATAAGACACAGTACGAGAAACTCTCCAACCTAGTATCCTTTGGGAATCTTCCAGTGACGGTCACACCACACCGCACAATGAACACCACCCGCGGAGTCGTTTCCGATGCCGATCTCATGGAACTGACTGAAGCCGAACTACTGGAGGGCTGGAGCGATCAAAATGTGACCAATGTCAAGAGAATAAAAATCAGGCGCGATGGCAAGGAGATTGAGACAAAGCACTTAATTTTAACTTTTGCATCAAGTATGCTACCTGAGACCATTGAGGCTGGCTACATAAAGATCCGAGTCAGACCGTACATCCCCAATCCTCTCCGATGCTTTAAGTGTCAAAGATTTGGCCACAGTTCACAGAACTGCCGAGGCCGCCAGACTTGCGCAAAATGTATTGCCCAAGAACACCCATCTGACAATTGCGAGAATGCTCCACACTGCGTGAACTGTGATGGGGAACACGCCGCGTACTCGCGGTCCTGTCCATCATGGAAAAAAGAAAAAGAAATAGTCACAATCAAAGTCAAGGAAAATATAAGCTTCAAGGAGGCACGCAGGCGGGTATCGTACCTGCCCAACAAAACCTTTGCCGATGTGGCGCGCCAGGGGGCAGCGTCACAACGGCCTCCGGCGGCTGTCCGACCCACATGCAGTGAGTCGGCAGTTACGCCATCTGCCCCCGCGGCGGTTGCAGCTAGCGCTGCTCCGTCGACCCAGAATGAGAGACCACCGACGCCGAAGGTGGCCGCCGCCGAGGCTGTCCCAACCTCCCCGGCCCCTTCCAGCGCTGGCAACAGCCGGCGCAGCCAAATCCCGCAGGGTGCCCCATCGACCTCTGGGCTGGTGGGCGCAGGGGTCTTGCCCTCCAAGGCAGGACTCTCTCTTGTAAGTTCTCGCTCGCAAGAGCACGTGTCCGGCGCCTCACAAGAGGCAATGGACACAACACCTATCCTCAAGGCGCACCAAGCGCCTAAGGAGCGGCGAGGCTCCCTCGAACGCTTCAAAAAGGGCAGAACTCCCGTTACAGGGCCTCGAAAGAGCTCTGTAACCTAAGACATCACCACCGTTTCCGTAAACACAGCACCAATTTTTTCTTTAATATGGATACACAAATCATTCAATGGAATGTCAGAGGTCTTCTTAGGAATCTAGATGATCTACAAGAACTCATCTACCAACACAATCCAAAAGTGCTGTGTTTACAGGAAACACACTTAAAACCAAAACACACAAATTTTCTTCGACAACACGTTACTTTTCGCAAAGATCGCGATGATGCTCTCGCATCATCGGGTGGCGTTGCCATTGTAATTCAAAAAAGCATAGCGTGTCAACGTTTGCAACTACGAACGGCCCTCGAAGCAGTGGCGGTTCGAGTTGTCCTGCTAAACAAACTCATCACTATTTGTTCACTTTACATACCCCCCCATTACAAACTAAACAAACCTGAATTTCAGTCCTTCATAGATGAATTGCCAGAACCTTATGTTGTTCTTGGCGATTTCAATGCGCACAGCTCCCTGTGGGGCGACTCTCGTACAGACGCGCGAGGTCGTCTCGTTGAACAGTTCCTTTTCTCTTCAGGTGCGTGCCTTCTAAATAAGAAAGAACCCACATATTACTCTCTTGCAAACAGAACCTTTTCGTCAATAGATCTTAGTATAGTTTCCGCGTCTATACTGCCCGAACTCGAATGGGAAGTTATGAGCAATCCTTACGGGAGCGATCACTTCCCCGTACTGCTAAGAACATCCAAAGAAAATGAACTCCCTCCACAAGCTCCTAGGTGGAAGATAGATACAGCCGACTGGGAGAAATTTCGAAATCTATCTAGCATCTCATGGGCTGATATGTCTTCTCTAGAAATTGATGCCGCTGTGGAGTATTTTACAGCGTTCATTATAGATGCCGCATCTAAATGCATATCTGAAGGAAGTGGTTTGGCATGCAGACGGCGTGTCCCGTGGTGGAACGACGAATGTAGGATTGCTCGTAAGAAACAGAACAAAGCGTGGGGGTTGCTACGCGCTTCCCCCACTGCAGAGAATCTTATTAACTTTAAGAAAGTAAAATCTCAAGGCAGGAGAACCCGCAGGCAGGCCAGAAGAGAAAGCTGGCAGAAGTATTTATCGAGTATTAACTCGTTTAGAGATGAGGCCAAAGCCTGGAACAGGGTGAATAGGATTAGAGGGCGCCAAACATATTCACTCCCTCTGGTAAACACACAGGGCGATACACTGAAAGACCAGGCAGACTCACTTGGCTAGTATTTTGAGAGCGTGTCAAGTCTAACAAATTATTCGCAATCCTTTCTAAAATACAAACAAATAGAAGAATGTAAGCCACTCATAGGAAAATGTCGAAAGAATGAACCATACAACTGTCCATTTAGTATTGCCGAGTTCAGAGCTGCCTTGATATCATGCAAGAGCTCCGCACCGGGTTCTGACAGAATTATGTATGAAATGATCAAAAACCTACACAATGACACCGAAGTTACACTACTCACAATTTTCAACACTATTTGGGCTGCGGGATACTTTCCAACTGCATGGAAAGAAGCAATTGTGGTCCCTATTTTGAAGCAGGGGAAATACCCATCCACGGCGGCAAGCTATCGCCCAATAGCTCTTACAAGCTGCCTGTGTAAGGTTTTTGAAAAAATGATTAATCGCAGACTCATACACTTCCTTGAACTCAATAATATACTTGATCCATATCAGTGTGGCTTCAGAGAAGGCCGGTCGACAACAGATCACCTTGTACGCATTGAAGGATATATTCGGGACGCATTTGTACATAAGCAGTTTTTCATGTCAATATTCCTTGACATGGAGAAGGCATATGACACAACATGGCGCTACGGCATCTTGCGAGACTTGTCGGAAATGGGCATCTGTGGCAATATGCTGAAAATAATTGAAACCTACTTGTTGAATCGAATCTTCCGAGTGAAAATCGGCAACGTATTGTCGCGACCTTTCATACAAGAAACAGGTGTACCACAGGGAGGCGTGCTGAGTTGTACGCTCTTCATCGTGAAGATGAACTCACTTCGTGCTTCGCTACCACCTGCCATTCTTTATTCTGTCTACGTTGACGACATTCAAATCGGCTTCAAATCCTGTAACCTCTCAGTATGCGAGAGACAGGTGCAACAGGGCTTGAACAAGATTTCCAAGTGGGCAGACAAAAACGGATTTAAAATCAACCCCCACAAAAGCTCTTGCGTTCTTTTTACAAGAAAGAGAGGCCTGTTTCCGGATCCTTCCTTAGAACTGTGTGGACACCAAATACCTGTCAACAAAGAGCACAAATTTCTGGGTATTATACTTGATTACAGACTCACTTTCATTCCACACATTAAATATCTGAAAGAAAAATGTCTAAAAACAATGAACTTAATGAAACTTCTATCCCAGACTACATGGGGTAGTGACAGGAAGTGTTTAATGAACCTATACAAGAGCCTAATTCGGTCTAGATTGGATTATGGTGCCGTAGTATACAACTCTGCCGCCCCGAGCGCGCTAAGGATGCTGGATCCTGTCCACAATTTGGGCATCCGCTTAGCTACTGGCGCTTTCAGAACAAGCCCGATTCAAAGCTTATATGCCGAATCGAATGAATGGTCTCTCCACCTACAGAGATCATACATTAGCTTTACATATTTCCTTAAAGTACGCTCCAATCCTGAACATCCATGTTTTCATACCGTTACCGATACGACGTGCGCTACACTTTTCAGCAATCGCCCCTCCATAAGACAGCCTTTCTCGCTGCGTGTGAAGGAGATTAGCGATGAAATGCGTGTCCCACTCCTCGAGCATCGCTTAATGCACCTAACCAAGCTCTTACCTCCTTGGGAGTGGCAGGTGATACAATGTGACATATCCTTTATAAAAGTTACAAAGCACGCTCCTGAGGCCGAAATTAGAATGCATTTCCTAGAACTGCAGTACAAACACTCCTGCGCAGCGTTCTACACAGACGCTTCGAAGTCAAATGCCGGGGTATCCTATGCAGCCGTCGGCCCATCTTTCTCGGAATCCGATGTACTACATCCGGAAACAAGCATCTTTACGGCCGAGGCCTACGCATTACTCTCTGCTGTGAAGCATATAAGAAGATCAAAACTTCCAAAAGCAGCGATCTATACAGACTCTCTAAGCGTCGTGAAGACCTTAATGTCACTCAGCAAACATAAAAATCCCGTATTTAATGAACTATATTCGGTCTTATGCAAAGCGTACTCATCTAACCAGAACATCATAATATGCTGGGTCCCTGGCCATAGGGGAATCGAAGGTAACGTTCTCGCGGACGAGATG
This sequence comes from Dermacentor andersoni, assembly GCF_023375885.2. Taxonomy (NCBI): domain Eukaryota; kingdom Metazoa; phylum Arthropoda; class Arachnida; order Ixodida; family Ixodidae; genus Dermacentor; species Dermacentor andersoni. Next base: position 122,548,716 of record NC_092816.1, on the reverse strand, counting down.
GCGACGTCAATCACATTGCAAGCTGTTAACCCTACCGCTGCGGTGCCTGTCACAGATCTGAGGCCTTTCTTGCGAAGGAGATTGCGAGACCACTGGCAGTGCACGTGGGACACGCAAACAAATAACAAACTGCACGTTATAAAGCCCCAGTTAGGTTTTTGGCCCTCCCCAACAAAATCTCGCCGAACAGATGTCCTATTCTGTCGCCTCAGAATAGGACACACATTTGGCACCCATAGTTACCTGCTTACTGAAAGTGAACCTCCAACCTGTGGCAGATGCGGTGAGAGGCTTACCGTCCTCCACGTGCTCCTGGAGTGTCGGGAAGCCGAAACGGAGAGAAAGAAACATTTTCCGCTTGCTTACCATTATAACATCCCTCTACACCCGGCTATGTTTCTCGGCGAGGAACCGCTTTTTGACACCAAGGCAATCCTCAACTATTTAAATGATGTCGTACTACACGTTATATGCCCATTAAATTCGTAGAGCATCCTCCCTCCAGGGGATGCCACTGCGATGGCACTTTTGCATAGCACGTGCCTCCAGGCCCTTGTTCTTCAAGGGCTCTAAGGAGGCAGCAGTGCTCTAGCATATCTTATAACCATATATATATTTTATACATCGTATCATTCTTTTTAAATGCACCTTAAATGTTCATAGTACACGTCATAAGACATCGCCATAATCTTATTGTACAGATTTTGCGCACTTTAGCGCGAACATTTTTAAGGCCCCTCTACAGCCACGTCACACCAACTTCATCGAACTCATGATTTCATTGCAAACTCGTTAACACGGACATGGCGCTCTTTGGCCATAACTGGCCCTTGCGCCATTAAAAACCACATATCATCATCATGTGGTGTTTTCGGTGACGTACTAATTTCGTATAATTTTTTCCGACTGGCAAAGAAACCTCACGAGGTATGAAAAATACCATTGCTTGGATCGACTGAGGAGAGAGTTGCGCGGTTCCTACAAACATTCCAGCGGCGGACATTTCTGCTGCACCGCGCATTCATTTCCCACCGCTGCGCTCGGGTTACAGTTCTCAAGCCATCCTAGCATTGCTGTAGGGGAATCGGAAGTTCCTTTCGGATGAGGCCAGTGGATGAGCAATCCGAGGCACCCAGACCAGTGGGGATTGTTTTCTAGTGGGCGATGAGGTACGTTTGAAACGAAGTGACAGGTCCATTCTTTCAAGCAGATCGAAACACACCCACAGGTTGCGGGTTCGAACCCCACAGGTTGCAAGCCATTTTTTCGACCACTTTCATTTTCCCTTTCGCTTATTATTTCTACGCCTAAATGAAAACGGCAAATAAATCGTCCTCTGCTTTCAATGGCCTCACTATAGGTGTCCTTCACATGGTTGTGATGAACACAATATAAGGCCCCTCGTTATTCGACTATTTTCGTTCACCTCAAAGATGCGCCACCTAACATGAGCCGGATACCTAAGATGAGCCGAAATCACTTCACATCCCTGCACAGCACATCACCATGACAGAATATCCCCTTCTTGGTGGAATTCGTAAGATAAAATTGTACAAGACTTGAATGGGTGACGTTGTAGCGAAGTGACGCAGCCGTTCGATATCTGACGCATCAGCTCACCAGTGAGACGAAGATGAAAGGAGATGAGCTCTGGCAGGGGCAAGTCCAAATCCGCAGGTACGACGACAAGAGGTAGCATATCAATTAACTAGGTTTATTCACAAGGCATTTACCGTAAGTTTAAACTGTACAAAATATTTACGAACAAAACGATGTCATATCCCCGTCGACGGCCTGCCTGACCGGCCTGGTCTCCCTTGGTGAAGTTGTGCCGTCTGCTGCTGTCTACTTGCTCACACACCCAAAACTATGATGAGTGGTTTTAAAAGAGAGAATAGAAGAGATAAGTACAGCGCCGTTACTGCCTCTAAACTATTCCTTAAATAAGTTTCCCCAGCATCCAAGGAACACATTTCTCCACCAATGGGCTATTTCGCTACTCCGACCAATCAGGCAAGCCGACATCATCCAATAAGCGTCAGAGTTTAAGGGGCCAATAAATGGTCGCGTCGACACTCCGTACACAAAAGCACTCTGACCATAACTTTAAAACCACTCACACACTAATCAGCTTTTGACAGCCGAGCGTGGGAAGACGACGCGACATGTGCACGTGTGACGTCAGGCGCGGCGGTGGCGGTGGCCGCGGCACCATCGCGGTTATTTGTGTACAAAGGTTTGCCCCGCGTCAAGGAGCCCACAAAATTCCCGGAAGGACAGTAAAGAGGCCCGCGGTACTCTCTCTTCGCGACAACGTGATGGCAATGTACCCTGAGGTTAAAACAATCGCGATAAGTACATGCTGAAAATGGCTTGATTTCGTTTTTTTAAAGACCGCAGGACGGACACACCTTCTGGATGTCTCGGATGCTTTTGGTTGCAGGTCCATTTTAAAGGAAAAAGCGACGTCTCGAAAGAAGGCGCCGTGGTCAGTGAGCCTACAGGTTCTGCCACGAGTGGGGCATAGTGTAGCAGCATAGCTGCGATGATCTGCATCCCGTGTGAAATGATGCAGAATGGCAACGCTGGCGCAACATGACAGAAACGCATGTATTTTCTTCCGGGTAACCGAAAACGCAACAGACGCCCACGCAAAAGGGTGAGACAGTTGACGTCAGCGGCAAGCACAACGCATGCCCAACATACCTAACGTGCGTCACGCACCAAACTTTGTTTTTGTTGAGGTGGCGAGTCGTAAAGCTGGAGCCGCTTGGCGCGTTTTCCGCGAGCGAAAAACGTGAGGCGCGGCAGACGCCCGCGTTGCCGCCGACGCGCGAGTACCCGCACGAAAAAAAGGAGCGGCGCTTTCGCGTCGCGTTTTCTTGGTTGCCAGGCAACAAAACTCCCAACGACATCAATTGTCTCTGTTACCGCGTATATAATATGCCCTTAAACTTACAGAACACTACAATAAAAATAATCTTAGTGTAATTAGACAGCGACATTTTTGTCCAAAGTGTATTTATCAAGCTTAATTTCAAGCAGCAAGATTGTGTGCGAAACTGCGACTATGTACCTTCCGCTTGCTGAGTGGCCGCTGCTTGTTTACAACTTCACATAGAAAATAGTGTCGGCCGCTTACTACTGAGCAGAAGCAGCGATTGCTGCTATTAAGGGGGAGGCTGAGGGCATCTGCTATACTGTCTACGCTGAGGTTATCTGCTTGCCAAGCCTGGTCACGTTTGATGTTCTTGTAATTGCGGTCGCGTACGTCCCACATGACGCGACGCTTCTCCACGTCAGTTATTAGGGCCTCGTTGAAGGTTGCTTTGTCCACTGAAGGTGAAAACGATGCGCGAACCAACCCGATGCGCGAACGAAATCGCGGTAGCACGTGCTTTCTTTGACGCGCGCGCCAGTTCTGCTGAGAGAAAAAAAATTGCGCCAGGGAGGTTCCGTCGAGATGCACAGAGAGCAGGGCCATCTGGTGCCAAAAAACAAAATGCCTCGTGACTTACCTAAACTCTGATTGGCGGAGTCGCCACGCGCTGCGTTTTTTTGTACTCCGAGCAGCAGCACGCGGCGGCGCGATTTCGTGACGGATCATGCTGGGCACGCGTCAAATTGACGCGCGCGTCCCACCATCCGCGCATCAATCGCGCCTGAAATCGCGCCATGCGGTTCCGCCTTAACATTACCTACACTTGAACTGCTGATAAGCATTATAGATTCAAAACATGTTTGTTGAATGTGTGCCCAGTCGTATCGTAACTTAGAGTCCCTGAAATGTTTTTGACGAATTAGCAGAAACGTACGGAGTCTTAGTAGGTCCTTCTAAGCATTAATTAACGCATATAAGTGCTCCGCGTGAAGCGTGTAATTTATTACAAGGGTTTAAAAATGTACGTCACCGACGATCGCAGGACATTGTGCGGCGGAATTTTCAGCCGCCCCTACCCATATGACGTAAATCACCCATATGACGTCATTAGGGCGAGCTATCCGATTGGCTGCCCAGGGCGTGTTGTCAATAATTTTTCCACCTTTATGGTGAACTATGTTCGTAATAGTTGGAATGTTAGTTAATTTGTTTCTATAAAAAGAAAGTAACATAAAGAGAATGCACAAGAACATGTTCTCACTACACTTAGGCACTTGCGGCACACAGCAAGCGTCGTCTGCTTGTGTTACGACGTACACCATTTTGACGAGAGCTCCGCGGTCAGAGTTGGTCTCAGTCTTTTCGGGAGCACTATGATTCGACTTTGTTGCGTTGTAGACTGCAAACGTAGCGACTGGCAATATGTCAAGCTGCGACATCGTGTCCCTCTGCAAGGCAGCGGACGAGCGAACTGGCTGCTGCGCATAGAATAAAGACTTAACTTTAGAGAAGGGAAACTGTACCTTCCGCAGTGGTACAAAAATAAGCAGCGGCAGCGTTTGGAACTTAGCGGGGGGGACGCCAGATGGCGATGCTTAACACGGAAGCGCAAACGCAGTTTCTTTTTTTTTTTAGAGCAATATCTAATATGGCCGCTTCTCGCCGGTAACTGCGCTGGTACGCGCTGTGCTCGCCCTGCTGGCTATGCATTCTATGGCTCTGCGGCATGCCTTGTTTTGGCTGCCGCGTAGCTGGTGCGCTCTAATTGCCAGGAGACCAAAGAGCCTCTACTGACGCCCATACAAACAAGACAAGTGAGTGAACTGAACGTGCGACTTTATTGGCAGAAGAAAAGCAGCGTCCCTGTACATTCTCGTGCAACAACAAAAATAAAATTTGCATGTCGAGATACGCTGGAATAATTAACGCGAGCTCTTACTTTGTTGTCGGACCAGGCAGTCTGGTAACAAGCGACAACCAGCAGTGCAAACAGGTTGGACAGAGCGTCCCACCTGTTTGAACCGACAGTTGCCGTTGAAAGTGAGCAGCTTGCATTGCGAAGCAATCGGGTGATGCAAGCATCTGCTGCCGCAGCCAACACAGTCACATGGACTACCCTCCACTTTAGAGTTCAAACTCCTTTCCAACCTGCATGTTTCTTTTTATTCTTTCGGGGGCCGCTAACGTGTCGCTCGCACTTCGCGTCCCACTTTGTCTCAATGTGTTTATCGTTCGTTTCGTGGCCATCACCTCTGGCAGCCACTTTTGTGGGCCTTTCCACCCACATGGCTATCAACGTCACGCACTTCAGACCATGTGAGCACGTATGCTGGTCTCCATTCATGCCAGACCGCGGCCGCCGAGGAAGGCCGCAAGCACAATTTGCCCACGGTTCATGTGAATTGGGACTCCATGTCACTGTGCGGACTGCAGCAGCAGGTGCTTACCTCGAGAGAATGCTACCCAATGCAACTGACCAGGCCGCCACGTCCGAGAACCATGACCGACAAGGGCAGCATCTCAACGAAACTCTGCAATCAATCACTTCAGCGTACCACTCGCATAAGGTTCACTGTATAGTCTATACATTGGTTAACATCAACATGGCATCAGCTTGCATTCGCGTACATGGGTGGCTTGCGGCACATTCAGCCGTTAGAATACAGGTATAGTGCTTGCCTTCCGTTGCACCTGGCGGTCTGGTAACAAGCGACAACCAGCAGTGGAAACAGATTGTTTTGAACCTGTTTTGCTACAGTACCTGGCAAAAACCCAGTCTTCCCAGCAAGGAGAGCAATTCTGGATGAGACCAGCAATGCAATATGGGGATGAGAAATCTTCCATTTAAGTAGGAAGCCACTACGCTCTGTAAGCAATGGAGGCCAAAAACAAGAAGGCAAATGCTACATAGCAAGAATTGCTTGACCTGTACGTTTGGATGAGGGGGAAGAATTGGCTCGAAGAATAATTGAGAATGAAAAAGCTTTTATACTTGACAAAAATGGAATTTGACAAGGCCAGGAAGCTAAGTAAGAAAAGAAAACCAAAACCCACGAGTCATTGAAGTGAAAAAGAAAGGAAGTGTTACCCTTACTTTTGCAAGGCACCCCGACAGTTGCCTACTGCAGCTTCTCCAGTTTTCTTTTCGCAGCAGATTTAGGTGCTTTTGACAAGCTTAACTCCCGGTTTTTCAACCGCAAATGCCAAAGAAGTCTAAGGTGGACATAGAGCTGCAGAAATTGCTGCTTGCAGACTGAACTACAATATGGCAGATTGCCGGTCTCCTCTGCCACAATGGAAAACAATTCACTTGTAACACCTTGATGGTGTACAACACCCTCTACTGCGTGTGTAAATTTGTCCTCAAGCTTCACGACATACGCATATGCTGCGTCAGTTGAAACAGTTAAATGGACGAGGGATTTGCCGCTTATGGGAACAGCTTTAAACATCATAAACAACTGACTAGGTTTTGCAAGATCCTGGTTGCTTTCCTTCAGGAGGTCGTGGCACGAGCTGCACTGTCTTTTCTTTAGGAATGCATATATAAGATATCCACACACAAAGCAAACTGTTTTACTCAAGCACGTCATCACTTGCTTCTACACTACTTTCAGAGAGCCCTTCTGTAAAAGCAGCACTTGCGGAGCTAGGGGCCCCTTCAGTCGGGCTGCTAAGGTTGGTCAGTTGCAGCGACTTAAGTTGAGTTAAAAGAAACCCCTTGTCCTCCTCACAGTTACTGTTGTCAGAAAGCTTGAAAAGCTTTGACACAACAATGTGCCGTAGACCGGCACAAAACTGGTAGACGTTCGGAGTTTCATTGCAACCATGCTGCTGCCGAATGAGCCCGAACATATTCTCAATTGGGTCTTGATTGAGTCGCCGGGTTAGCAAGAATTGAAAATTAAGAGTGGTGCAGATCTTGCCACAGCAACAAGATTGCCTTGATTGTTACCTGCCATCCATATATAGTCGTAGGCCGGCGAGGGCTATCGAACTTCCAGGACTTGATCCAAGGCACGCAAGCCTTTAAAAATTCAATGTGCTCTGTGGACGAGGTCATGGCATGTCTGATATCGCTCTTTTATACGTACTGCGGAGCTGTTCAAAGCATCAAATAGTTTGTCCATCCTTTCTACAAAGCTGCCCGTGTGTGTGGCAGTAGGAGGCAGAACATTAAAAGCAATGAAGGCCTCAATTGCCAAATACACACTGTTGCTGAAGACCTGCGAGGCGAACTTTACTTTCATGTTGCCGAAAAGAGTCTGGTACAAATGCTTTAGTGATTTTAGGCAGGTATTTGAGCTTTAAGTGGCGGGTGGACTCGTATATCTTGAGTATGTGTTTCCATGAAACAACATCCTTGCCAACCTTGAGGTCATACTTCCGCAAGTTGTTCCTAGTACACTTCAATAGTGTGGCAAATCAAAAATAAAGTAATTCTCGTCCCATCCGTTTCAAAAAAAGGATCTTGTGAGGTTATTTTGAGGGCTCTCCAAGTGCAGTTGTTGGCAGCTTGTTCACAGATCAGTGCCTTTACAGGGAGGCCACTGTCCTTCAGCTTACTTATTAGTTGTCTCAGCAAACTTAAAATGGCTTCAGAAGGAACTGTGCCGTCACCTATCATAAAGCTTACAGGTTGGAGCCACTGCTTCGCTATACCAGACACAAGAAACACGAGTGCTGTGTTTGCTACACGACCAGACCTTTCAGTGCTACTTTCAACATAACCAAGAACAACATCATGCTTAGAGTCATACTGCAGGTTTCGTTTCAGAAAAATTTCATCAAAAATAAGGACACATGGCCCTGTCCATCAAATCCCAATTTTTGTTTTTTCTTTCACAAAATCCAGAATCTCTGGCATCAATCCTGGTTTGAGCGATATTGCCGACAGCCAGGTTCTTATGTTTTTACTGTTGGAAGGCTAAGGGTTTTGGCCAGGTACATGTATGCTTTTGGGCTATTGAAATAGAGGTTAAGTGCAAACTGGCGGAACTCTGTTGGCCAGCGTCGTCCGTGCTTGCTCATGGGTTGCAGGTGCATCTGAACACGAAGAATTTCTAAAAAGTATTTGTTGAGGTACCTGGATGACTCTGCCAATATCCGTGCAGGTGGAATGTAGGCCGAGGCACTTTTCAGTCTTGACACCGTCCTCCGTAGGCTTGCTATTTCATCCAAATATTTCTGTATCGGCTTCTTAGTTCGTGGTGTAACAGCCTTGCGGATTCGGCTCCGGCTTCTTCCTGTTGGCATAGATGGTAGCTCCTGCGACGAGGACCAAGATGTGCTTGGGACAGGCTCTGTTGGGGCAGAACAGCAACACATCAGATACAGCACAGGCAAGAAGGTCGGGAATTAGCCACACACTGCCACACACTAGCTGTGAACGCACCTTGAATGACAACTGGCGGAGTCGTGCTCACTGGGTAGTGGAGCTGGGTCAACTGACTGGGTTCAGGCGTGCTTGGGACAGGCTCTGTTGGGGCAGAACAGCAACACATCGGATACAGCACAGGCAAGAACGTCAGCAATTAGCCACACACTAGCTGTTAGCGCACCTTGAATGACAACTGGTGGAGTCGTGCTCACTGGGTAGTGGAGCTGCGTCAACTGACTGGGTTCAGGCGTGCTTGGGACAGGCTCTGTTGGGGCAGAACAGCAACACATCAGATACAGCACAGGCATGAACGTCGGCAATTAGCCACACACTGCCACACACTAGTTGCGAACGCACCTTGAACGACAACTGGCGGAGTCGTGCTCACTGGGTAGTGGAGCTGGGTCAACTGACTGGGTTGAGGCGTGCTTGGGACAGGCTCTGTTCCTTTTTACTGCATGTCTGGAAAATAAATTTTGACTCAATCAGAAATTAAAAAAAAAATTTTGCTATGTGAAATGCAAGAAACTGTGACACTGTAATGGTTTGTGACTGCAGAACACATGCAAATGCACACCGCCCCACGTCAAAGAAACTTAAAAAAAATACTTGCTAACACATATTTCTGGTCACAGAGAGTATATTAGTGCGAAGAAAACAGCAAAATTACAATTCAGTAAAATGAATTAGCATGATGATTACCGAATTAGTAATTCATTTGCTGAACTATTCACAACTGAACACTCCCTCCAGAATATCGAAAAGGCTAGTATGGGCTGTGCATTGGGTTTATAGCACAAAATGAAATTTTTCAGGCATCGAATCCAGCTTATCAAAAATGATATGTTGGGCTTTGTGGGGTTAAATAAATATTGCCACTGTTCATAACTTTGGTATCTGCCCAACTACAATGTGTGTCAACAGCTTAAGTATTATTATGATCACAAATGAGAACATTTGTGCGCTCATTTTATACAATAGAAGAGATCACACTGCTGGTTTCACAAGCAAATGCATGAAAGACATGAAGCTATTATCAATGATGCATTCTTTTTCTGCATGAACGTGATGAACCGCTTCACTACTACAAAAATAAATGCCCTCAGGTAAACCAAACTAAACAGCAAGAACATTTCGAACCAGCAGGTACGTAATATGGGTGAATTATCGTGCGTACAACTGTTTGATACAATAAATTCAATACTTTAGCTTCAGTTTATCAAAGGGTTATTGGGTTCTGCGGACGAAAGAACTTGCAGGCGGACTCGAAAAAAAAAATACATTGATAAGTCTACTCTGTCACCCATGGCTACGGCTGCGAGATAAAAAATGTGACGCGCGTTCCGATATCACTTTCTCTCGTGAATTCGCAACTAAAAGTTTATTTCGGAAACAGCAACGGAGGGTCCTAACTGCCCATATGTAATGCAGCATCTAGTTCGGTAACTTGTCTCCGCCTGTAAACTAACGTGAGCAATATTAAGGATTCAGTCAGCGATATTAAACGACTCACCGGTACTGCTGTCCTCAGTCGCAGAATACGGTTCCCATTTCGATGCAGACGCATGGCTTACGACCGAAACGTAGCTTTCGGCTTACATGTCCACTTGCAAACACGTCACTTCACCCCAAGTTAAGTAACGCGAGACATCGAATCGCAATAAACTAATTTTAGCAACAAAGAAGCAACCAGTCTAAGTGTACGAACGAATGAATCCGTGCCGCCACGCACTCGAAAAAAATTTTGAATCCGGGCGAGGGGTCACGTGGAAGATCGATGATGCTGAACGCTATTTGAGTTTATAATGACAAAAACAGTAAACTTATTCATGAAAAGTACAGTAGCTAATTAGCAAAGATAATTTTATGGCTTATCTTATGTAATAAACATGCTTCGCTAACTGTAGGAGAGAGTTTGTAAAAAAAAATGCTCATTACGGCGCCCCTAGCTGGAGATATTGAAACTAACTCGGGAATCCCTTGAGGTGTTCTACTATGCTTGTTTAATAGCAGCGGCGCGCGGTCGATTTTTTCGCCCTCTGTGGCCATTTCTTGAACTTGAGTGTGCGGGGCCTGGCTGCGCATCGGACGGCCGCTATCCGATCGGCGCCAAGATTTACGCCTTTGCGGCCGTCACTTTACACCAGAAGATTACTAACGCATTAGCGTTTTGCGAGTACGGTATTAGGGCAAGCGCAAGGGTCAGGGTCTGGCCGCTTTACTGTGCCGTTTCACGGGATGAGCAGAAGCGCAGATGTGAATGGTCTGCACAGTGCAGCCACCTGGTGGCACAGAACTCAACCATACACAGTACCAGTAACAAAATGTATTCTTCTTTGCTGCTGGTGTATATTTTTCGCAGCAGTGCAATCATCAACAAGTTGTTTTTGTAAATGTTTTACAATTGGTTAGAGCAATATTAGCGCTTTTCTTGGCTGGTTAAGCGCTGCGCCAACAAGTGGCTGGACCTTGCAGACCGATAAGGCCGCTCACGTACGTCTGCGCTAAGGTTCCTTCATCAGCTCGAGTTTATGCCTCCAGCCATTTGCCGAAATGCCCAGCTTGCCTGTGGTTACCGCAATACCAGACACGTTCCGCGCTTCGACAGACTGCTCGCAACGCACGCTTGAGTATTAGCAATTGGAAGCACAGTGGGAAGGCTGCACATTTTCACAAGCCTACATGTAGTACCTTCTCTTGCCACGGCACACGCCCCTCAGAAGACTGAAAGAGCGCTTTGAAGGCTTCTCGCACTGCTTTCACTCGTGCAGTGTGATTGTGACTGCCAGAAAATTAGATGTTCTTGGGCAGACCTGCAGTACACGGATCATCTGATCTCCACCTGCCAGGAATTAACTGAGCGTTTGGACCAATTCTATCGACATCATTGTCGGAACAGTACTTAAAGCTATCGGAGCCTTCCAAATCAAGAGTCCTAAGGTAGTTGTGTAGAAGTACTGTAGCCCACACAATGTGGTCTACAGTTTCTACAGCCGCTTGGATATCTTGACGGAGAATTCTCCATCTGTTCGCAAGAACGCCAAAGGTGTTTTAGATGGTGTGCCTTGCTCGACTCAACCTGTAGTTAAATACCCTGCGCTCAGCATCAAGGCTGGAACCAGGGAACAGCCGCATCAGGTTTTCCATTAAAGGAAACGCCTCATCACCAACAAACACGTGGGGCAAGCTCACTGAAGAACCTGGTACCTTGCTTTCTGGGGGAATATTGAGCTGTTCGACTTTCAGCTTCATTCCTAGTTGGCATTCACCAAATAGGCCTGCATGCCGACGCGATCCACACTCGCCAATGTCCACCATCGTAAAGCGATACCTGGCATCGCACACAGCCAGGAGGATTATGCCAAAACGTCCTTTGTAGTTATGAAAAATGGACCTCAGTGCCCTGAAGCTTCTATGTAAACATGCTTCCCATCAACTGCGCCAGTGCACTTAGGGAATTTCCACAGTGCCTCAAGATCCGTGGCTATCTCCTTCCACTGGGCTGTAGTTGGCATGGCTAGAAACATAAGCCCCAGATGCTGGCGTAAGGCCTGGCAGGTTTGCCTTATTACTAGGGTGGCTGTGGCGTCAGAGATGCGGTATGACTTAGCGATGATCGACATGGTGGAGCCATGAGCAAGGTACCTTTAAAAAAAAGAATGGCAGAAGGGAGAAATATGCAGAAGACTGCAAAGCGAGCAGTAAACTGCACACCATTTGCAATTACAAGAAGCAACTAAAGCTGTTACCCGGTATCTACAGAAAGTGCAGACCACAGCATTCAAGGAATTCCACAAGAGAAAAGCAGGGAAAGCTCAAATTTTTTTCTCATTATTTTGCAATTATTTGAAAAGTGTTTCTTGATAGCATTAGCATAGCTAGCTAAATACACCTGCAAAGCAGGGTGCAGGCAAGATGTTCCCAATGGAGCTTTTTTATTTGCTCATATTCTTAAGAGACCAACAGCTCCAGAAAGGTGTTGATCCGAGGATTGATGGCCAGACTAGGAATTCCAAAGCTTTCCAAGAAGCCAGTATTGGTTTGCGTGCTTTGTACTACTCTTCGGTGAAGGAAAAGTATTCCTGTACTGAAGGTTGCTCCACCTTTCAAATTCCCTCCGAAGCTCATTTCACTGATTTGATTGTTTTGCTGCCAACATGGACACAACTTTAGAATGAAATTCTGATATTATATTTCCACTCATTGTGACGGACATGTTAACTATTAAGAAATGTTATTATAATTGAATTTTACAACGAACAAAAGAATCACTGCCAGTACGTTAGCGACACGTTGTGTATTCCAAAGCAATTTTTTTACAGTGAAGCAGTTTATGCTTATGGTTTCATGCATTTTTGTGTGGTTCTATGTGTGCAAAAACCACAGGCCGACCAACAACGGAGGTGAAGCAGGCTTCAAGCACGCCTCCAACTTGCAAAAATAAGTTTAATATCTTCGGTCCAAGTAGAACACCTATCAACTATTGAGCTCATACGAACAGATACACGTTGACCTGCATTGGCCATGAGTACGTTTGGATTGCCCTCGTTTTGTCGACGCAAGCGCTTGCGTATCTACTTTCTTTTCCTTACCCTCTCCCGTGGTGCCAGTGCCATGGAAACGTAATGTGTGTCTAGTTTCCTTCAGCCCATCGGGGCAGCGGTTCCGTGGTCCACGTGAATATATATATATATATATATATATATATATATATATATATATATATATATATAAACGCGATAAATGAGTTTGTACCTTTCTTCAAAATTATGTGTCAATCTGCTGCTCACCAACCTTCACAGAGTGGAATGGCTCATGACTTGTTTTAGGTATGTTGCAATAGCAAAGGTTTTAATAACTCGCTAACCAGCGTCTTTGGTTTTTTGGAGTGTGATCCACTGCTACTTCAACCCTAAACGATTAATAGAGAAGGCAGATGCTGCAAAAATCCATGACAAGCTGGTCCAGGACAATAATTATCTGACCGTAAAATTGTCCACTTTGTCGTGACTAGGGTGTGCAAACAGTAGTTTGTGAGATTGAACAGAACGCAAACTATATTAGTGGCAGGAGTCAATTTAATCAAATACTTCTGAGTAGTTTTTGACCACTCAACAACTATGACGACAAAACCAAGTTCACATCCTAGTGTCAATAATGTCGGTAAGCATCTCTTACATTACACGTTGAAGCCTTGGCTATAAACAGTACAAATGGAGCATTCGAAACAAATTAGTAGTTCACATACGTAAAACCTTGCCGAGCACAGTTGGTTTTTGTTTAAAGAACTGTTTGAAACATATTCATATTTACGAATAGTGAGTATTCTATGTGAACGCCGAATTGTATACAATATTCTATTCCTTGTGCTAAAGTTTCGGGCACTTACACATTTTAATAACTCGTTGTTAGTGAATTCTATAACACAGCCTCAGCTTTTTTGTTCCTTATAAAATAAGTTGGAGCATCATCGAAATGTTATAGTAGATGGACGTGAATTTAATTTGTGCAATCAGACATCTTGGCAAGAGAAGTTGACAGCCTAAAGAGTTGCAGAGAAATGGAATCAAGGGAAATAATGCCTCGAGAAAATGAGCCCGAAAGTCGCACTAGTTTTACCTAAAAGAATAGCGGCTAAAGATTGTTTCTAAATGCGGGGTAAAGGATGCATTCTGTGCCAACTCTGCAGGATGTGGTAGTTCACTTGCTGTGATTCCAAGACATACAAGAAAAGCGGAACTATTAAACAATACTGCACATATATATATCTAAGATCATTGGTATCATTACAATTAACGAAAAGGGAAGTTGCTGTCAACGTGTCAGCCCACACATATATAAACTAGGGAAAGCACAGCTGTCAGATTTTCCCCAAATGATAGAAATCATTACCAGGACAGCCGTCCATCTTAGTGGATAGCTACGAAGGCCAGATTCTATTTATTATGTTAACTCATGCCAACGTTGTATTCTTATGGAAGGAACATAAAAAACATGTGAAAGATTGTAGAAAAAACTGGAGAAAATTAATGTGCCACATGAACGCGGCACCAACCTATGTGGCGCATGGTTCACCTAATAGTGCTGGATTTTGGTGAATAAATTTGTCCCATTTGTTTGCAAAGTGAAACAACATATGCCTGCACGTCTGAAATTTACTCTTAGTATGTGGTGATAGCTTGATAGACTTGTATGCCACTGAATGATAACCAATCAAAATAGCTCCAGTGAGTACACTTCTCTTAATAAACCACAACTTAAACACAATAATTTGATGTTAGCTGATATGCAACCGCATCTTAGGCTGCCTCAAAAATGGGTTTGTGCTATTGTAGCCCTAGTGCCACACAAGCCGTAAATGTAATAATACGTGTCATAGTTATCTGTGCCCCCCGCCCCCTATTTTCCACTTGCCTTCCTTCCCTTGTGTCAGCATCTCATTCTGAATAATTCACACCTGATTTGTGTTTTTACGCACTTCTTATAATGAAAGTTGTGACATGTGCGCTGCATGGGAATAAGCATTAGATATCATGACAACAATATGTAATTACAATCGTGCTATTAAAGTGTCTAACACCGAATGAACTGCTAGACTAAACCTTTGCCTCTGACACTGAGTTGGAATTCTTTGTTTAGGGTTTTTATGCCCAGAGAAAAAAATTCTACCCTCTTCACCCAAACAGTTATTCCTCTCGAAGGTCTCGAAACTATAGAACTTGAAGCATAGCAGTGTGACAGCACGTACGCAATATAACATCAATTGCCTCCATTACGAAACACGTTAAATCTCTGTTAATGAAAGACGACGACAAAATGCGGCGAAAGGAAACATGTCAGTTAATAAATTTTGAATTGGCGCCGCGTACGATTCGTTGTACGAGTATCATACAAAACCTACCTCAACGTGAATGACAGTTTTTCGCCGGCTGACAACGTGTTGCAGGTGACTCTTTTTGGCCGTGGCAGCGGCTCCACCAGCGCCAGAAGACGATCAAACCTGTGGTTATGAGATTTTAAGGTACTACATAATAAAAGTCGCCCGATAAAAACATGCAGTGGCCAGAAGAGGGTGTAGTATGATGACGGTCATTTATTTGCAGTTACGGAGTAATGCACTACAAATGAAGCACTATTTACGTGCACACTAGCCCCTGTTCTTTCATCAAATGTTGGTGTCTCGTGCAAGCCTCGGAGTCATTTGCACGTGCAGCAAGCAGCAATAAATCAGCAAGAGAATGGAGAAGAGAAACCCTGGAATATAACGAGTGCTTGAATACTGAGTGGCCCACCGACATATCGGACGTTCTTTTGTAGCATTTATTGCGATACCCCGAATTGACGCGACCCAATAAGCGCACGCACAGGTCATGCAAGCGCACGTAAAAAACAAACTGCAAAATGCGTATTTACCTTTCGACAGACTTCCGGAAGTACTCGAAGTACTGGTGGTCTTGACAACGCATTTCTTGCACCAGAGTGAAATATTCGCTCAACTGACGTCGTTGTTTCAAGATTCGTCGGATGGGTTTGCGTTTCCGCTTCGACTGCGTGTTGAGTACGTCTGCAGCAACCATCATAGATACCCTCAGTCAGTCTACCCTAGAGGTGTTGGACATGTATTTAAGTAAAAAATATGCTGTTTATCACTAATCTGGTAATCAATCGGAGCCGTGGCTGACAAGAGGAACACGTGCGTTAGGTGTATCGCAGCCAATCAACCCAACCGCGCGGGCCGAAACGTGGGCACGTCACTGATGCTGATGCCAGAGGCGCTGCAGGGGAAAAGCAGCTGCCTGATGATGATGGTGGTCGTTGCCACTTGTCATGTCACCGTAGCCTGTCCATATGTGCAAACCGGAGGGAACACTATAGAAAAACCGCGAACTAATAAAAAAATCACTAATAAGAGAGCAAACGTAGTAACAAAATCCTGGCACGGCGCGAAATTTTGCTGGTCGCCAGCACAGGAGACTGCCACCTCGCTGATGCATGTTGCCAGTAGCCGGTTACCTATTCGGACAACCAGAGGGCCCTTGCGAACCGCAACGCATCATGCGGTTTCAGCGTAAATGCAATTTTGTGACGGATCGCGACGACCGCCCGTTTTTCACGAACCGCCTGGGTGCGGTGCGGCGATGGGCGGTTTGAGCGTAAATCAGCCCCTAGTTTTCTGTGGTCACTCCGCTGTCTCTCGATGCCTCCAGAAGTTGTGCGAACTCGAGGACGTGTATAGGCGACTGTCCCGTTAAACAACCTCCCGCTGTTCAACGGGACGTGGCGCCTGAAGTCCACTCTCACTCCGTGGCGCACCCACGAGCCAGACACGGTAATACACTCTAATATGAAAGACACTAACACACTTTAATATGAAACTGTTCTTTACTAGAGCATCTGAATCGGCATGCGAAAGAGATTAGCGTTTGCAGACAATTCGTACGCCTGCTTTCACCATTGTAATAATTACTACTACCTCTTGTGGAGGCATGAACTTGCGCGTAACAGCTTTGACGTCTTTCTATCCTTTCATGAAAGATACCACAAGCAGCGTACTATCCGGATGATTGCACCTTGTTGTAGTTGTGATTTTTGGTAATGAATCTGCTCTATATTGTACGGTTACTGTGGTTTGATTACTAGGAAATGTGGTTAGGTTCCTGAAGAGTAATAACATCATGGAAGTTTTTCTATTGCTTCATTCACAGCGCTTTTAGGTAATACAATAGCCACAGCCTTAGATTATGGTTGGCGTATGCTAAACTACTGTTTTAACAAGGTGCATGCTCCAAGTGCGAATTTCGAATTTTGTGTGATTAACAAATGTAGGATGATTCTGCCGAAATGCATGTACACGTGCTTGCCTTTCTTTACGTGAATGCCAGTTTCGCATCTCATAAAAAATGAATTCTTTAGAAGCCATACCTCGCGTTGATCACCTTGCAGTGTCATCGATGGATACTTATCCAAAATTTACTGTATGGGGGTGGTGTTAGCAGCACAATTTTCAAGTTATTTGCATACTTTATTTTTCTCGTGCTGATAGCCAGTGATGCACATGCTACGTACAAAAATACTTTGGACTTTGGACACTCAACAATCTAGCTTTCCTACTGTTCTAAACAGAACAACCACAAAGTGAAGTCTAGAGAGTCAAAGCAAGAACCCAGCACTCACCGCATACACAGCACCACGTCGCAAAGTCCGTTTCACCGCTGTCAGGCAGTTGTGAGGATTGGGAGGTCAATCCCACCGTTCGTGACCAGTTGTGAAGATTGGAGTCGGGCATGAATTAGATGGTAGCTGGCCCATGCCGTCGTCCAACTTATCCACGCTGAGGACGTTGATGAAGAGGACTGCTTCTCATCGAGAACGAGGAATATGGGTTTATTTAGAGCATCTACATAAGGACGTTGCAGTTCAGTCTAGCATGACTGCGAGGGAAAGTGCACTCGAGCAGCCGCACAACAGCGGTTTATAAATACTCGGTCCTCCCTCGATCCCGAGGTGAGGGAAACGTTTGACCAGTCATCGTAAACGAGTCGCGTCTCTGCACGAGAGATTACACACACACACACACACACACACACACACTTCCGCACAGGTTCACGGTCCTCAACCGAGGTCAGGCGGTCTTCGCCGAACTCGGGGCTTACGTCAGGAAAGGTGCCTTTTATTCCCCGAGCTGACCCCCGCAGCGTGGCCGGTTGCCCATTGCCTTGCGTCTCGAACGGCGCGTGGGAAAGGGTTTTGAACTACGTTCCTTGGGGACTCCCTCGTTCACAGCAGACCAGGTTGGCGGTGGCAGGTTCAGGCACAAAGCCTGCTTCGTCGCACTCATCTTGGCTCGACTCATCCTGACGGAGAGTCGAGGACGCGCGTATTGTTCTCCACACGCAGTCGACTTAGTCATGCCGTGGCTAGAGGTTTGCGGTGGCGTTCCAGGAAAAGTTGGCGCCCGCTGTCGCAACTGGCTGGCAAAACTTGCACGTCAGCGGGCCGTTCTTAACAAGATACAGCTGAGGCGATCGAAGAAAGTATATTTTGCCCTGTCTCGTTCCGAGTGAAATTCTGTCACTTGTCGTTGGTTTTACCAACTCGCTGACATGAGTAGCATGACCGAACGAGCGCTTGAACCTCTGTCCAGCATCCTGGCCAATAGAAATCTTGCGCTAGCCTAGCCTTTGTCTTCTTGATACCGAGGTGACCCGCCCAAGCATTCGCATGCGCTAACTGTATAAGCTGTGGTCGGTACTTTTCTGGCACGAGTATGTTGGTTGTATGTCCGACCCTTGGAATCCTGAGACTTGTGCCGAGACTTGCGGCAACGGGAAGGTAATGGGGCAATGTCAGTACAGATTTCGGTTGCTAAAGCAGTACCAGACCGATAGCAAGCAAATTTTGTAACACAGTTGAATATCCAAAATACTTGCTACTACTTAGAAGCAGATTGATCAGGTTTTCAAATTGAATAATACAAAGTGAACCTGCCCACATTAAAGCGTCAACCACAAGAAACACATTCCTGACGGATTGTTGACGCCAGCTGCCATCGTCAAGAACGATGATATGCTGGGGTTGATGCTCTGGATGCTGAATTGTGCCCACGACAAATCAAATAGCCGGCCAAAAATATGTTTGAAACTTGTACCTTGTGGTTGGGCCTTAGAAATCCCTATACCGCAGGTAACCATAAAGCAGTGGCACAGCTGCTAATGGATCTAAGTTAATGCATTGATAATGAACAAATAAACCTCTTAACAGCATTGAAGCATACAGGCATATTGCTAACGGGGCTCTGGAACAATAAGTTTCACATCACCGGTTTGTGTCAGTGTTTACTGGTAGCTTGTAGATACACTGAAACCCGATTATAACAAACTGGCCTATGCACTAAAGATAGGTTCCTTATATCAGGTAATTCTTTAAATCCATACGCGCCTATAACGAAAGGAAACAAATTTTTGTATTGTTTGTCCTACATGAATTTGTTGTCCTCAGTGGAAAAATTAAGTCAGAGTTACCTGCATTTTTGTAAACAAAACCATGCATAGTAGACAGCAATCTTTAGCCTTAAACAGCTTGCCAGTCACTCAAAATAGAGACTCGATAGGAGCTTGCTTGAAGTACACTGCTGGTATGTTTCCCAGTATTCTAACATTTAGGCACAATTAAAAAAAAAGTACGAAAGAAAAGGCTTCTGTTACAAGTGAGTGTTTTGCATGAGTATCAGTCGGGAAGTTTTGTGTATGCAATATACAGGATAATTCACTTTATGCTGGTTTGTTATAGTCAGGTTTGGCTAAAGCTGTACAAAGAGAAAAATGCTACGTACTACAAGTGTGGATTTTTTCCTTGGCACTAGCGAAAGATGAGTTAGAGCACACAATGACTTTTTTATCCATATTATCTGGTAAAAGGCGAAGGCATGCCTTGTGAAAGGTTTTGAACAATATGCACAAGAAATGTACAGTACTTTTCTGCCATACAGCGGTTGCCTGCATAGACAATGCAACTCATAAATACAATCTTTTGGCCACACACGAATAGTGGGGGAGCTTGTGAGTGGAAAATCTTCCATGTTGCCTTTTTCTATGCATTTCAGCAAATGTCTGCGCAGCAGACTCTGACTAAGGTTAAAATTTTCTGGTCTCCTATCTGATGCTAAATAATACATATTTGCAATTGCAAACAAGCCACAGTCAAGCGTGTTGCACTGGTTTTGTTCCCATTTAGTGCAAATGGTCAGCGTTGGTGACTGCAATTTTAGCATGTGACAGATTTGCCTGATGGCATCAGAAGGAGTACCTTGGTCAGTTGATTCATATACAAAGACTGTATTTTCATCAGCGTCAACATTGGTTACCGTAAGCCAGTGATCGGGATTTCGGTCATGCAAGATTTGAATAAAAGGGCTTTCTACTAGTAAACGATGGCCAAGTAGCACATCTTGAAAGCCATCCCAGTGAGGAAACTTTTGATGAATCAAGTATTGTGCTACCTTAATCACGCTGTCTGATATTGAGGTGCCCTGCACTAAAGCATTTAAATCGGCATCTGAAAGAGAGTAGCGTTTACAGACATTTATCATGTCTGCTGTCACCATTGCAAGGCTTACCATTTGCTTTTGCGATGGCAGAAACTTGCGCTTAACAGCTTTGACTTTCTTTGGCCGTCCTCTTCTTGCTTTTACCAAAGGTACTAACAAGTTTTGTACTATACGAATGCCTGCAACTGCTTGTAGCAGTCAATTGGGGTAATGGAGCTGGTGTACCTTGTAAGCTAACTGTAATTCGATTACTAGGACAGCTGGTTAAGTTTCTGAAGAATGCCTCGCATGATGCAAGTTTTTCCATTAGCTCCTTCTCACCACAATTAGATAATACATTAGCCACAGTCTTGGACATTTCACAAAGCTTCTTGTAGGTGTAACAATACTTTTCTTGAGCAGTGTCGAGCTTCACAGATGGCAGCAGCTGAATGCTGCTTGTCACCACTGGTGTGGCACTTGAGACCATGCAGCTGTCACTCAGGAAATGATCCTTACACCACCTCTCCGGTATGCATGCTTTGTCAAAACGGTCTTGCTGGGCAAAATGGCGAGCTGCTATAATGTGTTCACAAGGCAAAGTGTACTGATTATAAAAAGCACACATGCAACGCGTCAGGCATAATGAAACGCTGTGCTCAGAACTTGCTGAAGCCACTACATAAGAATTAGCAGTGGAAGTAACCAGATAACCTACTTCTTTAAACCGTTCATACTGCTCAAGTACTTTACTTGTTGCCTCAGAAGTGCAATTACGGGCCAAGTCTAGTTGAAATGGCTCACTGATATCATTTACATTTAGGTTCAGCTTCATTTCCTTAAACTTGGAAAATTTTAGAGATAAGAAGTCCTTCTCAATATAACTTACTAATGCTTCTATGGCTTGAAGTGAGACAACTTTTAATCTTTTGATTGTGACACTCAATGCGATTATTTGTGTTATTACCAAATGTAGGAAGTTTCTGCCGATATGCATGTACCCACATTTTTTTACAGGAGTGCCAGTTCTGCATGTGATAAGAAATAAAATCTTTAGACGCCATAGCTTCGAGCTCAGCAAGCCTGTCTAAGTAGTCCTGCACAGTGAAGGAATAAACAATTTTTTTTAGCAGAGGGAGTAACTGATCACGCTGCAGTCTAGCTTTCTCATTGACTTTTTGCTGAAAGCATTGCAGCACATGCCATGTAGACAACAAAATTTCAGGATTAGGAAGAATCTTGTTCAAAATGCGTAGCTCGTTCATGTCTTTATCTATCATGACTACTCTGCAAGCAGATACAATGAACGGGTTAAACTCTGCAAACTTGGCAAACATAGCCTGCACAATTTCGGTCGTTTCATTTTGCAAAAAGGCATAGCACACAGGTCTCCCACGACCTCCACCATCTTCAACCAATATCGAGTACAAGATATAGCCTTCAATGCTTACTTTATATGTTCCATCAATAAATAATATCTCTGGGTACTTTTCCAAAATCTCACGCATGTGCGTTGCCTGAAGTAGCACAAATTGCAGGTTATTACTTTGATTCTTTTCATAGTGAATGACTCAGTTTGGATTATTTGCTAACAAGGTGTCTATTTTTTCTAAAACCATTTCTCTGTGACCCTGCTCGTTGCGAATAGGAATAGCAAACCTTTGCTTGTAATTGTTAACATCTTTCGTAGTTAATTTCTTGCCCGTTTTTTGTTCGACCAAATTTTTAAAATACTTTGGGCCAATATTACATTTGTCAAAATCAAAGAATTCTACCTTCTCTGCATCGTTTAGAAGCCTGATTTGAGGATACAAGTCATAATACTTCGTGGCGTGATTATGCTTAGCTTGCAGCTTGGTTATTTCGTAGTGAAGAGTAGGTGATTTGCACAGGCTTACTGAAACTGCAGTTTCACAACCAGTACCATTGTATGCTTGCTTGGGTCGCTTTCCTGTGCCTCTTGGTTTTATAGCACGACCATGAACACAGCTATATGAAATCCTAATATACTCACTCTTTAGATTCTGTTGCAAATGGACTTTTATGAGACCTATTTATTGTGACTATGTGCTTGCTCTCCCTGCACCATTCATCAAAGCTTTTCCTAAAAAAAAATAAAATTATCAAATGTTGCATTTAAGTAAACTTTCCTGCCTCCACCATGCAATAAAGTGACGGTGTTAGGAACTCTGGTTGTGTTAGCACCAGCTCCTTCACAAACAGCATGGGCATCAGAGCTGGCAGGCCTGCAGCTGGATGTCAAAGCAGCTTCACAACACCTACGTCGCGTGGGAGCAACGCACGCAGCTTTGTCAAGGTCACCAGCCTCTGTGCCCGGATTGCTCGTCATCTGCCCTCCATCTTGCATTGTTTCTGACCTACAGAATTTGCAGACAATGACCTCATTTGGAACACCATTTATGACAGATCTGCACTCAGCCATAGCAACAACCAAGCAGTCTTAATTCTGCCTACTAGCCACATGCTGCACATTGCCAAACTATCACAAATGGCGTCATGAGGGGCACTGGCTTGTCCTTCAAGCTTGCTGCCAGAGACAGCAGAAGGAGCAGACTCAGACTTTATACTGTCAATGCATGTCTGTTTCTGGCTTACAATTGCTCTCAAAGGTGAAGCGAACTTCAAGAACTTGGCAGCTGTCACAGCAAGAACTTTGCCTTTCCTGTCTGCAGCCAGGTCACAGCTCCATTCTTGCTTGTGCAGTGCTGCAGCCGTCCGCCTCCTCCTCGATACTACCAGTTTCCACTCCCTGTCGCCACAGTGGGAGACAGCCTCTGGCACAGCTGCTTCTTGGGCATTGGCCTCTCCTTCCCCCACAGGTGAGCACACAACAGGAGCACTCTCATGCTTTTGTGTGGCTCTCGTAGTTCGCCAGACACAAGTGGTGCTTGCACCTCGACCAGGGATCATTGGCTCAGCAGACCTCCCCTCGGCTTTTCCCCTACTTGGTACACTTGTGCCATGGAAAGTGGGGGAAGGCAGGCTGTCCCAGGTGAACCAAGCCTTGCTTCCCTTGCAGCGGACAAGGACACCACCAACACTTGAAAATCCAGCACCTTGAAGGGTTCTGGTAGGCTGGTTGGTGCCGTGCCTCTGCAAGGGAGCAGTGCTGGCTTTCCAGACAGGAGCTGGTGCTGAGCAAGGTCCACTTGCTGCTTGCGAAGAAATATAAATATGCAAACCAAGCGGGGGAAAGTCAGCCTCGGACATCGCAGGGATGCTGTCCTGCCGAGTCCAACTGGTCCATGAAGAAGGTGCCTTGGTCTCCTTGTAGGACTGCTGGATGCGGCTTCTCTCCAGATGGGTGCAGGGTGCAGGCCCCCTGATACAGGAAGTCTGCCAGCACCTTGTTACCAAAGCGGCTCGGGTGGACACCATCTCTGCTCAGGCAATTGGGCCAGTTGTCCACGAGACCACCCAGGAATGTCTAGCCGCACTCGTGGCAGTACTGCATCAGGGCAGTGTTAATCTTTTTGTAGTTATCATTCAGGTCATGCAACCATGAGGACTGAGCTTCGCATGAGCTGTACTGATTCTGCCCCCGAGGAAGAATGGCAGAAAAAGCTACATGCACCATGGGATTTCTCTCAATGATCCCCTGAGCGAGCTGGCGATACTTGTCCATGCACACGCTGGCACTGTCAGCAGTGTTGTTAGTGCCGACGTGCACAATGACATCAAAACCAGCTAGCTTGTCAGCAATCATTGACAGCAAATGCTCAATCCTTACTCCTCTATACGCGGCAACACTGACTGACAAACTACGACGCGATGGGAAATACTGGTCCGCGTATTTCACCATCGAGTCACCGGCAACCAAAACACGTGTCATGTTGCAAGCAGTGCAATCTAAGAAAAAAAAAAGACTGCGAGAAAATAAATCTGAGCTTTTTCACAAACGAAAGGAGGCTACCTTCTAGTCAGCACTGTATATACGTTGAATCCGAGAAATCCGCTCTAGGGTTGAACAAAGCAAGCGGTCGCGAACAACGACAGCAAGATCGGCAAATACGCGACTAACACAATCAAAATACCATCAAAATACTTATTAGAATAGATATAAATAACGCTAGCAAATATAAAATAACCCTGCAAAGCAGCTTTCGCGCATATAAAAGGATGATGTCAAAGGCTTGCGAGGATGCAGCAGAACTAGGCCTTCGGTCCAGCACCTGCGGCCGCAGAAAAGCACGACCCGCAAGCGTGGCTGACGGGATGCGTACTGAATGTCACGTGCGAACAAACAATCAAACCACGCGCCCTCGAAAAATACGGAATTACGCGTGCGTGTGACGTTGACATTTAGTGACGTCACTTCCGTGCGTTACAGGAGTCGGTTCTGTGTGGAGTCGTCTGGGGAGCACCGCGTTGCAGCAGCCTTTGCCCAAAAATAAATCTATCCGCTCAAAATTAACCCGAATAATGATTATATATTATAGCAATCTTGTCTTATAAATGCAATTGTGGGGCTTTCTCTATATTCTTGGATTTTTATTCTGAATACCTTCGAGTCCCTTTGGCGACCCCTCGTCGGCAAGAACCAGATTGGCAGGTGACGTCACTGACGTCACTCGCGTCGAATTCTTGATTCGTCGCGGAAAAGTGGGAGCTCCCGTGGCCTCGCTGATATGCACGTGGTGCACGTTGTATGGCAGCTCCCGTCGCCTCGATGATAGGCACGGGGTAGGGTACAACAGTACGGCAGAAAACTGGTACATGCTTGGGGTTTCATTGCTACCTTGCTGCTGCTGCATGAGCCCAAACATATCATCAAGGAGATTCTGATTCAGTCGCCGTGTTACAAGTAACTGAAAATGAAAAATCGCTGGAAGTCTTGCACCAGCAACAAGATTGCTTTGATTGTGACCCGCCATCTAAATATTGTCCTAGGTTGGCGAGAGCAGTCGAACTTCCAGGATTTGAAGGATACAATCCTTAAAAGAGAAAATGCGCGTTGTGCATGCGATAGTGGTGTGTCTCATTTTCGGCTTTCTTATGCGCACTGCGGAGCTGTTCAAGGCATTGAACAACATATCCATCCTTTCTACAAAGCTGCCTGTGTGTGTGGCAATAGGACGCTGAACATTAAAAGCAATGAAAGTTTCAATTGCCAAATACACACTGTTGCTTAACAACATCGATGGAAACATTACTTTCATGTTACCGTGTTTTATGCAATGGGCGGACTCGTATATAGCGTGGTGACCCTCGAAGTTACACCTACGGCATAAACGAACAAGTCCCTCGTACTTGAACTGAACAACCCGCTCACCTACGCTAAGAAGGTTAGGAACGGGCCGCTTCATCTGCATACGAATGCACCGGTTCCCTGTACCAATGCCAGAATACCCCGGCACGTACTCTTCGGGGATCCTTTGGATCCTGCCAAAGAACTTCAGCTCGCTGAGGAGATACTGGTCTGGAAGATCCGCAGATTAGCTAAGAACTCTAGCCATCTTCGAATAAACACCTCTGTATTCGAACCTAACTTCATCATCACGAACTTTCAAAGCGGGCAATAAAACTAAAAAAAAAATCGGGTAAAAAATTTTAAATCGTAAGCTACGACACACACAACCTTCAGACAAGATAGCTCTCGGATTGTAATTTGAGTATACGAGAAATCAACTGTTACTCAAAAACTCAAATGCTTTTCCATCGTTTCTACAACTCCCAGACTGGCCGCGGCGACCGCCATTGGCGTGCGCCGGTGCGCGGGTGTCTTGGGAGCCACCGAGCGGCACGCCTGGTTCCTTCCAATAACTTCAGCTGACGATCGCCTCCGCCGCATCACGGCTCACGCAAGAGGCCGTTTTTACCACAAAGCCCACCTTCATGCATAGCGTTCGCGGCCAGCATTTCCCGGTAAATGTTACGGTTACATACGCTCCAGTTGCCGGGAAGCGTGAGAAGCAGTCAGGAGTCTTCGAATGCTATCGCGTTCCACTCTTAAAGGCGAAGCTGAACCGCCCTCCAAGTTTTCTTGTGCACCTAAATGAGAACTACAAATAAATTTAAAGTTATCGTAAATATCTTCCTTGGCTATTTCTTGCTTAAACGTCCTGTATGTCTCCAATGCCGATTTGGTTTGCATCTCTGTACTCCACATACCCCTCTCTGTCTCCTTAACCTTTTTCTTGACAGATAATTCCTTACTTGTCCCCCGCTACTGCCCAGGTATTTGCTTGTCAATTTTCTAGTTCGCTTCCTCCACCTCGTGTCAACATTCCTCGTGTATAAGTAACTGGAAACCTTCCTAGCCCGCCGAATTTCCCCCATTTTTCTCAATCTCTCCTCAAATGCTACCTTGCTACTAGCCTTCCTGCCCTCGAAAAAAGACCATCCCAGATCCCCCTGCACTCCAAGATTTGGTGTCTTGCCTTGTGCTTCCAGAGCGATCCTACCCACACCACGTTGCCTAATTTCCAACTGTTGCCGGGTCTCTGTTCTAATACATAGAACTGCAATGGCAAAAGTCAGGCCTGGTACCATTACCCCCTTCCATATCCCTCGTAATACCTCGTACCTATTGTAGTTCCACAGTGCCCTACTCTTCATAATCGCTGCACTTCTGTTACCCTTAGTCGTTAGATATTTTTCGTACTCTGTCAGATTCTCCTATCGAGTAATTGCTTCTCTCCACCTTCCTGGTTTCCACAAAACGGTTAGGTCACACATAGAAGAAAAGTTCCTTACAATGTTGATGTCTGTAGATACAGGCTAGGCTCTTTTGAGTCTTTTTGGTAAGATAGGACTAAGCTCTAGTGAGATACTACGACCTTCATTTGAAGTAACATGCCCGGTAGGAATGAGAAGTGTACTGTTAGCTTGTGGCCTGAATGCGGATTCAGTCTGCGAAAACATAAATAATTTAATATGTTCAATATTCAGTGTATATCTTCACAACTGAAGTATTTTAAAGCTTGGCGAACAATTCACTGTTATAGATACCAGTAGATTACTTCAGGGATTGTGCCTTCTTTGTGAGAACAAACCCCATATAATCTTCAAACAAAGAAGAGCTTTCCTTAGAGTTATCGTAAATATTTTCCATGGCTATTTCTTGCTTAAACGTCCTGTATGTCTCCAATGCCGATTTGGTTTGCATCTCTGTACTCCACATACCCCTCTGTCTCCTTAACCTTTTTCTTGACAGATGATTCCTTACTTGTCCCCCCGCTACTGCCCAGGTATTTGCTTGTCAATTTTCTAGTTCGCTTCCTCCACCTCGTGTCAACATTCCTCGTGTATAAGTAACTGGAAACCTTCCTAGCCCGCCGAATTTCCCCCATTTTTCTCAATCTCTCCTCAAATGCTACCTTGCTACTAGCCTCCCTGTCCTCGAAAAAAGACCATCCCAGATCCCCCTGCACTCCAAGATATGGTGTTTTGCCATGTGCTTCCAGAGCGAGCCTACCCACACCACGTTGCCTAATTTCCAACTGTTGCCGGGTCTCTGTTCTAATACATAGAACTGCAATGGCAAAAGTCAGGCCTCGTACCATTACCCCTTCCATATCCCTCGTACTACCTCGTACCTATTGTAGTTCCACAGTGCCCTACTCAGTTATTCTGGCCAGCGAGCAGCTCAACAACACTTGAAGCGAAGCCTTGTTTGCGAACCGTTCAAGAATCTTCTGACCGTAGCTTCTGGATGCGTGGATGCTGCTTCTATACTGCCGGCAGGCTCGCATCTAAAAAAAAAAAAGAAGGAAAATTGAATTACGTGCCCGATTCTGAATCGAACTCCTGCAGTCCACTGCTCTGTAGGTAAAACCACGATCGCACATTTCAAGTCCTACGTATATTTCTATCCATGGCAATGACCACTAGCCCATTGAGGTGATCTCCAACCGTTAAAAATGATTATTTCCGTAATATGGTACATATCACAACGATGTATCGGCCAAGAAAATGAATATTTAAAATGAAGAACAAGAAATGAAAGAAAAATACAACCCAAAATAAGTTGTCACATTGAATACGCAGCACCAGTGGGCGAGAGCACGCACGCGCGCGCTCCAGTTTCTTTTACGCAAAGGCGCAGGAAGGAAACGGGCAAATTCATTGTATTTCAATGGATGCTTCACGAAAGCTTCGCTTCGCATGGATTCCAGAATGTACTTTGGATCTGTATAATTTTTCAGTCTAAGAAACCGCTTAACGACCGTCGCGTAAGAATTCCCGAGTCTCTCCGATATTAATAGCATCTATAGGAGTGGTGGCTTGCTGCGAGTACCGTGGCTCGCAGAGAAAATGGCCGGAGAGTGCGAACTCCTTGCCCGTCCACAATGCAAGGTGTTTCGACAAACTTGCTCCGAGCTTTGATAACATTCGCGTGCCCGTTGCGAGAATGCAGTCGACATAGTATTTATCTGTTCTCTTGAGCAACTAACTTCCTTTTTTTGCAATGAGCGTAGTTTAATCGTTACAGAAACAGAAAAGCCAAATAACAGCGCATTGTTTTAAGCGCCGATTCTTCATTAGAGAGCTTTGAGCTTACCGAGAAATTTCAAAACACTTGTTATTTGAGCATAGTCGCTGCTGTTTTCATTTTTCACGACTGCAAAGATAAAATGAAGTGTTATCCGGATTTTCACTTCTTTCAAAATCATCATCAAATCCAACATCATCATCAAAATCCAAAAACATATTTTTGCTTCTTATTCTGTGTATTATTATATTAATGATCGTGTAAACATATACAAACACAACAAAGAGGAAGAATATACTATGTATATGTATACGAAACCATACGGCACAAACGAGTTTTCGTACAACGCTGGAAATAGCACGGAGGAAAAATGGGGTTATCGTTACATAACGCAATTATCCCCACACAGACGAAAAAAAACAAACAACTAAATGGCAAGCTGTAAAAGAATTGACGATATAAGCCAGAAACATGCTAAAATGAATATTTGTGCACAACCAATTCAAATACACTAAAGAGAAAACAGCTTACGTTTTGATACACGCACCCCACATCACTACCCAGACAGAAATGGCATGATAAGATAAGGTCGGTATACTCTGAAACTGCTCTCCGGGGATACCTTACTGGCTGCGAGACTGCAGAGTCGCAAGACATGGGTAGCCCCCAGGAGCGCAACCCAGTAGCCAAACTTCAAAGCGAAATCCTTGACAGTGTTGTCAAGTCAGCGCGTCCCAGGTTCCATGGGGTCAATCTCACCGTTGCCTTCTACTTTTGCGAAGTCGGGGGTCCGTGCGGCCAACGAAGTTTCCATCGATGGTGCAGTGCCAGGTGCCGAGAGAAAGGATTCCGAGCAACGTTGGAACGAGAATGAAGAAAAGGGCATATATTCAAAAAGGTACATGGTTGAGATTACAAACCCGCTCCAACTATCGGAGCACACTATTGTAGCACCGTTGTCAGATGGGAAGAAGACTTGGCACCCGGAGGTGCTGTGTCCCAGAGCTTTCATGTGCTCATCAATCCAGCAGCATTCGGTACATTGACCCCGGCACTCCCTGTCTACAGAGGCTGACTGGGGAGTGGAGGGGGGGGGGGGGGGGGCTTTGGTTAAGGCCAACGGTCCTTCCCGGACACGGGGCCTGCTGTGGTGAAGCAGAACTGAGTTACTGCACTCAACACACAAACAGCCATGTCGGTCTTACAGGACGCTAGCCTGACTGACCCTCGGACTGCCTTCCCACAAAATAGCTCAAGGCATACAACCATGGAGACCACCAAAGCCATCCGCGGTGCAGCGCAACCTCACGAGGGTGCGCCGCGCCCTGTTCCGGCTCTGAGCTCCACTGAGCCAAACAAAACCCCGTGGATCAACTGGTACATACGGCCTAGTCGATTGACCTTAGGAGCATGCATCGTAACTTAATGGACAGCTTTCCACCTGATTCATAAAAATTCACGGCAGGACGAGCCCACACTTCGAGAAACTTCTTGTCGCTCAAGCGATGCCGCTCCGGGGTGAGATGGAACCAGACCTCTTTCTGTGCTTTCGCAAGTACTTAGTGAAATCCCTGCGCCCATCCCCCGAAAGCAGCATCACCGCGTGCCAACCAAACTTGGTATGATCACTCGACGAGAAGCACGAACTGGTTGATCGCCTGTTTAGGCAAAGGGGGCAAAAGTCGAGCAATCTGACATGGAATACCTGGGAGCTTAAAGAGACTTGCAATACTTTGGAGAAACGCTGCAGGAAGCAAAACACTGCGTAAAGATATGAACCGAGTTCTCACGACTGCCACAAAAAGCGCACTCTACGAGCCGGGTCGGCTGTGAAGGGCCTGTAACTCAACGGCAGGTAGCCTCGCGCCAGGTGGTATATGAACGTAGCTCGCCTAGCATCGAGGAAACTGGCCGTAATGAGCTTCCAGGTTGATCTGTGGATGGACAGATCGTACCTTTGGAAATGCGGGGGGGGGGGGGGGGGGGCGATAGGTGAGGGGCGATATCCTCACCTATTGTGAGGATATCGAATAGTTATTGATTTGGAGTTGAAACTACGTCGATGCCGGGGTGAACCTTGCGGAGGCTTACCAGAGAATTGCCGCCCAACGCATAAATGGTGGACGGTGAACCTGAGCGAGGCACGCAGTGGGAATATGCGCTCCATGAAAACGAGCGGAGTCGGGTGCTAAGAAAAAAGGAAGGAACGCCTCGAGTCAAGAGCATATCCGAGTTAAGAGCGATCTGGTTACACCTGACGTGTAGTGCAGTAGCCACGATGCCCAGGTCGGGAATTCCAAGTCCTCCCTTATCCTTGTGCAACTTGAGCACCTGCCGAGCTACACAACCAGTTGCTCCTTCGCAGAGGAAGCGAAAGAGGTCCCTCTCCAAGATAAGCTTGATTCGGGTTGGAACAGGACACACGCCACATACCTTAGGAAGGAAAGCAGAAGTAAGCGAAGAATTCTGCGCTCTGATAGCAATCTGCGCTCTGATAAGCCGCATAGGTAGCACTTAACTAGGAAAACCGGGTAGTCTATGACCTGGACGTTAGTGGCTATAAACAAAAAAGGAGAAAAAAAAATAACAGGTGTTTTACGAAAAATTGCCGGAGGGTCCCCGTGTGTACGGTCGTGTCGAAGATAATTCCCTGTGAGCTATTAGAGTAGTAATAATAGCAACATAAAAGAAAGAAAGAAAAACTAAGAAAATTGAAGATTCGAACTCGTGACCCCAGGATGTTAGCCTGGGAGATGGCTGAGTCGGTTGGCCCGCCAGGCCCCAGGGTCCTTTGAAGCTGGATAGCTCCTATTGAGAGCCTCGTACTTACGTGGAGAGTGGCTCAGGTAGGCCGCATAATCGTCCTTCGAATCGAGAGAACTCGAGCCGCTCTAAAGGATTGGTCAAACTTAACTTGGTACGGGGCGAGCAGCGTACACTTAGCGCCTTAGCGTGGGAAACTCAGTTAATATTGGAAGGAATGCGAAGGACTGTTGCTCGTGAGAGGAATAAACCTGTGCTTAATTATTATTGCCTTAATATGTCTAATTTGGCAAGAAAACCGTCAGGAGGGCTGTACTAAGAGTGGTATGACTGATTATTGGTTTTTTTATTTATCGAATCAAATGCGAGCGCCGTTCACTTGTCTTTGAGTGTTATAGTGAAGAGGATAAGTTAAAAAAAGTCAAACATAATTGCAGCGCCGTGCCTCTAAAGCGCACGCACGTGAGAAAAATGGAAGGAAAGAAAACATGTTAATGATGGTACCCGAGTGGATATGATACGCACGTGAAAACTGTCTTAATGAATTTAGAGAAGCTATGCAGCGGAGTGCACCAGTTGAAGCAGCTCGAGTTTTCGTATAAAACGCTGTCCTTATGCACAGCAGCCCAGCGGTAGTAATTACAGACCCGAAGCAAGTTCACAAACCAACTTCAATGTGCAGTTCCTTGGCGCTACGGTACAGCCCACTGTAATTTTCGACAGTGGTGACAAACAGAACAAAACACCCGGATAAAATGCTCTTTGAAATCGACATTCTAGTTTTATGATCGAAATAGCAAAATGTAAGGCTGTGGTTCATGCATGCAAATACACAATAAAAGCAACATGCTATCATAAGCCAATAAGCCATAAGCCACAAGAAAAAGCACATACCAACATAAGCAGTGTCATATAATACAGTAAACAATACATCAGAAGCAGCATTTTTAGTGTGTCACAGCTGAATGTCTGTCATGCTTGCTGAAGCAAAATAAACATGTTTCCTTTAGTATGTTTTTTTTAGAATTTGTGAAGAAACAGAATTTCAACGACTTAACTAAACAAGAAATTAAACGAGAAAGGGCGACTGTTCATTGTTAGAAAATTACCGTCCAATATCATTGACATCCTCATGTGGTAAACTAAATGAACATGCTGTTGCCAATCGAATAACAAATTTCTAGATAAACATTCAATGCTGCCTAATTTTCAACAGATATTTAGAAAAGGCTATTCAACAGTTACACAGCTTGCCACCGTAATTCATTCACTCGCCTCATGCCTCGATAAGAATGGTCAAATTGACGCTGTATTTCTTGATTTTAGCAAAGCCTTTGATACAGTTCCACGTGACAAATTAATACTAAAACTTAGACATCTTGAGCTATCTGAAATATTAATTGCATGGGCAATAAACTATCTAACAAATCGCCGTTAATAAGCAGCAGTCTGGCTGTCTTCCGCTCACCTGGGGAGTTCCTCAAGGAACTCCCTAGGGCCACTGCTCCTAGGGCCACTGCTCTTTTTACTCTATATAAATGATATTACTACTTCAATCCATCCCAGCGTGCAAATTAGGTTGTGTGCGGACGACTGTGCGCTCTTTAGAGAAATCACTTCAACCAATGATCAAACTGATTTAAATGCTTCTCTAGCTGGCATTCTTGAGTGGTGCAAAACGTGGGAAATGCGGCTTAAAGCTGGAAAGACGGTCTTTCTTCACTTCACTCGTCAGAAAGCTCCACTAACATTTAGTTACACGTTAGGTTCGTTGCCTTTGCAGGAAGAAACTAAATATAAGTATTTGGGCGTCACAATTACTAACAATTTATCATGGAATTTACACATTGATAATATCTGTCCTTCAGCCTTGCGTAAATTATATCTTTTGCGACATAAACTTAGAAATTCCCCATTTAAATTAAAACTGCTCGCTTGTTATTCATTAATTAGACCGAAACCTGAATATGCATGCGTTATTTGGGACCCGTTTACTAAACAAAATATGTCTCGAAAGGGTACAGAAAAAAGCTGTGCGATTTATATATTCAAAATTCTCTCGATATGATTTCCCCTCACAAATAATGCATGATAATGGCATCGAAGTCCTTGAGCAGCGGAGGCAACACTTAAGAATTGTATTTCTTTCCATGTTTTCAGTGGAGACTTATCAATTAATCCTGCAGCGTATCTGTCCAGTACAACGTCTAGGCTTACTCGACACCATCATCCGAAATCACTAACACCTTATTTTGCACGGACGGATGTATTCAAGTATTCTTTTTTTCCTCGAACTATAACAGACTGGAATAACTCGTTGTTGCCTGTTTCAATTGATTGATTCATTGTACTACTGTTGTGTCTTGCCACCCTACTTGATTGAATAATGCATAGCATTATTGTTGTGTTTAACCACCCTGCTTGGTCCTGATCTTGGTTTGCAGTATGAAATAAAGAAAAAGAAAAAGAGCGTAACGAAACTCAGCTGCAAACCAAAAGGAAGTTTCTCGCCAATGTTTCTTAATAAAAGCAAAAGATCTTTACAATACATATCAAGAAATTTCACTGTTTCAGTGTAACAGTTGACATGTTACCCAAGCAGAGCTGTTAAAAAGCAATTTAGGCTCGTTTGCATAAAGCACCGTGAAGTTACAAGCAACCGAAGTTGAAAGCATTCACCAACTTCTGATACTCCATTAAAGACCAACTGCAACAATATTTCACTTTGCTACAGTAATCGTGTATTAGCGGTAATCGGTATATAGCGTTAAAGCGATCATGGCGAACCTGCGGTCCTAGTAATGGTCTAGCTTACTCATAAGCAGCTTTGAAATAACCTGTGCAGACAATGTGTGCACCTCGTGGTTAGCAGACATGACCTAAATATAAGCATATTGCCTTCAAGGCTTTTCGTCACGCAGAAGGCAAACCTAATCTCGGCGGATATGCCAATGACCTGTGCTGTCTCTAACATCCTGAAGTATGCCCAACTGCTTGCACACAGTAATGTTTTCTGTTTCACTATCATAGTCACGTCTATTTATGCAAGACCTTCGTGCTGCATCCATCTTTCTTCAAATTTGTAATTTTGCTAGAAGGTTGCTCTGTATATGCACTATCTGAAAGTAGGTGTTTTAGCAATAAAATATTTCACTGCAGTTGGCCTTTTAGGAAGCTTTAGTTCAGAAGCTCCTATAAAAATACATAGGAACAAAGAAATTTTTCTCAGCAACCACTGCATAGTTTTTTTGTTGCCAGTAAAAAAAGCATAAATATCGACTGACAGTAAGAAGCTGCTTTTTTTATGTGGGGCATGAACTTAATGAAAAATGGCAGGAAACTGAAAAAAGCTTGAGTATCAAGTTTACAACTCTGACTCGGCAATAAAACCTGATATCGCGATTTCTTTAAATCCACCTAATAAGACATCTAGTGATGAGAAAATTGACCTATTATACACTGCTCTCAGAAAATCTATAACTAGTGAGTAGGAATTTCACAAAAACCTCATAAACATTGTAAGAGTTCCACTTAAGCGGCAGGAGCAGCATTTTCAAATTTGTCTGAGCTAGGAGCTCTGACAGATGTGATCAGACATCACACAACTGTGATGTCTGTTTTTTTGTGGGAAAATACATGCTCATTAACCTTGTGCTTCAATTGTTTTCAAACTAACGCAATTTTTGGAAATTCCTGCAAAAGTTCGAGAGGAATAAAAATTCTGCCTGCTCTAGTCACTACAATTTACCTATATTAGCCAACAAACAAGCTCACTCATTACAATTTACGTATGTTTCTCACATGCAACTAATGTCATTCAAATTCATCCAATGGTTATCTCAACAAAGCATTTCAGTGTTTTACATGTATTTGAATAGTGAAACTGGAGGTTGCCTCTAGCCAAAGCTTCCTCTGAAGCTTTGGACTCTAAGGCTGTGCATTTTGTAAAAAACTTTTGCACTGAGGGCTGATATGGCCTTTGGCCTGGCAGGCTGCACAGTAAATAATTTTCCAATTTTGAGTTGCAGTCTTGCTGCCACATGTCTCCCATTCTCCTCTAAAAGCAGCCCTGACGGCAAGGCTCAGCGCCCTGGCCAGGGCTTTTATGCCAGCTCCCCAGGATACATGATATCCGTCATCTCCATAGAATGCTTGCTTCATTGCTCTGCCTTTTCTAAGGAACCTGTCCTGTAATTGTAAACAGTATTTATTAACACTTCTTTTAGCACATGAACATTTTGAAGTTAATCCTACTCAACAAAATGAATCAAACATGCTGACTTGAGCTGGTCCACCGCAAACAAGGAATGTTTGTCAGTGGTGGCAGCTTTACACTAATGGTAACTGGTTTCTTCAACACAGCATTAAGTTCGTTTGCCAAAACCTTGGCACCATGCTGAGGTTTTCCTTGTTAGCCAACTTTAATGTTACCTAGGATCTTCGCCGCAAGGCATGTGAATGGATTAGCATTTGGAGATGATGTTCGTATGGGTAGTTTCATAGTCAATATGCATGGAACTGTGCGCCTATCATTTTGAAAAACGGATTTTGCACAATTCATAGAAATTATAAACATGCCAAATTGTAATTCTGTGTAAACCCTGCTAGTATAATACAAAAGCAGCATTTCACTTTGATAAAGACTATGCCACAGAACAAAAAGAACAATTAGTACATTAAAGCATCAAGAAGAAAATATACGCAGGGGTTTCTTGGTGTTCACAAAAGGGGCATTAACACTGGTTCATGATTATAAACAAAAAAAAAGCTTTAAAGAATGTCTACAGAGCTGCAGCACCACTGCACATTTGTGTAATCATGCACCTCAGTGAGATAAATTCTTTAAGTGGAAAGTGGTGGCAGCAGCCACTGAAATTGTTTCCACTGTAAGCAGTGAACAAAAGCCCTCTCTAGTGAAGTAAAGCCAGCGTCATAAGTTTATAGAGTTGTCACCTAATTGTTGCTCACTGTGATCAATTCCGAATGACACTTTGCTTTCTCGTCTAGCACTAAACCACCGAAGTGACTCAGTGAAGTGTTACTCGGCTGAAGTGTCACAAAATTTGCTCATCTGACTGAGTCATAAGAATGCATGACACTTGGTCAAATTGATTTTAAGTTATCCACATCAGTTTACATTCAAGGCTGTCTAGATGCCAGAAGCTTAATATGTAAATGACGCAAATGTGTCATTATTTATATAATTTGACTTTTTATAACACAAACTACTAGCTAGGTCTACTCAATCTGAATTTGTAATTTCGAATTTTTGCACACCCATAGTAATGCAATCATATATATAACAGACATATACATGACATACTTCTAAATTTATGCAAATGACGTTTGTCATTGCTACCACGTGCTTCCTGGTGATTGCGTTGACGCGCATCCTCTTTCCGTTTTCGCCTGCATTGAGGTGAGGGGGAATGGCGTACCAGAAAACCTTCCTGGCTATGGCAGCCGCACATTCCAGGACATGCTGCATAATAATAAAAAAAAACATGACGCAGAACATGATGGCACCAGCATTGCACATTCTTCTTGGCATGTTAGTGATCAAAGTGTATGTTGTCAGGATTGGGGGCTCAGTCCCATCGCTCGTGGTCCGTTGTCAAGATTGGAGTCCGGCATGAATTCGAAGGTAGCTGGCCCATGCCGTCGTCCAACTTATCCACGCTGAGGACGTTGATGTAGGGAAGAACTGCTTCTCATCGAGAACGAGGAATATGGGTTTATTTACAGTATTTAAATCAGTCTAACATGACTGCTTGAGAAAAAGTGTCAGTCCAACATGACTGCACGAGAGAAGTGTGTCGAGCATCCGCACAACTGCCGTTTTTAAACACTCGGTCCGCCGGCGATACAAGGCGGCGCGAACGTTCGTTTACTCATTGTAAATTCGCCGCCGCCCCGCAGAACAGTTTACGCACACAAAGGCACACACATTCCGATGTCCGGAGCCGACGTCAGAGGGGAGCCGTTCCGAGTACCTCGGAGACATACTGAGTAGCTCGTTGTCCTGCGTGCCGGCCGGCGCGTGAGAAGCAACAAAAAACTGCTTTCCCGCGGCAGCTCACGCACGCGTAGCAGATCAGGTACGCGCTGGGGAGTTCGGGCACAATAGTTCGTCCGTCGAACTCATTCCGTCACAACGGCGATGGGGCTAGAGTGGTGGCGGCGGTTTTCAGCACAAAGCCCGCTTCATCGAACGCATCCTAGCATCCCGCATTGCAGCTCGCCATTCTTAACAATGTGCGGTAAAAAGTACTGCACTGAAAACACCGTGGTTTAGAACGGTGCTGTATGCACCGTTTTAATGCCTCCCACTGCACATCGAAACATGAACGCGGGCCACACGTGCATTGGCTCGAACAATGCTTTCAATTTGCATTTCCCTCGTAAATTTGCATTTCCCCCATAAAAAAATACGTGAGTGCGCGCACACGTTCATGGAGCCGTGATGCGTACCGAACAATGCGGGCACGCAGAAAGCGGCTGTGCCGATGTCTCGCCTTGCAATGACGCCTAGCTGCAGCTAATCTAAATTGCAAGGCGGATTTTCTTCATACGCTGATGGAACTATTTCAATAGTCAATGAATCATTAACAAGACAGTTAATAAAGGCACGCACACGTGCACTCTACGCACCATTGCATACACGCAATTGAAACAAGAGATTGCATTGGCGCGACATGTGATGTACAGTTAGTGCAGCAAATGATATGCAACGAATTAACTTGCCTTTATGTTGTCCGCTATTTCGTCTGCCGCTTGAGTTGTTGCTACATCATTGCCGCCGACGTAGACGGCGATAAAATCCTGGCCGGGTTCTAACCGATTCAGCGCCTTGACTAAACGTGGCGCGCGAGCGCCCCCAAAACTAAATGTGCATGGGGCACAATTTAGTCCTAGGTATAACCGTTAGTCGTTCAGGAATTTTAGTTGGCTATCGCCAATGAGGCAGCCGCGGAGCAAGTCTCCATTGCCCATGGCCGAAGAACAGGCGACGGCCATCATGCGCTCGCAGTAGTGGACTGCCACACCACTCTCAGGATACGTTTCCGGATCTCTCTCTCTCTCTCTGTCGCAGACTGGCGCAGGCCACGTGAAACATTACTCATGACGATGGCAATGATTAGAGTTTGCAAAAACCAACAAGTTGGCTTTCCTGCAAACCTTGATCCAACGAATACTCGTGTTCAGAGACTGCTTTTCTCGTTGTAGATACTTTCAACCTTGCACGTTGCAGCGACGGCGCACGGTCACCACAAAGGCTTTTCAAAAAA
Organism: Dermacentor andersoni; assembly: GCF_023375885.2. Lineage (NCBI taxonomy): Eukaryota > Metazoa > Arthropoda > Arachnida > Ixodida > Ixodidae > Dermacentor > Dermacentor andersoni. The sequence goes on along the minus strand of NC_092816.1, from coordinate 122,509,923 downwards.
AAGTTCTGTGGGAATGCCCCACCCCATTGTAAGGTCCGCATTGTGCAAAGAGAAAGGGAGAAACAAAATAAAGGAAAGGCAGGAACGAGAGCTGAATGGAAATAATAGTTAATTTTGCGAGCATCTGGTAGAGGTTATTTGGTTGGAAAAATACTTGCTCGCGAATGCAGATTTAACATTTCTGCAAAGGGTTCATTACCCAGGTATTGTGCTAATGCAGCTTGTGCAGCAGTGGTGCCCCTTGCTTGTTTGTTTAAAAAGGTGCTGGAAAGGTGCACAATGTCCGACTATCTCGTGCACCGCCGTGAAACTGGTTCGGAGTGGTGCAGACGAATCAAACAGTCCTACACGCTAAGGTAAAATCAAAGAACTAAGCACACTGCCACTGCATGATATAAGCCACAAATTATTGGAAACCTAGGGGATATATCCCTCCCACAGCAAAACAACTATCCAACCGCTCCGCTGCCACTTCAGTCAACCCTACATTTTTCAGGATACACGCTGCAAAAATTTTCAAAAGCAAAGTGCTAAGCAAGAATGTGGCAGTTGCTCCTGGACATGGCAGAGCACAGCCAAGTATAATCTCCAAACTAAATGTTTGACTCTCAGTGGCAGAGCTGCAATATAAAGGACATTCTTCACTGACATGGTATTTGCATGTTGCAAAAAAAAAAAAAAATGAGCGCAATAAAATGTATTTTTGGCATAGCAGTGCCTCGCACCAGTATGTCCGTTTCACAACAACTGCGATGTGTTCTTAGACGTGTGTCATGTGGTTAGCAGTTTTAGATACCCCTAGTAAACATTCGGGCCATGCAGCAATTTATCACAGCACAAAAAACAAACAAGACAAAAAAATAGGTGGGCTGATACAGCACGTGTGTTGGCACAATCATTATGCAGATAAGTACTGTCGTCAAATAAAAATATGTAGCGGAGAGATCAAAGGAGTGCAGGCAAGACGTCATTAGCGCAGTGCACAGATAATTTTATTGGTTTTCGCGAGGTGTGCAGTAGTCGCACGGCAATGACGCAAGAAACAGGACATAAGTTCAGGGAACACGACTGCAGCAGGTTTCTTCAGCTCCGCAATTTACGCTGCTTCTGCAACCTGGATGGGCTACCTAAAGGAATCTGGGAAAAAAAGTAAGGCCTGTTGGTCCGTGAGGTGCAAGCACCACTGCCGTAGCGATAATGCCCAACAGCAGGTCCCCCGTCCGCCACCTGGGGACCGCGCTCTCTAGCAGGCAGGTGCTGCCGAGAGTGCCGCTGCAATGGTCTGGTTTTCCAGCCGTTTCTTCGAAGGAAGTACATGCGAGTAAGACAGCACCAACACAAGAGTTGTAAAGCCGACAAAAACCAAAGGATATGCAAAAGAATCGGTCAATTGAGCAGCAACTCCAGGATTCCGTTTACTTGAGCCTGCAACATAAAGAAAGCAAACCACAAACAAGCAAACACACAAAAAAGAATAACCAATACACATGAAACATTCATGCAAGGGTCAGGCACTTCTCTTTTGCAGCATGAAATGATTCTGCTGCCTGACCTTAAAACAAAAGATTTGCGACTGGGCTGTACCAGCACCTGTGCAACCGCATGCGAGGATCCTGTGGATACATGGATGCTGGCGCAGGCAATGACCCGGTGAGAGGCTGCAGAACACAGACATTGTTGGGAATTCGAGGAGCGAGGAACCCGAGTTACGCGGGACAGCAGATATCGCATCCTAGTGCCGTGCTGCCACCATAACGAGGGAGGCCTCTCGAGTTGCTAACCAGAACACACACCCGAGAGAGACACATTATTCACACAGCAGTGGTGTGGCTCAGCAGCATTGCCAGGGAATGAAATGTTTGTGACTGGGCTGTACCAAAACCTATACATGCAATGAGCCTGTGGATACATGAATGCTGGCACAGGCAGTGACCCGGTGAGACGCTGCAGAACGCAGACAACACTGAGAATCGGAGGAGTAACCAGCCCGCGCAATTGCTGGTGGCAGTAATTGAATCCTAACGCTTAGCTGCTACCATAACGAGGGATGACACTGAAGTTCTTAAATGCCATACAGCATTGCTTAGCTAACATTTTAGCTGCGGGCTGCTGCAAGTCATTCTGTTTCTGCCGCCTCAGCCAAAATGTTAGCTATTTTAGCTATTGTGGAATTGTGCCTTTCTCTTGGTATGTTATCAAACAGGTGACCAAAACTGAGGAGTAGCGATTCACTCCTGGACAGCTCCTGGAGGGTACCGTGATGTCTTTCTCTGGGTCAGCTGTGTTGCACACACTGCCAACAGGACGTGGGCCTTGTTGGCAGGCAGTTCTGTGTGCCGCCGTCTTCTGCTGGACCCTTGTGGGACACCGTGGCCCCCACACTGAGCTGCCTTTTTCTGGCACTCGTGAGATGCGAGCGTTGTGGGCTGACCTGCAGGCGAATTGTTTACAGGAAACTATTTGAATAAGTAAATATTGATATAGGATCAAACCATTAGTATATTACGTATATTTGTAAAGACGGGCTTACCATTTGAGAAGAGGGAGACGAATCCTCCCGCCCCTCACTAGTCTGCTCTAACAGCGAATTACGGTCACAACAGAGTCTATACACAACATCGTCGCCCGGACTGTAGGGCCGCTCTACAGAATGCTGATCAACTTCCACGTCACTTTGCTGCTCAGTGCAGCCCTCAGTGATGTTGTTGCGGATGCCTGCACAGCATGATTGTGTAGCACAGAATTTGTTTTCCAATACGCAAAAATTCAGACGGGTAACAGGAAATGCATCATGCATTTACTCGCTGCAGTCTCTTTGGCATATGCGGTTGCCTTTGCAACAGTTGCGACATTGGAAGCAGCAGTCCTACAGTCATATTGAGCCCTCCTGCAGGAGAAGGCAAATTATGTACCAAGTAAGCAAAATATTTCAGACAACGTGAATGGGCCATGACAACTGGCAATCTTATTGATACATGCATAGTGGCTCACAATTAACATTGCATGAACCGCAAAAAAGTGCACTCTTGAAGGAACGCTATAAGAGAAACACCACATCAGCTAAGAATGACAAAGTATTTTACAAAAAAATGTGTTGTTAATCTCGCAGTAATAGATTTACGCATTACCACGTTTCCAACGAGCCAAACAAGCCACACTTATATTAGGTCGGATATCCCAAAGAAAATGGAGATCACCTAATGTTATTTTTAAATTTCGCGCTGAAAACCGAATGCCTTTGGTGTTACGTCACGGCTTCCAAAGCATTCGTATTTGGGTGGCGCTGGCTCAGTAAAATTTCACGAAATTTGCCATATTTAGTGTTTGGCCCCTTAGAAACACAGTGTGGTCGATCTGTAACGATAAAGCTCTAACGATGGGTCCTAGCAGACGCCCTCAACATCCGTGACGTCACGGCAACTGAAAGGTTGCTTTCACACCCGTATTTCATGTGCAGAGACAATTATACTTGAAGAAGTGATGACTACTATGTCCTGTGTTTTCTCTGTAATCATTTCAGTTGGCGTAATGTTTTTCGTGCTCTTATGTTCTTATTTTCAGAAGGCGTGGGAAATAAAATGCATATATGCACATGGCGATGGGCCTACCTGCGACCCAACACATAGCCTCGCAGAAATGACGATAGGTCATAAAAAGCCACAGCCTTGTCTTCGTAGCTGCGGAGCAACTCTTAGTCTTTTCCACCTTGTTCAGTTCCTTGTGGAACTTATCTCTTAAGTACTGCCATTTTTTTTTTTTTTTTTGCATTCCGCACCTTCAAGGAAAGAAATCAGATGGGAAATGTTCAGGGGATAAGAGCATATCACAGCCTATGCAACAAGTGTTTCAGGTCATGTTGAAATTACGTGTCGTGCAATGTCTTCCAGAGAGGAAATACGCCAAAAATAAACGTGCCGCCGCAAAGTGCAGTTTCCTCGATCACTGCATCACATGGCAATAATCACGCGTGTACACGATTGCATGAACGTTCTGCGTGTTGACGCTGGTTCGAGTTGGCTCCATGGCTACAGCATGCAATGTTGCGACATTTCACTTGTGGGGGTTCCACTCTGCGTGCGGCTAGGGCTGAAGGCGAGCTCCGGATCTAGCCCCACGCAGTCGCTTCGTGGTACTCCCAACCCGTAGCGCGGGAATCGCGACTACGCCGGGTTCGGACGAATAAGGCAACCAGCGGTGTCAACGGTAACGTTTATTGCGACTAGCAATAGCGAACACTCGCAGAGGGACGTCCTCTCAGTAATAGTAGTAAAAGGTTTGCCTCGTTGTCTGGGTGGGTCAGACAAACGAGATCACTCACGGGATGCGGCAGGTGCTGTGGTTCAGGCGGTCCAAGGTGTCGGCGTCCCAAGAGAGGGAGTCTCTCCCGGTCGCGCGCTTTTATGCTTTTTTACCTTTTTGCGAGGGGAAGTCCTCCTCGCCCGCCGGATACGTTTCCCTTTCCCGTGAGCCGCGTGGGGGAAGAGGGGTACGCGCGTCATCGGAGCGACGGAGAAAGGGAGGGCGCGTAGTGCCTCTCTCCCATGTCTACGCCGGCCCGTCCCGTCGCCATGTGCGAACGGGACGCCGCGGGCAGCGGGAGGAAATGGAGGCGGGTGCTCCCCACACACTCGTGCTGCTCATTAATACAGAAGCCCCACTGGCAAACAAATCATTTATGAAACTGTGCCACTGCATGGCCGCCTTGGTTGGAGGGCTCGTGGGCGCAGTTTGAGACGGGCTTTCACCCTTCTACACAGTTTCGCTCGTGGTCCTCGGTTATTCTGTGCTTATATGGGCAAATAAATGCTATTATATTGTACTCTAGCCTTGGTCGCAGCGCTGCGGCATGGCTACGATCGTGCACAACAGCGAGTGACTGACTTAAGAAAGAGCGCGAATTTCAACGTATCAGATTTGTGCTGGGCGCGGACATGCCCGTACGTTTAAAAGCTGCCTCTTCGTTACTATTGCGTGCTGTCAGAGGAACTTATTACGACAACCGAGTGATCCATTCCACACCCAATTACGTCGCCCAATGCTAAAACAAATTCTGCGCGACGTACCACTTTTCAAGCAAGCGCCAGTACATTAACATTCATTCATGTAAACATTCCTCCATTATATATTTATTTGAATTTCGTTTTTCGCAATGTCAGGCCTAAACGTCCGGCTCTCACACACGTGTGCCTAGCGTGCATCGCTGCACGCAAGGCTCTCACGAATGCGAGCTTAAGAAAATTAAATCGCAGTAATAAATGAGCTCGACAAAAGGCATGCACATGCCTTCGTTATAACACTGCACTTAATAAGTGGTCAGATTTCGATGCTTACCCGTGAAGCCAAGGCTCTTTCCAATGGCGTCCCACGTGAGTGTGTGCTTCAGCTGGTCTTTATAATCAACACGCATCATGTCGTACAAGTGAGGCTGCCACCGAAGAAGCAAAATTAATTCCTCTATGACAAAGTTATTCCAAGCTTGCGAGATTTGAGAAGTCTCCGGCTGACATGTCGCTCTCTGAAAAGTAGCTAAAAGCATCCATCTTCAGGCGAAGGAGGAAGGTTGCAGGAAGGTGTGCGACGCCTACAAAGGAGTAACCATGACGTCGAGCAATCAACCTTCGCACGGCTACCCCCTCTTATGGCAGACACGCACGTCACATGCACAATATTTTTTTTAATAGTCTTAAGTTTATTATGCAGATATGTGCCACTTTTTACGCATCTCTCGGAAATTTTGCAGGCTTAGCAGCGTCGCTAAAGTCGCAGTGTCATTACTTTGTTTCCCTATTAGCGGCAAGAACTTGTAGTGGCGCCCTCTCGCGAGTGTCGTCACGGCCAGGACGCCCCTCGCTCGTGCTCCAGCTCGCGTGGCTGCCGCGCGCGCTCGTTCCCTTCGTGTATACTTGGGGTATCGGTGGCTTCAGCCGTACTTATTGACGGACATGTCGGCTTCTTTCTGCTGTTCCTTCTTCAAAAGCGCGCGAGTCGAGAAAATTTGCTGCTTGAATATCGCAAGCTATGTAGCGTTGAAGGTGTCTACTCGTTTTGCAATGCACACATGCGCCACGCCTGTCCATAAGTCTTGCGTAAAAAGAATGTCTGCAAATTCAACACGTGAAGTTGTGTATGATGCTTTGCTAAACACTTAACATTCCCTCAGTACTTGGCTATGAGAGACATTGTGTTTTACAAGGAAAATAAAATATTGGTATTCGGTGTCAGCATGTTATACGTGTTAGGAAGACACTGCCAATTGTGGTAGCTCCACTCTGCGTGCGGCTAGGGCTGAAGGCGAGCTCCGGATCTAGCCTCACGCAGTCGCTTTGTAGTACTCCCCAAGCCGTAGCGCGGGAATCGCGGCTACGTCGAGTTCGAACGAATAAGGCAACCAGCGGCGTCAACTGTAATAACGTTTATTGCTACCAGCAATAAAGAACACTCGCAGAGGGGCGTCCTTTCTATAATAGTAATAAATAGGCTTGCCTCTTTGCCTGGGTGGGTCAGGCAAATGAGGTCACTCACGGGTTACGGCAGGTGATCTCGTCCCGGCGGCGCAGATGTCCAGCGTCCAAAAGACAGGCTCCCCCGGTGGTGCGCTTTTATGCCTTTTTACCTTCTGCGTGGTGCAGAAAAAGATTCATGTTAAGAACATTCTCCATCTGCCTCACTTACACAATGCTTCAATCAAAACTGAATAGCCTGCATTAATACGGTTGTGGAAACCAGCTTTAGTAGGTCTTAAATACACTGTTTCCTGGTAATTTTATATCCCTTATCAAGGAGTTTATTGACAGGGTACGCAAGGAGCAAGAGGTCGAACGCGGTGCGGAGGTTTTTCCCAGCAAGCAGCCAGCACCGCCCTTGATCGCAAAACGCTGGTGATGTGCCTGACTGAGTGGCAATTTTTCATTGTATTTAATACGCTGGACAGGCGCCTGGCTGACCGGCAGTTCTCCGTTATCTCCAACTTATAACAGTTCCTTCCAGACATGCATATGTATGTGAGGCTACTACAGCCTATAACCAACTGACCGCTGCAAACAGTGACCGACTATTTGCTACCTACAGCAAATAAAGTGACTTATTACCGCTGAAAGTTCAGCTAATCGTTAAAAATGAGCATGATGCTTCTCTTTTCACGTTGCGATTTTTTTCTTGAGTCCACATTATAATGCTATTCTTCGTTCAATCTTCAGTGTAAATTCAAGTCACGATAATTCCGACACGGTAATTCGGGAACGTAATGTTTCTGTAAAGTACCCGACACTGAGTTATATAATATAACCGATGGAGTTTAATTTCCCAAAGCAGAACATAGGCTTCTCCAGAGAAATTCAAATGGCTTTTGAGATATCATTAATTTTTAATTCAATAAATTGCTCCTAAACATTTAAGAGCAACATTCTGTAGTTGAAGAAACATGCATGATACTGCTTTACAATATTTTACTTTAGTCTAAGCCCCTGCTACCTTGCAACAACTGGTGCAACTGCAAAGCTTCACATCCTCCCCAAGAAGTTTGTCTGCGTGCTTGTAGAAGAAAAGCTTCACAAATAGCAGTGGCCACTCCTCCTCCACTTTGGATGTGTGCGGAAAATGATGTGTATTAATAAATGCTTTCTGTTCCATGTAGGTGTCCTGCATGTATTGTGTCGCGAGTGTTGTATTAAATTCTTTGGAGTTTTTTCTTCCTTCGCGTTTCATAAATTCTATTTTTTTTCTGCTGTGTCACTTGGGGGCTCAAATCTGCGGACTGGCTGCCAGTTGGCACAGCCATACGCCGACCTTCTTGCTTTAGAGCCCGAAGCTCCTGTCGTAGGTGAGGCAGATCGCTTGCCGCAAATGTTTTCCTGTTTTCCAGCTGCTGGAAAAAGTCATAGCCCCTTCCCAGCAACCCGTCATCTAACTTCCTCTCTTCAAGAGAGCGGATACGGAGCTACACTTTGTGCAGCTGGGGCCGTATTCTGTAGCGGTTCCTTTTGGAACCGGTTCCTTTTGGCTGTTGCCATTGGTCGGCGCTTCGTTGTCGTCATCCCTGGTGGGCGAGACAAATTTTGATGACGTCACACAGGTTGCCAATCATCTGGAAAGGAACCGGTTCCCTGCTAGGAGAGGAACCAATGAACCTTTGACTTGTAAAGTGGTGGAGGTACGTCAAGATCCCAACATCCTCTCGCGTTGCCGTCCTCCGTGGAGCTATGTTCCGGTCGCCGCCTGCGCCCGGCTCCCCCAACAACGATGGACACTTCGAACCCCGGCTCTTCCAGCGCCTCTAACCCTACCACATAGCCAACCCCGCCTGCGGGGCCCTCTTGGACTGTGACGAGCCCTCAACACGATCCCTCTGTCTTTGCGGGACTCCACAGTGATGACGTCGACGATTAGATGGATCACTGTGACCGCGTGAGTTCTTGCAATAACTGGAACGACACCCAGAAATTGAGGCATGTCGCATTCTACTTGAGCGATGTTGCAAAGAATTATTTCAACCACGAATCCGGCATCGCGGATTGGTCCACATTTACCTCCAAGCTGCGGCAAATTTTCGCTTCTTCGTCTGGCCGTGCAGAAGTCGCCAAACAGAAGCTGGGCAAACGCTTCCCAACTTCCGCAAGAGTCTTACACCTCATACATAGAGGATGTCTTGGCTCTGTGCCGCCGTGCGAACCCTAGCATGACGGAAGCCGACCGCATTTGACACATAGTAAAAGGCATTGGGTCTGTCACATTCAACGCCTTAATCATGCAAAATCTGGCAGTTGAACACGAGGAGCTGTCACAAGTGGTAGTCTCTGGCTGGCGTTTTTGCGCCAGGGATATTCCGCGCGGGAGTACTTGTGTACAGAATCCAAAGTTCACAAGCGGAAGGCATGAAGTGTTGTCCGAAATGGTAACGACGTTATGCGAGAGCAGGACATCCGGATGAGGAGATGCGATGCAGTCACCGTCTGGTACAGGTGGAACGGGGGAGACACCTATGTAGGTAACGGCATGGTGAGGGAGGCGAATATGCTCTGTGGAACATAGCCGTATCGGAGCACTATCGGGAGGGTCAATAGCAGCAGGTAGGGCGAGTTGCACAACACCAGCAGAACAGTCTATCAAAGCGGAATGTGTAGGCAGAAAGTCAAGGCCCAGGATGAGGTCGCGAGGGCAGTGCTCTAGTGCATAAAACAAAACAGAAGTACGATGGCCGGCGACACTCGCGCGGGCCGGACACATGCCAATAACGGCTGGTGTTCGACCATCGGCGACCTGGACCACAGGCGAAGGGGCAGGAGTGCGGACTTTCTTGAGACGATTCCGAAGCTGAGCATTCATCACAGATACGTGCGCATCAGTGTCAATCAGAGCCGTAACAGGTACACCATCTACGCACACTGAATTAATCCACATACAAGGTTCTAACATATGAAATTTGCAGAAGTGCAATATCTGTTTTCTGAAAAGAACCGGCCGTGGTTGCTCAGTGGCTATGGTGTTAGGCTGCTGAGCACGAGGTCGCGGGATCGAATCCCGTCCACGGCGGCCGCATTTCGATGGGGGCGAAATGCGAAAACACCCGTGTACTTAGATTTAGGTGCACGTTAAAGAACCCCAGGTGGTCGAAATTTCCGGAGTCCCCCACTACGAATGCTCGCCGTAGTGGGGGACTCCGGAAGCTTCCTCTTGAGAGGAATCTTTAGCTCGGGTGCTCCTATCCAAATACATGTAAAATGAGACTTGGTTTTTCTCGGCAACCACTGCACCAAATTTCACAAGGTTTGTTGCATTTAAAATAAAAACTTAAAATCTAGTGACCGTTGGTTTCGAATTTTTTAGTTAGGTCGTCAATTTGTTGTTAAAAATTGGCAAAATTCGAAAATCTTCAAGAAACGAAACTGTCAAGTTTACAACTCTCTAACTCAACAACAAAAAATAATACAATTCTGTGAATTGAATCTAACAGTACATCTAAAGCGGACAAAATTGATATGTTACACATGAAAATAAAAAAAATTGTAATACGGAAATAAGGCTCTTGCAGAACCCTTGTAACCAACGTAACAAATTCATGTAAGTTGTAAAATGACATATCAGATTTGTCCGCTTTGAATGATCTAATGAATGCCATTTACAGAACCACGATGTCTATTCTTGATGCAGAGCTATGAATTTCTAAACTTCATGCTTCTATTTTTTTTTTCAGACGGTCGAATATTTGAAAATTCTTTTAAGACAAATCAGGACATAAAAATCGAAATTCCGCTTCAAACAGTCACTACAATTTAACTTGCTCTCTGAAATGCAACAAATTTCATTAAAATCGGCCCAAGGGTTATCTCAGAAAAACGTTTTTGCGTTTTACATGTATTTGAATAGGCCGCGTCGGAGTTGGGCCCCAGCTAAAGCTTCCTCTTAAGAAGGTGGTCCACCTGCTGGGGCTTGTGGTGGCATCCCCATGGCCTGCAAAGCAGGCCTGCATGCAAAGGCCTGCATGCAAAGCAGCAGTGCTGGCGCCATCCGTATCAGGCTCCGCAGCTCCTGCAGCAGCTGAGTGTTCTGCTGCACTTGTTGCTCAGCAGCAGAAGCAAGACGCTCGGTGGCTACCGTTTGGCGCAACGTCGCCGCGCCTTGATTTTCGACTGCCGTTCTCAGCTGCTGCACCGACTGGAGGAGGTCCTGTATTTGATGTATAGGGACAGGTTACAACCATACAATTATTAAGAACGTCTTAACCCTTTATTGTGCAGTGTACCTTCTATGCAATAGTGAGGCTCAGTCTTCAACACACTCTGTTAAGATTTGAACTCAACCACAATGAACAAGATGGCACAAGTCCTTAAGAAATTTCCTCTGAAGAAGCACTTTATGTGGCATATGCATGCACTTTCAGACGCAGTGCACAAGAAAAATGCACACTTTGAACAGTGAAGACTGGTAAGCAAAAGATTCTCTCTAGATTGCGCGAACTTTTACAGGGACTTTACAGTTGCCCTTTTTGGCTGCTTCAAGTACTGCACCGAAAAACTTCGTCAAAGGTAATAACCCCCCCCCCCCCCATATACGGCATCTCACAAAGCCACAAGCAGATGGTGCGAGAGGCACCCCAATTTTTTTTGCAATGTTGCGTAACGCCATTATACAATACAATGGCCAAATCGGCAGGTATGCAGAGGTTCTACGACGTATGTCACCTGCTAAATATCACGTGAGCATAGGTAATCTAACGAGTAATATTTATGGAACAGTACTAACAGAAGTAGTGCAGTAACATTAATCAGCTAAGTGTTGTAAGAAATACTAAGCATTTTCATTCACTTAGGAATGCCTTTCGTGTATAGAGTGAAATCATGAGAATAACCTAGTTGGAATGCTTACGTTGTTGTGCTGTTGCGAGAGTGCAACAGACTCGGCATATTTCCCAACGACAGAGGACAGCAGGTCGTCCGCTCTCTGCTCTGGCCTTCTGCCCCTCCCTGCCTGCCGTGGCTCTAAAAGTAGGGCAAAAGGGGCACCATTACTAATTTCCTCACATGCAACGCAAAACTTGTTTTTGTGCGTTATTGCGAGTTGCTTACCACTGCTCATTGCAACTAGTTTGTATCAGAGATCACATATACCAAAATGTTTTCTTTAAGGAAAATCAAGAAAATGCATTGTTAATGAGTGAGGCATTTCACATGGGGCCACTATTTTTTAAAGCAATCCCAGGCATTATTGTGCCTTTTGGCACCAAACAAAGCTACACTGCTTGCAGCATTGCATAATTTCCTTTTTTAAACAGCACCGCAAGTGTAGTGCCATTTGTTGCCTAGCCATTCTGTTCGTTCTCACAACCCTTCTTGCGTAACGATGAGAAATACTTTTTCCCTCTGTGCAACTTCTTTATTACCAAAGTTACTTGAAGTGCGTAACATACGACGGCATTCACTAATCATAGAGCAAACACATACACATACACATTCATTGTTCCCTTGTACAATTACGTCCTCGTGTTGTCCATCAGCAAGCATGATCTAAATTAAGTCCTTGTAGTCAATGCGTAATACAGCGCATTTACATGTTCAACACGACTTGTGTTTGTGCTCCTAAATCTCTCCTTCTTTACTGTTCTGGGGAATTCTGAATGTGTTTGCGTGTTTGTTCTTTAGTTTTGTGTATTTAGTACGCTACTTATGGCTATGATTTTACAATGCACGTTCTGTAACGACAATGTTTCTGAAAAGTATGTGTTCACAATAAGTAAGTAAAAAATTGGGAAGACGTCTGTTGTACACTTACGTGTCTGACTGCTAGGGCCACCTGCATCCTCCCGACGCCTCTCCGCTGTTGCGGGCTGGAGTAGTCTCGCTAAGAATAATAAGTACATGTCATACGTTTGGAAAAAGACCGTAGAGATGTGTACAACAAATGAACGAAAGAAATGCCTTCCAACTCTTAAGCCCGTTGTCCCAGGCGCTGTGCCGACAGACACATGGGACTCGGCACTTGCCGCGTCACCAGCACCGCGGTCAGCAGCGCTTTCCTCCTGCATATAGGTAATTGGCATCATTAATGATAAGTTTTGTTGTTGCGATACCTGTCATGTACAGGAAATATTGTAGTCATATTTCAATGGCATCCCCAAACCGTTGCATTTCGAAATGACTACACTAATAAAAGCCTGTGCTATGTCCTTTTATATGACCATCAATGACAAATGATTGGTGCACGTCTGCTCAATAAATGAAGCTCTTTTTTGTTCCTGTTGCAAACGACTAAGTGTTTGCTTACCTATTGAGTAAAAAGGTGGCATGCTACTGGTGTTTCTACACTAAGAAGTTATCTATGATGTCACTTTGATAAATCTGCATCGGCTCAACCCCAAATATTTGCAAAACATATCACTGCATGCGGACATGCGTTAGCTAACTATAGAATGATTAAATGGATTACACCAACATGGCTTATATGCCTCATTAAAAAGCAGAGAACATTGCCTTTACATAAAAACACAGGCATTGAGCAAGCATTTGTGTGCATGTTTCAGAGAAAGACGCAAGCGATAGTAAATAGCTTGACGATTTCCGCTCAAGCTCGGGCCATCTTCTGAGCGGCAACACTAGCGCGCGACCACACATCAGCCATAACGGCGGTGACTGAGCGAATCGCGACAGCGCGTCGACTTGGCGTTGACCTATTGAAACCCATCCGCCTGATGTTCGCCTCTTCGTCGGGCTCAAAGAACGGCGGGCAGACTCCGATGGCGCTCGCCCTTCCAACTATGGAAAGGATGCGCCCTCGCGGTCCGGGCAGGCTGCCTCCTCCGGTTCCTCTGTAATTAACACGTTTGTTAGAATATGGTGCGCAAAAGCTCCGTCAACGAGTGTGCTTAGCTGCTTTCGGCGTGCAAGGCGGCTGCATCACGGCGGGCGTTATAGACGTCTTTCTTCCACACGCCGCGCCATTGGGCTGCAGTTTTCACTGCCAGGCCCTCAGCGTTCAGCAAGGCAGTCACTTGCTGCCAGAGCTCCTCCTTGCGCGCCGCCGTCAGCTGTTGACCCAGCACACACGACGCCTTCGAAAGGTAGGGGTGCTCTTCAACAAATGACACGAGTATCTCGCGCTGCCTCGCTGAAACATGAGGACCCAGCCGCCTAACCTGCTGCGAGGACATCGTTTCGGATTCGGCGCGCAAACTGGCAAGTCCAAAACGTAAACAAAGCGAGGCAACTTGTTTGCATAACGTATGGCACACCGCCTAGCGACTAAATAAGAAAACAACACAAATAAAATTACAACTCCCAGTAGCGGTCTGCGCCGCAAGCTCACATTTATTACTGAAAATATATTTGCAAGTGTTGTGTACAAACCAATGTTTTTTTATCAAACCAGCAACATCCTTCAATTGCTATACCGTCCCCCAAGTACAAACAAAAATGATGACGTGATCTTCCGGCAGTCCGCCGCTCGTTGATTGGTTCCCCTCACGCCGCCCCGTTCCACTCTTTCTCCGAGTGACGTAATCCAGACGTAACAGCCAAAAGGAACCGGTTCCAAAGCGAACCGCTACAGAATACGGCCCCTGGGCTGTGTATCGTCGGTCTCGAGCACCGATTCAACAAGTGATCAGCCACCCGCCTCACCAAGTCACTTCTCTCCCTTGGAAGGAGGGGCATGTGATTGTCAAGGGCCTCTCTAAGGCTATTGGGAAGCTGCTGGTTTCCACTGTAGGCTGGCTCATGTTGGTAGTGTTGAAAGTATTCGTGGCGTTCGATGGGGCATCAAGCTCGGATATGCCAAAAAGGTAAAAGGAAACCAGACGAAAACGTGCTCCACATGAAAATTTTAATCATAGCAGGTGTACTGAACATGTAGTTTACTACATGCAAGCAGACATTTAATCAAAATAAAGGTCTACACTGTATTATACTCTCAACAATATATTTATAGACCAAGTCAGGGTGACTTATAGGCAGACATTACTGAGCCTAAGTGGTTCTGTAAAAGCTATAAAGGATGATAGATAAAAGTAAGGCAGCTGAAAGGGAAGGACCAAGAGGGGCTGCAGGAATGACCTTTGCCAATACAAACACCCTCTCATTAAGTGGCACGTCATTTAAAAGTTCTGCAAAGGTCTCTCCTAACTCGGTCCAGTCCCTCAGGAATACCTGAGCCAAAAATGATGTAAAGGAAAAATGATGTTTAATAAATGCACTTATACTTCTACAAAGTCAAACACTCAAGGTTTTGGCAAGGCCTTGGCCGTGCTGGAATGCTAGCATTGTTAAGGCCTGTCCTATCACCGTGTTTATTCCTCTCGATCGTAGCAGTCGCAGGGGCGCAGAACACTGACCCGAAGTTTCGAGCAGGAGTCTGTTCTCCGCCGCACTCGCACCACTACAGCATTAGAAGGGTGCTTTATTTGTTTGTTCAATGGTTAATCACGCTAAGACTTTGCACGGGATGTTAGAATAAGATGTAGCCCATAAATGTGAATAGTAACTGCAAAATACAAATTTTATACAGCCTACTTAGTCAAGCAACAAGTATGAATGAATGCTTGATGTTTAATGGTTTTTGGAAAAATGGTTGATCGCAGACGATACATTTCCTTGAACTCAACAATGTGCTCGATCCCTATCAGTGTGCCTTCAGATAAGGACGGTCGACAACCGATCATCTTACGCGCATTAAAGGAAATATCCGCGATGCATTTGTACATAAGCAGTTTTCTTCTATCGATATTCCTCGACATGGAGAAGGCGTATGACGGGATCGGATGACGGGAAGGCGTTAGGGGATCTTGTTAGACTTGTCGGGAATGGACATCCGTGGAAATACGCTGAAAATAATTGGAAGCTATTTGTCAAATCGTATCTTCCGCGTGAAAATCGGCGACGTATTATCGCGAGCTCTTATACAAGAAACTGGTGTACCCCAGGGAGGAGTACTCAGTTGCACTCTCTTTATCGTTAAGATGAACACACTTCGTTCTTCACTGCCACCAGCCTTTTTTCCTCCGTCTACGTAGACGATATACAAAGAGGTTTCAAATCCTGAAACCTTGCATTGTGTAAAAGACAGGTACAGCAGGGCTTAAACAAGGTGTCCAAGTGGGCACACCAAAATGGCTTTAACATAAACCCCTACAAATGATCTTCTGTTGAAAGAGAGCCTGGACCCAGATCCTTGTGTAGGGCAAACAACAAATGCATGTGAACAAACACAAATTTCTAGGTGTTATACTTGACTCGAGGCTTACTTTCCTCTCACATATAAAATGTCTTAAAGCAAAATGTCTAAAATCTTAAAACTTAACTTAAATCTTATTAACTTAAATCCTATACCACAAAACATGGGGCAGCGACAGGAATTGTGTACTGATTCTTTACAGGAGCCTAGTTCGATCGCGATTAGATTATGGTGCTGTAGCATATCACTCTGCCGCACCGAGTGCGCTAAATAAAGATGGTAGATCCCGTTCATCATCTGGGCATCCGCCTGGCCACTGGTGCATTTAGAACAAGCCCTGTCGAAAGTCTATATGTAAAGTCAGACGAGTGGTCACTCCATTTTCAGAGAACGTATTTTCTCAAAATGCGCTCTAATAAAGGAACATCCGTGTTTCACAACCGTTAACGACTTGGCGTGTGAAACACTTTTTCGTAATCGACCCTCTATGAGACTTCCTTTGTCACTCCGTGCAAGAGAACTTAGCAAAGAAATGGATGTCCCAGCTATAAACACAAATAAATTACATGAAATAATCTCAGATATACAGTAGGGATCACGGGGAGCAGCACGAATGCTCGATGCCTCAAATTCAGAATTCGACAAGTGCAAAAAGATTTTACAAAGTGCAAAAAGATGTTAGCTGTGAGAGCTTAATAAGTTACTTCTATAGAATTGATTCTTGGCATCAGGTGACTGAAGACTTTTAACATTTCAAGTGCTTGTATTATTGCTACTCCCAGAGACCATTTATCAACTGTGATTACTTTCAAGTCGCTCAATAAACTTGTCATTACTTTGCACATGACATCACCATTCACTCACATGCAGACAACAATGACAAAGACGGGAGAATGGATGAACTTGGTGTGAGGAGTTTTTACTTCCTTGGTCATACATTAAGATGAAATTTTCCACAAACTGTTCTACAGGGATTCTAGGCTTCACAATATGGGGGAGCTGCTTTTCCACTTCAATGAGATATGTCGATATTGTGCTCATTCAGACTGGTGCAGCTGTCACAATTATTGCACTTGTATTGATTGTGTGCTTTGTGCTCATAATAGCAGGGCGCATTCTCTGTGATCCCAATGGCTGTGGCCGACAGTGACTGCAAGTACACTCTCATCGATGTGGGAGCCGAGGGTCGCCTCAGTCAGGGTGGCACATTCCAAAATTCAGAGTTTGGACGTGCCCTCACTCAAGGAGATTTGGATATCTCATCGCTGAGTTTGCTTCCTGGCTCTGCAACAAATGCACCATATGCCTTCGTAGGCTACGAGGCTTTTCAGCTGAGAGAGGATTTTCTTCGTCCTTATCCAGCCAAGCAGCTTGACGACGAAAGACGGTCTTCAACTATAGGCTAACCGAGCAAGGTATGTGGCATTCAATCCTTCATGTCACTATTACATGTAGCAGGCAATGTAAGCAACATATAAGACCAATTATCTTAGTTTGTGGAGACCACCCTTAAAATTCTAACAATTCTGCAAGGTTTCTTTTGCATTCCGCTTTATTCGTTATAATTTTGCAGGATTTGAGAGACAGCAGAAAGATAACTGAAACTTGTGCTAGTTAGCATAACTTTATTGTCCGCAATTGTCCAGAAGCAAGCAAACACTACGGTCCTGCCGCTTCATGTCGCGGTCGAATGCCACAATCTTCTCTGCGAAAATTGCGCGGGTCATCCATGACTTGTTCGCCTTGTACGCCTTGTACGGCACAGCTACGGTATCCCTTGAAACAGCGCGGCTTGCCACTTTTCCTAATGACCAATGGCGGACGCTTGTCAGAGCCATCCATGTTTGTGCAAAGCAGCAGCGTCACACGTTTTTTTTTGTGTGTTTGCCGCCGTGGCAGCGCTGCCCCTTGAAGTCGAGCGTCCTGGCCGGCAACATCTCGTAGAACAGCCAGCCCGGTCTCATCGGCGTTGTAGATGTCTGCCGGCGCGAAGTTGCTTAAAATGCCGGCCGCGTTGCTCACCTTCCAAGCAGTTGCTCCGTCAACGTCTGCGGACATCGATTCGCCGCACAACACTTTTCCGATGATGTTATGGCGGGCCTTGAAACGGTTCAGCCAGCCAACGCTGGTTTTAAGATCGTCAATGTCGAGTAGGCACGCATAGTTCAAGACTTTTTGCTCGACGATGCTTCCGGTGAGGGGTACGTTCTTGGCTCGTGCTTCATACGTTCTTGGCTCGTGCTTCAACAAACGACGCAGGCATCACTCATCATGGAGGGGCCGCGTCACCTTTTTGTGCTTGGAAGGTGTGCCTGAAGCAAGTGCCTTTTTTACGCGGTCCTTATTTCCTAATATCGTAGACAGCGAACTGGCCGGAATCCCAAAGTCTTCAGTGATTGAAGCTTTCTTCCTTCCACTATCCGCTTGGGCAATGATTTCGTATTTATGCTCGAGGGAAAGGGTTTTTCGTTTCATCACTTGCGTTGACATCTTGTCCCACGCACGGATGAAAGCTCGTCGAAGACACACGCTGCGAGTGATACGACCACGAAAAAAAAGCCAAACATGGCGAAACTACAATCACGTGATTTCTTCCCGTGTATCACTTCTCTTTTGACAATAACAATTGTTTCGGTTTCGATTCTCACCGCGAAAATTTCGTTGAAGCGGAAACGCTCACCAAAAATGGCTCGTTGTGCAGAAAAACTCAGGGCATTGAATCCTTTGAGATACTGAAGGGAAATTAAGAATTATTCATTGTCCCGGAAATTTCGTTGTAGCGGTATTCGTTTTGGCGGGATTGAACTGTATTTGTATTCTTTAATATCGGCATTCAAGGTGTTTCAATTTTCCCCCAGGCGCTGTGCAGAGAACGCATTTGGGATAACGGCGGCCAGATGGAGAATTCTGCTACGTACCATTGTTAAGAATGGCCATACGGGATGGCAACGTGCCAGCTTTCAGCCCGCTGCACGTGTTCCAAGCCCACCAGACAGGGAGCCCTTCCGAGAACTGCGGATGACCGGCAGCCACGTGGCGCGCGGTCAGCTCAGGAATGTGGTACTCCGCCGCGCCACCCGAGACGGAGCACAGTTCTACGAAGCCCTCGGTCGTTGACTCCGGAGCCTTTGTGTGTGTGGGCGTAAACGATACTGCGGAACGGCGCCCCTCTGTCGTCGGCTCCAGACCTTCGCACCTGTGTGTTGGCGTGTGTGTGGGCGTAAACGATACTGCGGAACGGCGGCAAGTTTACAATGATTGGACGAACCTTCCCGACCATTCCTGCTCCGTCCACGCCGAACGATGACGTCGAACTATGACGTCAAGCGGAGAGCTTATAAGCAGCGTTTGCCGGCTGCTAGAGTGTGCTCGTGTCGTGATCGTTGTCGGGAGCTGAGTGCTCTGTCATGCTAGAAATGAACTAGTGAGCTGTGTGCTCGTAAACTGTTTGCTGTATGTTAGTTTTGCGGGCTCCATATGGGAGTCGCGCTAGTCTGCCAATGTATCCTGCTTAAACTGTTAATATGTAAATAAATCCTGTTCACCGAGTTCCTGTCTACGACCTTCATCTCCTTCAAATGGTGGCAGCGGCGAGATAGTCCGACGACTCCTACATCTGGTCGACAGCGGTAGGACCGTCCGACAAATCTTACGCCATCCACTTGCAACCGAAGAATGTGGACTTTGTAATCAAGGCTGCTTGTATTCTGCAGAATTTTCTCACCGTCCACAACCCACAGTCACACAAGTTCGCCGATACAGAGGGTAGCTTTGGTAATCTCGTCGCAGGACAGTGGCGACAAGGTGTCCAAGTAGCATCAGGAAAGAACTCGGAACCCCACTTTTTCCCCGATAAAGGAAACACATTGCAGGAACTACTTCGGTAATGCGGGAGCTGCCAGGAACCTTTACGCAGCATACTTTTGTAGCAGTGCTGGGGAGGTTCCTTGTCAATGGAATCTCCCTGGGGTGTCCAAAGATGCAGCTATCAAGCGGCTACGGGAGCAGACACTTCTAACAATTCAGTGATGGTGAGCTATGAAAGTTGTCACAGTTTATGGGTTCACGCTAAAGAAATATATTCGTTACATTTACATCACACCTCCAGGCTCTGTTTTGTTAAGTTTAAAAAAAGCTAGTGCTCCTTCTGCTTACGAAACAACAATGCTTAGCTGTGTTACGTACATTTCCTTTAACGCTGGGCACCTAGTACTTCCGGGTCATGAACAACATGTGCATTATCAATGTATCGTTGTAATCTTGACGGGAATATGCAAGCAGGATAGACTGACTGTCTGGGGATAATATTTGCCCCAAAGGTTGTACATATTTTTAGAGTGACAGAAATAAATCGGGAATCTATCACAAAGATTAGAACAGAAATTAAACATTTGTATGGATCCACTCGGACATGGTGATGTTAAAGCAATCCTGAAAAGCATATTTTATCGTCTAAAAAAATGGTATGGTGATAAACATGAGCAGGTGTATGCCTATCTCCAGTACACTTCTAAGAATGTATAACTGATGTCTAATTGTTTTGCCACTACAGTCTCCTCACGCCACTCTTGCCTTTGTACTGGAAATTGATGCCGCAGTGCATCATTGCTAAATGAGAATCATCACCATCAGCCTTTTCTTATGCCCACTACAGGACGAACCCCTCTCTCGGCATCCTTAATTACTCCTGTCTTGTGCTAGCTGATATCAGGTTTTGTGTTCTCTATTCCTAACATCATCACACCACTAATTTTCTTTCATCGTTGACTGCGTTTCCCTTGGCACTCACTCTAACTTTCAGACTGCTAGCTGTATGTCCTACACATGACATGGCCTGCCCAGCTCCATTTCTTCCTTTAATGTCAACTTGAATATCGACCCCACCGCCTACCTTCCTCTTAACATTAGACCTAACTTTTCGTTCCATCGCTCGTTGTACGGTCCTTCACATCAACTCACGCTTGTTTATTAACCTCTAAGTTTGTACCCCATGTATGAGTACCACTAGTATTCAATGTTTTCACACTTTTGTTTCATTGGTAGCAGTTACCTGGTAGTCATTCTTTAACTTTTCATGATCAGGTTCCCTTGTGAGTAATGGCATAGATAAATATATTCTTGCAAACATTCTAGAAGCTCACTGCCAATCATGAGATGGAAATGACTTCTTATTCTGTTTGTATAGTTAAAGGAACTACCCATCATGGTGGCGGAGTGGCTTTTGCATTGCACTACTAAGCCCAAGCGCGTGAGATTGCCTCTCGGCATAGCATAGGAAATTCGCTTTGAGTGAGCTATGCTCAAATTCCGTAAGCGGTCGCAGCTCACATCAAAGCTCCTGCTTTCAGTGGCATTTTATTTTGCATTAACTCTAAATGGCTGGACAAGGTACACTTATTCTAGTACCTGTGATCAATTGTGGCGAATTATTTATTTTGTTACTTATATGCAGGAAAGCCAGTATATACATGCGGAAACATTGCTTATTGTCCTTCGAAACGATTCGCCTCCCATGGTTCTTCACTTTTAAGAATACTTGTATAGATATACCACACTTTGGGCTGTGCCTGTACAACATGTACAACATTTCACTGAGGAAAATCAGCGAAGGTAGCCCGAAGTAACAGTCCGCTAGCCTGCTACTCGGTTCAGGGGGAACGAGATATGCGCACGCCAGCAAATGCATTGAAAACTTCCGATAAAATTCTACTTGCTCTTAGCATGTAAATCTAATTCTAGCGTTGGAGAAACATTGGTTAATCCTTCTTTCATAGGAATCACTCATAATATGAAAGTGAAACATGTCTTACGACATTTGCCCATGAACTTCACTGCCTTTCTGCTGCACTTAACAGAGTTTTTAATTGGCACCATTCTAGGCGATGCAGTAGGCGGCAATCGGACGTTAAAGGGAATCCATGTGACGAAGCTGCGTTGTTACCGCAGACCGTATGAGTACAACGCTGAGAGAATATCAAAATAGTGCCATCTCCCGGGGTGCTAGAAATCGAGCCTCCTCTTTTCAAGACATTTCCGTGATGCTCGTACATGCTAGAATTCTTGGTGAAGCCCAGTAAAACATTTTTCATATTAAGAAAAGTGCAACACACCCTCCATCACTCTGAATATTTCTTTATTAATTGCAGCAACTCAATCTGGAAGTCTAGTTGTCGTTCTTCTGACACTTTTCTCAGGAATTTTGTTATATTGAGAGCCATATGGTAATATTCATCCTCTACAGGGCAGGCCTGTAGCGTTTTGGACAGCTCGTCTATTTCATACACGATAGCATCTTCACTTGTCCCTCTTTCCTTTTTTGCATTCTTTGGCTTGCAGCTCCTTGCTGACTTGGGGCAGCCGCTCCTTGTGCTGCTGACGTCGAGGCTGGTGCCGTAGATGACGTCGAGGCTGATGTCAGATGACGTCGAGGCTGGTGATACCTGTGATGTTGACACAAAGCCTGAGAAATGTCTGACTGTGTATCGAAGTCTTGATCTTCGAACTGGGCAATGCCCATTAAAATTTTTTCCGCACTACTGTGCTGCTGGCTAGCATCAAGTGGCTCTCTCGTATCCAGCTGCTGGCTCTCCTCTCCCGGCCTTGGGCTTGCAGGCAGTACCTAATTGCCTGAAGCGCTGCACATAAGAAAAAGTGCATATCTTCTATGTTGTGAAGTTTTGTAACATTGCAATAAAACAAACTGAAACCATTTCACAGTGTTTTTTTTTTGCTCTTAATTATTGTTATAGCCTCACACATTGTAACACTGTTACGGACAATACTAGCACTTTCATAACGTTAAAAAGTTATCATTCCCTACTGTGATCCGTATTACCACGCATATTGCAAAACTGAGAAATGCGAAAGAAAAACACTAGTAAAGGTGCATCAAAATATCAAATATCTGCAAAAGAAAACATATATTCCTTGTAAAGTGTCTAATCGCAGTAAAAATGCCATACTAGAAGTAACTTATGAAATTAAATCAGCAATTTGGCAATACATGAAACCTAGCCATGCACATCTTATTCATGATTTAAAGTAATGACTACGATCGAAGCGGCACCACATGTTATAACATGGAGATGTGAAAACACTTACCATTAGTTGTTTACAAGTGCGATTGCACTGTAATAACTATGAAAACTGTATAATTCACAGCACAGGCACGCGGTATTTACAATGAAGGCCACCTGTATTTGCAGCTTGCTTGCATAAACGTTGAACTGCCAACTTTCCCCCTCACTTTATTTACTTCGGTGAGCAGGCGTGGGTAGCCAAAAAGGGTATGTAGGAACACCGAGCACAAGCCCTTCTCCACCACTTCCCTACCCTGAGTAATTAATTGCCAGACCCTGCTCCCCTCATAATTCCTGGCTGAACCACTGGTGAATATCGAAGCACGGGATGGCCCCCTTCCTTTGTCCGTGGCTCCACCTCAAAAACCACTCATTACAGAGTGAAATTTGCTACATTTAAATGCTCATTACCATCGTTCATAGCAGTAGGCTTGACGAAGTATATCTGAAAATTATTAGCCGGTAAAAGGCTTACTATCTAGCTCTACGATGAGGTAAAAAAAGAAACAAGCACCCTAGCTCATCTCACCGACGTAGACGTTATCAAGGTGGGTTCCCTTTTGCCACAAAATGTTCGCAACAAGAATAATGTCACAAGCTTACGGCCTCGTCACCATGGTGTCTTAAAACATCAGCTGCTCAAAAAATGGCCATGCAGTGACGACAGACTCGTCGGCGCCGCTCTTTTGTGCCTTCATGCGGCCGTTGAAAATGCGGCGAAATTTGTCCCGCAGCGATTTCCAGCGCTTTTGGACCAATTCCAGTACAACTGCGCAGAGAAATGCAAGACTGCTTAGTAAACGACTATTCACGTGGAAGCTGCACAATCTCGTGTTGGCCGTTGACATTTGGCAGGACGGAGGCCGTCACTTCCCTCTACAGTGCCGCTTTCATGTGGCGGTCCTTGTGCTGTTTGTGCGAGGCCATCCACAATGGTTGCCGGCGTTGAACTTCAGCGATTAATGTTTTTCATCGCAACGCACGCAGCCAACAAGGAAGTGTTGAAGCAGCTTGCCCGGGCTTGCCTGAACGTCGCGCGAAGAGTCGTTCCGGTTTGAGTTAAGTCAACGGCTGAAGGTCCCGTAGTGTGTTTCTTCGTTTTTGTTGTCGAGTTGTTTTTCGAATGAATTCATCTGTGTAGCCATTCCTTTTAAGTTCGTTGAGAACCATTCTGTTTTCTTTCTTGTGATCAGATTCCGATAAGGAATGAGTTTCGGCTCTTTTGAATAAAGAATTTACAACAGATGCCTTGTGGTTTGCCGGATGGTTTGGCGTGTTTCATGATGCCTTGTAACAATAGGAGGTTCGACTGAGCGGCCCTGTCCCTGGAAAAGCCGCTTTGGAGAGGATGAATCATGTGATGCTTTTGCAGCCTAGCCAGCAGCAGGCGCGAGTAGAGTCGGATGGGGACCGAGGAGATGGTTATCGGCCTCAGGTCCGAGGCGGCGGCTGCGTCCGGGCACTTCGGTATGAATACTGTCCGCGATAGGCGGAGCTCATCAGGCAGATGGTGGTGTGAGAGCCAGCTATTCATAACGAGTGCCAG
The DNA here is from genome assembly GCF_023375885.2 of Dermacentor andersoni. Classification (NCBI taxonomy): domain Eukaryota; kingdom Metazoa; phylum Arthropoda; class Arachnida; order Ixodida; family Ixodidae; genus Dermacentor; species Dermacentor andersoni. The sequence goes on along the minus strand of NC_092816.1, from coordinate 122,485,641 downwards.
GACCTCTGCCGGGAGCTTGCGCAGTTCCCTAACTGACAGACCGTCCGGCCCCGGAGCCGATGCCGTCCCCAACCCCTTCAATGCCTCATTAAGTTCGTCTGAGGAGAAACGGGGGCATTCTGAGGGCAGACTATTTTTGGTTCCTACTTTGCTCACCGTAGGTGATGGGCTATTAAAGATCGGATCATATACGGAATGAATTGCCTCCAGGGTGATTGGCTCAATGTTTCCTGTATCTAAGATAAGTTCCTCGAGCAGGACTTTCGGGCTTAGGGCATACAAGCGTTGGTGCTCCTGAAACGTGCATGGAGACGCGCACGTTGTTTTCTGCCAAACCACAAGATGAGCATGCACATGCAGCTTTTGGCAGAGCGCGCACGTGCTGGAAGTGAAGGTAGCAGCCCGTGTGGGTTGGTTTTTGCTAGAGTGAAAATTTTAGAATGCCGTCTGTTCGTGTAACTTGTACATGTACGAGGGGGAGCGATCCGTTCTGTTCGCATTCATATGTGAACTGTAATCCGGGTATATATCCGGGTCGTATCACTAGCCGTATCAAATACGGCTGAAGAACAGCTGAAGAGCTGAACAGAAGCACAATAACTTTAACGGGACACAAACTTTCTTTCGACACTCTTGTGAAGATTCACAGCTTTCTGCAGATAACTGTCACCGGAAACCTGGCAAAGAATATTTAAAAATTTATGACAGTGAACATTATTAAACGACACACTCTTAAGCTTCATTGAGAAGCATGTTGAGACTCCTAAAAATTCAAAGGATACAATAAAATGCAGTATTATTTTCCAATTTTCAACTCAAGATACTTAGAAGGTAGTAATGAAGCGCCGTGCTTGAGACAAACTTACCAAGGCAGTACCGTGCTTGTTGAAGCTCCAGCCTCAGTTCTTTCTCTTCTTCTAACTCCTTAATTTTTTTCTCCAGCGAGAATACTTTAATGGCACAGTTGCACCTCGGTTCCTGCAAGCATTAGTAGTAGCAAGGCATTCAACTTTAAATTCCTAAATTTTGATAAGAGTGGCTGTTCGTTCAGTATTTTACAAGAAACTTGCTAACATGCTCAAATAATTTTTCTCTTCATGCTCCTGTAAGACTGCCTGTATGTAAACCAGTAGATGTTTGCACGAAGTAATGTTTCATTTCATTCATTGGGCACTATGCAAGCTTCAAAGTAACCATACCAAGAGGATATTACAGAACCCAAACAGCACTTTGCTCCCTTTCAAATGACTCATGTTTTGCATATAGTGTAAACAATAAAAGTAATACCACTGCCTCGCTTCCAAAAGCTGAATCATGAGATGCAGCAGAGGCTGCCATCTTTGCACGTTTTTTTTCGAGGGTGCTAAGCTTTCGTGCAAAGGTGCCCATTAACATTACACAATGTAAGGAGCACTACTTCTGCAACTGTGCTAACAGCAACTAAGTTACAGCAGCAGGACAAGTACAGCGCTATGTTTTTATGCCTGTCAAACTCTAATAGGTACTTTTGACTACATCTAGCACCCTTTTTGCACCTCTGCCACTGGTGGGTAAATCACAACACTCACACGGCTCGCAGCTGTAGCACCAGTTGCTCAGTTGACCACGACAACATTCTATGAAGTTGCAATGCGCAAATGCTTAAATGCTTAACCATGGTTATCATAACCATGGTTATCTCTTATGATAACCATGGTTATCGCGATGGCGTGACAACTACACAATGCCGCCGATGGTGATATTACGAGAAGGACAGCATCGCATGCGACAATGCAGTGGCAGCAACAGAGTAAAAATGGCAGAAAGATGACAATGACATGAGAACAAAATAGTAATCACAAGGTCATACAGGCAATGAAATAATCGCATGACGACAGCGGGTTGCTGTTGGAGTCAAGTGCATTACCTGCCAATGCAGCCTACCTTAATTCGCACTACCTATATGCTATGCCTGAACTCTGTCCGGTACTGGCCAATCCGGCCAATTTAATTGGCATTGTACCCACTATTTGTTTGCACTATGTCCGTTACTAGCCAATTAGGCTGCTTTAATTCGCACTATATCTGGTGCTTGTTCGCACACCAGGTCCGGTGGCTTTTCGAGTTGCACTGTTTCCAGGATCAGCCAACATTTTGTGGATACATTGTCACGTCCTTGCTCCGACGCGACTAGGCAAAAAATTGCTGCGCAATAAAAAAAATAAAGGCAGTCGCAAGGACCTGCATAAATTACAAATCTTCCCTATTACTGCTGCTGAATATTAAATTAGGGTAGCTGCAGCATCGGTAGTTTAGCTAACAAATCTTTCGCAAATATATGGCATTCTATTATCGATATCATAGTTATAGAAAAGGTAGACTCTCGGTACTCCAGTTACGCTGATCAGGTCGTGCTGCCAGGAAGGTTGGCGCTTGGTAACAAGCGATAACTCGAATGGAGAACAGGTTAACGAAAACTTGTTGATGGGATAATTGGTTCATAATTCTAAGAAAAACCTTTGTGCTAGTCTGTTTCGCTAAGAACAAGTCAAATTGACCGGTTTATAGAAACTGAGAGGCAGTCTTGGTTCTGAATTTAATGAATTCGTGCAATCCAGTAACAATGGAACGCAGACATTTCATTGTAACAAGAGAACCTCACATGAAAATGTAGGCTTAAGCGATTAACAGAGGTAGAACAAGGGGCATATCATCGGCCATGCGTTGGAGTGACGACAAAACGCGATAATAAGCTTTAGAGCACAATTAATCGGTTCTGAACTTCCTGCTGGATTGCGTTCAGCATTGACACGTGCCGCAAGGAACACCGCATTCCCTCACGCCTAGGGTCCAGTGACAACAATAGGTCCGTATTGCACTCAGGGGCTCGAACATGGGTAATACGTACAGGCCTCAGATACCATACGCGTGGCCGTAGATAGCATAGGCGACTTCTACTCCACTGGCACACTGGTGTTATCAGCGACATTACGAACCGATACTCAGGGTGCGTTCAATTAAGCGCGCAGCGCGTAATCTCACTGATAGCGCCAGTGTGCCAATAAAAAGCACGGATATCCGCGGATATCTCCGGCCAAGCGCCCACGCGTTGCTAACATGTGAAATATGTACAGCACAAGGTGCAGCCATTTCGAACCAACAACGAAAACAAAGAAGCTGTCGTACTCACCCACTGCTAACACTATCGCTGGTGCCGCTGGCTTCCCTTCCTCCCACACAATGTCAACGGCGGTCCCTTGAAGCCTTTCGACAGCGGCGGCTGGGTCTTCTATTAAACTTAAGCCGACAGCCGCGTCCGCTACGTTTTTAATAGGATACAGATCCCATTTGTTCTCTGAAACCCACTTAACCAAAACGTGGTCCATAACTATTACTGCGTAGTATGCAGGACCAACGGCAGGACTGAATACAACCACGTGCGTATGCTGCGCGTAGGATAGTAAGCGCCGAACTAGCGCGCGGGTCTTGTATAAATAGCAAAATTGCACTGGATAGGATGAATTTTTCACTTCAAGCAACAGTGTTTCACTTTGACCAAGTGTTCACTTTTAGCAACACTGAAAATCTCAAAGGCCATGCTTTCACGTTCTACAGGCGCCAAAAGTGACGTCAAGGTTGCCATATTGTAAACATAACATTACTCGATTGATAGCATGGTTACGTGAATCAAAGTTAATGAAAAGTTAAGTTCGTTCAAATCAAGTAGCCTTAAAAACAAGTAAAGACAATTTCAGCGCGCGCACGCGCGCACCTCAGTTTCTGTTTCCAGAAAGCCAAAAGGCCAGGAGCAGACGGCACTCACCGCACCTGGGTCCGACCTCGTGCGTTCTATACACGGAATACAGCTACAAACAGCCGTGTAACATTTTATTATATTCATTAGACATGACAAACTCAGACACTGAGAATTCATAGTTTCAACAAGATATAAAGTAAGGTATTCCTGGCTACATGGAAGCGCTGATGTGCAAAAAAAAGTTATCAAGGCTCAATCATTGAGAAGAAACGCACAAATCAGTCATCAAAACACATGGCACCACACATATATGCACACAATGTTGCAACCGCTAAACAACGCTTTGCAAGTTCTCTCTCTCTCTCTCTCTCTCTCTCTATATATATATATATATATATATATATATATATATATATATCAGCGCATTACATCAGCGCTTATCATAATGGTCAATCGTGGGATGAAAAGTATGGACGTATATCGAACATGTACAAAAAAAAACTACGGTAGGCCTTATGATGCAGTTACACAGACGGTACCACTGAATTCAGAAATTTTCGATGTAGAGGCAGTGACTTGAGGTTGGCCATTGACTATTGACTTGAGGTTGACCAAAAATTAAAATGCCGTGCTTCATGACGAAATCATGGTTTCGGCATGTCAAACCCAGAATTCAATATAAAAAAAATTCACACTCTATTCACACTAGGTTCAGAACGACACAAACAAAGCTAGAAATGTTCCTGTGACCAAAGTAACAAAATTTACGAAGAGCGCCAGTGTAACACTGCCAATCACAATTTACTGAGGTGTGAGCAACCGAGGGCCACCATGTGGCATCAATGTTTGAAGCACAACTTATGCGCAAGGCTAGCAACTTGCAAGCTGAATGGACGCTACTCATACAATGCTTTTGGCTGTACCTTACTGCTACCAATCAAGAAGCCCTGCCTGATAAACAAAAGCTAGCCCTACAGCTCACTATAGCCACAGCACTGGTGGTTGTTAAACACGTAATGAAGGAGTGGAGGACATCCGAAGTGCAAGCAGGATCTCCAATGCAGAGCACGAGACAGTGCTCGACCTGAACCAGTGTTCATCGCTGCGGACCTTTCTGCATTCACGGCCCGCGTTCAGTAAACATCTTTTTACTTGCAAACCTAGATATTGTACCCAGGCATCACACCAGCAATGGTCCAACCATGGCCCAATGCTGGCAGAAATTGGTACCAATATTGGACCAACGTTGGCATATTGGCAAAGTGCAACCCAATCCAATGCTGGCCCAGCGTTAAAGCCAAGGTTGGACCAATGTTATGCCAATGCAGCAGCCATTGTGATGCCAGCGTAGGACCAGCGTTAAAGCCAAGATTGGACCAATGTTATGCCAATGCAGCAGCCATCGTGCTACCAGCGTAGGACCAGCGTTAAAGCCAAGATTGGGCCAATTTTATGCCAATGCAGCAGCCCTTGTGCTGCCAGCGTAGGGCCAGTGTTCAGCCATATCGTTGCCATTTTAATGCCAGCTTTGAGCCAATGCCCTTTGCATGACGAATATTTTAGATACGCTGGCTTTAGAGCACGCAGCCATTCTTACCGCAAACCTTTCGCTAGAGGCATTTTTTATAGCGATTGTCCCCATTCCGTCTTCCTCAATAATAGCTAGGAAAGCTCGACAAAAAGATGTCAAGAAGCAGAAGTCATCTATATTTGCAAATAATAATAAAAGGATACTGAAATTGACTTTTATGACAGTTTATTTGCGAATAAATGTTCACAAACAGGCATTTTCGTGGACCTGGATGGGTGACGCTCGGTTATCTTCAAACAGTTTATTTACAGGCACTGCCCTCAGGACAGGAATTGGGCAAGGTGCCGAGGACGGTAGGCTGGCCAAGGGTTTCAGGGCAGGGAGCTGACGTCGGTAGGCAGGTTGGTCAGTGCTTGGATGACGGCGGGCTGATGAAGCCCCCGAGGACCACGATAACGCGGTGGTTTCGTTGAAACTGCTACCATTTCCCATAGCCACTTCACCATTACTTGGAGATGCTTGCACTGTAAAATAAAAAGAAACATTAACAGAGATGTTGGTATAACAAATGTATGTGGCAGTGTTTTCCTTTGAAAAATCGCCATACCGCAACAATATTATGAGTCTGAGCAGAGAGGTCGAAGGGGTGAATCAAGAAACTTTCTTGCAAGATTTGTTAGGTAACACTTTTTAATATATCGACATATATGGCATATTTCGTAGGTGTAACAGAATATTTAGAACAAACATAAAATGCGCAGGATCCGTCCGCCTTGTTTACACCCCACACCTAGTCAGCGTAGCACTTTATAATTAAAAAATTGCAGCAAAACCTGCTACAGCACAAAAAGCCTAGTTTCAGACTGTCTAGGCAGAATGCGGTCTTCGCGCGAAATTTTTTATGTGGAAACCGAGAAGTTCCTTCAGGAAACACTAGCAAAAGAGGCATTTATTATACGAAAAGAAAGAAATACTGCCGGCTGGAAAAGAAGCGCGGTTCCTCGGTATCACTAGCTAGCAGGATCAGGCCGCGCGCATGGCTTGATAAAATCATAGTCCTGGAGTTTTGGGTTAACTTCACAGAGATTTACACGTGTTATACTCCGGGCACTATTCAAAGGCTGCGAATAAAAAAGAGCTATGTAATTACAGGCACGCTACATTAGCCAGGGCTGTTTCAGTAATATATATACCGCCTGATATTGATTGGGTGATATTGCTCCCTATAAAACTTATACATGCGCAAAAGAAATGCACTCACCATTGTAAGATCCGCGCTTCTGTGTATCCGAGTTCATCCCACATCGAAGACGGTGGCCACGAGCGCCGACTTTTTTTCTGGTTGTTGTTTCGCCTATATTAATTCTAACACTCACAAAAATTCGTGGCCACTTTGTTGTGTATTTCAAGATGTAGGCTTCTCAGTAGGAATGACGGCCGCAAGCGAGCATTTTTCACGATAGGAGTGCGCTGACAAACACGGACAAGACGGCAAGCACTCAGGCGGTGTTGCACCCGGTCGGCGTGCTAGCGATGCATAGAAGGAAAGAGTGAAAGGAAAGGGTGAATGAAGAAAACGGTGTAAACGCCACTTTCCCCCGCTGCACCTAGGCCGACCGCGTTCCTTCGGCGGCAGCGACGGAGGGAGACAAGGAGGACAATAGTGACCCCACTGCTTTTCCCCGTATTCCGAGAGCAGCCAATTCGACACAGCAGCTTATAGCTGCCTGAGTGCTTGGCTGATAGCTTTGACCAGGCTCACGTGGGTGCGTGGGGGAGAGGCGAGTGGGGGCTGAAGGACGAAAAGTTAGGCGGAAAAAAAAAATCCGGAATGCGCCGTGCCAACTACAGGCAAAGACAAGAGGAAAAGTCAAAACGTGCAATAATTTTTTTTTTTTCTGTCAGGGGCATTCATACAAGGAGCTTACTAAACATGCACGAAAAAACAAATATATTGGAATAGGAGCATGATGATTGTCACCGCAACATGCCATGCATGCTAAACAAACAAGCAAAAGTTTCACTAATACATATGCGCTCCATCTCGATGCAATATAAAACGGTTCCATCAACTCTGTGGCACTGTAATTATCGATTCTCCTCGGAATCCTGATCATCCAAAGCCGCGGAGCGTACATGCAAAATATACAATGCGCAGACAAATTCGCAATACCGTTGCTTCTTATGGAAAGCTCATGTTCCCATGCACGATCAATAAAGCAGCGGCTAATTTTATGCGACTTCCCCTGCTTGCTACGTGGTGCACTGGCTTTTCTCTTTAGGGGCGCATTTCGCTGAACGCGAAGTACAAAAATGGCGGTGTACGATGCATGGAGTTGACATGGGAGAGCATATTTCTGGTTCCAGCGCAGTGTGCCTATGATCAGTTTTCAAAACACGTTGTTCAATATCAGCAAGTCGTAGAGCACTAAAAACCGACAAGGGGAAAATTGGCTTATTACGGGCCAATGTCCTCCAAAGAAAGCCAACTATTAACCCATATTGGGAAATCCGTTCGAAAGTCGGTCCAATAATTCCCGCCTTGTTGAACGGCAGTGCCAATATTGTTTACTGACTGTGTAATGTGGGCCAACATTGGATCTCTATCAGAATGGCACAGCCAATATTGTTTACTGACTGTGTATTGTGGGCCAACGTTGGATCTCTATCAGAATGGCACAGCCAATATTCGCGCTACGCTGTTAACCTTAGGCCATCATTGGGCCAGGATTCAGAATGGCACTGCCAATATTGGAACCACGCTGTTAATCTTGGGCCGTCATTGGGCCAGGAAGTGCCAATATGTTTCCAACGTTGGCCCGACCTGACGTGCCGCCTGGGTAAGCACTATTAACATACTTCGTCGTTTTAATTTGTACATAGCCATCATCATCTTCCGTGTTCTGCTTCTTCGCCCACGAGCTGGGGCGTTTCATTTTTGGAATAAAAAGCGTTTGACTTGTAATGTGGTGGAGGTATGTCAAGATCCCAACATCCTCTCGCGTTGCCGTCCTCCGTGGAGCTATATTCCGGTCGCCGCCTGCGCCCGGCTCCCCCGACAACGATGGACACTTCGAACCCCGGCTCTTCCAGCGCCTCTAACCCTACCACATAGCCAACCCCGCCTGCGGGGCCCTCTTGGACTGTGACGAGCCCTCAACACGATCCCTCTGTCTTTGCGGGACTCCACAGTGATGACGTCGACGATTAGATGGATCACTGTGACCGCGTGAGTTCTTGCAATAACGGGAACGACACCCAGAAATTGAGGCATGTCGCATTCTACTTGAGCGATGTTGCAAAGACTTATTTCAACCACGAATCCGGCATCGCGGATTGGTCCACATTTACCTCCAAGCTGCGGCAAATTTTCGCTTCTTCGTCTGGCCGTGCAGAAGTCGCCAAACAGAAGCTGGGCACACGCTTCCCAACTTCCGCAAGAGTCTTACACCTCATACATAGAGGATGTCTTGGCTCTGTGCCGCCGTGCGAACCCTAGCATGACGGAAGCCGAACGCATTTGACACATAGTAAAAGGCATTGGGTCTGTCGCATTCAACGCCTTAATCATGCAAAATCTGGCGTCTGTCCAAGACACCATTTCGTGTCAGGGCCTAGACGAGCTGCAGTCAACATGACAGCAGTGTTCCTCAGGTTCCCCATTATTCAGATCTACGTGCTCTCATCTGCACCATTATCCGCGAAGAGCTTCAAGTACAACACCTGAGGCGTTCACCTGCCGCCTGTGTTCCCCCCCCCCCTCGACTTGTGCGAGGTCGTAAAGCAAGAGTTGACAGCGATGACTACACCCACGACGCATCTTGCTCCAGTAGCACGCCCCACACCTACCTATGCGGATGTTTCTTCCCTACCCACCCCTACCTACTGACATTACCTATGACCATTTGGCTTTGATGGGAACCAGATCACTTGCTGCGCCATCCTACCCTCAGTGGCGTCCACCTCGTCCGGTTTGTTTTTACTTACGTCGGTTTGTTTTGCTTCTGCCACCGTCGCCAGCAGGATGAAAGATGAGGCTATGCTGAGCATGAGAGAGACCACAGTCACCGACCAGACGCCTACTATTCCGGATTGTTCTCGTTCTCTCATCAGCGTTCTCCATCTCCTCCAGCTGCTCCCAATCTGCCTCATAGTTCCCGTTAAGCCAGAAGTCGTTCTCCTTACCGGCGCTCTACATCACCGCTTCGCCCCACTTCCCATTTTGCCGACCACCACTTGGAAAACTAACTGTTGCAGTTTTTGGAGGGGAAACTGCTTCCTATCAGTCTTCAAAAATTCCTCCTATTCGCCCAGCCAAACATGCTTTATGCAACTGTCGAAGGTGTTCCCGCGTCAGCTCTCATCGATACCGGTGCCGCTGTTTCTCTTCTTCGTAGTGATCTGTGTTCACAGATCCGGAAAGTAAAAACGCCTTATCTTGGACCTATTTTGCATGGTGCTAATAATGCATTCATTCACCCTGACGTGCAGTGCTCGTGTTCTCATCGACGGGATTCGCCACCACATTGAGTTTATCATCCTTCCAAAGCGTATCCATGAACTTATACTGGGTTGGCACTTCCTACATTCTGCTTCAGCCATCATTTCATCTAGAGAGGAAGTTGTCCATATCATGGACAACTTCCTCTCTAGATGAAACCTGTAACCGATGCAACACTTCCACCGGTTACAGGCTCTTCACCTTCATGCGTGAACTTGGCCATCGCTATAGAGTACATCCTGCGTCTTGGTCATGAAGACGTTGTAGCTATAACATCCAGTCAGATCGCCGACGGAGACGCTCTAGTCACCCCTTCTTCCTGCTGTACTTCTCATGGAATTCTCATTGCCGCCTGTCTCGTCCTGTTTTCACGTGGCCGCGCCCTTCTGTCTGTTTGCAACACGACCCCAGATCCTGTGATGCTGCCCAAAGGGATGACTGTGGCAGCCCTCGGCGACACTCTACCCATCTCTATAGACACGCTTTGCCCTTCATCCCCAGCACCAGCTTCAGGTTTGGATGATTCTTTCCTTCCGCCAGCCGTTCTTGGTTCTGACCTAACAGCCGCGGAGTCCGAAGCCTTACTGGTGGTCTTGGCGAAGCACAAAGCCTGTTTTGATAGCTGTTCCTCTGTGTTGAGCCAAACTTCTGTGGCTACATATTGCATCGAAACTGATGGCTCCGCTATAATACGACGACGCCCCTATCGTGTATCGCCGTCCGAACAAAAGCTCCTTCAACAACAGGTTGCTGACATGCTTGCGCACAAGATAACACGGCCTTCTTCTAGCCCCTGGGCTTCCCCCATGGTTCTGGTAAAGAAAAAAGATGGCTCTGTCCGCTTTTGCATCAATTATCGAGCGCTCAATAAGATTACACGCAAGGACGTATACCCAATACCTCGCTTTGACGATGCTTTGGACACACAACAAGGGGCGGAGTATTTCTCGAGCCTTGATCTTCGATCAGGAGATTGGCAAATTCCAATGAATGAGACTGACAAAGGAAGTACCGAATTCGCTACACCAGATGGACCTTATGAATTTAATGTGATGCCTTTTGGCTTTTCCCCCGCAGGGGCGTCTGCGTCAGCAGGCGTTTGGTGTGTTGCGACACCACGGACCCGAGCACACGAGGGTTGGACCCTCCCGCGTGTAGCCGTGCGCGGCTTAGCCGTGTCTGGGGAAAAGGGGATCCTGGGGGTTGAGCCGATGCTGGGTGTTTGGACCTTTAAGGCCCCCCGGCGGAGGCAACACACCTCTTCGGCCTCGGCTTCACATAGACGGCACCTCCAGACTGACCCACCTGGAGGACATCGGCAGTCGCCTTTTCCTGTCTCTCCCTCCTCGAATCTTCGTCTTTATCTCTCACTTTTTGACCTTTCCTGTCTCCTTCTCTCTTCTGTTTACTTCTTTTCTCCTGGCGGCAAGGGTTAACCCTGTGTGGCTATCCAACCTTGGGTACACCATATTCGGTTATAGTGACGGCGTACGACTGGCGTCGTGCAGACTTGGATGCAAGCTCTGCCGCGTCCCCTCGTTGGGCTCCGTGGTGGGTGGTCGGCGCTGTTGCCGAATTTTGATATACTTCATGGAAACTTCTTTCCCCAAACTCCCTGATCGCCCTCACAAACGAGGGCGCACCGAAGATCTCTTTCAGTTTTTCGGACGACAAGTCCAGAACTTTCCTAAATACCATGTGATTCACTCAGAAAACCCAGACAAACTAGTGCGTAACATTTCACCGTTCATTGTTTCGAAGGCTTTAACTGAAGTTTTTGGAACAGGATATAAGGCGTCGAGAATGACAAGTGGTGATCTTCTCTTGGAGCTCCACGATAAGAAGCAGTACGAGAAACTGCCGAAACTTGTCTCATTTGGGGAGACCCAAATAACAGTTACTCCGCACCGAACCATGAACACCACCCGCGGCGTTGTCTCAGACGATGACATGCTAGAGCTCACTGAAGCTGAACTCTTGGAGGGCTTCAGTGAACAGAATGTCATAAATGTTAAGCGAATTAAGATCAGGCGAGACGGTAAAGAGATCAATACGAAACACCTGATACTCACTTTCGGTTCAAGTGTCCTCCCCGAGTCCGTCGAGGCCGGTTACATCAAACTTCGTGTTAGGCCATACGTGCCCAATCCTCTCAGATGCTTTAAGTGCCAAAGGTTCGGCCACAGTTCACAGAACTGTCGAGGCCGGCTGACATGTGCCAAGTGTAGTGACACTGAACATCCCTCCGAAACATGCAAGAAGACTCCACACTGTGTCAACTGTGATGGCGAGCACGCCGCATACTCGCGTGCCTGCCCGTCCTGGAAAAGAGAAAAAGAGATTGTGACAATCAAAGTCAAAGAAAACATATCTTTCAAGGAGGCACGTAGGCGGGTGTCATACCTGTCTAAGAGTAGCTTTGCCGATGTGGCGCGTAAGGGGGCAGCGTCACAACGGCCTCCAGCGGCTGTCCGACCCACAGGCAGTGAGTCGGCAGTTACGCCATCTGCCCCCGCGGCGGTTGCAGCTAGCGCTGCTCCGTCTACCCAGCAGACGGGGCCATCGAACCCGAAGGTGGACGCAGCCGAGGCTGCCCCAGCCTCCGAGGCCCCTTCCAGCGCTGGCAACGGCCAGCGCAGCCAAATCCCTCTGGGAGCCCCATCGACCTCCGGTCTGGTCGGCGCAGGGGTCTTGCCCTCGAAGGCGGGACTCCCTCTGAAAACTTCCCGCTCGCAAGAGCACGTGTCCGGCGCCTCACAAGAGGCAATGGACACCACACCTATCCTCAAGGCGCACCAGGCGCCTAAGGAGCGTCGAGAATCACTCGAACGCTTCAAAAAGAACAAAACACCAATTACAGGGCCTCGAAAGGGCTCTGTAATCTAAGGCATCTTTCGTTTCCGTACACACAGCACTAACTTACATTAAATATGGATACACAAATCATACAATGGAACGTCAGAGGTCTCCTTAGAAACCTTGATGATTTGCAAGAACTCATCCACAAACATAATCCAAAAGTGCTGTGTTTTACAGGAAACACACTTAAAATCTAAACACACAAACTTTCTCCGTACGTATGTTACGTTTCGCAAAGATCGCGATGATGCCGTCGCATCATCGGGTGGTGTTGCGATTCTTTCTCATAGAAGTATTGCGTGTCAACCTCTACAGCTACAAACGCCCCTTGAAGCAGTGGCGGTTCGAGTTGTCCTACTAAACAAACTCATCACCATTTGCTCCCTTTACATACCCCCGCACTACCAACTGAACAAACATGAATTTCACTCCTTGATCGATCAATTGCCAGAACCTTATGCTCTTCTTGGCGATTTCAATGCGCACAGCTCCCTGTGGGGCGACTCTCGTATAGATGCGCGAGGTCGCCTTGTTGAACAGTTCCTTTTTTCTTCTGGAGCGTGCCTTATCAATAAGAAAGAACCTACATATTACTCTCTTGCAAACCGATCCTTTTCGTCAATAGATCTTAGTATAGTCTCCCCGTCTGTACTGCCTGAACTTGAATGGGAAGTTACCGACAACCCTTACGGTAGCGACCACTTCCCTATACTGCTAAGATCATATAAAGAAAACGAATATCCACCATACGCGCCTAGGTGGAAGATTGAGACAGCTGATTGGGAGAAATTTCGATCTCTAACTAGTATCTCATGGGCTGACCTGTCTTCGTTAGGAATTGATGCTGCAGTCGAGTTCTTTACAGCCTTCATAATAGATGTCGCATTTAAATGCATATCAGAAGTAAAAGGCTTGGCCTGCAAACGACGTGTCCCATGGTGGAACGACGATTGTAGGATCGCTCGTAAAAAACAGAACAGGGCGTGGGGGTTGCTACGCGCTTCTCCCACTGCAGAGAATCTAGTCAACTTTAAAAAAGTAAAATCCGAAGGCAGGCGAACCCGCCGACAGGCCAGACGAGAAAGTTGGCAGAAGTTTCTATCGAGTATTAACTCGTTCAGAGATGAGGCGAAAGCCTGGAACAGGGTCAATAGGATAAGAGGGCGACAAGCACATGCACTCCCTTTGGTAAACACAGAAGGCGATACCCTACAAGATCAGGCGGACTCACTTGGGGAGCACTTTGAGAGCGTGTCAAGTGCCAACCATTACTCGCAATCCTTTCTCAAATATAAACAAATAGAAGAATGTAAGCCACTCATGAGAAAATGTCAACAGAATGAACCATACAACTGTCCTTTTAGCATTGCCGAGTTGAGAGCTGCCTTGAGTGCATGCAAGAGCTCTGCACCGGGATCTGACAGGATCATGTATGAAATGATCAAAAACTTACATAAAGACACCCAAGTTACACTAGTCACACTTTTCAACACCATTTGGGCTGCGGGATACCTCCCGACTGCATGGAAAGAAGCTATAGTGATCCCGGTTTTGAAACAAGGCAAAGATCCTTCCTCAGTGGCAAGTTACCGCCCGATAGCCCTGACAAGTTGCCTTTGTAAGGTATTTGAAAAAATGATCAATCGCCGTCTCGTGCATCTCCTAGAGTCCAGGAAAATGCTTGACCCATTTCAGTGTGGTTTTCGGGAAGGGCGATCTACAACCGATCATCTTGTGCGCATCGAAGCGAGCATTCGCGATGCATTCGTGCACAAGCAATCTTTCTTATCTGTATTTCTGGATATGGAAAAAGCGTACGACACAACCTGGCGGTACGGAATCCTGCGCGATCTTTCCGCGCTAGGTATCCGCGGCAATATGTTAAATATTATAGAGAGCTACCTAGAGAACCGTACATTTCGAGTGAAAATAGGTCCTGCACTGTCGCGTACATTCATACAGGAAACTGGGGTACCCCAGGGTGGCGTACTCAGCTGCACGCTCTTTGTCGTCAAAATGAACACGCTTCGTGCATCTCTACCACCAGCTATTTTCTACTCCGTCTACGTAGACGATATACAGATAGGATTCAAATCCTGCAATCTCACTGTCTGCGAGAGACAGGTACAGCATGGTTTGAACAAGGTGTCACAGTGGGCAGAGAAAAACGGATTTAAAATCAATCCTCAAAAGAGTTCTTGTGTGCTGTTCACAAGGAAGAGAGGCCTAGTTCCGGATCCTTGCTTACAAATGTGTGGACAACAGATAGCAGTAAACAAAGAGCACAAATTTCTAGGTGTCATACTTGACTACAAACTCACTTTCGTCCCCCACATTAAACATCTTAAAGAAAAATGTCTGAAAACAATGAACATAATCAAAATTCTATCCCAGACTACGTGGGGTAGTGACAGAAAGTGCTTAATGAACCTCTATAAAAGCCTCATTCGATCACGACTAGACTATGGTGCCGTGATTTATCACTCTGCCGCCCCGAGTGCGCTAAAAATGCTAGATCCTATTCACCATCTAGGTATCCGTTTAGCCACCGGCGCTTTCAGGACAAGTCCTGTTGAAAGTTTATACGCCGAATCGAACGAGTGGTCACTTCATCTTCAGAGAACATACATCAGCCAAACATATTTTCTGAAAGTCCACTCTAATCCTCAGCATCCGTGTTATACTACCGTTAATGATTTGACATATGCTACACTCTTTCATAATCGTCCCTCCGTAAGACAGCCTTTCTCGCTGCGTGTGAGGGACCTTAGTCATGAAATGCATGTCCCACTCCTCGACCTTTGCCTAATGCATCCAGCCAAGCTGCTACCTCCTTGGGAGTGGCAGCTGATACAATGCGATATATCTTTCATGAAAGTCACAAAACACGCTCCAGAGGTTAAAATTCAAATGCATTTCCGGGAACTCCAGCACAAATACTCCTGCACGGAGTTCTACACAGACGCATCGAAGTCACACGACGGGGTGTCCTATGCAGCCGTCGGTCCATCCTTCTCGGAATCCGACGTACTGCATCCGGAAACTAGTATCTTTACGGCTGAGGCCTACGCACTGCTGTCGGCCGTAAAGCATATAAATAAATCAAAACTCCAGAAATCAGTTATATATACAGACTCCCTCAGTGTTGTGAAGGCCTTGATGTCTTTCTGTAATCACAAAAATCCAGTATTTAATGAACTCTATTCCGCACTGTGTAAAGCATATATATCTAACCAACATTTGATTATATGCTGGGTGCCTGGACACAGGGGCATCGAGGGAAACATTCTAGCCGACCAGATGGCCACATCAACTTCATCTCATGCAGTTAATTCTACTGCTTCGGTCCCTGTCACAGACCTGAAGCCTTTCTTAAGAAGGAAACTACGAAAGCATTGGCAACGCATGTGGGACGAAGAAATAAATAATAAACTGCATGTTTTAAAGCCACAATTAGGTTTTTGGCCTCCCGTAACAAAATCCCGCCGTACAGATGTCCTATTCTGCCGTCTAAGAATAGGGCACACTTTTGGCACACATAACTTTTTACTCACGGGAAACGAGCCTCCAACCTGTGGTAGATGCGGGGAGAGGCTGACCGTCCTCCACGTCCTACTGGAGTGTCGGGAAGCCGAATCCGAAAGAAAAAAACATTTTCTCTTAGCATACCGGCACCACATCCCCCTTCATCCTGTTATGCTACTTGGTCCAGAACCACTCTTTGATAGCAACGCCGTCCTAGGTTTTTTGAAAGATGTTGTGTTGCATGTTATTAGCCCCACACGTTCGTAGCGCTTCCTCTCTCCAGACGATGCCGCTGCGATAATTATTTTGAATAGCACATGCCTCTAGGCCCTTGTTGTTCAAGGGCTCTGGCGAGGCAGTAGTGCTCTAAGCAATTTAACATCTCGCATATTTTAAACAATGCATCATTCTTTTACGATGGATTTTAATGTTCATAGTATTCGTCATTAGTCATCGCCATAATTTTATAGTACATAGATTTTACGCATTTACAGCGACTATTTTTAGGCCACTTTACAGCCAAGTCACATCTTCCATAATACATCGTTAACACTACCACCTGTCATGGCGCTCTTTGGCCAAACCTGGCCCTTGCGCCACAAAACACCACACATCATCACCTTTTGGCTTTTGTAATGCTTCCACCACATTTGAGCATATGATAATAACGTACGTTGCGGACTAAAATTGAAGACCTGCCTCTGTTATCTGGACAATATTGTCATCTTTTTGTCTAACTTCAGCCAACATCTTCATCGATTAGACGAAGTTCTCAAGTGCCTTGCAGTTGCTGGTCTCCAGATCAATACGAAAAAATGCAAATTTGCAAGCAAGACAAAGTATTGGGCCACGTCGTCTCAAAAGATGGCATCCAGGCAGACCCCGAAAAGATTAGTGTTCTCCAATTTCCTCGCCCCCAGCAACAGAAAGATCTACGTAGTTTCCTTGGTTTGGCTCCCGCAGGGGCGTCTGCGCAAGCAGGCGTTCGGTGCGTTGCGACACCACGTACCCGAGCACACGAGGGTTGGACCCTCCCGCGCGTAGCCGTGCGCGGCTTAGCCGTGTCCGGGGAAAAGGGGATCCTGGGGGTTGAGCCAATGCCGGGTGTTGGGACCTTTACGGCCCCCCGGTTGCGGCAACACACCTCTTTGGCCTCCGCTTCACGCAGACGGCACCCCCGGACTGACCCTCCCGGGGGAAATCGGTAGTCACCTTTTCCTGTCTTCTTCCTCCACACACTTTTTCTTTACCCTCTTCTTTCACACCTGTCCTGTCTTCTTGTATCTTCTATTCACTTCAATTTTTCGTAGGTGGCAAGGGTTAACCTTGTGGGGCTAACCTACCTTGGTTACGTCGTATTAGGTTATAGTCTCGATGTACAGCTGGCGTGTGCAGGACTTGTTCGCATGTTCCTGTCGCGTCCCCTCGTTGGGCTCCATGGTGGGCGGCTGGCACCGTAGCTGAACAATACAATTTTTCCTATGGCTCCTCCTTTCCCCCAAAATGATCGCCCCTCTTATAAAAGAGGGCGGACCGAAGCAAGTGAATTTTTCCAGAAAAGAAAAGTTACCTTCCCAAAATACCATGTTATACACAGCGAAGTAAAAGAAAAGCCAGCAAGAATCTTGTCCCCATTCCAGTATCAAAGTCCTTGACAGAAGCCCTCGTCTCTGGCTACAAGCTGTCGAATATGTCTAGTGGCGATTTGCTGCTCGAACTTCGAGATAATGTGCAATACACCAAACTTTCAAACCTTGCGTGCATTGGGGACATCCCTGTCTCCGTTACATCCCACCGATCCCTCAACACTGTCCGCGGTGTAATATCAGAAATCGACTTCGTACACTTAACAGAACAAGAAATGCTTGAAGGGCTCACCGACCAAGATGTTATAGACGTTCACCGGATAAAAATCCGGAAGGACAACAAGGAAATCGACACGAAACATCTAATCCTCACCTTCAACAGCAACACACTCCCTGAACAAATAGAAGTCGGCTACTTGAAGATAAGTGTAAGGCCCTATATTCCCAACCCCCGCAGATGTTTCAATTGTCAGAGGTTCGGCCATGGCTCACAGAGTTGCCGGGGCCGCAAAACTTGCGCAAAATGTGCTTCGAAAGAACTGTAACGCTGCAGCGCGCTGCGTAAACTGTGAAGGAGAACATGCCGCGTACTCCAGGGCGTGTCCATCCTGGAAAAAAGAAAAAGAAATCATCACGCTGAAAACAAAAGAAAACATTTCATTCAAAGAAGCCAGAAGGCGCATTGCACTAACAAACACATTCTCCTTCAATGGAAGAAATAACTTTGCCGATGTGGTGCGACGGGGCGTAGCGCCACACCAACCTTCGGCGACTGCTGAGGCAACGGTTACCGGGCCTTCAGCGGAGCCACCCGCGCCCCAGGCAGAGACAGCGCAAGCTGCCCTGCCACCTACTAATCAGGGCCCGCCGGCCCTCAAGTCGGCCGCCCAAGAGGTTTCTTCCGAACGGGAGAGGCCTAAAACACACACACCCGCGGTGTCGCGGAGCTCCAGCGCCTCAGGAGAGGCCATGGAGACTACTTCCAATCCGCCCCCGCAACCGCGGAGGCAGAACTCATTCGAAAGAAAGAAAAAAGAAAGAACCCCAATAACAGGTCCTCAAACACGAGGAACCTAATCATTTATAGCCACACCCCTACAAAATAATTAAACATGGCGTTCCTGGTACATTGGAATTGTCGTGGACTTATCAAAAACTATAGCGACATAAAAGATATCCTAAACACTTTTTCTCCTGTGGCTCTATGTTTACAAGAAACGAACTTAGGACCACAACATAAGAACATTTTCAAAAACTACAAAGTATTTCGTTGCGACAGAGAGCAAACGAGTAGGCTCCCTGGAGGTGTCGCGATTATAGTACAAAATGGTGCTGCTACTCACGAAATCAGGCTTCAGACGAAATATGAAGCTGCAGCAGTGACCGTCCTTGATTTTAAAACAATTACCATATGTACTGTGTATCTGGAACCACATCTAAATGTTACACTTCATGATTTAGATGCACTTTTTAAACAACTACCAGAGCCATATTTAGTAGTAGGGGATTTTAATGCACACTCATCTTTTTGGGGGAGTGACCAAACAGACACTAGAGGCCGTATCCTAGAAGATTTTATTTTATCAAATAACGTCTGCCTGCTCAATACAGGAAAACACACATATTGCTCTCCGAGCTCTGGAAAAATGAGCTGCTTAGATTTATCTTTTAGTTCTCCATCACTTTTTACAGATTTTAAATGGGATGTTGTTGACAACCCCTACGGAAGTGATCACCTTCCTGTAAAAATTAACCTATCATCCCCACCAGAAATCATCCCAAGTAAACCACGTCGTTGGAAGCTGCACTTAGCAAACTGGGCACTGTTCCGAGAACAGGCGAGCCTGGAAAAAGTTTTCTCGAGTAATCTAAATGTCGACGATCAAAACAAATTGTTCACAACCTGTATTATTAACGCCGCGCGGCTGGCTATTCCTCAGTCCTCAGGAATGGTTCGACATAATCATAAAATCTGGTATACGCAAGAATGTAGGGAAGCAAAAAAGAAACAAAACAAAGCCTGGGGCATCTTCCGTAGATACCCAACCCATGATAATCTTGTAAATTTTAAAAAGGCGAAAGCCAACGCACGCCGCATTCGTCGAGATGCTGAGAAAACTTCCTGGAAGAACTACATATCATCTATTAACAGCTCAACCACATCCAAAAAAATGTGGGAACAAGTCCATAAATTAAATGGCAGCTTCTCTCCTTTCACAATCCCGTTTCTAACAGCTCCTGGCACACAAACAAGTATAGAGGAACAGGCAGACGTACTAGGGGAACATTTTTCTAATGTGTCAAGTTCCTCACACTACACTCAATCGTTCCTGAAGCACAAGCATACAACCGAAAAACAAAAACTTCCTACAAGTGGCTGTACAAATGAGCCCTATAATGCATTAATCACATTTCACGAAATCCAAAAAGTACTGTCCGCAGGTAAACAGACGGCACCCGGCCCTGATGAAATACATTATGAAATGCTGGCTCACCTCTCAGACGCTGCTGTGAATGCACTTTTACAATTCTTCAACAAAATATGGGTATCGGGGAAAATACCGGAGGCTTGGAAAAAAGCCGTGATTGTACCGTCTCTGAAGCCTGGAAAGCCACCAACCAGCCCTGGTAGTTACAGGCCTATAGCTCTCACAAGTTGTCTCGCAAAATCATTTGAAAGTATCCTGAACATGAGGCTGATGTTCACTCTTGAATCACGTGAACTCCTTGACATCCACCAGTGTGGATTTAAAAAAGCGTGTTCAACAACTGATCATCTCGTCCGCCTAGAAAATACAGTCCGAGAAGCATTTGTACACAAGCAACACTGCTTAGCAGTCTTTTTTGATATCGATAAGGCTTACGATACCACCTGGAGGTTTGGTATTCTCCGCGACCTAGCAGAGCTTGGTATTCGTGGCAGGATGCTGAACTGCCTGAAAGATTTCATGTGCGACCGTTCATTTCATGTGCGCCTGGGTGCAACCCTTTCGAAGAAATTCGTCCAGGAGAACGGAGTACCGCAGGGTTGCATTTTAAGTACGACACTTTTCATAGTAAAAATGAACTCCATAGCAAAAATCATTCCTAGATCCATTATGTACTCTGTATATGTCGATGACCTTCAAATAGCATGCACATCCTCCAGCTTACCAACATGCGAAAGACAGATACAACTTACATTGAATAAACTCGCTATTTGGGCAGACAAAAATGGGTTTCAATTTTCACCCCAAAAAACAGTTGCTGTCCTCTTCTCACTCAAAAGAGGCCTACAGGTTGACCCCACCCTACACCTAAATGAAACCGTACTCCCAGTAAAGAATGAACAAAAATTTCTAGGTGTAACTTTCGATAAAAAGCTCACATTCTTACCACACATAACCACTCTCAAAAAGAAAGCTTCCCAGTCACTAAATATACTCAAAGTACTGTCATATAAACATTGGGGATCTGATAGAACATGCCTTCTACACATTTATCGTCACTTAGTACGTTCCTCCTTAGATTATGGCTGCATAGTGTATAGTTCAGCAAGACCGACATACTTGCTGCGACATACTTGCTGCGACATACTTGCCGACAGGCTTGCGTATTTCATGCGGTGCATACCGAACGTCCCCTATAACTAGCCTTTACGTAGAAACAAACGAACCTCCACTAGAAACTAGAAGAGCCGCTCTAACCTGTGCATATATCCTTAAGGTACAATCTCTACCAAAACACATTTGCTATCCCCTTGTAACAAAATGCCCTTCACGAGTACTTTTCAACAACAAACCACAAACTACAAGACCACTGCTCCTGCGATTTGAAGAGGTATGTCGGAATCTTGGCATAGTGGACACATTACCTGGCATTACCCACAGACAAAATCCACTACCCCCATGGTTTATCTTTCCCACAGTTTGCGATCTCACTTTAACACAGTTCCGGAAAGCACAAACTCCGCCACAACACATAATTCAGGAATTCCTTGCAACAGAAGAAAAATACAGCAGCTTCACAGACTTTTATACTGATGGTTCGAAAACGAATGAGCATGTTGGAAGTGCAGTTATACAAGGGAACTGGGAAGAAACGGTAAGACTTCCGCAGTGCACATCCATTTTCACTGCTGAATGTTACGCCATTTCTATAGCCATAGACAAAATAATAAAGGACAACCTCGCAAATAGTATCATATACACAGACTCCCTAAGTGCACTGACAGCTCTTCATGCCAGAAATGCAGTCACACCATTATTAGGAGGCATTATACACAATTTAATAAAAGCCACCACACAATGAGTGAACATTAAATTATGCTGGGTTCCGAGCCACGTCGGAATTAGTGGCAATGAGAGAGCAGACGCATGCGCGGCACAAGCCCGGCACAAAGAAATCTCAAAAGTAAAGATACCTCCCAACGACTGCATGAAGTTAATACATCATAAACTAAGAAAGAAATGGCAGTCTGCTTGGAACAATGAAGTAAACAACAAATTACACCTGCTAAAACCTGTGTTAGGCGAATGGAAATCTTGCACACACCAGGAACGTTTCAAAGAAGTGATTCTGTGCCGTCTTCGCATAGGACACACACACCTAACACACAACTTCATTCTAACAAAGCAAGACAAACCCCACTGTGAACTATGTGAAGATGAACTAACAGTTAACCATATCCTATTTTCATGCAGAAAACTTGAACCACTGAGGAAGAAGTTTTTTACCATATTTTACAAAGAACATATCCCTTTTCACCCAGCTTTGATTTTAGGAGAGGATGGCCTTGTTGAAGTATCATGTGTTTTTAACTTTTTAAAAGAAGCTGGAGTTCTCTTAAAACTTTAAAACCTAAAATATTACAGAACACCTCATCCACCTTCTCATCCCTGAGAAGAAGGCCGAGGTCCTTAGTTAACTTGTTGGGACTCTCCGGGCCCTTGCCCAGACAAGGACTCACTGAGGTGTCCCAACTTATTGAAAGAATCCATACCTAGTGTTTGGCGCATGATAGCCTAAGCTGCTTATGTGCCATTAACCTCAACTCAACTCAACTTGGTTTGGCGTCATATGTTTGTCGATTTATATGCAACTTCGCGGCAATAGCGGCTCCTCTACACAAGCTACTGCTTACCGGTGCCTCTTTCACATGGACTAAAGACTGCGAGTCTGCTTTGCAAGCTCTCAAGCAACATCTTAATTCCAGACCAGTGCTTCGCCACTTCGATGATCGAGCCCCCACCATACTCCATACTGACGCAAGCGCACAAGGTATTGGCGCAGTACTTCTGCAACATAATGAAGCCTCTAAAGAGCAAGTCATAGCATATGCCAGCCGAACACTTTCCCCAACTGAGCGTAACTACACCATTGCAGATCAAGAGTGCCTGGCTATCGTTTGGTTGATTCAGAAATTTCGCCCATACCTTTACAGCTCCCACTTCACCATTGTCACCGACCATCATGCTCTGTGTTGGCTGTCAATGAAAAACATGTCGGGACGCTTAGGACGCTGGATATTCCGCTTGCAGGAATATGACTTTACAATAACGTAAAAGTCTGGAAAAAGTCATCGTGATGCAGACGCATTGTCTCGCTGCCCTTTCTCGCTCTCTCCCGGTAACGCGCCGTCGTCTTCCCCACCACGTCCTTCCGATGCTATGCCTGCCTCACACCAGCTCTTGATAACGCCCCTGGACCAAGTTACGCTTTCATCATGCTCTGATTTCGCCTTGCTTCAGCGGGCCGACTCCTACTGTTGAACTCTCATGGATTGCCTTAGTGGGTTCGCCGAACCACCCAACAGTCGCTTGCGACGCCAACTTCGACAATTCCGCCTTCAAGGTGGCGAGCTGCGCCGCTACATTTTCCACCCAACAGGTCACCAGTGGGTCCCAGTTCTACCTCTCTGCCTTCGCCTGCGAGTATTAGAAGCACTTCATGCCGACGTATCGGTTGGCCACTTAGGCTTCCAGAAGAATTACGACCGCATCAAGACCTGCTGCTTCTGGCCTGGCCTATCCACAACGGTAGCCAAATGCATTGCCTCTTGTGTGTCATGTCAGCACCGCAAATGCTCGACATCGCCTCCTGCCGGTTTACTACAACCTCTCTCATGCCTGGACGCACCTCTTGAATATTTGGCATTGATTTATATGGTCCCTTGCCTTTGACACCCTCCGGTCACCGTTGGATTGTCACTTCGGTCGACCATTTAACAAGATATGCTGCGATCCGGTTCCGCTTCTGAAATCGCCGACTTTTTCTTGCACTCCATCGTCTTGCGCTACGGGGTTCCTCGCCTTCTTCTGAGCGACTGTGGCAAGCCATTTATTTCCCAAGTTCTCGAGAAGTTCTTCGGGCCGCTGATACTGTGCACAAATCTACCTAACATCCGCAAACCAATGGCCTTACTGAGCCCGCCGACCGTATGTTGTTTGACATGACTTCCATGTACATCCATCTTGACCACACTAACTGGGATAAAATTCCTTTTGTGACATTCGCATATAATACTGCTATTCAACGGACTACAGGCTACAGCCCTTTCTTCCTTGTCTGTGGACGATCTCCTTGCACCATATTCGACAGAGAATTCTTTTTAGCACCTTCTTCGCCTAACGCGTCCCTTCCAGAATATTTTGCTGCCCGAGTTGCACATTGCCGTCAAATCGCCTGGCATAGCACAGAAGCTATCCAAGCTGAGTGCAAACGTCGCTGCGACAACAAACGCCAAGTCCTCCATTTTCACCCTGGAGACGAAGTCCTGCTTTGGACTCCAGTCCGCATTCCAGGCGTCTTTGTGAAGTTCCTTTAATGCTACATTGGCCCATACACCGTTGTGCAGCAAACATCAGCAGTGAACTATCTCGTCCACCCATACACTGTCCGGCACCGCTGGAATGCCGAAATTGTTCACGTCTCGTGGATGAAGCCCTTCACTCCCCGTTTAGATAATCTCTAATCTGCGGCCAGGCTGGCTGCTTCCATGACGGGAGGGAAATTAGCGTAAGCACTATTAACATACTTCGTTGTTTTCATTTGTACATAGCCATCATCATCTTCCCTGTTCTTCTACTTCTTCACGCGTGAGCTGGGGCGTTTTCTTTTTGGAATAAAAAGCGCTTGACAGCTTGGTTGTTCTGTCTTATAATATTAGTGCTAGATTTCAATACAAATAGCAATATCATCCTTGAAAAGTCGCTTGAAGGAATGGCACGATGAAGGCCACAGAACTAGAGGTGGACTCTTGGTAATGTGCGGATGCTGCATGAAGTATTTAAACCACCTCAAGAAGGGACAGACAATTGATATAGGGTTCAGCAGCAGCTGGCTATGCAATTTCATAAAAATAACAAACTGCAGAAGGAAAGGGGCATGTTAGCATTAGTAACCACTGCAATCAGACTTTGTGAGCTACAGTTACTGCTTGAAAATCGTCCTAGTGCAGGCCGAAAGTGAGCATTTTCGATGACAGATGACGTGTGTTCAACGTATTCGCTGTCCTTGAGCGTGCTGAGACATATTTAGTGGGTCAACTGTGAGGTCTCCATAGAGTTTGAATTCTTCATGGCATTTGGCCCCAGGTACATCATCCCGCACACGTTGGCTGAGTACATGGCCACGTTTTGTTTTCCTGATTTTTGCAGCTGTTTCTTGGTCGGCCGGCAGGAATGCGTCTCGAACCTCTCGGTAGGCCAGGTCGGCGCCTTGCCAAGCTTGTTGGTTGTACCTTAATTTTGTTACCGTGCCTCATAGCCCTTCCCATGGCCTTTTGCCTCAACATGTATGCAAACACAGCGCTGCTGGTGTTCAACTTTAACAGGTCTTTTGTTGTGGACTTGATAACAGCAGCATATTGAGGAATGCATTCACCAAGTCCATGGGCGCGCTGGTATGCTTCATTGAATGCAGCACACTCTTTTTTGTGGTCCTGCAAAATATCACGTAAATGAACATGTTTAATCTTGAAAGCCCTTTAAGCCAAGAAATGTTTTTTGCTTTGAAGTGATGTTTGTTAAAACCAACGCACTTACATATGTGGTAAAAGAAAAAGCTAAAGAAGAGAACAGGGACGCAGACGGATGAAGCCATCAAAAATACACTCTTTTGATAAGTTGTTCAAGACATTTTCTAGTTTGTGGACATCTTAACACAGTACATTTTCTAGAAATCTACAAGTTATAGATAGAGATTGGATATTAGCCATTAAAGAAAAGGCTATATTAAGCACTCAAAAAATGCACCTAAAGGTGTATTTTAGGTGCTGTAGAGGCCACAATATGCGCAAGCTGTTTGCACACAGTCATTTTATTTGGCATGTGCGAATAGTGGATTTTGAGCTCGAAGCAAATATTGAATTTGGATGAATATTTCTGAATCGAATATTGAATAGCTGTTGTGTAGAGAATTGACTGCGAACTTGAATGAATGAATTAATGAGTGAACTTTTTTTATTTATCAGGGAGAAACAGGGGGTTACGGAATGTAACTACTGAATATTGTACTAATTGTTCTGTGGACGAATGAGACCAAATTTTGGTGCTGTAGGGCTTGTTAAATAAATGTCAAAAGCTATAAAGAGGTTAATTGATAGTAAAGTATGGTGCAACTGCCTTTGTGAATGCAGTGAGTTAATGAGAAGAAACAGAAGTAAAACAGTGCACGCATTAACAATTAGACTAAAGCTATGACTAGAAGTATAAAGGGGATGGTGTCATAACAGTCATTTTAATTAGACATCTCGATTACACTTAATAGACATCTTGGTGATCATACTGACACTGTAGCCAGCGCGTGCACACACATCAGCGAATGCAATCCAAGTTCTGTTACAGTGCCTCTTGCATTGCTGGTATGCTTCACTGCATGGTATATATGCTTCACCTCATGACACACTAGTATTGCGACGAAGCGGAATCAAAAAGCCCGATTATTACACTTTGAAAAACTATTTTTCTGGCGAATATAGAATTGCAGAATACTTAAAACTACTAGTAAACCTATGTCTCATATCTACCTTAAAGTACAAAAGCCTTCACTTAGGGGAGGAACAGTATTGTGCAACCCTTCATAGTCTCTACACTTGGTTGGATTTGTGACAAGCTACCACATGGACTAATAAAATATTGCAGCAAACCTGTCATTTCATGCAGTTCCTGATGCAATGAGCAGGTAATGGAGATATAAGGGCTACACTTTTACTTCTTACAATGCATCAAGTGCCACTTGCTTGCACAAAAATTGAGATGCTAAAATTCCAATTGGCATCTACAGGCATGTAGATTAGAAAATTGACAAATCACAGGCACCATCAACTTTGTGCTAAATTTCTTCATAACCCATAATTTCTGATCTTCTGCCTTTGATTTGAAGAAATGGAGATATAAGGCAGTGTCTGGTCCTGAATGACAGCTTAGTGATATTATTCAAAAGTTGTAGGTATTTTACTGTATGCCAAAATTATAGTAACCTTTTTTGTTAAAAAAAGCCACGTGAGCTTATCACTGTTCCCGCTCCTAATCAATTAAAGTGAATGCCTTCCTTTGGACGCGTTACCCATTATTGATGTTTGGGCACCAACTGGTAATGGAAGCCGAGTGTCACTGGCTAGGTTAAATAAGCTGAAAGGTGGAAAAGTTGTATGTAGCCCTGATTGGATATCTTAAAATATATTCACATTTCTAGATATACTTAGCACACTATAACAGCTGTATAATGCTAGACCTAAGCATTTAGGCAGAAGCTTTTTGGTGGCAAAGAAGTTTGAAAACGAGGTAAGGGTCATGCATTGGTTGACAAAAGGAAAAACTGTAGTGTATAGGAAAAAAATTTGCTTTTTCCTCTGCCGTAGAAAGCAGCGAGAACAGCTAGTGAAATCCAGGTACCTAGCTTTCAAATCAATACTAAGAGGAATTAGTGGATATAGACAAGTTGTGTAGCGCATACTACTTACTATAAATGCTGGTGTAATTGTGTGATGGACGCATCTTTTCTATGTTGATAGTGTTAAATCCAACCTGTTCAGAATTGAGTTCGTCACATTTTGTAAAGGAAAATGCTATCAAAACCTCGTACCAGAGGTATTTGGTCCAAGTCAGCCATCACTTCTTGCACCTCTGGCGCTGTGGAGATTCTCTGCGTCTCCTGCCCTACGTCTTCGTGCGAAGTGGATGGTCCTGCTTCGCACACAGATGAGGTTGCCAAGGTCCCAGGCAGCACACCAGCATTGTACCAAGCATGGCCCAATGCTGGCAAAAATTGGTGCCAATGTTGGCCCAATCTTGGCATTTTGGCAAAGTGCAACCCGATCCAAGGTCCAGCCAATGTTCAAGCCAACATTGGCCCTACATTTTGCCATTGTAGTATCCGATGTATTTCCAACATAGAGCCAGTGCCCAGGCACTTTGTATCCAATGTTTTTCCAGCATAGCCAGTGCTCAGCCATATTGTATCCAATGTTTTTCCAGCATAGCCAGTGCTCAGCCATCTGGTACGCAATGTTTTTCCAGCATAGCCGGTGCTCAGCCATTTTGTATCCAATATTTTTCCAGCATAGCCGGTGCTCAGACATTTTGTATCCAATGTTTTTACAGCATAGCCAGTGCTCAGCCATATTGTTACTTGTGTGGGGGCTTACTGCCTAAACTATTAGCTAAAACGTGATGGAAATAAGTGCAGGAAGGAAGTCCTGCAGATGCAAGCAAATGGTAAATGAAAATAACTTATTTATTTATAATTTAGATGGCTGCAGGCCTTGTGCAGAACTGCATGTCTGCAGGGGAGGCCGCTGGACAGCTGGGGTCGGAGCAATGATTCCTCTCCCGAGGGCAGGGATCAATGGGCTCTGCTGCGAACGTTTCGGCGAAACGCCTCTTCCTGCCGCCACCCCTGTCCACAGACCCCGGCAACCACTTCTTTAAGAAGCTCTGGGCCTCCACCACGTCCACGTGGCCCTTCTCACAGACATCTGCACACAAACATAAAGACCACAAATAGTACATACAACATACACTGTGCTTGAGACGTTCAAAATCCTTCATCCTAAGTAACTTCATTGCAAATATCATGCACCATAAAGATCACCCAGGGCAGACGTATTAACAAACGAAAACCTTCATTGTGAACTCAAGGACTTAGTGATAAGTTAAGTCTTTAGCGCACACTTCATGTGAGAGAATGAGCAACTGCAGCGAACCTTACTGAATCGAGGTTCACAGCATGTTCTGCGGCAAAATGCAGAAGCTATGCAAAGTAAAGCTGCAGACCATCAAATGCTGCTAGCACCTTCCTCGCCGTCAAAATTCTTGACCCATTTACAGGATATTCATCCCTGATTCCTTCGTTGGCATTCCTGTTTTTTCACCCTAACATAGCATTGATGTCATCAGTGATCATTGTACCATGTTTTTACCAACCGAGACGTATTCATCAACCGTCTCGCCCGCTGATGTATTACAACAGAGCGTACTAGATTAGCAATCGATCGGCATGCTTGTCAAGCAATTCACCTACGCTGCCATTGGCACTAGCACCAGAGCACATCTTGGTTACATCTGCGATGGCCGTGGTGGGTGCGCTATGTGGATTTCATAGTAAATAATGAAACCAGCTGACAAGGACGCCTAAATTCGTTCAAGGTAGAGGTTCACAATTCATATGAAACATAGGATTTTGGCCGGGATATAATCTTTTGCTACGCAAGTCATTCAATGGAAAGTTCGGCTGTATACACAATACTTCAACAATGCAAGAAGATGGCCAAGGAAACCTTACCTGTGACTATACGGCAAAGCTTCAAATTATTGAAGGCTCGTTTGCCTTTTCTGCCATGAAGTCTGTAAAGCACTAGCACCGGATGTGCCGTTACAGCCTTCATGGCATTCGATGCCACCTCACGCAGAGACGTCCCCCCTATCTGTAGGAGGTGCTTGCGCTGAAAAAAAAAGTCAGAAATGTGGAAATGAGCACTTATGCGGCAGTGTCTTCATGGTGAAAAAAGCACAATACTGCTAGAATATAATTTTTAGCCGAGTGCAAAGCAACACATTTTTTCTACAAGAGGGTTGTGAGGCAGTGCTCTTTAATTGTAAATGTGCTCCACAACACCTGTGTTACTGGAAGACAAATACGAAGTGTAGCAGATCTGTCTGTTCAGTACATTTCATGTTTTCGTTTGATCATCCTTAGTACTGTAACCATGTTTCATAGTAACTACCTTGCCAAGCTTTCACCATCATTAAAATTACTGTAAGCGCACCAATTCTATTCACATGCAAATTTGCAGTACATAATTAGGAGATGCAATATCAGTGTGCATAAAAGACAAATACACACACATTTGTGGCACAAAACAGCTACTGACATACCAACATGATCCCCGCAGGGGCGTCTGCATCAGCAGGCGTTTGGTGCGTTGCGACACCACGGACCCGAGCACACTAGGGTTGGACCCTCCCGCGTGTAGCCGTGCGCAGCTCAGCCGTGTCTGGGGAGAAGGGGATCCTGGGGGTTGAGCCGATGCTGGGTGTTTGGACCTTTAAGGACCCCCGGCGGAGGCAACACACCTCTTCGGCCTCAGCTTCACATAGACGGCACCCCCGGACTGACCCACCCGGGGGAAATCGGTAGTCGCCTCTTCCTGTCTCTCTCTCCTCAAACCTTCGTCTTTATCTCTCCCTTTTTGATCTTTCCTGTCTTCTTCTCTCTTCCATTTACTTCCTTACTCCACGGCGGCAAG
Source organism: Dermacentor andersoni (assembly GCF_023375885.2). Classification (NCBI taxonomy): domain Eukaryota; kingdom Metazoa; phylum Arthropoda; class Arachnida; order Ixodida; family Ixodidae; genus Dermacentor; species Dermacentor andersoni. Next base: position 122,455,176 of record NC_092816.1, on the reverse strand, counting down.
GGTTAACCCTGTGTGGCTATCCAACCTTGGGTACACCATATTCGGTTATAGTGACGGCGTACGACTGGCGTCGTGCAGACTTGTATGCAAGCTCTGCCGCGTCCCCTCGTTGGGCTCCGTGGTGGGCGGTCGGCGCTGTTACCGAATGTATATATTTTTCATGGAAACTTCTTTCCCCTCCCTTGCTGATCGCCCTCAGAAACGAGGGCGCACCGAAGATGTGTTCAAGTTCTTTGGACGCCAAACCCAGAATTTTCCCCGCTTCCACGTTATTCATTCCGAAAAGCCAAACAAAGCAGTGCGAAACATTTCACCATTCCTAGTTTCAAAGTCCCTGACTGATGTTTTTGGTCCAGGATACAAGGTGTCGAGGATGGCAAGCGGCGACCTCCTCTTGGAGCTCCGCGATGTAAAACAATATGAAAAACTACCGCAACTAGTGTCATTTGGAGAGACCCCTATAACAGTAACCCCGCACCGTACAATGAACACCACCCGTGGTGTTGTGTCAGATGATGATTTGCTTGAGCTGACTGAAGCGGAACTCCTGGAGGGCTTCAGCGAACAAAATGTGATCAATGTCAGAAGAATTAAGATGAGGCGGGATGGTAAAGAGATTCAGACAAAGCACCTAATAATTACTTTTGGATCAAGTATCTTGCCCGAATCAATCGAGGCCGGGTACATCAAGCTCCGTGTTAGGCCGTATGTGCCAAACCCACTCCGATGTTTCAAATGCCAGCGCTCCCCGCAGGGGCGTCTGCGGAAGCAGGCGTTTGGTGTGTTGCGACACCACGGACCCGAGCACACGAGGGCTGGACCCTCCCGCGTGTAGCCGTGCGCGGCTTAGCCGTGTCTTGGGAAAGGGGGATCCTGGAGGTTGAGCTGATGCTGGGTGTTTGGACCGTTAAGGCCCCCCGGCGGAGGCAACACACCTCTTTGGCCTCTGCTTCACATAGACGGCACCCCCGGGCTGACCCACCCGGGGGAAATCGGCAGTCGCCTTTTCCTGTCTCTCTCTTCGCACATCTTCGTCTTTCCCTCTCACTTTTAGTCTTTCCTGTCTTCTTTTTCTTCTGATAACTTCCAACATTCCTGGCGGCGAGGGTTAACCTGGTGTGCTATGACCTACCTTGGTTATAACATATGTGGTTATAGCGACGATGTACAGTTGGCATGGTAGGTTTGCTTCACCGCATACCCTGCCGTGTCCCCTTGTTGGGCTCGGTGGTGGGTGACTGGCATCGTCGCTGAATACTCAACACATTTCATGGGCACTTCCAACCCCTTCTGTACCGATCGTCCCTCTAAAAGGGGGCGCACCGATGCTACGTTTCAGTTTTTTTAAAAGGCACTCAGACTTTCCCGAAATTTCATGTTGTCCACAGTGACAAACCTGACAAGAAAGCAAGAACAATTTCACCATTCGTTGTCGCGAAGCATCTCGCAGAGACCATTGGAGGCGGCTATAAAATCACCAAGCTGGCCAGTGGGGACCTATTACTAGAACTAAAAGACAAAGCACAACACGACAAGCTAACAAACCTTGTACAACTTGGAGATATCCCTGTCAGTGTGACAGCACACCGAACCATGAATACGGCCAAAGGCGTAATCTGACATAGACTTGATGGACTTGACCGACGAAGAACTCCTGGAAGGATGGAAGGATGAAAACGTAATAAGTGTACAAAGAATAAAGATTAGACGTGACAACAAGGAACTGGCAACCAAGCACCTGATTATTACCTTTGGCTCTAGCACGTTACCAGAGACATTAGAGACTGGATATACCAAAATCAGAGTACGACCGCACATCCCAAACCCTCGACGTTGTTTTAAATGCCAGAGGTTTGGTCATGCTTCCCAGAGCTGCCGAGGGCGGCTAACATGCGCGAAATGTGGCACCAATGACCACTCTGCAGATGACTGCAAGGCTGAGCCCCGTTGTAGCAATTGTAATGGTGGTCACCCAGCATATTCCCGATCATGCTCAGTCTGGAAGAAAGAAAAAGAAATAATTACAATAAAGGTAAAAGAAAACAAAAGCAGCGGTGGCGTAGAGGTAGAACACCCGCCTCGCGTGCAAGAGGTCCGTGGTTCGAATCCCGGTGCCGCGCAATTTTCCACCGGATTAAAAAAAAAAAAAAAAAAAAAAATCCGCGTGTTGATAAAATTGCATAAACAGGCCTGGAGTGTGGCCTGATGCCGGTGACCAGAACCGGTAACACACTCCCTCACCAGAGCAGGATTAGCCACCCTGGTGCAGTACTTGGCCACAGCCTCCTATATGAACACAACAATCAAACCCCGGCCCTCAGTCCCCAGCAGCTGCGAAGCAACTGACCACGGCGGCGGTCAGACCTGCGACGCTGCAGAGGGTGCTAAGAATCCCTGGCTCCGGACAGGCCGCCATTGGAATATGAACCTGGCAACGTTTAACGCAAGAACATTATCTAGTGAGGCGAGTCTAGCAGTGCTATTGGAAGAATTAGAGGGCAGTAAATGGGATATAATAGGGCTCAGTGAAGTTAGGAGGCCAAAAGAAGCATATACAGTGTTAAGGAGCGGGCACGTCCTGTGCTACCGGGGCTTAGCGGAGAGACGAGAACTAGGAGTCGGATTCCTGATTAATAAGAATATAGCTGGTAACATACAGGAATTCTATAGCATTAACGAGAGGGTGGCATGTCTTGTTGTGAAACTTAATAAGAGGTACAAAATGAAGGTTGTACAGGTCTACGCCCCTACATCCAGTCATGATGACCAGGAAGTCGAAAGCTTCTACGAAGACGTGGAATCGGCGATGGGTAGAGTGAAAACAAAATACACTATACTGATGGGCGATTTCAATGCCAAGGTAGGCAAGAAGCATGCTGGAGACAAGGCAGTGGGGGAATATGGCATAGGCACTAGGAATAGCAGGGGGGAGGTATTAGTAGAGTTTGCAGAACAGAATAATATGAGGATAATGAATACCTTCTTCCGCAAGCGGAATAACCGAAAGTGGACATGGAGGAGCCCGAACGGCGAGACTAGAAATGAAATAGATTTCATACTCTGCGCTAACCCTGGCATCATACAAGATGTGGACGTGCTCGGTAAGGTGCGCTGCAGTGACCACAGGATGGTAAGAACTCGAATTAGCCTAGACCTGAGGAGGGAACGGAGGAAACTGGTACATAAGAAGCCGATCAATGAGTTAGCGCTAAGAGGGAAAATAGAGGAATTCCAGATCAAGCTACAGAACAGGTATTCGGCTTTAAGCCACGAAGAGGATCTTAGTGTTGAAGCAATGAACGACAATCTTGTGGGCATCATTAAGGAGTGTGCAATAGAAGTCGGTGGTAACTCCGTTAGACAGGATACCAGTAAGCTATCGCAGGAGACGAAAGATCTGATCAAGAAACGCCAATGTATGAAAGCCTCTAACCCTACAGCTAGAATAGAACTGGCAGAACTTTCGAAGTTAATCAACAAGCGTAAGACAGCTGACATAAGGAAGCATAACATGGATAGAATTGAACATGCTCTCAGGAACGGAGGAAGCCTAAAAGCAGTGAAGAAGAAACTAGGAATTGGCAAGAATCAGATGTATGCGCTAAGAGACAAAGCCGGCAATATCATTACTAATATGGATGAGATAGTTCAAGTGGCTGAGGAGTTCTATAGAGATTTATACAGTACGAGTGGCACCCACGATGATAATGGAAGAGAGAATAATCTAGAGGAATTCGATATCCCAGAAGTAACGCCGGAAGAAGTAAAGAAAGCCTTGGGAGCTATGCAAAGGGGGAAGGCAGCTGGGGAGGATCAGGTAACAGCATATTTGCTGAAGGATGGTGGGCAGATTGTTCTAGAAAAACTGGCCAGCCTCTATACGCAATGCCTCAAGACCTCGAGCGTACCGGAATCTTGGAAGAACGCTAACATAATCCTAATCCATAAGAAAGGCGACGCCAAAGACTTGAAAAATTATAGACCGATCAGCTTACTGTCCGTTGCCTACAAAGTATTTACTAAGGTAATTGCAAATAGAATCCGGAACACCTTAGACTTCCGTCAACCAAAGGACCAGGCAGGATTCCGTAAAGGCTACTCAACAATAGATCATATTCACACTATCAATCAGGTGATAGAGAAATGTGCGGAATATAACCAACCATTATATATAGCTTTCATTGATTACGAGAAAGCGTTTGATTCAGTCGAAACCTCAGCAGTCATGGAGGCATTGCGGAATCAGGGTGTAGACGAGCCGTATGTAAAAATACTGAAAGATATCTATAGCGGCTCCACAGCCACTGTACTCCTCCATAAAGAAAGCAACAAAATCCCAATAAAGAAAGGCGTCAGGCAGGGAGATACGATCTCTCCAATGCTATTCACAGCGTGTTTACAGGAGGTATTCAGAGACCTGGATTGGGAAGAATTGGGGATAAGAGTAAATGGAGAATACCTTAGTAACTTGCGCTTCGCTGATGATATTGCCTTGCTTAGTAACTCAGGGGACCAACTGCAATGCATGCTCACTGATCTGGAGAGGCAGAGCAGAAGGGTGGGACTAAAAATGAATCTGCAGAAAACTAAAGTAATGTTTAACAGTCTCGGAAGGGAACAGCAGTTTACGATAGGTAGCGAGGCACTGGAAGTGGTAAGAGAATACATCTACATAGGACAGGTAGTGACTGCTGATCCAGATCATGAGAGTGAAATAATCAGAAGAATAAGAATGGGCTGGGGTGCGTTTGGCAGGCATTCGCAGATCATGAACAGCAGGTTGCCATTATCCCTCAAGAGAAAAGTGTATAACAGCTGTGTCTTACCAGTACTCACGTATGGGGCAGAAACCTGGAGGCTTACGAAAAGGGTTCTACTTAAATTGAGGACGACGCAACGAGCTATGGAAAGAAAAATGATAAGTGTAACGTTAAGGGATAAGAAAAGAGCAGATTGGGTGAGGGAACAAACGCGCGTTAATGACATCTTAGTTGAAATCAAGAAAAAGAAATGGGCATGGGCAGGACATGTAATGAGGAGGGAAGATAACCGATGGTCATTAAGGGTTACGGACTGGATTCCGAGGGAAGGGAAGCGTAGCAGGGGGCGACAGAAAGTTAGGTGGGCAGATGAGATTAGGAAGTTTGGAGGGTCAACATGGCCACAATTAGTACATGACCGGGGTAGTTGGAGAAGTATGGGAGAGGCCTTTGCCCTGCAGTGGGCGTAATCAGGCTGATGATGATGATGATGATGAAAAGAAAACATAACTTTCAGAGAAGCAAGACAACGCATCTCACCAACATTTGCACAGAGCACATCTTTCGCCGAAGTGGTACGTCGGGGGGCAGTACCACAACGGCACTTGGCGGACGCCAGCGCCACGCATAGCGAGCGTGTGGCAACGCCACCCGCCCCCACGGTGGGAGCAGCGAAGGCTGCCCTACCTCTCCCGAATTTGACCCCAGCGGAGGCCCCTGCTAGTGCTGGCACCAGTCAGCACAGCTCAGAGGTCAACACAAGCCCATCAACCACCAGCACGGTGGGCTCCAAGGCCTTGTCTTCCGAGACAAGGCCTCCACGGAAAACACACCGCTCACAAGAGCACGTGTCCAGTGCCTCTCAAGAGGCCATGGACACAACACCCAGTCAGAAGGCGCAGCTGACGCCTAAGGAGCGGCGCGATTTTCACGACCGCTCCAGGAAAGACAAAATTCCAATTACAGGACCCCAAAAGGGCTCTGTAACCTAAACGATGTACATTCTCTTCGACACATAGCACAACATTTATTTTAATATGGATACACTAATTATTCAGTGGAATATCAGAGGCCTGCTTTGCAACCTCGATGATATCCAAGAAATCCTTAATGAACTAACTCCAAAAGTGCTGTGTGTCCAAGAGACTCACTTGAAATCTAAACATAAACACTTCCTTCGTCACTATGTTATTTTTCGGAAGGATCGCGATGATGCTCTCGCATCATCAGGCGGTGTAGCCATCATAGCAGACAAATCTATAGCCTGTCAACACTTACAGCTACAAACGCCCCTTGAGGCAGTGGCCATTCGAGCTGTACTTTTAAGTAAACTGATAACCATCTGTTCACTGTATATACCGCCGCATTTTCAGCTTCACAAACAAGAATTCCAAACATTGATAGATCAGCTGCCTGAGCCATATCTTGTGCTTGGAGATTTAAATGCGCACAGCAACCTATGGGGTGACTCGCGCTGTGACGCGAGGGGCCGCTTGATTGAACAGTTCCTTTTTTCTTCAGGTGCATGTCTTTTGAATGAGAAGGAGCCCACGTATTATAACATAGCAAACAAAACATACTCCTCAATAGATCTTAGCATTGCATCTCCTACCCTTCTACCTTACTTTAAATGGAAAGTTATTAAAAACCCATACGGGAGTGATCATTTCCCTGTAGTTCTAAGCACACCAATGGCTAATGAATGCCTTCCACAATTACCTCGCTGGAGAACTGACTCAGCTGACTGGGAAAAATTCAAAAAGCTTGCTTCTTTATCCTGGGACGACATGTGTGCTCTAAGCATAGAAGCTGCGGTTAAATATTTTACGGTTTTTCTCCTTGACGCCTCCTCCAAATGTATCCCTGTAACAAGTGGATTGTCCACAAAACGCCGTCTTCCGTGGTGGAACGATGACTGTCGAATAGCGCGTAAGAAACAGAACAAGGCATGGGCTTTACTTCGGGATTCTCCGACGGCAGAAAATCTTGTCAATTTCAAACAGGTCAAATCTCAGGGTCGGAGAACGCGGCGACAAGCTAGAAGAGAAAGTTGGAGAAAGTATATATCGGGCATTAACTCATACACTGATGAAACAAAGGTTTGGAATAGAGTGAAGAGAATAAACGGTCGACAGCCTTACTCGCTGCCTCTGGTAAATACTCAAGGCGACAGCATGGAAGATCAGGCGAACTTTCTTGGCGCACATTTCGAACATATTTCCAGCTCGTCGCACTACTCTGAAACATTCCAAAGATACAAAAGGCAAATAGAAAGACAACCATTAGAACGGAAAAGCACAAAATGCGAGGCATACAATAGACCTTTTTCCATGGCGGAACTTCAGGCAGCACTAAATAGCTGCAACAAATCTGCCCCAGGTTCTGACCGCATCCTATATGAAATGCTAAAACACCTGCCCCCCGCAGGGGCGTCTGCGTCAGCAGGCGTTTGGTGTGTTGCGACACCACGGACCCGAGCACACGAGGGCTGGACCCTCCCGCGTGTAGCCGTGCGCGGCTTAGCCGTGTCTGGGGAAAAGGGGATCCTGGAGGTTGAGCCGAAGCTGGGTGTTTGGACCTTTAAGGCCCCCCGGTGGAGGCAACACACCTCTTCGGCCTCGGCTTCACATAGACGGCAGCCCCGGACTGACCCACCCGGGGGAAATCGGTAGTTGCCTTTTCCTGTCTCTCTCTCCCTCCAACCTTCGTCTTTCTCTCACTTTTAATCTTTCCTGTCCTCTCTTTATTTTCGTGTTACTTCCGACTTCGTTTCTCACAACTCTCCTGTCACCTCCTCTCTTCTCGGTTTTTCCTTTTTTTTCTGGCTGGCTAGGGTTAATCTTGTGTGGCGAGCTGTCCTGAGTTCAGCCATATTTGATTATAGTTGCGCTGTACAGCTGGCGTGGGTAGGACTTTCTTACAAGTTCCTCTCCCGCCCCCTTGTAGGACTCCATGGTGGGTGGCTGGCACCGCGGCCGAACTATACAATTTTCCCATGGCACCTCCTCTCTCCAAACCAGATCGCCCTCACAAAAGAGGGCGGACCGATGTCACAGCTGACTTTTTTCAAAAAACCAAAGAAATCTTCCCTAAGTATCACGTGATACACAGTGAAAAGCCAGAAAAACCGGCTAGGAAAATATCCCCGTTCACAGTAGCAAGATGTCTGAAAGAAGCCATAGGCAACAACTATAAAGTAACAAAGCTTGCTAGCGGTGACCTACTGCTAGAAATCCAAAGCAAAGCTCAAGTGTGCAAACTTGCTAATATCGTGTCGTTTGAAGACATCCCCGTCTTAATTTCAAGCCACAGATCGCTGAACACAGTGCGTGGGGTGATTTCTGAAATTGACTTTTTGGATCTCTCCGAAGAAGAAATGCTGAATGGGCTTTCCGAACAAAATGTCAGCAATGTTCAGAGAATTAAAATAAGAAAAGACAACAAAGAGTTACCTACCAAGCATCTAATTTTGACTTTCACTTGCTGCACACTTCCAGAGACAATTGAAGTTGGGTATACAAAAGTTGCAGTTCGCCCATACATTCCGAACCCTCGACGTTGCTTCAACTGTCAGAGATTTGGCCATGGCTCCCAGAGTTGCCGTGGTCGCAAAACCTGCGCGAAATGCGCATCCAAAGACCATGCTTCTGAAGTATGCGAAGCAGCACCTCGCTGTGCGAACTGTGAAGGAGAGCATGCTGCATACTCCAGATCTTGTCCCTCATGGAAGAGAGAAAAAGAAATCATTACATTGAAAACAATTGAGAACATTTCATTCAAAGATGCCAGAAACCGCATCCTAGCCCAACACAAGTTTTCACTCAAACCGAACATGAACTTCGCCGATGTGGTGCGACAGGGCGATCCACCACACCGGCCTCCGGCACCTGCCCAGACCACACATAGTGAGGCTGGGACGGAGCCATCCTCGCCCCCGGTGGTAGCAGCTCACGCTGCTCCACCAGCCGCAAAGCAGGCTATGCCGTCCCTCGAGTTGGCAAGCCTCAAGGCCTCTGCCCACGAGGGGAGGTCTGAAAAAAGTGCCGACGTGCAGTCTGCACGACCCTCCAGCGCCTCTGATGAGGTAATGGAGACGAACCAGGATGGTTCCGTGCCGTCAACGTCACAGGGACGGCGGAACTCCTTGGATACTGCGTATAAAGAAAACTCCCGAATCACGGGGCGAAAACCAATTAAACGTATCCCGACCCCACACACATAAATCAATATGGCGTTCCTAATTCACTGGAATTGCAGAGGACTCCTAAATAATTTTAGTGATATAAAAGAGATCATAACTTCTTTCTCTCCTGTAGCAATGTGCCTACAGGAAACAAACTTAGGTCCTCAGCATACAAGTGTACTAAAAAAATACAAAGTCTTTCGCCGTGACCGAGAACAAGCAAACAGGCTCTCAGGAGGGGTAGCCATCATTGTACAAAGTGGCATTGCAGCTCGTGAAGTCAAAATAAAAACTAAATTTGAAGCTGTGGCAGCCACCTTACTCTCTTATAAAACGATTACGGTGTGCTCTGTGTATTTAGAACCACACCTAAAAATAACCCTTCATGAGTTAGAGGACCTGTTCAAACAATTACCAGAACCCTACCTGGTAGTTGGGGATTTTAATGCGCATTCCGGTTTTTGGGGAAGCGAGAAAACAGACGTAAGAGGACAAGTTATAGAAGATTTTATTTTGAGCAATAATGTTTGTTTGTTGAATTCCGGCAAATCAACATACTGCTCCCCAAGCTCAGGAAAGATGAGCTGTATCGATTTATCTTTTAGTTCACCTTGTATTTTTAACGATTTTAAATGGAACGTCATAGATAACCTATATGGAAGCGATCATCTACCAGTCATAATCACTCTTCCATCGTCACCTGCAATCATTCCAAACAAACCACGACGATGGAAGCTCCAAGCAGCTGACTGGACACTGTTTAGAGAAAAGGCCAATCTAGAAGAAGTCTTTTCTGAAGACCTTAGTGTCAACGATCTAAATGAACAATTCACAACCTGTATTTTAGCTGCTGCCCGTTTAGCTATCCCCCAGACTTCAGGAGTGGTGAGACAAAATAACAAAGTGTGGTGGACTCGGGAATGCAAAGAAGCAAAGCAAAAACAAAATAAAGCCTGGGGTGTCCTTCGGCGATATCCCACTCAGGACAACCTTCTAATCTTTAAAAAGGCACGAGCTAAAGCAAGATACGTCCGCCGTAATGCCGAAAAGACGTCATGGCAAGCATATGTTTCATCAATAAATAGCACAGTCACATCAAAAAAAATGTGGGAGCAGGTACGGAAGCTCCATGGTAGCTACTCCCCATTTACAATTCCTCTCCTGACAACCCCTGGTATCCAAACAAGTATAGAGGAACAGGCCAACATATTAGGAGAACATTTCGCCGCAGTCTCTAGTTCTTCACACTACACTGAGTCATTTTTAAAATATAAAAACGTGGCTGAAAAGCAAAGGCTTCCGATTAGTGGCAGCATAAATGCGCCGTATAATAGTTTAATCACTCATCAAGAAATCACTAGAGTACTGTCTGCCGGGAAACAAACTGCACCAGGGCCTGATGAAATTCACTATGAAATGCTGGCACATCTTTCCGAATCCGCTATAAATGTTCTTCTGCATTTCTTTAACAAGATACTGTTACAAGGGAAAATACCTGAGGCCTGGAAAAAAGCTATTATTGTACCCTTTTTGAAAACCGGAAAGCCACCGACATCTCCCGGTAGTTACAGGCCAATAGCCCTTACCAGCTGTCTGGCGAAATCTTTCGAAAGTATTATGAATATTAGATTGATGTTTATTCTAGACTCCCGTGAACTACTTGACATCCATCAGTGTGGTTATAAAAAAACGTGCTCTACAACTGATCATCTCATTCGACTTGAAAACACAATCCGAGAGGCATTCATCCATAGACAACACTGCCTTGCCGTTTTCTTCGATCTAGACAAGGCTTATGATACTACTTGGAGGTATGGCATTCTCCGCGACCTAGTAGACCTGGGCATTCGCGGCAGGATGTTAAATTGCCTGCGTGACTTTTTGTGCAACCGTTCCTTCCATGTGCGCCTCGGTTCAACTCTCTCAAAAAAGTTCAGTCAGGAAAATGGGGTGCCACAAGGGTGTATCTTAAGCACTACCCTCTTTATTGTAAAAATGAACTCCCTAGCACAAATAATTCCGAAATCCATTATGTACTAAGTTTACGTTGATGATCTCCAGATAGCTTGCACATCATCAAACTTAGCAACATGCGAGAGGCAAATACAGCTAACAATAAACAAACTATCAACATGGGCAGACAAAAATGGATTCCGGTTCTCCCCACAGAAAACAGTGGCTGTTATGTTCTCGCTGAAACGAGGTTTACAGCCTGATCCCACCCTACACCTTAATGAAACCGAACTCCCAGTAAAAAGCGAACACAAATTCCTTGGCATTACTTTTGACAAAAAGCTCACTTTCCTACCCCACATAAACACTTTGAAAAACAAGGCCTCTAGAGCACTCAACATACTTAAAGTCCTTTCACGGAAACGCTGGGGCTCTGATAGGGCATGCCTTCTACAAATATACCGCTCCGTCATACGGCCGTCCTTGGACTATGGGTGTATAGTGTATGGGTCTGCCAGATCATCTTATTTGCAACGATTGGACCCAGTACACAATTTAGCTTTACGCTTGTCAACTGGTGCCTACAGGACGTCGCCAATAACCAGTTTGTATGTAGAAACTACCGAACCCCCTCTTGCCGACAGAAGAAGCATGCTGACATGCTCATATGTTCTAAAAATCCGTTCCTTGCCAAAACATATATGTTACCCAATAGTTAACAAATGCCCATCTAGAATATTATTTACCAACAAACCCCAGGCTATCAGACCACTTGTTCTCCGTTTTGAAGAGAAATTAGAAGAGTTAGATGTAACGGACACACTGCCTAATATTGCCCAGAAACCCAAACCACTGCCACCATGGTACTGCTTGCCTTCTGTTTCTGACTTCTCATTAACACGATTTCAGAAAAAACTAACGCCGCAGGAACATATATTACAAGAATATTTAGAACTAAAAGAAAAATATGCGGAATATACAGCATTTTATACCGATGGTTCCAAAGCTGCACACTACGTGGGATGTGCTGTGATAGAGGATAGCTGGGAAAAAATCGTACGGCTGCCGCAATGTGCATCAATTCTCACTGCAGAGGGTCATGCAATTTCCATGGCTGTGGAAAGAATAATACATGAAAACATTGAAAACAGCATCATTTATACAGACTCACTAAGCATACTTACAGCCCTTCAGCCTAGGAATGCAATTTTGCCAATAATCGGTGACATCCTACACAACATAACAGCAGCCACAAGGCGGGGACAAAACATCAAATTTTGTTGGGTGCCGAGCCACGTAGGAATCTGTGGAAATGAGAAAGCAGACGAGAGTGCAGCTAAAGCTCGAAATAAGGAAATAAAAAACATAAGAATTCCTTACAGAGATTGCATGAAATTAGTGTGCCATAAACTGAAAGAAAAATGGCAGTCCGTATGGAACAATCAAACGAACAATAAGCTACGCCTTGTAAAACCCATCATAGAAGAGTGGAAGTCATGTTCGCACCAAGAACGTTTTATTGAAGTTGTCTTATGTCGCCTCCGCATTGGACACACACACATTACCCATAATTACTTGCTGACAAAAAAAAGACAAGCCAGTTTGTGACAAATGCGGAGACGAACTTACAGTGACCCACATTTTACTCTCCTGCAGACAACTTGAGACATTGAGGAAAAAACATTTTACGCCATTTTACAGCGAACGCATTCCTTTTCATCCTTCACTGATTTTAAGTGAAGATGCGCTGGTTGGGACAATTCATCTATTTAACTTTTTAAAAGAAGCCGGTTTTCTTGAAAAATTGTAAAGCGTGACCTTGTTCTCTTCTACATCCAGTGACACACCTCATCCACCTTCTCATGTCTGAGAAGAAGGCTGAGGTGTTTGTTTAATTTGTTGGAATCCTCGGGATCCTCTATCAGAAAAGGATCTTTTGAGGTTACCCATCTTTTTTCTACTTATACCTTGTGATTGGCGCATGATAGCCTTAGTTGCTTATGCGCCATTAAACTCAACATACTCAACATACTCACTTCCGACTTCGTAGGCAGCGAGGGTTAACCTTGTGCACTATATCCACTCTTGGGTATATGTATTCGGTTATAGCGGGGTTGTACCGCTGGCGTGCGCAGAACTGAATATTTCCGTCCTGTGTCGTCCCCTGGTTGGGCTCCATGGTGGGCGGCGGCCATCCCTGCCGAAAACACCATACTCCTAATGGCCACTTCTTTTCCTCGACTACCTGATCGCCCTCAGAAACGAGGGCGCACCGAAGATATTTTCCAATTTCTTGGAAACAAATCGCAAAACTTCCCCCGATTCCATGTAATTCATTCAAGCAAACCTGAAAAGACCATGAGAATGATTTCTCCCTTCCTCGTGTCTAAGTATCTCACTGAAACTCTTGGTACAGGCTATAAGGCATCCAAAATGGCTAGCGGCGATCTCCTTTTGGAACTCCGCGATCCAAAACAGTTTGAAAATCTTCCTAAAGTTGAGTCATTTGGGGAAATCCCAGTAACAGTAACCCCACACCGAACTATGAACACCAGCCGTGGTGTTGTTTCTGACGATGATCTGATGGAGCTCACAGAAGCCGAACTGTTGGAAGGCTGGAGTGAGCAAAACGTGATCAATGTTAAAAGAATCATGCTAAGGCGCGACGGGAAGGAGATAAAAACCAAGCACCTTGTATTGACTTTCTCCTCAAGCATTCTGCCTGAGACACTCGAGGCCGGCTACGTAATGTTACGGGTCAGGCCGTATGTTCCAAATCCTCTCCGCTGCTTCAAATGCCAGCGTTTCGGTCACAGTTCCCAGAACTGCAGAGGCCGGCAGACATGTGCAAAATGTAGTTTCCGTGATCATGCCTCTGAAACATGCGAAAACGCTCCACACTGCGTGAACTGTGATGGCGAGCATGCCGCATACTCGCGGTCATGCCCGTCTTGGAAGAAAGAAAAAGAAATAGTCACAATCAAAGTAAAGGAAAACATATCATACAAAGAGGCACGCAGGCGGGTTTCATACCTTCCTAAGACCACCTTTGCCGAAGTGGCGCGTCAGGGGGCAGCGTCAAAACGGCCTCCGGCGGCTGTTCGACCCACAAGCAGTGAGTCGGCAGTTACGCCATCTGCCCCCGCGACGGTTGCAGCTAGCGCTGCTCCGTCAACCCAGCAGAAGGGACCATCGAGCCCGAAGGTGGGCGCAGCCGAGGCTGCTCCAACATCCCCGGCCCCTTCCAGCGCTGGCAATAGCCGGCGCAGCCAAATCCCTCAGGGAGCCCCATCGACCTCCGGGCTGGTGGGCGCAAGGGTCTTGCCTTCCGAGGCAGGACTCACTCGGAAAACTTCTCGCTCTCAAGAGCACGTGTCCGGCGCCTCGCTAGAGGCAATGGACACTACACCTGTCCTGAAGGCGCACCAAACGCCTAAGGAGCGACGGGGCTCCCTCGAACGCTTCAAAAAGGGCAAAACCCCGATTACAGGGCCTCGAAAGAGCTCTGTTCTCTAAAGCATAACTTCCGTTTCCATACACACAGCACCAAATTACCTTCATTATGGACACGCTAATTATGCAGTGGAACGTCAGAGGTCTCCTTAGAAACCTTGATGATGTTCAAGAACTTCTCTACGAACTCACTCCAAAAGTGCTGTGTGTACAGGAAACCCATCTTAAATCTAAACACACTAACTTTCTTCGTCATTATGTTATTTTTCGTAAAGATCGTGATGATGCCATCGCATCATCTGGCGGCGTAGCTATTATACTCGATAAAGGTATAGTGTGTCAACATCTACAACTACAAACGCCCCTAGAGGCAGTGGCCGTTCGAGCCATACTTCTAAACAAACTTATTACCGTCTGCTCTCTGTATATACCCCCGCACTATCATCTCCATAAACATGAATTCCATGCATTAATAGACCAATTACCCCAACCCTATTTGGTTCTAGGAGATTTTAATGCACACAGCAACCTATGGGGTGACTCTCATTGCGATGTGCGAGGTCGACTGATTGAACAGTTTCTCTTTTCATCTGGTGCATGCCTTTTGAATAGTAAGGCACCTACATATTATAATACTGCACATAAGACCTATTCCTCTATAGACCTCAGTATTGCATCTCCCACCCTTTTACCTGATCTTAAATGGAACGTTATTAGAAATCCATACGGGAGCGACCATTTCCCGATAGTACTGTCTACACCGAAGACGAATGAATGTCCCCCACAGTTTCCTCTGTGGAAAACTGATTCAGCCGACTGGGAACAGTTCCGAAAAATTACACTCATATCGTGGGCTGACGTTTCTGCTCTAAGCCTGGAAGCTGCGGTTGAATACTTCACCTTTTTTCTGATTGATGCCGCGACCAAATGTATCCCAGAAACAAAGGGGTCACTTAACAAGCGCCGTGTTCCATGGTGGAACGAGGAATGTCGTAACGCACGTAAAAAGCAGAACAAAGCATGGGGGCTGCTCCGCGATTCTCCGACTGCAGAAAACCTTGTTAATTTCAAGCATGTCAAATCACAGGGAAGGAGAACGCGCCGACAAGCTAGAAGAGAGAGCTGGCAAAAATATATATCAGGAATTAACTCTTACACGGATGAGACGAAGGTCTGGAATAGAGTGCACAGAATAAACGGCCGACAACCTTACTCGCTACCCTTAGTAAATACACAGGGAGATAGTATGGAAGACCAGGCGAACAATCTAGGCGCACATTTTGAACGCATATCCAGTTCGTCACACTATTCTGACACATTTCAAAGACATAAAATACGAATAGAACGGCAGCCATTAGTACGAAAAAGTGCAAAATGTGAGGCATACAATAGACCATTTGGTATAGCAGAGCTTCAAGCAGCACTAAACGGCAGCAACAAATCTGCCCCAGGCTCTGACCGCATAATATATGAAATGTTAAGGCACCTGCCATCTGAAACACAAAGAACCCTTCTTTTTCTTTACAATGGTATATGGTCTTCCGGCCAGATTCCCTCTGTCTGGAAAGAGGCCATTATAATTCCCATTTTGAAACAGGGTAAGGATCCTTCCTTGGCAAACAGTTATAGACCGATAGCGTTGACAAGCTGCCTATGCAAACTTTTTGAAAAGATGGTGAACAAACGCTTGCTCCACTATCTTGAAACCAACAAAATATTAGACCCATACCAATGCGGTTTCAGGGAAGGCAGGTCGACGACAGACCAGCTGGTCCGAATGGAAATGTACATTCGTGAAGCCTTTATCCACAAACAGTTTGTCGTATCTGTATTCCTAGATATGGAAAAGGCATATGACACTACGTGGCGCTTCGGGATCCTTCGGGATCTTTCTGGAATGGGTATACGCGGCAACTTGCTGACCATTATTGAGAGCTACTTGTCTGACAGAACGTTTCGCGTTAGAATTGGCAATGTGCAGTCTCGATCATTCTCACAGGAGACAGGTGTACCGCAGGGTGGAGTGCTGAGCTGTACACTCTTTATTGTGAAAATGAACTCCTTGCATACCATCATACCTCGCACACTCTTTCACTCGGTTTATGTGGACGATGTACAGATGGCTTTTAGGTCGTGCAATCTCAGCATCTGTGAGAGACAGCTACAGCTTGGCCTGAACAAACTCTCAAAGTGGTCAGAAGAAAATGGTTTTAAATTTAACCCTCAAAAAAGCACATGTGTTCTCTTCACAAACAAGAGAGGCATGTCACCGGAACCCGCCATTGACCTTAACGGAGAACGACTATCGGTCAGTCTTGAACATAAATTTTTAGGTATTATTTTGGACAGAAAACTTAATTTCATTCCCCACTTGAAATACCTTAAAGCTAAGTGCCTGAAGACTATGAACCTGCTGAAGCTACTTTCTCGAACAAACTGGGGCAGTGACAGGAGGTGTCTGCTTAGCCTGTATAAAAGCCTTGTACGATCACGCCTCGACTACGGAGCCGTGGTGTACCAAACCGCATCGGATAGTGCTCTCAGAATCCTCGACCCAGTCCACAATCTAGGCATACGGCTGGCAACAGGCGCATTTAGGACAAGTCCTGTGGAAAGTCTGTATGTGGAGGCGAACGAATGGTCGTTACATCTGCGCAGAACGTATTTAAGCTTCTCCTACTTTTTAAAATGTAAATCGAATAACGAACATCCGTGTTACTCAACCGTACTTGACTTGTCTTCTGCAAGACTTCACCACAACCGCCCATCTGTTCGAGCTCCTCTGTCTGTGCGCTTAGAACAACTGGCTCACGAAACTGGTATTAAACATCGAGCAACAGTCCTAATGACTCCCACTAACCTTGCACCACCTTGGGAATGGCAGTCTATCCAATGTGATATGTCTTTCGTCGCAATAACAAAACATGCGCCTGAGGTGCATATACATTCACACTTCCTCGAACTCCAGGCGAAGTACTCCTGCGCAGAGTTTTATACAGACGCTTCAAAGTCTACTCATGGTGTAGCTTATGCAGCGCTCGGACCTTCATTTTCAACGTCCGGTGCATTAAATCCAAACACCAGCATCTTCACAGCGGAGGCATATGCGATCCTCTCTGCTGTGAAACATATAGAACAAACAGGTATAACAAAGGCTGTCATATTCACAGACTCATTAAGCGTTGTTAGTTGCATATCAAGTCTACGAAAACACAAAAACCCCATCCTTAATGAACTGTATAACCTTCTATGTTCAGCATACATGTCTAACCAAATGATTGTTCTTTGTTGGGTGCCTGGCCATAGAGGCCTAGAGGGCAACGTAGCTGCTGACGAAAGGGCTACATCCGTACTTTTTTCTGATGAAAACATTAATATACCTGTACCCTACACAGACCTTAAGCCATTTTTACAGCATAAACTACGGAAATATTGGCAACGGCAATGGGACACTCAGGTATTCAACAAACTGCACCTAATCAAACCGAAAATAGGAAACTGGATCTCTGAGAAAAGAACGAGACAACAGGAAGTACTGCTCTGTAGGTTAGGAATTGGGCACACCTATAGCACTCACTCGTATATTCTAACTGGAACTAACCCTCCGACATGCACTAGGTGTGGAAGTAGACTTACAGTCCTTCATGTTCTCGTTCAGTGCCCATTATTAGAAATAGAGAGAAAAAAGTTCTTCCCTTCCTTATACAGTCATAATATACCTCTGCACCCAGTCTTCTTTTTAGGCAATGACCCTCTATTTAATTTTAAATCAGTGCTCAAGTTCTTAGAAGAAACTAATACCATCGAAATCATTTGGCCAGGCTATTTGTAGCACAGCCTCTGCTTAGAGGCTGTAGCTGCAATGAAATCACTTACACAGCACATGCCTCGCAGCCCTTGCACTGAAGGGCTCTGCAGAGGCACTGGTGCTGCTATAAATTAACATGTTTTAGTATCTTATCGTTCTCAACGTACTTTACCAACCATAGGACTCACTTTTCATTGACCTTATTTTAATAGATACATATTTTACGCCATTTACAGCGAATATTTTAGGCCAATATACAGCCATATTCATCGATACTCATTGCCATTCATCACCAAATGTCATGGCGCTCTTTGGCCATTTCTGGCCCTTGCGCCAAGAAACAATATCCATCAATCAAAACACCTGCCGTCTGAATCACAAAAAACCCTTCTTTGTCTCTACAATTCTATATGGTCTTCCGGCCACATTCCCTCTGCTTGGAAAGAGGCCATCATAATTCCTATTTTGAAACAGGGTAAGGACCCTTCTGTGGCAAATAGTTATAGGCCTATAGCATTGACGAGCTGCTTATGCAAACTTTTTGAAAAGATGGTAAACAGTCGCCTGGTCCACTATCTAGAAATAAACAAGAAATTAGACCCATATCAATGTGGTTTCAGAGAAGGCAGATCGACGACAGATCAGCTGGTGCGCATGGAAATGTACATCAGGGATGCATTTGTCCACAAACAGCTTGTATTATCAGTATTTCTTGACTTGGAGAAGGCGTATGATACTACGTGGCGATTCGGGATCCTTCGTGATCTTTCTGCAATGGGTATTCGCGGCAACTTGCTGAGAATAACTGAAAGCTATCTCTCTGACAGGACATTTCGTGTTAGAGTTGGCAACGTGCAATCTCGACCATTCGTACAGGAGACAGGTGTGCCGCAGGGTGGAGTACTGAGCTGTACGCTGTTTATCGTTAAAATGAACTCCCTACACACCATATTACCTCGCACGCTCTTCTACTCAGTCTATGTGGACGATGTTCAGATAGGGTTCAGGTCGTGTAACCTTAGCATTTGCGAGAGACAGCTACAGCTTGGCCTGAATAGATTCTCAAAGTGGGCGGATGAGAATGGTTTTAGATTGAACCCTCAAAAAAGCACATGTGTCCTGTTCTCAAACAAGAGAGGTGTACTTCCAGAACCAGATATTAACCTTAAGGGAGAAAGACTAACTGTCAGCCTTGAATACAAATTCTTAGGTGTTATCCTCGACAGAAAACTCAACTTCATTCCACACCTAAAATATCTTAAAGAAAAGTGCCTGAAGACCATGAACCTCCTCAAGCTGCTCTCTAGAACAACTTGGGGCAGTGACAGGAAGTGTCTGCTTAGCCTGTATAAGAGTCTCGTACAATCACGCCTCGACTACGGAGCCGTGGTGTACCACTCCGCAACAGAGACTGCGCTAAAGATTCTTGACCCAGTCCACAACCTCGGTATACGACTGGCAACAGGCGCCTTTAGAACGAGCCCTGTTGAAAGTCTTTATGTTGAGTCCAACGAATGGTCCTTACATCTACGTAGAACATTCCTAAGTTTATCATACTACACTAAGGTAAAATCAGACACCGAACATCCATGCCATTCCATCGTTAGCGACCTCTCCGCTGCCAGACTTTACCGTAACCGCCCACTTATTAGAACTCCTTTGAGCCTGCGCTTGGAAGCAATGGCAGAAAAAACAGACATACACTTCCCAGAAAATATTCTAATGCCTCCCACTCGCCTTCCACCGCCTTGGGAATGGCAGACCATGGAGTGCGATATCTCTTTTGTTGCAATAACGAAACATGCACCTGAGGCACACATACTATCACACTTCCTCGAACTCCAAGCGAAGTACTGCTGCGCCGAGTTTTACACAGATGCTTCCAAGTCATCTGCTGGTGTCGCATATGCAGCTCTTGGGCCAGTTTTTTCCACCTCCGGTACTCTAAATCCTAACACAAGTATTTTTACGGCTGAAGCGTACGCAATACTCTCAGCTATCAGACAAACAAATCTGAATAAGGCCATCATTTTCACAGATTCGTTAAGCGTAATAAGGGCCTTAATGAGTTTTCGAAAACATAAGAACCCTGTTTTTAATGAACTGTACACACAACTATGCCTAGCACTCATGTACAACCAAAACATCGTCCTATGTTGGGTACCTGGCCATAGGGGCATAAAAGGCAATGTAGCTGCTGACGAAAGTGCAACGTCAGTCGTCTTTAATGAAACGGATGTGGATAGACCCATAGCAGCAACAGAACTTAAGCCCTTCTTACGCCACAAACTGAGGAAGTACTGGCAAGATCAATGGGATAATGCAATATTGAATAAGCTCCACGTTATCAAACCAAAATTAGGGAACTGGATAACTGAAATAGCAAGACATAAGGAAGTACTTCTGTGTAGATTAAGAATAGGACATACGTACGCCACTCACTCCTACCTTTTGACGGGAAGCGAACCTCCGACATGTACCAAATGTGGCAACAGGCTTACAGTTATTCATGTTCTGATCCAATGCACTGAAATAGAGGCAGAAAGGAAAAAGTACTTCCCCTCCGCTTATCTGCAACACATACCATTACACCCAGCATTCTTTCTCAGCAATGAACCCCTTTTTACTTTTCAATCACTATTAAACTTTTTAACTGAAACTGACACCTTAAGTGTAATTTGGCCAGGCTACTTGTAGCACGGCCTCCACCTGGAGGTCGTAGCTGCAATGAAACCATTTTCTAGAGCACGTGCCTCCCAGCCCTTGCTTTCAAGGCCTTGCTGAGGCACTAGTGCTACAGCCATCACATATTTTACTCATCATCCATATCTCGCGAAACATCTATTTTCATTGCAGACACCATCAGTCACTGTCATTTTTTTTATACTTGTATTTTACGCACTTCAGAGCGAATAAAATTTTAGGCCCTTTTACAGCCACATTGCACCATATGTATATTTTCCATCTTTTAGCGAATATTTTAGGCCACTATGCAGCCGTGTATCATATACTCCCCACAATAAACACTCACATAACATTGACTAGCACGGAGCATCGACTTGGCGCTCTTTGGCCACATCTGGCCCTTGCGCCAATAAACTCTACTAATCAATCAATCAATGCCAGCGCTTCGGTCACAGCTCGCAGAGCTGCCGAGGCCGCCAAACTTGTGCAAAATGCAGTGCTCAAGAACACACCTGTGAAGCTTGTGAGAACGCTCTCCACTGTGTAAATTGTGACGGGGACCACGCCGCATACTCGCGGTCGTGCCCCTCCTGGAAGACAGAAAAGGAAATTGTAACAGTTAAAGTAAAGGAAAATATAAGTTTCAAGGAGGCACGTAGGCGGGTCTCGTACCTGCCCAAGAAAGCCTATGCCGATGTGGCGCGTCAGGGGGCAGCGTCACAACGGCCTCCGGCGGCTGTCCGACCCACAAGCAGTGAGTCGGCAGTCACGCCATCTGCCCCCGCGACGGTTGCAGCTAGCGCTGCTCCGTCAACCGAGGAGAAGGAACCATCGACCCCGAAGGAGGGCGCAGCCGAGGCTGCCCCAACTTCCGAGGTTCCTTCCTGCGCTGGCAACGGCCGGCGTAGCCAAATCCCTCTGGGAGCCCCATCGACCTCCGGGCTGGTGGGCGCAGGGGTCTTGCCCTCCAAGGCGGGACTCCCTCTGAAATCTTCCCGCTCGCAAGAGCATGTGTCCGGCGCCTCACAAGAGGCAATGGACACTACACCTATCCTCAAGGCGCACCAAGCGCCTAAGGAGCGGCGAGGCTCCCTCGAACGCTCCAGAAAGGGCAGAACTCCCGTTACAGGGCCTCGAAAGGGCTCTGTAATTTAATCTCTGCAATCTCTATAATCACTACTTCTGTTTCTGTACACACAGCACTTATTGACCTCCAATATGGATACACAAATAATTCAATGGAACGTCAGAGGCCTTCTTAGAAACCTTGACGACGTGCAGGAACCCCGCAGGGGCGTCTGCGTAAGCAGGCGTTTGGTGTGTTGCGCCACCACGTACCCGAGCACACGAGGGTTGGACCCTCCCGCGTGTAGCCGTGCGCGGCTTAGCCGTGTCCGGGGAAAGGGGGATCCTGGAGGTTGAGCCGATGCCGGGTGTTCGGACCTTCAAGGCCCCCCGGCGGAGGCAACACACCTCTTTGGCCTCTGCTTCACGTAGACGGCACCCCTGGACTGACCCACCCGGGGGAAATCGGCAGTCGCCTTTTCCTGTCCTCCTCTCCACTCTTCGTCTTTCTCTCTCGTCTTTTTCATCTTTCCTGTCTTCTCATCATTTCTCCTCACTTCCTAGTTTCCCGGCGGCAAGGGTTAACCTTGTGTAGCTAGCCAGCCTTGGTTATGCTGTATTTGGTTATAGCAGCGATGTACGGCTGGCGTTGGCAGGGTTTCCCTTGCAGGAACTTCTGTCACGTCCCCCTGTAGGGCTCCATGGTGGGTGGTCGGCATCGCGGCCGAAAACCCAACATTACTTATGGAACACGCTTTTCCTAAGCTACCTGATCGCCCTCAGAAACGAGGGCGCACCGAAGAAGTTTTTCAGTTTTTCGGACGACAAGTCCACAATTTTCCTCGTTTCCATGTCATCCACGCAGAAAAACCAGCTAAACAAGTACGAACAATCTCCCCGTTCCTTGTATCAAAGTCTCTTACCGAAGTTTTTGGCCCAGGATATAAGGTGTCGAGGATGGCTAGCGGTGACCTCCTCTTGGAGCTCCGCGACCAGAAGCAATTTGAGAAGCTGCCACAGCTAGTATCATTTGGGGAGACCCAAGTAGTAGTAACCCCACACCGCGCAATGAATACCTCCCGCGGCGTTGTCTCAGACGATGATTTGCTGGACCTCACTGAGGCCGAGCTCTTGGAAGGTTTCAGTGAACAAAATGTTATAAATGTCAAAAGAATTAAGATGAGGCGAGATGGTAAAGAACTTGCGACCAAACACCTAATACTGACATTCAATTCAAGTGTCCTGCCCGAGTCAATCGAGGCCGGGTACATCAAGCTCCGTGTAAGACCGTACGTGCCAAATCCCCTCCGATGTTTCAAGTGCCAGCGTTTTGGCCACAGTTCGCAGAGCTGCCGAGGCCGCCAAACTTGTGCAAAATGCAGCGCGCATGAACACTCCTCTGAAGCCTGTGAGAATTCTTTCCACTGTGTAAATTGTGATGGCGAGCATGCCGCATACTCGCGGTCATGCCCGTCTTGGAAGAAAGAAAAAGAAATAGTAACAATCAAAGTAAAAGAGAATATCTCATTCAAGGAGGCACGTAGGCGGGTAACATACCTTCCTAAGGCCAGCTTTGCCGAAGTGGCGCGTCAGGGGGCAGCGTCACAACGGCCTCCGGCGGCTGTCCGACCCACAAGCCGTGAGTCGGCAGTTACGCCATCTGTCCCCGCGGCGGTTGCAGCTAGCGCTGCTCCGTCTACCCAGCAGACGGGGCCACCGACACCGAAGGTGGGCGCAGCCGAGGCTGCCCCAGCCTCCGAGGCCCCTTCCAGCGCTGGCAACGGCCAGCGCAGCCAAATCCCTCTGGGAGCCCCATCGACCTCCGGGCTGGTGGGCGCAGGGGTCTTGCCCTCCAAGGCGGGACTCCCTCTGAAAACTTCCCGCTCGCAAGAGCACGTGTCCGGCGCCTCACAAGAGGCAATGGACACCACACCTATCCTCAAGGCGCACCAGGCGCCTAAGGAGCGTCGAGAATCACTCGAACGCTTCAAAAAGAACAAAACACCTATTACAGGGCCTCGAAAGGGCTCTGTAATCTAAGGCATCTTTCCGTTTCCGTACACACAGCACTAATTTACATTAAATATGGATACACAAATCATACAATGGAACGTCAGAGGTCTCCTTAGAAACCTTGATGATTTGCAAGAACTAATCCACAAATATAATCCAAAAGTGCTGTGTTTACAGGAAACACACTTAAAATCTAAAAACACAAACTTTCTCCGAACGTATGTTACGTTTCGCAAAGATCGCGGTGATGCCGTCGCATCATCGGGTGGTGTTGCGATTGTCACTCATAAAAGTATAGCCTGTCAGCCCTTACAGCTACAAACGCCCCTTGAAGCAGTGGCGGTGCGAGTTGTTCTGCTAAACAAACTCATCACTATCTGCTCGCTTTATATACCCCCACATTACAAATTAACTAAACACGAATTTCAGTCCTTCATGGATGAATTGCCAGAGCCTTATGTTGTTCTTGGCGATTTTAATGCACACAATTACCTGTGGGGCGACCCTCGTATAGATGCGCGAGGACGACTTGTTGAACAATTCCTTTTCTCTTCTGGTGCGTGCATTCTGAATAAGAAAGAACCCACATATTACTGTCTTGCCAACAAATCCTTTTCTTCAATAGATCTTAGCCTAGTCTCCCCGTCACTACTGCCTGAACTCGAATGGGAAGTTACAAACAATCCTTACGGAAGCGACCACTTCCCCATACTGCTACGAACACCTAAAAAGAACGAATATACACCACAGGCTCCTAAGTGGAAGATTGATACAGCTGACTGGGAGAAATTCCGAACTCTCAGCAGTATTTCATGGGATGACATGTCCTCGTTAGGAATTGATGCTGCTGTGGAATATCTTACAGCCTTCATAATAGATGCCGCATCTAAATGCATATCACAAGTAAATGGCTTGGGGTGTAAACGGCGCGTGCCGTGGTGGAACGAGGATTGTAGGATCGCTCGTAAGAAACAAAACAAAGCGTGGGGGTTGCTACGCGCCTCCCCCACTGCGGAGAATCTCATAAACTTTAAAAAAGTAAAATCCCAAGGCAGGCGAACCCGTCGACAGGCCAGAAGAGAGAGCTGGCAGAAATTTTTATCAGGTATCAACTCGTATACAGATGAGGCCAAAGTCTGGAACAGGGTTAGTAGGATAAGAGGGCGACAAACATACTCCCTCCCTTTGGTAAACACGCAAAGCGAAACCCTGCAAGACCAGGCAGATTCACTTGGGGAGCACTTTGAACGTGTGTCAAGCTCAATCAATTATTCCCAGTCCTTTCTTAAACATAAAGAAATAATAGAACGTAAGCCAATCATTCGAAAATCCAGGCAGAATGAACCGTATAACTGGCCTTTCAGTACTGCCGAGTTGAACGCTGCCTTGAACACATGCAAAAGCACTGCACCGGGACCTGACAGAGTCATGTATGACATGATTAGAAACCTACATACTGACACACAAGTTACACTACTTACACTATTCAACGCTATTTGGGCTTCCGGATACCTCCCATCGACATGGAAGGAAGCGATTGTGGTTCCTGTTCTGAAGCACGGGAAAGACCCCTCCTTGGCGGCAAGTTACCGTCCGATAGCTCTAACTAATTGTCTGTGTAAGCTTTTTGAAAAAATGATAAATCGCAGACTTATACATTTCCTTGAGCTCAACAAAATGCTCGATCCTTATCAGTGTGGATTCCGAGAAGGGCGGTCAACAACAGATCATCTTGTGCGCATTGAAGGATATATTCGCAATGCCTTTGTACACAAACAGTACTTCCTCTCCATATTCCTTGATATGGAGAAGGCATATGATACAACATGGCGTTACGGGATCCTGCGAGATTTGTCGGGAATGGGCATCTGTGGAAATATGTTGAAAATAATTGAAAGCTATTTGTCCAATCGTACCTTCCGTGTAAAAGTTGGCAATGCACTGTCACGTCCCTTTACCCAGGAAACTGGTGTACCCCAGGGAGGCGTGCTCAGCTGCACTCTCTTTATCGTTAAGATGAACACCCTACGTGCTTCACTACCACCTGCCATTTTTTATTCCGTATACGTAGACGATATACAAATAGGCTTCAAATCCTGCAACCTCACAGTGTGCGAAAGACAGGTACAGCAAGGCTTGAACAAGGTTTCTAAGTGGGCAGACCAAAACGGATTCAAAGTCAACCCCCACAAAAGTTCTTGTGTTCTCTTCACAAGAAAGAGAGGCCTGGTCCCAGATCCTTGTGTAGAACTGGGCGGACAACAAATTCCTGTAAACAAAGATCACAAATTTCTTGGTGTTATACTTGACTCCAGGCTTACTTTCATTCCGCACATAAAACATCTGAAAGAAAAATGTCTTAGAACACCCCGCAGGGGCGTCTGCGTCAGCAGGCGTTTGGTGTGTTGCGACACCACGGACCCGAGCACACGAGGGTCGGACCCTCCCGCGTGTAGCCGTGCGCGGCTTAGCCGTGTCTGGGGAAAAGGGGATCCTGGGGGTTGAGCCGATGCTGGGTGTTTGGACCTTTCAGGCCCCCCGGCGGAGGCAACACACCCCTTTGGCCTCTGCTTCACATAGACGGCACCCCCGGACTGACCCACCCGGGGGAAATCGGTAGTTGCCTTTTCCTGTCTCTCTCTCCCTCCAGTCTTCGTCTTTCTCTTACTTTTCGTCTTTCCTGTCTTCTCCTAGCTTCCGCTTACTTCCAATTTTTCCAGGCAGCAAGGGTTAACCCTGTGTGAATAACCAACCTAGGTTATCTCATATTTGGTTATAGTGGTAATGTACAGCTGGCGCTTGCAGGCCGTGTCTCACACGCCCTGCAGCGCCCCCTTGTAGGACTCCACGGTGGGTGGCTGGCGTTACTGCCGAAATTACAATCTCCTATGGCTACTTCCTTTCCCCTACTGCCTGATCGCTCCCTGAAGAGGGGGCGCACCGATGATGTCTTAGAATTTTTCGCCCGTCAAAAAGAAACTTTCCCACGCTTCCACGTAGTCCACTCCGAAACACCAAACAAACCCGTACGAACAATCTCACCATTTCTCGTGTCTAAGTCTCTCACCCAAGTTTTTGGTACAGGTTACAAAGCATCCAGAATGGCAAGCGGTGATCTCCTCTTGGAGCTCCGAAACAAGAAGCAATATGAGAACCTACCGAACCTAGTATCATTTGGCGACGCCAAAGTGACAGTAACTCCGCATCGTACTATGAATACCACCCGTGGCGTAGTCTCCGATGATGATCTCTTGGAGCTGACTGAGGCTGAGCTCTTGGAGGGCTTCAGTGAGCAGAACGTCGTGAACGTTAAGCGAATAAAGATGAGGCGTGACAACAAGGAAATACAGACCAAACATTTGATACTAACTTTTGGCACAAGTGTCCTGCCCGAGTCCATCGAGGCCGGGTATATCAAGCTCCGTGTTCGGCCATATATCCCCAATCCCCTGCGTTGCTTCAAATGTCAGCGTTTCGGTCACAGCTCTCAGAGCTGCCGAGGCCGCCAAACCTGCGCTAAATGCAGTGCTAATGAGCACACTTCTGAATCTTGTGAAAACTCTCTCCGCTGCGTAAACTGTGAAGGTGAGCACGCTGCATACTCGCGGTCGTGCCCATCTTGGAAGAAAGAGAAGGAAATAGTTACGATTAAAGTAAAAGAAAACATAAGTTTCAAGGAGGCACGCAGGCGGGTATCGTACCTGCCCAAGAAAACCTTTGCCGATGTGGCGCGTCAGGGGGCAGCGTCACAACGGCCTCCGGCGGCTGTCCGACCCACAGGCAGTGAGTCGGCAGTTACGCCATCTGCCCCCGCGGCGGTTGCAGCTAGCGCTGCTCCGTCGACCCAGAATGAGGGACCAACGATCCCGAAGGTGGCCGCCGCCGAGGCTGTCCCAACCTCCCCGGCCCCTTCCAGCGCTGGCAACAGCCGGCGCAGCCAGATCCCTCAGGGAGCCCCATCGACCTCCGGGCTGGTGGGCGCAGGGGTCTTGCCCTCCAAGGCGGGACTCTCTCGGGAAACATCTCGCTCGCAAGAGCACGTGTCCGGCGCCTCACAAGAGGCAATGGACACTACACCCATCCTCAAGGCGCACCAAGCGCCTAAGGAGCGGCGAGGCTCCCTCGAACGCTCCAGAAAGAACAAAACCCCTATTACAGGGCCTCGAAAGGGCTCTGTAATTTAAGGCATCCCATCCGTTTCCGTAAACACAGCACCAATTTTATTTTAAATATGGATACCCAAATCATTCAATGGAACATCAGAGGTCTCCTTAAAAACCTTGATGATTTACAAGAACTCATCCACCAACACAATCCAAAAGTGCTGTGTTTACAGGAAACACACTTAAAACCAAAACACACAAACTTTCTACGACCGTATGTCACGTTTCGGAAAGATCGCGATGATGCTATCGCATCATCGGGCGGTGTTGCCATTTCTATCCATAAGAGCATTGCATGTCAACTTTTACAGCTACAAACGCCTCTCGAAGTAGTGGCGGTTCGAGCTGTACTCCTAAACAAACTCATCACCATTAGCTCTCTTTACATACCCCCACATTACAAATTAACGAAACATGAATTCCAATCCTTTATTGATCAATTGCCAGAACCTTACGTTCTACTTGGCGATTTCAATGCGCACAGCTCCCTGTGGGGCGACTCTCGTATAGATGCGCGAGGTCGACTTGTTGAACAGTTCCTTTTTTCCTCTGGTGCGTGCCTTCTGAATAAGAAGAAACCCACATATTACTGTCTTGCAAACAATACCTTTTCTTCAATTGATCTGAGCATAGTTTCTCCGTCCATACTGCCTGAACTAGAATGGGAAGTTACGAATGATCCTTACGGAAGCGACCACTTCCCCGTACTACTAAGAACACTTAAAGAAAACGAATATCCACCACAGGCTCCTAGGTGGAAGATTGACACAGCAGAGTGGGATAAATTCCGAAACTTAACTAGTATATCATGGGATGACATGTCCTCGTTAGGAATTGATACTGCCGTGGAATATTTTACAGCCTTCATAATAGATGCCGCAACTAAATGTATATCACAAGTAAATGGCTTGGCATGCAAACGGCGTGTCCCGTGGTGGAACGAGGACTGTAGGATCGCTCGTAAGAAACAGAACAAAGCGTGGGGGTTGCTACGCGCCTCTCCCACTGCGGAAAATCTGTTTAACTATAAGAAAGTGAAATCGCAAGGCAGGCGAACACGCAGACAGGCTAGAAGGGAGAGTTGGCAGAACTTTTATCCGGTATCAATTCGTATACAGATGAGTCCAAAGTTTGGAACAGGGTTAATAGGATAAAAGGGCGACAAACATATACCCTTCCTTTGGTAAACACACAAGGTCAAACACTGAAAGATCAGGCAGACTCGCTTGGGGAACACTTTGAGAGCATGTCGAGTTCAAACCATTATTCGCAATCCTTTTTGAAATACAAACAAATAGAAGAATGTAAGCCAATAATACGAAAATCCAGACAGAATGAACCCTATAACCGGCCTTTCAATATTGCTGAGTTGACAGCTGCCTTGAACACATGCAAAAGCACTGCACCGGGACCTGATAGAGTCATGTATGACATGATCATAAATTTACATACTGACACCAAACTTACACTACTCACACTTTTCAACGCTATTTGGGCTACGGGATACCTCCCATCCTCATGGAAAGAAGCGATTGTGGTTCCTGTTCTTAAACAGGGCAAGGACCCTTCCATGGCGGCAAGTTACCGTCCGATAGCCCTTAC
Organism: Dermacentor andersoni; assembly: GCF_023375885.2. NCBI lineage: Eukaryota > Metazoa > Arthropoda > Arachnida > Ixodida > Ixodidae > Dermacentor > Dermacentor andersoni. The sequence goes on along the minus strand of NC_092816.1, from coordinate 122,425,491 downwards.
AAACTGTATTTGTAAGCTTTTTGAAAAAATGGTTAACCGCAGACTTGTACATTTCCTTGAACTCAGCAATATGCTCGATCCCTTTCAGTGTGGCTTTAGACAAGGGCGGTCCACAACCGATCACCTGCTGCGCATTGAGGGAAACATTCGCGACGCCTTTCTACATAAACAATATTTCCTATCCGCATTCCTCGACATGGAGAAGGCGTACGACACTGCGTGGCGTTATGGAATCTTGAGAGACTTATCGGGAATTGGCATCCGTGGCAATATGCTCGTCCTAATAGAAAGCTATTTGTCCAACCGTACATTCCGTGTGAAAGTCGGCAATGTATTGTCGCGACCTTTTATACAGGAAACTGGTGTACCCCAAGGAGGTGTACTTAGCTGCACGCTCTTCATCTTAAAAATGAACACGCTTCGTGCTTCATTACCGCCAGCCATTTTTTATTCTGTTTACGTAGACGACATACAGATAGGTTTCAAATCCTGCAACCTTACAGTATGCGAGAGGCAAGTACAACAGGGCTTGAACAAAGTGTCCAAATGGGCAGATGAAAACGGTTTTAAAGTGAACCCCAACAAAAGTTCTTGTGTGCTTTTCACTAGAAAGAGAGGGCTCATTGCAGAACCCAGTATCGAAATGTATGGTCAGCGAATCCCTGTGAACAAAGAACACAAGTTCTTGGGCATCATACTTGATTCTAAATTAACTTTTATTCCACACATAAAGAATCTCAAGGTCAAATGCTTAAAAACAATGAATTTACTGAAAGTGTTATCCCACACAACATGGGGCAGCGACAGGAAATGTTTAATGAATTTATACAAGAGTCTCATTAGATCTCGGCTGGACTACGGTGCCGTGATCTACCATTCTGCAGCCCCGAGCGCGCTAAAGATGCTAGACCCAGTCCACCATCTGGGTATCCGTTTAGCCACAGGAGCTTTCAGAACGAGTCCCGTACAAAGTTTATATGCAGAATCGAATGAGTGGTCACTTCATATCCAGAGAACATACATCAGCCAAACATATTTTTTGAAAGTCCACTCTAATCCTGAACATCCCTGTTTTAACACCATTAATGACATGACATATGCTACACTGTTTCGTAATCGTCCTTCCGTAAGACAGCCTTTCTCGATGCGTGTGAGGGAGCTTAGTGATGAAATGCATGTCCCACTACTTGAGCTCCGCCTAATGCATCCAGCCAAGCTGCTACCTCCTTGGGAGTGGCAGCTGATACAATGTGATATATCCTTCATGCAAGTTACAAAACACGCTCCAGAGATTGAAATCCAAATGCATTTCCGGGAACTCCAGCACAAATACTCCTGCACGGAGTTCTACACAGACGCATCAAAGTCACACGACGGGGTGTCCTATGCAGCCGTCGGTCCATCCTTCTCGGTATCCGACGTACTGCATCCGGAAACTAGTATCTTTACGGCTGAGGCTTACGCACTGCTGACGGTCGCAAAGCATATAAATAAATCAAAACTCCAGAAATCAGTTATATATACGGACTCCCTTAGTGTTGTGAAGGCCTTGATGTCATTCTCTAACCACAAAAATCCTGTAATTAATGAACTCTATTCCGTTCTGTGTAAAGCGTATATAGGTAACCAGCATGTCATCATATGCTGGGTGCCAGGTCACAGGGGCATCGAAGGTAATGATTTGGCGGACCAGATGGCCACGTCAGTTACATCGCATTCTGCTAATCCCACCACTGCAGTTCCTGTCACAGACCTGAAGCCCTTCTTACGTCGGAAACTACGGAACCACTGGCAGCGCCTATGGGACGCGGAAACAAATAATAAGCTCCACGTGATAAAGCCACAGTTAGGATTCTGGCCCTCTGTAACAAAATCCCGGCGAACAGATGTCCTATTCTGTCGGCTCAGAATAGGACACACATTTGGCACACATAACTATTTATTCACCGGAAACGAGCCTCCAACCTGCGGTAGATGCGGGGAGAGGCTCACCGTCCTCCACGTCCTTCTGGAGTGTCGGAAAGCCGAATATGAAAGAAAGAAACATTTTCCCATAGCATACCAGCAGCAGATTCCCCTTCATCCAGTAATGTTACTCGGCCCAGAACCGCTATTTGAGACCATCGCAGTCCTAAGTTATCTGAAAGATGTTGTGTTACATGTTTTTAGCCCCACATGTTCGTAGCGTCTCCTCTCTTCAGAGGATGGCGCTATGATAATTATTTTGAATAGCACATGCCTCTAGGCCCTTGTGGTTCAAGGGCTCTGGCGAGGCAGCAGTGCTGCAAGTAATTTTACCATCTTATATATTTTATAATTTGCATCATCCTTCTACGATGGATTTTAATGTTCATAGTACTCGTCAATAATCATCGCCATAATTTTATAGCACATAGATTTTACGCACTTTACAGCGACTATTTTTAGGCCACTTTACAGCCAAATCACATCTTCCATAATACATCGTCAACATTAACACTTGTCATGGCGCTCTTTGGCCAAACCTGGCCCTTGCGCCACTAAACACAACACATCATCATCATCAATGTCTTAGAACAATGAACTTACTTAAAATCCTATCCCACACAACGTGGGGTAGCGACAGACAGTGTTTGTTGAATATTTACAAGAGCCTTGTTCGATCACGGTTAGATTATGGTGCCGTAGCATATCACTCTGCCGCACCGAGCGCACTTAAGATGTTAGACCCCGTTCACCATCTGGGTATCCGTTTGGCCACTGGCGCATTTAGGACAAGCCCTGTTGAAAGCCTATATGTAGAGTCAGATGAGTGGCCACTCCATCTTCAAAGAACAAACATCAGCTTAACATATTTTCTCAAGGTTCGCTCTAATAAGGAACATCCGTGTTTCACAACCGCTAACGACTTGACGTGTGAAACACTTTTTCATAACAGACCCTCTATGAGACTTCCTTTCTCACTGCGTGCAAGAGAACTTTGCACGGAAATGGATGTCCCAGTTCTCGAGCAACGCTTAATGCCTCCAGCTAAGCTAGTACCACCCTGGGAGTGGCAGCTGATAGAGTGTGACACATCCTTTATAGAGGTTACTAAACATGCGCCAGAGCCACATATCAAAATGCATTTCTTGGAGCTCCAGCACAAGTACTCGTGCGCAGAGTTTTACACAGATGCTTCTAAGTCGCATGCCGGGGTGTCCTACGCAGCCATTGGTCCATCCTTCTCGGAATCCGGTGTACTGCACCCTGAAACAAGTATATTTACGGCTGAGGCGCATGCACTATTGTTGGCTGTGAGACATATCAGAAAATCAAATATTCAAAAGACAATTTTATTTACAGACTCCCTAAGTGTCGTAAAAGCCTTGAAGTCACACTGTAAACACAGAAACCCCGTAATAACTGAGCTCTATTCCATTCTCTGTAGAGCGTATATGTCTAACCAGCATGTCATTATATGCTGGGTGCCCGGACATAGGGGCATTGAGGGTAACGTTCTAGCGGACCAGATGGCCACATCCATTTCATTGCATGCAGTTAGTCCTACTGCTTCGGTCCCTGTCACAGATCTGAAACCTTTCTTAAGAAGAAAACTGCGAAACCACTGGCAACGTATGTGGGACGCAGAAGTAAATAACAAACTGCACGTGATAAAACCACAGTTAGGTTCTTGGCCACCCGTAACAAAATCACGGCGAACAGATGTCCTATTCTGTCGCCTGAGAATAGGACACACATTTGGCACGCATAACTTTCTACTCACTGAAAATGATCCTCCAACCTGCGGTAGATGCGGGGAGAGGCTGACCGTCCTCCACGTCCTCCTGGAGTGTCGGGCAGCCGAATCTGAAAGAAGAAAACATTTTTCCCTAGCATACCGGCAGCACATCCCCCTACATCCCGTAATGCTACTCGGTCCAGAACCTTTATTTGACACCAACACAGTCCTAAGTTTTCTGAAAGATGTTGTCTTGCATGTTTTTAGCCCCACGTGTTCGTAGCGTCTCCTCTCTTCAGAGGATGGCGCTGTGATAGTTCTTTCGTATAGCACGTGCCTCTAGGCCCTTGTGTTTCAAGGGCTCCGGCGAGGCAACAGTGCTCCAGCTACTTTTACCATCTCATATATTTTCAATTTTATGTCATTCTTTTACGATGGATTTTAATGTTCATAGTATTCGTCATTAGTCATCGCCATAATTTTATATCACGTAGATTTTATGCACTTTACAGCAACTATTTTTAGGCCACTTTACAGCCAAGTCACATCTCCATAATACATCGCCAACATCACCACTTGTCATGGCGCTCTTTGGCCACACCTGGCCCTTGCGCCATTAAACACCACAAATCATCATCATCATCGTGCAGGAACTCATCCACAAACACAATCCAAAAGTGCTGTGTCTACAGGAAACACACTTAAAATCTAAACACACAAATTTCCTGCTACAGTATGTTACGTTTCGCAGAGATCGCGATGATGCTCTCGCATCATCGGGCGGTGTTGCCATTGTTATTCAGAAAGGCATAGCGTGTCAACGTTTGCAGCTACAAACGCCCCTTGAGGCAGTGGCGGTTCGTGCTGTTCTCCTCAACAAACTTATCACTGTCTGCTCGCTCTACATACCCCCCCATTACAAATTAACTAAACATGAATTTCAGTCCTTCATAGACGAATTGCCAGAACCTTACGTTGTGCTTGGGGATTTCAATGCGCACAACAGCCTGTGGGGAGACTCTCGTATCGATGCGCGAGGTCGCCTTGTTGAACAGTTCCTTTTTTCGTCCGGTGCGTGCCTGCTGAATAAGAAGACATCCACATATTATTCTCTCGCAAACAGAACATTTTCTTCAATTGACCTCAGCCTAGTTTCCCCTTGTATGCTGTCTGAACTCGAATGGGAAGTCACCAAGAATCCTTACGGAAGCGACCACTTCCCCATACTGCTAAAAACACATAAAGAAAAAGAATGTCTACCACAGGCTCCTAGGTGGAAGATCGATACAGCCGACTGGGAGAAGTTCCGAAACTTAACAAATATCTCATGGAATGACATGTCTTGTTTAGGAATTGATGCTGCTGTGCAGTATCTCACAGCCTTCATTATAGACATGGCATCTAAATGCATATCAGAAGCACATGGCTTGGCATGTAAACGGCGGGTCCCGTGGTGGAACGAAGACTGTAGGATCGCTCGAAAGAAACAAAACAAAGCGTGGGGGTTGCTACGCGCTTCTCCCACTGCAGAGAATCTAGTCAACTTTAAGCAAGTAAAATCCCAAGGCAGGAGAACCCGCCGACTGGCCAGAAGAGAAAGCTGGCAGAAGTATTTATCGAGCATTAACTCGTTTACAGACGAGGCCAAAGTCTGGAACAGGGTAAATAGAATTAGAGGGCGACAAACATATTCACTCCCTCTGGTAAATACACAAGGCGATACACTAGAAGATCAGGCAGACTCACTTGCGGAGCACTTTCAGAGCGTGTCAAGTTCAAACAATTATTCGCAATCTTTTCTCATACATAAAGAAAGAGAAGAACGTAAGCCTTTAACAAGAAAAAGCCGAGAGAATGAGCCTTACAACCGTCCTTTCAGTATTGCCGAATTGAGAGCTGCCTTGAGCGCATGCAAGAGTTCCGCACCAGGATCTGATAGAATCATGTATGAAATGCTCAAAAACTTACACAATGACACGCAACTTACACTACTCACACTTTTCAACACCATCTGGGATGCAGGGTACCTTCCAACCGCGTGGAAGGAAGCCATTGTAGTCCCTGTTTTGAAACAAGGCAACCCCGCAGGGGCGTCTGCGTAAGCAGGCGTTTGGTGTGTTGCGACACCACGGACCCGAGCACACGAGGGTTGGACCCTCCCGCGTGTAGCCGTGCGCGGCTTAGCCGTGTCTGCGGAAAGGGGGATCCTGGGGGTTGAGCCGATGCCGGGTGTCTGGACCTTTAAGGCCCCCCGGCGGAGGCAACACACCTCTTCGGCCTCTGCTTCACATAGACGGCACCCCCGGACTGACCCACCCGGGGGAAATCGGTAGTTGCCTTTTCCTGTCTCTCTCTCCCTACAACCTTCGTCTTTTCCTTACTTTCCACCTTTCCTGTCTCCTTCTCACTTCTTTATTACTTCCGACCTTTCTGGCAGCAAGGGTTAACCTTGTGTGAGTAGCCAACCTTGGTTATATCATATTGGGTTATAGCGGCAACGTACAGCTGGCGTTAGCAGGCCCTGTTGTTCAGGCCCTGCAGCGTCCCCTTGTTGGACTCCATGGTGGGTGGCTAGCGTTGCTGCCGAAAACTACACTTCCACACATGGCTGTTTCCTTCCCTCCACTACCTGATCGCCCTCAGAAAAGAGGGCGTACCGATGAAGTCTTCCAGTTTTTTGGCCGCCAAAAAGAATCATTCCCACGTTTCCATGTGATTCATTCTGCAAACCCAGATAAACAAGTACGAACGATCTCACCCTTCCTTGTTTCCAAGTCATTGACTGAAGTCTTTGGTCTTGGTTATAAGGCGTCGAGGATGGCAAGTGGTGATCTCCTCTTGGAGCTCCGCGACCAAAAACAATATGAAAACTTGTCAAAACTAGTGTTATTTGGGGAAACCCAGATAATTATTACCCCGCACCGCACGATGAACACCACCCGTGGTGTTGTCTCTGACGATGACTTGATGGAGCTCACCGAGGCTGAACTCTTGGAGGGCTTCAGTGACCAGAATGTTATCAATGTTAAGCGAATTAAGATGAGGCGAGATGGAAAAGAGATCAAAACGAAACACCTGATACTCACCTTCGGCTCAAGTGTCCTTCCCGAGTCCATCGAGGCCGGTTATATCAAACTTCGTGTTAGGCCATACATTCCCAATCCTCTCAGATGCTTTAAGTGCCAACGTTTCGGCCACAGTTCACAGAACTGTCGAGGCCGGCTGACTTGTGCCAAGTGCAGTGACAACGAACATTCCTCTGAAACGTGTCGGAACACTCCACATTGTGTTAATTGTGATGGCGAGCATGCCGCATACTCGCGGTCATGCCCGTCCTGGAAGAAAGAAAAAGAAATAGTCACAATCAAGGTCAAAGAAAACATATCTTTCAAGGAGGCACGTAGGCGGGTGACATACCTGTCTAAGAGTAGCTTTGCCGATGTGGCGCGTAAGGGGGCAGCGTCACAACGGCCTCCGGCGGCTGTCCGACCCACAGGCAGTGAGTCGGCAGTTACGCCATCTGCCCCCGCGGCGGTTGCAGCTAGCGCTGCTCCGTCTACCCAGAATGAGGGACCATCGACCCCGAAGGTGGACGCAGCCGAGGCTGCCCCAGCCTCCGAGACCCCTTGCAGCGCTGGCAACGGCCAGCGCAGCGAAATCCCTCTGGGAGCCCCATCGACCTCCGGGCTGGTGGGCGCAGGGGTCTTGCCCTCCAAGGCGGGACTCCCTCTGAAAACCTCTCGCTCGCAAGAGCGCTTGTCCGGCGCATCACACGAGGCAATGGACACTACACCTGTCCCCAAGGCGCACCAAACGCCTAAGGAGCGTCGAGAATCGCTCGAACGCTTCAAAAAGAACAAAACACCTATTACAGGGCCTCGAAAGGGCTCTGTAATATAAGGCATCCATTCCGTTTCCGTAAACACAGCACCTATATTTCTTTAAATATGGATACAGAAATCATTCAATGGAATGTCAGAGGTCTTCTTAGGAATCTTGATGATGTGCAAGAACTCATCCATACACACAATCCAAAAGTGCTGTGTTTACAGGAAACACACTTGAAATCAAAATACACAAACTTTCTTCGACAATATGTTACTTTTCGGAAAGATCGCGATGATGCTGTCGCATCATCGGGCGGTGTTGCAATTATAATTCAAAAAAGCGTAGCCTGTCAACGTTTACAGCTACGAACGGCCCTTGAGGCAGTGGCGGTTCGAGCTGTTCTCCTTAATAAACTCGTCACCATTTGCTCGCTTTACGTACCCCCACACTACAAATTAAACAAACATGAATTTCAGTCATTTATAGACGAACTGCCAGAACCTTATGTTGTTCTTGGCGATTTCAATGCGCACCACTCCCTGTGGGGCGACTCTCGTACAGACGCGCGAGGTCGTCTTGTTGAACAGTTCCTTTTTTCTTCTGGAGCGTGCCTTCTCAATAAGAAAGAACCTACATATTGCTCTCTTGCAAACAGAACCTTTTCTTCAATAGATCTGAGCATAGTTTCCCCGTCTATACTGCCCGAACTCGAATGGGAAGTTACGAATAATCCCTACGGAAGCGACCACTTCCCCATACTATTAAGAACACTTAAAGAAAATGAATATCCACCACAGGCTTCTAGGTGGAAGATTGACACAGCAGACTGGGAGGAATTCCGAAACTTAACTAGTATATCATGGGATGACATGTCTTCATTATAAATCGACGCTGCTGTGGAGTACTTCACAGCCTTCATAATTGATGCCGCATGTAAATGCATACGTGAAGTAAATGGCTCGGCATGCAAACGGCATGTCCCGTGGTGGAACGATGAATGCAGAATCGCATGTAGAAATCAGAACAAAGCGTGGGGGTTGCTACGCGCTTCGCCCACTGCAGAAAATCTTGTCAACTTTAAGAAAGTAAAGTCCCAAGGCAGGAGAACCCGCCGACAGGCTAGAAGAGAAAGTTGGGAGAAGTTTTTATCGAGTATAAACTCTTATACAGATGAGGCCAAAGTATGGAACAAGGTAAATAGAATTATAGGGCGACAAACATATTCGCTTCCTCTGGTAAATACACAGGGCGATACACTGCAAGATCAGGCGAACTCACTTGGGGAGCACTTTGAGAGCGTATCAAGTTCAAATCATTATTCGCAATCCTTCCTGAAATATAAACAAATAGAAGAACGTAAGCCATTAACAAGAAAATGTCGAGAGAATGAGCCCTACAACCATCCATTTAGTATTGCCGAATTAAGAGCTGCCCTGAGCGCATGCAAGAGCTCCGCACCAGGATCTGATAGAGTCATGTATGAAATGCTCAAAAACTTACACAATGACACGCAACTTACACTACTCACACTTTTCAACACCATCTGGAATGCAGGGTACCTTCCAACCGCGTGGAAGGAAGCCATTGTGGTCCCTGTTTTGAAACAAGGCAAAGACCCCTCCTCAGTGGCAAGTTACCGCCCGATAGCCCTCACAAGTTGCATTTGTAAGGTATTTGAAAAAATGATAAATCGGCGACTCATTCATTTCCTTGAACCCAGCAAAATGCTTGATCCTTATCAGTGCGGCTTCCGAGAAGGGCGCTCCACAACTGACCATCTTGTACGTGTAGAAGCAAATATTCGGGACGCATTTGTACACAAACAGTTTTTGTTATCCATATTCCTAGATATGGAGAAGGCGTATGATACGACGTGGCGTTACGGAATCTTAAGAGACTTGTCAGAAATGGGCATCCATGGTAATATGCTAAACCTCATAGAAAGCTATTTGTCCAGTCGTACATTCCGGGTAAAAGTCGGTAATGTACTTTCGCGTCCTTTTACGCAAGAAACGGGTGTACCCCAGGGAGGCGTGCTCAGCTGCACACTCTTCATCGTGAAGATGAACACGCTTCGCGCTTCATTACCACCGGCAATCTTTTATTCTGTCTACGTGGACGACATTCAAATAGCTTTCAAATCCTGTAACCTCGCAGTGTGCGAGAGACAGGTACAGCATGGCCTGAACAAAGTCTCAATGTGGGCAGACAAGAATGGATTTAAGATCAACCCTAACAAAAGCTCTTGTGTTCTTTTTACAAGAAAGAGAGGCCTGGTTCCGGATCCTTCCTTAGAACTGTGTGGACAACGAATACCTATCAGCAAAGAGCACAAATTCCTAGGTATCATACTTGACTACAGACTCACTTTCGTCCCCCACATTAAACATCTTAAAGAAAAATGTCTAAAAACAATGAACATAATGAAACTTCTATCCCACACTACGTGGGGCAGTGACAAGAAGTGTTTATTGAAACTCTATAAAAGCCTCATTCGATCACGATTAGACTATGGTGCCGTGATTTATCACTCTGCCGCCCCGAGCGCACTAAAGATGCTGGACCCAGTCCACCATCTAGGAATCCGGCTGGCCACTGGTGCTTTCAGAACGAGTCCCATACAAAGTTTATATGCAGAATCGAATGAGTGCTCACTTCATATCCAGAGAACATACATCAGCCAAACATATTTTTTGAAAGTCCACTCTAATCCTGAACATCCCTGTTTTAACACCATTAATGATATGACATATGCTACACTGTTTCGTAATCGTCCTTCCGTAAGACAGCCTTTCTCGCTGCGTGTGAGGGAGCTTAGTCATGAAATGCGTGTTCCACTCCTCGAACTTCGCCTAATGCATCCAGCCAAGCTGCTACCTCCTTGGGAGTGGCAGCTCATACAATGCGATATATCTTTCATGCAAGCTACGAAACACGCTTCAGACACTGAAATCCAAATGCATTTCTGGGAACTCCAGCACAAACACTCCTGCACGGAGTTCTACACAGACGCATCGAAGTCACACGACGGGGTGTCCTACGCAGCCGTCGGGCCATCCTTCTCGGAAACCGATGTACTACATGCGGAAACTAGTATCTTTACGGCTGAGGCCTACGCACTATTGTCGGCTGTGAAGCATATCAGAAAATCAAAACTCCAGAAAGCAGTCATATATACGGATTCCCTTAGTGTTGTGAAGGCCTTGATGGCATTCTCTAACCACAAAAATCCGGTAATTAACGAACTCTATTCTGCTCTGTGTAAAGCGTATATAGGTAATCAGCATGTCATCATATGCTGGGTGCCAGGTCATAGGGGCATCGAAGGTAACGTTGTGGCGGACCAGATGGCCACGTCAGTTGCATCACATTCTGCTAATCACACCGCTGCAGTTCCTGTCACAGACCTGAAGCCCTTCTTACGGAGGAAACTACGGAACCAGTGGCAACGCCTATGGGACGCGGAAACAAATAATAAGCTCCACGTGATAAAGCCACAATTAGGATTCTGGCCTTCCGTAACAAAATCACGCCGGACAGATGTCCTATTCTGTCGTCTAAGAATAGGACACACATTTGGCACACATAACTATTTACTCACCGGAAACGAGCCTCCAACCTGCGGTAGATGCGGGGAGAGGCTCACCGTCCTCCACGTCCTTCTGGAGTGTCGGAAAGCCGAATATGAAAGAAAGAAACATTTTCCCATAGCATACCAGCAGCAGATTCCCCTTCATCCAGTAATGTTACTCGGCCCAGAACCGCTATTTGAGACCATCGCAGTCCTAAGTTATCTGAAAGATGTTGTGTTTCATGTTTTTAGCCCCACATGCTCGTAGCGTCTCCTCTCTTCAGAGGATGGCGCTATGATAATTATTTTGAATAGCACATGCCTCTAGGCCCTTGTGGTTCAAGGGCTCTGGCGAGGCAGCAGTGCTGCAAGTAAATTTTACCATCCTATATATTTTATAATATGCATCATCCTTCTACGATGGATTTTAATGTTCATAGTACTCGTCAATAATCATCGCCATAATTTTATAGCACATAGATTTTACGCACTTTACAGCGACTATTTTTAGGCCACTTTACAGCCAAATCACATCTTCCATAATACATCGTCAACATTAACACTTGTCATGGCGCTCTTTGGCCAAACCTGGCCCTTGCGCCACTAAACACAACACATCATCATCATCCTCTCTTCAGAGGATGGCGCTGTGATAATTATTTTGAATAGCACATGCCTCTAGGCCCTTGTGGTTCAAGGGCTCTGGCGAGGCAGCAGTGCTCCAAGCAACTTTACCATCTTATATATTTTATATTTTGCATCATCCTTCTACGATGGATTTTATAGTTCATAGTACTCGTCATTAATCATCGCCATAATTTTATAGCACATAGATTTTACGCACTTTACAGCGACTATTTTTAGGCCACTTTACAGCCAAGTCACATCTCCCATAATACATCTTCAACATTACCACTTGTCATGGCGCTCTTTGGCCAAACCTGGCCCTTGCGCCACAAAACACCACACATCATCATCATCACTGCGTCAACTACCTATCTATTTATTTATTTACCTACCTCACTTTTGTACTTCTAATGCTATAGTTTATTTATGGCCTATTAAACTTGGATGACAGTGTAGGTTCACTGCACACTATGAACTCAAGATCACAATAATTCAAGCATAATGTCGTTGCTACCCTGATAGATGAATTGCCAAATGTCCTTATAAACCTGTCGGTTGTAAAGAAACATGTAGTGCAGAGTAGGCTGCAGTTTCACTATTTTTTTTACAATGCTAATTCAAAGCTGAACAGTGAATAAAAGCAATAAATTAGATTATTCTCATAAAATATTACTTTAGAGCCTGCCTCCTCCCTCCCATTCCCTTTTGTTTCATTTATTTGTTGTAAAAAGCCTGGTTAGTGATGGGGAAAATAAAGTGACAAATATTTTGTATTTAATTTTGTGCCACTTTCTGGCTACAGCGACAGCATGGTATCAGATACCTTGGGAGGCAGTGCAGCCCATTAAGATCAAACAGGTCAATAAACTGAAGAAAAAGAAAAAGAACAGGGAATTGCAAGACTATGTCGCGGCTCCTTCTTCACTTTTTGCATTCCCACGGGTCTTCTCAGGTGCAGCACATGCTAATAATGTTGTATTTGGTATTCGAAAAGGTCATTAACTCAATGTGATAAGTAATGTCATTATATGTGTTTTAGCATAACTATCTCTGCCGTTCTCATAATAGGCGCACATAATGTACCCGAGTCAGTGCAGTTCGTGCCCCTGCTACAATGTGCGAGTTCTGCTCCTGCTGTGTGCCGAGTCTAGTTGTCACACTCTATGTTTCCCTTCAATGTTTGTTTGAGCTTTGGGACATCTTTGCCTTGTGGTTTTAAGGCTATTCTGCGTTTAGCAGTTGCACATATACCAAAGCACTTGAACTGTTGTTACATGTTAGTCTCATGTTTCTGTTGAATAGAAATGCTGAGGCAGCTGTCACCTTGCTCCATTCAAAGATACCTTATTGGCTATTCATACAGCTGCCTGGTAAGTGATGACTACCAGGTCTTGAGAGCAGTGCCTAATTTTTCCAAAACAGACATTTCAATTTCACAGTTGCCTTGGATATGCTTTGATATTGTTAGGTATAGAATGCTGTGAATAAAATATAAACGGGTTTTACCTTGTTATTGCCCAAGCATTTGGGATAGTTCTTCTCGAGAAGCTTGAAGGCTTCTCTGCTCTGACTGCGGTGCATAAGCACAGCTATAGGAACTGCGCCTGCTTTGGTCGCTGTCAGAAGTATAGTAGCTGTATTCCCATCTACATCGCACGATGATGTCGAATCTACAAAAATGATGTTCTGGGCAGATTCCAGGGTCTGGGCACGGCGCATGATGGGCGTTATGACCAGTGCTGCCCAGCCACCATCTGATGTTTCACAAGCGCTGACGTCTGCTCCTGCGTATTTGCCACAAAAGGTATAAAGTTAACGGGTGCTAAGTTGTATTGATACAAGCAGAACATAAAAGTTATGATGCCAATTTCGTTTTTTATCAGAGAACTGCTGAAAGAATTTCTGCAACTTTTTTTGTGTCATTAGATACCAGTCAAATGTTTCTTTTTCTTTCTGCAGCATGAATTCTTCCAGTTAAGAAGAAATAAAATGCCGGTGTTTATCATATGCTGGCTAGATTTACATGAACGGAATTCACGAGCGGTGTTTTACTGCAATATTTAGGTGAATCATATTAATACAAAATCATTATGTGGCCCATTACACAAAAATGCATCAGCGTGACCGAAAGATGGTACCAAAAATGGCCAACGCGGCAAAGAGTTAAAATGCATGCAAAAATGTTGGCTGCGACGTGACGTGTGCAATCACGCATGCACTAGGCACACCTTTACTCAGCCAGAGCCATGGAGTCGCTGTGGCGTTGGGGAAGCATGCTTGTCTTGCATCCCGGAAGCCCGGGGTTCGATTCCCACCCAGACCGAAAGTTACGAAATGTTCTTTTCAAAGCCCTTAATTTATCTTATTTACAGGAAGCTTCCTCACAAATGTGACATCAATCCAAGCATTCTTGCATGCATTTTTACGCACCAGGCCTACTGGCACTTTTGCAGGTGAGCCTGATGGTGTGCACGCTCTTATTGGTGAAGTAAACCTTGAAGAAACAATTCATGCTGCAATGGCTATGCTACTTATGGGTGCATTAAAGGGTGACTTCAGCAATTATTTATGGTTTAAATTTAATGGTTTTAAATTTAACCCTCAAAAAAGCACATGTGTTCTCTTCTCAAACAAGAGAGGCATTTCACCGGAACCCGCCATTGACCTTAACGGAGAACGACTATCGGCCAGTCTTGAACATAAATTTTTAGGTATTATTTTGGACACAAAACTTAATTTCATTCCCCACTTAAAATATCTTAAAGCCAAGTGCCTAAAGACTATGAACCTGCTGAAGCTGCTTTCTCGAACAAGCTGGGGAAGTGACAGGAGGTGTTTGCTTAGCCTGTATAAAAGCCTTGTACGATCACGCCTCGACTACGGAGCCGTGGTGTACCAATCCGCATCGGACAGTGCTCTTAAAATTCTCGACCCGGTCCACAATCTAGGTATACGGCTGGCAACAGGCGCATTTAGGACAAGCCCTGTGGAAAGTCTGTATGTCGAAGCGAACGAATGGTCCCTACACCTACGCACAACATACCTAAGCTTTTGCTACTTTTTAAAATGTAAATCGAATGACGAACATCCGTGTTATTCAGCTGTACTTGACTTATCTTCTGCAAGGCTTTACCGTAACCGCCCATCTGTTCGAGCTCCTCTATCTGTGCGCTTAGAACAACTGGCTAATGAAACCGGTATCCAACATCAAGAAACAGTCCTAATGACTCCCACTAACCTTGCACCACCTTGGGAATGGCAGTCTATCCAGTGCGATATGTCTTTCGTCGCAATAACAAAACATGCGCCTGAGGTGCATATACATTCACACTTCCTCGAACTCCAGGCGAAGTACTCCTGCGCAGAGTTTTATACAGACGCTTCAAAGTCTACTTATGGTGTAGCTTATGCAGCGCTGGGACCTTCGTTTTCAACGTTCGGTGCATTAAATCCAAACACCAGCATTTTCACAGCGGAGGCATACGCGATCCTCTCTGCTGTGAAACATATAAAACAAACAGGTATAACAAAGGCTGTCATATTCACAGACTCATTAAGCGTTGTTAGCTGCATATCAAGTATACGAAAACACAAAAACTCCATCCTTAATGAAGTCTATAACCTTCTATGTTCAGCGTACCTCTCTAACCAAATGATTGTTCTTTGTTGGGTGCCCGGCCATAGAGGCCTAGAGGGCAACGTAGCTGCTGACGAAAGGGCTACATCCGTACCTTTTTGTGATGCAAACATTAATATACCTGTACCCTACACAGACCTTAAACCATTTTTACAGTACCCCTTTGGCCTCGGCTTCACGTAGACGGCACCCCCGGACTGACCCACCCGGGGGAAATCGGTAGTTGCCTCTTCCTGTCTCTCTCTTCCTCTAATCTTCGTCTTTCTCTTACTTTTTCATCTTTCCTGTCTCCTCCTAGCTTCCGTTTACTTCCAATTTTCCAGGCAGCAAGGGTTAACCTTGTGTGAATAACCAACCTAGGTTATCTCATATTTGGTTATAGTGATAACGTACAGCTGGCGTTTGCAGGACCTGTTCTTACAGTCCCTGTAGCGTCCCCTTGTAGGACTCCACGGTGGGTGGCTGGCGTTATTGCCGAAAATTCAATCCCTTTATGGCAACCTCTTTCCCTCCGCTTCCTGATCGCCCTCACAAAAGAGGGCGCACCGATGAAGTTTTCCAGTTCCTTGGACGTCAAAGACCAAACTTCCCACGTTACCATGTCATCCACTCAGAAAAATCCGACAAACAAGTACGAAACATTTCCCCTTTTCTAGTTTCCAGGTCCCTAACTGATATCCTTGGCCCAGGCTACAAGGTATCAAGGCTGGCAAGTGGTGATCTCTTGTTAGAGCTCCATGATCAGAAACAGTACGAAAAGTTGCCCAGTATAGTATCATTTGGAGATGTTCCACTAACAGTAACTCCACACCGCACTCTCAACACCACCCGCGGCGTTGTCTCGGATGACGATTTGCTCCAACTGACAGAGGCTGAGCTCCTGGAGGGCTTCAGTGATCAGAATGTCGTCAATGTGAGAAGAATTAAGATAAGAAGGGATGGAAAAGAAATTCAAACAAAGCACCTGATACTCACATTCGGTTCAAGTATTCTGCCCGAGTCTGTAGAGGCCGGGTACATCAAGCTCCGTGTCAGGCCATATGTGCCAAATCCCCTAAGATGCTTCAAATGCCAGCGTTTTGGCCACAGCTCGCAGAGCTGCCGAGGCCGCCAAACATGCGCCAAATGCAGTGCCCTTGAACACGCCACTGAAGCTTGTGCAAACACTCTCCACTGTGTAAACTGTGATGGGGAGCACGCCGCGTACTCGCGGTCGTGCCCATCCTGGAAGAAAGAAAAAGAAATCGTAACGATCAAAGTGAAAGAAAATATCTCATTTAAGGAGGCACGCAGGCGGGTTGCATACCTGCCAAAGAAAAGCTTTGCCGAAGTGGCGCGTCAGGGGGCAGCGTCACAACGGCCTCCGGCGGCTGTCCGACCCACAAGCAGTGAGTCGGCAGTCACGCCATCTGCCCCCGCGACGGTTGCAGCTAGCGCTGCTCCGTCAACCGAGGAGAAGGAACCATCGACCCCGAAGGAGGGCGCAGCCGAGGCTGCCTCAACTTCCGAGGTTCCTTCCTGCGCTCGCAACGGCCGGCGTAGCCAAATCCCTCTGGGAGCCCCATCGACCTCCGGGCTGGTGGGCGCAGGGGTCTTGCCCTCCAAGGCGGGACTCCCTCTGAAATCTTCCCGCTCGCAAGAGCATGTGTCCGGCGCCTCACAAGAGGCAATGGACACTACACCTATCCTCAAGGCGCACCAAGCGCCTAAGGAGCGGCGAGGCTCCCTCGAACGCTCCAGAAAGGGCAGAACTCCCGTTACAGGGCCTCGAAAGGGCTCTGTAATTTAATCTCTGTAATCTCTATAATCACTACTTCTGTTTCTGTACACACAGCACTTATTGACCTCCAATATGGATACACAAATAATCCAATGGAACGTCAGAGGCCTTCTTAGAAACCTTGACGACGTGCAGGAACTCATCCACAAACACAATCCAAAAGTGCTGTGTCTACAGGAAACACACTTAAAATCTAAACACACAAATTTCCTGCTACAGTATGTTACGTTTCGCAGAGATCGCGATGATGCTCTCGCATCATCGGGCGGTGTTGCCATTGTTATTCAGAAAGGCATAGCGTGTCAACGTTTGCAGCTACAAACGCCCCTTGAGGCAGTGGCGGTTCGTGCTGTTCTCCTCAACAAACTTATCACTGTCTGCTCGCTCTACATACCCCCCCATTACAAATTAACTAAACATGAATTTCAGTCCTTCATAGACGAATTGCCAGAACCTTACGTTGTGCTTGGGGATTTCAATGCGCACAACAGCCTGTGGGGAGACTCTCGTATCGATGCGCGAGGTCGCCTCGTTGAACAGTTCCTTTTTTCGTCCGGTGCGTGTCTGCTGAATAAGAAGACATCCACATATTATTCTCTCGCAAACAGAACATTTTCTTCAATTGACCTCAGCCTAGTTTCCCCTTGTATGCTGTCTGAACTCGAATGGGAAGTCACCAAGAATCCTTACGGAAGCGACCACTTCCCCATACTGCTAAAAACACATAAAGAAAAAGAATGTCTACCACAGGCTCCTAGGTGGAAGATCGATACAGCCGACTGGGAGAAGTTCCGAAACTTAACAAATATCTCATGGAATGACATGTCTTGTTTAGGAATTGATGCTGCTGTGCAGTATCTCACAGCCTTCATTATAGACATGGCATCTAAATGCATATCAGAAGCACATGGCTTGGCATGTAAACGGCGGGTCCCGTGGTGGAACGAAGACTGTAGGATCGCTCGAAAGAAACAAAACAAAGCGTGGGGGTTGCTACGCCCTTCTCCCACTGCAGAGAATCTAGTCAACTTTAAGCAAGTAAAATCCCAAGGCAGGAGAACCCGCCGACTGGCCAGAAGAGAAAGCTGGCAGAAGTATTTATCGAGCATTAACTCGTTTACAGACGAGGCCAAAGTCTGGAACAGGGTAAATAGAATTAGAGGGCGACAAACATATTCACTCCCTCTGGTAAATACACAAGGCGATACACTAGAAGATCAGGCAGACTCACTTGCGGAGCACTTTCAGAGCGTGTCAAGTTCAAACAATTATTCGCAATCTTTTCTCATACATAAAGAAATAGAAGAACGTAAGCCTTTAACAAGAAAAAGCCGACAGAATGAGCCTTACAACCGTCCTTTCAGTATTGCCGAATTGAGAGCTGCCTTGAGCGCATGCAAGAGCTCCGCACCAGGATCTGATAGAATCATGTATGAAATGCTCAAAAACTTACAAAATGACACCCAAGTTACACTACTTACACTTTTCAACACTATCTGGGACGCAGGGTACCTTCCGACCGCATGGAAAGAAGCCATTGTGATCCCTGTTCTAAAACAAGGCAAAGATCCTTCATCAGTGGCAAGCTACCGCCCGATAGCCCTCACAAGTTGCATGTGTAAGGTATTTGAAAAAATGATAAATCGGCGACTGATCCATTTCCTTGAAGAGAACAAAATGCTTGATCCCTGTCAGTGTGGCTTCCGAGAAGGGCGCTCCACAACCGACCATCTTGTACGTATTGAAACAAATATCCGGGACGCATTTATACATAAACAGTTCTTCCTCTCGATATTTCTCGATATGGAAAAGGCGTATGACACAACATGGCGTTACGGAATCTTAAGAGACCTGTCAGAAATGGGCATCCACGGTAATATGTTTAATATAATAAAAAGCTATCTGTCAAATCGTACCTTCCGGGTAAAAGTCGGCAATGCACTCTCACGTCCTTTTACGCAAGAAACGGGTGTACCCCAAGGAGGCGTGCTCAGCTGCACGCTATTTATCGTGAAGATGAACACGCTTCATGCTTCACTACCACCCGCCATCTTTTACTCTGTCTACGTGGACGACATTCAAATAGGCTTCAAATCCTGTAACCTCGCAGTATGCGAGAGACAGGTACAGCATGGTTTGAACAAGGTGTCAGGGTGGGCAGAGAAAAATGGTTTTAAAATCAATCCTCAAAAGAGTTCTTGTGTGCTGTTCACAAGGAAGAGAGGCCTGGTCCCGGATCCTTGCTTGGAAATGTGTGGACATCAGATACCTGTAAAGAAAGAGCACAAATTTCTAGGTGTTATACTCGACAATAAACTTACTTTCGTTCCACACATCAAACATCTTAAAGAAAAGTGTCTGAAAACAATGAACTTAATGAAACTTCTATCCCAGACTACATGGGGTAGTGATAGGAAGTGTTTAATGAACCTATACAAGAGCCTAATTCGGTCTCGATTGGATTATGGTGCCGTTGTGTATAACTCTGCCGCCCCGAGCGCGCTAAAGATGCTAGACCCAGTCCACCATCTGGGAATCCGACTGGCCACTGGCGCTTTCAGAACGAGTCCCATACAAAGTCTATATGTGGAATCAAATGAATGGTCTCTCCACCTACAGAGATCATACATTAGCTTTAGATATTTCCTTAAAGTACGCGCCAATCCTGAACATCCATGTTTTCATAACGTTACCGATATGACGTGCGCTACACTTTTCAGCAATCGTCCCTCCATAAGACAGCCTTTCTCGCTGCGTGTGAAGCAGCTTAGCGATGAAATGCATGTCCCGCTCCTCGAGCATCGCTTAATGCACTTAACCAAGCTCTTACCTCCTTGGGAGTGGCAGGTGATACAATGTGACATATCCTTTATAAAAGTTACAAAGCACGCTCCTGAGGCTGAAATCCGAATGCATTTCCTAGAGCTCCAGCAAAATCACTCCTGCGCAGAGTTCTACACAGACGCTTCGAAGTCAAATGCCGGGGTATCCTATGCAGCCGTCGGCCCATCGTTTTTGGAATCCGATGTACTGCATCCGGAAACAAGTATCTTTACGGCCGAGGCCTATGCACTACTCTCTGCTGTAAAGCACATAAGAAAATCGAAACTTCCAAAAGCAGCGATCTATACAGACTCTCTCAGCGTCGTGAAGGCCTTAATGTCACTCAGCAAACATAAAAATCCCGTATTCAATGAACTGTATTCGGTATTGTGTAAAGCGTACTCATCTAACCAGAACATCATAATATGCTGGGTACCTGGCCATAGAGGTATCGAGGGCAATGTACTGGCTGATAAAATGGCCTCATCACTCACATCACTAAACACTTCTTCTGCAGTTGCTGTCCCGTTCACAGATCTGAAGCCTTTCTTGCGTAAGAAACTGCGACAACACTGGCAACGCATGTGGAACGCAGAAATAAACAATAAACTGCACGTTATAAAGCCACAGCTAGGTTTTTGGCCCTTCCCATCCAAATCACGGCGAACAGATGTCCTATTCTGCCGCCTCAGAATAGGGCACACATTTGGTACACACAATTTTCTTCTTACTGGAAACGAACCGCCAACCTGTGGTCGATGTGGTGAGAGGCTGACCGTCCTCCACGTCCTCTTGGAGTGTCGCGAAGCCGAACCTGAAAGAAAGAAGCATTTTCCTCTTGCATATCGTCATTGCATACCTCTTCACCCAGCAATGTTTCTTGGTAAGGAACCGCTTTTCAACACTAAGGCAGTTCTCGACTTCTTAAAGGATGTAGTTCTACACGTTATAAGCCCAATAAATTCGTAGAGCATCCTCGCTCCAGAGGATGCCGCTGCGATAATTGTTCTGAATAGCACATGCCTCCAGGCCCTTGTGTTTTCAAGGGCCATATGGAGGCAGTAGTGCTCTAGCATTTCTTATAATCTGCTATATTTTACCTATCGTATCATTCTTTTTAAATGCATCTAAATGTTCATAGTACAAGTCATACGTCATCGCCATAATTTTATTATACAGATTTTACGGACTTTATTGCGTATATTTTAAGGCCCCTTTACAGCCACGTCACACCAACCTCATAGTAATCATAAGTACATTGCAAACCCATTAGCACAGACATGGCGCTCTTTGGCCATACCTGGCCCTTGCGCCAAAAAAACCCCCATACATCATCATCATTTTTACAGCATAAACTACGGAAATATTGGCAACGGCAATGGGACACTCAGGTATCCAACAAACTGCACCTAATCAAACCGAAAATAGGAAACTGGATCTCTGAGAAAACAACGAGACATAAGGAAGTACTGCTCTGTAGGTTAAGAATTGGACACACCTATAGCACTCACTCGTATATGCTAACTGGAACTAACCCTCCGACATGCACTAGGTGTGGAAGTAGACTTACAGTCCTTCATGTTCTCATTCAGTGCCCATTATTAGAAATGGAGAGAAAAAAGTTCTTCCCTTCCTTATACAGTCATAATATACCTCTGCACCCAGTCTTCTTTTTAGGCAATGACCCTCTATTTAATTTTAAA
Source organism: Dermacentor andersoni (assembly GCF_023375885.2). NCBI lineage: Eukaryota > Metazoa > Arthropoda > Arachnida > Ixodida > Ixodidae > Dermacentor > Dermacentor andersoni. Next base: position 122,403,822 of record NC_092816.1, on the reverse strand, counting down.
TCAGTGCTCAAGTTTTTAGAAGAAACTAATACTATAGAAATCATTTGGCCAGGCTATTTGTAGCACAGCCTCTGCTTAGAGGCTGTAGCTGCAATGAAATCACTTACAGAGCACATGCCTCGCAGCCCTTGCACTGAAGGGCTCTGCAGAGGCACTGGTGCTGCCATAAATTAACATGTTTTAGTATCTTATTGTTCTCAACGTTCTTTTACAACCATAGGACTCACTTTTCATTGACATTATTTTAATAGATACATATTTTACACCATTTAAAGCGAATATTTTAGGCCAATATACAGCCACTCGATTACCGCCATATTCATCATATTCATTGCCATTCATCACCAAATGTCATGGCGCTCTTTGGCCATTTCTGGCCCTTGCGCCAAGAAACGATATCCATCAATTATTTATTTGCAAACTAGCAATATTTGCCCTTCATATCATTAATACATCAGCAAATTTTAAGATAAGTTACAAATTCCTTGCCCATGCTACCTTTGCTTCCTTTAATTATGTGGGGCCTGAGAGGGGGGAGGGGCCTGGCTGCCACCATGCCCCAGTGCGGCCAGCAGCAGCTGAAGCAGGGGCTCGTTGGTCTCGCTCGACCGACGCGCCACTTCGAGGCGCTGCGACTGCACTTCCCGCATTCCCGCCACCTTCCCCCCCCCCCCCCCCCGAGGTGCCGCAGGCTCTCCATGTGGGCGTCGTGGTGCTGCCGCAGGCTCTGCATGTGGGCCTCGTGGTGCTGTTAGCAAAGATGTGTAATTAGTTTAATAACAGAAGCTCAGTAACAAGGCCTTCGTGTGTTGCATTCATCCGCATTTGCTGGCTATTGTCTTGTCATTGTATATTCAAACACTGGAAATATCTTTCTGGCCCATCAAACTTGTGTCGTCGCATTCCATTAAGATGTGTTACATTGATATACCTGCTTCCTTGAACTTAACGCCACCTTTTTCTTTTCGCCACATAATTGCGTAGATATTTACACATGTTATATCACGCGAATGTGTACAAGATATCACCACAGGACTACACTTATACGTTATGCTTGTTCATTGTGATTAATATAATATTTAGAGAGGTCATATGCTCATCAATTTCATACGCAGAAAAATATACATCTGTGGCCTTACACATACCTGCCGGTTTTGCTCCAGCAGTTGTTGGCGGAAGCGGGCGTCCTCTTGAGCTCTGGCTTCCGCCAACTGACTCTGGCGAACGTATTCGGCAGTAGCAGTCACCACGGCACCATCGAGTTCCTGCTGCCTGGGCTGTCTACGGGGTGCCCGTGGCTTTCGAAGGGTAGGCTGCGGCACCCGCGGGGTTGGCTGCGGCACCTGCGGGGTTCGCCGCGGCACCTGCGGGGTTGGCCGCGGCACCTGCGGGGTTGGCCGCGGCACCTGCGGGGTTGGCCGCGGCACCTGGGTGGTAGGCTGAGGTACCTGGGGGGTAGGCCGCAGCACCTGGGGGGTAGCCAGCGGCTCTTCATGCAAGGCAAATGCAAAGACTGCTCATTCACTGTTATCCGACCTACACAGATTGATTGTCCTAACCAGTCACTTTGAAATGTCATTACAGCTGCATAGCTACAATAATGATACACAAAACAGGTAGTTAGAGCAAAAGATGCCACAGAAAGTTGCTGGTAGCAGTAACCTATAAGAAGCACAAGGAATATCTATTACAACATCATGTCATTTGTAGTCTTACATTTCTCCTCCATGAATAAGAGCTGGATGCTGGACACAAAGTTAATAACAGCACAGTGACGTACTTTACTTCATAGCAAGATCATACAGCAACTGCAAACAACAATGCTACTACAAAAGCCGCTAGGCCCAGCAACAGCTGCAGGGCCCGACACCACGAAGGCAGTGGCCGCTTGTGGATGTCTGCGGGAACCGCTGGGCCCTGCAGCTTCCTCTGAACTTGTGTCCTGCAGTCAAAGTAGTGTTCAGACATTGCGTGCAGTGTGTGCAATGCGCATCACGTACACAAGTTGCTGCTCGGAGTACATAACCTATATTGTCACTCGCACAAAAAAATGGCTTAAAACATTTTGCAATATTGTGTTACAATACAATGCTGAAAATTCCTGAGGCCACAGCAGGTCACACAAACAACACTTTTTTAAATCCAATGTACGCACCTCGCTATCGGCGAAGAACTGAGGGGGTGGAAACAAGGACCCCTCCTGTCCTCATAAGGACGTCGACGCCACCCACTTTGCCACCTCCAGTAGCCCTGGAAACACGGCAACAACAACGACAACGTGAAACGACGTTACTGTCAGCATCATTAGAAGCTCACCTCTTCTCGCTCGCGGCCCTGGCCGCTTCTTTTTTCGCTTTATGGGCCATCTTGGCCCAATGGTTGCGCCAACGGCTGGTGGTCTTTACGGCTGGCCCCTGTGCGTTAAGGACCGCCGCCACCTCCTCCCACAGTTCGTTTTTTCGAGCAGCAGTCATACGTGGCGAGACCTCTGTAGGAGCTCTCGCCAGGTATGGGTGTTGCTCGATGAACTGCACGAGAATAGCCGCCTGCTCTTTCGACACCCGCGGCCCTTTTGCCGCCATTTTCTCTTTGTGAACTTCAGAATTTCAGCCGGCCCGCAGCACAGTAAGAAATTTAAAGGCAAACATTCTGTCTAAGCTAAGCGCCTGCATAAAAAGCTCACTACGACTTATTTCTGCCTTTTTATACCACTAATGTAAGAAAAGGTGACACTACTCACATTTAACGTTGTAGCAGCTTCTTTCTCGGAGCGTATCAGTGCAGGAAGTATTACCGATGCAGCAATAACTTTGGCGAAGCTATCGTTATGTCATGGCGGTGCCCTATGGAAAATGCCTTGACAGTTCTGGATCCACTATGTTGCAAAGTTTGACCTCGGGGGCTACGGATAATTCTTCTTGGCCCTTCCTAAAGTAGAAATTATCACACGTCAGACATGCAGCGAAAACCACACGACAATGCAAGCACTACACGAGCAATAGTTACTCCCCTCAATCCTGTATCTGACGGGGGGGTGGGGGCGCAATTACGGACACGCAAGGGGCTGTCAGCTGTTCAGGTAAACAGAGGCTGCCATTTTGCGTGCGCTCAACGGCATGGATTGAATGCACATCCGACTACTATGTGGCTACGGCTTCAAAAATAGAGCACTTGCGTTTGCATTTCTTACGGCTGCGGCAGCTTTTGCGTTGTAAGGTAACAAAATAAATTTGCTTTACGCAGCATGGAAGTCCGCTTTTATTAAGTGCCGTTTTACGAAACAAGTTTGCTATACAGCCCCGCAAAAGAAGAAGAAAACACGAAAGAAACATCCGGCCAATGAAGCGAGCTTCTGATTGGGCGGTCCAAGAAACGTCCTGCCTACGTAACCACAATTTCCAAAATCAATGACGTCACGCGAAAAGGCATTGACATGAAAAAAGGCATTTCTACGAAATCGCACCCCAGGATATCACTGCATCTGGAATATCTTTAAACTGGTGCCACTTATGAAGCTTCTGTCAAATACTCTTCCTGCACAAGGTAGGTGCAGTTTGGCAATCACATGATTCCAAAGTAAAGACAAATTTGCATTAAATTTTGTTGGCATGTTCATTAAGAACTTGAAGATATACACCTGTAATTTACTGAGACTAATATTACTTGAATCCCCTTATCTGAGAAAATCTGTATTTATTAACCACATAAAATTTTAACACGTAGTATAGTTAAGTAGTCTCTATTTGTTCGTCACAGTACATTTAGTATTATGCACCTTTTGTTATACTAATTTCGATGGATATCGCAGGAGTTTTGTTTAGTGTGATCCTAAAACTACCAGAAAGGTGCACATAGCAAGCACCCAGATGTTACTAAATTTTCTCTTCAAAGAAGAAAATATATTGGGTCCCTGACAAAACAGTACGCGATACACACTTGAAGCCATGTTAGACCTTTAACATTGGGCACTTGAGACTGCAGTTAATCGAAATGTTCTGTGTAATGTATGGTGCACAAACACATTGTGCAGGTGGTGCTTGTGGCTGAGAAGCCTGTGTGTTGAATGATGTGTGAATATCTTTACTGTTATTTGCCTTCTTCTTTACCACTGTAGGAAGAAGAGATGTAAAAAATAGACTGCGGGAAGGGTGCATATACATGCATGCCTAACCGTACACAAAATACAGTTTATCCAAACAAAGTGCCACTACCAACTGAATTTTCTTTCACAGTACAGGTCTTTTTTTTCATAACACCCATCATGATTGGCTAAGGCAAAACTGCTGCTAAGCATGAGACAGCGGGATTGAATTGCAGCCACAGTGGCTACATTTTGATGGAGTCAAAATGGAAAAACATCCATCTGCTGCCTGCATTGTAATGAGTGTTAAAAAAAAAACTAAATCGTCAAAAGTAATTGGAAGCCATCCACTATGGCGTGCCTCTTAATCATACGGTGGTTTGGCTTTAAACATCAGAATTTTTTTTATAACACTGGAGGTGCACATGGGTATTGTTCCTTATACCACATCATGCTGGAGAGCAATTCCCGTGTTCTACAATGAAAGTGATGTGTTGCTGACATACATTTCGCAATTTCTTGATATGAAATGCTATGAGAGCCTCTCTTGCCACTGACTCTCCAACCCTTCTCATTGTTTTCAATATGAACTCTCCCAGTAGCTATAATAACTAAAGCAATGAGTCGCACTTTGCCAATAAGTAAAAGGAATGGAGGAGTGTGCAATGGAAGTCGGTGGTAACTCCGTTAGGCAGGATACCAGCATGAAAGCCTCTAACCCTACAGCTAGAATAGAACTGGGAGAACTTTCGAAGTTAATAAACAAGCGTAAGACAGCTGACATAAGGAAGTATAATATCGATAGAATTGAACATGCTCTCAGGAACGGCGGAAGCCTAAAAACAGTGAAGAAGAAGCTAGGAATTGGCAAGAATCAGATGTGTGCGTTAAGAGACAAAGCCGGCAATATCATTACTAATATGGATGAGATAGTTCAAGTGGCTGAGGAGTTCTATAAAGATTTATACAGTACTAGTGGCACCCACGACGATAATGGAAGAGAAAATAGTCTAGAGGAATTCGAAGTCCCAAAGGTAACGCCGGAAGAAGTAAAGAAAGCCTTGGGAGATATGCAAAGGGGGAAGGAAGCTGGGGAGGATCAGGTAACAGCAGATTTGTTGAAGGATGGTGGGCAGATTGTTCTAGAGAAACTGGCCACCCTGTATACACAATGCTGCAGTCGAAACCTTAGCAGTCATGGAAGCATTACGGAATCAGGGTGTAGACGAGCCGTATGTAAAAATACTGAAAGATATCTATAGCGGCTCCACAGCCACCGTAGTCCTCCATAAAGAAAGCAACAAAATCCCAATAAAGAAAGGCGTCAGGCAGGGAGATACGATCTCTCCAATGCTATTCACAGCGTGTTTAGAGGAGGTATTCAGAGACCTGAATTGGGGAAAATTGGGGATAAAAGTTAATGGAGAATACCTTAGTAACTTGTGATTCGCTGATGATATTGCCTTGCTTAGTAACTCAGGGGACCAAATGCAATGCATGCTCACTGACCTGGAGAGGCAAAGCAGAAGAGTGGGTCTAAAAATTAATTTGCAGAAAACTAAAGTAATGTTTAACAGTCTCGGAAGAGAACACCAATTTACAATAGGCAGCGAGGCACTGGAAGTCGTAAGGGAATACATCTACTTACGGCAGGTAGTGACGGCGGATCCGGATCATGAGACGGAAATAATCAGAAGAATAAGAATGGGCTGGGGTGCGTTTGGTAGGCATTCTCAGATCATGAACAGCAGGTTGCCATTATCCCTCAAGAGAAAAGTGTATAATAGCTGTGTCTTACCAGTACTCACCTACGGGGCAGAAACCTGGAGGCTTACGAAAATGGTTCTACTCAAGTTGAGGACGACGCAACGAGCTATGGAAAGAAGAATGATAGGTGTAACGTTAAGGGATAAGAAAAGAGCAGATTGGGTGAGGAAACAAACGCGAGTAAATGACATCTTAGTTGAAATCAAGAAAAAGAAATGGGCATGGGCAGGACATGTAATGAGGAGGGAAGATAACTGATGGTCATTAAGGGTTACGGACTGGATCCCAAGGGAAGGGAAGCATAGCAGGGGGCGGCAGAAAGTTAGGTGGGCGGATGAGATTAAGAAGTTTGCAGGGACGGCATGGCGGCAATTAGTACATGACCGGGGTTGTTGGAGAAGTATGGGAGAAGCCTTTGCCCTGCAGTGGGCGTAACCAGGCTGATGATGATGATGAAAAGGAATGGGTGGAGCAGCAGGCCAGAGCCATACTATTGCAGGCACCTTTCTGTACAAAAGATAGCGTGTCATTCTCTCTGTGCTACAGGAAAATATTGGCAGGGGAGAAACTCAAAACAGGGGGTCACTTCACTTGATCCGCCATGGCACCTGTACAGCACTTTCAGTGGGAAATATGCACTTCACCGCATGATAAGCAACGGAAGTTGGGTGCCAATAATAAAATCGCCTTCAGAACAACTCTGTGCTTGGTCACATCAACGCTCTGTATCCTGATCTTTGAATGCATTTTCATGACAGCGTTTTCACGACCTGCAAAAAAAAGAAAGCCTTGAAGTGGGACAACCTTGCAGTAGACAATGGCAAAGTCCAGTGGAGCTCAAACCTCAAACATCATCATCAAAAGACCGCCTTCATCACGCCAGACGGCCTCTACGAGTTCAAGGTCATGCCATTCGGACTGCGCTCGGCACCAGCTACGTTCCAGCGCGTCATGGACGCGGTGTTAGCAGGATTGAAGTGGCAAACCTGTCTTGTTTACTTGGATGACGTCGTCGTCTTCGCAGGAAATTTCGACGATCACCTTAGGCGGTTTGCGACCGTACTAGAGGCCATCAAGTCATCAGGGCTCACTCTGAAGCCAGAAAAGTGCCTCTTCGCTTACGATGAGCTTCTGTTCCTAGGTCACGTCATCAGCAAGTCTGGAGTCCGCCCCGACCCACAGAAGACAGCTGCCATCGCAAAGTCCCCACAGCCGATCGACAAGAAGGCAGTGCGTAGATTTCTTAGCATGTGTGCCTACTACAGGCGATTTCCCCGCAGGGGCGTCTGCGTCAGCAGGCGTTTGGTGTGTTGCGACACCACGGACCCGAGCACACGAGGGTTGGACCCTCCCGCGTGTAGCCGTGCGCGGCTTAGCCGTGTCCGGGGAAAAGGAGATCCTGGGGGTTGAGCCAATGCCGGGTGTTTGGACCTTTACGGCCCCTCGGCGGCGGCAACACACCCCTTTGGCCTCGGCTTCACGTAGACGGCACCCCCGGACTGACCCACCCGGGGGAAATCGGTAGTTGCCTCTTCCTGTCTCTCTCTTCCTCTAATCTTCGTCTTTCTCTTACTTTTTCATCTTTCCTGTCTCCTCCTAGCTTCCGTTTACTTCCAATATTTCCAGGCAGCAAGGGTTAACCTTGTGTGAATAACCAACCTAGGTTATCTCATATTTGGTTATAGTGATAACGTACAGCTGGCGCTTGCAGGACCTGTTTTTACAGTCCCTGTAACGTCCCCTTGTTGGGCTCCATGGTGGGTGGCTGGCGTTATTGCCGAAAATTAAGTTCTCCTATGGCAAATTCCTTCCCACCCCTCCTTGATCGCCCTCAGAAAAGAGGGCGCACCGAAGATGTATTCAAGTTCTTTGGTCGTGAAAGATCAAACTTCCCACGATTTCATGTGATTCACTCGGAAAAGCCGGACACACAAGTACGCACAATCTCCCCATTTCTAGTCTCAAAGTCTTTAACTGAGGCTCTTGGTCAAGGTTACAAGGCAACAAGGATGGCAAGTGGAGATCTCCTGTTGGAGCTCCAGAATCTGAAACAATTTGAAAAGCTACCCAGTCTCGTGTCATTTGGGGACGTTCAAGTGACAGTGACTCCGCACCGCACTATGAACACTACCCGCGGCGTTGTCTCAGACGATGATTTGCTTCAGCTGACAGACGCAGAGCTCTTGGAGGGCTTTAGTGAGCAAAATGTTGTCAATGTGAAAAGAATAAAGATGAGGCGTGACGGTAAAGAGATTGCGACCAAACACATAATACTCACCTTCAATTCAAGTGTCCTACCCGAGTCAATCGAGGCCGGGTACATCAAGCTCCGTGTTAGGCCGTACGTGCCAAACCCACTCCGTTGTTTCAAATGCCAACGCTTCGGTCACAGCTCGCAGAGCTGCCGCGGCCGCCAAACTTGTGCTAAATGCAGTGCCAAAGAACACACCACTGAAACTTGTGAGAACGCTTTCCGCTGTGTAAACTGTGATGGGGAGCACGCCGCGTACTCGCGGTCGTGCCCATCATGGAAGAAAGAAAAGGAAATTGTTACAATTAAAGTCACGGAAAATATCACCTTCAAAGAGGCACGCAAGCGGGTTTCATACCTGCCCAAGAAAAGCTTTGCCGATGTGGCGCGTCAGGGGGCAGCGTCACAACGGCCCCCGGCGGCTGTCCGACCCACAGTCAGTGAGTCGGCAGTCACGCCATCTGCCCCCGCGGTGGTTGCAGCTAGCGCTGCTCCGCCAACCGAGCAGACGGAGCCATCGACCCCGAAGGAGGGTGCAGCCGAGGCTGCCCCAACCTCCGAGGCCCCCTCCAGCGCTGGCAACGGCCAGCGCAGCCAAATCCCTCAGGGAGCCCCATCGACCTCCGGGCTGGTGGGCGCAGGGGTCTTGCCCTCCAAGGCGGGACTCCCTCTGAAAACCTCTCGCTCGCAAGAGCGCTTGTCCGGCGTCTCACAGGAGGCAATGGACACAACACCTATCCTCAAGGCGCACCAAGCGCCTAAGGAGCGGCGAGGTTCCCTCGAACGCTTCAAAAAGAGTAAAACCCCGGTTACAGGGCCTCGAAAGAGCTCTGGAACCTAAGCTCTGAAATCTCTTTAATTAATACTTCTGTTTCCGTATACACAGCACTTATTTACTACCAATATGGATACACCAATAATTCAATGGAACGTCAGAGGACTTCTCAGGAACCTTGATGACGTGCAAGAGCTTATCCAAAAACACAATCCAAAAGTGCTGTGTCTACAGGAAACACACTTAAAACCACAACACACAAACTTTCTCCGACCGTATGTCACGTTTCGCAAAGATCGCGATGATGCTGTCGTATCATCAGGCGGTGTTTCCATTTTGGTTCATAAAAATATTTCCTGTCAGCGTTTACAGCTACAAACGCCCCTTGAAGCAGTGGCGGTTCGAGCTGTTCTTCTAAGTAAAGTCGTCACCATTTGCTCGCTCTATGTACCCCCACACTTCAAATTAAACAAACATGAATTTCAGTCATTTATAGACGAATTGCCAGAGCCTTATCTTGTCCTCGGCGATTTCAATGCGCACAGCTCCCTGTGGGGCGACTCTCGTATAGATGCGCGAGGTCGTCTTGTTGAACAGTTCCTTTTTTCTTGTGGTGCGTGCCTTCTGAATAAGAAGGAACCCACATATTACTCTCTAGCAAACAGAACCTTTTCTTCAATCGATCTCAGCATAGTCTCTCCTTCTATTCTGCCCGAACTCGAATGGGAAGTTACAAAGATCACTTCCCCATACTAATACGAACAGTTACAAGCGATCACTTCCCCATACTAATACGAACACCTCAAGAAAACGAATATCCACCACAGGCACCTCGGTGGAAGATTGAGACAGCTGATTGGGACAAATTTCGAACTCTTACTAGTATCTCATGGCATGACATCTCCTCGTTAGAAATTGATGCAGCTGTGGAGTATTTTACAGCCTTTATAATAGATGCCGCATCTAAATGCATATCACAAGTAAATGGCCTGTCGTGCAAACGGCGTGTCCCGTGGTGGACCGACGATTGTAGGATCGCACGTAAAAAACAGAACAAAGCGTGGGGTTTGCTACGCGCTTCTCCCACTGCAGAAAATCTTATCCACTTTAAAAAAGTAAAATCCGAAGGCAGGCGAACCCGCCGACAGGCCAGAAGAGAAAGCTGGCAGAAGTTTTTATCGGGCATCAACTCGTACACAGATGAGGCCAAAGTCTGGAGCCCCCCGCAGGGGCGTCTGCGCAAGCAGGCGTTTGGTGCGTTGCGACACCACGTACCCGAGCACACGAGGGTTGGACCCTCCCGCGTGTAGCCGTGCGCGGCTTAGCCGTGTCCGGGGAAAAGGGGATCCTGGGGGTTGAGCCAATGCCGGGTGTTTGGACCTTTACGGCCCCTCGGCGGCGGCAACACACCCCTTTGGCCTCGGCTTCACGTAGACGGCACCCCCGGACTGACCCACCCGGGGGAAATCGGTAGTTGCCTTTTCCTGTCTCTCTCTCCCTCCAATCTTCGTCTTTCTCTTACTTTTCATCTTTCCTGTCTCCTCCTAGCTTCCGCTTACTTCCAATTTTTCCAGGCAGCAAGGGTTAACCTTGTGTGAATAGCCAACCTAGGTTATTTCATATTTGGTTATAGTGGTAATGTACAGCTGGCGCTTGCAGGCCGTGTCTCACACGCCCTGCAGCGCCCCCTTGTAGGACTCCACGGTGGGTGGCTGGCATTACTGCCGAAATTACAATCTCCTATGGCTACTTCCTTTCCCCTACTACCTGATCGCTCCCTGAAGAGGGGGCGCACCGATGATGTCTTAGAATTTTTCGCCCGTCAAAAAGAAACTTTTCCACGCTTCCACGTAGTCCACTCCGAAACACCAAACAAACCCGTACGAACAATCTCACCATTTCTCGTGTCTAAGTCTCTCACCCAAGTTTTTGGTACAGGTTACAAAGCATCCAGAATGGCAAGCGGTGATCTCCTCTTGGAGCTCCGAAACAAGAAGCAATATGAGAACCTACCGAACCTAGTATCATTTGGCGACGCCAAAGTGACAGTAACTCCGCATCGTACGCAGGCGGGTATCGTACGCAGGCGGGTACGCAGGCGGGTATCGTACCTGCCCAAGAAAACCTTTGCCGATGTGGCGCGTCAGGGGGCAGCGTCACAACGGCCTCCGGCGGCTGTCCGACCCACAGGCAGTGAGTCGGCAGTTACGCCATCTGCCCCCGCGGCGGTTGCAGCTAGCGCTGCTCCGTCGACGCAGAATGAGGGACCACCGACCCCGAAGGTGGCCGCCGCCGAGGCTGTCCCAACCTCCCCGGCCCCTTCCAGCGCTGGCAACAGCCGGCGCAGCCAGATCCCTCAGGGAGCCCCATCGACCTCCGGGCTGGTGGGCGCAGGGGTCTTGCCCTCCAAGGCGGGACTCTCTCGGGAAACATCTCGCTCGCAAGAGCACGTGTCCGGCGCCTCACAAGAGGCAATGGACACTACACCCATCCTCAAGGCGCACCAAGCGCCTAAGGAGCGTCGAGGTTCTCTCGAACGCTTCAAAAAGAGTAAAACCCCGGTTACAGGGCCTCGAAAGAGCTCTGGAACCTAAGCTCTGAAATCTCTGTAATTAACACATCTGTTTCCGTATACACAGCACTTATTTACTACCAATATGGATACACCAATAATTCAATGGAACGTCAGAGGACTTCTCAGGAACCTTGATGACGTGCAAGAGCTTATCCAAAAACACAATCCAAAAGTGCTGTGTCTACAGGAAACACACTTAAAACCACAACACACAAACTTTCTCCGACCGTATGTCACGTTTCGCAAAGATCGCGATGATGCTGTCGTATCATCAGGCGGTGTTGCCATTTTGGTTCATAAAAATATTTCCTGTCAGCGTTTACAGCTACAAACGCCCCTTGAAGCAGTGGCGGTTCGAGCTGTTCTTTTAAATAAACTCGTCACCATTTGCTCGCTTTATGTACCCCCACACTTCAAATTAAACAAGCATGAATTTCAGTCATTTATAGACGAATTGCCAGAACCTTATCTTGTTCTTGGCGATTTCAATGCGCACAGCTCCCTGTGGGGCGACTCTCGTACAGACGCGCGAGGTCGTCTTGTTGAACAGCTCCTCTTTTCTTCCGGTGCGTGCTTGCTGAATAAAAAGGAACCCACATATTACTCTCTAGCAAACAGAACATTTTCTTCAATAGATCTTACTATAGTTTCCCCGTCTATACTGCTCGAACTTGAATGGGAAGTTACGAAGAATCCTTACGGGAGCGATCACTTTCCCATACTGATAAGAACATCAAAAGAAAACGAATATTCTCCGCAAGCTCCTAGGTGGAAGATAGACACAGCCGACTGGGAGAAATTTCGAACTCTCACTAACATCTCATGGGCCGACATGTCTTCTCTAGAAATTGATGCTGCTGTAGAGTATCTTACATCATTCATAATAGATGCTGCATCAAAATGCATATCCGAAGCGAGTGGTCTGGCATGCAAACGACGTGTACCGTGGTGGAACAGCGAATGTAGGATCGCCCGTAAGAATCAGAACAAGGCGTGGGGGTTGCTACGCGCTTCTCCCACTGCAGAGAATCTTATCAACTTTAAAAAAATAAAGTCCCAAGGCAGGCGAACCCGCCGACAGGCCAGAAGAGAAAGCTGGCACAAGTTTTTATCGAGCATTAACTCGTTTAGGGATGAGGCCAAAGCCTGGAACAGAGTTAATAGGATTAGAGGGCGGCAAACACATTCACTCCCCCTGGTAAACACACAGGGCGATACACTACAAGACCAGGCAGACTCACTTGGGGAGCATTTTGAAAACGTGTCAAGCTCAACAAATTATTCACAATCGTTTCTCAAACACAAACAAATAGAAGAATGTAAGCCTCTAATCAGGAAATGTCGTCAGAACGAACCATACAACCGTACTTTTAGTATTGCAGAGTTGAGAGCTGCCTTGAACGCATGCAAGAGCTCTGCGCCAGGACCGGATAGAATAATGTATGAAATGATTAAAAACGTACACGGTGACACGCAAGTTACAATACTTGCACTATTTAACACTATCTGGGAAGCAGGGTACCTTCCGACTGCATGGAAAGAAGCCATTGTGGTCCCTGTTTTAAAACAAGGCAAAGATCCTTCCTCAGTGGCAAGCTACCGCCCGATAGCCCTCACAAGTTGCATGTGTAAGGTATTTGAAAAAATGATAAATCGGCGCCTCATCCATTTCCTTGAACAGAACAAAATACTTGATCCTTATCAGTGTGGCTTCAGGGAAGGGCGCTCCACAACTGATCACCTTGTACGTATTGAAGCAAACATCCGTTACGCATTTGTACACAAACAGTTTTTCCTATCCATATTCCTCGATATGGAGAAGGCATACGACACAACGTGGCGATACGGGATCTTAAGAGACTTGGCAGAAATGGACATTCATGGTAACATGCTAAACCTCATAGAAAGCTATTTGTCCAATCGCACATTCCGTGTGAAAGTCGGCAATGTGCTGTCACGTCCTTTTACACAAGAAACTGGTGTACCCCAGGGAGGCGTGCTCAGTTGCACACTTTTTATTGTTAAAATGACAACGCTTCGTGCTTCCTTACCACCAGTCATTTTGTATTCCGTCTATGTGGACGACATTCAAATAGGCTTCAAATCCTGTAACCTCGCAGTATGCGAGAGACAGGTACAGCATGGTTTGAACAAGGTGTCAGGGTGGGCAGAGAAAAATGGTTTTAAAATCAATCCTCAAAAGAGTTCTTGTGTGCTGTTTACAAGAAAGAGAGGCCTAGTTCCGGATCCTTGCTTACAAATGTGTGGACAACAGATACCTGTAAACAAAGAGCACAAATTCCTAGGTGTTATACTTGACAATAGACTCACTCTCGTCCCACACATCAAACAACTCAAAGAAAAGTGTCTGAAAACAATGAACCTAATGAAACTTCTATCCCAGACTACGTGGGGTAGTGACAGAAAGTGCCAAAGGAATCTGTATAAGAGCCTCATCCGGTCACGATTAGATTATGGTGCCGTGGTATATAACTCTGCCGCCCCGAGCGCGCTAAAGATGCTAGACCCTGTTCACCATCTGGGTATCCGTTTAGCCACAGGAGCTTTCAGAACGAGTCCCGTACAAAGCTTACATGCAGAATCGAATGAGTGGTCACTTCATATCCAGAGAACACACGTCAGCCAAACATATTTTTTGAAAGTCCACTCTAATCCTGAACATCCCTGTTTTAACACCATTAACGACATGACAAACGCTACACTGTTTCGTAATCGTCCTTCCGTAAGACAGCCTTTCTCGCTGCGTGTGAGGGAGCTTAGTCATGAAATGCATGTTCCACTTCTCGAACTTCGCCTAATGCATCCAGCCAAGCTGCTACCTCCTTGGGAGTGGCAGTTGATACAATGCGATACATCTTTCATGGAAGTTACAAAAAACGCTCCAGAGATTGCAATCCAAATGCATTTCCGAGAACTCCAGCACAAATACTCCTGTACGGAGTTCTACACAGACGCATCGAAGTCACACGACGGGGTGTCCTATGCAGCCGTCGGTTCATCCTTCTCGGAATCCGACGTACTGCATCCGGAAACTAGTATCTTTACGGCTGAGGCCTACGCAATATTGTCGACCGTGAAGCATATAAGGAAAACAAAACTCAAAAAATCAGTTATTTTTACGGACTCCCTAAGTGTTGTGAAGGCTTTGATATCGTTCTGTAAGTGCAAAAATCCTGTTTTAATTGAACTCTATTCCGTGTTATGTAAAGCATATGTATCTAACCAGCATGTGATTATATGCTGGGTGCCTGGCCATAGGGGCATCCAGGGTAACGTTCTAGTGGACCAGATGGCTACATCAATTTCATTACATGCAGTTAGTCCTACTGCTTCGGTCCCTGTCAAAGACCTCAAGCCTTTCTTAAGAAGGAAACTACGAAACCACTGGCAACGCATGTGGGACGAAGAAATAAATAATAAACTGCATGTAATAAAGCCACAATTAGGTTTCTGGCCTCCTGTAACAAAATCCCGCCGGACAGATGTCCTCTTCTGCCGTCTAAGAATAGGACACACTTTTGGAACACATAACTTTTTACTCACGGGAAACGAGCCTCCAACCTGTGGTAGATGCGGGGAGAGGCTGACAGTCCTCCACGTTCTACTGGAGTGTCGGGAAGCCGAATCTGAAAGAAGGAAACATTTTCTCTTAGCGTACCGGCAGCACATCCCCCTTCATCCTGTTATGTTACTTGGCCCAGAACCACTCTTTGACACCAATGCAGTCTTAAGTTACCTGAAAGATGTTGTATTGCATGTTGTTAGCCCCACATGTTCGTAGCGTCTCCTCTCTTCAGAGGATGGCGCTGTGATAGTTCTCTCGTATAGCACGTGCCTCTAGGCCCTTGTGTTTCAAGGGCTCCGGCGAGGCAACAGTGCTCCAGCTATTTTTACCATCTCATATATTTTCATTTCTATGTCATTCTTTTACGATGGATTTTAATGTCCATAGTATTCGTCATTAGTCATCGCCATAATTTTATATCACGTAGATTTTATGCACTTTACAGCAACTATTTTTAGGCCACTTTACAGCCAAGTCACATCTCCATAATACATCGTCAACATCACCACTTGTCATGGCGCTCTTTGGCCACACCTGGCCCTTGCGCCATTAAACACCACATATCATCATCAAAGTCTGGAGCAGGGTTATTAGGATAATAGGGCGACAAGCACAATCACTCCCTCTGGTAAACACACGAGGCGATACCCTGCAAGCTCAGGCAGACTCACTTGGGGAGCACTTTGAGGGCGTCTCGAGCTCAACCCATTATTCTCAGTCCTTTCTCAAATATAAACAGATAGAAGAATGTAAGCCAATAATTAGAAACTCCAGGCAGAATGAACCCTATAACCGGCCTTTCAGTATTGCCGAGTTGAGAGCTGCGTTGAACACATGCAAAAGCACTGCTCCGGGACCTGACAGAGTCATGTATGATATGATCAGAAACTTACATGCTGACACACAAGTCACACTACTCACACTTTACAACACTATTTTAGCTACGGGATACCTCCCATCTACATGGAAAGAGGCGATTGTCGTTCCTGTCCTGAAGCAAGGAAAAGACCCCTCCTTGACAGCAAGTTATCGTCCAATAGCTCTTACGAATTGTTTGTGTAAGCTCTTCGAAAAAATGATTAATCACAGACTCATACACTTCCTTGAATTCAACAATATACTCGATCCCTATCAGTGTGGCTTCAGACAAGGGCGGTCAACAACAGATCATCTTGTGCGCATTGAAGGATATATTCGCGATGCCTTTGTACACAAACAGTATTTCCTCTCCATATTCCTCGATATGGAGAAGGCATATGATACAACATGGCGCTACGGGATCTTGCGAGATTTGTCGGGAATGGGCATCTGTGGAAATATGTTGAAAGTAATTGAAAGCTATTTGTCCAATCGTACCTTCCGTGTAAAAGTTGGCAATGCACTGTCACGTCCCTTTACCCAGGAAACTGGTGTACCCCAGGGAGGCGTGCTCAGCTGCACTCTCTTTATCGTTAAGATGAACACCCTACGTGCTTCACTACCACCTGCCATTTTTTATTCCGTATACGTAGACGATATACAAATAGGCTTCAAATCCTGCAACCTCACAGTATGCGAAAGACAGGTACAGCAGGGATTAAACAAAGTGTCCAAATGGGCAGACCAAAAAGGATTTAAGATCAACGCCCACAAAAGTTCTTGTGTTCTCTTCACAAGAAAGAGAGGCCTGGTCCCCGATCCTTGTGTAGAACTGGGCGGACAACCAATTCCTGTCAACAAAGAACACAAATTCCTAGGTATTATTCTTGACTCCAGGCTCACTTTCATTCCTCACTTAAAACATCTTAAAGAAAAATGTCTTAGAACAATGAACTTACTTAAAATACTATCCCACACAACGTGGGGTAGCGACAGACAGTGTTTATTGAATATTTACAGGAGCCTAGTTCGATCACGGTTAGATTATGGTGCCGTAGTATACCACTCTGCCGCACCGAGCGCGCTTAAGATGTTAGATCCCGTACACCATCTGGGTATCCGTCTGGCCACTGGCGCATTTAGGACAAGCCCTGTTGAAAGTTTATATGTAGAGTCGGATGAGTGGCCACTCCATCTTCAGCGAACCAACATCAGCTTAACGTATTTTCTCAAGGTTCGCTCTAATAAGGAACATCCGTGTTTCACAACCATTAACGACTTCACGTATGAAACACTTTTTAATAACAGACCCTCTATGAGACTTCCTTTCTCACTGCGTGCAAGAGAACTTATCAAGGAAATGGATGTCGCAATTCTCGAACAACGCCTAATGCCTCCAGCTAAGCTAGTACCGCCCTGGGAGTGGCAGCTGATAGAGTGTGACACATCGTTTGTAGAGGTCACTAAACATGCGCCAGAGACACATATCAAAATGCATTTCTTGGAGCTCCAGTACAAGTACTCGTGCACAGAGTTTTACACAGACGCTTCTAAGTCGCATGCCGGGGTGTCCTACGCTGCCATTGGTCCATCCTTCTCGGAATCCGGTGTACTGCACCCTGAAACAAGTATATTTACGGCTGAGGCCCATGCACTATTGTCGGCTGTGAAACATATCAGAAAATCAAATATTCAAAAAACGATTTTATTTACAGACTCCCTAAGCGTAGTGAAAGCCTTGAAGTCACACTGTAAACACAGAAACCCCGTAATTACTGAGCTCTATTCCATTCTCTGCAGAGCGTATATGTCTAACCAGCATGTCATTGTATGCTGGGTGCCTGGACATAGGGGCATCGAGGGTAACGTTCTAGCAGACCAGATGGCCACATCAATTTCATTGCATACAGTTAACCCTACCGCTCCGGTCCCTGTCACAGACCTGAAGCCTTTTTTAAGAAGGAAACTGCGAAACCACTGGCAACGTAAGTGGGACGCAGAAGTAAACAACAAACTGCACGTGATAAAGCCACAATTAGGTTCTTGGCCCTCCGTAACAAAAGCACGGCGAACAGATGTCCTATTCTGTCGCCTCAGAGTAGGACACACATTTGGCACACATAACTTTTTACTCACTGAAAATGATCCTCCAACCTGTGGTAGATGCGGGGAGAGGCTGACCGTCCTCCACGTCCTCCTGGAGTGTCGGCTAGCCGAATCTGAGAGAAAGAAACATTTTCCCCTAGCATACCGGCAGCAGATCCCCCTTCATCCAGTAATGTTACTCGGCCCAGAACCGCTATTTGACACCAACGCAGTCCTAAGTTATCTGAAAGATGTTGTGTTACATGTAATTAGCCCCATACGTTCATAGCGTCTCCTCTCTTCGGAGGATGGCGCTGTGATAGTTCTTTTGTATAGCACGTGCCTCTAGGCCCTTGTGTTTCAAGGGCTCCGGTGAGGCAACTGTGCTCCAGGTATTTTTATTATCTCATATATTTTCTATTCTGTGTCACTCTTTTACGATGGATTTTATTGTTCATAGTATACGTCATTAGTCATCGCCATAATTTTATAGCAAGTAGATTTTACGCACTTTAAAGCGACTATTTTTAGGCCACTTTACAGCCAAGTCACATCTTCCATAACACATCAACATTAACACTTGTCATGGCGCTCTTTGGCCAAACCTGGCCCTTGCGCCACTAAACACAACACATCATCATACTACAGGCGATTTCTCAAGGACTTTTCACGCATCGCTGAGCCGCTGACTCAGCTAACTAAATGTGACGTCGGGTTCAAGTGGGAAACGCCGCAGGCCGACGCATTTCAAGAACTCAAACGACGCATGCCGTGGCCGCCCGTACTTGCGCACTTCGACGAGCACGCCGATACCGAAATCGACACTGACGCTAGTAGCCTAGGCCTCGGTGCCGTCCTAGTCCAGAGAAAAGATGGACATTAACACGTGAAAGCTTACGCTAGCCGGTCGTTGTCAAAAGCGGAAGGCAATTATTCTACCACCGAAAAGGAATGCCTCGCCATCGTTTGGGCTACAGCGAAAATTCGCCCTTACCTATATGGCAGGCCATTCAAAGTCGTCACCGACCATCACGCCTTGTGTTGGGTCGCGAAATTATAGGATCCTTCAGGAGGGCTGGCGCGATGGAGCCTAAGACTGCAAGAGCATGATATCATTGTAACCTATAAGTCCGGACGAAAACACTCTGATGCCGATTGCCTATCACGCGCCCCCATTGATTCGCCGCCGCAAGATGACGAAGGTGACGATGCCTTCCTTGGCATTTTAAGCGCAGAAGACTTCGCTGAGCAGCAGCGAGCAGACCCGGAGTTGAAAAACCTCGTCGAGTATTTGGAAGGGCACACCGACGTTGTCCCCAGGGCATTGAAGCACGGATCGTCTTCGTTCACGCTTCAAAAGAACCTACTCGTGAAGAAGAACTTCTCAACAGTCCGCGCCAACTACCTTCTTGTTCCGTCGGCGCTGCGTCCAGAAGTACTGCACGCCCTACATGACGATCCGACCGCTGGGCACCTCGGTTTCTCCCGGACGCTATCGAGGATACAAGAAAGGTATTACTGGCCGCGCCTAACCGCCGATGTCGCCCATTACGTCAAGACATGTCGAGACTGTCAGCGACGCAAGACACCACCTACAAGGCCAGCGGGATTACTGCAGCCGATCAAGCCTCCTTACTGACCTTTTCAGCAGATCGGGATGGACTTGCTGGGACCTTTTCCGACATCAACTTGCGGAAATAAGCGGATCGTCGTGGCGACGGACTATCTCACCCGCTTCGCTGATACTAAAGCTCTACCAAAAGACAGCGCAGCCGAAGTGGCGAAATTTTTCGTCGAGAACAACCTGCTGCGACATGGTGCTCCAGAAATCCTCATCACCGACAGAGGAACGGCTTTTCAGCAGAGCTCACCCAAGCCATTCTGCAATACAGCCAGACAAGCCACAGGAGGACAACTGCCTACACAATGGTCTCACGGAGCGCCTGAACAAGACCCTCGCTGACATGCTAACAGTGTACGTCGACGTCGAACACAAGACCTGTGATGCCGTCTTGCCGTACGCAACATTCGCTTACAACATGGTGGTGCAAGAAACAACACAGATCACGCCGTTTAATCTGGTTTACGGCAGGAACCCGATGACGACGCTCGACGCCAGGCTGCCGCACGTCACTGAAAAAGAGAGTCTTGACACCGCTACCTATCTCCAGCGCGCCGAAGAAGTCCGACAGCTCGCCAGCCTACGGATCAAGAACTGCCAGCGTACCGACAGCCGACACTACAACCTCTGACGACGCGTCGTCGAGTACCAGCCCGGCGACCGTGTTTGGGTATGGACCCCAATACGCCGACGAGGACTGAGTGAGAAACTATTGCGACGCTATTTCGGACCTTACAAGGTCATCCGACATATTGGCGCACTAGACTATGAGGTCGTGCCATACGGCATTTCGCATTCACAGCGGCGCCACGCACGATCTGAAGTGGTCCACGTGGTGCGTCTTAAACCCTTTTACTGACGCTGACGAACTTTTCTTATTTTGTTGTTTTCTTTGCTACAAGTGCTTTTCTTTATGACTTTCGTTTGTTTGCAGCATTGGGTCGGTGCTTTTTAAGAGGGGGGTATTGACACGTGTACTGGTTTGTCTTTATCGGGCGACACGTTTCACCACCTAACAAATGTTATCGTACAGCGCAGGACGCGCTTGCATGTATTGGAAGTTTCTGGAATTTTATCGATGCTTCCATCCGCTGTCTGTGACTGAACCTTGTGCAATCTGATCGCAAGTGTGCGCGACGCGAATAATGTAGAACTTTGTAGAAGGCACGCGGGTCCCAGAGATTACTCTGGAACATTCGACGACTGATGTATAAAAGCGGACGCGCTTGACTCGCTGATCAGGGGTGCGATTTTGTAGAAATGGCTTTTTTCATGCCAATGCCTTCTCGCGTGACGTCACCGATTTTGGAAATTGTGTGTACGTAGGCACGACGTTTTCTTGGATCGTCCAATCAGAAGCTCCCTTCATTGGCCGGATGTTTCTTTCGTATTCTCTTCTCTTTTTCCGGGACTGTATAGCAAATTTGTTTTGTAAAACGGCACTTAATAAAAGCGGACTTCCATGCTGCGTAAAGCAAATTCATTTTGTTACATTACAACGCAAAAGCTGCCGCAGTCCAAAGAAATGCAAACGCAAGTGCTCTATTTTTGAAGTCGTAGCCACATAGTAGTCGGATGTGCATCCAATCCATGCCGTTGAGCGCAAGCAAAATGGCAGCCTTTGTTTACCTGTGAACAGCTGACAGCCCCTAGCGTGTCTGTCTGAACAGCTGACAGCCCCTTGCGTGCCCGTAATTGCGGCCCCGCCCCCGTCAGATACTGATTGAGGTGAGTAACTATTGCTCGTGTAGTGCTTGCATTGTCGTGTGGTTTTCGCTGCATGTCTGACGTGTGATAATTTCTTCTTTAGGAAGAGCCAAGAAGAATTATCCGTAGCCCCCGAGGTGAAACTTTGCAACATAGTGGATCGAGAACTGTCAAGGAATTTTCCATAGGGCACCGCCATGACATAACGATAGCTTCGTTAAAGTTATCGCTGCATCGGTAATACTTCCTGCACTGATACGCTCCGAGAAAGAAGCTGCTACAACATTAAATGTGAGTAGTGACTTCACCTTTTTTTACATTAGTGGTATAAAAAGGCAGAAATAAGTCGTAGTGAGCACTTTATGCAGGCGCTTAGCTTAGACAGAATGTTTGCCTCTAAATTTCTTACTGTGCTGCGGGCCGGCTGAAATTCCCAAGTTGACAAAGAGAAAATGGCAGCAAAAGGGCCGCGGGTGTCCAAAGAGCAGGCGGCTATTCTCGGCTATTCTCTGGCGAGAGCTTCTACAGAGTTCTCGCCACGTATGACTGCTGCTCGAAAAAACGAACTGTGGGAGGAGGTGGCGGCGGTGCTTAACGCACAGGGGCCAGCCGTAAAGGCCACCAGCCGTTGGCGCAACCATTGGGCCAAGATGGCCCATAAAGCGAAAAAAGAAGTGACCAGGGCCGGGAGCGAGAAGAGGTGAGCTTCTAATGATGCTGACAGTAACGTAGTTTCACGTTGTCGTTGTTGCCGTGTTTGCAGGGCTACTGGAGGTGGCAAAGTGGGTGGCGTGGACGGCCGCGTCCTCGACGTCCTTATGAGGACAGGAGGGGTCCTTGTTTCCCCCCCTGAGTACTTCCCCGATAGCGAGGTGCGTACACTGGATTTAAAAAAGTGTTGTTTGTGTGACCTGCTGTGACCTCACAAATTTTCAGCATTACGTTGTAACACAATATTGCAAAATTTTTAAGCCCTTTTTTTTGTGCAAGTGACAATATAGGTTATGTACTCTGAGCAGCAACCTGTGTACATAATGCGCATTGCACACACTGCTCGCAATGTCTGAACACTACTCTGATTGCAGGACGAGGCAAGTTCAGAGGAAGCTGCAGGGCCCAGCGGTTCCCGCAGACATCCACCAGCGACAACTGCTTTCATGGTGTCGGGCCCTGCAGCTGTTGCTGGGCCAAGTGGCCTTACACGTAAGGCAGTGACCTAGCTTTTGTAGTAGCATTGTTGTTTGCAGTTGCTGTATGATCTTGCTATGAAGTAAAGTACGTCACTGTGCTGTTATTACCTTTGTGTACAACATCCAGCTCTTATTCATGGAGGAGAAATGCAAGACTACAAATGACATGATGTTGTAATAGAGATTCTTTGTGCTTCTTAAGGATTACTGCTACCAGCAACTTTCTGTGGCATCTTTTGCTCTAACTACCTGTTTTGTGTATCATTATTGTAGCTATGCAGCTATAATGACATTTCAAAGTGACTGGTTAGGACAATCAATCTGTGTAGGTCGGATAACAGTGAATGAGCAGTCTTTGCTTTTGCCTTGCATGAAGAGCCACCGGCTACGCCCCAGGTGCTGCGGCCTACCACCCAGGTGCCTCAGCCAACCCCGCAGGTGCCTCAGCCAACCCCGCAGGTGCCGCAGCCTACCCCGCAGGTGCCGCAGCCTACCCCCCAGGTGCCGCAGCCTACCCCCCAGGTGCCGCAGCCTACCCCTCGAGAGCCACGGGCACCCCGTAGACAGCCCAGGCAGCAGGAACTTGATGGTGCTGTGATGACGGCTACTGCCGCATACGTTCGCCAGAGCCAGTTGGAGGAAGCCAGAGTTCAAGAGGACACCCGCTTCTGCCAACAACAGCTTGAGCAAAACCGGCAGGTATGTATAAGGCCACAGATGTATATTTTTCTGCGTATGAAATTGATGAGCATATGACCTCTCTAAAAATTATATTAATCAGTGAACAAGCATAATGTATACGTGTAGTCCTGTGGTGATATCTTGTACACATTCGCGTGATATAACATGTGTAAATATCTACGCAATTATGTGGCAAAAAGAAAAAAAGTGGCGTTGAATTCAAGGAAGCAGGTATAGCAATGTAACACATCTTAATGGAATGCGACGGCACAAGTTTGATGGGCCAGAAAGATATTTCCAGTGTTTGAATATGCAATGACAAGACAATAGCCTGCAAATGGGGATGAATGCAACACACGAAGGCCTTGTTACTGAGCTTCTGTAATTAAACTAATTACACATCTTTCCTAACAGCACCACGAGGCCCACCTGCAGAGCCTGCGGCAGCACCACGAGGCCCACATGGAGAGCCTGCGGCACCTCGGGAAGGAGGTGGCGGGAATGCGGGAAGTGCAGTCGCAGCGCCTCGAAGTGCAGCGGCAACGCCTCGAAGTGGCGCGTCGGTCGCACGAGACCAACGAGCGTCTGCTTTAGCTGCTGCTGGCTGCACTGGGGCATGGTGGCAGCCAAGCCCCTCCCCCCTCTCAGGCCCCACATAATTAAAGGATGCTAAAGTAGCATAGGCAAGGAATTTGTAACTTATCTTAAAATTTGCTGATGTATTAATGATATGAAGGGCAAATATTGCTAGTTTGCAAATAAATAATTGCTGAAGTCACCCTTTAATGCAACCATAAGTAGCATAGCCGTTGCAGCAAGAATTTTTTCTTCAAGGTTTACTTCAGGCATAAGAGTGTGCACACCATCAGGCTCACCTGCAAAAGTGCCTGTAGGCCTGGTGTGTGCGGGCATTCCGACTGTGGCGCTGCAATTTTCAGGTGCCTAGTTATTGTCATGTCAATTTAAGCACGACGCCACACTGCAAGTGTTCTACAATTTAATCCTTGTCATCGAATGGTGAAATTTTCAGGCCTTACTATAATGTCGAAAGCAACCTGTCAACATACACAGCAAAAAAGAAAAAAGTTATGAAAATTCCTTGCCTACGCTCCTTCTTTTCATTTGTAATGTTTATTTTTTGTTTGTTGCATATTTGTTTGTGTCACTACCTACTGAGCTGGAATGTCTCTTTTCTTGCCCATCTGTCTCATTATCAAACATAATGTTGTCATTCAGTAATCTTTCAGGTTGTGATACATTGTATTTTAGCCCTTGTGGTGCAATTTGTGTGTAATATTTATGAAGTTTGCCTTACTGAATATCATAATATGGTGCTATGGCTCTTTCAGTTTCAGAGCGCCACAACAGCATGTTCCTTTCACATGTAGTGATGTACCTATACATTTTGCTGTGATAAATATTCGGTTGGCATGTGATTTAAGCACCTGCTCATTTCTGTTTCTGGTGCAGTTTAAGCAAGTTGTTATTACTGTGTACTTGTGCAGTGTACAACAGTTTTCTTAAACGATGCATGCCGTTACCTGTGATATATTATGATGCAAGAACAATGTGATCCAATATTTATTCCAACGTGTCTGTGATATGTTGCATAATGTCTCTACTACTGAGTACTCATGATTCTCACACTTCTTCAATGTAGAGACTGTCGCATGTGATGTGTGCATAAACAAGTGTATGTTGAAGACTGGAATACAGAAAGGTGCAGTTTTCCTCTAGTGCTTTTATTTACACATCGCAACCACATTTCTAGTGCTAGCTTGCACTGTACAAATATTACTGATTAACATTGCTGAGTTCTGCTATATACAAGTGAGGTCACTTTGTTCAAATCTATCAACTGCTCGTGCGTGCACACACTTCGCGGGAGCCACAGCGTTTGACATGTCGGATGACCAGTTGGACGGCATTTTCTTCACTCGAAAGGAACTTTGCCGTTGTTGCGAGACAAAATGGTGGAGGACCTAGAAGCTGCGCGTGCAACAGCACGTTCCACGGAGCGGAAGGTGTGACGTGCACTGTACATCTTGGCTTCTGTGAGCTTCTTTGTGCTAGTAGAAAGTGAGGAGACAGGCGCTTATGTCCATCAATGCGTAAGGGGATACGAGTAAGAATCAGGCTACATGCATCTAGATGACGACAGCAGCAGCAAGCAAATTGTGGCAGACACTTTGAATATGCACTTATTTTTAGCTTGCTTTCAATCTCATATGTCACCTCTAACGATACTGTTTTACTTACTATAAGTGCAGGCTTTACCTAACCCTTCACTACACAACTTTTATGTACCCACCGTGGTTGCTCAGTGGCTATGGTGTTAGGCTGCTGAGCACGAGGGATCGAATCCCGGCCACGGCGGCTGCATTGCGAAAACACCCGTGTCGAAATGCGAAAACACCCGTGTACTTAGATTTAGGTGCACGTCAAAGAACCCCAGGTGGTCGAAATTTCCGGAGCCCTCCACTACGGCGTGCCTCATAATCGGAAAGTGGTTTTGACACGTAAAACCCCATAATTTAATTTTTTTAACTTTTACATTTCTCAACAAATCATGAATGCTTTGCATTACGCAGACATCAACTACAACTTAGCACGGGAAATGCATCTGCAATTTCACAGCATGAAATGCACAATGCAATTACTTAAAACTGTGTGCATGCACCTAACGATGCTGACGCTGCTGTTGACGTCGCAGCTGCCGCCGCACGCTCCTCAAATAACGCATGTGCTGCGCACGGGTTGTGCCAAACATGCCAATGACATTGTCGCGAACAGCCCGCCCTCTCATGTAGTGCATTCTAGAGCCCGTGTTACGGGGCAGACTGTGTGGCATGGGGTCGCCGTTATTGTCAAGCTCACTACTACTACTGCTGCTGCTGCTGTCATCATCACTGTCATCGCCTGACTCGTCGGCTTCAGAAAGGCGAAGGTTGTGCAACACAGCACATGCCGCGACAATGTTGGCTGCACGTTCCGGCTCGTAGAGGAGGGTGCGATATCGCTGAAGACAGCGGAAACGGCTCTTTAAGAGCCCAATGCACCTCTTCACTACGGAACGCATGGCGGCATGTGCTGTGTTGTACTGCCCCTCGGCTGTGTGCACTGGAGGATGGCCAGAAACCGGGGTCAGGAGCCACGGCTCCAAGGGGTAACCACTGTCACCTGCACAAAGATGGAAATAGTACATTGAGTACTCCGCTGACGAGAGGCAAGTTGTCAACTGAGGAAAGCTACAGCATCATTCAACAAAGGTAGACTTCAGGGTTGCAAGTCCCAAGTAAAAGCATGAGTTGAGCATGTCCATACCCGACACAAACTCTTAACCAATTTACAAGTGTACGCGGTGCCTGCCACAAACAAGAAATCAACACTTGTTGGTGCTATCAATGACAGTAGTAGAAGTAATGTGTGTTCATTTCTTCTGCTTCTGGCAGTCACTGGGTGCAGAAAGCACTAATACGTGTTGCTTTCGTCAGCTCCTCGCTGACACATAATGTGCTTGTAACTTAACACTTCGAACATTGCCAATGGTGGCAGTCAATGTCTTAATTTTCTTTTTTTACTCCGGAATTACTGATGTTCTTGTGGTTTGGTTAAAAGTTTGGGTTGGAGCGGACACGGCGTTCTGCGCTGCTGACGCGTGACTGCGCCAAAAAAATGTTTTTTTCTCACCGAGGAGGTATTCCCCGGCATTCACGATGCGCCCCGCTTGGAACCGCCGGCGCAACCATGTCGTCCGCCAGACAAAAGCGTCGTGGTCCGACCCCGGTCGCATAGGGTCCAAGGCCAAGATTTTCATGTCCGCGTCGCAGATCTGAGGTAAAACGTAAACCAGAGAAAGTGCCCGTTGGCAAGAGCAACGTAACTTTCAAAAAGGATCGCAGAAAACGTGAGTTTTACTTACGAACATGCAGTTGAGGGCGTAGTATCCCTTGCGGCACATGAACACAGCCTTGCGCTCACCCTTGGGTGCGATAATGGCTATGAGGCTGCCGTCTACGCATCCGATGACGCCGGGGATAACGCCGCGCCGAAGGAAACCCTCCTTCACGGCTGCCTTTTCCTCGGCTGTCTTTGGAAAATGGACCCACTTGTTGCGGGCCCCTGCGTTCACGACAGCCTCTGCCACACGTCGCACGCAGTCGCTCACCGTCGACTGCGACACACGGATCGTCTCCTCGCTCCCAACGGACGCTTGGAAGCTCCCGGTAGCAAAGAAGCGCAGCGCACACAACACTTTCCGCTCCACCGACAGTCCCGTCGCTCGCTCAGCTTCTAGTTCCCCCGCCAGTTCCTCGCACAACAACCGCACCGTTCCCTTCGAGAGGCGAAAACGCCGTCGAAAATGGTCATCCGGCATGTCAAACGCGTCGTCTGGCTCTCCCTGTTCACGTCGGCGACGGCGAAGAGCCACGGCCATAGCGATCAGAGGGGCGGCCATTTTTTTCATGCCTTCGGAAACGACCCTGCCTCTGGCCGTTCCAAAAATCCGTGCCTTTTGCTCCGCATAATGAGTGCCTCAACGTCACGATGACGATTACAGTTTTTGCGGGTTCCTGACGTCGCGTGATTGACAGACAAAATGGGTGCGGCCCGGTCATTTTCGACCAATGGCTGCTCAGTGATGGCGGCAAAAGGCATGGAAAAAGTAATAGAATTCCTACAAAATCGCACCCCAGATTTTTCGACGATCGCCGACCGTGTTCGCCGCTATCTTTGTGCTATAAGCGCAACCGCCTGTTTTTGTGGGCATAGGTTCGCCCAATAAAAGTTTTGTCTTTCACAGTATTGCTACTGTGTTCTTCAACGTCAACACCACGTGACAATATCAACTTTCTCCTCGCTCCCCACCCCTTTCCATTCAACGCAAACGGTATTTTCTAGGCAAATCTCTCTCAAAAGCTGTAGACAATCGTCGCTTAAGCCTTCCCCTTCCGGAATATCTTACAAAATGTTCCGTTCTATGTTGTCATATTCGCGGTGGTGACAGCGACAGTGCCTACGTGGTGACGGGTGTACAGTGCAACACAGGGTATTGAATCAATCGATGGAATGCAAACGAGGGTAGGTTCGGTGAACAACCGAACAAGAAGATGTCTCGGAGACAGAAAGTGCTGCTACTATCTGCTACTTAAAGGGACACTAAAGCGAAGCAATAAATCAGTTTAGACTAATGAAGCATTGTTTGAGAACACTGCAGGCAGTCATTAAAAAAATAGTTTGATTATTAGATGAGAAAATTAAGATCTAAGTATCAGTATTTGAATTTCGCGCCAAAACCCAGCGCCGGTACGTCTGGGTGACGTCAGGGATGCCAAAGTATGTTTTCGCATTCGGGCCGCGTTGGCTGAATAAAAATTCCCGAAACTTATCATGTTTAATATTTGGTTCCTTTACAAAACAATGTAGTCAATCGGTCCCGCTATATATAATTAGTACGCCCTAGAAAATGCCATCAAAATCCAAGACGTCACAGCCCGCAGGTGCGGGAACTTAAGTAGGCGTCGCCACCCGTATTTCGTTCTTGCGCTTTAGTTGGCTTACCAAACGTCTTATCGTTATAAGAGTAGTGTTTTTGGTGTAGCAGAACGGTAATTTACGGATGCAGTGTCCTTTAGTGTCCCTTTAAGCAAGGAAGGGGGGGGGGGCAATTCCTGAAACCAGTCCTTTTCTACGCTTTTTAGCCCCGCTATTCCCCGGTCCCCACTCCTCGCAGGCAATGAGTAAACCTGCTCAACTACAAGGAGGAGGGCGCACAATGGGAATGGGGGAGAGATGCCTTCTTTCCTTCGCTCCGTCGCTGATTGGCTTCAGGGTGCAGCAGCAGCGCCACTCTGTGTCGACCGCAGCGACGGTCAGGCCATAGCCTCAGACGATGTTCCGTGGTGCGTGTGTGTGCATGTTCTGTCGAAACAAGCGTCGGTGCCTGGACCTGCGGAAATGGCTACTGTTGGAGTCGGCGCGGAGGATTCGCCAAAACGGGAAAGTTCGCCGATATTTTCAATCTTTTTTTTTTTTTACGCGTATGCTTCATACTGTCTAGTTGAGTCGCTCCCTAGCTCCTTTTTTCGAGGAAGAAAGTGCAAAGTGGCGCCTAGTAGCGATTCATGTCGTGTGTAAATGTTGGTAGCAGTGCAAGTTAAGCACTTATTATATACGACGGCAGCAGGACACGATGTTTACGAAACACTCGGCGACCTAAAGCGGTTCTCTGCCCACGGGGTCGTCTTTAATCCTTGCGCTAAAACACGAGGCACGCGCACAGGCGACGTTTCCCAATAGACAGTTTTAGTATAGCGCACGCTAAAAAATAGCGGGTCGTCACTCCGTGCGCTGAACGCTGAACGAAATAGCGGGCGTACGCAACGCAAACGAGTTAGCATTTTCGTTTTTGCGGAGTTTGCGGGAAACATGGCGGCAGTCCCGGCTGCCCGCTTCAAATTGAATTTGGCGTTGCTTTTGTAAAATGCACTTCGTACGTAGCAAATGACTGTGTAAGCGGCTTTCGCTTAGTCTCAGGCCGCTTCGACGAAATAGTATTATGGATAAGCTCGTGGTGTTTTCGATATCGCTTCTCGTTTCGAACGAGTCGAAGCCCAACGAAAGAAATGGATGGATGTTATGAGCGTCCCCTTTGGAACGGGGCGGTGGCTTGCGCCACCAAGCAGAAACATGCGATATGTCAGCGCCACCTATCGCTACAGGCGCGAAATAGCCGCAACGACGCCATATGGCCTCTGAGATCGGAAGATATCGCCGGCAAACTAAAATTGTAGAATACGTGCGCTGCTTAGCGTACGCTATATTAGACAGTTTTAGTATAGCGTAAAGCAGCAAACGCAGAGTTAGCGTTGCGTGCACCACACTGCGCATGCGCTATACGTAAACGCTGCTGGAGCTCTTAAGGCGCGCTCACACTAGCGGGAGACTTCCCGCAGCGGCACAGCGTCAACGTCGATGCTGCGTCGCAGCTGCTCGGAATGACGATCACACTGCGCGCGTTTTCTCGCTGCGGTTGTCTTGGAATGTAGAGAGAGGAGGCGTTGAGAGAGGACCCTAACGAGCAGAGAGGGAAGGGGATAATCATGTGACACCAGATTTCCCACGTGGTTGTCTTGACCGTCTGCTAGCTCTCCTCGCGTCGCCCTTGTCACGAGGATGGCTGGTTCGAACGATGGGCTGTTGGCTACGGTAAACGTACTTATACTTGCTTGTTCGCTGCTTCTGCACCGTCGCCGTGCACGGAAGCGCCGATTTTGGGCCTGTCAGGCCGAACTCCAGTCCTATTAATTCCCATCGGTTGGTCTTGCCATCCGTGTCTTTATAGTCGAAATGCGTCTTGTCATAAAGAAAAGGATAGCACCGAATACATTCCAGGAACCGCTCAAAATCCTCAAGTCGCATGTTCATGGTGGCAAAGCAACTGCCGAGTGTCCCGCAGCACGCGCGCAGTCTGCCTCCGCCGACGGGGTCACTGAACTGGGACCGACGTCACGGTTCGCGGTCGGCCCCCATTGGCTGTTCTCGTCAGCGACGCGGGAAAAATAGGTGCCCGACCCATCGCTCTGCGGGACGGCACAGCAGCCTGTCTGCGGGAGAAAAACCGGTTTGTGAGGGAGGCGGCTCGCGCAAAACGTTCTGTGTTGCCCGTTTTCCCGCCACTGTGAACGCGCCTTTACGTACGTACGCTATTTTCAGGATTTAGCGTTGAACGCTAACGCACGCAAGGGGAACCTTACGTACGGCAAGATGGCGGCGCCAGTCGAAGTGAGAGCAGCCCGCTTCGGATCTATCGAGTCGTCTGCCTGCACTGCTGGCTCTATCCTTCCCCACTAATGCTCGCGTTCGCCTTAGATTTGTGTGATGATGCTTCGGCAGCGGCGCACAGGTGACAAATGGGCGTTGTTTGCGATATACGTCCTCGATTACCCGGGCGGTAGGCTTAACTAGAGGGTTTGCTCATGTTTGCTGTATCCGCCTCAAGGTGGCGCCCAAGTGTATTTCGCTCGTTCGCTTGGTGTAAAGCCGCATGTGAAGCCGATGCATGTCATGTTTTCCGCGGCAAAACACAGTAGTGTGGTCGGTGCTGTGGTCACAATGCGTGTGCGTTTTACCAACGACGACGATATGAACCTCGTGAAGGAGGTTTTCGCCTTGAACCCATTCGGATGAACGTCAAGGTGGGCGTCCGTTGGAAAGAAGTGGGAAATCCGCTTTCTGGAAGCGAAATTGCCGGCGAAACGTCCCCTCCGGTATAGCTTCGACGTTGAGTGGATCTTGAGGACACGTATAACCTGCGCGGTCGCTCTCATTCCCGAAGCATGAGGGCGTCTATGTCATCCCAACTTAAAAAGGACACGTAATAAGGGTCCCACAGAACACTCGATCGCGGCATGCCAAGATTAATCGGTGTGTTTCGCGACTCTCGACAAAACAACGCTCGAACCAAACACCTACATGCGTAATTAACGCAGCGACTGTGGCTTTCGATAAGCTTGACTTAGGGACACTTGCGGATTCGGCATTGGATAAGCTCGATATTTCGTGTGGATTTGGCTTTCCAGTACTTTGTGTTTTTACATCTAGATGGCGCTGTATTTGTTTGCGTTAACGTTAACGCTTTTCTCCGTTCCGCTATTCTAAAACACTACCTTGTGCCGCGCAGTGCAGTCTTTCTTTGCGTTAGCGTTGCGTCGCACGCTAACGCAAGGATTTTACGCTATACTGAAGCTCTCTATTATAGCGTATAGCATACGCTATAGTTGCGTACGCTAAACTAAAACTGTCTTAATATTTAAGCTTCACGAAAAGTATCTCTACATCGTAGCACAAGAGGCCAGAAAAAAAACTGTTCTGCATAGCCCTCGTGATGGTGACAATTATTTATTTAATTTATTTATTTATTGATACTGCAATCCCGGTATCGGGATTATAGCAGGGTAGGAAAAAGAATTCAGCAGTTTCACGGAAATGGCAAAATGTAAACAAAAGAAACAATGATCCGCTGTTTAATGAAACCCTTTAAGATTACCATTTTAAAATTTACAAGACGAGAGAGCAAATAAAAAGATTATGCAGATTCCACGCACTATGGGAATCGATGTAAGCGAAGGTTTCTGTGCTAATTGCTTTGCTTGACGATAATTAGCGGTGATGATGAAGTGGAAAGCTTAATTTCTTCAACGTTTAGTCTAACACGAGAGTGTTGAGTTGATGTTAAAGGTTAGTGTGCGCCCCACTGTTGTGTGTGTGCGTAGTTCAAAGAACACACAGGGAGAGGTGTTTGCTTGACGCGTGGTAGTGCGCCATATTTCATAACCCCTGAGAAGGTTGAGCATTGCGATTCCCTCACATGGCACATCGAATAGTGGCAGAAGTATCAAACTTGAATTGGATTATGGGGCTGCACGTGGCGAAACCATAATCGGATTATGAGGCAGGCCTTAGTGGTGGACTCCGAAATAATTGACACCGGGATGTTCTTGGCTATCCGCGCCGCCGGGAAGGCGGGGCATCTCGCAATTTCTTTTGCAATTTCAGGGACGTGCCGCCATCTCGCGGCACTTTTGGTTTGTACGCGCACTTTCGATATTTTTTTCTTCGTGGGTCGACGCGCTCCCGTCCGCTATCTACTTCTGCAAAATGAGCTCAGACGAAGAAGACGAGATCGTTGGCATTTTACTCGCCGCTTTTCTAGTCGATTTTCAAGATTTGTTACAGCGCAACACAAGGCAAGGACAAAAGAAGGTATAAAGCGACGACACGGCGCCGTGTCGTCGTTTTATACCTTTTGTCCTTGTCTCGTGTTGCGCTGTAACAAACCTTACTATGAATCCCAACCAACTGGCCCAACTTGCCGTTTTGACGCTTTTGAATAACAGAAGCGAAAAGCCCAGAGAAAGACATTCATTTACATTCCTTCACCAGCGCATCCGCAGTGTTGGGTTCTGATTGGCTGCGGCCAAAGCGGCCAACTTATTCGCGCGGAAAAAATCGGTCCGGGCGCGATCCGGCCAAGCGGTCGCGTATTTTCCGCAAAGCCAAAATCCGCGGCCGCTTGGCCGCGGTTTGGATCAGAGAGCGAACGGGTATAGACGATATTCTAATTGACATCAAGAGGAAAAAATGTAGCTGGGCAGGTCATGTAATGCGGCGGTTAGATAACCGTTGGACCATTAGGGTTACAGAATGGGTAGCAACAGAAGGAAAGCGCAATCGAGGAAGACAAAACGCTATGTGGAGCGGTGAAATTAGGAAATTCGCGGGCGCTAGTTGGAATCGGTTGGCGCAGCACAGGGGTTATTGGAGATCGCAGGGAGAGGCCTTCGTCCTGCAGTGCACATAAAACAGGCTGATGATGATGGAGGTGGTGCCCCCCTCCCGAAAAAAAATCCTGGGTACCTGCCTGGTCTGAACCTGGCTGTCCATCATTATGCAGATGGCTTGTGAATTAAATAATTGCCTCGATAAAACACATTTAACTCCACTCAGCATTTTTTAGTACAACCAATGCTAGCAGGGCTATTCAGGGTGAATAATTGTGCTTGCCCGGTCAGATAAACAAATACAACAATGGCTGTGGCATGAATGTGATTTGATGTGCAGACTGCGAACGGTGCCTTTCAAGTGTGTCCTCGACTACTGCTGTTAATAGTTACCCGAATGAGTATTTTGGGCCTAACTAAGCTAATGATGTATGATAATTGTTCTTATTCGCAAAACTTGCTTGGGCCAGGTAACCAAAATAAGCAATGCCACCACATGAATGTGTTTTTGCATGCAAGTTGCCAACAGTGGCTGTCATTTTCGCGTTGATTGCTGCCGTTTCACCAACAGTGGTGACAGCTAGACTGCGCTTTGACGTGCTGACTGCTAATGGTGCCTTTTAAGCGTGCCCTCGACTACTGATATTAAGTTACCCGAATGAGTATTTTGGGCCTAACTCAGCTAATCATGTTTGATAATCGTTCTTATTCGCAAAACTTGCATGGGCCAGGTAACCAAAATAAACAATGCAAACACATGAATGTGCTTTCGCGTGCAGGCTGCTAAGAGTGGCTGTCAATTTCACGTTGAAAACTGCTTTTTCGTGTGAAGCTGGATAATGGCTGCCCGAACGAGCATTTTGGGCCCCACATATTTATTCAGGGTTAATAATTGTATTTGCATTCAGATTTTCCGGCGTTTCAGCTCGTTTCCATGCCAATACTTACATTAAACACGATCTGTGCAGGACGTTGCTTTTCAGAATTGAGCTTCCATTAAAAGGAATGTGTCGCCAAATGAACTGCTTATTCATTTGAGGTCACGGGAGAATGCTTGGCTGCTGCGAACCCACCGGCAAAGTTTTTGTAGCCCTAATAAGGGCTGTTCTTTCGTTAATAAGAAGCTGTTATGCTTCATCGAGTGGCTCAATGCCGGACAGCTCGCAGTCGGAGTCTCTTTCTTCACCCAGCTGGATGATGACGGGTTGGATGTGGTCACTCCCAGATGTATCAAGCCTGAACTTTGCCTCCAGATCCGTCACGTGGTGAATGTTCTTCCTCCAGTCTTCCGCCGTTACATGCTTGATTTTTCCCCTCATGACGTTTTCGACCGTGGACAGCTTGAAATCTGTTGTCCGCAGCGATGCCATTTTTCACCTTTGCCCACACGAGCTCAATAGGATTAAATTCGCAGTGGTACGGTGGGAGCCTGAGTACAATGCAACCGGCCCTTTCAGCTGCATTGTCTACGATGTAGCTCAGAAAGCGTGGCTTTACAGATGCTACCAACTCAAGCAACTGCTTTTTAACCATCCTTTCACTGTAGGTAATGTTTTTGCTTTTGAGCCACTCCTGTATTTTTTCCTTCTTCCAAGCTAACGTCGGCAATTTCTCTTCTTGCCGGGAATGCTAAGGTGCATTGTCCGAAACAATGAGGCTACCAGCAGGCAACTTCTGCAGAACGTTATTAAACCATCCCTCAAAGCGATTGCCGTCCATTTCTTCGGCGTAGTCGCCCGTTTTTTGGCCTCGGAATATATCTAAGCACCCGTCGACGAAGCCATCCTCGCTGCTGATGTGCGTCACAATCAGGCGCTGGCCTTACCCAGAACGTTGTTTCAAACCCGTCGACAGGCCATATGCTCGAGCATATAGGCGTACGCGCTTCTGCACCAAGGTGTCTGTCCACATGGTCGACCGAGTGTGTCACCGCCGTCACCTACAGTCCCGACGGCAGACCGACATAGCAGCAGGCATGGCTGGCGATTCACGATTAGAAACCCGGCCACAGCGACAATTAACAATTCGACCGGTGCGAAGTGGTGAAGTGCCCAGGTGCGTGCAAATGACCACAAATGGCCGGGTTGATTCGGTGATAATTCACTACCCCACTACGAGCAGCACCGGTTAGAGAGTTAAATGTGCTCATACTTGACCTCAAGCCAGCATGTTGAGGCAGCGCAGCAAGATAGTATTGATTACAGTAGATCGATTTTCGAGCGTTGTCATTAAAAGCTACATCAAGCGAGCAGCGCACGAGCTCGCGCTGCGCGATTCGCACGTACGTGCGAGCTCATATGCATTGCATCAGTTATTACCAGTTACTAAAAGGGACAGATGGCCGCTACTACAACGCAGGCCTAACTACTTGTTTAGCGGCATGCGGTCAACAAAGATTGCAGGAGACCCGCCGTTTCGCGGCATGTCGAAAGACCGCTGCCGTCGCGGCGCGTACGATCGTGCGCTCGAGCAGTTCGTACATCGCGGCATGCTGAAAGACCGCTGCCGTCGCGGCGCGTACCGTCGTGTGCTCGAGCAGTTCCGTACACATGTCTGCTTATCGCTGCTGTGGATTCATTTATAGCAAGCATTTCCTCGCGTTTGTGCGCCTAAATCTAGCAGCGTGCCAACCTTACCTGAAGTTCCACTTCGCACGCGACTCGCTTCACTTCCGGTTGACACCGCGCTAAAACTTCGCCGCTTAATTCTTGAACGGCATACACGTATTCGGCACTGCATAATTTCTTGCCTTTACGCAGCGTGCCACTCCTGAAAAAATCTTCGGCGGCCAATATTCGCTGCAGGCCATGATACAACACAACCGAAAGTGGCGGGTCCATATTGTAAACGTGCTTTCCGAAGCAGACGACCGAGCTTGAAACGACCCACTTTAGGACAGAGGGCGCTTTTTAGCACCTTTTTCGCAGCGCCCCCTGGGCAATGCAAGAGCCCCATAGACCGTTTCATCGGGCGAGGAGATTAGGGCTCGCGGTGAGCCTTTCCTCCTCTCTGGCTTGGGCGATCCGGCGCGGCGCTGCTTGAAAGTATTGCTCTCGCGTGCTGCGGAACGATTTCGAGATATTTTAGATCTTACTTTGTGAAATTTACGCCATGTTCGTTCATATAAGGTCGTCAGGGAAGCCTCTCGGTGCATCGGTAACTACTGTAGGCAGAAATATGTCTTGGGGGCGCAAAAATGTGACTCGCATAATCAGCCGTGGTGTACGCGCATTATCAGTCGCCGTGCGTGTAGGTGTTGTTTACTATTTTGCTTATATCGATTTTGATTCAACAAAGTAAACCGGCGTCTCTATTACCAGCATTAAATATTAAATCAGCTCACTGTCTGATCGATTGGCGTAGGGAGTAAAACATAACAGCGCACGCTCGTGCACGGCCAACCTAAGGCAACCACGAAACATCTGAGCGGCAGGCGCTATCAAATATTTGTGATACACTAACACCGTTGTCACGCATTTCAAGTCTAGTATGCTTGAAATTATCATATGTCTACGCTAGTCTTGCTGCATGGTGCCTATGGCGCTGGTCAACACAGCGATCACTGCGGTTGATGAGCCAGCACGATACATATATAAGCTGTGTGCTTCGGCATTGCCTTTTTGGCCTGTATACAGCCATAATATGAGAGGGTTCGCATAAAAAGAATGCGATGGCTATTTTTGAGCGCCAAATTTCCGTAATACGTGTGAGTGCGTCGTAGAGAACTGAACAACTCAACCGAAAAGAAAATTCGGTTATCATCCTCTTTCTCTAAAAACAAGCGAAAACGGGCTAACGCCGCACACTTTACTGCTGCAGGTTTCACCTACTTTAATCTTATGTCTTTGTATATCCATGTAAACGGGAAGAAAGGGGGTTAACCAAGGGGCCCGATTTTTATTAGTCATATCGTAAAAAGCCAATAAACACTGACACCAGCGAATGTGGGACATCCTTTCTGCCGCAGGCGTCACGAGAATGTGATCTCATTGGGTGTGATATTGACTGGTGGCCTTCACAAAAAGATCACGTTCTCGTGACGCCTGCGGCAGAAAGGATGTTCCACGTCGACAGCCAAGGTTTGTGAGTGGTGCCGCTTGCTACCACCCCCAAGGTTCTACTAAGAAAGATAAATACCCAAGAAACTGTATGGGGAAATGCCGCCGCGGTAGCTCAATTGGCAGAGCATCGCATGCGAAATGTGAAGGTTGCGGGATCGTTCCCCACCTGCGGCAAGATTTTTCATCCACTTTCATTTCCATTAATTTAACGTTTCTTTATTTCGTTTATTAAACACAAGTAATTTCCCTTATGTTGTCCTTGGTGTCAGTGTTTATTTGCTTCGTATATGTATATGCATGTAGTATTTTAAGCCATGATTCATTTTCTAAGGACATGCATGTGCTGTACCATCTCATTCATGCTAAATAACATTGAACAAAGAACTCTAACATTGATTGAAATCCACTCAACATGCTCAGAAAGGAGACTAATACTGAGCCATTGCTCAGTTAGCGTGAACGTAAGATCATGCTTATTGGTAGTACTCCACCTTGTACCATGCTATGAAAATATTTTAAGCCCACCTTCATGTACACAGGGGACAACACCTCCCACAGCACATTGCACGTCAGTTGGATCGCCTTGTGTGCAGTCTCCAGCCCCACTCTGAAGGACATTGCTGCATCTCGCACGAGCATACCGGACGACAGGTATCTGGAAGCACACAATATCATATAGCATGATCGACGCACTGAAGTTTTGTACTGGTGAACGGCGAGTTTCTACCGAATCTAAGAAGTACTGAAGTGACAAAATGGTCCTACCGCGCGTCAATGTAAGGCGCTCGCCAGACGAGATCGGCTCTCGGCAGACTCATTCCTTCGACAGCCAGTCCCGCACCATGTCGTGGAGAGCGTCGAATGTCTCCGGCGACATCCTGTAGAAGTTGAAGCCTACATGCAGCACCTTCTCTTGCCATGGCAAACGCCCCTCAGAAGACTGAAAGAGCGCTTTGAAGGCTTCTCGCACTGCTTTCACTCGTGCAGTGTGATTGTGACTGCCAGAAAATTGGATGTTCTTGGGCAGACCTCCAGTACACGGATCATCTGATCTCCACCTGCCAGGAATTAACTGACCGTTTGGACCAATTCTTTCCACATCACTGTCGGAACAGTACTTAAAGCTATCGGAGCCTTCCAAATCAAGAGTCCTATGGTCATTGTGCAGAAGTACTGTAGCCCACAGAATGTGGTTACAGTTTCTACAGCCGCTTGGATATCTTGACGGAGAATTCTCCATCTGTTTGCAAGAATGCCAAAGGTGTTTTCGATGGTGCGCCTAGCTCGACTCAACCTGCAGCTAAATACCCTGCGCTCAGCATCAAGGCTGGAACCAGGGAATAGCCGCATGAGGTTTTCCATCAAAGCAAACGCCTAATCACCATGAAACACGTGGGACAAGTTCACTGAAGAACCTGGTACCTTGCTTTCTGGGGTAATATTGAGCAGTCCGGCTTTCAGCTCTATTACTAGTTGGCATTAACCAAATAGGCCTGCAAGCCCACGCGATCCACATTTGCCAATGTCCACCATCGTAAAGCGATATCTCGCATCACACACAGCGAGGAGGATTATGCTAAAACGTCCTTTGTAGTTATGAAAAATGGAACCTGAGTGCTCTGGAGCTTATATGTAGACACGATTCCATTCAATTACGCCAATGCAATTAGGGAATTGCCACAGAGCCTCAAACTTCATGGCTATCTCCTTCCACTGGGCTGTAGTTGGCATGGCTAGGAACATAGGCTCCAGAACCTGGCGTAAGACCTGGCAGGTTTGCCTAATTACTCGGGTGGCTGTGGCGTCAGAGATGCGGTATGGCTTAGCGATGATCGGCACCGTGGGGCCATGAGCAAGGTACCTGTAAAAAAAGAATGGCAGAAGGGAGAAATATGCAGACTGCAAAGCGAGCACTAAACTGCACACCATTTGCGATTACAAGAAGCAACTAAAGCTGTTACCCTGTAGCTACAGAAAGTGTAGACCACAGCATTGAAGGAATGCCACAAGAGAAAAGCATGGGAAAGCTAAAATTTATTCTCATGAGCTTGCAACTATTTGAAAAGTGTTTCTTGATAATATTAGCATAGCTAACTAAATATACCTGCAAAGCAGGGTGCAGGCAAGATGTTTTCAATGAAACTTTATTTGCTGAGGTTCGTAAGAGACCAACTGCTCCAGAAAGACGCGACGAGGCGTGTGCAAACACTGGTTTGTGAGATTTAACTGAACGCAAATTATATTAGTGGCTGGAGTGAATAGAATCAAATACTTTTGAGTAGTTTTTGACCACTTAACAACTATGACGACAAAACTAAGTTCACATCCTAGTGCCAATAATGTCGGTAAGCATCTGTTACATTACACGTTGAAGCCTTGGCTATAAACAGTACAAATGGAGCATTTGAAACAAATTAGTAGTTCACATACGTAAAACATTGCCGAGCACAGTTGATTTTTATTCAAAGAACTCTTTGAAAAATATTCATATTTGAGAATAATGAGTATTCTATGTGCACACCATGAATACAATATTCTATTCTTTGTCCTATAGTTTCGGATACTTACACATTTTAATAATTCGTTGTTAGTGAATTCAATAACACAGCCTTATCTTTTGTGTTCCTTGTAAAATAAGTTAGAGCATCACCTTCGAAATGTTGCAGTAGATAGATGTGAACTTAATTTGTGCAATCAGACATCTTGCCATGCGAAGTTGACAGCCTAGAGAGTTGCAGAGAAATTGAATCAAGAGAAATAATGCCTCGAGAAAATCAGCCCAAAGTCGTACTAATTTTATCTAAAGAATAGCTGCTAAAATGCTTCTAAACGCAGGGTGTACGATGCATTCTGGGCCAACTCTGAAAGATTTGCTAGTTCACTTGCTGTGATTCCAAAACCTACAAGAAAAACGGAACTATGAAACAATACTGCACATATATATCTAAGATCATTGGTACCATTGCAATTAACGAAAAGGGCAAGTTTCTGTCAACGTGTCAGCCCAAACATCCATAAACTAGGGAAAGCACAGCGCTCAGAGATTTTTCCCAAATGATAGAGAACATTACCAGGACAGCCGTCCTCCTTAGTGGGCAGCTATAAAGGCCAGATTCTATTTATTGTAATAACTCATGCCAACGTTGTATTCTCAGGGAAGGAACATTAAAAAGAAACATGTAAAAGATTGTAGAAAAACTGGAGAAAATTAATGTGCCACATGAATGCGGCACCAACCTATGTGGCGCATGGTTCACCTAATAGTGCTGCATTTTTGGGAATAAATTTGTCCCATTTGTTTGCCAAGTGAAACAACATATGCCTGCACGTCTGGAATTTACTCTTAGTATGTGGCGATAGCTTGGTAAACTTGTACGGCACTGAATGCTAACCAATAAAAATAGTGCCAGTGAGTACACTTCTCTTAATAAACC
Source organism: Dermacentor andersoni (assembly GCF_023375885.2). NCBI lineage: Eukaryota > Metazoa > Arthropoda > Arachnida > Ixodida > Ixodidae > Dermacentor > Dermacentor andersoni. The sequence goes on along the minus strand of NC_092816.1, from coordinate 122,362,867 downwards.
ACAACTTAAACACTAATTTGATGTTAGCTGATATGCAATTGCTTCTTAAGCTGCCTCAAAAATGGGTTTGTGCTATTGTAGCCCTAGTGCCACAAAAGCCGTAAATGTATTAACACATGTCATAGTTATGTGGGCCCCCACCCCTTATTTTCCACTTGCTTTCCTTCCCTTGTGTAAGCATCTCATTCACAATAATTTCCACCCAATTTGTGTTTATACGCACTTCTTGTAATGAAAGTTGTGACATGTGCGGTGCATGGTAATAAGCATTACATAGCATGAAAACGATATGGAATTACAACAATGCTATTAAAGTTTAACATCGAATGAAGTGCTAGACTAAACCTTTGCCTCTGACACTGAGTTGGATTTTTTTTTATTTAGGGTTGTTATGCCCATAGAAAAAACTTCTACCTTTTTCACCCACAGTCATTCCTCTCGAAGGTCCCTAAACATTGAATTTGAAGCGTAGCAGTGTGACAGCACGCGCGCAATATTATATCATCAATATCCTCAATTACGAAACACGTTAAATCTTTGTCATTGTAAGACGACGACAAAATGCGGCGAAAGGAAACATGTCAGTTAATAAATTTTGAATTGGCGCCGCGTACAATTCGTTGTATAAGTATAATAAAAAACCTACCTCAACGTGAATGATAGTTTTTCGCCGGCTGACGACGTGTTGCAGGTGACCCTCTTTGGCCGTAGCAGCGGCTCCACCAGCGCCAGAAAACGGTCAAACCTGTGGTTACGAGATCTTAAAGTACTACATAATGAAAGTCACCCGATAAGAGCATGCAGTGGCCAGAAGAGGGTGCAGTATGATGCCTGTCATTTATTTACAGTTACGGAGTAATGCACTACATATGAAGCACTATTTAAGCGCACACTAGCCCCTGTTCTTTCATCAAATGTTGGTGTCTCGTGCAAGCCTCGGAGTCATTTACACGTGCAGCAAGCAGCGATAAATCAGCAAGAGAATGCAGAAGAGAAACCCTGGAATATAACGAGTACACGAATACTGAGCGGCTCACCAACATATCGGTGCGTTCCTTTGTAGCATTTATTGCGATACCCCGAATTGACGCGACCAAATAAGCGCACGCACAGGTCATGCAAGCGCACGTAAAAAAACAAACTGCAAAATGCGTATTTACCTTTTGACAGGCATCCGGAAGTACTCGAAGTACTGGTCGTCTTGACAACGCATTTCTTGCACCAGAGTGAAATATTGGCTCAACTGACGTCGTTGTTTCAGGATTCGTCGGATGGGTTTCCGCTTCAACTGCTTGTTGAGTAGGTCTGCAGCCACCATCATAGATACCCGCAGCCAGTCTACGCTAGAGGTGTTGGACATGTATTGGAGCAAGAAATCTGCTGTTTTATCACTCACCTGGTAATTAATGGGAGCCGTGGCTGACAAGAGGAACACGTGCGTTAGGTGTATCGCAGCCAACCAACCCAACCGCGCGGGCCGAAACGTTGGCACGTCACTGATGCTGATGCCACAGGCGCTGCCGGGGCAAAGCAGCGGCCTGATGGTGATGGTGGTCGTTGCCACTTGTATCGTGTCGCCGTAGCCTGTCCATGTGTACAAACCGGAGTGAACACTAAAGAAAAACAGCGAACGAATAAAAAAATAACTAATGAGAAAGCAAACGTAATAACGAAATCCTGGCACGGCGCGAAATTTTGCTGGTCACCAGCACACGAGACTGCGAACTCGCTGGTGCATGTTGCCAGTAGCTGGTTACCAGTGGCGTAGCCAGAAATTTTGTTGGAGGGGGGGGGGGGGGAGGGGAGGGCTCACGTTGCAGCTGGGCCTCTTATGGAATTTTCAAGGGATCGAATACATGAATAATCTCTGTTTTGTCATTGCCAAAGATGCTGCAAACGAATTCTTGAACGCTACGCACTGTCAAGACAAGTAAAATGTGTATTTTTTCATAAAATAATGTACTCGTATGTCCCGAAAATTTTCCCAGAAGTAACTGATATCAATGCTTCCATGTTTTTTTGTCTATTTAATCAGTAAAGATAATATCAGCCGAACTTTGAACTATATCAGTTCAAAACCAGCAAAGTAGTGCATGCCGCTGATACGGAAAACGTGAAGGCCATGAAATAACAAGTTGAGGACAAATATTTCAATGGCACCTTGTCATTCAAGAACCTTGTTTACATTTTTGCACATAAAACGGCCAAGGAAAAACCTATATGACCTTGTCCGTCGTTCCAATAAGTTGCGCAGAAGCAGCTGTCACGGTCGTGTATTGTGACTAATTGAACCAAAATTATAGTCGCAACAGAGAGCACATATATAGAAAGCAGAAGTTCTGCAAAATGTACATTAGAAATGCGAATATACAATGGAATATACAAATTCGAAGGCACAGCTTAACAAAGGACAAGAAAGTGTCACTGGAAACGAAGCTCACTGCATGTATACACACAAGCTCGCCATAAGATATTTAAATATACCTATAAGTCTGAATAAACCTACGTATACAAGCAAAAGTCACTGTGTACAATGCGTCAAACAAGGCAAACAAACATGTTGCGCAATCACAGATAGTAAACTTTACGCACTGAAAGACAGACGATCCAGGCAAGAACAAAACTATGGTCGCTGAAATCGTGATATGTACTTGGACCATGCTGCGGTCGTGACATCACCATATGGGTAGAATGATAGAGGAAATAGCAGAAATCAATACGAAAACTTGTATTTCAATTGCCTGCAGACTGCGCAGCTACAACAATTATTCTGGACACAAAATTAGAGGAATATGTTGCTTTGGTTCAAGAAAGAAATAAAATCAGTTAGCTAAGAAGGAAAGAAAAGGACAAACGATAGCCACAGATGATTCGGCAAGTTGAACTACCCAATATCCGAGTGTTCGTTTGGGAACTCCGCGTGGGCTGGGCTTTCAATGAGCAGCAAGGTCGGTCAAAATTGGCTATTGATGTCCTAGTTATTTTCCCATTCGCATGGTAATTTAGGCCATGATGCTATCTGTTACAATAAACAGCAAAATTTTCTGCGTGTTTAAAAGCTAATGCAGTCATACGTTTTCATAATTACCCGTTTATGGAACGAAGGAACCTAGCTTTTTACTTGCACGGATTTTTGCTGTTTGCTGCCTGCGCAGATGTTTTATCTGCACTGGCAGTGGTCACTGGAAGGGTGACTAGAATCTGTAGCAGTTTGTCACATTAGGATAGAACCTGCAGTCGCAATGAGAGAGAGCATCTGTTCCTGTGCTGGAGCGCTCACTTGCTGCTTTGTTGGCCCACTTTGTCCACCATAGTCGCAGTTCTCCCAAAGCAGCCCTCGCATCCACGTCCTGCGTGAAAACGCTCAGGAGATTTTCTGCTCCTTTTTCTCGATTATCTTGCATTGGAGGTATTGCGGATGGTACAATCAAAGAAAAGTCATTTAAGATTTTCCTGTGATTTTCGAACCGTTGGTGTAACTGCTAATACGTTATCTAGGAATGGAATGAACACAGTTCTGCGGAAATATTCCTCAGCATTTTATGATGCAATGCTCCCACGATCCTGCTGTCGGACTCCGGCTCGTCGGCAGGTGATTTCCACATCCAGTTTTTCTGCCAGTTCCTGTACTTGTGCAAAGATTTTTGAGAATGAAGCAGTCGCATTCTCAAAACGACATTGACGACATCTACGTCGTCAACGGCGGCGCTCATGTCGATGTTCCTTGGCTGCAGCTTCTTGACAGAGGCAGAGTCACCGCTAACACATGCTCTGCCACATGCAGGCTCACAAGGAATGCCGGTGACAAAAGTGACAACGCTAGACTATTTGCCTGAACTGGACTTTCACCATGCCGTTTAATTTTATCTCCTGTAGTGCCGCGATGACTGGTTCAAACAGATTCACAAATGAAAGAACTGCATCATGTGTCTCCACCCATCGCGTTTCACATAATCCCAAAAGTCGCTGCCTTGTGGAATCGGGACACATCAAATTCATAATTTCTCATAAGACGTGCGGCCGGTTAGATTTGCGGAAAAAGTTCGATGTTGCCTTTAGAGTTCCAAAACAGTTTCGGATATCTGTGATGGAGCAAGCCGCACAGAGAACTAGATTGAGGAAGTGGCTGGCGCAATGTGTGTAAAGTGCGGCTGGATATTTCTCGCGAATTGCAGCTTGTACACCATTAGTTTTACCGGCCATCGAGCTGGCACCATCATAGCCTTGGCCACGAAGATGGTGCATGTTAATTCCAAGGTCCAGGAGAAATTTCATAATCGTGCCGGCGAGGGCCCTGCCACTTTGGTCCTGAATTGGCATAAAACCTAAAAACACTTCTTCGATGTCGTTGGCAACCTTGTTTAGGTACCTTGCACAAACAGTAAGCTGCTCGATTCCAGCAATGTCCGTAGTCTCGTCTGCAAGTACGGAGAAGCAGCCTGCAGCGTTCACTTTTGCAACTGCACTTTCTTTGATAATTTCACCACAAATTTCGATAATTTCGTTCTGTACATCTGGGCTTAAATACTAGGAATCACTGGGGCAACTTTCCAAATGGTTCTTCAGATCCGTATCTCCACAATCAGCTCGCATGCGAAGAAGCGCCCTGAAAATACCAGCATTTTCAGCGGGGGCTCTGCTTAAATCCATAGGACCACTGTCCCTATGACCACGGAGAGCCAGACCCTGCCACCCGCGAAAAAGAACCGTCTCAATAATAGGCCGTAACTTTCTTCTGTTTTCCCTTATTTGACTTTGCCTGTCTTGGTCCAGCTGATCCATCACATTGGGCGCGCTTCCTGAGAATGTTTGGAGAAAATTATCAGCTTCCAGCTGACAGTCGCGGTGATATTTAGTATTTTCGTGCGTGTCGAAGATTTCAAGCGCGTGCTTCCATTTCTGGAACGGCTTGGACACGAGGGCTCCAGTGAGCGCATGTTGACCCTTGCCAACCTCATGTCTGCAGAAAAGGACACACACTCGGCAAAACGCGTCTTCTTGAAGCGCTAAGTAGCTGAGCCACCGGTACCTATCTAGCCAAGCCATCTGAAACCTTCGTTTTTGCTTCAAATCATTCGTACATTTGAACATGTAACCTTTACGGAGGAATCCAAGGAGAAGATAACAGCTGATATTTGGTCTAATCCTCTATTTTTGAGCCATCCTGGTACATCCCAATGTCAAAGTTGCTTGTTTTCACTTTCTGCTGATCTGAAAGAAGTAAATATTTAAGGCATCACTATGTAGTGAGGCATATGACTGCGCTGTTTTCAAATTGTATACTAATTCAACGAATAATAAAAATTAGGCGGGAATTCTCACCACAGGAGCATGTTGGCACAGGTGGTGCATGCTCCTGCGGCACAGTTTTCAGATGAGTCTCTGAAGCAAGTCTCTCGTCTTCAGTGGCGGTAGAAATATTTTGTCTCGAAGTATTATCTGTGTAAACCGGAAGGGAAGAAAATTAAGCAGTGGCTGGGAGATGTCGCTGTTCCCCGTGAACCAAGGGGGTTTCCAGGTTCGGCGGGAAAGGTATGTTGCCGGACGTACAAAAAGCCACAATACAGTGTAATTCGTACATTAATCAGTTACTTTCTTGCTAGCGAGCAGCTCAACTACGCTTGAAGCCAAGCCTTGTTTGCGAACCATTCAGGAATCTTCTAACCATGGCCTCCTGATGCGTGGATGCTGCTTCTACACTGCCGGCTGGCTCGCGTCTAAAAAAAAACGAAAATTGAATTACGTGCCCGATTCTCAATCGAACTTCAGCAGTCCGCTGCTCTGTCCATAAAACCACGATCGCATATTTCAAGTCCCACGTATATTTCTATTCATGCCAACGCCAACTAAATGATTATTTCCATAATAGGGTACATATCACAACGATGAATCGACCAAGAAAATGAATATTTAAAATACTGAACAAGAAATAAAAAGAAATACAGGAAAAATAAGTTGTCACATTGCGGACGCGGCACCGGTGTGCGAAAGTGCGCGCGCGCCAGTTTCTTTTACGGAAAGGCGCAGGAAGGAAACGGGCAAATGCATTATATGTCAGTAAGTGCTTCGCGAAAGCTTCGCTTCGCATGGATTCCAAAATGTACTGTGGCTTTGTATAATTTTTCAGTCTAAGAAACCGCTTAACGTCCGTCGTGTAAGAATTCCCGAGTCTCTCCGCTATTAGTAGCATCTATAGGTGCGGTGGCTTGCGGCGAGCATTGTGGCTCGCAGAGAAAATGGCCGGAGAGTGCGAACTCCTTACACGTCCACAATGCAGGGTGTTTCGGCAAACTTTCTCCGAACTTTGAAAACATTCGCTTGCCCGTTGCGAGAAAGCAGTCAACATAGTATTTACCTGTTCTATTGAGCAACTAACTTTCTTTTGCAATGAGCGTAGTTTATTAGTTACAGTAACAGAAAAGCCAAATTACTGCGCATTGTTTTAAACGCAGACTCTTCATTAGAGAGCTTCGAGCTTAATGAGCGATTTCAAAACATTTGTTATTTGAACATAGTTATATAGAACATTTGTTATTGAACATTTCCGCTGCTCTTCTCATTTTTGACGACTGCAAAAAAAAAGTGTTATCAGGATTTCCAATTCTTTGCCCAAATATTAATCAAACTCCAACATATATTTTTGCTTCTTATTCTGTATATTATTATTAATAATCATGTAAACATATAAAAGCACAAGAAAGAGGAAGAATATATTATGTATATATATACGAAACCATATGGCACAAACCAGTTTTCGTACAACGCTGGAAATAGGACGAAGAACAAATGGGGTTATCATTACATAACGCAAGTATCCCCACACAAACGAAACAGGAAGAAAGAAAACAACTAAACGGCAAGCTTTAAAAGGATTGGCGATATAATCCAGAAACATGCTAAAATGAATATCGGTGTACAACCAATTCAAATACACTAAAGAGAAAACCGCTTTCGTTTTGATACACGCACCCCACATCACTACCGAAAAAGAAATGGCGTGATAACACGAAGTCGGTATACTCGGAAACTGCTCTCCAGGGATGCCTCACTGGCTGCGAGACTGCAGAGTCGCAAGACATGGGTAGCCCCCAGGAGCGCAACCCAGTAGCCAAACTTCAAAGCGAAATCCTTGAGTGTTTTGAAGCCAGCGCGTCCCAAGTTCCATGGGGTCTATCTCACCGCTCACTTCTACTGTTGCGAAGACGGGGGTCCGTGCGGCCAACGAAGTTTCCATCGATGATGCAGTGCCACCTACCGGGAGAAAGGATTCCGAGCAACGTTTGAACGAGAATGAAGAAAAGGGCATATATTCAAAAAGGTACATGATTGAGATTCCAAAAACGCTCCAACTATCGTAACGCCGTTGTCAGATGGGAAGAAGACATGGCACCCGGAGGTGCTGCATCGCAGAGCTTTCATGTGCTCATTCACCCAGCATCATTCGGTACATTGACCCCGGCGCTCCCTCTACGCGGGCTGACTGGGGAGCAGGGGGGGGGGGGGGGAGGGCTTTGGTTCAGGCCTATGGTCCTTCCCGGACACGGGGGCTGCTGTGGTGAAGCACAACTGAGTTACTGCACTCAACACACAAACAGCCATGTCGGTCTTACAGGACGCTAGCCTGACTGACCCTCGAACTGCCTTCACACAAAATAGCTCAAGGCATACAACCGTGGAGACCACCAAAGCCATCCGCAGTGCAGCGCGACCTCACGAGGGTGCGCCGCGCCCTTTTCCGGATCTGAGTTCCACTGAGCCAAACAAAACCCCGTGGATCAACTGGTACATAAGGCCTAGTCGAATGACCTTAGGAGCATGCATCATAACTTAAGACAGCTTTCCACCTGTTTCATCAAAAATCACGGCAGGACGAGCCCGCACTTCGAGAAACTTCTTGTCGCTCAAGCGATGCCACTCCCGGGTGAGGTGGAACCAGACCTCCTTCCGTGCTTTCGCAAGTACTTCGTGAAGGCCCTGCACCCGTCCCCTGAAAACAGCATCACAGCGTGCCAACCAAACTTGGTATGATCACTCGACGAGAAGAAGCACGAACTGGTTGATCGCCTGTTTAGGCAAAGGGGGCAAAAGTCCAACAATCTGACATGGAACACCTGGGAGTTTAAAGAGAGTAGCAATCCTTTGGAGAAGAGCTGCAGGAAGCAAAACACTGCGTAAAGATATCAACCGAGTTCTCATGACCGCCACAAAAAGCGCACACTCTACTAGCCGGGTGTGCTGTGAAGGGCCTGTAACTCAACGGCAGGTACCCTCGCCCCAGGCGGTATATGAACGTAGCTCGCCTAGCGCTGAGCTTCCAGGTTGACCTGTGGATAGACAGATCGTACCTTTTGGCAATGCGGGGGAGACCTGGGGTGCGGATATCGACTAGTTGTTGGATTGGAGTAGAAACTACGTCGATGCCGGGGTGAACCTCGCGGAGGCATACCAGAGAATTGCGAGCCGCCGCATAGATGGTGGACGGTGAACCTGAGCGAGGCACACAGTGGGAAAATGCGCTCCACGAAAACAAGCGGAGTCAGGTGCTAAGAGAAAAGGAAGTAACGCCTCAAGTCAAGAGCATATCCGAGTTAAGAGCGACCTGGGTCCACCTGACGTATAGTGCAGTAGCCACGATGCCCAGGTCGGGAATTCCAAGTCTTCCCTTATCCTTGGGCAACTTGAGCACCTGCCGAGCTACACAACCAGTTGTCCCTTCGGTGGAAGCGAAAGAGGTCCCTCTCCAAGATAAGCTTGGTTCGGGTTGGCACAGGAGACACACGTCACATACGTTAGGAATGAAAACAGAAGTGAGCGAAGAATTGTCGCTCGCGCAGTCAATGGGCATGACAACGCGCTGAATTCCTGAATCCTGGTTTCAAGTTTCTCCTTAGTCTGCTGCCAGTTTTCAGGAGAAAGCCCTATCTGGTTCGAATTGGAAACCTAGAAAGCGGAACCGCGTTTTCACGGGGAGACTATGAACGGGCTGCGGACTGGACGGAGTGGAGTTTAAGTACATGGCTGCACTTTTCGATCTATTCAACTTTGCACCGCTTGCCTCGCAGTAACCGCCATTGACATCGAAGGCGATTCAAGCTGATGCGTCGTCCGGAACGACAATGGACAGGTGATAAGCATAGGCAAAGAGTGCAACCGGAGGGGAACCTGGTGGGAGGAGGACCCTGCCAATTCCGCTGTCACAGGACAACCTCTGCAGAAGCGGTTCAAAAGCGAGTACGTAGAGGGCAGGCGAGAGAGGGCCCCCCTGTTGTACACCACGTGCCACAATGAACGCCTCCGAGACGCGGTCCCGTATGAGAACAGCAGCAGTCGGTCGAGAAGAGAAAGCTTCGACCATCTGTCGAAAACCGACACTAAAACCAGCCTCTTCCGGAGCACGGAAAAGGTGCCTATTGCTGATGATGTCGAAAGCCTTCTCCTGATCGAAGAAGCAAAAAATACCTGGAAGTTTCCTGGTATTTGCCCACAGGAGAAGATCCCTCACTGCTAAACCGTGAAGCTGAACGGAGCGCCCCCGGACACAACATGCTTGGTATGGACCCAATCCGGTGTTGAGTACTGGCGCGAGTCGCACACACAGGCACTTTGCTATGAGCTTATAATGGCAGTTCAGAAGCGTGATTGGACGCCATGCTCTTAGATCGGAGCTCCTCGACTCGTCCTTACAAAGGAGAGTCATTAGCCCCTGTGGTTCAGACGCCGACTCCCTTCACTGAGTCGCCTGTTCACCAACGATGTGAACGGCTTCCCTAACAGTGTCCAAAATTTAACATAATATTCGACTGTCAGACCATCGGATCCTGGACTGCGATTACGCTTCATAGACTTCAAAGCCGAAAATAGCTCGTCCTCATCTATGGCTGAGTCACATACTTGCGGCGGCTCATCTGGTGAAGCAAAATGAAAGACAGCTGGAGAGGCAACTGGTTCGGCATACAAGGTCATGTAAAACTGCCTCGCCAGTGCAAGAACTCCATCTGGTGAATCGACTATGCTACCATTACTTGGATCTACTAGGGAAGAAAGAGTTGTGTTCTTCCTTGAAAGATGCCTACGTAGGACGTTTCTGCTGCACCACGCTTCCATCTCCCACAGCTCTGCTCGGGTTGTGACGCTCAAGCCATCCCAGCGTCGCTGCAGGAGAATCCGAAGTTTCTTTCGCAGTGAGGCCAGCGCCGGAGCAACACCAGGCCCGCCGGACAGTGGCTTCGAGAGCAGGAGGATCGCGTCAGAGACGATTTTAATCTCCTCATGCGCTTGACGCTTGCCCAAGACCTGAAGCACTCTGACCTTCACGTCATGCCATTCTGTGCCACTTAGATTTGGTTTTTGTGAAGCGATCGAAAGGGAATGGGTGATACCTGTGCGGTTGCCTGCCTGTCTTTTAGGAGACGTGGATTTAAGTGCCATGGTCTCTTTCCTTGCGATACTATGCTAGAATCGGCGAACTGAAGAATTAGGAAGCTGTGGTCGCTAAGAGCAGAAGGAATCAACCAAGAAGAATGCATACTGGACGCCAGTGACGACGAGATGTAAAAACGATTGATGCGGCTCTGCATGCCCCTCCCTGTCCAAGTCATTCTTTACTGTCCAGGGTTAAGCACGCGCCAAGCATAGACCAGTCCCAGCCCGTCGACGAGCTCTCGCAGTACAGCATTTCCACGCTTATCTTAAAATTCTGGAGTCCCTCTACGTGAGATGCGATCAACCTGTTCTAACACAGTTGAAGTCGCCTACAAGAATTAGTCGAGAGGGGCCTACCAAGTAGGGTTCTAATGTAGCGAAAAACACTGATCTCTAGACCTGGTTGGAACATAGGCATTAACAATTCGAATGCGACAATCAAGATCCACCGACGAGATACGGCCCTCGGCATCCCTGGCATGACGAATAACAAGGCCGTCGGAATTCGGCATCAAAAGGATAGCCGTACCCCGGCTGCCCGACCCGCCATAACTCCAGAAAGACCTGGTACGAAAAATCCTGTCGAAGTGGCTGATCAGGCCTAGCCAATGGATATGTTTCTTGGCGTTCGAGAATATCTACCGTTTTGGATTTAGCCAAGTTGACAACCTCGAGACAAACCTTGACAATTGAAAGTAGCTATAGTAAGAGAGGGAACCATATTAAGGGAGAGAAAATTTAGCAGAAATTAGTTAAATCAATAGAAACAAGAAAAAGCTAAAGCGCAGGTTAGTATTAGTTTATCACTGCCCGCAGAAGACATATAAGCTAGAACTACTTATGAGAGAGTCTCCGAACTTGGAGACCCCTCACTAGTAGAATCATAGGATCTGTGATAGTTGGGAGCAGTCGCACCGAACCCCTTCGCAGTGCCGACAAGGAGTGGAATCCTCCGTGTCCAAAGGGACCTCAGTATCAGAATCTGAAGGTTCCATGGCAGTGCGCTTAGATTGAGGAGCGCCAGGCTCCGAGCCCTGGGACCCACCGTCATCCGAGCTCGACGCACGCTCCGCGGCCGTCTCCCTGGAAGCAGAGCCACCGCGGTGACCGCGCTGTTTTTCACGCTCATTGCTTGACCGACGAACAGCGCCGGTCGTGGCAGTCAGCGGCTCCGACCCGCCAGACGCCGCTAAAACAGCCGCGGAGGCGGCAACGGCGTTCGCGTCAACCCCCCTCGCACGTTGCCGTCACAGACAGGAGAGCGACGTCGGAGGTCGCCGCGTTCGGTGGCGCCGACCACGCTCAATGAAGCCCGACTGTCCTCGTCCTCCGAGGCAGCTACCGGCGAAGCAACTGCGTCATCAACTGCAGGTTCCTGCTGGTCTGGCCTCGCGGTTATTGACGAGTAGGTGCGGACACTACACGCAGAGACCGCGTGGTCTCCGTCACATCGTAGACACGCCGCGTCGCAAGCGTAGTGGCCGAACTGCTCGCGGCGCGCGCACTTCGGCTTGTCGCACACGGTCGCGTGGTGACCTGCCAGGTTACACATACGGCAAAACCTAACGACTCCCTCGTACTCGCACTGGACGACACGCTCACCTACACGAAGAAGGTTAGGAACGGGCCGCGCCATCTCTATCCGAATGCGCCGGTTGCCTGTGCCAATGGCAGGGAACCCGGGCACGCACTCTTCGGAGTTCCCGTGGGCCTTTCCAAAGACCTCTAGCTCAAAACAAGAGCCTGGTCTGGAAGATCCGCAGGGTAGCCAAAAATCCTGACCAGCTTCACACGAACTCCTCGATATTCAAACCGAACCTCGACATCTCGATCCTTGAAGGCGGGATCAGCTGAGAAGCGATCAACCGCAGCCTTACTCTTAAACGTGACTTTGAAATGACCCGCGCCGAAATCCTGCACTGACTTTACATCGTTTAACTTGAAGCGCTGCACAAACACCTTACAAACGTCGACATTGGTGGCGCCTTTCGGAACACGACCAAAGAAGGTGAGCGGACAAAGCCGCGAAGGTGCCACCATCGTGGTGATAAACACGTGGCGCCTGCGCCTAGCCGAAGTTAAGCTAACACTACAGCAATGTAGGAATCTAAATACCTCAGCTAAACACTGGAAAAAAAGACAGGAAAAGAAAAAGCCACCAGGGCATCTCACCAAATTGAACAACGGGTTGGAGTCTTCAAGAATCCGCACCGTATCCTATCCAAACATTCCGGGAGGGGATCACGTAGAAGGGATCAGCAGTACTCGAACTCGCAAACGTCACATCACGCTGTTCAAGGCATCGAACAACATATCCATTCTTTCTAGAAAGCTGAACATTAAAAGCAATGAAAGCCTCAGTTACCAAATACGCATGTTGCTTAACACCATCGATGGAAACATTACTTTCATGTTACCGAGTTTTAGGTAATGGGCGGACTCATAGTGTGCTGACCCTCGAAGTTACACCTGCGGCACAAACGAACGAGTCCCTCGTACTCAAAATAAACAACCCGCTCACCTACGCCGCGTCATCTGCATACGAATGCACCGGTTCCCTGTACCAATGCCAGAATACCCCGGCACGCACTCTTCGGTGATCCTTTTGGATCCTGCCAAAGAACTTCAGCTCGCTGAGGAGAGCCTGGTCTGGAAGATCTGCGGGGTAGCCAAAAACTCTAGCCATCTTCGAGCGAACACCTTGGTATTCGAACATAACTTCATCATCACGAACTTTCTAAGCGGGTAAAACGCAATTGAAAAAAATTGTGTAAAAAATTAAAAATGGTACACTACGACATACACACAACGGTCACACAAGATAGCTCTCGGATTCTAACTTGACCATACGAGAAGACAATTCTGTACACCACGTGATCCGGCGAGGGCCAACGAGACCTGGTGAATGAACACCTATGGAATACTGCAAGCCTGCAGAAATCGCACAGATCAAGCAGGAGCGCCTCGCGGCATCTTTATATATGCCGGCTAGTACCTATCCAGGCGCAGTGAATACCTCTGATCTCCCGTCATATCTGGTTTCTAGCCAAACCAGGAACAGGATTGCGGGGAGGGGATTCTCATACGAAATCGCAGCAGGCACCTACATATGTTTTCGTATTTGAAAAGTAAACGTTATTTTAAATATGCAGTACAGAGAATCAGGTGACGCGGCAATGACTCCGGAATATTTTGACTACCAATGATTGTGTATGGTGCACCTAAATCTGAGTACACAGGCGCACTTTGCATTTTGCCTCCACTGAAATGCAGCCGCCTCCACCGGGATTGAACCCGCGAGGTCGAGCTCAGTAGTGCAACACCATAACCACTGCGTTAGCGCAGTGTTTCCACAAATTTTAAGCTGCAAAGCAACTTAGATGCTTTTGCACACTGAAACATTACACACCATCCAATGTACTTCCTGAGATCTATTTACACTGTACAGACATACCTACCAGGAGCCCATATGACAAGCTTGGATGCACCTCTTGAACTCTAAAACACATGCTATTGAAAGTCGCAAACGACCGCCAAACATTGTTGCAACCGTGGTTAGGGGCCCGGTAATGCAAGAGAGAGAGGGAGCCTGCGAACAGACGAGGGGGCCCCACTGCACCAAGTCCCAGCCGGCGCCTCCACCCAAGCTGATCCGTTCCACGGGATTTTCGGCGAACCACCTACTGAGTGCGAGACGCCGGTGCCCCCGACAGGGACGAAGGCGTCGGTGCGGCCAGCAGAGAACGTGGACATTGTGTTTCTTCTCTCTTTCCTTTCTCCGATCTGTCTTTTGTAGATAATCCAGTTTCGAAACGGATCCCAGTGAGTGAAGTCCTTTCGTTCGAGGCTCCTCCGTGCACGGCCGACACCGTCGACCTTTGTTAACGCGCAGCAAAAGTTAGCGGAGTCCTCCAAGAGCGAATTCAATTAGTCAGCCGAGCGGCGCGAGCATTCATTCACACATGCCATTCAGCAGAGCAGAGATGAACTCTAGGGGTGTGCCTATTTTCACAGAACACATACGAGGAGCTTGTACTGCAGGCATGGAGGGAACTGTCGTTCTCTAAGACACAAACAGGCCAGCTGTGACGTATAGCTGCTCACCACAGGCAAGAACGGACGGTTTAATCATGTGACACCGCATGTCATGACTTGTTAGTACCTGCATCAATTAGACACGACAGTACAACACTACTGCACCACGTCTCTCCTCCTAGCTGCACTACACATCAGGCTTGCATAAAGAGAAACACCACATTAGCTAAGAGTGACAAAGTATTTTATCAAAAAAAATGTGTTGTTAATCTAGCAGTAATAGATTTACGCAATACCACGTTTCCAACGAGCCCAACAAGCCACTCTTATAATAGGTCGGATATCACAAAGAAAATGAAGGTCACCTAATGTTTTTTTTTTTTTTGTTTCTTAATGTCGCGACGAAAACCGAACGCCGATGCTGTTACGTCACGGCTTCCACAGCATTCGTATTTGGGTGGCGCTCGATCACAAAAATTTCACAAAACTTGCTACATTTAGTGTAGCGGCCCGTTGGAAACACACTGTGGTCAACCTTTAACGACAAAGCAGTAACGAGGGGTCCTAGCAGACGCCCTCAACATCCGTGACGTCACGGCAACTGAAAGGTTGCTTTGCCACCCGTATTTCATGTGCAAACACCGACAATTATATACCAAGAAACGATGACTGCTATGACCTATGTTTTCTGTGTGATCGTTTCAGCTGGTGTAACGTTTTTCGTGCTCTTATGTTCGTATTTTCAGAAAGCGCGGGAAATAAAACGCATATATGCACAAGCCAATGGACTTACCTGCGACCCGACACATAGCAACGCAGAAATGACAATACGTCATAAAAAAGCCTCAGCCTTGTCTTCGTTGCGGCGGCGCCACTCTCTTTTCCACCTTGTTCAGTTCCTTGTGGAACTTATCTCTCAAGTACTGCCATTTTTCCTTGCATTCGGCACCTTCAAGGAGAGAAATGAGATGGGAAATGATCAAGGGATAGGAGCATACCACAGCCTTCAACCTGTGTTTCCGGTCATGTAGAAATGACGTAACTGTCGTGCAATGTCTGTCCGAGAGGAAATACGCCAAAAATAAACGTGCCGCTGCACGGTCATATGGAAAGTGCAGTTTACTCGATCACTGCGTCACATGGCAATAATCACGCGTGTACACGATTGCATGAACGTTCTGCGTGTCAACGACGGTTCTACTTGGCTACATGGCTACAGCATGCAATGTTGCGACATTTCACTCGTGCTGCCCATTAATACAGAAGCGCCACTGTCAAACGAATAATGTATGGAACTGTGCCA
This sequence comes from Dermacentor andersoni, assembly GCF_023375885.2. Classification (NCBI taxonomy): domain Eukaryota; kingdom Metazoa; phylum Arthropoda; class Arachnida; order Ixodida; family Ixodidae; genus Dermacentor; species Dermacentor andersoni. The sequence goes on along the minus strand of NC_092816.1, from coordinate 122,347,107 downwards.
CTACATGGCCGCCTTAGTTGGACAGCTCGTAGGCGCACTTTCAGACGGGCTTTTACCCTTCTACACAGTTTCGCTGATGGGCCCCGGTTATTCTGTTCTTATATGTGCAAATAAACGTCGTTATTATTTTGTACTCTAGCCTTGGCGGCAGCGCTGCGGCACGGCTACCATCGTACACAACAGCGAGTGACTGACTTAAGAAAGAGCGCGAATTTCAACGTATCAGATTTGTGCTGGGCGTGGACATGCCCGTACGTTTAAAAGCTGCCTCTTCGTTACTATTGCGTGCTGTCAGAGGAACTTATTACGACAACTGAGTGATCCATTCCACACCCAATTACGTCGCCCAATGCTAAAACAAATTCTGCGCGACGTACCACTTTTCAAGCACGCGCATTGAAAGGGCCTGTACATTAACATTCATTCATGTAAACATTCCTCCATTATATATTTATCTGAATTTCGTTTTTCATAATGTCAGGCCTAAACGTCCGGCTCTCACACACGTAAGCCTTGCGTGCATCGCTGCACGCAAGGCTCTCACGAATGCGCGCTCAAGAAAATTAAATCGCAGCAATAAATGAGCTCGACAAAAGGCATGCACATGCCTTCGTTATAACCCTGCACTTAATAAGTGGTCAGATTTCGGTGCTTACCCGTGAAGCCAAGGCTCTTTCCAATTTCGTCCCACGTGAGTGTCCGCTTCAGCTGGTCTTTATAATCAACATACACCATGTCGTACAAGTGAGGCTGCGACCGAACGAGCGAAATTGATTCCTGTACGACAAAGTTAGTCCAAGCTTGCGAGATTTGAGAAGTCTCCGGCTGTGTCGACATGTCGCTCTCTGAAAAGTACTTAAAAGCATCCATTCTCAGGCAAAGCAGGAAGGTTGCAGGAAGGTGTGCGACGCCTTCAAAGGAGTAACCATGACGTCGAGCAATCAACCTTTGCACGGCTACCCCGTCTCATGGCAGACACGCACGTCGCATGTAGAATATTTGTTTCTTTAATAATATATATTATTTATTCCTATGTGCCAATTTTTACGGATCTTTCGAAAATTTTGCAGGTTTAGCAGTGTGGCTAAAGTCAGTGTCATTCCTTTGTTTGCCTATTAGCGGCACGAACTCGGAGTGGTGCCCTCTCGCGAATGTCGTCACCGCCAGGACGCCCCTCGCTCGTGCTCCAGCTCGCGCGGCTGCCGCGCGCGCTCGTTCCCTTTGTGTACGCTTCGTGCATGGGTGGGTTGAGCCGTACTTATTGATGGATATGTCGGCTTGGATGGATGGATAGATGTTATGAGCATCCCCTTTGCAACGGGGCAGTGGGGCTTCTTTCTACTGCCATTCCTCAACCAGAATTCCTTCTTCAAAAGCGCGCTAGTCGAGAAAATTTGGGGCTTGAATATCGCAAGCTATGTAGCATTGAAGGGGTCTACTGGTTTTGCAATGCACACATGCGCCACGCCTGTCGATAAGTTTTGCGTAAAAAGAATGCCTGCCAATTCAACACGTGAAGTTGTGTATGATGGGGTTGGGATGTTGGGATGTCAACACAAAATTTAGGGTTGTGTTGACATCTGCCGAGAAGCTGGCTTACAAAACTTCATGCACTCATATGATTTGTGGTCCTTGGTGTTGCAGAAGCAGCACTTGACTGCCTTGTAGACAGCGCCTGGTTCAGCACGTGCAGGTGACTTGGCACCATGGCCAAACTGCTGAGCAAGAGCATCAACAATGATCTTTGCCAACTGGTCAAATCCTCGGCTCCTGTGCACATGTTACCCGTCGTCTACAAACATGGGGCGCCTCGGCTTCTTCGATGCACTGAGAAATCGATGCTGGAGGGAAAAAAAGCAGTGCAATTGGGACAAATGTTTATAATGTGTTATATCACTGCGATATGTACAGTCTGGAGCACAAACCTGGACATTGCAGGTGGTGCAAGTAGGTAACAAGCATTCGCATGTGAAAATGTTTGCAACACTTTGCTATATATACATTTGTGCGTTTTAAATACTGATATTTTAGTTTCTGGCCAGACTGTCAAATGTTGGCTCATAATGCAAAATAATTATTCTCATTGGATACCGATTCTTCTCCCTGTGTTTGCTTAAAGGCACATTCACCCCGAAAACGGAACGTCTAAGCGGCCAAGTGGATTTTCAACGCGGTGAGGCGGTGAGCGCATGAGCCTGTTCAGATCTGACGGCTTGTCTGGCTGCCCGCACCGCCGAGGAGGCGGAGCATCTAACGTTTTTGTGGCGCACGCCTCGCCATCTCGTGGCACTGGTCGTCTATCATCGCGGGCGCGCCAGCGACGTCACCGCGCCACCGTCGTCTGGTGTTCTGATTGGCTGTGGCAAAGCGGAAAGCTCCAGCGGGAGGGAAAAAATCGGTCCACGAAAGGTCGGACTCGCCGCCTCATTTTCCGCCTGCTTTTATCCGCCTGGCGAGGAGCTTTGCCTGCTTCGGTGTGAACGTGCCTTTAGAGTGAAGATCAACAGCTTACACTTGCACATCTTTTGCTTGATGGCTGCATTCAATTTGCTTGCTCCTCGTCTTTTAGATGTCTAGCCACCTCACATTTTAAAGCTCCACACATTTTAACGTGGCTGAACAAATAGTGCACAAATCAGAAACGCGAGTTTCTATGGCCTAGCCTTCTCACACTTGTTCGTGTCACCTGATCCATATCTCAAGAACTTTCGCCACTTGCAAGGATACCATCCAAAATTGACCTTGTCTATTTTTCGTATGGGGTGCCCAGTGATTATGAGGATGCTGACATCGAAGTATCTCAAGTGGTTCTCAAGCATTTTGGGTACTAACCACTACTAGAATTTTGGGTACTAATGCCGTTGGAAAAAGGGGGGTCCATACCTCGGGGTTCCAAATCCGCAGACACGGCATGCGCTTCATCGTAGCCGTCAATTTGCGGTTAAGCAAGTGACGCTTTTGCATTTTCTGCTCCGCATCAGCATCTTCTAGGCAGCCAGGGAGCACCTTGAAAACAAGCACGACGGGGGCCACGTCTCATTGAAGTTGAACAATCAAGGCTTAAATTTAAAAGAAAAGTATCAGCGCTTAATATTTAGAATTTTGTGATTTCAGTAGACTTACCTTGATGTCGCATATTTCTTGTGGATCCATGTTGCTTTCAAGGTCGTTCCCGCCAACACAAAGAACGGCGAAATCGACACGCTCGAAGCGCATCGTCGAGACCGCTCTCACCAGCCGCACTGCATTGTAGCCAGCAAAACTGAATGTGCAGGATTTAATTAGGCACAGGCGCGACCTATTTAAGAATTTAACCTGACTGTCGCCGACAATGACACCGTGCAAGGACGGCATGACTGAACACAATCCAGCGAGGGGTAACAAGACCACGTTAATGTCGACCTAGGGGAGCCGGGAGAAACCACAGGGATTTAGCAGCAGCACCAAGCAGTGTCTTTACCTAGGCCTACAAGTTCTTATGTGGGGGCAGGGAGTACACCACTGGCCCCACGTCATATCCGTTTTCGCTACAAACCGCGTGCAGCCGGCCTCCGGGAAGACGCTTCTCTTAAGAAATCCTCCTCCCCTTAAGAAGGCCCTCGGACGCAAAACACTCAGACGCCGGTTTATTCATCCAGAATGGCCCAAAAGCCGGTCTCCACTGCCATTTCCGTTTCCGTTTCCTGGGGCTCCTGGCCGCGTCCAAAGTTGCCTTGTGGACGCTGGTGGCGACGATATGTAGATTCGATGTTATAGTGATAAACTAAAAGGAAAAATAAGGAAGAAAATGAGAGGGGGAAAATATCAGAAAACATTTCTGGCTATGCCGGCCGCACATTCCAATAGATGCTGAATAATAAGAAACACGAAATGTCGCAGACCATGATGGCATCAGCATTGCACATTCCTCTTGGCATGTTTGTGTTCAAAATGTATGTGCGGTAAAAAAGTACTGCGCTGCAAACAATGTTTTATAAAGGCGCTGTATGCGGAACGTGGCACATGGCTCCCACCGCACAACGAAACATGAACGTGGGCCACACGTGCATTGCTTCGAACAGTGCTTCAATTCGCATTTACCTCATAAATTTGCTTTTCCCCCATAAAAAAATTACGCGCGTGCGCGCACACACGTTCGTGGGGCCACCCTGCGCACCGAACAATGCGCGCACGCTGATAGCGGCAGTGCCGATGTCGCACGTCGCGTTGACGCCTAGCTGCAGCGAATATAGATTGCAAGGCGGCTTTTCTTTATACGCTGACCTTTAAATAGTTAATACATCCTTAACAAGACAGTCAATAAAGGCACCGCACACGTGCATTCTGCACGCCATACCATGCACGCAGTTTAAACAAGAGATTTCGTTCGCCCGACATATGACGTACAGTTAGTGCAAGAAATGATATGCGAAGTATTCACTTACCTTGATGTTGTCCGCTATTTTGTCTGCCGCTTCAGGCGTTGCAACATTATTGCCGCCGACGTAGACGGCGATAAAATCCTGACCGGGTCTTAGCCGCTCTAGCACCTTGATGGAACGCGGTGCGCGAACGCCCCCAAAACTAAATGTGCACCTGGCACAACGTAGTGCCAAGTATAAACGCGACTCATTTACAAATTTGAGTTTGCTATCGCCAATGAGGCAGCCGCGGAGCAAGTCTCGATTAGCCATGGACGAAGAACACACGACGGTCATCATGCGCTCGCTGCAGTGGACGGCCACACCTCTACAGGACACCTTCTTGGATCTCGCTCTCTGTCGCGAACTGGCGGAGGCCACGTGAAACATCGTTCATGACGATGGCAATGATTGGGCAGTTCGCGTAATCAGTGAGCTGACTTTCCTGCAAACATTTTTTCAACAAGTACACTCGTTCACATACTATTCTCGTTGTAGGTGCCTAAAGCCCTGCACATTGCAGCGGCGGTACACGGACACCACAAAGGCTTTTCAAAAAAATTCTGTGGGAATGTGCCACCCTATTGTAAGATCCACATTGTGCAAAGGGAAATGGAGAAACGAAATAAAGGAAAGGCAGGGACAAGAGCTGAATGGAAAGAATAGTTTTTCTAGCATCTGGTCGAGGCTATTTGGTTGAAAAAATATCCCCCTTGCTCGCGAATGCGCAGTAACATTTTTGCAAAGTGTCCATTACTCGGGGATTGTGCTAATGCAGCTTGTGCAGCAACGGTGCCCGTTGCACCACACAGTTTGTTTAAAAGGCGCTAGAAAAGTGCACAATGTCCGACCATCTCGTACACTGCCGTGAACTGGTTCGGAGTGGTGCAGACGAATCAAACAGCCCTACACCCTAAGGTAAAAACAAAAAAATAAGCACACCGCCACTGCATGATATAAGCCACAAATTATTGGAAACCAAGAGATATATCCCTCCCACAGCGAAACATCTATCCAACGGCTCCGCTGCCACTTCCGCAGACCTTGACTTTTTTACAAAGCTTCATATCCAGTACACGCTGCAAAAATTTTCAAAAGCAAAGTGCCAAGCAAGAATGTGAAAGTTGCTCCTCGACATGGCAGAGTACAGCCAAGTGTATTCTCGAAACTAAACATTTCACTGTCGGAGCTGCAATATAAGGCATATTCTTCACTGACATTGCATTGTCATGTTGCTAAACATTGCCCTGAGCGAAATAAAAAAGTTCTTGGCATAGCAGTGCCTGGTACCAGGATTTGCATTTCGCAGCAACTGCGGTTTGTTCTTAAAAATGTCTTGTGTGGGTACCAGTTTCAGATACCCCTGGCAAACATTCGGGCTATGCAGCAATTTATCGCAGCACAAAAAAAACCAGAAGAAGAACCAGGTGGGCTGATACAACACGTGTTACGTGTGCTGCAGCATTTCTGCAGAAAAAAAAAAAAAAGGTGCGGCATGGGTTCCCCGTTCCTTTTTTTAATGTTTCGGCATGGTAAATAAATTAAACAGAGAAAGTCACCGATGTAAATAGCTTTCAGCAAAACAATGCACAGCCAGATAAGTTGAGACGGAGGTAGCTAAGGTGCAGCATGCTACATACCAGCTGCCAAGGTGTAGAGATGCCCTAAGGAGCAAGCGGCAACCACAACTGGCAGTTTCTTTGCTAGCCTTTGTCATGCAATATTCCATGCAATCGCAGGTACTCGTCACAATTATTACTTGGATAACTACCGTCGTCAAATAAAAATATGTAGCGGAGAGATCAAAAAGTGCAGGCAAGACGTCATTATCGTAGTGCAGACAATTTTAATGGTTTTCGCGAGGTGTGCAGTAGCCGCATCGCAATGGCAATGTCACAAGCAACAGAACACAAGGTCAGGGAACACGACTGTAGCAGGTTCATTCAGCTCCACAATATACGCTCGTTCTGCAGCCCAAAGTTCAGCTGGGCTACCCAAAGGAATCTAGGAAAAAAAGAAAGGCCTGTTGGTCCGCGAGGTGCAAGCACCACTGCCGTTTTTGTAAAGCGCCACAGCAGGTCCCCCATCCGTCACCTGGGGACCACGCTCTCTCGCCAGTGACTCTAGGCATGGTGCTGCCGAGAGTTCCACTGCAGTGGTCTGGTTTTACAGCCGTTTGATCGAAGGAAGTACATGCGAGTAAGACAGCACCAACACAATAGTTGTAAAGCTAATAATTGGTCAGCTGAGTAGCAACTCCAGGATTCCGTTTACTTAAGGCTCTAACATAAAGAAAGCAGAACACAAACAAGCAAGGAAAAATCAAACATACAACAAAATATTGCCAACACACATGAAACATTCGTGCAAGCTTCAGGCAATGGAGGAACTTCTTTTTTGCAGCATGAAATATTTCTGCAGCCTGACCCTGGAACAAAATATTTGCGACCGGGATGTACCAAAAGAATGGATGTACCCATGCAATGAGCCTGTGGATACACGGATGCTGGCAAAGGCAGTGGTCCGGTCAGGGGCTGCAGAACACAGACACCGTTGGGAATTCGGGGAGCGAGGAACCCAAGCTACGGGTGACAACAGCTATCGCATCCTAGTGTCGGGCTGCCACCATAGCGAGGGGAGCCTGTCGAGTTCCTGACCAGAAGACACACCGAGAGAGGCGAGCTATTTACACAGCAGTGGTGCGGCTCGGCAACTTTGTCGTGACATGACATGTTTGCGACTGGGCTGTGACAACACCAGTGCAACCACATGCAATGAGCCTGTGGATACACGGATGCTGGCAAAGGCAGTGAGCCAATGAGAGGCTGCAGAACACAGACAATAATGAGAATCGGAGGAGTAATCAGCCCGCGTAATAGCTGGTGGCAGTTATTAAATCCTAACGATTAGCTGCTACCATAACGGGGGATGACACTGAAAATCTTTAATGCCACACAGCATTGCTGAGCTAACATTTTCTCTGCTGGCTGCTGCAAGTCATTCTGGTTGTGCCGCCTCACCTAAATGTTAGCTACTTCAGCTATTGTGGTATAGTGCCTCTCTCTTGGTATGTTTCAAACAGGTGACCAAAACTGAGGAGTAGCGATTCACTCCTGGAGGGCACCATCATGTCTCTCTCTGGGTCAGCTGTGTTGCACAGACTACCAACAGGACGTGGACCTTGTCAGTAGGCAGTTCCGTCTGCCGCCGTCTCCTTATGGACCCTTGTGCGGCACCGTGGCCCCCACTGTGCTGTCTTTTTCTGGCGCTCGTGAGACGCGAGCGTTGTGCGCTGACCTGTAGGCGAATTTTTTACAGATAATTACTTGAATAAGTGCTTATTCATATGGGATGAAACCATAAGTAAATTACGTATATTTGTAAAGACGGGCTTACCGTTTGAGAAATGAGAGACGTTCATTCTTCCGTCCCTCACTGGTATGCTCCAACAACGAATCACGGTCATCGCCAAGGCCATGCACAATATCATCATCCGGACTTTAGGAACGCTTTACAGAATGCTGTTCACCAACTTCCAGATCACTTTGCTGCTCAGTGCAACCCTTCGTGATGTTGAGGATGCCTGCACAGCATGGTTGCAATGGCACAAAATTTGTTTTCCAAGTCGCGAAAATTCAAACAGCACGCTTAATATGGGTAATGAGAAATGCATCATGCAACAACCGTTTACCCGCTGCAGTCTCTTTGGCATATGCGGTTGCCTCTGCAACAGTTGCGACATCGGAAGCAGCAGTCCTGCAGTCATATTGAGCCCTCCTGAAGGAAAAGGCAAATTATGTACCAAGGAAGCAAAATATATGAGACAACGTGAATGGGCCATGATAACTGGCAATCTTATTGATACATAGTGGCTCACAATTAACATTGCATGAACCGCAAAAAGTGCACTCTTGAAGGAACGCTACAAGAGAAACACCACATCAGCTAAGAGTGGCAAAGTATTTTACAAAAAAAAAATGTGTTGTTACTCTCGCAGTAATAGTTACGCAAAACCACGTTTCCGACGAGCCCAACAAGCCACTTATAATAGGTTGGATATCCCAAAGAAAATGGAGGTCACCTAATGTTCTCTTTGAATTTCGCGCTGAAAACCGAACGCCGTTGCTGTTACATCACTGCTTCCGAAGCATTCGTATTTGGGTGGCGCTGGCTCAGTAAAATTTCACGAAATTTGCCATATTTAGTGTTTGGCCCCTTAGAAACACAGTGTGGTCGATCTGTAAAGATAAAGCTCTACCGATGGGTCCTAGCAGACGCCCTCAACATCCGTGACGTCACGGCAACTGAAAGGTTGCTTTAACACCCGTATTTCATGTGCAAACAGAATTATACACGAAGAAGCGACGACTACTATGTCCTGTGTTTTCTGTGTAATCGTTTCAGTTGGCGTAAGGTTTTTCGTGCTCTTATTTTATTTTCAGAAGGCGCAGGAAATAAAATGCATATATGCACATGGCGATGGACTTACCTGCGACCCGACACATAGCCGCGCAGAAATGACAATACGTCATAAAAAGCCACAGCCTTGTCTTCGTAGCTGCGGAGCCACTCTTAGTCTTTTCCACCTTGTTCAGTTCCTTGTGGTCCTTATCTCTCAAGTACTGCCATTTTTTTTTTTTTTTTGCATTCCGCAACTTCAAGGAGAGAAATAAGATGGGAAATAGTCAGGGGATAAGAGCATATCACAGCCTATGCAACAAGTGTTTCAGGTCATGTAGAAATGACGTGTCGTGCAATGTCTGCCCGAGAGGAAATACGCCAAAAGTAAACTGCCCTTTGCATGTGACCGTGCAGCGGCACCAGTTTCCTCGATCACTGTATCACATAGCAATAATCACGCGTGTACACGAGCACATGAACGTTCTGCGTGTCGACGACGGTTCAATTTTGCTACATGGCAGCAGCATGCAGTGTTGCGACATTTCACTCGAGCTGCCCATTAATACAGAAGCGCCACTGGCAAACAAATCATGTATGGAACTGTGCCACTGCATGGCCGCCTTGGTTGAAGGGCTCGTAGGCGCACTTGCAGACGGGCTTTCACCCTTCTACACAGTTTCGCTCGTGGTCCCCGGTTATTCTATTCTTATATGTGCAGATAAATGTTATTTGTACTCTAGCCTTGGCGGCAGTGCTGCGGCACGGCCACCATCGTACACAACAGCGAGTGACTGACGGAAGAAAGAGCGCGAACTTCAACGTATCAGATTTGCGCTGGGCGCGGACATGCCCGTACGTTTAAAAGCTGCCTCTTTGTTACTATTGCATGCTGCCAGGAACTTATTGCGACAACCGAATGATACACGCCGCCCACAATTACGTCGCCCACTGCGAAAACAAATTCTGCGCGACGTACCACTTTTCAAGCAAGCGCATTCAAAGCGCCAGTACATTAACATTCATTCACGTAAACATTCCTCTATTATAGATTTATCTGAATTTCATTTTTCGTAATGTCAGGCCTAAACGTCCGGCTCTCACACACGTGAGCCTTGCGTGCATCGCTGCACGCAAGGCTCTCACGAATGCGCGCTTAAGAAAATTAAATCGGAGTAATAAATGAGCTCGACAAAAGGCATGCACATGCCTTTGTTTAACACTGCACTTAATAAGTGGTCAGATTTCGATGCTTACCCGTGAAGCCAAGGCTCTTTCCAATGGCGTCCCACGTGAGTGTCTGCTTCAGCTGGTCTTTATAATCAACACTCATCATGTCGTACAAGTGAGGCTGCGACTGAACAAGCAAAATTAATTCCTCTATGACAAAGTTATTCCAAGCTTGCGAGATTTGAGAAGTCTCCGGCTGTGTCGACATGTCGCTCTCTGAAAAGTGCCTAAAAGCATCCATCTTCGGGCAAAGCAGGAAGGTTGCAGGAAGGTGTGCGACGCCTACAAAGTAGTAACCACGACGTCGAGCAATCAATCTTCGCACGGCTACCCCCTCTTATGGCAGACACGCACGTCGCATGTAGAATATTTGTTTTTTTTAAGTCTAAATTTATTATGCAGATATGTGCCAATTTTTACGCATCTCTCGGAAATTTTGCAGGCTTAGCAGCGTGGCTAAAGTCGCAGTGTCATTCCTTTGTTTCCCTATTAGCGGCAAGAACTTGTAGTGGTGCCCTCTCGCGAGTGTCGTCACGGCCAGGACGCCCCTCGCTCGTGCTCCAGCTCGCGTGGCTGCCGCGCGCGCTCGTTCCCTTCGTGTATACTTGGGGTATCGGTGGCTTGAGCCGTACTTAGTGATGGACATGTCGGCTTCTTTCTGCTGTTCCTTCTTCAAAAGCGCGCGAGTCGAGAAAATTTGCTGCTTGAATATCGCAAGCTATGTAGCGTTGAAGTTGTGTACTCGTATTGCAATGCACACATGCACCACGCCTGTCCATAAGTTTTGCGTAAAAAGAATGTCTGCAAATTCAACACGTGAAGTTGTGTATGATGCTTTTCTAAACACTTAACATTGCCACAGTACTTGGCTATGAGAGACATTGCATTTTACATGAAAAAAAATACTGGTATTTGGTGTCAGCATGTTATACGTGTTAGGAAGACACTGCCAATTGTGGAAGTTCCACTCTGCTGCGGCTAGGGCTGAAGGCGAGCTCCGGATCTAGCCTCACGCAGTTGCTTTGTAGTACTCCCCAACCCGTAGCGCTGGAATCGCGGCTACGTCGAGTTCGAACGAATAAGGCAACCAGCGGCGTCCCCCGCAGGGGCGTCTGCGTCAGCAGGCGTTTGGTGTGTTGCGACACCACGGACCCGAGCACACGAGGGTTGGACCCTCCCGCGTGTTGCCGTGCGCGGCTTAGCCGTGTCTGGGGAAAGGGGGATCCTGGAGGTTGAGCTGATGCCGGGTGTTTGGACCTTTAAGGCCCCCCGGTGGAGGCAACACACCTCTTTGGCCTCTGCTTCACATAGACGGCACCCCCGGACTGACCCACCCGGGGGAAATCGGTAGTTGCCTTTTCCTGTCTCTCTCTCCCTCCAGCTTTTGTCTTTCTCTCACTTTCCACCTTTCCTGTCTTCTCCTGGCTTCTTCTCACTTCCAATTTTCCAGGCAGCAAGGGTTAACCTTGTGTGAATAGCCAACCTAGGTTATTTCATATTTGGTTATAGTGGTAACGTACAGCTGGCGTTTGCAGGCCCTGTTTTTCAGGCCCTGCAGCGTCCCCTTGTAGGACTCCACGGTGGGTGGCTGGCGTTACTGCCGAAATCTCACATATATTTATGGATAGCTCCTTTCCTCCACTCCCTGATCGCCCTCAGAAAAGAGGGCGCACCGATGAAGTTTTTCAGTTTTTCGGACGCCAAGTCCACAACTTCCCACGTTTCCATGTAGTTCACTCGGAAAAACCCGGTAAACCAGTGCGCACTATTTCACCTTTCCTTGTATCAAAAACTCTGACTGATGTTTTTGGAGCCGGTTATAAGGCGACCAGAATGGCAAGCGGTGATCTCCTCCTGGAGCTCCGCGATAAGAAACAATACGAGAAACTGCCTAAGCTTCTGTCATTTGGGGATAACCAACTAACAGTAACCCCGCACCGTACTATGAACACCACCCGCGGCGTTGTGTCAGACGATGACTTGCTGGAGCTCACTGAGGCTGAACTCTTGGAGGGCTTCAGTGAACAGAATGTAATCAATGTGAAAAGAATTAAGATGAGGCGAGATGGCAAAGAAATCCCAACCAAGCACTTAATAATCACCTTCGGATCAAGTGTCCTGCCCGAGTCAATCGAGGCAGGGTACATCAAGCTCCGTGTTAGGCCGTATGTGACCAATCCGCTCAGATGTTACAAATGCCAACGTTTCGGCCACAGTTCGCAGAGCTGCCGAGGCCGTCAAACCTGTGCGAAGTGCAGTGCCCACGAACATACCTCTGAAGCTTGCGAGAACACTCTCCATTGTGTAAACTGTGAAGGTGAGCACGCCGCATACTCGCGGTCGTGCCCATCCTGGAAAAAAGAAAAGGAAATTGTAACAGTTAAAGTAAAAGAAAATATAAGTTTCAAGGAGGCACGCAGGCGGGTATCGTACCTGCCCAAGAAAACCTTTGCCGATGTGGCGCGTCAGGGGGCAGCGTCACAACGGCCTCCGGCGGCTGTCCGACCCACAGGCAGTGAGTCGGCAGTTACGCCATCTGCCCCGCGGCGGTTGCAGCTAGCGCTGCTCCGTCGACCCAGAATGAGGGACCATCGACCCCGAAGGTGGCCGCCGCCGAGGCTGTCCCAACCTCCCCGGCCCCTTCCAGCGCTGGCAACAGCCGGCGCAGCCAGATCCCTCAGGGAGCCCCATCGACCTCCGGGCTGGTGGGCGCAGGGGTCTTGCCCTCCAAGGCGGGACTCTCTCGGGAAACATCTCGCTCGCAAGAGCACGTGTCCGGCGCGTCACAAGAGGCAATGGACACTACACCCATCCTCAAGGCGCACCAAGCGCCTAAGGAGCGGCGAGGCTCCCTCGAACGCTCCAGAAAGAACAAAACCCCTATTACAGGGCCTCGAAAGGGCTCTGTAATCTAAGGCATCCCATCCGTTTCCGTAAACACAGCACCAATTTTATTTCAAATATGGATACCCAAATCATTCAATGGAACATCAGAGGTCTCCTTAAAAACCTTGATGATTTACAAGAACTCATCCACCAACACAATCCAAAAGTGCTGTGTTTACAGGAAACACACTTAAAACCAAAACACACAAACTTTCTACGACCGTATGTCACGTTTCGGAAAGATCGCGGTGATGCTATCGCATCGTCGGGCGGTGTTGCCATTTCTATCCATAAGAGCATTGCATGTCAACTTTTACAGCTACAAACGTCTCTCGAAGTAGTGGCGGTTCGAGCTGTACTCCTAAACAAACTCATCACCATTAGCTCTCTTTACATACCCCCACATTACAAATTAACGAAACATGAATTCCAATCCTTTATTGATCAATTGCCAGAACCTTACGTTGTACTTTGCGATTTCAATGCGCACAGCTCCCTGTGGGGCGACTCTCGTATAGATGCGCGAGGTCGCCTTGTTGAACAGTTCCTTTTTTCTTCTGGTGCGTGCCTGTTGAATAAGAAGGAACACACGTATTACTCTCTTGCAAACCGAACCTATTCCTCAATAGATCTTAGCATAGTCTCCCCGTCTGTACTGCCTGAACTCGAATGGGAAGTTGCCGACAACCCTTACGGTAGCGACCACTTCCCTATACTGCTAAGATCACATAAAGAAAACGAATATCCACCACACGCTCCTAGGTGGAAGATTGAGACAGCTGATTGGGAGAAATTTCGATCTCTAACTAGTATCTCATGGGCTGACCTGTCTTCGTTAGAAATTGACGCCGCAGTCAAGTTTTTTACAGCATTCATAATAGATGCCGCAACTAAATGTATATCACAAGTAAATGGCTTGGCATGCAAACGGCGTGTCCCGTGGTGGAACGAGGACTGTAGGATCGCCCGTAAGAAACAGAACAAAGCGTGGGGGTTGCTACGCGCCTCTCCCACTGCGGAAAATCTGTTTAACTATAAGAAAGTGAAATCGCAAGGCAGGCGAACACGCCGACAGGCTAGAAGAGAGAGTTGGCAGAAGTTTTTATCCGGTATCAATTCATATACAGATGAGGCCAAAGTTTGGAACAGGGTTAATAGGATAAAAGGGCGACAAACATATTCCCTTCCTTTGGTAAACACACAAGGTCAAACACTGAAAGATCAGGCAGACTCGCTTGGGGAACACTTTGAGAGCGTGTCGAGTTCAAACCATTATTCGCAATCCTTTTTGAAATACAAACAAATAGAAGAATGTAAGCCAATAATACGAAAATCCAGACAGAATGAACCCTATAACCGGCCTTTCAATATTGCTGAGTTGACAGCTGCCTTGAACACATGCAACAGCACTGCACCAGGACCTGATAGAGTCATGTATGACATGATCATAAATTTACATACTGACACCAAACTTACACTACTCACACTTTTCAACGCTATTTGGGCTACGGGATACCTCCCATTCACATGGAAAGAAGCGATTGTGGTTCCTGTTCTTAAACAGGGCAAGGACCCTTCCATGGCGGCAAGTTACCGTCCGATAGCCCTTACAAACTGTATTTGTAAGCTTTTTGAAAAAATGGTTAACCGCAGACTTGTACATTTCCTTGAACTCAGCAATATGCTCGATCCCTTTCAGTGTGGCTTTAGACAAGGGCGGTCCACAACCGATCACCTTGTGCGCATTGAGGGAAACATTCGCGACGCCTTTCTACATAAACAATATTTCCTATCCGTATTCCTCGACATGGAGAAGGCGTACGACACTGCGTGGCGTTATGGAATCTTGAGAGACTTGTCGGGAATTGGCATCCGTGGCAATATGCTCGTCCTAATAGAAAGCTATTTGTCCAACCGTACATTCCGTGTGAAAGTCGGCAATGTATTGTCGCGACCTTTTATACAGGAAACTGGTGTACCCCAAGGAGGTGTACTTAGCTGCACGCTCTTCATCTTAAAAATGAACACGCTTCGTGCTTCATTACCGCCAGCCATTTTTTATTCTGTTTACGTAGACGACATACAGATAGGTTTCAAATCCTGCAACCTTACAGTATGCGAGAGGCAAGTACAACAGGGCTTGAACAAAGTGTCCAAATGGGCAGATGAAAACGGATTTAAAGTGAACCCCAACAAAAGTTCCTGTGTGCTTTTCACTAGAAAGAGAGGGCTCATTGCAGAACCCAGTATCGAAATGTATGGTCAGCGAATCCCTGTGAACAAAGAACACAAGTTCTTGGGCATCATACTTGATTCTAAATTAACTTTTATTCCACACATAAAGAATCTGAAGGTCAAATGCTTAAAAACAATTAACTTACTGAAAGTGTTATCCCACACAACATGGGGCAGCGACAGGAAATGTTTAATGAATTTATACAAGAGTCTCATTAGATCTCGGCTGGACTACGGTGCCGTGATCTACCATTCTGCAGCCCCGAGCGCGCTAAAGATGCTAGACCCAGTCCACCATCTGGGTATCCGTTTAGCCACAGGAGCTTTCAGAACGAGTCCCGTACAAAGTTTATATGCAGAATCGAATGAGTGGTCACTTCATATCCAGAGAACATACATCAGCCAAACATATTTTTTGAAAGTGCACTCTAATCCTGAACATCCCTGTTTTAACACCATTAATGACATGACATATGCTACACTGTTTCGTAATCGTCCTTCCGTAAGACAGCCTTTCTCGATGCGTGTGAGGGAGCTTAGTGATGAAATGCATGTCCCACTACTTGAGCTCCGACTAATGCATCCAGCCAAGCTGCTACCACCTTGGGACTGGCAGCTGATACAATGTGAGATATCCTTCATGCAAGTTACAAAACACGCTCCAGAGATTCAAATCCAAATGCATTTCCGGGAACTCCAGCACAAATACTCCTGCACGGAGTTCTACACAGACGCATCAAAGTCACACGACGGGGTGTCCTATGCAGCCGTCGGTCCATCCTTCTCGGTATCCGACGTACTGCATCCGGAAACTAGTATCTTTACGGCTGAGGCTTACGCACTGCTGACGGTCGCAAAGCATATAAATAAATCAAAACTCCAGAAATCAGTTATATATACGGACTCCCTTAGTGTTATGAAGGCCTTGATGTCATTCTCTAACCACAAAAATCCGGTAATTAATGAACTCTATTCCGTTCTGTGTAAAGCGTATATAGGTAACCAGCATGTTATCATATGCTGGGTGCCAGGTCACAGGGGCATCGAAGGTAATGATCTGGCGGACCAGATGGTCACGTCAGTTACATCGCATTCTGCTAATCCCACCGCTGCAGTTCCTGTTACAGACCTGAAGCCCTTCTTACGTCGGAAACTACGGAACCACTGGCAGCGCCTATGGGACGCGGAAACAAATAATAAGCTCCACGTGATAAAGCCACAGTTAGGATTCTGGCCCTCTGTAACAAAAGCCCGCCGAACAGATGTCCTATTCTGTCGTCTCAGAATAGGACACACATTCAGCACTCATAATTTTCTGCTCACCGGAAATGACCCTCCAACCTGCGGTAGATGCGAGGAGAGGCTTACCGTCCTCCACGTCCTCCTGGAGTGTCGGAAAGCCGAATCTGAAAGAAAGAAACATTTTCCCTTAGCATACCGGCAGCACATTCCCCTTCACCCATTAATGTTACTCGGCCCAGAACCGCTATTTGACACCAATGCAGTCCTAAGTTATCTGAAAGATGTTGTATTGCATGTTGTTAGCCCCACATGTTCGTAGAGTCTCCTCTCTTCAGAGGATGGCGCTGTGATAATTCTTTCGTATAGCACGTGCCTCTAGGCCCTTGTGTTTCAAGGGCTCCGGCGAGGCAACAGTGCTCCAGCTACTTTTACCATCTCATATATTTTCAATTTTGTCATTCTTTTACGATGGATTTTAATGTTCATAGTATTCGTCATTAGTCATCGCCATAATTTTATATCACGTAGATTTTATGCACTTTACAGCAACTATTTTTAGGCCACTTTACAGCCAAGTCACATCTCCATAATACATCGCCAACATCACCACTTGTCATGGCGCTCTTTGGCCACACCTGGCCCTTGCGCCATTAAACACCACATATCATCATCAACCAGCGGCGTCAACTGTAATAACGCCTATTGCTACCAGCGATAAAGAACACTCGCAGAGGGGCGTCTTCTCTATAATAGTAATAAATAGGCTTGCCTCTTTGCCTGGGTGGCTCAGGGAAACGAGGTCATTCACGGGTTACGGCAGGTGATCTCGTCCCGGCGGTGCAGGTGTCCGGCGTCCGAAAGACAGACTACCCCGGTGGCGCACTTTTATGCCTTTTTACCTTCTGCGAGGTGCAGAAAAAGATTGATGTTAAGAACATTCTCAATCTGCCTCACTTACACAATGCTTTAATCAAAACTGAATAGCCTGCATAAATAGGGTTGTGGAAACCAGCTTTAATAGGCCTTAAATACACTGTTTCCTGACAATTTTATATCCCTTGTCAAGGAGTTTACTGACAGGGTACGCGAGGCGCAAGAGGTCGAACGCGGTGCGGAGGTTTTTCACTGCAAGCAGTCAGCACCGGCCCTGAACGGAAGACGCTGGTGATGTGCCTGACTGACTGGCAATGTTTCATTGTATATAATACGCTGGACAGGCGCCTGGCTGACCGGCAGTTCTCCGTTATCTCTAACTTATAACAGCTCCTTCCAGACATTCATATGTATGTGAGGCTACTACAGCCTATAACCAATAGACCGCTGCAAACAGTGACCGAATATTTGCTACCTACAGCAAATAAAGTGACTTATTACCGCTGAAAGTTCAGCTAGTCGTTAAAATGAACATGAAGCTTCTCTTTTCACTTTGGGATTTTTTTCTTGAGTCCACATATAATGCTTTATGCTTCGTTCAATCTTCAGTGTAAACTCAAGTCACGGTAATTCCGACACGGTAATTCGGGAACGTAATGTTTCTGTAAAGTACCCGACATGGAGTTATATAATATAACCGATGGAGTTTAATTTCCCAAAACAAAACATAGGCTGTCCGTGCAGTTACCGTTCATTTATAAGATGTTCTAAAATATTACCAGGTCAGCGTTCGTCTCCAACGGTGCGCTATCTGCTTCTTTGCCTTCTGCTGCTTTGTCTAATTCACTTTCACTGGAGCTGTCGAAGTCATCATTACTGCAGCGA
This sequence comes from Dermacentor andersoni, assembly GCF_023375885.2. Classification (NCBI taxonomy): domain Eukaryota; kingdom Metazoa; phylum Arthropoda; class Arachnida; order Ixodida; family Ixodidae; genus Dermacentor; species Dermacentor andersoni. The sequence goes on along the minus strand of NC_092816.1, from coordinate 122,328,958 downwards.
GTCTGAAGGGTGCGTGTGTGTCCAAATGCAGTTCACATGAATGATGAGTATCCAAAGGAGGGACGCTTTCAGTCTGTGGAGTGTCAGGAAGGAGCGATGGCGCACATGCAAAAGCATTGCTTCCACCGTTCTCACGTGCCGTTTCTACATGGGAGCACGTTCGTAGATGTTCCGCAGAGTGTGCAGAGCGGTGCCCTGCAGATCGGGCATCACCGTCGGTAGCGGCTGATGTCTTTGCACGATGTTTCGCGCGAACCAGCACTTCTACTTTCGAATTCTAAAGAAACTCCTTATAGTTCCTTTTTGGCCGTTGAATCTTGTTCGGAACGTTATAGAAGCAAAGTATGCAGGCACACCTACAGTAGAACACAAACGAACCAAGGAGAAAGACATAAAGCCGCTGTCCTACGAATGTTGTACAACAAAGACAACACCGGCGAATGCTTACTACGACATATATCCATATACATATACGTTATATATCCGTGTAAACACAACTATTTCCCCGCAGGGGCGTCTGCGTCAGCAGGCGTTTGGTGTGTTGCGACACCACGGACCCGAGCACACGAGGGTTGGACCCTCCCGCGTGTAGCCGTGCGCGGCTTAGCCGTGTCTGGGGAAAAGGGGATCCTGGGGGTTGAGTCGATGCTGGGTGTTTGGACCTTTAAGGCCCCCCGGCGGAGGCAACACACCTCTTCGGCCTCGGCTTCACACAGACGGCACCTCCAGGCTGACCCACCTGGAGGACATCGGCAGTCGCCTTTTCCTGTCTCTCTCTTCCTACATACCAAACTACTATGGGAACACCCGCATTTCCCCGCCTACTTGATCGTCACCCTCAGAAGAGGGGACGCACCGAAGACTTAAGCACTTGTTTCAACCGCACGAAAGAGACCTACCCAAAATACCACGTAGTACACAGTGAGAATCCTGAAAAACAAGCTAGATTTATTTCACCATTCACAGTAGCAAAATCTTTGACCGAAGCCTTAGGGTCAGGTTATAAGGTAACAAAAATGGCTAGCGGTGACCTTCTCCTTGAGATCCCTCAGAAACATCAGTACGAGAAGCTTGGCAGTCTTGTGACATTTGGTAATATACCAATTTCTATTTCACAACACCGAACAATGAACAGCTCACGGGGAGTCGTGTCAGAGGCAGACCTCCTAGACTTGACAGAAACTGAACTCCTGGAAGGCTGGAAAGAACAAAATGTTACTGACGTAAAACGTATTAAAATTAGACGAGACAACAAGGAAATCCCCACTAAACATCTTATCCTAACATTTTCATCCAGCGTACTGCCAGAAACCATCGAAACAGGATACATCAGGTTAAATGTTCGACCATTTATCCCCAACCCTAGACGGTGTTTCCAATGTCAGAGGTTCGGCCATGGCTCGCAGAGCTGCCGTGGTCAAACAACTTGTGCAAAGTGTGGAGTCCAGGGCCACCCCTCCGACAACTGCAGCGGCACACCTCGCTGTGTGAACTGCAGTGGTGACCATCCAGCCTACTCACGCTCCTGTCCGAACTGGAAGAAAGAGAAAGAAATAATTACCCTCAAAGTCAAAGAAAACATTTCATTTAAGGAAGCCCGTAAAAGGTGCTCTCCATTCCACAACACACCTTATGCTGATGCGGCGCGTCGGGGGGCAGCGTCGCAGCGGCAATCGCCGAGTGCCCTGCCCGCGTGCAGCGAGCAGGCACCTTTGGCTCCTGCCCCCAGGGTGGAAGTAGGTAAGCCTACTCCATCCAACCAGCAACCAGCCCCGGCTACCCTTGGGTTGCCGGTCCCACAAGATTTATGTGCGGCAGCCTGCGCTGCACGCAGCGATCCCGCAGGACTGATAGTGGCCACGAAGGTAGGCGCAGCCGAGGCTGCCTCGACCTCCCCGGCTCCTCCCAGCGCTGGCAACAGCCGGCGCAGCCAAATCCCACAGGGAGCCCCATCGACCTCAGGGCTGGTGGGCGCAGGGGTCTTGCCTTCCGAGGTGAGACTCTCACGAAAAACTTCTGGCTCGCAAGAGCGCGTGTCCGGCGCCTCACAAGAGGCAATGGACACAACACCTATACCTACGGCGCAGCAAGCGCCTAAGGAGCGGCGAGGTTCCCTCGAGCGCTCCAGAAAAAACAAAACCCCGGTTACAGGGCCTCGAAAGAGCTCTGTAACCTAAGGCATCACTTCCGTTTCCGTACACACAGCACTAATTTACATTAAATATATTTACACAAATTATTCAATGGAACATCAGAGGTCTCCTTAGAAACCTTGATGATTTGCAAGAACTTATCCACAAACACAATCCAAAAGTGCTGTGTTTACAGGAAACACATTTAAAACCAAAATACACAAACTTTCTTCGACAGTATGTTACTTTTCGCAAAGATCGCGATGATGCCGTCGCATCATCGGGCGGTGTTGCCATTGTCATTCATAGAAGTATTGCATGTCAAGCTTTACAGCTACAAACGCCTCTTGAAGCAGTGGCGGTTCGAGTTATTCTGCTAAACAAACTTATCACTGTTTGCTCACTCTATATACCCCCACATTATAAACTAAGGAAACATGAATTTCAGTCCTTTATAGATGAATTGCCAGAACCCTATGTTGTTCTTGGCGATTTCAATGCGCACAGCTCACTGTGGGGCGACTCTCGTATAGATTCGCGAGGTCGCCTTGTTGAACAGTTCCTTTTTTCTTCTGGTGCGTGCCTGTTGAATAAGAAGGAACACACGTATTACTCTCTTGCAAACCGAACCTATTCCTCAATAGATCTTAGCATAGTCTCCCCGTCTGTACTGCCTGAACTCGAATGGGAAGTTGCCGACAACCCTTACGGTAGCGACCACTTCCCTATACTGCTAAGATCACATAAAGAAAACGAATATCCACCACACGCTCCTAGGTGGAAGATTGAGACAGCTGATTGGGAGAAATTTCGATCTCTAACTAGTATCTCATGGGCTGACCTGTCTTCGTTAGAAATTGACGCCGCAGTCAAGTTTTTTACAGCATTCATAATAGATGTCGCAGCTAAATGCATATCAGAAGTAAAAGGCTTGGCCTGCAAACGGCGTGTCCCATGGTGGAACGACGATTGTAGGATGGCTCGTAAAAAACAGAACAGGGCGTGGGGGTTGCTACGTGCTTCTCCCACTGCAGAGAATCTAGTCAACTTTAAAAAAGTAAAATCCGAAGGTAGGCGTACCCGCCGACAGGCCAGGCGTGAAAGTTGGCAGAAGTTTCTATCCCGCATCAACTCGTTTACTGATGAGGCCAAAGCCTGGAACAGGGTCAATAGGATAAGAGGGCGACAAGCATATTCACTCCCCTTGGTAAACACACAAGGCGATACCCTACAAGATCAGGCGAACTCACTTGGGGAGCACTTTGAGCTCGACACTCGCTCAATCAACTATTCCCAATCCTTTTTAAAACTTAAAGAAATAGAAGAACGTAAGCCAATCTTACGAAAATCCAGGCAAAATGAACCGTATGACCAGCCTTTCAGTATTGCCGAGTTGAGAGCTGCCTTGAACACCTGCAAAAGCACTGCACCGGGACCTGACAGAGTCATGTATGACATGATCAGAAACTTACATACTGACACTCAATTTACACTACTTACACTTTTCAACACTCTGTGGGCTGCGGGATACCTCCCATCTGCATGGAAAGAGGCGATTGTGGTTCCTGTCCTGAAGCAGGGAAAAGATCCCTCCTTGGCAGCAAGTTATCGTCCGATAGCTCTTACGAATTGTCTGTGTAAGCTCTTCGAAAAAATGATTAATCACAGACTCATACATTTCCTTGAATTCAACCATATACTCGATCCCTATCAGAGTGGCTTCAGACAAGGGCGGTCAACAACAGATCATCTTGTGCGCATTGAAGGATATATTCGCGATGCCTTTGTACACAAACAGTATTTCCTCTCCATATTCCTCGATATGGAGAAGGCATATGATACAACATGGCGCTACGGGATCTTGCGAGATTTGTCGGGAATGGGCATCTGTGGAAATATGTTGAAAATAATTGATAGTTATTTGTCCAATCGTACCTTCCGTGTAAAAGTCGGCAATGCACTGTCACGTCCCTTTACCCAGGAAACTGGTGTACCCCAGGGAGGCGTGCTCAGCTGCACTCTCTTTATCGTTAAGATGAACACACTACGTGCTTCGCTACCGCCTGCCATTTTCTACTCCGTATACGTAGACGATATACAAATAGGCTTCAAATCCTGCAACCTCACAGTATGCGAAAGACAGGTACAGCAGGGCTTAAACAAAGTGTCCAAATGGGCAGACCAAAACGGATTTAAGGTCAACCCCCACAAAAGTTCTTGTGTTCTCTATACAAGAAAGAGAGGCCTGGTCCCAGATCCTTCTGTAGAACTGGGCGGACAACAAATTCCTGTCAACAAAGAACACAAATTCCTTGGTGTTATTCTTGACTCCAGGCTCACTTTCATTCCTCACATAAAACATCTTAAAGAAAAATGTCTAAAAACCATGAACTTACTTAAAGTACTATCCCACACTACATGGGGTAGCGACAGGAGGTGCCTGTTGAATCTTTACAAGAGCCTAGTTCGATCACGGTTAGATTATGGTGCCGTAGTGTATCACTCTGCCGCACCGAGTGCGCTTAAGATGTTAGACCCCGTTCACCATATGGGTATCCGTCTGGCCACTGGCGCATTTAGGACAAGCCCTGTTGAAAGCATATATGTAGAGTCAGATGAGTGGCCACTCCATCTTCAGAGAACAAACATCAGCTTAACATATTTTCTCAAGGTTCGCTCTAATAAAGAACATCCGTGTTTCACAACCGTTAACGACTTGACGTGTGAAACACTTTTTCATAACCGACCCTCTATGAGACTTCCATTCTCACTGCGTGCAAGAGAACTTAGCACGGAAATGGATGTCCCAGTTCTGGAACAACGCCTAATGCCTCCAGCAAAGCTAGTACCGCCCTGGGAGTGGCAGCTGATAGAGTGTGACACATCCTTTGTAGAGGTCACTAAACATGCCCCAGAGACACATATCCAAATGCATTTCTTGGAGCTCCAGTACAAGTACTCGTGCACAGAATTTTACACAGACGCTTCTAAGTCGCATGCCGGGGTCTCCTACGCAGCCATTGGTCCATCCTTCTCGGAATCCGGTGTACTGCACCCTGAAACAAGTATATTTACGGCTGAGGCCCATGCACTATTATCGGCTGTGAAACATATAAGAAAATCAAATATTCAAAAAACAATTTTATTTACAGACTCCCTAAGCGTCGTGAAAGCCTTGAAGTCACACTGTAAACACAGAAACCCCGTAATTACTGAGCTCTATTCTATTCTCTGTAGAGCGTATATGTCTAAACAGCATGTCATTATATGCTGGGTGCCCGGACATAGGGGCATTGAGGGTAACGTTCTAGCGGACCAGATGGCCACATCCATTTCATTGCATGCAGTTAGTCCTACTGCTTCGGTCCCTGTCACAGACCTGAAACCTTTCTTAAGAAGAAAACTGCGAAACCACTGGCAACGTCTGTGGGACGCAGAAGTAAATAACAAACTGCACGTGATAAAACCACAGTTAGGTTCTTGGCCCCCCGTAACAAAATCACGGCGAACAGATGTCCTATTCTGTCGCCTGAGAATAGGACACACATTTGGCACGCATAACTTTCTACTCACTGAAAATGATCCTCCAACCTGCGGTAGATGCGGGGAGAGGCTGACCGTCCTCCACGTCCTCCTGGAGTGTCGGGCAGCCGAATCTGAAAGAAGAAAACATTTTTCCCTAGCATACCGGCAGCACATCCCCCTACATCCCGTAATGCTACTCGGTCCAGAACCTTTATTTGACACCAACACAGTCCTAAGTTTTCTGAAAGATGTTGTCTTGCATGTTTTTAGCCCCACGTGTTCGTAGCGGGTCCTCTCTTCAGAGGATGCCGCTGCGATAGCTCTTTAGTATAGCACATGCCTCTGGGCCCTTGTGTTTCAAGGGCTCCGGTGAGGCAGCAGTGCTCCAGGTAATTTTACTATCTCATATATCTTTTATTCTGCATCATTCTTTTACGATGGATTTTAATGTTCAAAGTATTCGTCATGAGTCATCGCCATAATATTATAGCACGTAGATTTTACACACTTTACAGCGACAATTTTTAGGCCAGTTTACAGCCAAGTCACATCTCCATAATACATCGTCAACATCACCACTTGTCATGGCGCTCTTTGGCCACACCTGGCCCTTGCGCCATTAAACACCACATATCATCAACACAACTATTTAATTGTTTAAGAAATATATAGGATCGACTCTCTCTGATTATGCTTGTGTGTGGCTATCTACCATGTTAGGGAGTCTCTACAGCATCGCCGTCGTTCGTCCAACAGGGTTTGGTATCGAGGTATGAAGTATCGAAGCAGGGCTATCGGTGACACAATGCAAATACTTCTCGCAAGCTTCAGACCTGTGTTCATGGGCACTGCATTTCGCACGTGTTTGGCAGCCTCGGCAGCTCTGCGAACTGTGGCCGAAACGCTGGCATTTGAAACATCGCAGGGGATTTGGTACGTCTGGCCTAACACGGAGCTTGATGTGCCCGGCCTCGATTGACTCGGGCAGGGCACTTGAACCAAAGGTAATTATTAGGTGCTTCGTATGAATCTCTTTGCCATCCCGCCTCATCTTAATTCTTCTGACATTGATCACATTCTGTTCACTGAAACCCTCCAGGAGATTCGCTTCAGTCAGCTCAAGCGAACTGCATTTTAAAAAGGGAGAATCACATGTATGTACTCTGAGATGTAGCATGCAGTAAACAACCCCAGGTTGCAGGCATAGTGTTGGCACGGATCAGCAAAGGTCTCTTCAATTTGGCAGCGCAGAAAGCGACTTCACTTGTGAAGAAAGCGCATCCAAATCGAGGAGACAAAGTTTCACAACTCTCTCAAAAGAAATGTAAACTTCTGTGAGTCAAATTGTAGTAAAACATAAGCGTAAATGCTCATGCATTTACACAAGTAAATGCATGATTGCTGATTGCACGGAAGTTGCAAAATGGTGGTTCATTCATTGCATACCTTTTCGACAGTCACTGCTGCTGTTGCAGCAGCTCTCCTCCATGAGGGCCCCGCAGGGGCGTCTGCGCAAGCAGGCGTTTGGTGCGTTGCGACACCACGTACCCGAGCACACGAGGGTTGGACCCTCCCGCGTGTAGCCGTGCGCGGCTTAGCCGTGTCTGGGGAAAAGGGGATCCTGGAGGTTGAGCCGATGCTGGGTGTTTGGACCTTTAAGGCCCCCCAGCGGAGGCAACACACCTCTTCGGCCTCGGCTTCACATAGACGGCACCTTCAGACTGACCCACCTGGAGGAAATCGGCAGTCGCCTTTTCCTGTCCTTTTCTCCAATCTTCGTCTTTCTCTCCCACTTTTCCATCTTTCCTGTCTTCTCTTCACTTCTTATTACTTCCGTATTTCCTGGTGGCAAGGGTTAACCGTGTGTTATATGTCCTGCCTTGGGTATATATATATTAGGTTATAGCGGCGATGCATGGCTGGCGTCTGCAGGTATTCTTCCAACCTTGTAGCGTCCCCTTGTTGGGCTCGGTGGTGGGTGGCCGCCATCGCCGCCGAACTTTCCTGCTCTATATGGCAAATAACTTTCCTCCGCTACCTGATCGCTCCCTGAAGAGGGGGCGCACCGATGAAACATTCACTTTCTTCATGCAGCCAAAACAATCCTTTCCAAAGTACCACGTTGTACATAGTCAGCACGATAAGAAAACAGTCAGAATGATCTCACCATTTGTTGTAGCGAAATCTCTCACTGAAGCAATTGGCGCAGGCTATAAAGTAACGAAGATGGGAAGTGGTGATCTTCTTCTCGAACTTCGTGACCAAGCGCAATATGACAAACTCTCGAAACTTGTTGCATTTGGGGAAATTCCAGTCTCAGTCGGCCCACACAGATCCATGAACACAGTGCGCGGGGTCGTCTCAGAAGATGACCTTCTCGAACTGAGTGAAAGCGAACTACTAGAAGGATGGCAAGAACAGAACGTTGTCAAAGTGCAAAGGATTAAAATAAGACGAGATGACAAAGAAATACCAACTAGGCATATAATCATAACTTTTGGAACCAGCATTCTCCCTGAATCAATAGAAACCGGCTACTGCAAGCTTCGTGTTAGACCGTACATCCCAAATCCGCGTCGATGCTTTAAGTGTCAGCGTTTTGGGCATGGGTCGCAAACCTGCAGAGGACGTGCTACTTGTGCTAAGTGTAGTTCTTCTGAACACGCTTCTGACATCTGCACTTCACCAAACCACTGTGCCAACTGTGAAGGAGATCACCCCGCCTACTCGCGATCGTGCCCCTCGTGGAAAAAGGAGAAACAAATAGTAGAACTGAAAGTCAAACTAAACCTATCTTTTCCAGAGGCACGTAAGCGTTTTTCACTCCAAAATCAGTCCAGTCCTTCCTACACCGATGTGGCGCGCCGGGGGGCAGCGCCACATCTTCTGGCGGCCGCGCAAGTCACACGGAGTGTGACGGTGGTTACGCCATCAGCCCCCCTGGCGGGAGCAGTCACTGCTCTTCCGCCCCCTACCACGAACGGCCAGCAGACTTCCGAGCCTGCCGGTCCCAGGGCCACTGCTCGTGCAGACAGGCCCGAAAAACCCCCGCGCGTGCCCGCTGAGCGGGCGTCATCCAGCGCCTCTGACGAGGCGATGGATGTAACAAAAACTTCTCCGGCGCCTCAGACGCCGAAGGAACGGCGTGGCTCCCTGGAGCGCGCCAAGAAAAAGGAAATACCCCGCATCAAGGGGCCTGGAACGGTCCCTTGAGCCAACCTAATATATCTTGACACACACCATAAAACACTTTCAATATGGCCACACAGGTAATGCATTGGAACGTGAGAGGTCTATTACACAATCTTGATGACATTAAGGAACTCCTTCGCAAGTTTAATCCAAGGGTGCTGTGTGTGCAAGAGACACACCTCAATCGTTCACATACTAACTTTCTAAAACAATATGCCATTTACCGCAAAGATCGCAGTGACGCTCTCGCCTCGTCAGGCGGTGTTGCTGTTATTGCAGATAAGGGTATCGCCTGTAAGCATTTACATCTGCAAACGCCCCTTGAGGCAGTGGCAATCAGAGCCGTGCTATTTGATAAGCTAGTTACTGTTTGCTCTCTCTACATTCCTCCGAGCCATCAACTTTCCAGAACAGAATTCGAGAGCTTTATCGCAGAACTCCCCGAACCTTACATTGTAGTAGGCGATTTAAATGCACACAACACCCTCTGGGGAGGTTCTCGTTCTGATACGAGAGGGCGCTTATTAGAAAACTTCCTTTTATCCTCCAATGCATGCATACTAAACAAGAAAGAACCCACATTCTACAGCGTGGCAAACAAAACGTTCTCATCCATTGACTTAAGCATAACATCAAGTACACTAGTGCCATACCTGGAGTGGAACGTGATCAAAAATCCATATGGGAGTGACCATTTCCCAATTGTCTTAAACTTAACAAAAAGCGATAAGTCTTCTCCACATCTGCCCCGTTGGAAGGTCGACTGTGCTGACTGGAAACGATACAGAGAGCTGACACATTTGACCTGGGATGACATCTGTACTCTCTCAATCGATGATAGAGTGTCATATTTGACGGCGTTTATAACAGATGCTGCATCAATATGCATCCCTCAAACGAATGCTTCACCCTCTAAACGACGTATTCCTTGGTGGAATGAGCAGTGCAAGGAAGCCCGCAAAAATCAAAATAAGGCTTGGAGTCGCCTTCGCAACTGCCCAACTAACGAGAACTTGATCAGCTTCAAGAAAACAAAATCAGAAGGTAGAAGAACGCGCCGCCTTGCCAAGAGGGAAAGCTGGCAGAAATACATCTTTAGTATTAATTCATATACAGACGAAAGAAAAGCCTGGAACAGAGTAAACAAAATAAAAGGCCGCGAAACTCATCCTCTACCATTAGTAAACACGCAAACAGATACTCTTGAGGACCAGGCTGACTGTCTAGGAGCACATTTCGAGCATATTTCCAGTACATCTCATTACCAGCGACTACATTACCATTACCATCTCAATACCAGCGACTAGCAGAACAGATGAAATTGGGCCGGAACAGCTCATCCAATGAAGCATACAATCGTCCATTTGGAATGGCTGAGTTCCAAGCCTCACTGAACTGCTGCAACAAGTCCGCTCCAGGAAGTGACAGAATAATGTATGAGATGATCAGACACTTACACCCTGAAACCCAAAAAACACTACTGTCGCTATTCAATTCCATGTTCTCTGCCGGATACATTCCTTCTATCTGGAAAGAAGCAATCGTAATCCCTATTCTCAAAGAGGGCAAGGACCCATCCTCACCCAACAGTTATAGACCTATAACTCTCACTAGTTGTCTATGCAAATTATTTGAGAAGATGATTAACCGTCGCCTCATCCATTTTCTTGAAAGCAACAAAATACTTGATCCCTTTCAGTGCGGTTTTAGGGAGTGTAGATCCACAACAGATCACCTTGTCCGCATCGAGACAAATATCCGTGATGCCTTTGTTCACAAACAGTTCTTCCTGTCAGTATTTTTAGATATGGAAAAGGCATACGACACAACCTGGCGCTTTGGAATCCTCCGTGACCTGTCTGAAATGGGAGTTCGAGGCAACTTGCTGAACGTGATTCAGAGTTACCTCTCCAATCGGACGTTCCGTGTTAGAGTTGGTAACGTTCTGTCTCGTCCATTTACGCAAGAGGCTGGTGTTCCACAAGGTGGTGTGCTGAGCTGCACTCTTTTTATTGTCAAAATGAACGCGATCCAGACTGCCATACCACATACTATGTTTTATTCCGTATATGTGGATGACATCCAGATAGGTTTCAAATCATGTAATCTAAGTATCTGCGAGCGACAAGTACAGCTTTGCATAAATAAATTATCTAAGTGGGCGGACCAAAATGGTTTCAAACTAAACCCACAAAAAATTACATCTGTAATATTTTCGAACAAGAGAGGCATAATGGCGGACCCCGCAATAGATCTAAATGGAGAACGGCTATCTGTGAGCCATGAACACAAATTTCTAGGAATCCTTTTAGATAGTAAGCTGACTTTTGTACCACACTTGAAGTATCTGAAATCAAAGTGCCTCAAGTCTATGAACCTGCTGAAGCTCTTGTCACGTACATCTTGGGGAAGCGACAGGCGGTGCCTTTTAAAGCTCTACAAAAGTCTAATATTAACACGCCTTGACTACGGAGCAATAGTCTATAATTCTGCCGGACCTAGTGCTCTAAAAATGTTTGATGCTATTCACCACTTAGGTATCCGCCTTGCTACAGGCGCCTTTAGGACTAGCCCTGTGCAAAGCCTCTACGTCGAATCAAACGAATGGTCATTGCACTACCAAAGGACATATTTAACTTTATCCTACGCCCTGAAAGTTAACTCAGATGTTAAACATCCTTGTCATTCCACCATATGCGACTTGTCCACTGCTAGGCTGTTTCGTAACCGCCCAGCCACTAGGCCTCCTCTGTCCCTCCGGCTGGAAGCACTCACAGAAAAAACAGGGGTCCCTCTTTTACACAATGTCCTAATGGCTCCTACACGGCTTCCACCGCCTTGGGAGTGGCAGACTATCCAATGCGACATCTCTTTCTTAGAAATATCGAAACGAGCCCCGGAGGCACACATATATTCGCATTTTCTGGAACTCGGGGAGAAGTACTCTTGTGATGAATTTTACACAGATGCTTCGAAGTCTCCAGCTGGTGTTGCTTACGCAGCTCTGGGACCCTCACTTTCAACATCTGGACCACTAAACCCATACACCAGTATCTTTACAGCGGAAGCATACGCCATTCTTAAGGCTATTCAACACATACGGCTCACAAATATCGCTAAGGCTATTGTCTTCACAGACTCATTAAGTGTAGTGAAAGCCCTAATTAGCTTACGAAAGCATAAGAACTCGGTTTTTAATGAGCTTTATAGCTTGTTATGCTCCGCATATATGTGCAACCAAGTGATTATACTATGCTGGGTACCTGGCCATAAAGGCATAAAAGGCAACGTAGCTGCTGACGAAAACGCTACGTCAGTGAGTTTTAGCAACACAGATGTAAATATCCCCATTCCTGCCAGCGACCTAAAGCCCTTTCTGCGCCGTAAATTGAGGAATCATTGGCAAGAAGAGTGGGATACACAAACATTGAATAAGTTGCACATTATAATACCAAAATTGCGGAATTGGATAAGTGACAAAACAGCACGGTACAAAGAAGTACTTCTTTGCCGATTAGGAATAGGACACACTTACAGTACTCACTCCTACCTCTTGACTGGCGGGGATCCTCCTACTTGTAGTAGGTGCGGCGATAGCCTGACTGTCGTCCATGTTCTTATCCAGTGCCCTGCAATAGAAATAGAGAGGAAAAAGTATTTCCCTTCTGCGTATCGGGAAAATATACCTCTCCATCCTGCATTTTTTCTTTGTGACGAACCATTTTTTAAACTGCAAATAGTCTTAGATTTTTTAGCCGAAACCGACACCCTGAAAATAATTTGGCCAGGAAATTTTAACACGTGATTACCAGCCCTGGCATTCGAGGGCCGTCTTGATGATTTAGTGTAACTGTTGTCTGGTCTTCTTATGCTTTTATCAAAACACAACTGCCATCGTCCACGTTCATAACTAATCAGTGTCATTATTTTACTGGCTATATATTTACGTCATTTACAGCGAAAGTTTTTAGGCCCTTCTACAGCCATGTCACACCTACCATAATAAATTCACTGTCCACGCCATTCAGAATAAATCCTTTATATTACCATTTGTCATGGCGCTCTTTGGCCATAACTGGCCCTTGCGCCATTAAAAAACCACATATCATCATCCTCCATGAGGGATGAGTCGTTTATAGGTAAACACCCAATAAATCTCTTAATTTCGTTGAAGTACGGCCACGTCGGTGGCGAAGACTCAGTTGTTAGGTCTCGTTCATGTTTTCTAAAACAAAGATCACAGTCGATTTCAGTTGTGAAGCACCAAAAGCAAGGACATTACAATGAGCAGCGTAGAAATACATAAAAAAAACTATGCAAAGCTTATCAGAATTTTATTGCTGCCTGAAAGCAAGTTCACCTGTGTGACAAACTAAACGAATACTTTTGACCACGGCAGCTTTTTTGGTAATGAATCAAAATAAATAAGTCGGGCCAATTAAATGCTAGGCGGAAACATCCCTAGCTATTGTTTGCACAGGTAACAACGTGCCTTTTCATTGACGGCACAATTTTTCACCTCACAAGGCTTCAATCTTTTTTTTTTCGTGTAGACCAAAGCGTATTTAAGGTTATGGTTCCCAAGACATCAGACACGTGGAAATTGTAAACCTCGAGTACACCCGGCTGACCTAAAGAGAAGCACCACGAGACATGGTACGAAGCCGCTGCCTTCGCGGCGGCATTGCGGCCGTACACTTCATATGCGAACATAGCTGTTCTGACACTACTGCACGTTGTCTGTCGTCGGCACGCTTTCGCTCACAGCTGATTCAATAACACAACATGGCTCTACCATACACCACGCAGGTCACCGATCTCCAAACTTTGACTTTAGCGATAATATATCAGGTTCTCTGTCAAGCACAAACACACGCTAAACATACAAGCACAGTGCTCGCGACCACCCAAAGCGAGAACAACAATAAACCGACGTCTTACCTGTATGTCTGAGTAAAGTTATCTATTTTTACTGTGGACTTGTGCCCGCGTGCGGGGAAGGCCCATGCTGCGGAGGCTTTCGGAAATCTTGTCGTACACCCTGCCGTTGTGTTTGTGACCTCGTAAAGCGTCCAGGTGGTCCTCCCACGGCTTTATAAGCGTCCAGGTTGCCTTTTCAGGCCACTGGAGCGTGGTTTCTTCTGGGTATTTCCTGCGGGCGCAGATTGTGCAGTCTCCATCTCGCGACGTGAACACACCACATGCGCGCAGCAAACGACGACGACACTGCCGGAATTCAACATGGCGGCACTAGCGACGTTATGCGAGCGTTTCAGAGTATAGCTAGAGGAAATCTTCACTATTCGACAAATTGTATTACCGCTAACAATTAAAACATTTTCGCAAGGTAAAAAAAATACCTATCGGCACCGAAGTTGTGTGGCAGGTTTTCTTCTATTGACGAGTTGTGCACGCTGTGTGCAAGAGTAACCCCTTTTCCGCTCTAAAAGTAGTTGCGCGATCTCCTTTCCCGAAAATCTTTGCCGTAAAGGAGATACTCCTTTGTCGTGTGTCACTGCACTTGAACGCCTTTCCTGTATATGTCCCCTTACCTAAAGGACTTTACAGTGCCAGTGTGTCAGGGGTTTAATAAGAGTACATTGTAGAGGAAGATGCTAGGTGCTTAGATAAATTATGAAAGCTGTAGATCTAAAAATGCTGGGAGAACCTTGTTTCCGCATGGCCTCCATTAGAGATGGATGCGTTTCCTGTACACAAGTTCTTGCTTCTTTTTGTGTATGTTCGGTTTATTGCTTGTCAGCCAGCATTTACTCGGCATATTCCACAAATTTTAAGTTGTTAGTGCACCTTATGTTTGTGTTGGTCTCTAGCAGAAAGGTGTTCAAGTTCGTAGCCCAGCATATGCTCGCTGCCACGGGATAGTACCCTGTAGGTTCATAAAATATTCGCAGAACATGTCCCTTACACAAGCTGCAGACCACTGTGGTTGTGGCCTACAGGTAAGGGAAGCATTGCTTGATCACCACTCGCATGCTGCTGGCCACTGGTTGCCTCGTCCTTGTGGCTGCGGGATTGGTAGACCGGATCCTCCCACAGGAAATTATGGAAGACACAGCAGGCCATCATCACGTAGTCGAAATTTTCAGGTAGTAGGTTGATGGGAGGACGGAATACCCTAAATCTTGACACCATGATGCCAAATGTGTTCTCGACACACCTCCTGAAATGAAAAAAAAAACACGTTAACTTTCATTTTAAATTTGTCGCTACAGTGTAAAGCAGCTGCCTAGAACATTTACCTTGCCCTGCTGAGCCGGTAGTTAACTATCCTTTTCTCCTCAATCAGATGCCTCCCCGAATAAGGCCGGAAGAAGTCTTGCCGTAGTTGGAAGGCCTCGTCTCCCACAAAAACATGAGGAGCTAATGTGCTTGTGTTGGGCAAAGCCTGTTATAGGAGGGACGCCAAAGGTGCCGTTTTCAAGGCACTTTCCAAGTCTTGAAGCACTCAGTGTGCCTCCGTCACTCTGCCTGCCATATGCACCGACATCGACAGCAACAAACTTCAAGTCGCTGTCAGCCACGGTCATCAGCGCTATAAAGTAAGCGCCCTGTAAAGATAATGCGCCACAATGTAAACACCTCATCGTGCATAGACTCTAAGCTATTTATTTAATCACATTATTTGATGAGTTCGCTATATGTGCCCAGAGGTACTTATTTGTAGCACCGGGCCATCACTACCAATATAAACTAAATATACAACTAGAATGAGAGCGTCAATAATTTATTAACAATCACATGTGTCAGTCATTAGTAGAAAGAGAAAGGATAAAGAATACATTGTACTGGGCGTAGTGTCGCTATTTAACAGGTCTGCATCATAAGTGCACGTTATGCAGATAACCATATCGATTATAATAATAGCATGTATATATAATAATCACAAGTAAACAGCCAATAATGGCAATACCATACCTTGTAGTTGTAATACAGGCTGCCCGAGTGTGGTGGCGCCTGTATTTGCAAGTGTTTGCCATCACCTGCGCCGAGCAATTGGGGAAGTTGCATCTTTCACTGAAGCCTGCAGCAGTGCTTCTCCAATGAATGAATGAATGATGTTTAATGGCGCAAGAGCCAAGTATGACCAAAGACCGCCATGTCCGTGGTATTGAGTTTGCAGCGTAATTATGAGTTCTATGAAGTTGGTGTGACGTGGCTGTAAAGGGGCCTTACAAATACTCGCTCTAAAGTGCGTAAAATCTGTATAATAAGAATATGGCGATGACGTATGACATTAAGATGCACTTCCAGAAAATGATACGATGAGTAAAATATATCAGGTTATGAGATTGGCTACAGCACTACTGCCTCCTTAGAGCTCTTGAAACACAAGGGCCTGGAGGCATGTGCTATGCAAAGCAATTATCGCAACGGCATCCTCTGGAACGAGGATGCTCTACGAATTTAATTGGCTTATAACATGTAGGACAACATTTAAGAAGTTGAGGACTGCCTTCGTCTTAAAAAGCGGTTCCTTACCAAGAAACATAGCCGGGTGTAGAAGGATGTAATAATGGTATGCTACGGAAAATGTTTTTCTCTCAGTTTCGGCTTCCCGACACTCCATGAGCACATGGAAGACGGCCAGCCTCTCACCGCATCTACCACAGGTTGGAGGTTCACTTCCAGTAAGTAGAAAATGATGGGTCGCAAATGTATGTCCTATTCTGAGGCGACAGAATAGGACATCTGTTCGCCGAGATTTTGTTGGGGAGGACCAAAAACGTAACTGAGGCTTTATAACGTGCAGTTTGCTATTTGTTTATGCGTTGCACATGTGTTGCCAGTGTTGTCGCAGTTTCTTAAAGGCTTCAGATCTGTGACAGGGAAAGCAGCCGTAGGAAAAGTGGTTAGTGGTGTGAGTGATGTGGCCATATCGTTAGCTAGTACATTACCCTCGATGCCTTTATGGCCAGGTACCCGGCATATTATTACATGTCTACATGATAAATAAATGCTGCATAACAGTGAGTAAAGTTCAATGAAAACCGGATTTGTAAGCTTTTGTAAAGAGTTCAGCGCTTTTACAAGACTTAAGGAGTCTGAATACTAATGCTCTGTCAAGTTTTAATTTGTATGTTTTACTGCAGACAGTACTGCATAGGCTTCTGCAGTGAAGATACTCGTTAACGGGTTCAATACATCAGATTTCAAAAAAGAGGGACCAATAGCAGCATAACATACACCAGCATGTGATTTTGACGCATCTGTGTAGAATTCTGAGCACGAGAACTTCGATTGAAGTTCACGGAAATGCATAACGATTTCGAGGTCAGGTGCGTGCTTTCTGACCTCTACAAAGGACACGTCACAGTATATCACCTGCCACTCCCAAGGCGGTAATGGTTTAGCTGGAGGCATTAGGCGATGTTCGAGAACTGGGACATGCATTTCTTGGCTAAGTTCTCCTGCACTGAGTGACAAAGGAAGTCTCATGGAGGGTCAGTTACGAAAAAGTGTTTCGCAGGTGAAGTCGTTTACAGTTGTGAAACGCGGATGTTCTTTATTAGAGCGAACTTTCAGAAAATATGTGAAGCTTATGTATATTCGCTGAAAATGGAGCGACTACTCATCTGACTACATATAGACTTTCGATAGGGCTTGTTCTAAATGCGCCAGTGGCCAGACATACGCAGATGATGAACGGGGTCTAGCATCTTAAGCACGCTCGTTGCGGTAGTGATACCACGGTACCATAATCGAACCGTGATCGGACTCGGCTCCTGTAAATATTCAATAAACACTGTGTTGCTACCCCACGTTGTGTGGGATAGGATATTAAGTAAGTTCATTGTTCTAAGGCAGTTTTCGTTAAGATA
Source organism: Dermacentor andersoni (assembly GCF_023375885.2). NCBI lineage: Eukaryota > Metazoa > Arthropoda > Arachnida > Ixodida > Ixodidae > Dermacentor > Dermacentor andersoni. Next base: position 122,311,269 of record NC_092816.1, on the reverse strand, counting down.
TTTTATGTGAGGAATGAAAGTAAGCCTGGAGTGAAGAATAACACCTAGAAATTTCTGCTCTTTGTTGAAGGGAATTTGTTGTCCACCCAGTTCTACATAGGGATCAGGGACCAGGCCTCTTTCTTGTAAAGAGAACACAAGAACTTTTTTTGGGATTGATTTTAAATGCATTCTGGTCTGCCCACTTGGACCCCTTGTTTAAGCCCTGCTGTACCTGTCTTTCGTACACGGTAAGGTTGCACGATTTGTACCCTATTTGTATATCGTCCACGTAGACGGAATAAAAAATGGCCGGTGGTAGAGAAGCACGAAGTGTACATCTTAGCGATAAAGAGTGTGCAACTGAGGACGCCTCCCTGGGGTACACTAGTTTCTTCTATAGAAGGTCGCGATAATACGTTGCCGATTTTCACGCGGAAGATACGATTCTACAAATAGCTTTCATATTAGGTTTGGCATACTACCATGAATGCCCATTCCTGACAAGTCTCGCAAGATCCCGTAACGCCATGTTGTCATATGCCTTCTCCATATCGAGTAATATCGAGAGGAAATACTGTGGCGAGAAGACATAATAGGGCTCCCTGCGGGATTTCGCTGCGCCGGCTGTTGCCAGCGCTGGAAGGGGCCGGGGAGGTTGGGGCAGCTTTGGCTGCGCCCACCTTTGGGGTCGATGGTCCCTTCTGCTGGGTTGGCGGAGCAGCGCTAGCGGCAATCGCCGCGGGGGCAGACGGCATAACTGCGACTCACTGCTTGTGGATCGGACAGCCGCCGCCTTTGTGTCGCTGCCCTCTGGCGCGTCACATCGGCAAAAGTTTTCTTGGGCAGGTATGATGAAACCCGCCTGCGTGCCTCCTTGAATGATGTATTCTGTGTTACTTTGATCTTTACAATTTCTTTTTCTTTTTTCCAGGATGGGCACGACCGTGAGTACGCGGCGTGCTCACCGTGACAATTCACACAGTGGAGATTGTTTTCGCACGATTCAGCGGAGTGCTCCTGAGCACTGCATTTTGCACAAGTTTGGCGGCCGCGGCAGTTCGATGAGCTGTGGCCAAATCGCTGGCATTTAAAATATCTCAGAGGGTTGTAGACATGTGGTCTGACCCGGATCTTCATATATTCTGTCTCAATACTCTCAGGGAGCACACTTGAACCAAAGGTAAGAATTAGATGTTTTGTTTTAGTCTCTTTTCCATCGCGCCTTAGCAGAATTCTCTTAACATTGATTACGTTTTGATTGCTCCAGCCTTCTAATAGTTCAACGTCCGTAAGCTTCATCAGATCATCATCATACATGCGCGCAGAGCTGTTTCTTGTGGATGTAGCGATTTGGGACGTTCCTCACTTACATTTTCCCGCGGTCCTTTTAAATATGTATCAACGGGGCTCTACTAATTCTTTTCCCGTGATTGTTGCGATGGCCTGACAAAGTGTGTGGTCACGTGGGAAGGGGACACTACCACATTTTGACATTCCAGCGTAGCACCATAGCGGACAACCGAGCAGCCGGTGCGAGTGCCCAAACGTCGCAGTGCCCTTTAGGTGACTGCGCTTCCCCGTCATACGCCACAACCAGTGGCGTAGCCAGAAATTTTGTTCGGGGGGGGCTCACGTTGCAGCTCGGCCTCCTCCTTAAGAGGAAACATTAGGTCGGATGCTCCTGTCTAAATACACGTAGAAGGAGAATTCGTTTTTCTCGGCAACCACTGCACCAAATTTGACGAGGTTTGTTGGATTTAAAAGAACAACTTAAATTCTAGTGAACGTTTGTTTCGAATTTTCGATTTAGGTCGTCAATATTTTATTGAAAGTGGCAAAAATCGAAAATTTTCAGAAAAGGAGACAATTAAGTTTACAACTCTGTAAATCAGCAATGAAAATTGACATCACAATTCTGTGAATCGCACATAATAGTACATCTATAGCGGACAATATTGATATGTTACACATGAGTCTAGAAAAATTAAGTATTATGGAAGTACGGCTTTTGCAGAACCCTTGTACATAACATTACTAATCCACGTAAGATACAAATTGACATATCGAATTTGTCCGCTTTGAATGGTGTAATGGATGCCGTTTACAGAACCGCGATATCTGTTCTTGATGCAGAGCGATTAATTTGTAAACTTCGTGCTTCTATTTTTTTCGAACTTTCAAATTTTTCTATACGTTTTAAACAAAGTTCAGGCCCTAAATTGAAATTCCGCTTCCAACAGACACTAGAATTTAACTTACTCTCTCAAATGCAACAAATTTCGTTAAAAGCGATTCAGGAGTTATCACAGAAAAGCGTTTCTGCGTTTTACATGTATCTGAATAGGCCGCGTCGGAGTAGGGCCCGAGCTAAAGCTTCCTCTCAAACAATCTGCCTAGGGATCAAATACATGAATAATAACTACATTGCCATTGCCAAAGATGCTGCAAACGAATTCTTGAACGCTAAGCACTGTCAATACAAGTAAAATATGTATTTTTTCCATAAAAGAATATACTCGTATGTGCCAAAAATTGTGCCCCACATAACTGATGTCAATGCTTTCATGTGTTTTGTCTATTTAATAAGGAAAGAAAATATCACACGAACTTTAGAACTACATCAGTTCGAAGCCAGCAAAGCAGTGCATTCCGCTATGAAAAATGTAAAGGCCATAAAATGAACAAGTTGAGAACAAATATATTAATGACACTTTGTCATTCAAGATTTTGTTCCAGCGTATTACGCAGCAGCAGCTGTCACCGGACGTGTATCGTAATTGCACCGAAATTATAGTCGCAACAGAGCACGTATAAAAAGCAGGAGTTCTGCAGAATATACGAGGGCGAGTCAAATGAAAGTGAGCCAATGCGAATATATGACAAACGGGGTACTATAATTAAAGGTAGCCCCCATGAGCATTTAGACATTTGTCCCATTGACTAACGAGTCGCGCAATTCCCGTCTCATAAAGCTCCTTGGGTTGCGCCTTCAAAACCTCTGCAACTGACTTTCACTTCATCGTCCAAGACGAATCTGGTTCCCTTGAGCTGTTTTTTCGTTTGCCCCAAAATGGGGAAGTTGCAAGGCAACAGGTCTTAGCTGTGTGGCAGATGTTGCAGCGTTTCCCGCTTGAACTTTGCCAGTTTTGTATTAACCCCATCAGCAACGTGGGGACGGGCATTGTCATGGAACAAGATGACCTCATTCGTCAATTTTCCACGTAGCTTGTTCTTGATTGGGGCACACTGCCGATCCCGCGTTTCGCAATATCGGAAACAATTGATAGTCTCTCAAGATTTAGCAAATTCTATGAGTAATGGCCCCTGACGATCAAAAAATAAAAGTCAACAACACCTTTCCGGCAGAAATGACGGCCTTTGCTTTCTTCGGGGGTGGCGAGTTCGATTGTTTCCATTGTAAGCTTTGCCGTCGTGTTTCAGACTCTTAGTAGTGGCATGATGGTTCGTCTCCAATCACAATTGCAGACAAGAAATCGTCACCCTTATTGTGATAGCGGATCAGATGAGTAAAAGCAACGCTGATCTTCTCCGTATTCTGGCGGTAGTTCAAAATCTTGCGCATCCACTGCGCGCACAAGAGCCGATAACCGAGATGTTCATGAATTATGGCGTGAACCAAACCGTGACTGATATTCACACGCTTAGCAGTTCATCGATGCTTATCCTCCGTTCTTGTCTCATCAGCTCATCAACCTTTGCAATTTTGTTAGGGGTGATTGCACGATGGCTTTGGCCCGGTCTGGGATCGTCCTTGCAACTTTCAGGTCCTTTTTTGAACCGTTTGTTCCAACGCTCCACAGTGGCCAATGACATGCAATGTTCCATGTACACGGCAGAGATACGGCGACTAATTTCTTTTTGAGAAACACCTTCAGCTGTCAAAACCCTCACGGCACCACGCTGCTCAACTTCTGGAATGTCCATTACGGCACGCAACCATGTACAACCCAGTGTATGAGAGCATTAAAGAACATATATCCTCACACCAGCATGTCACTTTTGTAAATGAGAGATCCCTGCGTGCTACGCGCAGGCCTTGCAGATAATCAACAGAACCATAATTGCGCGCGGTGGGTAGGCTCACTTTCATTTGACTCGCCCTCGTACATTAGAAATGCGAAGATACAATGGAATATACAAATGGGAAGAAAGAGCTTGATAAAGGGCAAAAAAGTGCCACTGGAAACAAAGTTCACTGCACGTATGCACAAAACCTCGCAACAAGATATTTAAGCATACGTATAAATAAGTCTCTAATAAATCTACGTATCTAAGAAAAAGTCACGGCATATAATGCGTCAAACAAGGCAAATAAACATGTTGCGCAATCACAGATTCACAGAATCCTAGATCCTGGCCCCATTCCATCCACTCCATCCGATGTATCGCGCGCGACGGAAGGCGGCGCGCTTGCTCCTCACTTTTCTCCCTTGCGCACACAAGACAGCCACCATCGTCGGCTCACCCATTCCCCCCCCCCCCCACGCTTTCACTTGCACATACAGCATGCGGCGCGGGGTCACGATGTTACCGCACTTGGACTTTATGCGGAACATGAGGACGACGGCGACGGCAGGAGTGCGCCTAGAGTGTCCATATAATTGCTATCGCAATAATTAGTAAGAGTATCCGGCAACTGAAGCGTCCCATGGCCCATTTCTTTCCGCAAAAGAAGTAACAAAATAGAACTTCCACGATGCGACAATTCGCTGCACCGCAACAATGCTTCTTTTTTCCTTTTGTGAGGCGGGGGCACCGTAATAAAAAAAACGCAAAGTATGTTGGTCACAATCGAATGCTTACTTTGGGCAACTAATATGGCTATTAAAGGAATGTCAAAGAAAACACGAGACGCTTGGTCCACCAAGAACCATGCGCATACTGCTCGGTATCCTACACCGGCGAGACAAGACTTTCTGGAGAGGTTGCGCTCAAGCGAACGCGGTGCAATCCGCCGAGCCCCCACAGTGATGGCGGCTAGCGACCATTGTTTCTTTTTCTCGTCTGCTAACCACATAGCATCCAAAACTCTGCCAGGCGAAAATGCACTCGGCCACAGAAAACCGAACGCGCACCGAAGTGCGCTGCTTGATGGACGGGGCAACACGAGAAAAACGCATGCGCTCTGGCTGGCTCTGGCAGCGCGCGGGTAGGGGAGCGAGAACAAAAAAATTGAAGAGGCTCAACGTGTCCTCGCGATTAAGTAAAAGTAGAAACAATAAATAAGAACGTAGTTACCTTTGCTGGCTTTAGTGTCTTCACTGGATGCTTTGGCGCAGGTGAAAAAAAAAATGTTGATATTTTTTTATGTGACATGACGGCACGAATGAACCACCACAACGCTTCGTCTCATCAGGCCTCGCTGCGGGCTTTGTCAAGTTGTCTGATAGTGTGCTAATTTGGCTTGTCTCGTTGTATGGCCCGATGTACGACTTTGGAAAAGTCAATGCACCTTTGGCGTCAAATATTTATGGGAGCATTAAACTTACAATGTTCCGCAATTGAAAATCCAAAGCGCACGTTTCGAAATGTCAATGCACCTTTCACATAAAGAGTTTATGAGAACTTTATACCCATAAAGTTTCGCAATTGATATCCACGCGCTCCGTAAATTCCATGATAGAGTGTAGATTCCGCGACCTCCGCGAGATGCCGCGGCGAGCCCGTTCGCCATCAAAACGTCCTTGAAACTTTGTGCTCGGATGGGGCTACTTGTGTTATGTGACTCCCGGTGCATGGGCGTTGCCGCGAAATTCAGCCCGAGTTCGCAATTTTCGCGGTGAAATGGCTTTTCGAGCGTGAAAAAGACGCTCTAGACAAAATCCAGAATGATTTCCGGCGCCGGGGGTTGCTTTGGTAGGCGGTGCATGGACAGCACGAAAAAAATTCGGGGGGGGCTGAAGCCCCATAAGCCCCCCCCCTGGCTACGCCCCTGGCCACAACAGAGTAGAAACGAAGCCGAAAATGACTAGCAAGTATGTACTAAATTAAAGCAAGCACTGCGAGGCTTGAGAATTTTTCTTGTGGTTTAGATGTACCGGGCCTTCATTTACAGCAAAAGCAATGATGATGATATGTAGTGTTTTGTGGCGCAAGGGCCAGGTTTGGCCAAAGAGCGCCATGACAAGTGGTAATGTTAATGTATTATGGAAGATGTGACTTGGCTGTAAAGTGGCCTAAAAATAGTCGCAGTAAAGTGCGTAAAATCTACGTGCTATAAAATTATGGCGATGACTAATGACGAATACTATGAACATTAAAATCCATCGTAGAGGAATGATGCAAAATATAAAATATATCAGATGGTAAAATTACTTTGAGCACTGCTGCCTCGCCAGAGCCCTTGAAACAAGGGTCTAGAGGCGCGTGCTATACCAAAGAGCTATCGCAGCGGCATCCTCTCAAGAGAAGACTCGCTACGAACATGTGGGGCTAAAAACATGCAGGACAACATCTTTCAGGAAACTTAGGACTGCGTTGCTGTCAAATAAAGGTTCTGGGCCGAGTAGCATTACGGGATGTAGGGGGATGTGCTGCCGGTAAGCTATGAAAAAATGTTTCCTTCTTTCAGATTCCGCTTCCCGACACTCCAGTAGGACGTGGAGGACGGTCAGCCTCTCCCCGCATCTACCACATGTTGGAGGTTCGTTTCCCGTGAGTAAAAAGTTATGTGTGCCAAAAGTATGTCCTATTCTTAGACGGCAGAATAGGACATCTGTGCGACGGGATTTTGTTACAGGAGGCCAGAAACCTAATTGTGGCTTTATTACATGCAGTTTATTATTTCTTTCTTCGTCCCACATGCGTTGCTAGTGGTTTCGTAGTTTCCTTCTTAAGAAAGGCTTCAGGTCTGTTACAGAGCAGGAAACAGTAGGATTAACTGCATGAAATGAAGTTGATGTGGCCATCTGGTCGGCTAGAACGTTTCCCTCGATGCCCCTATGTCCAGGCACCCAGCATATAATCACATGCTGCTTAGATATATATGCTTTACATAGTGCGGAGTAGAGTTCATTAAATACTGGATTTTGGTGATTACAGAAAGACATCAAGGCCTTCACAACACTGAGGGAGTCCGTATATATATCTGATTTCTGGAGTTGTGACTTATTTATATGCTTCACAGCAGACAGTAATGCGTAGGCCTCGGCCGTAAATATACTTGTTTCCGGATGTAGTACATCGGATTCTGAGAAGGATGGGCCGACGGCAGCATACGACACCCCGGCATTAGACTTTGAAGCGTCTGTGTAGAACTCTGCGCAGGAGTGCTTGTCCCCGCAGGGGCGTCTGCGTCAGCAGGCGTTTGGTGTGTTGCGACACCACGTACCCGAGCACACGAGGGTTGGACCCTCCCGCGTGTAGCCGTGCGCGGCTTAGCCGTGTCCGGGGAAAAGGGGATCCTGGGGGTTGAGCCAATGCCGGGTGTTTGGACCTTTACGGCCCCTCGGCGGCGGCAACACACCCCTTTGGCCTCGGCTTCACGTAGACGGCACCCCCGGACTGACCCACCCGGGGGAAATCTGTAGTTGCCTTTTCCTGTCTCTCTCTCCCTCCAATCTTCGTCTTTCTCTTACTTTTCATCTTTCCTGTCTTCTTCTAGCTTCCGCTTACTTCCAATTTTTCCAGGCAGCAAAGGTTAACCTTGTGTGAATAGCCAACCTAGGTTATTTTATATTTGGTTATAGTGGTAATGTACAGCTGGCGCTTGCAGGCCGTGTCTCACACGCCCTGCAGCGCCCCCTTGTAGGACTCCACGGTGGGTGGCTGGCGTTACTGCCGAAATTACAATCTCCTATGGCTACTTCCTTTCCCCTACTACCTGATCGCTCCCTGAAGAGGGGGCGCACCGATGATGTCTTAGAATTTTTCACCCGTCAAAAAGAAACTTTTCCACGCTTCCACGTAGTCCACTCCGAAACACCAAACAAACCCGTACGAACAATCTCACCATTTCTCGTGTCCAAGTCTCTCACCCAAGTTTTTGGTACAGGTTACAAAGCATCCAGAATGGCAAGCGGTGATCTCCTCTTGGAGCTCCGAAACAAGAAGCAATATGAGAACCTACCGAACCTAGTATCATTTGGCGACGCCAAAGTGACAGTAACTCCGCATCGTACTATGAATACCACCCGTGGCGTAGTCTCCGATGATGATCTCTTGGAGCTGACTGAGGCTGAGCTCTTGGAGGGCTTCAGTGAGCAGAACGTCGTCAACGTTAAGCGAATTAAAATGAGGCGTGACAACAAGGAAATACAGACCAAACATCTGATACTAACTTTTGGCACAAGTGTCCTGCCCGAGTCCATCGAGGCCGGGTATATCAAGCTCCGTGTTCGGCCATATATCCCTAATCCCCTGCGTTGCTTCAAATGTCAGCGTTTCGGTCACAGCTCTCAGAGCTGCCGAGGCCGCCAAACCTGCGCTAAATGCAGTGCTAATGAGCACACTTCTGAATCTTGTGAAAACTCTCTCCGCTGCGTAAACTGTGAAGGCGAGCACGCTGCATACTCGCGGTCGTGCCCATCTTGGAGGAAAGAGAAGGAAATAGTTACGATTAAAGTAAAAGAAAACATAAGTTTCAAAGAGGCACGCAGGCGGGTATCTTTCCTGCCAAAGAACACTTTTGCCGAAGTGGCGCGTCAGGGGGCAGCGCCACAACGGTCTCCGGCGGCTGTCCGTCCCACACCCAGTGAGCCGGGAGTGACGCCATCCGCCCCCCTGGCGGATGCAGCTAGTGCTGCTCCGTCAACCCAGAATGAGGGATCATCGACCCCGAAGGTGGGCGCAGCCGAGGCTGCCCCAGCCTCCGAGGCCCCTTCCAGCGCTGGCAACGGCCAGCGCAGCCAAATCCCTCAGGGAGCCCCATCGACCTCCGGGCTGGTGGGCGCAGGGGTCTTGCCCTCCAAGGCGGGACTCCCTCTGAAAACCTCTCGCTCGCAAGAGCGCTTGTCCGGCGCCCCACACGAGGCAATGGACACTACACCTGTCCCCAAGGCGCACCAAACGCCTAAGGAGCGTCGAGAATCGCTCGAACGCTTCAGAAAGAACAAAACACCTATTACAGGGCCTCGAAAGGACTCTGTAATATAAGGCATCCACTCCGTTTCCGTAAACACAGCACCAATTTACCTTAAACATGGATACACAAATCATTCAGTGGAACATCAGAGGTCTCCTTAGAAACCTTGATGATTTGCAAGAACTCATCCACAAACATAATCCAAAAGTGCTGTGTTTACAGGAAACACACTTAAAATCTAAACACACAAACTTTCTCCGTACGTATGTTAAGTTTCGCAAAGATCGCGATGATGCAGTCGCATCATCGGGTGGTGTTGCGATTCTTACTCATAGAAGTATTGCGTGTCAACCTTTACAGCTACAAACGCCCCTTGAAGCAGTGGCGGTCCGAGTTGTAATACTAAACAAACTCATCACCATTTGCTCCCTTTACATACCCCCGCATTACCAACTGAACAAACATGAATTTCGCTCTTTGATCGATCAATTGCCAGAACCTTATGCTGTTCTTGGCGATTTCAATGCCCACAGCTCCCTGTGGGGCGACTCTCGTATAGATGCGCGAGGTCGCCTTGTTGAACAGTTGCTTTTTTCTTCTGGAGCGTGCCTTCTCAATAAGAAAGAACCCACATATTACTCTCTTGCAAACCGATCCTTTTCGTCAATAGATCTTAGTATAGTCTCCCCGTCTCTACTGCTTGAACTTGAATGGGAAGTTGCCAACAATCCTTACGGCAGCGACCACTTCCCTATACTGCTAAGATCACCTAAAGAAAACGAATATCCACCACACGCTCCTAGGTGGAAGATTGAGACAGCTGATTGGGAGAAATTTCGATCTTACTAGTATCTCATGGGCTGACATGTCTTCGTTAGAAATTGATGCTGCAGTGGACTTTTTCACAGCCTTCATAATAGATGCCGCATATAAATGCATATCACAAGTAAATGGCTTGGCATGTAAACGGCGTGTCCCGTGGTGGAACGACGATTGTAGGATCGCTCGAAAGAAACAAAACAAAGCGTGGGGGTTGCTACGCGCCTCCCCCACTGCGGAGAATCTCATCAATTTTAAAAAAGTAAAATCACAAGGCAGGCGAACCCGCCGACAGGCCAGAAGAGACAGTTGGCAGAAGTTTTTATCGGGTATAAACACGTATACAGATGAGGCCAAAGTCTGGAACAGGGTAAATAGCATAAGAGGGCGACAAACATACTCCCTCCCTTTGGTAAACACACAAGGCGATACACTGCAAGACCAGGCTGATGCTCTCGGTGAACACTTCGAGCACGTGTCTCGCTCCAGTCACTATTCAGAGAACTTCCTTAAATATAAAGAAATAGAAGAACTCAAGCCTCTGAATCGGAAATGCACGCCAAACGATCCATATAATCGCCCTTTTACCATTGCCGAACTTAAAGCCTCCTTGTCAGTATGTCGGAGCTCTGCACCGGGCCCCGATAGAATCATGTATGATATGCTTAAACATCTGCACTCCGACGCAGAAATCACGCTACTTACACTTTTCAATGCTATCTGGGCTGCTGGTTATCTCCCATCGAAGTGGAAGGAGGCTATTGTGATCCCTATATTGAAGCATGGTAAAGACACGTCATTGCTCACTAGCTACCGTCCCATAGCGCTTACAAGCTGCCTCTGTAAGCTTTTCGAAAAAATGATCAATCGGCGTCTGATACATCTCCTAGAGTCTAGTAAAATGCTTGACCCATTTCAATGCGGTTTTAGGGAAGGGCGATCTACAACCGACCATCTCGTGCGCATCGAAGCGAGCATTCGCGATGCCTTCATACACAAACAATCTTATCTGTATTTCTGGATATGGAAAAAGCATACGACACAACCTGGCGGTACGGAATCCTGCGCGACCTTTCGGTGCTGGGCATCCGCGGCAATATGTTAACTATCATAGAGAGCTACCTAGAGAACCGTACATTTCGGGTGAAAATAGGTCCTGCACTGTCGCGTACATTCATACAGGAAACTGGGGTACCCCAGGGTGGCGTACTCAGCTGCACGCTCTTTGTCGTAAAGATGAACACGCTTCGGGCATCATTACCACCAGCAATTTTTTACTCCGTCTATGTAGACGATATACAAATAGGCTTCAAATCCTGCAACCTCACAGTCTGCGAGAGACAGGTACAGCAGGCCTTAAACAAGGTGTCCATGTGGGCAGACCAAAATGGATTTAAAATCAACCCCCAGAAAAGTTCCTGCGTTCTCTTCACAAGAAGAAGAGGCCTAGTCCCAGATCCTTTTCTAGAGCTGGGCGGACAACAAATTCCTTTTAACAAAGAGCACAAATTTCTAGGTGTTATACTTGACTCCAAACTTACCTTCATTCCACACCTAAAATATCTAAAAACAAAATGTCTAAAAACAATGAACCTACTTAAAATCCTATCCCACATAACATGGGGTAGCGACAGGAAATGCCTGTTGAATCTTTACAGGAGCCTAGTTCGATCACGAATAGACTATGGTGCCGTAGTATATCACTCTGCCGCCCCGAGTGCACTAAAGATGTTAGACCCCGTTCACCATCTGGGAATCCGCCTGGCCACTGGCGCATTTAGAACAAGCCCTGTTGAAAGTCTGTATGTCGAGTCCGATGAGTGGTCACTCCATTTTCGGAGAACATACATCAGCTTTAACTACTTCCTGAAAGTGCGCTCTAATAAGGAACATCCGTGTTTCACAACCGTTAACGAATCGTCGTGCGAAACACTTTTTCGTAATAGACCCTCTTTGAGATTACCTTTCTCAATACGTGTAAGAGAACTTGGCGAAGAAATGGACGTCCCATTTCTCGAACATCGCCTAATGCCTGCTGTTAAGCTAATACCGCCCTGGCAGTGGCAGGTGATAGAATGTGACGTATCGTTTCTAAAGGTCACAAAGCACGCTCCTGAGCTTGAAATTATGAATTTCCGGGAGCTTCCATTGAAGTACTCCTGCTCCGAGTTTTACACAGACGCATCAAAATCACATGCTGGCGTATCCTACGCTGCTGTTGGGCCCTCTTTTACTGAATCTGACGTGTTGAACCCCATAACAAGTATCTTCACTGCAGAAGTCTACGCAGTACTGTGTGCAGTAAAACATATAAAGAAACTGAAACTGGACAAAGCCATCATATTCACAGACTCGTTAAGCCTTGTAAAAGCACTCATTTCTTCTCAAAAGCATACTAATCCTGTCTTCAATGAACTCTACTCACTCTTATGTAACATCTACTTATCACATAGGCATGTAGTAATATGCTGGGTTCCTGGCCATAGAGGAATCGAGGGAAATGTGCTTGCCGACGAGATCGCCAAATCAATAGCATCGCAAGGTATTCGTTCTGCTGCTGTCCCTGCCACAGACATGAAGCCTTTTCTAAGACACAAACTCCGAAGCCACTGGCAACGCTTGTGGGATACAGAAACAAGTAATAAGCTTCACCTAGTTAAGCCGAAGCTAGGTCCCTGGCACCCAACTACGAAAATACGAAAAACAGATGTCCTATTCACTAGACTGAGAATAGGACACACATTTGGCACTCACAACTTTCTCTTGTCCGGTAATGAGCCTCCAACCTGCGGCAGATGTGGCGGTCGGCTGACCGTCCTCCATGTCTTGCTGGAGTGCCGGGAAGCCGAAAGAGACAGGAGGAAACATTTCTCGTTTGCGTACCGCCATTGTATTCCCCTGCATCCGGCTATGTTTCTTGGTGAAGAACCGCTTTTTAAGACCACAGCAGTCCTCGCTTTCTTAAGATGTTGTACTACATGTTATAAGCCCATTCATTTCGTAGCGCGTCCTCTTTCCGTAGGATATCGCTAGGATAGATTCTCTGTATAGCACATGCCTCTCGGCCCTTGCGTTTCAAGGGCTCTGGCGAGGCAGTAGTGCTTTTAGACAATTTTAGCATCTCGCATATTTTATATAATGCATCATTATTTCTTAATGCATTTTAGTGATCATAGTACACGTCATTAATCATTGCCATAATTTTATTACGTGTAATTTTTATGCAATTTGCACCAACTCTTTTAGGCCCCTTTACAGCCACGTCTCATTAAATTCACAAAACCCATCAGACCACGACATATTCAATACCACTAGCATGGCGCTCTTTGGCCACACCTGGCCCTTGCGCCATTAAACCACAAACATCATCAAACATCATCAGGAGTGCTTGTGCTGGAGTTCTAGGAAATGAGTTCGTATTTCGATCTCTGGTGCGTGTTTTGTTACTTTTAAAAAGGATATGTCACATTCTATGACCTGCCACACCCAAGGCGGTAACAACTTGGTTGGATGCATTAGGCGAAGCTCGAGGAGTGGGACACGCATTTCATCAGTAAGCTCCCTCACTCGAAGCGAGAAAGGCTTTCTTACAGAGGGGCGATTATGGAAAAGTGTAGTGCAGGTCATATCGTTAACAGTGTTGAAACATGGATGTTGATTATTAGAGTGCACTTTAAGGAAGTATGTGAAGCTGATGTAAGATCTTTGCAGATGAGTGGCCAATGATTCGATTCTACATACAAGCTTTGAATGGGGCTAGTTCTGAATGCGCCTGTGGCCAGACGGATACCCAGGTGGTGGATGGGATCCAGCATCTTTAGTGCACTCGGGGCGGCAGAGCTGTACACTATGGCGCCATAGTCTAACCGAGATTGAATAAGGCTCTTATAAATATTCATTATACATTTCCTGTCGCTACTCCATGTTGTGTGTGATAGCGTCTTTAGTAAGTTCATAGTTTTTAGGCATTTAGTTTTGAGATATTTTATGTGCGAGATGAAAGTAAGCTTAGAGTCAAGTATTACACCTACAAATTTCTGTTCTTTGTTGACAGGTATTTGTTGTCCACCCAGTTCCATGCACGGGTCTGGAACCAGGCCTCTCTTTCTTGTAAAGAGAACACATGAACTTTTGTGGGGGTTGACTTTAAATCCATTTTCGTCTGCCCACTTTGATATCTTGTTCAAACTCTGCTGTACTTGTCTTTCGCACACTGCAAGGTTACATGATTTAAAACCTATTTGTATGTCATCTACGTACACGCAATAGAATATAGCTGGTGGTAATGAGGCGCGGAGCGTGTTCATTTTAACTATAAAGAGCGTGCAGCAGAGCACACCTCCCTGGGGTACACCAGTCTCCTGTATAAATGGACGTGATAGTACATTCCCGACTTTCACGCGGAAGGTACGCTTGGACAGGTAACTTTCGATCAGTTTTAGCATATTGCCATGGATGCCCATTCTCGACAAGTCTCGCAAGATTCCGTACCGCCACGTTGTGTCGTACGCCTTCTCCATATCCAGAAATACCGATAGGAAAAACTGTTTGTGGACGAAAGCGTCGCGAATATATCCTTCAATACGTACAAGATGATCGGTTGTGGACCGCCCTTCTCTAAAGCCACACTGACAGGGATCTAGCACTTTCTTCAGTTCAAGGAAGTGAATTAGTCGTCGATTAATCATCTTTTCAAATACCTTACAAAGGCAGCTTGTGAGGGCTACGGGTCGGTAACTTGCCACTGAGGAAGGGTCTTTGCCTTGTTTCAAAACAGGGACAACAATGGCTTGTTTCCATGCGGTTGGAAGGTACCCCACAGCCCAAATAGTGTTAAAAAGTGCAAGTATTGTAACTTGCGTGTCACTGTGTACGTTTTCAATCATTTCATACATTATTCTGTCCGATCCTGGCGCAGAGCTCTTGCATGCGTTCAAGGCAGCTCTCAACTCTGCAATACTAAAAGGGCGGTTGTATGGTTCGTTCTGACGACATTTTCTCATTAGAGGCTTACATTCTTCTATTTGGTTGTGTTTGAGAAAGGATTGTGAATAATTTGTTGAACTTAACACGTTCTCAAAATGCTCCCCAAGTGAGTCTGCCTGGTCTTGTAGTGTATCGCCCTGTGTGTTTACCAGGGGGAGTGAATATGTTTGGCGCCCTCTAATCCTATTAACTCTGTTCCAGGCTTTGGCCTCATCCCTAAACGAGTTAATGCTCGATAAAAACTTGTGCCAGCTTTCTCTTCTGGCCTGTCGGCGGGTTCGCCTGCCTTCGGATTTTACTTTTTTAAAGTGGATAAGATTTTCTGCAGTGGGAGAAGCGCGTAGCAAAGCCCACGCTTTGTTCTGTTTTTTACGTGCGATCCTACAATCGTCGGTCCACCACGGGACACGCCGTTTGCACGACAGGCCATTTACTTGTGATATGCATTTAGATGCGGCATCCCCGCAGGGGCGTCTGCGTCAGCAGGCGTTTGGTGTGTTGCGACACCACGGACCCGAGCACACGAGGGTTGGACCCTCCCGCGTGTAGCCGTGCGCGGCTTAGCCGTGTCCGGGGAAAAGGGGATCCTGGGGGTTGAGCCAATGCCGGGTGTTTGGACCTTTACGGCCCCCCGGCGGAGGCAACACACCTCTTCGGCCTCGGCTTCACATAGACGGCACCTCCAGACTGACCCACCTGGAGGACATCGGCAGTCGCCTTTTCCTGTCTCTCCCTCCTCGAATCTTCGTCTTTATCTCTCACTTTTTGACCTTTCCTGTCTCCTTCTCTCTTCTTTTTACTTCCTTTCTCCTGGCGGCAAGGGTTAACCTTGTGTAGCTAGCCAGCCTTGGTTATGCTGTATTTGGTTATAGCAGCGATGTACGGCTGGCGTTGGCAGGGTTTCTATCGCAGGAGCTCCTGTCACGTCCCCCTGTTGGGCTCCATGGTGGGTGGTCGGCATCGCGGCCGAAAACCCAACTGTACTTATGGAAAATGCTTTTCCTAAACTCCCTGATCGCCCTCAGAAACGAGGGCGCACCGAAGAGGTCTTTCAGTTTTTCGGACGCCAAGTCGAAAATTTTCCTCGTTTTCATGTCATCCACGCAGAAAAACCAGCTAAACAAGTACGAACAATCTCCCCGTTCCTTGTATCAAAGTCTCTTACCGAAGTTTTTGGCCCAGGATATAAGGTGTCGAGGATGGCTAGCGGTGACCTCCTCTTGGAGCTCCGCGACCAGAAGCAATTTGAGAAGCTGCCACAGCTAGTATCATTTGGGGAGACCCAAGTAGTAGTAACCCCACACCGCACGATGAATACCTCCCGCGGCGTTGTCTCGGACGATGATATGCTGGAGCTCACTGAGGCCGAGCTCTTGGAAGGTTTCAGTGAACAAAATGTTATAAATGTCAAAAGAATTAAGATGAGGCGAGATGGTAAAGAACTTGCGACCAAACACCTAGTACTGACTTTCAATTCAAGTGTCCTGCCCGAGTCAATTGAGGCCGGGTACATCAAGCTCCGTGTAAGACCGTACGTGCCAAACCCCCTCCGATGTTTCAAGTGTTTCTTTCCACTGTGTAAATTGTGATGGCGAGCATGCCGCATACTCGCGGTCATGCCCGTCTTGGAAGAAAGAAAAAGAAATAGTAACAATCAAAGTAAAAGAGAATATCTCATTCAAGGAGGCACGCAGGCGGGTTACATACCTTCCTAAGGCCAGCTTTGCCGAAGTGGCGCGTCAGGGGGCAGCGTCACAACGGCCTCCGGCGGCTGTCCGACCCACAGTCAGTGAGTCGCCAGTCACGCCATCTGCCCCCACGGTGGTTGCAGCTAGCGCTGCTCCGCCAACAGAGAAGACGGAGCCATCGACCCCGAAGGTGGGCGCAGCCGAGGCTGCCCCAACCTCCGAGGCCCCCTCCAGCGCTGGCAACGGCCAGCGCAGCCAAATCCCTCAGGGAGGCCCATCGACCTCCGGGCTGGTGGGCGCAGGGGTCTTGCCCTCCAAGGCGGGACTCCCTCTGAAAACCTCTCGCTCGCAAGAGCGCTTGTCCGGCGTCTCACACGAGGCAATGGACACTACACCTGTCCCCAAGGCGCACCAAACGCCTAAGGAGCGTCGAGAATCGCTCGAACGCTTCAAAAAGCACAAAACACCTATTACAGGGCCTCGAAAGGGCTCTGTAATATAAGGCACCCACCCCGTTTCCGTAAACACAGCACCAATTTACCTTAAACATGGATACACAAATCATTCAATGGAACATCAGAGGTCTCCTTAGAAACCTTGATTTGCAAGAACTCATCCACAAACATAATCCAAAAGTGCTGTGTTTACAGGAAACACACTTAAAATCTAAACACACAAACTTTCTCCGTACGTATGTTACGTTTCGCAAAGATCGCGATGATGCCGTCGCATCATCGGGTGGTGTTGCGATTCTTACTCATAGAAGTATTGCGTGTCAACCTCTACAGCTACAAACGCCCCTTGAAGCAGTGGCGGTTCGAGTTGTCCTACTAAACAAACTCATCACCATTTGCTCCCTTTACATACCCCCGCATTACCAACTGAACAGACATGAATTTCACTCCTTGATCGATCAATTGCCAGAACCTTATGCTCTTCTTGGAGATTTCAATGCGCAGAGCTCCCTGTGGGGCGACTCTCGTATAGATGCGCGAGGTCGCCTTGTTGAGCAGTTCCTTTTTTCTTCTGGAGCGTGCCTTCTCAATAAGAAAGAACCCACATATTACTCTCTTGCAAACCGACCCTTTTCGTCAATAGATCTTAGTATAGTCTCCCCGTCTGTACTGCCTGAACTTGAATGGGAAGTTACCGACAACCCTTACGGTAGCGACCACTTCCCTCTACTGCTAAGATCATATAAAGAAAACGAATATCCACCATACGCTCCTAGGTGGAAGATTGAGACAGCTGATTGGGAGAAATTTCGATCTCTAACTAGTATCTCATGGGCTGACCTGTCTTCGTTAGGAATTGACGCTGCAGTCGAGTTTTTTACAGCATTCATATTAGATGTCGCATTTAAATGCATATCAGAAGTAAAAGGCTTGGCCTGCAAACGACGTGTCCCATGGTGGAACGACGATTGTAGGATCGCTCGTAAAAAACAGAACAGGGCGTGGGGGTTGCTACGCGCTTCTCCCACTGCAGAGAATCTAGTCAACTTTAAAAAAGTAAAATCCGAAGGCAGGCGAACCCGCCGACAGGCCAGACGAGAAAGTTGGCAGATGTTTCTATCGAGTATTAACTCGTTCAGGGATGAGGCGAAAGCCTGGAACAGGGTCAATAGGATAAGAGGGCGACAAGCACATGCACTCCCTTTGGTAAACACAGAAGGCGATACCCTACAAGATCAGGCGGACTCACTTGGGGAGCACTTTGAGAGCGTGTCAAGTGCCAACCATTACTCGCAATCCTTTCTCAAATATAAACAAATAGAAGAATGTAAGCCACTCATGAGAAAATGTCAACAGAATGAACCATACAACTGTCCTTTTAGCATTGCCGAGTTGAGAGCTGCCTTGAGTGCATGCAAGAGCTCTGCACCGGGATCTGACAGGATCATGTATGAAATGATCAAAAACTTACATAAAGACACCCAAGTTACACTAGTCACACTTTTCAACACCATTTGGGCTGCGGGATACCTCCCGACTGCATGGAAAGAAGCTATAGTGATCCCGGTTTTGAAACAAGGCAAAGATCCTTCCTCAGTGGCAAGTTACCGCCCGATAGCCCTGACCAGTTGCCTTTGTAAGGTATTTGAAAAAATGATCAATCGCCGTCTCGTGCATCTCCTAGAGTCCAGGAAAATGCTTGACCCATTTCAGTGTGGTTTTCGGGAAGGGCGATCTACAACCGATCATCTTGTGCGCATCGAAGCGAGCATTCGCGATGCATTCGTGCACAAGCAATCTTTCTTATCTGTATTTCTGGATATGGAAAAAGCGTACGACACAACCTGGCGGTACGGAATCCTGCGCGATCTTTCCGCGCTAGGTATCCGCGGCAATGTGTTAAATATTATAGAGAGCTACCTAGAGAACCGTACATTTCGAGTGAAAATAGGTCCTGCACTGTCGCGTACATTCATACAGGAAACTGGGGTACCCCAGGGTGGCGTACTCAGCTGCACGCTCTTTGTCGTCAAAATGAACACGCTTCGTGCATCTTTACCACCAGCTATTTTCTACTCAGTCTACGTAGACGATATACAGATAGGATTCAAATCCTGCAATCTCACTGTCTGCGAGAGACAGGTACAGCATGGTTTGAACAAGGTGTCACAGTGGGCAGAGAAAAACGGATTTAAAATCAATCCTCAAAAGAGTTCTTGTGTGCTGTTCACAAGGAAGAGAGGCCTAGTTCCGGATCCTTGCTTACAAATGTGTGGACAACAGATACCACTAAACAAAGAGCACAAATTTCTAGGTGTCATACTTGACTACAAACTCACTTTCGTCCCCCACATTAAACATCTTAAAGAAAAGTGTCTAAAAACAATGAACATAATCAAACTTCTATCCCAGACTACGTGGGGTAGTGACAGAAAGTGCTTAATGAACCTCTATAAAAGCCTCATTCGATCACGACTAGACTATGGTGCCGTGATTTATCACTCTGCCGCCCCAAGTGCGCTAAAAATGCTAGACCCTATTCACCATCTAGGTATCCGCTTAGCCACGGGCGCTTTTAGGACAAGTCCCATTGAAAGTCTGTATGTAGAATCAAATGAGTGGTCACTCCATTTTCAAAGAACATACATCAGCCAAAGTTATTTCCTAAAAGTCCACTCTAACCCTCAACATCCATGTTTCAATACCGTTAACGATATGACATATGCTACACTCTTTCATAATCGTCCCTCAGTAAGACAGCCTTTCTCGCTACGTGTGAGGGAGCTTAGTGATCAAATGCATGTCCCACTCCTCGAGCTCTGCCTAATGCCTCCAGCCAAGCTGCTACTTCCTTGGGAGTGGCAGCTCGTACAATGCGATATATCTTTCATGCAAGTTACGAAACACGCTTCAGACATTGAAATCCAAATGCATTTCCGGGAACTCCAACACAAACACTCCTGCACGGAGTTCTACACAGACGCATCGAAGTCACACGACGGGGTGTCCTACGCAGCCGTCGGGCCATCCTTCTCGGAAACCGATGTACTGCATGCGGAAACTAGTATCTTTACGGCTGAGGCCTACGCACTATTGTCGGCTGTGAAGCATATCAGGAAATCAAAACTCCAGAAAGCAGTCATATATACGGATTCCCTTAGTGTTGTGAAGGCCTTGATGGCATTCTCTAACCACAAAAATCCGGTAATTAACGAACTCTATTCTGCTCTGTGTAAAGCGTATGTAGGTAATCAGCATGTCATCATATACTGGGTGCCAGGTCATAGGGGCATCGAAGGTAACGTTCTGGCGGACCAGATGGCCACGTCAGTTGCATCATATTCTGCTAATCCCACCGCTGCAGTTCCTGTCACAGACCTGAAGCCCTTCTTACGGAGGAAACTACGGAACCAGTGGCAACGCCTATGGGACGCGGAAACAAATAATAAGCTCCACGTGATAAAGCCGCAGTTAGGATTCTGGCCTTCCGTAACAAAATCACGCCGGACAGATGTCCTATTCTGTCGTCTAAGAATAGGACACACTTTTGGCACACATAACTTTTTACTCACCGGAAACGAGCCTCCAACCTGTGGTAGATGCGGGGAGAGGCTGACCGTCCACCACGTCCTTCTGGAGTGTCGGGCAGCCGAATCTGAAAGAAACATTTTCCCTTAGCATACCGCCAGAACATCCCCCTTCATCCAGTAATGTTACTCGGCCCAGAACCGCTGTTTGACTCCAGTGCAGTCCTGGGCTTCCTGAAAGATGTTCTCTTGCATGTTCTTAGCCCCACATGTTCGTAGCGGGTCCTCTCTTCAGAGGATACAGCTGTGATAGCTCTCTCGTATAGCACGCGCCTCTAGGCCTTTGTGTTTCAAGGGCTCTGGCGAGGCAGCAGTGCTCCAAATAATTTTACTATCTTATACATTTTCCATTTTGCATCATTCTCCTACGATGGATTTTAATGGTCATAGTTTTCTTCATTAATCATTGCCATAATTTTATAGCACGTAGATTTTACGCACTTTACAGCGACTATTTTTAGGCCACTTTACAGCCAAGTCACATCTTCCATAATACATCAACATTAACACTTGTCATGGCGCTCTTTGGCCAAACCTGGCCCTTGCGCCACTAAACACAACACATCATCATCATATATGCGGCATCTATTATAAAGGCTGTAAAATACTCCACAGCTGCATCGATTTCTAACGAGGAGATGTCATGCCATGAGATACCAGTAAGAGTTCGAAATTTGTCCCAATCAGCTGTCTCAATCTTCCACCGAGGTGCCTGTGGTGGATATTCGTTTTCTTGAGGTGTTCGTATTAGTATGGGGAAGTGATCGCTTCCGTAAGGGTTCTTTGTAACTTCCCATTCGAGTTCGGGCAGAATAGAAGGAGAGACTATGCTGAGATCGATTGAAGAAAAGGTTCTGTTTGCTAGAGAGTAATATGTGGGTTTCTTCTTATTCAGAAGGCACGCACCACAAGAAAAAAGGAACTGTTCAACAAGACCACCTCGCGTATCTATACGAGAGTCGCCCCACAGGGAGTTGTGCGCATTGAAATCCCCAAGTACAACGTAAGGTTCTGGCAATTCGTCTATGAAGGACTGAAATTCATGTTTGCTTAGTTTGTAGTGTGGGGGTATATAAATCGAACAAATGGTGACGAGTTTATTTAAAAGAACAGCTCGAACCGCCACTGCTTCAAGGGGCGTTTCTAGCTGTAAACGCTGACAGGAAGTATTTTTATGAATAAAAATGGCAACACCGCCTGATGATACAACAGCATCATCGCGATCTTTACGGAACTTGACATACTGTCGGAGAAAGTTCGTGTGTTGTCGTTTTAAATGTGTTTCCTGTAGACACAGCACTTTTGGATTGTGTTTTTGGATAAGCTCTTGCACGTCATCAAGGTTCCTAAAAAGACCTCTGACGTTCCATTGAATAATTTGTGTCGCCATTTTGAAAGTAAATAAGTGCTGTGTGTATGGAAACGGAGGTGATGCCTTAGGTTACAGAGCTCTTTCGAGGCCCTGTAACGGGGGTTCTGCTCTTTCTGGAGCGTTCGAGCGAGCCTCGCCGCTCCTTAGGCGCTTGGTGCGCCTTGAGGATAGGTGTAGTGTCCATTGCCTCTTGTGAGGCGCCGGACACGTGCTCTTGCGAGCGAGAATTTACCAGACCCCTGCAAGACCCCTGCACCCACCAGCCCGGAGGTCGATGGGGCTCCCAGAGGGATTTGGCTGCGCTGGCCGTTGCCAGCGCTGGAAGGTTCCTCGGAAGCTGGGGCAGCCTCGACTGCGTCCACCTTCGGGGTCGATGGCCCCGTCTGCTGGGTAGACGGAGCAGCGCTAGCTGCAACCGTGGCGGGGGCAGATGGCGTAACTGCCGACTCACGGCTTGTGGGTCGGACAGCCGCCGGAGGCCGTTGTGACGCTGCCCCCTGACGCGCCACTTCGGCAAAGCTGGCCTCAAAGAGGCACGCAACCCGCCTGCGTGCCTCTTTGAATTATATGTTTTCTTTTACTTTGATTGTTACTATTTCTTTTTCTTTTTTCCAAGACGGGCATGACCGCGAGTATGCGGCATACTCGCCATCACAGTTCACGCAGTGTGGAGCGTTTTCGCACGTTTCAGAGGCATGGTCACGGGAACTACATTTTGCACATGTCTGGCGGCCTCGGCAGTTCTGTGAGCTGTGGCCGAATCGCTGGCACTTAAAGCATCGTAGGGGATTTGGAATGTACGGTCTCACTCGGATTTTCACATAGCCTGTCTCGATAGTGTCTGGTAGGTTGCTTGAGCCAAATGTAAGTATTAGGTGCATGGTATTGATTTCTTTTCCGTCACGTCTTATTTTAATTCTCTTAACATTGATCACGTTCTGATCATTCCAACCCTCTAGAAGTTCAGCTTCAGACAATTCAAGCAGATCAGCATCCGATACAACGCCACGGGTAGTATTCATGGTACGGTGTGGGGTCACTGTGACTGGAACACCCCCAAAGGATACAAGTTTGGACAATTTTTCATATTGTTTCTGATCGCGGAGCTCTAGGAGAAGATCACCGCTAGCCATTTTCGATGCTTTGTATCCGGGACCAAAAACTTCTGTCAGAGATTTTGAGACAACGAAAGGTGAGATCATTCTTACAGTCTTCTCAGGCTTATCAGAGTGGATGACATGAAAGCGGGGAAAGTTCTGTGTACGATTGCCAAAAAACTTAAAGACATCTTCGGTGCGCCCTCGTTTCTGAGGGCGATCAGGAAGTTTGGGGAAACCAGTTTCCATGAAGATATATAAAAATTCGGCAACAGCGCCGACCACCCACCACGGAGCCCAACGCGGGGACGCGGCAGAGCTTGCATACAA
This sequence comes from Dermacentor andersoni, assembly GCF_023375885.2. Taxonomy (NCBI): domain Eukaryota; kingdom Metazoa; phylum Arthropoda; class Arachnida; order Ixodida; family Ixodidae; genus Dermacentor; species Dermacentor andersoni. The sequence continues at coordinate 122,287,910 of NC_092816.1, read as the reverse complement.
GTCTGCACGACGCCAGTCGTACGCCGCCACTATAACCAAATATGGTGTACCCAAGGTTGGATAGCCACACAGGGTTAACCCTCGCCACCAAGAAGAAGGAAGTAAATAGAAGAGAGAAGGAGACAGGAAAGGTGGAAAGGGAAAGACGAAGGTTGTAGGAAGGGAGAGACAGGAAAAGGCGACTGCCGATTTCCTCCAGGTGGGTCAGTCTGGAGGTGCCGTCTATGTGAAGCAGAGGCCAAAGAGGCGTGTTGCCTCCGCCGGGGGGCCTTAAAGGTCCAAACACCCGGCATCGGCTCAACCTCCAGGATCCCCCTTTCCCCAGACACGGCTAAGCCGCGCACGGCTACACGCGGGAGGGTCCAACCCTCGGGTACGTGGTGTCGCAACACACCAAACGCCTGCTGACGCAGACGCCCCTGCGGGGACAGCAAAAGCAAGACTTGAAAAATTATCCAAAAAGATGTGCTGACTTGAAATCTGTTTCTCTGGCTCACACAATGCAGAGCTGTCAATTAGCAATATAAGAGGCTATTAAGTTTAACCTCAAATAATGTTGCAAATACTGACTGAGCCGCATGTACGATGTATAAATGCACCTTTTATGCCTTAACATGTACGGCAACTGCATGTTCAATGTACGTACCTTGATGCATACAGGTTGCAGGGTACTCCACAAGAGTCTGCACGTGGCGTGCACAATGAAGGTCACGGTGGAAATACCCTCCCGGAACTCCAAGGCAATATCCTGCATAAACATCCCCGATGCCAAATACCTAGAAAGAAATTTTCGTAATACTTACTGCAACATAACGACACAGTGAGTTGTGAAGGAGTGCATGGTGTACTGGTACAGGCGAATCTCCGACATGGCGAAGTCGCACCTGACACAAAAACACGTTCTTAATATCCAACATTTGTAATAATTGTATACATACCAAATGTTTAATTCGATATATCCGATATTTGTTATATTGACCTTTGACTGTATTCAACGCAGCGAACCCAAGTATTGCGACATCATATGAAGGAAACCACAGGTGTACCTCTACATCAATAGGTCACAGCCAATACAGCAACGATTTACAAGTTAGATGTACGCTGCAGATCGCCGTCTATCTGAAGCCGAGGCCGAAAAGGTGCGTTGCCTCCGACATAGAAGGAGCAACTGTAGCGCAACGGCAAACACAGCTACGAATTTTTCAATTTAACATGGTGGCGCCATCATTAAGATGCCTATTAACAAATAATGAATGAAAACAAATATATTATCCACTCGAATAAAATTGCATTCCGGGGGCTTTACCTGCCAAATCCACAAACTGATGATAAGGCCTGTCGTAGCCCGGATTAGTCTTGCCCACTTTGGGTTCCAATGCACGGTAAACGGGTATTTGTGAATTTCGCGGCATCGAAATGCGGCCGCTACGGCCGGGATTCGATATTCGTTCACATAAATACCTGATAGTGATGTCGAGTCTGGCCCGCGATGGGATTGGCTCTCCAATGAAGTGTAGCCTAGTGAGGAATTCTTCCAAGAGAACGTGAACTTGTTCGAATTTTTCTGCTGTCCATTCTGTAGAATTTTCTAAAATATTCTGGGTGGCCGGAAATCAGAAAGGGCATCTGAATGAAAGAAACAAGACAAGACGATATATGTATGCATGAATATTTGACTCCGGCAAACTGAACGAGCGCTAGCAACTTACCACTGTGTGAAACTCGGACTCCTGCCTTCAATTCACCCAGATTGACCGTGTCCACCAGCGCCTCGACGAGACGTGTCGCAACAAGAGCTCTTTTTTTCAAGGAGTGTCATTTCCAGAAGGAGGAAATGGAAGAGATGCGACGAAGGTCCATGCAAGGACATCTCTACGTCGTTGAACACATCTGCCTGTTTGTGCTCCTTGCAGAGAGCGTCATCAGTAGAAATTTCTTCCTCCCAAGCAGCACGCGCTCTTCCTGTAGCAGAAGTGCTATAAAAGCCGTTGCGTTGGCTGCCATCTCGATCGGAATCTATGCGCAAGCTCGCGCGGAGAGAAGCAAATGACAGCGTAGATGTTCAACGGAAAGTGTGTTGCGGGTGGCAAAATATACCTAGGTTAAGGGAAAGGGGTGAACAGAGGAGTGGTTCTAGGGAAAAGGGAAAGTTGATATTTTCTGCAGCCCTTGCGGTAGCATGGCCGGTGCTGCTATGTGCACAAAAAGAGAGGGAGAGAGTGTTCTTGTTTGAAAGCAGATAATTCTGTGCAAGGGAAGGGGGAAGGGAGAAAAAGGCCGGAGAAAAAAATTATGGCGATGCCTAATGATCAGTACCCTGACCCTTACACTGCATTGCGCAAGAATAATATGCCTCACCACTGCCTCAACAGAGCCCTTGAAACAGAGGAGCCTGGAGGCACGTGCTATACAGTACAACTATCCCAACGGCATCCTCTAAAGAGAGGAAGCGCTACGAACGTGTAGTACTAATAACATGTAAGACCACATCTCTGAGGAAGCCTAGGACTGTGCCAGTGGTCTCGCAGCCTCCTTCGCAAGAAAGGCCTCAGACCTGTGATAGGCACCTCAGCGGTAGGGTCAACAGCTTGCGAGGCGATTGACGTGGCTCTCGTCCGCCAGAGCGTTACGCTCGGTGCTCCTTGTTTCCGGATGCAGTACATCGGATTCTGACGATGGGCCGATAGCAACATAGGACACCCCGGCATTTGACTTCGAAGCGTCTGTGTAGAACTCTACGCAGGAGTGTTGTGATGGAGTTCTAGGAAATGCGTTCGGATTTCGATCTCTGGTGCGTGTTTTGTTACTTCTAAAAAGGATATGTCACATTCTACGACCTACCACTCCCAAGGTGGTAACAACTTGGTTGGATGCATTAGGCGAAGCTCGAGGAGTGGGACATGCATTTCATGACTAAGCTCCATCACAGGAAGCGAGAAAGGCCGTCTTACGGAGGGACGATTACGAAAAAGTGTAGCATATGTCATATCGTTAACGGTATTAAAACACGGATATTGAGGATTAGAGTGGACTTTCAGAAAATATGTTTGGCTGATCTATGTCCTCTGCAGATAAAGTGGCCACTCATTTGATTCTGCATATAAACTTTGTATGGGACTTGTTCTGAAAGCGCTAGTGGCCAGTCTGATTCCTAGATGGTGGACTGGGTCTAGCATATTTAGCACGCTCGGGGCGGCCGAGTGATATATCACGGCACCATAGTCTAATCGTGATCAAATGAGGCTTTTATAGAGTTTCATTAAACACTTCCTGTCACTCCCCCATGTAGTTTGGCATAGAAGTTTCATTATGTTCGTTTTTAGACACTTTTCTTTAAGATGTTTAATGTGGGGGACGAAAGTGAGTCTGTAGTCAAGTATAACACCTAGAAATTTGTGCTCTTTGTTTACAGGTATTTGTTGTCCACCCAGTTCTAAGCAAGGATCTGGGATCAGTCCTCTCTTGTAAAAAGAACGCAAGATTTGTTAGGATGGATCTTAAATCCATTCTTGTCTGCTCACATTGACACTTTGTTCAGGCCATGCTGTACCTGTCTCTCGCACACTGCGAGGTTACAGGATTTGAAAGCTATTTGTATGTCGTCCACGTAGACAGAATAAAAGGTTGCCGGTGGTAATGAAGCGCGAAGCGTGTTCATCTTCACGATGAAGAGTGTGCAGCTGAGCACACCTCCTTGGGGTACACCCGCTTCTTGCGTAAAAGGACCCCAAAGTACATTACCGACTTTACCTGGAAGGTACGACTGGACAGATAGCTTTCTATTAGGTTTAGCATATTACCATAGATGCCCATTTCTGACAAGTCTCTTAAGATTCGGTAACGCCACGTTGTATCGTACGCCTTCTCCATATCGAGGAATATGGATAAGAAAAACTGTTTGTGTACAAATGCGTCCCGGATATTTGCTTCTACACGCACAAGATGGTCAGTTGTGGAGCGCCCTTCTCCGAAGGCGCACTAATAGGGATCAAGGATTTTGCTCAGTTCAAGGAAATGAATGAGTCGTCGATGAATCATTTTTTCAAATACCTTACAAAGGCAACTTGTCAGGGCTATCGGGCGGTAACTTGCCACTGAGGAAGGATCTTTGCCTTGTTTCAAAACCGGGATAACAATGACTTCTTTCCATGCAGTCGGAAGGTATCCTGCAGCCCAAATGGCGTTGAAAATTGTGACTAGTGTAACTTTGGTGTCCTTGTGTAAGTTTTTTATCATTTCATACATGATTCTGTCAGATCCCGGTGCAGAGCTCTTGCATACGCTCAAGGCAGCTCTCAACTCGGCAATACTAAAAGGACAGTTGTACGGTTCATTCTGTCGACATTTTCTTATGAGTGGCTTGCATTATTCTATTTGTTTATATTTCAGGAAGGATTGCGAGTAATGGTTGGCACTTGACACGCTCTCAAAGTGCTCCCCAAGTGAGTCCACCAGATCTTCTAGGGTATCGCCTTGTGTGTTTACCAAATGGAGTGAATATGCTTGTCGCCCTCTTATCCTATTAACCCTGTTCCAGGCTTTGGCCTCATCAGTGAACAAGTTGATACGCCATAGAAACTTCTGCCAACTTTCTCGTCTGGCCTGTCGCCGCGTTCGCCTGCCTTGGGATTTTACTTTTTTGAAGTTGCTAAGATTCTCCGCAGTGGGAGAAGCGCGTACGTCTGTTTTGTTTTTTCCGAGTGATCCTACAATCGTCGTTCCATCAAGGGACACGCCGTTTGCACGCAAGCCATTTACTTCTGATATGCATTTAGATGCGACATCTATTATGGAGGCTGTAAAGAACTCCACTGCAGCATCAATTCCTAACGAAGACATGTCAGCCCATGAGATACTAGTAAGAAATCGAAATTTCTCCCAATCAGCTGTCTCAATATTCCACCTAGGAGCGTGTGGTGGATATTCGTTTTTAGGTGATCTTAGCAGTATAGGGAAGTGGTCGCTGCCTAAGCGTTGTCGGTAACTTCCCATTAGAGTTCAGGCAGTATAGATGGGGAGACTATGCTAAGGTCTATTGAAGAATAGGTTCTGTTTGCAAGAGAGTAATATGTGTGTTCCTTCTTATTCAACAGGCACGCACCAGAAGAAAAGAAAGGAACTGTTCAACGAGACGACCTCGCGCATCGATACGAGAGTCTCCCCGCAGGTAGTTATGTGGATTGAAATCGCCAAGAACAACATACGGTTCTGGCAATTCATCTATAAAGGACTGAAATTCATGTTTGCTTAGCTTATAATGTGGGGGTATATAAAGTGAGCAAATAGTGATAAGTTTGTGGAGCAGAATAACTCTAACCGCCACTGCCTCAAGGGCCATTCGTAGCTGTAAACGTTGACACGCTGTGCTTTATTCAATTACAATTGCAACACCGCCCGATGATGCGACAGCATCATCGCGATCTTTCCGAAACGTAACATATTGTCGAAGAAAGTTTGTGTATTTTGATTTTAAGTGTGTTTCCTGTAAACACAGCACTTTTGGATTGTGTGTGTGGATGAGTTCTTGCACATCATCAAGATTCCTAAGAAGACCTCTGACATTCCAATGAATGATTTGTGTATCCATATTTAAAGAAATATAGGTGCTGTGTTTACGGAAACGGAAGGGATGCCTTACATTACAGAGCCCTTTCGAGGCCCTCTAATAGATGTTTTGTTCTTTCTGAAGCGTTCGAGCGAGTCTCGACGCTCCTTAGGCGTTTGGTGCGCCTTGGGGACAGGTGTAGTGTCCATTGCCTCCTGTGAGACGCCGGACAAGCGCTCTTGCGAGCGAGAAGTTTTCAGGGGGAGTCCCGCCTTGGAAGGCAAGACCCCTGCGCCCACCAGCCCGGAGGTCGATGGGGCTCCCTGAGGGATTTGGCTGCGCTGGCCGTTGCCAGCGCTGGAAGGGGTCTCGGAGGTTGGGGCAGCTTCGGCTGCGCCCACCTTCGGGGTCGATGGCCCCGTCTGTTGGGTTGGCGGAGCAGCGCTAGCTGCAACCGCCGCGGGGGCAGATGGCGTAGCTGCCGACTCAGTGCTTGTGGGTCGGACAGCCGCCGGAGGCCGTTGTGACGCTGCCCCCTGACGCGCCACATCGGCAAAGGTTTTCTTGGGCAGGTACGATACCCGCCTGCGTGCCTCCTTGAAACTTATATTTTCATTTACTTTAACTGTTACAATTTCCTTTTTTTCCAGGATGGGCACGACCGCGAGCACGCGGCGTGTTCCCCATCACAGTTTACACAGTGGAGAGCGTTCTCACATGCTTCAGATATGTGTTCGTGGGCACTGCATTTCGCACATGTTTGGCGGCCTCGGCAGCTCTGCGAACTGTGGCCGAAGCGCTGGCATTTGAAACATCGGAGTGGATTGGGCACGTACGGCCTGACACGGAGCTTGATGTACCCGGCCTCGATTGACTCGGGCAAGACACTTGAACCAAAGGTGATTATTAGGTGCTTGGTTTGGATCTCTTTACCATCTCGCGTCATCTTTATTCTACTGACAATGATAACATTTTGCTCACTGAAGCCCTCCAGGAGTTCCGCTTCAGTCAGCTCAAGCAAATCAGTATCCGACACAAGACCACGGGTGGTGTTTAGTGTACGGTACGGCGTTACCGTTATGTGGATCTCCCCAAATGACACTAGTTTCTGTAGATTCTCATATTGTTTCAGATCGCGGAGCTCCAAGAGGAGGTCACCGCTTGCCATCCTCGACACCTTGTAACCTGTACCAAAAACATCAGTCAAGGACTTTGAGACAAGGAATGGTGAAATAGTTCGGACTGCTTAGTTTGGCTTTTCAGAGTGAATAACGTGGAAGCTGGGGAAATGCTGGATTTGGTGTCCAAAAAAATTGAAGACATCTTCGGTGCGCCCTCGTTTCTGAGGGCGATCAACAAGGGGGGGAAAGAAGTTTCCATGCGAATATGTATACATTCGGCAACAGCGTCGACCGCCCACCACGGAGCCCAACGAGGGGACGCGGCAGAGCTTGCATACAAGTCTGCACGACGCCAGTCGTACGCCATCACTATAACCGAATATGGTGCACCCAAGCTTGGATAGCCACACAGGGTTAACCCTTGCCGCCAAGGAGGAAGGAAGTAAATAGAAGAGAGAAGGAGACAGGAAAGGACTAAAGTTGGAAGGGAAAGACGAAGGTTTCAGGAGAGAGAGAGACAGGAAAAGGCGACTGCCGATTCCCCCCGGGTGGGTCAGTCCGGGGGTGCCGTCTGCGTGAAGCAGAGGCCAAAGAGGTGTGTTGCCTCCGCCGGGGGGCCTTAAAGGTCCGAACACCCGGTATCGGCTCAACCCCCAGGATCCCGCTTTCCCCGGACACGGCAAAGCCGCGCACGGCTACACGCGGGAGGGTCCAACCCTCGTGTGCTCGGGTACGTGGTTTCGCAACACACCAAACGCCTGCTGACGCAGACGCCCCTGCGGGGGAAGCTCGAGGAGTAGGACATGCATTTCATGACTAAGCTCCCTCACACGAAGCGAGGAAGGCTGTCTTACAGACGGACGATTATGGAAAAGTGTATTGCACGTCACATCGTTAACAGTGCTAAAGCATGGATGTTGATGATTGGAGTGTATATTCAAGAAATATGTGAGGCTGATGTAGGTTCTCTGTAGGTGGAATGACCATTTACTTGAATCCGCGTATAAGCTTTCAATAGGGCTTGTCCTGAAAGCGCTAGTGGCTACACGGATACCTAGATGGTGGACAGGATGTAGGATCTTTAGCGCCCTCGGAGCGGCAGAGTTATACACGACGGCACCATAGTCCAATCGGGATGGAATTAGGTTCTTGTATAGATTCACTAAACACTTCCTGTCACTACCCCATGTAGTCTGGGATAGAAGTTAAGTTCATTGTTTTTAGACATTCTTTTAGATATGTAATGTGTGGAATGTGGTTACATCTCTGCCTAAGACCCGCGCCACGGCCTGCCTGTCAGCTCTTAGGCTTTGCGATACGCGGCCGTTCCTGGGTGCAAGCTCGTATCTCCGTGGTGCCTTCGCTGCTTTCTGCAAGGACGTCACCGTTGGTTACCTAAAGTCGCCGTCTCGTCACCACCAGCTGTTGTCAGTTCTTCTGCATGCCTACAAAGCAACGTTGAGATGTTGGAGAAATGGTTAACCCAACTCAGCGGATTTCTTCAACACTGAATGCAAATGGGACCAAATGAGATGGGACCCAAGGAGAGCTACAGTGGTCACGGCGAAAGCACAAGGATTATGCGTCCCACAAGCCCCTTGTTTTTCGTTCAGGCCGTGCACATCATCGCTGCAAAGCGTTCGCCAGGCGAAACATGCTTCGGTTTTCCTGTCGAAGCGGCCGCGCAACACATACCCTGGACCAGCCAGTCATTGGACAACACCTGCGAAACATAAAATCCGGACCTGCGCACTTGGAAACTTCAGCTTCCTGATTATCGTGATCCGCCATCGTCTACGTCATCAGCTCCGATGCCTATATATATGGACCTCCCGTGCTTTGCAGTCAGTGGGCACGGCGAAAGCACAAGGATTATGCGTCTCACAAGCCCCTTTTTGTTTTTCCTGTTTATGCTTACTATTGTAACGATGTCTGCCTTTTGCTTCTGCCGTGCCCACGGCCCGTGATCGGAGTGCTTCTTGCAACTTGCCATCGTTTCGTAGACTTGCTCTATTCTTGTGACGATGTGGAACCTAATCCTGGCCCTAATACTACTGAAACTATGCTTAAACAAATTATTGATGAACTGAGTGAACTGAAACAAACCACACAGTCTGTAAGTCAACAACTAGGCGAACAACTAGACAGCTAATGAGTACTAGCTAGTGAGTACGCGTTATAATGAGCGCCTCACCTCGACCGCACAATATTTTCTGATTTCAATTTACGTTAACAGTCATCTCCTCAAAGCTAAATGCGGATACTGACAGTTTCCACTCTTACTGTATACGCCCGCCACAATTAACGGAAATTCTCAGTCTTTGGAAAAACAGACGATAAACACGTTTTCTTATCCTTTTTAACATATGATTCCTCCGTTTTCGACAAAACATAAGTGTCGTCCGTTTTTTTTTTTTTACCTAGACTCCCTCCGCTTTTGGTAAAACATGACTCATGTCTGTAATATTTACGTATGTTTTCTACGTTAAGTTACGGAAATTTGTTGCAGTGTACATATACTTAATAAATGTTTTGTTTTCTTTTTGCTGACAGTTGTCTGATGTGCAGCATATGTACGCGCCACGTACATGTAAAATGTGCTGCACCTTCACTTGAGATATACACACATACATATAAGCAGCATATATCAAGCACCAAAGGCAGTCAAGAACAAGTAGACTAATATGCGACTGCATCGGGACACATCAGAAAATGTTACCACGTGGTGCCTAATTTTTTATATCAATGCTATAAATACATGCAATGTAATGCATAAGCTCATTGGAAGTTCATCAGGAAGACATTACAAGGTCACACAAAAACTACTCAGGAGTGCACCTGATGAAGATTTTTCATGCACAGAAGAAAAACACTTAAGTATCCACCAGAAAGACGGTGGCCAATATTCCAAATTACAAAGAAGCACATAAGAAAGTTAAACGACTGTGATGTCAAAACTCAGGCGGCTCATGTGAAACTCATCTCATATTTTATTACGGGGGGTACCTTTTCTCGATATCTCTCTATCTCGGAAACCGTCGGAGGCCACGTGAAACATCGCAAAAGATGATAGCGATGACTGGAAAGTTGGCAATCCTACTGCAATCTATGAAATGGTTATCTAAAGCAACAGCAAAATTATTGGAAATGCGGCGAAGAATGCACGACTTCAACATTTCATTGGCAAAGGTACTCGAAATGGACTGCTTTTTATTATTTCAGAGCGCGCTAAGGTAACGAATCAAGAAACTAAGGCTTGCGCAGCACACTCGAAGCCTTTTCACGAAAGGCGGTTTCGCCCACTCCCAGTCATATTACCCTATTGATGAAGCATACCTATTAAGTGATCATGGCTTCAATCTATCACGCGAGTCACTTTTCTGAAATGTATGGGACGTACAAATTTGACAATTTCCCGCGTTGCAGCGCATGTTTCTGTTTTGCACGACTTCCAACATAAGGCGCGTCCATCCCGTCACATTTTTTTTCTCGTTAGGTTCGTTCAAAATGGGTGAACTTCACCTATGATACTATCGCATTAAATTAATCAACCTCTGTACAATGAACTCATGGATGTTTATTTCCTTTTTCTCTACAGGGTGTCAGTGATGCATTGAGTGAAGGTAACGAGCAGTATACAGTCGACCTTCAGAAATGCAACGCATGGTCAATGAGTTTGTCTCCTGAGCTCTCGAGCTCCACTCGACACCTCACTTGACAGCGTGAGCGCGCGTGGAGAAGTGACGCAAAACTTGCTCCCAGTGGGAAGAGTAACACTGGTGAAGCAAGGAGGGCACCGTCACCTTGTGGCCTTCCATGAAACCGAGCTTCGCATCGCGTGACAAAGCTCTCCACTGCAGTAGGTGAAAGCGCGCGCGGCATCGCGTCACGTTGTTTTCGCGTTGTTTTCTATAACGAGAGAAAGCGGCGGCGGCTAGGCGATTTTGGGGTGCGCGGCTGTCGCCTGCGCTGCTTGGTATCAGGCAGAAATTTGTTCGCCTTAAAGCAGGTGGCTTCGAGCAATCGCTGCTCTGGTGATGAGTACGAACGCATCCAGTAGTCGCCACGCACTTTGTAGTAGTGGCGATGTGATGTGAGCAGTAAGTGCGGCATGTTCGGATGGTGCGTCAATTGGATGACAGACAGCGCGCAACAAAAGGCGCGAGCATTATTCATCGCCTTCGTGACATCACTTTCGCAATACAGTGATTGTGCAGAAGCACATTCTATGCATGCACTGCTTTTGCTTCTTATTCTTGTATATGCCGTTTCCGAATCAAACGGCGCAGGATAACTGCGGTATTCAGTGAACAATTCAGCGTGTATTACATGTACAGAACATGTACCATTCTCACACCAGAGAATGAATTTAAGGATACGCTTGACTGCGTTGATCAATTCAAGGAAACAAAAACTTTGCAATAAAGCGTGGAAGTCAAGTCCAATCGTCGCACACGATCTGCCCGCAGCTTCGTTTTGGCGAACTGAACAAGACGCTTTAGAATAATATTGTAGTAATGATTAAATGCCACCTTGCAAGAGACACGCATTCACGTGGTTAAACGTTTAGCATGCCGTGCTTTCATACGGCCGCTACTCGCGATGTTCCACACTGCATTTGAAACCCTCTCCTAGCTTGCGCAAAACACTATTCTTAAAGCCAGGCGGGCGTCGCTACACAGCCAGCGCGAATGCGGTGGGCTCCATCGTAGAAGACGCGGTTGTCTCCAGCCTACACATAACGAGGGACAGGAAACGCCTCTAAGCACCCTTGCACCGTATAAGGCTTTACGGCGCCGCCTTCATTATAGTTAATTTTGTTTAGAATAAACAGGACCACTAATAAAGTAAAATAATGTACAGGAAACACGCCTTGTTAAGAACGGCCAGCTGCAGTGCAAGTTTTGCCAACCAGTTGCGACTCTGGAAGCAACATCTCGGGAGCATCGCCGACAACCTCTAGCCACAGCATGACTAAATCGACTTTGTGTCGGGGAACAATACGCGCCTCCTCCACTCTCCGTCGCTTCAGCTAGGATGCGTTCGATGAAGCAGGCTTCGTGCTGAAACCGCCGCCCACCTCTAGCCTCATCGCCGTTGTGACGGAATGAGTTCGGCGGGCCAACTATTGTTACCAAACTCCCCAACGCGGACCTGATCTGCTACGGGTACGCGAGTTGCCGCGGGAACGCCGTTTTTCGCTCCTTCCCACGCACCGACCAAGACGCAAGACAACGCGCTACGCGGAACGGCTCCGAGTTCAAAAAAATTCGTGTGGTGTCGGTTTCGGACCGTAAACACGCGTGTGTATGCATGCGTGTGTAAACCGTGCCACGGAGAGGCGGCTAGTTAGCGATGACTAAACGAGCGTTCGCATCACCTTGTATCGGGAGAGGACCGAGTGTTTAAAAACCGCTGTTGTACGGCTGCTTAGGACACTTCTCTTAAGCAGTCATGTTGGACTGAGACTCTCTCAAGCAGTCATGTTAAACTGATGTACTTTCTCAAAGAGTCATGTTAGACTGATGTACTTTCTCAAACAGTCACGTTAGACTGATATAAATACTGTAAGTAAACCCATATTCCTCGTTCTCGATGAGAAGCAGTCCTTCCCTTCATCAACGTCCTCAGCGTGGATAAGTTGGACGACGGCATGGGCCAGCTACCTTCTAATTGATGCCCGACCCCAATCTTAACGGATCACGAGCGATGGGATTGAGCCCCCAATCCTGACAACCTGCGATGGTCATCGTTGTGCTAAATCACATTGGAAACGATATAGGGCACTAGAGAAAAAACATTGCGTCCTTGATAACGATGTAACGAATAGGCGCAGTTCTAGTTTCGCACAGCACCGACGACGATTATACGTATCAAGGGTAAGTGAATACTACATAGGCAGCATTACAAGTGTTGGCGCTGCCAGTGCTGAAGTTAGCAATGCATGGACAGTGCAGTTCTGGCATTGGCTTCTCTGCTGAACTCTGAAGTTCCACACGACGATTTCAGAGAAGGACAAGGAGCGTGCCCAACCAGCACCACTAAGGTGTCGCATCCTATCGGGGTAAAAATAAAGAAACAACAAGGGCGAAGTAACGGTGAAAAAGCGGTCAGGAGCGAGAGGGTAGGATAATTTAGGATGTGGGGTGGGAAAATTTTTTTTATTAGAACATAACGTAAGGTACGGTCAGTGACCTCCACCACGGGAACGCGCCTGGAACCAGGCATTTGTTGGAGAGCTTTAGATTAAGGGGACGCAAGCTTTAGGGTCGCTAGCGCTTGGGGCGGCGGTGCTGCGAATCCGCAGAGCGGTGTGCGCATGCGCAGTATCGTCACCCCAAGCACTAGGGCGCCCCAACGCTTGCGTACCCCTAATCGAAAACTATTGAAACAAGTATCTTTAATTTTCGGCTGTTCATGCTTTGTCTTGAACCCTTGATCGTTTTCATTGATATTATTTGGTTCTTGATGCTCCCCTCTACTTAGAGGTGTTGAAGCGGGTTCCGTGAGTTTGCTTTTGTACATAGTTGAGCATTTGCGGCATACTTGTATCCTCTTTGATTATATAGCCGATAATTTTTGTTATGTTACTTTGGTGTATGATTGCAATGATTAGCGGCTTGATAAGAAGTAAGAGCTGAGGAAACCTCACCAAAAATGGTTTTGCGGCTCCACTTCTTTTTCACAACCACTTTTGTGTTTGTTAATTGATAGATGTTCATTTCTACTTTTTTTGAAATTGTAATGTATCTTTGTGTTTAGCTATGTGATATAGTCTCACTGATTTTCTGTACGATGACGTCTAATTTTGTTTTCGTTTATTTGTTCTTGATAACTTCAGGTTCTGTTTTGCTCGTCATCTAACTTTTTGAAGTGTTTCTGTGGTTACGATTGGGCAGGCCCCCAGATAACGATCAAAACTTTTAATAACTTCCCAACACTGGCATTCTGACCCTGTCGTAGTATTAGATCTTGAAAAGTAGAATGGGAACATCCCGTATCTTGTAAGTTTCTGTGAAGTGCGTAAGTTTGTTGGTAAATGTGTCGGTATGTGATTTGTGTTCTGTACTCATTTGTACACCTATTTGTTCCTTCATGGGAAATTTCATTTCATTGGCTACATCTGAGGTGTAGGCTTTGTCGATTTAGATGAAATGTTTACAGCGAAGTCAATGAGACTAGAAACACTCAAAAACATTATGCGGCAGTTTTCACGGCATTGGAAATGAATTATTCGCCAAGGCTGTAATTTGAGGGATTGTGGGAATATTTAGCAGCAACGGGCAAATTAAGGAAATTTTGAAATGTGTGCACCAGGTACCTAATAAACGAGAGCTGTCCAACCCGCGTTTTCAGCCTGTTTAGATGCGTTATTTGAGACGCTTTTAAAATATTTCCCTTTTCCGTGGCCAGACCATAAACGACAAATTTCATATCTAGAGGAAATAGAGATGCACGGCGCGGGCATCGTGTGCACGGCGCGGGCATCGTGAACATGCGTCTGAAACAACCGCTTCTGTTTCTTGTGCAGGCCGTTCTTTTCGTCAAAGGCGCCTCGACGTCAACTGAACCACGTGTCAATGATTCCGTGGTGGGAGTGATGGAGCAGCAGATACACTGGCTCAACGTTTCCTTGACAAGATCAACTCCGGAAATGGTCATGCGCGACGGTGCTACTGACGTCGACAGATCTTCAGCGCCACCATCGGCAACGTTGCCTTGCGACAATGCTATAAAAGAAGAAGCATCACGGATCTTCGCCAGTGGGCACGGCGCGGGCATCGTGAACATGCGTCTGAAACAACCGCTTCTGTTTCTTGTGCAGGTGAGAAACGATCGCCCCGTTCATTGTTATAGAAGTAACAATGTATGTCTGCGCCTTGTGCCGTGCCCACGGCGAGTGCTTTCGCTGTTTGCTGCCCCATACCACCACTGTATCAGGGTGCTTCCATGCCTAGAAGCCTTGTTAATGCCTTTGTGTGAATTACTGCTGTTGATATGCGGCGATGTCGAACGGAATCCGGGTCCCATGAATGATCAACTTACGGAGATGCAGAAATTAATGAAGGACATGCATGAACGTTCAATTCGCATGGAAGCTGCACAGATGACGATGTCAAGCGACATCTTAGAGCTTAAGAGTCAGCAACAATCACTTACTAAAGATATTTCTACCATAGTTACGCGCCTAGAATCTGTCGAAAAGCGGACATCTATTTTAGATGATTTACAGTGCGAATTAACAACAACGCGTAAACTAACTGAGCAGCTGGAAAGCGAGGCACTTACGCTACGCGTGCGTCTTGATGAAGCAGAATATCGCTCTCGGAGGGACAATTTAGTATTTTTGGGTATCGTTGATAACGCTTCTGAAACGGCGCAGCAGACAGAAGAAAATGTTTTAAGTTTAATTCGCCAATCTCTCGAAATAACCTTATCTGCCGATAATATTGCGCGCGCGCATAAGATCGGGCGATTTTCTACCAACAAAGTTCGACCTATTATAGTAAAGTTTTCTACCTACAAAACAAAAGAAACGATTTTTTCGAAGCGTCACATGCTAAAAGGAAGCAGAGTGGTCATGCGGGAAGATTTTTCAGCCAACACTCGTCGTATTAGAGAGAAACTAACTAATTATGCCAAAGAACTGAACTGCCCTTTCAAACTGCGCTATAACAAATTAATTGCTAATGACACATGCTACGGCTATGATTGCAGTACTGACGCAGTATATGAAATAGGACCATCCAGACGCGCAACCAACGCCGCCAACTTCTCCCCGCGGCACCTTCGTTCTGGTCGCGCACTGGCTTCCTCGGGAAGCTAGGAGAAAGCCAGGGGTGGCGGCGCTTCCGCTAACAATAGCCACCTGATTCTGCTCTCTACTAACGTTCGCAGCTTTTTGTCGAAGAAAGATGAAATGTGTGCATTGATCAACGATTCTAACGCTGATATTGTCGCGTTAACCGAAACTTGGCTTTCTGATAAAATACCAAACGAAGAGCTGTTTTGCTGTGAAAGAAAAGACAAAACATTTCGATGTGATAGGTCTAATCGATGTGGCGGTGGCGTTCTTCTTGCTGTAAACATGGAAGTTGAAAGCTACGCTGTTGATATAAAGACTAGTTTGGAGGCAACATGGTGTTGCCTCAACCTGGCTTTTAAAAAAATTGTCATTGGTGTATGCTACCGCCCTCCTTCTGGGTGTTCCAATTTTCATGACGACCTTCATGATTGCCTGAATCACGTAAACATTTTGTTTCCCGGAGCGCCAGTCATTCTACTAGGTGATTTCAATTTTCGTAACATTATGTGGTCAAATTCGTACTCATATTCATCGCCTAATTCAGCTGAAGCAGATCATTTCCTTCACATCTGCTCCGATTTCGGGTTGACACAGCTGGTTCAATTTCCTACACGCGTTACAAATAATACATCTTCAATTCTTGACCTTGTTTTGACATCAACGCCGGAAATTGTATCTTGTGTGTCTAACACGCCTGGTATTAGCGATCATGTAATTATACAGGCAAATATTTCACTGCCTTTCTCACGCGCGCGAAAGCATCTCAAAACAATACGCGACTACAAAAAAGCAGATTTCGATGCAATTAACAATGAATTATGCTCCTTTTTAGATGCGTTTTTGTCCGATTACCTTGAACGATCTGTGCAAAGCAACTGGGACTTGTTTAAAACGAAAATTTCAGAACTAACCTTTAAATACATTCCTACCAAGAAAGTTTTTTCGAATACGAGAGCCCCGTGGTACAACAGATACATAAACCGTCTTTCTAACCGTAAGAAAAGGCTCTATCGCGCTGCTATCAAGTCTCGGTCGGATAAACGTTGGTCAGCCTATAAGTCTGCCACCACAACTTACTTATCTGAAATAAAACGATCGAAATTCTTGTTTTTTAATCGCACCCTTCCAGAGATGTTAAAGAATAACTCTAGACAATTTTGGAGTGTCATACGGGGCAATGAGCGCAGTGCAATAGCTTTGCTAACAACGGAAGGACATCCAGTGCCTGACGTAGAATGCGCGTCCGTATTAAATGATACATTTGTAAAAGCTTTTTCTCGCCCAGTAGTTACCAATGCACAACATACCTTGCCATTACGTCATTACTTGCCCATGGACGCCATCTTTATTACTTCTGAGGGTATTCGTACAATCATTAAGAAACTGAAAAACTCATCATCATGTGGCGTCGACAGCATCAGTACAAAATTCTTGAAAAATACTATTGAATACTCCTCTATCATATTGGCATGCATTTTTTCACAGTCCCTGCAGCTATTTAGCCTTCCGGAAGACTGGCTGATAGGTAAGGTTGTGCCAGTTCACAAGTCTGGTGTAACACACAATCCATCAAATTTCCGTCCAATTTCACTCACATCTGTTCCATGTAAAGTTTTTGAACACATTATCTTCACTCACCTTGTCAATTTTCTTGAGTCATACCAATTTTTTACACCCTCACAACATGGCTTCCGCAAAAATTTTTCTTGCGAAACACAGCTTCTAGTCTTTACTAACGACCTGCATCATTTACTTGATTCTGGATTCACAATAGACTATTTTTTTAGATTACTCCAAAGCATTTGACAAGGTTAGTCATCATTTACTACTTCTTAAGCTCGGCCAGTTAAATCTAGATCCCAATGTTCTAAACTGGATTCGAGCTTTCCTTTTTAACCGTACTCAGTTTGTTTCCGCAAATAATGTTGATTCCCCAGTCCAGCCAGTGCTATCGGGAGTTCCCCAGGGGTCTGTATTGGGACCATTACTTTTTTTAATTTTCATGAATGACTTACCCGATAACATTTCATCAAAGATTTGCCTATTTGCGGATGACTGTGTAATTTATCGGAAAATAACTAACAAGGACGATGTTGCCTTACTTCAGACCGACTTAAATAGTATACGTTCCTGGTGTCAAACGTGGAACATGGAATTGAACATTTCGAAATGCAAATCAATGCGCGTATCCCGCACCTTATTAGCATCACCACACTATCATCTTGATAATACGCCTCTTGAGTCTGTTTCATCTTGCAAATATCTCGGTGTTAACATTTGTAGTAACCTATCATGGAACCATCATGTGAGGCACGTCGTCACCAAAGCTAACCGATCACTTGGGTACTTTCGAAGAAACTTCTATATGGCACCCCCATCACTTAAAAAGCTTCTCTACACAACTTACATTCGTCCGTCACTTCAATACGCATCATCTATCTGGGATCCCGGTGGTACTACACTGATAAAAGAACTTGAAAGAGTGCAGAATCGTTCCGTTCGCTTCATCTTATCCAATTATGACCGTACAGCCAGTGTTACCATGATGAAGTCACTACTTAACCTTCCAGAACTTACAATTCGGCGTAAAATAGCCCGGATCGCTCTTTTTCATAAAATTTACTATCACAACAATCATCTCCGCAATCAGTTTATTAAATCCCCTCCTTTCATTTCATCTAGAATTGACCACCTCCAAGAAGTTGATGTTCCTCGTTGTAGAACTGTAACCTATTCACATGCATTTTTACCTAGAACCACCTCCGAATGGTATCAGCTGCCACGAGCAGCTACAGCTATCATTGATACAACGCGCTTTAAGGATTGCTTGAATAACATGCTTAATATTGCTTAATTAATTGTATTGAATTTGTCCTGTTTTTTTTGCTTATTGTTGTTTTAGTTTTAGATGTTCAAATTACTCTGCTTTATCTTGGATGCGACTGTTTCAGTTCATTTTTGTATTAAGCTGGTGATTGTTCATGCTTCTTATTGTGATTGTATCAACTGTTTTTCCAATTTTCGTCTGTAATATGCCCCTCCCCTCTGTAATGTGCAAACCCTGAGGGTAAAATAAATAAATAAATAAAATTCAATAGGGGACAATCTTATGTTTATAATGGCTTCATAAAACTTTGCAAGACAACTTGTGAGTGCTATAGGCCTGTAGCTGGTTGCTGTTGTGGGAGGTTTTCCAGCTTTCAAGAAAGGGGTAATGATGGCTTTCTTCCACTGTTTCGGCATTTTTCCCGTTTCTCAGATTATATTTAAAAAACGAAGCAAGGTTTCAACTGCATTAGGAGATGGATGAGCGAGCGTTGCGTAATGTACTCTGTCCGGACCAGGTGCTTTTTTTTTTTTGTCAGTGGTTAGTACTCTTGATTTTCGGTAGTCTTAAGGGGGCATTATACGATCTCTCTGAACTTCCAGTGCTTGGAAGTTTATTTTTCCGCTGAGTGTTTATATTTTAGAAATGCAGCAAAATAGTTTTCCGAGCTTGATATATAATGAAAATGCTGCCCTAATATGTCTGCTTGTTCTATTAAATTTGTGTGCCTGGAGGTGAGAGTATGGGGATAGTGTAAGAACCGTAGTTTCCTCTAAACTTACGAACCTGATACCACATACTTTTGGAAGTTGTCGAGCTATTTATTGACGAGACATAATTTTTTCAGGACTGTCTTTCGGCTTGTCTGCGTGTGTACCTGGCTTTCGCTTTTGCTTTTTTGAAAGAGAGTAGATTATCTTGTGTTGGGGGGTATCGCCGCAAGATACCCCACGCTTTGTTTTGTAGTTTTGTTTGTTTCTGTACATTCCTTCGTCCACCAGGGTTTCAGGTTCTTTCTTAAGAAGCCAGAGGATTGTGGTATTGTCTGTTCTGCTGCAACCAGTATGCAGGCGGTAATCTTCTCATTCATTTCATCTATGGTTAACTCATCTGATATGTTATCCAGAGTGGCTTTTTCAGTAAAGAGGCCAGTCTGCTAGAACCAGTTTCCGACGGGGTGGTCTTAATGGTATGGTAGGAAAAGGAGATGTCCTTTAAATAATAGCAGGCATATGGTCACTACCATAGGGGTTGTCAATAACGCTCCATTGAAAATCGCCGAAGAAAGATGGAGAGCATAGTGTCACATCTAGGCAACTCATAGCTCCTGTGCTTGGGGAGTAGTAAGTTGCCGCACCAGTGTTTAAAAAGCCTATGTCGTTTGTTAGGATAAAATATTCGATTGTTTGACCCATAGTGTCAGTAGTTTTACTACCCCACATCGTGTTATGTGCGTTAAGATCACCGCCTATTAAAAATGGTTCAGGTAGCTGGTCTAAAATTACCTCGAAATCTTACGGTAAAATGTGAATGCGGCGGAATGTAAACTGAACAAATGGTGAAGGTTTGGTGAGCGAAAACGGTGACAGCAACGGCTTCTATGTGAGTGTTAATGGAACTTCACTGGCTGCTATACCGCCTGGCAGAACAACGGCTACACCACCTGACAGCCGGTTCGCCTGGGTATGGGCGCGCCGTACAACAGTGAAACCTTTTAAAACGTTTTTGTGTTTTTCGCCTAGGTTTGTTTCCTGTAAGCACAGGGCAACAGGAGAGAAGTTACTTAACATGCCGTAACATGTCACCTAAGTTGTGTAGAAAGAAGCCCTCTACAATTCCAATGGATAATAAAAGCCATCATGAAATTGAAAGGTAAGAAAGGGCACTACGGAAAGAATGAGGTGAGATGTTAGGTGACATGGATTTAAAAAAGCTAATACAAATAAGCGATAACCTTTAGGTTATCGCTTTCTTATTTTGAGTGGTTTATTTGGGTGTCAATGACACCGGGGTTCTTGTGTCGACCTCCATCGCTCTCTCTGAGGCGCTGGAGGACCGAGAGTTCGGCGCCGAGACACGTGTTTCGGACCTTGGAGTTCTCTTGATCTTAAGGCCCTGCGAGACTGGTTTCTGCAGGGCCTTCGAAGATGATGGAGCAGCATTGGCTGCTTGCACCACGGGGACGGGAGGCGTCACTACGGGACCACTGTGCAGGGGCACGCGAGACTCCTCAGGCCTCTGTAACGATGCCCCCACATTCGTCACATCGGCATAACTACGTCACGAAGGTACGACAGTCGCTTTCTGGCTTCAAAGGATGAGATTTTTTCTTTCACAGTTAGTGCAATGCTTGTTTCTTTTTTCCAGCAAGGGCAAGACCGCGGGTAAGCGGGACGATCTCCGTTGCAGTGAACACAATATGGTGAAGAGGTGCAATTCTCAGATTGGTGATTGTTCCAGCTGCATTTAGCACAAGTTGTTTGTCCTCGGCATGCATGTGAAGCATCTCCAAACCTTTGGCACTTGAAACATTGTCGGGGGTTCGGGAGATATGGTCTCACATTGACTTTAACATAACCTGCATCGAGTGAAGCAGGTATTACGCTTATTCCGAAGGTGAGTATAACATGTTAGGTGGGGATTTCTTGGTCGTTTCTGCAGATTACTATTCTTTGTACTTTAGAGACATTTTGTTCCTGGAAACCTTCCAGCAGTTCCTCATCGCTTAAACCAATAAAGTCTTCTTCAGGTATTACTCCCCTACTTGTATTAAGTGTTCTGTGGGCTGAAACTAACTGTCGCGTCGCAAATACTGGTAAGTTCAGAGAGCTTCTCTGCTTGATCTTTATCATTCAGTTCTAGGAGGAGGCTTTGTATGTCGGTCTGATTTTATCTTTCAGGCATTTTGTTACAAGGAATGGAGATAGCTTTATTACTGGCATGTTGGTTTCGCTGTGGATAACATAGTACTTGGGGAAAGAGCATTGCTTCGAAAGAATTGGAATAGCACTTCGGTGCGGCGCCTTTTCAGACGCCGATCATAGACAACAGAGGTTTGGGCTGCCATAGGGAAATGTGTATGTTCGGCAACAGCTGTTAGGATAGGCCTGCAGGGGTAGTGCTCTGCAAAACTATGTCAGCCCGCTGCAGGTGCGTTCATCGATCCGCGGTGGTGACGCCCTTCAGAGAACCAGCAAGGACGACAGCGCCGACCGACAATGAACTTCCTTGGGAGAACTGGAGACTACGCACGTTAATCCACCATGCGCCTCGTTCGGAGAATCGGCGACGGCAGCAGGGCTGGCCACGTTTGGCGCCCCGTGTCTAATTGGTTGATTTGCCGGGTCTTCATGGTCTCTCTGCACCTCTTCGGTTCCCTAACAAAAGGGTGCTTTGCGGTACGTTTTCCTCGGGCCCCAGGATTCGTCGCAGTCTGCTGACACTTGTGGCGACTACAGGAGAAAGGCAGCTCTGGAATTTAGAGGCGCCTCCTTTGGTCAAGACGTAAGCCCCGAGTTCTCCGAAGCCCGTCTGGCCTCGGTGGGGACAATGAAAGCTGTGCGTACGTGTGTGTGTGTGTAAGCTCTGCCGCTCAAAGGCGGCTCGGCTTCGAGGACTGGTCGAACGGTTTCCTCAACTAGGGATCTAGGGAGCACGGAATGTTTATAAGCAGCTGTTTGTCGGCTGCTAGGAGGTGCTCGTCTGTGTGCTCTGTGATCGTGGTCGTGAGCTGTGTGCTCGTCAGTGTGTTTGGAGCTTCGTGCTCGTATGCTGTATGCATCGTCTTGCGTGCTCCATTTGGGAGTCACGCTAGACTGTCGAATGTATCTCTTGTTCTAATGTAAAATATGTGTAAATAAATTCTGCTCGCCTAGTCCTGTCCCCCCAAGTTTCTTCCTACAACCTACAACCCCTTCAGCTGGTGGCAGCGGCGAGATCGTCCGGCAAACTGACACAGCGCCAACCGTCCACCACGGAGCCCAACGAGGGGACGCGGCAGAGCTTGTGTTCAAGCCTGCACGACGCCAGCCGTACGCCGTCACTATAACCAAATATGGTGTACCCAAGGTAGGATAGCCACACAAGGTTTACCCTTGCCACCGTGGAGAAAGGAAGTGAACGGAAGAGAGAAGACAGGAAAGATCAAAAAGTGAGAGATAAAGACGAAGGTAAATATCAAAAAGTGAGAGATAAAGACGAAGGTATGAGGGGAGAGAGACAGGAAGAGGCGACTGCCAATTTCCCCCGGGTGGGTCAGTCCGGGTGTGCGTCTGCGTGAAGCAGAGGCCAAAGAGGTGTGTTGCCTCCGCCGGGGTGCCTTAAAGGTCCGAACACTCGGCATCAGCTCAACCACCAGTATCAACCACCAGTATTTTCCCCGGACACGGCTAAGTCGCACACGGCTACATGCGGGAGGATCCAACCCTCGTGTGCTTGGGTATGTGGTGTCGGAACACACCAAACGCCTGCTGACGCAGACGCGCCTGCGGGGGAAAAGTACTTATTGAGTTTAAACTAATTAACTTACGCACACATTGCAATATATAAATGATCGAAACTCCAGGCATATCCACTTAAGAATTCTGGGTGGCACCATTTTCGAGATTTCCAAACTTGCGGTAAAAATGCACTTTCGTTCTACTTCCTTTTTTTCTTTTCTTTTTTTAGAGACCGAGAATGCCGTTTTATGCATCGAAGCACAGAATAAACTGGACCGTCAATGTAGTTCTTTGCAAAGATCGGGAATTAATATCTCAAAAGTGGTGTCATGCTGAATATTCGTTCCCCCAGATAAAATTTGCTAACTGCAATGTGTGTCGTAAGGTAAATTAAAAAGCTCAATGAATGTTGGTTAATGAATCAGCAATGCAGTTAATTTTCTCATGCAAGTAATGTCATCCCTTCCCTTTGAGCAAACCAGTTCCTCAAGGTTTAAGATTGCGCCGTCTAAAATATATATTTTTGAAAAATTGCTTCAAAAAGCAACCCCCCGGTATTATAGGGGGTGCTCCAACGAACGCCTTAAAATTTTAAAAATATTTTGTGGCAGATTGCACAATTTAGTCCATGAGCTGGTCTACATGAAGAGGCGGACATCCCTTGCGCAAAAGAAATGAAATGCATAATGGCCAAATTAACGAAAATTGACTAATGATATTTTAATTACATTACGGCACATATTGCAATTTAAAAGTTCTAGCCGGGAAGTTCGCAACGCGGATCTACTTGGAACAAATTCTCATTATGACACCAGTTTCGAGGTAGTAATTCCCGAACTTTGCGGACAAATGCCTAAAACTACGCTTTGAATTAAGAAAGTAAGCGGAACGACAGTGCATTTTTACCGGAAGTTTAACGGCGTATATCTCGTAAATGCTGTCATATAAGCCTTGCAGTCTCACCCCCTAAAATTAGTAAATTGCAATATGTGCCATGTCATTCGTTAAAACTTACATAGTGAATATTTGTTAATTAGTCGAATATGCATTTCAAATTTTTGGGCAAGTAATGTCTGCCTCTTCGAGTAGACTAGCTCATGGACTAGAATTGTGCTACCTGCCACACGCAATCTTAAAAAAAAAATTTGAAAGTGTTTGCTGACACCCTGCATACACACATGACACCAGCGGGAACATCACCAGTCTCCATGAAAGCTTTGTTTTCTTATTTACCTCCAAGCAAACTTAGCTGCGAGTCGAGCGAAGTGTCGCCCGTGTGTTGGTTAAATTAGCATCCGAGTAGTTTGTTGCTGATTTTGTTAAAATGAGAACTTTTCGATAGGGACTGTTATTCGTAGTGCTGCTACATATATTGTTTTCGTTTAGCAATAGCGTAAGTCAGGAATTGAATATAACGCAAGAAGGAGATCATATATATATATTCTGTATAATAAACTAATTGAAGAGGGGTAGTCGTTGCCAACAACCTCATCATCCCGTTTATGTTTATTTCAAAAGAAAAAAAAATAAAGGAAAGCAGAGAACAGTTTGTCGCCTTTAATTCTCCCACTTCGCAGTTAGACCTCCAGTCTGTGTGCCGCCCATTGCGCGCATATCCCTACGGGCTTCGCGTCCCGCGTCAGTTAAATTAGTGAGAGTTGCACCGTTCCACCTTCAGAATGGCGCTGCGCTTTACCTAGCTTTCCATTTCTTTAACCTTTTCGGGGTTAGGTTTTCTGCTGCCTGGGAACGTCGTGGCTTATCCCTCCTTCCGCCCCTCCCGTACAGTTCGCATTGGTGTTTTTGTGTGTTTTCTCTTCCACCAGACCCCAAACAAACTCTCTCTCGAAGCTGAAAGTGCACGTCGCGTCGTTGGTCGCCATGGCAACAGTACTGTCATGGCTAGCGCTCCATTGCGCATTACGAAAAAACCGAAAACCTAAAGACGTTGGCATAAATGAGAAGTGTTGTAAACACGAAAAAATATATAAGAATTAAGAGCAAGAATGGAATGCCCAAGGTTCAATTCTGCAGATAGTTTTGCGTGCCTCACGTGCGAAACTACGACGACTTCTGTACCGCATCACGTGAAGAATTTGCGCACCAGCGAGTCGTCTGCTTCAGATCTTCGTCTCAACGCCTCCGTTCAACGACAATGTCGCGTGCGTCTTTCAACGAGTTGTTGATAGAGGAAGTGGCAAAGCACCCGCTTTTGTGGCACTTCACACATGTAGATTACAGAAAAACCGTGAATAGGACTGCGGTATGGGAAGAAATCAAGGCCGCGCTTGAAATCATCGATCCTAGAGGTACGTAAAATATATAGATGCTGTGATCTTTGTGGCGTGAAAACATTTACGTGTGCACATTACGTCCTCTGCTTTAACTTAGGGAACAGCCACCTAACGCGCGCGGCACTAAAAAACCACCTTCTCTTTTCTTAAACTTTTATTTTTGCAATGTTAGGGTCATTCCCGCGAAACGTCCCAGACCCAAAAGTGACCATTATTGATTTTATTGAAAAAAAATTGGGCTAGATGGCTATTTTGTGAATAACGTGTCACCAAAATATTTTCGTCAATTTCTTTTTATCACGTGAGCGCTGTTTGAAATTTCCGCAAAGTAGCAAAATTTGGTTGGAGGTACATTTATTTTACTCAGGTTTCAAACTAGTAACAGTAACAAATTTTATTAGATCATTTTGTTAGTATCCTTTCATATGACGTCATAATTTAATGCATTTGAGAATTTTCCGTCTTTATTTGGTTAAGTGAAAAAGAAATTAAAGTTGCTTTTTCAGAAAGTCTTCGCATAAACTTATTTTTTCAGCTACCATAATTTTTCTCCGTTTTTGCCTGTTACTGCAGTGTCTGCTAAAAATAATTTGAAATTAATAATATATATAAATCTTTAGAAAAATATCTCCAGTGTTGGCAAGAAATGAATTTATTCTGATATTCAAGCCAAGTTGAAGTATTAAGGCCCTCCAGATAAATATACGTCAGATAGCTCAATATACACACTGACCGCCGAGCGTGTGATTTAGAAATTTTCGTTTGAGTATGTTTTGTCTGAGGCAATTCTGTCACTTTCCAATGCAGATTATTATGTGTAATTTTTTAATATTCGATGCATTTATCTAAAGCACAGTTGTGCATTTATTTCCCGACTGCCCAATAGCATTCCTGACATGTTAGTCTAAAGGGTGTCCCAACTAACGTTAGCCAAGTTGTTCAATGAAAAAAAGAAATGTGTACAAAACATGCTGCAAGGTACGATCTCACGACCTATGGTGTCAGATAGTTACACCTCTCACGATTGAACACCATAGGTTTTATAATTGTACCCTACACAGCCTTTTTTATCTTTTTGGACAGCGTGACTAATGTTAGATGGGGCGAAGGATATAAGTAGTATGCCTGTACAGTGACGTAGTGCTTGATGTTAGTTCTACAGAAGACTGCTTTTGGTATTATGCACGATTGTAGCCTGTTATTGTAACAAACTTTTTTGTTGGAGTATAATGCCATCTCTCCCTGACGCCATAATCTAAATGACACGTGGTCTTCATAAGGTTCAATATGTCAACAGGAGAGAGAAACAAGCTTGAATTATGAGCTGGAGAGGTTAGGCTGGCTGTTCGCCTGTCAATAAGTCCCAGATGAAAGTCACTGGTTAGTGCAAACAACGAAATAGTTAGGAACTCTAGCAATAGCATAACTATAATTTCAGTGCCCAAATGAGATACATTTGTAGTGAGGGAGCATATAAATTTTGTGTCAACTTAGAAAACTGTCTAAATATTTACTTATTTGTTTTCACCAAATGGCACATACTTGATCCAAATTTTCTAGCAGATATATACAGTGTGCAAGAGATTGCACCTAGTGAAATGATGGGCAAGTAATTGAAGCGAACTGCGATGGTGTGTGAATTTCAATATAATTTGCAAGTCTCAAACATCTCTTGTGTCCAACTGTAAATCCCAAGGCTCATAGTCTATTCATTGCCAATAACTTTATAGGCTATTATTATTTGCATTGGGATTTTTGTTGTGGTACAGTTAAATACACTTGGTGCACCCCCTCATACAAAACTAGTACACCATCACATGCACCGTTATTAGTGTATCAGGTCTATTGTTCCGTAATCCAATAAGAAGAAACAGGTGGCCAATGCACATCGTTTATTGTTGCTTGCTGAACTTATGCAATCATACAGTAGCACTTTAATCTCGAACGTAGCATAGGTTCATGAATTCTGTAGCAACCTTCCTCTGACATCAGTATTTGTGCACAATTAGATGGCAGCATGACTGAGGCATTAATCAAGTACAGCTCATAGGGTGTGGCTGAATGTAAGTGAATTGCCACATAATGTAATGATTTTTTTGAAAGCCAGTCACTTTCTCCGCAGAAGTCATGAATGTGCAGTAGAATTTTCATGCATGATTTTTAGTGGTCAGTCATCACTAGGCATTGGTATTTATATTTCCACAAGTTGCACTTATTGGTGAATTGTTAATCATAAAAACTTATTCTAGAAAATATAAATGTTACACATTACACTCCTTTTTCTGTTATGTACAATTCTTAGTTACACTGGACGAGATCCAAAGCCGGTGGCGAAATTTGAAGGACCCGTACCGAAGAAAACTGAAAGAACTGAAGGTTGAGACAAGGAGTGGCTCTGGCTGCAAATCCAAATCGCGACGATGGCCCTACATGGAGCGCATGCGATTCATGTCGGACTTCATGGAACCACGCCAGTAAGAACCATTGAGTCACACTGCATGCTTTCAAGCAGGAACACTTTTTAAATAAATTTTAAATAAATGCAAATTCTGCAGGAGCCACAGCAATATCTACGCGGAAGTGGAAGTACATGAACTACCCGAGGTTGGCACACCGGCAAGTGGCTGTCAGCCAGAAGGGTCAGAAGGCGACTGCCAGCTAGAAGGCGACCGCGAGCCAGAAGGCGATGACCAGCCAGGAAGCAAGCAAGGGAGAAAGACCTCGGACGACGGGCATTCCACACAACCTTTGTTTGAGGATATCTACAACTTTCCAGAATGCCCTCCCGGGACGCCTGTACCCTCGGGCACTCCAGTGCCCCGGCCATAGAGGCAAGGTATTAAGAGTTAGTTATTTCGGGTTTAATGGGGCAAAAGCGACTAAGGCCATGCTGCGCCAGCCACAAGATATTAAGAATTCAAATCTGAAAGCAGCTCAAGCTGCGATACTTTAGAGTTTGTGTAAAAACCAGTTTCTTCTAAAAAGCTGAACAAGTCAGTGAAGGGCACTAGCGGTTCATCTCCGAGTATTGATGCGGGGTGTAAAGGTATGTGTAAGTTGTAGAGATTCTGTAAAAGCCTTTGCCTCTGTGTTTCAATGTTTCGACATGTCATAATAATGTGCATTATAGTGAGTGGCTCATGGCACTTTTCGCAAGTTGGCGCGTTTTCGTTTTGAAGTAGAAAATTGTGTGTCAGGTGTGTACGCCCGATTCGAAGTCTACATAGGATCACCTCATAGAAGCGTTGCTGGTGACTGCACGACTTCCATTCTGTAAGCAGGGGTTTTATTGCGTGTAACTTGTTATTTGTGCATGAGTCCCATTCTAGTTGCCACTTTGATATCAGGGCCTTATGAATCGCTCGGATACTGTCTTTGTATGGAAGTGTTGTTTGGGTTATACCTTCGTGCGCTGCCATGAACGCGCATCTATCTGCTGCTTCATTCCCTGGTATCCCGACATGGCTTGGGACCCAGCAGAATCGTAAGGTTCTTCCGTATTCATTATAGGCCAACATGTTTAGATATCACCAATTAGGGGTTCAGACGCGGAGTTAAGGTGTAGAGATCTGAGTGCGCTTAACGAATCGGTATATATGATAGCATGCATCTGCTTGTCGCTGGTAATTTTTTTTTACTGCCGTCCATATTGCAAAAACTTCGGCGGTAAACACTGAAGAAAAATTATTTATCCGAATGCTATTTTGCCAATTTTTTTTACGATCTCGACACCTACGTATTCTTGTGTTTTGGAGCCGTCAGTGTAAAACTCCGTGTAATTTTTATATTTTTCTTGAATGGCTCGGAACTCTTGTATTATGTGTTCTTGTGGAATGTCCTTTTTCTTTAGATGTGTTAGTGTCCAGTCACATAGCTGTGAAAAGTTGTACCATGGTGGCAACCTTGGTGGCCTTTCAGCAACCTGCAGGGCCTCATGAGGAACATCGTAATTCTGACAGTATTCTTCGTGTCGTAAGATTAGTGGCCGAATCATGTTTGGTTTGTTTCTGTAGTGTATCCGTGATTTGCACTGTGTTACGATGCCGTAGCATATATGTTGTGGTGATGATCGAATTCGTAGTACATAGGAAAGTGTAAGTAGTGCTCTGCGTTGCTGTAATGACGGCTCATTGCAGTCAACATATAAACTTTGGACAGGCGATGTTCTGTAGTCACCGCTCGCCAGTCGCAGGCCAAGATTGTGAACTGGATCAAGTCGCTTAATGTAGGACTGCCTAGCTGCACCATAAGCTACACTACCGTAGTCGAGAATACTACCTACAAGAGACCGGTATATACGTAAGACATGTTCGGTCAGATCCCCAGTGCTTGTGCGATAAAACCTTAATGATATTTAGTGCTTTATTTGCTTTTATCTTAGTTGAGTTAATGTGGGCAAGGAAATTCAGTTTTGTGTCAAAAGTTACACCTAAAAATTTGTAGTCTTTGACCGGCAGCGTTGTACCATACAGTGTGAGAACAGGAGTGCAGTGTAAACCTCGCTTCTGGGAAAAGAGAACTGTAACAGTTTTGTGTGTTGAAAAACGGAAACCATTTTTGTCGGCCCATTGTGTCAGATTATTTATCGTTATTTGTAGTTGTCTTTCGCAGGCGGGTAGATTTGAAGCGCGGCAAGCCACTTGCAAATCGTCGACATATAATGAGTGCATAACAGATGATGGGATAACTTTATTAACAGAGTTCATTTTGACTATGAAAAGTGTCGTGCTCAGAATGCAACCTTGTGGAACGCCATTTTCTTGTGTAAATGTGCGTGAAAGTGTTGTGCCGAGACGTACATACGTACATACGTACGTAGGTTTACACTGCACTCCTGTTCTCACATTGTATGATACAACGCTGCCGGTCAAAGACTACAAATTTTTAGGTGTAACTTTTGACACAAAACTGAATTTCCTTGCCCACATTAACTCAACGAAGATAAAAGCTATTTGACATGAAATCACATAGACAATTTAGCATTCTGCCGCGAATTCCCAGGTCAGCCAGGTCTCTTAGGATTCCATATCGCCACGTCGTATCATAGGCCTTTTGTAAATCGAAGAAAACCGTCAGACAATATTGCTTGTGTAGGAAGGTGTCACGTATTTCCTGTTCTAGTCGTACGAGACGGTCAATGGTGGAGCAACCCTTTTTGTATCCGCACTGGTGCATATCTATTAGGCGTCTTGTTTTAAGGATAAATGTGAGTCTTGTGTTTATGATGCTCTCATAGGATTTGGCTAGACAGCTTGTTAATGCAATGGGTCTATAGCTACTAGGTGATGTTGCGGGTTTACCAGATTTTAGAAAGGGCACTACTATCGCATTTTTTCCAATCTGTGGGCATTACCCCAGACTCCCATATCATATTGAAAAATTTAAGAAGTGTCCCTACCGATGTTTGAGGTAAGTGTGCCAGCATTGTGTAGTGGACACGGTCAAGACCTGTTGCCGTTTTTTTTTACCGGCAGAGAGAACTGTTCAATTCATGTATTGTGAGGGGGTTATTATACGTTTCAGCTGAAGCCCCAGTGGTGGGCAGTCTCTGTTTCTCCGCCGACTCTTTATATTTTAAGAATGAATTTGAATAGTTTGCCGAGCTGGATATGTTACGAAAGTGTTCACCTAATAAGTTGGCCTGGTCCTGTAGTGTTGTTTGTGTGCCTGGACATGTAAGTAGTGGTATTGCGTAAGATGATTACTGTCCTCTAAATTTCCTCACCTGGTCCCACATTCGTTTCGATGTTATCGTACTATTAATTGGAGATGTATTTTTTCCATGATGATTTTTCAGCATGTCTACGAATGAACCGTGCTTTACCTTCAAACACGCGAAAGCCAAACAGGTTGTTATAGGTGGGGTACCTTCGTAGGATTCCCAAGGCCTTATTTCGTGCTTTTTTAGCGTCGGCGCACTCCTTCGTCCACCAGGGGTTTAGTTTTTGTGCACAATACCCGATGACTGGGGTATGGCCTTCTCTGCCGCACAGATTATAACCTCAGTGATTTTTTATTAAGTTTGTCAATACTTAGCTCTGGCGAAAAGACATCTTCCAGTATCGCGTTCTCCATAAAGAGCGGCCAGTCCGCGAGCTGTAATTTCCATCGACGTGGTCTAGTTACTAGGGTTTTTGGTGATGATAGGAGTTTGATGAGTGCGGGTAAGTGGTCGCTACCATATGACGTGTCGAGAGCTTCCCATTTAAGATCAGTAAAAAGTGAAGGCGAGCAAAAAGCTGACTCTAAACAACTAAAAGTGCGGGAAGTTGGTGAAAAGTAGGTCGGGGCGCCTGAATTTAAGAGGCAGATGTCATTGGATAAAATAAAATCTTCAACCAACTGTCCTCTTTGGTCAGTTTTGACACTCCCCCAAAGAGTACAATGAGCATTAAAATCCCCTAGTAAAACAAATGGTTCTGGTAACTGATCTGTTAGATTTTCTAAGTGTTTAGTAGTAAAATGTGTGTGGGGTGGAATATACAGTGAGCAAATGGTGATGGTTTTGTAAGATAGAATGGTGACAGCTACGGCCTCTAAGGATGTATTTAATTGGACATTTCGTGTAGGAGTGCCGCCCTCCACGACTATAGCCACTCCACCTGACAAACGGCTGGAAAATTCGCGGTCCTTTCGGATAACGGTGAAAAAAAAAAATTAAATTATGGGGTTTTACGTGCCAAAACCACTTTCTGATTATGAGGCACGCCGTAGTGGAGGACTCCGGAAATTTCGACCGCCTGGGGTTCTTTAACGTGCACCTAAATCTAAGTACACGGGTGTTTTCGCATTTCGCCCCCATCGAAATGCGGCCGCCGTGGCCGGGATTCGATCCCGCGACCTCGTGCTCAGCAGCCCAACACCATAGCCACTGAGCAACCACGGCGGGTTCGGATAACGGTGAAGCCTCTAAGGAATTGACTGTGTTTAGGGCCTAAGTTTGTTTCCTGTAGGCAAAATGCGATTGGCGAAAAGTTATTTGTTATGTCTTTAATGTCACCTAAATTGCGAATCAGTCCTCTACAATTCCAGAGCACGATAAAAGCCATAGTGGCAGCATTGAGAATGGTAATTTACATATATGTACTAAGTAACTGTAGGTGACATTTGTTAGTGGGAATGTACTATTGGAAGAACGGTAACCGTTCAGGTTACCGGCGCCCTTGTTCGCGTAGTTATTGTGAGCTTGTCTTTCTTAGTGCGCTCCAGAGAGCGCTGATGTTTTGGCGTCGATGACGCCGTAGTTTTGGTGTCGACATCCATAACCTTCTCCGAGGCGCTGGATGATCGAGAAGCAGGCGCTGAGACGCGCGTCTCAGGCCTGGGAGTTCGATTTAGCCTGGGGCCCTGTGGAACCGGGGTCTGCAGGCCCGTCTGTTATGATGATGATGGAGCGGCACTGGATGCTGCCACCAAGGGGACGGATGGAGTTACTACTGGGCCACTGACTGCGGTCCCTGTAGACTCCCGAGACCACTGCGGTGCTGTCCCCTGCCGCACCGCACTGGCGTAGGTTGTTTGAGGTAAGTGTGCTAGTTTCTTTCTTTCTTCATAAAAGGAAATCTCTTTCACTGTAAGTGCAATTACCTCTTTCTCTTTCTTCCAGCAGGAGCAAGATCGTGAATATGCTGGATGATCTCCTTTGCAGTTTGTACAGTGTGGAGCAGCATTACAGTTTTCCGACTGATGGTCATTGGCACTACACTTTGCACATGTCGATTTACCTCTGCATGATTGCGATGCATGTCCGAATCTCTGGCATTTGAAACATCGCCTCGGGTTTGGGATATACGGTCTTACGTTGATCTTAAGATAGCCTGCCTCAAGTGTAGTAGGTACAATACTGGTACCAAAGGTAAGTATAACGTGTCTGGTCGGGATTTGTTTGTCATTTCTTCGGAGAGTTATTCTTTGAACTTTGATTACATTTTGTTCTTGGAAACCTTCCAGGAGTTCTTCATCGCTTAGGTTTAAGAAATCTTCTGATATTACACCCCTGCTTGTGTTGAGAGAACGGTGTGCTGAGATTGTGACTTTGATGTTACCGACACTGGTGAGATCAGCGAGCTTTGCGACTTGGTCTTTGGTTTTGAGTTCAAGGAGGAGGTCCCCACTTGACATCTTTGAAGCTTTGTATTGCTTTCCAATTTTTTCTACTAGGCATTTTGCTATTAGGAATGGCGATAGTTTTCTCATTGGCAGAGATCCTTCCCTGTGGATCACATGATAGCGTGGGAACGTTTCTGCGTTGGTTTTCAAAGTGAAATCGAAAATTGCTTCGGTGCGCCCTCTTTTGATAGGACGATCTGCAAGGGGGGGGGGGATGCATTTGCCATGTATTCTGAGAATATTCAGCGGCGATGGTAGCCACCGACCACCGAGCCCAACAAGGGGACGCTACGAGGTTAGGAACATACCTGTATACGTCAGCTATACAACGCCGCTATAACCTAATATATGTACCCAAGGTTGGGTAGATACACACGGTTAACCCTTGCTGCCTGGAAAATTAGAAGTAACCTGAAGTGAGTAGAAGACAGGAAAGATTCAAAGTGAGAGAGAAAGACTAAGAGTGGAGAGGGGGACAGGAAGAGGCAACTGCCGATTTCCCCCGTCTGGGTCAGTCCGGGGGTGCCGTCTATGTGAAGCAGAGGCCGAAGAGGTGTGTTGCCTCCGCCGGGGGGCCTTAAAGGTCCAAACACCCAGCATCGGCTCAACCCCCAGGATCCCCTTTTCCCCAGACACGGCTAAGCCGCGCACGGCTACACGCGGGAGGGTCCAACCCTCGCGTGCTCGGGTCCGTGGTGTCGCAACACACCAAACGCCTGCTGACGTAGACGCCCCTGCGGGGCAAGGTATTAAGAGGAAAAGAGGAGCAACAGTGTTGGAGGTAGTCGATGCCCAGCTTGCAGCTGTGAAGACAGCATTAGCAGTATTTAAGCCATTAATATCTACAGGCTACTTTCTACTCTCACTAGAAGAGATGAGTGAAACCCCTAAAAATATGCAGCCATACCTACGACAAGAAATGCTGAATGTGGTTTTGTCATATAGTCGTGGCGTGTTCCCTGACCTGATTGTGCGGAAACCAGACCCAAACACTGGCATCTTCGAAGATGAACCAGAATATCAATAAAACTATTTTGCTCAAGGGACACTAAAGAGAAACACTGTCAGTGTAGACCCAATGAATTAAGAACTTACTTTTCACTAATTTTGCAGTGGTAGTTTTGTTATTAGACGAGAAAAAAAAGTAAATATTCAGTTTTTCTAATATTTCACTGAAACCTCTGAGCTGATATGCCAGTGAGATGTCGGAGTTCAAGATATTTTTTCGTTGTTGAGTCACTGTGGCCCATTAAATGTTACTGAAACTTCCAAAGCTCAGTTCATAATAACAGAGATATGGGCGCGGTGGGTGAACTTGTGTGTATACTATGTCTTCATCCATATTAAAGTTGCATTTTTTTGCCTTTTAATTTCAGGTTCTGACTCTTCTGAACCATGAAGGACAAGATAACTAGCCTCGAGCAGACACGACCAAAATCTATGACACTGGTGAGCCCGGGCAGGAATATCAATGCGACGTTGCTACCTATGTTTTGTTTGTACACCTTTCCTCACTTATCGTGTCTCTTCTCATGGTAAGCAAGCTTTTTCTACGTTTGCTAAATTACTACTTTATTAATATAGATAAAATAATATTTCTCTTTAGTGTCCCTTTAAAGCCTACACTTAGTCACAAGTCAAGAGTGCAGTAGCAGCCATTGCATATAAGTTGCTGACACCATCCGCCATACCACTGCACTCCATGGAAATAGTGTACCTAGTCTAATTCTGTGCGCACGCTTAAAAGCAGCATGGAAACCAAGTGAAGGTAACAGCGCGAGCACTCTTGAAGCTGAAGCTTTATAGAACAACACACAAAAGGAAAACACTAGCTGAACGTATGTGCCATCGAGTCACATTATGGAAGAAATAAGCAAGCAGCTGCATCCTACGATCAACAAGAAGATAGGAGGTTAACAGGCCCCTTTGCATAAGGAAAGCTTCTACAAGTTCACTTCGGGAAGACTGGCAACTGTGTAAATGAGCGTCTATGATGAGCGGCTTGCTACTCCGCACCGAGGTAAAGAGGAAGGGTAAAAACAAGATTCCTGAAGTAGCGATTGTCTGGTTGTGCCAGGCTCCAACTAGCGAATTTCTTTGTAACCAAAAATGACACCGCACAAAGACTAAATAATATTTCAGCTTAAAGATATAATCAAAGTACACAAACCGCACGATTTTCAATGATTTTCTTGAATTTATTATGTTTAACCTAGCCCATTCTTGTGGCCACTCTGTGCGTGCCACCGTGACACATGGGCCTTTTTATAGTAGTGAAAACCTTGTTCGTTAGGTTAGGTTGACTTTGACTTTGTATAACTTAGTGCCCTGTGCGATGAGCTAAACGAGAACAACTTGGCTTCGAGAGTAAGCATCGAAATCTGACCACTTATCAAGTGAAACGTTATAACAGACATGTGCATGCCTTCTACCGAGCTAATTGATTACTCCAATTTAATTATCATAAGCGCGCGTTCGTGAGAACCTTGCACGCCGCAACCCAGTGGGCATGTGGGGCGCGTACTCGTGATGTGCGCGTGGGGTTAAGCCGCACTAAAATTGAAAATGAGATTCTTGTAGAAATATTATCGAAATGTTTCCATGAATGCTTTATGAACTTGCACTTTGCACGTCCTTGCTTGAGACGTGGTACGTCGCGCAGGATTTGTTTTCACAGCGGGCAACGTAATTATGCGCTGGCATAGGTCCATTCCGTTGCCGTAAAAAGTTTCTTTGCCAGCACGCAAAAGTAACAAAGAGGCCACTTTTGAAAGCCACGGACATGTGCGTGCCAAGAGTGAAACATCGGAGCATTTAATGCGGCCGCCATGTGGTCGACCCGAACCGTTGTCGGCACCTAGAACATTGATGCGCTCGTGTACATGGTTGGTGATTGGTAACCATGTAGTACAGTTACCTAGGAAACGGCGTACTTTGCAGGTGACCTTGCGGCGGCACGCTCCGTTGTCGCGCATTTCCCCTCGAGCAGACAGTGCACGACATTTGCGTGATGTCTACTTCACCTAAAACACTTTTTCGATAGGCTGTGGCTTTTCACTTAATCATTTTCCATCTTACTCTTCGTGAAGGTGCCGAGAGCAAAAGCAAATGGCAATATCTGCGGGACGAATTCCACAAGGAACTAAACAAGGTAGAAAAAACCAGGAGTGGCTTGGCAGCCACGGAGACCAAGCTGTGGCTTTCTCCTGCGCCTTCTGAACATAAGAGCATGGAAACCATAACACCAGCGAAAGCCATAATGGAGTTCGGTTTCGGACAAGAAATTAGAAGATTTATAAAGTGACTTTCATTTTCTTTTGTAATAATCAAACTGCCACAAAAGTGACCTGATGGACAAGTTGGCACATAGTATTTCGTAAACTTGGGTGGGATGATTTAATCGACTGCTATGCAATCTCATACCCCAGTCAGACAGGCAGATTTAGTGTCACTTCGGTCGAGGGAGTGCACATCGCCTCGCGAAGTGTCGCTTAGGCGGCGTAGTGCTGGACGGCAAATTATCGCGAAATTAATGACATCACTTTTTTGGCAGAAATACTTGGTCAGTATTACTGATGTAGTGTTTCTCCTGAAGTGTTAATTGAAGTAAGTATTTGGTTGGGATTCGTGTATTGTTAGCTGTGGGCCACTATGCATCAAGAAATAATGAACATCGAAATAATCAAGAAACAGGGACTTCAGGACAGTTGGCAATCTGCGCCACACAGCTGACCCAGAGCAATGCCATACATTGCCCACACACACATGTGCATGAGCTGTCCAGGAGTGGATCGCTGCTCCTCCATTTCGTTCACATGTTTGAGGACATACCGAAGGTAGGCAAAATGCCACAATAGGTAAAAAACATTTTCGGCTCAGGCAGCAGAACCAGAATGGCTTGCAGCGCTACTTACAGAGTCCCATTCTACTACAGAGAGCACGTGATGGCGGTTGCTAATCAAGAGATGTTCCGTGGGTACTTCATTGGCGATAGCGAGCTGAAATTTTTAAACGAGTATCGGGTACAGGTAGGGTTTAATTGTGCCACGTGCACATTTAGCTTTCGGGGCGCCCGCGCACCGCGCTTAAACGAGTAAATTGAGCGGCTGAGACGCGGGCTAGGTTTTATTGCGGTCTGCGTCGGTAGCAATGACATCGCAACCGCTGAAGCTGAAGATAAAGTAGCCGACATCAAGGTAAGGTAATTTTTTTAGCATATCATTTGTTCACCCAACTTTACAGCATATGTCGAACACTGGCACGCTCATCAGTGCCTCCGAAATCTCCTGTTTTAACTGTGTGTGTCATCGCGTGTATGGTGCGCGTGTACGTTTCTTTACTGACCATCTCGCTAATGACGTATTACATTTTTAAATATTTGCACCAGCGTATTAAGAGAAACCACGTTGCGATTTAAATTAGCTGCAGCTAGGTGGCGCTGCGACATCGGCACTCCCGCTGCCAGCATGCGCGCTTCGTCCGGTGCGCAGCATGGCCCCACGAAGGCCTACGTGTTGCGCGCTCAATGGCGTATTTTGGGGGGAAGGTTCTTGCGCTTCACACCATTTTTGGGAGAAATGCAAATTAAAAGCACCGATCGAGCACGCGTGGCCAGCGTTCATGTTTCGTTGTGACGTGGTAGGCGTGTGCTATCGCCCGCATACGGCAGCTGTTTGAACCACTCTGCTTTCAGTGCAGTAGTTCTTAACGCACGTACCTTTTGCTCACTACCATGACAAGAATGTGCAGTGCTGGCGCCATTTTGTTCTGCGCCATTTTTAAAAATTTTTGATGCAGCACGTGTTGATACGTGCCTCCGGCGTTGCCAGGAGGGTATTCCTCTGGGCCATACCTCCACGTCTCCACGAGGACTAGTGGAAAAAAGAGAGAGAGAAGAAGCGGCGCGTCAACATCTTTATTAAGATGCACATGGTATCCATGGACGACGACGCTTACATAGAGATAGAAGTATGTCATATATACCGGTTACATATATGACCGCATTGCTATGGATGTGCAAATATTCAAAATTTAAAATTCAGATTGAATAATGTTGGCTAATAAATTGTATTCGTAATGGCAAAACTTTACAAATAATGGCACGCATTCGTGTCATTAGCGCATTACCTTCTGATCTCTAGAGAGCCTTTCGTATGAACTAGTACAAGTTATGTGGGTCGATTTAGTGTCACTTTGATCCAGTATCCTGCAGTTAGACAAGAAAATATTGTGAAAACTACGGAATATTGTGAAAACTACGGAACTACAGAAAGAGTAATGCTTCAATTTTTCTGAATAGTGTCGTTGACGAGTGTGCTTCATGCGGCGACGGGAGGTTTCGTGTCGATTCATCTGGAGAGAAGCCGCAAGCAGAAGTGTCCCTGCCACCTCTGGCGCTGACTTTCTGTCGCTTGGTTTACACTTTTTCTCGCTGCGCCAGCGGCAAGTGGACCTTCTTCAACACCAGCTTCATTCTGAGAAACCACCTCCTTTGCAAAGACACTGCTAGCACAAGCGTACGTTCCGAGGAAAATCCAAGGGCAGGTGCGTCGAGTGACTGGTTCCTAGTCGATCGGCAAGCACCACTTGCGTCAGGAAAACAATGACAGCTCCACATATGCATGACAATTTTCCTGTAGCTTGATCTTCTGTGGAGCTGTCCTCCAGTGTGGCAATAGTGAGCTGAAATGGTTGATATCGTGACATCTAGCTGCAGGTCTGCCAGATCTGGCGTCCAAACTGTAAAAGCTGGTGCCCACGCAACCAGAGTTACTTACACTGGAAATGTACTTTATGAAACTCTGCAACGATTATATAAATACAAAATGTGCCGACAATATTATTTTAAGCAACGTTTTGATAGGTGTTCGGGGATGGAAGCCATGTGGTCAGCTTATATAAGCCTAAAAGAAGTGCATTTGCATTCGAATCTATATAGTTTAGGATTGCATATAGGTGTGTTCGTGGTCATATTATACTCGTATAGCAAATAAACAAAGGAAAGCACTCCAAGCAAGGGTACACTGGGACGGGTTGTGAAATGGTAGTATCACTAAGCCTACACAAATCAACCATTCGGCATGACAAGTCAAGCTGCAAGATAATCATAACCACACTATAGACTATGACGACTTCTATCAACACAGGCTCCTCAGCGATGCAGTTAGCCAAAGGTAATATTGGACGAACGTATCTTAGAATTTGGTCTAACAGAAACCGGAAATAAGTTAACTATAAGAGCTCTTAATAATTAGAAGCCAATGTTTTCTATTCCTATTCGCAATGCTCAGACTCGTAGAGAAATGGTTTTAAGATATACGCCTTGTCAGCAAATATTCCAAACTGGTTCATTCACTAGCAAGTGAATTAGTCTGCAAATAACATGGAAATTCTGCTATTTCAGACAACCCATATGAACGAGATTTAAAAAAAAAAGTACACCGAGGTTATATTTATTGATAGAACATAAAGTAAGTATGCAAGACTAGATTCTGTTGCGTTGAATATGTTCAATGGTCGTAGGAGCCTTATGTATTATTGTGTAGGCTAGGTTTGCTAATTTTCGGGTGTTCACATAGTAGTAACATAACATAGTAGTAACAGTAGTTACATAGTAGTAAAGATGAAGATTTCAATGAGATGCACTTTTCCTCTAAGATTCCTTCTAATTCTAAAACATTGTGGGTAGCATGTCCTTCACTGCTGTCACCACTAAGAAAATAAAGCCTGCAAATAACTTGAATTGCGCTGCCAGGACGACCTCCATGCAGAAAATTTTGGATAACTATCCCTCGATGACATTTACTGCAACGTGATCAACGCGCAATATGTCCTCTGAAGAAATCATTTTTATTGCACGCAGAACTGGCACTCACGTAAAGAAGCGCGAGTAGATGTACATGCATTACGGCAGAATCATCCTACGGATGATTGCACGGGAGATCGAATATGCATGTCCTCTTGATTATTGTTTTGTGTAGTTTTTATATGTCATGAAGGAATATTCAAACTGCACGGCACCGAAAATATTATTCTCAAAAAGCGTTCCCAGGAAGCCAAAAAGATATATGAAGGTGGCGGCGCGAGCGTCCTCCTATTGCTTACAATATTTTCCGATTTTCACACCGAACTAAACGCAAACCGAAAACGTGTCAAAAAACATTTCCGCTCATTTTAATACTCTTCACAGTGAATAAGTTCCATACTTTTTATTGCTGTCACAAAAAAATTGAATATAAAATTTCCAAACATGGGCCACATTAAAAAGAAATTAACTTAGGTGCGTTTTGGTGCGATTTGTTTCAGAGAAACTGGAAAAAAGTGTCAAACATAACGGTCTATTTGCCATATATACGCAAAATATTATCTCCTGCATAAAAGCATAAACGCATGAGAAGAAATAGTTACATTTTTTTTTTTCATGAAAGCTCATATTTAAGAAATATAAGGGAACCGGTTCCAATTCTTGAAAAAAAAAATTTGAATAGAAGACCATTTATGTCGGGCAAAACGTTGGTGCGATAATATGTTTCCTCATTTGCTGTATTGACAAAATATAACGGGCCAAAGTGTTCCATGAGCAGCGGCATAGATCTAGATTAACGGTGTTGCGATACCTTATGTCTCCCACCACAGATTCCTCGGCATCATCATTGACAGCGGTTTTGTCATGTTCGAGGCACGTTAATATGCTAAAGCAAAAGCTTACTCTTTTTTTTTTTCCCTGTTCTTCGCTTCGTAGCAGGCATGAAGTCGAGCCCCATGGAGGGCTCCATACTGCGACCAACGTTTCTAACGTTGACTGCGGCTTTACCAGTCCATTCATAGGTTACATTCGCTACATCCGCCCGATGCTCTAACTTAAGTATTTCCTGTTTATCGACATTAGAGAGCGTTCAAGCGCAGGCACTCAAAATATGCCATGGCTTGCCACGGCGTACCTCCAACAAAGGCGCAATTGAGGAAATCCGCGTCTGCTCAATACTGGTATACATGTCCCACGAAGCATTTCCTGTGTACCTACGCTTACTCAGACGACACCGTCGCCACCCAGTGATGTCGATTCTGCATGAGCAGCCCGACAGCGCTTTCACAAGTGCACTCCGCCGTCATCTACCCCACATAAGAACAGGCTATGCGATTGTGTGCTCCTTCCGCTCGTCCTCGTTTTTTCGCGCAGTTTTAGCCTTCCTTCCATATCTACCCGTCAAACCACCATGAGGGATCGGTTCAACCGTCAGTGTGCCTGCATGTCCCCGGCATACTAAAGAAATCATTGGTTGGTGTTAGCGGACTGCAGCTATTTGCTCTGACATACATCTGGTCAGAATACCAGACCTGTGTTCGTGTGTACACTGACGGATCTGCGTCACCAAGGGAATCGACAGCAGCCGTGGTGATACCCGCCCAGCGGACGACTCGAAATTTCGTTTTAGACCTTAAGTCTACAATCAACCACTGCAGAGTTTGTGGCCTTTCGGGAAACGATTCGCCACATCTGAGGGGGAATGACCTCAAGAGTGGTGCATCTTCACGGGACTCGAAACCCGCGCAGCAAATTTTGGGATGCTTCCTGCGCCACACCGCCTACCAGGCTCTGGCGATCACCGAGCTCCTTTCATGCGCTCAACAAAAAGACTACCAAATAATGTTCCAATGGATCCTGGGACACTGGATTCAATGGTAGTGAGACGACCGATGCTAAAGCAAGGCGCGCCCTCAGCAATGGCCTGCAAACGGTTGTGCCGCTCTTTAGACCGGACAACATGTGCGTCTTGTCGGAATTAAGGAGCTTGACGAGACGATACTAGGCCCAGCCAGACGCTCGCCATGTCCACCTTAAAGGACCCCTCACCAAGACCCATAGCAAAGTATGCATATACGCTGGAAGTTCTTACGTGTCCTCTAGGGAGCGTTCTGCAGGAAAAATTTCTCAAATCGGCTCATTAATTGGTTCAGCAGTAACTGCTGGCGAGATTTGGAAGCGCGGAGCATGCGCATAGATTCACGAGGGCTGTTCGTGGCCCGCGTCATCTGCTACTTCGTCCCAGCAATCGGCGTGCTAGCGAACGCTGTCCCTACCGGCTTTTTTTTTTCCCGCATTGTGAAGCAACTGATACCAACTCTGCCTCCTGCTTGTTGAATAGGCTGACATATCATGGTTGGAAAGGCAAGCTTGGTATGCTCGCTGCATCGGGCTTCAATTGCCTTGTCTGCTATCAAAGGTGGTCAGTTGCTGCGAGTAGTATGTGAAACACATGACTAGCTTATCTGAAAAAAATAAGAAACTTTACTGAAAAGAACGGTCCGGCAGTTTTTGTGGCGGCCTCAGCGCTGGAGAACGCTTCCGTTTTTATCTAGCCGCCACTCTGCCTGCTGCTCGACGGTAATCAGCAAGCAGAAAAAAAAACTCATTTTTCCGCTTGCTGATTACTCGTCGAGCAGCAGGCAGAGCAGCGGCGAGATAAAAACGGAGGCGGTTCTCCAGCGCTTGCCCAGCAAACGGGCGGACAAGTAGCAGATGAAGCGGAACACGAGTCGCCCTTGCGACTATCTGCATGCACACGTTTATAAATCTCGCCAACAGTTAGCACGGCGCGAGACGTTGGGCACGCACCCGCGTGTTCCCTCGCGGAGTGGGCCGTACTAGGGCGCTATTCTGGACACGCATGGCGGCTGCACGGCCGCCATTATCCGCCATGTTTACTCTCTGATTGGCTGTCGAGAGGTCACGTGTTCTGAAATTTGAGCCGGGAAGCGGAAGTGTTGCAAAATGCAATTTTGCGTTTTCATCAAGATGACGAAACGTGACGTGGAGCTGCAAATTTTATGGGCTAGTACATTTTTTTGGTACTTGGCAGCTATATTGCGATGTTAGCGCTTCAAAAAGAATGTGAGCGGTAGCGTGCAGAAGCCAGTGCAATGCATCTGCAATTGCGCGAATATGTGGTGGCGATCCAAGATATGCGCCATGCCAGCTTGCTGATTGGCTGAAGGAATATCTCGTGAGGAGCGTCACAGGAAGGGCTGTTTCGTAAACGTCATTTTGACGATGCGTGACGTTGCGCTGGGCCGCCATTGCTGAGATTTTCCGCCATAATTTTTGCTGCGACGAGCCGCGCGAATTATGCTAATGAGCAACCATATGCAATGGCAGCCGAGAGGAATGCGTATCGCCACATTTTCCCCGTCGTTTGCCACCACGAAAATCTTTTGTTCATAACGCGTGCTCATAGTATTTGCATCGCTCTCAGGTGGTGTTGGCATTTGTGTTTGGGGCCATGGTTTTTTAAAAGAGCGCGTTTATACGAAATAATATTGGTTGAACATAGCAAACTTTCGGCAATGTTGTCCACTTTTCACTGCTGCATTTGTATTGTAATCAAGATTAATGCCTTTTCGCACAATGAAAAGTTATGACAACGGCCTCTTTCTAAATTATAAAAAGAAATGTACGCAAGGCGGCGCCTTGAAGTTTCCTCTCGCGATGTGAGTAACCACCGAAATGAACAAGAGATGGCAGCGCCGGCGCTTGCGTCGCTCTAATGGATATCTTTGGCGCGCGCAACGCTATCGGTGATATTCGGCCGTTT
Organism: Dermacentor andersoni; assembly: GCF_023375885.2. Classification (NCBI taxonomy): domain Eukaryota; kingdom Metazoa; phylum Arthropoda; class Arachnida; order Ixodida; family Ixodidae; genus Dermacentor; species Dermacentor andersoni. The sequence continues at coordinate 122,244,177 of NC_092816.1, read as the reverse complement.
CTCAGCCAGCCGAGTCGGGCTGAGTCACTTAGGTTTCACGAGATAGCGATAACGGGGCCTAGAACGTGCGCGCATCACCACTGGTAGGTCGCGTATGTTGTCTCAAGCAAGAAAACAAGCGCGTTGGCGCCAACATGCGATGACTCAGTCCCTTTTCCGGGGACATGCATCCCAGCTATTGAAGCAGATGATGGCTTGTACGCAGCAGACGACGGAAGCGAGAAGCGTTTTCGACGGAATAATCATGCGCTTTGAGATAGCTGCTTTATTTTTACTGCGGAGGAAAACTTTTGCTTTACTGATAACGCTACATTCAGTGCCTTCATTTCAGTTTCTTAGGCGAAACGTCAAGTTGGCGTCACGTTACGTAAGCAAAACTTGGCCACCAGCGCCATTTTGTTTGCGTCGCGCCTACGTCACGCACCGAAGAAAATGGCGGAATGTCCAGAATAGCGCCCCTAGACACTACAACACGGGCATCGTAATTTCACTCCTGTTCCTCAGACAACGTTGGCAGTCAAGTATTACCCAGCAAGACTAGATTCCTGGTGCAAGCATAAACGTGCTGAAGCACTAGGTGAAACTGCACCATTCCACACACCCCTTCTGACAAAAGCCCCAGGGATTGGCTATTCCCATTTATAAATGGCTAGCAGATAAAAAGCTTTCTTGCTCGGCGCATTCAAGGGAAAACCCAGAATGCGTTAGGATCGCCGAACAGCCAGATATGGCTACACTTAACAAAAACAAAGTTGTTTCACTAGCGGTCATTGAAACTGCCTCACCGATTGCAATTATGTGGTATAAGGGCCATGGTAGTTTTGAGTGTCTTGGAAACGCTGGACATGCTCCCAACTAAAGGACTAGTTACCCTTAGTAACTCCTGTGATGAAAGACTTATGATGAGGCTGTCTGGTCGCTTCATGGCAAAACCAGAGCAAACCGTCATAATGCGGTGAAATGGGCACGCCTGAAAGTCTGTTCACAAGGACCGTCAATGCACAACTTGTAGTGCTGGGCAGTTTTAGTGACTTATGCTTTTGGAAGTTCTCATGAACGTCATTGGCGCAAGTTTATGCATTTGTACCAACATTGTGTTGAGAAAAAGTTTTCAAGCTTTCCCATGCATTTGTCTCCTTTATCGATATTGTGTGACCTTTACTATTTGGACGCACCGATTAGTATATATAAATTGTCATACTTTAATGAAATTTATTGCACAACGTGATTAGGGCTAGTAAAATGCTGTTATCCATGAATTTTTAGTACTGCTCATGATGTTTATGACAATATCAGATAACCTTCAGATACATCCACAGTTCTTGGCAATTGGAGTCATGACAGTTTTGTATTTTTTTTACGCATTTTGCACACATCTGCTTAGTTTTACGCACACTACAGTTTAAAAGGATGATTGCGAGCTATGCCTGCATGCTTTATCTAAAGATATTATGGGTCGAAAGTTGCATCTAACAATGGTCATAATTTTACAGCATCCGACCTGCAGAAGGAAAACAATATATCCTACATGAAAAGAGTAGAAAACCTACCAGCATGACATCTTTTGTTCAGTTCGGGCACATATTGAAGAAAATGGTCATTCGAGTAGGATGTATTCCGGATTTCGCGCGTGGCCTCTACGCCTCGTTGCCTACGCGAGCATGCAATTGCCGCGGCGGTTGGCGATATGTTCGCTAGACATGAACGCAGGTGTCTACCACAGCTTTTATTGTATAGTTGGCAGTTCTAAAGCCACTGTATATTTATTTCACGTGTAGTACTATTATTTTTTTCTGAATTTTGTCATTACAAGGAAATTATAGAATTCAGTGTTCTGTGCTTATTTGTGGCAGGGTAACATACCGCACTTGGCAATGCGCAGTCTCATTTACGGTATTGTTCCGTTGACCATAAAAAATTATGGTCGCTTAGTGCCAACAAGAAAAGGGGACAAGGGGAGCGCCAACTTCCGATTGCTTATTCGAGAATAATAATAATCACTCAAAATATGAATAAACAGAAAGTTGGCGCTCCCCTTGTCCCCTTCTGTGTTTTTCTGGTTTGCGCTAAGGGTCAATTGTTTTGGCCTAGTAAGCAATATGAACCGACTAGCCTAGCAACATTCTTCTGGATCCTTTACGTTAGCTCGTACTTTCATTTCCACACCACAGCCTTTAACCGCCTAGCCTCCAGAAAACAGATTCGGAGAGAAAACTGCAATAAAAAACTATCATCGCTAATAACACCCGCCCATAAGATATAAATGGGCTGACGTGCGCAGCCTCACAAGTCCTCCAAACCTGCAAGAGCAACGTAATATCCTATTGCTGGTAACTCCAGGTTAATACTCTGCACAATTTGTTCGGGAAGTAAGAAAACCAGAGCGTTGCTGTATTTCCGAATGTAATGCAGAGCAGGCTTCCTTTGACTATGTGCTTTAATTCTTTCAGCATGTCGTACTGAAGTGTTGCACGCCGCATGCATGACGTACACGCATATGCATATATGCTATCACGTGCAATAAGGGCAGTTTGTCGTTGGCCTCGGTTGATGCACGAGCGTTCAATGTGGTCTTCTTCGCTGAAACTCGACACTCTGCTTACAGAAAGGTTATATTAAGCAAAAATAAGGACCACGTTGTGGGTCATGTGTCAGGAAAATTGGCAGTGTTCCGGTTTGTGACGTGTTTTTGCAATACATTGATTATTCAGAGCATATGTAAGTGTTGATTATTCAGAGCATATGTAAGTGACTTCCACGAGTGACGGAAAGTTTTGCACGCAGCCGCGGCACAACTCAAATGCCACCAAGATAAACCTTAGCAGGAATAGGTGGACCTCTACGGAAAATCTGTGCGCGAAGCTAAATGCATGTGGATGAAATACAGTTTCCGAAAAAAAGAGGTGCTTACATGCTGGCAAGTATCACGCTGCCAGTAACAGCAGCGTTTCACGGTGTCGCGATAGAATACAGCCTTACACAACCTGTTCAGTAGAAATGGGAGGCATCTTTATTGCAACGTTGCGCGAAATGTTGAAGTCTCTGGCTTTATTGGGAGTGTGACAAATATTTCATGAACCCACTTTATTTCAATATTTCCATGCGTTACAAGATGTTCACTGGGTATCCTCGTTGAATTAAACAAGGCACTTTGTTTCTGTTTAGTAAAAGTAAGGGCTACGCAATAGGTGACGTGCATGCGAAAGTCGAAGTGGTTGAACTAAATCTTGCTTTTGCAATAAATTACGTATGCAAGGTCTTCGGAGAGATGCGAGTGTGTTTTATGTCCAGAGCAAGATAGTCCTCTGCCCTGACACAGCTAAAAACACCACCAAGATCAAATTTAACAGACATGCGGAGAAAATTACGACAAATTCTAGTGCGAAGGGAACTGCGTATGGAAGAAACTCAACTTCTGTAAGTTATTTAACACGTGCTTCAAATGGTCATGTTACCATTTTACGCTGATTTTCCGCGTCTCGAGAGAGCTCTTTGTTGCACAAAGCTAACGTCTGGCGAAAATAAAGGGCGTGTTAAGCCTCATACGTATACGAAATTGAAAGTGCTTTCATTGTACACATTTGCAATGAACTGTGTAATCAATTGCTCCAGAGCCTACATTTCTACCGGCTGCGGCAAATTTTGCCGGCTGCGGCAAATTTTGCCCGCAGCCGCGGAATGACTACAAACGCCACCAATATCAAACTTGGCAACAATTGGCGGGCCAATACGGCAAATGTGCGTCCGAAGTTAATTGCGCGTGGATCAAATACAGCTTTTGCAAAAAGTATATGAAGCACATGTTCGCAAGCGTTACGCTGCCTTTAGGTGTTAATTTTCCCAATGTCCAGAAAGCACGCTGTTGCGCAATTTGTATGTTTAACAGAAATGCAAGACTGGAGCATGGGGAGGCATCCTACCACAAATGTATGAGCGAAGGTGCGTACCTGTGGAATAAACACTGCATCAGCAACAAAATTAAAGGGCTAGAAAGTACCATACTGCGGTTATCAGCTATATTTCTAAAACACCAGAGAAAAGTATTTTGTAGGAAGCGTATGTTTACTACAAAGGGGGTCTTTCTTCAGTGCAACGTGTGACGCAACTTTTGCTGTCTTGTCATGACTTGAAGTGTTGCACGCAGCCCTTTTTTTTCTCCTGTGCTGACGTGTTTGTACGAAACCGTGCAAGGACGTGCTAAAGACTACGAAAAAAAAACACGCACTAAAAGCATTTACTAAAACTGGAAGCAGCTTGGTAGCAAGAGGTGCGGACGGAGGAACAGAGCTGTTTACGTAAGCGCAAAACTGCACTTACCTCGAAGGTGGCGAATGCGAAGAATGAGGTCGGTCCTTTCGCCACCACCGCTGCCACCAAGGTAACCATTGTGTTGACCCACCACCGGTCGCAAAGTTCGCACAGGGGACGTCTGTCATTGTCCAGGGTGCATCGGAAGCGTCTGTGGACGCTCAACTGTTTGCTCTAAGGAAAAGAAACCGGGCGCAGGCTGAAGTCTCGAAATTCTACGGCCGATCAACTTTTTGCTCGAGGGCAAAAAGAGCTAGGCGTAGGCTGGAGCTCTGTAAAGTCGCGAATGCGAAAACATAGGCAGGTCCCTTCGCCGCTGCCGCTGCTACTAAAGTGCATGACCCCTGCAAGGCACACCGCTAGTCGCAAAATTTGCCCAGAGGGCGTCTATCGTTGTCCAGGGAGGGGCAAGATCAAGTACAGATGCAGTCAGGAGATTGGAAGCGTCTGCGCGTGCGCGGCTTCTCGAAATTCTGTGGCAGATGAATTTTCGCTCGAAGGAAAACAAGCCAGATACAAGCTTGGAGGCTCGGAATCATGTGACGGATCAACTTTTAAAGCGTTAAAGCGCAGCTTATCTTGCCTCATTGATTGTACCGCTACGCTGCTGCTGGCTGCTGTTTTGGCGATTAACTCTGTCCGAATGCGTGGGTTGTACTGAAAGTAATGTGGTCATCACGTCGTCCTCGTCACACCACTCTCATCCCTGTTGGCTTCTGGTCACAGTATCTTACGATTCGCCGGCACCGAAAATTGTGAAAGCAAACACCGGGTATAGTGAAAATTAGAGTGGCGCGACTGGCCGCTACCGATGTAGGGAAAGCAAGTACCAGATATAGCACGAATTAATGCGGCCCGCTGCGGCAAGTTACGCGCGTGAGTAAGCACGTGAGCACCGTGGTCATTTCTTCGCCTTTCGGGCCATTGTTGTCATTCCTTCTCTGTCAAGTCATCGTCGCCATTCCATCGTCATGACTCCATTGTCGCGTCCTCATCGCAGGATTTCCGTCACGCCGTAGTGGCGGTTTCATTGTTGTCATTTTTGCCGTGGGATCTTCCGAGGTCGTTGTTCCGTTGTCGTTATGCCTATGCGACCATGCCGTCGTTCCAGCTCTGTCATTTCCTTCGTCAAACTATCGTCGCCATAACATCGTCGTCACACCATCGTCATCATTCCATGGTCGTCGCGCCATCGTCATCACACAAACATCGTTCTACGTCATCGCCACTCCAGCGTTGTCATCCCATGGCCGTCACGCCATTGTCGTCATACCACGTCGCCACATCGCCGTCGCCATACCACAACCCACATGCACTCGTCATGATGCCGTTGTGGTATTTATGACGTCGTAATTCCATCGCAGGTATCTTAGTGTCCTTATGCCGTTCTCAGGATGCCTTCGTCATCATTTCATGCCATCGCGGTCATTTCATCATTGTCATTCCTTCGTCGTCATACATGTGCACGTTGAGCGAGGCCACCTCAGTGGGAATGCCAATTTGGGTTGAATGGTCTCAACTTGCAAATGATCGCTAAACAGCAATACAGTTTTTCAGAAATGCCGATTCACAATCATTTCGCTTAAACCGATCATCCCAGTGCGGGTTTATTTTCCCAGAAGGAAAAACGAGCTCTGCGCAGGGTGGAGCTACGCAAAGGGCGAATGTCAAAGATTAGGTAGGTCGTTTCACCCCATTGCAGTTAGTGCCAAAATTATTTAGCTGTATTATCTAAATTTCGTTTACCTTGGCCAGTGTTGCATTATGGGTAGTCTTGTTATGCTTTTAGGGTAGACGGGCTATAATTTAATTCTTCTCGGTTTCTAGTGGGTTAATGTACTCCTGCCCGCTGTATTACAATGGTGCTTAAAGGTCACATGCTCGCGTGACCGTTGCAGCACTCGAGCCATCCTCTTCAGAGTCGTATGCGCTGCACCCGGTAACGAGTAATTTACGGCTGAAACCTACGCAGTACTGTCGCGTGTGAAATTATGAGCAACACAAATCTACAAAAAGTATTTATATTCACATGCTCTTTAAGTGTTGTGAGATCTTTAAATAATGCTGTACTAAATTATCTTTATTGCCTTCTAGTCTTAACCTACCGTCCTTGTCTTCACGTAGAAAATTGTTCCATTTGTGCCTTTTTCATAAATTATTTCATCACCCGCTGCTACGCAACAAACTTATTTCTCCGCCTCCGTATGTATCACCCAGACTAGACCACATTCATAAGGTCAGCATTTCATTTTGCTGATCCAACGCTTTTTTGCAGTCATTTGTACCACGCACTTCCAATGAGTGGAATCACCTCCCCGCCTCGATAGCCACTATCGCAGATCACCAATTATTCAAGAATGCCATAGCTAGCACTGTATAACTAGGAACCTATTTTTTCATACTGTTCAACCTGTACTCACAAATGCCTTAGCTAACATTGTATATCTACGTGTCATTTGTTAAATAGTTTTGTTTATACATATTTATATACATAATTTTCTGCACAAGTAACTCCTGTTTGTTGAATTTACCCGTTTTGCATGTAACCACTCCCCTCTATAATGCCGTAATGGCCCTGAGGGTATGATAAATAAATAAATAAATAAATAAAATGTGGCGCTGCGGTCGGAGGGCTGTTGCAAGCGCCGCGCGTCGTGTGCTGCTGCGGTCGTGTTGCATTGGGACTGTGGCAGATTCACCATCGTAATTGAACTGAAAACTGCCTTCAGAGTGACATCCTAGGGAGTTACAAATTCCCGAATGCAGCAGAGCTCGTTCACTTGCGAAGGTAATGTACAGTAGAGCGCGATTTGAAGGTTATCGCGCGACCGTCAACCAGCCCAGCAGTCCAGGCACCTGGCGGCCGGTTTCGAGACAAGAAAAATCATGATTTCGCACTCTTCTCTCCCTCGTTCGCTGTTACACACAACAACCATCACCCCGCGACAAACTCACCGCCCTTTCTCTCTATTCTAAGCTTTCCATTTGTTGCGATAAAGTGTGGACTTGGTTACCTCGTATCTTCGCGGGCTTAAGCTAATGTTCTTGGTCACCCATTCTTCCTGGCTCAGCAGCAATGACGTTACATAGGCTAGATACAGCTTCGTAACGTCCAATTTCAGATAATACCGAAGAATACGTCGAGCGCACTACGATAACTGCCTGTTCGCAGAACCAAACAAAAAAAGAAACGGAAAGAAACTGATAGCCCAGCAGGGAGTGACGGCTGCTGAAGGAACAGCAAAAAGAGTGAGGGAAGCAGGCCTGATACCTCCCTCGCCTCGGCAGGGAATTCTGGGCCATGGCGCTGTTCGCGTGCCCGGTCGACGCTCACGCGATAACCTTCAAATCGCGCTCGACTGTACTTGCCTTTTCCGACACCTGTTTGCGTCCCCTCTCTGAGGTGCAAAATATAAAAGCTATTAACGCTGGTTTGTTGGGTAAGCTCGTTAAACTTGAGTCTATGAAGAGAAGCACGAATTCTGCATGGACGAAATAGCCGTTCATCAGTTCTAAAGCGAGAAAGGCGATAGCTTGCGTTGCAGCACAAATGTATAGCATGCAGGCGCTGTATGCGAACGGCAGTTCGTGCAGGGTGTATTGTTATGCAACAAAATGCACAAAGGAAAATACTTGGCTTGAAAGAATGTAAAATTTAATACAGTGACATAAATATTCATATTCCTACAACTAATATTCCTTGGTTCAACTTATTTGGCTGTATTGGGGCTATTACAAACGAGACACTTCCAACATATTTAACAAATATTTTTTGACAATACAAATATACTTGTTTTTGTAGAAAAAATAAACAGGTTCTCACGTTGCTCGGTGATGTATGATGAGAGGAGTAGCTAAGAGCATGCAAAGTAATTAATTGTTTGGACGTGTGATGATCGTAAATAGGTATATTTCAATGCGATAAATATTTAGGTAATTCTTCGGTCACACAGGCAAATCAGCAACACGATGCTTTTTCCTTCAACAATGGCTTTAAATTAAATCTTGCCCTGCATCATAGCGCTCACACTATATCTAGGGTAGCGTAAGGTGCTTTTTCTTTTCTGGAGTGCGTTCACGAGCCAAGTACTTAGTCGTCACAAGGAAGTGCGGGCGAATAATATATTAGCTTGATGATGCTGTTTGTAATTTAGATGTTATGCTGGCCACAACCGATCACTGCTGAACGCTTGAACCGGCGAAAGGAACAAAAAATGCCAGCGGCAGGACATCTGCCAGTCGTTTTGTTGTAAACCGCCGCCGCTAAGCTCAACTTTTTGCACACAGAATCATTTCGTCGGCCGTCTTTGAGCAGGTTAATTTCTTCACTTATCTATAAACTAGCACCTTGTTTGCTTAATGCGTGTGTCAGTTTCGCTCGCTGTCTCATCAGGGTTATTTCAACAGCCGACATCCCGTAGCAGCCTTGCTCGTTGTTCTTTTTTTTTTTGAGCGATTTTCTTCAGTACGTAATCCGAAGTGTGGGGTAGCATCGAACGAACACTGTCAATCATTAGACGCGCGTACACCATCAGAATCTGCACGATCTTCCTGCCGGCCATACGCTCGATGACGTGCTCCTTGAAGTGGCGCTGGCACATGACTAACGCGATTGGAGCATTTCATCAGCACGGCAAAGGGCAAGCTCCCGTGTTTCGGAAAGTTCTTGGTCTCAGCGCATCGAAATCAATGATAGTTTCGCCGTGGCTTGCACTGCTGTAGCCGAACTTACAATTCGGCACCAAGCAAGCCCTCGGGCTTGTTTTCTCCTGCACAGGAACACCCTCACTCCGTCCTGGATCCTGCCGAGCTTGGTGTTCACGAACATCACCCGCTGGAAATCAGTGCATTTAGAATATTTGATTATTTTCCTCTTACACGTATGCCGCGGAAATGCATGTCTATGTACCCTTAGATTTACCTAGAAGTACATTGGTCATCTGCATCTCTTCACGCAACGCAGATTGATAAACCTGGTTTATTTAACTATAACATTGTTTTCTTTGATCATTGTCCCTGATCAGTATCCACGAACAAGATGCGCGCGTAAAATGACACAGTATCAATATAATTTTCTCACGTAGCTCCATGTTACAGATATGTAGGCCGCTTCTGTGGCAAAGATTACGTGTCACTTTTAGAAAACAATGTTCAAATAGCAGTTCACCTGACTAAAGCTACAATTGGTACCAGCCGACAAGAGTCGCGGGCGCACTAAAGCAAGTAAAACCATAAGGAAATTTTACTGCACAGCCTTTGTGCTAGAAAAACGGGTTGTCTACCAGCGCCCGCGCATGCAATGCTGGCGGAACGAACGCCCGCTCGCTAGGATACGGCGCACGTGAGAGCGATAGCAAAATTGAAAACGTCATGGTGTATAACCCATGCCTTAAACTTGTATACGCAGCAAATGGTGTCGATATAAAGTTACACTTGGCATAAAGCACCATTACAAGAGCGTACATGCGTAATGGGTCTCAGCGCCCTCATGAAAACTAGGTTCTATAGACAAGAACGGCACCGCCGAGCGGCGCTGTCGCGCCGGGCTCGTGAACGTTTTATTCGAACGACGATGTACACGCTTCTATTTACCGTTAAGATTGGTACGCTTGACGGTTATTTTCATGGTTGCAATGCGGTGAAAGGGTAGCGTCTGCTTAGCCATGTCAGTGACACTGCGCAGGTAATTGGAAACGACATCGTACGTGCCGCCGCAAAAATCGTGGGCAGATACGATGCCTGTCAGCTAAAATCATTTTTTGCAGTTTCCCGCAAAGTGTTTGCTACAAATCCGTGTTGTCTCTGATGGCGACGACGGACATCCATCGACACTGCGGAAACAAACAAAATATATCGCCGCATAGCACAAGTACGACATGCGCACACAACTGTAACTAGTAAGTCCCCTACAAAATAGAATAGAGGCAGCAATGTAATAGATTGGCCATTTTTAACAGTGCTCAAGAGACGGAAGTCGAAAGCATTAGTAATCATTTCTGCTTCAGCAATGTCGGCTCGACGAAGACGCGGGCGTGAATCGTCCAGTAACTCGATCGATCGGTGCAGTAGTGATGCAGGAATGAACTCCGGTCATGTTCAATGCATCGTGCACCTATTCAATTTCTCTGCACGCGTGAATTTCGGCCACTGCTAGCGCATGCGACAGAAGTGGTTTCCATTCTTGGGTCGCGCACACACAAACGAAACACGAGAAAGGTTACAGGACAAGCGCTGGTCGAACAACTGAAAGCTTTTATTTGAATAAAAGGATTAGATACCAAGTAATCATGAAATTCATCTGGATTACGTGTAAAAATCATCATACACTTACGAGTGATCAATGAACGAGATCGCTTCGTTTGCCAGTTATTTACTTCGTTCAGCGCACCGCAGTAATCCGCGTCTGTCGTCTCCTTTTTTCGAACCATTTTCTTGTGAATCGGCAGAATTTCACTGGCGGCATCCGCCCTTTTGTGTTTACATCGCTGTCGTGAACGTTAACAACACAATAATAATTTACAGTCATCCGAGAGGCGCCGTCGGAAACAAGAGACGTTTCACGCGCAGCGCGAACTGAACGCGGGCGCGACCTTGAAGGGAAGCGGCGGAAAGATTGGAAACATACGCCTGTTGGAGTTAAAATTGTTCCGACAGGCGAGAAACGAGCGCCGGCGTCTAGGGTGAAACTTGGCGTGCGGACACTGCGCACGTCTCCGCACCAATCCTCCGTGGCACCAATCCAGTTCGTTCGCAGCGCCCTCGCATGACAAGCGGCGCCTCAGCGGAAGCGCGCCGTTCGGCTCACTCGAGCATTGTGTAGTACGCTCTGCACCTACCCGTCTAGGTATAAAACCGTGCGATTGACATTCCACGATTCGCTTTTTGGCGTCCGTTGACGCTCTGTGCGTGCACTTTGTGCTGGTTTGAATAACCGCAACAGCCGACAGCCTAGAAGACGGCAGCGCTTCTCAGCTGCTGCACGCTACTACTACGCTACGCCGCCGCGTAAGACACTCGGGGAAAGAAAGGCCACACAGACAACGATGTCTGGTTCGATGCACTCCGATGCTGCGACGTCTACCTCTGCTGCGCGCCGATCCAGAACACGGGTTCTGCAAGCGCGACTATGCTGTCGTACTTCGCTTCAGCATCTAGAAGCGCGTGCGGCAATTTGTGGGAGAAGCACTGGCTGGTGATCTTCGACTACGGCGAGGACGTGGTACTCGTCTGCGACGCAGACGTGGACCACGCTGGAGACCTGACGGGTCGCAAGTGCTGGAAGAAGCGAACTGTCCTCAAGGAGACCTACTCGTGCAAGGTCAGTACATACTGCGGGGCCGGAATTATGCAAGTAATTATGCTGGCGACACTAGGCAATAGAATTCTGATTTAAGTTCCTGTGCGTTTTGCAAAAATTGTCGGAAATGGTATGTTTGGTTAAAATTAGAAGCACTAAGTTTACAAACCCGTAACACGGCATCATAAACAGATATTGCAGTTCTGTAAATTGCAACTATTACACTATTTGAAGCAGACACAGTTGATGTATGAATGCTTATCTGACATGACTTTCTTACAACGTTTGCAAGGATTCTGCAAAAGTACTACTCAGATATCAGCCATGGTGTACTTTAGGCCCACGCATATTACACCGATTTCGTGCGCTTTAGCTGTAGTATATGTATAGTTCACAGAATTGTGACGTACATATTTATTGCCAAGGTGTAGTTGTGTACACCATGGTTTCCTTTTCAGAAAGTTTGCAATTTTCGACGGCGCTTTAGTCTCCAGTGTATAACCAAAATTTGCAATGGTGCCGCGTGAGGGAAACCTTTATTAACCCAATCGATTTCTTTGACCATTTCTCCCATTTAAGGCGATTGTCGATATTTTGCCATTTTTCCGATTTATTTCCGTAAATCCCCACTGTCGCTTTGGGACGTTTATCTCTATTAGAGAAATGATAAATTGCGCACTTTAGCTTCCGGAAAATGCACAGCGGGCTATGAGGGACGCTGTACTAAAATGGCACAAAATTTAGTTTTTTTATCACCCGAGATTACTGAACGTCCACCTAAGGCTGAGCGCTTTGCAGTGGCGTAGCCAAGGGGTGGCAAACAAGACGATGACAAGCAAAACAATAGAACGCGTGAGGGGGCGTATGTAGGCGGGCGAACCTTACGATTGCGCCTTCTTGCAGACTTCAAGAGCTGCATAGTATTGCAATTTATAGCGACGTGAGCACCCTTTTATCTAGCCAAAGCTGAAATGGAAGTATTTATTGTTAATGATAAGGCAAAAAAAGAGTTGTCTTCTTTTTTCCTCGCCAGTCGCATATAAAATTAGAATTGTTTTTTGTTCTTGTTGAATGAAATCAAGCTGCTTCCTCTTAATAGAAAAAAAAATTCTTACTCAATGTTTCTTCTCTCCACATAGTCGATCTTCAAACGCTGCTCCCATTACTGCCCTTGCTGTGACAATTGGTTTCGCGAAGCTTCGCGACCCATTTGGATCAACCTTGTAGGCATGACTGCATACGCGACGATGTCGCCTGAGCGTGCGTGCGTGCGTGCGTGCGTGCGTGCGTGTGTGTGTGTGTGTGTGTGTGTGTGTGTGTGTGTGTGTGTGTGTGTGTGTGTGTGTGTGTGTGTGTGTGTGTGTGTGGCGTAGCCAGTTAGAGAACCTGGGTAGTGACCACTACATACTCAAGACGCAAGTAACTTCGGACAGGCTAAGGCATCAGCTGGGATCGGCAAAAATTACGGACTGGAGCGCTTTTCGAGAGGCATGCGATAGGAATCTCGCCGAGAACGGGATCCAATCGATAGAAGAGTGGGGGAAAATGCTCATTGAAAAACAGCGCAAGTACACCAAAGAAATCGCGCGAACGACGCAGATGCCCGAGGTAGACGCCAGACTGCTCAAGCTGTGGGAAGATAGACGCGGGCTCACGAAGAGGTGGAAGAAACAAAAATACAACAGGAAGCTAAAGATAAAGATCGCAGAAGTCACAGCGAAAGCAGAGGAGTACGCGGCGCAATTGGCAAGGCAAAATTGGCAGCAATTCAGCGACTCCCTCAACGGGACTTTGAACACAGCGAGGACGTGGCATATCCTCAAGGCTCTCATTGATCCGACCAAGAATGAAAAAAACAACACAACCATCTACCGGTTCATCTACCAGTTCGAGGGACCAGACTCGGAACTCCTGGAGAAGGTACGCGTTAAATGCTACGGGGACACAAACCCGGCAGCTTACGCAGAGTGCTACCGAGGAAGAGAAAACGTTAACCTGGACAGACCCATCACGCGAGGAGAGGTCTACGCAGCGATTCGAAGCACAACCAGAAACACGGCCGTGGGTGCAGACAAGATAAATAACGCACTCATCCGCAACCTCAGTGAAGAGTTAGTTGCAGAATTAACCGACTTTCTCAACAAACACTGGGAAGCTGAGACCGTCCCCGAGGAGTGCAAGCATGCGGAGGTAGTGATGATTCCTAAACCGGGCAAGAAACTGCAAATTGAGAACCTCAGACCGATCTCGCTCACATCGTGCCTGGGAAAACTGTACGAGCGAGTGGTGACGCTGAGACTACAACAGTACATGGAGGACAACGAACTGTATCCCCACAACATGTTTGGATTCAGAGCAAAATTATCGACCCAAGACGTACTACTTCAAATGAAAGAAGTACTCGGGAACGTCCCCAGGAGCGGGGAGAATATAATAATGGCATTGGATATCAAGGGGGCTTTTGACAATGTAAGCCACGAAGCTATCCTCACGGGCATGAACGACCTGAACTGCGGGAGGAAAGTCTACGGCTACGTCAAAGCCTACCTTTCAAACAGAACGGCAACGATTGGCCTCGGAGGTCTCCGATCAGAGAAGTTCCTTACTCCAAACAAAGGGACGCCTCAAGGGTCGGTCATCTCCTGCACGCATTTCAACATAGCAATGATTGGCTTGGCAAAACCGTTAAAAGAAATCGACGGCATACACCATGCCATGTATGCCGACGACATCACCATCTGGGTTAACACAGGCTCGCTCAGACAGAAAGAAGAGAAGTTGCAAGAGGCAGCCACTTGCGTAGAGGGCTACGTCAGAGCAAGAGGGCTAGCCTGCTCCACTGAGAAGTCCGAGCTCCTGAGAGTTTGGAGAGGAAAGCAAAATCGCACAGTCCCCACCAGCGACGAGTTAAAGCTCAACGTCTACCTCGAGGGGAAGCCGATACCGGAAAAGACGCTCATCAGAATCCTGGGGATGTAGATACAGTCAAACCAACGCTGCACCCACACCCTCGCCCTACTCAAGGCATCCACCCTACAAGTGGCCCGCATGATCACGCGCATCTCACACAGACGCCACGGCATGCGAGAGGAGGACACACTCAAGCTGGTCAGAAGCTTGGTCGTCAGCCGAGTGGCATACAGCCCCCCATACTACAATCCCATCAAGAGTGAGGTACAACAGGCGGACGCGATTCTACGCAAAGCCTACAAAACCGCACTCCACCTTCCCCACAACACCTCAACCGAAAAGCTCCTAGCCTTAGGACTACACAACACCTTCGACGAATTGAAAGAGGCGCAACTAGTCTCCCAACAACGCAGACTACAGCAGACCCCATCTGGCAGGGAGCTCCTGAAGAAAATAGGCTGCGCCGATCAACTTCAAGAGATACAGAGGACCGAAACAATTCCGGATGAGTATCGCAACACACTAAAAGTAGCACCAATACCCCGGAACATGGATCCCAATCTACACAAAGCACGCAGAGAAGCGAGGGCTGAATACCTACAAAAGACACTAGCACCCCAAGAAACGACGGTATATGTGGACGCAGCCACATACGCCAGAGCAGCGGGGCAGAGCAACAGCAACGCGGTAGCAACGGTGATTGATTCGAACCTACGCAAGATCACCAGCGCATCACTACAAGGCTGTACGATAGTCGAGGCTGAAGAAGCGGCCGTCGCTCTAGCGGCAGCGGAGGGATGTCGGTCTAAACGGTCTCTAACAATCCTTACAGACTCGCAAACAGCGTGCCGCAACTACCTACGCGGCAGAATAGGGCACGGAGCGCTCCGCATACTCCGCTCCGGAGACCACATAACACAACGACAAACAAAAGAAGAACCAATTAGGCATACGATAGTATAGACGCCGGGACACGCGGGAGTGGCAGGGAACGAAGAGGCGGACAGGATAGCTCGAGGGTACACTTATTACCGAGCATCCAACGTAGGCGACCTCGAGGACACTGAACCTGTACCCCAAGACTATTCGGCGATACTAAATTACTACAAGGGCTGCAGAAAGCGGTATCCACCACCGCACAACTCCCTTAGCAGAGAGGACTCTGTCGCGTGGAGGCAGCTACAAACGGGCTCGTACCCGAACCTAAACGTACTCAGCAAAATTTATCCCACACAATACAATGACAAATGCCCCTGGTGCCACGAAACACCCACGCTGTATCACATAACGTGGGCATGACAGAAGATAGACGTGGTACCCGTTATACTAAACCCGAGTGCGGAGCAATGGGAGGGAGTGCTCTCCAGCGATCGCCAGGTCGACCAAGAAGGTCTGATTCGGCGAGCACAACTGGCAGCAGCATCCAGCGGAGCCCTGGACTAAGGGCAACCGACCGTTGTGCTAGAAGATGGACGATTCCATCTGAAGACCGCAGAAGACCAGCGAATCTAGAGCTGATAAAGTTTTTCACTCACTCACACTTGGGGGGTGGGGGGGCTCACACTGCAGCTCGGTCTCCTCCTTAAGAGGAAGCTTTAGCTCGGGTGCTCGTATCTAAATACATGTAGAAGGAGAATTCGTTTTTCTCGGCAACCAATGCACCAAATTTGACGAGAGAGAGAGAGCGTAAACTTTTATTTCAAATCAACAAGATTTGAGTCCGGCGTCTTTTTAGTGGGTCTGGGCACCCGCGGCGGACGCGGTTCCGAGACCTTGTCTCGAAGCGGCTTCCTCGGCTCGCTGGACGGCCCAGAGTTGTGCTGTCAGGTCAGAGCTGAGCAGTGCGGTCATCCAGCGTGACCGGAGGCTGGCGGTGGAAGAGACGGAGGGGTCGGCACTGCCCGACTTGTTTGTTAGGTCCCGACACTGCCATAACATGTGATTTAGTGTGGCAACCTCGCCACACGATGCGCATCTGTTTGTAGTGTACATGTCTGGATACATGGCGTGCATGAGTCTGGGGTTTCTGTAAGAGTCTGTTTGTAATTGTCTGAAGTGTACTGCTTGCGTCCTGTCTAACGTAGCGTGAGGGAATGGGTATATGCGTCTTTGTAATTGGTAGTGTGCCGTGATGTCGTGAAAACTGGTCATACGATCCTCCGATGCCCAGACGTTTGCAGTACCCCGCGGGGGCTCCTCCTCCGATGCTGCTCGGTGAGTCAGGCCTCGAGCAACGCTGTGAGCCGCTTCGTTGGGGGTGCTCATTCCAGTGTGTGCCGGGATCCATAGCAAATGCCTTCGGTGATCAGCGTCGGCCTCTCCCTGGTGTATGGGATGTCGCTGGAGTATCTGATACGCCTCTTGCGAGATGCGCCCATTTGCAAAATTGCGAATTGCCGTTTGCGAGTCGCAGATCACGCATGTAGCTTTGGTTTGTGTGAGGGCCAGTGCTATGGCCGCTTCCTCTGCCGCTTCGGCATGTGCCGTGTTCACGGTGACGCTCGTGAGGTGGTTGCCTCGGTGGCTAGTAACTGCCGCCACGAAACTCTTCCTGTCTCGATAGCGGGCTGCGTCGGTGAAGACCGCCTCCTTGTCGTTAGAGTAACTTTTGTTCATGTGTTTTGCCCTGGCTTTACGCCTCCCCGTGTGGTGTTGGGGGTGCATGTTGCGAGGCAATGGGGGTACGTATAGTTGCTCGCGTATGTGTCTTGGAATGTCTACTTTGACGCCGTGTTGCGAGTGGTATGTGATGCCGAGATTTTCAAGGACGTGTCTGCCCGGGCGCGTCTTGGATAGGCGTTCAAGTTGGGACACTTGTTGCGCCTCCACGAGTTCTTCGAGCGTATTGTGTAGGCCTAGTTCTAAAAGCTTGGTGGTGCTAACTCCAGGCGCAAGTCCCAACGCACATTTGTACGCCTTGCGTATGAGCGCGTTGAGCTTGTGTTTTTCCGCAACCGTCCAGTTGTGAAACGCTGCCGTGTACCTTATCTGAGAAATGACGAAGGCTTGTGTGAGTCGGATGACGCTGCCTTCGCGCATGCCCGCGTGTTTGTTGGTTTGTTGCATTTAAAAGAAAAACTTAATTTCTAGTGACTGCTATTTCGAATTTTTCATTTATGTCGTCAATTGTTCATTAAAAATTCACCGAAATCGCAAATTTTCAGAAATCTAAACTATCAAGTGTAAAACTATGAAACTCAGCAATGAAAAATGATATCACAATTCTGTGAATTGTACCTAATAGTACATGTACAGCGGACGAAATTCTATGTTACACGGGAATGTCAAGAAATTTAGCATTGTAGAAATGCGGCTTTCGCAGAATCCTTGTACACAACGTAACCAATTCACGTAATATACGAACTGACACCAAATTTGTCCTCTTCGACTGTTATAATAGATGCCGTTTATTGAACAGTGACATGTGTGCTTGATACAGAGCTATTAGTTTGTAAACTTCGTGCTTCTTTTTTTTTTTTTTTTTTGAGCTTTCGAGTTTTTCAAAATATTTAAACACTGTTCAGGCCCTAAAAAGAAATTCCGCTTCCAACAGACGCTAGAATTTAACTTTCTCTTTCAAATGCAACAAATTTAATTAAAAGCGATCGGGGGGTTATCACAGAAAAGAGTTTCTGCGTTCTACATGTACTTGAATAGGCCGCGTCGGAGTTCAGCGCGAGCTAAAGCTTCCGCTTAAAGGGACACTGAACCACCCCTCGGGCTTGGTGAAATAACATAGTCCGCGGGTAGCATACGCTGTTGTGAACATCTCAGGCAAGTTCTGGTGTCACATGCGGTCCGTAGAGCTCGCAAGCGGAGCGCGCAGTCACCTTTTTCTCAAACGCTCTCGTTTCAAAAACCCCATGATCCTCGCTCTCTTCTGTGTGCCTTATTTCGCCATAAAGCACACTTCAATGCGCGGCTGCTGTTGGTCGCTGCGCTCGGCGACACCGCGGCCGCCGCGAGGTGCCGCCACGATTCCAGTGGCTAAGCGCACTACGGCTCTCTGAGGGCAGCCGCGTTTGGCTTACGTTTAGCGCGGCATAGCCACCAAGTCGGGAACTTGAACTGCGCGCTACAGTGACGTCTCCGCCGTAGCTTGCGCAGTGCAAGGCATTGGAGGAGGAAGGGGAGCGCAGCTGAGGCCGCGTTTGGTTGCCGATAACTCCGCTTCTGCTGAACGTATTGAAGTACTTTTTGCGGCAAAGTGGTTCTGAAATAGCCTACCTTCACTTCAAATATCTTTCCCCACTTCGATAAAAAGTGGTTCATGGCCCCTTTAAACAATCTGGGGATCAAATACATGAATAATAACTGCATTGTCATTGCTAGAGATGCTGCAAACGAATGATTGAACGCTACGCACTGTCAAAACAAGTAAAATTCATAAAAGAATATACTTGTATGTACCAAAAATTGTGCCCAAAATAACCGATATTGATGGTTCCATGTTTTTTTTTGTCTATTTAATAAATAAATAAAATATCACACGAACTTTAAAACTATATCAGTTCGAAACCAGCAAGACAGTGCATGCCGCTGATATGAAAAATGTAAAGGCCATGAAATTAACAAGCTCGGGAGAAATATTGTAATGAAACTTTGTCATTCAGAAACCGTGTTTAGATTCTTGTACATATGCAACGGCCAGTGAAAAATCTCTATGACGCTGTAATTTGTTCCAATGTATTACGCAAGAGCAGCTGTCACCGGTCGTGTATCGTGAGTAATTGCACCGAAATTATAGCCGCAACAGAGAGCACGTATAAAAAGTAGGAGTTCTGAAAACTAAACGAGGGCGAGTCAAATGAAAGTCAGCCAATGCGAATATATAACAAACGGATATTAGATTCGTCGGACGGTCCTACCGCTGTCGGCCAGATGTAGGAGTCGTCGGACTATCTCGCCGCTGCCACCATTTGAAGGAGATGAAGGTCGTAGACAGGAACTCGGTGAACAGGATTTATTTACATATTAACAGTTTAAGCAAGATACATTGGCAGACTAGCGCGACTCCCATATGGAGCCCGCAAAACTAACATACAGCAAACAGTTTACGAGCACACAGCTCACTACTACATTTCGAGCATGACAGAGCACTCAGCTCCCGACAACGATCACGACACGAGCACTCCCTAGCAGCCGGCAAACGCTGCTTATAAGCTCTCCGCTCGACGTCATAGTTCGACGTCATCGTTCGGCGGGGACGGAGCAGGAATGGTCGGGAAGGTTCGTCCAAGCATTGTAAACTTGCCGCCGCCCCGCACTATCGTTTACGCCCAAACACACGCAAACACACAGGTGCGAACCCATACACACAAAGGCTCCGGAGTCGACGACCGAGGGCTTCGTAGAACTGTGCTCCGTCTCGGGTGGTTCGGCCAAGTACCAATTTCCGGAGTTGATCGCGCGCCACGTGGCTGCCGGCCGTCCGCAGTTCTCGGAAAGCGCCCCGACTGGTGGGCTTGGAACACGTGCAGCGGGCTGAAAGCTGGCACGTTGCCACCCCGTACGGCCATTCTTAACAGCTCCTCCATGGCCCGGAAAATCTCGCCTGGCCAGTGCTGGCAACCGCTGGGCAGGAAGAGAATGGCTGGCGAGCAAGACGATGGCTTTGCTCTCTGCAACCCCTGCGTACTTGGAATGCCTTCAACCATCTTACAACTGGCACAGAAGAGTCGACCCGGCAACACAATACCGCTCAGCGTTCAAACGCCCGGAATTAGCTGCTAACCCACCAGGCCTCCTATCACAATTCCGATGCAAGTCACTCAACTGGGAATTCCAAATTTTGCCCCAGAATTTCGTGCCGCCAAAGCGAGCGTTCACGTTCCCCTTTCAGTTCGACCAAACCTGACTGTCGTGCTGCACACCCCGCAGGGGCGTCTGCGTCAGCAGGCGTTTGGTGTGTTGCGACACCACGTACCCGAGCACACGAGGGTTGGACCCTCCCGCGTGTAGCCGTGCGCGGCTTAGCCGTGTCTGGGGAAAAGGGGATCCTGGGGGTTGAGCCGATGCCGGGTGTTTGGACCTTTAAGGCCCCCCGGCGGAGGCAACACACCTCTTCGGCCTCGGCTTCACATAGACGGCACCTCCAGACTGACCCACCTGGAGGAAATCGGCAGTCGCCTTTTCCTGTTTCTCTCTTCTCAAACCTTCGTCTTTATCTCTCACTTTATATTTTTCCTGTCTTCTTCTCTCTTCCATTTATTCCTTCTCCACGGCGGCAAGGGTTAACCTTGTGTGGATATCCTACCTTGGGTACACCATATTGGGTTATAGTGATGGCGTACGGCTGGCGTCGTGCAGGCTTGTACACAAGCTCTGCCGCGTCCCCTCGTTGGGCTCCGTGGTGGGCGGTCGGCGCTGTTGCCGAATCTTATATATTCTCATGGAAACTTCTTTCCCCAAACTTCCTGATCGCCCTCCGAAACGAGGGCGCACCGAATATGTATTTCAGTTTTTCGGACGCCAAACCCAGAACTTTCCCCGCTTCCATGTTATTCATTCAGAAAAGCCAAACAAAGCAGTGCGAAACATTTCACCATTCCTTGTTTCAAAGTCCCTAACTGATATTTTTGGTCCAGGTTACAAGGTGTCGAGGATGGCAAGCGGCGACCTCCTCCTGGAGCTCCGCGATGTAAAACAGTATGAGAAACTACCGCTACTAGTGTCATTTGGAGAGACCCCCATAACAGTAACCGCGCACCGTACAATGAACACCACCCGTGGCGTCGTGTCAGATGATGATTTGCTTGAGCTGTCTGAAGCGGAACTACTGGAGGGCTTCAGTGAGCAAAATGTTATCAAAGTCAGAAGAATAAAAATAAGGCGAGATGGTAAAGAGATTCAGACGAAGCACTTAATAATCACCTTTGGTTCAAGTGTCCTGCCCGAGTCAATCGAGGCCGGGTACATCAAGCTCCGTGTTAGGCCGTACGTGCCCAACCCACTCCGCTGTTTCAAATGCCAGCGCTTTGGCCACAGCTCGCAGAGCTGCCGAGGCCGCCAAACTTGTGCTAAATGTAGTGCCCACGAACACACATCTGAAGCTTGTGAGAATGCTCTCCACTGTGTAAACTGTGACGGGGAGCACGCCGCATACTCGCGGTCGTGCCCCTCCCGGAAGAAGGAAAAAGAAATCGTGACGATCAAAGTTAAAGAGAATATTTCATTCAAAGAGGCACGTAGGCGGGTATCGTACCTGCCCAAGAAAGCATTTGCCGATGTGGCGCGTCAGGGGGCAGCGTCACAACGGCCTCCGGCGGCTGTCCCACCCACAAGCAATGAGTCGGCAGCTACGCCATCTGCCCCCGCGGCGGTTGCAGCTAGCGCTGCTCCGCCAACCCAACAGACGGGGCCATCGACCCCGAAGGTGGGCGCAGCCGAAGCTGCCCCAACCTCCGAGACCCCTTCCAGCGCTGGCAACGGCCAGCGCAGCCAAATCCCTCAGGGAGCCCCATCGACCTCCGGGCTGGTGGGCGCAGGGGTCTTGCCTTCCAAGGCGGGACTCCCGCTGAAAACTTCTCGCTCGCAAGAGCGCTTGTCCGGCGTCTCACAGGAGGCAATGGACACTACACCTGTCCCCAAGGCGCACCAAACGCCTAAGGAGCGTCGAGACTCGCTCGAACGCTTCAGAAAGAACAAAACATCTATTACAGGGCCTCGAAAGGGCTCTGTAATGTAAGGCATCCCTTCCGTTTCCGTAAACACAGCACCTATATTTCTTTAAATATGGATGCACAAATCATTCATTGGAATGTCAGAGGTCTTCTTAGGAATCTTGATGATGTGCAAGAACTCATCCATACACACAATCCAAAAGTGCTGTGTTTACAGGAAACACACTTAAAATCAAAATACACAAACTTTCTTAGACAATTTGTTACTTTTCGGAAAGATCGCGATGATGCTGTCGCATCATCGGGCGGTGTTGCAATTATAATTCAAAAAAGCGTAGCCTGTCAACGTTTACAGCTACGAACGCCCCTTGAAGCAGTGGCGGTTCGAGCTGTTCTTTTAAATAAGCTCGTCACCATTTGCTCGCTCTATGTACCCCCACACTTCAAATTAAACAAGCATGAATTTCAGTCATTTATAGACGAATTGCCAGAACCTTATGTTGTTCTTGGCGATTTCAATGCGCACAGCTCCCTGTGGGGCGACTCTCGTACAGACGCGCGAGGTCGTCTTGTTGAACAGTTCCTCTTTTCTTCCGGTGCGTGCTTGCTGAATAAAAAGGAACCCACATATTACTCTCTAGCAAACAGAACATTTTCTTCAATAGATCTTAGTATAGTTTCCCCGTCTATACTGCTCGAACTTGAATGGGAAGTTACGAAGAATCCTTACGGGAGCGACCACTTTCCCATACTGATAAAAACATCTAAAGAAAACGAATATCCTCCGCAAGCTCCTAGGTGGAAGATAGACACAGCCGACTGGGAGAAATTTCGAACTCTCACTAACATCTCATGGGCCGACATGTCTTCTCTAGAAATTGATGCTGCTGTAGAGTATCTTACATCATTCATAATAGATGCCGCATCAAAATGCATATCCGAAGTGAGTGGTCTGGCATGCAAACGACGTGTACCGTGGTGGAACAGCGAATGTAGGATCGCCCGTAAGAATCAGAACAAGGCGTGGGCGTTCCTACGCGCTTCTCCAACTGCAGAGAATCTTATAAACTTTAAACAAATAAAGTCCCAAGGCAGGCGAACCCGCCGACAGGCCAGAAGAGAAAGCTGGCACAAGTTTTCATCAAGTATTCACTCGTTTAGGGATGAGGCCAAAGCCTGGAACAGAGTAAATAGGATTAGAGGGCGGCAAACACATTCACTCCCCCTGGTAAACACACAGGGCGATACACTACAAGACCAGGCAGACTCACTTGGGGAGTATTTTGAGAATGTGTCAAGTTCATCAAATTATTCACAATCCTTCCTCAAATACAAACAAATAGAAGAACGTAAGCCTTTCAACAGAAAATGTCGTCAAAATCAACCATACAACCGTCCTCTTAGTATTGCAGAGTTCAGAGCTGCCTTGAGCGCATGCAAGAGCTCTGCACTGGGATCTGACAGAATCATGTATGAAATGCTGAAAAACTTACACAATGACACGCAAGTTACACTACTTACACTTTTCAACACTATCTGGGACGCAGGGTACCTTCCGACTGCATGGAAAGAAGCCATTGTGGTCCCTGTTTTAAAACAAGGCAAAGATCCTTCCTCAGTCGCAAGCTACCGCCCGATAGCCCTCACAAGTTGCATGTGTAAGGTATTTGAAAAAATGATAAATCGGCGCCTCATCCATTTCCTTGAACAGAACAAAATACTTGATCCTTATCAGTGTGGCTTCAGGGAAGGGCGCTCCACAACTGATCACCATGTACGTATTGAAGCAAACATCCGTGACGCATTTGTACACAAACAGTTTTTCCTATCCATATTCCTCGATATGGAGAAGGCATACGACGCAACGTGGCGATACGGAATCTTAAGAGACCTGTCAGAAATGGGCATTCATGGTAATATGCTAAACCTCATAGAAAGCTATTTGTCCAACCGCACATTCCGTGTAAAAGTCGGCAATGTACTGTCACGTCCTTTTACACAAGAAACTTGTGTACCCCAGGGAGGCGTGCTTAGCTGCACGCTCTTTATAGTGAAGATGAACACGCTCCGTGCTTCATTACCTCCGGCCATTTTTTACTCTATCTATGTGGACGACATTCAAATAGCTTTTAAATCCTGTAACCTCGCAGTGTGCGAGAGACAGGTACAGCATGGTTTAAACAAAGTATCAAAATGGGCAGAGAAAAACGGATTTAAAATCAATCCTCACAAAAGTTCTTGTGTACTTTTTAAACGAAAGAGAGGCCTGGTCCCGGATCCTTGCTTAGAACTGTGTGGACAACAAATTCCTATCAACAAAGAGCACAAATTCCTAGGTATTATACTTGATGATAGACTCACCTTCATTCCACACATCAAATATCTCAAAGAAAAATGTCTAAAAACAATGAACATAATAAAACTTCTATCCAAGACTACGTGGGGTAGTGACAGAAAGTGTCTAATGAATCTCTACAAGAGCCTAATACGGTCACGATTGGATTATGGGGCCGTAGTGTATAACTCTGCCGCCCCGAGCGCGCTAAGGATGCTGGATCCTGTCCATCATCTAGGTATCCGCCTAGCCACTGGTGCTTTCAGAACAAGCCCGATCGAAAGCCTATATGCCGAATCGAATGAGTGGCCGCTCCACTTACAGAGATCATACGTCAGCTTTACTTATTTCCTTAAAGTGCATTCCATTCCTGAACACCCATGTTTTAATACCATTACCGATATGACGTATGCTACACTTTTCCGCAACCGTCCGTCTATAAGACAGCCTTTCTCGCTGCGTGTGAAGGAGCTTAGCGATGAAATGCATGTCCCACTCCTGGAGCACCGCTTAATGCGCCCAACCAAGCTATTACCTCCTTGGGACTGGCAGGTCACAGAATGTGACGTATCCTTTCTAAAAGTTTCAAAGCATGCTCCAGAGGTAGAAATTCGAATGCATTTCCTAGAACTTCAGTACAAACACTCGTGCACAGAGTTCTACACAGACGCTTCCAAGTCACATGCCGGAGTATCCTATGCAGCCGTCGGTCCTTCTTTTTCGGAATGCGATGTACTACATCCAGAAACAAGTATCTTTACGGCAGAGGCCTACGCTATATGGTCGGCTGTAAAGCATATAAAGAAAGCAAAACTCCAAAAAGCCGTAATATATACAGACTCCCTAAGTGTGGTGAAGGCCTTAATGTCACCCTACGAACATAAAAATCCTGTACTTACTGAGGTCTATTCCGACATGTGCAAAGCTTATCTATCTAACCAGCAAATCATCATATGCTGGGTACCCGGCCACAGGGGAATCGAAGGTAACGTCTTGGCAGACCAGATGGCTACGTCAATTGCACTCCCTGCTGTTAATAATACTGATTTGGTGCCTCTCACAGATCTGAAACCTTACATACGAAAGAAACTGCGAAACCACTGGCAACGCATGTGGGACGCAGAGATAAATAATAAACTGCACGTTATAAAGCCGCAGTTAGGTTTTTGGCCCTCCCCAACAAAATCTCGGCGAACAGATGTCCTATTCTGTCGCCTCAGAATAGGACACACATTTGGCACCCATAATTATCTGCTTACTGGAAGTGAACCTCCAATCTGTGGTAGATGCGGTGAGATGCTTACTGTCCTCCACGTGCTCCTGGAGTGTCGGGAAGCTGAAACGGAGAGAAAGAAACATTTTCCGCTTGCTTACAAACATCACATCCCTCTACACCCGGTTATGTTTCTTGGTAAGTTACCGCTTTTTGACACCAAGGCAGTCCTGAGCTTCTTAAATGATGTCGTACTACACGTTATATGCCCAAGAAATTCGTAGAGCATCCTCGCTCCAGAGGATGCCGCTGCGATAACAGTTTTTCCTAGCACATGCCTCCAGGCCCTTGTTTTTTCATGGGCTCTAAGGAGGCAGTAGTGCTCGAGCATATCTTATAACCTTAGATATTTTTACGCATCGTATCATTCTATTTAAATGCATCTTAATGTTCATAGTACACGTCATAAGTCATCGCCATAATCTTATTATACAGATTTTGCGCACTTTAGCGCGACCGTTTTTAAGGCCCCTCTACAGCCACGTCACACCAACTTCATCGAACTCATGATTTCGCTGCAAGCCCACTAACACGGACATGGCGCTCTTTGGCCATACTTGGCCCTTGCGCCACAAAACATCAAACATTCATTCATGTCGTGCTGCACAAGAGTAAAGGTTTACGCAGAATTAAACCGAATCCTTTCAAACACCAATACCCAAACATAACATAAGCAGCCTAACTTCACGAACAGCCTGTTCTTACCCTGTCGCAGTGGCGTACTTATCTCACGTACTGTTGCCACTGAGCAGTCTGGCCAACTCCACAGGTACGCAATCCCAATTGCGCTAGCTTTGTGGTCCCTATTCCGAACACGTGCTTGCATCATACAAAGTTTTCATCTCGCTGACTCACATTTGTTCCTTTAGTCCACACAGGACACGTTCCTTAAACAAACAACCAAACTTGCGTAACTTACGCAACACAGAGGAACCTTCGAACAAATGTGTCTTCTAATAACTAGCTCTACGCACGCGTACTAGAGAAGTCAGAATACGGCTGCCCTCGACACACACGAGCAACCCAGTCATAAACGTTCTGCTTCCTTCCGTCCACACAGGACACGCGCTAATGGACCTAAGAGCTCTTCTCAGTGCAAATCACGCACTTACTGAAAATCTACGCGCTTAACCTTAGAAAAATCAAAAACACCTAAAAAGAAAGAAGGTTAAATAACACACGCGCGTTACGATAGGCCTCTCAACGATAACCTTGACCTACAGGTTACTCACACACACAAAAAAAAGAAAGCCTATGTACTCCGTAATGAACATCTCGCGAGACTACAGGTTTACATAAAACGCGTCTTTCAAATCTCTAGCTTCTCAAACAAATCATAAACAGAGCTCATACCTTACATATTGAAAGAAATCCTAGTCTCAAATCGCGAAAATTTGGAAATGTTCAAAAATAAAACAAAACAACACGTTTTCCTACTACGGAAGCTCTCCTGGCCTCCCGTTCCCGATTGCTTACGACTGACTCATACTTTCAGCCGAACCCGAGGTGGTCGCGGTTTAAAAGCTACTTTGGCTACGGAGGAACAACAAAAGGGCTGACTCACTATCAGCTCCCCCAAGACGTTACGGTCTCCTGCCAATTTGCGTCCTCGCGCCCCGCTTTCAACATGACCTCGACTGACCGCGTCGCTACTCCCCACCTGGTCTCGTCTTGCCACCTTGCGCTTCTTTGTACTGCACGCTGAGCTTCGAAGAGAACGACGGAACGACGAGGAATTTGACTGCCCCGTGCCCTTTGTCCGCGTCCGTGCAGAACAAGCTTCTCGGTCCCCCTTTGACCGGTGGCTCGAACGTTTTCGATGCGTCAACATCGTCAGTGACGACCGCACCTTTTTCCTCGCGCCCTGCCCTTTTGGGTTTCTCGCCATCTTTGGCGGCGCTACATTAGTTACCGTCTTTCGGTCTTTACCGCGCTTCTTATTTCGGCGCTTTCTCTTTGCACTCGCTTTCATGTCGCCTTCTCGTGCCTCGTGCTGGCCGGTACACATTTCGTCGGCCCGGATCGGTCTCTTACCCGCACAGTCTGATTGATTTTCATTTAAATCAACATTCTCGCTGCCTCGACTGGCGGACAGCTCAACCGACTCTGGAACAATGCAGCAGGCTTTACTCGAGTTAGACAACTCGCACTCTTGCGAACTGCCCTCTACTACATTGCCCAGCTCACGCTGTGCATCTGCACACAGCCCGTCGGTATCGATCGCTGTCTTATGCGCACAGTCCGAATGATTAACAACTGAATCATCCCTATCTAGGCTATCTAGACTGGCGGAGAGCCGCACCGATCCCTGAACAATGCAGTTGTTCTCTCGTGAGCTACGGAGCTCGCCACCCCGAGAACTATTCTCAACTGCATCGTCCAGTTCGCACTTCACTTCTGCACGCAGATCTGACTCGACATGGGTGCTCGCGTCTGTCAAGTCCGTAGTATTCTGTACCTCGCTAACGACCTCGCTACAATGAGATGCGACGCACACGCGCGGTAACTGTGCCAATTAGTTCGCAGCTGGCCTAGCTGTTTCTACAGTCCTCTGTTGGCCCAGCACCTCGTCGCTCTCACTCTGGCCTTTAACGGCCTCTGTTGCCACTAGGGCTTCGTTAGCTGCTAGCACTTCGAGTTCACCTATGAACGTGCTGCTACTCTCACAGGTACTACTACTTTTCTCGGCTTTCGCCGAAAATCTGCAATCTACTTCTTCACACTTTTGCTGCGTCCAGCCTACAGATTTCTCAAGCCGCTGTTGTCTCTGTGCCAATAACTGATCACAATACTGTATCTCTTTGATCAGTGCTGCCTTCTCTCTCTCATACTTTTGCTCACGCTCACGCTTACGTTCCTGATACTCACGTTCGCGTTCATTCTCACGTTCGTGACGCTCACACTTAAGAGTAAGTTCTTGAAGCTCACGCTTCCGTTCATTCTCGCGTTCTTCACGCTTACGCTCACTCTTACGTTCACGACGCTCACGCACCAGTGGTTCCTGTCTTTTACTTAGAATTCGTTTGCCCATTTGTTTTATGAATTTCAAATCATTGTTACTTTCTAGAATGGTTTTACGAATCTCTGATTCCTTCAAGTCCTCATCTACGTTTACCTCGATCTCCTCACACAACCACAACAGGTCAGCTCTCGTCAAACACATTAGGACCATGGTCGCTACTTTAAGCTTTCGCTCTGCTGTCACACAATACTTGTTGCGATACCAGCGCAAATCAAAATACAAGTAAAAGATCCCAGCGAATCAAATCCAAAAACACAGTGAAATTGCAGCCTGGTAAATCTTACAGCCAAAACCAAACGCTTACCCACTGAAGCAGCACCATATCACCAGTCCTTCCCCGCCGTATCCAGTCAGTTGCAAGAGGTGGTCAATCTCAAGTCGCCTCCAACTTGATCAGGATGCCGGTCGGTCACCATGTGTCAACGTCCGTCAGCTGCCGTTGCTGTCTCCGAGTCGTAGGCCGATTTACGAGCCGCAGGCCGATCCCTCCGCTGCCATTCAGTTGTAGGATTTGTCGGACGTAGCTGTAGAGATGAACTTGGGACGACATGGCTAGGCGAGCAGGATTTAATTGCAGGATTTACATTTTAAAACAGGATACATTGGCAGACTAGCGCGACTCCCATATGGAGCCCGCAAAACTAACATACAGCAAACAGTTTACGAGCACACAGCTCACTACTACATTTCGAGCATGACAGAGCACTCAGCTCCCGACAACGATCACGACACGAGCACTCCCTAGCAGCCGGCAAACGCTGCTTATAAGCTCTCCGCTTGACGTCATAGTTCGACGTCATCGTTCGGCGGGAACTGAGCATGAATGGTCGGGAAGGTTCGTCCAAGCATTGTAAACTTGCCGCCGCCCCGCACTATCGTTTACGCCCAAACACACGCAAACACACAGGTGCGAACCCATACACACAAAGGCTCCGGAGTCGACGACCGAGGGCTTCGTAGAACTGTGCTCCGTCTCGGGTGGTTCGGCCAAGTACCAATTTCCGGAGTTGATCGCGCGCCATGTGGCTGCCGGCCGTCCGCAGTTCTCGGAAGGCGCCCCGACTGGTGGGCTTGGAACACGTGCAGCGGGCTGAAAGCTGGCACGTTGCCACCCCGTACGGCCATTCTTAACACGGGATACCTTGTTTAAAAGTAGTCTCCATGAACGTTTAGACATTTGTCCCGTTGTCTAACGAGTCGCGTGATTCCCGTCTCATTAAATTCCTTGGGTTGCTGCTTCAAACAGTCTGCAACTGACTCTTTGACGTCATCGTCCGACACGAAGCTGGTTCGCTTGAGCTGTTTTTTCAAATGCTCCAAAAAGTGGAAGTCGCGAGGTGACAGGTCTGGGCTGAATGGCTGATGTTGCAGCGTTTCCCACTTGAACATTGCAAGTTTTGTATTAACTACATCAGCGACGTGGGGATGACATTGTCGTGGAACAAGAGGACCCCATTCGTCAATTTTCCACGTAGTTTGTTCTTGATTGTGACACGCAGCCGATCTGGCGTTTTACTATAAAGAAACAAATTGATGGTCTCTCAAGATTTAGCAAATTCTATCAGTAATGGCCCCTGACGATCGAAAAAAAAGTCAACAACACCTTTCCGGCGGAAATGACGGTCTTTCCTTTCTTGGGGGTGGTGAATTCGAACGTTTCCACTGTAAGTTTTGCTGTCGTGTTTTAGGCTCGTAGAAGTCGCACCATGGTTTGTCCCCGATCAGAATTGGAGACAGGAAGTCGTCATCCTTATTATGATACTGGATCAGATGAGTCCAGGCAGCGCTGAACTTCTCCGTCTTCTGGCGGTAGTTCAAAATCTTGGGCAACCATTGTGCACACAAGAGCGGATAACCGAGATGTTCATGAATTATGCCGTGAACCGAACCGTGACTGATGTTCACACGCTCTGCCAGTTCATCGATGCTTATCCTCCGTTCTTGTCTCATCAGCTCATCAACCTTTGCAATATTGTTAGGTGTGATTGGTTAGGGCCCTGCCTTGGATCGTCTTTGCAACTTTCACGTCCTTCTTTGAACCGTTTGCTCGAATGCTTCAAAGTGGCCAATGAAATGCAATGTTCAACGTACACGGCAGCCTTACGCCGACTAATTTCTTTTTGGGAAATACTTTCAGCTGTCAACAACCTCAGGGCACCACGCTGCTCAACT
The DNA here is from genome assembly GCF_023375885.2 of Dermacentor andersoni. NCBI lineage: Eukaryota > Metazoa > Arthropoda > Arachnida > Ixodida > Ixodidae > Dermacentor > Dermacentor andersoni. Next base: position 122,213,238 of record NC_092816.1, on the reverse strand, counting down.
TCTAGAGCGTCCATTATGTCGCGCAACCATGTTCAACCCAGTGTATGAGAGCATTAAACAACCTTGATACTCACACCTGCGTGTCACTTTTGTAATAGAGAGATCCCTCTGTGTCACGTACATGCCTCGCAGATAATGGACCGAACAATTATTGCGCGGGGTGGGTTGGCTCACTTTCATTTTACTCGCCTTCGTTCATTAGAAACGCGAAGTTACAATAGAATATACAAATGCGAAGATACAGCTTGATAAAAGGCAAAATGTGTCCCTGGAAACAAAGTTCACTGCACGTATACACAAAACCTCGCAACAAAATATTTAAATATACGCATAAGTCTCCAATAAATCTACATATTTAAAGAAAAGTCACTGTATACAATGCGTCAAACAAGGCAAATAAACATGTTGCGCAATCAGAGATTCACAGAATCCTAGATCCCACCCCCATTCCATCCACTCCCCCCGATGTATCGCGCGCGATGGAAGGCGGCGCGCTTGCTCCCCGCTTTTCTCCTTTCCGCACACAAGACTGAGCCACTATCGTCGTCTCACTCATTCCAGCCCCCCAACCCCCTCCCTATATATTGACACGTGTACTTATCTTTATCGGGCGACCACGTTTCGCCACCTAACAAATCTAATCGCACAGCGCGGGACGCGCCTGCATGTATCCGAAGTTTCTGGAAAGTTATCGATGCTTCTACCCGGCTGTCTGTTGTCGCCGAACGTTGTGTTATCTGATTTCATCGTGTGACTCGAATGGTGTAGAACATTGTGGAAGGCGCGCGGGTCCGAACGATTAGTCTGGAACATTCGACGACTGCTGTATAAAAGCCGACGCGCTTGCCTCGCTGATCAGATTTTCGACGATCGCCGACTGTGTTCGCCGCTATCGTTGTGCTTTAAGTGTAGCCTGTTTTGTGGGCACAGGTTCGCCCAATAAAAGCTAGTTTTGTCTTTCACAGTACTGCGACAGTGTTCTTTAACGTCACTACCACGTGACATCTGGTGGAGGTGCTGGGTATCGGTTCCTGCCGTAGACCAGCTTGAACGGCGTGATCTGTGTTGTTTCTTGCACCGCCGTGTTGTACGCAAAGGTTACGTACGGCAGGACCGCGTCCCACGTCTTGTGTTCGACGTCGACGTACATTGCTAGCATGTCGGCGAGGGTCTTGTTCAGGCGCTCCGTGAGACCATTCGTCTGCGGATGGTAGGCAGTTGTCCTCCTGTGGCTTGTCTGGCTGTACTGCAGAATGGCTTGGGTGAGCTCTGCTGTAAAAGCCGTTCCTCTGTCGGTGATGAGGACTTCCGGGGCACCATGTCGCAGCAGGATGTTTTCGACGAAAAATTTCGCCACTTCGGCTGCGCTGCCTTTTGCTGAAACTAAAGCTCTACCAAAAGGCAGCGCAGCCGAAGTGGCGAAATTTTTCGTCGAAAACATCCTGCTGCGACATGGTGCCCCGGAAGTCCTCATCACCGACAGAGGAACGGCTTTTACAGCAGAGCTCACCCAAGCCATTCTGCAGTACAGCCAGACAAGCCACAGGAGGACAACTGCCTACCATCCGCAGACGAATGGTCTCACGGAGCGCCTGAACAAGACCCTCGCCGACATGCTAGCAATGTACGTCGACGTCGAACACAAGACGTGGGACGCGGTCCTGCCGTACGTAACCTTTGCGTACAACACGGCGGTGCAAGAAACAACACAGATCACGCCGTTCAAGCTGGTCTACGGCAGGAACCCGACGACGACGCTTGACGCCATGCTGCCGCACGTAACTGACGAAGAGAATGTTGACGTCGCTAGCTATCTCCAGCGCGCCGAAGAAGCCCGACAGCTCGCCCGCCTGCGAATCAAGAGCCAGCAGAGGACCGACAGCCGACACTACAACCTCCGACGACGCTTCGTCGAGTACCAGCCTGGCGACCGTGTTTGGGTCTGGACTCCGATACGCCGACGAGGACTCAGTGAGAAGCTACTCCGACGCTATTTCGGACCCTACAAGGTCATCCGACGTATTGGCGCTCTGGATTATGAGGTCGTGCCAGACGGCATTTCGCATTCCCAGCGGCGCCGCGCACGATCTGAAGTGGTCCACGTGGTGCGCCTTAAACCCTTTTACGGACGCTGACGAACTTCGTCATTTTTGTTCTTTTCTTTGCTACGAGTGCTTTTGTTTATTAACTTCGTTTGTTTGCAGCATCGGGTCGATGCTTTTTAAGAGGGGGGTATTGACACGTGTACTTATCTTTATCGGGCGACCACGTTTCGCCACCTAACAAATCTAATCGCACAGCGCGGGACGCGCCTGCATGTATCCGAAGTTTCTGGAAAGTTATCGATGCTTCTACCCGGCTGTCTGTTGTCGCCGAACGTTGTGTTATCTGATTTCATCGTGTGACTCGAATGGTGTAGAACATTGTGGAAGGCGCGCGGGTCCGAACGATTAGTCTGGAACATTCGACGACTGCTGTATAAAAGCCGACGCGCTTGCCTCGCTGATCAGATTTTCGACGATCGCCGACTGTGTTCGCCGCTATCGTTGTGCTTTAAGTGTAGCCTGTTTTGTGGGCACAGGTTCGCCCAATAAAAGCTAGTTTTGTCTTTCACAGTACTGCGACTGTGTTCTTTAACGTCACTACCACGTGACAATATGCTTTCCCTCGCACATACAGCATGCGGCGCGCGGTCACGATGTTATCGCCCTTGGACTTTATACGAAACATGAGGCCGACGGTGACGGCAGGAATGCGCTTGGAGTGTCCATATAATTGCTATCGCATTACTATATTGTCACGCGGAGTGACGTATAACAAGACTATCCGGCAACTGAAGCGTCAATTTTGATTGCGTCTGGGGCCGTCAGAGACAGCGGGCTGGCACCGCAAATTATGATTGCGTCACGTATCTGTCAGTCATTTCCAAAGCGAATCCGTCTTTGGCTAAGAGCGCAACCGGCGAAGGGGTAGTCCGCTTTGGGTTCCGTTGCTCTGGCTTGACTGTTGGATTGCGACCCTGGCCGCGCGCGCCGGTCGCACGACCCCGGAGACACGCTGGCGTCGCGCGCGCGTGCGTTGCTGCTTCGGAGAGTATTACTCGCCTTCGTCGTCTGCTTGGCGTTGCTATTTCGGTGTCGACCACGGCTGGTGGTGCGATACGCGTTCGAAGAAGTGACGGATAATGAGTTGCACCGCCCTTGCTGGTTTTCTAAGTAGACATTTTGCAGGCTACGCTATCAAATGGAGGAGACTCGGGGGCAAGCGTGCCAGTGGTCATTCCACGCAGAGGAAGGAATATTGCGCGCTGCGGTTCATCGTCACCGGCATGCAGCTCCCAGGGGTCTGTCGGAAGCGAAGCATTAATCGGAATGGCCTATATCTCTGCTGCCGACACTGTCCACGAAGTTGCTCTCGCAATTACTATGTTCGCCGGTAGAAGGGCTGGGTCAGCTTTCCTGTGACCTCCATTTCAAAGCCAATGCCAAGGAGATATTTGCATGGTGAGATCGAATTCCCAGTGCTATCGCCAGCGTGAATAGCTCGGAGATCGCCGCTCGCCAATCAGAAAGGTTCAACCTAGGCTGGTCCAGCGCTTCCTTCGTTAGGCTGATAAAACTATACAGTCTGGATGGGACGATACCGTGGGGACCTCTTATTTGGCTGCCCTTTTTTCTCTAGTTCGGGAGTGCCGCACTTTTTTCGTCAATTTCACGGCACAGCGCGCACCGTCAGCACCACACTCTTCGATTTTACTTCGCGCAGGCAATGCAGGGCCCGCATATCGTAATGCTCGATTTCAAGTTCCATCGCTTCTATCGCGCGATGCGCCGTGTGGCAGATCGCAGGAATAGCGACAGCGCGACGGCGAGCGAGTCATGTCCAAGCCGATGACGAAGGGCGAAAAAAGAAGTAAAATTGATATAGTCGGCTAGTAAAGGTGTCCCTAAGAACCAGTTCACGGTTTTGTCGCGCTCGCTACTTAAGAAGTGCTGGCAGTGCATTCCTGTTGCGTGCATCGTGTGAGATCCTGGTAGCAGGCGACATAGCGCTGCGCTCTGCCAACTCATTTACGCTTGCGATACCGCCTGTCGGCTGAGAATGCGAAAGAATGACATTAATAAATTACTTCTGCATTGCATAAACACCCTGCACCACAAGGTTATACTTGGGAACTTGCCGTATAATATTCAATGTATATTTTATATTTAATTAGCAATCCGAAACATTCTGCAGTTCTTCGATTAGCTCGTCATATGACGACGTACATTCAGAGGTAGCACCCTCTCGTCCATTGGTCGCGTCCTCCCCTTCTTCCGCCTCCGGCTTGGGAGTGGCAGATTTGGTGACGTAAGCGGCGAAATGAACCGTTCTTTTTCCGAACCGTTACAAGATTCAGCCTCTGAGTAGTAAAGGGGCGCACCCCCCTTACCGAAGTTATCTGTGTGCTCGAGGGACGCGCGAGAGTGAGCAAGCCTCGCCAAAAGAACGTACGCCTGAGCGCACATCAAATGGCTGATGGCCACACGTAGGGCCGGTCAATCCTCTAGCCGCACGCATGCGCCGCATGCGCACCTACTGTTAAGGAACGCAGAACTTCGTATGAAGCTTCACTCAACGCGAGAACAATATACCCTCAGACGCCAGTCGGCGTATTTTAAACGCGTAACGACGTTCTCTGCCGCACCGTTCGTCGGCACTCTGTGGCTCGTCACATCTTCGCAGTGAGTGGCAGCCCGAAATGTGTTTAATAAAGCGAAACGATTCTTATCCTGCATACGCGTTTGTTCTCAGTGACTGCAGATGGGCTTGCTATGGGTCCTGTCGCGATGCAGTACACAGTGGGTTGGATCTGTTGGTCGGAGCAATGCGGCGCGCGAACGTGCGCGCAACACGGCGACATTGCTAGTAAGTACAGCGGAGCGTGGCGTTTGTCGGGGCGCTCGACGTTTCTGTGAGGCGCGAGTAAGAGCCGGTGCGAGGGAGAAAATCTGGGGGCCTTTGGTTCTTGAATATCTGACTTTGCCTAGGCACTACTGTGGAGAAGCTTGTTTGCGCGCGTTGCGTGCGTTTGTCCCTAGGCGTGCTGGTATTGCGGAGTGGGGTCGAAGTTGTTTACGCTCGGACGCTGGCTGCGTGACAAAGCGCTATGACAAACACTTGACAAAACACATGGCAAAGCGCTACTTGTAACTGGAAAATTTATTTAGGAAACAAGTTCTGATGAATGTACGTCACCGTGAAGCCACTATCTTTGAAAACCAGAATGCAACGCGAGATATCAAGACCCAAACATGAGTGCCCTCAATCACAGCCAAGGCACGCGTACAGCCTATTTTCACAGCGAAGCTGTATACCTCTACCGTCCAAGAAAATACCAAGGGAACAAGTTCTCAAAATACAGAATGAATGTACATCACCGCGAAGCCACTATCGTTGAAAACCAGAATGCAACGCGAGACATCAAGACCCAAACATGAGTGCCTTTAATCGCAGCCAACGCACGTGTACGACCTATTTTTACAGCGACGTTGTCTACCTCCACCGTCCAAGTAAATTATCGTGTCGTTCGCGTGGTAAGCAAAAAAACTTCCATTACGTCGGCCGATCCCGGAGATTGTGCAATGCCGGGCCGACCCGCGGCGGAGGTGAAGCAGACGTTGAGCACTCCCCATTCGTGGGCCGATCCCGAAGATAGTGCGATACCGGCCCGACCTGCGGCGGTGATGAAGCAGGCGTTAAGCACTCCACATACGTGGGCCGATACTGAAGATAGTGCAATGCCGGGCCGAACCGCGGCAGAGGTGCAGCAGGCGTTAGCACTCCCCATACGTGGACCGATCCCGAAGATAGTGCAATACCGGCCCGACCTGCGGCGGAGATGAAGCAGGCGTTAAGCACTCCCCATACGTGGGCCGGTCCCGCAGGTAGTGCAATACCGGCCCGACCTGTGGCGGAGATGAAGCAGGCGTTAAGCACTCTCCGTACGTGGAGATACACTTTATTCAGCTAACTCTTTATTGGGCGATCTTGTGCCAGAACAAGTACTCAAAGCACAACGATATAGGTGAGCATGTTCCTCGGTCGTCAAAATCTGATAACGGGTCAAGCGCTTCGGCTATATATACTTTTCGTGCATTCTATTGTAATAGCTTGTGCTCATTTGCGTTTCTGAATGAACAGTTATCAGCTTAAGTAACGGTGCCTTGCGGTGTTTTGCATGCCCAAAAGCATGCCAGCGCTACGCCGCTGAAGCTCATGTAACGTCATTTCGGGCACCATTTTGACGAATAATACAGGAACGCAAATGTGCACTGCACCTGAATTGACGACACGTTAGCTTGAGCGGTGTGGATTCAAGTGGCGCAGGTATGGAGTGTGGCCCAAGCTCCAGGAATAAATCCAAAGGTGGCGACAAACTTTTTTATCTAACCGCCGCCGCAGATGATGCGAGGATCGGGGCAGGAGACAGAAGAGAAGGTCTGCGTTCCGCCATTGGCTGAGCGTGGTCACGTGGTATTTTTCGCAGCCGTTTGTCTATCTTTTTTTTTTTTCCGCAGCTCGATGCACTCGCCACCCTGACATTTGGCATTCGCAAGGGCATCTGGCATGTTCTCGCTAAGTTTTCTGACTACCCCGTCATTGAAGAACTTTTTGTTTCGTTCTATGTTAGGGATTGCTTTGCTTTTAAGGGTATGGAAGGCGCAAATGTGTACGTACAGAAAATGTTTCTTTGTTACCATTGTACTTAGCTCAGCAAAGGGTAAGCGTATGCATGGGTGCTATTCTCGGTGCTCGTTCGGATTTGTTTTCGTGATTGCGCTATGGTCAACAAGTGTACGATGTTATGTAGTGCGTAGGCTGAGTACTATCATGTATCGTGCTAAAGTACGTAGCACACGTTATTATTGTACTACTGAGAGTGCGTAGCTTTGTCAGTCCGTGTTTTTGTAAGGTGCCGCAAATATATTTCGCAAGAGGGACAAACAATTAACGCGGTTTACACTCGCACTGCAGCGCAAAAGGCCAACATCTGTAAGGTGCTCATTGATGGAAACCGTTTCTATGTGTGTCTTTTATCCTTGCAAACGATTTGTTTACAATTGAAGTACAAGTAGGTGCCACTGCGGTATTTGCGCTTGAGACCCAGCGCAACCACTTTGTCATAAAGGCGGGGGACCACTTTCACTGCACGCAGAGATGCCAGCGTCATGACGAAACGACGAGAATAGCCGACATGCTTGGCGTTGATCGCGCACATGACGCTCGCGTTATTCCGGCGATTATGTCACACGCCTTATACGTTCGGTTATCGTGCTATTAAGATGATTAAATTATGAAGCTGCACAAGCTCGACTCACGGCAGTCGATTGGGCACACGCACATAGACACGTACGCACTTTCAAGCCGCGCAAACACAGAGTTGTTAAATCAGTACTAGCTACATAGGGCTACACACACGCGAACGCATCGCCTTTTGCGTGTACCGGCGAAACCTTGACTTCATCGCAGCCATTTCACGGCCAGCAAGTCTCTCTACAAAGCCACATAATCTCATCAACGCAATAGAAATAACTCGCGAAGTGGCTTGATCTGTACTAGCCGCCACAGTGTTTCGCCTAAAGGTACACTTGTCGATGGACGACTTAGCACTCAAATAAAACTCTGGCAGGTATATGTCCATCGTCTACATACGTATACATTATTAGCAAGACAAAAACCTCTGATTTTTGTGCAATTACTCGACACTAAAATGAATTCGTCCGTGAAACTAGCCTCAAAAGGCTCCTAACTGGAAGCACGCAGCCAACTCGAAGCAGCAAAACAAGTGCGCAATTAGTCTGCCGAAAAAGTACAAAAATCATCGGCTCCATAGCGTTCCGTCATCGCTCCTAGCACAACAGACAATAAACGATACTTAAGTACCGTAAAAACTTCGGAGGACGCCTAAGCTTCGCCTTTACGAGTGGAAAACGATAGCATTCCAAGATCCCTGACTGCTTCTCACGCTTCCCGGTAACTGCAGCTAATGTAACCGTAATGTTTACCGGGAAGCGCTTGCGGCGAACGCTATGCACGAAGGCGAGCAGGCAACCTTTCTAGTAGAAACGCGGCCTCTTGCGTGGGCCGCGGATGCGCGGAAGCAAGCGCCACCTGGATGGTGTTGTTGCAAGAAACCGAGCGCATCGCGCCGCTTCATGAAAAAGTGGTTTATGTTTGAGTTTCCGCGTAACACATCAATGCTTTCTGGTGTACTCAAATTACAATCCGACGCTATCATGTCTGTAGGTTCTATTTAGGTTGTACCTTAGATTTTTCTAACGGATCTTACTTCGAGGAATTCAATTAGTTCAATAACACCTCTGCGACACGCGGAGGGCCTGCGTGGTTGTGGTTGGCAATCGTTTTTCGCTGGGAGACGTCCCACGCAAGACGACCACAACGGATTTTATGCGACACGGGTCCATGCACAATTTTAAGAGCCTTAGATTAGGGGGACGCAAGCGTTGGGGGCCCCCTAACGCGTGTAGTGACGATACTGCGCATGCGCAGACGCTTACGCGGGTGCGCAGTATCATCGCCCGAAGTGCTAGGGAGACCCAACGCTTGCGTCCCCCTAACCTAAATCCCTCCACGCGTAACTCTGCGCGAATAGGCGCGCCCCGAAGCGTACGACCAAACTACTTCGAGACGTTCATTTGAAGGATCGCCCGACGTTGCGCGTAGCTGTGTGTAAGAGCAGGTGCACGAGAGGAAATCTGGGGGTTTTAGCTCCTTGAATGTGTGGCTCTTACAGAGGAGGTTTCTTAGGGCACGTTGTATGCGTTTGTCCCTAGGCTGCCGGCATTGTGGAGTGGTGTCAAGTTTGCGCTCGCACGCTGGCTGCCGGCGCAGTAAAATAGCTGAAGCAGCGGGCACTGACGCCCCATTTGGCATCCGCTGTGTCGGACAGGCTGTCTCGTACCTGAGCCGCTCGTGCTAAGTCAGACGTGCCGGATAATAGCTTTCTTGCGCCTTACGGCGGTGTACCTTGAAAATACCATCACAGATGTTTCCGTAGGTGCAGTAGGGAACGTAGCAGAGTCCTGGCCGGGGGCGAGCTCCACCACTGAAAAATCTGGCGCCACCGTCGGCGTGACGTGGTACGAGGGATCACGTGGACACAGCGGCCGCGTCGGCTGCTTCGGAAGCGGCGAAGCGAGCTGAAAACTAAAGTTTAAAATCCCACGTGCATCCGCGGTTGTGATTAAGTGGTGAAGTTTTGCCGCCGTGGGTGTCTGCTTGACGACATTCGAAAGCACTATAATGTGTATTGGCTGCCTCTGGAGGCGTGCAGCATGGTAGGCTACTGCTCGATGCCGCAGTGCCGGACGTACGCAACGGAGCTCGGTGTCGGCCTTATTCACACGTAGCCGCAGGACAAGAAGCTGCGATAAGCTTGGTTCGCGAAAACTTAGAACTGGCAGACAGCCGCCGGCTACAACTCGAGTGTGCAATAAGCACAGACGCGAGGAAGATTTCTAATAACGGCGTCGGGGCTGCGATGTTCGTTGAGTAGCACAAAGCGCGCACTGAGACGCTCGCCTGCGCGCTACCCAGCTAATGTTATGAAGTTTTGGTCTATGTACTTGTTGATGCTAGATACTGGCAAGTTCACAGTATTAGTGGAAAGGGAGCCACAAAAAGCACATAAAAAGAGGCATGACATATGCTCATGCTTGTGTGGCATAAGACAATGAAATGTGCTGGATTAAATAAACGAAGCAGCGGGTGAAGACGATAAGACGATAAGTGAAGCTCGCTATGAAGACCGATAAACGTACAGTGCGAGGCAACTTGAAAAATAATGCTATATAAACGTCCAAGACCTTAGACAAAAAGAAAGATTCAATCATCGCTACGGGACGTGCCCTGGTAGGTGTCGAAGTCCTTAGATATAACGAAATTATTTTTGAACAGCTCTGACAGTTTCAACGCAACGATGGTTGCTTGTGTGCTGTCAAATGCTCATATGCTGATGCTTAAAGCTCGCGGCACAATGTGAAAGCGTGCTCGCAGCGAAAGGGAAACATTGTGCGCGTACATGGATTCAGGTGCGTAGACGGTCACCCTGAACCCGTGCGATCGCTCCATTGCGGCATCATTCTGTGATACTCCATTTAGTTATGCAGACAGCCCGCTATAAGAACTTATTTCACGTTGTTAGAATCTGAGTGCTGACGCCCGTTATTGCAAACGGGTCGCAAGCCCCAAGGGTAGCGTTGGCCTGGCGGCCTGGGGCACTGGAAGCATCCGAAGGTCCCGGCAAAGCATGAGTCGGCTGGTAACAGAACAACTGGTTTATTCTAACATCGCAAAAGAGCGGGCGGTCAGGTCGACCGAAGTGAGAGACGGGAGAGCACGTAACTCGACAGAAGAAATCGGAGCCTCTCTCCTGGCGTCCGGGGGCAGCTGCTTTTATACTCTCGGCGTCGCGGGCAAGAAGGAAGGTCACGGGTTGAGACCACGTGACGGCGCAGCACGGACGAGCTGAGAGACAAGTTGAGACGAGTGTAGTGACGCATCGCCTGGCCGGCGCCTGTCAGACCTCCTCGCTTCACACTTGGGGAGCTCCTCTCCCCGGCTGCTGCGCTTTGACAAGCGTGGCACACACACACACACGCACACACGAAGACACGTGGCACTGAAACACGCCTGGACGCGCTTGGCGGGGAGACGTATCGGCGGCGCTGAACGGGCCAAAATGTCCGCTGCTTGGAACGAAGCCCCGGCGTCCGTTGCATCCGCGCCGGCTATACCGCGCGCCGTAGGCGAAACGTAACAACGTGGCTTGCTCACAACATTTGCCTACCTTTCACGCAAGATGCCGGTTCGGGAGACTCCATCGCGGCGACCGCGCGCAGTGGCGTTCACTGTACGTATTCGGTAGAGAGATAGCGTCTGTAAACGATTCTGCGTATTTCAATTTACCCAAGATTATCATTTCTACAATAAAAACTTTCCTCGTTTTGCGAGTACTTACAGAAATGACTTAGCGCAGGTAGTGACCGCGGAACCGGATCATGCGACTGAAATAATCAGACGAATAAGAATGGGCTGGGGTGGGTTTGGCAAGCATTCTCAGATCATGAACAGCAGGTTCCCATTATCCCTGAAGAGAAAAGTGTATAACAGCTGTGTCTTACCAATACTCACGTACGGGACAGAAACCTGAAGGCCTACGAGAAGGGTTCTACTTAAATTGAGGACGACGCAACGAGCTATGGAAAGAATAATGATGGGTGTAACGTTAAAGGGGATCACGAGAGAATATTGGGTGAGGGAACAAAGGCGAGTTAATCACACCTTAGTTGAAATCAAGAAAAAGAAATGGGCATCGGCAGGACCTGTAATGAGGAGGGAAGATAACCGATGGTCATTAAGGGTTACGGACTGGATTCCAAGGGAAGGGAAGCGTGGCAGGGGGCGGCAGAAAGTTAGGTGGGCGGATGAGATTAAGAAGTTTGCAGGGACAACATGGCCACAATTGGTACATGATCGGGGTAGTTGGAGAAGTATGGGAGAGGCCTTTGCCCTGCAGTGGGCGTAACCAGGCTCATGATGATGATGACAGAAATGTCCACGTCGGTTGCCGCGTGGTGTTTTACTGAGTGCTGTAAGCGAAACCTGCGAGGAGCACGCCGTGTGATCCCTTATACTGCACAAGGGAGGCGCTCCCGACAGATAGCGACTCCGTAAGTGCTCGCCCCTAATGTTGAAAATCCAGAAGTTAGAGCGCCTTAGCAACCGCGGTTTAGAGCAAGTGTCTCAAAGGCCGACGGTGACGCTCGACGCCCCTGCAACCGTATGAGAATACGCGGCGCCACACTTTTGCGCTAACCTAAGGTAACCTAAACCTAAGGGGGGCGAGACTCAAAGCCAATAATTCTCACGGCGTGAGATCAGGCAGTGGCGTTCCAGCGTGGTTTCTAAGGCGCTGTGCGCTTATTTCACTCAAAGGGAACAACTCAATAATGCTCCTGAATAGTCGCGGACAGCAGCGTACGAAAAGCCTGCCAAGAGTGAAGTTACTGCACCAGCAGAGCAGGCCGAGCCTCTGCTACGGCCCCTACTGCTCTCACGCAAAAATCAGTCATGCTTTTTTGAAGGTAGAGCGGGGCGGGGGGGGGGGGGGGGGGCGTAATGTGCAAGAAAGGTTTAATCTGGCATGACTAACTCAGCACCAGCGCCGCAGACGTGAGAAAGCATGTCTGGCTTACCTTCAGACTGTTGCGGCTAATGTGGCGTCCGGGGCATTGAATGGACCAAGGCCATCGACTACGATGTCAAGTTGTAGAAAATGAAGGAAAAAGGGCTTATTTAGCTTAGTTACACGGCTCGAGCACGGAAGCCCACTCCATGCGGGAGCAAGTTAACGTCTCGGTTCACATCAGCACCCTCTGTCCTTACTCTCGAAAAGTGTCTGCTTTTAATACCGTCATCTTCTCAAGGCGAGTCGACTAGGAAATCCGACGACTGTGCTGCAGCAAATCACCATCGCCGACACCGTTGCGATACCACGCCTATCCTATCCATAATCCGCAGTAACTCTGCCTCGAAGAAACTCGTTTGGAACTTGTGGGAGAAGGAAATCTCTGGCGACGCCTGGTTAGTTTGTCGTTGTCCACGCCGTTCTTCGCTCACTCTGCTAGGTGAAGGATGGGCTGAGATCCCTTCGTGGAACCCTGCAACAACCGGTTTACAGGCTGTCTTGACGGCTGGATAAGTGCCGAGGGATGGTTGGTGATTCGACTCGTGTAATTAACTGCGCCTGTCAATTCGTTGACGTGGTTCCCTACCGTTCATCCTTTTTGCCGGTTTCGAGGTAATGGTGGGAAGAGTGCTTTTAGTCGTTGTCCACGCCGCGCTGACGTCTGATTTGGAGACGCGGTGGTTTCACACGGAGAAAACATTCAGTTAACACCCTTGGTGGCGTTGAGGTGTAGCAAAACACAGTGATCACCAAATGGGACGTCCGTGACAGCCACTGCCTCACCGCGCGGTCAGCCAGCGGAGGAGCGCAAAGAAACTTAACCCCACTCCGCAATTCCGGCATGCCTAGGCGTCAGACGCATACAACACGCGCTAAGAAACTTCCTTCCTACTGCTTAGGCAGAGTCATATATTCAAGGAGAAAAAGCCCCCAGATGTTCTCTTGTGCACCCGCTCTTACTCGCGCCTGCGCAATGAGCGTCTAGACAAACTGCTCGGGCTAGCGGCAAGGGAAAGCGCGAGCGGCGAGGAGACAGGGAGAAGGAGAGGTCGGGCGAGAAGGGATGTCGCTACTGCACTCTAAAATAAGGAGCAGGGGGGTTGTGGCTATGACAGAAAGAACGACGACGAGAGAGAAAAAAACCTTGTTTCGGTGCTCCACCGCCTGTACTACCTCTCACTGCTCTGCCGTTCTAGTCGCCAACGCTTACTGCCCCAAGTGCTTCGCAACAATTGGTTGGAGGTGCTGGACTTTTTGCGAACCTGGAATTTTGGAGCCGGATGATCCCTGTCACATCTCCCATGCCTGAGGAGGCTAGTCCTACCGATCCACCCCACCTCCGGTCGTCTGTCCTGGTGCGCCACGCCAATGGGATCCTCCCATATGCAATGGCACTGGCGATCATGACGTAGAGGACTGGCTGTCATCGCACAACCGAGTGAGTGCCCACAACAAATGGACTGAAGCTGACAAGCTTGGTTACGTACCATTCTACCTTTCTGGGGTCGCCCATCTTTGGTTCCGAAACCATGAGACTGACTTTTCCACCTGGACAGCTTTTCAAACGACACTTCAAAAAGTATTCGGTCGCCCTGCTGTGCGCAAACATCTGGCTGAACACCAGCTTCGCTGTCATGCCCAACAAAAGGGCGAAACTTTTGCCAGCTACATTGAAGATGTAGTTGACATTTGCCGGCGTATCAACTCAGATATGACCGAAGATGACAAGGTCAAGAACATATTGAAAGGCATAGGAGGTGACGACTTCCAAATCGTCTTGGCCAAGAATCCTTAGATGGTCAACGACCTCATAACGCTTTGCCAGAGCTATGAGGAGCTACGTAAACAACGGCTTTCTACGCGCCGTGCTCTCGCTCCGGAAGTCGCGCTTTCAGCTCTGAGTGATGGTGTCAGTGCTCATCCTTGCAGTTCAGCAATCTTCGACCAAATCAAACAATTTGTCCGAGAAGTGGCACGCCAACTCTCTCTTCTGCCAGTCCGTCCAGCGTCAGAGTCGCCCTTGTCTCCCGATCTCTGTCAGGCGATAAAAGAACAAGTCGCTAACGCCGTACCACTTGCTCATCAACCCCCTCCTACGCCTGTTGCACTTACGTACGCTACCGTTGTCGCGAATGCAAGGCCTCTGTCTGCAGCTATTTAATCCAGACTTACCAGCGCCTTTCCCTCACGTCCGCAAGCAGCTGCAACATATGCACCTACAAGCAGCTACTGGCCGCCACAGCAGCCCGTGCGCCCACCTCGACAATATTTCATCAGTCTCTGCCCGCTGTTCTCAATCCATGGCGCACCCATGACAATCGGCCAGTCTATTATTCGTGCGGCCTACATGGACATGTAGCACGGCTTTGCCGCCGTCGCGGATGGTATCCTTCGGATTCTCCGACGGAACAAAGCAACGGTTTCGACTCTCCGTCCCGTTCCGCTACTGCCGCTCAGCCCTTCGAAGCCTCGCCTCCTGCTTCCCGAACATTCAATACCCGTCTATCTCCGTCTCCCTGTCGGCGTTCTCTGTCGCCACTTATCCGTCGCCCTGAAGCTCTCCGAGAGGAAAACTAAGGACCGCAGTTCCGGAGGCAAGAACAGCGATCTCAACGAACTCCTCGTGACCTCATTTATTTGCGGCGAACGTCCTTGAAATTTATGCAGAAGACATTGCCGTTCGTGCGCTTGTAGATACGGGAGCAGCAATATCAGTGATTTCGGACCAGCTTCGTCTTAACCTTAGAAAAGTCGCAACGCCATATTCAGCCATTTCATTAAGCACAGCAAGCGCTGCGCCGATTGAACCCTTAGGGAAGTGTACCGTGTGTGTTGTTATAAGTGGCACTTTATAGCATGTTGAGTTCGTTGTTCTGCCTCGCTGCTCCCATGCCATGATTTTAGGGTGGGACTTTCTGTCCTCTCATCATGCCATTATAGATTGTGCTCGTGCTGAAATTGTGCTGTCGCCATTCGGCAACAACGTTTTTGAAAATACTGATGACGCTTCCGGTGGTGTGTTCGCCACCGCCGACACTGAGATTCCTCCATACTCTGCCGCACTTGTACCCGTTTCCTGCGTTGGGATTTCCGACTGCACAATTCTTTTCACGCCTTCTAAGCTTGTTGCTCGCCGTCATCCCTTCTTGCTTCCTTTTGCCCTTCTTGCCATTCGAGAAGGTTCCAGCGCACTTTATGTATCCAACCTGTTTCCTTGCCGTGCTAGGCTGCTCCACTATAAGTTTCTGGATTATGCTGACGAAGTCGAACCAAGCTTCCTTTACGATGTGGCTGACGAACCGACTTCTACTCCGGTTGACGCCCTGGCCCTTCAAGTTTCTCCTCCCACGCCGCCGTGTGACCCAACATTTCCCCGGTGTATTGATCGCAACCTCCAGATCAGCACGCCCAGATCGCCGACCTCTTTGACCGCTTTCGCACGTCATTCGGCCTACAACAACCTCGCTTAGGCCTTACTTCCACTTTTGTCTATCACATCGAGACTGGCAACCATGCTCCTTTACGCCACGGGCCGTATCGCGTATCCGCCACGGAGCGTAAGCGTAACGTTATCGCTGAGCAAGTTGGAAACATGCTCCAACGCGGCGTCATACAACCCTCGCACAGTTCCTGGGCTTTTCCAGTAGTACTGGTCAAAGAGATAGCACAATTCGCTTTTGCGTGGACTACCGGCGACTCAATAAGACCACCCGCAAGGACGTTTATTCACTACCCCGTATTGACGAGGCGCTAGACTACCTCCAAGGCGCCGAATTTTTCTCATCTTGAGACTTACAATCCGGGTACTGGCAAGTGCCAGTGGCTGACTCAAACCGTCCAATAACGGCCTTCATCACACCTGACGGTTTATTTGAATTCACGGTGATGCCATTTGACCTGTGTAACGCGCCTGCCACATTTTAAAGAATGATGGACAACATCTTGCACGGCCTCAAATGGCAGATATGCCTGTGTTGTCTGGACGACATCGTTATCTTTTCACCGGAATTTCGTTCCCACTAATTGCCACTTGAACGCGTCCTCAAGTACATCGCCGATGCTGGCCTCCAGCTTAACTTGAGGAAATGTCCCTTCGCTGCCCGGCAGCTCGTCATCCTCGGCCATGTTGTGTCGAAAGGTGTACTCCCTGGTCCATCAAAACTACAAGCTGTTGCCCAGTTTCCGCGACCGACGACCTTGAAAGAACTACGCAGCTTCATTGGGTTAGCGTCGTACTTCCGCCGTTTCATCCGCCATTGCGCCACCATAATAGCACCTTTAACGCAGCTTCTTCGTGGTGGCCACACCCTTTCGACCTGGTCACCGGATTGAGATGCTGCATTCACAAAGCTGCGTCGTCTCTTGATGTCACCGCCAATCCTGCACCATTTCGACCCAAGCGCTCCAACTGAAATACACACGGATGCCAGTGGCGTCGGGCCTTGGTGCCGTTCTCGCTCAGAAAAAGGCTGGCTTCGAAGAGTACGTCGTCACCTTCGCCAGTCGTGCATTGAATAAACCTGAATCAAACTTAACAGAAAAGGAATGCCTGGCTATAATTTGGGCCATAACCAAATTCCGTCCGTATCTCTATGGCCGCCCATTTGACGTGATAACTGATCACCATTCGCTGTGCTGGATGTCGCGCTTAAAAGAACCATACGGTCGTCTTGCTGGATGGGTCCGTAGAATGCAGGAATACGACATTCCAGTGCTGTACTGTTCCAGCCGAAAACACTCGGATGCGGATGCCTTGTCTCGTTCACCGCTAACAGACGAGGTCAGCTCCCCGAAGGCCTCATTGTCCGAGTCTTCCCTTGCGGCCACCGACATTCTTCTGGAGCTGAATACCCATGGATTGTGGCCATGCTGAGTTTCTTGTCCACGCCATCGACACCCACTACCAATCGCGCATTACGTCGCCAAGCACATCACTTCTCCATTCGCGACGGGCTCTTGTACCGTCGTAACTACATCCCGCACGGCCGCAAATGCTTGCTTGTCATGCCTCGGCATCTGCGTTCGAATATTTCTGCAGCGTTCCACGATGACCCCAGTGCGCGCATGCAGGTGTATTGAAAACGTGCGCGCGTCTACGCCTTCGTTATTACTGGCGGAGGATGTATCGATTCATCCGTCATTATGCCCGCTCCTGTCTCGTTGGCCAACGCCGCAAAGATCCCCCTCGTCGTTCAACCGCACCATCGTAGCCTTTGCCTTGCCCAGCACGTGCTTTTGATCGAGTAGGCATCGACATTTATCGACTTCTGCCAACCGCATCAGACGACAATCGCTGGGTAATCGTGGACAGCGACCATCTTACGCGCTATGCGGAAACTTCCCCTTTGTCCAGCGCTTCTGCATGTTACGTCGCCTGCTTTCTCCTTCGCCACATCATCCTTCGCCACGGAGCTCCAAGCGAATTACTCAGTGACAGAGGCCACGTCTTCCTCTCCGACGTCATCGAGGCCTTCCTCAAAAATGTCCCATCATTAATTGCACCACTACTGCATATCATCCGCAGACTAATGGCATGACCGAGCGCTTTAATCGCACTCTTGCTGACATGCTGGCCATGCACGTTGCATCCGACCAAAGCAAATGGGACCATGTTCTACCATTTCGGACCTACGCTTACAATACCGCCACGCAAACTACCGCGGAATTTTCACCCTTCTTTCTCCTGTACGGACGCGAACCTTTTTCCACAATGAATGTTATCCTTCCGTACCGCCTTGACACCACGGAAACCACTACCTTATTCGAAGCTGCTGCACACGTAGAAGAGTGTCGCAAGCTATCCCGTATATTTACGTCAGAAGACCAGCAACGCCAGAAGCACCATCGAGAAACTTCCCATGCTCCTGTATACTATGCTCCTGGCTCGCTAGTGTGGCTTTGGGTTCTAGCCCCTACCCCTGGACTGTCACCGAAACTCGCGTCGGAGTACCAGGGCCCATACCGCGTGATCCGCGTGATCAACCAAACGTCTCCGGTCAACTATATTGCAGAACCCCTCGAGTTACCTTTGGATCATCGCCGTCGAGGACGCGAAATTGTGCATGTCCAGCATCTCGAGCCGTACTCTGATCCGCCTGTGTTGTACTACCCGTAGCTCGCCGGGACGGCTTCCTTTTTCGCCGGGGAGATAACTGTACTGTAAAATGAGGAGTAGTGGCTATGAGAGAGAACGACGACGAGAGAGGAAAAACCTTGTTTCGGTGCTCGATCGGCTGTACTACCTCTGTCTGCTCTATCGTTCTATTCGCGAACGCTTACTGCCCAAAGTGCTTCGCGACACTAGTTTTTTTCAGGGGGCTTAGTTCGGCAAACAATGGCAAGGGTCATCACTTTTGCTCACGACTATACACCGCTATGCGCCTCTCGCGGGTAATCTTGATTATACAAGGTCCCCTCGCTGCCGAATTGGCGACAACATTCGAGAGGGTTCCAATAACTCGAAGGCGCCTCTTCCGCTGATCGATAAGGCTGTAGCAGTTGAAAACCGCGTGATAAACGGTCACCGGAAAAAGCGTCTCTATTTATTTCCGCTTACTCGCTCGTCTTCTGCAGAAGCACCTGGGAAAACGCCGAGTTCCGAGGACCCGCATCGAGGAGGTCATGAAAGGGATGTGCGACTCGGGCCGCTACCATGTGACGAACAACAACTGCCAGAAGTGGGCCAAGGAGCTACTGCGTCGGCTGGGCATACAGGCGCCCTCGGGTGAACGCGACGCCCAAGCCGTGCTCCAGGAAGTCGTCCAGCCAGCCGCCACCATGGGCCTCGGCTCCGTGGTGCTGTATGGCGCCGTGAGGGCGGCTAAGTTCGTCTTCACCAGGGGACTCTTTTAGGAGCAACAAGACTAGCAGGAATGGCGCCGTATTCCTTCGCGGCCGATTCCGCTTCGCTGCAACTCAACAGCACATCGAACAATAGATGAAGATGCTTGTCCAGAGATTATCTTGCTCCCAAACCTTTTGCGTAGTACCGGGCTACCAGATTAACCGGGGGCATAAACGTGAGCGGCCGCATAGGTGGCGGAGAGCTTTAACTACATAGCGTTGCAGTAACTTCGTTGCAGTAACTAGTATATTGTACTTTGCTGCTGGCGACGGCAGCGACGGAAGTCCTTCAGAAATCCTTCATAAATTCTTGTTTCGGCGAGAATGCCCATGTAAGACAAAAATAACTATAACGCGTTCTGGTTAGGCAAAGCGTCGGTAACAGCGCCGTTGCTGCTGACCATATCTCCGGTAACCTGATGTACGGTTTAGGTTAATTAATCTATCTACGGACGAGCTAAGAATCTCCACACCTGCTATAAAATTGTCACTTCCTTAAACCCGTTTTTGCCGCCTTGTGATCACTGAGCTCAAGTGCATACAGAATTTAAAGGGAAAATGAAATACTTGCCGTCGATTTCAAAAATTGCTTCAATAGGATCGGAGTTAAATGAAAAGAAGTAATGCACTTCCAAAACAGCTATTCGGGAAGGAAATACTAAAAACACGCACCTAATAAACAATTGTGCTTAGTAATAAACGACACTCTGCTTTCAACTGTCAACCTTCCCTACTATGTGGAAGGTTGCATCGTGAAACGTGATCGAAAAGGAAGGCTTAATAACATCACTGTGACACCTTTTACGGACATAAAAATACAGTTACCATATTTCCTATAAAATAGGCAGCAAAGGTGCAAATCTGTCGCCGCCACTGTTTTGAAAAGTTGAGTTATAAAACAGGATTTTTGCTATTCTTCGGTAATTTGCCCAAGAGGGAAAATTACCGAAGAGAAGCGTACTTCTTAAACGTTAGTAACCACGTGAGTCCAACAAAAAAAGAATAAAGCATTCCTTATTTTCATTGTGGCTTAATTTCATTTCAATTAAGGGCGCTGTTGCTTTCAACAGAAGCGTCTTAATATGACGTTTCTTCGACCTATTTTTATTTCTTCACACTTACATCAGTATCCAAACCTAGAAATACTACTATAAAGCTCAGCATACGTCATAATTAATTTACAGCAATATTTGTGAGACAGTTTTGCTTTCGGCATTCAGGACGCGTATGCGCCACGACGTCATGGTGCATTTATTTGCTCGACCCGTTCCTGCGCTCACTGTGGCTATGCCACGCGTATGCGCAGCCGGAAGAAAGATGCTCAGCACCCTCGTCGATGATCACGAGCAACGTCGACATCGCGCTGGAAGAACAGATAAGGTGCCTGAACGGCGCCGTATGTCTTCTGAGAGAGCCGACTGCAACTACGTCCGGGCTTCATCCCTTTGCCGCCACGAGTGCTGCAGCGTTTGCACCTTGACAGGCCTTCTCGGCGCAGCAGGAGCAGCACACCAAAGCGATAAGTCCTTGGCCGGCGCTGGGTGCACGCACGTGGCAGCAGACGACCACAAGTGGAGGCCACTGCTGCCACGCGTGATTACGTCACCAAAAAGAAAAAAAAAAGTTTAGTAGGAAGGGCATCAAATGCTGACATTATCGTTTTGTTGTTAAATACACTACGTCCAAATAGCTAGAATATGTTATTTAATGCCCCGTTTTAAAACTGGAAATTACTATCGGCGCCAGAATGGGCGTGCGCGCAGCGAGCGGATCGTTAGCTGTGGTTCCCTGTATGCATGTGTATGCCGTGTGGTGTGTACTGTTGTACTGTGTACTATCTGCGGGTACGAATAACGTTGCCGTTCCGAAGAAACAGCAGCTTCTCAGGAAATGTACTGCATCCACAAACCAGCACCATGTGCACCTGATTTGGCCAGGCGGTGTCGAAGAGTCGTGGTACACTCTGCGCCGACTGCATATGGTGCCGACACAGATAATGTATCTCTATTGCAGCGTGTGTCATATGTAACTTCTTTTAGTGTTGTGTACGTCTTATGGTAAAGCTGGACACGTGCTTGGCCTTAGACAGCACGTGGATACACTGTTCACGAGCTCGAAAACGCAGAGGTGATGCGCGGCGGCAATAGAAACAAGACACACTTGAAATATAATTTAGAAATATCTTTTGACAATGCAAATAATCTTTTTTTGTAGAAAAAGAAGCAAGATTCTTACGTTGCTCGATGGTGTATGATGAAAGGAGTAGATTATAGCATGCAAAGTAATAATTTGGACTCGTGATGATCAGGTTTAATAGATCAGGTTTAATGAACAGGTTTAATAGGATTAGAGGGCGCCAAACATATTCACTCCCTCTGGTAAACACACAAGGTGATACCCTGCAAGATCAGGCAAACTCACTTGGGGAGCACTTTGAGAGCGTGTCGAGCTCAACCCATTACTCTGAGTCCTTTCTCAAATATAAACAAATAGAAGAATGTAAGCCAATAATTAGAAACTCCAGGCAGAATGAACCCTATAACCGGCCTTTCAGTATTGCCGAGTTGAGAGCTGCCTTGAACACATGCAAAAGCACTGCACCGGGACCTGACAGAGTCATGTATGATATGATCAGAAACTTACATGCTGACACACAAGTTACACTACTCACACTTTACAACACTATTTTAGCTGCGAGATACCTCCCATCTACATGGAAAGAGGCGATTGTCGTTCCTGTCCTGAAGCAGGGAAAAGACTACTCCTTGACAGCAAGTTATCGTCCAATAGCTCTTACGAATTGTTTGTGTAAGCTCTTCGAAAAAGTGATTACTCACAGACTCATACACTTCCTTGAATTCAACAATATACTCGATCCCTATCAGTGTGGCTTCAGACAAGGGCGGTCAACAACAGATCATCTTGTGCGCATTGAAGGATATATTCGCGATGCCTTTGTACACAAACAGTATTTCCTCTCCATATTCCTCGATATGGAGAAGGCATATGATACAACATGGCGCTACGGGATCTTGCGAGATCTGTCGGGAATGGGCATCTGTGGAAATATGTTCAAAATAATTGAAAGCTATTTGTCCAATCGTACCTTCCGTGTAAAAGTCGGCAATGCAGTGTCACGTCCTTTTACCCAGTAAACTGGTGTACCCCAGGGAGGCGTGCTCAGCTGCACTCTCTTTATTGTTAAAATGAACAAACTACGTGCTTCACTACCACCTGCCATTTTTTATTCCGTGTACGTAGACGATATACAAATAGGCTTCAAATCCTGCAACCTCACAGTATGCGAAAGACAGGTACAGCAGGGCTTAAACAAAGTGTCCAAATGGGCAGACCAAAACGGATTTAAGGTCAACCCCCACAAAAGTTCTTGTGTTCTCTTCACAAGAAAGAGAGGCCTGGTCCCAGATCCTTGTGTAGAACTGGGCGGACAACAAATTCCTGTCAACAAAGAGCACAAATTCCTAGGTATTATTCTTGACTCCAGGCTCACTTTCATTCCTCACTTAAAACATCTTAAAGAAAAATGTCTTAGAACAATGAACTTACTTAAAATACTATCCCACACAACGTGGGGTAGCGACAGACAGTGTTTATTGAATATTTACAGGAGCCTAGTTCAATCACGGCTAGATTATGGTGCCGTAGTATACCACTCTGCCGCACCGAGCGCGCTTAAGATGTTAGATCCCGTACACCATCTGGGTATCCGTCTGGCCATTGGCGCATTTAGGACAAGCCCTGTTGAAAGTTTATATGTAGAGTCGGATGAGTGGCCACTCCATCTTCAGCGAACCAACATCAGCTTAACGTATTTTCTCAAGGTTCGCTCTAATAAGGAACATCCGTGTTTCACAACCACTAAGGACTTCACGTGTGAAACACTTTTTAATAACAGACCCTCTATGAGACTTCCTTTCTCACTGCGTGCAAGAGAACTTAGCAAGGAAATGGATGTCCCAATTCTCGAACAACGCCTAATGCCTCCAGCTAAGCTAGTACCGCCCTGGGAGTGGCAGCTGATAGAGTGTGACACATCCTTTGTGGAGGTCACTAAACATGCGCCAGAGACACATATCAAAATGCATTTCTTGGAGCTCCAGTACAAGTACTCGTGCACAGAGTTTTACACAGACGCTTCTAAGTCGCATGCCGGGGTGTCCTACGCAGCCATTGGTCCATCCTTCTCGGAATCCGGTGTACTGCACCCTGAAACAAGTATATTTACAGCTGAGGCCCATGCATTATTGTCGGCTGTGAAACATATCAGAAAATCAAATATTCAAAAAACAATTTTATTTACAGACTCCCTAAGCGTCGTGAAAGCCTTGAAGTCACACTGTAAACACAGAAACCCCGTAATTACTGAGCTCTGCCATTCTCTGTAGAGCGTATATGTCTAACCAGCATGTCATTGTATGCTGGATGCCTGGACATAGGGGCATCGAGGGTAACGTTCTAGCAGACCAGATGGCCACATCAATTTCATTGCATACAGTTAATCCTACCGCTTCGGTCCCTGTCACAGACCTGAAGCCTTTTTTAAGACAAACTGCGAAACCACTGGCAACGTAAGTGGGACGCAGAAGTAAACAACAAACTGCATGTGATAAAGCCACAATTAGGTTCTTGGCCCTCCGTAACAAAAGCACGGCGAACAGATGTCTTATTCTGTCGCCTCAGAATAGGACACACATTTGGCACACATAACTTTTTACTCACTGAAAATGATCCTCCAACCTGCGGTAGATGCGGGGAGAGGCTGACCGTCCTCCACGTCCTCCTGGAGTGTCGGGCAGCCGAATTTGAGAGAAAGAAACATTTTCCCCTAGCATACCGGCAGCAGATCCCCCTTCATCCAGTAATGTTACTCGGCCCAGAACCGCTATTTGACACCAACGCAGTCCCAAGTTATCTGAAAGATGTTGTGTTACATGTAATTAGCCCCATACGTTCATAGCGTCTCCTCTCTCCAGAGGATGCCGCTGTGAAAGCTATTTCGTATAGCACATGTCTCTAGGCCCTTGTGTTTCAAGGGCTCTGGCGAGGCAGCAGTGCCCCAAGTAATTTCACCATCTTATATATTTTATATTTTGCATCATTCTTCTACGATTGATTTTAATGTTCATAGTATTCGTCATTAGTCATCGCCATAATTCTATAGCACGTAGATTTTACGCACTTTACAGCGAATATATTTAGGCCACTTTACAGCCAAGTCACATCTTCCATAGTATATCGTCAACATTACCACGTGTCATGGCGCTCTTCGGCCAAACCTGGCCCTTGCGCCACAAAACACAACACATCATCATCATCAGCAGCAGCAGCAGCAGCAGCAGCAGCAGCAGCAGCAGCAGCAGACGCTATCCAAACAAAGCTGGTGGTAAGTGGACGCTACCGGAAAGCGCCCCCACTTTCTGACGACGGCCTGCTTCCCTTCTCGTGTGCGCGGGGCGTTGCTTTCTCTCAGATTCGAAAGACGTCGCGTTTTCTATTGTCACACGAGCCGGCGGAATTGTTTTTGGCTCTCGTCGGCACGTCTAAGTTTGCGGACAAAGTCCTTGCCATGCTTGTCGTCAGTATTTGCAGTGCTCGGGCGCCAGAATACAGATGCAAGGCCTGCAAGGTGCAAGATGCAAGGTGTGCAAGTCTGTAAGACGTGCCTCAAATTGGGACACCGAGCCGGCCACTGCCCCACACCGGACGTCATAATTTGCGAGCAGTGTGGCACCGACAATGCGGTCACATCACACCCGTGCTCTCCCCGGTGTAAATCCTGTGGTGGGGATCATCCTACAACTGAACCGTAGTGCCCGCAACGCCAGCGACAATGCTTCAACCGAGCCTCGGTCAAAAAGCCATCGAAGATGAACAGCGGGCAACTGGCGGTCTCCGTCAGCGCGGCTCATTCATTGACGACAACGTCTGCTACTGCTTCGAATACGCGGTCCAGATCCCGCTCTAAGGCACGGGCAAAATACAAGTACCGTTCCTGATCCCGCTCCTAGTCGTCCTCCGCCCGCGATCACGTGAAGCGTCAGGCTGCCCCGGCATCACAGGCATCCGCCCAGGCCTACAAAAAGGTGCTATTAAGCAAGCCGGCAACTTCAGCAGCTACCCCGGAACATCAGCAGTCACGGGCCACGGAGAACACCAGTGCCAAGGCGGGGGTTCCCGCACAGCTCGCTCCCCCCAAGCTTCACCCCACAACACGTCCCACTCTACTCTCATACCGAACGTCAACAACGATCCTTTCCCCGAAATCGCGCGCCTATGCCGTGACATGGAGGCGCGTCACGCGCAAATGCATGCACAGCTGGACGCTGCAGTAGAGCGCACAAACGCCAGAATACAGGCAGCTATAGAGAGCGCGCGGCAGGAGTCTAGTGCTATGGCAGGACATCATTACCGTTATACACGCATCAGAGGAGAGGACACACGCCCTGTTCGCCCAGTCACTTTCATCCCTGAATCTTGGGTCTTGCTTCGGGCGAAAGAACCCCGAATGCCTCCACCTCATAGACTGCTGGTTTGTTTCTTGGTCCCACTGATGCAGCCATTCTCATCCCCTGTCGCAAGGCGGGAGAGGAAATCGTCTGGGTCACTTGAATAGCCCTCATATAACCCTCACATCACCTCACCTCACAACCCTCATATAGCTAGTGACACAAGCTGATAGGCAACTCGGGCGAATTCTCAGTTGGGCTGGCGTAAGATTAAGATTGAAACCTACCCTTAAACCCCTTAAAACCTACATGACTCGCAATAAAAAAAAGAACGGCTCATCGAATGGCTTGGAGTCCGCGGTGGCGCCAAAGATCACCGACACCCAACGGCGGTTAACCGGAGTGCTCCTGCGGAGCGCCGTTTCCAACAGGCCTCGAAACGCACTTGGTCTGGCTGAAGAGTTACCACGGTGGCGCCAATCACCTACACCCTTGAGGCTCTCGCCTAAGGTGCTCCTGTGGTCTGCGCCGCGTAGGGCCTGGAGTGAAGACAAGCGAGAATTGGCATGGAGTCCGCGGTGGCGCTAATCACCGACAGCCAGGCTCTGCTGCTCCTGCGGGTAACCGTTTCTCGGAAGCGGCCATGGTTCAGCTCGGTACCCACGGTGGCGCTAGTCACCGGCAGCCAGGGGCCCGCCCTGCTGCTCCTGTGGGCCGGTCGTCTTCAACCCGGGCCCGACACGCGCATATCTGGCTCGGAACGCGCGGTGTCGCCACTCACCGACACCAGAGACATTTGTCCATTGTGTTCCTGCGGCGTGCTTGGTTCGAGGACACCATTGGAAACGCACATTAGCTCGGAGTCCGCGGTGACGCTAATCACCGACACGCGTACGCAAAGTCGTGCTCCTGCGGCTGTTGCACCTGGGATCTCGTGTGGACCCACAATTCATGTGCGAGACAACAGACGAACCAACCTGGATCATAGACCAGGTTGTGGGTGGCGCAGTGTTGAATCACTTTATTCGTGCGCCTTAAACATTCGCCTACGGTCTTAACGATGTCTGAGTGGTTAAGGCGTACATATATGCATTGACATTAACGCCAACTGTTGCGTGTTTTCTCGTTTGTCCGGTGAGCTTGATGTACTAAAGGAAAAGGAGTTGCCTTCATTCATAGCAGCTTCCAAAGGAGCCAAAAATGAGTTCTGGCTTATTGATATTTGGTATATAAAGTGTTTGCGACGATATTTATCTACAAATGGCCACACGGTCACTTTATTATCGTGGGTACGTCGGTGTTACGAATATGATGAAAGAGCAATATGAAAAATTGGTGAATCACCCATCCTTAGACATGATTGGTGACATGAATGTTATTAGCAATGTATCTTATGGTTAGCGCATAATCATATACATGTTTTATGTAATGATTAGAACTGCTACGGATGATCGCGTATTTATTTACAGATAAAGGCTAGTAGAGACGATCGATTGGGAAGATAGCCGTTTAACTGCTGCCGCTCGCCCAAGGAACCGTCATCGTCTTCCTCCTCAAGATCTTTTTCCGGACGGTGTTCATCAAACACGCTAAAAATGAAAACCAAAGGAACACATGCGAGAGAAGAGAACAGTCGGCAACGCCACGCGACGTTCGATCGCTGCATTGGCGTTTCTTGTCTAGGATGACGTGACGGCGGCCAATGAGCCGCGCCGTCGTCCCTACAATAATTTCGGCAGGCTTCCAGGACGACTCTGCGCGTGCCGAGCTTGCGCCTCGAGCGCGCCCCGCCCGACTTTATTCTTTTCCGAACGCCGAAGAAAGCGCCCCATGGCGTCTCGCGTTGCGGCGTCGGTGGTCGCTACAGGTCTCCACACCGCCATACAGAACGGCGATAAAGCAAGGTAGTGAAAGCGGATTTCAGAAGGGTCCATGGTCAGTCCAAGTATTCAGCATGAAGAGTATCGAAGCTCAGCCAGGCGGCACTGGGTCTTACGTAACGGACGAAGCTAGGACCCGATGATCGGACACTGGTGGGACGAACGCGCCATCTGGATGAGATGACGGACGACGGATTTGTCCCGAGGATATAGGAACGACGAAACCCGTAGGGTGCGCGACGAAGTTGGGTGCGCGCTCGAGCAATTCAGTCGAAGCACTGGACGGGCCACGAAGCGTGCATTGCGTGTGGACGTGTCACACTCCGTAGGAAGGCGAGCACGATCGGAAGTCGCCGGCGACGGGGCGCATCGTGACCAAGCCGCAGGCCGGCCGGGCAATGGGGGGTCAATGTCCGCAGGATTGTCCTGTGGTTAGGTAAGGACGCTAAAAGCCTAACCACGTGTACTATGCTGTCTATATTGTAGGGGTGCGCGTATACTAACTTTTGACACTGAATCGAATACGGCCAGAGACGAATCGATAATGATTATTCAGTTCAACAAACGAATCGAATAGGACATTGGTATATACTCTATTCAAATTCTGCACACTCACACTAATATTTTATTTCCGCAAAACGTATCGCCACGGTACACCTGCAACCGTGGAATATATAGCTGCTGTCCCGTTTAGAGATTGTAAGAAGTTTAGAGATTGTAAGAAGTTTAGAGATTGTAAGACATCAATTATATATCGTATACCCTTATAGTGTGGGAAGTATTACGTCGGACAGCCGGGCAGATGCATCAATGATAGACTGTGCGAACACGAAAATAAAGTCGACAAAGTTGTATAAGATGGGTTTCTCTCCTTTCATTGTAAGCAGCACAAGTGCTCCCCTCTCTTCGAATGAACAACCATTACTGGTAGAAGCAAGTGCGAACTCACTAGACCTATAATAGAAGCAGAGCAGATTGATGCCCTAGGGGATTCACGTATCAGCAAACCGTCATTGGCTCTCTCTGAAAAAGAACTGAAAATTTTGCGCATGGCTTAACATATCACTTACAAAAATGTTTCGCTCTGATTGTTTATATGTTCACGTGGCTGGGACTCATGTTGGCTGAGCGTACAAGTACGACCTGGTTTTCGATAATAAACATTGTTGAAAGTTAGCGCTGTATGTGCCCCTGTGTGTCTTCTTTTGTCCCGTCTTTTAATCGCGCTACCGTACACCCCTTAAAGATGTATGTACTAGTTAAATGTTCTGTATTCCGCACTTCGCCGCGAGACGGATGGCCAAAGCGGCGCGGCATTGGAGAGCAAACCGCTGAACCACTGTTCGATGCCATTTTTTAGAGCGCTTCCGCTAGCTTATGTCGAAGTCTTTTTCGAGAATGTTCGTCAGCATGACATACTGGAAGTCTACCACAGTCGTGCCAATCTCATTATGTGAGGAATGCCACAACAATGCTTCAAACGACTGGAACAACAAGCGCGCGCATTGATTCATCCGCGGCGCCCGACGGCCACAGGAAGTGTGACATGCGCATAACGCCGGTCTGTGGGGGAGTGAAATCCGAGGAGAATGGAGCAGAAAAGCGCGCGCGCGAAGGGGAGTGTCGCTACTCTCCAGAATAGATGTTGTTACAATGCGTATCCTCTTTCTTCCGCTATTTTTCATCGCGCCTTCGTCGCCACACTGTCATCATTCCACGGTCGTCATCACGTAGTCGTCATTCCGTCGTGTCACGCCGTTGCCATCGTTGCATCGTCGCCGTGCCGTCGTGGTCATTCCTCGTCGCCATTGCTTCGGCGTCGTGCGCGGCATCTACATTATCGAACGCAACGAGTTTGTGTTTGGCGAGTCGGTTCGCAGTGAGAATCTGTCCAACTGGTTTGTGTGGTCTCTGCACTTGCACACAGTCGCTAGGCAAGAGCGGCGTTCTTCACAAAGTGCAATGAAAGTTCCCACAGCGTGTGTGGGATAAAAGAGAACGCGGGGCGCAGCGGCAGACTTGAGAGCTAGTAGCGATGACATGGCGCGTCAACGGGAAGCCGTGACATTTTTTCTGTTTTTTTTTTAGTTTTGAGATATTTCTTGTCTAACTGAAACGCATGCTTTCATGCATGCTGTAAAAGCTCGCATTGACATACTGGCTGTGAAATTTTAGATGTGAAGCAAAGCTTTTTACTTACTGGTTGGTTAACTATAATAAAGGTATTGCAAAGTATACTGGAAACTTCATCAAATGTCTTTTAACAAGACACGGTCGTTCATTTTTTTTTTGAGCTCGCTACATATGCAGCTGAAACTGTTTCTTGCGAGCAGTTAGAATAAGCATTTCAGTTGCTCGTAATTAAGTCACATACTAATTAAATCACATACTTTAAAATGTTGCCCGCATATGACCGGTCCTTTGTAAATCTCGGCCGCATATAACTCTTTCGAGCACTTAAGGAATTTCTGCGAAGGCCCAGTAATTTATCCACACATAATCTACTACCCAAGAACTTTTGGCCATAGTGGCCCCTCCCCCTTCGCCACTGCCTCCTTCGTGATTTCCAGTAAATCTGATGTCGGTGGCGTTTACGGAACGGCGTGATAATTTCTGGGTTGTTCGTAAAACACTTATAAAGGTCCGGATTGCTTGCATACGTATGGTACCACTACAAAGGCCGTGATTCGCCCGCACACTTTGAACTCTATGCCAACACATTACCTATAACGTGCCCCTTATTTTTGCCAAATGTAAAGAAGGTGCCGGGCCCGTCGACAGTCCATCCACACCAATGCGGCCCGTGCACTGACCCTCGAAGTAGGAACCTCGAGGCCGGCAGTTGGCGGCGTGAAATGACCGCGCGACTGGCCGCTCCAGGCAATTTGGGTGAATTCGCGGGGTCCTTTCACGCTCGGAAAAACACACTTTTATGTAGCACGTATTCAGCAACAGAACATAACTCCCGACACAGCTATAGGGAGTTGTCGGGAGCTATCGGGAGAGCGTTCAAAGCAGACCAACTTGATTTATCAATGTTTATCTTACGTGGATATGTTACAGTGTTTACAAGAGTTCTACAAATGTCTTACTCACATATCAACGGTGTATTTGAGAGCCATGTATAAAACATCAAATTTGTCCTCTTTAGATGCACCATCAGATGCAATTAACAGAATTGTGATATCGTTTTTGATTGCTGAGTTACAGAGTTCTAAACTTGATAGTCTCGTTTCCTGAAAATCTGTCATTTTCAACATTTCGCTGCCTCTTCTCCCCACCTTCTCTCTACCGTTCTATGTAGCTCCCCTCCGGGCTGTTGCGCGTTAGTACAAAAGTAAGTGCTCCAGTTTCTGCAATGCTTTTGCGGTGGTCACAGATAATTACAACAATCTAGAGGGTACTGTGGCGACGTGATGAAGAAGACCAAACGAGTTTCTCGCGTCGCCTCTCCTTTCTGCCGCGCTCCTGCCATGTATGGGGAACCAGCGCTGGAGTTTCGAGCTAGGGTGCCTCAATGTCCTCCTCTCGCGCCGCTCCTCGCGCGCATTGTTTAGCCATATAAACAGAAGAAATGGCCCGCGGCCGCACGGTGGGGGACGCGCAAAAGCCGTGAAAAAAATAGCTTGGTGGCCGTCGTTATTCCTGCATGGTTAGTTACCGCAACTAGAATATCCGTAATATAGCCTTATCATACTGGTATCTTTCTTGAGAACTATACGAGAATGCCCTAATGGTCTAACCTGCGCATGACCTGCCCGGCTCCATTTTTTCTCTCTTAAGGTCAGTTAGAATATCGGTTATACCCGTTTACTATCTGATCCAAACCTCTCTCTGTCTCTTAACGCTATGCCTAGCATTCTTCGTTCCATCGCTCTTTGCGCGGTCCTTAAGTTGTTCTCAAGCTTCTTTGTCAGTCTCCAAGTCTCTGCCCCATACGTCAGCATCGGCAAAATGCACTGATTGTACACCTTCCTATTCAATGATAACGGTAAGCTTCCAGTCAGGAGCTGGCAATGTCTGCCGTATGCGATCCAACCCATCTTTATTCTTCTGTGAATTTCCTTCTCATGATCAGGGTTCCCTCTGATTAACTGACCTAGGTAAACGTACTCCTTCACAGACTTTAGAGGATGACGGGCGATCCTAAACTCTTCTTCCTTTGCCCGGCTATTGATCATTACCCTTGTCTTCTGCATATTAACATTCAATCCGACTCTTACATTCTCTCTGTTAAGGTCTTCAATCACTTGTTGTAACTCGTTCCCAGTGTTGCTGAACAGGACAATGTCACCTGCAAATCGAAGGTTGCGTCTTCTCATCTTGCGTTCCGCCTAATTACATAATTAGCCTTAGTTAATCAAACATCTTCTCAAATCTTAGAATTAGATGAAAAGTGTCAATGAGAATTCACCGTCGATACTTACTCCTAAGCCTTCCCAGTTTAACAGTTTGAATACTTCTTCCTAGCACGCAGTGAGTAGCTTTCGAGAGATTAGGGCTATAGAATGGCTACCGGGATAAGGAAAGCGCAGTCGAGGACGGCAGTAGTGTAGGTAGGGCGACGAAGTTGGGAAATTCGCGGGCGCTAGTCGGAATCGGTTGCGCAGGACAGGGGTAATTGGAGATCGCAGGGAGAGGCCTTCGTCCTGCAGTGGACATAAAATAAGATGATGATGATGATGATGATGATGATGATGATGATGATGATGATGATGATACGGGCATGAGTGACGGCGCCGTTCTATTCAGGCAGGCGCGATCGCACGCAGTTTCAACTATTTCTACAGCTCCCCCGGCCAAATATTATCCGTGTGCATTTTATGGTATTGAAAGAGAAAATGACAATGCCTCTTTAGTACAAATATATATGCACGTATGTAGTACCAGAATATGCACAGCCGGCATTTTTTCTGCGGCGCTAAGAGTAATATTAGTGCCAGCCGCCGTACAAATGGCCACTGTGTTCCCGGGGGTGCTCCCGTCGACAGTGCCTGGCGACAGAATGAAAAAAAAAAGAAAAAGGTGATGCTAATCACACAACCTCTCAGCGAACAGAAACACAGAACGCTTCGTGTTTACTGCAGAAATAGCGCATCGACACTGCACCAGTGCGTTGCCGCGACCGGCGACACGCACATAAGTAGGTTGTGCCGCTTGTATTCCAAGCAAAAGGATGTCCGCTGGAATGAGGTGCCGCCTAATCACTTTATTAAAAACCACGTGCACGATTAAACCGACAGCACCAACAAGAGTTCTGATTAGAGCGACGTTCAACTGCAGTGCATGCTGTATAGCGACGGTGTACACCGAACCGCCTCGGCCGTGCTCGTGCTCGCATCGCAGCTGGCGGCAGAATAGCAGATGTTTTCTTCTCCGGGTGAAATTATTGCGAGGAGGGGGTAAAGAGGCAACAACGGTAATAAAACATTGTGGCTTGGGAGCGCACGTCGGCACCGTCAGCTACAGATTCGAAGTGAATCGGAAAAGGCCTATAGCGACCGGTGGCAAGCGATCATCGGCGTCGAGGCTGTAGTACAATGTAGTGAGGCTGCCGGCGACGCAAGAGCGTAGCCGCGACCACTCACACGCTCGCTGAATGACCACGTCGTTGTGCCGTGTGTGACGGGCAGATCTCGCAGTCCGCCAGCAACACCGGACGGTCCGCGAACTGCAAACGGTGAGTGGCCGTGTCGCTATAGCGGGGACGCGCCGCCTTCAATTCGCGCGGCGCCGTGGACACCAGAATTGAGCGGCTCCAACGAAATCGACGTCACTCTGTTTACGAAGGAACTGTCGCTTGCGTCTAGAATATGCAGAAGTGGAACAAGTGATCCTTTGTTTGGATTCCGACGGCGTTTATAGCTTCTTTTCACTCGTAAATTTTATTTCACTGAAACAGACGAATCGCCGTTTTTAGGTGTCGTTTTCTCAACCTGGAAAACAATTTACTGTATGCAGTCCTCGCCCTTTTCGAGTTATTTGGATGAAGGAACTGTTACAGCGTGTCGATCCTTTTGAAACCGTATACTGCAACACGCGAGAGGTGGTGAACACTCGCTGCTGCTGTTGCACGCCTCTCATGCAGTTTTCTGCGCAAGACATTTCTAGGCCGTTTTTCGCTAGTAAATTCGTCCTCGGTAATCGCAGCCTCTTCACTGTTTTCAATAATCACACCAAGAGAAACGAAAAAGGAAAACAGGCAGACTTCGCTAAAGCTACAGTTTCGTAAAACGTAAGAAGGTGCTCGCTGCGGCCCCGCGTCTACCGTAACCGCCACACGAGTGCCCTCGACGGGAAAGAAGACTACAACGGCCAACAGAGCAAGTGGTGAGACACAGTCAGAGCAAGTGAATGATCCCCGAATCCAATCACTTGAGGCGGAAAATCAACCGCCCAGGCGCGAATTTGCAGAGCTTCAGGAGGCCTTAAATCATTTTAGAGGGCAAATCTCGAACCGCGATGACGATGAAATTAAAGCTCTAGGCCGGCTTGCTGTCAAATCCAAGCGTAAAGCTCCCAACAGGCTACAAGACGAGGATCAGACGAGACACAAGACGAGGATCAGATGTCGGAGCTTAGCGAAGCCCCAGCTACAGCCAATCCACCCATTTCTTGGCTAATCCCCCATCGTGGGTAGGAGCCACACGTGTCACAGGCTACAACAACAACAACAACAGCTACAGCCGCCGATCCTACTGCCAAAATAAAGAGCAGAGGCAAGCTAGCTTCCATAGAAAAGACCCTAGGACGCATGATGGAAATTCTCTCCGGGATAGAGACTAGATTAACTTAACTAGAAAGACCCAAGGCCCAAGCCAAAGGCAAGGCTTACGGTGTCGACAATACAGACTCAGGCAAACCCGAATCCCGAAAGTGGGGCTAAAGGGCTAATTGATCACCCTCAGTAGGAAAAATGACGAACGCGGATAGCAACAATCTGAAAATCTAGCAATGGAACTGCGCAAGTTTCCAGAGGCTCAAGGCCCCGTTGGGACAGCTTATCAGGTCTATTGCGGACAAGCCGCAAGTTATGTTGTTACAGGAAAAGCTATGTAGAGCAGAAATTTCTCTCTCAGGGTACCGCACAGTAGCATACAGGAGAGTAAGGGGCAGAGGTATCGCTACCCTAATCAGAACGAACATATCGTTCCTTTAGCATGAGATCCCCGCGTACAAAGTGGCCCTCGAGGCCCAGCTAATAGAGATCATACCCTATAGAACAATCAATCCTAACGTTTTCATTCTCATTGTGTAGAGCGCACCATCCAATAGGAAAAGAGACTTCAATACATTACTAGCAGCGCTTCTAGGGCAGCGAGAAACACGCCTCTCGTTGTTGCGGGTGACTTTAACGCCACCAATACGGAATGGGGGTACGGTTACAAAAATGAACAAGGGACGAACTTCGCCTTCAACGCTGCAGAGCTCGGCTTAATAGTCGTCACAGACCCAAGGCTCCCCACCAGATCCGGTAATTCGGTCAGTCGATATTTTCGTCAGTCAGTCGACGGTCAGTCGACGGTTTAATATTCTAAATCTAGTCCTAAACTGCTCATATATTTGACGGACTATTTGCTGTGCTCCTGCATCCCTGATTGGCTATGAGGTCCCTACCTCCCACAGTGCTGCAAACAGCTTGTGAAACGAAGTATACATAGCCACATGACAGGTTTATGTTTTACCCTGCATCCAGGAAGCTGAGCAGACGCTATCCAAACAAAGCTGGTGGTAAGTGGACGCTACCGGAAAGCGCCCCCACTCTCTGACGACGGCCTGCTTCCCTTCTCGTGGGCGCGGGACGTTGCTTTCTCTCCGATTCGAAAGGCGTCGCGTTTCCTATTGTCACACGAGCCGGCGGAATTGTTTTTGGCTCTCGTCGGCACGCCTAAGTTTGCGGACAAAGTCCTTGCCATGCTTGTCAATTGTATTTGCAGT
Organism: Dermacentor andersoni; assembly: GCF_023375885.2. Classification (NCBI taxonomy): domain Eukaryota; kingdom Metazoa; phylum Arthropoda; class Arachnida; order Ixodida; family Ixodidae; genus Dermacentor; species Dermacentor andersoni. The sequence goes on along the minus strand of NC_092816.1, from coordinate 122,177,857 downwards.
TCTCGGGCGCCAGAATACAGATGCAAGGCCTGCAAGGTGCAAGTTGCAAGGTGTGCAGGTCTGTAAGACGTGCCTCAAATTGGGACACCGAGCCGGCCACTGCTCCACACCGGACGTCATAATTTGCGAGCAGTGTGGCACCGACAATGCGGTCACCTCACACCCATGCTCTCCCCGGTGTGGGGGGTTCTGCAAGCGTTCGTCAAGAGCGGACGTTCGACGCATGGGCTCCGTTGACAATCTTCGATTGCGGCGGATTACAATACTGGATCACCGTATATTTACCATCCACGGGTTCCCTTCAACGCCTGGCATCGCCTGGTACCACCAGTGAACCTGTGAGTGCCATATTCTCGGCGGTAAAGACTGTCTGACTTCTCAGCACCACGCGAAGAACGCTAACCCTAACGGCCGAGTGGTTTGGTTGCCTCACCGCAGCAGAGACGCAGGTGCGCCAGCGGATGCGCGGCATGGCGTTCGCGCAACGCTGGGTCTAACGACGTTCGCCGGTGAGTGCTCCCGCTCCACTCATGACTACCGCGACTACTATGAATTCCCTAAGAGGCTACGACCCGACATGGACTTCAGTCATGTACCAACATCCCAGCAGCAGCTGATGCCCCCGCAGGATCTCCCGAAGGAAGACAACAGCCATGGCTGGAACACATGGTCCCGGCGCAACAACGAAAGAGCGGCGCAAGCTAAATCGACAGCTCCCAAGCAAGAGCCGGAGCAGAAAAAACGCCGAGAGCCTCCCGCACCGAGACCTCCGCGTCTACCGAGTTTAAAGAATTTTCCATCCAAGGTCATCATACGACCTAAAACCAAGGTGGATCTGCAATCTGTGGCTTCACGCTCCTTCGATCTCGAATTTGGGATCCAAGCTGCCCTCGACACACCGCTACAAGAAAAGCCAACTCTGCGCGTTGTTAGCCAGCAGAACATTATAATGATATGTACTCACTGTGAGGAAGATGCGTTCCGCCTCGCCAAGCTTAATAGTCTGCACCTCGACGGCAAGAGTACAACAGTCACCGCCTACGTTGCCTTGCCAGAGGATGTTTGCAGGGGTGTAATACATAATATCAAGCCTGAAGTGGGTAATGACTCTATCTTCCAAGACGTCTCCTCACCCAGCCATACAATCCTGGGAGCGCGCCGTCTGGGCAAGACTACGTCGGCAGTCATCGTCTTCGCCGGCCAGAAAGTTCCATTCACAGTCAACTACGGGTGGTCATAGCGCCGCTGCTACATCTACCAGAAAACGAGGGCGGCTTGCATCAACTGCGGAATGCCAGGTCACCGAGCAGACGTCTGCCCGAAACCCAAGGGGGCTGCTTGCCAGAACTGTGGAACGCCGAGTCCAGATCAGACGCACGAGTGCGCACCCGTTTGCGCGTTGTGCAAGGGTCCGCACAAGACTTATTCAAGGGACTGCAAGGAGAAATTCCACAGACCGCTGAACAAGAACGCTAGTGCCACGTCATCAAACGCGGCATCAACAACGGAACTTGAAGAAGGTAGGAGCAGGCCGAGACAGAAGAAGCAGCCTGAACAGCGATGGCGAGGAGCGTCGTCATTAGTCTCCCACTCTCGTTCCACCTCTCGCGGCCGTTCGAGCTCGAGACGCCGGGCAACCGGCTCCAACCAGAACGCCAGTCACGTGGAGGCGGGTAAAGAACAAGGGAAGGAGAACCTCACGAAGACCACCGGGGCGCTGAAGAAGACGTACTCGGGGCAGCTCTCAGATTCGAAGGTGAGCTTTGTAGAGTGGCCTCCCCTCCCCTCGTCCTCCCCGCAGAATAACACGCAGTTGGCAGCACTCAAAAAAGAGATAGAAAGTCTTAAAAAACAAGTCAGCGCTTCAACAATCCAAAACCAAGAGCTTAAGCGAGTCAGCTACTAATGCAATAACGCCGGTAACTCAGCCGACTCCTCAAAGCCAAACACAGCAGGTACCTAGCTCCCAGCCTGCCTTAGGCGGGTCTACCAACAAATTATCCAAGAACTCCTATCCTTCAAGGAGGAGTTTCGAGCCTCCTTGAACGTGAACGCCCATTTCCAAGAAATTCGAGAGCAGATTGCAAACAACAGACGATACACGGAGACGGCAATTTCTGCACTTCGGAAGGAACATGCGGATAAAAGACATAAGTCCAAATTCGCTTGTACAATGCAAGTGGACGAGCCCTCCGATACGGACTCACCATGCTAGCCGAACCTAGAATAAAGATCTGGCAGTGGAACTGCCGGGGCTACAGGAGAAAGCAGGCGGCTCTTAATCTCCTACTATCTCAGGAATCTGACCCACCGGCAGCTATCCTAATTCAAGAACCCCACCTAATACCTATCAAACTCCAAGACTATGTGACTTATCAGCAAGGCCAGTTAACTGCCACGTTAGTGCACAAACTATACACTGCCATACTGCACGACCCTTTCGAGCCGGATATTGCGCACTGCTATATTACTATTCTTCCTCTCCAAAGAGGAGCGACAAGCACGCATGTCTTGAATGTTTACAGCCCTCCCAAAGACAGGCACGCAGGATTGGGTTCCCTCATAAAGAAATTTCTGAGCTTAGCGGGCCATGCCCCCTGCGTGATTGGGGGCGACTTCAACGCACCGCACCCTTCATGGGGCTACCCGGCGGCGACACCAAGAGGAATAAAACTGGAATGGAAAACTTTATTGACTCTTTTAAGGTTTTAGCGGGTCGAAGCCGAAGTCTTCATTCTTGAAGCTTGGGTCCTCTTCAGCCATGGATGGGCCCCTAGTCCAGGGCTCCACTGAGCCGGGCTGCCTCGCACGCGTGCGCTATTAGAGCTCTTTGAGCCTCTAGCTCGCGGCTGGTGAGCCAGCTCTCCCATTGCTCCGCACTTGGTGTTTTGTGTTTGTGGAATGCCTGGTTTATTGTACACTCTGTTAGATGTGGGGCCGTTTCCTGAGCCTACTTCGAGTTCCGCAGACCACATCGAATCGCACCACAGCTAAGTAAGGAATGCAGAAGCAGATGCCACATTCCTGAGGCACGGCACGTGCAAACAAGTTGGCGGACCCCACTTCGTACGCCGCCGGTGGAGCTATTCAATGCTTGACTCTTCCAGAACGCGACGGGATAGCCCGGCACTGTTGCAAGTAAAGTGGGTCCCGAAGCAAGACGGCTGTGATGTACCGGGAAGGCCTGGCAGCGTAGCCCCCATAAGCCCATTGTGCAGACGCGTTGCAAGCCAGCGAGGCAAGATCGCAGGGAGAAGTAAGACACCGTGAAATTCTGCCCGCCTTGGTCCGCCGTCGCCCCCACCTGGCTATTGTGGCGGCGAGTTGTAAGTCAGCAAGGCAAGACCGCAGGGGGACCAAGCGGCGACTCTCTTCGCCGGGTATGACACCATCGCACGGGCGCCTACCATTGGCCGAAAATGGCGGCATCTGAGCGGGCTCGCCCATTGGCCGAACGTCGTTTTAAGCCAAGACACCGAAGGGCTTAAAAGACGCAGACCGGGAGCATTCCTTGAGGATTCCAGAGCATCCCTGGATTCATCTCTCTCGAACTTCTTGCGACGGGCCGCAGCGTCCGAGTTGCTGCCGGCCCGTAATGACTCTACTACTGTTAATTGACGCTCACTGTAAATAATGTAAATTAAACCTCCCAAGTTTTTTTCATCCCGACGTCCTCCTCAACTCCTACAACTGGCGCCAGCGGTGGGATTTCCTCCAACTCCTACAACTGGTTGCTAGCGGTGGGATCGCCTCCAAATGCATCAACTGGTGGCAGCGCTACGGATCAATCTTCGTCGAGAGAAATCCTGAAGAACCCGGAACAGCGAAAAAGAGCCTTCGTCCAAAGGAGTTGCGAGGAACCGGGAAGAGCGAAGAAGAGAGAGCCTTCGTCGAAAGAGGTCCTAAGAAACTGGCAGTAGCGAAGAAGAGCGAGCCTTCGACCCAGGGAGTCCTGAGGAACCGGGAACAGCGGACCAATGAACCGGATCGCAGGGTGCTGCAACCGTAAGTGAGCGCGTGCTTTTTTTCCTTTTGATTCGCCAGACTCAAATGTTGTGTGTTCATTTTGATAGCTCTGGGAATCGGGAATTTGTTGCATTGTGTGTTTGCACAAATTAATTAAGGAAAACAGTTCTAACCACCAGTCGGGGCAGCTGCCATGGATCTTAGAAGGTTGACGAGGTTAGACCTGGTGTTGGTGTGCGACGATTTGGGAGTTGAGGCGGACGAACAGATGAAAACGCCAGCTATCATGAAGGCGATTCAAGATAGTGGCAATGATGATAAAAGCATTGAGCTTGCTTGGGAGGTGATACAAGAACCACGGGAGCGTGAGCGTCGAGAACGTGTGCGTGAGCGTAAGCGTCAAGAACGCGAGAATGAACGGAAGCGTGAGCTTCAAGAACTTACTTTTAGGTGTGAGCGCCACGAACGTCAGAATGAACGCGAACGTGAGTATCAGGAACGTAAGCGTGAGCGTGAGCAAAAGTATGAGAGAGAGAAGGCAGCATTGTTAAAAGAGATACAGTATTGTGATCAGTTAATGGCACAGAGACAACGGCTGTCTGAAAATTATGTAGGTACTTCAAAGCAAAAGAATGAGGAAGTATCTAGCGCATTTTCGCCAAAAGCCGATGAGAAGAGTAGTGCCTGTGAGATTGGCTGCCCATTCATAGGTAAAGGGAAAAGGCTAGCTGCTAACGATGCCTTAGTGGCAACAGAGGCCGTTAAAGGCCGTTGTGAAAGCGACGAGGTGCTGTGCCAACAGAGGATTGTAGAGACAGCTAGGCCAGCTGCGAACAAATTGGTACAGTTACCGCGCGTGTGCGTCGCTTGCAATGTTAGCGAGGTTGCTAGCGAAGAAAAGGGTACTGCTGACCCGACAGACGCGAGCACCCAAGTCAGGTCAGATCTGCGTGCCGAAGTGATGTGCCAGCTGGACAATGCAGTTGAGAGTAGTTCTCGGGATGGCGAGCTCCGTAGCTCACGAGAGAACAACTGCATTGTTCAGGCATCGGTGCGGCTCTCCGCCAGTCTAGGTAGCCTAGAGATGGATGACTTAATTAGGAATCATTCGGACTGTGCGCGTGAGACAGCGATCGAGACCGACGGGCTGTGTGTCGATGCACAGCGTGAGCTGGGCAATGCTGTAGAGGGCAGTTCGCAAGAGTGTGAGTTGCATAACTCGAGTAAAGCCTGCTGCATTGTTCAAGAGTCGGTTGAGCTGTCCGCTAGTCGAGGCAAAGATAGAGTAGATTTAAATGATAATCACTCAGACTGTGCGGGTAAGAGACCGATCCGGGCCGATGAGATGTGTAACGGCCAGCACGAGGCACGAGAAGGTGGCATAAAAGGGCATTTTAAGAGAAAGCGCCGCAGAAAGAAGCGCGCTAAAGATAGGAATGCGGTGACTAATGTAGCGCCGCCAAAGACGGCGAGAGACCCTAAAGGGCAGGGCGCGAGGAAAAGAAAGGTGCGGTCGTCACTGACGATGTTGACGCATCCTAAACGTTCGAGCCACAGGTCAAAGGGGGACCGAGAAGCATGTTCTGCACGGACGCGGACAAAGGGCACGGGGCAGTTAAATTCCTCGTCGTTCCGTCGTTCTCTTCGAAGCTCAGCGTGTAGTTCAAAGAAGCGCAAGGTGGCAAGTCGAGACCAGGTGGGGAGTAGCGACGCGGTCAATCGGGTTCGTGAAGAAAGAGGGGCGCCAGGACGCAAATTGGCAGGAGATTGTAACGTCTTGGAGGAGCTGATAGTGAGTCAGCCCTTTTGTTGTTCCTCGGTAGCCAGAATACCTTTCACACCGCGACCCCCTCGAGTACGGCTCAAAGTATGAGTCAGTCAAAAGCGTTTGAAACGGGAGGCCAAGGGAGCTTCCGTAGAAATGAGGTGTTTTTGTTTCATTTTGGAACATTTGCAAATTTTCGCGATTTGAGACTAAGAATTTCTTTCAATATGTAAAAGTATGAGCTTTGTTTGCGTTTTGTTAGAGAAGCTCGAGATTTGAAAGATGCGTTTTTTTTGTAAACATGTAGTATCGCGAGGTGTTCATTAATAAGTAGATAGGCTTTCTTTTTTTTGTGTGTGTGTGTGTGTGAGTAACCTGAGTGTCAAGGTTATCGGTGAGAGGCCTATCGTAACGCGACAGGCCTCTCACCGATTAGCTAACCTTCTTTTGTTTATAAGCGTTTTTTTTTTATTTTCTAAGGTTAACCGCGTAGGTTTTCAATGAGTGCATGATTTGCACTGAGAAGCGTTCTTAGTTCCATTAGCGCGTGTCCTGTGCGGGCGGAAGGAAGCAGATGTTTGACTGGGTTGCTCGTGTGTGTTGAGGGCAGCCGTATTCTGACTTCTTTAGTGAGCGGGCGTGGAACGAGTTATTAGCGGACGCATTTTTTTACAGAGGGTTTTGCGGATTGCGTAAGTTACGCATATTAAGTTCTGGTTTAAGGTACGTGTCCTGTATGGATTAGAGAAAGACACGTGAGTAGGTGGAATGAAAAGTTTGCCTACAACGCAAATACGCGTTCTGTTTAGTGACCACAAGGCTAGCGCGCTTGTGATTACGTACTTGTGAGGTTGACCAGACTGTTCAGTGGCACCAATACGTGCGATAAGTACGCCACTGCGGTAGGTTGAAAACATGCTGTTCGTGTAGTTAGGCCACTTAAGTTATGTTCGGCTGTTTTCACTGTTTGCAACGGCAACGACCCGTTGTTTTGCTACAACAATAGCACTCTGGTCTTGTCGGCATTCGGGGAGAAATGGATAGCGGTTTGGAAGGGTGGTTGGAACTGCTTTGTCAAAATTGGGGAAATAAAAGATCAAGGTTCATTTTGACTCAGTAATAGCCTGGCGAGTCAGGGGTGAAGAGCCTGCGCTTACGCGTGGTGCAGCGCTGTGTTGTTTTGTTTGTTTGACGTATGTTCTCCAGGGCCCAGGATCCCGAAGGTTGTCAAACGAGGCTCGACACCAGTACCCTGCAGGTTCTTTCAGCGTTCCTCATGGCCAGCGAGTTGAGTTCACCGGCCATTCCGAACTTCCGGGGCGAGGACGAGCTGTTAGATATGGGGCCGTTTCCTGAGCCTACTTCGAGTTCCCCAGACCACATCGAATCGCACCACAGCTAAGTAAGGAATGCAGAAGCAGATGCCACATTCCTGAGGCATGGCACGTGCAAACAAGTTGGCGGACCTCACTTCGTACGCCGCCGGTGGAGCTATTCAATGCTTGACTCTTCCAGAAAGCGAGGGGATAGCCCGGCACTGTTGCAAGTAAAGTAGGTCCCGAAGCAAGACGGCTGTGATGTACCGGGAAGGCCTGGCAGCGTAGCCCCCATACGCCCATTGTGCCGACGCGTTGCAAGCCAGCGAGGCAAGACCGCAGGGAGAAGTAAGACACCGTGAAATTCTGCCCGCCTTGGTCCGCCGTCGCCCCCACCTGGCTATTGTGACGGCGAGTTGTAAGTCAGCAAGGCAAGACCGCAGGGGGACCAAGCGGCGACTCTCTTCGCCTGGTATGACACCATCGCACGGGCGCCTACCATTGGCCGGAAATGGCGTCATCTGAGCGGGCTCACCCATTGGCCGAACGTCGTTTTAAGCCAAGACACTGAAGGGCTTAAAAGACGCAGACCGGGAGCATTCCTAGAGGATTCCAGAGCATCCCTGGATTCATCTCTCTCGAACTTCTTGCGACGGGCCGCAGCGTCCGAGTTGCTGCCGGCCCGTAATGACTCTACTACTGTTAATTGACACTCACTGTAAATAATGTAAATAAACCTCCCAAGCGTTTCATCAATGACGTCCTCCTCGACTCCTACAACTCCCATGTAATGTGGTATAATGTTGGTTTAGCTCCACACCACGGACAGGTTGCGCTATACTGCGTGGGGAACATCCGACTTAGTATGTGTAAGTTTGGGAAGGAGCCCGTTTGCAGTCTCCGCCATCCTGCGGCCTCCTCCTTTGTTAATGCTTTATGTGGAGGAGGCCGCATAACTGGAAGTAGTGACGCAAGAAGGGCTATCGATCCTCACCGATCCCACTTACCCTACGAGGCTGAAAAACAGTGTTATTAGAGATACGTGTCCGGACCTGACGTTCACCAAGAACATAAACAGCGCAATTTGGAATACCGAACAGCGCCTGGGAAGCGATCACTTCATCCTCTCTCTGAAGATAAGCACAAACGCGTGCAAACGCAAAATAGGTATCGCAAGAATTGCGAACTGGGACAGGTGGAGACAAGCCCGGGCATCTACTGCAAACCCTATTGACAAACCTATAGGAATGGGTTAAGGGTGAGGTGCAAGCTTTGAAAGCCTTTATGAAAGTGTCTGCACGACAGAAGATTGCCCAGCGGTCGATCCGCACCTTCTTCATTTATGGGAAGCAAGACACTCATTGACAAACAGATGGCGAAGACAACGGCTTAACCGCAAACTCAGGAAAAAAATAGACGAGATAAACAAAAAGGCAGAATCCTACGCCATATCCTTGGCCAGACAGAACTGGAATACGCTCTGCGATCGTATTCAGGGGAAGCTAAATGTGTCAAAGACTTGGAAGCTCCTGCGTGTCCTAATCAACCCCAGCAGCAGCAAGTCGGCCACTAAAGACAGGCTCACGAAGGTTGTACACACCATCCCGGGTACGGACACAGAGTTGATGGAAAAGCTCAAGACCAGGTATCTGTGCACGGACCCAGTCGTGGAACAACCGGAATATTCTGGGCTGCCGAATGCGAAGCTGGACATCCCACTCACGAAAGAAGAAATCAAAGCAGAAATAGCGGCCATGAGAAAAAATGCAGCTCCAGGTCTAGATCAAATAACAGCAAAGCTCTTATTTAACCTCAGCGATGACACCATCACCTCGCTGGTGGAATGCTTCAACGAGCAGCATTGGGCTACAGGAACGCTACCAATATCCTGGAAGACGGCCGAGGTTCGGTTCATTCCGAAGCCGAACAAGCCCCTTCAACTGGATAATCTAAGACCGATATCGCTGACCTCGTGTTTGGGCAGGCTCATAGAGAGGGTCATCAACACGAGACTCAGTAGATACTTAGAAGAGAATAACCTCCTACCTAACACTCAATTCGGCTTTCGCCCTCACCTATCGACCCAGGACGCCCTCTTGTACCTGTAAAGGATCTCCTTGAGACACCCCCCAAGTCACAGACAAGGGCCATCCTGGCACTTGATTTGAAAGGAGCGTTTGACAACGTTCTGCATAAAAATATTCTTCAAAGCCTCGCCGACACCAACTGTAGCGCCAGAACCTACAACTATGTCAAAAACTTCTTATCAGCAAGGCAAGCCACTATAAACTTCGGTGCAATAAAATCAGATCCCATCACTCTAGGCCCGAGAGAAACTCCGCAAGGGGCGGTACTATCACCCCTTTTGTTCAATTTGGCTATGAAAGATCTCCCAGGCCTTCTCTCCGAAATCCCGGGTATCAAACACACATTGTATGCGGTTGATATCACTGTTTGGTGCAACTCGGGGTGTGACGCCGAGATCGAGGAGCGTTTTCAAGCAGCAGCGGACACGGTGGACCAGTACGCCAGGGAAAGAGGCCTCCAGTGTGCGCCGGAAAAGTCCGAGTTGCTCATCCTGAAGAAACCGAGTACACCCCTGGCGCAGAACATCATGGTGTATATAGACAACCACTCAGTACCGAAACCCACGGAGATCAAGATCCTAGGGCTGTATATCCCGCAGGGGCGACAGAACACCACCATTATGAAGAAGCTTACAACATACACCGAGCAAATCCTCCGGATGATGCATCGTATCAGAAATAAGCACCATGGCATGAAGGAAAGGGACGCCATCCGCTTAGCGCAGGCTTTCGTGATTTCTCGGATAATGTACGGGACGGCATTCCTTAACCTCTTCAAGTCGGAAATTGAAAAGTTGGAGACACTGATCCAGAAGGCCTACAAGACGGCACTGGGGCTACCAAACTCCACGCCAACGGCAAAGCTCATGGCTCTAGGAGTACATAATACTCTCAAAGATATGTGGGAAGCACAATGCCTCTCACAACTCAATAGGCTCGCACTCACAAAACCAGGTAGAGATCTGCTCGAAAAGATCCATATTAATCTGCCCTATACGATAGACCAAAGGGAGGAGGTACCACGTGATATGAGGAGACGCATCAACATGTACCCCATTCCGAGGCACATGCATCCCGCATATAACATCGAAAGGAGAAAAGCAAGAGGGGAAGCCCTGCAGAAGAAATGGGAGGAGCAACCTAACACCCTCTATGTGGACGCCGCAGGGCCAAAGAATGGAGTGATGACTATTGTGGTCTTAATGCCTTCAGGATCGGTGGTGAATTGCGCCTCGATGAAAACATCCAACCCCACTCACTAAGAGAACACTCTTAGGAGACTACAAACTAATACATACCCAACGCCAGCTAAGTTACACCAGTGGTACCCTACACTATACTCCCCGCAGTGCCCACACTGTGGAGAGGTAGCTAACCTCTACCACATGGTGCCGGCTTGCCAATTTATTCCCATAGTTGACCCCATTCCAAATCCCTCTAAAGAGCAGTGGGAGGTTATTCTGCTCAGCGATGATCCTGACCGTCAGCACTGGCTGGTGGGGAGGGCCAGCGCAGCAGCAGTAACCAGTGGGCTACCGGAATAGGCGGCCCACCCACGAGTTCTACGAATATCCTGCAAATAAAGATGTTTTCAATCAATCAATCTCCCCGGTGTAAATCCTGTGGTGGGGTTCATCCTACAACTGAACCGAAGTGCCCGCGACGCCAGCGACAATACTTCAATCGAGCCTCGGTCAAAAAGCCATCGACGATGAACAGCGAGCAACTGGCGGTCTCCGTCAGCGCGGCTCATTCATTGACAACAACTCCTGCTACTGCTTCGAATACGCGGTCCAGATCCCGCTCCAAGGCACGGGCAAAATCCAAATACCGTTCCTGATCCCGCTCCTAGTCGTCCTCCGCCCGCGATCACGTGAAGCGTCAGGCTGCCCCGGCAGCGTATTTAGAATTGCTCGTAGGTACAACGGGGCATGCCACTTTTGACGGAGCTCGACGTTTCTGCGCAGGCGCGAGTAAGAGCGGGCGCGAGAGAGAAGATCTGGGGGCTTTTGCTCCTTGAATATATGACAGCCTAGGCACTACGGAGGAGGTTTCTTAGAGCGCGTTGTATTCGTTTGTCCCCTAGACATGCCGGCATTGCGGAGTTCGGTCGAGTTGGTTTATACGCTCCGCCGCTGGCTGCCCGCGCGGTGAGGCAGTGGGCGCGGACGCCGCTTGGTGATCGCTGTGTCTGAAGGGACAATGTTCTGACTGGTGTTTTATAAGTCGCGGGTCGCTTTTTTCGTCGTGACGATAGATCGGATTTTTTACAAGCACTGCTCCAGGAGGGCACATGTAACCGGCAAACGGAGGCCTCAGGAGAGCACCTGAGGTTATATTAAAGCAGGCGGCGCAGGATCTCCGGGGCACCCAGGCGGTAGCGGGGGGATCAAAGCTGGAAGCTGGGCGGCCCGTGGGTTGGGGCCGCAGAGGCCGAAGCGTGCCTGGGGGTGTCCGCATAAAACATTGGCTGTCCGCGATAGCGGACAGCCGATCTTATACTCCCCTGGCATGCGCAGGCCTCTGCGAGCCCCAACCCACGGACCAGTCCGGCTTCTAGCTTTGATATCCCCGTTGCCGCTTTGGTGTCCTGGAGGCGCCGCCAATAATGCGGAATAATGACACGTTGTTTTCATTAGTAAAAACATGATCGATTAAATATGATTGCGTCGAGCGCCAACTTGCGATGCTATGTTCAGCACAACCGCGCCCCGCGACTTCTGCCGGCACGCCTAGGGACAAGCGCATACACCGCGCGCCAAGAAACTCCTCCGTAGTACCTAGGCAGAGTCGTATTTTCAAGGAGCAAAACTCCCCACATTTCCTCTCTCGCACCCGCTCTCATTGGCGCATGCGCGCAAACGTCCGTCGTCTCCGCAAGTTCCACGCCCCGTTGTACCTACGAGCAGTTGGAAATACGCGCCCCGGCATCACAGGCATCCCCCCAGCCCTACAAGAAGGTGCTATTAAGCAAGCCGGCAACTTCAGCAACTATCCCGGACCATCAGCAGTCACGGGCCACGGAGAACACCAGTGCCAAGGCGGTGCATGCATTTGCGCGTCACGCGCAAATGCATGCACAGCTGGACGCTGCAACAGAGCGCACAAACGCCAGAATACAGGCAGCTATAGAGAGCGCGCGGCAGGAGTCTAGTGCTACGGCAGGACATCATTACCGTTATACACGCATGAGAGGAGAGGACACACGCCCTGTTCGCCGAGTCACTTTCATCCCTGAGCGTTGGGTTTGCATTTCTTCGGGCGAGAGAACCCCGAATGCCTCCACCTCATAGACTGCTGTTTTGTTTCTGGGTCCCACTGATGCAGCCATTCTCATCCCCTGTCACAAGGCGGGAGAGGAAATCGTCTGGGTCAGTTGAACAGCCCTCATATAACCCTCACCTCACCTCACCGAATAAACCCTCATATAGCTAGTGACTCAAGCTGGTAGGCAACTCGGGCCGATTGTCAGTTGGGTCACTGGGCTGGCGTAAGATTAAGATTCAAGATGCCCCTTACAACCTACATGGATCGCAATAAAAAAAAAAACGGCACATCGAATGGCTTGGAGTCCGCGGTGGCGCCAAAGATCACCGACACCCAACGGCGGTTAACCGGAGTGCTCCTGCGGAGCGCCGTTTCCAACAGGCCTCGAAACGCACTTGGTCTGGCTGAAGAGTTACCACGGTGGCGCCAATCACCTACACCCTTGAGGCTCTTTGCCTAAGATGCTCCTGTGGTCTGCGCCGCGTAGGGCCTGGAGTGAAGACAAGCGAGAATTGGCATGGAGTCCGCGGTGGCGCTAATCACCGACAGCCAGGCTCTGCTGCTCCTGCGGGTAACCGTTTCTCGGAAGCGGCCATGGTTCAGCTCGGTACCCACGGTGGCGCTAGTCACCGGCAGCCAGGGGCCCGCCCTGCTGCTCCTGTGGGCCGGTCGTCTTCAACCCGGGCCCGACACACGCATATCTGGCTCGGAACGCGCGGTGTCGCCACTCACCGACACCAGAGACATTTGTCCATTGTGTTCCTGCGGCGTGCTTGGTTCGAGGACACCATTGGAAACGCACATTAGCTCGGAGTCCGCGGTGACGCTAATCACCGACACGCGTACGCAAAGTCGTGCTCCTGCGGCTGTTGCACCTGGGATCTCGTGTGGACCCGCAATCTATGTGCGAGACAACAGACGAACCAACTTGGATCATAGACCAAGTTGTGGGCGGCACAGTGTTGAATGACTCTATTCCTGCGCCTTAAACATTCGCCTACGGTCTTAACGATGTTTTAGAGGTTAGGGCGTACATATATGCATTGACATTAACGCTAACTGTTGGGTGTTTTCTCGTTTGTCCGGTGAGCTTGATGTACTAAAGGAAAAGGAGTTGCCTTCATTCATAGCAGCTTCCAAAGGAGCCAAAAATGATATCAGCCCCAGCAAGTTCTGGCTTCGTGATATTTGGTATATAAAGTGTTTGCGACGATATTTATCTACAAATGGCCACACGGTCACTTTTTTATCGTGGGTACATCGGTGTTTCGGATATGATGAAAGAGCAATATGAAAAATTGGTGAATCACCCATCATTTAGACATGATTGGTGACAATAATGTTATTAGCAATGTATATTATGGTTAGCGCATAATCATATACATGTTTTATGTAATGATTAGAACTGCTACGGATGATCGCGTATTTATGTACAGATAAAGGAGACGATCGATTGGGAAGATAGCCGTTTAACTGCTGCCGCTCGCCCAAGGAACCGTCATCGTCTTCCTCCTCAAGATCTTTTTCCGGACGGTGTTCATCAAACACGCTAAAAATGAAAACCAAAGGAACACATGCGAGAGAAGAGAACAGTCGGCAACGCCACGCGACGTTCGATCGCTGCATTGGCGTTTCTTGTCTAGGATGACGTGATGGTGGCCAATGAGCCGCGCCGTCGTCCCTACAAATATTTCGGCGGGCTTCCAGGACGACTCTGCGCGTGCCGAGCTTGCGCCTCGAGCGCACCCCGCCCGACTTTATTTTTTTCCGTACGACGAAGAAACCGCCCCATGGCGACTCGCGTTGCGGCGTCGGTGGTCGCTACAGGTCTCCACGCCGCCATACAGAACGGCGATAAAGCAAGGTAGTGAAAGCGGATTTCAGAAGAGTCCATGGTCAGTCCAAGTATTCAACGCGAAGAGTATCGAAGCTCAGCCAGGCGGCACTGGGTCTTACGTAACGGACGAAGCTAGGACCCGATGATTGGACACTGGTGGGACGAACGTGCCATCTGGACGAGATGGCGGACGACAGATTTGTCCCGAGGATACAGGAACGACGAAACCCGTAGGGTGCGCGACGAAGTGGGGTGCGCGCTCGAGCAATTCAGTCGAAGCAGTGGACGGGCCACGAAGCGTGCATTGCGTGTGGACGTGTCACACTGCGTAGGAAGGCGAGAACGATCGGGCGCCGTCGGCGACGGGGCGCATCGTGAGCAAGCCGCAGGCCGGCCGGGCAATGGGGGGGGTCAATGTCCGCAGGATTGTCCTGTGGTTAGGTGAGGACGCTAACAGCCTAGCCATGTGTACTATGCTGTCTATATTGTAGGGGTGCGCGTATTTTTCTTTTTTTTTTCATTTAAGTAAACGTTTTGATATATACATTTATATATATACTAACTTTTGACACTGAACCGAATACTGCCAGAGACGAATCGATAATGATTATTCAATTCGACAACCGAATCGAATAGGACATTGTTATATACTCTATTCAAATTCTGCACACCCATACTAATATTTTATTTCCGGAAAACTTATCCCCACGGTACACCTGCAACCGCGGAATCTATAGCTGCTGTCCCGTTTAGAGATTGTAAGAAGTTTAGAGATTGTAAGACATAATTATATATCGTATACCCTTATCGTGTGGGAAGTATTACGTCGGACAGCCGGGCAGATGCATCAATGATAGACTGTGCGAACACAAAAATAAAGTCGACAAAATTGTATAAGATGGGTTTCTCTTCCTTCATTGTAAGCAACATTAGTGCTTCCTTTTCTTCGAATGAACAACCATTACTGGTAGAAGCAAGTGCGAACTCACTAGACCTATAATAGAAGCCGAGCAGATTGATGCCCTAGGGCATTCACGTATCAGCAAACCGTCATTGGCTCTCTCTGAAAAAGAACTGAAAATTTTGCGCATGGCTTAACATATATTGTCGCAGCCTAGTAGAAGACGGGAAAGCCGGCGTAGAGGACGTATGGAAGCACTTTATCAGAGCAGTCAACGCGCCATCGTTGTCGTCTCTGTTTTTCCACTCGCGCGCTACTTCAGCGTCGTTCTCATCGCCTGGCACATACCCGCGGCGACCATATAGGATGTGGCATTTGCCCCCCTTTTGAAGAAAAGAGGCATCGTCCCGATGCACCAACGTCCGAAGGCTGTGCACAGATGGTGCAAAGTTGAGGTCATGAGGAAATGTATGGCTTCATACGAAGCACATGCACAACCTTGGG
This sequence comes from Dermacentor andersoni, assembly GCF_023375885.2. NCBI lineage: Eukaryota > Metazoa > Arthropoda > Arachnida > Ixodida > Ixodidae > Dermacentor > Dermacentor andersoni. The sequence goes on along the minus strand of NC_092816.1, from coordinate 122,162,214 downwards.
CAGATGCCGCCGGCGTTTGGAGCAGTTATGGCTGTCGGGGACAACTTCATAATTAACACCGCTGATGCGGCGCAGAACTGTGTACGGGCGGAAGTATCTTCGCAGGAGCTTTTCAGACAGCCCCCGCCGACGAATCGGAGTCTAGACCCACACCTGGTCACCGACGTTGTACGTGACGGGTCTGTGTCGAAGATTGTAGTGTCGGGCATCGTATTGCTGTTGTTCTTTGATTCGCATACGCGCAAGCTGCCTGGCTTCCTCTGCGCGTTGCGTAAACTTCTCGGCACCAGTCTCGTCGTCACCGCACTCGTGCGGCAGCATTGCGTCCAACATGGTTGTCACTTCGCGTCCGTAAACGAGGCTGAAAGGCGTCACGCGTGTTGTCTCTTGGCGAGCCGCGTTATATGCAAATGTAACATATGGTAAAATCTCGTCCCAGTTCTTGTGGTCGACGTCGATGTACATACTCATGTCTGCCAGAGTCTTATTCAGACGTTCTGTCAGGCCATTGGTTTGGGGATGGTAAGCCGTGGTCTTTCGGTGAGTGGTACCACTTAGTCGCAACACGGTATCCAGAAGCGCAGCCGTGAACGCAGATCCTCTGTCTGTTATGACCACTGCGGGAGCGCCATGCCTTAGGACGACGGCTTCGACAAAAAATCGCACTGCTTCGGCTGCTGTTCCACGCTGGATAGCTCCTGTTTCGGCGTATCGCGTAAGATAATCCGTGACGACGATTATCCATCTATTTCCGGCAGTAGACAGTGGAAACGGACCTAAAAGGTCCATGCCAATTTGTTCGAACGGCGCTTGCGGTATCTGAGCAGGATGCAGCAGTCCAGCTGGCTTGCCGGGTAGGGCTTTGCGGCGCTGGCAATCCAGGCATGTCTGTGTGTAACGTTTCACGATCGACGCAAGTCTCGGCCAATAGTACTTTAGCCTAATTCTTGCCAATGTCCGAGTGTAGCCCAAGTGACCAGCGGTTGGCTCGTTGTGACAGGCATGTAGGACTTCGTCGCGAAGAGATGCGGGAATGACGAGTAGGTAGCTGCTGCCACTATGTGAAAAGTTCTTTTTATACAGAACGTCGTGGCGTAAGCAGAATGAAGGCAGCCCTCTGGCGAATAACCTCGGCACGCTGCCTGTTCTTCCCTCTAAGTAATCAAAAAGAGGAACCAGTTCTGCGTCCTCGCGTTGGTGGCGTGAAACGTCGACAGTATCTAGCACGCCTAGAAAAGCCGTGTCATCATCGTCGTGCACTGCAGTCTGAACAGGAGACCGAGAAAGGCAGTCGGCGTCGGTGTGTCGTTTCCCTGATTTGTAGACAACCGTGAAGTCGAACTCTTGGAGACGAAGACTCCAACGCGCTAGCCGACCAGCTGAATCTTTTAAATTAGTCAGCCAGCAAAGTGCATGATGATCACTGACAACGGTGAAACACCGACCATACAAATATGGCCGAAATTTCAGGACGGCCCACACCAGTGCGAGACATTCTTTTTCTGTCGTGGAGTAGTTTGCCTCCGTTCTTGATAGCGTCCTGCTGGCGTAAGCAATCACTCTTTCGGCGCCGTCCTGCCGCTGTACAAGCACTGCGCCGAGGCCGACATTACTAGCGTCGGTATGAAGAATCGTAGGAGCGTCGTCATCAAAGTGTGCGAGCACGGGAGGCGTCTGCAGCCGTTGCCGTAGGTCGTGAAATGCCCGTTGCTGGTCTTCACCCCATACGAAGGGGACATCTTCTCTGGTTAGATGCGTTAATGGCCATGCGATGCGCGAAAAGTCCGCAATAAAGCGTCGGTAGTAGGGGCAAAGGCCCAGAAAACGTCGCACGGCCTTTTTGTCTGATGGCGTTGGGAAATTAGCAACGGCAGAGATTTTATCAGGGTCAGGTCGGACACCTTCACGACTGACAACGTGACCGAGAAATTGAAGTTCTTCAAAGCCAAAACGGCACTTTTCAGGTTTCAAAGCTAGACCAGCTGAGCGTATTGCTTCAAAGACCGTCTTTAGTCTCCGTAAGTGTTCCTCGAACGTGACGGAGAAAACAATCACGTCGTCGAGGTACACCAGACAGGTTTGCCATTTGAGGCCTGAGAGTACCGTGTCCATTAGTCGCTGAAACGTTGCTGGCGCAGAACACAAACCGAAGGGGAGCACCTGAAATTCATAAAGTCCGTCGGGCGTCACAAAAGCGGTCTTCAGACGGTCTCTCTCATCAACTTCTATTTGCCAGCGGCCGCTTTTCAAGTCCATCGACGAAAAGTAACGTGCGTTTCGTAGCCTGTCCAGTGAATCGTCGATACGCGGCAGCGGATAAACGTCTTTCTTTGTGATCTGGTTGAGTTTTCGATAGTCGACGCAGAAGCGCAGGCTACCGTCCTTCTTTTTCACCAACACGACAGGCGATGCCCAAGGACTCTTGGATGGCCGAATAACCCCGTCCTCAAGCATCGTCTTCACTTGCGTTTGTATCGCCTCGCGCTCTTTCGGTGCCACACGATAAGGATTCTGCCGAATTGGTCTGGCGTCGGTTTCGGTGACAATACGGTGCTTAGTGAGCGGCGTCTGGCTGACTCATGACGTAGATGAAAAGCAGCTCTTAAACTCATCGATGAGCTCAAGAAGGCTGTTACGTTCGACGGGTGACAAGGTGGGACTGATATCAACCACAGGGGCAGGCATGGCCACGGTGGCCGTCGCGTGCTCCACTGAGAGGCAGTCTTGCATTGAGGTAAATTCGTCGAAATAAGCAACAGCCGTGCCTCTAACAATGTGTCGCCGTTCCCTGGTAAAATTCGTCAGCAGGAGTTCAGCACGTCCGTCGTGTACGTTAATTACGGCCCTGGCGATGGAAACGCCTTGACTCAGTACCAGTGTGTCGATGTGTTCAGCGACACCAGTCCCGGTGTTCAAGTTGTCGCAGATAACAGGTACGAGGGCACAGCTTCGCGGCGGAAGCGTGACGTCGTCGTCGGCGATACGTAAGCGGGGTCGCTGGTGCTCCGCGGGGTCGACGTCGCCTGAGCTCGTAGAAAATGTGACGACGAGGTCACGGACATTAATCACTGCACCGTACTCTCTCAAGAAATCCAAACCCAATATAAATTCCTTGCAGCACTCAAAGGGAATGACGAGGGTGGCGACGAAGGTTTCACCGGCGATTACTATCCTGGCTGTGCATTTTCCGATCGGCGTCATCAACTGGCCGCCGGCAGTTCTGATGTTGGGCCCGGTCCACGGCGTCTTCACTTTTCTCAACCTGTCGGCCAGCCTTTGACTTATTATCGAAAAATGCGAACCAGTATCGACGAGAGCGGTCACTTGGTGGCCGTCAATGAAAACGACAAGATCGGCGCTGACGGCATCGGTTACAGGGGGTGCGGTTGGAGACGTCGGAGTTTTAGAGTCGTCGGTCGTCGTTGACTGGGGCTCTTGGAAAGCTAGACGGTTTGCAACCTCACCCCCGGAGGTCGCTGCTTCTAGTCTCCCCGGCGCGGGCTAGGGGACCTGCCCCTAGAGGCGTCAGAAAAATCGCGACGGGTCGGTGGGGTATAACGAGCCGGAGAAGGGGAACGTGATCGAGGCGTCGCTGAACCTTCCGGCCGAAAGTTTGTAGAGTTTTCGTCGCAGGTACGTGCAGCATCAAACACAGGGTAATTGCAGTTGGGAAACCTTGGATACCCGGCTGCGCGGTAGTGGCACGCGCGATAAACATGTCCTGCTTCGCCGCAATGAAAGCACAGCGGCCGGCGGTCAGTGGTGCGCCACAAATCGGTCTTTCGAAGCGGGTAGCCCACAGGGGATTCGCCGTAAGACCGAGGCGCAGCGATCGGCTGGCGGCGATACGACATAGCTGGCGGCGGCTGTGACTGGCGAAAATATGGCGTCGGGGGTGGCGGTGCTGGCTGCGTCGTAGGGGTCGACGGTGTCAGCAGCATCGAAGTCGCGGGAGGTGGACGACAGACAGCTTCCGCGTAGGTTAGTCGTCGCGGCACCGCCTGCCGGTCGGGGGACGAAAAGGCCTGTTGAACTTCCTCCCGAACGATATCAGCTACAGAAGCCACCGCTGGTGCCATAGGAGAAATCCCGAGCTGCCGGATCTCTTCTCGCACAATCTCCCGGATGACTTCACGCAGAGACGTGCCGTAGCCCTCAGGTAGAACTGAAGCATTCACCGGCGAGTTCGCGCAATCATATTGGCGGTACCGTTGCTTTAGTGCCCGTTCTATAGCGGTAGCCTCCTTGGTGAATTCGACCGCTGTCGTCGGTGGGTTCCTCACGAGTCCGGCAAACAGTTCCTCCTTCACTCCGCGCAAGAGATAGCGTAACTTCTTTTCTTCGGCCATCTCAGGGTCTGCTCTGCGGAAAAGGCGGGTCATATCTTCTGCATACATGGCTACGCTCTCGTTTGGTTTTTGAATACGGTACTCGAGTAGGCGCTGCGCAGTGTCTCTTCTGTCGGTACTAGTGAACGTGTCTAGCAGCTGGGTGCGGAAGGTATCCCATGTGGTCAAACTTCTCTCCCGGTTCACAAACCACGTCCGCGCACTGTCTTGAAGCGCGAAATAGACATTAGACAGCTTTTGCCGGGAGCCCCAGTCATTATAACTGGCGACACGCTCAAATTGGTCAAGCCAATCTTGGACATCTTCAAAAGCGTCGCCATGGAAACTTTTTGGTATCTTAGGATTCTGCAGCGTCACCTGCGATGGAGTTGCAGTAGCCATGGCGGAAGTAGGTAGACGCGTTCCAGCAGGGTCCTGCAAAGGGTTGAACTCGGGCGTCAGGCCTAGCAGGCGGCGACTGTACCGGTGAACAGGAGTTTCGACGAACGTAGGTGATTCCGTTTTCGAGGTATGGCTCCGCGAAGGGGTGCCGAGCATGAGGCAATCCTACCCAGCACCTCCACCACTGTCGCAGCCTAGTAGAAGACGGGAAAGCCGGCGTAGAGGACGTATGGAAGCACTTTATCAGAGCAGTCAACGCGCCGTCGTTGTCGTCTGTTTTTCCACTCGCGCGCTACTTCAGCGTCGTTCTCATCGCCTGGCACATACCCGCGGCGACCATATAGGATGTGGCAATATCACTTACAAAAATGTTTCGCTCCGATTGTTTATATGTTCACGTGGCTGTGACTCATGTTGGCTGAGCGTATAAGTACGACCTGGTTTTCGATAATAAACATTGCTGAAAGTTAGCGCTGTATGTGCCCCTGTGTGTCTTCTTTTGTCCCGTCTTTTAATCGCGCTACCGTACACCCCTTAAAGATGTATGCACTAGTTAAATGTTCTGTATTCCGGACTTCTCCGCGAGACGGATGGCCAAAGCGGCGCGGCAATGGAGAACAAGCCGCTGAACTACTGTTCGATGCCATTTTTTAGAGCGCTTCCGCTAGTTTATCTCGAAGTCTTTTTCGAGAATGTTCGTCAGCATGACATACTGGAAGTTTACCACACTCGTGCCAATCTCATTATGTGATGAATGCCACAACAATGCTTCAAACGACTGGAACAACAAGCGCGCGCATTGATTCATCCGCGGCGCCCGGCGGCCACAGGAAAAGTGTGACATGCGCATAACGCCGGTCCGTAGAGGAGTGAAATCCGAGGAGAATGGAGGAGAAAAGCGCGCGCGCGAAGGGGAGTGTCGCTACTCTCCAGAATAGAGGGCTTTTACAATGCGTATCCTCTTTCTTCCGCTATTTTTCATCGCGCCTTCGTCGCCACACTGTCGTCGTCATTCCACGGTCGTCATCACGTGGTCGTCATTCCGTCGTGTCATGCCGTTGCCATCGTTGCATCATCGCCGTGCCGTCGTGCTTATTCCTCGTCGCCATTGCTTCGTCGTCGTGCGCGGAATGTACATTATCGAGCGCAACGTGTTTGTGTTTGACGAGCCGGTTCGCAGTGAGAATCTGTCCAACTGGTTTGTGTGGTCTCTGCACTTGCACACAGTCGCTAGGCAAGAGCAGGGTTCTTCACAAAGTGCAATGAAAGTTCCCCCAGCGTGTGTGGGATGAAAGAGAACGCGGGGCGCAGCGGCAGATGAAAGACGGCGATAGCGAAGAAAGCGCGAGGAGGAGGGTGCAGCGAAATCATGAGGTGGAAAGCAGAGGAGGAGGGTATGACGAAAGCGTGAGAAGAACGAGTGCCGCGCAAGACGGGCTCTGCGGCGCCTCTTCCTCTTCACAACCCCTCTCTCTCTATCCTTCTCTCTCTCTGCTGCGACGTTGGCTAGAAGATGGCGCCAGAGTAGCACGCGTCGTCTGGGAGGCCTGTCTGCGGCCGGCTGCCGTTGCGCCACACTCACTCCGCTTGCGACGTGCCGCACGAGACACATTGTCCGCGCCAGCCAATATATCGCTAAATGAAAACACGTATAGAGCTGCGCTCAAATTTCGCATTAAAGAGTATCGTAATCGCTTTCCGTCGCTCATCCACTATCTTAGCTAATTCACCTATAAAGGTTAAATTTACGGTCAGTTTTTCAATAAGAGCTGCATCTGAAAACATACGTTAGCTGTTTGCAGTGCGCTATACCTTTAGAATAGAGTGTGCTGTTTAGAGTAGCGCTTTCGGGGTTACGACTTTCACTATAAATACCGCCAAATTTGGGGGTGGGGAGAAAGAAGAGAGGCGCGGCCGCCCGCTCGCGTGCTGCAGCAGTGCGTCGTGCGTGGTGCTCTCGGGCACCTTACTTAATCACGAATTAATTCCGCTCTTGTAATGACCGGTATCGACTATAAATATGACATTCGTGTCACTGTTTGGGCGGGCGCCTGACGTGGCGAATCGACAGCCTTTGCTGTCTTCACTTATTGGCTCTCGCAGACAGCCGTCGCCTGTGTGCCGTGTTCGTGCTAGACGCGAGACTCAGCTAACGGGAATTCAGCGACCAAACCAAGATAAATGCTGCGTTAGTTCGACTCAACTACAGGGCTAGGCACGCAGCACGTTTAGATAATTCGCAGCGTACTTGAGAGCTAGTAGCGATGACATGGCGCGTGAACGGGAAGACGTGACATTTTTTCTTCTTTTTTTTTTTAGCTTTGAGGTATTTCTTATGTAACTGAAACGCGTGCTTTCATGCGTGCTGTAAAAGCTCGCATCGACATACTGGCTGTGAATTCTAGATTTTAAGCAAAGCTTTTCACTTACTGGTTACTTAACTATAATAAAGATATTGCAAAGTATACTGGAAGCTTCATCAGATGTCTTTTAACAACACACGGTCGTTCGTTTTCTTTTTGAGCTCGCTACATATGCAGCTGAAACTGTTTTTTTGTGAGCAGTTAGAATAAGCATTTCAGTTGCTCGTAATTAAATCACATACTTTAGTATGTTGCCCGCACATCTCCGGTCCGTTGTAAATCTCGGCCACATATAACTTTTTCGAGCACTTAAGGAATTTCTACGAAGGCCAGTAATTTATCCACACATAATCAATTACCCAAGAACTTTTGGCCATAGTGTACCCTGGCCCCTCGCCACTACCTCCTTCGAGATTTCCACTAAATCTGATGTCGGGGGCGTTCACGGCACAGCGTGATAATTTCTGCCTCGTTCGCGAAACACGCTTATAAAGATCCGGATTGCTTGCATACGTACGGTATACTACTCAAAGGCCGTAATTCGTCCGCACACATTGAACTATATATGCCGACACATTACCTATAACGTGCCACTTATTTTTGCCAAATGTAAAGAAGCTAGGTGCCGGGCCCGTCGACAGTCCATCCACACCGATGAGGCTCGTGCAGTGACCCTCGAAGTAGGAACCTCGAGGCCGGCGGCTGGCGGTGTTCGGTGTCAGTATACGTGATGCTGGGCGTGAAATGGCCGCGCGACTGGCCGCTCCAGGCACTTTGGGTGTATTGGCGGGCTTCTATCACGCTCGGAAAAAAAAGCATTTTTTGTATCACGTATTGAGCGAAAGAAAGCTGTATCGGGAGTTTTTCGTGTTGCTCAACAATTTTCTCATTGACACTTTTCATCTAATTGTAATATTTGAGAAATGTTTAATTAACTAAGACTAATTATGTAATTAGGCGGGACGCGAGAAATAATCCGAGTATCTCCAAGGGACGGCAAACAACACTACCTTTGTTCTGTCCAGCTAAACAGCATTTGCATATCCTTAAATCTTGGTGCACGATAGTTGGAACGCCCTGTATATCATGCACCGTATACGCCCAAACAACTCCGATGCCGCTTATTCAAGTACATATAAAGCGCAGAAACGGTTTTGTGAGATAACCACATGGCCGATTTTAATGAAATTTGTTACATTTTAGAGAGAAAGTTAAATTTTAGTGAAGGTTAAAAGCAGTATTATAAGTCCTGAATTTCTTAAGCAATTTTCAAGAATTGGTAAGTATGAAAAAAAATAGAAGCACGAAGTTTACAAATTCACAGCTCTGCACTAAAAACAGATATCGCAGTTCTGTAAACTGCATCCGTTAAAAGCGTTCAAAACCGACCAACTTGATTTATCAATGTTTATCTACGTGAATATCTTACATTGTTTACAAAGGTTTCGCAAAAGTCTTACTCACATATGAATGGTGTATTTGAGAGCCATGTATAACACATCAAATTTGTCCGCTTTAGATGCACCATCAGATGCAATTAACAGAATTGTGATATCGTTTTTCATTGCTGACTTACAGAGTTCTAAACTTGATAATCTCGTTTCCTGAAAATTTGCCATTTTCAAAATTTTTCTGCCTCTTCTCCCCACCTCCTCTCTACCTTTCTATGTACCTCCCCTCCGGGCTGTTGCGCGTTAGTACAAAGGTAAGTGCTCCAGTTTCTGCAATGCTCTTGCGGGAGTCACAGATAATTACAACAATCTAGAGGGTATTGTAGCGACATGCTGGAGAAGTCCAAACGAGTTTCTCGCGTCGCCTTTCCTTTCTGCCGCGCTCCTGCCATGTATGGGGAACCAGCGCTGGAGTTTCTCGCTAGGGTGCCTCAATGTCTTCCTCCTTCGCCGCTCCTTGCGCACATTGTTTAGCCATATAAACAGAAGAAAATGGCCCGCGGTGGCACTGTGGGAGACACCGTTATTCGCGGTTATTATTGTAGGCCGTCGTTATTCCTGCATGGTTAGTTACCGCAACTAGAATATCCGTAATATAGCCTTATCATACTGGTATCTTTCTTGAGAACTATACGAGCATGCCCTAATGGTCTAACGTGTGCATTAATTGCCCAGCTCCATTCTTTTCTCTTAATGTCAATTAGAATAACGGTTATACCCGTTTGCTCCCTGATCCAACCCTCTCTCTGTCTCTTAACGCTATGCCTAGCATTTTTCGTTCCATCGCCATTTGCGCAATCCTTAACTTGTTCTCAAGCTTCTTTGTCAGTCTCCAAGCCTCTGTCCCATATGTCAGCATCGGCAAAATGCACTGACTGTACACATTATTTTTCAATGATAACTGTAAGATTCTAGTCAGGAGCTGGCAATGTCTGCCGTATGCGATCCAGCCCATTTTTATTCTTCTGTGAATGTCCTTCTCGTGATCAGGGTTCCCTGTGATTAACTGACCTAGGCTGACGGGCGATCCTGAACTCTTGTTCCTTTGCCCGGCTATTGATCATTACCCTTGTCTGCTGCATATTAATCTTCAATCCCACTCTTACATTCTCTCTGTTAAAGTCCTCAATCACTTGTAACTCGTCCCCAGTGTTGCTGAACAGGACAATGTTGTCTGCAAATCGAAGGTTGCTAAGATATTCGTCGTCGATCCTTACTCCTAAGCCTTCCCAGTTTAATTGTTTGAATGCTTCTTCCAAGCACGCAGTAAGCAGCTTTCGAGAGATCAGGGCTATAGAATGGGTACCAGGATAACGGAATCGCAGTCGAGGACGGCAGAAGTCTAAGTAGGGCAAGGAAATTGGGAAATTCGCGCGCGCTAGTCGGAATCGGTTGGCGCAGGACAGGGGTAATTGGAGATCGCAGGGAGAGGCCTTCGTCCTGCAGTGGACATAAAATAAGATGATGATGATGATGATGATGATGATGATACGGGCATGAGTGCCGGCGACGTTAGTTCAGGCAGGCGCGATCGCACGCAGTTTCAACTATTTCTACAGCTTCTCCGGCCAAATATTATCCGTGTGCATTTTATGTTATTGAAAGAGAAAATGGCAATGCTTCTATATTACAAATATATATGCACGTATGTAGTACCAGAATATACACAGCCGGCATTTTTTCGGTCGCGCTAAGAGTAATATATTAGTGCCAACCGCCACACAAATGCCCACTGGGTTTCCGGGGGGGCTCCCGTCGACAGTGCCTGGCGACAGTATGAAAAGGAAGCAAAAGACGATGCTAATCATACAATCTCATAGCGAACAAAAACGCTGAGTAGTTCGTGTTTACTGCAGAAATAGCGCATCGACGCTGCACCAGAGCGTTGCCGCGACCGGCGACACGAACATATTACAGGTTGTCCCGCTTCTATTCCAAGCAAAATGATGCCCGCTGGAATTAAGTGACGCCTCATCATTTTATTAAAAACCACGTGCACGATTAAACGTACGTTCAGCGACGTTCAGCTGCAGTGCATGCTGTATACCGACGGTGCACAGCGAACCGCATCGGCCGTGCTCGCATCGCAGCTGGCGGCGCCGCAAATAGCAGATGTTTTCTTCTCCGGGTGAAATTATTGCGAGGAGGGGGTAAAGAGGCAACAACGGTAATAAAACATTGCGGCTTGAGAGCGCACGTCGGCGCCGTCAGCTACAGATTCGAAGTGAATCGGAAAAGGCTTATAGCGACTGGTGGCAAGCAATCACCGGCGTCGAGGCTGTAAAGCACTGTAGTGAGGCTGCCGGCGACGCGAGAGCGTAGCCGCGACCACTCGCACGCTCGCTGAATGACCACGTCGTTGTGCCGTGTGTGACGGGCAGATCCCGCAGTCCGCCAGCAACACCGGACGGTCCGCGAACTGCAAACGGTGAGTGGCCCTGTCGCTATAGCGGGGACGCGCCGCCTTCAATTCGCGCGGCGCCGTGGACACCAGAATTAAGCGGCTCCTACGAAATCGACGTCACTCTGCTTACGAAGGAACTTTCATTTGCGTCTGGAATATGCACAAGTGGAACGAGTGATCATTTGTTTGGATTCCGACGGCGTTTATAGCTTCTTTTCACTCGTAAATTGTATTTCACTGAAACAGCTGAACCGCTGTTGTCAGGTGCCGTTTTCTCAAACTAGAAAATTTACTGTATGCAGTCCTCGCCCTTTTCGAGTTATTTCGATAAAGGAGTTCTTACCGCGAGTCCATCCTTTTGAAAACGTCTACCGCAACGCGCGAGCGGTGGTGGACGCTTGCTGCTGCTGTTGCACGGCTCTCATGCAGTTTTCTGCGCAAGACATTTCTAGGGCGTTTTTCGCTAGTAAATTCGTCCTCGGTGATCGTAGCCTCTTCACTGTTTTGAATAATCCCACTGAGAGAAACAAAAAAGGAAAACAGGCCGACCTCGCTAATGTTACAGTTTCGTAAAACGTAAAAATGTGCTCGCTGCGGCGCCGCATGTATCGTAACCGCCACACGAGCGCCCTCGACGGGAAAGAAGACTACGACGGCCAAAAGAGCAAGTGGTGAGGCACAGTCAGAGCATGTGAATGATCACCGAATCCAATCACTTGAGGCGGAAAATCGAAAGCTCAGACGCGAACTTGCAGCGCTTAAGGAGGCCTTAAATAGCATTAGAGGGCAAATCTCGAACCGCGATGACGATGAAATTAAAGCTCTAGGCCCGCTTGCTGGCAGATCCAAGCGTAGAACTACCAACCCAGAACTGCTGAGCGACACAGAAGAGGAGGACGAGGTGGCGGAGCCGAGCGAAGCCCCAGCTACAGCCGCCGATCCTCCTGCCAAAATAAAGAGCAGAGGCAAGCTGGCTTCCATAGAAAAGACCCTAGGACGCATGGTGGAAATGCTCATCGGGATGGAGACGAGATTAACTCAACTAGAGAGACCCAAGTCCCTAGCTTAAGGCAGGCTTACGGTGTCGACAGTACAGACTCAGCCAAACCCGAATCCCGAAGGTGGTGCTAAAGGGCTAATTGATCATCCTCAGTAGGCAAAATGGCAAACGCGAATAGCAACAATCTGAAAATCTGGCAGTGGAACTGCGCAACTGTCCAGAGGCGCAAGACCCCATTGGGACAGCTTATTAGGTCTATTGCGGACAAGCCGCAAGTTATATTGTTATAGGAAACGCTATGTAGAGCAGAAATTTCTCACGGGGTACCGCACGGTAGTATACAGGGGAGAAAAGGGCAGAGGTATCGCACCCTAATCAGAAAGAACATCTCGTTTGTTGAGCACGAGGTCTCCGCGTACAAAGCGGGCCTCGAGGCCCAGTTAATAGAGGTCGTACCCAATAGACTAATCAATTCTAACGTTTTCATTCTCAACGTGTACGGTGCACCATCGGATAGGAAAAGAGACTTCAAAACATCACTACGCACCGCGGCTAGGGCGGCGAGAAACACGGCTCTCGTTGTGGCGGGCGACTTTAACGCCACCAATACGGAATGGGGGTAGGGTTATAAAAGTGAACAAAGGACGAACTAGGCCTTCAACGCTCCAGAGCTCGGCTTAATACTAGTCACAGACCTAAGGCTCCCTACCAGATCCGGTAATTCGGTCAGTCGACATAGGACCCCCGATCTCACCTTCCTCCGAGGTATCGAAGGCACGTGGGACAACCCCCCAGGAGGGGCTAGGCAGTGACCATCACATACTCGAAATTCTGTTGCGTGTCAAACCCAGACCACCCGCGAGATATGAGTATGTGGACTGGGACCTTTTTCGAAAAATCAGAAATGAAACAGTCCCACCAGACGGGACGTATGAGGATCTGCTAGAGAATCTCAACATGGCAGTTTAAGGAGAAACCAAAGAAATCGTTACGGATCTGGAGGCTTCCTAAAATGGACTCGAGACTCGCTCACCTTCAGAAGTCAAAACACGCCCTCTCGGCCAGGTGGAGGACACAAAACCTTAATCGTAGACTCAGAGCCAAAATCGCGCGCCTTAACAAGGAGATCGAGTCCTAGTCAGCCCAGCTCGCCCGGCAACAATGAGATTAGACGTTTACCGAAACGGACGGGCGTATGCGAAAAGGTAGCAAATGGAGCTTATTGAAGTCTCCTCAACGATAAACAGTGTAAGGGCACCTTTAGCCTTGCGACGGATAGGCTAATAAAGAGGCAAATCGCAATCGGTCTCAAAGAAAGGGAATTAGCCAACAACTTAGCACATACTTGTCTCTCCCTCGCCAAAGACGGCGATGGCCCGGTAGAGCGTGTAAACTACATGGTACTCTCGGCACCTGATCTAGACGAACCCTTCACCGTGTCAGAAATCAGACATGTTCTCTTCAATTTAAATGGCAGATCAGCCCCGGGACCCGATGGAATCACGAACAAACTCCTCACGAACCTAGACGATAGGGCAATCGAGATAGTCACGGCCGAAATCAATGAGGTATGGAACACTGGACAGGTCTCGGTAGATTGGCGTACAGCAAAACTGGTATTCATACCCAAACCACGAAAACACCCACATATAGATAACCTGCGCCCAATTTCCCTTACATCATGCATCGCCAAGGTTGCAAAGCACGCGATACATAACAGGGTCACTGAACGTTTTGAAAACAAGGAGCTCTTTAGACACAACCTAATCGGCTTTAGACAGGCGCTGTCCACACAGAACGCTATGCTTTTGCTTAAGAGAGCAATCTTTGATAATCCTACTCGCGACGTGAGAGGGATCGTCGCACTAGACCTCTCCAAGGCCTTCGACAGGGTCGCGCATAAACACATCTTGACGGAGATTTCCACTCTTAACCTGGGTCAACGGTTTCATGACTACACCAAATCTTTCCTCGCGGACCGCAAGGCACACCTCCGACTAGGCAGGGCCTCGGGAGGACCCTACGAGCTAGACACCTGCTGCATCCCGCATGGCTCGGTCCTCTCCACACTCTTATTCACTATAGCCATGCACAAGCTCTCCACTCGCGTCGCTGCAATCCCGAACGTGGGTCACGCCATTTATGCGGACGACATCACGATCTGGGCGCCGGGCGGCTCACTTGCCATGCTCGAACACTCGCTACAAAGCGCGTTGGAGGCCACGGAAGACTTTCTTTCAAAAACGGGCCTTGAACTCTCCCCCGCTAAATCAGAGCTACTGTTATACCGACAGTCCAGACAAGGGGTCAGAATCCTTGCTCCTTTGGAAACTCTGCCGCTATAAATTCGAGCTAAGAGTGGACATCCCATACCGAGGATGGACTCGGTCAAGATTCTAGGTCTCCTCATTGGTGCCAAGGGCTGTACCTCGACGACCCTCAACAGGCTCACTGGACAGGCTAGTAATGTCCTAAGACTTGTAGCCGGCGTCTCAAATCGAAGAGGTGGTCTCAAAGAGCGCAATTTGCTCAGAGCTTATCAGGAATTCTTCCTGAGTCATGTTATCAACATCGCACCGTACCTTAATTGGGGTAAGGCGGAAAAGGTCGAACTCTACTCCTAATCAGAACCGGTCCGCAGTCCACGAGCACCGAGAAGCTGCTGGAGCTAGGACTCCACAACACCATCGATGAGCTAATAGAAGCTTACACAGCGGGTCAAGTAATGAGACTATCATCCACTAAGCCAGGGATCAAGATTTTAGAAGAAGCGGGTATCCAACCCGAACATAAACCGGCGGCCAAAGTTAGCTTGACCCAGAGAACCAGAACTCGCATCATGGCTGACCCTGTCCCGCGAAAGATCCACCCAGTGCACAACGAGGGTAGATGATTGGCGGCAGTCAAGTCCATCCTTAAAGAGATCAATCAGCAGAAACTAAATGCCCTCTTTGTTGATGCTGCCAGATATGACTGTGGGAATAAGTTCGCTGTCTCGGTTGTAGACGCGGAGGAGGGGGGGGGGTACCTGCTTAATGCAGCTTCTGTCTATATGAAGTTTGCCCATGTTCGGAGAAAGCGGCGATCACACTGGTTCTTCACAGCTCAAAATCGTCTTCGTCTATCGTCTTCTAGCGCATGGCGGTTAGATCCTTCTCGTCCGCCCTCGTGTCTGAACAGGCGAACAGTTTTGTGAACAAAGCCCTTCGAAGAACTCGGGAGAGCAGCGAAGGAGGATACCACATCTCGTCATTCCCAGCCCATCTAGATGGCTCAGTTAACCCGCTCAAATGTAATCCTAACGAGCAGGCCCACCAGAGAGCGCACGATTTCACGTACCGCGCTGTCGCAGATAGCCACGCTTGGAACAAGGTCAACATCCACAAAGATCCATTATGTACTTCCCACGAAATCGTTTCCCAATATCGACTGGGCAGGAGGACATTTCAAACCCCCACCCTAAATTGAACAAACCTCAGGCTAGCACACTCAGATTTCTGCAAACCCGTTCGTATCCCACTCCACGGTACCTTAACAAGATAGACCCTGGCCACTCACAGTCGTGCCCCAACTGTGGGCATGACTCATGCTCTTTTGAACACATGCTCTTGTTGTCCCAGCCCTTAAAGGGACCCTGAAACAATCTTGACGATTTTATTCACACGTACTGAGTCGTTAGAGTAGGTCCTTCTGATCATTAATTGACGCATCTAAGCGCTCCGCGTAAAGCGTTTAATTTATTATAAGGTGTTAAAAAATGCACACCGCTGCCGATCGCAGCACACTGCTCGGCGGAACTTTCAGCCGCCCCTACCCATATGACGTCAATCACCCAATTGTCGTCAGTAGGGCGAGCTATCCTATTGGCTGCTCAGGGCGCGTCATCGACAATTTTTCCACCTTTATGGTGAACAAATGATGTTCGTAATAGTTGGATTGTTAATTTTTTTCTATAGAAAGAAAGTAACATAAACAGAATGCACAAGAACAATTTCTCACTACACTTAAGCATTTCCGGCACACCGCAAGCGTCGTCTGCTTGTGTTACAACGTGCTCCATTTGACGAGAGCTCCGCGGTCAGAGTTGGTCTCAGTCTTTTTGCGAGCACCATGATTCGACTTTGTTGCATTGTGGGCGTCAAATGTAGCGACTGGCAATATGTCAAGCTGCGACATCGTGTCCCTCTGCAAGGCAGCAGACGAGCGGACTGGCTGCAGCGCATCGGACTGCCGCTATCCGATCGGCGCCAGGATTTGCGCGTTTGCGGCCGTCACATTACACCAGAGGATTACTACCGCAATAGCGTTTCGCAAGTCCGGTATTAGGGTAAACGCAAGTGTATGGGGACATGGCCTGGCCATTTGACCGTGCCATTTAACGGGATGAGCAGAAGTGCAAATGTGAATGGTCTGCACGGTGTAGCCATCTGGTGGCACAGAGCTCAACCACACACAGTAGCAGTTACGAAATTATTTCTTCTTTGCTGCTGGTGTAAATTTTTCGCAGGAGTGTAATCATCAATACGTTGTTTTTGTAAATGTTTAAAATGTTCTACGTTTGATTAGAGCAATATTAGTGCTTTGTTTGGCTGGTTAAGCTCTGCGCCAACTAGCGGCTGGACCGTGCTGACCAATCAGGCCATAGAGTTAATATAACGAACTCTAGAGGAAAAGCTGGCCCGAAAAAGTGGGAACCGCTAGGGCGCCGCCCAGTTGCTGCTAGTCAATGTGGCCAGCGCATTTACTATTGAAAGAGTTGAAAACAAGTACAGGTCCACTGATTATTTGTCATTTAAAAACGCATACCTGATGGCTTTATGAAGGTGATGCGTTAATAATAAGTTGACAGAAAGCGCTTGCTAAGTGCGTGACTTATGCAAATCACGATGTACGCATTCATGTACTAAAGCATGGCGCGAATTTCGGTTTCGATTCTCAGTTTTTGGACGCGTAGTAGTTTCGTACAGTTTAGGTTTGACATGTGATCGCGCGACGACATCGGAAGCTGTGGCACATTCGTCCCTTTTGTGCCACCCAAGCCCCGAAGTGCTCTGGCGTATACCTTCACATGTAAGTAAACGAATGTATCTTCTTGTTCAGAACATCAAGCGAGTAGACAGCTCTCGTGATGCATCACAATCGTTTGAGAAGCGTCAAAGTGGAGCATTTTTTTACATGCGGAGTGGTGTTTTATTTGCAGGTTTTCCTTCAGTAGGGAATTGCTGGACAGGTGGACCAGTGCACTGGAATTGTACTGGCGAATCTACAAGCAAATCACAGAATCTTTTTAATTGTTGCATTTTGAACAACCATGCTTCTACAAAGACCACAGCCGAATGGAATGGAATGGAAAAACTTTATTTCTCTATATCTCAGAGAGATTGGCGG
Source organism: Dermacentor andersoni (assembly GCF_023375885.2). Lineage (NCBI taxonomy): Eukaryota > Metazoa > Arthropoda > Arachnida > Ixodida > Ixodidae > Dermacentor > Dermacentor andersoni. Next base: position 122,144,878 of record NC_092816.1, on the reverse strand, counting down.
TGGGCCGGTGTCTTCATGTCTTCAGTCCTGGCCGCTTCACAAGGTCGGCGCCCCTTTTCCAGGGCACCGCTGAGTCTTGCTGCCTCGCAGGCGTGCTGCACAATTGCCCGTTGGGCTGCGAGCTCGCTGCTGGTGAGCATACCCTCCCATTGTTCCGCACTTGGGTTATTTACTTTATGAAATGCGAAATTACGCTTGCATTCCCACGTGATGTGGTATAACGTGGGGGTTGTTCCGCACTACGGACATGCATCCCTGTACTGCGTAGGGAACATTTTGTGTAATGTGTGCAGGTTGAAGAACGTACCTGCTTGCAGTCTTCGCCAGCTTACTGCCTCATGTTGTGTGCAGAAAAACAGCCTGATTCCGAGTATTTCTTTGTCAGGAAGCAATAAAGAGGCGAGTGCCTAATACGGACGAAATCGAGTGCATGAACCCACATATTTATAGCTTAGGCGTTTTGTTAACTGTGCAACAGTTTCAACACTTCCTTGCATGCCATTTCATGTGTCGTATCTTTACTGGTCACAAATGTGTGCAGCGAATCTATCTGCATGAGCGACTCCGGGCCTGTGGGACCGTTCACTTGCATATTGTGCTGAGTCTTTTACATGCATCCATAAACTGCAGATATGCACATCAGGTTCCTACGAGCATTTTCAAAATTCAATTATTTTAGACAACACGCACATATGTAATACCAACATAATCTCAAATACCACTAAGCAGCTGGGACACATTTTTGTTGAGTATACTCGCAAGTAAAATAAGTAGATCATGTGGACAGCTCCAGCACATTTTCCTTAAATCAGTGTGCACAGGGGGTATTCAAAACTATTTTTTTTTCTCGCGTACCTATTATTTTGCTGTATAAGCAAGAGAACCTACCACATTAGTGCAACATATGTTGTACGTCACACTAATGTGTGTTTTAATTTACCAAGTGAGATGAGTTACTTTAATGGCTCATTCAGTCAAATCACACTTCAAGCTGCATTCATCAATCTTCTATTGAATTTTGCAAATGTTTAATAAGACATGTTTCCTTGTTGTGCAGATATGCAATGGCAATCCCTTCTGTGTGTTCCAAAGGTAAACATTAAGCTCTAAATTAAAGAAGACATTTCTAGTCAGAAACAACAAGCAAAAAGGGTGAAGGCATAGTATCAGAAACGCAAGGTACAAGAATTATGAGAAGTGTCGAATGATTTTAAGCGAAGAATGGTATTTGAAAATGAAAGACTCTTTAGTGGAGGTCAAGCAAGTCAATATAGGTAGAATACTGCGCAAAATTAGGCGAGTAATTGGATAGCAAACAGTGGGTCAGAAAATGCGTTGTCTTTCTGCAAAACAAAAGCTTATGATTGTTATTACATGAGTCACTTTAGCATCATGAGACTGCTGCTTGATAAATTCAGAAACAAATAAAAAAAACAAGCCACGCAAAAAACAATAATTTAATGATGCTCTTTCCACACTGGGATAAATAAAAAGAAACGGATCACATCTAATGTGGATATTTCATACACTATGTGAAACACTAATGGAAAAATTCAATTTCGAGCTATGGCACTTGCCGCATAGATGTGGGGGGCCTTGTACCAATAGTGATAGTTACCACTGCATTTAGAAATTGAAATCATTCATGCAGAAAGGATGATTCTTTATATTTTTGGCTACTACTTCAAATGCCTCCGCCAAGTGTTACAATGCTGCACGCAGCCATACTAAGGATCTCACAGCAACACCTGCAGGTAGAAAGCAAAAGCAGTCAAAGTGCTGGTGTATCCTGGACACTATGTTAGAAAACTTTTAGGCAAGAACAGTGCAAGAAGGAGACATAAGAACTGCATTTATTTCCATAATTACCCACTTGAATGGCCTTCTCCTTTTTCTTGGGCGATGCCTACGCCTAGCCACAGCAGCTCCCTCATGCAGACGCCGCAAGCCAACAGGCCATGGAGGCAAATGCAGGTAAGAGACAAGAAGCAATAGCACTGGTATTGACATTCATCCAATTTCTTTCTTTTTCCTGCGTTTAGGCAGCCAACACACCTCGAACAGCCACCTTGACTGTGGGTGTGTCACCCAAGTCACCAAGGAAGCAATTGAGGGAAAGCGACAGGCAATGTAAACAGCCACTTCTCCGTGTAAACTATACTCTTTCTCTCAGATGACTCCTACGCCTCGCCGTACCAGCTCACCTGTGCAGACTCCACCAATAAAGATGCCGCGGAGGCACGTGCAGGTCAGAGGCAAGAAGCAGTGGCACTGGTGTTGACATTAACTCAATTTCTTTCTTTTTCTTACGCTGAGGCAGCCAGCACACCTTGACTGCGGGTTTTCAGCAGAATCCTCTTGTACATATGCTCATAATAAACTTCAGTAAACTTGAACTTGATAATAAACTTGAACGCAAATGGGACATTGATGCATTGGTTTTTTGAACATTTAGTGTACACATACATGTTATACTTTGCAGTGCTACAGAGCGTATTTTGAAGCTTCCCTTTATATTTTTCACCTTTAATTACGTGTGTGTTGTGTGGCCCTCAATACTGCAGTTCATGTTGTAGCAGCTAGCTGCTTTGTCTGTGTATTGCACACTGGATTGTTGTGATATCCTCATGTGCAAAAGGCCTATACTTCTCTCACATATACAAAATAAGGTTCTGTGTAGTTCTCAGTGTTACAATAAAAAATAAAAGTAACAATCCGATCGTGGAATTGTGTTTATTACAGTAATTCCTATAATAGTTATTGACAAGTTGACAACTTGAACTGGTCGATCTGTCATGGGAAGGTATTGTATGTAGACATACAGAAAAAAGAAGGGGTATGTGTGTGTGTTTGTAGGGGGGAAGGGTATAGGATTAGGGTGGTACGAAAAAAAACGTACCAACACCGTCCTCTAGACCCATTCCTTTAAGGTACCGTAACAAAGCGTATTATGCATAAAGTTCATACAACTAACTGATATTATACATACGCCTGCCGACGCGAGCTACACATGCCACGACTCGCATTCGCGACTGCACCGGATTCCTCCATATTATTCTGGTTATTCGTGCTCACTGCACCGAGGCATCGGCGCAGGTGCCTTTAAAGTATCTCGACTTTGCGAGGCACCGCTGCGCGTGCCAGGGGAGCTGTCCGTGCGAACGCTCCCTGGCGCACACCTGCCTCGGCGGCCCCAACCTACGGACCGCCCTGATTCGAGCTTTGGTCCCCCCATTGCCCCTTGGGTGCCCTGGAGATCCTGCGCCGCCTGCTTTATTATAATCTCAGGTGCTCTCCTGAGACTCGTTTGTCGGTTACATGTGCCCTACAGCTGGATCAGTAGCTGTAAAAAAAAATAACCCGATCTATCGTCGCGACTAGAAGAGCACCCCGCAACGAAAAAACGCGCAGCGGCTTCTGCAACATACCGCGCCCGTGCGAAGAGAATTACGGAACGCCAACGAGGAAGAAGTAAAGAAAGCATGGGGAGCTATGCAAAAACGAAAGGCAGCTGGGGAGGATCAGGTAACAGCAGATTTGTTGAAGAATGGTGGGCAGATTGTTCTAGAAAAACTGGCCACCCTCTATACGCAATGCCTCATGACTTCGAACGTACCAGAATCTTGGAAGAACGCTAACATAATCCTAATCCATAAGAAAGGAGACGCCAAGGACTTGAAAAATTATAGACCGATCAGCTTACTGTCCGTTGCCTACAAAGTATTTACTAAGGTAATCGCAAATAGAATCAGGAACACCTTAGACTTCTGTCAACCAAAGGACCAGGCTGGATTCCGTAAAGGCTACTCAACAATACACCACATTCACACTATCAATCAGGTGATAGAGAAGTGTGCGGAATATAACCAACCCTTATATATAGACCGTTTTTTCGTAGGCGCCGCCATATTGTGAACGCAGTGGCGCCGCCTATGAGCAGCGCCATACTGGCTTGGGTGAAAGCGGTCTTTTGCATGGCAGGTATACGCTCGGCGGTAGGTTGTGGCGTTTGTTTTCGCGGTCGTGTGGTCTGTTTAGTATGACGTGCGTCTTCTATGTGATAAACGGTTATGTGAGACGTGCTGAAGTGGTTTAAGGCGTTATGGCCGGAATTTCTGCTAGCGTTGAGGTGGACGGAACACGCAGCGCGATGTGCGCGCGCATATTTGAGCGTACGATCAGCCTCGGAGATCAATTCTGTATTTCCGAATGTTCCAATCACTAATGTGACCTTATTGCAGTAATATCCTCTATTTCTAGGCTGCGGTTTAGGAGCCATGAAACATACTCGACGACCGTAACAGCGTGGGTACCGTTCTGCTACGATAGTTGCTGTGATGTTATACTGTGACAAGCGTTCAAACTGGTCGCTGCAGGTTACATTGCGCGACTACTTGGTTCGATGGACATGAATAAAATAGTTTTGGCAAGTAATAGCAGTATACACTACAGTCTGAATTAGGCTTGTCCAGCAAAGGGACTGTTTACGAACTGCGCGAGCGTCCTAAGCACTGGTAGGTGCTGGATTACACATATCTTCGTTCTATATACCGCATGGTCCAAGCATACCGCATCAGCGGTTATATATTCATGAACGTTGTGCGGTGTGACTATGCGAGGTCGTATTGCGGCGTTAGCCCGTTTTCTCTTGCTTTTTCGAGAAAGGCGATGATAACCGAATTTTTCTTTCGGTTGTGTTCGTTCCGTTCTCTACGACGCACTCACACGTATTAATTATTTATTTATACACGTACCTCACAGGCTCAAACTGGAGTATTGCGTGAGGGGGGTAAGAGAAACAACATGTAGCGAAAACAGGAGCAAAAAACATAGCTAACAACAAATCAAACAAGTGAAAAAAAAAGAAAATTGAATCGAAAGACGCCGAACAACATCAAGGAAACGAAGAACAACAACAACACTCTGGACGATCAGAAACGCGCATGGCTCATCGAACTCCTGCAAAGAACTGCAGACGCATGTATATTTATAAACTGCTTGCATGGATAGAAAATGACAGCCAAGTGACATGGCACAAATGAAACGTGCGCGCATAACTACGGAATCAATTTTTTTTTTGTTTCTCTAAACGTGTCCAGATTATTAATTTCAACAATGTGGCTTGGAAGATCGTTCCAAGCTGCTATTGCCAGAGACAATGCAGATTTGTTAAATGCATTTGTGTGGCCAAAAACACGTGTGAAACTGTGTGCGTTATATAAGCGGCGAGATGTGCGAAATGGGCGGGAAAGAGGTAATGTAGTTGCGTGTTGACTGTGAGTGATCTTGTGCAGTAAGCAAAGCAGAGCTATCGTCCTTCTAGATTCAAGAGATGGGAGTGATAGTGATTTCTTTATAGCAGTTACGCTAGAATGTCTACTGTAATCTTTCGCGATGAAACGCGCGGCACGGTTTTGAACAGATTCGAGAGAATTTATTAAATATTCCTGATGTGTCGACCAGATGGCGGAAGCGAATTCGAGCTGAGGATGAACAAAGGTTCTGTACGCTATTTCACGAGTGGCTGAAGGGGCTTCATGTAGGTTTCGTTTTAGGTAACCAAGTGTGCTAGATGCTTTTGCTGTAACATGTTTTATATGCGCCTTCCATGATAAGTTTGTTGTAATATAAATACCGAGACATTTGTACAAGGGGGTGACAGTGACAGCACTGTTATTAAGCGAGCAAGTGTAAAGAGAGTTAGTTTTCTTTCGGCTGACAGTCATTTATTTGCATTTTTTTCTGTATTTAGTGGCATTTGCCATAGCGTGCACCAGTTTGTAATCTTGTCTCGATCTTTTTGAAGAGCGATGTGGTCGTCGGATGTCTTAATTTGGCGATAAACTACGCAATCGTCAGCAAATAATCTGATTGCTGATGTTATGTTGGATGGCAAATCATTTATGTAGATGAGAAACAATAGCGGACCCAGCACGCTACCTTGAGGTACACCAGATGACACATCGGCCAAGGACGAAGAATGATTGTCAGTAAACGTAAACTATTTGCGGGATGTGAGGAAGTTCCTTATCCACGATATTGCAAGGCTGTCTAAATGTAATGATGATAATTTGGCTATTAATCTAGAGTGGGGAACGCGATCAAAGGCTTTAGCAAAGTCAATAAGGGTACTATCAATTTGGAAACCATGTCTATGTATGTGAATAGCTCGTTAGTGAATTCGATGAGTTGAGTCTCACAGGAAAGTCCTTTCCTAAAACCGTGTTGCTTCGGATAGAAGAAATTGTTAGCTTCTAAGTGCTGCACAATATTAGATGCTATCACATGCTCTAGTAATTTACATGGAATGCTTGTTAATGATATGGGTCGGTAATTACATATCTTACTTTTATCGCCCGACTTAAAGATGGGAATGATTTTCCCGATTTTCCAGTCACATGGTAGTTCCCCTGTGGATAAGCATTGCTCAAAAATGCGTGATAGAATGGGGGCTGTATATGTGGATGTATGTTTTAAAATTTTATTATTTATACCATCAACGCCGGCTGAGGTAAAGACCTTTAGTTTCTTAATTAGGGATGAGATGCCGGAGGCATCAATCTTTATTGGTGCCATATACCTATAGTTTACGTCTGTGATTGCGGGAATGGTAGAGTAATCTTCGCGTGTAAACATCGAGATAAATTATTAAAAGCAACTGAGGATTCTTCTGAAATAGGTGCTCCGGTATCGTCTTGAAGTGAAATTCGGGTCGAGTCTTTTCGAGGGGAAATCACTGCCCAGAATCTTTTAGGGTTATTTTGCATCATGGATTGGAGGTCATATGAAAAGAATTTGTGCTTAGCGCTACGAATGTTACAGCAATAATCTTTTTCGGACTCTATGTTTTAACCACGCCACTGCGGTTCCTTGCCTCTTAGCAATTCTGAACAGACGTTTCTTTTTATTTTTTAATGAGCGTAGCGTCCTGTGATACCATGGTTTTGAACTATTTACCCGGAAGTGAATTAGTGGAACATGAGCATGTGTAAGCTGCATTAGTGCTTCCTTAAAAAGCTTCCAGTTTTCCTCAACAGGTCGCGAAACAAAATTACCTATGAACGAGCTGTAGAAATTCTCCAAACCTATGTTGATGGCAGTGAAATCAGCCTTCTTATAATTAAATATGCGCTTAGGTGTCGTAGTCCGTTTATATAAGGGTAGTTCTATTGTGACGTTAACGGGTAGATGATCACTAAAACCAGGCATCAAAGAAACGGGTGGGTTTCTGAATCATTTGCACTAGAGAAAACTCTAGTGCAAGCGCTATGAAATCGTTGGAGTGTTGGCAGGGTGACGTTAGGTTAGCCCAGTCAATTCCTGGGTAATTAAAATCACCAAATAAGAATATCTTAGCTTTAGGAAATTTCGTAGTAATTTCGCAAAGATTTTCATACAAATAAGACGTGAACGTTTCTGTACTGTCTGGTGGTCGATAACATATTCCAAATACGGTCTTTGAATGCGAAGATGGAATGCAGACCCAGGTTATATCAAGTGGGCTTGAAATTTCAAGTGGAAAGCCAGTAATGTCTTTTTTTACGGCTATCTATACCCCGCCGCCCCTTCTTCCGTCCCTGTCTTTACGATAGGTGCTGTAGTCAACTGATTGTTGTAAGACTTCGTCATCAGTGATATCGGAGTGAAGCCATGTTTCTGTGACTAGTAGAATATCACAATTGCTGTTTTCTAGATGCGAGCAAACTTCGACACGTTTTGGGAGTAAACTGCGCATATTCGTGAAAGATATCGAAATCTGCGCTACATCATTATGGACACTTGGATTACGAGGTGGATAACAATCAGTTGAGACTGCCGGCCTTTGAAACTGCTATCTAGATGATTGAATAACACTGTCCGTGTCAGCGCAGTAAGTGAACACGGTATTCTCTATGCGCAGTTTATCGACGGCTAGTTTAAACGGCACATTTTCTAGACTTCGCAAATTTTATTAACTTTCTTCTGGCTACTCGTGTTTGCAATGAAAAGACTTCGCGCACAGCAAAATTTGTATTTTTGAACTTATAACCTTTTTCTATTACTCTTTGCTTATCCTTGAAGAAGGCGAATTTAGTAATAATCGGTCTACATTTACCCACTTGATATTTGCCAAGACGACGCGCATGGTCGACTTGCGAACATTCGATTGTAACGCCAAGCTCTTTTGAACAAATATCAATGACTCTGTCTTCTGACGCTGACCATGTTTCATTGGAATCGTCGGGGATGCCAAAAAAAGAGGAGATTACATCGCCTTAGCCGATTTTCCGTATCATCGCATCTTGATTCAATAGTCTTAATTTGCTCAGATATTGAATTAATAGCTTCAGGCGAGCGGAGTGGCAATGCACTTTGCTTTTTTATTTTTTCAGCGATGACGTGTCAACTTCAAGAACACTTATTCTTGAAGATAGCTGTTGCAGTTCCACGTTGACAGATGCTTGCCAGTGCTTAAGTGTGGGTAAATCACTACGCATATCTGCCTGCCCGCTTTCAATCCTTGTTACAATTTCCAAAACAGTAGTGAATTCTTCGGTAGATGATGATGATGTGTAGTGTTTTATGGCGCAAGGGCCAGGTATGGCCAAAGAGCGCCATGACAAATGGTAGTGTTAACGATGTATTATGGAAGATGTGACCTGGCTGTAAAGTGGCCTAAAAATAGTCGCTGTAAGTTGCGTAAAATCTACGTGCTATAATATTATGGCGATGATTAATGACGAAGACTGTGAAGATTAAAATCCATCGTAAAAGAATGATGCATTGTTTAAAATATGCGAGACGTTAAATTGCTTACAGCACTACAGCCTCGCCAGAGCCCTTGAACCACAAGGGCCTAGAGGCATGTGCTTATTAAAAATAATTATCGCAGCGACATCCTCAGAAGAGAGGAAGCGCTACGAACGTGTGGGGCTAATAACATGCAACACAACATCTTTCAAAAAACCTAAGACGGCGTTGGTGTCAAAGAGTGGTTCTGGACCAAGTAACATAACAGGATGAAGGGGGATGTGGTGCCTGTATGCTAAGAGAAAATGTTTTTTTCTTTCGGGTTCGGCTTCCCGACACTCCAGTAGGACGTGGAGGACGGTCAGCCTCTCCCCGCATCTACCACAGGTTGGAGGCTCGTTTCCCGTGAGTAAAAAGTTATGTGTGCCAAAAGTGTGTCCTATTCTTAGGCGGCAGAATAGCACATCTGTCCGGCGGCATTTTGTTACAAGAGGCCAGAAACCTAATTGTGGCTTTATTACATGCAGTTTATTATTTATTTCTTCGTCCCACATGCGTTGCCAGTGGCTTCGTAGTTTCCTTCTTAAGAAAGGCTTTAGGTCTGTGACAGGGCCCGAAGCAGTAGGATTAACTGCATGCAATGAGATTGATGTGGCCATCTGGTCGGCTAGAACGTTTCCCTCGATGCCCCTATGTCCAGGCACCCAGCATATGATCACATGTTGGTTAGATATATATGCTTTGCACAGTGCGGAGTAGAGCTCATTAAATACTGGATTTTTGTGATTACAGAAAGACATCAAGGCCTTCACAACACTGAGGGAGTCCGTATATATAATTGATTTCTGGAGTTGTGATTTATTTATATGCTTTACGACCGACAGCAGTGCGTAGGCCTCAGCCGTAAAGATACTAGTTTCCGGGTGCAGTACGTCGGATTCCGAGAAGGATGGACCGACGGCTGCATAGGATACCCCGTCGTGTGACTTTGATGCGTCTGTGTAGAACTCCCTGCAGGAGTATTTGTGCTGGAGTTCCCGGAAGTGCATCTTGATTTCAATCTCTGGGGCATCCTTTGTGACTTCCACGAACGATATATCACATTGTATGAGCTGCCACTCCCAAGGAGGTAGCAGCTTGGCTGGATGCATTAGGCGAAGCTCGAGGAGTGGAACGTGCATTTCTTCGCTAAGCTCCCTCACTCGCAGCGAGAAAGGCTGTCTTACGGACGGACGATTGCGAAAGAGTGTAGCACATGTCATGTCATTAATGGTACTAAAACAGGGATGTTGGGGGTTTGAGTGGACTTTCAGAAAATATGTATGGCTGATGTATGTTCTCTGCAGATGAAGTGACCACTCATTTGATTCTACATATAAACTTTGTATGGGACTCGTTCTGAAAGCGCCAGTGGCCAGTCGGATTCCTAGATGGTGGACTGGGTCTAGCATCCTTAATGCGCTCGGGGCGGCAGAGTGGTAAATCACGGCGCCATAGTCTAGTCGTGATCGAATGAGGCTTTTATAGAGATTCATTAAGCACTTCCTGTCACTACCCCACGTAGTCTGGGATAGAAGTTTGATTATGTTCATTGTTTTTAGACACTTTTCTTTGAGATGTCTAATGTGGGGGACGAAGGTGAGTGTAGTCAAGTATGACACCTAGAAATTTGTGTTCTTTGTTTACAGGTATCTGTTGTCCACGCAGTTCTATGCAAGGATCTGGGATAAGTCCTCTCTTTCTTGTAAAAAGAACACAAGAGCTTTTGTTAGGATTGATGTTAAACCCATTCTTGTCTGCCCACATTGACACTTTGTTCAGGCCATGCTGTACCTGTCTCTCGCAGACTGCGAGGTTACAAGATTTGAAAGCTATTTGAATGTCGTCCACGTAGACAGAGTAAAAGATGGCGGGTGGTAGTGAAGCACGAAGCGTGTTCATCTTCACGATAAATAGCGTGCAGCTGAGCACGCCTCCTTGGGGTACACCCGTTTCTTGCCTAAAAGGACGTGAGAGTGCATTGCCGACTTTTATCCGGAAGGTACGATTTGACAGATAGCTTTTTATTATATTAAACATATTACCGTGGATGCCCATTTCTGACAGGTCTCTTAAGATTCCGTAACGCCACGTTGTGTCATACGCCTTTTCCATATCGAGAAATATCGATAGGAAGAACTGTTTATGTATAAATGCGTCCCGGATATTCCCTTCAACACGCAAGAGATGATCGGTTGTGGAGCGCCCTTCTCGGAAGCCGCACTGATAAGGATCAAGCATTTTGCTCTGTTCAAGGAAATGAATGAGTCGCCGATTTATCATTTTTTCGAACACCTTACAAATGCAACTTGTGAGGGCTATCGGGCGGTAACTTGCCACTGAGGAAGGGTCTTTGCCTTGTTTCAAAACAGGGACTACAATGGCTTCCTTCCACGCGGATGGAAGGTACCCTGCATCCCAGATGGTGTTGAAAAGTGTGAGTAGTGTAAGTTGCGTGTCATTGTGTAAGTTTTTGAGCATTTCATACATGATTCTATCAGATCCTGGTGCGGAGCTCTTGCATGCGCTCAAGGCAGCTTTCAACTCGGCAGCACTAAAAGGGCAATTGTACGGTTCATTCTGTCGGCATTTATTGATGAGTGGCTTGCCTTCTTCTATTTGTTTATATTTTAGGAAGGATTGCGAATAATGATTTGAGCTTGATACACTCTCAAAGTGCTCCCCAAGTGAGTTGGCCTGGTCTTGTAGGGTATCGCCTTCTGTGTTTACCAATGGGAGTGCATGTGCTTGTCGCCCTCTTATCCTATTGACCCTGTTCCAGGCTTTCGCCTCATCCCTGAACGAGTTAATACTCGATAGAAACATCTGCCAACTTTCTCGTCTGGCCTGTCGGCGGGTTCGCCTGCCTTCGGATTTTACTTTTTTAAAGTTGACTAGATTCTCTGCAGTGGGAGAAGCGCGTAGCAACCCCCACGCCCTGTTCTGTTTTTTACGAGCGATCCTACAATCGTCGTTCCACCATGGGACACGTCGTTTGCAGGCCAAGCCTTTTACTTCTGATATGCATTTAAATGCGACATCTATTATGAATGCTGTAAAAAACTCGACTGCAGCGTCAATTCCTAACGAAGACAGGTCAGCCCATGAGATACTAGTTAGAGATCGAAATTTCTCCCAATCAGCTGTCTCAATCTTCCACCTAGGAGCGTATGGTGGATATTCGTTTTCTTTATATGATCTTAGCAGTATAGGGAAGTGGTCGCTACCGTAAGGGTTGTCGGTAACTTCCCACTGAAGTTCAGGCAGTACAGACGGGGAGACTATACTAAGATCTATTGACGAAAAGGATCGGTTTGCAAGAGAGTAATATGTGGGTTCTTTCTTATTGAGAAGGCACGCTCCAGAAGAAAAAAGGAACTGTTCAACAAGGCGACCTCGCGCATCTATACGAGAGTCGCCCCACAGGGAGCTGTGCGCATTGAAATCGCCAAGAAGCGCATAAGGTTCTGGCAATTGATCGATCAAGGAGTGAAATTCGAGTTTGTTCAGTTGGTAATGCGGGGGTATGTAAAGGGAGCAAATGGTGATGAGTTTGTTTAGTAGGACAACTCGAACCGCCACTGCTTCAAGGGGCGTTTGTAGCGGTAGAGGTTGACACGCAATACTTCTATGAGTAAGAATCGCAACACCACCCGATGATGCGACGGCATCATCGCGATCTTTGCGAAACGTAACATACGTACGGAGAAAGTTTGTGTGTTTAGATTTTAAGTGTGTTTCCTGTAAACACAGCACTTTTGGATTATGTTTGTGGATGAGTTCTTGCAAATCATCAAGGTTTCTAAGGAGACCTCTGATGTTCCATTGAATGATTTGTGTATCCATGTTTAAGGTAAATTGGTGCTGTGTTTACGGAAACGGAGTGGATGCCTTATATTACAGAGCCCTTTCGAGGCCCTGTAATAGGTGTTTTGTTCTTTTTGAAGCGTTCGAGCGATTCTCGACGCTCCTTAGGCGTTTGGTGCGCCTTGGGGACAGGTGTAGTGTCCATTGCCTCGTGTGAGACGCCGGACAAGCGCTCTTGCGAGCGAGAGGTTTTCAGAGGGAGTCCCGCCTTGGAGGGCAGGACCCCTGCGCCCACCAGCCCGGAGGTCGATGGGGCTCCCAGAGGGATTTGGCTGCGCTGGCCGTTGCCAGCGCTGGAAGGGGCCTCGGAGGCTGGGGCAGCGTCGGCTGCGTCCACCTTCGGGGTCGATGGCCCCGTCTGCTGGGTAGACGGAGCAGCGCTAGCTGCAACCGCCGCGGGGGCAGATGGCGTAACCGCCGACTCACTGCCTGTGGGTCGGACAGCCGCCGGAGGCCGTTGTGACGCTGCCCCCTTACGCGCCACATCGGCAAAGCTACTCTTAGACAGGTATGCTACCCGCCTGCGTGCCTCTTTGTACGATATGTTTTCTTTAACTTTGATTGTGACTATGTCTTTCTCTTTTTTCCAGGACGGGCACGACCGCGAGTATGCGGCGTGCTCGCCTTCACAGTTTACGCAGTGGAGAGTGTTTTTGCAAGCTTCAGAATCATGTTCGTGGGCACTGCACTTCGCACAGGTTTGACGGCCTCGGCAGCTCTGCGAACTGTGGCCGAAGCGTTGGCATTTGAAACATCTAAGGGGATTTGGCACATATGGCCTAACACGGAGCTTGATGTACCCGGCCTCTACAGACTCGGGCAGAATACTTGAGCCGAAAGTCAATATAAGGTGTTTGGTCTTGATTTCTTTACTGTCACGCCTGATCTTAATTCTTTTAACATTGATTACATTCTGGTCACTGAAGCCCTCCAAGAGTTCATCCTCAGTGAGCTCCAGCAAGTCATCGTCCGAGACAACACCGCGGCTTGTGTTCATGGTACGGTGCGGGGTTACTGTTAATTGGGTCTCTCCAAATGACACAAGTTTCGGCAGCTTCTCTTCGGTAGAAGGTCCTGGATTTGTCTCGACATCGCCAGATAGAAGCAGAGCAATTATTTTAACACACATTGCTACACAGCTGCTACAACGCTTACACAAGTTAGATAGCTCAGTGGGGCACAACACCACGAATAGGCAACGGTTGCTACTCCGAACGGAAAAACAATCAAGGTATCTAACCTGAAACATTATTAAGGGTGAGTGGGCCATTCCTGCAGCGGTGTTGTGCCCCAGTGAAGTGCTTGCCGAGGAATCCTCATGTAGACTGAGGCCCCGATTGATAGCGGAAGCGGTAGATGTAGATACAGGTTGCCAGCTAACGTGGCAAGTCCGGCCAAAAAGCACTGGTGGCGTCCGATAGTCGAAAAGATCCGGGGGAGGCCAGCTTGTTGATGCATCCGCAGCGCATGCAGTAGCAGTCATTGAAGCTGTCGGGCACGCAGCCACGCGCACAATCGTCAGCACGGCCACCTGAAACCTTATTAAGGGTGAGTGCGCCATTCCTGCAGCGGTGTTGGGCCCTAGTGAAGTGCTTGCCGAGGAATCCTTATGTAGACTGAGGCCCCGATTGATAGCGGAAGCGGTAGATGTAGATACAGGTTGCCAGCTAACGTGGGAAGTCCGGCCAAAAAGCACTGGTGGCGTCCGATAGTCGAAAAGATCCGGGGGAGGCCAGCTTGTTGATGCATCCGCAGCGCATGCAGTAGCAGTCATTGAAGCTGTCGGGCACGCAGCCACGGGCACAATCGTCAGCACGGCCAGCTGAAACATTATTAAGGGTGAGTGCGCCATTCCTGCAGCGGTGTTGTGCCCCAGTGAAGTGCTTGCCGAGGAATCCTTATGTAGACTGAGGCCCCGATTGATAGCGGAAGCGGTAGATGTAGATACAGGTTGTCAGCTAACGTGGGAAGTCCGGCCAAAAAACACTGGTGGCGTCCGATAGTCGAAAAGATCCGGGGGAGGGCAGCTTGTTGATGCATCCGCAGCGCATGCAGTAGCAGTCATTGAAGCTGTCGGGCAGGCAGCCACGGGCACAATCGTCAGCACGGCCACCTGAAACATTATTAAGGGTGAGTGCGCCATTCCTGCAGCGGTGTTGGGCCCCAGTGAAGTGCTTGCCGAGGAATCCTTATGTAGACTGAGGCCCCGATTGATAGCGGAAGCGGTAGATGTAGATACAGGTTGCCAGCTAACGTGGGAAGTCCGGCCAAAAAGCACTGGTGGCGTCCGATAGTCGAAAAGATCCGGGGGAGGCCAGCTTGTTAATGCATCCGCAGCGCATGCAGTAGCAGTCATTGAAGCTGTCGTGCACGCAGCCACGGGCATAACCGTCAGCACGGCCACCTGAAACATTATTAAGGGTGAGTGCGCCATTCCTGCAGCGGTGTTGGGCCCCCCGGAAATTTCGTCCTCAAAAATAGGCATCGCATTCTTTTTATGCGATCCCTCTCCTATATAATGGTTGTATACAGCCAAAAAGGCAATGCTGAAGCGCACAACTTACATATGTATCGTGCTGGTTCACCAACCGCAGTGATCGCTGGTTTGAGCTGCGCCATCGGCCTCATGCAGGAAGGTTAGCGTAGGCATGTGGTAATTTGAAGCCTACTAGGCTTGATATGCGCGAAAACAATGCCGTTGCATCACAAATATTTGATAGCGCCTGCCGCTTAGATGTTTCGTGGTTGCCTTAGGTTGGCTGTGCACGAGCATGCGCTCTTATGGTTTATGTTTTACTCCCTACGCCAAGCGATCAGATAGTGGGCAGATTTACCATTTCATGCTGCTAATACAGAGACACCGGTTTTCTTTATTTAATTAATACCGATATAAGCAACATAGTTCACAACACAAACACACACCGCGGCTGATAAAGCGCGTCACATTTTTGCGCCCCCAAGAGATATTTCCGCCTACTGTAGTTACCGATGCACCGAAAGGCTGCCCTGACGACCTTATATGAACGGACATGGCGTAAATTTTACAAAGTACGATCTAAAGCATCTCGAAATCGTTCCGCAGCACGCGACAGCAATACTTTCAAGCAGCGCCGCGCCGGATCGCCGAAGTCAGAGAGGAGGAAACGCTTTCCGCGCGCCGTATCCTCCTCGCCCGATGAAAAGGTCTATAGCTTTCATTGATTACGAGAAAGCGTTTGATTCAGTCCATAGAGTTTCTCACTACATTACCTAGAGGAAAATCTGGCGCTGCTGCGCTGTGATGTGCATGGGAGTGTCGGTATATTGTGGATTCGGATTGGCATCGTTCTCGTAGAGACAGGACACCTTGAAGACGCGCTTGGCAAGTACCGTTCCGTCTGTCACAATGATTCATTTTCTACTAAAACAGCACGTGAAAAGCTGTTTTAGCTTTATTATTACGCGAAAACATGTTTTGTTTAACTATGAGAACTTGTTATTGTGTGTACGACTACACGTTACGTAAATAGTATCAGTGGGCCGCTAAAGTTGGAGGACAGACAACAAGGTTCGCGCTCGCTTTGAAACAGTTGGTCGTCTGTTCTTGCTTTTCTTCGCTTGGTCATGCATCGTGGGTGAGTAAAGATGTAAGATGCGTGAATGGGAACATTTTATGAAGATGTTACTTTGAGAACGCGTTATTTGCGTAGCCATATCCACGTTTTAGACGAAGCCTCTTACAACACCAGCGAACACGAGCCTCGCAGACACATATACCGTCATTCCCATGACGGCACGGTGCCCCCTTAAGAAACTCCCATAGACAGTGGCGCCAGATTACCCTCTAGGTGTTATAGTGAGGTACTCTATGATTCAGTCGAAACCTCAGCAGTCATGCAGGGATTACGGAATCAGGGTGTAGACGAGCCGTGTGTAAAAATACTGAAAGATATCTATAGCGGCTCCACTGCCACCGTAGTCCTCCGTAAAGAAAGCAACAAAATCCCAATAAAGAAAGTCGTCAGGCACGGAGATACGATCTCTCCAATGTTATTCACAGCGTGTTTACAGGAGGTATATTCAGAGACCTGGATTAGGAAGAATTGGGGATAAGAGTTAATGGAGAATACCTTAGTAACTTGCGATTCGCTGATGATATTGCCTTTGTTAGTAACTCAGGGGACCAATTGCAATGCATGCTCACTGACCTGGAGAGGCAAAGCAGAAGGGTGGGTCTAAAAATTAATCTGCAGAAAACTAAAATAATGTTTAACAGTCTCGGAGGAGAACAGCAGTTTACGATAGGTAGCGAGGCACTGGAAGTGGTAAAGGAATACATCTACATAGGACAGGTAGTGACCGCGGATCCGGATCATGAGACTGAAATAATCAGAAGAATAAGAATGGGCTGGGGTGCGTTTGGCAGGCATTCTCAAATCATGAACAGCAGGTTGCCATTATCCCTCAAGAGAAAAGTGTATAACAGCTGCGTCTTACCAGTACTAACGTACGGAGCAGAAACCTGGAGGCTTACTAAAAGGGCTCTACTTAAATTGAGGACGACGCAACGAGCTATGGAAAGAAGAATGATAGGTGTAACGTTAAGGGATAAGAAAAGAGCAGATTGGGTGAGGGAACAAACGCGAGTTGATGACATCCTAGTTGAAATCAAGAAAAAGAAATGGGCATGGGCAGGACATGTAATGAGGAGGGAAGACAACCGATGGTCATTATTGGTTCCGAACTGGATTCCAAGGGAAGGGAAGCGCAGCAGGGGACGGCAGAAAGTTAGGTGGGAGGATGAGATTAAGTTTGCAGGGATAACATGGCCACAATTAGTACATGACCGGGGTAGTTGGAGAAGTATGGCAGAGGCCTTTACCCTGCAGTGGGCGTAACCAGGATGATGATGATGATGAACGAGGAATCTTACCACAGCTTGGAGCTCCTAACTCGTAACCTCGTCGAGTGACACTCCTGCAACAGGCGTGACCGCTGAAAACCGAATTCCGCCGGAAACTTCAACAGGATCTTCCTTCGGTTGCATAACTGCCACCTGCACGGCCAACATCGACCACACCCACACCATCCCGCAACATAGAATAAAGAACCAACTTATAAAGCACAAACACACGGCTGCACTCACATAACATCACTACACTACAAGCGGGACGCCGCTACGTGGGCTACGCGGCTAACTGCTAGAAGTTATCGGTTGCCAGATTAAAACTAACTACTGTCGCCAAGTCTAGCAAGCGTCACAGGAGCTGGCAACCTCATCGCGTAGTAACATGGCGGTGCTCTTGCGGTTCCCGATTACAATACATGGGCCCTATGATTAGCTTGTCCACTAGAGTCAGTATATTACCTAATAGATCAGGCCTCTCACGTACGTCTACGCTAAAGTTCCTTCATCATCTTGAGTTTATGCCTCCAGTCATCTGTCGAAACGCACAGCTCGCCTGTGGTTACCGGAATACCAGACACGTTCGTCGCTGCGATAGAATGCTCGCAACGCACGCTGCTCTGATAGCTCTCCCTTGGGGTCGACTGCCAAGCAACTAGCGGAGAGTTTGGAGAGCTGGCCGAGCAAGTGGCCATTGCACTCGCGGTGCCATACGGTCGGATAGACAGGGTGCATTGGGGGCGAGCTCCACCACTGGAAAAGCTGGCGCCACCGTCGGCGTGACGAGGCATGAGGGATCACGTGGAAACAGGTGCCGTATCGGCTGCCTCGGAAGCGAGCTGAAAACGAAAGTTTAAAGTCCCACCTGCGCCGCGGTTCTGATTAAGTGGTGAGGCTTTACCGCCTTGGGTGTCTGCTTGACAACATTTGAAAGTACTATAATAGGTAGTGGCTGCCTTTGGAGGCGTGCAGCATGGTAGGCTACTGCTCGGTACCGCAGTGCCGGACGTACGCAACGGAGCCCGGTGTCGGCCTTATTCACACGTAGCCGCAGGGCAAGGAGCTGCATGAAGCTTGGCTGCCGAAACTTAGAACCGGCAGACAGCTATCGGCTACAACTCGGGTATGCAGCAAGCACAGACACGATGAACATTTCTGCTACGGTGCCGGGACTGCGCGATGTTCGGTGAGTAGCAGAAAACGTGCGCTGAGACGCTCGCCCGCGCCCGCTGCCTGGCCTATGTCAGGACGGTTTGGTCTACGAACTTCTTGATGCTAGATACTGGCAAGTTCACTGGAACGGAGAGGGAGCGGTAAGACGCACATTAAAGAAAGGCATGGCATATGATCATGTTTGTGTTATGAATTAAAGCACTGGTTTACAAAAAAGAAGCAGAGGGAAATCGCACGCTGAGAAGACCGATAAACATACAGTGTGACGCAACTTGAGAAATAATATTGAAATGTCCAAGAATTTAGAAGACAAAAAAAGAAAAGGTTGGATCGTCGCGACGGCACATCACAGTTGCCGTAGGCGTCGAAGTCTCTATAACGAAATTATTTTTGCTCAGTTCTGATAGCGTCCACGCAACAATGGTTGCTAGTGTACTGTCAAATGCTCATATTCTGCGGCCTAAAGCTCACGGTAGGGTGCGAAAACGCGCTCACAGCGAAAGCAAAACATTGTGCGCGGACATGCATGCAAACGCGCAGTCAGTCGCTGCGAACCCGCGCGATCGCTGCAATGAGGCTTCATTCTGTTATGTCCCATTTGTTTACACAGACAACCCACTATCAGAACATATTTCACATAGTTTAATTTCAGCGTTTGCCTATCTTTCACGCAAGAAGCCGGTTCGGGAGGCTCCATCACGGCGACCGCGCGTAGTGGCGTTCACTGTACGTATTCGGTAAGGAGATATCGTCTGTAAACGATTCTGTGCTTTCAGTTTGCCCAAGATTATTATATCGACGGTCAAAAACTTCCCTCGTTTTGAGAGTACTTACATATATGTCCAGAAGGGTTGCCGCGGGGTCTTTTATTGAGCGCCGTAAGCGAATTCAACCTATGAGGAGCGCGCCGCGTGATCCCTCATACTACGCAAGGGAGGCGCTTCCGACAGATAGCGACTCCGTTAACTCCTCGCCCCCAATTGTATGACTCGCCCCGCGACTTTATTTCAATGTATGCGGCCCGTGCGCTACTACGGTCGCAACTGCTCCCACAGAAAGATCTGTGATGTTATTTACAAGGTACATCCACGTACATCGCCGTAAGGCGCGAGAAAGCTATGATCCGCCACGACCGACAGCACGAGAGCCGCAGGTACGAGACAGTCTGTCCGACACAGCGGTCGTCAGTGCCCGCTGCTTCAGCTATTTTACAGCGCCGGCAGCTCAGCGTCCGAGCGTAAACTTCGCAATGCCGGCACGCCTAGGGAGAAACGCCTACAAAGTAGTGCCTAGGCAGAGTCATCACTGAATGAAGAACCAACATTATTCAAGGAGCAAAAGCACCCAGATTTTCTCTCTCGCACCCGCTCTTACTCGCACCTGCGCACAAATAGCTGGCGATCCCTCAAATGAATGTTTCGTAAACGACCAGAATGGAGGGAGGAATAAACTTTATTAGTTGAAATGAGCCGACGGTAAAATCGTCCGAGGTGGGCGGCGTCCCTAGTCCAGGATGCCGTGGGCTTGAGCTGATAGCTTGGCCCTGCTCACCAGGCGATGCTGGTCTTCAGGGCTCGAGCTTATCAGTTGGGCCTCCCACTGCTCGACGGTTGGTCCGGTGATGGGCGGTGTCTATGGATTTTGTTGACATTCCCATACCATGTGGTAGATGGTATTGGGCGTAGAGCAGAAGGTGCATTTGTGAGTATAGGTCGTAGGGTACATTGCGTGTAGCAGGGTGCCGTGCGGGAATGTGCCGGTCTGTAGTTTTCGGAAGATCACCGCCTCTTCTCTTGTCAGCTGGGGATGCGGGGGTGGATAGATCCTTCTACCCAGTCTGTAGTGGCTCAGGATATCGGCGTATCTTTTCGGGACGCTATCTTGTTGGTCTACCGGTGCTCGTGAACCTGGTGGGATAGCCCGGAGAATGTGATCTCGGGCAGCGGCATTAGTCGCTACATTACCCGCCAGGGACTCGTGTCCCGGGGCCCAGACAATGTACACCTCTGGAAAATTGTCTCGCTTTTCGAGGATGCTCAGGGCTTGTTTGGAAATGCGGCCCTTTTGGTAATTTCTGCATGCTGTTTGTGAGTCGGTGATGATCGTGATTAGATCTTCCTCTCGCTGGCCCGTAGTGGCCGCCAGGGCTATCGCCGTTTCTTGCGCGCAGTCAATGTCTGGAGTGCTTACCGAGGCCGCTGCTACCTCTTGTCCTTGGCCGTTGATCACGCTGATAGCGTGGGCCGCTCTGTTCTTGTACTTTGCCGCGTCGGTGTATCGGACTTCTTGTTTTGGTCCTTCGTAGGCCTTACGCAGAGCTTTCACTCTCGCTCGCCTCCTTTCTCTGTGGTATTCAGGGTGCATGTTTCTCGGTATGCTGGCCACCGTGATCTTCTCTCTCAGGGGTAGAGGAACCCGCTGTTTTCTGGACTCATA
The DNA here is from genome assembly GCF_023375885.2 of Dermacentor andersoni. NCBI lineage: Eukaryota > Metazoa > Arthropoda > Arachnida > Ixodida > Ixodidae > Dermacentor > Dermacentor andersoni. The sequence goes on along the minus strand of NC_092816.1, from coordinate 122,123,748 downwards.
TTCGACTGGGTAGCCCAGTCTTATTAGCGTGTCCCTACCCGTGCTGGTGAGCTTGAGTCGCTCTATCTGGCTCGTCTTGTGGGCCTCTACTAGTTCCTCCCAAGTATTGTGGATGCCCAGGCTGAGTAGCTTCTCCGTCGACGTCGTCGGTGGAAGCACCAGTGCCAGCTTGTAGGTCTTTCGTATTAGGGTGTTCAATTTGTCTCTCTCGCTGTTCTTGAGACCCAGGTACGGGGTGCCGTAAGTGACTCTGCTGATTACCAGGGCTTGTATTAATCTGATTGTGTCCTACTCTTTCAGGCCGTGCTTTTTGTTTGTCATTCTTCGCACCAAGTGCGCGACTTGGGTAACTGTCGCTTGCAGTTTTTTAATGGCGGCGAGACCGGCACCGTCCTTCTGGAGAGTGAGGCCCAGAATACAGAGTGTGTCCACCTTGGGTATGTTGACTCCATTTAGTGTCAACGTTGGGTCAGGTGTCTCCTGCGGAGGCCGCCCTCTTGTCCTCTTTTTGAGGATCAGGAGCTCCGACTTTTCCGGCGCGCATGAAAGACCGCAGCGGTGCAGATAATGCTCGGTCCTGTCGATGGCTTCCTGCAGGGCGTCTTGTTGTTCGCCCGCCGATCCCGTGCACGTCCACATGGTCAGGTCGTCTGCATACATTGCGTGACGGATACCCCTGATGTTCTCCAAGAGATTCGGCAATACCCTCATCGCTATATTGAACAGCAACGGGGAGATCACCGACCCCTGGGGGGTTCCTTTCTGCGGTACTTGGAACTTCTCGGTCCTGAGATTCCCCAGGCCTATGGTCACCGTTCTACCCGTCAGGAAGTCCCGGACGTAGTTGTATGTCCGCCGTCGGCAGTTGGTATGTTGTAGGCTGTTTAGCACTGCTTCGTGTGAGACGTTGTCGAAGGCTCCCTTCATGTCGAGTGCCAGGATGGCACTCTTGTGGAATGTGCTGAGGCCGTCGATGACTTCTTCTTTCAGCTGAAGTAGAATGTCCTGGGTGGAGAGGTTAGGCCGGAAACCGAACATAGTGTTCGGCAGGTGCCCACCTTCTTCCAGATAGGGCGAGAGACGATTGTGGACCATGTGCTCGAAGAGTTTTCCCGCGCATGACGTGAGAGAGATCGGACGCAGGTTCTGTAGGTTGATGGGCTTGCCGGGTTTCGGGATCATCGTTACGTCCGCGTGCTTCCAGGAAGCCGGTATACTGCCGTTCTCCCAGCTTTCATTGATAAACTTTAGTAAACTCTCCGTTGCCCCGTCGTCCAGGTTACGGAGGGTCTTGTTGTTAATTTTATCCCTGCCGGGCGTCGTGTTTCTTGTGAGATTTCTTAAGGCTGCCACGATCTCCGACTTGGTGAAAGGTTGGTCTAAATCCGGATTGGGTTCCCCCGCGTACTCCGGGTGAATGACCGGCTGCGTCTTCCGTTGTTGCTCGTCTCCGATGTATTTCTCGGTGATGGCTTCGAGCGCTTCTTCAGTTCCCTGGAAGTTGTGTATAAGTCTTTGTATGTGTTGCCCCGTGACAGTTTTCGATTCCGTCTTCGCCAGAAGGGTCTTTAGAATGGCCCAGGTCTTTCGGTTGCTGAGGGTTCCCTGTAACTGGTCGCACATTTGATTCCAGTTCTGACGTCCGAGTTTTTCAGCATACTCCTCCGCCTGCCGCGAGACTGCGGCAATGCGGATCTTGAGTTTGCGGTTTCTCTTCTGCTTCTTCCATCTCTTCAAAAGTCCTCGCCTGGCCTCCCAGAGGTGAAGTAGGTGTGGGTCGACTTCGGGATTGTCCGCAGTGAGTTGGATGGTCTTTGTGTACTTGGTAACCAAGTCCATCACGTTCTTGGTCCACTCCTCGATGTCCTCTAGGCTTCTGGGGTGTTCGTCTTTCCGGAAAGCAGGCCAGTCCGTAATTTTGGCCTGACCTAATCTCACAGGGGTTTTGTGGTGCATGATTTCAGTCTGGATGATATGATGGTCGCTGCCCAGAGTCTCGTCCAGTCTCGACCACTCGACTTGCCTTAAGCCAGTGGAGAAGGTCAGGTCTGGGCTGGTGTCTCTGGAGACACTGTTGCCGATTCTAGTTGGTATTAGAGGATCGGTCCACAACGTCAGCTGGTGGTGTTGTGCCGCGTTGTGCACGTCCATACGCTTCTTGTTGGTTGATCGGTAGCCCCAAGCCACATGTGGAGCGTTAAAGTCACCCACCACGAGAAGTTTTTGACCGTTGGTGACTTTCTTCACTTCTCTCAGGAACTTGTCCAAGTCCTTTAGTGTGTCGCGCGGAGGACTGTATACATTCAGGATGTAGAGGCTCTGCAGGGTTTTCTTGGGAGGAACCAGCTCAATCAGAGTGTGTTCGATTCTGTGGTTGATTTGGTGCTGCTGCGTCGTGTAGTGTTTCTTGATGAGGACGGCGGTCCGGGTTCTTCCTTGGGCAATGTGCGTTTTGTAGCCGCGCATCGTAATATTATTTGTTTCTGTTTCCTGTAACGCGATGACGTCAGGTTGGTGTAGGGTGCATAGGTGAAGTAAATTTTGCCGTTTCTGATTTATTCCTCTGCAATTCCACTGCCAAATTTTGAGGGTTTCGGTCGCTTCTTTCTTCTTTGCTATCTTATTCGCCATCTTGGCTTCCCAGAGTCTCGTTCATCTGGGCTTCTCTGATGGGGTATTTTGGCTTTTTCCTTGCCTGCTCTTTTTCCCTTTCTAGAATGGAGATGCGTTGGTTGAGTTCGTTGCCCATCTGGGTGATCTCCTGGCGGAGCGTTTGTACGGCTGCTTGGACGGTGGCTGCCACAGATTTGCTTATGGTGTCGACGGCCTGAGCCAGTTCGGCTCGGAACTCATTTCTCAGTTCGGCCTTGTCTTCGGTTCGGGCCTTGTTCATCTCGCACTCTATTCCCGAATCGAGGTCCTCCATCGGGGGAGTATGTTCCCTCGGCGGCGTTGGTGTTGTGGTCGCACTCTATTCCCGAATCGAGGTCCTCCATCGGGGGAGTATGTTCCCTCGGCGGCGTTGGTGTTGTGGTCAGTTTCTGCTGTTTTTGCAGTTCGTCAGTGAGATGTTGGAGCTTCCTCTCCAGGGCTTGTTCCCTGGCCTGAGCTCTTCTGTCGCGTTCCTCCTGACGACCTTCTTGCTCTTCTAGACGTTTCATGAGCACTTCATTCCGCTTCATCAGGTCGGCGTTTTCCCTTCTAAGAGAGGAGATGGTTTCCTCGTATCTAGAATTTCGCTCTTGTGTCGGCAGTGAGGGAAATGAGTCGGTTGTCGACTTGGAACTGGCTATCACTTCCGCCCAGGTGATCTTCTGCTGTTGTTGGTGTGGCTTACTTGTTCCATATTGCGAGGAGCTTGAACTTGTCTCCCTTGTTATAGGTGGTTGTCGGCCTCTTGATTGACTTCTCTCCCTCACGTACAGGGGTGGGGGTCTTGGCTTGAGCCTTTTCTCGCACTCCTTGCTTGCCGTCTCGTGAGGTAGTCCACATAGTTTGCACTGCAACTGGCAATCATGATCTGCTTGTGGGTTCTGCACCCCGCACCGGTTGCAGATATGTTTGTCTGGGTTGGGGCATACGTCCTGCCGGTGGCCGATTTCTTCGCAGGCCTTGCAATAGTGTACCGATCTGCGGTATGGGCGACAACGTGTGTACGAGCCGGCCACCTTCACATAGAAAGGAATGTGCGGACCTTCGAAGGTGATAACTGCTGAGGTGGATTTGCCGAGCATCCTCGCATGCAGGATGCCACAGTTGTTGGCTGCCAGTAGTTCCGCAAGTCGTTTCTCTGTCGTACACGCAGTGATACCGTGCACGACTCCACGTACTGTTCCTGGGAGCGGTTTGATGTACGGCGTCATCTCGTATGTGGCCGCCCCAAGTTCGATGCTGCTGATGGAACCGAGCTTCAGTACGTAGTCCTCGTCTGCGGTGCTGGCAATTATCAGGTTCTGCTTCCACTGCGTTTGGATGGTTACGTTCGCGCAAAATTCTTTGAAAGGAGAACCACTTGCCCTTGCAAGTCCTTCGGTGATCTCGTCCGGCCAGCTGGACAGTTTCATGCCGGTTCTTGGTCGGTATACCACCTTGTAATCATTCTCTGGCAGCGGCGGCGTCACGCGTCGCGGCGGTAGCTTGCCGTTGGTTCGGCTTCCCTGATCTTGCTGCCGTTGGTGGTTGCTGTTGGCTTGCATGCTTGCTTCCACTCTCGGGTTGCTCCTCGCGTTCAGTCCTCCTTGCTGGTTCTGGGGGTTTTCTTGCTTTCCTCCCTCTTGTATGCGGTCCTCGTTCAGCGCCTTCTTGTTTTTTCTTGCCTTGATTGCTTGGAACCATGGGCCAGCTTGACTCAGCGTCTTGCCGCTGTTCTCGTCGAATTCCATGTTGCTCTGGACCGCTGTGGAGTCTTGGCTATTGTTCTCTATGTCCATTTCGTGAGCACTGCCGTTCGTTTCCCCTGCCATTCTCGGTGCTCGCGAGGCCACGCGGGCCCGCTCCTGGGGCGCGTGCGGCGTTCGGAGAACGGTGTTCGAATATGTCGAGGTGCTCGTTGCTCGGTGTCTCAAGGTAAACAAATCCACTCACCGCGGTAATTCTGGCGACTTTCGATGCCGATTGCCTTGTCGAGTTCAATGACACAAAATCGTGAAGTTTGGTTAAGGTTAACTGCAATAACTCGCGATAAAAGCAGCAGCCCATGCGAAGCGCGTCCGCTCCACTCGGCCCCCTGGTGGCTTTTTCACCAGAATGGAGCTTGTGAATTTAGGCGCTTGGCCTCGGATAGACGGCCGGCGAGCTAGGCCTACACAGTCTCCCAGCGATCGCAAGCTCGCCTGGCATGCTCGTTCGCTTCCGTCGGCGCCAATGAAATCAAATGTGCTGCAATTTAAGCATGAGATAACTGTTTACATGTTGTGCCGACTAACATAGGCGCTTCGTTATACGAGCTGCAAGCGATCGTTTCACAAGCGCCACCGGTGTCGGATTCGATGGCCGAGCGAGCTATGCCTGCCGCCATCGGTGGCTGTCACAGGAGCCGTTACTGCTAACGCGGCCTTGTGGAAACACGTCTACAGTGCTTCCATAGGTTTTGAGATTTGAGACGATTTTGAGCGACGCCTCCCCGGTGTTGCCGGCATGAGGGCTGCAGTCACGCGTGACGCGTGCTTTAGTAATTTACGTTGATGTATTTTACTATAAAAAGTAGCATAAAATATTTCCGGAGGTCTTGCAGTACGTTCTTATCCTTGCACGTATAAAAATTGAATCATTTGCTCGTTCCGCGCGACAATCGGTAGTATTTGAGCGATGTATGTACATCCAGTTCCGGCTTCGCGCTATTGGCTAGTCGCTCATAGCACTTCTGGGCGACGAGCGACGATTTCTAGATTTCCAGAACCGAGCCATCTGTTCAAGCGACGGCCCGTTTTGTCGCTCGAAGCCGTCGCTCGTCGCCGTCGCGCACTAAATCGCTCTCACAGTGTTTATCCCTAAGACTGAACTGTTTTTGCTCATGTTGAAATGGTGTGATTATAGGTCTGGTTTTCTCTCCTGTTGCGGTTTTCGTGCACGGTGCGAAACTGAAGGGATGCTTATGTCTACGAACTCGGTGAATTGTCGAGCAGCTAGTTACGCATCGGCATCGAATACAACGGCTGCTGTGTGGAATTACAATTGCAGGGGCGCTCTGCATACGCTTATTGTTTTGGACATGCCTGTGCATTTGCTAATATGAGTTGGCGTGTCAGAGTTATGTCATATGAACAGCTAAATCAGCCTTCCTCTGGGGGTTACAAGCGTAATGTGTGCATTTTGCTATAGCATGACAGATCAAGATGTGTTTATTGCTTGAATATTTTTAGTAGAGAAAAAATATCAAAATAAAATGTTGCTTTAATTCCGTGTTACCAGTCTGTCGTACACAGAACAATAGGTTGGTGTAATAAACTAATAACTGCGGTTTAACTGCAACTTTTACATGCCTACAAGAATCTAAAATGCTAGATTTCAAACTGCAGCAGTCGTCGGGTCTGTCAAAAATGAACTTCACTGCGCACCTCATGCATGAAAATAAGTTCATGCCTTTTAGTAAGCTTAGATGCAGGCCGCAGTGAACTTGTTAGTATTGAAATGTGGGTAAGCTTGCCATAACAAGCCTTGTTGCCCTTTTTTATAGGCACATCCATATATCCATTGAGCTGAAGGACAATATTTTCATCCCTACTGAGCATCATGTTTGCAGCTATAATCCTCAAATTATGGCTTCAGCGGTGGCACAACCAGGGATGGTGCGGGGGGGGGGGGGGGGCACACTGGGCACGTGCTTAGGATGTGTCACAAGTGGTGTTTGCGATACACCAGACTCATGACAGACCTATGACGTCTGAAAATGACCAATATTCTATTCATTAGCAGGAGTATTCTAACATTCATGAAAAACAAGGATGAACTGTGGTTTAATTGTTTTTTTTGCTTAAATCTAAAAATTGAAGTTAGTTTAGCAGTTGACTGTTGCAGTCATTTGGATGTTTTGCATGCATTTCACTAGGAAGACTAAGAGCTAAGACTTTTTTATTGCCATGGCCTTGACTGTCTTGATGTTGTTTTGCACCATGCCCTTGTGTTGACTTTTGCATACGATATTTTTCAGGCACCCGCTTTATATAACGCAAGAAGGCAGCTGCAAGGACACGAGGATGTGAAAGAGCCAGTGCAGCGCGACTTCACGTAGTGCAGAGGAGCCAATGCCAAAAAATCAAAATACATTGGCATGTTATTTGGACAAGAAAACTAGTATGTGGGTATATTGGGTGTACCATTTGACCAAATGTCAACAAAATCAAGATACAGTATGTTACACGAAGATGAAAATTCTCACGTGCTCCAGGCAGTCATCTTAACATGGTATACTTATGTAATGTCTCTGATTGGAAAGTCAAATCAAGTATGCTCTCTGGAGACAAACACATAGCAGCAAGTGTCATTGAAAAGTTAAAAATGTGTTTTAAGAAAGCTGATTAGTTCTGAGAAGTGACTGCTTTTTGTCTTGCCTCTCAACAGATATATCCATGTGATAAAAAAATAGTGGTACAATGAAATTGCATATTTGCTTAGCGACATGATACATACTTGCAATGAGCACGGTGCCTGTGTTTACTATAAAAAGCAACAGCCCATGCTTGGTTAGGTTAGGCCCACTACAACATGCAGGCATGGGTGATTGGCGCTTTTTTATTTCTGTGTCGTGAGGTTTATTGACGTGCGTATAGGTGCAGTGGCACGCAGTATGGCTAGTACAAAAAAGGGGGAGGGGGGGGGCAGATATATGTAGCTCACTGTACACGACACAGGGCAAAGGAAATCCGTGTTCAGCAACTATGTTAAATGCCATGTACGTAAATTTTACAACGCTACTCGTTCGAAGCGCGCACAGGTGCATATTGAAGAAAAGTTTCCAGGGTAGATAATTTAGTTCGTAATTTACACTAATTTTGCTCTAACCACGAGACATAATAATTTGAATATACTGCACGGAAAAACCTAGAGCGAATTAAATTGTGTGTCAGCTTCGTGTGTATACATATAGTCTTTCCTATGCATTAGGTTTTTTGCGTAATGCATTAACAATTGACAGCCTATCTTATGATGTGTACTCTGTTTACATTACAGTTGTTTATTAGTTTACTCGCTTGTTTTGCGACTGATGAAATGCCGGCATATATATATTTTCAACATTTGACATAACCCTGTATGTTTTGCAGGGACAACCCAGGACGTGCATTACTCAAACAAAGGCCACCAGTAAGTGGACATCAGTTGCAATTTCAGATTATGCAGTTGGCGGCTGCCTTGTACGGAGGCTTTTTTTTTTAATGAGATGGTGATGTCGTTTTAATGTACATTTTGACCACAAAGGTGCGATCATGTCTCACAGAGGCATATATGGTTGCTATTCTCTGCGAGGGACGTGTTCTCGTGTTCGTGAAGCATTTGTGTTTGGCAGTATTGTCGCCCAATGAGTCGGGTATAAACACTAACTCGCCACTGCCGGCAAGTAGTTGCGAGGAACGCATTATGACGCTGTAAAGTTATTTCATTAATTCGAAGGAAAGTTTTGCAACAGGAAAAAAGGTTGCTATTCCAGGTAAACATGTCTTTTTCTCACAGGTTATTTAGCCAAACTGTGGATGCATGAAATTCGTGACTTATGAATAGATTTTAATTTATTCTTTAGTAATGCTTCTAAAAGAGACTAGAAATAGCATGTGACTACCTCTGCAATCAGCAGACCATACATTTACAGTCATAAGTGGCAGTTCCATGCAGTCTCGCACTTTATATAACATTTCCTTTCAGCAACATTGGAACTGGTGGCTGCGTTTTCAGAAGAAGTGCACTTGACACGGTATATGTATGTGTGAATTCGGTTTTCTTTGTATGTGTCGGCTCACTGACAAACAGTGCAAAAATCTGTTGTACCATGAGCCTGACGACGCCTTCTGCTGCTAGAAATGCGGCACTTCGTATTTTATAGTACTGCATGACATTTAAATCAAAGCTACCACATAAAATGATCAAGAAAACTAACCGCTGTTATAGCTGTTTTCCTCAAAGAACGCTTGTCCTTTATGGGCTGTGTTAATCTGAGCTCTCCACCGATGTTTCAGTAGTATTATCCCTTAGTGAGTGAGAGATTGGGGGCAATTAATCGTGTTAGTGTTTAAGTGGTGTCCTAATTATGTGCATTTGTTCCAACAAAGTTGTCTAGATTACTTTATTGTGTAGTGTAAAGCTTATGAAACCATCAGCAACTACTGAGTTGCTAACACGCATATGGATTTGTCACTATACAGGTGGAACTCGGCTGTACCACTCCAGTGCTGCGGAAATTGCCTTCACCAGCGGCTTTGCAACAGCTGTTTCGCAGCATGTCGGTATGTGTTAATTTATAATTATGTTGGGATGGGCTAGTATTATGGACCACTGCTACTCTGTATTGTGACAGATCCATATGATAAGGGATGTAATGGGCACAGCGAAAACCTTTGAATTCTTTACTATGGTACATAAACAGGCTCTCCTTTTCGTCACTGGAGCAGGAGAGAAGGGCATGCAGGCACTCCTGAATGTACATATATTTCAAAACATGACACACACACACACACACACACACACACACACACACACACACACACACACACACACACACACACACACACACACACACACACACACACACACACACACACACACACACACACACACACACACACACACACATACACACATACACATACACACACACACACACACACACACACACAATTAAACTAAAGGCAGGGACGTTCCATCTTTCATCTTGAATTGAATTGTGCAGCGCAAAAATACAACACAGACCACAGAGAAGCACACATGTTAACAGATTTGATACTTCAAGTGTGCTATTTTACAAAAGGGGGAAGGGAAAGGGGAGAAAATCTTAAAAAAAAGTGGAGTGGAAAAAAAGGAATCGTGCCAAAAAGCATGAGAAGCATCGCGCAGCCAGGATCACCAGCAGCACATCTAAAAAGCACTCTGATAAAATTACATACAGGACAACCTTACGTAGAGTTTGTTTCAATCAACTCAGATCACATGCAGCCATTACTGCAATCAAGTTGTTTCCTTATGTCATATGAGGGAATGATGTGGGCCCAAAAAACTGTTTAGAGCTGAAGGATTATGTTCCATTCTAGCCTCATTGCCTGCTTTTTTATCATATTGTTATCAGCTGCTTATGTTAGGGACAAAAAGTAAGAGTACGAACTGTTTCCCGATTCGCCATTCCACACAACATGTCTTTGTGACTATATGTACATGCAGATGATCCATAGTTAAAAAATATTCAGTACAGTAGAATCTCATTACAAGATGCACTTGGTTGTAAGAGACATCTGAAAATGGTTTGGTTGGTTTTCCGATGTTTGCCACGTTAACAATACTGTATACAAGAGACACCTTTGTTACTAAGGATGACTTTTTAAGTATTCACTACTTCGAAGGGACACAACCCAGACACACTCACTTTGTGCACTTTGTGTGCTCCGAAGGGCGTAAAGATCACGCAATCCTTACACAAGTCAGTCGCGCATGTCTCTTTTAGCATGAACCAGAAAATGAGGGCAACGAGGACAGTGCAGGGCAGAAAGTGTCGGCAGTTGAAGCTGACGAGCGTCTAAGAGCACCTCAAAGGTACTGCGAGCAACAAGGCTTGCAAAGTGAAGTGTTTAAATTCCAGAAGTTGGGAAGGAAGCTAACACAATCTACAGTCACTAAAAAGCTGTGAATGTCTTCTTTAAAGGGCCCCTAAACCACCGAGGTTGAAATTTAGTTGCGGTGTTGCAGTTCTACACAATAAGGCAATGAACAGGTAGCCACGAGAATTTTTTGAAACGGTGCAGTAATAGTGGAGCTACGTGTGTTTGATTATCGAAAAGTAGTCCCCACTCATTTTACTCTTTCATCTGGTACACGCCATATGGACAGTATCGTCTTTTCCTTGCCTTGTACACCTCCAAATGTTACGGGACAGGCCAACAGCAACGAGCTCTGTTGCTGCCGCGCTGGCCCGTCGTCCTGCGAGGGATGGCGCTAATACAACGGAACTGTATGGTGACTCGTGTTGAAGAGCCTCATAGGGAGACCCTTCTGTTGGCGTTTCTGTTCTTTGCCCCCATTGGCTGCCCACAATGGCATCGCGCGCAACGCGACGAGGAAGGAGTGTGTGTATTTGCTTGCAGGCCTTGCCGGCAGTCGTACACTTTCGTTCGACCAATCGACAGCACCGGAAACTGGTGACATCATCAGAGACAGCCTGGTGACGTCAGGACAAACTGGGGGGTGCAGGATAGGTCCAGAGAGGCGCACGGGGTCATTTTCTTCATATTGTGGTGCTCCGGCAGTGCTACGTACTCTGGCATTTGGCTTCGTCGATCGTGACGGCATTCTGATTTTGATACGCGTGTTTACTTGAAATGTTCAAAAAATGTCGAGAAGTGGTTTAGGGGCCCTTTAAGCCACTCTGAGCATTTATTCCTTCAGATATATCAAAACATACTTTAGTGATGATGCATAATAAAGTGATCTAGTCTGGCTCCTCAGTGTCTCAAAATTTTTGGTTTCGAGAGACATGTTTCCCGTGCCTCTTGAATATCTTCTGATGAGGCTTTACTGTAATATACACAAACAATTGTGTAACTCCTCCTGCAAGTATTATTCATTAAGCCCGGTCACTTATGTGCAAAGCTTGTGGTTAAGTCTTGATGTCCGTATTTTTAGAGCTATGTTTATTAATTCATGTTGTTCTTATTGGTTCTTCGATGCAGGAGACAATGCCTACGAAATTATTGGCCCTGATCATGAGAGCCCTCAAGGGGCAAACAACATCTCTGTTGCAGAAGTGAGCCCGATACCACTTGGAAGTTACCATGACAGATGACACGGCAGCAATAGATACAGAGACTGCCATGTCTACTGCAGCTGCAACAGTGTACGAGGCAAGCAGCAGCGCGTCAGCATCAGCAGCAGTGTCAGAAGGAACCACACCAGGCCTGGTAGAGCAACATGTGTGCTATCACTGACTTTTTTTGTAGTGGATACAACTCATTTGCTCAACATACAAAAGCTTTTCACCACGACTGTGAGCCAGTGTTATTGTGCAGCAAGTGCAAGACTAAGTTAGGTGTTATAACACAGTACAAGCATCACTTTAATATATGCAAATGCAAACATATTACAGTTGTTGCCTCCCCAGCCAGCCCACATAGTGACAACAATGTGGAACACATGGTGGGACACACCTCTCCCCCATTACAAGATAGTAGAGACTGTCAGTGTTGTTGCTAGATTGACTGGTCTTTGTAGGCAACTAGAAGGACAACACAGGTGTCATAAGATTGTTGTTGATGTTGTTGTTGAAGAGGTAAAAAAGAAGTTTGATGCAGCTGAAGTGCCAACTTATATTGAGCAAATCAAAAGCAACCACCTGAGAAAGCAACACTATCGAAATTTGGGTATCTATGTGCCGCCAACTCTGGTAAGAATGGCATAGGACATAAGTGTGATGAAAATCACACAGACACTGCTGTTGCATCACTGGCCACAGTGAGCAGCGACTTGTAGGGCAAGAGAGTCAACTGAAACTAACATTATGATATAGTGTCATGCTCCCATGTGACCACTTTTCTAGTTATTTTGCAAGATACAGCTGAACCTCCAGAAACGAGACTGCAACTTGTCTGTAAAAAAGCTTTCACAAAAAATTATAACACTATTAACATAGCAGTATCTTTTTTTTTGTGTCGGTTCGAGGTTCCCGGCTGTCCATTAATGCAAAAATTGAGGAAAAAAAGAACATGTGTCGTACTTACACCTTTTTAACAAGTACGAGGGGGACAGAACTTTTCTAGTCATGCATCTTCATCATACTATCAAGTTTTTAAATGCCCTTTATAATTATTATCACCAGTTATATCTGAGTGCATTGTATGCATGTAGCAGGTGTAAAATCAGGTCAGTTGGATGAGATGCCTTATCTGCAAGCGAGCCCTATATTCAAGAAATTTGAATTAAAATAGTTACGTTAGAGACGCAGTCTTTCAGCACTTTATTGCCTCTGGTTTAAGCATTGCTCAATACTTTTGTGGGTGGCAATTTCAACCGGCACAGCACTGCGCTTTGCCACAGTCACATTTGTTTTCAAAGCGGTGTTTACCATTTGTGTTGGTCTGTTTGTGTATGCATAGAGCAAGTTTTTAATTTATATTTTTCTGCATTCTTGTGCTTGCACTAAGCTTGTATAAGGCAGTTACAAAATGTGTGTCACAATAACGAACTGTTCTGTTGAGCTTACACTTGCAAATAATCGTGTTCAGATGGCCGCACTTCTATGCGGGTGCACTGCTAGCTTTGTGTATGTTCTCATGTTTGTATAAAGCTTATATAAGCTAGTTAAAAAATGTATGTCACTAAGCATTGTGATATTCTTTAAAGAACTGCTTGGTTGGTTTTACACTTGTGAATTAGTATTGAGGCAGTGGTATTCCTAGGTATGCCCACTGCTAGCTTTCTGTGTCCTCACGTGTTTGTATTAAGTTTCTACAAGGGAGTTACAGCATGTACGTCACTAAGCACTGTGATATTTTTTAAAGAACTGCTTTGTTGGTTTTACACCTGTGAGTAATAGTACTCGGGTGGCACTAGTCATGTGTAGGTACACAGGGACCATTTGTATACATTATGCTCATGTAAAGCAGTTACAAAGTGTATGTCACTAATTACTGTGATATTTGTTGAATTGCTGTGATGGTTTTACACATGTGAATAATAGTGGTCGGGACACAGTACTTGCGGTGTATAGTTGAATTTATACACTGCCAAGACATGGGCTGTATACGTACCAAAAGAAATGTATGTCATTATATTGTTGTGATTATTACTGTTTGGATTTTATTAAACTGTAATAAAATTGTTTCTTGTATCTATTGAGGTATGGCAATTTGTCATGCAACCAAACTGAGGACCTGAACTTGTGCATACAAATAAACAGCTAATTTAAGAGTATACTGCTCATATTCTGCTAAACCAGTTTAACAAATCTTGTACTACAATGCTGGAAAAATGACAGAGCTGACTCGGATGTACAGAAAAAGTTCTGCACTGGCTGAAGGACTGCCCCACACTGGAGTTCGTAATGTTGCGTTTATTGGAGTAGAACAGAAAGTGCACTTCTATTAAAAATGCGACAGTCGGTGCAGAAACATAAGGCAGACGAGTGGATGTGGCACATTTTTTTCAGGGCCCTCCATGCCTACTACTGCATTTCTAGTCTTCCTGTGCTCTGCGTATAAGCCCCTGTTCAGCCAAGGTTTTTACTCCATGACAGTTGTTCTACTGGGTTCGTAGCAATATTGAAGAAAAAAATTCAATGGTTTTCAAGGACTTTCGAGGCCCCGACACAGTAACTTCAAGGACCTCGCGCAATATGTGTAGTAGTTTGGACAGGCAATAACTTGTTCAAGAACACCGTTAACTTTAATGCAAACAAAAGAAAACAAAACAAATCGCATTTCAGTGATTTCAAACATTTGAAAGACTGCTAATTTGCCTTTCACCGCCCACCACTAAATGCACACAAGGAAGCATTTCAAGAAAGCGCTCAAAGTTTTTCTGCAATAGCACAATTAACTACTTGGACCTGCAACATTTGCAGTTTTTGAATACTGTTTGGTTTGACAGTGTATGTGATGTCATCTGTTGCCTCAGCTGTTTTCACCATCAAATAAGCAATAGTCATTTCTATTTTCTTTTTATTGTGTCTGTCGCTCTCAATTTACTCTTCACGGCTTCTCTTCGAATGCCTCAACTGTTGAGCTTCCTGCTTCTGCTCCTCCAAGCACATTTGTCGCCGGTTCCATGTGCATAAAACTGGTATCTGCAGCTCCTTTGTAATTTCAACTTTAAGGATGTCGCTTTCCTTCTATTACCTCCAGAGACAATTTTCTGTGACATGCGAAAGAGTGTCACAGAAGGGAAAAAAAGCGCTTGGCAATGTCTGCTAAGTCTAGCCAAGTGTACAAGTTTAAGGACTTTCCAGTACTTCTAAAAATTCAAGGGTTTTCAATGCCTTGAAAATGGCATATTAGAAATAAAGGATTTTCAAGGATCGCTACAAACCCTGGATTCTAGCACCTAAATAATTTTACAAGCTTATTTTGGCATGGAGTTAGGAAATTCATGCTTTCTAGCTAACGCTGCACTATCTCTGTACAGTGAAGCCACGAGAGCGCAACTATTTTGGAGTAAAGAAAAATACTGAAAGCTTTTATTACCACTCTTCTTTTTTTCTATGGAGCTTCGTATTGCCTAGTTAAGTTTACGAATGTGCCTGGTTTTGGCGGGCGTTTCTTCGACATTTTCTGGAAGAAGCAGATGTCTAGCCCCCGTATTCATAAATGTATCTTAATACAAAGGTCATGCTTGACTTGATATAAAGGACGCCTGGTGCGAACGTCCCCCAAGACGCTTACTGCCTTTCTTTTGGTGCGTTCACGACTTGCGTCGTTTAGATCAAGTCAAGCATGGGCTTCAAGTTATGATGCATTTCTGCATATGGGGGTAAGCGTGCACAATTCCGGGCAACGCACTGTGCCATTGACACTGAGAGAAAACGGGGAAAACAGAGTTAACCACTTATGCTCCTAAACTTTCGCTTACCTGTGGTGTGCGTGTATCGTGGAAGAAGAAACAGCGCAAACACAAGGACGAAAAAAAGCATCAACCACACCAGCGCTTCGTGGTGTGGCATGTTTTTGCGTCGTCCTTGTGTTGCGCTGTTTCTCCTAAAATGCTCAACCAACTAGCCGGCAAGTCCATCCTGTGCATATATAAATTGAACACACGCATGAGTGTAGATGGTCTTCGAAGCTTTTAGAACGAGCACTGCCACAGGATACGAGCAGTGCACGCGTAACAAGTGGACACATTAGTCATTTAAACATGCGTGCCAATGCATTTGACGCGGCTATCGGCATAAGCAGTCTCCAAATGCTGGAATGCATGCGCTTCAAAACGCTAACGATCCGCTGCTAATGCAGGACAACAGCTCACAGCGGACTGAACCAAACTCTAAACTAATGCACTTGAAAAGAACGCCTACACGGCAGCGTGAGGCACGTCGAAATGCCTGGTACTGGCGTCGCAGTTGCTCACCAGTATACGCGCGAATTAAATTCACATACGTGGATGGTTGGCGCAATACTTTGTATCCGCGTATTTTGGAGAACATGGACTGGAGAAGCACTCGATCATGAGCTGAACGGCACATTTGTTATTTTCCTGCGGTGACGACAAGCCGTGAATAGTTCTCACGTTGTTGTCTACGTTGTCTTCCTTCGTTAGTCGTAGCAAGGAATGGAAATGATGCAAACGCACACGTATTCCAGTACACAACAGCACAGCACACTGCAGAGAAACCCCACCCACCACAGCCGATTCATCAAATACGTTTGGTATATATATAACCTCTAAAATAACACGACTGGGCGTGGCGGCGCTGTGGTGTAATGGTTATGATGTGTGTTTTGAATTGTACAAATGCGAGTGTACGCGGGTTCGAATCCACATGATGTATAGAGCATTGTGATTCTTGATAAGTATGTGATCCCCTTGACAATTCTATTCTAATTAGATTGTGTGACTCCTGATTGTGAAATTTGCGAAGATATTTGCAGATTAAGTGTTAATTCGCTTTTTTTTCTCCTCAGTGGCGTTCGTGACGCATACGCATAGGCCGCTTAAGAGCAGTCACGCCTCACGGTAGGCAGCAAATAGCCAGGAAAAAATGACTTTAAAATCCTGCGTAACTTTGCTCACGCCTATTCTGAAGGCCGCTTGGAATCGGGCCAGTGTCTCGAGGAGCCGCCTAGGGAACAGTATATCAGCGGCCCTAATTTGATCTGATTTCCTGCCTGCATGCGTGACCAGGACTTGGCTAAGAGGGTATTGGGAAGAGTACTAGCACTCTGTTCTGAAGGAGTACAAGCACTCTGTTTGGGGGAGTAGAAGTACTCGGTCTGGCGGTGTACTATTAACCCTGCGGGGAGAGTATTAGCACTCTGCGGAACAGTACTAGCACTCCCTGTGGGAAGAGTATTATCACTCTGCGGAAGAGTACTAGCAATCCCTTGCGGTGGAGTAACAAAACTCTGTCAGGAGGAGTTGACCTACTCTCTCTCAAAGAGGGTCGATCTACTCTCGAAAAGAGAGTGAAATATGGGACAAGCAGCTACTCAAAGAGAGTGCCCGGCACTCCCTTAGTTTTTAGAGTGTAGGGTCAACAAAATAAAAGGCCGCCGAACTCACCCTCTGCCTTTAGTAAACACACAAGGGTACACTATTGAGGACCAAGCTGATTCGCTAGGGGCACATTTCCAGTACATCTCGAGCTCATCCCATTACTCAGATACATTTCTAAGATATCAGCGACAAGCGGAACCACAGCCTCTGAACCGGAAAGGAAACAAAAATGAACCTTACAATCGGCCATTCAACATGGTTGAATTTCAGGCTGCCCTGAACTCTTGCAATAAGGCAGCTCCTGGAGGCGATCGAATAGTTTATGAGGTCATAGAACACCTACACGCCGAAACACACAAAACACTACTATCACTCTTTAATTCCATATTCTCTGCCAGTTATATTCCATCTGCCTGGAAGCAAGCAGTCGTCATTCCTATTCTCAAAGAGGGCAAGGATCCAACTTCGGTCTGCAGCTACAGGCCTATAGCCCTGACAAGCTGCCTATGCAAACTCTTTGAGAAAATGGTAAACAGACGCCTAATTCATTATCTTGAGAGCAACAAAATACTAGACCCCTTGCAGTGTGGTTTTAGGGAGGGTCGATGTACGACAGATCACCTTGTCCGCATGGAGGCGAATATCCGAGATGCCTTCGTGCACAAGCAGTTTTTATTAGCCGTATTTTTAGACATGGAAAAGGCATACGACACAACCTGGCGTTATGGAATTCTTCGTGATCTGGCTTGTATGGGTGTGAGAGGCAATCTCTTGAATCTGATCCAAAGCTACCTCTCTAATCGTACGTTCCGTGTGAGGGTCGGTAAAGTACTGTCTCGTCAATTTACGCAGGAAACAGGTGTGCCACAAGGTGGTGTACTGAGCTGCACGCTCTTCATCGTAAAAATGAATTCCCTCTATAGCGTCATACCGCGAACAATGTTTTATTCAGTGTATGTGGATGACGTACAGATAGGCTTTAAATCATGCAACATTTCTATCTGTGAGCGACATATACAGCTTTGCCTAAACAAAATATCTAAGTGGGCTGACGAGAATGGATTCAAGTTAAACCCCCAAAAAAGCACATGCCTTCTATTTTCGAAAAAGAAAGGTATATTACCTGACCCTGCTATCTATCTCAATGGACAACGGCTATCTCTCAGCCACGAACATAAATTTTAGGAATCATCTTAGACTCTAAACTAACATTTGTCCCTCACCTTAAATATCTGAGAGCGAGATGTCTGAAGACAATGAATTTACTAAAGCTCCTGTCCCGTACATCTTGGGGAAGTGACCGGAGATGCCTTTTGAGCCTCTACAAAAGCCTTATACGGTCCCGCCTCGACTATGGAGCAATAGTATATAGCTCTGCTGCGCCTAGTGCTTTAAAGATGCTAGATCCCATTCACCACTTGGGTATACGCCTGGCTACAGGCGCTTTTAGGACAAGTCCCGTAGAAAGCCTGTATGTGGAGTGTAATGAATGGTCATTACATCTCCAAAGGACATATTTAACTTTTTCCTGTGCTCTCAAGGTCAAATCAGATGTTCACCATCCATGTCACTCATCTATTCATAAAGTGTCTACAGCCAGATTATATCGTAACCGCTCAGCTATTAGACCTCCGTTGAGCCTTCGTTTGACAACACTGGCAGAAGAAACAGGTGTCTTAGTCCCAGAGAATGTCCTAATGGCACCCACTCGCCTGCTCCCACCATGGCAATGGCAAACCATTGAATGCGACATCTCTTTTGTAGAAATATCTAAGAGGGCACCAGAAGCACATATACAATTCCATTTTCGTGAACTTCAGGAGAAGTACTCCTGTACAGAATATTATACAGACGCTTCCAAGTCCTCTAAAGGAGATTCCTACGCAGCTCTGGGACCTTCATTTTCAGTATCCGGAGCACAAAATCCACACACAAGTATATTTACCGCTGAAGCCTACGCTATACTATCGGCTGTTCAAAACATAAGGCTCACAAAACTTGCTAGGGCTATTGTATTTACAGATTCATTAAGTGTAGTCAGAGCCCTACTTAGACCAAGAAAATATAAAAACTCAGTTTTTAGTGAGCTGTACAGTCTGTTGTACTCCCTATATATGTGCAATCAAGTGATTGTCATATGCTGGGTACCTGGTCACAAAGGTATAAAAGGTAACGAAGCTGCTGACGAAAGCGCTGGGTCAGTAACTTTTAGCGATGCAGCTTCAAATATCCCCATCCCTGCCACAGACCTAAAGCCTTTTCTACGCAGTAAATTGAGGAATCATTGGCAAGGCGAATGGGATAAACAAGCAATGAATAAGCTTCACATAATAAAACCAAAACTGGGGAACTGGATAAATGGGTAAATAGCAAGGTACAAGGAAGTACTTCTTTGCCGATTAAGGATAGGCCACACATACGGCACCCACTCTCATCTCTTGACTGGGGGCGATCCTCCAACTTGTGTTAAGTGCGGCAATAATCTCACAGTCCTCCATGTTCTTATTCAGTGCCCTGCAATAGAAACAGAGAGGAAAAAGTATTTCCCTGCTGCATATCGCGAGAATTTACCCCTTCACCCTGCCTTTTTTCTTAGCGATGAACCGCTTTTTAATCTGCAAACAGTCTTAGAGTTTTTAGCCGAAACGGACACCCTGAAAATCATCTGGCCAGGCAACTTTTAAGCACACGACTAACAGCCCTGCATTCAAGGGCTCTCTTAAAACTCTGGTATCAGTGTTATGTTTCACTGCATCACCGTTTAACGAATGACCATTGCCATAGTCCACATCACGTCTAGTCACCGTCATTATTTTAGCAGCTATATATTCCATTCCACTTACAGCGTAAGTTTTTTTAGGCCCTTTTACAGCCATATCACATCTACCATGCTGATTTCATTGTGCATGACATCGTCAACATTACCACCTGTCATGGCGCTCTTTCGTCAAACCTGGCCCTTGCGCCATAAAACACCACACATCATGATCATCGCCTATGCCCGGCTTCGTCGTCGTTTCCTGACTCTTGCGGGGAAGACCCACCTCACCCGGTCGAGATCGTATCAGTCGTCAAAAGGAAGTGCAGGCAAGCAATATATTAGCTTAATGATCCTGCTTGTAATGTTGATATGCCGCTCACAACCTATCACTCTTGAACGCTTGAGCTGGCGAAAGGGGAGAAAATGACAGCGGCAGGTCATCTACCAGGTCATTTTGTTGTAAAACGCGGCCTATGAACTTAAAGTTGGATGTTTTGCACACAGAATCACTTCGCTGGCCGTGATTGAGCAGGTTCATTTCTTTACTTATTTACGAACGCTCTTTCGTCCCCTGCAGAACACGCGACACCTTCACTATCATTCTATTTGCTTGAAGCGTGTGTAAGTTTGGCTCGCTGTCTCTTCACGATTATTTGAACAGCCAACGTCCCGGAGGAGCCCTGCTTGTTCTTTCTAGCAATGTTTCTTTAATACGTAAGCCGCAGCGTCCGGTAGCATCGAAGCAACAGTGTCATCCATTAGCCGCACATACATCATCGGAATCTGCGCGATCTTCCTGCCGGTCATACGCTCGAAGACGTGCTCCTTGAAGTTGCGCTGCCACACAACTAATGCGGGTGAAACATTTTCTCAGCACGGCGGAGGACAAGCTCACATCTCTCGGAAAGTTCTGGGTCTCAGCGCATCGAATCCAATGGTAGTTTCGCCGTGGCTTGCACGTCTGTAGCCGAACTTACAATTCGGTGCCAAGCAAGCCCCCGGGCTTATTTCCTCCTGCACAGGAACACTCCCACTCTGTGCCGAAGTCTCATGTGCTCGGTGTTCACGAACATCACCCGCAGGAAATTACAGGAAATCGCAGAACTGTCGTCAGTGTGTTAACAGACGATAAAAGTGACCACTTTTGAAAATTACTCGTTGGAACGAAAAGCAGCGCACTTTTCTGCAGTATCTTAACATAACTTATCCATTTTCGTTCAGGTTTTACTGTGAAAAGCGAGTATTTAAACATAACGGGCGCGAAACAGCAACACAATCACCAGCATGCGACGCGGATTTCGGTATAGGCCTCTGACCGCAGCGCCACTCCTGCTGTCATGATACGGAAAAGGAATTAACTACACCGGTCGGCACACCTACCTAGAGTGTACTAAAATCACCTACCAGTCTAGAAGTAAAACTGTGCGATTAACATTCCAGAATTCGCTTTTGGCGTGTGTTGACGGTCCTCGCGCGCGCTTTGTGCCGGTTTGAATAACCGTCACAGTCGACAGCCAAGAAGACGGCAGCGCTTTTCAGCTGCTGCACGCTACTACTTTCCACCGCTTCACAAAAGCACGCCGCCGCCTAAGACACTCGGGGAAAGGAAGGCCACACAGACAATGATGTCTTCTTGTTCGATGCACTCCGATGCCTGCGACGTCTACCTCTGCCGCGCGCCGATCCAGAACACGGTTTCTGCAAGCGCGAATATGCTGTCGTACTTCGCTTCAGCGTCCAAAAGCGTTTGCGGCGATTCGTGGGAGAAGCACTGGCTGGTGATCTTCGACTACCGCGAGGACGTGGTACTGATCTGCGATGCAGACATGGACCACGCTGGAGACCTGACGGCTCGCAAGTGCTGGAAGAGGCGGTCAGTCCTCATGGATTCCTACTCGTACAACGTCAGCACATACTGCGGGGCGGGAATTATGCAAATATATATGCTAGCAACACTAGGCAGAAGAATTGTGATTTGAGATCTTGTGTGTCTTACAAAAATTGTCCCATATGATATATTTAATTAAAACTAGAAGCACGAAATTTACAAACCCGTAGCACGGTATCAGAAGTAGATATCGTAGTTCTGTGAACTGCATCTATTACAGTATTTGATGCGGACACATTTGCTGTATGAATGTTTGTCTGACTTGACTGTCTTACAACGTTTACAAAGGCTTTGCCAGTTTACTACACCAATATGAGCCACGATGTACTTGAGACCCACTCATATTGCACCAACTTTGTGCGCTTTAGCTGTAGTATGATATGTATAGTTCACAGAATTGTGACGTATATTTCTATTGCCAAGGTATAGTTATGTACACCATGGTTTCGTTTTCAGAAAATATGGAATTTTGGACCGCGCTTTACAGCCTCCAGTGTATAACCAAAATTTGCAATGGGGTCGCGTGAGGGGACCTTTAATGAACCCAATCAATTTATTTGACCATTTCTCTCCGTCTTAAAGTGATTGTCCTTATTTTTCCATTTTTCCTGTTTAATTGCGGAAAGGTTTCCGAAGATTAGTTCCGAACACTGCATTACTTCATTTCTCAGGCAGCCCTAGTGTCGCTATGGGACGTTCAACTCTATTAGTGCAATGATAAATTGCGCGCTTTACCTTCCGCAACATGCGCAGCGGGCTATGGAAGACGCTCTAGTAAAATGGCACAAAATTGATTTTTTTTTCACTCGAGATTACTTAACGACCACCTAAGGCTGAGCGCTTTTCAGTGGCATAGCCAAGGGGTGGCCAACAAGACGTTGACAAGCAAAACAACACAAGGCGTGTGGGGGGCATATGTAAGCGAGCGAATTTTACGATCGCGCCTTTTTGCAGACTTCAAGAGCTGCGTAGTATTGCAATTGATAGCGACGTGAGCACCATCTTATCTAGCGGACGGTGAAATATAACCATTTATTGTTCATGATAAAACAAAAAGAGAGTTGTCTTCTTTTTATTCGCCAGACGTATATAAGATAAATTTTTGGTCTTAATGCTGTTGAATGAAATCAAGCTGCTTCTTTTTAATAGAAAAAAATTCGTACTCTGTTTTGTTCTCTCTTCACATAGTGGAGCTTCAAACGCTGCTCCCATTAACGCCCTTGCTGTATATATATATATAACGAGCCAACGAGAGAACTCGCACATTGCTCTGCAATTTCCGGTGAAGCATGCGCCATCTGCGAACCAACTTACAGGGGTCCCGAACCACCTATTATCGAAGCCTAGAAATGCATCTGAAGTTAAATTACATTATATCAGAAATACTTTGCCGTGAAGAGTTCTTCAATGCGTTGAGCAGAAGCGCAGTAATCGGCAAACACCGCGGTGCTTCCGTTTTAACTGATTTGCAGTGCGAAGTCTACGGCCATAGAGATAGGAGAAACACTGAGGCCCTACCCTTTTCGCGAGCTAGGGGAAAAGTGTGGAAGAAGTCGCGCGCTAATTTTTCTCGCTGTAGCGTTGTTGTCGTTCCAGAATGACGGCTTTGTTATATGGTTGTGTGCGCTCACACGTGCTGCTCCGTAGGTTTCGTACCGTGGCAGAGCCGTCGTGTGTGCAGGGCTGCATTAATCTCCGCGTTTGTTTCGGTGTGTTAGCTAGACCGTGCTCTCCCAGCTGTTGCTGCTTCCAGGTGGGACTGGAAGTAGTAAAAAAGCGTCAAATGAGCGCGCATGCAACACCGTACACCGCGCCGCGGACGAAGGACAATGGAGAATACAATACCCGTCTTGGGTGAATTCATGCGAACGTGTTACCGCAGGCTGAAACCGCTGTGCTTCACAATATGTAGGATATGCCGGCGTCCCGAGGCTGTATCACTTTCTCTGAAGGCTATAGCGATACAAGGCTGGTGGATGAGCAAATTTATTCATCCTCGAGGAAAGCTGTACGTGTCGAAGTGCCCGTAATACGTACGGACAGTTACAGCAGCGCTCCGCAAACTTGGCCACACAGATTCGTTCCATTCCTTAATATGTCGGTCAATATTTTTGCAGCCAACTATTGCGCACGTCTTCAATCCATATGATGATCGAGCACGGTGTGTTAGCGAAAACTCAGTTGCATTTCCGACAGCTGACCGCACAGAAGCAACGTGGAAGCGGTAATGGTTTTGTATTCGTTCGCTGTCGCTGATGCGACGTGCGGTGTGCCGCCGAAAGGGCCATCTCGTTTCTCTAAAACAAACTTCTCCGCGAAAAGTATCAACAGATTGCTCTGAAATTTAGGGAAATTAAGGCAGATAAAGCGTAATGAATGAAACTACAAGAGCGTCTGAATCCACAAGCACGAAGATCAGACAAATTGCAGCGCCAGAGCTCTCTCGGGTAGTTACTGTAAGAAACTCTATGGTCGTGACAATGATTCCCGCAATGTAACTAAGACATTCCGCGCAGTCACGTAACCAAGAAAGAGCGAAATGATGCTAGCGATTCGTCGGCTTTCAGGGAATAGAAGCATATCTGGGCGGGGCGGTGTAAAATAGGTAGCACGAAATCGTAGCGCACTGGACTTGCACACACGATCTTGCGATGATGATGGTAACTTATTGGCATCGCCTAAGAAACGGGGCGGTGCCAAATAGTCACCTGCCTGCTTGATTTGATCAGGTATGCTATACATGTTTTTCATCCTAGCAGTTTTGCATACATCTCCTTGATCTCCTTTTTTTTTTTCCTCAAAACTTCTCTCCCTATCTTGTACCGCTACCTATGCTGGTAGCTGATCCGGTCGTATAAATCTTTCCTGCTTTTTTCCCAAGAACTCTCTGAACGTCTCTTACTTATCTCGACTGCTGACCGATTGGTGCTTCCGTCCACGTTAAAACCAAGTTGTTCTGGAAGGCGTACGTTGCGTACTTGTCTCGCTGGGTGAATCCCTTCGCATTCCACTATAGGATGTGCTCAGTGGTATCTGGATATTTTCTGCAGCATACACATGCCCCAACCCGCCGTGGTTGCTCAGTGGCTATGGTGTTAGGCTGCTGAGCACGAGGTCGTGGGATCGAATCCCGGCCACGGCGGCCGCGTTTCGATGGGGGCGAAATGCGAAAACACCCATGTACTTAGTTTAGGTGCACGTTAATGAACCCCAGGTGGTCGAAATTTCAGGAGTCCTCCACTGCCGCGTGCCTCATAATCAAAAAGTGGTTTTGGCACTTAAAACCCCATAATTAAATTAAATTATTAGCCAGATGATTTGACGAGATACGAGACTGTTAGCGCCGATGTTACTGTACCAATTGACGGCGACGACGTGACGGCACTAGTAGACACTGGCGCGAACTTTTCAGTCCTACCTGAATAACTGGCGGACAGACTTCGAAAAGTGAAAATGAAATGGGCAGGGCCGCACATTAGAGGTGCTGAAGGCCAGCTACTGACACCGACTGGCAAGTGTACTGCAAGGGTGAACATAGGGGATTCGTCATTCGTCGTAAATTTTGTCATTCTACCCGACTGCTGCAAAGATGTAATCTTAGGTATGGACTTCTTACGCGAGTACGGTGCCGTCATCAACATATCAGAAGGTATACTAACCTTTTCTGGGAACTAAAGTGCATAACTGCAACGGAAGTCCTTGCGCGTCATAGACGACGTGACCGTACTACCGTTATCTTGCCGTCTTGTTTCCGTCAAGAGTGACAGAGAGCACGGTGGGGAAGGTATTGGCGAGCAGATAATTACGCTATTGCTCACTCAAGGTATTGGCACGCCGAGAAGTCTCGCCAAAGTAATGCATGGGCAAACAGAACTACTGCTAACAAACTTCAGCAAGCAACGACGACACATTGCAAAAGGCGCAGCAGTTGCTTACCTCGACGAGACTGCGGAATTCGGCGAATGCTTTGCATTGCAACAAGGAGAGCAAGACGATTCCGCACCGTTACCTGTTCTTGACGTGAGCGCGAGCTTATCACCAGCGGAAAGGCAGCGCCTTGTGGACCTGCTTCACCAGTTTCGCAATCGCTTCTCGTCGACATCCAGAGTTGGTCGGACCCCGCTGACGAAGCACCGGATTATCACGGAGGAGACAGCGAGACCAATCCGACAATACCCATACCGCTTAACTACTTCTCTTCTTCCTCATACTCAATTTTTCTTCTAAACTTCTACAGGCTTGCCTCCGATTTTTCTTTTAATAATTGGTTTTTCTATAAATTTTATTTAGGATTGCATAGGCTTCCCCTATTCATTTATTTTGATTGGTTTACGCCTTCCATACCTACCTGGTGGTGCGGGCTCCCCACATAGACTGCCGTCTTTCTTTTTGACCATCACTACCGGCGAGACCCACGGGCTTTTTGATGGATGGATAATGTCGTCATCGAGGTGCCTGAGCGATCGTTTTTCAGTTGACCTGCAATAAAGAGGCCTGCCCTTTTTATCAGTTCTTGCTGTTTGTGAATCGTGACAATATAATCGATTTCCTTAACTCTAATGATGTTCTAACATCTGCCCAGCATGGTTTCCGTCGTGGTTACAGCACTGTAACGCGATTAGTCGATTTTGTTAATGATATCGCGTCTAACCTAGAAATAGGTAATCAAGTGGATGCCACTTTTATTGACTTCTCTAAAGCTTTTGACTCTGATTCATTCTAAACTACTGGTAAAATTAAACGCCATATTCAATAATCCCTATCTTGTTTTTTGGATAGCCATTTTTCTTCGTTATCGCTCACAATTTGTTTCTTTTAACTCAGTGCAATCAACTCCTGTCGACGTTACGTCAGGCGTTTTTCAGGGATCCGCATTAGGTCCTTTATTATTTCTAATATACATCAGTGATTTACCTCGAAGCACCTCAACTAAAATTAGACTTTATGCAGATGACTGTGTATTACACTAATCTACTAACTACATCGATGACTACCACCGTCTTGGCCAATCCCTTATGTCTTTCTGCGCTTGGTGTTTGAAAACGTGGCAATTGAACAGCAACTGTGGTAGAACAGTCGTGATGGCATTTGCCAAGGGACAGAGCCCCCTCTCGTTCGATTATTCTCGGAATGGCATCCAACTTAAAAGAGTGTCTCAATGTAAACACTTAGGTGTCATTCTAACAGAACATCTTTCATGGTCTAAACATATTGATTATGTAAACGGAAAAAGCCCTAAATAAATTAGGTTATTTGCACCAAACTTTAGCTAAGACCCCCGCGATACTAAACTGCTATTATATAAAACGGTAATTCGCCCTGTTCTCGAACATGCATCTGTCGTTTGGTTCCCCTACAAACAATGTGAAATAAGCTCGCTCAGTAATGTTCAATGAAAATCTATCCTCTTTAACCTTTTTCTTCAACAGGATTTTCGAGTGATCTGAAAGTAAGCAGAGATACTGTTTCGCCAGATTTTGTGATGCTGCTGCTTCACTCAGCAATAATCCAAACGGCCCTTCAATCATCATGCTGGCTGTGGGCAAGCAAACACTGTTCTTCTCCCCGCGTCCCGACTTCCTGCCTGATCAACGCACATTCCTCGGTAAAATTCGGAGGTTTTACAAACGCAGGGTGGACAATGTCCATTGTCGCACGTGAGTCCCTAAGTACTTCACACGACATTCAATTCACTGCTAGGTCGCGAAGATAGGGTTCTAAGAAGGCCAATTTGTCATCGCCGCCGTTCACAAAAAAATATAAAAAACAAAAAACCATTCTAGGCTTCCGACAGCCGATCGCATGGTGTCCATGCTCCTGACAACGCAAAGAGCCGACCAGTTTTCTAGACTGAAAAACCTTTTCTGATTTCCTTTCTTCTTTTACTGCGGTGTTATTCCCTCCTGAATTATCGGGTTGAACGTCTTATGTCCCTCCTCCAGCCCTTTCGGGGTGAGGGGGGCGCCTGTTTTCCTCTTTACTGAATTCAGTGAATGGCTTGCCACGCCTTTTCTTGGATTCGCGACATGCGGAGAATTAATCTGCTAGAACTGCAGCACATTCCAAGTCTTTTTCGCCCGACCTCTCTTGATCTTGAATTCACAGGCGCATCTTTACACTCAAGGACCCATAGAACTGCTCCATGCAGATTTACTCAACAACCTTGTTGTGACAACAAAAGGCGTCTTCCCCTTTTAGCCACTGAATCAAATTGGCTTTCTGCTTGTAAGTGAAATCTTGAAAAGACTCCACCGGTGTTCTTGCTGTCTACAGAAACCGACTACAGAAAGCCTCCGCTGAGAGCCGACATTTCCTTAGCAACGCAGCTTTTACTTCATGATAATCACCTGCATCGTGCCTCTTTAGCCTTGCAGTTATTTCTGTTGCTTTACAAGGAAGGACGGTCAGAATCTGTTGCGGTCAACTCTCTAGTGTCAACCTGTTTTTCTTGCAGGTTCGTTCAAAGTAACGAGAAGCAATCCCATGTCATTGTTTACCTTGTACGACAGCATGAGATCCTTTATTTTTTTTCCTGCTTCACCTGAGCGTCTTTCATTTATTAAGATGTTATTTGCCTATTGCATGGCCAGATCCCGCTGTGCTAGTTCTCTTAGCTTTAGTTAGTGAGCTCTCTGTTCCCCTCCTTCCTTCTTTCTGCAGCTTCCCTTTGACTAGCTCTCTGCTGCTCTCCTTCCCTTGTTTGTGCAACTTCCCCACTGATCAGCTCTCTGCCTTTCTTCTTCCGCGTCTTGTTCAGCTTTTTTGCCAAATTTATTCTGCAGCTCTTTGCATTTCTTCTGCAGCGTTTTGTTCAGCTTTCTCAGCTCGTTTCTTTGTCTCTTCCCTTGATTCTGAACTTCCGTCCCCAAGAGCCCCGCACTTCTCAATCGCCTCAATAAGCTGCGGCTTTCTCTGACTTTTCCCGACCTCAATTCCCAGCTCTTCACAAATTAATAACTCTAACTTTCTCCATTTGCTTAAATCCAGGGTCAATCCCGAACGAGGACTTTCTTACTCTGCTGCTACGTGAAGTGGCTTCCAACAGGAGCCTGCACGAACAGAAACCAATTTGCAGTTTTGGAAGACACACGAGCTAAAACTTGGCAAATTCACAAAGAAAGTCAAGCGCTCACCATTCTGCTGAAGCCAGGACGAAGAGTGGAGTATCCCGTCGCTGCCAACCAGTTGATACGATCTCGACCGGGTGAGGTGGGTCTTCACCGCAAGAGTCAGGAAACGACGACGAAGTCGGGCATGGCGATGACGAAAAAAAGTAGAAAACATTGTATTCACTTCATTGGTACGTGGATGTTACTCATCCGAGTCTCGAGCGGTTCTGATTAACACGGGGGCAACCACGGCATTAAATAACCCCTGGCAGTCCTGTGGTCGTAGACGACTTCCTCTGGAGCTTGTGGTAGTATTAATGCTTTCGTCAGCTTTTGCAGTTGAGCTCTTGTCGTTCGGTTTGCCTTCTCTTGTTCCATGATTTTGTGTCAGCTAGGGGAAAAAAGGGTGATGTCGTTTCGGAGAAGAGTAGCAATTATGTCGACATGGAGACGACCACCTGAACGCTTATCACACTTGACAGGGCGTGGTCCAGGCTTACCGTAACCGCCTTTTCGGGGACGAGGCAAATCATCTTGTCATGGGAATGTACGCCTGAACGTCTCTCACACCCAACAGGTCAATTATAACACGACCAAGAACTTGGCTCCTGAGCCCACTTTCGAAAAGAAAAAGCCCCGTACGCTATGCTACATGTATTGTGATTGCTATGATGCAGTGCAAGGTATCATTCAAAGCCATAATTAAAGAAAAAGCTTGGTGTTGCTGGTTTGCGTAGGTGACCGAAGAATTATTTACCTAAATATTTATCGCATTCAAGTACACGTATATACGATCATCACGACTACAATCTATTACTTCGCATGCTATAATCTACTCCTCTCATCATACACCATCGAGCAACGTAAGGATCTGGCTTCTTTTTCTACAAAAACAAGTTTAGTTGTATTGTAAAAAGACATTGCTAAATTATATTTCAACTGTGTCTCGTTTCTAATGCCGCCGCGCATCACTTCTGCGTTTTCGAGCTCGTGAGCAGTGCATCCACGCGGCGTCTAAGGCCAATTCGTATCCGGCTTTACCAGAAGACGTAGACACCACTAAAATGAGTTTCATTTGAGTGAGTATCAAATATGTATTTTTTCATAAAAGAATATACTCGTATGTTTCAAAAATGGTGCCCGAAATAACTGATATCAATGATTCCATGTTTTCTCTGTATTCAATAAAGAAAACATGACACGAGCTTTAGAACTATATCAGTTAGAAACCAGCAATGGAGTGCATGCCGCTGATATGAAAAATATAATGGCCATGAATAAACAAGTTCAGGACAAATATTTTAACGAAACTTTGTCATTCAAGAACCTCGTTTACATTTTTGTACACTTGCAACGGGCTGAGAAAAAACTTAATAACGCTGTCCTTTGTTCAAATCCATTGTCACCAATGCTTTCAACGGTCGTGTATTGTAATTGCGCCTGTGTTATGGTCGCTACAGAGAGCAAATATAAAAAGCCGTTCAGCAATATATACGAGGGCGAGCCAAATGAAAGTGAGTCAATGCGAATATATGATAAAAGGGGTACCTTATTTAAAAGTAGTCTCCATGAGCATTTAGACATTTGTCCCACTGACTAACGAGTCGCGTTATTCTCGTCTCATAAAACTCATCGGGTTGCTGCTTCAAAAAGTCGGTAACTGACGCTTTCACGTCATCGTCCGACACGAATCTGGTTTTCCTGAGCTGTTCTTTCAATTGCCCCAAAATGTGGAAGTCGCAAGTGGACAGGTCTGGACTGCATGGCGGATGTTGCAGCGCTTCCCACTTGAACTTTGCTAGTTTTATATTAACCACATCAGCGACGTAGGGACGGCCATTGTCGTGGAGCAAGATGACGCCATTCGTCAATTTTCACGTCGTTTGTTCTTGATTGCGACACGCAGCCGACCCGGCGTTTCACAATATCAGAAGCGATTGATAGTCTCTCCAGGTTTAGTAAATTCGATCAGCAATGGCGCCTGACGATCGAAAAAAATATAACACCTTTCCGGCAGAAATGGCGGTCTTTGCTTTCTTTTGGGCTCGTTAATTCAAATGTTTCCACAGTAAGCTTTGCTGTCCTGTTTCAGGCTCGTAGTAGTGGCACCATCCTTCGTCCCCGGTCACAATTGCAGACAAAAAGTCGTCACCCTCATTGTGCTACCGGATTAGATGAGTCAAGGCAGGGCCGAACCTGTCCGTCTTCTGGCGGTGGTTCAAAATCTTGGGCATCCTATGCGCACATAAGAGCCGATAACCGAGAGGTTCATGAATTATGGTGTGACCAGAACCGTGACTGATGTTCACATGCCCTACCAGTTCATCGATGCTTATCCTTCGTTCTTCTCTAATGAGCTCATCAGCTTTTGCAATTGTGTTGGGAGTGATTGTATGGTGGTTTTGGCTCGGTCATGGATCGTCTTTGCAACTTTCACGTCCTTCTTTGAACCGTTTGCTCCAATGCTTCATAGTGTCCAATAAAATGCTATGTTCAATGTACAGGACAGCCACACGGCGGCTAATTTCTTTTGGGGAAACACCTTCAGCTGTGAAAAACCTCACGACACCACGCTGTTCATCTTTTAGAGTATCCATTATGTCACGCAACAATATTCAACCCAGTGTATGAGACCATTAATGAACATGTATCCTCACACTTGCATGTCACTTGTAAATGAGAGATGCTTGTGTTCTATGCGCATGGTTCGCAGATAACGAAGAGAACCATTATTGCTCCTGGTTGGTTGCCTCACTTTCAAGACTCGCCCTCGTACATTAAAAATGTGAAGATACAATGAAATATACAAATATGAAGATGCAGCTTCATAAAGAGCAAAAGAGTGTCACAGGAAAGAAAATTCCCTGCACGTATACACAAGATCTCTCAACATATTTAAATATACATGTCTCAAATAAATCTACCTATCTAAGGAAAAGGTAGTGTATATAATGTGCCAAACAAGACAAATGAAATGTTGCGCAACCACAGGTTCAGAGATCACAGCCCCTCTTCCCTCCACTCTCCCTGATCTATCGCGCGCGACAGGAGGCGGCGCGCTTCCTCCACGCTTTTCTCCCTTGAGCGCACGATACTGAGCCACCATCGTTGGCCCACCCATGCAACCCCCACCCACCTACGCTTTCACTTACACATACAACACGCGGCGCATGCTCACAGTGTTATCGCCCTTGCACTTTATACGGAACACGAGGGCGACGGCGATGGCAGTAAAATATAATAGGAGAATCCGGCAACTGAAGTGTCCCGTGGCCCATTACTTTCCGCAAAAGAAGTAGTAGTAACAAACTCGAACTTTCTACATGCAACAATTTGCTGCCCCGCAATGATGTCTTTTTTTTCTTTTGTGGGGTGTGGTCACGGAAATGAAAAAAGAAACGCAAAGGAAAGCATGTTGGCCACAATCGAATGTCTACTTTGGGCACTTAATGTGGCTACTGAAAGAATATCGAAGAAAACGTGAGACGCTTGGTCCACAAAGAACCATACGCATACTGCTCGATATCCTACACCGGCCTGAGAAAATTTTCCAGAGAGGTTGCGGTTACCGAACGCGTTGAAATCCGTCGATTCCCCGCGGCAGGGTTGCCAGGTTTTCGGAAGATAGAGTAGCCGGAAAAGTCCGAAAAGTAGCCAAAAAAATCGCCAACTGCGGAAAAAGCTTGAATTGGTAGCGAAAAATCTAGCCACGGTGCGACAAATGAACATTTGCCCATTTTTAATGCGAAAATAAAGAACAGGCCAGAAAGACCTGTAGTTGCCTGCTGCGCTGATGACAAAAACATAACAGAACAAAACTGTAATCACCTAATATTCTATCCTAACTTAATGTCTGACCAACTGATGTTCTTTGATAATTTCTGCCGCACACTTGCGTGCTGTCTCACAGCCGAAGTTGTATTGCCAGTTTCAGTAGAATTAACTTGCGGAACGCGGTCCTTGCACAGATGCTTATATTAACGCTATGCCACTATGACTTCATTCTAAACGTCCCCGTGCGAACTCTATGACGTCACACAGGTTCTCCGCTTCCTGGTAAGCAGTCGCATAGTCAGATAGACATTGGCACTTGTAATGTCATGGCTGCCATGACATGTTTTTCGTATTGCAGTCGTTTCTGACGCGAAGGACCATGGTCTTCGAGATTCTCTATAGAGGTAATAGTCGTTGGGGTGATATTAGGACACCACCTATTGCTTCCATCCTTCGAAGGACGCAAGAGCATTGTCTATAAGACTAGTTAATTCCTGTTACTCGGAGGGAGCTGCTTGGGCCTGTTCAATTATCCGTCAGTGACAGTCCCGAAATGCCCGAGACGTTGATTGCAGCCAATGAGCGTTGCATATGATGCATCTCGGGCTGTCCGGGGGAGCCCAAGATGACAAGTCGAAGAGGCCCACCGAACATATGGTGGCTAGGACATATTTTCAGCTCCGGAATTCGCTTCCGGAGCTTGAAAGACACATAAGCGTGGCCTTGAAGATCTGACGTTTCGAGGGGGCCGTCGTGGGCAGTGTGATTCGGCCACTACCTATACCAACTACCGCCTCCAAAAGGAGCCATAAAGTAGCGAAGTCCCTAAACACGATTTTCGGTCGCCAGGAGCTTCTAAAGGTAGCCAATTTGGCCAGAAATCGCCAAATCTGTTAACCCTCCCCGCAGTGATGACGGCGAGCGACCATGCAGTGTTTCTTTTTCTCGTCTGCCAGCCAGAACGCGTCGAAAACTCTGCCCGGCGAAAATCCACTCGGCCAGAGAATAACGAACGCGCATCGACGTGCGCCGCGCGATGGTAGGGGCAACACGAGAAAAGCGCATGCGCTCTGGCGGGCTCCGGCAGGCTGCGGGTAAAGAGAACAGAAAAAAAAAAATTGATGAGGCTCAAGTGTCCTCGCGAATAAAAGTCAAAGTAGAAAAATAAATTAGAATGTAGTTAACTTTGGCGCCTTTAGTGTTTTGACATGGTTGCTTTGGCACAGGTGAAAGAAAATGTTGATATTATTTTCTGTGACATGACGGCAAAAACAGCCCACCACAACGCTTTGTCTCATAGGACCTTGTTGCGTGCTCTGTCAACTTGTCTGATAGTGTGTTGATTTGGCTTGTCTCGTCGTATGGTCCGATGTAATACTTTAGAAAAGTCCAGGCACCTTTGGCGTCAAATGTTTATAGCAACATTAAACCCACAATAAAAGTTCCGAAATTGAAAATCTAAAGCGCGATTTCGGAAATGTCAATGCACCTTTCCTATCAAAAGTTAATGAGAACTTTATACTCATAAAGTGTCAGAATGAAAATCTATGCGCTGCGTAGATTCCGCGGCCTCCAAGATATGCCGCGATGAGCCCGCTCGTCATCCAAACTTTCTTGGAAACTGTGTTCGGATTGGGGCTCCTTGCCTTATGTGACTCCTGGTAAATGGGCGTTAGCGCGAAATCCCGCCCGATTTCGCAGTGTTCGCGTTGAAATGTCTTTTCGAGCGTGAAAGGACATTCTAGACAAAATCCAGAATGATTTCCAGCGCCGGGGTTTGTTTTGGTAGGTGGTTCATGACAGCACGAAAAAATTTCGGGGGGGGGGGGGGGAGGAGGGCTGAAGCCTCATAAGCCTTTCTACTAAACTTTTTTTTTTGGTGACGTAATGACGGGTGGCAGCAGCGGCCTCCACTTGTGGTCGTCTGCTGCCACGTGCGTGCACCCAGCGCCGGCAAAAAACTTGTCGCTTTGGTGCGCTGCTCCTGCTGCGCCGAGAAGGCCCGTCAAGGTGCAAACACTGCAGCACTCCTGGCGGCAAAGGGATGAAGCCCGGACGTAGTTGCAGTCGGCTCTCTCAGAAGACAGACGGCGCCGTTCAGGCACCTTATCTGTTCTTCCAGAGTGATTTCGACGTTGCTCGTGATCATCGACGAGGGTGCTGAGCATCTTCCGGCTGCGCATGCGCGTGGCATAGCCACACTGATCGCAGGAACGGGGCGAGCAATTAAATGCATCATGACGTCATGGCGTATCCGCCTCCTGAATGCTGAAATCAATTACCAAATATTGTCATAAATTAATTATGACGTATGCTGCGCTTGATATTAACATTTCTACGTTTCGATATTCAAGCAAATGTGAAAAAATAGAAATAGGTCAAACAAACGTCATCTCACGACGCTTCTTGTGGAAGCAGCAGCGCCATTATTAGAAATGAAATTAAGCCACGATGAAAATAAGGAATGCTTTATTCGCGTTTTGTTGGACTCACATGGTTACTATTGTTTAAGAAGTACGCTTCTCGGAGGCTGCCAAGAGGGTAAATTACCAAAGAATAACAAAAATCCTGTTTTACAGCATGTAACTTTTCAAAACAGGGGCGGCGACAGATTTGCACCTTTGCCGCCTGTTTTATTTGAAATATGGTAACCTTATTTTCATGTCCGTAAAAGTAAGGTGTCACAGTGATGTTATTAAGCATTTCTTTTCGATCATGTTTCACAATGCAAAAATTTAATTATGGGGTTTTACGTGCCAAAACTACTTTCTGATTATGAGGCACGCAGTAGTGGAGGACTCCGGAAATTTCGACCACCTGGGGTTCTTTAACGTGCACCTAAATCTAAGTACACGGGTGTTTTCGCATTTCGCCCCCATCGAAATGCGGCCGCCGTGGCCATTTCATAATGCAACCTTCCGCATTGTACTGAAGGTTGCCAGTTGAAAGTAGAGTGTCGTTTACTACTTGTTTATTATGTGTGTGTTTTTAGCATTTCCTTCCCGAATAGCAGTTTTGTAGGCGCATGACTTCGTTTATTTAACTCCGATCCTATTGAAGCAATTTTTGAAATCGACAGCAAGTATTGCATTTTTCTTTTAAATTCTGTATGCACTTGTGCCCAGTGGTCACAAGGCGGCAAAAACGGGTTTAAGGAAGTGAAAATTTTTATAGCACGTCTGGAAGTTCTTAGCTCGTCCGTAAATAGATTAATTAACCTAAA
Organism: Dermacentor andersoni; assembly: GCF_023375885.2. NCBI lineage: Eukaryota > Metazoa > Arthropoda > Arachnida > Ixodida > Ixodidae > Dermacentor > Dermacentor andersoni. The sequence continues at coordinate 122,088,160 of NC_092816.1, read as the reverse complement.
CCGTACAGCAGGTTACCAGAGATATGGTCAGCAGCAACGGCGCTGATACCGACACTTTGCCTAACCAGAATGCGTTATAGTTCTTATGTTTTATCTTACATGGGTATTCTCGCAGAACCAAAATTTTATGAAGGATTTCTGAAGGATTTCCGTCGCTGCCGACGCCAGCAGCAAAGTACAATATGCTAGTTCCTGCAATGATACGCATGTGTGCTGTGTAGTTAAAGCTCTACGCCGCCCAGGCGGCCGCTCACGCCTGCGCCCCCGATTACTCCGGCAGCCCGGTACTACGCAAAAGGTTTGGGCGCAAGATAATCTCTAGACAAGCGTCTTCATCGATTGACGTGCGGCTGAGGTGCAGCGAAGCGGAGTCTGAATCAGCCGCGAAGGAATACGGCGCCATTCCTGCTGGTCTTGTTGCTCCTAAAGGAGTCCCATGGTCAAGACGAACGTAGCCACCCTCCAGGCGCAATAGAGCAGCGCAGACTCAATGCCCACTAACACGGTTGGCTCGATGACCTCCTCGACCACGGCTTGGGCGTCGCGCTCACCCGGGGGCGTCTGTATGCCCAGCCAACGAAGCAGCTCCTTGGCCCACTTCTGGCAGTTGTTCTTCGTCAGGTGGTAGCGGCCCGAGTCGCACATCTCCTGCATGACCACGTCGATGCAGGTCTTCGGTAGGCGGAGCTTTCCCAGGTACTTCTGCAGAAGACAAGCGAGTAAGCGGAAATAAATGGAGACGCCTTCTCCGGTGACCGTTTTTCACGCTGCTTTAAACTGTCACAGCCTTATCGACCAGTGCTGGTGGCGCCTTCGTGTTACTGGAACACTCTCGAATGTTGTCGCCGATTCCGTAGCGAGGTGACTATGTATAATCAAGATTACTCGCGAGACGCGCATAGCGGTGTATAGCCGTGAGCAAAAGTAACGACCTTTGCCAAGTGCTTGCCGAACTAAGCCCCCTGAACAGAACTAAAAGTAGCGACATCCCTTATTGCCCGACCTCTCCTTCTTGTCTCCTCGCTGCTCGCGCTTTCCCTTATCGCTAGCCCGAGCAGTTTGTCTAGACGTTCATTTGTGGGAGCGCCCGACGTTTGTGCACACGCGCGACTATAGAGCGGGTGGAGAGAGAAAATCTGGGGCTTTTTCTCCTTGAATATATGACTCTGCCTAAGCAGTACGAGGGAAGTTTCATAGCGCGTGTTGTATGCGTTTGACCCCTAGGCATGCCGGAATCGCGGAGTGGGGTCGAGTTTCCTTACGCTCCGCCGCTGCTAGCGCGCGCGGTGAGGTGGTGGCCATCACGGACGCCCCATTTGGTGATCGGTGTGTTTTTTACATCTCAACACCACCAAGGGTGTTAACTGAACGTTTACCCCTTTTCGAACCACCGCACCTCCCAACCAGACGTCAGCGCGGCGTGGACAACGAATAAAAGCGCTCTCCCGACCATTACCTCGAAACCGGCGGAAAGTATGAACGGTAGGGAACCACGTCGGCCAACGGACAGGCGCAGGTAATTACACGAGTCAAATCACAACCCATCCCTCGGCACTTGTCCAGCCGCCAAGACAGCGTGTAAATCGGCTGCTGCAGCGTTCCACGAAGGGACCTCAGCCCTTCCTTCACCTTGCAGGGTGAGCGAAGAACGGTGTGGACAACAACGAACGAACCAGGTGTCGCCGGAAGATTTTCTTCTTCCACAAATTCTAAACCAGTTTCTTCGAGGCGGAATTACTGCGGGTCATGGATAGCGTGCGCATGGTATCGCAACGGAGTCGGCGATGGTCATTTGCTGCGGGACAGTCTTCAGATTTTTTAGTAGACTCACCTAGGGAAGACGACAGGTTTAAAAGCAGATACCTTTCGAGATTGAGCAGAGTGTCCTGATGTGAACTGAGACCTTAACTTGCTCCTGCATGGAGTGGGCTTCCGCACTCGAGCCGTGTAACTAAGCTAAATAAACCCTTTTTTCCTGCATTCTATGTAACCTGACGTCGTAATCGATGGGCTCGGTCCATTCCATATCCCGGACGCCACATTAGCCGCAACAGTCTCAAGGGACGCCGGACATGCTTTCTCACGCCTGCGGCGCTGGTGCTGAGTCAGTCATGCCAGATTAAACCTTTTTTCCACCTTCCGGCGCCCTACCTTCAAAAAAAAAGGACATCGCCGATTCTTCCGGGGGGGGAGGGGGGTGGAGAGGGAGCGCTGGCAGGCTTTTCGCATGCTGCTGCCCACGACTTTTCAGGAGCATTCTTGAGTGGTCCCCTTTGAGTGAAATAGTGCACAGCGCCTTAGCAACCGAGGTTGAACGCCACTGAATGATCTCACACCGCGAGGATTATTGGCTTTGAGTCTCGCCCAGGTTAAGTTAGCTCATGTTTAGGTTACCTTAGGTTAGGTTATTATTTATTTATTCATCATACCCTCAAAGCCATTACGGCATAATAGAGGGGAGTGGTTACAAGCAAAGTGGATAAATTCAACAAACAGGAGTTACTAGTGCAGAAAATTATATATATATATATATATATATATATATATATATATATATATATATATATATATATATATATATATATATATATACAAAACTATATAACAAATTGCACCTAGATATACAATGTTAGCTATGGCGTTTGTGAGTACAGGTTGAACAATGTGAAGCAAAAGGTTCCTAGTTATACAGTGCTAGCTATGGCATTTTTGAATAATTGGTGATCTGCGATAGCGGCCATCAATCGCATTTTTGCAGGTGAGGGCTCTTGTATGCAGTTATGAAATGAGACTTCGAACTGAGGAAGGTGTTGGAACTGTTGAGTGCGCAGTGCTTGTGATGAAGAAATGTCATTGCTCTGGGTCTAGCAGAGCGAGCGATTCTCGGACGCTGATCGTGTTTATGACGCTGTGGCTCCGATACATCACCGATGACAGAGCAGCCATCTCAAACGACTGCTGCGATACGCACTCCTCAGAATTGTCGTCCCCCTCGGCGCATCGACACCTTGCAAGCAGCTACAGTGACGTGCCGATAATTATTTACTGTGAGCTACGTCGCCACAATGCAGGCAATGAAACCGTGCTGTGGGGCCATCTCAGCCCGAGAAGATATATGCATAGCCAGCGACAGTCAACGCTTTGTTTTTGATAGTAGTGCGCAGTACATCACCGATGACGGTGCGTTATGCGTGTTTTATGTCGGTGGTGAATATTGTTGATGCCTCTCAGCTCGGCACCGCGTCGCTGTTGCCGAAAGATAAGTTGGGCGGGGCCCAACCGTGGTGGGTGCGCGCACATGAGTAATACCCGTGTCACACGGGCAACTCGGATCTCCTTCAAACTTCCTTCCCTTAAAGGACCGCAAGGGAGTTTCACCTCAAAGGAGTTAGCTCCGTGTCACACGGCCTATAAATGAGTTTTTGAAAGCTGCCGCTGGGGACCCATTAGACGCTGCTCACCTCGTACGCAGTCATGAAAGAAACACGTTATATATTGGTAAAATGTTTTGGCTACTTGTCTTTTCTTACAAAATCGCGTTGACCAAAAGAACAAAATTGGTGCAGTCAGAGCAAACGCAGCAGCCATTTCGAGAACGCCCGGTTCGAGAGTCGAATGTAGCTGCTCAACTCAAATATCTTTGTCAGTGCTCAAATGCTACATTATATGCAATAAAAACAGTTATAATTGCTGGTAAAAGTGAAATTAATAAAAATGAGGGTGATTTCTTGACTCGAAATTCAAGCACGCTGGGAACAAGAGTACTCCCTTCAATCTGCAAGGGAGATCTTGCATCTCCTTTCGCTAGGAACTTCCTTAAGCTTCCTTTGCTAAATGACTGCCGTGTGACACGCCGCGCATCTCCCTCGAGATTAAGGCGTCCTTGGTTGAAGGGAGTTAAAAAGACTTTAGCCGCGTCCGTGTGACAGGGGTATTACATGCCTCGCGCGGGGCGTGACCTCTGACTTTGATTGACAGGCGAACTCGTGCTAAACTCTTACATCGCGAAACCCCCTCCGAGTTCAACTCGGGAACATATCGGCGGCAGCAGCAGCCTGTGTTATTACATCCAGCGGCAGCAAGCGCCAGTATGACCGTCTGGATCCGTTAACGTACATGACCGCCGTGGAGTTTCAGCGTCATTTTCGCCTGTCGAAGACATTAGTGCGCTGGCTGTGTGACGAGCCAGGCGAAGACTCTCGTCTATGGGGACAGCGTGGCGGGCTTCATTCGCTCACCGTCGAAAAGCAAGTCCTCTGCGCCCTCCGTTTCTACGGGACCGGGAGTTCTCAGGAAGGCGTCGGCGCCGAGCGTTACATTGGACGTCATCAAACTACTGTGAGCCTGTGTCAGACATGTCTGATGCGCTTATTGATGCGACAGTGCGGAATCGGTGGCTGGATTTCCCGAAGACTGCGGCTGAGCGGGCATTCATAAAAGAACGCTTCTTACTTCGCGGAAACATTACGAACGTAGTCGGGTGTGTCGACGGAACGTACGTAGGAATTAAGGCGCCTTCAATGTCAGCGTTACTGTGATTAGCATTGAAGCAATGTGCCAAATTGCCAAATTTGTCACTTCTGTGTAGCCACTTAATTATTGTGTTACCGACATCATACATGTTGCAGCCTATGATACTGACTTTTTAACTGGTTGCTGACTTTTTGCCGATTGTTCTACTTGTCTCAGGGTGCCTTCCAAATGGCTCACTTTTTGGGGAAAGAGGTTAATGAAGTATAAATAGATAAATGGATATCACAAATTGTGTGAAGTACCCTGTGGATGCTAATCTCATAAAGAACTTGGGTTTTTTTATGAGATTACTTAGTACTTAGTACAAGTTACTTAGTATGCATAATGCTGAATTTTAGTCATGCGTCATCTATCGGCCGCACTATGAAACAGCAAGGCATTGCACAATTCGTTGCAGTGCGAGATGCGGATGTCACGCCAAGCCAGTTATGCCTATGCATTTATGGCGAAATGAAAATGCATTGAGAATCTTAGTGTGCTGGTTTGCATGAAGAAAATACTTCAGAGTGTTTGCTGTGTTCACTGTTGGTGCATGTGCCAGTGGTTCAGTGTATTTTCTTTGGGGGGGGGGGGGGGGGGGCAGCGTGATTCTGTATGGACAAATGTTATATTTTCGTCTCATAATGGGGCTCTAATTCTTCAGCAGTAGAACAATGCAGATCCAGTGCTCTGCAGAACTCGGTGTGCGTGAAGATGTCATGAACCACCAAGGCAAAACTACATATTGGGAGAAATGTGGTGCAGATGCCAATGAAAAGTGGGTCTTTAACCCGCCATGATAAAAATAAACATTGCAGAGCAAATAGACCTTTTGTGCAGCTTTAGAGCAATGATTACACAAACCGTGACATGCTCAAACGTGTAAAAGCCTGCTGCAATGCCAAAGTAGGATGAGCGATGTGCAGCATATTTTGCCATTGAACATGTCTTGTAACTGCTATTTTTATTGTAAGCCTCGCTGTCATGCCTGTCTTTCGCAGCACTGTCTTTCCATTGGTGTCATGATGATAATGGTAACGGCAGCAGTAAGGCTGGTTAATGCTTTCCCCTTTGATTCCTGCACGTTTAGTGGTACAGAATATGGCACGTGCATACACCTGTGGAGCAAAATTTTACGCTTGTGGTGAATTGTTGGAGAGCTAATGCGTGTTGTAACATTTCAAAGATGTGCGCCATTGTGGCTTAATAACTAGAGCATTGGTGAGGTTGAAGACAGGATGTATTGGTATAGAAGCTTGAACTTAAATTGCATAACAATTCGACGGGACACAAAGAAGAGAAATACACACAGCAGAACGCTCTGCTGTGTGTGTTCCTCTTCTTTGTGTGCCGTCGAATTGTTGCGCGATCCAACTTCAAATAGAGCATTGGGCTTCTTTGGGGCAGGACCGAGGAAGTGTGAGCTATTCGACACCATGCCAGTGCCTTGCCACACAATTATGGAAGTCTGAAGGTTTGCAAACAAAGCTTTGCTTTCAAATCAATCTGCTCATGTAATACAAGCATTGATTGAAAGAACCGTCATACAAAAATAATGGTGAAATCGATGGCCTTTGAAAAGTAATTTGTATGTTGACACTAATGACATAATAGGTGCCGCACCGAACTCGACCATTGTACTGGACAGAGCAGTTTGTTTCCTATGTGAAGCACAAGCTTCCATTACATCCTGTGCATATAACCAAGCTCAGTTTGTTTTAACGTGGCACACAACATTCACTGTTTCGTTCACTGTTTTTGATTCTGAAGAAGTGCCAACAACCACCTCTTTTTCAAGGATGTCATGGGAATATTTGGCGAGACCTTTTTACAGCCCCTCATAATGGAAGTGTGGCCGGCCAACTTTGCTCGTGTGCCTTTATAGATTTCTGTTCCTGATCGCTGTGTGCAATCAAGTTGCTAAAGTCTATGCAACCAGTACAAGGCATTACGTGATTCTATAGTCGGATACAACTTTAGGAGGCCGCAGAATCTGCACTTCAAAAGCAGGTGAACACAAGCCTTCACCAATGGGCACACACACTACACTGACGTCGTGCCGCCGGACGCACTAATACCCGCTCATTGGAGAGGGACTATTTCTTTAGACGTGGAGGCAATCGGCTGCAGCGCTTTGGTCATCTGGGCGGGGCCTCTCCTGTCTTCTGAAGTTGTATCCGACTAGAGGATGCCGCTTTTCATACAACACAAAAGGACAAAGTGTACAATTATTTGGCCTATGAAATGAATACATCACAAGTGAGCTATGCATGGGCTTAAGCTGTGTGAAAATTAGTACATGCAAATATATGGCATTGTTAACATTGTTAAAGAATATGTGGTATTGAACATGCAAGTAATGGCACGTTTAAATCGGGGAGTGTTGCATTCATATGCACAGTCTATAGGTGATAGCATTATTAAGCTCCTTCTGTTTCCTGTCTTTTCATTGTGAATTACACACACCATTCATCTTGCGGCTAATCAACACGCACTGTGTTCTTGCACATAGAAAGAACAAACAGCACAATGACATGTATGCTGCATTAGTGTATTTTTCATTTACATGGTCCAAGAGTGGCACGGTTGTCTTATGTTCTTGCCCATGTTGAAGAGACGCAAGTGCATGTTACAAGTGTCCCAATATGCAGAGCACAATGTTTACTGCACTAATTTTATTCATGCTCTTGAATAATAAACAAAATAATAAACTGAAAGCTCCTTTATAAGGTGTGTTCTGGGGGCTCGACTGGAAAGCAGTGAGTGCAATGATCCGCTGTTGCAGAGCAGCCCTCTGGACCTTGCCACACTCTCAAGAGCATGTGCCTGGCGCTCGCCTACTGCCACCAGGCGGTTGAGTGCCGCCAGCAGCAGAATGTTTTGCTGCAAAAAAAGTGGATTGTTGGAATGAATCAACCGCATATAAACCATTATTTACAAAGAAAAATGCTCATTGCACTATTGGTACTAAATTCCCTTAACTGTGGAAGCCTTTAGTGTATGCATATTAAAACAATTTGTCGGGACAACGTTGCTTTATTTTTCATAACGGGTTGTCTTTTTCAGAGCCAATTGTAATGTTTATTAGTGTGCCAGCAGCTGAGGTGTCCTCGCACCTTCACGAGTCTCTACTGTCAGCACCACAAACCTAGTTTTGTTGACTGCAAAACCAATGCCGCTCCCTATAATCATGTCTTATGCGAGCTGATTGCATCCTATGCCTACAAACATATTTTTGTCCCATTACGCAATTTTCTACCATCCTCTGCTGCAGTTCTCTCTCCTTCACATCCATTCTGTCACGATTATGTAATCACCTGTTACGAATCGCCCGCCAATTCCATTTTCTTTCTTAATCTCAACTAGCATAGTTGCCACAGTTCACTACGCCACTGTCTTCCTGCCTTAATGCTATCTCCAACAATTTTTGTTACTTCGCTTTCTGCACAGTCCTCGACTTTGTTTCATTGTTAACCTCCAGGTTCATGTCCCATATTGCATAAGCGTAGAATGCAATGATTCTAAAAATTTTTCAAGGATATCGGTAACGTGGCGATCACGATTCGGTAAAGCCTCCCATGTGCTGTTCAACCCATGAAATTTTTGTATAAGTTTTCTGCTTTATATCAGTACCTGTTATTGATATTTCACCTGGATAAAGATACTCTTCCATAGATTCTACGGGCTGAATGTCACTGATGAATTTCTATTATCTCACCAAGTTAGTGAAGTTACCTTTATCTTTTCCATATATTCGCGGGCCCACGCGCATGTAAAAGCACGAACACTCATTGGTTCTCAATGCCTTTTTTAAACTGCTGGACATTAAGTTCGTTACTACGAAAGTGACTTAATCCGTGCACTATTGTTACGCTAAATATGAAACCGTAGAGATATACTTATCTGCAGCTTGTCGATGTCTCCTTCACTGTGTTGGTTGCAAGATCTATCGTCGGCACCATCTCCTTGTCGCATCGTAGCCATATCGGCTGTCTTCCTTTTGCACACACTATGCAATATTCGTGACGCTCGCAGTCACGCGGAGTAGAGGAACTCGGCGCACTCACAGAAGCAGCACCGCATAAGTTATTCAGGATTGTGCCGTGAACAGTAGGTGCGCGTTGCGATCTGTAAATCGCCGAAGGTATTGGCGGTCTTTCGGGGTGCACGGAAAGATTGCTCACGAAGGAACAGAACTGTCCAAGAAATAGTGGTCATCGTCGAGCCTGATCACTACGTCGCGCACTGCAAGCTCGTTGTACGAGTTTGTTTACACTGGGCCTCTTCGATGTTTAGCCGCCATGCTCGCCCAATGAATGTATGTGATGACGCCACCACAGCGTTCCCTCGTGGTATAATGCGAAGCGTACTAAATTACAAATTAGGCGAATACACATTCAGTGTACATCTTGTAAGCTTTAAAATACTTTTACACCATGTTAAGCTAACTAATAATGCTGTACTAAATGCAGTTGTTTTATAACTCGCTTGTGCATATAATGCACTCGGTGGAACGACAAACAAGTGAAAGAAGGCGCGACCATGCACCGACGGTATGATCACGTGAGCCCCAGTTTGTCGACCGCCCAGAAGGCAACGCCCAAGGAATGCTAGCCACCCAGAGTGAATATAGATAACCCAATGAAACTGGAGGCTTGTCGAAACATAAACTGTGTCTCGGTACCATTTGTGCTTTCATCTTGGGGTGTCGCCAGAGCTCGCGAAGATCCCGAGTTTCGCAAAACTCGGCGCATCCTGCATAGCACCCCTGGATCCCAGATTGAAGCAGCATACTCAAGTTTAGGTCGTATAAGAGTTTTATAGAGGATTAATTTTAAGGAAGAAGGTGCTTTGGAAAAGTTGCGTCGTAAGTAACCTAGCATTCTTTAGCGCTACTTATTATATGGGTGATGTGGGTACTCCAAGTAAGATCAGAGGTGATGTGAAGGCCAAGGTACTTGTAAGTTGTTACCAATTCTAATGGAGCGTTATTAAGGGAATGCACAGGTGGTTCACTGGTAGTTCGAGATACACGCATGAATTTACACTTGTTAACATTTAGTTCCATTAACCATGAATTGCATCATGCAGAAACGCGTTAAGGTCAGCTTGAAGCCTGGTTACATCCTCGTCGCGAGTTATTTCGGTGTAAATTACGCAGTCGTCAGCAAATAGGTTAATTTGAGATGAAACACAGGAAGGTAAGTCGTTAATATATATGAGAAATAGGAGGGGCCGAAGCACGGAGCCTTGTGGTACACCTGAATAAACAGGACTCAGATTAGAGCTTACTTCATTAGCTGAAACAAACTGTGAACGGTTAGTGAGGAAAACCTCAAGCCAGTACAAAATTTTAGGGTGAAGGCTTAGTTGTTTCAGTTTGTAGATTAATAAGCTGTGGCACACTTTATCGAACGCTTTTGCGAAGTCCAAAAAAATTAGATCTGCAACTGAAGAGTGGTCAAGCAATAGGTTTAGTTTATGCGTGAATGATACTAGTTGGGTGTCACGTGAATATGTTTTGCGGAAGCCGTGTTGAAACTCAGAAAAAAAGGAGTTTTCTTTTAATAAGTTGGCAATATGAGAAAACAGAATATGGTCGATAATTTTGCATGGTATACTGGTTAAGGAAATAGGCCGATAGTTCAGCGGGGAAATTTTAGTACCTGTTTTGTAGAGTGGAATCACCTTCCCCACCTTCCAATCAGCAGGCAGTGAACCTTTGTCAAGTGATTGCTGGAATATCTCTGCAAGCATAATGGAACAATATGTGCTGGTGTTTTTTAGAAACTTTGCTTTAATTAAGTCACAGCCAGGAGCGGATGAGAGTTTCAATGATGCGATTATTTTTTCTATGCCAACGGGTTCGATTATTAATGGGTGCATTGCGGCGTAGTCGTAGGATAGTGTAGTTGGGCGTGTTACATGAGCGTGTTTAGAAAAGTTACGCGTAAAAACGTCATTTATTACAGATTCGCAATCGGCAGGGGGAATTGCGGTATCGTTGCTATCAACAAGGGTTATGGCGTCATCATGTTTTGGGTTAATAGTGCGCCAGAACTTTTTCGTATCAGTAGTTAGCATGAATGGCAATGTATTCTTTAAGAAGTTATTTTTAGCTTGTTTAAGCGCTGTTATGTAGTTATATGTAGCGCGTTTGTAAGCTGCCCATCTTTCAGCATTTGCAGATGTTTTAGCTAGTCTGTACCAACGTTTCTTTTTGTTAGAAAGGCGCTTAATGTGGGTGTTGTACCAGGGAGCGTTCTCATTACAGGAAAGAGTATAGGTAGGGTTAAATTTTCCCGTTAAATCACGAATTTTAGTAAGAAACATATTCCCGTTCGATTGAACACTGCGGTTATCGAAATAAGGAATATACAGAGCTGGTTGTTAATTGATTCATAGTCAGCGCTCTTATAGTCGTGAATTGTCTCGATCTTTTTTTCTGATTTCGGTCGTGAAATGTTGATATTGAAATGCATAAGGGAGTGATCGCTTAAGGATGGTAAGTAAGTAATGTTCGAAATAAAATTGGGTAGTGCTGTTAGCAAAAGATCAAGGGTGTTAGCAACTTGTGGTGCGATTCTGGTGGACTGGGTTATGTTACGTTTCGCCTACGACGCGCGGTATAGCCGGCGCGGATGCAACGGACGCCGGGGCTTCGTTCAAAGCGGCGGACATTTTGGCCCGTTCGGAGCTCCCGCAAAGCCTCCCCGCCAAGCGCGTCCAGGCGTGTTTCAGTGCCACGTGTCTTCGTGTGTGCGTGTGTGTGTGTGCCCACGCTTGTCAAAGCGCGGCAGCCGGGGAGAGGAGCTCCCCAAGTGTGAAGCGAGGAGGTCTGACAGGCGCCAGCTCGGCGATGCGTCACTACACTCGTCTCAACATGTCTCTCAGCTCGTCCGTGCTCCGCCGTCACGTGGTCTCATCCCGTGACCTTCCTTCTTGCCCGCGACGCCGAGAGTATAAGAGCAGCTGCCCCCGGACGCCAGGAGAGAGGCTCCGATTTCATCCGTTGAGTTACGTGCTCTCCCGTCTCTCCACTTCGGTCGACCTGACCGCGCGCTCTTTTGCGATGTTAGAATAAACCAGTTGTTCTGTTACCAGTCGACTCATGCTTTGCCGGGACCTTCGGATGCTTCCAGTGCCCCAGGCCGCCAGGCCAACGCTACCCTTGGGGCTTGCGACCCATTTGCAATAACGGGCGTCAGCACTGAGGTTCCAACAACTCGTGCCAGCGGTGCGATTCCAACAGCTGGTTGCCAGCGGTGAGATCGCGACAACGGAGGCCAGCAGCGAAGAGATGCGGTTGACTGTATGCTGAGCAGCACAACGACCATCCGGGAGCAGTGCAACGAGCCCTGTGTGATGACTGGTTGCCTGCAGCGGAACGACTGCGCTGAATTCTTGGCTGCGAGGTTTGGTGAGTGCGGGACTTTCTTCTTCTGAGTTTTGCCAGGCTTTTGTTAGTGTCAGAAACAGAGCTGGTAATTGTGGTTGTCGTTGCTGCCGGGTTAGTTTGCGGCAAGACAATAGTAGGCAGTAGAGAAAGCAGCATTCAGGGCAGCCATGGATTTGAAGTCGTTGCGCAAACCGAAATTGCTTTAGCTTGCAAGAGAGTTGGGTCTGGATGTCTCAGACAAACTCAGAAAACCAGAACTGCTAAGGGCTATTCTTGAGTTAGAGGCTGAGGATGACGAGCTGTCGGAATGCCTTGAGACCATTGAGGAGAGGGAGACGGCAAAAAGACAGGAGCGCGAACTTCAAGAGCAAAAAGAGAAACAGGAGCGCGAACTTAAAGAACAGAAAGAAAAAGAAGAGCGCGACCGTCAACACGCTTTGGAAATGAAGCGTCTCGAGGTAGAAATGGAACGCGCTCGTAATGGAAGTCAGGCACACGGTGCAGGAGAACGAGTATCGTTCAAAATGACTGACCTGATGCGGCCGTTTAAGCTTGGAGAGGACATTGGTTTGTTCCTGGTTAACTTTGAGCGAACGTGCGAGAAGCAGGGGTTCTCTCGGGAAACGTGGCCACAGCGCTTGCTCACTTTGTTACCCGGCGAGGCGGCCGACGTAGTCGCTCGCTTGGAGAGAGAGGAGGCAGAGGATTTCGACAAAGTGAAATCGAGTCTGCTAAAAAAGTACAGGCTGTCAGCGGAGGCGTTCCGTCGGAAGTTTCGGGAAAATGAGAAAGGTAAAAGTGAATCATATACAGAGTTTGCCTACAGGCTTATGTCAAACATGCAGGAGTGGCTCAAAGAAGAGAAAGCGTTTGGTGACCACGAGAAAGTTCTGCAGTGTTTCGGGCTAGAACAGTTTTATAGTCGGTTACCTGAGAACGTGCGGTACTGGGTCTTGGATAGGCCAGACGTTAGTACGGTGGCTAGAGCCGCTGAGCTAGCCGAGGAGTTTGTGACGCGTCGCGCTCGCGGAGCTAAGGACGGTCAAAAGGGTGAATTTGGCTCCAAGTTTGAGAGGCCGAAGTTCACACCCATGAGAGCAAAGGGGGACACACGTAGTTCGGATGCGAGTGAAAGCAGTCCGACCGAACGTAAGGAGACGGCGGCAGCCGAAGCCGAACGCAGAAAACGGTTCGAGATGAGGCAAGCGCGCGTGTGTTATACATGTCAGAAGCCGGGTCACTTTTCGGCGCAGTGTCCAGAAACAAAAACAAAAGTCGTGTTTTTGTCTTTATGCAGCACTGACGAGAACATGAAACTTCTCGAGCCTTACATGCGAGACCTCCTCGTGAACGGGAAAGAGTGCCGAGTGCTTCGCGATTCCGCAGCTACGATGGATGTAGTTCACCCCTCCTACGTAGAACCCGATATGTTCACGGGCGAGTGCGCATGGATCAAGCAAGCCGTGGAAGCTCACAGCGTGTGTCTGCCCGTAGCAAAAGTGCTTATTGAAGGACCTTTCGGAGCGCTTGAGACGGAGGCCGCAGTGTCATCTATGCTGCCCCCCCAGTACCCGTACCTATTTTCGAACAGGTCCGATCACCTCCTGCGCGAGAAGGGGCTTTTGTTTGGTGAGGCTAGCGTTCAGGCCTTAACCAGATCGAAGGTTCGGGAGCTCGCTGCAAAGGCGGTAGTTGCGGGACCGACGTTGTCGAACAATGAAAAAGGGTCAGAGGCGCAGCAAGCCGATATTCAGAGCACGCCCGAACTGAATAAAATTGAGCCTGTAGCGTTAAAGGCACCAGATACTGGAGAGGAAATTCCCGATGCGGGAAAGTTAGAAGAGCTATCTGCAGATTTGCTCATCGCGCCTACGTTAGACGGACTTAATAGGTTGCTAAAAGTGAGCCGGTCGGCTTTGATAGCCGAGCAAAAGAAGGATGGCAGCCTAGAAAACATACGCTGCATTGTCAAGGAAGGTATCGCCAAGAAAAATGCTCGCTTTGTGGAAAGAGGTGGGGTCCTGTACCGAAAGTATCTAGACCGCAGGGGAGTGGAGTTCGATCAGCTGATCGTGCCTCAGTGCTACCGTCAGGATCTGTTGCGCTTGTCGCATGGGGGTTCGTGGTCCGGACACCTAGGAGTTAAGAAAACTAAGGACCGTCTCTTGCAAGAGTACTATTGGCCAGGGTGTTTTCGGGACGCAGACCACTTTGTGAAGATATGTGACACCTGTCAGCGGGTGGGCAAACCAGGGGACAAATCGAGGGCGCCGTTGAAGTTGGTACCTATCATTACGGAGCCTTTTAGACGGCTCGTTATTGATACAGTGGGACCTCTGCCGGTAACAGCCACGGGGTACAGACACATTTTGACTGTGATCTGCCCAGCGACAAAGTTCCCTGAAGCAGTGCCGCTTAAAGAACTCAGCTCTGTTGAGATAGTCAATGCACTACTGTCAATATTTGCGCGAGTTGGGTTTCCTGCGGAAATCCAATCAGATCAGGGCACAGTGTTTACTAGCGCTTTGACGACAGCCTTTCTCGAAAGGTGCGGGGTAAAGCTGTTACACAGCTCAGTGCACCACCCCCAGTCGAATTCCGTTGAGAAGCTCCACTCCGTCATGAAGCGCGTGTTGAGAGCATTGTGTTTTGAACATCAAACTGACTGGGAGCTGTGTCTGCCTGGGGTGATGTTTGCATTACGGACCGCGCCGCATGCGGCTACGGGGTTTTCGCCAGCTGAGCTGGTGTACGGTCGCTCGCTGCGATCTCCGCTTCGCATGCTTCGAGAATCGTGGGAAGGCAGGGGCGACGACCCAGTCGTGGTGGAGTACGTGCTTAAGCTCCTCGAACGCTTAAGAAGGGCACAGGAGTTGTCAGGTGAAGCAATGGCAAAGGCCCAGCAGAGGGCCAAGATTTATTATGATCGGACAGCCAGGGCCCGTCGTTTTGAGGTGGGCGATGAGGTCATGATATTGCGCACATCGCTAAAGAACAAACTCGCAGTGGGAGGGCCCAGCACGGATTGTTCAAAAACTGTCGGACGTTAACTACGTGGTCAGTCTGCCAGGAAAACGGAAAGCACAGCAAGTTTACCACTGTAATCTGCTCAAACCCTATAAGCAACGGGAAGCAGTAGTATGTATGATAGTAAACGCTCCCGAAGAGCTTCCGGTCGAGCTTCCGGGACTAGGCTCAGTGACGAACAGGAAAGACACCGATCAAGTCATTAGTGACTTAATCAGTAAAGCATCGCTGTCGCCTGAGCAGAAAACCGAACTACACCAGCTCTTACAAGAGTTTCAAGGTCTGTTCTCTGAGAGGCCTGGTAGGACTTCTGTCCTTACTCATGACATAGAACTTACCTCCCCAGAGCCAGTACGATCCAAGGCGTACCGGGTGTCACCCCGCCAGAGTGATATTATGGAGGCTGAGGTAAAGAAAATGCAACAGCTCGGTGTTATTGAGGCGGGTGAGAGTGATTATACCTCCCCTTTAATTTTAGTTGAGGTACCGGAAAGGAACCTCGTCCTTGCGTCGACTACCGCAGGCTTAATTCCATCACTAAGGATCAAATTTATCCGATCCCTAACATCGAGGAGCGCCTTGAGAGAGTGAGTAGCGCTCAGTTTATTTCCACCCTAGATCTTGTCAGGGGTTATTGGCAGGTTCCACTTACAGAAGAGGCTAGTAGGTATGCGGCGTTCATTTCACCAATGGGAACATTCCGTCCTAAAGTGTTGAGCTTTGGTTTGAAGAACGCGCCATACTGCTTTTCAAGCCTCATGGATAAAGTGTTGCGGGGACAGCAAGAATTCGCTTTACCGTATCTAGACGACGTAGCGATATTCTCCGCATCCTGGCCTGAGCATATGGCCCACTTGCGGGCAGTGCTAACCCGCCTGCGCGATGCGGGCTTGACAGTCAAGGCTCCCAAGTGCCAGTTAGCACAGGCCGAGGTTGTCTACCTCGGTCACGTGATTGGTCGGGGTCGTCGCCGCCCCTCTGAAATAAAGGTAGCCGCTGTGCGACACTTCCCGCAACCGCGCACGAAGACCGATATTCGGTCGTTCTTAGGTGTCGCCGGCTACTATCAGAGGTACATCCCCAGGTACTCTGATATCGCGGCTCCCCTGACGGATGCTCTAAGAAAGACATAGCCGCAAACAGTCGTCTGGGACGAGACAAAGGAAAGAGCTTTTAGCGCCCTAAAGAGCGCCCTAACAAGCCAGCCTGTGCTACGATCGCCCGACTACACAAAAGGGTTCGTTGTTCAGTGTGATGCTAGTGAGCGAGGCATGGGCGTTGTACTGTGCCAACGGGAAAATGGAGAAGTAGAACACCCCGTCCTGTATGCTAGTCGTAAGCTGACCAGTCGTGAGCAGGCGTACAGCGCCACCGAGAAAGAGTGTGCGTGTATCGTGTGGGCCGTTCAGAAATTGTCATGCTACCTAGCCGGCTCGAGGTTTATCATTGAGACGGATCACTGCCCTCTCCAATGGCTGCAGACCATCTCTCCCAAAAATGGCCGCCTCCTGCGCTGGAGCCTCGCTTTGCAACAATATTCCTTTGAGGTGCGTTACAAAAAGGGGAGTCTCAACGGTAACGCCGATGGCTTAAGTCGAAGCCCCTAACGTGGGAATCAGCCTCAAAATTGCTTGTTACTGATGTTTTTCTTCCTGAGGCAGGATTTTTAACCTATTGCTTTTGTGTAGTGTTTCAAAGTGATGATGTGCTTTCTAGTGCAATTTTCCGATTTGTGGACGCGTTCTGAGTGCTGCTAAACTACTGTAAGGAACTAGGCAGTAGTATAATAAGGGAAAGAGCCTGGCAGGGCTTAGTGAGGGTTGTGCCGTGCTTGCTGACTGAGCGGTTGAGTTTCGGCGTAGTTCTAACGCTTGCCGGGAACGAGAACAAAAATGTCAACTCTCCCGAAGTCATTTTGCAGTGTCCTGTGTGAACCTGAACGAGAGAACGAGGCCTTCTCTGTGCGCTGCGCTCAAGAAACGCCGAAGGACGACCGACTTCGGTTATGAGCATCATCAAGCGACATCCCTCCGGACAGCGGATGCAGTCCCCTGACCATCGGGATCTCCTTCCCACGGCGGGGCGGTCTGTTACGTTTCGCCTACGACGCGCGGTATAGCCGGCGCGGATGCAACGGACGCCGGGGCTTCGTTCAAAGCGGCGGACATTTTGGCCCGTTCGGAGCTCCCGCAAAGCCTCCCCGCCAAGCGCGTCCAGGCGTGTTTCAGTGCCACGTGTCTTCGTGTGTGCGTGTGTGTGTGTGCCCACGCTTGTCAAAGCGCGGCAGCCGGGGAGAGAAGCTCCCCAAGTGTGAAGCGAGGAGGTCTGACAGGCGCCAGCTCGGCGATGCGTCACTACACTCGTCTCAACATGTCTCTCAGCTCGTCCGTGCTCCGCCGTCACGTGGTCTCATCCCGTGACCTTCCTTCTTGCCCGCGACGCCGAGAGTATAAGAGCAGCTGCCCCCGGACGCCAGGAGAGAGGCTCCGATTTCATCCGTTGAGTTACGTGCTCTCCCGTCTCTCCACTTCGGTCGACCTGACCGCGCGCTCTTTTGCGATGTTAGAATAAACCAGTTGTTCTGTTACCAGTCGACTCATGCTTTGCCGGGACCTTCGGATGCTTCCAGTGCCCCAGGCCGCCAGGCCAACGCTACCCTTGGGGCTTGCGACCCATTTGCAATAACGGGCGTCAGCACTGAGGTTCCAACAACTCGTGCCAGCGGTGCGATTCCAACAGTTATCAGTTGATTGAAAGAGAACAGTGCGCACAAGTCAAGAACATATTTTGCCAACGCGGAGAAAGGGTGTATCACAATGGGTTCACTATGCCAGGCAAGATTTGGAATGTTGAAGTCACCCTGTAGAAACAAGGGTAAGGAAGGAAAGCGTGTTACGACGATATTGATTGTGTCTTGTAATTCGTTAGCAAAGGAGGCACCGTCAGCAGGAGCGCGATAACATACGCCCATTATAATTTTTTTCGTAGTTTATTTCAATAATTGCCCAGACTATCTCCATGTTAGTAGCAATATTTATGTGCTGAGGGTGTAGGTGTTTATTAATAGCCAGAAGAACACCACCACCTTGACGCAACATACGGTCGCAGCGATAAACTGAGAAGCCATGTGCGGTAGCGAAGATTTCATGGTCTCTAATATGTGGATGCAGCCAAGTTTCGGTAAATGCAATGATATCCAAGTTAAACGTGTCGACCGTGGAAGTGAATGAGTCGCGTTTGTTTTTGGTGCTTCGAATGTTAGTGAAAAGGACAGACACGGGGTATAAGTGACTGCCACTGCGCCTCACGCTTCCCTATGGACGATTATGTGGCGCAGTACACGGTTCGGTGTTAGCATACGTGTGTTGTGACGTGCACTCTGTCACGCTGTCTGTAACGGGATCGTACGTGTACTGCTTCTTAATTTGTAATTCTGTAATTTGTTGTATTGGAGATGAAACAGGGGTTTGCCCGGCAATTGTTTTGCAAAGGAAATCAGTTTACTTCGGATATGGCGGGTGGCAGGTGAGTAGTCATCACAGATCGTGATGTCTTTATCTTTTAGGAGCTTACGCACGGAAAGCACCTTTTCCTTTACTTTGTAGTTGCTGAATTTGGCTATAATGGGGCGGCATTTATCAGGTGAGTACGAACTGAGACGATGAGCGCGTTCAATTGCCATGTCGGGTAGACTGCCGATGATAGTTGCTAGCGTGTTAATGATGTGGGCCTCAGATTCTTCCCATGATTCGCGAGAATCAGGGATGCCATGCAAAATTTAATTGTTTCTTTGCGATCTGTCCTCTAGGTCGTTGAAGCGAGATTGCAAAGAAGCAAGCTGAGTGTTGCACAACGCTAAAGATTTCTGGAGACCTGTGACGTGTTCCTTAAGCTGATCTAGTGAAGTACCTTTATCTCCAAGAGGATCCAGTCTTTCTTTGATGCAGCCAATCTTGCTTTCTATATTTTTTTGTCAGGCTTTGATTGCTTTAACATCAGCAACCAATTCCGTCTGATGCTTTGAGGACTGAGCAGACCGCAACTGAACGTCTTTCAGAAGGAGGAAGAGGATGGCCATTTGTTCCGAGGGGTCATCAGGTAATGTCTGTGTATCAAGAAAATACTCTGAACGCTTGGTAGGCTCATGATTAGTTTCGATGTCACCACAGCAAAGTAATAACACAGACATATGGAAACATTCGCAAATAATATCACAAAGGACGTGTGGGCGTGGAAGTAGCAACAAGCAGAGATCATCGCTTTTTCTAGCGTACAGGGAAAAACGCTTACACATCTGCGAAGTGCCAAAAGGCGGAAGGTGAGCCATGATGCTGTTGCCACCCCCGCGCCCACTGAAGACGGTGTCGAACGGCCGGGAGTTTAAGCAGGCACCAGGGGTTGATGTCAACGCTGATGACGTAAATGCGCAGTAGATTGGGCAGGGCAGTCCGGATGGGTTCAGTTGGGAGTAGTAGACTGCGAAGTGATGACCGGCGGTTTCGTCTGGTGGTGCAGCATATTTGGAACGGTCAGCTAAGGCATCAGAGGCAAGCGCCGACCACAGAAGAAAGGATGCCAGGAAAGCCTGCGAAGTGCCAAAAGGCGGAAGGTGAGCCATGATGGTGTTGCCACTCCCGCACCCACTGTAGACGGTGTCGAACGGCCGGGAGTTTAAGTAGGCACCAGGGGTTGACGTCACCGTTGATGACGTAAATGCGCAGTAGATTGGGCAGGGCAGTCCGGATGGGTTCAGTTGGGAGTAGTAGACTGCGAAGTGATGACTGGCGGTTTCGTCTGGTGGTGCAGCATATTTGGAACGGTCAGCTAAGGCATCAGAGGCAAGCGCCGACCACAGAAGAAAGGATGCCAGGAAAGCCTGCGAAGTGCCAAAAGGCGGAAGGTGAGCCATGATGGTGTTGCCACTCCCGCACCCACTGTAGACGGTGTCGAACGGCCGGGAGTTTAAGTAGGCACCAGGGGTTGACGTCACCGTTTATGACGTAAATGCGCAGTAGATTGGGCAGGGCAGTCCGGATGGGTTCAGTTGGGAGTAGTAGACTGCGAAGTGATGACCGGCGGTTTCGTCTGGTAGTGCAGCATATTTGGAACGGTCAGCTAAGGCATCAGAGGCAAGCGCCGACCACAGAAGAAAGGATGCCAGGAAAGCCTGCGAAGTGCCAAAAGGCGGAAGGTGAGCCATGATGCTGTTGCCACTCCCGCGCCCACGCGGTTAGCGTAAAAGGCGTTAGGGTGGCGCGATGTTTTCGCACAGCGCTTACGTCATGCAGATCTTTGTCTTTGCGTCTCGGCCACGTGAGGTTAGGTTAACGTTAGGATACGTTAGGTTTCGTTAGCATAAGAAACGATAGGGTAGCGTGACGTATTCTCATTACGGTTGCAGGGGCGTCGAGCGTCACCGGCGGACTTTCAGCCACTTGCTCTAAACCGCGCTTGCTAAGGCGCTCTGACTTCTGGATTTTCAGTATATGTGGCCCGGCCTCTGCTACGGTACCTACTGCTCCTACGGAATCATCTATGATGTTATATTCAAGGTGCATCACAGTAAGGCGCAAGAAACCTCTGATCCGGTACGACTGAGACTTAGCACGAGCGGCGCAGGTACGAGACAGCCTGTAAGACACAGCGGACGCCAAATGGGGCGTCAGTGCCAGCTGCTTCACGTATTTCACCGCGCCGGCAGCCACCGTCCGAGCGAAAACTTCACCCCACTCCGCAATGCCGGCATGCCTGGGGTATAGCGCATAAAACACGCGCTAAGAAACCTCATCTGTAATTCAAGTAGCTAAAACCCCCACATTTCCTCTATCGCACCCGCTCTTACTCGCACCTGCGCGCAAGCGTAGAGCGATCCTTCAAATGAACGTCTCGTGGCAGTTGGGTCGTTCGTTTCGGGGCGCGCCTATTTGCGCAGAGAGTTACGCCAGGTGGGATGTTGGAGAGCTTTAGGTTAGGGGGACGTAAGCGTTGCGTCTCCCTAGCGCTTGGGGTGATGATACTGCGCATGCGCGTAGGCGTCTGCGCATGCGCAGTATCGTCATCCACGCGCTATGGGGTCCCCAACGCTTGCGTCCCCCTAATCTAAGGCTCTTAAAATTGTGCACGGACCCGTGTCACATAAATTCCGCTGCGATCGTCTTGCGTGGGACGTCTCCCAGCGACAAACCATTGCCAACCACAACCACGCAGGCCCTCCACGTGGCACAGAGGCGTTATTGAACTAACTGAATTCCTCGAAGTAAAATGCGGGAGAAAAATCGTAAGGTGTAACCTAAATACAAGCTACAGACGTGATAGCGTAACATTGTAATTTGAGTACACCAGAAAGCGTAACTGTGTTACGCGGAAACTCAAACATAAACCGCTTTTTCAAAATTTCGACCATTCATGGAGCGGCGCGATGCGCTCGGTTTCTTGCAACAACACCATCCAGGTGGCGCTTGCTTCCACGCATCCGCGGCCCACGCAAGGGGCTGCGTTTCTAGAAGAAAGGCTGCCTGCTCGCCTTCGTGCATAGCGTTCGCCACAAGTGCTTCCCGGTAAACATTAGGGTTACATTAGCTGCGGTTACAGGGAAGCGTGAGAAGCAGTCAGAGATCTTTGAATGCTATCGTTTTCCACTCGTAAAGGCGAAGCTTAAGCGTCCTGCAAAGTATTTACGGTATTTAAGTATTGTTTATTGTCTGTTGCGCTAGGAGCAATGATGGAACGCTATGGAGCAGATGATCTTTGTGCTTTTTCGGCAGACTAATTGCGCACTTGTTTTGCTGATTCGGGTTGGCTGCGTGCTTCCAGTTAGAAGCCTTTTTTGAATAGTTTCACGGACGAATTCATTTTAGTGTCGAGTAATAGCACAAAATTCAGAGGTCCTTGTCTTGCCAATAATGTATACGTAATGTACACCATGGAAATATACATGCCAGAGTTTTACTTGAATGTTATGTCGCCCACGACAAGTGTACCTGCAGGTGAAACACTGTGGCGGCTAGTACAAATCAAGCCGCTTCGCGAGTTATTTCTATTGCATTGATAATATTCTTTATTTGGCTTTGTAGAGGGACTTGCTGGCCGCGAAATGGCTGCGATTAAGTCAAGGTTTCACCGGTACGCGGGAAAGGCGATGCGTTCGCGTGTGTGTAGCCCTCTGTAGCACGTACTGATTTTACAACTCTATGTGTTTGCGCTGCTCGAAAGTGCGTACGCGTATACGTGCGTGCGCCCAATCGACTGCCGTGAGTCGAGCTTGTGCAGCTTCATAATTTAATAATGTTAGCACCGCGATGACCGAACGAAAGGCGCGTGAGACATTCGCCTGAATAACGCGAGCGTCACGTGGAAACGTGCTCGACAAACGCGAAGCATCTCGGCTATTCTCGTCGTTTCGTCATGACGCTGGCATCTCGGCGTACTGTGAAAGTGGTTCTACGTCTTTATTACAAACTGGTTGCGTCTCAAGCGCAAACGTCACAGTGGAACCTACTGGTACTTCTATTGTAAACAAATCGTTTGCAAGGACAAAGATACACATATAAATGGTTTCCATCAATGATCACCTTACAAATGTTGGACTTTTGCGCAGCAATGCGACTGTAAACCGCGTTAATTGGTTCTCCCTCTTGCGAAATATGTTTGCGGCACCTAACAAAAGCACGGACTGGCAAAGCTACGGGCTCTCAGTAGTATAATAATAAGGTGTTTTACGTATTTTAGCGCGATACATGACAGCAGTCAACCTACGCGCGACATAACATCATACACTTGTTGAGGACAGCGCAATCAGGAAAACAAATCCGAACAAGCACCGAGAATAGCACTCATGCTATCGCTTACCCATGCCTGAGCTCAGTACCACGTCAACAAAAACAAGAACAGTTCCTTCCATACCCTTAAAAGCAATCCCTAACATACAACGAAACAAAAACAGTTCTTCAATGACGGGGGTAGTCAGAAAACTTAGCCAGAACATGCCAGATCCCTTGCGAATGCCAACTGTCAGGGTGGCGAGTGCACCAAGGTGCGGGGAAAAAAAAGATAGACAAACGGCTGCGAAAAATACCACGTGACTGCACTCAACCAATGGGGGGACGTAGACCTTCTCTCCTGGATTTCATCCCACGCTTTGGGAAATAATCTCTCTGAACTGGTGTCCTCCCGCAAATTCACTTCGAATGGACACGTCTTGCAATCTCGCCCAGTAGAATTCGTAGATTTTAAAACGTGCAAGTAATCGACTAAGAAATGAAATAGAATTTCTGTTAATTAGTTAAAGATGTTTCGTTTCCTCGTGCTAATAATGTCCTCCTCTACGAATAATCCAGCTCAAGGACAAGTGTGATGCTATCTGCCACAGGCGATCTTAAAAAATTCCGTAAAGCTTAAAAATCATCACCCCATATATTAGAAACCTTTGCGTATTCCGTGATGTTTGCGTCGAACCTCGAAAGTATAGGTCAACCAAATGTACAAAATGAAACACCGTCATTACAATAACACATGTGTGAGCTTTGTCAGAAATCAGCGTTACAAGAAGCCGCCTCTGGCGTTGTTTGCTAGTAAAATTTGTTACATAAACATGCAGGGTGGTCGCAAGCAGGAAACAGGGTAGGAAATTCAAACGCAGCGGAGTGACGAAGTGATTAGCGTGTACGCCTTGACAGAAACGCATCTTCGAGATTTGGAGCTGCCGCCTGTCATTGACAATTTTTTGTTGGCAGGGCACAACAGACCCTGATTTCGGTGAACCTGCGCGAAGCTCGAGTCCCGACCTTTACTTCGGCCACCCTGGTGTACACGTGCCACCGTTGGCGAGGGTCAAGGTAAGGCGGAGGTGTAGCATTGCTAATTAGGCGAGGTCTGAAGTGGCAAAAGGTAAAACAGACATGTAAGAAGCATTTCTAGGTTAGTGGCACATGGCAATTCCAAAAGTCGTGGCTGGCAATAGCTTTTCTGTAGATAGGTAGCGACATAAAGGAGAGCCAAAAAGAATTCATTGATGGTGTTCAAGAAATCGCGCCAGGTGGTATTAGTGGGACATATGAACGCGCTCACGGACGATTTAGACGCATATACTGATTACAACGGTTCTCTAGTGGTGGATCTGTGCGATGAACAGGGGCTTATAGTAGCTAGCAGGGAGAACGAGTGTCATGGACAGGTAACGTGGCAGCGCGGAAGCAGGCAGTCATACATCGATTGTCTTAATCCCAGAAACGGTCTACGAACGACAAGACCAAACGTTATAGGTGACCACGAAAAAGATAACCTGGGTAGCGATCATAAACATTTAACCTTAAAATTCGAGAGAGGTGCTAACGCAAAACACGAACCAATAGCAGCAGAATTTATAAAAATGAATGAAAAGCAAACAACAGACTGTAAAAAATACAGAGAACAAAATGGAGGCGTTTCCTACAAAGTTCTGGGAATATAAGGAACTGGCAGACGTTATGCAGCAGAATACAAGAGAGACACAGAGAAAAATTGTTGGATTGGAAAGAGGAAACCAAACAAGTGGTGGGCCAAGGAAATAAAACAAGATACAAAAAAGCGTAAGCAGGCACCATCGAGAAGCCACGTTGGCATTACTCGAAGAGGTGCTTCTTAGACGGAACAAAACCGAGAAAAGAAACTCTAAGCTCCAAATAAAAAATTCGCAAACGGCACGAAAGAAAGCTTAGTTCAGACAATGGATGCAGCAACAACAGAGAAGCCTGAGAGATGAAAATTTAACCTAGAAAGCTTTTATTGGAATGAAGTAGAAGAAAATGCCCGAAGAACACCGTCGCAATACCCGTTGAAATCCCACCCTGCACAATCAATCACGAACCTCGTTCCAAAGAGCAAGCCACTGCTGACTAATGCCGTCTTACAAGTGATTAAAACGAGGAAAATTCCACTTGGATGGCGTCAAAGTTAGATGAACCTCATCTACACAAGGCAAGGTGATCAGGATAACACGAGGTCGTACAGGTCAGTCACATTAACAGTCACATTAACGTTGATCCTATAAAAAACGGCAATGCAAGCCATAAAATTCTACCTGTCGAAATGGGCGGGAACGAATGACTCAGTGCACAGAGATATCAGTAGCTCAAAGTAGACGTTTATGGATAGCGTTTCTAGATATTGCTACGGAACAATATGTGCGATCACGAAAAGGCGAGCACTGTAAAGACGACGACGACGATTAGAAGCTAGCGCGGGCTGTTGCCTATTGGCCAAGCGCAGCGTATTTTCTTGTAAATATACTTGTACATAGTTTTTCGTCTGCATCTTCCTACGTAACATATATGGTAGAGTTGGGCATTCCCTGTACCTCGTCACGGAGCATCGCAGTGGACGGTACATCGAGCCTTCCTTCATGGCTCCCGGCGACGACAACCCGACTTCGCCGGCTCCGACACCTGATGCCACTTCGACGACCTACACCACTCTCCCCGCTCCCCGTGATCCTGGCGTATTCTCGGGCAAAGATGGGGAAGACGTCGATGACTGGATCAGCCTGTATGAACACATCAGCCGCAATAACCGGTGGGACCCTACTATTATGCTCGCCAACGCAGTTTTTTACCTCGGTGGCACACCTAGAGTTTGGTATCGCACGCACGAAGATGGGCTCACCAGTTGGGATTCACATAAGGCACAGCTTCGAGACTTGTTCGGCAACCCCTACGGTCACCAACTTGCCGCGCAGAAGGCGCTTTCCGTCCGTGTGCAGACGTGAACAGAGCCCTATGTCACGTACATTCAGGACGTCTTGGCTCTGTGCCGCAAAGTTGACACCAACATGACTGAGTCAGACAAGGTTGCCCACATCCTCAAAGGCATTGCCGATGACGCCTCCAACTTGCTCGTTTGCAACAACGTAGCGACGGTGGATACTGCTATAAAAGAGTGCCGCCACCCGGAACTCGCTAAAAGCCGACGTATTGACCAGCAGTTTGCCCGTCTGCCCAACACCCCAGTGACATCTTCCTGTGCCGACACTCCTCGACCCAGCAACACTGCCGATGTTACCAGGATCGTTCGGCGTGAGATCGAGGCCGCCTATCCGGCTGCCTTCGACTCCAGTCCCACCAACACATCTGCAGTCACGGTCTCACTGATCCAGGCAGTTGTCCTCCAAGAGTTCGAAAACATGGGTCTTCACACCATCTGCTCGGTCCATCGTCCTGATACCCGCCCGGCTTCTTCGATTCCGCCCCGTCCCGCATCTTCTTACCCACCACGTTTCCGCAACCCATCTGAATGGCGCACTGCTGGCGACAAGCCCATTTGTTTCCACTGCCATCGAATCGGGCACATTGCTCGGCACTGTCGCAGTCGCTGGAGTTCCCCGACCCGGTCTACTTATACTGCCAAGTCTCGCCTCCCAGGTGGCCCTTCTCGTCCCTATGCCGCACGCTCCGATAACACCACCGCTGATTCTCCTGCACCGAACCGCTCCTATTCTCGTTCGCCTTCGCCCCAACGACGACAATCTCGCTCTCCCCAGCCCCGTCGCTCCTATTCGCCGACTCCCTTCGGACGCCGCTTCCAGCCGGAAAACTAGACGATGCAGCGCCTCGACGTGACGCTGCATTGCTCCCTACGCCGCCAAATCCTCTACTGACGTTACCTACTCATCTGAACCTTCTTGACGTACAAGTGGACGGTGTTTCTGTGTCTGCACTCATAGACACTGGGGCGCATTTGTCCGTAATGAGCGCTGACCTTCGTAACCGGCTCAAGAAAATTATCACGCCCGCCATGACGCCTGTTGTCCGTGTCGCCATGGCGGAACAGCCCCCGTAATTGGTATGTGTACCGCCCGCGTCTCCTTCACCGATCGCTCAACAATCGTGCTATTCACAGTCATCGCCCACTGTCCCCACGACATCATCCTCGGCTTAGACTTCCTCTCCGCACATTCTGCTCTCATCGATTGTCTCGCCAGTACTCTCCGCCTTGACCTGCCTGTTCTGGATCCTGCGGAACCACATCCCAGTCGCCTCAGTTCCGTCGACTTCATTCGCTTGCCACCTTCGGCACTGACCTACGTTGACCTAGTGTCATCCCCACCAGTCCCCGACGGTCACTAAATCGCGGCTCCTATGCAAGACGTCCTCCTTACACACGGGATCACAGTACCTCATACAGTTTTATCTATTACGGCGAATTGCGTCTGCCTGCCAGTGGTCAACTTTGGCTTGACGACACAAGTGCTGCCACGCGGGATGTCTCTGGCCCAGCTTTGCTCATTCGAGGATCACTCAGTAGCATCCATTGCAGTAGACGACACTTCATCCGATACTCCTCTACCATCGCAGTCGGCAAATTGTACCATCGCTGACTTACAGAAAATGATTGCGCCCGACTTGCCGTCCGAGCACGCTCGCGAACTCTACCGCGTTCTGTTTTCCTACCACGATATTTTTGACTTTAACGATCGTCCTTTGGCCCAAACTACAGCTGTCAAACATCGCATTAATACCGGCGATGCCCCTCCTATTCGTCGCCGCCCGTATCGAGTGTCACCAGCTGAGCGTCAGGTTATTCACGCAGAAGTTCGCAAAATGATTGCCAAGAACATTATTGAACCATCATATATTTCATGGGCGTCACCTGTTGTACTGGTCAAAAAGAAGGATGGTTCATGGCGTTTTTGCGTGGACTATCGGCACCTTAACAGGGTTACCAAAAAGGACGTGTATCCCCTACCTCGGATTGATGACGCCCTTGACTGCCTGCACGGTGCTCGCTATTTCTCCTCTATTGACCTTCGCTCCGGCTACTGGCAGATTGCCGTGGACGATCTCGACCGCGAGAAGACTGCTTTTGTAACGCCCGACGGTCTTTATCAATTCAAAGTGATGCCGTTAGGTCTATGTAACGCCCCTGCCGCTTTTGAACCACTTTAACCTTCTTCAAAGTTTCAAATGGTCCACGTGCCTGTGCTACTTGGGCGACGTTATCGTATTCTCCCCAACGTTCGCTACGCACCTCGAGGGCCTCTCAGCAGTCCTGGACGTTTTTCGTCGAGCCGGTCTGCAACTCAACGCATCGATGTGTCAATTCGGCCGTCGCCAGATTACCGTCCTTGGACATCTCGTTGACGCGAACGGAGTGCAACCGGACCCAGGCAAGATACGTGCTGTTGCGCACTTCCCTGTTCCGAAGTGTGTCAAGGATGTGCGCAGCTTTATCGGCCTTTGTTCGTACTTCTGCCGCTTCGTGAGAAATTTCGCCGCCATAGCACGACCACTAACGAGCTTTTGAAAAAAGACGCCCCTTTCCAGTGGGGCGATAACGAGGCCTCTGCATTCTCGCATCTAATCGACATTCTCACAACGCCTCCCGTTCTGGCCCATTTCGATCCTTCTGCGGCTACCGAAGTCCGTACTGATGCCAGCGGTCACGGAATTGGCGCAGTACTGGCACAACGCCAGCATGGCCACGACCGTGTTATCGCTTACGCCAGCAGGCTCCTCTCACCCGCGGAGCGCAACTATTCCATCACTTAGCGTCGGTGTCTGGCCCTAGTTTGGGCGGTTGCGAAATTCCGCCCATACTTATATGGCCGACCCTTTTCCGTTGTCACAGACCATCACGCGCTTTGCTGGTTATGCTCACTGAAAGATCCTACAGGAAGACTTGGTCGCTGGGCCTTACGCCCCCAAGAATATTCGTATACTGTCACCTATAAATCTGGCCGACTACTCAAGGACGCTGACTGCCTGTCTCGCTACCCGGTCGACGAGCCTGACGACGCCGACATTAGTAGCGCCAACGGCATTTTCTCTGTGTCTGTCTTCGCTAACATCGCCGATGAGCAGTAACGAGACCTATCGCTGCGAGCACTTATCGAGCGTCTGCGCTCTAAACCTACCGACGCATCCGTTCGCTGATATGTCCTCCAGGGCGGCGTTCTGTATCGAAGGAACTTCCTCCCTGACGGCTCTGATCTTATTCTTGTGGTGCCAAAACAGCTACGACAGACTGTGCTCTTTGAGATGCATGACGCACCCACTGCAGGACATCTTGGGGTAACCCGCACGTACGACCGCGTCCGCCGCCGCTTCTATTGGCCTGGTCTCGCTCGCTCCGTTCGACGCTATGTTGCTGCCTGTGATGCCTGCCAGCGTCGGAAAGCACCTCAGGTGCTACCTGCCGGTCATCTCCAGCCGATCACCGTCCCTGTGGAACCGTTCTTTCGTGTTGGATTAGACCTGCTCGGTCCCTTTCCCACGTCATCCTCTGGGAACAAATGGGTAGCCGTCGCGACTGATTACGCCACTCGATACGCTATCACTCGGGCTCTCCCTACGAGTTGCGCCACTGACGTCGCGGGCTTTCTCTTGCGTGACATTATCTTGCTTCATGGCGCCCCGCGACAGCTGCTTACTGACCGTGGTCGAAACTTCCTCTCGAAAGTTATCGCTGACCTTGTGCGTTCCTGCTCCATTCAACACAAACTGACTACCTCATACCATCCTCAAAGCAATGGCCTGACAGAGCGGTTAAACCGTACTCTTACTGATATGCTGCCCAAGTACGTTTCCAAAGACCGCCATGACTGGGGCATTGCCCTTCCTTACGTAACATTTGCGTACAATTCTTCCCGGCACGACACCGCTAGATTTTCTCCATCTTATCTACTGTACGGTCGCAAACCTACCTTGCTCCTAGACACGGCACTTCCTCCTGCTGCGATCTTAACAAGCGAGTATGCGCGCGACGGCATCGCCCTCGCCGACCATGCACGCCAGCTTGCCCGTGCTCTACTGACGGCCTCACAAACCACTCAGCAGTGTCAGTACAACGCCCGCCATTGTGACGTGCAGTTTTCGCCTGGTGCGCTCGTTCTCCTGTGGTCGCCCTCTCGTCACGTCGGACTTTCAGAGAAGCTCCTTTCGCGATACACAGGGCCCTACCGCGTGCTGCGCCAGGTGACGCCTGTGACTTACGAAATTGCTCCTGTGGGTTCAACCTCGTCCTCTCCTCTGGAATCTAGTGATGTCGTGCATGTCAGTAGTCTAAAGACCTACTACACTGCTTCCGAGTCCGATCTTTAGTCGCTCTAGGACGGCGCTTTTGCAGCCGGGGGTAGTGCTGCGGAACAATATGTGCGATCACGAAAAGGCGAGCAGTGTGAAGACGACGACGACGATTAGAAGCTAGCGCGGGCTGTTGCCTCTTGGCCAAGCGCAGCGTATTTTCTTGTAAATATACTTGTACATAGTTTTTCGTCTGCGTCTTCCTACGTAACAATATTAAAGGAGCCTACTACCGCGAAGTCAGGTAGTTATGGGATACTCTCAAGCCCGAAGGCTAGATTCTATCTTCATATAGACATAGACTCGTAAACACCCATTTTGGTTTCAGACTCAGAAGCAACTTTCTTGTATACGAAATGACAGGGGCCTTTGCAAAGCGTCCTAGATTTAGGAAAAGCTCAGTGCCCTTCCGCTCTGTGAAGAAGGATGACCAGCGAAGCTGTGCATATGGGCCCCTTAAAGGCGAACTGCATCTGCGTCACGGGACGGCCAGGCATTCCATTATCCTCGGTATCGGGCAACGTATGAGCAGTGCTTAACGGCTGCTTCACCTCTGCCGCGGGTCGGCCCGGCATTGCACTGTCTTCTGGATCGGCCCTCGTATGGGGAGTGCTTAACGCGTGCTTCAGCTCCGCCGCGAGGCGGCCCGACATTGCACTTTCGTCGGCATCGGCCCAGGTATGGGGGACTGCTTAAGGCGTGCTTGCCTCCGCCGCGAGGCGGCCTGGCATTGCACTTTGTTCGGGATCTGCTCACGTATGGGGAGTGCTTAACGCATGCTTCACCTCCACTGGTCCGCCCGGCTTGCCACTATCTTCGCTGTCGCCACACGCATGGCGAGTGCTAAACGCCTGCTTCAACTCCTCCGCTGGTGTTCAGGATCGGCCCACGTATGGGGAGTGCTTAACGCGTGCTTCAGTTCCGCCTCGAGGCGGCACGACATTGCACTTTCTTTGGGCTCGGCCCACGTATGAGGGAGTGCTTAACGCCTGCTTCACGTCCGGCGTGGGGCGGCCCGGCATTCCACTACCTGCGGGATCGGCCCACGCATCGGGAGTGCTTAACGCCTGCTTCAACTCCTCCGCTGGTCTTCGGGGTCGACCCACGTATGAGGAGTGCATAACGCGTGCTTCACCTCCGCCATGTGTCTGCCCGGCATGGCACTTCCTTCGGGATCGGCCCACGTATGGAGAGTGCTTAATGCTTGCTTCATCTCCGCCACAGGTCGGGCCGGTGTTGCACTTTCTCAACGGTATCGGCCCACGTAGCGACAACGTGGTATCGGCCCACGTGCAGTGGTATCGGCCCACGTATGGGGAGTTTTTTGCTTACCACGCCAACGACACGAAAATTTGCTTGGACGGTAGAGGTATACACCTTCGCTGTAAAATAGCTTGTACACATGCCTTGGATGTGATGGAAGGCACTGATGTTTGGGTCTTGCTATCTCGCGTTGCATTCTGGTTTTCAAAGGTATTGGCTTCGCGGTGACGTTAATTCATTCTGTATATCATAACTGGTTTCCTAAATAAAGTTACCATTTCCTTGTACCGCTTTGCCATGAGTTTTGTCAAGTGTTTGTCATAGCGCTTTCTCACGCAGCCAGCATGCGATCTCAAAGAAATTCGACCCCAGTCCGCAATACCGGCACGCCTGGGGCAAACACATGCAACATGCGGACAGAAACTTCTCCACACTAGTGCCTAGGCAGCGTCAGATGTTCAAGAACCAAAGGCCCCCAGATTTTCTATCTCGCACCCGCTCTTGCTCGCGCCTTCGCAGAAACGTCGAGCGCGTCGAGAAACGCCACGCTTCGCGGCACTTACTAGCAATGCCGCCGTGTTGCGCGCAAGTTCGCGTGCCGCAGTGATACGACCAACAGATCCAACCAACTGTGTACTGCATGGCAGCAGAACCCGTGGCAAGCCCATCTGCAGTCACTGAGAACAAACACGTATGCGGGACAAGAACCGTTTCGCTTTATTGAACACGTTTCGGGCGGCCACACACTGCGGAGACGTGAGGAGCCACACAGCGCCGACGTACACTGCGGCAGAAAGCGTCGTTACGCGTTGAAATGCGCCGACTGACGTCTGAGGTATCTAGGTCACTCAGTGTGCCCTATAAAATTATAAACCTTGTTCCCAAATGGCTGAAATGGCAGTTATATTACGCTATGATACATTCTCATCTTCACTATTGTATACTGATATGGGGGTCTACAATCAAAACTAATCTTATGAGGTTGATAACATTACAGAAAAAAGCGATACGATATGTCGAAAATCTCTCGTATAACCACCGTACAAGTTTGTAGTTTTTCAAACAC
The DNA here is from genome assembly GCF_023375885.2 of Dermacentor andersoni. NCBI lineage: Eukaryota > Metazoa > Arthropoda > Arachnida > Ixodida > Ixodidae > Dermacentor > Dermacentor andersoni. The sequence continues at coordinate 122,055,840 of NC_092816.1, read as the reverse complement.
TCCGTTCTAAAAGTTAATCAATTATAATAGTTTAAATTGCTTTCTTACGTCGATAACGAAATCAAGCTCGAGCCTTATAAATATCTTGAATTTCACTTTAATAGTAATGTGCCTTACAAATTAAGGCACGACCATTACAGAACTCCACTTGTGAGGACCAACTACGGAACCCAAATGCTTTCATACTTAATTCCCGGTCTTCCCAACAGACATACACAGGCCATAGGAATTATACAGAAATGCGTGTACCTGAACTCTTTCAAAGAGAATGTTAAAGCTTACCTCCTTTCCTGTCCTAACAATCAATAGTTTGTGTATAAGAATTATTTTATGGTCCTTGGGTTCCTTATCTGTACGAATTTTGCTTTAAGATTGTAAAAGCTTGTACCTTGTTCGATTTTTTTTACTTTGTATGAGACTGTGTTGTATATGTGACGGTAGTGCATTATGGTCTTTCTGTTGCCACACGCTCTCAGTGTGTGTATTCGGGTGCTTGGGTCCCGTCAGGCAGAACACATCTGCCTTTTACCCTTGCATCCGAGACCTGGTTGTTTGAAATAATAATAATAATAATAATAATAATAATAATAATAATAATAATAATAATAATAATAATAATTATTATTATTATTATTATTATTATTATTATTATTATTATTATATTGTTCTCGGGTTGAGTGAAGCTTCGTCCAATGTTCTGCGTTCCCTAACACTAAGCGCGCATGCGTGCGGCTAGTGGTTTGACCGCCCCTACGTGAGGCCATCAGCCATTTGATGTGCGCTGGGGCGCACATTCTTCTGTTGAGGCTTGCTCTCTCTCACCCGTCCCCCGAGCACAGAGATAACTACGGTAAGGGGCATGCGTCACTTTACCATGGGGCTGAATCTTATAACGGTTTGGAAAACGAACCATCCACTTCGCCGCTTGCGTCAATGTGCCACTCCCAAGCCGGAGGTGGAAGAAGGGGTGGACGCGGCCAATGGACGAGAGGGTGCTACCTCTGGAGTGTACGTCATCATATGACGAGCTAATCGAGGAACTGCAGATTGTTTCTGTTTGCAAATTAAATATAAAATATAAATTGAATATTATACGGCAAGTTATCAAGTATAACCTTGGGGTGCAGGGCGTTGGCGCAATGCAGAAGTACTTTATTAATATCGTTGTTTTTCATTCTCAGCTGACCGGCGGTATCGCAAGCGTAAATGAGTTGGCAGAGCGCAGCGCTATGTCGCCTGCTACCAGGATCTCGCACCATGCACGCAACAGGAATGCACTGCCAGCGTTTTCTATGTAGCGAGCGCGACAAAACCGCTGAATTGGTTCTTAGGGTAACATTTACTGGCCAAACATATCAATTTTCCTTCTTCTTTCGCCCTTCGTCATCGGCTCGGACATCACTCGCTCGCCGTCGCGCTGCCGCTATTCCTGCGATCTGCCACACGGCGCATCGCGTGATAGAAGCGATGGAACTTGAAATCGAACATTAAGATATACGGCCCCTGCATTGTCGGCGCGAAGTAAACTCGAAGAGTGTGGTGCTGGCCGTGCGCGGTGTGCCGTGAAATGTAGGAAAAAAAGCGCGGCACTCCCGAACGAGAGAAAAAAGGGCAGCCAAATAAGAGATCCCCACGGCATCGTCCCGTCCAGTCTGTATAGTTTTATCAGCCTAACGAAGGAAGCGCTGGACCAGCCTAGGTTGAACCCTTCTGATTGGCGAGCGGCGATCTGCGAGCTGTTCACGCTGGCGATAGCACTGGGAATTAGATTTCAGCAATTCAATATCTCCTTAGCATTGGCTTTGAAGCGAAAGTCAAGGGAAAGCTAGCCCAGCCCTTCTATCTCCGAACACAGCAATTGCGAGAGCAACTTCCTGGACAGTGTCGTCAGCAGAAATATAGGCCATTCCGATGAATTCTTCGCTTCGGACAGTCCCCTGGGTGCTGTACGGTGGTGGCGATGATCCGCAGCGCGCAATATGCCTTCCTCATCGTGGTATGACCTCTGGTGCGCTTGCACACGAGTCTCCTCCATTTGATAGTAATCTGCAAACGCTCTAGTTAGAAAGCCGGCAGGGGCGGTGCAACTCATTATCCGTCATTTCTTCGAACACGTATCGCACTTCCAGCCCTGGTCGTCACCGAAAGAGCAACGCCAAGCAGACGACAAAGGCAAGTAATAGCCTCCGAAGCAACCAACGCACGCGCGCACGACGCCCGTGTGTCTCCGGGTTCGCACGATCGGCGCGTGCGGCCAGGGTCGCAGGCAAACAGCCAAGCCACAGCAAAGGAACCCAAAGCGAACTGCCCTTTCGCCGGTTCCGCTCTTAGCCAAAGACGGTTTCCCCGCTTTGGAAATGATTGACAGATGTGTGACGTTATGATAATTTGCGGCGCCGCCCCGCTGTGTCTGACAGCCCCTGGAGCAATCAAAATTTTGGCCAATCAGATAATGCCAAGTGAACCGGTTCCCTTCCGAACCGTTTTAAGATTGGGCCCCAGAGCAGCCGCTTCTTTCCAATCCTTCCACATGGTGGTTTTACGTGCGACAATTGCATCGTTCGCTGTCAAAAGCACGTACATTGCACAGGGGTCCCTGACATGCAAGGATTTATCGTACATATTCTGAAGCGCAGCGGCTTCACTCTGTAATGACGCGTTCGCATGGATTCACCGGAGTTGGGAATCATATTCTCAGGTCGTCCTTCGTCCGCGGCGCGGTGTGTGTCGTTGCATGCGCGCTCGTTTCATACTGCTTTGCTTGTTCCAGTCCCACCTTGCGGCAACTTCCGCTGGGAGTGCACTCTCTATACAACACAGCAGAAGAAAACACCAAGACTAACGCAATGCTACACACACGACGCCTCTGCCACGGTACGAAACCTACGAAGCAGCACGTGGGGGCGCACACAGCCATAACAAAGCCGCCATTGTGGCAAGACAACATGACCGCTTAGACGAAAAAAATTATCACGTGACTTTCTTCACACCTTTTCCCCAGCTCGCGGAGAGGGTAGGATCTCATTGGATTGGGAAAACGTTTATTGAGCAGCAGTAAAGCGCGCAGGCGCACTTCGGACGTGGCCTACGTCGTCATCGTGGCGGGTGCTCTGCGAGAATCCCCGCTCGCCGTTGCCGGCTCGCCAGGCTTCTGCCTAGCCAGCGCCTCGGCCACCTGCTGGACGGCCTGGAGTTGTTTTTCTTAATCGTGGCTCCGCATTGCTTCTTCGAGCTGTGGCGGTATACGTCCTGAGTTAGCTTCGCTTGGAGGTTTGAGCAATGCCATGGCATGTTCTCGAATGTGGCCGTCTCCCTGCAGCACGCTCTGTACTTGTCATCGGGGTGCGATTCTGGATACATCCTATGCAATAGCGCCGGGCTTGGAAGCGTTCTCGTTTGTAGTTGCCTGAACAGCACGGCCTGCGACCTGCTCACCCCTTTGTAGGGCGGCGGGAGAAGCCTGCGGGCCAGCCGAAAAGCCTTGGTCAGTTCGTTATAGCTGGTCATCCTGTCTTTGGCGCTGAACAACAGCGGGCGACCGTTGCCTTAGGGGCGGTCGGTTAGTCCTCGCACTGAGGCGTGTGCTGTTTCTTTGCGATTGGCACTCTTCTCCGACGCTTATTCTGCCTGCACCAGGAACCACTTGATTCGAGTCATCTTGTCGCGGTCTGCCTGTCGGAGCAGGATGTGTGCTGCCGTTGGGGCAATTCTTCCTTTGGAGTAGTTCATCACCGACTGTCTGGAGTCGCTGAGGATCGTGTGGCATTCTCAGTCTACGATGGACTCAATTTTTTTCCTCCTGCGTGGCCGTAGACTTCGCACTGCAAATCATTTAAGAAGGAACGGAAGCATCACGGTGTTTGCCGAAAACTCCTCCTGAACGCATTGAAGAACTCTTTGCGGCAAAGTATGTCTGAAATAGTGTAATTTAACTTCATATGTACTTCTAATAAATGAGTGAATGTATGGTGTTTATTGGCGCAAGGGCCAGGTATGGCCAAAGAGCGCCAGGTCCGTGGTGATGAGTTCGCAGTGTAGTTATGAGTTCTATGAAGTTGATGTGACGTGGCTCATTTCCAGTGAGTAAAAACTTACGGGTGCCAAATGTGTGTCCTATTCTTAGACGACAGAATAGGACATCTGTTCGGCGTGATTTTTTTGCAGAAGACCAGAAACCTATTTGTGGCTTTATTACGTGCAGCTTATTATTCGATTCAGCGTCCCACAGGCATTCTCAGTGGTTTCGTAGTTTCCTTCGTAAGAAGGGCTTCAAGTCTGTGACAGGCACTGCAGTGCTAGGATTAACGGCATGCGATGAAATTGATTTGGCCATATCGTCCGCTAGAACGTTACCCTCGATGCCTCTATGGCCAGGCACACAGCATATAATCACATGCTGGTTATATATATATATATATATATATATATATATATATATATATATATATATATATATATATGCTTTACTCAGAACGGAATAGAGTTCATTAATTACTGGATTTTCATGCTTACAGAATCACATCAAGGCCTCCAGAACACTTAGTGAGTCCGTATATATAACCAATTTTTGAAGCATTGATTTCCTTATATGCTTCACTGCCTACAATTGTGCGCAGGCCTCAGCCGTAAAGATACTTGTTTCTGGATGTATTACATCGGACTCCGAGAAGGATGGACCGACGGCTGCGTAGGACAGTCCCGCATGTGACTTGGAAGCGTCTGTGTAGATCTCTATGCACGAGTGCTTCTACTGAAGTTCTAGGAAATGCATTCGGGTTTCGACCTCTGGAGCGTGCTTTGTACCTTTCAGAAAGGATACGTCAGGTTCTATCACCTGCCACTCCCAAGGAGGTAATAGCTTGGTTAGGTGCATTAGGCGATGCTCGAAGAGACGGACATGCATTATTTTATCGCTAAACTCCTTCACACGCAGCGAGAAAGGCTGTCTTAAAAGGGACGATTGCGGAAAAGTGTACCACACCTCATGTCGGTAACGTTATTAAAACATGGATGTTCAGGGTTAGATTGCACTTTAAGGAAATATGTAAAGCTGATGTAAGATCTTGGCGGGTGGAGTGACCACTCATTCGATTCAGCATATAAGCTTTCAATCGGGCTTGTTCTGAAAGCGCCAGTGGATAAACGGATACCTAGATGGTGGACAGGGTCCAGCATCCTTAGCGTGCTTGGGGCGGCAGAGTTATACACTACGGCACCATAGTCCAATCGTGACCGAATTAGGCTCTTGTGGAGATTCGTTAGACGCTTCCTGTCGCTACCCCATGTAGTCTGAGATAGAAGTTTCATTGAGGTCATTGTTTTTAGACATCTTTCTTTAAGATATTTAATGTGTGGAATGAAAGTGAGTCTGTAGTCAAGTATAATACCTAGAAATTTGTGCTCTTTGCTGGCAGGTATTCGTTGTCCACACAGTTCTAAGCAAGGATCCTGGACCAGGCCTCTCTTTCTTGTGAAGAGAACACAAGAGCTTTTGTGAGGGTTGATTTTGAATTCATTTTTCTCTGCCCACTTTGTCACTATGTTCAGGCCATGCCGTACCTGTCGCTCGCCCACTGCGAGGTTACATGATTTGAAACCTATTTGAATGTCGTCCACGTAGACGGAATAAAAAATCGCCGGTCGTAATAAAGCACGAAGTGTTGTCATGTTACCTATAAAGAGTGTGCAGCTGAGCCCGCCTCACTGGGGTACACCAGTTTCCTGTATAAAAGGACGTTACAGTGCATTGCCGACTTTTACCAGCAAGGTACGATTCGTCAAATAGGTTTCTATTAGGTTTAGCATATTGCCATGAATGCCCATTTCTGACTGGTCTCTCAAGACTCCGTAGCGCCATGTTGTGTCGTACGCCTTCTCCATGTCGAAGAATATGGATAAGAGAAACTGTTTGTGTACAAATGCGTCACGGATATATCCTTCAATACGTACAAGATGATCGGTTGTGGAGCGCCCTTCTCAGAATCCACACTGATAGTCGTCAAGCATTTTGCTCAGTTCAAGGAAATCGATGAGTCGCCGATTAATCATTTTTTCAAGTACCTTACAAACGCATCTTGTGAGGGCTATCGGGCGGTAACTTGCCACTGAGGAAGGGTCTTTGCCTTGTTTCAAGACAGGGACGACAATGGCTTCTTTGCATGTGGTTAGAAGGTATCCTACAGCCCGAATAGTGTTGAGAAGGGCGAGTGGTGTAACTTGCGTGTCATTGTGTAGGTTTTTGATCATTTCATTCATGATTCTGTCAGATCCCGGTGCAGAGCTCTTGCATGCGCTCAAGGCAACTCTCAACTCGGCAATACTAAAACGACGGTTGTACGGTTTACTCTGTCGGCATTTTCCTATGAGTGGCTTGCATTCTTCTATTTGCTTATATTTGAGACAGGATTTTGAATAATCGGTTGAACATGACACGCTCTCAAAGTGCTCCCCAAGTGAGTCTGCCTGATCTTTCAAGGTATCGCCCTGTGTGTTTGTCAAAGGAAGTGAATATGTTTTTCGCCCTCTTATCCTATCAACCCTGTTCTAGACTTTGGACTCATCTGTATACGAGTTGATACCCGATAAAAACTTCTGCCAACTATCTCTTCTGACCTGGCGGCGCGTTCTCCTGCCTTGGGATTTTAATTTCTTAAAGTAATTAAGATTCTCCGCAGTGGGAGAGGCGCATAGCAACCCCCACGCTTTGTTCTGTTTCTTACGAGTGGTCCTATATTCGTCGTTCCACCATGGGACGTGCCGTTTGCACGCCAAGCCATTTACTTCAGATATGCATTTAGATGCGGCATCTATTATGAAGACTGTAAAATACTCCACAGCACCATCAATTCCTAACAAAAACATGTCAGCCCATGAGATACTAATAAAAGTTCGGAATTTCACCCAGTCGACTGTATCAGCCTTCCTCCTAGGAGCATGTGGTGGATATTCCTTTTCTTTACATGTTCTTAGCAGTATGGGGAAGTGGTCGCTCCCGTAAGGGTTGTTGGTAACTTCCCATTCAAGTTCAGGCAGTATACACGGGGAAACTATGCTAAGATATATTGAAGAAAATGTTCTGTTTGCAAGAGAGTAATATGTGGGTTCCTTCTTATTCAGCCGACACGCACCAGAAGAAAAAAAGAACTGTTCAACAAGACGACCTCGCGCATCTGAACGACGGTCGCCCCACAGGTAGCATTGTGCATTGAAATCGCCAAGAACAACATAAACTTCTGGCAATTCATCTACGAAGGACTGAAATTAATGTTTGTTTAATTTGTAATGGGGGGGGGGGTATGTAAAGCGAGCAAATAGTGATAAGTTTGTTTAGGAGAACAACTCGAACCGCTACTGCTTCAAGGGCCGTTCGTAGCTGTAAACGTTGACACGCTATGCTTTTTTGAATTACAATGGCAACACTGCCCGATGATGCGATAGCATCATCGTAATCTTTGCGAAAACTAACATACTGTCGAAGAATGTTGGTGTGTTTTGAGTTTAGGTGTGTTTCCTGTAAACACACCACTCTTGGATTATGTTCGTGGATGAGTTCTTGTACATCATCATGGTTTCTTAGAAGACCTATGACGTACGTTGCATTGAATAATTTGTGTATCCATAATAAAAGTAAATTGGTGCTGTGTGTACAGAAACAGAAGTGGTGCCTTAGACTACAGAGCCCTTCCGAGGCCCTGTAACGGGGGTTTTGTCCTTTCTGGAGCGTTCGAGGGTACCTCGAGGGCGCTAATGGGAACAGCATTTGAAGCTCGACTATGTGAAGAGAGAAGAAACATTTAGTAATAATTTTTTCTAATAAAAAGAAACAGCTTGATTTCATTCAACAACATTAAGAACAAAAATTCTAGTTTGATATACCTCTGCCGAAGAAAAAGAAACACAACGCTCTTTTTCTTTTATTAGGAACAATAAATACTTCTATTTCAGCATCGGCTAGATAAGAGGGTGGTCACATCGCTATCTAATGCGTCCGCTAGATGAGAAGGCGCTCACGTCGCTATCGATTGCACTACTATGCAGCTCTGGAAGTCTGGAAAAATGCGTGATCGCAAAATTCAGTCGCTTACATACGACCCTCTCACGCGTTGTGTTGCTTTGCTTGTCAACGTCTTGTTTGCTACGCCACTGAAAAGCGCTCAGCCTCTGGTGGACGGTAAGTAATCTCGGGAGATAAAAAAAAGCAATTTTGTGCCATGTTACTACAGCGTCCCTGATAGCCCGCTGTGCATTTTCCGGAAGCTAAAGTGCGCAATTTGTCATTCCTCTAATAGAGTTGAACGTCGCAAAGCGACACTGAGGCTTCTTCAGAAACGCCGTAATGCAGTGTTCGGAATTAATCTCTGGAAAATATTGCCGAAATAAATCGAAAAGATGGCAAAATAAGGACAATCGCTATAAAATGCGGGAAATGGTCAAAGATATCGATTGAGTTCATTAAAGGGCTTTCTCACGTGGCCCCATTACAAATTTTGGTTATACACTGGAGGCTGTAAAACGCCGTCGAAAATTACAAACTTTCGGAAAACAAGATCATGGAGCACACAATTCTATCTTGACAACAACAAAAATTCATCACAATTTTGTGAACAATATATACATATCACACTATAGCTAAAGCGCACAAAATCGCTGAAGTATGCATGGATCTCCAGTAGACCATGGCTCATATCTGAGTAGTACTTTTGCAGAATCCTTGCAAACGTAAGAAAGTCGTGTCAGATAAACATTCCTACACCAAATATCTCGTCTTCAAATATTTTAATAGATGCAGTTTACAGAACTGCAATATCTGCTTCTGATGCCGTGTTATTGGTTTGTAAACTTCGTGCTTCTAACTTTATATAAACATATCATTTGAGACAATTTTTGTAAAAAGCACAGGATCCTACATCACAATTCTATTGCCTAGTGTTGCTAGCATAATTAGACACATTATTCCGGCCCCGAAGTATATGCTTACCTTGTACCAGTAGGTCTCCTTGAGGACTGTCCGCTTCTTCCAGCACTTGCAACCCGTCAGGTCTCCATCACGGTCCATGCCTGCGTCGCAGATGAGTACCGCGTCCTCGCCGTAGTCGAAGATCACCAGCCAGTGCTTCTCCCACGAATCCCCGCAAACGCTTCTGGACGCTGAAGCGAAGTACGACAGCATAGTCGCGCTTGCAGAACCGGTGTTCTGGATCGGCGCGACGCAGAGGTAGACGTCGCAGACATCGGAGTGCATCGAACGAGACATCGTCTTCTGTGTGGCCTTCCTTTCCCAGAGTGTCTTAGGCGGCGGCTTGCTTTTGCAAAGCGGTGGATAGTAGTAGCGTGCAGCAGCTGAAAAGCACTGCCGTCTTCTTGGCTGTCGGCTGTTGCGATTATTCAAACCAGCACAAAGTGCACGCGAAGAGCGTCAACACACGCCAAAAGCGAATGGTGGAATGTTGATCGCACAGTTTTATACCTAGACGGGCAGGTGCAGAGTGTACCACACAATGCTCGAGTGAGCCAAACGGCGCGCTTCTGCTGATGCGCCGCGTGTGGAAACATGTGCGAGGGCCCTGCGAGCGAACTGGATACAGGACGTTTAAGCAACAGATAGCCAAAGAAAATATTTACGATAACTCTAAGGGGAGCTCATTGTTGTTTGAGGCCAGGACAGGTGTATTGCGGACTAAAACGTATCGAGCCAGATACCAGGCGATAGATTTGTTGTGCGGTAGGTGTGCAGATTCGGAAGAAACGGCTGAACACCTGATACTCGCTTGTAAACCACTTCACCCTGCAGTTAAATGTAACGGGGAACTATTCAAAGTTTTGGGTTTTAAAGACAGTGAAAGTAAAATAGGCTTTGAACAGGTAGAAATAACTAGACGGAGGCTATCTGATTGGTGGATAATATCAACGCAAAAGTAAAGAAGTAAATGCATAGGTATGCATATGCATATGGTGCCATTCAAGGCTAGGTGGCGCGCGCCGCCGCCGCCCGATTCAAAGGGTTCAGCCTCATCCATCCATCCATCCATTGGTGCGGAGACGTCCGGACGCCAAGTTTCACCCTAGACGCCAGCCCTCGTTTCTACCCCGGCGGAACAATGTGTGTATGTGAAGTGGTTTTAGAAAAGGAGGCGGAAGAGATGAGTGCAGCGCCGTAACTGTCTCTCACAGGAGGACACCTCAACAGCACTGCACGGGGAAGGGCGAATGGGGAGAAAAAGATGAAGGAGAGAAAGACAGGACGAACGTGAGGGCACAAAAAAAAAATGCGAGCGCGGGGCTCAGAGCCGCGCTCTCAAGTGCGTCGCATTGCAGTCGTCTAGCAGTGCCGAAAGAGCGTGCTTCACTATGGACGAGTGGGCTGCAGGGAATAGCAGCGCGCTCGCCGTATGTACGCATTCATTCAATAAACGATGACGCGAATTTTGGTTTCAAATTTGTTTTCTGGATGCGTAGTAGTTTCGTAAAGTTTAAGTTTGACATGCGATCGTGCATCCACATCGGACGCTATGGCACGTTCGTGCTTTTTGTGCCACCCAAGCCCCGAAGTGTTCTGGCATATACCTTCACATGTAAGTAAATGAATGTATCTTCTTGTTCTGAACATCACGCGAGCAGACAGCTCTTGTGATGCACCACAATCGTTTGAGAAACGTCACGGTAGAGCATTTTTTTACATGCGGAGCGATGTTTTTATTGGCCGGTGTCCCTTCAGAAGGCAATTGCTGGACAGGTACACCAGCGCAGCGGAATTGTACATGCGAATCCACAAGCAAGTCACAGAATCTGTTTAATTGCATGCTTCTACAAAGGTCACAGCAGAAAAAGAGCCTGATGCCGAGTATTTCTGTGCCATGAAGCAATCAAGAGGCGAGTGCCTGATACGGATGAAATCTAGTGCATGAACCCACATAATATTAGCGTACGCGTTTTATTAACTGTGCAATATTTTAAACAATTCCTTGCATGCCATTTCATGTGGCATATCTTTTCTGGTCACAAATGTGTGCAGCGAATCTATTTGCATGATCAACTCCGGGCCTGTGGGACCGCTCACATCCAGTTGATGCTGAGTCTTTTACATGTATCCATAAACTGCAGATATGCCCATCACATCCCTACGAGCGTTTCCAAATTCAATTACTTTAGACAACATGCACATATGCAATACTGACATTATCTCAAGCGCCACTAAGCAGCTGGGACAAATTTTTGTTGAGTATACTCGCAGGTAAAATAAGTTGATCATGTCCCCGCAGGGGCGTCTGCGTCAGAAGGCGTTTGGTGTGTTGCGACACCACGGACCCGAGCACAGGAGGGTTGGACCCTCCCGCGTGTAGCCGTGCGCGGCTTAGCCGTGTCTGGGGAAAAGGGGATCCTGGAGGTTGAGCCGATGCCCGGTGTTTGGACCTTTAAGGCCCCCCGGCGGAGGCAACACACCTCTTTGGCCTCTGCTTCACATAGACGGCACCCCCGGACTGACCCACCCGGGGGAAATCGGTAGTTGCCTTTTCCTGTCTCTCACTCTCCCTCCAACCTTCGTCTTTCTCTTACTTGCCATCTTTCCTGTCTTCTCCTAACTTCCGCTCACTTCCAATTTTCCAGGCAGCAAGGGTTAACCTTGTGTGAATAATCAACCTAGGTTATCTCATATCTGGTTATAGTGATAACGTACAGCTGGCGTTTGCAGGACCTGTTATTAGTCCCTGTAGCGTCCCCTTGTAGGACTCCACGGTGGGTGGCTGGCGTTATTGCCGAAAATGAATACCTTTATGGCAACCTCTTTCCCTCCGCTTCCTGATCGCCCTCAGAAAAGAGGGCGCACCGATGATGTATTCCAATTTTTTGGTCGGCAAAAAGAATCCTTCCCTCGTTTTCACGTGATCCACTCTGAAAAACCAGCTAAGCAAGTGCGAACAATCTCCTCGTTCCTGGTATCTAAGTCTCTTACCGAAGTTTTTGGTCCAGGATATAAGGTGTCGAGGATGGCTAGCGGAGACCTCCTCTTGGAGCTCCGCGATCAGAAGCAATTTGAGAAACTGCCTCAGCTAGTATCATTTGGGGAGACCCAAGTAGTAGTAACCCCGCACCGCACGATGAATACCTCCCGCGGCGTTGTCTCGGACGATGATTTGCTGGAGCTCACTGAGGCTGAGCTCTTGGAGGGCTTCAGCGAACAGAATGTCATAAATGTCAAAAGAATCAAGATGAGGCGAGACGGTAAAGAAATTGCGACCAAACACCTAATACTCACCTTCAATTCAAGTGTCCTGCCCGAGTCAATCGAGGCCGGGTACATCAAGCTTCGTGTAAGACCGTATGTGCCAAATCCCTTCAGATGTTTCAAATGCCAACGTTTTGGCCACAGCTCGCAGAGCTGCCGAGGCCGCCAAACATGTGCGAAATGCAGTGCCCTTGAACACTCCACTGAAGCATGTAAGAACTCTCTACACTGTGTAAACTGTGATGGGGATCACGCTGCGTACTCGCGGTCATGCCCCTCCTGGAAGAAGGAAAAAGAAATTGTAACCATAAAGGTAAAAGAGAATATATCGTTCAAAGAGGCACGAAGGCGGGTAGCATACCTGCCAAAGAAAAGCTTTGCCGAAGTGGCGCGTCAGGGGGCAGCGTCACAACAGCCTCCGGCGGCTGTCCGACCCACAAGCAGTGAGTCGGCAGTCACGCCATCTGCCCCCGCGGCGGTTGCAGCTAGCGCTGCTCCGTCAACCGAGGAGAAGGGACCATCGACCCCGCAGGTGGGCGCAGCCGAGGCTGCCTCAACCTCCCAATCCCTCCCAGCGCTGGCAACGGCCGGCGTAGCCAAATCCCTCAGGGAGCCCCATCAACCTCCGGGCTGGTGGGCGCAGGGGTCTTGCCCTCCAAGGCGGGACTCCCCCTGAAAACTTCTCGCTCGCAAGAGCACGTGTCCGGCGCCTCACAAGAGGCAATGGACACAACACCTGTCCTCAAGGCGCACCAAGCGCCTAAGGAGCGGCGAGGCTCGCTCGAACGCTCCAGAAAGGGCAAAACTCCCGTTACAGGGCCTCGAAAGGGCTCTGTAATTTAATCACTGTAATTTCCATAATCACTACTTCTGTTTCTGTACACACAGCACTCCCAATATGGATACACAAATAATTCAATGGAACGTCAGAGGTCTTCTCAGAAACCTTGATGATGTGCAGGAACTTATACAAAAACACAATCCAAAAGTGCTGTGTTTACAGGAAACACACTTAAAAAACAAACACACAAACTTTCTTCGACAGTATCTAACTTTTCGCAAAGATCGCGATGATGCCGTCGCATCATCGGGCGGTGTTGCCATAGTCGCTCATAGAAGTATAGCGTGTCAACATTTACAGCTACAAACACCCCTAGAAGCAGTGGCGGTTCGAGCTGTCCTACTAAACAAACTCATCACCATTTGCTCGCTTTACATACCCCCGCATTACCAACTAAACAAACACTAATTTCAGTCCTTGATAGATCAATTGCCAGAACCTTATGTTGTTCTTGGCGATTTCAATGCACACAGCTCTCTCTGGGGCGACTCTCGTATAGATGCGCGAGGTCGTCTCGTTGAACAGTTCCTTTTTTCGTCCGGTGCGTGTCTGCTGAATAAAAAGACACCCACATATTATTCTCTCGCAAACAGAACATTTTCTTCAATTGACCTCAGCCTAGTTTCCCCTTGTATACTGCCTGAACTCGAATGGGAAGTGACCAACAATCCTTACGGGAGCGACCACTTCCCCATACTGCTAAAAACACATAAAGAAAAAGAATGTCTACCACAGGCTCCTAGGTGGAAGATCGATACAGCCGACTGGGAGAAATTCCGAAACTTAACTAGTATCTCATGGAATGACATGTCTTCTTTAGGAATTGATGCTGCTGTGCAGTATCTCACAGCTTTCATTATAGATATTGCATCTAAATGCATATCAGAAGTAAATGGCTTGGCATGTAAACGGCGGGTCCCGTGTTGGAACGACGATTGTAGGATCGCTCGTAAGAAGCAAAACAAAGCGGGGGGGTTACTACGCGCTTCTCCCACTGCAGAGAATCTAGGCAACTTTAAGCAAGTAAAATCCCAAGGCAGGAGAACCCACCGACAGGCCAGAAGGAAAAGCTGGCAGAAGTACCTATCGAGCATTAACTCGTTTACAGACGAGGCCAAAGTCTGGAACAGGGTAACTAGAATTAGAGGGCGACAAACATATTCACTCCCTCTGGTATATACACAGGGCGATACACTGCAAGATCAGGCAGACTCACTTGCGGAGCACTTTCAGAGCGTGTGAAGTTCAAAAAATTATTCGCAATCTTTTCTCATATATAAGCAAATAGAAGAACGTAAGCCATTAATAAGAAAAAGTCGAGAGAATGAGCCTTACAACCGTCCTTTCAGTATTGCCGAATTGAGAGCTGCCTTGAGCGCATGCAAGAGCTCCGCACCAGGATGTGATAGAATCATGTACGAAATGCTGAAAAACTTACACAATGAAACGGAAGTGACACTACTTACACTTTTCAACGCTATCTGGGACGCAGGGTACCTTCCGACCGCATGGAAAGAAGCCATTGTGGTCCCTGTTTTAACACAAGGGAAAGATCCTTCCTCAGTGGCAAGCTACCGCCCGATAGCCCTCACAAGTTGCATGTGTAAGGTATTTGAAAAAATGATAAATCGGCGACTGATTCATTTCCTTGAACAGAACAAAATGCTTGATCCCTATCAGTGTGGCTTCCGAGAAGGGCGCTCCACAACCGACCATCTTGTACGTATTGAAAGAAATATCCGAGACGCATTTATACACAAACAGTTCTTCCTCTCGATATTTCTCGATATGGAAAAGGCGTATGACACAACGTGGCGATACGGGATCTTGCGAGATTTATCGGAAATGAGCATTCATGGTAATATGCTAAACATAATAAAAAGCTACTTGTCCAATCGTACCTTCCGAGTGAAAGTCGGCAATGTGCTGTCGCGTCCTTTTACACAAGAAACTGGTGTGCCCCAGGGAGGCGTGCTCAGTTGCACACTTTTTATTGTTAAAATGACAACGCTTCGTGCTTCCTTACCACCAGCCATTTTGTATTCCGTCTATGTGGACGACATTCAAATAGGCTTCAAATCCTGTAACCTCGCAGTATGCGAGAGACAGGTACAGCATGGTTTGAACAAGGTGTCAGGGTGGGCAGAGAAAAATGGTTTTAAAATCAATCCTCAAAAGGGTTCTTGTGTGCTGTTTACAAGGAAGAGAAGCCTAGTTCCGGATCCTTGCTTAGAAATGTGTGGACAACAGATACCTGTAAACAAAGAGCACAAATTTATAGGTGTTATAGTTTACAATAGACTTACTTTCGTCCCACACATTAAACAACTCAAAGAAAAGTGTCTGAAAACAATGAACCTAATGAAACTTCTATCCCAGACTACGTGGGGTAGTGACAGGAAGTGCCTAATGAATCTGTATAAGAGCCTCATCCGGTCACGATTAGATTATGGTGCCGTGGTATATAACTCTGCCGCCCCAAGCGCGCTAAAGATGCTAGACCCGGTTCACCATCTAGGCATCCGTTTAGCCACGGGCGCTTTCAGAACAAGCCCGATTGAAAGTTTATATGCCGAATTAAATTAATGGTCTCTCCACCTACAGAGATCATACAACAGCTTTACATATTTTCTTAAAGTACGCTCAAATCCTGAACATCCATGTTTTGATACCGTTACCGATATGACGTGCGCTACACTTTTCAGCAATCGCCCCTCTATAAGACAGCCTTTCTCGCTGCGTGTGAAGGAGCTTAGCAATGAAATGCATGTCCCACTCCTCGAGCATAGCTTAATGCACACAATCAAGCTCTTACCTCCTCGGGAGTGGCAGGTGATACAATGTGACATATCCTTTATAAATTTACAAAGCACGCTCCTGAGGCCGAAATCAGAATGTATTTCCTAGAACTTCAGTACAAACACTCCTGCGCAGATTTCTACACAGACGCTTCAAAGTCAAATGCCGGGGTGTCCTATGTAGCCGTCGGCCCATCCTTCTCGGAATCCGATGTACTACATCCGGAAACAAGCATCTTTACGGCCGAGGCCTACGCATTACTCTCTGCCGTGAAGCACATAAGAAGATCAAAACTTTCAAAAGCAGCGATCTATACAGACTCTCTAAGCGTCGTGAAGGCCTTAATGTCACCCTACAAACATAAAAATCCCGTATTCAATGAACTGTATTCGGTATTATGTAAAGCGTACTCATCTAACCAGAATATCATAATATGCTGGGTCCCTGGCCATAGGGGAATCGAAGGTAACGTTCTCGCGGACGAGATGGCCACATCTATCACATCGCAAGCTGTTAACCCTACCGCTGATGTGCCTGTCACAGACCTGAGGCCTTTCTTACGAAATAAACTGCGAAATCACTGGCAGTGCACGTGGGACGTGTGCAAACAAATAACAAACTGCACGTCATAAAGCCCCAGTTAGGTTTTTGGCCCTCCCCAACAAAATGTCGGCGAACAGATGTCCTATTCTGTCGCCTCAGAATAGGACACACATTTGGGACCCATCATTTTCTACTTACTGGAATTGAACCTCCAAACTGTGGTAGATGCGGTGAGAGGCTGACCGTCCTCCATGTCCTCTTGGAGTGTCGGAAAGCCGAACCTGAAAGAATGAAACATTTTCCGCTTGCATACCGTAATTACATCCCTCTACACCCGGCTATGTTTCTTGGTAAGGAACCACTTTCTAAAACCAAGGCAGTCCTCGACTTCTTAAAGGGTGTAGTTCTACACGTTATAAGCCCATTAAATTCGTAGAGCATCCTCGCTCCAGAGGATGCCGCTGCGATAATTGTTTTGAATAGCACATGCCTCCAGGCCCTTGTGCTTCAAGGGCTCTAAGGAGGTAGTAGTGCTCTAGCATCTCTTATAATCTGATGTATTTTACCTATCGCATCATTCTTTTTATATGCATCTATATGTTCATAGTACAAGTCATACGTCATCGCCATAATTTTATTACACATATTTTACGCACTTGAGAGCGTATATTTAAGGCCCCTTTACAGCCACGTCAGACCAATTTCATAGTAATCATAGTTACACTGCACACCCACTACCACAGACATGGCGCTCTTTGGCCATACCTGGCCTTTGCGCCATAAAACCCCGATCATCATCGTGAAGTTGATCATGTGGACAGCTCCAGCTCATTTTCCTTGAATCAGTGTGTACAAGGGGTATGCAAAAATAATGTTTTTCTTGCGCACCAATTATTTTGCTGTATAAGCAAGAGAACCCACCACATTAGTGTAACATATGTTGTACATCACACTAATATGAGCTTTAATTTACGAAGTGAGATGAGTTATATTTATGGCTCATTCAGTCAAATCATACTGAGAGCTGCATTCATCAATCTTCCATTGGATTTTGCAAATGCTTAATGAAGCATATTTCCCTGTTATGCAGATATGCAATGGGAAGCCCTTCTTTGTGTTCCAAAGGTAAAATTTAAGCTCTAAATTAAAGTAGCCATTTCTAGTCAGAAACAACAAGCCCACGGAACAGAAATTCAGAAGTGTCAAATGATTTTAAGGAAAGAATGGTATTTGAAAATGCAAGACTCTTTAGTGGAGGTCAAACAAGTCAATATAGGTAGACTAATCTGCGAAATTATGCGAGTAATGGGATAGCAAAGAATGGGTCAGGAAATGTGTTGCTTTTCTGCAAAACGAAAGCTAATGATTGTCATTACATGAATCACCTTAGCGTCATCAGACTGCTGCTTGATAAATTCAGAAACAAACGAAAAAACATGTCATGCAAAAAAGCAATTTAATGATGTTCTCTCCACACTGGGGTTAATAATAAAACGGATCACATCTAATGTGTACATATCAGACACGTTGTGAAAGAATAAAAGGAAAATTCAATTTAGAGCTATCGTACTCGCCCCATAGATTTGGGGGCCTTGAACCAACATCTATGGGGCTACAGTTAGTGATAGTTACAACTGCATTTACAAATTGCATGCATCCATGCAGACAAGGATGAGTCTTAATATTTTTGGCTACCACTTCAAATGCCTCCATCAGGTGTTAACAACACTGCACGCAGCCATACCAAGGACCTCGCAGCAACACCTCTAGGTAAAAAGTAAAAGCAGTAAAGTGCTTATGCATTCTGGACACTATATTTGAACACTTCTCGGCAAGAACAGGGCACGAAGCAGACATAAGAACTGTATTTATTTCCATAATTTCCCATTTAAATGGCCTTTTGATGTCAAGATGCCATACAGACACATGCAAGTAAGAGGCAAGAAGCAATGGCACTCGTATGGACATTTATCCAATTCCTTTATTTTTCTTACCTTTAGGCAGCCAGCACACCTCGAACAACTACTTTAACTGCGGGTGTGGGACCCAAGTCGCCAAGGTAGGGTTTCAGAAAAAGTGACAGGCGATGAAAACGGCCACTTCTCCATGTAAACGATACTCGTTTTCTCAGATGACTCCTACACCTTAGCATACATGCCCACGTGTGCAGACTCCAACAAAAAAATGCCGCGGAGGCATGTGCAGGTCTGAGGCAAGAAGCAATGGCGCTGGTGTCGACATTCACCCAATTTCTTTTTCTTACGCTCAGGGAGCCAGCACACCTCAAACAGCCACCTTGACTGCGGGTGTGTCAGCAGATTTCTGTTGTACATATGCTCATAATAAACTTGAACTTGATAATAAACTTGGAGGCACATGGGACATTGATGCATTGCTTTTTTGAACATTTAGTGTACACATACATGTTATACTTTGCAGCACTACAGAGCATATTTTGATGCTTCCCTCTGTTTTTTGCCTTTAATTATGGATGCTTTGTGTGGCCCTCAATGCTGCAGTTCATGTTGTAGCAGCCGCTTTGTGTATTGCACACTGGATAAAGCTTGTGATATCTACATGTGCAAAAGGCCTATGCTTTTCTGACAAATACAAAATGAGGTTTTACGTACAGTTCTCACTGTTAAAATGAAAAAAAGTAAACAGTCGCATCGCGGAATTGTGTTTATTACAGTAATTCCTATAATAGTTATTGACAAGTTGACAACTTGAACTGGCCAACCTGTCAAGCCGGCAACCTGAGCGGTAGCAACAGGGCGGCGCTCTTGCGGTTCCTGATTTCAATCCATGGGCCCTATGGGTAGCTTGTCCTCTAGAGTCGGTATAGTAACTCTATGATTAAATGCATCATGACTACATGGCGTGTTCGCCTCCTGGATGCCCAAAGCGAAACTGTTTCACAAATGTTGCCGTAAATTAATTATGGCGTATGCCTCGACAATAGTATCTCAAGGTTTCGATGTTCATGTAAATGTGAAAAAGAAATAAAAATAAAATAGGTCGAAATAATGCCACCTCAAGACGCTTCTTGTGAAAGCAACAGCGCCATTAACAGAAATGAAATTAAGCCACAATAAAAATGAGGAATGTTTTATTCACTATTTGTTGGATTCACATGTTTACTATCGTTTAAGTACACTTCTCGTAGGCTGCGAAGAGGGTAAATTGCCCAAGAATAGTGAAAAAGCCATGAAATATGGTATCCGTATCTTTATGTCCGTAAAAGTAATGTGTCACAGTGATGTTAATAGGGATTTCTTCCCCATGCCATTTCACAATGCAACCTTCCGCATAGTACTAAACGTTGCCAGTTAAAAATATGGTGTCGTTTATTACTAAGCACCATTGTTTAATAGGTGTGTGCTTTTAGTATTTCCCTCCCGAACAGCTCTTTTGTAGGCGCATGACTTTTCTTTTTATTTAACTGAGATCCTCTGAAGCAATTTTAGAAATCGACGGCAAGTATTTCATTTTTCTTTTAGATTATGTATGCACTTGTGATCAGTGATCACAATGCGGCAAAAATCGGTTGAAGTGAACTAATTTTTATAGCAGGTTTGGAGATTCTTAGCTCCACCGTACATAGATTAATTAATCTAAGCCGTACAGCAGGTTACCAGAGATGTGGACAGCAGCAACGGCACTGATACCGATAATTTCCCCAACCAGAATGCATTATATATTTTTTTGTCCTTCATGGGTAGTCTCACCGAAGCGAAATTTCACGAAGAATTTCTGAGGGATTTCCGTCGCTGCTGACACCAGCAGCAAAGTACAATATGCTAGTTACTGCAACGATACTACGTGTGCTGTGTAGTTAAAACTCTACGCCACCTAGGCGGCCGCTCACGTTTACGCCCCGGTTACTCCGGTAGCCCGGCACTACGCAAAGGGTTTGGCTACAAGATGGAATTCTGTGCCCACGGATCGCTTATCTCTGGACAAGCATCTTCATCGATTGATGGGCTGTTGAGGTGCAGCAAAGCGGAATCGAAATCGGCCGCGCAGGAAGGAATACGGCGCCATTTCTGCTAGTTTTGTTGCTCCTAAAGGTGTCCCCTGGCCAAGAGTTAACTTCGCCGCCATCCAGGCGCTATAGAGCACTACGACGCAGAAGCCCACGCGGGCTGCTGGCTGGATGACTTCCTCGAGCACGGCTTGGGCGTCGCGCTCACCCGAGAGCGTCCGTGCCCAGCCGACGCAGCAGCTCCTTCACCCACTTCTGGCAGTTGTTCGTCACGGTGTAGCGGCCCGAGTCGCACATCTTTTGCGTGACCACCTCGATGTGGGTCTTCGGAACTCGGAGCTTTCCCATCCCAGTGGGGGCAAGCTCCGCGGTTTCTGTGGCAGAGGTATTTGGCGCCATCTCTGTATTGGGCGAACCCGAAATCCGTTTTCCTTGCATGGCCTCGTAGATCGTCGCGCGCACGCGCGCCGATCCAGGTGGCCGAGCCCTTGCCCCCCACTCCTCTCCAATCGCCCTCCCAACTCCCTCACCTTCGACTGTCTCCGCGCACACGCCGTGCGGCCTCGCCCGCCCGGCGCCAGCTCAGCCCGCTGCATGACGTTTCATGTTTCGTTATCTGCTGTTATCGTGAAGCGTGCGCTGCTGTGGGTTGACCGGCGTGGGTAGTTTCGTCAGTTTCGTGGTCCTCGGTAGCTGTGTGCTTGTGCTCCGCGATGTTTCACCAGTTTCACGACTCGTACCGCTCGTGCATCGTGCAGTGGTGCACAAATACCCCAAAAACAAGCCCGGCAAGGTTGTTCAGGGTGCCTAAAGACAACAGGTGAGCGCTCAGACCCAAGGACATCAGAAGGCGCATGTACACGAACACAGCCCTGTCCATGTGTGTGTTCCATGAGGCTCCGGACGTCGTTGCGCCTTGATTGTGCTACACTTGCCTGTCCCCGGTAGAGAAAGCTGACAAATAGATGTTCCTCCTCATTGTCACCTAGCCTATGACTTGTGTTTTGCTGTGCCAAGTCTCATTCTGTAACTTCAGTAACTTGCCCAGCTTTCCATAGCGCCCTCAGTGCTTTTTCTGTGTGTCGCGTTCTACAAACGTACTAACAGCTGAAAAATTACTACTCGTGTTTGTGTACTATCTCAGTAACCGCCGATGGGAAACTCGCGCGAACAAGCTTCATGTGTAGGCATGATACGCTTTTTTTCTTCTGGAAAGCATGAGCATTGCAAGTGTCCTACATGCAGATTTTTGCAGTTCGTGTTTGTTAAACAAAGGAGTGCCCAGTAGGTACGACTTAGTGCTTTAAGTGGCGTAACTTTATTGCTAAGCATTGCATTAGGGTCGAAAGAAAAGTCGTGTTGTTGGCTTACTTTACCTGGTCTTTGATTGAGGAATAGGCCTTTCTGCGAATTTTTTCGATGTGCTGCTGCAAGAGCCGACTACCTTCTGTTCCTCCTTGCCACCGTTACTCAAGTTGTGGCCAAGTGCAAAATAATGTGATAATGTGTATTTCAGTGTTTAGTACAATGCTATTTTTGTTCTGCCATGTCTTTTTCAATTTGTTCAGCAGTAATGAACATGTCACGCATTTCATATACTTTCTTGCAGATTTATATTTATAAGTAAGTTCTTTTTTTTATGGCTCTCAATCAAACAATGTTAGCATTTTATTCTATTTTTTAGGTATTTTGCGTGTCATTGTTTTTGCCGTTACCAGTGAGTTTTCCCTTTTTATAGTTGGCATGGCTTGGTCATTTTGTGCAATACCTTAGTGCATATATCAGAAGCTCGTCTACATTGCAGTCTTGGGGGCGTTATATAAGTCTTTTTTGTGTGTGTGTACATGAAACGGCCTTCGCGTTTTCCAGCGCTTTCTTTTATATTATTTTACCGTCTGTGAACTTTTGTGTTTAGTACTCTTGTATATGTCGTGCACCTTTCACTTTTGCTCATTTTTTGAGCGTGTATCACCACCACGTTATAAAAAAATCTGTTCTCGGAAACGAAGCCAATAAAGCGAGGCTAAACATCTGTTGTGTTGGAAGTGGAATTTTTTTTATGTCCCGGCACATGCTGGTATAATATAAGTATGGGCAAGACTACGTGCGTGCCAACGCATAGCCCACAGCGTACCACGCGCCAGCTCGCAAGCAATGCCAGTACGCTGCGTAGCGCGCGCATTGCTTACGAGCTGGCGCGTGGGGCACCGAAGCACGCGCCGCGCATAGGTAAAAACAAAAGAAAGGTGACCGCCGAACGCGCCATGAGGGAAAGGGTGAAAGTGAGCGGAGCGGGTCGGCATAATAAAAACAAAGAAAAGAAAGATGTTAGGGAGAGGAGGCGCCGCGCGGCTGCTATTCCTGTAGCCATGACAACGTAAACAATCCTGTGCGCCGCCATTCTGCTTCTGCGTCGCCCATTGGTTAAAGGGCCGTTTAAGGGCCGTTTATAGTCCGACGTAACGCCCGCGCGCGCGCGCGCTACGTCACGTCGGCGAAAACGACCCCTCTATAGTCGGGCGCACCGGCGCAGCCAACGTAACCGGCGGCTTCCGACGCGCACCGACGGGCCCGGCGCCGATATGGCTCGTGAGCCATTCGCGCGTCGGAGTCGGCGGACCTCTCGCACTACAATGCATTGCGCGCGAAGAAAAAGGCGCCAACACAACTCCACAGACTGCTTTTGCGGACAGCGCGCGACTTGCCGAACGTTCTGCGCATGCTCCGAAGATATCAGCTGACGGCGCGCGCGTTGAAGTATAGAGGGGATGGCATCTCGGCTGGCGCAGCGCAACCGACGTAGCGTGACTGACCGCGAACGACGCTCGCCCGCGCGCCGATAACGTCGGAGTATAAATGTGCCCTAAGGGCCGTTTATAGTCCGACTTAACGCCCCCGCGCGCGCGCTACTTCACGTCGGGCGCACTGCCGCAGCCAACGTTAAGGCACGTTTATATTCCGACGTTATCGGCGCGCGAGCGAGCGTCGTTCGCGGTCAGTCACGCTGCGTCGGTTGCGCTGCGCCAGCCGAGATGCCATGACCTCTATACTTCAACGCGCATTGTGGTGCGAGAGTTCCACCGACTCCGAGGCGCGAATGGCTCAGGAGCCATATCGGCGCCGGGCCCGTCGGGGCGCGTCGGAAGCCGCCGGTTAAGGGCCGTTTATAGTCCGACGTAACGTCCGCGCGTGCGCGCGCGCGCGCGCGCTACGTCACGTCGGCGAAAACGACCCCTCTATAGTCGGGCGCACCGGCGCAGCCAACGTAACCGGCGGCTTCCGACGCGCCCCGACGGGCCCGGCGCCGATACGGCTCCGGAGCCATTCGCGCGTTGAAGTCGGCGGAACTCTGGCACCACAATGCATTGCGCGCGAAGAAAAAGGCGCCAACACAACTCCGCAGACGGCTTTTGCGCATGGCGCGCGACTTGGCGAACCTTCTGCGCATGCTCCGAAGATAGCAGCCTACGGCGCGCGCGTTGAAGTATAGAGGGGATGGCATCTCGGCTGGCGCAGCGCAACCGACGTAGCGTGACTGACCGTGAACGACGCTCGCCCGCGCGCCGATAACGTCGGACTATAAACGGGCCTTTACGTTGGCCGCGCTGGTGCGCCCGGCTATCGAGCGGTCGTTTTCGCCGACGTGACGTAGCGTGCGCGCGCGCGCGCGTTACGTCGGACTGTAAACGGCTCTTTACGCCGGCGCTGCAGTGCGTCGGACTATAGAAGTTGTTTTCGCCAACGTAACGTAGCGTGCGCGAGCGCGCGTTACGTCGGACTATATTCACGCCTTTAAGGCCCGTTTATAGTCCGATGTTATCGGCGCGCGGGCGAGCGTCGTTTGCGGTCAGTCACGCTACGTCGGTTGCGTTGCGCCAGCCGAGATGCCATCCCCTCTATACTTCAACGCGCGCGCCGTAGGCTGCTATCTTCGGAGCATGCGCAGAAGGTTCGCCAAGTCGCGCGCCGTCCGCAAAAGCCTGCGTCTGCGGAGCTGTGTTGGCGCCTTTTTCTTCGCGCGCAATGCATTGTGGTGCCAGAGTTCCGCCGACTTCGACGCGCGAATGGCTCAGGAGCCATATCGGCGCCGGGCCCGTCGGGGCGCGTCGGAAGCCGCCGGTTACGTTGGCTGCTCCGGTGCGCCCGACTACAGAGGGGTCGTTTTCGCCGACGTGACGTTGCGTGCGCGCGTGCGGACGCGCGCGGGCGTTACGTCGGACTATAAACGGCCCTTTAGGGACTGAAGAGGACCTTGGCGCTAGCGTCGAAAGACCGTCTGCTCCAAAACAGCCAATGGCAGCCATGCGGAGATTCTCCCCTCGGGCTTTCCCAGGTGCATCTGCAGAAAAGAGTAAGGGCCCAAAATGGTCAATCGGCGCGTCCGTTCCACCCTCGTCCGAACGCGTGCTTACCATTTACCAATAACCATTTACACTGTGTGCAGAGTGTATAACTTACACATTGTAAACAGAAATTCGTGCACAACTGTTTGATACGTACAATCTTTCGCGCGACCACACGCGTGCGGTGCGGCTTGCGGCGATGGGCGGCTGGAGCGTAAATCGGCCCTATTGGCCTCGAGCTCCACCACTCGAAAAGCTGGCGCCACCATCGGCGTGACGTGCTAGGAGGGATCGCGTGGACATAGCGGCCGCGTCGGCTGCTTCGGTAGCACCAAAGCGAGCTGAAAACGAGTTTAAATTCCCTCGTACGCTGCGGTCGTCATTGAGTGGCGAAATTTTCCCGCTTCGAGTGTCTCCCTTACAATGCTTGAAAGCACTACAATAGGTAGTGGCTGCCTTTGAAGGCGCGCAACATGGTAGGCTACTGCTCGGTGCCGCAGGGCCGGACGCACGTAACGGAGGCCGGTGTCAGCCTTATTCACACGTAGCCGCAGGACAAGAAGCTGCGTGAAGCTTGGCTCGCGAAACATAAAACCGGCAAACAGTCATCTGCTACAACTCGGGTATGCAGCAAGCACAGACGCGAGGGAGACGCGAGGAAGCACAGACGCGGTCTGCGATGTTCTGAAAACGCGCACTGAGACGCTCACCCGAGTCCGCTGCCCGACTAATGTCATGATGGTTTTGTCTATGAACTTGTCGATGCTATAGATAATGGCAAGTTCAGTGGAGTGGAAAGGCAGCGGTAAGAAGCACATTTAAAAAGAGCATGGTATATGGTCATGTATGTGTTATGAATTAATGCACTGGATTACAAGAAAGGAGCAGCGGGAAATTGCACGCTGAGAACACCGATAAACATAGAGTACGACGCAAAAGGATAGACAGTTGGGCGAGATGGTACGGTAACATGATTTTTGGCTTCTAGCGCGAAGTGAAACACGGACACAGAAAGGAGCAGACAGGACGAGCGCTATTTAACTGTTAGTGCAATCAAAGAAGCAACATTGGCTACACTAGAAAGGTTAAAGCGTTCACATTGTAAAGAGCCCTGTGTACAAGAAATGTAATGCAAAAGGATAGACAGTTGGGCGAGTTCGTACGGTAACATGATTTTTGGCTTCTAGCGCGAAGTGAAACACGGACACAGAAAGGAGCAGACAGGACGAGCGCTATTTAACTGTTAGTGCAATCAAAGAAGCAACATTGGCTTCACTAGAAAGGTTAAAGCGTTCACATTGAAAAGAGCCCTGTGTACAAGAAATGTAATGCAAAAGGATAGACAGTTGGGCGAGTTGGTACGGTAATATGATTTTTGGCTTCTAGCGCGAAGTGAAACACGGACACAGAAAGGAGCAGACAGGACTAGCGCTCGTCCTGTCTGCTCCTTTCTGTGTCCGTGTTTCGCTTCGCACTAGAAGCCAAAAATCATGTTACAGTACGACGCAACTCGAGAGATAATATTGAAAGGTCAAAGAATTTAGAAGAAAAAAAAGATTGAATCGTCGCGACGGCACATCACAGTCCCTGTAGGCGTCGAAGTCTCTACAATGAAATTATTTTTGAACAGCTCTGATAGCGCCCACGCAACAATGGTTGCTTGTATACTGTCAAATGCTCATATTCTGCGGCCTAAAGCTCATAGCACGGTGCGAAAACGCGCGCGCGGGGAAAGCGAAACAGTGCGCGGAAAAGCATGCAGACGCGCAGTAGGTCGCTGCGAATCTCCGCGATCGCTGCATTGAGGCTTCGTTCTATTACGCTCCATTTAGTTATACAAACACTGTAAGAACATATTTCGCATAGTTTGCTCTCAGCGTTTATCTACCTTTCACGCAAGAAGCCTGTTCGGTAGACTCTATCGCGGCGACCGCGCGCAGTGGCATTCACTGTACGTATTCGGTAAAGAGATAGCGTCTGTAAATGATTGTGTGCTTTCAGTTTGCCCAAGGTTATTATTTAGACAGTAAAAAACTTCTCTCGTTTCGAAAGTACTTACAGAAACGTCTGGGAGAGCTCGCGCGTGGTGTTTTCAGTGAGCGCTGACAGCAAAACCAATGAGGAGCGCGCCGCGTGATCCCTCATACTACGCCAGCGAGGCGCTTCCGATAGATGGCGACTCCGTAACTCCTCGCCGCCAATGGCTCTCTAGCGGAGAGCGAGGAGCGGACGCAACTTTCGCGTCCGCACGCCTGCTGTTCTCTCATTGGCTGGTTCGAGGCGGACGCTGTAGGTTGTCGTCATAGCAAACATGGCGCTTGCTCGAAGCGAAGCGAAGCGGGGACGCGAGGGTTAAGCTACAACCGCGTCAGAAAGTCTATTTTTTATCCTTTCTGTGATTTTTACTAGAGTTATCTGGCACCCCACGGAGATGGTCATCGAAGGCAGCAAGCCGGTGTACCCTTCCATACCGCATCAGTGCGTGCGATCGCCAACAGAAACAGACGGAGCGCAGGAAGTGTGTGTTGTGTTTACGAGAGTGTCGGAAGACATAGTTGAAGCCGTCGACTTCGTGATTTCTTGTGCCATGCTTCGCGTGTGAGTCGCAGACGAGACCTACATCACATACATGTGCATTCTGAGCAGCACACATGTTCAAGGCGTGGCGAAATAAGTAGCGTCCGATTAGCGCACCCACCGAACACGATTGCTTTCAGCTCTGCGTATGCGGATCCTTGCCGCGAAGTGGTGAACGCCAGCCCTTCGAACCTTTTAGAAGTAATGATACGATCAGTAACGATAACCTTTTATCGCCTCGTTATCGCTGCCATTCCACGTTTGCTATACTGCGTGTGAGTCGTCTTGCCGGCTGCGATGCGCCGTGGTGACCGTGACGTTCGAGCTGTGTTCTTGCTGCTATCAAGTGCGTTTGCAAGCTACAAGTCGTGACATATAAGGGCCGTTTATAGTCCGACGTAACGCCCGCGCGCGCGCACGCTACGTCACGTCGGCGAAAACGGCCCCTCTATAGTCGGGCGCACCGGCGCAGCCAACGTAACCGGCGGCTTCCATCGCGCCCCGACGGGCCCGGAGCCGATATGGCTCCTGAGCCATTCGCGCGTCGACGTCGGCGGAACTCTGGCACCACAATGCATTGCGCGCGAAGAAAAAGGCGTCAACACAACTCCGCAGACGGCTTTCGCGGACGGCGCGCGACTTGGCGAACCTTCTGCGCATGCTCCGAAGATAGCAGCCTACGGCGCGCGCGTTGAAGTATAGAGGCGATAGCATCTCGGCTGGCGCAGCGCAACCGACGTAGCGTGACTGACCGCGAACGACGCTCGCCCGCGCGCCGATAACGTCGGACTATAAACGGGCCTATATGTGTGATGTGTTCCAGCGTTACTGGGTGTAGAAGTGGTTGTACTACGCCATGTTCGTGTGCTCAATAGTGAAATGAGCATAAGTGTTGCCGATTGCGTTTTCTTATGCAGTACCCCGATAGAGAAACCCTATCACACGGGCCTTTTCTGCTTCGTACATCTATCGTTTGTTTCAAAAGTAGTTACAACACCGTTGAAGATGCTTCTATTGGTGGGGGGAAATTAGCGAGCATCATAATAATTGCATACGTCAAGACGTTCAGCGCTGTCGTGAAATGTGGACGCGCCTGGAGCACAAATGTCATGAATGCAAATTTCTGGCAGCCTTGATTTTCATAATGTGCACATTAGTGTGAAGAGCAAGAACTTCTAGATTTCACGAAGTAAATTGCTTTATATTTTGTGATGCAAGCGGCTTACATAGCCAGAAATCTGAGCTGCATGTTTATGACTAGTGACTAAGCACAGAGTCCTATTGTGAAGACACCAGTGGCATGGTAGATAAATATGTTATAGGTAAGAACTGGACACTTCCTTCTTATTAAGTAAACATTTTGCGTTTGCTGACAAAACGCAATATAAATGTAAAAATGAACACGTAAGACGAGTAATAACAAGTAAGTAAATATCACAGGTATGGTGTTATATGGTATTCTGCTAGCAGCCAGCAGAACTGCGTGAAAGAAATTTTGCCTGGAGTTCTTCCTCACTAGCTAGCCATAGTCAGGTTACAAAAAAGGCAGAATTGGGTAAGCGAAAGTTCGCCGTTACATTGTATATCCACCTTATTTGATTATCAGGTTCGTGTCACCTGTTTTGGCACGAGCCTTCAGTGTAAAGCGAACAATAGCACAAGTACAAGCATTATGTGCCTGAATAGTGCCTTATTTTCTTTCCCGGTGTTCATTCTGCCAACAGTCATTAGCAAATAATGTGCATTAAACTGACTTAGGCCTGCAAAGTATGTCCATTAAATGTTTTTCCAGTGCACTTTCATCTGTCAGTAAGCTTACTGCTACGTATCATTCATGGGTGTAGGATGTTTGATGCTACAAGTGGCTATCTCACTAATCTTTATGTTGCACAGGCCATGGTTCCAATCATTAACTGAGCCGTTTTCAGCTGCGCTGCCAGACTATGATAAGGGGGACCTCGCCTCATGTCATTCTTTAGCATGTTCATGGCCACAGTGCATTGCCCCTGAGTAGTCAGCTGCTATCACAATATAAAACGTGCCTATAGGCTGCTGTGAGATTATCCTGAACACAAATTTTCACAGTTACGTCAGCATTAGTTGTGTGATCGAAGCCAGCCAATGAGGACGAACTGCGGGCAAAATTTTCAAGTGACTCTCCCGGCAGACTGTCTGCTCCCTATATTATGTTAGCCACACTGCCTTGACAATGTGCTGAATTTTTCTTTTTTGACAGAAATTTACTACCCAGACAGATAAGATATTGTCAAACCATCAATTTTAGGCCCATACACATGGTCACTTCTTTATTTTATCATATTCTGGACATGACACCCATGTCTAGCTTAGATTAGCAACATCAGCTTAACTTATACACGGAGTTGAGCTGCTGCATGTGAGAAAAAAATCACTGTGTAGCTAATACGAATTACAGTGGTACGAAAAAATTATTTGTCTTTATTTATTTTATTTATTTATTTATTTATTTAGGAATACTGCAGTCTCTTGACTCCTAGCAGGAGTGTACACAAATAGAAATACATCAGAAATTTACAACAGCAATAAAAACCAAATACAATAAATCAAGACATAAAACACTGCATATAACACAACGCAGCTCGCACAAATAGAAATACATCAGAAATCCACAAGAGCAATAAAAAGCAAATACAATAAATCAAGACACGAAACACTGCATATAACATAATGTATGTACCCTTTACTCATGCATTTCCAAGTTTGTAAGAAACCCTTCGACACTTGTACTGTCTACAATATGTTTCGGTAATTTGTTCCAGGCGCGTATTGTTTTCGGAAAAAATGAATATTTAAAGTATCGTATCGAGCATTGTGTTTCTGTAACATTTTCCCATTATCAAAACGCGAGCTTGTGCGCAGAGTATGAGGAGTAATGACATTGGAATTGTCGATTTGTATTATGTTGTTTTACATTAAATACAAGTATTTTAATCTGCATTCGGTACGTCTAGCTTTAAGTGTATCGGTACCAAGATAAGCAATCATTTCTGTCACGCTGTCAGTGCGCTTATATCGGTTGCAAATGAATCTAGCCGCGGTTCTCTGAACTCTTTCTAATTTGGCAACGTTTTTTTCTGTATAAGGGTACCATATACACGAAGCATACTCAAGACATGGCCGGACCAACGCTTTGTATGCTGCTAATTTTACGTTCATAGGGGCTTTTGAAAGCTTTCGTCGAATGAACCAGAGAGATTTAAAAGCTTTAGTGCAGAATGTATCAATATGAAGGTCCCAACTGAGATTTTCTGTAATAGTGATACCGAGATACTTGCCAGCAGGTGATTCCTTAAGCACAATGCCATCCACAGAATAAGAATATTGTAAAACGGTTTTGTTACTGCATACACGGAGAACTAAGCACTTTCCAGCGTTTAAGAACATGTCCAATTCTTGCACCAGCCTGAAACTTCTGCGAGTGTCTTGTTAAGCGTAGTCTGGTCGTCTACAGATTTAACCGAGGTGTCAGACACATTTATGGCTTGTTGTATAAGCGGTGTTGTTCATTTGATGCACAACGTAACACGTAAACACAAATATATGAGTACCTTCCATTTACGTGCATGTGTGTGTGAATAAAAAAGCACAACTACTAATATCAAAGCATGTTGCACCAACTGTACCCCCACCAAAGATGGTGTATGGGGTATTCGGCTGATCATATTTTATCACATGGTGCACTTAGAATTCATACCTGTATGTAAACCAATTTATTGACTGTATCCGCTCCATGTAAGAGTGCATATTTTAGACCATGCAGTACCTGAGGCAGCAGCTTTTTATTTACCTTTTGCCATAGCTTATTAGAAGGATATTGTTGAATTAGCCATCCAAACAAATCATATAAAGGTTTGTGTTTTGTATACCAGCAGTGAAATACTGAATGCAGCTGCGATCCTTTGTATACTAGTGAGATGAATTCCACTGCTCATTGTTCTGTCACATGTTCTTCTGTCACACATGGTGACTGTATTTGGCGTCATGAGTTCTAGGCTAATTTTCACGTGGGCCTTTCGAAGTAAAATCTGCCCCTTCAGCAGTCACTTTAGTGGAAAGCCACCACTGCACCAATAGCTCAAAGACCAATTCCTGCATGCTTTCGCCAATCGGGTAGTGTGCGGAAACTATGTGTGATACATCACTTCAGCTACACCAATAATCGCACAGCTAAACCTGCCACATATAGTTAAGTCATTGATATAGGCAAATGAAGATGTTGCACGTATGTAACGGTTACTCATCCCTTGAAATGTGACTGAACCAAAGCTTCACGAGCATATCGGTCACAACCACCCAGCAGCACAAGTGGGAACACTTGTGCTACCACAAGCGAAAACAAGCTGAATAGTTGTACCATCTCAGCTGGTTTGTCACGATTACCTTGTCTGCAAGTTTCTTGTTTATATTGGATAGGCTTCCTACTTTATGAATTAACAGCGTTCACAACATTTACTGCGCTAATGAAGGCACAGCCCAAATACCGGTACTGAAGGAGGTATATAGAAGTAGGGCAAAGAATTTATGGGTAAGTTAAAAAATATACAGGTAAAACTATGTCGAAGAAACTATTTTCACATTAGAAGATATACCATCGGCAATTAATGAACATTCAGAACATACAATAAGTGCCCTGTGTGGAAGATTGAGACCTGTGAGGCCAAAAACCTGTTTGCCTTTTAAATATTGACCTAAAGAAAAATTCCAGTCTGTACTTCTGTCTCGGACGGTAGAATATTGAAGCAGAGGTGCAAAATGGATTTTGCATGTAGTAGTCCCTTATGAATGTGCAACTCAAGTTGTGCCAAACATCGTTATCTGTTTGCAAAGCATTCGACAAGGTACCACATGTATGTCTGACACATTAAAAATCTTTTCCATTGAACATTCTGAGCTCTAAATGTGAAATGCATGCTGTTTTCAGCTACAAATAGCGTGTATACATATTTGACCTGTACCACAAAGAGCTGATGTGACAAAAGAATGTGTGCACCTTAGCGTTATGTTGCTTTTCATGGGTGTCTCAGTTTGCTTAATACAATTTTGAATTTACAGATTGCTTCACATGTTTATAGCTAAAAACCACAGAAAACTACTTGCATTGTGACTGCGAGGTCACAACACGAGGATTTGTGTAGTATCCTTCATGTCCATCGATGTGTCCTTGCAATAGAAATGCAAAACGTCACACCTGAAAACCTGAACATCCACCCTTACATTTCAAACACTTTTTTGAATGCTCGGCAGTTATGCTTATAAGCACATTGTGACAGCAAATCTACACTAGCTTAATTTAAGTGCGATGTAAAGGGTTGTTTGTGCATAGCCAAGCTGTTCTAGCGTGCCTGCAGGAGTACAGCATTGTCCAGTGGCACCGTATAGTTCAGGCGTAACAGTGAACTAGTAGACAATGCGGATGATAATACTAAGCTGACCCATATGTAGGAACATAATGTTATTTAACTAACACACAAAGTTGCTTTCAGTGTACTGAATAACCACAGCTTTGTTTTACAAAGTTATATCACTGCACACACACAGCGCTGAAACAAAGTCTGTACAATGGTGAGCAATGCACCAAGGAATGAAAGATTACTTGTGATGTGTGGATTTGAATAGTAGATTTGAATGCATAGCCAATTCAACAGTATGCATATTTTCTTCTGGAACAATTTTGCATTTGGCATAGAGGCTGAGCCACTACGGCCTCCTGACTGCAAATTTCTGTGCTCTCACAGTGCTAATGGGAGTATCATTCATTTATCTAACCGAATAGTGAATAGATAATGGAGCACAGCAATCTTATAGTTTTACGCAGAACAGTTTGTGCATTATTCACAAAACTGAACCTAAAGAACTATTTGCTGGTTTGTTATGCAAATAAAAAAATTGCAATGAGCGTATCCTCAATATTTGTGCGGCCCGGTCTTCCGGCTTATAAGCCTTTATTTCTTTCCCCGCAGGGGCGTCTATGTCAGCAGGCGTTTGGTGTGTTGCGACACCACGGACCCGAGCACACGAGGGTTGGACCCTCCCGCGTGTAGCCGTGCGCGGCTTAGCCGTGTCTGGGGAAAGGGGGATCCTGGGGGTTGAGCCGACGCCGGGTGTTTGGACCTTTAAGGCCCCCCGGCGGAGGCAACACACCTATTCGGCCTCTGCTTCACATAGACGGCACCCCCGGACTGACCCACCCGGGGGAAATCGGTAGTTGCCTTTTCCTTTCTCTTTCTCCCTCAAATCTTCGTCTTTCTCTCCCTTTTAATCTTTCCTGTCCTCTCTTTATTTTCGTATTACTTCCGGCTTCGTAGGCGGCGAGGGTTAACCTTGTGCACTATATCCAGTCTTGGGTATATGTATTCGGTTATAGCGGGGCTGTACCGCTGGCGTGCGCAGAACTGAATATCTCCGTCCTGTGTCGTCCCCTGGTTGGGCTCCATGGTGGGCGGCGGCCATCCCTGCCGAAAAAAATCATACTCCTAATGGCCACTTCTTTTCCTCGACTACCTGATCGCCCTCAGAAACGAGGGGGCACCGAAGAAATTCTTCAATTTCTTGGGAACAAGCAGCCAAACTTCCCCCGATTTCATGTAATTCATTCAAACAATCCTGAAAAGACCATGAGGATGATTTCTCCTTTCCTCGTATCTAAATATCTAACTGAAACTCTTGGTACAGGCTATAAAGCAACGAAAATGGCTAGCGGCGATCTCCTTCTGGAACTCCGCAATCTGAAACAGCTTGAAAATCTTGCTAAAGTTCAGTCATTTGGTGAAATCCCAGTAACAGTAACCCCACACCGAACTATGAACACCAGCCGTGGCGTTGTTTCTGACGCCGATCTGATGGAGCTCACAGAAGCCGAACTGTTGGAAGGCTGGAGTGAGCAAAACGTAATCAATGTTAAAAGAATTATGCTAAGGCGCGACGGCAAGGAGATAAAAACCAAGCATCTTGTTTTGACCTTATCCTCAAGCATTCTGCCTGAGACACTCGAGGCCGGTTATGTAATGCTATGGGTCAGACCGTACGTTCCAAATCCTCTCCGTTGCTTCAAATGCCAGCGTTTCGGTTACAGTTCCCAGAACTGCCGAGGCCGGCAGACATGTGCAAAATGTAGTTCCCGTGACCATGCCTCTGAAACGTGCGAAAACGCTCCACACTGCGTGAACTGTGATGGCGAGCATGCCGCATACTCGCGGTCATGCCCATCTTGGAAGAAAGAAAAAGAAATAGTCACAATCAAAGTAAAAGAAAACATATCATTCAAAGAGGCACGCAGGCGGGTTGCATACCTTCCTAAGGCCAGCTTTGCCGAAGTGGCGCGTCAGGGGGCAGCGTCACAACGGCCTCCGGCGGCTTTCCGACCCACAAGCCGTGAGTCGGCAGTCACGCCATCAGCCCCCGCGGCAGTGGCAGGTAGCGCTGCTCCGTCAACCCAGCAGACGGGGCCACCGACCCCGAAGGTGGGCGCAGCCGAGGCTGCCCCAACCTCCCCAGCCCCTTCCAGCGCTGGCAACAGCCGGCGCAGCCAAATCCCTCAGGGAGCCCCATCGACCTCCGGACTGGTGGGCGCAGGGGTCTTGCCCTCCAAGGCGAGACTTTCCCGGGAACCTTCTCGCTCGCAAGAGCACGTGTCCGGCGCCTCACAAGAGGCAATGGACACAACACCTATCCTCAAGGCGCACCAAGCGCCTAAGGAGCGGCGAGGTTCCCTCGAACGCTTCAAAAAGAGTAAAACACCGGTTACAGGGCCTCGAAAGAGCTCTGGAACCTAAGCTCTGAAATCTCTGTAATTAATACTTCTGTTTCCGTATACACAGCACTTATTTACTACCAATATGGATACATTAATAATTCAATGGAACGTCAGAGGACTTCTCAGGAACCTTGATGACGTGCAAGAGCTTATCCAAAAACACAATCCAAAAGTGCTGTGTCTACAGGAAACACACTTAAAACCACAACACACAAACTTTCTCCGACCGTATGTCACGTTTCGCAAAGATCGCGATGATGCTGTCGTATCATCAGGCGGTGTTGCCATTTTGGTTCATAAAAGTATTTCCTGTCAGCGTTTACACCTACAAACGCCCCTTGAAGCAGTGGCGGTTCGAGCTGTTCTTTTAAACAAACTCGTCACCATTTGCTCGCTTTATGTACCCCCACACTTCAAATAAAACAAACATGAATTTCGGTCATTTATAGACGAATTGCCAGAACCTTATCTTGTCCTTGGCGATTTCAATGCGCACAGTTCCCTGTGGGGCGACTCTCGTACAGACGCACGAGGTCGTCTTGTTGAACAGTTCCGTTTTTCTTCAGGTGCGTGCTTGCTGAATAAGAAGGAACCCACGTATTACTCCCTAGCAAACAGAACCTTTTCATCAATTGACCTCAGCCTAGTTTCCCCGTGTATACTGCCTGAACTCGAATGGGAAGTTATGAACAATCCTTACGGGAGCGACCACTTCGCCATACTGATAAGAACATCTAAAGAAAACGAATATCCTCCACAAGCTCCTAGGTGGAAGATAGACACAGCCGACTGGCAGAAATTTCCAACTCTCTCTAGCATCTCATGGGCTGACCTGTCTTCTTTAGAAATTGATGCTGCTGTGGATTATCTTACAGCATTCATAATCGATGCCGCATCAAAATGCATATCCGAAGTAAGTGGTTTGGCATGCAAATCACGTGTACCGTGGTGGAACGGCGAATGTCGGACTGCCCGTAAGAATCAGAACAAGGCGTGGGGGTTGCTGCGAGCTTCTCCCACCGCTGAGAATCTTGTCAACTTTAAAAAAATAAAATCACAAGGTAGGAGAACCCGCCGACAGGCCAGAAGAGAAAGTTGGCACAAGTTTTTATCGAGTATTAACTCCTTTAGAGATAAGGCCAAAGCCTGGAACGGGGTTTATAGGATTAGAGGGCGGCAAACATATTCACTCCCTCTAGTGGATACACAGGGCGATACACTGAAAGATCAGGCCGACTCACTTGGGGAGCACTTTGAGAGTGTATCAAGCTCAAATCATTATTCGCAATCCTTCCTGAAATATAAACAAATAGAAGAATGCAAGCCACTCATCAATAAATGCCGACAGAATGAACCGTACAATTGCCCTTTTAGTGCTGCCGAGTTGAAAGCTGCCTTGAGCGCATGCAAGAGTTCCGCACCAGGATCTGATAGAATCATGTATGAAATGCTGAAAAACTTACACAATGACACGCAACTTACACTACTCACACTTTTCAACACCATCTCGGATGCAGGGTACCTTCGAACCGCGTGGAAGGAAGCCATTGTGGTCCCTGTTTTGAAACAAGGCAAAGACCCTTCCTGAGTGGCAAGTTACCGCCCGATAGCCCTCACAAGTTGCATTTGTAAGGCGTTTGAAAAAATAATAAATCGGCGACTCATTCATTTCCTTGAACAGAGCAAAATGCTTGATCCTTATCAGTGCGGCTTCCGAGAAGGGCGCTCTACAACCAATCATCTCGTACGTGTTGAAGGGAATATCCGGGACGCATTTATAAACAAACAGTTCTTCCTATCGATATTTCTCGATATGGAAAAGGCGTATGACACAACGTGGCGTTACGGAATCTTAAGAGATCTGTCAGAAATGGGCATCCACGGTAATATGCTTAATATAATAGAAAGCGATCTGTCAAATCGTACCTTCCGGGTAAAAGTCGGCAATGCACTCTCACGTCCTTTTACGCAAGAAACGGGTGTACCCTAAGGAGGCGTGCTCAGCTGCACGCTCTTTATCGTGAAGATGAACACGCTTCGTGCTTCATTACCACCCGCCATCTTTTACTCTGTCTACGTAGACGACATTCAAATAGCTTTCAAATCTTGTAACCTCGCAGTCTGCGAGAGACAGGTACAGCTTGGCCTGAACAAAGTGTCAACGTGGGCAGACAGGAATGTATTTAAGATCTATCCTAACAAAAGCTCTTGTGTTCTTTTTACAAGAAAGAGAGGACTTATCCCAGATCCTTGTATAGAACTGCGTGGACAACAGATACCTGTAAACAAAGAACACAAATTTCTAGGTGTCATACTTGACTACAGACTCACCTTCGTCCCCCACATTAAACATCTTAAAGAAAAATGTTTAAAAACAATGAACATAATTAAACTTCTATCCCAGACCACATGGGGTAGTGACAGGAAGTGCTTAATGAATCTCTATAAAGCCTCATTCGAACACGACTTGACTATGGCGCCGTGATTTATCACTCTGCCGCCCCGAGCGCACTAAAGATGCTAGACCCAGTCCACCATCTAGG
Source organism: Dermacentor andersoni (assembly GCF_023375885.2). NCBI lineage: Eukaryota > Metazoa > Arthropoda > Arachnida > Ixodida > Ixodidae > Dermacentor > Dermacentor andersoni. Next base: position 122,018,194 of record NC_092816.1, on the reverse strand, counting down.
AATCCGACTGGCCACTGGCGGTTTCAGAACGAGTCCCATGCAAAGTTTATATGTAGAATCAAATGAGTGGTCACATCATCTGCAGAGAACATACATCAGCCAAACATATTTTCTGAAAGTCCACTCAAATCCACAACATCCCTGTTTTAATACCATTAATGACATGACATATGCTACGCTCTTTCGCAATCGACCTTCTGTAAAACAGCCTTTCTCGCTGCGTGTGAGGGAGCTTAGTGATGAAATGCATGTTCCACTCCTCGAGTTTCGCCTAATGCATCCAGCCAAGCTGCTACCTCCTTGGGAGTGGCAGCTCATACAATGCGATATATCTTTCGTGGAAGTCACAAAGCATGCTCCAGAGATTGAAATCCAAATGCATTTCCGGGAACTCCAGTACAAATACTCCTGCACGGAGTTCTACACAGATGCATCGAAGTCACGCGACGGGGTGTCCTACGCAGCCGTCGGTCCATCCTTCTCGGAGTCCGACGTACTGCATCCGGAAACTAGTATCTTCACGGCTGAGGCCTACGCAATATTGTCGACCGTGAAGCATATAAGGAAATCAAAACTCAAAAAATCAATTATATATACGGACTCCCTAAGTGTTGTGAAGTCTTTGATATCGTTCTGTAAGCACAAAAATCCTATAATAATTGAACTCTGTTCCTTCCTATGTAAAGCATATGTATCTAACCAGCATGTGATAATATGCTGGGTGCCGGGACATAGGGGCATCCAGGGTAACGTTCTAGCGGACCAAATGGCCACATCAATTGCATCACACACTGTTAATTCTACCGCTGCAGTCCCTGTCGCAGACGTGAAACCTTTCTTATGAAGGAAACTGCGAAACTACTGGCAACGCTTGTGGGACCTGGAAACAAATAATAAGCTGCATGTAATAAAGCAACAATTAGGTTTCTGGCCTCCTGTAACAAAATCACGCCGGAGAGATGTCCTATTCTGTCGTCTAAGAATAGGACACACTTTTGGCACGCATAACTTTTTACTTACTGGAAATGAGCCCCCAACCTGTGGGAGATGCGGGGAGAGGCTGACCGTCCTCCATGTCCTCCTGGAGTGTCGGAAAGCCGAATCTGACAGAAAGAAACATTTTCCATTAGCATACCGGCAGCACATTCCCCTTCATCCTGCAATGTTACTCGGCCCAGAACCACTCTTTGACACTAACACAGTCCTAGACTTCCTGAAAGATGTTGTGTTACATGTAATTAGCCCTATACGTTCATAGCGTCTCCTCTCTCCAGAGGGTGCCGCTGTGATAGCTATTTTGTATAGCACATGCCTCTCGGCCCTTGCGTTTCAAGGGCTCTGGCGAGGCAGTAGTGCTCTTAGACAATTTTAGCGTCTCGCATATTTTATATAATGCATCATTCTTTTTAATGCATTTTAGTTATCATAGTACATGTCATTAATCATTGCCATAATTTTATTACGGGTAATTTTTATGCAATTTACACAAACTCTTTTAGGCCCCTCTACAGCCAAGTCACATAAATTCACAGAGCCCATCAGACCACGACATATTCATTACCACTAGCATGGCGCTCTTTGGCCATACCTGGCCCTTGCGCCATTAAACCTCAAACAGCATCATCAAGCCTTTATTTCTTTGTCATGTGCATGTTAAAGTAGCTACTAATGAAGAAAGACAAACACAAAACCACTAACTACATCAACATTTTCACACCACAAGAGGTCACTGAACTCACTACTAAGTCAAGTCATTTGATAACCTCGGTTTGCTTTCAAATAAATACAGGTACTGGCCAGCTGTTTGTTGTGCTCTGTATTTTCCGTTTTCCTAAAGTATCGCACTGTGCATCAGCTAGCTAGGTTGTCACTGCATAAATACATAAACAACATGCAGCCCATGCGCAACTAACTCAAATAACCTGAGGAGAGCTTACAATAGTTCATGGAGCATATGCATCCTGTGTGAGCTTATTTTTTATTTCTAGAGCAATCAAAATACAACACGCATGTATGATGCTGACAGTATCAAAGATTCTCAAGTCGAACATCCTTGTTTGCTGTCATGGTTGAGAGAGGGAGCATGCCTGTCGGAGTACTGCTTAATTTTGTGGGCTTTGGTAGTGTTTGTACATTGTTGAACTGTTAAATTAGGTATGTTAAGTATTAAGGTGGCAACATATGGACCACACAGGCTGGCAATAAAGAATGCCATTGTTTCATTTCACTCAAAATAAGTTCTCTTATCAGCAACGTAAATTATTTGCTTTGAAATACTCCCCTTGGAAGCATCTCACGAGTATACATATATCTGCATTAGGTCACCGCTCTACATACATATTGCTTTAAGCCAGTCAAGATGAATTGTACACTCACTGCTTAACCTTCAATTCCTTGCTGCATGAAGTTAACCACTAACGCACAACCTTTTTGCACACGGTGAGAACTTCATTCATCGCTGAGCACATCATTTAAGGTTATGTTTTGTTTGGAAAGTTTAGAAGCAGCAATTATTAAATTTCTAATATGCATGTTTGATGCCTCAACTTTGGTAGCTTTATATATGTAAAAAAAAGGAAAGTGCATTTCATGAATCCAAGTGCTTTAATAACTCTCTTAAAATTGGCTGAGTGAAAAAAAAGCATGAGCAAGCAAATGCACGCACATCAACAAGCTCTACTCGGAGTCTCACACGCGTGCTCAATGGTAAAGAGGTATGTCTTAGCGATCTACACAGCTGTATTACGCGACAGATGTGCGTGTGTTCCGTATTTTTGTAAGCCGTCACTAGCACTACAGAAACTGCGCCATCGCGCCGAACACGGGGATTTCGGACAAATCACTTCCCACGACACTATCACTTTCGCGTGACGTAGAACGCAGCACGTTGGGTAATTCGAGAGATTTTGCTCAACCAGCCAGGACAGCGCGCACTTGAACGTCCGAGTATACGTTGCATGTTGCGACATGATGCGATTGCAATAGATCTTTAAGAGGTAGCGCAAATAAGATGACTGTGCAGTGTTTAAAAGAAGGATGACGGTGTCATGCAACAAATGCGGTTTCAGAACAGAATGTGGCAGCCTAGAGTCGCATTTTCACCTAGACGCGGAAACTTGAAATCATATCTTCAAAAATATGCCAGTGTCGTCTGCGGCAGCTGTCTGCTGTCACAGGAAGTTGCCAACCTTGAACACCTTTGCTCCGCCGAACGGTTGCCAGCTGTCAACAGGCCACGTCGCCCAATAGGAGTGCGCGTGCGATCCGCTCGTGCGGAATGAGCGTGCATCGAATTTTGTGACGCCATCCTCCCTTTGGGTGTCCGCACGCGGGCGTACGAGGGCGGAACGGACGGGCGGATTGACCATGTACGGGCCCTAAGCGGGTATAGATAGAGACGCTTTCTCCGGTGAGCGTTTTTCACGCGGCTTTCAATTGCTACAGCCTTATGCAACGGTGCTGGAGGCGCCTTCGTGTTACTGGAACACTCTCGAATGTTGTCGCCAATTCTGTAGCGAGGGGACCTTGTATAATCAAGATCACCTGCGAGACGCGCATAGCGGTGTATAGTCGTGAGGAAAAGTAACGATCCTTGCGAGTGCTTGCCGAACTAAGCCCCCTGAGCAAAACAAAACGTAGCGACATCCTTCTCGCCCTACCTTTCCTTCTCCTTGTCTCCTCGCTGCTCGCCCTTTCCCTTTCCGCTAGGCCGAGAAGTTTGTTTAGGCATTCATTTGAGGGATCGCCGAACGTTTGTGCGCAGGCGCGAGTAAGAGCGGGAGCGAGAGAGAAAATCTGGGGGCTTTTTCACCTTGAATATATGACTTTGTCAAAGCACTACGAAGGAGGTTTCTTAGCGCGTGTTGTATGCGTTTGTCCCAAGGCATGCCGGAATTGCGGAGGGGGATCAAATTTATTTACGCTCCGCCGGTGGCTGCAGCGCGGTGATTCAGTGGCACGCACGACGCCCCATTTGGTGATCGCTGTGTCTCGTTACGTCTCAACACCAGCAAGGGTGTTAATGGAATGCTTGCCCCTTGTCAAACCACCGCACCTTCTAAGCAGACGTCAGGGCGGCGTGGGCAACTACTAAAAGCGCTCTCTCTACAATTACCTGGAAACCGGCGAAAAGGATGAACGGAAGGGAACGACGACAACGAATGGACAGGCGCAGTTAATTAGACGAGTCAAACCACCCATCCCTCGGCACTTATCCAGCCGTCAAGACAGCATGTAAACGGATTGATGCAGGGTTCCACGAAGGGAGCTCAGCCACCCTTCACTTGACAGACTGAGCGAAGAAGAAAAACAGCGTCTATACCGGCTGTTGTAGGATTCTACGAAGGGATCTCAGCCCGTCCTTCACCTTGCAGACTGATCGAAGAACGGGGTGGGCAACTACGAACGAACCGGGTGTCGCCGGATGATTGCCTTCTTCCACAAAGTTCAGACCAGTTTCTTCGAGGCGGAGTTACTGCGGGTTATGAGCATGGGCATGGTATGGCAATGGAGTCTGCGATGGTGACTTGCTGCAGGACAGTCTTCAGATTCCCTAGTTAACTCGCCTAGGGAAGACGACGGGATTAAATGCAGATACTTTTCGTGAGTGAGGACAGAGGGTCCTGATGTGAACTGAGACGTTAACTAGCCCCTGCATGGAGTGGGCTTCCGCACTGGAGCCGCGTAACTAAGCTAAATAAACCCTTTTTTTTTTCTTAATTTTCTGCAACCTGACGTCGTAGTCGATGAACTTGGTGGATTCCATGCCCCGTACGCCACCCTAGCCGCAACAGTGCGAAGGGACACCGGACATACTTTCTCACGCCTGCGGCGCTGGTGCTGAGTTAGTCATGCCGGATTAAACCTTTCTTGCCCCTTACGGCGCTCTACCTTCAAAAATACATCAATGATTCTTCCGGGGGAGCAGTAGGGGCCGTAGTAGAGGTCCGGCCTGCTCTACTTTTACAGTAACTTTGCTCTTGGTGGGCTTTTCGTCTGCCGCTCTCCGCGACTTTTCAGGAGCATTTTTGAATGGTCCCCTTTGAGTGAAATAAGCGCACAGCGCCTTAGTCACCACGGTTTAACGCCACTGCCTGACCTCACGCTGTGAGGATTATTGGCTTTGGGTCTCACTCACGTTAGGTTAGTTAGGTTATCCTAGGTAAGGTTAGCGTAAAAGGCGTTAGGGTGGCGCGGCGTATTCTCACAGCGGTTACGCCGGGCGGAAATTTGCCTTTGCGTCTGGACCATGTTAGGTTAAGTTAACGTTAGGCTCTAAATTAGGTTACGTTAGCGTAAGAAACATTAGGGTAGCGTGACGTATTCTTATAGCGGTTGCAAGGGCGTCGAGCGTCACCGCCGGCCTTTCAGCCACTTGCGTTTAACCGTGGTTGCCAAGGCGCTCTGACTTGTAGATATTCAATATATGCGGCCCGGCCTCTACTATGGTCTCCTACTGCTCCTAACCAAACATCTGTCATGTTAATTTCAGGGTACATCGCCGTAAGGCATGAGAAAGCTATGATCTGGGACGACTTACTTAGCACGAGCGGCGCAAGGTGCGAGACAGCCTGTCCAACAAAGCGGATGCCAAATGGGGGCGTCAGTGCCCGCTACTTCTCCTTTTTTATCGCGCCGGCAGCCATGCATCCGAGCACAAACTTGACCCCACTCCGCAATGCCGGCACGCCTAGGGACAAATGCAGGAACACACGCTAAGAAACCTCCCCCGTAGTGTTTAGGCAGAGTCATACATTAAAGGAGCTAAAGCCCCCAGATTTCCTCTCTCGCACCTGCGACAAGTTTCGACCACTCATGGAGCGGCGCGATGCACTCGGTTTCTTGCAAGAACGCCATCCAGTTGGCGCTTGCTTCCTCGCATCCGCGGCCTACACAAGAGACCGCCTTTCTACTAGAAAGGTTGTCTGCTCGCCTTCGTGCGTAGCGTTCGCCACAAGCGCTTCACGGTAAACATTACAGTTATATTAGCGAGTTTTTGAATAGGGGCCCCAAAGTGCTTTGCGGGTTTGTGTTAGCATTGGGGCACGCAAGAGTGAAGAGATTTAGAAAAGGGCTTTGCGTTTGCGGATAGCGCTGTGCGCTGACAGCGCCACTACGCCATCGAAGAAAATATTTTAGAAATAATTGAATAAAATGTTCTATTTTATGATAAGAACAGTATTTATGACTTTCGTGTTTTCGCATTTAATAACAATTTAGCGGTTATTCTGTAAGCAGCAAACAGTTGATCTTAGTTTTGTGTAACTTTACATGCCTTTATCAGCCAAGCTAAGCGGTGTTAGGCCTACGAGCTGTAATATCCACAATCGAATTCGGAATCAGCGGCGTCTAATGAATCAATCTTCATAACACAGGCTAGTTGAGAGAAACCGATAACCGCAGTCACTTCTTCTAGCTTGCGAACTTCACACGTTACCACGAATCGAACCCAGTTTGGTGCTAGGTTAGAGCCGTCGCTTAAGTGGGTGCAGCCCTTTTTGTTTACGCAAATCTTTTGGGGGAACTTTGGGGCTGCCACTAAATCAGTGAAATAGCGTGCCCAACTCAAAACCCAAACGCAGTTTGCATATCGCGCATGCGCAGTGGCCTCGGCGCCATATCTCTGGGGCCCCAAAACGTTTAGGGCCCCTATTCTAAAACTCTCTATTGAATGCAGTTAACAGGAAGCGTGGGAAGCAGTCAGGGATCTTTGAATGCTACCGTTTTCCACTTCTAAAGGTGAAGCTTAAAGGGCTCCTCACCAGGCCTCATAGCAAATTTTGGGTATACGCTGGAAGTTGTTTCATGCATTCAAGGGAGCGTTCTGCCGCAAAAATTTTTCGAGTCGGCTCATTAGTAGCCGAGATATATATGGCAGTGCCGCGAACCCATGATTTCAGCAGGCGGACTCTACTGCATAGCGAGACTCCCTCTCCCCTCGCCCCGTCTAGCCTTCACAAGCGAAATTCCTTCCCTGCGTTCTCCCATGTGGGACCTCGTGCATCGCGTGACACAAACGTCATATGCTTTCAGTATTTTTTTTTCTCCTCACCCCCCCCCCCCCCCCTTGTTTTATGGTGCTGCGCACATACGCTGAAAGCGTCACGCCCTGCGCACGATTTTGCGCTCTGAGCACGAGGAAACATGACTAGCCGTATAATTCAGTGTTACACGAATACTGAGGCAGAACACGCGGATCTCAGAGCATGATGCCGCGTTGGAGCAAGGTAGAAAATGGCACAGTTTCGGTACCTACGCACTCAACCGCATGAACGTGGGAACAAACAGACGAAGCGGAAGTGCATCTGTCTTGCTTCGGTGCAAAGTAAATAAAAAAACACGCAGACATTCCGTATATGAGTTTTCTTATTTCTCTAAATTTCAGTTCGTCAATTTAAGCAACAGATCACACAAATAACAGATGGCGCCTTGAATAATTATCGAAGTCACGTGTCCCCACCAGCGACGTCACACTGCGGACTCGAGTACGTAGGCGCAGGGACGCGACTACGTCATCCTCCGGCACGGAGCGCGGCGGCCGCGAGGAGAAGGAAAAACGGCGTTCGGTTGAAATTTCAGATCTTTCCGCGGCGCCTGTGTCCAGTCCTGTGTACAAGACCTTTTAAAGTGTTCGCTGTTTGCCGCCAATCCGGTGAGATCTCGTGCGGGGGTACTGGCAAGTTCCCCTTTCTGAAAGTGCCAGCCGCTATGCCGCATTCATCTCACCTGTAGGCACTTTTCGCCCTCCCGCACTCAGCTCCGGGCTGAAGAACGCGCCGTTTAGCTTCTCTAAATTAATGGATATTGTCCTAAAAGACTTGCAGGAGTTCGCCTTGCCCTATCTTGATGATGTAGCAATCTTTTCGGACAGCTGGGAACAACACCTATCGCACCTCAAACAGGTGTTCTCACGGTTGAGGGAAGCCGGCTTAACGATGAAAGCGGAAAAGTGTAGGTTTGGTTGTTCGCAGGTTACTTATCTGGGCCATGTTGTCGGTCAGGGCATGAGACGGCCGGCTGAGCTGAAAATAGCTACGATTGGAGGATTTTCTCAGCCGCGCACGAAAACGGACCTTCGTTCATTTTTGGGACTTGTGGAGTACTATCAACGGTACATTCCGAATTACTCGCAATTGGCAAGTCCATTAACAGACGCCCTCCGAAAGGGAGCACCGAGTAACGTACACTGGGATAAGGACAAAGAGAACGCTTTCCAAAGTTTGAAAACGCTATTGGTTTCTCGTCCTGTGCTTCGCGCGCCAGACTACACAAAGGAATTCATAGTTCAATGCGACGCAAGCGACAGAGGTATGGGCGTGGTACTTAGTCAGGTCGGCGTCGATAACGAGGAGCATCCTATCCTCTATGCCAGCCGTAAACTAAATGTAAGAGAGGAAGCATACAGCGCTTCAGAGACAGAATGTGCTTGTTTGGTTTGGGCCGCACAGAAGTTGTCGTGTTACTTGTACGGAGCGAAGTTCATCTTCGAGGCCGACCACTGTCCTCTGACGTGGCTCAATCAAATGTCACAAAAAAATGGCCGCTTGCTCCCATGGATTCTCACTCTCCGAGTACAACTTCTCCGTTAGTTATAAGAAGGGAAAGTTGCATAGCAATGCGGATGGTTTAAGCAGGCTAATTTGAATTCTGCGTTTGAGGGTCCCGCCTAAATTTTAGGGTTACTAGTGTTATTTTTTTTAAGCGATGAAGAACCCCTCACATTTAGCAGGATCCCCTCCATGATTGCTGAATTTGTCAGCAGGAATTTGCTTCAGAAATTGGCATAGCGAAATGCAGCATTTTTTTGTTTCTGCACTTATGTAGTTTTCCTTTTTTTTTTTTTGAAGCCTAGCGGGTCTAAAGTGAGAGCCAGTGCACGTCATCTCGGCGCAGAGCCGTGTTGTGGGGTTCATTTTGCAGTTGCCTGTCCTTGTTGGATGTTTTGGGGCGGTGACATCAATACACAAGTGGTCGCTGCGAGCCAAGACATCAATCCCCCCCTGACCACCAGCCGTTCTCTTCCTGCCTACCGATTGTCAGCGCTAGACAGTCGAGATTTTTCGGGCCATGGAGGCGCTGTTAAGAATGGCGAGCTGCAAGGCAAAATTGCCACCCAATTACGACTGGGGGACAAGACGCGCATCCCCCACTCTCCGTCGCTGCAGCTAGGCTGCGTTCGAAGAAGCGGGCTTTGTGCTGAAAACCGCCTCCATCCACCAGCCCCATCGCCGTTGTGACGAAACGGGTTCGACGGACGAACTATTGTGCCCGAGGTCCCCAGCGCGGACCTGATTTGTTACGCGTGAGCAAGCTGCCGCGGGAAAGCCGTTTTATGTCGCTTCCCATGCGCCGGCCGGCACGCAGGACAACGAGCTACTCAGAATGTCTCCGAGGTACTCGGAACGGCTCCCCTCTGACGTCGGCTCCGGACTTCGGAATGTGTGTGCATTTGTGTGCGTAAACTGTTCTGCGGGGCGGCGGCGAATTTAGAATGAGTAAACGAACGTTCGCGTCACCTTGTATCGCCGGCGGACCGAGTGTTTAAAAACGGCTGTTGTGCGGATGCTCGATACACTTCTCTCGTGCAGTCATGTTGGACTGACACTCTTTTTCAGAAGCAGTCATGTTAGACTGATATAAATATTGTAAATAAACCCATATTCCTCGTTCTCGATGAGAAGCAGTTCTTCCCTTCATCAACGTCCTCAGCGTGGATAAGTTGGACGACTGCATGGGCCAGCTACCTTCGAATTCATGCCGGACTCCAATCTTGATAACGGACCACGAGCGATAGGATTGAGCCCCCAATCCTGACACCGCCAATTTCGAGGCCCAAGATGCCCAAAATGTAGGCCCATCCGTCGATGTCAATAAGAGCCAATGCGCAGGCGCCAATGATAACACACAGGGCTCAGCTGAAATGGACATAGATCCTCGATCGTTAAAACGATGTAGATCCCCTTTGTCAAAAAGAAAAAGCTACGACTCTGACTCACTCAAAGACGAAAAAATATCTCAAAGACAGCCTTACAAAGGAAGATTTCTTAAAGGAAAGCATTGTAAGGCAGTTACTGAGACCATACTTTCGCAACCATAAGACTGCTCAAAATTCTTCATCGGACTTGCCGATCAATTCACTTTGCAGCAACAGATTTATTGTGTTATAGATATGAATGTATATATGAATATATATATTATGAATGTATATATATATATATATATATATATATATATATATATATATATATATATGAATATATATTTTGTATATAAAGATATCTTCAAGGGGGGAGGGAGTACATAAATATTCATTGAACATGCACAGAATACAACGAAAAAATTTAAATATAACGAATATACACACAATGTCAATAGAACACAAACTGTGAAGTGCACTTCGTAGAGTCATCATGACATAGGGATAAGCAAATATTACTTTATTTAATGAAATAACACCAATTCATATCTGGGGACCACCTCCCCTGCCAGATAAACATCCAGGCACTCTGGGAATACCTCATCTCCTGGCCGCGCCGCACAGACTACATTGCCTTTAGATACCTTAAATGTATATCGATGTCTCCTGAATTCAACAAGTCCCATCTTGTCTAACAAGAACAGAACCTCGTCCTGAGCAGCAAAAATACCAACAATCTGTGCAAATTGCGGGTCGTCTCCCATGGCCATTACAAGCACATCTCCCACATGGTATGCCATATGCTCAATAGTGGCTGACTTTGCTTGCCATACATTACCTGCAGGCAGACGTTCCTCAATGCATGTATGTAAAACTGATCTTTGAACAGGTTTCAGGCCTGACATGGTGTGGCGTAGGTTGAAGACAATGTCACTAAATTCATAGCTTTGTAAAAGTTGGTGACGCTCTGCAAGTGTTTTGAATATGTCTTTGAAGTTTTTTGTCTTTGATGCCACATTCTTAAAGTACTGGTGTTTAGCCTCGAACCTCATACACCACACTTGTTTGAGTGGTCCGAAAACAGATATCATACGTGGGTACTGCACAAGGTAATGTAACTTTGGGATTATGCGGGCGCCTGTGTAGCGGGTAACGAATGAACGGAGAAATTCCTGAATTTTCATCTCCATATACACAAGAGACTGTGAGGGAAGCTCATCAGACAAAAGCATGTCTACAACTTCTATGAATAAGAGGTAAACCTCCCAATGTTCGTTTCCCTCTGGAATTTTAGAAGCTAAAATCTGAGGCAAAAGTGTCAAAAGGCACCACTTCTGTGAAGCAGTGTCCTTTAGCGGGGCGTTGCCTCGTACGAAGGCTTCCGTGGGTTGTGGTGGTCTGTTTGTACGATCATTGCGGCCATAGTGGAATGTGCAAACTTCGTCTAAGTCCGATAGTTCAAGAACATTCTCTTGGAGCAGCCTTTTGAGTACGTGCTGCATCACAAATGGGAATGCACCTTTAAAGATATCATGCATAATGTCAGGTGGAAGCTGTGATGTGACATCAAAGTTTGGAAGGCAGTCCATCGCTGACATATCGTTTACGCCATAAAGTTTCTTGTACAGAAGTGGATTTAGTTTAATGGCTGAGAGGTGCCTTTCATGGAGCTGTTTTGTTCGTATTTGACACAATTCTTCCCTCCTAAGAGATGCAAGATTTCTCATTTGTGCCATGTAAACGCGACAAACTGCACCTCGTGAAAAAGGGCAAGTAAGGCCCCCAAGCCTTTTCATGGAAAGGTTATCTCCACAGCATGCTAGAACTAAAACCGTCAAGGACACTTCATATTTCCCTATTTGAACCATTATGCCTCTCTCTTGCAGCTCGTTTAGTTCGCAGAACAGCCTCCAAGCCGTATTTCTGTACATCAGCATACTTCGCAAGAATGGCAAGACGCATAGGTTTCAATTGAGAACGGTATTTTGGGTGTACATTCAGAAGTGTATAGTACACAGCCAGAAGCTTGTGCACAGCCCTGGCAGTGCCGATTGGGTTAGCTATTTCCACTTCATCCATGTACAGAAGTATGTGAAGTATCTTAGCATTTGTGCAGGGGAGCACAGTGTTCAGCTGCTGTTTATAAGCTGAACCATCCCGAAAAGTGCGAAGTGTAGCACTGCCATCAACTTCAGTCCTCATAAGGTGTTCAAAAACATGTTCACACTGTACAAACTGACGTATGACACTGCCAAGTGAAATGTACTTATATGAGGCTCGGTGATCACCTGCATAGGCAAGCTGCTGTGCCTCTGTATATGGAAAGTTGGCTTTGGCGTAGCGGAATCGTTGCTACTGAGATCGAATCTCATCAAACAAGCCAACAAGAAAGTTGCAGTCGAGAACCTGTGTCAAACTTTCTGGCACAACACAGCCACATTAAATAAGTACCTGTTTTAAGTACCCGGCAAAATTTTGCAAGAGTGAGTGCACCAGAGATTGCACTTCCTGAAACAAGCTGTCACAGACTGAATATGGTATTTTTCTGCTCTCGGATATGTTAAAGAACATCTTTGCCAGGCTTCGCAGTAAAGCCGTCGCGAAGCACTGCAATGTTGGCGGATCCAATTCTTGGTGAGACGTCCCAGGTTGCGGAGGTGGGTCACTTTGCAGACCAGGTTGGTTGGTTGCTTTGGGTTTAATGGCACAAAGGCAACTAAGGCCATGCTGCGCCAGACGCAAGACAGAATGAAACGCAACGTTAGAGCAGGTAAACCTGCATTACATTAAAGTTGGGGTAAATAACCAGTTTTCCTAAAAAGTCGATCAGGTGAGCAAATGGCACTAGGGGGTCATCTGTTAGTAATAGGGCAGGGTGTAATGGAGTGTACAACTTATGCAGGCTGTGCAAAAACTTCCATCTCAGTGTGTTGATGTGTGGACATGTTATTAGGATGTGTATGACTGTGAGAGGTTCATCGCATTTTTCGCAGGTTGGCGGGTTTTCTTTTTGGAGGAGGAAATTGTGCGTCAGATCTGTGTGTCCAATTCGAAGTCGACACAAGTTCACCTCGTAGAACCGTTGCTGGTGTGTGCATGATTTCCACTCCCCAATTACAGGTTTGATAACATGTAGCTTACTGTTTAAACATTTGTCCCAATCGTATTGCCATTTTGACGCGAAGGCCTTCAGAATCGCATTGATACTGTCTTTATATAGAAGTGCTGTATTTCTAATGTTTTCATACGCTGGCCATTGATGCGCACCTATCCGCTGCTTCGTTACCCGGTATACCAACATGACTTGGTACCCAGCAAAACCTAATTGACCTGCCGTATTTGTTTATTGTTATCATGTTTAAGATATCCCCTATCAGGGGTTTACATTCGGATTTCATGTGAAGCGCCTTTAACGTGCTTAGTGAATCGGTGTATATGATCGTGTTTTCTAGTTTTTCAGCGATGATCTTTTTAACTACAGTCCATATTGCATAGACTTCAGCTGTGTAGACCGAGGCATGCTGTGGCAAACGAAAACTTCTTTCCCAATGTTCTGTTACGGCCCCCACACCCACGTGTTCTTTTGGTTTGGAGCCATCAGCGTAAAATTCCGTGTAATTTTGATATTTGTCCTGTAGAAAGCGGAATTCTTGTATAATGTGTTCGTGTGGGGTGTCTTTCTTCTTTAAATGTGTCAATGTCCAATCACATAACGGCGCGAAATCGTGCCACGGCGGCAAACGCTCTGGCTTTCTCGCAACCTGGATGACTTCGCGAGGAATGTTATAATCCCGAATATACTCCTCATATCGCAGGACAACTGGCTTAATCATGTTTGGTTTGTTTGTATAGTGTAAGCGTGAGTTACACTGTGTGACAATGTTGAAGCATATGTGTTGTGGTGACGACGGAATTCTTAGTACGTAAGAAAGAGTTAGTAGGACTCTGCGATGCTATAAAGGAGGTTCATTACAGTCAACATACAAACTCTGGACAGGCGATGTTCTGTAAGTACCACTTGCCAGTCGTAGTCCAAGGTTATGAACTGGATCAAGTCGTCGGACGTAAGACTGTCTGGCTGAACTATATACGATACTACCATAATCTAAGATGCTGCGCACCAAAGTGCGGTAGATGCGTAGCAGGCATTCACGGTCAGAGCCCCAGCGCTTCCGGGTCAGGACTTTCAGGACGTTAAGTGCATTGTTCGCTTTTATTTTAAGGCTCTTTATGTGAGCGAGAAAGTTCAACTTTTTATCAAACAGAACACCCAGAAACTTGTGTTCTTGTTTTACTGGTAGTGTGGCTTCTTGTAGCATAAGGGTGGGATCTGGTTGTAGGCCTCTATTTTCTCTAAAGACAACACTAATAGCTTTTTCACTTGAGCAACGAAAACCATTTTCAGACGGCCATTGTGTTCGTTTGTTTAATGTAATTGAAATTTGCCGTTTGCAGGATGTCAGGTTCGATGCACGACACGCAATTTGTAGATCATCCACATATAATGAATGCATTACAGAGGATGGAATTACCTTTTTGACCGAGTTCATTTTCACCACAAACAATGTTGTGCTTAATACGCATCCATGTGGCACACCATTTTCTTGAATGAATACACGTGACAGCGCCGTTCCCAAACGCACTTGGAATGTTCGGTCCGACATGAAATCGGCTAGACATTTGAACATTCTACCTCGCATTCCTAAATCTACCAAGTCCCTTAAAATACCAAACCTCCAGTTGTGTCGCACGCCTTTTCAAGGTCAAAGAAAACAGTGAGACAGTATTGCTTGTGCAGAAATGCCGCACGTATCGTCTTCTAGCCGGACTAGGTGATCTGTTGTGGAGCAACCTCTCTTGTATACACACTGATGGTTATCTAGCAGGTTCTCTGTTTCGAGGACGTATGTTAATCTTATGTTGATGATGACTTCATAGGACTTTGCAAGACAACTTGTGAGGTCTATGGGTCTATAGCTGGCTGCTGTTGTGGGAGGTTTTCCAGCTTTCAAGAAAGGGATTATGATGGCTTTCGCCCACTCTTTGAGCATTTTTCCCGTTTCCCAGATTATGTTGAAGAAACGAAGCAAGGTCTCAGTTGCTTTAGGGGAAAGGTGAGCTAGCATTGCGCAATGTACCGGGTCCGGACCGGGTGCTGTATTTTTGCCAGGAGTAAGTACTCTATTGATTTCCCGAAGTGTTAAAGCGGCATTATACAGTGTTTCTGAACTTCCTGTGGTCAGAAGCTTTAGCTTTTCTGCTGCTTATGTTTTAGAAATCCTGCAGACTAGTTTACTGAGCTTGATATATCATGAAAGTGCTGCCCTAATATGTCTGCTTGTTCTACTAAATTTGTTTGCGTGTCTGGGGGTGAAAGTTAGGAGCGTAGTCGCCTCTAAACTTACGAACCTGCTCCCACATTCTTTTGAAAGTTATTGAGCTATTTATTGAGGAGACATAATTTTTCCAGGACTGTCTTTCGGCTTGTCTGCGTGTGTACCTGGCTTTCGCTTTTGCTTTTTTGAACGAGAGTAGATTATATTGTGTTGGATATCGCCGAAAGATACCCCACGCTTTGTTTTGTAGTTTTTTTGTTTGCGTACATTCCTTCGTCCACCAGAGTTTTAGGTTTTTTCATAGGAAGCTAGATGATTGTGGGATTGTTTCTGCTGCTGCAGCAAGTATACAGGCGGTGATCTTATCATTCATTTAATCTATGGTTAGCTCATCTGGTATGTTATCCAGAGTGGCCTTTTCAGTAAAGAGAGGCCAGTCTGCTAGATGGAGTTTCCAACGGGGTGGCCTCAGTTGTATGGTAGGAAAAGGAAACGTTCTTTTAATGATAGCAGGCATATGGTCACTACCATAGGGATTCTCAATGACACTCCACTGAATATCTCCAAAAAGAGAGGGAGAGCACAGTGCCAGATCTAGGCAACTCATAGATCCTCTGCTTGAGCAGTAGTAACTTATCGGACCGGTGTTTAAAAGGCATATGTCGTTTGTTAGGATAAAATCTTCAAGTGTTTGACCCCTGGAGTCAGTTGTTTTGCTACCCCGCAACGTGTTATGTGCGTTAAAATCACCGCCTATTAAAAATGGTTCAGGTAGCTGGTTTAAAATGAACTCTAGATCTTTTACGGTAAAATTTGAACGCGGCAGAATGTATACTGAACAAATGGTGATGGTTTTATGAGCTGAAACGGTGACAGCAACAGCTTCTACGTGACGGTTAATAGGAATTTCTCTGGCTGCAATACCACCCTGCAGAACAATGGCTGCACCACCTGAGAGCCGGTTCCTCTGCGTACGGTCTCGCCGTACAACAGTGAAACCTTTTAAAATGTTCTTGTGTTTCTCGCCTAGGTTTGTTTCCTGTAAGCACAGGGCCACAGGAGAGAAGTTTATTAACATGTCTTTGATGTCACCCAAGTTGTGTAAGAGACCTCTACAATTCCAATGGATCATAAAAGCCATTGTAAAATTGAAAGGTAAAAAAATGATATTGTAAAGGAGATTTATTGGGGTTCGTAGCGACCGCCGGTTCTACGATGCACCGAGCAGTTCCTGAGCTCGAGCTTCTGCTGCGCGCTTGATGCTGCCGATGCTGCTGAGCCAGTGCGCACGTTCGTTATCTTCCTTACAATGGCCCCGCGGAAATAAAGGAGCCATCCTGGCGACTTACGTTTCTGGAAGGACGCTAGAATCCTGATACGGCTTCAGACGCTGAACGTGAACGACTTCGCGGTTACGACGTCGCATGTCCGACGGTGGCGTTAGCGGCTCAATCAGGTAATTCACGGGTGATGTTCTCTCGAGAACGCGGTATGGCCCGTCGTACTTCGGAAGGAGTTTTGAAGCGAGCCCAGGCGTGCGGTGTGGCACTAACAACCATACGAGAGCGCTAGGGAGAAAAGTGGGAGTCGAGTTCTGGGCATCGTGAACGGCTTTTTAACGGTTCTGGTCGTCCGAGGTGAATCGGCGGGCCAGCTGGCGACATTCCTCGGCGTGTCTGGCGGCTTCAGAGATCGGCAGGCATTCGGATGGGTCTGGCCGGTAGGGCAGAATGGTGTCGATTGTGTGCGAAGGATGACGGCCGTAAAGAAGGTAAAAGGGTGAGAATCCGGTAGTGGCCTGAGTCGCGGTGTTGTAGGCATAGGTGACAAACGGATGAACGAGGTCCCAATTAGAGTGATCAGGTGAAACATACATGGCGAGCATGTCACCAAGAGTTCGATTAAAGCGTTCCGTGGTACCGTTAGTCTGTGGGTGATAAGCAGTGCATTTACGATGAACAATAGCGCATTCAGCTAGCAGTTGTTCGATGACTTCAGATAAGAAGGCGCGGCCGCTCTCGCTTAAAAGTTCACGTGGACCTCCATGACGAAGGAGAAAACGGTGAAGTATGAAATTGGCGACCTCTTGCGCTGTAGCATTTGGTAGAGCAGCGGTCTCCGCATAACGGGTTAAATGGTCTACCGCAACGATTATCCACCTGTTGCCGGTAGGAGTCAACGGAAGTGGCCCGTAGAGATCTATGCCCACGCGATCAAAGGGTCGGGATGGGCATTGCAGAGGCTGGAGTTCACCGGCGGAGTTGTGTGGTGGCGCTTTACGGCGTTGGCACTCGCGACAAGAGCGGACGAACGTTCGAACGAAATTGTACATTTCCCGCCAGTAATAGCGGTGTCGAAGTCTTTCGTAGGTCTTGAAGACTCCCGCGTGGCCACACTGAGGGTCGACGTGGAACGAGGAGCAGAGCTCTGATCGCAAGGTTCTCGGAATGACAAGTAACCAGGTGCGTCCCTCTGGGGCATAGTTGCGTCGATATAGTAGCTGGTCTCGAATCGCAAAATGAGAAACTTGGCGCCGAAGCGTACGTGACGCTGGAACTTTCGACGTATCCGAGAGAAGGTCGAGCAGAGATGCAGTGCAGGGATCATTACGCTGTGCAGCAGCGATAGTGTCAACGTCCAGAGAGGATAATGTACACTCGCAGGCGGAGTCATCACGGGCCTTCGGGGGAAGCGGCGATCGGCATAGCGCGTCAGCATCGGAGTGCTTTCGCCCGGAACAGTAAACCACGCGGATGTCATATTCTTGGATTCGCAATGCCCAGCGGGCAAGGCGGCCGGATGGATCTTTGAGCGTCGACAGCCAACATCGTTGCGCAACGTCGCAACCATGTCGCATCTCGTCGCAACGAGATGGTTGCGCAACGTCGAAAGAACGGCGGAAGTGCTGAAGGAGTGCGAGAAGTTGAGATCGCTGCGAATGCGGCAGATCTTCGGCGATGAATGGGCTGAACACACCAGTGCATGTTGAGTCGGGTACGGAGAGGGCACTCAGTTCATGGACGGCAGTAGCAGGCGCTTCGTCGAGGACGGAGACAATTCGTGTTGAATTGACCGACTCGACGTAACCAAGGCATTCGCGGCGGAGCAGTGATAGCGGCGATGAAAGATGATTGTAAATGGGCATCGTGCTGACACCGGCGGCAAGGTCAAGAGCTGCAAAGGGCAAAGGAAGCGCTTTTCGGGTAACAAAGTGATGAGAGGGCATGAAGAAGACCGTCGCGTCGGATATGATACTACAGAAGACTCGTACGAATGCTGAAGAGCGCGGAGGAATACAGGTGTCTTCTTTCACGACAAATTTAGCGGCAGGATGAGCATCGACGGAGGCCAGGTCACCAAGGTGGAAAAGTTCAATCTCAGCCCGAGCGCAATTGATGATGGCGTTGTGGCGTGAGAGAAAATCCCATCCTAGAATAACGGCGTGGGAGCACGATGAAAGAACTATGAATTCAATCGTGTACAAAACGTCCTGTATGGTCACACGGGCAGTACAAGCAGCGGTAGGGCGAATGGGTTGAGCACTCGCCGTTCGGAGCGACAATCCAGACAGAGACGTCGTCAGTTTACGAAGCAAACGGCAAAATCTTGCATCCATAAATGAAATAGCGGCACGGGTATCGACGAGGGCGACTGTAGCGACATCTTCGATAAACACATCAATGACATTAGCAGGTAAAGGAGGAGGACTTCGGCATGTCGACACTTGCGCAGTTCTTGCCTCAGGAACTGGGTCGTCTAGTTTCCCTCTTCGTTAGAGACAGGCCGTCGACGCATAGGGGAAAGCGATCGGCGACGTGGGGAGGGTGACCGGAGGCGTTCGAAGCGAGGACGGCGATCAGTCTGGGAGCGAGCTGGTGATGGGTCGAAGGATCCGTAAGGCGCAGGTGGATCAGGCGGCACATAGGGCGCGAGGCGATCGCCATCGAACGCCTGCGATCGGCGGCGGCAGAACCTTGCGACATGACCGGGATACCTACAGGCGAAGCATATAGGGCGATTGTCCGGCGTACGCCACGGGTTAGTGACGGAAGTGGTGGTCCAGGGGACGGGAGGGGGAAGGCGGTGCACAGGCTGCTGGAAGCGACGCACGGGCACAGTGCTAGGGGCCATTGCAGCAACCGTAGCATAAGTGAGGGGTGTAGTCACGACATCTTGCTGGTGAACAGCCGGCAGCGCTTCCGCGACCTCTTCATGGATCACGTTACGGAGATGAGACGGCAAAGTGCTGGCAGACTCCTGAGTAACGGACACCAGAGATAGTTGTCGTGCAACTTCTTCGCGGACGAAATCCTTGATTTGGGTTATCAGGGTGGCTTGTTCTGGGCCGGTGGTCAGGCTGCAGAGTGACGTCGCATTTGGTGTGGGATGTCGCCTTGTCAGAGCTCGCTGCTTACGCAACTCATCATAGCTCTGGCACAAGCTGATGACGTCGCCAACAGTGCGTGGGTCCTTGGCCAGAAGCATCTGGAACGCGTCATCATCGATTCCCTTCATGACGTGCTTGATCTTTTCCGCTTCCGTCATGGCAGCGTTCACGCGCCTGCACTAATCTAGAACGTCTTCTATATAGCTGGTGAATGTCTCACTCGTGTCCTGTGCGCGTGTACGCAAACGCTGCTCGGCTCGGAGTTTCCTGACGGCGGGTCGGTCAAATATTTCGGTAATCGAAGTCTTGAACACCGACCACGTTCGGATATCCCTCTCATGATTTCTGAACCAGAGACTGGCCACGCCCGCGAGATAGAATGATACGTAAGTCAGTTTATCTGAGTCATTCCATTTGTTATGAACGCTCACCCGCTCGTAGGACGACAGCCACTCTTCAAAATCATTGTCGTCGGTTCCGCTGAAGATGGGAGGCTCCCGTTGGCGAAAGGTACCAGGGCAAGGGACGGGTGGCGGTGGAAGAGTCTGCTGGTCGGCGTCCGGCATGGCAGAGGGTAGCGTCCGAGAACGGAGTTCCAGGATGGTAGAGGGGAACGTTACCCAGCACCTCCACCACTTGTAAAGGAGATTTATTGGGGTTCGTAGCGACCGCCGGTTCTACGATGCACCGAGCAGTTCCCGAGCTCGAGCTTCTGCTGCGCGCTTGATGCTGCCGATGCTGCTGACCCAGTGCGCACGTTCGTTATCTTCCTTATAATATTAACGAGTGAATAGGAGATAAGAAAGATGTTAGGTGACACGGATCTGAAGAAGGCAGATACAATGGAGCGATAACCCATTAGGTTATGGCCTTCTTATTTTGGGTAGTTATTGGGAGGTTGTCCCTCTTTAAGCGCTCGAGAGAGTGCTTGTCCTTCGGTGTCGATGACACCGGAGTTTTCGCATCAACCTCCATCACTCTCTCAGAGGCGCTGGAGGACCGAGCGTTTAGCGCCGAGACACGTGTCTCGGGCCTTGGTGTTCGCTTGATCTTAGGGCCCTGCGGGACTGGTGTCTCCAGGGCTTTCGAAGAGGGTGGAGCAGTACTGACTGCTTCCACCACGGGGGCGGGAGAATCACTACGGGACCACTGTGCATGGGTTCGTAGGACTCCTCAGGCCTCTCTGACGATGCCCCCACCTTCGTCACATCGGCATAACTATGTCGCGAAAGGTATGACAGTCGCTTTCTGGCTTCAAAGAATGAGATTTTTTCTGTCACAGTTAGTGCAATTACTTCTTTTTCTTTTTTCCAGCAAGGGCAAGACCTCGAGTAAGCGGGATGATCTCATTTGCAGTTAACACAATGTGGTGAAGAGGTGCAATTCTCAGATTGGTGATCGTTGGAGCTGCATTTAGCACAAGCTGTTTGTCCTCGGCATGCATGTGAAGCATGTCCAAACCTTTGGCACTTGAAATATCGTCTGGGGTTCGGGATATATGGTCTCACATTGACTTTGACATAACGTTCATCGAGTGAGGTAGGCATTACGCTTGTTCCGAAGGTGAGTATAACGTGTTTGGTGGGGATTGCTTGGTCGTTTCTGCGGATTACTATTCTGTGTACTTTAGCAACATTTTGGTCTTGGAAACCTTCCGGTAGTTCCTCATCGCTTAAAGCAATAGTCTTCTTGAGATATTACTCGCCTGCTTGTATTAAGCGTTCTGTGCGCTGAAACTGTCACTGTCGCGTCGCCAATACTGGTAAGTTCAGAGAGCTTCTCTGCTTGATCTTTATTATTCAGTTCTAGGAGGACGTCCCCGCTAGACATTTTGGAAGCTTTGTATGTAGGTCCGATTTTATCTTTCAGCCATTTGGCTACAAGGAATGGAGATAGCTTTCTTACTGGCATGTGGGTTTCGCTGTGGACTACATAGTACTTGGGGAAAGATGGAGCGTTGCTTCGAAAGGAGAATTGAAATGGTACTTCGGTGTGGCATCTTTTCAGACGCCGATCATGGGCAACAGAGATTTGCGCTGCCATAGGAATGTGTGTGTGTTCGGCAACAGCGCCGACCACCCACCATGGAGCCCAACGAGGGGACGTGGCAGAGCTTGTGTTCAAGACTGCACGACACCAGCCGTACGCCGTCACTATAACCAAATATAGTGTACCCAAGGTAGGATAGCCACACAAGGTTAACCCTTGCCGCCATGGAGAAAGGAAGTAAATGGAAGAGAGAAGAAGACAGGAAAGATCAAAAAGTGAGAGATAAAGACGAAGATTTAAGGAGAGAGAGACAGGAAGAGGCGACTGCCGATTTCCCCCGGGTGGGTCAGTCCGGGGGTGCCGTCTACGTGAAGCAGAGGCCAAAGAGGTGTGTTGCCTCCGCCGGGGGGCCTTAAAGATCCGAACACCCGGCATCGGCTCAACCCCCAGGATCCCCCTTTCCCCGGACACGGCTAAGCCGCGCACGGCTACACGCAGGAAGGTCCAACCCTCGTGTGCTCGGGTACGTGGTGTCGCAACACACCAAACGCCTGCTGACGCAGACACCCCTGCTGGGCTTTGCAGACCAGGGGAAGAGCGGCCGTCACTATCTCCGTCGTCCGGACAAGCTCTGGCAGCTAAATCAGAGGCGTCATTGGGATCACACAATTCTTCTGAAGCTTCCGTTGCTGTATCACCGCCACATGTTGAAAGCCATCGCTGGTGTTGACGGTAGACGTGCTTTCGAAGTCTTCCAACGATTTTGTAATTGTTTTAGTAGCCTTCAATGCCACAAGTTATATTGAAGTGTGCGTCCGACGCGTGTACTTCTCTTAGGTGCCAAATCACACGTGTGAATTTCTGTGCAAAAAATGGGCATCGCGGGCACCTAAAGTTACAGACGGAACTCATCACTCACTGAAGCTGATGAAGCGTACCCGAGCAGAAAGGCGCAGCCCTTTGCGTCGTCTGACAGTTATCACGACTAATGCGAATTTGCAAATTTCATGGGCATGCAAGCAGCCACCGCGACGGCACAAATATAAACTTGTTAAACCGCCTGCCATCAGCTGCAGGAAGTAGCGCCGGAAGGAGGGCAGTCGCCTATTCCAGGAGCGGGCAACACGCGTGAGCCATCGATAAAATACAGCTTTCTGCAGCTGACTGCAGGTGGCGACACAAGTTTATGCCTGCCCCGTCGCCGCAGCAGCTCGCGCCCCCATGGGCGCTGGCAAATTTGCATTTCTTTTCTTACAAACAAAGCAATTAACTGTGCCAAGTGTTATACTAAACAAAGTCGTAGCCAAAATGCGATCGTTCTGCAAAGTTTCAGTGAGAACAGTGCAGCGATGAGTGCAAAATCTTTTTCGAATACGCACAACGAAATATTCGGGACCCTGTACAGTGGCTGACTTAAGGCTTCCGTGTTTACTTCGACTTTGGATTCACAACTGCGAAAAGCGCGGCAACGGCTCCTTGGAATCGCAAACCACGGCGACAAATGGCTATCGAAACGCGAGTGGCATTTTTCTGTGAAACCTGACAGCGGCGGCAGCATGTCGTTCGATCCGCCTTCAGCAAACTGCTCGCCGACTGATGCAGAAGAGGCGGTTTGCCTCGTTTCGCACGGGCCGTGAAAGTCGTGAAGCTCACAGGCGCCCGGAAACTCGCCGACCTTCACGAAAGCCTGAGGACGGGTGGGTTCGCGCACCTGATCACAGGCCGCGATCTTCTAATACAGGTGAGCGTAAATGTTCTGCGCGTTATAGAGCGCAAAGAGGATTTGGTCACTGTTTGATTCATACAGGCAAAATAGCAACAGTATGCGTAGCGGAAATGTCGAGCACGATTTGTAACTGTTGGGTTGCTGCGCGTCGAACTGACAGATCGAGTGTTGCGAAATTGCTCTGTGTCACTTCACTGTGCTGCTAACTACTAATATTTTTTTCTTTCGTCACAGCCAGTGCACTTGACCTTAAATTGACAAGTGCAGCGCATACATGCCATTACGAACACAACGTTGCTCAATTATAATTATTGCCATGTCGAGAAGCCGCAAGAACACTAGCTGTTTTCACAGCTTTTATCCTCTGAAAACTTGCGCGGTTGGTTTACTACTGATATTGAGGTCAGGTGTGCAATCGCTACCCTATTTGGTGGGTGAAAGTGAAGTACTAACAGCCTCAGTCAATGTAATGGTGCTTTAGTTAGCGTAACCGGTCGTAAGTGCCATATTCTGCAGCAAATTTCTGCAGCTTTTATCTTTTAAACAGAAAAGACGAGGAAAACAGACTTGTTGTCTGCCTATTCAATCTTTGTCTGTTGTCATTTGTGTGCTGCAGCAATCATGCAGCAATGAAGTTAAGTTGAACCCACTGAGAAAAAAATTGTTGGCATTTTCAGCAATAGGACTCTGAAAACCATGTGTAATCAGGAATATGGTTCTATCTGTGATATCATCTGTTCTGATACACTGATGGTTGCTGACATTGGTAAATAAGCTCAGCCTTGTATGCTTAATGCGTCCTGTAGTTAGCTCACATATGGGCAGCAGGATTAGTGTCGTGCTGTGCTGTGATAGCTCT
The DNA here is from genome assembly GCF_023375885.2 of Dermacentor andersoni. Lineage (NCBI taxonomy): Eukaryota > Metazoa > Arthropoda > Arachnida > Ixodida > Ixodidae > Dermacentor > Dermacentor andersoni. The sequence goes on along the minus strand of NC_092816.1, from coordinate 121,993,981 downwards.
AAATAACAAACCTGTTTGGGACAGTACAGTGACCATAGAAAAAGGCTGTTTAATTAATTTATGCCTGTTCAGTGTCCACTGCTTCACACCTAATGTGCAAAACTATCGATAAACCGTCTGACTTTGCTTTCAGATCTTCAACGACCGGTTCCAATGCTGCGTCGACATGGATGAAAGCACCGCAGTGCATGATGGAGCACTGATTAACTTGGTTGTCCCCCCAAGCAACTCCGAAGCAGCAGAGGCACCAAGAAAGCCGTATGCACCCTGTCTTATCCAATCTGTACTCATGCATTAACTCTGTACAACATTAAAATCTGTCGTACGTTGGAAGGCTAAAATGCCAGTATTTGAGCAATACATTTAAGGGCCCCTCACCCAGCTATGTAGGCAATTTGGTTATATGCTGGAAGTTACGTGCCCTCTTGGGAGCCTTCTACTTCAAAAATTTTCAAACTGGTTCATTAATAGCTTATTGCAGTGCCATGAACCCATGATTTCAGGAGGCGAGCGTCACCGCCAGAAAGAACACTTGGCTGTCACTTGCCAAGTCACTAGTGGAGAAAAGGCTGCATGTTGTTCCATACATGCACAAAGTGGCCCACGATTTAAAGAAAGTGGCCAGCAGGTACAAAGTACCTATTATTTCTTTTTTGCTCCACAGAAGCTTACTGGCCTGTGCCCATGCATCTGAGACCCACAGAAGCTGACCATTTATGGTAAAAATTATAGAAGGCCACATGTGACTTGCACGGTCGGTGTGGTGTACGAAATTCCAACTAATCACAGCTGGGTACATATTGGTCAGACAAGACGCTGCATTACGATTTGGCAAGGTAACATGAGCTGTCTGTCAAGAATAAGATTAATACACAATTGCCTTTGCGCCGCGATCCCCGCACGTCTGACCCAGATCTTTCCCATACCCGCATTCTTGGTAAAAGCAGATTCTCTGGCATCGGAATTAATGGAGGCCTGTTACATCAACATGAAACGTGACGTCTGTGTCATCGATACATCTGTGGCTTTACATAGCACTGAACGGCAGTTTCTGCACTGTATGATTGAATAATGATGCAAACTTGTTTGAGTATTGTGCGAAAACATATGTGCGCACACGGCCACCTTCACCTATAAATATGATGCCATCTGCTTTCAATAAAGTAGTAGCAAGTGACACTCATTCCTGTCCTAAAGCTTTTTTTCTGCCCTTGGTTGTATCTTCAGGGAATAGGCTCATGGGAATTTAGTAAACAAATAAATGCATGCCATTGGGGCAAATCTAGTATGTAAAGACAAAAGCTGTTTCCCGTAATATTTTATGCATTTATGTAGTCCAAGTTCCACTTGTGTAGCATACCATTGTCCTTGTTCAAAATTGGAATGCTCTGCTACTAATAGATATGACAAACAAGGTGTATTTGTGAAAACATAAAAACAAAAAGCTACAATACATTTTTTTTAATTTTTGTGTGGTCTAGACAGCCCAAATATAACATGCTATATGAAGAGCTTAAGAAGCACAATCATGTTCGTGACTCCTCAATCGTTCCATACCATCTTTCAAAGTCTTACCTGACCTTAATATTTGTATCGATCTCAGTAGCTCAGATTTATGTAATGCCGAGGGAAAAGCCATCTTCCTGTTTGAAATAATGGCCATGTTTCACAATAAAGAAACTTGTAATAGATAACATGAACTTGCAAAGGCGCGAGTTATCAGAAAAAATACATTGATTGTAGTATTCATTCGTTAGCCACCAGAAATGCGATAGGGAGTTAATGATTGGATAAACACAAGCAGTCTAGTTTGTGTATTCGAGAACCAGAATGTTCTAGTATATTTTTGTTCTATCATATCATCCTTGGCCTTTATCTGGCCTACTTTTCTCTCTTTATGTTCCGAAGGCTTAATGCTATCTGGACTTGGCACTTTATGACCCATTTTATGTCCTTCACAAAGCAATACCTCTGTAGTCACTTATAGGTCGACAATGTAGCTAGAAACAAGTTTCCCTCAAAAAGAATGTTTGTAGGTGCATCATTGCGGTTGCTCTTTTCACCTTGGTGGGGGAGCTTTTTGCTCATGATACCCATGTTTGTGAAGGGCCTTAATGTAATGCGCCTTCCTTGTGCATGGTACCAATATGACAACGGGGAGAGAGGTCATGGTGTATTGGTAAGGAGGTATTTATATAGGGGACGGTAAAATTCCTCTCCAAATTTTGTTTAAGAACCCATTCATTCTGTAATCAGTCTTGGTTGTCACAGTCAGTGATTTTTGCCGCTTGTACATCATTATCCCTGAACATCAATGGGCTCCATTTGCCACTGGCAAATGTGCCCATATTTGGCTTGTCCCTAACTATAGTAGGTAAATTGAGCGTGTGGAGTGATAGTCTGTGATACCATATCTCTCGTTTTTCTAGCTCTGTATTGTTGTTGATTTCAATGAATACTTCTCTTTGTAAGGCTGTCTGGTAGTTAAGTCGAACATGGGAAGAATGCAGTCAAAGGACAGTACAACGAATCAACGTATACACCGCCTCCGACGCCCATTGACATTGCTGCACACCTCCGAAATGTCACAGCAGGAGATGTGCCTGACAATCTTCGAAAGAAAATTGAGTGGATTGCCTACCATTTCTCACCTCAGACAACGTAAGTTACAACACTTACCTGGATGCATAGGTCAGCAAAATAATGAGAACTCACTCACACTCACCAAAATTGTGCTCAGCCGGGCTCATTCAAGCTAAGACTCACCGAAATTAGACCCAGCCGGACTCGCTGAGACTCACATCCAGAGATCAGTCTGAGTGAGTCGACTTGCCCAGACCGACCTATGCCGACCTATGCCCAGATGTAAATAAAGTTGAGATTGAATGTACTTAATGAGAATTAGTTCCACTGTAAATGTCTCAATTATGTTCGGTCACGCATTTTTCCCAACTTTGTATTGAAATATGAATGTTAAACACAATGTTAATTAGAAAGGGTATTGCCCTCCATGCTCATGTGGTTACGTCACTAAGGCAAGTGGGAAGTGTCTGTAATCAAAACAAGTTTTGTTGTCTAATTCATGATCATAACTTAGTTGCTGCACAGTTCCCCTTGCAAACTCTCGGTAAGTGAAGGGAAAAATTGTTTCCCTAAAGCTTTGCATTGGGGCAGTGAGCAATATTCAAATTGTCTAGTGCCTTTTAAGCGTGCAGCAGTGTGTACGGCATTGTTGGTATAAAATGTTTTTATCACTGATAATTTGTTGACTAGTCTTAAATTATCGTTCACTCATTTTCTAACCCGCGAAATTTAAATATTCAATGGCTTTGTTGACATTGCAGCCCTGCGCCCATTTTTTTATTCCAGCTAACAATACGAACCCTAACATTTCCAGTGCTACATTTGATCCATGTATGCAAACATCAAGTGAATTGGATGGAAAGACAGCTGTGGCTAGCTGGATTCGTACAGCGCTGCGTGTTTCATGTGAAAACCCGCCGTGGTTGCTCAATGGCTATGGTGTTGGGCTGCTGAGCACCAGGTCGCGGGATCGAATCCCGGCCACGGCGGCCGCATTTCGATGGGGGCGAAATGCGAAAACATCCGTGTACTTAGATTTAGGTGCACGTTAAAGAACCCCAGGTGAACGAAATTTCCGGAGTCCTCCACTACGGCGTGCCTCATAATCAGAAAGTGGTTTTGGCACGTTAAACCCAATAATTTAATTTTTTAATTGTTTCATGTGAAATTTGCGGGTTTGATTACCACCAGCAGCATTTATTCTACTTACATTCCTCTTTATCCACAAAAAATAGTCACGAAAACTGCAGAAAGGTTAACACTCAGTCATAATTAATGTTGTGCTTCAATATAGCAATATCCTCCATGGTTTATTTGCCATGAGTCTTGGGTTAATGAGGGGCTAGAATGATGCATTGGCTAAAGCTTCCTTAGCTGCTGGTTACAGTTATTGTAGGTAGTCTACAGCACAAAAGTAAACGAGTACATAGACAGAAGTGCCGACTGTCAACTGAGATGCTATTATCCTATGTGCCTAATTTACACAAGCGAGTGAAACAGCTATCGGAAGAACTCCTGGAGATAGAAGCAAGAAAAATAGACAAGTGGGCAAAAAATGGTGAACAATGCAGAAAACGGAGGTTCACAAAAAAAAAATGTAAGGTTGCATCACAAATGCCGGCCATACGTGTGACTTCCAGAAAAACTTTAGCCCTTTTTCTGTTAGGGCAATAAGAAAGGCATCTGCAAGGTCAGGCTTAAGATTTGGTATCTTGACTCCACATAAGAGGTTGTGTACGAAATTTCTTTCATGCGGTGCTTGTCTCATGGGGCAGACTGCCAGACGCCTTCATGAGAGGTTGTGTGAACATGCATATAATGTGCCCAATGGCAGAGTAGGCTTTTTGGCACATCATACTAGCATGCGTGGCTGCACTCCTTGGTTCGAAAGAATGTCAGTTATTCACAAGCACAGGGATGGTCGTACCCATATCATAGTTGAAGTAGCACAATTGGTGTGGGAACAGAGTGCATGCATCAGCAAGCCATTCATTGACGTATCAGAAAAAGAGTTCACGTTTCTGAGAAGTGAAACCTACGGCCAGCATTTTTTATACAACTACATTTCTTTGTGTGTCCCTTAATGGTCTGCTTTGTTCACCCTTTTAGTAATAATCTTTTACATAGCTATATGACTATTTTGTGTAAATTCGGCAATAAAACCTCCATTGGTAGTTAGTGATTGCGTCTACGTCCTCGTTTAACCTTTGCACTGTACACGCAGGATAATGGATTAACAAGTACCTCAATAAGCTGCCCTGCTAAATTCTTATAGGAGATGCTCTTTCAAGCTTGTATTCATGGCTGATTTTCCTTGTGTGCATGTTTTAGTAATAGCTCATTTGAAATATTAATTAAAACATTTCATAAGATCCTGTATGGTGAAAATACTTCCGATCAATGACAAAGGGATTAAATGTTACCCATGTCCTTTGTCAAATTCATCCGATCAATGCCCTAACCTCGTTCTCGTCACGCACCTAATGCTTTCATGGTGCAGTTTACTTAAGTTCTCCCGTCTTATGAATCACAGTTCAACTGTTTGATATTATTTTATGGGAATTGTTGCGTTACAGTGCTGTTGCATGTTTTATTTTTTGTGTATTGTTTTATGTAGAAAGCTGATGCATGCTCTTGTAAACATCAGGTACCCAAATAAACTGTACAATGTTGCTGCGAGGAGCCTCGTCAACCAGTACCCAGCACTGATGGACACATCGGACTCTGGCCATGTAAGAGCATTTTCTCATAACTTTCTTTCATTTTGATTTCTTTTGCACTTTTATATGTTAAGCATATCCCGATCACGGCGGCCGCATTTTCATGAAGGTGTAATGCAAAAACACCTGTTTACTTAGATTTAGGTGCACATTGAAGAACCCCAGGTTGTCCAAGTTTCCGGAGTCCCCCACTACGGCGTGCCTCTTAATCAGACAACGGTTTTGGCACGTAAAACCCCATAATTTTTTTCTTTACGTTAAGCGTGCTGCCAAAGCCTTTCTTAGTACTTTGTAAAGTTTATGACAATCCTTGCTTGCGGCTGTTCAGGCCTGTGTGCTTGTGATTGAGTAGAGATGGGGCGGTTTTAAAGCTTTGCAGCTTAACTAAATATGAAGGTGTCAACAGCACCTCTGCATTTAGTATGCAAGTTGCATGCTCAGCTAAATATATATTTGGTTAAATAATATATTTTTGTACCTGTAGCCATTTTCACGCATTAAAGTTTTCACCAACACCAATACTGAAAGAAAATATCAGCTATTGTGTTTAAAGGTGTGCTAAAATAACTCAGTTGGTACATTTTGGAATATCAAGGAAACAGTGCAAAAAGCAAGCTAAGATTAGGGCAACACCATACTTGATTGTGTACTGCCTTTGCAGTTTCTTTCATAAACTGAAAACTGGAAGTCATTGAACTGTTGTTTAGGCATGTAGAGTCAATTGCTTTCATTTAATTCCAGTTCACGTGGTATATGAGCCTAAGGAACAAATACAAAAATATGCGAAAACGAATGCCACCAGGATGCCCTGAAGTCGATGCGGAAAAAGCGAAAGCGAAGGCATGAAAGGCAGGCGAAAGTTCTGGCACATGCTCAACATCTGGATTTCGAAGACAGGCGATAAGCTGCGCGTTTGAATGCATATTTTATTCATTAGATTAACTGACTCTCCCTTCTTCGTTATGTGACTTAGTTGAAACATTTAGTTGCTTCTCTTGATGTACTTGTTCATATCATTTACATTTTTTCTTTAACAAATGCAAATGTACAATCAGGCTGTACCAGCTATATCTGCAATGCTGTTATCAGAGATTTTATAGGTGATTAAAGGAGCAAAATATATCGCATTGCCACCTTGAACCTAGAGTGAAACATTGGTTCAAGATGTTGTGGTAGATGCATTTCTAGACCCGTAATACAGCATTCATACCGTTAATTATGGGGTTTTACGTGCCAAAACCACTTTCTGATTATGAGGCACGCCGTAGTGCGGGACTCCGGAAATTTCTACCACCTGGGGTTCTTTAACGTGCGCCTAAATCTAAGTACACGGGTGTTTTCGCATTTCGCCCCCATCGAAATGCGGCCGCCGTGGCCGGGATTCGATCCCCCGACATCGTGCTCAGCAGCCTAACACCATTTCCACTGAGCAACCACGGCGGGTACAGCATTCATACTGTAATATATATATTGATATACATGCTAAGATGTAGTGAAAGGTGAGTGGCTATGCTACTCTGACACTTGAGTTGTTTTAACCCTTTATTGATGAATGCTGCATACAGCATACCAAAAAAAAATATTTATTTTTTTTTACTGATTTTTGGCATTGAGTAAGAAGTTTCTGGTTAAATGTCTTGAGCCAACACTGAATGACTGACAGCAAGTGTCATTTGTTTAGAGCAGGAACACAGGATGGGAAGGAAGTTATACATGCGACTCGCTTTCTTCTGAAAGCACGGTCAGAGGAGACAGACCGGTGTGAGATCTCCAGCTGTAGTGATGTCAGACACACAATGTGAAGAAATCTACACCTATAGTACACATATGCAAACAGCTCTCTGTACGAATTCCAAACGCGGCCAGCCATATGTGGCTTGGGGAGAAGCCCACTTCCAGCTTTATTCCCCCATATTGCTAAAGGAATTTCTGCAAAATATTATTTCTTTTCGTTGATTATGCTTATTCTCGATCTCTTTTGCACATTTAGGTATAAAATAATTTGTTTTGTATTTATATGTGCCGTCATTAAAGAGTAAAACACATGAAGTGCTTCCAGTGAATGTGAATGTACAACTTTAGCGACTCTTGTTGCAATGTGTTGGTCATTCCACAGTCTTTGTGAGACCACGAAACAGGAACTAGGTAGAATGAAAATCACTCAGCAGTACCAAGAAGAAACCTTCAGCAATTATACGGTACCGCAGAATCCACTTCATCGACGCTGTGGCTGTGGTGTCCTTTTTATTATGTTGCCTTGATCCTACTATGGAGAAATATTTCTGCTTTGCAAGTGTGTTGCAGTACTTCAGTACTATAATTGCTTGCTGCAAAAGGAAAGTGCAAGTATTACGTAAGGGTCATGTGTATATGAGGAAGTCGCTAGATGTGGTATGTCACAACACTGAGTTGCGTGCGGCCACTATAATTCGCTATATTGCGTGGCGTTGTTAACTTGACAGAAGATAGTGGCCGTTATTTGATCAATAAAGAATAGTACTTAATTCTGGCCCTTATTTAGAACTTTGTATCATCTATGTCAAGCGCGCAGCTTGCTTTGGATGTTTCTGAGATGGAGTGACTCCCTGCAAAGCAGCAGGGTAGTCCTGTTAATGATGCTGTCACTCACACTTATGCAGATTGTTTAGTAGGCAGTAGCTCAGTGTCATTCCCCCATAGAATCACAGCTTGCATTTCCATTATGTACAATAGAAACATTCTGCACATTTCATGTGAAAATGTGACATTGCAGGGCATTGTGCTATAAGTTCACAGCAGTGAGCCCTATTATTGGGAGACAGCTGTCTCAAATTACAGCGAAGTGAAGCCATGTACATTTTAATGTGTTCTGCCTACTGCGTACCCACACTAACCCAGTGTTGGTGTTGTCAATTGTTGCTTGATCTTGGGTGAATATGCTGGGCTTCTTTTATTTGTCTTTTTTTTGCTTTTCTTTTCATAAATGACTGTTTCCAAGTCACTTACCAATCCCCTCTGTAGCACCCATAGAGGCCTTTCGGTGTGATAATAGACAAATATTTAGAAAAACCTTTAGGTTTCCTGTTTTATGCAGAGGAATACTATTTTTCTTGTGCATTTACAGTAGTAGTACAATATGACTGGGTGACTTTACTCACGTTCTAGAAGTATAGGAAGGCCTTTTAAATGATAACATGCAGTGTATGTGTTGCTGATGCATAAGTATGGTAAATTTTTTTCTCCTTGCCTTTAATTTTCCCAATGTTATGAAACCAAACTTCGTTATACTGTCTCTGTTATCTCGTACTTTCAGACTGCTGTGAAGCCAGCATTTGAAGTAGATGAGGTTTTCATCTCCGAGACTACAAATTTTATGAAAAAAGAACTCAAGAAGGGAAACCCCGACATGGAGAAAATAGAGGACGCCATGAACAGGACCACAGCTGCTAGGAGAGCAAACATAGAACAAGAGGGCATGAGTCTTGCCGGTCTTGTAGACATCTATCCAGCTTTAAAGCTAGAAAAGCAGGTGAGTGTACCTAATTGTTCAGCACATTATATATTGTATTGTAAAATTTCTTCAAGTACCTCATTGGTAATATTTATCTTGCATTATCATAGTTGGTTAGCTCAACTACCTCAATAATAGCTTTAGTCCTACTGGGGAACCATTACCTGAGTATTCTCTAAGCAAAAGTCAACACCAAAAAACATATCCAAACATGTTCTTTACCCTTAGGTTATCTGTCTAAATATAATAATTCTAGTACAGTACACAAGGCTTCTTCGCACTCTACCATAACGATAAAGCACATTGAGAAATGCAAACGTCTAATTTAAGAAACTGCTAGCGCAAACTATGATTCTCACTCTGTTCCTGGCTGGGTTACTGTATATGACCACAGCTCGACCCAAGAAATTGTCCCCATTGCTGTCTACTCTTCCGATTTTTCTGTCTTGTGGCAGCTTAAATCTCCTGATTTATTTAAACTGCACCGTTTTTTCCAGTTGCTGCTACATAGCAGTCAACTGCCTCAGAGCTGCTCTTGTAAAATCCTTTGAGCACTAAGTATCCTGCAGCGTGGAGCAAAAGCCAAAGCATATGCGTAGTGCTGGCTATCTGGAAGACACTTTCGTGCCTGTTACTGAGAGCCCATAAAAGGGGTAAAGGTGCCTGCACCAAGAAGCATGCCATGCACTTTGTGGATTGCAAGGTTGTTGAGGTGGTATACAATATTCCACTTTCATGTGGAAAATGCTGTATACGCCAGACAGGGAGATGCCTGAAGGACCTCATGAGGGCGCACCGGACCATTGTCAGCACCCTAGCTGCAGCTAGTCACTTAGCTGATCAGTGCCACAAACACAAATGCTCCCTATGCTTTGATAATGCATGTGTTCTAAGGCGGCTCAGTGGTCAAATTCATAGGAAAGTGTTTGAAGCTTTCTTGCGTACTAAAAACAGGTGATAGATGCGTAAGCACACCGTCTTTGGCGCTCACAAGGAAATTAGTCACGTGTCTGGATAGGAACACTTGCATCAATGATCCGTAGTGGTTTATCATGTCTGGTTTTATTTTATTTATTGGCTTGTTTGCTCATTTGTTCGTGCTTACACACAGGCATACTTGCTGGTCCTTGATTCATTAAGATTTCTCAGTTAAAAGTCCCGCGCACTGTCCTATCCCCTCTCTTATAGAAATTGTTTTCACACTTATAATTATGTCGCTACAAAAGACACAGTACCAACTAGCCCAACTCTCTTCTCTTGTTTCCAATTTGCTGTGCATGCTGTAGCCCTCAAACAGTAAATATGACAAGTTATTAGTTTTACAAGCATGCCTGAATGGCATTCACTTACATACCATGAAGTAACAGCAAATAACTGCATGCTCCTGCTGCAGCGAAGCTACTTCAATCGAATTAAAAAGCTTTGTGACACTAACTATTGTAACAGTTGTGTCACCACTCACAGCACACAGCATTTCTTTTTTAATCCTCATAGAATGTCAAGTTATCAAAGTTACATTTCTTGATGTTCAGTTTTCGATGATTTGTTATGCAGAGGAGCCAGCCAGAAACTTCACATTTCTCAACAACTGTTCTTTAGTCTTCTGCAAGACTGTGCTTCACTCATTCTGACCACAAATAATCACATTGTCTTAGCACTGATGTCTGCAAACTGACAGTACCTTGGTACTGTTGACCATGCTTCACATTGTTTCCATGAGCAGGTTTCAAGCTATGTTTTAATTCTTACCGATCTGCAATGAATGCTGTCGCCTAACCGGTGTACCACCTGATAACGCATTGCTAAACGCACTGAACGATTACGGCGACCATATTCTAAATGCAGCAAAGCTCAAGCGAGCAGCGCAGTCAACTCTGCACACTGTGCTGGCAGAAATGGCTGTGGAGAACAGAACTGCGAGAAACTGTAAGTCTTTATGGCTCAAGGTCATGAGTTCTTCTAGGGGGCCAAGCACGCAAATTCTTTTCCTGCATTGTATTTCAGTTAGTTCATTGCCAGTGTTTATAAGCAGCTTTGGAAAAATAGAAGTTTGAGGGGTCCAGGGATATATGTGCCGTATTAAAATTTTCCTGCGTCAGCACACCTCATTATGTAGGTGCATAATCAGATTGAGCACATTTTGCCTCCTATTACACTGTTGTTTGCTGTGCCATATAAAGTTCGGCTAGCAGTGTTCACTGGCAATAACCCTTTCAGTCATAATGCTGTCTTATCAAGATGCAGCTCTTAAATATCCTGATAACAATTAAGTTACAAATATTGAATATGGCAGTGATTATGAATGTAAGTTTCTACTAATGCTAAACGGATAATCACTGTAATGCAAATAATGCAAAACAACAGTATCTTAAAAACATAACACCATGTTTCACAAAAAGGCAGAAGTGTTGCTCTGTATCATCGCTGTTATTTAGTGTTTTTGTTTTCATTAGAAGGACCTTAGATCAATAACAGTGTCACCTACTTCTCTAACAATTTTAATTTATTTTCGTGGAATAATGCATCTAAACTAATAAATTTCACATTCAACTTTTTGTATAACGGTGATGACTGGCCTGACGTCACTGAAATATCATCGTACAGGCTGAGATTTCTTTTGAGTTTGCTTTGTATTTGCAAAAAATTTTGTGCATATTGAGGCCACACAGTCATGGCTGAAGGGATAAAGTTATGTGTTGCTCATGAGCTATATTTCAGCTTTAGTTAAGGAAGCCACAAAGCTATTTGAACATAAAACCTATTTCCATTGAATAGTTTCTGCTGACTGCTAAGGAACCGTAGAGGGCACTATAGCTGCAGTATAGTACGCAGCATAAGGTTCACTTTCAATTGCTTCTTTACATAGCATTAAAGTGAAACGCACTACTGAGTCACGAGGAAGCATGGCAGAAAGGACAGACATGATACCATTCATTGTTTGTTATTGTAGCCTAATAATGCATTTCACTTTAACATGTATAACAAACTAGCCCCATATTAAGGTAGGAACAGCGCTAAGGACACAAATTGAAGGCACACAAGAAAATGACACATTGTGATGTAACATTTTTTTCTATGCGTCCTCACATAATCCATGTCCTTAGTGCTCTGTCTGCCTGAATAGGTGTAAAAAACTAGCTGATGTGTTCGTATCAACTAGCCCTATCCTTAAGCTTTCTAAAATTAGCATTACATATTTCTATGAAAACTGTGGTAATTTGAATCAGTGTCTGTATTTTATGCTTTTGAAATACATAGTTATTGCTAAAGTTTGCCTAAAACAAGAAAAACAGAGCAATGTGAAATGAATGAGCGAGGTTTTCATGTTCGAACCAACCATAGAAAGCCTATGCTTCAACAAACATGTTTCACGGTCAACCATTGCCAAGGGTGCTGCTAGTTAACACTCCCAAGGTCATATCTAATAAACGTACATAAATGCTGAGCGAGGTGAATAGGAGAAAATAGCCTCCATCGTAGCTTAATTGATGTAGCATCACATGTGTAATGCAGGTTACGTGGCAAATTGTTTGTTTTTCGTCTACTTTTCCATTTTCTTAATTAGTTGTGCATTTCAATAAAATCATATTTAATTTTCCCTTTGCTTTTCTTGGTCTAGATATTCGTTGGCTTTATACAGTCTTCATTAACAAAGTCTGGCCCCTTCGTTCCCCTTATTTATGTTTGAACCACTTGCAGTACACTTCCAGAAGTAAGCATCATACATCAAATGGCTAAGCAGCACATCTTGCAAATATCCTTATTGTAGACAGCTATATGCAGTTACTATTTGTTCACTGCCCATTTAGTACTAGATTGTGCCACCGAGATTCCTGAAGTGTACTGGTGTATGACTGTACGAATCTTATAAACTGTTAGTGCTTGCAGTTTTGTTGCATTTGCTAATTTACTGAAAAATTACAAGCAGCGAAATTGGTCAGCAACTGCAGCACTTTCACTGTTGTCATTTTTCTATTCAGATGCAAGAGGCGTGGGCGTTCTGATGGTTCTACCATTCCTTGTCAATGAGAGAGGGGACGACATGTTCACAAAAAAATGGTTAGAACTTTGAGCTGTCAGCATGACTAAGTACACAGTATCCACATGGGGCCATAAAAATGATGTAGAACTGTGGGGAAATTTGGGAGCTAGAAAACCACTAAGATAAACAATTTAAGTATAGCCTTACGTTGAAATTGCCTAATCTTGTGAAACTTAAATATTAAGGCATAAGAAGTATCGAGTAATTTATCCTCGTGCACAGGCACTTTATCTATGCCATTCTATTTACGCGGATTATTAGGGTTACCTTTTGCTGGGCTTTGAAAACATTGAAAGTAACTAGGGAAACCATTCATGCTCTGTACCTAATAGACATTATGAAAGGAATTATATCTTGTGCAATCATCCATGGATACACATATGATCTTGCAAAATTAAGTTATAAAAATTGAACTCCAGCATATTGCATTTTTCGTAGCACACTAATATGGGCACTTCGGCTTTTGAAGTAAATGCTTAGAACTGTTATGTCCTAATTTCTTGTAATACCGCATTTTACTTGCATAATGATCCACTTCCATAATCATCGCAGCCACGAATTTTGTCCTCAAAGTTCGATTTTGTTCCTTTCCTATGTAATGATCGCACCCCGAACTTTCCGCAGCGATATGTCGTGCGCCAAGTCCAGCTAATGATGATCGCGCTTAACATCTGTCGAATGCTGTCGAATGCTACGCGAACAACTCTTCAAGACATACCAAGCAGTCTGCACGCCCGAACATCCTTAAGCAGATGCCCCATTTCGTTCCTGTCATCACTTTCCGCACTTCAATGAAAAAAAAAAAAAATGCTACAACCAAGCTCGCCTTGGCTCTATTATTTGTAGGCGTTATAATGGTTGTGGTCAACAACAACAAGAAAGGTACTTTTCAATTCTTTTTACCTGCACTCGTGGACACGCAACAAATCGCGAGTGGCAACGATAGTAGCCATGTTTATACTGATACGTTAGAAGTGTACCCTATTCATATGCCGATGCTTGTAACACAGCTAACATATTCGCCCTCCCATAGTAGAAGCATGCCGTATCAAGATAGTAGTGAAGACAAATGCCGCAGTTTACGCAGTGTGCCCACCATGCGTTTCTCACTTGTAGCTAAGCGCGCTCATCTCTGTTTCTGTCCCCTCAAAGTGGTCATGGTTATGTTATTGCCGCAGACTTGCCGATAGTAACAATATTATGCATTACTGATACGGAAGAAACTGTGTCAATGCGCATAATGTACTCACGAAAAGAAGAAAAAATCGCATTCGGCGCGTCTGGCTTGCTCCACCAGCCACCATTCTTGTTTTGGTGTCCCGCACTATTAGAGTGGCAGCCGCCTATTTGTTGACCTGTTGTCATCCCGCTGCAAATGCGGGATGAAAAAAAAATGTTTTCTTTTCGCAGGAAATTTAACCCGCGTAATGATTGTACCCCTGAATTTGCATCAATTGTCTTGCCAAATAAGTGCGATCATTATGCAAGTAAATACGGTATAACAAACCATTTCTCCCTACTTCAAACAAAAATTGCACTTTTGATTTTTTGCACTGCTTAGGTTTTCATTTGGACAACCCTTAACTAAAATAAAAGGCAGTTTTTCAATATGTCACTGAACAACCCCATTTGTTTTTGAGCACCAAGAATTTATGTTATTTATATGTTTGTTTTGCAGACACCAGGGCAGGAGTTTGCCCACCCCACATTGCTGTAAACTGGCGACAGCCCCATCTCTTCCGAGGCTATGTGTGTTAAGTGTGAGGACGTATGTGTTGATGTACTGGACTTCACTTGTGGTGTAGTACTGTTATTTTCTATGTACTGGGCGTTCAATATAGATTACGTCAGCTCTGCAAAGCAGACGCTCTCATTGCTAGAGCACATGATGCAAATCAAAACAACAACAACAAAGCTAGGCACCAAAGCACCAAAGTCCTAACAGCATTGAAAGCAAGGTCAGCTGCAGCAACTAAGAAAACAGCAGCCAGTGTTGAGCAAGCTGTTGAGCAGGCTGAGAAAGCTCACTAAGTCACCAAAGTCTGAGTCTTCTTGGGATGCAGCTTGCGGTATCCACTTAGCCTCTCTTTTTTCCAATTTTCTTATGCGCTCCATCCTGACTGGCTATGCGGCCCCTACCTTCCACAGCTCTGCAAGCAGCTTGTGAAACGAAGTATAGAGTTACAAATACAGTAAGTTGCAGACTACGAGCAAAAAATCGCAGGTTCTCTGGTAAGCTTCCTCCGCAAAACTGACAACGAAGTTTGCGTTGCACATCTAGTTCCTACATTGCTTCGACACCTTTTGCCTTTGACTCAATCCCGCTAACTTGCGATACTTCATTTAGCGAACGGACAACAGTAATCAGCCATTAACATAACAGTTTGTTAGTTTCGAGTATTCGAACATACCGAATAGTTAGTTCCTCTTCAAATACGAATACGAACAGTTAAATGTGTAGTATTCGATTCACATTCTAAACTTTGTAATTCGGCCGTGAAGTCCATGGTTCAGCAACGACGCCGGCTGTGCTTCTCATATGCTTGAGTCAAGGTTCAGTTGCCAGTGTTTCAACAAAAGAACTGCGAATGTATCTTACTTCAAATTAAGTGACAGCAGAAGTAAAATGCCATTATTTTTTTTCTACAAGTGTACTCTTCGTAGCCAGAAGTGAAGGTGAGCACGTGATTCCAATTTTCTTTGATGCGGATCTGTCTTTGGGCATTACAATGCTCACGTGTTGGCTTGCGCGACCCATAGCTATCACAAGGTAAATATACCTGGTAGCGAAGCCTTTATTGAAGCCCATACCTTATAAACATGGCGGTTCATCGGCGGTTCAAAGTGCTCCTATGTATGCTCCCGCAGGAAGCAGAGTTGCGCATAACATTTCCGGCTCCGCTTGCACCGCTATTCGCCGAGCGCTATCACGTGGCACAAAATGACATCAAATGTTCAGCTGCGCCTCTGCGCAGCCAACTTCACGGGCGCGATGCCGATTTTACGTTTCCGTCAGTGCCATCGACATTGCAATCAGCGGACCGCCGAGCGAGCGTTGCATTCATCGGCTCCGGGCTCTAGGTACGGTATTCGACGATATTGTTACAGAAGGAGCAAAGAAGAGAAAAGAAGAAGACCGGGAGACGCTGGCTGCTGCGTGTTGTTGCTGGTCAGCCATCTTAACCACATTGATTCTGGTTGTATATATGTTGTAAATAGTCTGTCTATACTCCCAACATCCCCGTGACAATATTAAGTCAAGGACATTGGTGAAGTGCTACGAAACGCATCCTATTGGCACTTCTATTCGAGTACGAGTCGGTGCAGCGCACCAAACTGCATAAACCACGTAGAAGGTGGCAAAGATTGTTACGTGGTGCCGCGCGGACGGACAGACGTGCGCCGGCGACTGCTATGGCTACAGTGCATCAGCCGAGACTGGCAGGCTCTGAAAGCGACCAGGATATTCGAGATGCGTTCGACTTGTTTAGAGGTTAGTTTGCCTTGTTTACACTAAATCAACATTCATCTCGAGTAACCCCCCTGCTAACGCTGAGAGGCGCACGGGTGTTACGAAAGGTTGTTCACTTGTACGAGTTTTGGCGTATATGTAAAGCGCGACACAGACGCGGGAGAAAGAACGGACGACACGTCTGTGTCGCGCTGCACGTATACGCCAAGAATGTTAACCTGCCAGCTCGCCCAATTCGCTGTGTTGCTTGTACGATTGTTCTGACAATGAGGCTCTAGAACAATGTTTGCAGAACACAGTAAATACTAGTGGATACAATTTGCCTGCATGTTGCACCCTGTTTTTTCTGTCCTCTGTTTTTTTTTGTCGGCGTTATGATTTTTATATAAAGTTGATTGATGTTCTAGTGGAAGTTGCTTCCTCAAACTCTCCCGGCGTCATGTCAGCTGCCAGTTGTATGCTGAGCGTGGTGTCCGGTGCCTTGCGCTTGCCCGAGATGGCTCTATGAGTCTGCCACAGTTTGCTGATACCGATGCGTTCATCAAAATTTTCGCAGTGCTCCAGTCACCGGATAAGGTCCCTGTGACGTCTTCCGTTGAGCTTATGTTTTCAAGACGTTCGCGCGCAG
Organism: Dermacentor andersoni; assembly: GCF_023375885.2. Taxonomy (NCBI): domain Eukaryota; kingdom Metazoa; phylum Arthropoda; class Arachnida; order Ixodida; family Ixodidae; genus Dermacentor; species Dermacentor andersoni. The sequence continues at coordinate 121,977,046 of NC_092816.1, read as the reverse complement.
CGCATATCTTTACCAGACGCTTGTCAGGAGTTGGGACTGTCTCATCCAATTCTAAGTATCATGTCGTTGCTTGCGCCGCTTGACGGAGTCCCATTGGGACGGAAGTGTGTCCACGGTGCTTCACCGCTCGCTTTTGGAATGGACTGCCTTGCTTAGCCGTGAGCGTGCAGTGTGACCAACCGTGGAAAGCCGGAGCTATACTGTCCGACACCAGAGTCTGAACGACACCCCCTTTCGTAACTAGAACTTCACCTGTCCAAGCTCATGACGTCGGATATAGTCCACATTGGTGACCAGCGTTGAGCGAGCTGCATCGGTCGCTTTCCGAATTCGAAAGGCCTGCGCGTTTATCTTCTGGCAGTTTTATTCCTGGTGTTAGCCACGGCGGCCGAATTTCGATGGGAGCGCAATGCGAAAACACCCCATTTAGATACACGTTGAAGAACCCCAGGTGGTCCAAATTATTCCGGAGTCCCCAACTACGGCCGGTCTCATAATCAGGCCGTGGTTTTGGCACGTAAAATACCATATTTTGTTTTTTAAAATTCTCATTGCTGGGCAATGAAGTCGCCCACCGCAAGTACTCTGTCTCTGTTCTAGCACTGCCGAGAGTCCATTATCCATGAAAGCTTGCACGACGGGCCCCACCACGTCTGCAACAGCTGGGTTCTAGTCGACCGTAATACGACACTAAGAGTAGCCCACACTTGTCCAAGGTGCATCGCTCAGCTACCACCCCCTGAACTGTTTTGATGTAGGCCGTGGTGTCGACCCGCGCTTGCGGAAAGTCACGGAGGATGAACACCGCTGCTTGAGCCTCAATTACCATTTCTTGTCTAGAGTCCCGTTGTTTAGGCCCAATAGTAGAATAAAAGGGCCCACTATAGCCTCTGACGCCTGGTTCCGTCCCCTTTGTTTCCTGCAGTAGAAGAGCTGCCGGCCACCCCAAGAAGCGGAAGAGCTCATTAAGCTCTGCGTACTCTGGCGTAGACCGCGGCAGTTCCACTGCAGGATATCAGGGGTACGCTCAGGGGATTTGAGCACCAGGCCAAGTGAGTAATAAATATAACCGATATAGACCACGCAAGATGCTAAATACGTGTCGCTTTAGAATGTCAGATTGCCTTGTAAAAAAATCCGGGCTATTTACTGTTCTCTTTCAGGCCCATTTCGTGGTATATTTATGCTGAAAAAAGTTTGTCAAGTGATGTGCTTCCAAAGTTTGCTGAAATGCGTGAAACACGGATCCGCGAAAAAACATAAGTTATTTCGCATTGCCATATGTGTGTATATATGAAATAAGCAGTACAGTTTTCTGTCAACTCGCTGCCAGGAATGCGGCTGTGCGCCGGTGTATGGGTCCGGCCGTGTTCTTGCGCAGGACAAAGATAAAGATGTGCGAGAGATTATTGAGGCTCTGGCTATCTGTCGTAATAGTGATGCGTGTGTTAGCACCCCTTCAGCAGACTTGTTAGATAAGGAGGCGGCTTTATTGAATGGTTGAAAATTTGGATGATGTGGCGCCACTCTGCATGGGTTAAATAGGTGATTGTTTCCTGAAAATAAACTTGTTGAAGTTAGCGTATTGTGGAGTCGTCTCCCTTCTGTCCTTGTTCGCTGGCGCTAAATATGCTTTCAATGTCAGTTGTTTCGAAGTGTATAGCTGCACAATTATGCCTGCAGAACCTAGTAAGGTTTGTCTTCAGTATACATGTAATGGTGCTCTTTGGCCATTTCAGTTATAAGAAATGCTTAGAGCCGATAGTATTGAGAGAAAAATTGCGAAATCGACCATTTTTCAAGCCAAATTTACTATAAATTTGTTCAGCGTGATTATTTTACTTGAACTTCCTAAAGCTGCTTTTTACAGCAATATGTTTGTTGCGCCGATACACTGTACGAATTTCCTGAAAAGAACATGAAAGTATGCCAGAATGAGGGTTTTTATTCACATTCCGCCCTAATTTTCGCTATGAAGTGCTCCATGTAAGAAAAAAAAAAAAACATTAGACAGGCCTGTTTGTTGGCGTTTCATTTCCGTCCTTATCCCAATGTGATTATTGTTTTAAGCGAAATATTACGAACATTCAGTTGGCCTGATCCATGCTCTGCATAGTTTCTTACCACCACTTCACTACACAGCTGAATGGCTGTCGTGCTTCATACAACAATGGGCATGAGCAGCGCGGGACTGGAACACGCATTTCCTGAGAATCTGAGGGCTCCACTGTGTTGCCGTTTTAGAAACCACTACAAATATAACGTCATTATTATAAACATTGGCAAACCGATGACAAAATGCTCACAAATCACGCGATAAATATATTTATACAGATCCTCGTTGGGGGGTACCCTTAGCACTTTTTAAACAACCCACATAAACAGCAACAAAAAATGTGCTAGGTTTTGAATGCGTTGTCTGTGTCTCTGAGTACGATGATTGTATTTTTAATACCATAACTGATATCATGCCGTCTTTCGCGAAGTTCAATTTTTGACCTTTATGTTTGTAATTAACCCCACTACGATAATGCCCAACTCGGGCGCTGTAGGTATTTGTAATAAATAAATAAATAAATAATAAATAAATAAATAAATGAATAAATAAATAAATAAATCTTTGTTAACTTGGCTCTCCGCACTTTCTCTTTTTAACAAACGAGGAACAAGTGCTAATAGTAATGTCCACGTGGAGGCTTTGCACAAGGTGTGTTTCACCTTATCTTACAAACACTTGTGGACGTACATTTTAATTTTAATTTTTAGCATTTCTGTGTTTACCCTAAACATATGGGGCCTTTACACGTACCTCATTTGGGAAGACGTCCTCTCACATGGGTACGGTTCCCAGTGATGATGGTGATGTTAACTGGCATCCGCTTTGAAAGGGCGGCAACAAAAAGTGACCAAGTCCGCTTGATTTAATCAGGTTTTACTACATCTCTCACCATCTAGCCTATTGCCTATCTGATCTCCATTTTAACTTTACGCACTTAAAACTTCTATCACTGCACTGTCCAGTTACCTACGGTTGCCATGATTCCGGATCTGTACAGTCTCTTTCCTGTCTTTTTCCCCACCAATACTCTAAACGTCTTAATAAACACCATATCTGAACGGCTTATCTCCACTGATGACCAGTTAATCCTTCCATCTTCATTGAATCCCAACTCTTCTGAAAGTTGTGCATTCTCTACGGGTCTTGCTGGGTGAATATCCCTTTCCGGGTTTTTTTTTTTTTTTTTTTGCACGACACACGTGCCGCATCCTGTGACTCATATTTGCTCCGGTATACTTTTGTCCTCAGGTGCTCGGTCGTAGCTATGCTGCCCACATCGGCCCTCACCATGAGTAGCATCGTGCGAGGCGACCGAGCGAAACGCAGCGAGTGTCAAAACGTCGCGATGTCCTGCTCCCACGTGACCGCGTCATGGCGTCACAGCACCGTATCCTCCCGCGAAACGACGTTGAAACTTTGTAGAAAAAGCTGCAATAATATATTGTTTACGGTGCTCTGAAGCTTCTTAATAATTTTTCAATAGTGTAGAAGTCCAGAACGGTCAATTAACGAAAAATAAATTAATTTTCGAAAATATCACGTCAGTTGTTCTCGAAGCGTAGTTAGTGCTCCAATCATACAGCAGTATAAACTTCTCGTACACAGAGCGAAAATGTCCTGAGGACAAATGCAGAATTCCTAAAGTAAACACCAGACCTGAAGCAATTTTTTTTTCAAGAACGAGGCAGGCACACCGGTATTTAAAAACAATATATATTTGCTGCATACTTATGAGATACCAATTATAGTCATTTTTTTAATCACGGTACCATGTCACACGCATGATTATAAATCCCTCTACCAATTTATAAAATCTACCCCAGCTTGCTTTGACGTTTGCACAGCGATTCTTTTTTTTGTATAATCTTGCTTAGTCTTGCGGCGTATCATGGCCACATGGCGCCAAAATTGGGCCTATATCCGTGGACAAGCGATTTCATCAGCTTATGTGTACGCCTATAGTTTCATGCCGTGATTTTTCTTTCCGATTAAAATGTCCAAGCAGTATGCCGACGAAACACTAGCCACCTCCGCGATCTGCTGGCCAGGGGCGTTCTAGCTCCCGGTGGCTCAGAACGACAATGCTATCCCGCCGCCAATCAGCGAGGCGCCGACGGCCGGCTGGACGACCCCCTCGACCACGGCTTGGGCGTCGCGCTCGTCCGAGGGCATCTGTATGTCCAGCCGACCTAGCAGCTCCTTGACCCACTTTTGGCAATTGTTGTCGGTCAGGTGGTAGCGGCCCGAGTCGCACATCTCTAGCACGACTTCCTCTATGCGCGCCTTCGGAACACAGTGCCTTCCCAGGTGCCTCTGCGGAAGACGAACGAGCGGGAATATTAGGTTATATTAGTAGTATAGCATAGTATAGTGTAGTAGAATATTAGTAGGAGGGTCTCAGACACAGACAAAGAATTACGTGCGCGACCAAATGTGCGTACTGGTCCATTAAATCACTTAAATTTCTGGCATGTTCCCCCAAGCGTTCATTATTGCAGCGGTCGGTTTCGCCCACATCAACCTTTCCGCACTTCAAGGGAATGGCGTATCTATAGACCACTCCTGCGGAAGAGTTGACGAATAGCTTCTCATGTTTTAGCTGACAACCTCTTTTTCTAGACCTGCAGATGCGTGGGCATAACTGTGCCAGCTTTGTGGGTGCGGAAAAAAACAACGGACACCCCTTTCCTGTTGGCCATGTTCTTGAGATTGTGCGACGTCCTGTGCAGGTACGACACAACCAAAGACTTATCGGTCTTCCGACGGTCATCTTTTCTTCGTGTTCCTAGTTTTAGTTTTTGAAGGAGGGTCTCAGACACAGCAATCAAGACCGAATAGAGGAACCCCGCTGCCAAAAGTCGGCTGGCCTGAATTTCAAAACTTTTCGGCACTAGTTACGGAAACTATTTTTGAAGGGACGTTTCCAAACAGTGTGACGCTACAGCTATATTTACTTTCGGAATGCGCTAAATCATATGGTAACAAATCCTTTTTTGCTCGAGGGAAGTAGTTCCAACAAACGTGTTTATTGCTGCGTCTGAGACCCTCCTTCAAAAGCTCAAACTAGGAACACGAAGAAAAGATGACCGTCGGAACACCGACAAGCCATTTGGTTGTGCCGTACCTGCACAAGACTTCGCACAATCTCAAGAAGATCGCCAACGGGAAAGAGGTGTCCATTGTTTTTTCGGCACCCTACAAGCTGGTGCAGTTATGCCCACGCATTTGCAACTCTAAAGAAACAGAGGTTGTCAGTTAAAACATGACAAGCCATTCGTCAACTCTTACACAGGAGTGGTCTATAAATACGCCATTATCTTGAAGTGTGGAAAGGTTTATGTCAGCGAAACCGGCCGCTGCATTAATGAGCGCTTGGGGGAACATGCCCGAAATTTAAGAGATTTAAAGTACCAGTACGCACATTTGGTCGCGCACGTAACTAAATGTAGAGGTTGAGAGGCTCGATTGGGAGAGACAAAGATTATCGGTAAGAGTGCCGACACGACGACGCGCGTCAGATTGAAAGAGTTCCACATAAAGAAATAAGGCAGAAAGGGTGTAAGCACCCCCTCTGTATCGCTTTTTTTATTAATTTGTTTTATTTATTGCAGACACTGTCAATCCCAGTGGGATTTTTACAGGTTGGGCATTTATTATATACGCACAAATAGCGATAAAAACAGGTTTACATAATCTCAACAAGGATATTTGCAAAGGACACGAAGCAGATATACACATATGGCAGGAAATAAAACAAGAATGATACAGTGCATTTGGCAAAAGGGATGAAATCGCATAGGCAAATACAGTGCTTATACAGATTTTATATTATACAACGACGTGAGTGGCGTGTTATTTCCGGCTAGCATAACCTAATTATTGCGCAACAGTTCTTCTACATGGGTTACAAATTTCGGCAACGATGTGTTAGTCGTTATGGAGGGATCCAGACTATTCCATTCTCTTATTGCAAGAGGAAAGAACGAATATCTAAAACAGTCAGTGCGAAATGCATATTCTTTAATTAAGTGTTAGAGAATGCTTATGGCGGGAAGGTCTGGTGTCAGCTAGGGATATTTACAACGAACAATGTATTCGTAATGCATTTTCTATTAATTGGAACAATAATTTTAGTCTTGCTAGTTTGGCGCGGTTTCGCAGAGTAGGAATGGAAGCTTGTTTTAGCAGTTGGGTAGGTGAACCACTATTCTTGTATTTATTAACGATGAATCTAATTGCCTTTCGCTGCACTCCTTCTAGTTTGTTAATAACCTGTTGTGTATAAGGAAACCAAATTGTGTTACCATATTCGAGAATTGGGCGAATAAAGGCGTTGTATGATAGCAGTTTAATTTCCGGTGGCGCAGCTCGCAGTCTTCTGAGGAAGAACAGCCGTTTTAAAGCAGATAGTGTGATACTGTTAATATGCGATTCCCAGCTTAGGTCATGTGAAATGATCAAGCCAAGATATTTATGCTCATGAACTCGGGTGAACGGTATGCTATCGATAGTCTATTCGAAGTCCGACCTATATTTATTGCGGATCATGGCTAAAAAGGCAGTTTCTTTTATGTAAAGTTCCATCTGCCACTTTTTACATCACATCACTTCATCATGAACGGCACTGTTTAAATCAACGAGATCATTCATAGAGTTAATTTTATTATAAAGAATGCAGTCGGCGGCAAAAAGTTTCATTTTTATTTCAATGTTAGAGGGCAAATCATTAATAAAAATAAGGAATAAAGTGGGAACAAGGACGCACCCTTGAGGCACCCCCGATGTAACTGTTGCAATGGAAGAAATTTATATGTTAACAACAACATACTGAAACGGGGTGGTTAAGTAATCTTCAATCCACTTGACAATAGAACCGTTGCCTAAAGTTGTTTTCAGTTTGCTGATTAGTTTTTGATGGCTTACTCTATCAAACACCTTCGAAAAATCTAATGCTATTAAGTCGACTTGTTTTTGATTATCAATGCATTGGGATAAGTCATGCGTCAATTCAAGTAATTGGGTTATGGTTGAAAGTCCCCGCCGGAAACCATGTTGGATATCCGATAATATTTGTGCTTGCTCTAGACAGTTCGTGATATGCTTTAGTATATGCTGTGATGATATTCCTACTGTGGACGTTAGCGATATTGGTCTAATTACCGACAGCACGTCTGCTTCCTGCTTTACGAACGGGGATTACTTTCGCTATTTTCCATTAATTTACAAGGCTACATGTTGATAAGGATGTTTTAAATATTAGATGTAGATATTTCGCGTTGACTTCGGCATATCTTTGAAGAAAAGTGTTAGGAATAATGTCCGGGCCGTTTCCTTTTTCTGTGTTTATTGATAGTAATAAGTTGAGCACTCCTGACTCAGTTATCGATGGCATGTCTAGCGGTCTCTGGTTGTAGTGATTCACCTCCGGAATGCGACCATCGTAAGCAGTGAACACAGGCTCGAAGTATGTGTTGAAGGAATTTGCAAAATTTAAATTTTATTCCTGAAAATTGAGTGTTGCTTTGTTTTTGGGTCTAAGATACTTCCATAATTATCCAGGAGAATGTTTTGAAAAATTAGGAAGCGTAACTGAAAAGTAATGTGCTTTCGCTGTAATAATCTTTGCTTTCATTTCATTGACGGCACACGTGAGTTTACGTTTATGTTAAGGACCTTTTTTGTTTTGAGCAATTTTCTTAGTCGCTTCACTTTGCGCTTCGCATGAATGACATCACGTGTTATCGATGAGTTATTTCTATTTATTTGTTTGGTTTTTTTTTGGTATATAGTTATTGATACAGTGGGATACAGTGGCTTTAAATCTTTCCCATAATGCTTCCATATCATTGTCGGAATAATTAGCGAGTTCTTCAAATGACTGATGCTCCAAAATTAAGTAATTATACTTGAGTCATCAGCTTTTGTAAAGTCTGGATAACTAGTCTTTCAAATAGAATTATTTGTTGTGGCATGAATGGGAGTAGTGCATAATGTTAATTTGTGATCTGATATTCCATCTAGCGCTGCTTAGAATGTTGGATGCATTGCCTTGAACAGGCGTGGGCTCGTTGACAACTTGTGACAAGTCAAAACTAAGTATAATACCAAAACAGATTTTGAACAAACAGAGCGATAACACATGGTTGGCCAGTCGATATCTGGAAGGCTGAAATCCCCAAGAAGTATAAGCCGGGTTTTTTGTACGTGAATTTCTATATACTGACATAATTATGTCATTGCGCGTTCATCTGCCAAAGGGCAATGGTAAACACAACCGACACTGATAGTGGTCGCACCAAAACTCAATTTGCAAAAAAGTCCTTCGGCATTCTCTACTTCTGGTAAGACAGTTAGAGGAATGTTTTTATTTATTAGTGAAGCCACTCCTCCCCCTCGCGTTAACCTGTCTTCGCGCACGATCACATAGTCGGGTGGAGCTATTTATTTGTCCTGTATGTCATCCGTAAGCCACGTTTCTGTAATCGCCATGAAGTCAGGCTCTACGCTTATAAAAATTAAATTATGGGGTTTTACGTGCCAAAACCACTTTCTGATTATGAGGCACGCCGTAGTGGAGGACTCCGGAAATGTCGACCACCTGGGGTTGTTTAACGTGCACCTAAATCTAAGTACACGGGTGTTTTCGCATTTCGCCCCCATCGAAATGGGGCCGCCGTGGCCGGGATTCGATCCCGCGACCTCGTGCTTAGCAGCCCAACACCATAGCCACTCAGCAACCACGGCGCGTTCTACGCTTATAAGACGAGACTCTTGTGTGCCAAGCTTATTCAGGATACTGCGCGCATTTACGTTTGCAAGAGTTATTTGTTTCGTTTTTGGGGCGGACGGGGCCGTAGGTTTGGTCCAATTCCTTGCTGGTTTTTTTTTTTTTTTGCTTTTAGTAGCACTTCTCTGTGCCTTTACAGATACCCGGCAGTTCTTTTCTTCATCCCACTGAAGCAATTCTCCGTTGATTCAGACTTCATTGTAAACGAGCGCAACCTTTGCGCCGGAATCTTTCATTGATTATACACTAACCCACGGTTATTTCCTTACGTCGCGTACTCTGGCAGAGAAGTCTTCACTGATCGTGTATTCAGTATCTTTGTCTTTGCGACAGTTTTTTAGCACAAGAGTCCTTTCATGGAAGTCAAGAAGTTTTAGTATTAGAGGCCTCGTTTTCTCGTGTGAAGGTTTTCCTAACCTATGAATGCGTTCAATGACAACAGGTTGAATTTCAAGAATGCTCTTGGCAATGCATTCATTAGGCGTTTGTTCAAGGGATTCACTGTATTCTTCTTCATCTCCTGGAATTCCGCAAACTAAAAGATTACACCGTCTCGAGCGATTTTCCAAATCATCCAGTTTTAATTCAAGCGAGGAAACGACCTTCTGCGGGTTGGTGACCTGGTTTATGCAGTCAAATATTTTTTGTCAAGGGCAGCCATGTTTTCCAGTTTCGCTTCAATTGCTGCAGAGCTTCAATTTCTGGAAGCGACCACTTGTACATTTTATTGCCCGTTAGTGTGCCTTGCCTTTTTTCTAGTATTTTATTGTTTTTCTGTGGCTGTTTCCGTTGATTGCCGGCACGTACGTTCATCGATGCGCAATGTTATTTTTTTCTCGATTGTATCGCTCCCTTCGCCTTCATTTCTGTCTTTCCCTTTATATAAGGTTTCCGTCTTCCGTCAATAAAATTTAGTTGACAGTCAGCGCTTGTCTCGTCCTTGTTACTTTGTGGATGCATGTGTTAGCGCTGTTACAATTTTCAAATTATAGATATAGCCGCATTATCGAACGGCCATGAACCAAGAGGTGCAGCCACAGCTCTGGCCGCGATCGACATAGGAGGCAAGTCGTAACAGACGTAACCTATGTTCAACGTGTTATTATGGTGTATGCAGCCTTGAACTCTATTAAGGTATCACTCAGGCGACAACAATCAGAGGTGTCTCCGTGTGCCATGCGATGTGTCGCACCAGCGTACATCCCACAACAGGCAACTGCGAAGCTCCAAGGAAATCTCACGCCTAGTGTAGGGTAGCGAACCAGACGCTCGTCTGGCTGACCTCCCTGCCTTTCTTCTCGTTCCTATCTCTCTCTCCCAAAAAAGACGATTTGCTAGCTTTCGTGCTCCTAATATTATCTAGGTGCGATTTTCTAAGCATTGTTTACCTGACATCGAGCTTTTCAAATTAATAAATTGGAATGTAATTCGATCAGAAGGCTCGTTGACATGGATAAAACTACCTGATGACAGCGGCCGCGAATATGCCAAAATACGGACGCGACACGCTGAAAGAATATGCGCACTCTTAGGTCCCCAGTGGTGCATGTGGAAGGGCACCTCGCCGGCTCGAAAGAGCTGTAACCAAACGACGACTCGTTGCAACAGCAACATTATTTTCTGAAATAATGCTTGGCGTCGGCCAGACAGCTTACCGGCGAGATTCAGATGCACGGGAGAAACCATGTGAACTATAGGGTTCCGGGCACACCTCGGAAGGAAAAAGAACGCACCTTCGTTTTCTTAGTCAGCACGTACAGTTTTCATGATACGTCCTCGTTCAACTTCCACCATGCAGAGCGTTAGTTAGTAAGCACAATAATCTTAGAACGCATTTAAACAGAATAACTTTAATATGCGTGCACGAAGAAACAGCTGACTTCGGCCATTCGCAGTAGTTGACCGACACGACTCGAATAAGGTTCACAGAGTCAATGAATTCGCTGCGGCTGAAGAAGCACTCAACATTCGCTTCCGAAAGTTACTTTTGTAGCCGCATACAGCACGGAAGTAGCCCGTTGACCTTGAGCCATCTTACGTGGCAGCAATCACAGACAGCGGAACTCTTTGGAATGGCAGTACCTCGGAATGATACCGCTACTGTTACGAGAAGCTGCGATCCGCACATACCAGGGCGAGGAGAAGAGCGGCGCGGCGCGCTGGTTTGAGGCTACGTGACTCCTCGCCGATAAAAGGCCTATTGACTAAAGCTTAAAAGTACGTGTCACCGGGCTAGTTTGTCCATACTTTTGACAAGCGCACACATTGAAGCCTAACTGCAACAAAATTGCAACTCTGGCTAAATTGTTTACGTATAAGTAGCATAAAGGTTTTCTTTAATGCAATTGGCATGCTTTGCCTACTTCAGCTGTTTTGGCCTATCTGTCTGTCCGTCTGGCCTCTTACGCCGACCTACTGACCCAAGTTGTCTACCAGCTTGGGTCACTAGGTATGCGTGCGCGATGTCGTCGAGGTCATTGCATCGTCATCTTTCCAGCTTTGTCATCCGACTCACGCCATGCCATCGTCGTCACGCCTTCTACACCGACCCGGTGGCCAACGTTGTCGAACAGCTTGGGTCATTAGCCAGCACCAATTCGGATCGAGGCGGGCGGCTATATGGCAGCTTCCATGGCTGATGATCTCCAGGTCATCAACATTCTGCGGTCGCTCATGAATGCCATTCGCGTTATACTTACCAGCATGAAATCTTCGTCTGCACAAAGCGCGCTACAGGTGCTGGACAATACAAGTACTGGACAAGAGTCCAGTACTTGCAGCTCTTGGTTGAAATCATGGCTCTCCAGAAGCCGTCGTTTCGTGACGAAGTCCGGAACGCATCGATATTTCAGTGGAACGCCAGAGGACTTAAGTCACGAATGTCGGACATTCGACAGTTTGTGTTCAGAAATAAGTTCCGAATCATCGTCATCTGCGAGCCCCTATCAGATAAAATGAGAATGTCCGACTATGAGTGTTTCATGCCCGCCACACGCGCAGACTGCAGCAACATCGTATTCATACGACATGATTTTACGTATGTCCATCATCCAGTATCACCTGACCAATTACGTATGTCTCACAGTGAAGAAAGGCAAGTTCACTTTCACAGTAGTTCGACCCTACATAGCGCTCTCAAGTCGGCTGGACTGCGAGCGGTTACGGCGAAGCACGACAGAGACTGCGCAGCCTTTGGTGATGGCTGGAGATTTTAATGCCCACCAACGTCTCTGAGGAAGTTCTAAGATAAACTCGAGAGGCCAAAGATTAGTGTCATTTGCCTCCGAACAAGAACTGTGCTTGTTAAATGATGGAAGCCCCACCCTTCTGTGTGGAACTGCCTACTGTAGCTGCCTGGACATCACCTTTGTTTCACGCTCCTTCACTGGAAAAGCCAGGTGGTTTTCGGATATTGAAACGCGGGGAAGTGACCACCTAACCACTTATGATTGAAGGGCTGACGGGCTCCGAGTTAGCCGGCGTAACACAATGCATCGACTGGCCAATGTTTAAATCAATTCTCGAAGACAGCTGTAGTGATAACTTATCCTCTAGCCTAGAGGACATCATAAAAGGTGCCCTAGAGGCTGCCATACATTCGCTTCCGAGAATCTATACACGCACCGAATACGACATTGAGCTGGAGAAGCTTCGTGCAATTCGTCGCCGTGCAGAGCGAAGATACAGGCGCACGAAGTCTATGCATGACTTGAGGTTGGCCAGAAGAACTCAAAAGAAAATTCAGCGTCGCATGGACAAACTTGCATCGCAATGATGGAAGTCATTCTGCGAGTCTTTGGATCCACGAAAACCTTCGTCTCACATATGGAGAACTGTTCGTGGTCTCCGTGGAACCCCTCAGCAGTGTCACCCTTTTAAGTCTTTGGCCCTTCACGCTCTTCACGTCACGCTCTTGTGAGCAATGTTTTGCAGGGGCGCGGATTCTAGCAAAGAGTAAGGATTAAAAAGCTCGGGAAGTAATTGAAGCTTTCTTTATCGGAAAGCAAGCATGTGCGTCAACGACCTATCAATATCTTTATATATGGCTGAAAAGAAATATTTAACCAGTTCGCATTGGTGCTCTCAGGCGAGTCCACATTTCACGACAGCGCTGAACGTCTTGACGTATGCAATTACAGTAAAATACCACTTGAACGAACTTCATTTAAACGAAGTATTCAGTTGTACGAATTTTTTTTTAAAACCCCACCGCCGCGCCATTGAACCCTATGCAAACGCCGTTCAGATTAACCAAATTCAGTGCAGTGCGCATTTCACTTCTACGAACAATTTCCGAGGCGCCATGCCATGCCTCCTAGGTAATACTGAGCACTTCAACAAGTATAAACCGCCCTTTTTGCCACGCTTTTTTACGTTGAGAACTGCGCCGACCGCGCTCCATTACTGCGTTACCGCTTACCGCCGCCATTTAGCGGTTTAGCTTTGAACTGGATTGGCTACCTAAGCCGTAGCCAGCCGAAACCATTGCTGTTTTTTTCACGTTTAGTGCGTTTAGTTGGCTCCACAGCCATAGCTAGCCAGAGCCAGAGCCAGCCACAGCTTCAGCCGTACTAGGCCTATTCGTCCTGGCCTTAGACAGTGACTCAGTTCACAACTGCTGCAGTGCTAAGTGCTAAAGTGCAGCAGAAGATCAGTGTTCTTTGCAAAGTGCTAATTAGCGGAACTTGAGCAGAGTGACAAATAAATGCGTTGAAAAACAATTTGACCACCAGTTCTTTTGTTTTTACATAATGGCAACAAGCTGTCGCGCGCTTGCTTATTTCAGTTTAGTGAACTTTCACTTTAACAAACTTTTCCCTGGGGTCCCTTGAAGTTCGTTCAAGTGAAGTTTCACTGTATTAGATGTTCCCTAATTTCCCCCCACCGATAGAAGCATCTTCAACCGTGCAGTAACAACTTTTGAAAAAAACGATAGATGTACGAAGCAGAAAAGGCCGGTGTGATAGAGCTTATCTGTAAGGGTACTAAATATGAAAACGTCACCGGCAACACTTCTGCACAGTTCACTTCTGAGCAAACGCACATCGCGTAGAACGAGCACATCTACACCCAGCAACGCTGCGACACATCGCACATACCACACACATACATATCACGGTTTGTAGCTTGCGAACACACTTCATAACATCAAGAGCACAGCTCGAACGTCGCGGTCACCACGGCCCATCGCAGCGGGCAAAACGGCTCACACGCAGTATAGCACACGCAGAATGGCAGCGATAACGAGGCGATAAAAACTTATCGCTACTGATTGTATCATTACTTCTGAAAGTTGCGAAGGGCTAGCGTTCACCACTTCGTGGCAACGATCCGCATACACAGAGTAGAAACCAAACGTTTACGCTGGGCGCGCCAATCGCACCCCTTCAACATGTGTGCTGCTTAGAATGCACGTGTATGTGATGGAGTTCTCTTCTGCGACGGACACTCGAAGCATGGTACAAGAAATCACGAAGTCGACGGCTTTAAATATTTCTTCCGACGCTATCGTAAACGCAACACACACTTGCTGCGCTCCGTCTGTTTCTGCTGGCGATCGCACGCACTGATGAGGTCTGGAAGGGTACTCCGGCTTGCTGCTTTCGATGACTATCTCCGTGGGTGCCATACAACTCTAGTAAAAATCACAGAAAGGAGAAAAAATAGACTGTTTCTGACGCGGCTGTAGCTTAGGCCTCACGTCCCCGCTTCGCTTCGCTTCGAGCACGCGCCATGTTTGCTGTGACGGCAGCCGAACCGTCCGCCTCGGACCAGCCAATGAGAGACGAGCAGGCGTGCGGACGGGGAAGTTGCGACCGCTCCTCGCTCACCAGTTGAGAGCCATCAGGACGCGGGCGGACGAGGGCGGAACGGACGGGCGGACTGACCATGTACGGGCCCTTAACGCCTGCTTCAACTCCTCCGCTGGTCTTCGCGATCGCCCCACGGATGAGCCATGCTTAACGCGTGCTTCATCTCCTCCGCGAGGCCGCCCGACATTGCACTTTCTTCGGGATCTGCCCAAGTATGGGGGGTGCTTAACGCCTACTTCAACTCCTCTGCTGGTCTTCGGGATCTGCTTAGGTATGGGGGAGTGCTTAACGCCTGCTTCACCTCCGCCGCGGGGCGGCCCGGCATTCCTTTATCTGCAGGATCGGCCCACGTATGAGGAGTACTTAACGCGTGCTTCAGCTCCTCCGCGAGCCGTCCCGGCATTGCACTTTCTTCGGGATCTGTCCACGCATGGGGAGTTCTTAACGCCTGCTTCAACTCCTCCGCTGGCCTTCAGGATCGGCCCACGTATGAGGAGTGCTTAAACCATGTTTGACCTCCGCCGCGGGGCAGCGGGGCAGCGCGGCATTGCACTAACTTCGGGGTCGGCACACGTATGGGGAGTGCTTAACGCCTACTTCACCTCCGCTAAGCCGCCCGGCTTTGCACTTTCTTGGGGATCGGCCCAAGCATGGTGGTGGATAACGGCTGCTTCAACACCTCCGCTTGTCTTCGGGATCTGACCATATATGGGGGGTGTTTAGCGCGTGCTTCACCTCCTTCGCGGGGCGGCGAGGCATTTCACTATCTGCGGGATCGGCCCACACATTGGGAGTGCCTAACGTCTGCTTCAACTCCTCCGCTGGACTTCCGAATCGGCCCCCGTATGGCGAGTGCTTAACGCTTGCTTCAGCTCCGCCACGAGGCGGCCCGGCATTGCACTTTCTTCGGGATCGGCCCACGTATGAGGGAGTACTTAACGCGCGCTTTACCTCCGCCGCGGGGCGTCCGGGAATTGCACTTTGTTCGGGATCTGCCCGCGTATGGGGAGTGCTTAACGCTTGCTTCACTTCCGCTGGTCCGCCCGGCTTTGCACTTTCATCGCTCCACGTCGGAGGTGGAGCTCGGATCGGCCGACGTATGGGGCATTACTTAACGCGTGCTTCACCTCCGACATGGGTCGGCCCGGCATTACACTTCCTTCGGGTTCGGCCCACGTATGAGGAGTGCTTAACGCCTGCTTCACCTCCGCTGGTCCACCCGGCTTTGTACTATCTTCGGGATCGGCCAACGTATGTGGAGTGCTTAACGCCTGCTTTACCTCCGTCGCGGATGTTGATGATGAAAAACGTTTATTGGCTCTATTTTGCAGTGATTTTTGCGGCTTCAGATGGAGTCTTCCATCTTCTCTCCAGGGTCGGTTCCCCTAGTCCAGGGCTCCACAGAGGGTAGCTGCCCTGCGTGCACGCCTTACTAGTCCTTGTTGGACTTTCAGGATGTCGCTGGATAGCATCCTCTCCCACTGTTCCGCACTCGGGTTTTTTATTATGGCTAGCCCATATGTTTTCTGGCAAGCCCATGTGGTATGGTATAGGGTTGGTTTGTCTCCACACCATGGGCACTTGCTCTCGTACTGCGTGGGGTAGATCTTGCTTAGCATGTTTAGGCACGGGAATGTTCCCGTTCGTAGCTGTCGCCATGCTACGGCATCTTCTCTATTTAGTTGTTTGTGAGGGGGCGGGTATTTTCGTCTGATGCCCCTGTAGTAGTTTAGTATCTCTGAATAGCTTTGGGCTACCGGCTCGGGTTCCTCAGCGGGGTCGGGATTGTTGGATTCTCAGCGGGGTCGGGATTGCTGGATGCTCCGTCGCGGAGCTGCGCGGCATTGTAGTTTCTTCGGAATCGGCCCCCACATGGAGAGTGCTTAAAGCGTGATTCACCTATGCCGCGGTTCGGCCCGGCCTTGCACAACCTTCGGGATCGGGCCACGTATGGAGAGTGCTTAATGCCTGCTTCATCTCCGCCGCAGGCCGGGCCGGTATTGCACTATTTCCGGTATCGGCCCACGTATGGGGAGTTTTTGGCTTACCACGCCAACGACACGAAAATTTGCTTGAACGGTAGAGGTATGCACCTTCGCTGTAAAAATAGGTTGCACACGTGAATTGGATATGAGCGAAGGCTCTCAAGTTTGGGTCTTGGTATCTCGTGTAGCATTCTGGTTTTCAACCATAGTGGCTTCGCGGTGACGTACCTTCATTCGGTATATGATAACTTGTTTCCTAAATAACGTTACGAGTTCGTGGTAGCGCTTTGCCATGTGTTTTGTCAAGTGTTTGTCATAGCGCTTGGTCACGCAGCCACGTCCGAGCGTAAAGAAATTCGACCCCACTCCGCAATACCGGCACGCCTAGGGACAAACGCACGCAACACGCGCAAAGAAACTTCTCCACAGTAGTGCCTAGACAGAGTCAGATATTCAAGAACCAAAATCTCCCAGATATTCTCTCTCGCACCTGCTCTTATACGCGCCTTAGCAGAAACGTCGAGCGCCTCGAGAAACGCCGATGTTCCGCTGCACTTACTAGCAAAGCCGCCGTCTTGCGCGCACGTTCCCGCGCCGCAGTGATTCGACCTACAGATTCAACCGCTGTGTACTGCGTCGCGATAGGACTCGCGGCAAGCCCATCTGCTGTCACTGAGAACAAACACGTATGCCGGATAAAAATCGTTTCGCGTTTTTGAACACGTTTCGGGCGGCTACTCACTGCGGAGACGTGACGAGCCACACAGCGCCGACGAACGGTGCGGCAAAGAACGTCGTTACGCGTTTTTATACGCGGACTGCCGTCTGAGGTGATATTGTTCTCGCGTTAAGTGAAGCATCACAGAACGTTCTGCGTTCCTTAACAGTAAGCGCGCATGCGTGCGGCTAGTGGTTTCACCGGCCCTACGTGTGGCCATCAGCCGTTTGATGTGCGCTAAGGCGTACGTTCTTCTGTCGAGCCTTGCTCACTCTCACGCGTCCCTCGAGCACACAGATAACTGCGGTAAGGGGGGTGCGTCCCTTTACTACTCAGGGGCTGAATCTTATAACGGTTCGGAAAACTAACCATTCACTTCGCCGCCTACGTCACTTAATGTGTCACTCCCGAGCCGGAGGTGGAAGAAGGGGTGGACGCGGCCAATGGACGAGAGGGTGCTACCTCTGAAGTGTACGTCATCATATGACGACCTAATCGCGGAACTGCAGAATATTTCTGCTTGCTGATTAAATAATAAATTTAAATTGAATACTATACGGCAAGTTCTCAAGTATAACCTTGTGGTGCAGGGCGTTGGCGCAGTGCCGAAGTACTTTATTAATATCATTGTTTTTCATTCTCAGCCGACAGGCGGCACCGCAAGCGCCAATGAGTTGGCAGAGCGCATCGCTATGTTGTCTGCTACCAGGAGCCTGCAGACGCACGCAACAGGAATGCACTGTCAGCACTTCCTATGTAGCGAACGCGACAAAACCGTGAATTGGTTCTTAGGGTAACATTTACTGGCCAAACATATCAATTTTCCTTCATCTTTCGCCCTTTGTCATCGGCTCGAACATCACTCGCTCGCCGTCGCGCTGCCGCTATTCCTGCGATGTGCCCCACGCGGCATCGCGTGATAGAAGCGATGGAACTTGAAATCGAACAGTAAGACATACGGGCCCTGCATTGCCTGCGCGAAGTAAAATTGAAGAGTGTGGTGCTGACGGTGCGCGCTGTACCGTGAAATTGAGGAAAAAAGTGTGGCACTCCCGCACTAGAGACAAAAGGGCAGCCAAATAAGAGATCTCCATGGTATCGTCCCGTCATGTCTGTATAGTTTTATCAGCCTAACGAAGGAAGCGCTGGACAAGCCTAGGTTGAACCCTTCTCATTGGCGAGCGGTGATCGGCGAGCTATTCACGCTGGGGGTAGCACTGCCAATTCGATCTCAGCATGCCAATATCTCCGTGGCATTGCCTTTGAAGTGAAGGTCAAGGGAAAGCTGGCCCAGCCCTTCTACCGGCGAACACAGTAATTGCGAGAGCAACTTCGTGGACAGTGTTGTCAGCAGAGATATAGGCTATTCCGATGAATGCTTCGCTTCCGACAGACCCCTGGTAGCTGCGCGGCGATTGCGATGAACCGCAGCGCGCAACATGCCTTCCTCAGCGTGGAATAACCACTGGTGCGCTTGCACACGAGTCTCCTCCATTTGATAGTAATCTGCAAACGCTCTAGTTAGAAAGCCGGCAGGGGCGGTGCAACTCATTATCCCTCATTTCTTCGAACACGTATCGCACTTCCAGCCGTGGTCGTCACTGAAAGAGCAACGCCAAGTAGACGACAAAGGCAAGTAATAGCCTCCGAAGCAACCAACGCACGCGCGCACAACGCCCGTGTGTCTCCGTGTTCGCACGACCGGCGCGTGCGGCCAGGGTCGCAAGCCAACAACCAAGCCACAGCAAAGGAACCCAAAGCGAACTACCCTTTCGCCGGTTCCGCTCTTAGCCAAAGACGGGTTCCCCGCTTTGGAAATGATTGACAGATGCGTGACGTAATCATAATTTCCGTGCCGCCCCGCTGTCTCTGACAGCCCCTGGCGCAATCAAAATTTTGGCCAATCAGATAATGCCAAGTGAACCGGTTCCCTTCCTAACCGTTATAAGATTCGGCCCCACAGCAGCCGCTTCTTTCCAATCCTTCCACATGGTGGTTTTATGTGCGACAATTGCATCGTTCGCTGTCAAAAGCACGTACATCGCACAGGGGTCCCTGACGTGCAAGGATTTATCGTACATATTCTGAAGCGCAGCGGCTTCACTCTGTAATGACGCGTTCGCATGGATTCACCGGAGTTGGAAATCATATTCTCAGGTCGTCCTTCGTCCGCGGCGCGGTGTACGTCGTTGCATGCGCGCTCGTTTCACACTTCTTTGCTTCTTCCAGTCCCACCTTGCGGCAACTTCCGCTGCGAGAGCACTGTCTATATAACACAGCGGAACAAAACACGAATACTAACGCAATGCTACACACACGACGCCTCTGCCACGGTACGAAACCTATGGAGTAGCACGTGGGGGCGCACACAGCCATAACAAAGACGCCATTGTGGCAAGACATGACCGCTTAGGCGAAAAAAATTATCGCGTGACTTTCTTCACACCTTTTCCCTAGCTCGCGGAGAGGGTAGAACCTCATTGGATTGGGAAAACGTTTATTGAGCCTGCAGGAAAGCGCACAGGCGCACTTCGGACGTGGCCTACGTCGTCATCGTGGCGGGTGTTCTGTGAGGATCCCCGCTCGCCGTTGCCGGCTCGCGAGGCTTCTGCCTAGCCAGCGCCTCGGTGACCTGCTGGACGGCCTGGAGTTCTTTTTCTTGGTCGTGGCTCCGCATTGCTTCTTCGAGCTGTGGTGGTATACGTCCTGAGTTAGCTTCGCTTGGAGGTTTGGAGCAATGCCATGGCATGTTCTCGAATGTGGCCGTCTCCCTGCAGCACGCTCTGTACTTGTCATCGGGCTGCGATTCTGGGTAGATCCTATGCAATAGCGCCGGGCTTGGAAGCGTTCTCGTTTGTAGTTGCCTGAACAGCACGGCCTGCGACCTGCTCAGCCCTTTGTAGGGTGGCGGGAGAAGTCTGCGGGCTAGCTGAAAAGCCTTGGTCAGTTCGTTATAGCTGGTCATCCTATTTTTGGCGCTGAACAGCGGGCGACCGTTGCCTTAGGGGCGGTCGGTTAGTCTCCGCGCTCAGGCGTGTGCCGTTTCCTGGCGATTGGCACTCTTCTCCGACGCTTATTCCGCCTGCACCAGGAACCACTTGATTCGAGTCCTCTTGTCGCGGTCTGCCTGTCGGAGCAGGATGTGTGCTGCCGTTGGGGCAATTCTTCCTTTGGCGTACTTCATCACCGCCTGTCTGGAGTCGCTGAGGATCGTGTGGCATTCTCAGTCTACGATGGCCTCAATTTTTTTGCTCCTCCGTGGCCGTAGACTTCGCACTGCAAATCATTTAAGAAGGAACGGAAGCATCACGGTGTTTGCCGAAAACTCCTCCTGAACGCATTGAAGAACTCCTTGCGGCAAAGTATTTCTGAAATAGTATAATTTAACTTCATATGCACTTCTAGGCTTCGATAAAGGGTAGCTCAGGGTTACAGGTAAGTCGGTCCGCAGATGGCGCAGGCGTCACCGCAAATTGCAGAGCAATGTGCTGCTTCTCTCGTGGGCTCCATATTTTGAAGTAGCTATATTTTGAAGTATATATATATATATATATATATATATATATATATATATATATATATATATATATGCGGAAACGTCGCGTTCGCAGTCGTGCCAACAAGGTTGATCCAAATGGGCCGCGAAGCTTCGGGCGAAACCAATTGTCAGAGCAAGGGCGCTAATGCGAGCAGCGTTTGAAGCTCGACTATGTGAAGAGAGACGAAACATTGAGTAAGAATTTTTTTCCTAATACAAGGAAACAGCTTGATTTCATTCAACAACATTAAGAACAAAAATTGTAATCTCATATACATCTGGCGAAAAAAAAGAAAGACAACTCTCTTTTTGTTTGATTCGGAACAATAAATACTTCTATTTCAGCCTCGGCTAGTAAGAGGGTGCTCACGTCGCTATCAATTCACCACTTCAGAAGTCGGAGCGCCACCTAGCGCGAAAAACGGGAAGCTTGCGCCTCGCCGCTTGGTTGGAGAACATCCCGGCTCCAGCCTTGCTTTGGTACGGCGGCATCGAGTGGCGACGTTGTGTTTGCAGAGCTTCTTTCACGTTTTGTGAAAGCGTCGACGTTCTTCTGTAGTTGCATACGACCTGCCTTAAATATGATTGAAGATGACTTCATTCCCTTGCCGTTTTTGCAAATGGGACGGTCAACTGACTTCTCAGAGTGTCGGATAACGAGCGACAATGCGTGGGGTTAACTTCATGCCAACACTGCGTCCGTTTGTCAGGCACACCACCGATGGGCTTTAAAAAAGGAAGGTTAAGTTAAGAACATAAAATTTTACGTAAACACCGTGGAACCTCCACTTGGCCTCATACGAGCTACGTAAACGCCATCCACGAAGTCGGGCATTTACGTGGTTACAGCATGGTTCACAAAAGCTATTGGCGACATTGCCGGAGAGCACTGTGAATGTGTGGCCGGATGAGTACTTTATGCCTGTCACATTCCCCGAACTCTTAGTTGTTGCATAGAACAGTAGATGTACACGTCCTAGCTTGCAAATTTGGTATTCGTCTCGTGCTGTTTCGCCAAACTGCTGTGTTGCATGCTCGTGGTGTACGAAGCCGTATTCCAAATTTCGCATGCGCTATATGTACGCGGTAGGTTATTCACTGTGTTTTTGCGAGCGCTAAGACCTCAAAGCTTACGTCAACCTATATTATTATACATTATATTAGCTTAAATATGGGCAGCGCGTGCGTCCTCAGGCCAGTACGTTCCCGCTCACTCGCGAATACTCATCAAGGCTGATAGCTGGGGGAATTGGTTCGAAGTCATGGTGGAAGAGAGCGAGCGCAACTTAACTGAAATGTACGGAAGAAAAGAAGACGAGCGCAGACTCACAAATGACACGAAGTACCTAGACTGGCCGCATCTGTTTGCGCCGTTTTTCACAAATCACTTAATCGTACTCGCATGTACTCAGAGTCACTCAGTGACGAGTGCGAAGGAAAACCGCATTCTTTATATTTTACAGCCTTAGCGAGACCTGCCAGCACGTCCCTGGCCTTCTGCTCAGCGTTGCAGAACTGGCAGAAGATGACAAGGAAATGGAAGTCGCCTGCACAGGCCACAGATCCTAGAATGCACTGTTAGCTGCCACGGCGTGCCGTCCGGGTTCGACCGCTTCACCGCAGCCGTCCACAAACTTCTCCTCTCCACATGAACCTTCGCGGGTGGAAATCTGAAGAAATTTTATTTCCACTTCCATAAGCTCGTGCAGCCGAAAGCGACGCAATTCGCCAGCATGTCACGCCCGAGCTGTGCAGTTTGCTTTCCAACCACGGAGACGGCGCTCACGAAGTGCCACCCCGCGGCCGGTTTTGGCGCATGCGCAGTCGTACTTCTGCAAGTGGTCAATTGCACTACTATGCAGCTCTTGAAGTCTGCAAAAAGGCGTGATCGCAAAATTCGGTCGCTTACATACGCCCTTCTCACGCGTTGTGTTGTTTTGCTTGTCAACATCTTATTTGCCACCCCTTGGCTACGCCACTGAAAAGCGCTCAGCCTTAGGTGGACGGTAAGTAATCTCGGAAGATAAAAAAATTCTATTTTGTGCCATTTTCCTACAGCGTCCCTGTGCATTTTCTGGGAGCTAAAGTGCGCAATTTATAATTTCTCTAATAGAGCTGAACGTCGCAAAGCGACACTGAGGCTACTTCAGAAACGCCGTAAGCAGTGTTCGGGATTAATCTCTGGAAAATTTTACGGAACTAAATCGAAATGATGGCCAAATAAAGACAATCGCTATATGATGATGATGATGTGTGTGGTTTAGTGGCGCAAGGGCCAGATATAGCCAAGGAGCGCCATGTCCGTGTTAATTAGTTTGCAGTGAAATCATGAGTACTATGAAGTTGGTGTGACGTGGCTGTAGAGGGGCCTTAAAAATGGTAGCGCTAAAGTGCGTAAAATCTGTATAATAAGATTATGGCGATGACTTATGGAGTGTACTATGAACAATAAGACACATTTAAAAAGAATGATATGATGTCTAAAGATATATCAGGTTATATAAGATATGCTAGAGCACTACTGCCTCCTTAGAGCCCTTGAAACACAAGGGCCTGGAGGCATGTGCTATTCAAAACAATTATCGCAGCGGCATCCTCTAGAGCGAGGATGCTCTACGAATTTAATGGGCTTATAACGTGTAGAACTACATCTTTTAAGAAGTCGAGGACTACCTTGGTGTTAAAAGCGGTTCATGACCAAGAAACATAGCCGGGTGCAGAGGGATGTAATAACGCTATGCTAGCGGAAAATGTTCCTTTCTTTCAGGTTCAGCTTTCCCACACTCCAAGAGGACATGGAGGACGGTCAGCCTCTCACGGCATCTGCCACAGGTTGGAGGTTCACTTCCAGTAAGTAGAAAATGATGGGTCCCAAATGTGTGTCCTATTCTGAGGCGACAGAATAGGACATCTGTTCGCCGAGATTTTCTTGGGGAGGGCCAAAAACCTAACTGTGGCTTAATAACGTGCAGTTGATTATTTATTTCTGCGTCCCACATGCGTTGCCAGTGGTTTCGCAGTTTCTTTCGTATGTAAGGTTTCAGATCAGTGAGAGGCGCCAAAGCAGTATTATTAACAGCAGGGAGTGTAATTGACGTAGCCATCTGGTCTCCCAAAACGTTACCTTCGATTCCCCTATGGCCGGGTACCCAGCATATGATGATTTGCTGGTTAGATAGATAAGCTTTGCACAGGTCGGAATAGACCTCAGTAAGTACAGGATTTTTATGTTTGTAGAGTGACATTAAGGCCTTCACCACACTTAAGGAGCCTGTATATATAACAGCTTTTTGGAGTTTTGATTTCTTTATATGCTTTACAGCCGACCATACAGCGTAGGCCTCTGCCGTAAAGATACTTGTTTCTGGATGTAGTATATCAGATTCCGAGAAGGATGGACCGACGGCTGCATAGGACACTCCGGCATGTGACTTAGAAGCGCCTGTGTAGAAGTCTGTGCACGAGTGCTTGTACTGAATTTCTAGGAAATGCATTCTTATTTCGACCTCTGGAGCGTGTTTTGTGACTTTTAGAAAAGATAGGTCACATTCTATCACCTGCCACTCCCAAGGAGGTAAGGGCTTGGTTAGGTGCATTAAGGGAAGCTAGAGGAGTGCGAGATCCATTTCATCGCCAAGCTCCTTCACACACAGCGAGAAAGGCTGTCTCATAGACGGACGGTTGCCGAAGAGTGTAGCATACGTCACATCGCTAATGGTATTAAAACATGTGTGTTCAGGAATGGAGTGCACTTTAATGAAATAAGTAAAGCTGACGTATGATCTCTGTAAGTGGAGCGGCCACTCATTCGATTCGGCATATAGGCTTTCGATCGGGCTTGTTCTGAAAGCACCAGTGGCTAGGCGGATACCTAGATGATGGACAGGATCCAGCATCCTTAGCGCGCTCGGGGCGGCAGAGTTATACACTACGGCCCCATAATCCAATCGTGACCGTATTGGGCTCTTGTAGAGATTCATTAGACACTTTCTGTCACTACCCCACGTAGTCTTGGATAGAAGTTTCATTAAGTTCATTGTTTTTAGACATTTGTTTTTCAGATATTTGATGTGCGGAATGAAAGTGAGTCTATCGTCAAGTATAATACCTAGGAATTTGTGCTCTTTGTTGATAGGAATTTGTTGTCCACACAATTCTAAGCAAGGATCCGGGACCAGGCCTCTCTTCCTTGTAAACAGCACACAAGAACTCTTTTGAGGATTGATATTAAAACCATTTTTCTCTGCCCACCCTGAAACCTTGTTCAAACCATGCTGTACCTGTCTCTCGCATACTGCGAGGTTACAGGATTTGAAGCCTATTTGAATGTCGTCCACATAGACGGAATACAAAATGGCCGGTGGTAAGGAAGCACGAAGCGTTGTCATTTTAACAATAAAAAGTGTGCAACTGAGCACGCCTCCCTGGGGTACACCAGTTTCTTGTGTAAAAGGACGTGACAGCACATTGCCGACTTTCACCCGGAAGGTTCGATTGGACAAGTAGCTTTTTATTACGTTGAGCATATTACCATGAATGCCCATTTCCGATAAGTCTCGCAAGATCCCGTACCGCCACGTTGTGTCATAAGCCTTTTCCATATCGAGAAATATCGATAAGAAGAACTGTTTATGTATAAAGGCGTCCCGGATATTTCCTTCAATACGTACAAGATGGTCGGTTGTGGAGCGCCCTTCTCGGAAGCCACACTGATAGGGATCAAGCATATCGTTCTGTTCAAGAAAATGGATGAGTCGCCGATTTATCATTTTTTCGAACACCTTACACATGCAACTTGTGAGGGCTATCGGGCGGTAGCTTGCCGCTGAGGAAGGATCTTTGCCTTGTTTTAGAACAGGGACCACAATGGCTTCTTTCCATGCGGTCGGAAGGTACCCTGCATTCCAGATAGTGTTGAAAAGTGTAAGTAGTGTAACTTGCGTGTCATTGTGTGTGTTTTTCAGCATTTCATACATGATTCTATCAGATCCCGGTGCAGAGCTCTTGCATGCGCTCAAGGCAGCTCTCAACTCTGCAATATTAAAGGGGCGGTTGAACGGTTCATTCTGCCGACACTTTCTTATGAGTGGCTTGCATTCTTCTATTTGTTTATATTTGAGAAAGGGTTTCGAGTAATTGTTGGAACTTGACACGCTCTGAAATTGCTCCCCAAGTGAGTCTGCTTGTTCAAGCAGGGTATCGCCTTGAGTGTTTACTAGGGGGAGTGAATAAGTTTGTCGTCCTTTTATCCTGTTAACCCTGTTCCAGACTTTCCCCTCCTCTGTATAACAGTTGATACGCGATAAAAACTTCTGCCAACTCTCTCTTCTGGCCTGTCGGCGCGTTCTCCTGCCTTCGGATTTTGCTTTCTTAAAGTTAATAAGATTCTCCGCAGTGGTAGAGGCGCGTAGCAACCCCCACGCTTTGTTTTGTTTCTTACGGGCGGTCCTACATGCGTCGTTCCACCACGGGACGCGCCGTTGGCATGCGAAACCACTTACTTCAGATATGCATTTAGATGCGGCATCTATAATGAAGGCTGTAAAATACTACACGGCAGCATCAATTCCTAAAGAGGACATGTCATTCCATGAGATCCTGGTGAGAGTTCGGAATTTCTCCCAGTCGGCTGTATCGATCTTCCACCTAGGAGCCTGTGGTAGATATTCGTTTTCTTTATATGTTCTCAGCAGTATAGGGAAGTGGTCGCTCCCGTAAGGATTGTTTATAACTTTCCATTCGAGTTCAGATAGTATTGACGGGGAAGCTAGGCTAAGATCAATTGAAGAAAAGGTATTGTTTGCAAGAGAGTAATAAGTGGGTTCTTTCTTATTCAACAGACACGCACCGGAAAAAAAAGGAATTGTTCAACGAGACGACCTCGCGCATCGACACGAGGGTCTCCCCACAAGCTGTTGTGTGCATTGAAATCACCCAGAACAACATAAGGTTCTGGCAATTGATCTATAAAGGATTGGAATTCATGTGTAGTTAATTTGTAATGTGGGGGTATGTAAAGAGAGCTAATAGTGATGAGTTTGTTTAGGAGAACAGCTCGAACCGCCACTGCTTCAAGAGGCGTTTGTAGCTGTAGATGTTGACACTCAATGCTTTTATGGATGACAATGGCAACACCGCCCGATGATGCGACACCATCATCGCGATCTTTACGAAAGGTTATATACTGTCGGAGAAAGTTTGTGTGTTTTGATTTTAGGTGTGTTTCCTGTAAACACAGCACTTTTGGATTGTGTTGGTGGATCAGTTTTTGTACATCATCAAGGTTTCTCAGCAGACCTCTGACATTCCATTGTATGATTTGTGTATCCATATTTAATGTAAATTGGTGTTGTGTATACAAAAACAAAAATGTTGAATTAGATTACAGAGCTCTTGCGAGGCCCTGTAACCGGGGTTTTGCCTTTTTTGGAGCGTTCGAGGGAGCCTCGCCGCTCCTTAGGCGCTTGGTACGCCGTGGGGATAGGTGTTGTGTCCATTGCCTCTTGTGAGGCGCCGGACACGTGCTCTTGCGAGCGGGAAGTTACCAGCGAGGGTCCCGCCTTGGAGGGCAAGACCCCTGCGCCCACCAGTCCGGAGGTCGACGGGGCTCCCTGGGGGATTTGGCTGCGCCGGCTGTTGCCAGCGCTGGAAGGGGCCGGGGAGGTTGAGGCAGCCTCGGCTGCGCCTACCTTCGTGGCCGCTATCGGTCCGGCGGGATCGCTGCGCGTAGCGCCGGATGCCGCAGATAACTCTTGTGGGGCCGGCAACCCAAGGGTAGCCTGGCCTGGTTGCTGGTTGGACGGAGTAGGCTTACCTACATCCACCCTGGGGGCAGGAGCCAAAGGTACCTGCTCGCTGCACGCGGGCTGGGTACTTGGCATAGGCCGCTGCGACGCTGCCCCCCGACGCGCCGCATCCGCATAAGGTGTGCTGTGGAAAGGTGAGCACCTCTTACGGGCTTCCTTAAACGAAATATTTTCTGTGACTTTCAGGGTAATTATGTCCTTTTCGTTTTTCCAGTTCCGACAGGAACGTGAGTAGGCCGGATTGTCTCCACTGCAGTTCACACAGTGAGGTGTGCCACTGCAGTTGTCGGAGGGGTGGCCCTGGACCCCACACTTTGCACAAGTTATTTGACCACGGCAGCTCTGCGAGCCATGGCCAAACCTCTGACATTTGAAACACCTTCTAGGGTTTGGAATATATGGTCGAACATTTAATCTGATGTATCCTGTTTCGATGGTTTCTGGCAGTACGCTGGATGCAAATGTTAGGATGAGATGCTTAGTGGGGATTTCCTTGTTGTCTCGTCTAATTATAATACGTTTTACATCAGTGACATATTGTTCTTTCCATCCTTCCAGGAGTTCAGCTTCTGTCACGTCTAGGAGGTCTGCCTCTGACACGACCCCCCGTGAGCTATTCGTTGTTCGGTGTTGTGTAACAGAAATTGGTATGTTACCAAATGTTACAAGACTGCCAAGCTTTTCGTACTGATGCTTCTGAGGGATCTCTAGGAGAAGGTCCCCGCTAGCCATTTTCGTTACTTTATAACCTGGCCCTATGGCTTCGGTTAAAGATTTTGTAACTATGAAAGGGGAAATGAATCTGGCCTGTTTTTCGGAGTTCTCGCTGTGCACAACATGGTATTTCGGATATGTCTCTCTTGTTCTGTTTAAGCATATGGTTAGGTCATCGGTGCGTCCCCTCTTTTGAGGGTGACGATCAAGAAGGCGGGGAAATGCGGGTGTTCCCATAGTATTTCAGTTTCTTTTCGGCAGCAATGGCGGCCACCCACCACGGAGCCCAACATGGGGACGCTGCAGGACTTAACGCGTTAGGCTGCATGCGCCAACCGTACATTGCCACTATAACCTAATATATAATACCCAAGGGAGGGCACATACACAAGCTTAACCCTTGCCGCCGTGGACAAAGGAAGTAAATGGAAAAGAGAAGAAGACAGGAAAGATCAAAAAGTGAGAGATAAAGGCGAAGGTTTGAGGAGACAGAGAAATGAACAGGCGACTACCGATTTCCCCCGGGTGGGTCAGTCCGGGGGTGCCGTCTCTGTGAAGCAGAGGCCGAAGAGGTGTATTGCCTCCGCCGGGGGGCCTTAAAGGTCCAAACACCCAGCATCAGCTCCACCCCCAGGATCCCCCCTTCCCCAGACACGGCTAAGCCGCGCAAGGCTACACGCGGGAGGGTCCAACCCTCGTGTGCTCGGGTACGTGGTGTCGCCACACACCAAACGCCTGCTGACGCAGACGCCCCTGCGGGGGACAATCGCTATAAAATTCGACAAATGGTCAAAGGGCCCTCTCACGCAGCTCCATTACAAATTTTAATTATACACTGGAGGCTCTAAAACGCCTTAGAAAATTCCACTTTCTAAAAAACAAAACCATGCAGTACACAATTGGCAACCTTGGCAATAAAAAAATTCATCACAATTTTTTGATGAACTTTTAAATATTATACTAGAGCTAAAGCTCACAAAATCGGTGTAATATGCGTGGGTCTCAAGTAGACCATGGCTCATATCTGAGAAATACTTTTGGATAATCCTTGCAAACATTGTAAGAACGTCGCGTCAGATAAACATTCGTACACCAAATGTGTCGGCTTCAAATAGTATAATAGATGCAGTTTACAGAACTGCAATATCTGCTTCTGATGCCGTGTTACGGGTTTGTAAACTTCGTGCTTCTAATTTTATATAAACATGCCATTTGCGACAATTTTTGTAAAACGCTCAGGATCTTACATCACAATTCTATTTCCTAGTGTTGCTAGCATCATTAGCCTCATTATTCCGGCCCCGAAGTATATGCTGACCTTGTACGAGTAGGTCTCCTCGAGGACGGTCCGCTTCTTCCAGCACTTTCGACCCGCCAGGTCTCCAGCGTGGTCCATGTCTGCGTCGCAGACCAGTACCGCGTCCTCGCCGTAGTCGAAAATCACCAGCCAGTGCTTCTCCCACGAATTGCCGCAAAGGCTTCTGGACGCTGAAGCGAAGTACGACAGCATATTCGCGCTTGTGGAACCCGTGTTCTGGATCGGCGCGGCGCAGAGGTAGACTTCGCAGAAATCGGAGTGCATCGAACCAGACATCGTTGTCTGTGTGGCCTTCCTTTCCCAGCGTGTCTTAGGCGGCGGCTTGCTTTTGCAAAGCGGTGGATAGTAGTAGCGTGCAGCAGCTGAAAAGCGCTGCCGTCTTCTTGGCTGTCGGCTGTTGCGGTTATTCAAACCAGCACGAAGTGCACGCGAAGAGCGTCAACACACGCCAAAAGCGAATAGTGGAATGTTAATCGCACAGTGTTATACCTAGACGGGCAGGTGCAGAGTGTACCACACAATGCTCGAGTGAGCCGAACGGCACTCTTCCGCTGAGGCGCCGCGTGTGGAAAAATGTGCGAGGGCGCTGCGAGCGAACTGGATACAGGACGTTTAAGCAACAAATAGCCAAAGAAAATATTTACGATAACTCTAAGGGAAGCTCATTGTTGTTTGAGGCCAGGACAGGTGTTCTGCGGAGTAAAACGCACTGAGCCAGATACTAGGAGATAGATTTGTTGTGCGGTACGTGTGGAGATTCGAAAGAAACGGCTGAACAACTGACACTCGCTTGTAAGCAACTTCACCCTGCAGTTAAATGTAACGGAGAACTATTCAAAGCTTTGGGTTTTAAAGACAGTGAAAGTAAAATAGACTTTGAACAGGTAGAAATAACTCAACGGAGGCTATCTGATTCGTGGATAATATCAACGCAAAAGTAAAGGAGTACATACATAGACTCTAAGAACAGTTTACACCCTCTGGCGTGCCCCTTGTGCCACACAACGATAATCGTCATCTGCCTTGATGCGTTTCCTTTCTTTAACGCTGCGAGCCAGGAACTTTCGAGTAACGAACGGCACGCGCGTTATCAGAAGGGGCACGCCAAAGGGTGTAAACTGTTCTTAGATGGCAAGTATGCATGCACATTGTACCATTCAAGGCCAGATTTAAAGGGTTGAGCCTCATTCATCCATCCATCCATCCATTGGTGCTGAGACGTCCGGACGCCAAGTTTCACCCTAGACGCCAGCGCTCCTTTCTTCCCTGGCGGAACAATTTCAACTCCAACAGGCGTATGTTTCCGCCGCTTCCCTTCAAGGTCGCGCCCGCGTTCAGTTCGCGCTGCGCGTGAAACGTCTCTTGTTTCCGACGGTGCCTCTTCGGATGACTGTAAATTATTATTGTGTTCTTAACATTCACAACAGTGATGGAAGCAGAAAATGGTGGATACCACCAGTGAAATTCTGCCGATTCACAAGAAAATGGTACGAAAAAAGCAGACGACAGACACGGATTACTGCGGTGCGCTGAACGAAGTAAATAAGTGGCAAACGAAGCGATCTCGTTCATTGATCACTCGTGAGTGTATGATGATTTTTACATGTAATCCACATGAATTTCATGATTACTTGGCATATAATTTTTTTATTCAAATAAAAGCTTTCACTTGTTCGACCAGCGCTTGTCCTGTCTTCTTTCTCGTGTTTGGATTGTGTGTGCGCCGCCCAAGAATGGAAACTACTTCTGCCGCATGCGCTAGCAGTGGCCGATGTTCACGCATGCCTAGAATTTGAATAGGTGCTCGATGCATTGAACATGACTGGAGTTGATTCCTGCATCACCACTGCACCGATCGATCGAGTTACTGCACGATATAAGCCCGCGTCTTGCTCGCGCTGGCATTGCTGAAGCATAAATCATTACTAACACTTTCGACTTCCGTCTCTTGAGCATTGTTAAAGATGCCCAACCTATTTACATTGCTGCCTCTGTTCTATATTGTAGGGGACGTACTAGTTACAGTTGTGTGCGCATGTCCTACTTGTGGTATGCGGCGATATATTTTGTTTGTTTCCGCACAGTGTCGATGGAAGTCCGTTGTCGCCATCAGAGAGAACACGGATTTGTAGCAAACATTTTGCGGGAAACTGCAAAAATGATTTTAGCTAACAGGCATCGTATCTGCCGACGATGTTGCCGGCGGCAAGTACGATGTCGTTTCCAATTACCTCCGCAGTGTCACTTACATGGCTAAGGAGACGCTACCCTTTCGCCGCATTGCAGCCATGAAAATAATCGTCCAGCGTACCGACCTTAACGATAAATAGAAGCGTGTACATCGTCCTTCGAATAAAACGTTCAGTAGCACACACGTAGGCACACACCGTGCGCGGTACGAAACGTGCCCAAACAAGCGCAGTGCAAGAGGCAGCCAAGACGGTGCGAACGAGAGATGGGAGAGGCTTACACCCGCTAGTTGAATTTTGCCCCCAGCTATCTCAAGCCTAAAGCCCGGGCGCGGCAGCGCCGCTCGGCGGTGACGTTCTTGTCTATAAAACGTAGTTTTCATGACGGCGCTGAGACCCATTACGCGTGTACGCTCTTGTAATGGTGCTTCATAATGGTGTTTTATAATGGTGCTTTTGTAATGGTGCTTTTGTAATGGTGCTTGGTGCTTTGTCAAGCGTAAATTTATATTGACACGTTTTTCTGCGTATACAAGTTTGAGGCATGGGCACGCGGCTCTGGTCGGCTGGCACCAATTGTAGTTTTAGTAAGATGAACTGCTATTTGAACATTGTTTTCTAAAAGTTACACGTAATGTTTGCCACAGAAGCGGCCTATCGGTTACATGCAGCTACGTGAGAAAATTTTATTGATACTATGTCATTTTACGCGCGCATCTTGTTGGTGGGATATTGATCAGGAAAAATAGTGATCAAAGAAAACAATATTATAGTGAAATAAACCAGCTTTATTAATGTGCATGGCGCGAAGAGATGCAGATGACCAATGTATTTCTAGCTAAATCTAAGGGTACATAGACATACATTACCGCGGCATACGTGTAAGAGGAAAATAATCAAATATTCTAAATGCACGGATTTCCAGAGGGTGATGTTCGTGAAAACCAAGCTCGGGAGGATCCGGAACGGAGTGAGGGTGTTCCTGTGCAGGAGAAAACAAGCCCGAGGGCTTTCTTGGCGCCGAATTGTAAGTTCGGCTACAGACGTGCAAGCCACGGCGAAATTATCATTGGTTTCGATGCGCTGAGACCCAGAACTTTCCGAGACACGGGAGCTTGCCCTTTGCCGTGCTGATGAAATGCTTCAATCACGTTAGTAATGTGCCAGCGCCACTTCAAGGAGCACGCCATCGAGCGTATGACCGACAGGAAGATCGTGCAGATTCTGATGGTGTATGCGCGGCTAATGAGTGACAGTGTTCGTTCGATGCTACCCGACACTTCGGCTTACGTATTGAAGAAAATTGCTAAAAAACGACAACAAGCAAGCCGGCTACGGGATGTCGGCTGTTGAAGTAACCCTGATGAGACAGCGAGTGAAACTGACACATGCTTTAAGCAAATAAGATGCTAGTTTGTAGTTAAGTGAAGAAATTAACTTGCTCAAAGACGGCCTATGAAATGATTCTGTGTGCAAAGAATTTTGATCAGCGGCGGCGGTTTACAGCAAAACGACTGGCAGATGTCCTGCCGCTGGCACTCTTTTTTGCTTTCGCCGGCACAAGCGTTTAGCAGTGATCAGTTGTGGCCAGCATAACATCGAAATTACAAACAGCATCATCAAGCTAATATATTATTTGCCCGCACATGTGACGACTAAGAACTTGGCTCCTGAACGTACTACAGAAAAGAAAAAGCACCTTACGCTATGCTAGATATATTGTGAGCGCTATGATGCAGAGCAGGATTTAATTTAAAGCCATTGTTGAAGAAAAAAGCTTCGTGTTGCTGATTTGCATGTGTGACCGAATAATTACCTAAATATTTATCGCATTGAAATATACCTATTTACGTAGTAGTTCTGCGGAAACCCGCAAGGTGGAGAGAAGTAATGAATAAAGGGAAAATCAGACATCCACCCGTTCGTAGCAATTGCTACAAAGGAAACCCATACGGGTTCCTCGAAAGAAAAGCCTCATAGTTGAAGAAAATTCGTCCTGGTCCGAGACTCGAACCCAGGACCACCGCCTTTCCGGGGCAGCCGCTCTACCATCTGTGCTAACCAGGCGGCTGGCAGATGGCTGGGCGAAGTCGAATATGTCGACAACACGAAGCAAAGGCAAGAGTTTGACGTAGTAGGTTTTTGTGATTTTCCCTTTATTCATTACTTCTCTCCACCTTGCGGGTTTCCGCAGAACTAGCTATGCTACAGGTAGTTCTGCGGAAACCTTCTGCGGTTGTAGCTATGCTACAACCAGCTATGCTACAAACTAACCCAAAGCGATTTTGGAAAACTAATAATCCTAAGCAACGGAATGAGATATCACTTATCAATAGCTCCGGACTTCCGATCCCTGAGACTGAGGTTGCAGATCTTCTTAACACAACATTTAGTTCGGCTTTTACTCATGAATTACTTGACGGTTTGCCCGATCCACCATACTTCGCATATCCGCTCATGCAAATTATCACATTCGATCCCATCGGCATTGTCAAAGTAAGTGAAAACTTGAAGAACTCGTCATCTACAGCAGTAGACGGTATCAATGCCAAAGTCCTAAAAAATACTAAACATGTGTGTAGCCTCTTTTTATCACGAACATTCCAGGAATCGCTTAACAGCGCTTCAATTCCACATGACTGGCAGGTGGGTAAGGTCATCCCAGTATTCAAGAAAGGAAGCCGACCATCACCGAGTAACTACCGCCCTACTTCTATAACAAGCGTGTCTTGTAAAATAATGGACCATATTTTATACTCGCATATTGCCAACTCCCTAACATCCTTCAATTTTTTTCACCCAAGTCAACACGGTTTCCGCAAAAATTATTCCTGTGACACTCAACTTGCTCTTTTCTTGCACGACTTACATTTAAACCTAGATCGTAACATCCCGACTGACACAATATATTTAGATTTCCAAAAAGCATTCGATAAGGTCCCTCATGGTCGTCTCTTAATAAAGTTATCGCGTCTTAACATTCATCCTTGTGTTCTAAGTCGGATTCGAGGGTTTTTAACGAACCGTGAGCAATTCGTATACGCTAACTCACACTCTTCATGCTTAACACCCGTGCTTTCAGGCGTACCTCAAGGTACCGTACTTGGTCCCCTCCTTTTCTTAATATACATCAATGACCTTCATTGCAATATATTTTCTCATATCCGACTCTTCGCTGATGATTGTGTGGTTTACCGAGCAGTTACTAACTCCAGCGACCATTTAGCGTTACAAAATGACCTATCGCGCATACAAAACTGGTGTACTACTTGGCTCACGTCATTAAATGTAGGTAAAACCGTGTTAACGTCTATTCATCGTCGTCGTAATTACGATACCCCTAATTATAGCATCAATAACACGCAGATTGCAACAACTGATCCATTCAAATATCTTGGCGTGTACAACTCGCATGACTTAATTTGGACCTGTCATGTTAACCACATGATAAACTCTGCTAATCGTACTCTAGGTTATCTACGCCGTAACCTTTTCCTCGTTCCTCCCCCTATTAAACAACTTGCTTTTCTAACCTTTGTGCGGCCCAAGGTGGAGTATGCCGATGCTATTTTTGAACCCCCCCCCCACAATAACCTTAGTAATGTCCTCGAGTCGGTTCAAAACCGCGCGACATGATGTATCCTGTCAACTTAGTCGTATAATTCAAGCATCTTAGCACTAAAAGCCCAAATAAACCTACCCTCTCTAGCCTCACGCCGTAGAATAGCACGTCTTAACCTTTTTCATAAATTTTTTCATTCTTTGCCTTTTGACAACAAGTACATAAAAAGAGCACATCCCATTGCCCGCACCAGTCACTCTAACACAGTATATCCCCCACAAGACCATACCGTTACTTTTCAGCAATAATTTTTTCTTCGCACAACACCAGACTGGAATGGCCTGCCCGCCGAAGTTGCCACTATCATCGACCCACTTGTATTCAAGCGACTCATCGGAAATATCCCTTTTTAATTTGTAGTAACTATCTTTGTCACTACCTCCCCACTTCATCATGTAATGTCTCAACAGAGACCTTTGAGTAAATAAATAAATGAATAAATAAACAAATAAACCTGTTTATTTTTTCTACAAAAACAAGTATATTTGTATTGTAAAAAAAACATTGTTAAAATATTTTGCCAGTGTGTCTCGTTTGCGATAGCCCCAATACGGCCAAATAAGTTGAACCAAGGGACATTAATTGTAGGGATATCAATATTTAGGCCACTGTATTAAACTTGACATTGCTTCACGCCAACTAATTTCCCTTGTGCATTTTGTTGCATAACAATACACCCGGCACGAATGCCGTTCACATACAGCGCCTGCCTAATATACTTTTGTGATGCAACGCATGCTTTCGCCTTTCTCGCTTTAGAACTGATGAACGGCTATTTCGCCCATGCAGAACTCGTGCTTCTCTTTACAGACTCAAGTTTAACGAGCTTACCGAACAAAACAGCGTTAATAGCTTTTATATTTTGCACCTCAAAGGGAGGGGGGGGGGGCAGAAACAGGTGACGGAAAAGGCAAGTACATTACCTTCGCAAGTGAACGAGCTCTGCTGCATTCGGGAATTCGTAACTGCCTAGCATGTCACTCTGAAGGCAGTTTTCAGTTCAATTACGATGGTGAATCTGCCACAGTCCCAATGCAACACGGCCGCAGCAGCACACGACGCGCGGCGCTTGCAACAGCCCTCCGACCGCAGCGCCACATTTGTCGTCACGAAGTGGAGAAGCACTGAACTGCGCTTCACGCAGGGCGGACGGCACACCCATAGGGTTTGTATGAAACTCTATGGGTTATACAAACTGCATGGGCACACCCAGCCATCTAGCCACCGTAGTTTAGGCAGGCCCTGCACACTATCAAGCTCCAGCGATCGCCACAGCGGGCGAAAAATCGACCACGGCACGTTAATCATGAAGCGTGCAAGTGGAGCTACTATAATTTGGCCGTATACATTAATTCGCAATTTGTCTGCTAGGGGCTGTCAACGCGGCTGAATATTTGGTTTATGAATGTACACATAATAACCGACAAACATAATTAACATGTCATTGCTTTAGGAATAAGCAGACCAATGTTTTTACTGGACTTATGCTATTAACGTTTGTGCTTTATTACTTCAATAAAGGTTTTCAGACCTCACTGAAGTGTGATAAACAGCAGCCCACTGGTATCGATTGCAGTCAGTTCCGTTTATCGATTCGAATTGTACGGCGGTAATATTTGCATACGATGCGGTCGTTTCCTTTCAGCAGCATCACGCAGGTTCGTTTCACTTAGATATCAATAACATCTCCGCCTGTTTATGCGTCCAACATTCTGTAGCCATCACCAAGCGAAAGCGTTTAAGACGATGCATTTTATCACCTGCGGCCTTTCAAGGGCATAACGCCTCCACGGCTTCCATCGTTAGAGCCCAGCCACACGAAGCGTAGGATACGCGTCTCGCTACGCGTACAGCGTACGCGGGTGATGAAGGGAAATGCGGCCAGCCACACGATACGCATACCCGTGCGCGCTTCACTTGTGCACGCACAAGCGCGCGCACAGAACAACGATGGCGGAAACGTTCGTCTTTGGGTTTGAGAAAACTTTATCCTTAATTTCATTATGGCTAGCCTTTTCTATTTATTTATCAATGTTAGAGCTAATATATTGTTTTTAAGTTGAGAAATGCGTGCCGTTCGTATCTACACATCCTTATGGCAAGCAAAGCTACATCAGTGATCAACATCACGCGCGATAGCGTCTGCTTGGCCACGACTGCACTTCACATCTGCTTGCGACCTCGCACGACTGTGCTGTCGAGCTTTTGCTTAGTCGCTTGCTTCGCCGGCTACAGCATTCTCTGTCCCCAATGTACCACATGAGGAAGCTGCTGCTGCTACTGCTGCCGCCGCCGCCGCCGCCGCCGCCGCCGCCGCCGCCGCCCGAGAAGGAATTTATGGCTGTGAGTAACTTCTTTCCTTTCGATGATCTACAGTAGTAGAACTAGGAGCCAGTGTTTGGACATGGAGACTTATCTTCGTCAGGACAGCAATTATTTATCAGCGTATTTAAGTGCGCGAAGATAGGAGACATAAGTGAAAGGGTTAAAATCGCAATGCGGGGTTCGTACTCGCAGCGCGCGAACGCCACCATTCGCCGAATAGCACCGCGTCGTCGGTACAAGGTCAGTCCAGTTGACAGCACCGACCGAAATGATAACGTGACGTACGTGAACAGAGGGAACGCCAAAAGCAAGGCGTACTTCGTAAAGCGCGAAAGCATAGGCGAAGAACGGGCTGAGTAGCCGCCGGAGGCACACAGATCGTATATTGGGTACGCGGTGACGATCCTTCACGCCATTTCAACAGCCGTTTGTCTAACTCGTGTATGCAGTACAACATACCGTCATTAATTCTTCAGCTTCAGAGGGGTAGAAGCACTTGATTCCATTCAACAGACAATCTGTTCATAAAAGAAGTATTTTGCCGACCTTCACATATTAGGGAAGCGACGCAGCAGTTAGA
The DNA here is from genome assembly GCF_023375885.2 of Dermacentor andersoni. Lineage (NCBI taxonomy): Eukaryota > Metazoa > Arthropoda > Arachnida > Ixodida > Ixodidae > Dermacentor > Dermacentor andersoni. The sequence continues at coordinate 121,938,592 of NC_092816.1, read as the reverse complement.
GTTCATGACGCATCAGCTCACCGGGGAGACGAAGATGAAGGGGGATGAGCTGCAGCAGGGGCAAGTGCAGATGCGCAGGTACGACGACGAGAAGTAACATTGCAACAACTAGGTTTATTAACTTGGCATTTAAGTCTACGCTGTACAAATATTTACATAGGAACCATGTCATACCCGTCGTCGACGGCCTGCCTGAGCGGCCTGCTATATGTGTAGTGATTCAGAGGAAGGAGGAAATGATGCTATTTTCTGCTACCCGTGAGGGAGCACGGCTCGGCATCAGGGGGTAGGGGTAGAGAGGAACAAAAAAGAGAAATAGGGAAGGGAAGTAAGTAGGCAATGTGAAGGGGTCAGCTGCCGCAACGTGTCATGGCATGACACCGCAAGGAGTAGGTGGCCGGGGGATCGGCTACTAGGCGGCAAGTCCGGCTGCAGCAGCAAACTCGAGGAGGCAGAGGCAGGCCTCGGGCAGAGGCAGGCCTTGGGGAGCGGGGTCCAATGCAACAGCTGACAGATGACTACTGAGAACACTGTGGACGTACCCCTGGGCCGCAGGAGCCTCCATGCTGGATGACCACCATTGGCCTAGTTGACCGTGTTGCAGATTCCCTGCCAGCTCTGTCGTCGTCGGCGGTTGGCAACCCGCCGGCAGACAGCATCGATGCGGTTGTACTCAGAGTGATGTTCTGATAGCCTAGTTCTCATTGCTCGTCTTTGTGCTCGGCGTCTGGCGGCACGGAGGTTGAGATGTCGAAGGTAAGGAGCAGGATGGTCTTCGGGCATGAGCGAGAGGATAGTTGCAGCTTGCGCCGTTGCAGAATTGTTGCATCGTTACCAGGGGCACACGTAGATGGAAGCCACTGTTGCGTCTAACCCTCGGAGCCTGATGGTCACAGCGCAGCACTCCATGGGCCCTCCCGTCAGGTCAGCCACGTTCACTCGACTTGTAGCAGCTCGCGACGTACGTAGATGGCGCAGCGTGCAGAGCCTTGGGGATGGTCGTTCTCCAAGAAAGGGGCAGCCATGCAATTAGGCAGGGTACAGGATGTGGTGCTGGAGTACCTAATGCATCCAGGCAGGCGCACGTCTCTAGCAGCCACGTAGACCTAATTGCAGAGCAAGTACATCGTAATCACTCTGCAGGAGATGCATTGATAGGTCTCCTTGCCTCCGCAGCGAAAAAGCATTCCACTGGAGGATAGTGGTGCGGTAACCGCTGTTCCTCCAGGTGTTAGCCATGGTGGCTAGTTGTGTTTGGCAGTCCACTTGCCTGGAGACATGTAGCCCGCAGTGGATTGTCCTCCGGGAGTAACGGTGCAACCGACCGCAGCAGAACCTTCATCTGGTCCAACTGTTGTGCCAGCACAGCTGTGGTAGGAGCAGAGGATGGCTGGGAGGAGGTGACCGCCGTACTTCGGCCTGCAGCAGTGGTTTCCTCATGCGGGAGCTGCGATGCTGGGGGAGGGTGGCTTCTCGTTACCACCTCTGCGTAGCTTATTTTGGGAGTTGTCTTGCGGCTGGATGCAGGGATCGGCCTGGTGGGAGTGGTCTCCTTAGCAGCGGCGAAAGCCTGTTGACGCGATATGGGTCCTGCGTTATTAGCCCTTATGGTGGCAACCTTTCCATCTTCCTGCCAACGACGGCATCGGGGATCGTCCGCAGCACGGTTGGCACCACAGTTGGGGCAGCGGGTTCTCGAAGCAGCACAGCGACCTTCACGTTGTTGTCCGCATTGTAGGCAGCGGGTTGGCCACTAGCAGGCAGCGGTGACATAACGCAGTTGAACCAAGATGAACATTGTTGCGGCAGACACAGACACTCAGGAGCAACAACAGGAGCTGCTGTCCATGGACTCCATCTGCGGAGTGGCTGTTCGAGGGCGTCTCTCAGAGGACCGAAGCCTGTCCAGGGGTTACGTCCATGGCATAGACGGACAATACACGGACGAGCAGCTGCTCGCCGCCATTACTGCACCTGTACGGGTGCTCTCAGCGGCAAGGAATGGCAACACACTAACAGTTGCCTTTGCAGCAAGCAAACCTCCGTCCCACCTGTAGATCTTCAAGCTGCCTTTCGTAGTGCGCCCTGGTCTCCCGTGGTGAGTGCGCTGTGTGCTGCTGTCTCCTTGCTCTCCCTCCACAACTACTCAAACCATTCCTTAAATGATTTTATGCAGCATCCACGGGACCCGCGGACCGGCGGGAGGCGCTGGCTTCTCCACCGATGGGTTATTTCGACCAATCAGGCAGGCCGACAGCATCCAATAAGAACCAGAGTTTAAGAGGCCGAAAACGGTTGCGTAAGCACTCCGCATACAAAAAACAATTCGCCGATAACAAATAAATTTTTGACGCCCGATACAGCCGAGCGTGGAAGAGGGCGCGACACGTGCACGTAGTGACGTCTCAGATGCGGCGGCGTCGGCCGTGCGGGAGCATATATTCCCGAGGCGCCGTCGCTGTTATTTCTGCACAAAAGGCTTCTCCCGCCCCGAGGAACCCACAACATTCGTGGAAAGAAAGAAAAGGGGCCCGCGGTGAACTCTCTTTGCGACAATATACTAGGACAGAGGTGTAAACACGGCTGGAATGCTAATTTGGAGCTCCTTTCATTATTAACAGTACACCATTCAATTTATACAGAGCTTCTGTAGCACCCTCTCTTCTTGCAGAAAATTTGTAAGAATTAAGTTTTGTAAGAGATCTTCTGCAATATTCGATATTTTATTAGAACTACAGCTTATTTTTTCTTCATTTGATTCGCTATTCGATTCTAAATTTACTATTCCGTATTAGCACACCCCTACAAAACAAGTGAAGGACTGCTAGTTATATTTTTGTCATTAGTATAACACATGGTTTCGAGGACACGTTTTTATACGTGTTGGTTGTCATATATGAAGCTTGTGGATGAGATACGAGTTCCTATATTTTCTTTCTCTCGGCAGTGTGACAGCAGGCTATGAAGTGTATTGCAATGAAATTGTGACCTGCAGGTTAAAATGCTGTGCGACTGCTTTCGGAAGTTTCTTGGCAATGGCTGCACGGTTTTTGTGTAATATAACGTTGACTGCCTCTCCTGTTTTGCCGACACAGTGTTTGTATTCGAGCATTTAAACAAAGCAGGGGGTAAAGTTAATCATGGCTAGTGGCTGTGCGTGCGTCAGTGAAAAGTTTACTGCGTCTGATACCCGCGCGTGTTTGTGGGTAGGACACGGGCCTTCTGTCAAATAATAATGCACCATTTTTTACAGATGCAACGGATGCATCAGGATGACCATGGATTTTTCTGCAAGTTCTTTCGGATGACGGCCGCAGCTTTCTGACAAGCTATTGAGCTTTGTCGCTGAGGGCCTCACACGGCAACACCACATTCGAGAAACCCCTGGAGCCTGGAGAACTACTTGATGTAGCATTGAGGTTTGTAAAGGGTAGTTGCCGCTACAGTAATAATGTGCGATAGGAAGAATACAAAAGAACACCGTTTCTTTGTAATTTAATGTATCTTTTATTTTATTTTATTTGTTTACATAATAGTGCCCGTCACTTTTTGGCAGCCAACCCAGGGAGAGGTCACAAAACATTCAAGCAAAACAAAAGAACGAAGCAACTGACAATGCGCAGGCATAAAAATACTAATACATAATCTAGTTGATTGATAATAAATATTTATTAACATAATTTATTTATTATAATATTATCGTGGTATATAATTTATTAGTATTTAGTACTAAATATTATTAAATATTTATTATTAATATTTATGAAATTTATATATTTATTAACTTATAAAAAATAAAGAATGCGACACAAAACACGGATACAAAACAAGAGAAATAGTAATGAAGCTACTGACAATGCGCGTGAAAGAAATACCTGGAAAAAATGATCACATGATCACAGAGACTGAATTTTGCGCTTAGTGCATCACCAGTGTAGCAGTTATGGCTAACTTAATCGAAAAACTTTGTCATCCAGTGGCATCGCACAAAAGCTACCTCGGTACTTTTGCCCTTGCACAACTTGTAAAATATGCAGAGAGGAATGCTTGAACATGTAGTATGAAATAAAGCTAGTACCTAACCTACACAAATAAATTTTCATCGTATGTCACCGAAGAAGTGACCCCACAGCTATGGAAATCATTGTCAATGTAAAGGGGGCTTTATTCGGCTCGTAGAGCAGCAGCGACAAACTCAGCACCAGCAGGTAGGGCGCAGCCAGCGAACGAACTGGGTACGTGCCACGCGATGGCAACGGGGCTTTTCAGCCTGCCGATCTTCGTCCCAATCACCCCCGGATTTAAAGAGTAGCCATCCTGGCGACCTAGGAAGAGGTGGGCGGATCGTAATACTGCTTCAGTCGGTCAATGTGCACAGTCTCTCGCCCCCGACGACGCAGATCGGAAGATGGCGATACGGGTTCGACCACGTAGTTCACTGGTGATGTTTGTGCAACCACGCGGTAGGGCCCGTGGTACTTCGGGAGGAGCTTGGACGAAAGGCCAGGAGCAGCAACAGGCGGGACCCAAAGCCACACGAGTGAGTCGACGGGGAAGGGGTGAGGGGGAGGATTGAGACCATGGCGTTCTTTTTGGTGGCACTGTTGAGCAGACGTCAAAGAACGGGCCAGTTGTCGGCAATTCTCGGCGTGCTGAGCAACCGTAGAAGCAGGTGAGCATTCAGCAGGGTCCGGCCAGTACGGGAGAACCGTATCAATGGTGCTGGAGGGATGGCGGCCGTAAAGCAGAAAGAATGGTGAGAATCCGGTAGTGGCTTGAGAGGCAGTGTCATATGCGTAAGTGACGAACAGAAGTACAAGGTCCCATTTGGAGTGGTCAGATGCAACATACATTGATAGCATGCCACCAAGAGTTCTGTTGAATCGTTCTGTTAAGCCATTGGTCTGTGGAGGATAAGCCGTAGTAGTGCGGTGAATAATGTGGCATTCAGATAGGAGTGACTGCAGGACATCCGAGAGAAATACGCCGCCCCGATCGCTCAGCAGTTCACGAGGTGCGCCATGGCGGAGAACGAAGTTGTTTAGAATGAACGAGGCAATGTCTTTTGCTGATGCGGCAGGCAAGGCGGCGGTTTCAGCATACCGTGTCAAATGATCTGCGGCGAGAAAAATCCATCGGTTTCCAGCGCCAGTAGATGGAAGAGGCCCGTATATATCAATGCCGACACGGTCAAATGGCTGAGCTGGTCAGGGAAGTGGTTGGAGAGGTGCAGTGGAGAGATGCGGGACACATTTGCGTCGCTGGCAGGCAATGCAGGAGCGTACGTATTTGCGGACGAAGGTGCACATCCCTCGCCAATAATATTGTAGGCGAAGCCGTGTGTAAGTTTTTGACACTCCGCCGTGACCACACTGCGGGTCAGAATGAAAAGCGGAGCAGAACACTTGTCGTAGGTGGCGAGGCACTACTAAGAGCCATTTGCGGCCGTCATTGTGGTAGCTGCGGCGGTATAAAAGTCCGTCCCGGATTGTGAAATGCTGCGCCTGTCGGCGTAACGCTCGAGGTGCCGAAGTTGCCGGAGGATTTCACAAAAAGTCGAGCATCATGACGATCCATGGGTCTTTTTGTTCCTCCGATGCCATGTCCAGGATGTCAAGTGGTGAGATGTCATGTCTGTCGGTAGAAGTGCTGCTGTCTGAAGCAACTGGGGAGCGCGAGAGGGCATCGGCGTCAGCGTGTTTGCGTCCAGAGCGATAGACGACATGGATATCATATTCCTGAATTCGGAGGGCCCACCGAGCGAGGCGGCCCGACGGCTCTTTTAGGCTGGACAACTAGAAAGAGCGTGATGATCCGTCACCACGTCAAAGCGTCGACCGTAGAGATATGGACGAAATTTTTGAAGAGCTCATGCGATAGCCATGCACTCTTTTTCTGTTACTGATTAATTGGCCTCAGGTTTCGTGAGGGTACGGCATTAGTGTTCTTGCGTTGTGCGAGCACGGCACCAAGGCCGACATCACTGGCGTCAGTGTGAAGTTCTGTAGGTGCGCTTGGATCAAAATGGCGCAAGATTGGCGGGTAGCTAAGCGTCGTTTGCGCAGTTCGTCGAAGCTTTGACACAGACTGACGAGTTCAGAGACTGTCGAGGGATTTTTCGCCAACAGCATCTGGAAGGCGTCGTCTTCAATGCCTTTTAAGATATGGTGGATCTTCTCGGCAAACTTGCATTGCGACGTGAACGTGGTTTCAGAGGTCGACAACATCTATATAGCTGGTAAATGTCTCCCCGCACTGTTGTGCACGGCCACGCAAACGTTGCTCGGCGCGGAGCTTTCGAACCGCGGGGCCCCCAAATCACGTTAGTCTTGAAGGCCGTCCACGTCGTCAGCTCACGTTTGTGGTTGCGGTGCCACACGCTGGCGACACCGCTCAAATAAAACGACAGGTAATTAAGTTTTTTGGTGTCGTCCCAGTGGTTGTGGATGCTCACCCGGTCGTAGTCAGCGAGCCAGTCTTCTACGTCATGGTCTTCGGTACCACTGAAGATGCGTGGGTCGCGTTGCCACAATGGGCCGGGGCAGACCACGGTAGTCATCGAGGCACTGGGTTGTGGTTGTGGTGGTCCTGCTTCCGGCATTATGAAGACTGGCTGCAGTGTCCGATTACGAAGTTCCAGAATTCTGGTTGTACCCAGCAGCTCCACCAATTGTAAAGGGGGGTGTATTAGGCTCGTAGAGCAGCAGCGACAAACTCATAACCAGCCGGTAGGGCGCAGCCAGCGAACTGGGTACGTGCCACGCGAAGGCAACGGGGCTTTTCAGCCTGCCGATCTTCTTCTTCACATCAAGAAAAATCATGTCATCATAATTAATGTGCAAAGAACAATTGAGACACGGGTACTAATTTTTTTCCAACTTGCATTCCAGGCAACCTACTTGGCATCCGGGCAAGAGATAAAAGACGTCGCCTTTGCATATTGAGTGGGGATTGGGAGGGCTAGACTCTTCAATGGCGTGTGAATCGTATTGTGACGATCGTGTCGGCAAAGTATTAAACTGCTGCACAGCACGACAGAGGAGAAATTCGTTGCATTTTTTTAAGCTTCATAATTTTTTAAAGCAGGGCTTTAAACTTGTTTAAACTTGTTTCTTTTCAATTCGTTATAGCCATCACGGCCAGAAAGGAAACAATTAGCAAACTTGTTAGTGCACAAACTCTATCAGCCCTTTGCAAATCAGCTTGACGGGCATTTCCACAAAGTATCACGTGCTCACACACAGCAATGTCTTACATGAAAATGGAAAGAATTTTAAAACGATGAAACGCACCCAATGCAATTTTGAGGAAATGCTTAAACTCTGGCAGTCACTGCTCATAATATTTTTATTTAAAATACCCTCATGACCAAATGGCATTCAAGAGGGGAGTGGTTAGAATGTAGTAAAGCACAAGAACAAGTGCACTGAGTTTTGGTAATATAACAAGTACCCTGGTTATGCAATGTTAGCTACAGCTATGCAAAAACTTGTTATTGGTGATGGCTACGACACCTGAGGGAAGGAAGTTACATTCCTGAGATTTACGGGATATGAAAAATTGAAAGAAATACTTGGGTAACATGAATCATTTCATACCTTACTGTGATGGTCAACGCGATTTCATATGTATTGAGACCACAGCATGAAGTCAACGAGAAGTGTCATGTGATGGAAAATTTTTGCGAAACAGCGAAAGACGGACAACTTTCCGGCAGTTAGCTACTGGAATAAGCGCTAGGTTAGCTTTCATTTGGGCGTATACTCGCAATACTGTTGTAATTAGAATGAAACGAGTAGAACTATTTTTTACTATTTGAAGGAAAGTAATAAGACTAACGCAACTGGGATCCCATATTGCAGATGCATATTCACGTTTCGAGCGTATTATAGTCTTGTAAAGCTGCAGTTTAAAATTTTTGTGTAATTTGTAAAATTGTGTGTAGGCTGTAGTTTAAAATTTTTGTGAAATAGCGAAAGACGGGCGACCTTACGGCGGTTAGCTAGTGGAATAAGTGCTGGGTCATTCATCATTGAGGTTTTACTCGCAATACGGATATAGTTATTTTTACTACTTCTAGTAACGCGACTGGGATGCCGTATTGCAGATGCATATTCAAGTTGCGAACCTATTAGTCTTGTAAAGCTGTAGTTTTAACGTAGATGGTGCATTGAAATATTTGCACCGTAAGTACCCAAGCTTGTGATTAGCATTGTTAATGTATATTAATGGTCCACTTTAAATTATTTGTAATGCGTACGGCAAGATATTTAAATCACATGACGAAATCTAAGGGAATGTAAGGATGGCAAGGGCATGATTAGAATTAGGTGTGGATATGCGCATTATTTTACGTTCGTTAATCACAAATAGTTCATGTAAAGTTTGCATGAAATCAATAACTAGGCTAGCCCTGCACCGTAAGAGATAGCTTGAAAAGCTATGTTCACACAATAGGCCTATTCCACACTTCTCAAAGAGACAAGTCACTAAAAACAATTTTTCTTTCTCTTCAGACAACAGATGACAAACCTGAGCACCGTGTGTCCCCAAAACGTTTTTTTTTTTTGAAATATGCTCGGAGTAATTAAGCTCAGCTTCCAGCCAAACGACAGTGGACGAGCAAGGGAAGCCTCAGCGTCAGAACATGTCTACGTCTGTTTCTAAATTGAACTGTTCATCTCCTTGCAACATCTCTGCCTTATTTGAATACACATACCGAGATGTTTCTTTTCAGCATGAAACCTTAAATTGCAATTTCCAAGGATCCGTGAGCGTTCATTGGACTTGCTTAAACGTTTATTTAGTGTCCTTCTTTATTCACACAGCATTTAGATATGTCCGTAGTTCGTAGCAATACCAAAGGATCTGTTGACAATGCCGGCTGCGTGTTTACACACTAAAGCGGACGAGAAAGCCCTGACCACGGTGCGCGAGTCGGAGAACATGATCGTCGGGCCTCTTGCGGCTTGAAGAGCCAAGGCTATCGCGGTTTCTTCCGCTTCGTTCGCGTGTTTTGTGGAGATTGACGCGGCGCTGATAAGACTTCTGCGCGCGTCAACGACCGATATTGCAAACCTATCTTCGTTGCCATATTTGGCGGCGTCGACGAAGAATGCATCTAGGATCGATTCGTTGAAGGACGGCTCTAGCCCGCGCTACCTTCGTTATATATTTGGTGGACGTTACTCGGTGCGGGCTCAACCTGTATACCTTCCCGGGGCTAATTTAGACAGGGGGTGTCTGTCGAGCGGTGCCTGTATAGGGAATATAGAACCTTCATCAAGAATCCTAATTGCCGGCTTAGTTGACGATAGCCTGGAGATCTGTGCAATAAAATATGCTTCAATTAGCTCGTCGGTGGTATTGTGAATTCGGAGTTAAAACAGTTACCGTGCTAGCGGACTGTGGAATACCGAGTACTTTTTTACGCCGGACCTGCTGAGCGTGTCCAGTTTGTTCTTTCCGATTTTGCTTCATTTGAGGTATGGTGCGGTGTAATATGGCTGATGAAGAAAGCTTAAAGACCCTGAGTAGGTTGTCCTCATTGAGTCCCCCCTTTTGCTTGTGATTATGGTGATGAGTCTTGGTATATTTTTCGCCTGCGCGCCTCGCTTGTTTAGAGCTTCTGCACTACAGCCTTTGGCGTTGATTAAAAATCCTAAAATTTTGATGGAGTCCCCCTCGGAATGGGGTGCCCCTCTCATGTCGTAATTTCGGCTGGCAGCGTTTCCAGAGGCTCGAGGCTCCTAACGCGCTGCGTCGACTGTCTGTAGAGGAGTTCGGATTTGGTCGGGACAGCTTGAGACCTGTGCATGCAAGAAATTCTTCCGTTACATCTATGGCCGCCAAACAGAGATTGCCAAATAATTTTTTTTTTGCGTAGAACAGGTCCTGACCACTTGGCTAATGTTAACTAAGCTCTTACAGGAAAATTTCCTAAAGATCATCTTATTGCCTTTTAGCGGCGTAAAACAATTCTAGAAATATCTCATAATGAACGAATGCATTATAGTATAAGGCATCTCTTCATTTTCCTGGAAGATATCGTAGTGATCTCGTAATAAAGGAATGGTTTTTGTGCCAGCACCTTTTATGACATATAGTTTGGCGCTATATTACAAAGTTCACATGGTACCAACAGAAGTAAAGATCTTTTCCGTAAACAATGTTTAATGAAATTGAATTTTTTTATTTTGAATGGTTTCCCACTGTTTCAAGTCAATGGCAAGGGGTCAAGCACCAAGGTTGGGACAGTTGGCATCGGATGACGGCATAATGTTGTGACAGCGTAGATTGAAAGGCTTTTACCGGCAGTGTAGTCGTGCTTCTCTGCATTCAGCTCGATCTTTTAAAGCGTTGTTTTCTTCTAGAAGCCGCCTTATTTGAGCAGCGTAGGGGCTGCATGAGTTGATCAGAAATTGAAGGGACATTAAAAGTAAATATTATGTCCACCTAAAGTGAGATATTCGTACTCGAGAATCTCTACCGTGTCAATGTTCTTGCGAGCAGAGACTTCCTAATCGAGAAATTGAGGTGAATGCAGGACATAATTTGAGACTCCCTCGGCACATTCAAGAACATGCTCGATGATGTCAGGTAAATTGTCACTAATATTCATTCACTTGATGCAAAAAACATCCTCCTATTATAAGACGAACTAAAGTAAGACGTCAAAATGCTGCTTGTCCAGTTCTATTTAATTTTTAGAAAAAAGAACTCTTTCAAATTACCCTTTACAACGACGCAGGCGGTCGATAGGTTTCCTTTTCGCTCAACCTTGTGCCGCTCAAGCTTTCGCGTTTCGGCAGTTTCGTTATCGCGTAACGCTGCGCTGGTTTTGCTGACTCGCGAAACCCGCACATAGTGCAAGTAGCAGAGAACTCAACTTCCATGTGATGTCACGGGATGCCCGAACAGTCTACGCCACTTGCCATGCCAAGAGCCATGCCCTATGGTAGCCACTTAGCGCAAATGGAATTCGCTTTACAAAGAGGCATGCCACTTAAGCATAGACAGGATGCCACCTTTGTCGTGTGTGCCTGTGCTTAGCGTTTTTTTATAAGCATACAACTTTGCCGAACATTTGCCCACTACCCCAAAAAGTGCTCCAGTGACGCCTCTGCCTTTACAGGTTCTACACCGCAGCAGTGAGGCCTAAAGCGGGAGATGTGTTCGCAAGTGACCGCAGGCATCATCAAATGGCTGAGGAAAGATACACAAAAGTATTGGGAGCCAGTGAAGTTAAGCGCCGCCGAATAAATACCACGGGGGAACACTTGAAAAGTTGACGCACCTTGTGAGCTCAGAGTTCTACCAATTCTTGGGGAGCCATATGGCACTCTATTGTCGCAAGAGAAAGGGAAGGAGGTGGAAAATGTTTTCTCGAGCACGTTGGCATGGCCGGTCGCTTGTGCGCTGTGACCACTGTACTGACAGATGAGCTAAACAGCTCTCTGCGCTCAGAAATATATTGCGCTGAAAAATGTCGCCCAGACCTGTCGCAGCAGTTCTGCGATGCACGGCTTACGCTGCAGGTAAATGACGTCAATCGGGCTCTCGAAAAACGCGCGAGAGAAAGTGCGCAGTATAATGGAAGATTCAGGAGCTTGAAAATTAGGAGAAGTTGCCTTACAGATATTTTCTTCTTCTTGGAATTCCGATAGATTTTTGGGTGATTTCCTGATTAGCTTGTCATTGGGAAATATTTCGACACATTTCAATATTTGCCTAAACGGTGTGCAGCGTATTGTCTCTGTGCAGATAAGCAATGCTCCCACACTTGCGCCCCCCCCCCCCCCCCCCCGTTTTCAATATCATCACACATATATAGCTACCACGCACGAATCTTCGGTTGCTAGAATATTCTTGAACTTACTTCGGCAAAGCCTGAATGCATAGATGATAGAACAAACTAAGTACTTTACAAGTTTTAAGAAACGTCTGCAATATTCTCGTGAGAAATTTCGTAAATTTACAGTGGTATGAACGTTACAGGTCTGAATGAAGCTACTGGTCGTGCATGTTGTATCGCGAAACAAAAGCAATTTTGAAAAAAGGCTCTAATTATTTTCAATATAATACGCTCAACATTTATCGGCAGATTTGCACACGAGAGCCATGCATAAAATTTTCTAGGTAAAGCATGTTTGTACGACTAGCAAGTATACGCGTTGTATGGAATAACCCCGCAGGGGCGTCTGCGTCAGCAGGCGTTTGGTGTGTTGCGACACGACGTACCCGACCATATGAAGGTTGGACCCTCCCGCGTGTAGCCGTACGCGGGAAAAGGGGATCCTGGGGGTTGAGCCAATGCCGGGTGTTCGGACCTTTACGGCCCCTCGGCGGCGGCATCACACCCCTTTGGCCTCGGCTTCACGTAGACGGCACCCCCGAATCACCCACCTGGGGGAAATCGGCAGTCGCCTTTCCTGTCTTTATCTCTCACTTTTTGACCTTTCCTGTCTTCTTCTCTCTTCGATTTACTTCCTTTCTTCACGGCGGCAAGGGTTAACCTTCTCTAGCTATCGTACCTTGGGCACATCATATATGGTTATAGTGACGGCGTACGGCTGGCGTCGTGCAGGCTTGTACGCAAGCTCTGCCACGTCCCCTCGTTGGGCTGCGTGGTCGGCAGTCGGTGCTGTTGCCGAATTTGTATGTATTTTCATGGAAACTTCCTTCCCCCCACTTCCTGATCACCCTCAGAAACGAGGGCGCACCGAAGATGTTTTATAGTTTTTTGCAATCGTACACAGAATTTCCCCCGTTTTCATGTCATCCAGTCTGATAAGCCTGAGACGACGGTGAGAATGATCTCACTCTTCGTAGTCTCGAAATATCTGACGGAAGTCTTTGGTCCCGGATACAAAGCATCGAAAATGGCTAGCCAATAACTTCTAGAGCTCTGCGATCAGAAACAACATGAAAAACTGTCCAAACTTGTATCCTTTGGGGGTGTTTCACTCACAGTGACCCCTCACCATACCATGAACACTACCCATGGCGTTGTATCCGATACGGATCTGCTAGAATTGTCTGAAGCTGAACTTCTAGAGGATTGGAATGATCAAAACGTGATCAATGTTAAAAGAATTAAAATAAGACGTGACAGAAAAGAAATTGATACGATACACCTAATACTTACATTTGGTTCAAGCAACCTACCCGACACTATTGAGACAGGGTATGTGAAAATCCAAGTGAGACCATACATCCCAAATTCCCTACGATGCTTCAAGTGCCAGCGATTCTGTCATAGTTCACAGAACTGTGGAGGCCGCCAGACCTGTGCGAAATGCAGTGCCTACGAACATCTCTCTGAATCATGTCAAAACTATCTCCACTGTGTAAACGGTGATGGGGAGCGCGCTGCGTACTCGCGGTGCTGCCATTCGTGGAAAAAAGAAAAAGAAATCGTAACAATTAAAGTAAAGGTAAATATAAGTTTCAAAGAGGCACGCAGGCAGGTATCCTACCTGCCCACGAACTCTTTTGCCGATGTGACATGTCCGGGGGCAGCGACACAAAGGCTTCCGGCGGCTGTCCGACCCACAAGCAGTGAGGCGGCAGCTACGCCATCTGCCCCCGGCGCGGTTGCAGCTAGCGCTGGTCCACCATCCCAGCAGAAGGGACCATCGACCCCAAAGGTGGACGCAACCAAGTCTGCCTCAACCTCCCAGGCCCCTTCCAGCGCTGGCAACAGCCGACGCAGCCAGATCCCACAGGGAGCGCCATCGACCTCCGGGCTGAAGTGCGCAAGGGTCTTGCCTTCCGAAGCGGGACTCCCTCGGAAAACTTCTCGCTCGCAAGAGCGCGTGTCCGGCGCCTCACAAGAGGCAATGGACACTACACCTATCCTCACGGCGCACCAAGCGCAAAGGAGCGGCGAGGCTTCCTCGAACGCTCCAGAAAGAACAAAACCCCCGTTACAGGGCATCGAAAGAGCTCTGTAATGTAATCTCTATAATCTCTGTAATTACTACTTCTGTTTCTGTACACACAGCACCTATTTACTTGCAATATGGATACACAAATTATTCAATGGAACGTCAGATGCCTTCTTAGAAACCTTGATGGCGTGCAAGAACTCATCCATGAACACAATCCAAAAGTGACGTGTTTACAGGAAACACACCTAAAATCAAAACACACAAACTTTATCCGACAGTATGTTACGTTTCGCAAAGATCGCGATGAAGCTGTCGTATCATCGGGTGGTGTTGCCATTGTTATTCGTAAAAGCATTGCGTGTCAACTTTTACAGCTACAAAGGCCTCTTGAAGCAGTGGCGCTTCGAGCTGTTCTCCTAAACAAACTCATCACCATTTTCTCGCTTTACATACCCCCACATTACAAATTAAATAAGCATAAATTTCAGTCCTTTATAGATGAATTGCCAGAACTTTATGTCCTTGGCAATTGCAATGCGCACAGCTGCCTGTGGGGCGACTCTCGTATAGATGCGCGAGGTCGCCTTGTTGAACAGTTCCTTTTCCCTTCTGGTGCGTGCCTTCTGAATAAGAAGGAACCCACATATTACTGTCTTGCAAACAGAACCTTTTCTTCAATTGATCTCAGCATAGTCTCCCCGTCTCTACTGCCTGAACTTGAATTGGAAGTTACCAACAATCCTTACGGGAGCGACCACTTCCCCATACTGCTAAGAACATCTAAAGAAAACGAATATCCACCACAGGCTCTTAAGCGATTGATTGATACAGCCCACTGTGAGAAATTCCGAACTCTCACTAGTATCTCATGAGAGTACATGTCTTCTTTAGGAATTGATGCTGCTGTGCAGTATTTTACCGCCTTCATTATAGATGCCACATCGAAACGCATACCTGAAGTAAGTGGCTTGGCATGCAGACCGCGTGTCCCGTGGTGGAAAGACGAATGAAACAAAGACGAATGGCTCGTAAGAAACAGAACAAAGCGTCGGGGTTGCTACGCGCTTCTCCCACTGCAGAGAATCTCATCAACTTTAAGAAAGTAAAGTCCCAAGGCAGGAGAACCCGCCGACAGGCCAGAAGAGAAAGTTGGCAGAAGTATTTATCGAGTATCAACTCGTTTACAGAGCATGCCAAAGTCTGGAAGAGGGTTAATAGGATAAGATGGCGACAAACATATTTACTCTCATTTGTAAACACACAGGGCGATACACTGCAAGATCAGGCGGACTGACTTGGGGAGCACTTTGAGAGCGTGTCAAGTTCAACCCATTATTCGCAATCCTTTCTCAATTATAGACAAATAGAAGAATGTAAGCCACTCATAAGAAAATGTCGACAGAATGAACCGTACAACTGTCCTTTATAATTGCCGAGTTGAGAGCTACCCTGAGCGCATGTAAGAGCTCTGCACCGGGATCTGAGAGAATCATGTATGAAATGATCAATAACTTACACAATGACACCAAAGTTACACTACTCACGATTTTCTTTACACAGCTCCCAACGTTACACCATCATTATTCGTCCCATATCTCGCTGCGTCGTCCTCAATTTGATAGAACCCTTTTCGTAAGCCTCCACGTTTCTGCCCCGTACGTGAGTACTGGTAAGACACAGCTGTTATACACTTGTCTCTTGAGGTATAATGGCAACCTGCTGTTCATGATCTGAGAATGCCTGCCAAACGCACCCCAGCCCATTCTTATTCTTCTGGTTATCGCTTCTTCCGGTCACTGCCTGCCCTAAGTAGATGTATTCTCTTACCACTTCCAGTGCCTCGCTACCTATCGTAAACTGCTGTTCTCTTCCCGAGGCTGTTAAACATTACTTGAGTTTTCTCCAGAATAATTTTTACACTTACCCCACTGCTTTGCCTCTCCAGGTAAATGAGCATGCATTGCAATTGGTCCCCTGAGTTACTAAGCAAGGCAATATCATCAGCGAATCGCAAGTCACATTTTCAGCACTCGCTTTTAAAGGTGGCATTGACGCCAATATCAAATGCAATGCAATGCTGCTCTTGAAGGCGCGCACGTAATGTTGACCTGCTACTATACACCAGTGTTCGGCAGTATCGAACATAATCGAAGATACATGTAGCTTAGATGCTATATTAGATACTCCTTCGGTATATTGTACCTGTATCATGATAAGTCTCGTAAGACGTGCATCAGTATCTGCATTTCTGATACAAGAAAGAATGCATTTCATCGAAACAGAGTTGGGCGAGTTGGTGCGGTTCCATCTTAACAAGAACTGCGCGAAGAAGACGTAGAAGAGCGCCTGTTCTTTGTCGTTTCTCTCTCGCTCGTCTACGTCTTTCTCGCGTAGTTTTTGTTAAGATGAAAGAATGTATTGTGTGCCTTGAAATACAAGGTACTGCTAACGCAACATCACCGTGTGGAACTATAAACGGTGGCTGAACTCAGCTTCTCAAGCTGATACTCCTGGCACTAAGCCATCTGAATAAAACCGGAGGCCACGACGTTCTTTTGTCTTTCCGTCAGAGTCCTCCAGCTGGGCCGGCGACGAGGTGTGGGCGACCCTACTAATGTGGAGCAAAGTTACAATACAGCTCTCAATGGCAGGCAACAAAACAAAGTTCGTGCCTTTCGCAACAATAATGACGCAACTTCCGTTTCTAACCAAAATGGTGTCACGTTATTTTTTGTTCCGCCGGAGCTGGCGCCTTAACTTAGCCTTGGCTTAAGATATCGACTATGAAGAAAAGGCTTTGGTGTGCTGTCCACCGCAGGAGAAGTAAATGGCACGATTTCGATGCCTGGTTAAGGCGCGCCTTTTTTAACCAATATTTTACAGATTTTATTTTAGTCAGTGGTTTAGGACAACACTGCAATGATGATTACTGCGAATTAACGCAGCTGAAATGATTTTGTAGCAGCTGCCAACGGAGTGATTAGCACGTTCACATGCGGCCAAGAATACACCCAGCAAAACTATGACGCACGCCATTGAGTAGTGACGCTGCTAACACATGCCTTCAAGTACGGCTTAAAAGTTTTGGCAGTTGAACTTGGGAAGCAGTGTTGCTCTCACAAGCTGTGCCTTCGTAATGTAGGCATGGCGCCCTACATCGTGCCCAGTGACACCTAAATGTCACTGGGCACGCCAAAACCGAAGGGTCGACATAAGCGCCAGGGCTGACACCCGGCAGGGCAACTTCGTCGCTGTCCTCGGCTGTCTCGGCCGTCGAGGGGAACAAATGGTAGCCGTGCGCACCCGGAAACGAACGCTGGAGCGATGGCAATCTCGGGGTCTCGGCTCGGGCGGGATTCATGTCGGCCTTTTCAGATATTTCCGACTGCTCGGGGTGTTCCTTGCCTACTGCAGACTGTTGCTACCAGTGGAACGAGGCCTGTCTACGGGTAGCATATCCGCTTCCACTGCGTCACTTGGCGCTGTAGAGGTGTCGTCACTTCTGTCTGGACAGGCTTCTTGTGGTTGGCCATCCAGCAAGCGTAATATGCTGAAGACTACGGATAGGGAACCTTGGGCTCCGTTGTCCCCGTGCTGGCTAAGCAGGTCCAGGTATTTGAACTCGGGCTCGAATGGTTCTTCTAGGTCGCGGAGAAGAGCTGGTGACCAGGCGACTGAGGTACGTCTCGACAGATTCCAGGCTGACTCTGCGAAGCCTGGATGGAAGATCTCCACGGTGCCGTCGCTTCGTATGTGGGCGTTCGGTTCCCTCTGCTCCAGTTCCGTAGCCTTTTGGAAGATGATTTTGAGGAGGACAGAACGCAGTAGGCATCGACGCTGTTCACTGAGCCCGTCTATCTTGCTCTTAGTGATCGCGAGGAACAAACCGACATTTAAGCCCGAAGTCAGGTCCCATTCGACCATGATTTTCGCTTACGAGAGCGCCGTTAACGGGCCGTGAGCACGACCAACCCGTTATAAGCGTGTAACTAGCGAAGATCTTTCTGGAAGCTTGGCTGCAAGTTCTACCATCACAGTTGCGTTAGCATCCGTTATGAAGAAGGGGTGTCACTGCTAGCTCCTTGGCAAAGGGAGGCGTTGGAAACGTGTAAGGTTGGATAAACAAAATTGAGGCCAGTGTCAAAACTGTCACGCGCAGTGCAAGTCAGCTCGCTATCGTGCATTGTTTTCATATAGCCAAGAGATAGAGCGAAGCACTGCACTGGAAGCAGCACATCGCCTAATGCTCCTTACGAACCGTGTCTCACGCGGCCTCAATATTTGACAATCGAGCAGATAGGAACGGGGCGATCGCAAACTTGTCTTTCCAACTACTGTCTTCAGCGGTAAATTTTATTTAGTGCTGCTATAGCTGACTTTTTGAATAAATTATTTATCGGGCCTGCGATGACGCTTGTGCTACTTTTATTTCGCTCCGGCGTACTAGGGCTATTTCTCGTGTTGTGGAATAACCTTTTGCGGTCTAATTTAGTTTACACGCTGCGATGTCGAATTTGCCGTCGGTTAAAGTACACGGGCAAAGGAAATAACAACCATGTGCGGGTTTTATATGACGGACAGTCCGTAGCTACGCCTCTTATGCGAGTGCGAGTTCTGTGGTGGTCTTACGCTCCAGCTATTTTGGCATAATAGTATTCCTGTGAAAGCTTGTCCACTCGTTTGTAGGTCCAGCTCAACTGTGCTAGCAGCAACTAACGAGGGAAAAAGTCTACTGAAGGTTGGGATCCTACGCTTATGCTTCATCAGAGCGCTCAACGCCGGGACAGCCGTGATCGATGTGACGGCTCCTGCAGGTGCCCATAGTTGCCCATAAATAGGGGTTTTAGGTGCCTAGTGCTGACAGCGTCACCTGGGTAAAATAATACAGAAGCTAATTTATTGTCACCATTTCCCAATATTATGGTAATATAAGGAACGGCAAAGAGGGGAAGCCGCAGCAGCCGCCTCAAGTTGTGCTTTTGTGCTATATGTTACAACACTTCGAGAAGTTGCAGGCTAAAAATTATTTGAAAATCCCCACTGGGCGGTTTTCCAGATGTCTACTGCAAAGGTCCCAATGTGGTCCTTGATTTCTTGCACTAGTTACTCCAGTATATCTAATGTATTTTTAGAAACATGACAATATGGACAAATCTAGCGCTGTCCAGCAGTATATACACGAGCAGATGTTCCCGAGAGAGATTAATGAAGGCTCAAAGCGCTGCTCGAAACAAACTATTCCCAGCGGCTGAACACGTAAAAGTGGTTATCTACCGAAATATTTTAATCAACAAAATACATTTGGTTCAAGTTGAAGTCTGTGAAGTGCGCTGAGCCCATTTTCGTTAAGCAACGTCATAAGCTCCGGCCTTCGAGCGTACTCTAGAAAGAATTACATTCTGCAGAAACCGTCCGCGAAAACCGTAAGTTCCAGAAAGATAGAGTTTTGAAGAATCGTCAGCCGGCAAAGCTAATTCGTTTACGTGCTTTTTTCACGTGGGGCTTTCGGAGTGACTACGTCGCCTCGTGTGTAGAACCTTAAGAAGCGCGTTTTCCAGCCGAGCTGAAGCTTTCTTATATTTGTGGTTTTCATACATCTCTTCTTCCTCGTTCTTTGGCTCTACTTGTTTTTCGGGTCGCCGCAGTATAAACACTCGCGGTAGTGTCGGAGGTTATGGATGCAATTTCTGAGAGGGACACCATAGTGTTAATATCGCCTTTCGCTACTGTTGTACGTGTGTGGCCTTGTGACTTCACAGTCACGACGACCTTCGTCACCGTGGTACAGTCTGATGAAATAGATGTCTAATTTTCGCCGGAGGGGCTTTCACTTTTATCCTATTTCTGGGACTTAGGTGTCGAAGACTTACTTTTAATCCACTACCGACACAAACATGTATCGGTCTCCTCTTCAGCGACGGTGGGATTCCAAGTTTGGCTGGCGTGCTAGGAGCGTTAATAGAGCACCCCGACGACCAATGATTGCTGCAGAAGTTGTAGGAACTGGAGTATGCGTAATAGCAACTGTCGCATAGGAGCGATCTCCCGTTTTACGATGTCACGTGGGGCCTCAAGCGCCCTATGTTACTCCTCACAGTTGTCTAAATCCTCGCAAGCGTGCTTGGTGTGCGTTATGATGTCATGCAGTGCCCAAAAGTCATTGTCGCAGCAGCAACGAGAGGTACCTATCTTTTCATGAGAGCTGATGTGACATTTTGATTTGAACACACATCCCGCAGGGCACCAGATTTGCGCGTCTGTTATCCACGTGGCTGACGCAGCCATTCGCCAAATGCCGTCATGTCAAAAGGTTTCTCAACGTAGCATGAAAGCGGTGCCAGATTTTAAAATGCATAAGCATTTCTATGCCTTCTCAACGAGGAAACCGTCACGTAAGACGAGATGGCTTTCAAGATAGGGCTCGTGCGTCTGGCTTCAAGGCGAATTAAGTGACGAGAACACAGCGCACATGAAGCCTTCAGCACTCGGTGCACTGTGTGCCAATCGCAGATCGCTTTTCAGATATCGCCCGCGCGGCTGTGCCATACGCAGCCGCCTGCCTAAGTGACGAGAACAAAGCGCACAGCCACCGCCGGTGTACGATTGATAACGGTTCGACGCGATTGATAAAACGCTAAAGAGCGACAACAGGCTGTAATAATCGCAACGTCATCAGCGCTCCTGGTGTCGCCACCTGCAGCAGTTTGCTTGCGTCATCAAATCACCTTGCGCCGCCGTCCGCAGCAGTTCTTGTTGCCGCAACGCGTTGTCGTTTATATTGGTCAGATCAAGTTTCATAACATTTATAATGACACCAGGCTGCGTGGAGATGAGTAAGTGGCACAGTGCTTACGCATACTTAGACAACTTCCAGAGGAGTTTCTGTGCGAATTCTTTTTTTACCAAATTTTATTCCTTCGGTGTACAAGGCGCGCAGATCGTCGACTCAGGGCCGTCAACATGGAAGGCCCCAATCGCTGCGCAAACTGCGGAAAATTGTAACACCACCAAATGATTCTGTCAACGGCCCCCATTGCCCGCCGTGGTTGCTTAGTGGCTATGGTGTTGGGATGCTAAGCACGAGGTCGCGGGATCAATCGAATCCCGGCTACGGCGGCCGTATTTCGATGAGGGCGAAATGCAAAAACACCCGTGCACTTAGGTTTCGGTGCACGTTAAAGATCCCCAGGTGGTCCGAATTTCCGCAGGGTGCCACTACGACGTGCCTCATAATCAGATCCTGGTTTTGGCACGTAAAAGCCCATAATTTTTTTTAACCGTCCCCATTGCCATTTCTCCCAAATCTAGGAGACCGATCAAGACAAAATCCACTGCGTGAAGTTCTGGAAGTGCCCTGTGGTGGTGTACGGGGTTTATATTGGCCCAAGGGCCAGTAATGGCCAAACAGCGCCAAGAAATCGTGCGAGGTACTCGGTTGAGCATGCAATGGCAAACTGTATGGATGTAACTTTGGTGTATAGTGGCCTAAAACATTCGCTGTAGAATGCTCAAGAGCTACTGTATATGTAATAAAATTGTTACATGTAAGGTCAACTAAGGGCATAAAACATATGTGGCGAGGTGATTGTACGAATAAACTTCAAGAATACTCAGGTAGCACTATAATACCGCCTTTTTACGCAATGGCAGGGAAGCACGTGCTCTAAATACTACAATCACAGCAGTAGTCTCCAATAAGGGTCTGTGCTACGGATCACTTGTGTGGATAACATGTAGTAATGAAACATCATTTAAGAAGGCTAAAACTGATTGTCTATCCAAAATCAGGTCATTGCCAAGGAACATTGCTGGATGAAGTGCAGTTTGCTGACAGTATGGTAAACGAAAGTGCTTTTTTTTTCTTTGAGCTTCTATTTCACGACGCTCCAACAATAGGTGCAGGCCAGTCATCGCCGGGGAACAGAAATCGTTATGTACGGTATGTGTGCCCAATTCTTAGTACTGTGGGGTTCTCCTCCGTGCTGTTGGCACAAAGGAACGACAACACAGTAGTGCAAACAATCACAAGGCCATTTATTGCACCTTTCATAGATGAATGCCTGGTAGCCAACTTGCTATCCACAAAACATGCCGATGGGCGCGCGACAAATCTAGATGTCCGACTCACCGCGACCGGACAGCGAGCGAATATCTTCGCCCCATGCCGAATCCCAACGCCTGGTCGTTCGCGCGTACTGTCACGCGAACGGTGGCGCGTTCGAAGGCGGCCACGCGAGAAGGTCTCGCAGAAGCTTGCATCGGCGCACGCACGGCACGTCCGAGCTGCTTGCCGTCCCGCCGCCCAACAGGAAGCGCCTTGTATTTCGGCTCCCAAGTAACCCCGCCTGTCGGCGTCGTTAGCAGCGCAACACTCGCGCCATCTCTCGTACTGCGCCTCAACCACTCCGACCGCCGCGGGCGCCAGGCCACGCGAGCCGTGCGGGAAAACAACATATCAGGGGACGCGTGGGAGTCGCGCATCCCCAGAGTACACACTGGATGACTTCGGTTCATCCTGCTATATTGCGATAGCCATTATATGGACACTCCCGGCGCATTTATATCGGCGTTGGCGCCGTCGTGAAGTTCTGTATAAAGCTCAAGGGCGATAAAATCGTGCCCGCGCGCGGTGTGGTGTGTGTGCTTGTGAAACAGTGCGAGGGCGAGCCTGCGAACGCGGCTCAATGTCGCGTGCGTGAGCGATGGAGGAGGGACAGAAGCGCGCCCACGCGAGGCACGGGTGTGAGGCGAGGTAAGGGGGGGGGGGGAATGGTTTCTCCGGCGGCTGCTGCTTATGGCGCAGCCTTGCGGGTGTCGTATCTTGAAAGCGATTTGCGACGTGACCAAAGTGCGCGCCCGCGCGTGCCTCACCTTCAAAGCGACCTGAGATATTTGCCAAGTGCGCGTTGTGGCGGTAACTTCGTATGCACTGTGCTTCCAACGTTTCGTCTGCGTTGAAGTGAGAGATGCACCGAGGTCAATTAGCTCGCTGCTGCTGCCACGATTCCTCACTCCAGCGTTTCAACAGCAGGTTTCCGCGGTGATCGAGTGAGACATGCTCGTGTTTACGTGTGCGTGCGTGACACCATGCTTCTTAATTTGGTTAGTAACCGAATGTTTACAAGTTCATAAGGCCAATAAGACTACTATCCTTACTTCGTATAGCTATCTACTTATTTGCTATCGCAGTCGATGCTTCGTCTTTCGGGCGACACTGCAACTTTTTTGTTATGGGTGGGGAATTCCCTAAATGTGGTTTAAATACATGCAGGTTATTGGATGTTTCAGTGTCTTATAAGACTTGCCAATAACTTCTAAGCTTCGTAATAAAGGGTTCAAGTGTATGGCAGGGACAGCTGCAGTGTTGCTGGCCTTTGCTGCTACCGATGTGGCGGTTTCGTCTGCCAGCACATTGCCCTTGATGCCTCCATGCTCGAAAACCCAGCATAGTGTGACATGCAGGCTAGACATGTATGTTGTACATAAAAGGCAATAAAGATAATTTAGTAAAGCATTAACGATCTTACAACACTTAAAGAGCATGTGAATATAAAGGCTTTTTGTAGATTTGTGTTGCTCATAATTTCTCACGCGACAGTACTGCGTATGCTTCAGCCATATATTACTCGTCACTGGGTGCCGCACATCCGACTCTGAAGAGGATGGCTCGAGTGCTCCAAAGGTCACGCGTGCCTGTGACCTTTAAGCACCGTTGTAATGCTCCGGACAGGAGTACTTCGCATGAGTATACAGAGCCCTGTATACATTAACCCACTAGAAACCGAGAATAATTAAATTATAGTCGGTCTAACCTAAAAACATAACTAGCCCAACTAGCCGAACAACCAACTCTTCTACTCTGTCACCGATGTTCTTAATTCCCGTATCGTCGAAGCCACATGCAAGGCCAGGTTTTACGCCTTCTGTGTCCGGAAAGGGTTATACCCTCGAGATGTTTGTGTTCTGTTTGGTTTGGTAGCGCTTGTCCATGTCCGTCTTTCTTGTGTCCGTGGATTTATTCGCACTAAGCTACTACTTCAAATGTGGACGACCAACTAGCCCGACAGTCAACTCTTCTAGAATTCATTTCTCGTACACTGGGCAATTCCTTTTCTGTGTATCTTCTGCAATCCTCTGTCACCGATGTTCTTATTTCCCATATCGTCGAAGCCACATGCCGGGCCAGGTTTTACGCCTTCTGTGTCCGGAAAGGGTTATACCCTCGAGATGTTTGTGTTCTGTTTGGTTTGGTAGCGCTTGTCCGTGTCCGTCTTTCTTGTGTCCGTGGTTTTATTCGCGCTAAGCTACTACTAAAAACATAACACTACCCATAATGCAACACTGGCCTAGCTAAACGAAATTCAGATAATACAGGAATAATTTTGGCAGTAACTGTAACGGGGTGAAATGACACACCTAATCTTTGACATTCGCCCTTTCCGTAGCTCCACCCTGCGCTGAGCTCGTTTTTCCTTCGGGGCAAATAAAACCGCTGCGGATCTCACGCGCTGCGATGATCGGTTTCACCGAAATGTTTGTGAATTGGCGTTTCTGAAAAACGGCATTGCTGTTTAGCGACCATTTGCAAGTTGAGACCAGACAACCCAAATTGGCATTTCCACTGAGAGTGGCCTTGCTCAACGTGCACGTGTATGATGACTACGAAGGAATGACAATGATGAAATGACCGCGATGGCATGAAAATGACGGTATGACGACGCAACGGCAATGATGAAATGATGACGAAGGCATCCTGAGATCGGCATAAGGACACTAAATTCCCTATGATGGAATTACGACGTGATAACTACCACAATGGCATTATGGCGACTGCATGAGGGCGGTGGTATGGCGGCGGCGATGTGGCGACGACGGCGCGCCAAAGATGCCATAGGTGTACTGGAGGGGCGACGGTGGTATGACGACAATGGCGTGACGACAACTGCATGACGACAATGAAATGACAACGCTGGAGCGCCGATAACGTAGAACGATGCTTGTGTGACGACGATGCCGCGACGACCATGGAATGATGACGATGGTGTGACGACCACAGCGTGATGATAACGTGATGCCGATGCTATGACGACGTTATGGCGACGATGGGTGGACGAAGGAAATGACAGAGCTGGCATAACGACAACGGAACGACGACCTCGGAAGATTCTACGGCGAAAATCACAACAATAAATCGGCCACTAATGCATGACGGAAACGCTGCGATGAGGACGCGACGACTACAATGGAGTCATGACGATGGAATGGCGACGATGACGCGAAAGTGAAGGAATGATAACAATGGTCCGAAAGGCGATGAAATGACGACGGCGTATTGATGCTCACGTCTGTACTCACGCGCGTAACTTGCCGCAGCAGGCGGCATCAATTCGTGCTACATCTGGTGCTGGCTTTCGCTACATCGGTACCGGCCAGTCGGGCCACTCTATTTTTCACTATACCCCGTGTTTGTTTTCACAATGTCCGGTGTCGGCCAATTGTAAAACACTGTGGCTAGGAGCCAACACAGATGAGAGTGGTGCAACGATGACAATGTGTTGACGACATTACTTTCAGTATAACACGCGTATTCGGCAAGAGTTCGGCAAAAACAGCAGCCAGCAGCAGCAGTAGCCTAGTAATAAAATGAATGAGGCAAGATAAGCTTCGCTTTAACGCTTTAAAAGTGGATCCGTCACACCATTCCGAGCCTCCAAGCTTGTATCAGGCTTCCTTTCCTTCGAGCAAAAATTGATCTGCCACAGAATTTCGAGAAGCCGCGCACGCGCAGACGCTTGCAATCTCCTGATTGCATCTGTACTTGATATTGCCCCTCTCTGGACAACGATAGACGCCCTCTAGGCAAATTTTGCGGCTAGCTGTGTGCCTTACAGTGGTCATGCACTTTAGCAGCAGCGGCAGTGGCCAAGGGACCTCCCTATTTTTTCACATTCGCCACTTTACAGACCTCCAGCCTACGCCTAGCTCTTTTTTCCTTCGAGCAAAAAGTTGATCGGCCACAGAATTTTGAGACTTCAGCCTGCGCCCGGTTTCTTTTCCTTCGAGCAAAAGTGGTTCTGCCACAGTGTTTTGTGGAGGCACGCACGCGCAGACGCTTCCGATGCGCTCTGGACAACGACAGACCTCCCCTGCGCGAACTTTGTGACCGGTGGTAAGTCGACACACTGGTTACCTTGGCGGTAGCGAAAGGACCTACCTAATTCTTCACATTCGCCACCTTCCATATAAGTGCAGTTTTGCTCTTACGTAAACTGCTCTGTTTCTCTTCAACACCTCTTGCTACCGAGCTGCTGCCAGTGTTAGTAAATGCTCCTAGTGCGTGTTTCTTTTTTTTTTTTGTAGTACTTAGCACGTCCTTGCACGGTTTCGTGCAAACACGTCAGCAAGGGAGAAAAAAAAGAGGGCTGCGTGCAACGCTCAAAATCATGACAGGACAGTGAAAGTTGCGTCACACTATGGGCTACTGGAAAGGATCCAGAAGAATATATTGCTGCGCTAGTCGGTTCATATTGCTTAGTAGGCCAAAAAAATTTTGTCGCTTAGCGCAAACAAGAAAGACGGAAGGGGACAAGGGGAGCGCCAACTTTCTGTTCATTCAAATTTCGACTGATTATTATTGTCGAATAAGGAATCAGAAGTTCGCGCTGCCGTTGTCCTCTTCCGCCTTTTCTTGTTGACACTAAGCGACCATCATATTTTATGGTCTACGGAACAATACCGTAAAGGAACATGGTTCAGGACAGCATTCATTTGGGCTAGATGGTGCATACTTGAATTAGGACATAACTGTGCCAACTAAGTCGATCACGAGAGGGAGAACGACACAGGACAAGCACCAACTTCATCTTTATTCACCGAAAAATCAGCAAATATATGGAAAATCAGACATGCGCACAATGACCATAATGCATCATCTGCGAAACCGTTCTAGATAGAACATTTCGGTTATGAAGAGGGTCAGGGAAGTATCACTAACAGTTTTTTCCTCTCTTCTTTATATGAAATGCTTCTAAAACCTCACGTGCCTTTGTTTCAAAAAAAGAGCCGGTGAAGCAATTGCGAATAACTTTATCACTCGGAAAGCTAGTGCGACGCGAGTGAAAGGCAAGGCGGATGCGATGTGCAAAGAATTAGATCTGAGTAGGCTGGCCACTGACATTGGTAACAGCAATAGCAATGCCCTTTCCGTGTTCTTTACGGCCAAAACGCACAAACTGTCCGTGCCATTCAGAACAGTGGTCAGCAAAAATGGAACTTGGCAGATTGTGTTAAGCAAGTTTCTTCAAAAGCGCCTTACATCCCTTAAAGTTCAAGATCCGTAAGCCACAAAGAGTTCAAAAGATGTTAGGTTTCTTGATGAAAGTACTTCCATTGGTTGTTTTCAGTAGATGTTGAAGACTTGTTTTACTCTGTGGCCCACGATGCCTTATTTAGTTCTGTCAGAGATGCTATAGAAAGTAAGGATGCAGTAGAGTTCCAGAACTCCTCCAGCGTGTCGACAGATAATTTTATGAAAATGCTAGAATATTACCTTTGTGTGACGTTTCT
Source organism: Dermacentor andersoni (assembly GCF_023375885.2). NCBI lineage: Eukaryota > Metazoa > Arthropoda > Arachnida > Ixodida > Ixodidae > Dermacentor > Dermacentor andersoni. The sequence goes on along the minus strand of NC_092816.1, from coordinate 121,911,134 downwards.
CTCTTTTGAGGACAAGTTTTATAGACAAAGACAAAGGACTTGTACTGGATCCTTCGTAGCCCCGGTGCTTACTAAAATTTTTTTAACCTGTATTGAGAGCGCCTTGGAGCCAATTTTGACAGGAAATGGTGTACTAAAAGTATTCAGGTATGTTGACGATTTTTTAAGTTTTTAACAAACTGAACGTTTTGACTTACGCAGATGGTGTAAGGGCTGTCCTAGACAGTTCAAAAGAGGAGGGAAGGGGGTTGGTATTCACGCATGAACTATCCTTGCAGGGGCAATTACAGTTTTTACACATTAACGTTACCTTGGGTGAAGGTATGTATGTTGGCAGTACGCACCTCGAGCACAAGAGGAGCTTCTTTCTTATGCGTCGGCGCATTCAAAAACAGTAAAACGTTCCATTGCTCAACTTTGTCTTCAGTCTGCTCTCGTGAAATCGTGTCACCATGCAATGCGTGCGAGCTTTGACAAGCAAGTTGATAGGTTGGTTTCGGCGGGGTTCCCAAGCACTGTTATCACAGCAGTGGCTGAAGCGATTTTGCAAAAAATCAAAGGTGCCATGGTCAAGAAACCGTGCGCACAAGAAAAATAAGCTGCGCAGCTGGAAATGGTTCCGTATGTACATAGGATAGCGCATATATGAAAAAGGTGGCAAACAGACCCAGCGTCCCAGTCGTGTTTTCGGCTCCTCGAAAACAAGCACAACTCTGCGCACGCGTCGCGAGCGAGGGTACGAGGAGCAGCTGCACCAAAAACATGGAAAGCAGTTTGTAAAGTGCTGCACCGATGTGGTATATGAAATACCTTTGACCTGCGGGAAAACCTGTGGGCCAAACGGGTAGATGCGTGAATGACCGTGCAGCTGAACATGTGCGGTCGCTGATAGGAGGTGCACATCTTTCGCAACATTGTGCAACTTGCACTGCGTGTGACCGAGCGGCAGAGCATTCGCCACGGAAACAATGCCTGTACTGCAAGAAGCGTGAACCACGGTTCCGAGAGATAGATTCTTGACAGAAGCAGGGAAACAAAGGCACGTGAGGTTTTGGAAGCATTCCATATAAAGAAGAGAGGAAAAAACTGTGTTAGTGATACTTCCGTGACCCTCTTCTAAAGCGAACTGTTCTATCTAGAACGGTTCGGCAGATGATGCATTATCGTCATATTGCGCAAGTCTTATTTTCCTTATATTTGTTGATTTTTGGTGAATAAAGATGAAGTTGGCACTTGTCATGTGTCGTTCTCCCTCTCGTGGTCGTCTTA